>NW_028258310.1:11937500-14515814 GCF_053883595.1 Heterocephalus glaber | reverse complement strand
GTCTCCTGGGAGGATATGGAGGAATGAAAAATCCCTGAGACACAAGACAGTCTCTGAGAAGTGCTACAACCTAAAAAAAGAGAAAAAAAGTACAATGGATAAAAGGAAGTAGAGACTAATCTTGCAGGAAGGGAGGACTTGGAGAAGCCCCTGAAAGAGGAGAGGAGTAGACGCTAAGTCTGATCTTGACTGTGACACACAGAGATGAAGGAGCCCAAGCAGAGGGAGGCTTAAGAAGAGGATCCAAGCCAAGAACTGCACGCCACACACTCTGGGTTAAGCAACTGACTTCCGGAAGGCTGGGAAACCAAACAGCCCAGCCGGAGACAAGACTATTACACTTCCCACCTGTCCACTCTCCCGTGCCTCACCCCAACACACCTCGATTCCCACCTTAGCTCTACTCTTACCTAGTGAGACAAGAGCACATAAAACCTCTCTGTATTTAGCCACAAATAGCACTGTAACTGAGCAATGACTCTCAGAGAGATCTGGAGTCACGTGCAAGCTAGGTGTGGGAGTCAGTGCAAGATCTTAAATTCTGTAAGCCTCAATTTTGAATTTTGAATAGAAGCAGTAGCATGGGCTTGTCCTAATGAATTAGTTAAAATAATGCATAATTTGGTTATCACAGTATCGAGTGTTAAAACACTAGTTTTTGGCAGGGTATGATGGCACACATCTGAATCCCAGCACCCTGGGAGGCAAAAGCAGAAGAATAGCTGTTGGTGTTCTCTCTAAAGGGAGACCTGAGACCCCAGAGAGCACCAACCTTTAAAGAAAGAAAAGGAGACAGCCTGGGAGATGAACAGCATTTTATTTCTCCGACACTGTTCAACAATCACAAAGGAAAGAAGTAAGGCTTTTATACATGTAGGAAAGCAGCTTAGTTATTCTGGCTATTGTCTTTCTGATTTTAACATCTGATGATAAGTGACTTTAAGTGATTCATAAAAGCTATAGGTGAATTTACAAGTCCCCCGTTTCCGTTCACCAATCCGTATATCAAAGAGCACACCGAGGCCCTCTTCTTATCAGATGGTATCAAGGAAGCAGGATGACTTCGGCAGAAATCAAGCCCACCAGCCCACTGCAAACATCACAGATGTGCATAGTGAGTTGTATCTCTCTCACCACCCGTAGAGTCATTGGGTCGAGGTCCTCTGATCCCAGGCAATGGTAAATAAGAAAACTAGGAAAACCTGTTTTTCTCTGGTGAAACTTTTACAACATCACTTAAAGTTTTCTGGCATTCTTTTAACAAACAGACTTGTGGAATTTCCCAGAAATGACTTCTTAATTTTCTCAGTTAACAAACTTCTTGTGATCAGTTCTTACAACTAGAATAACTAAATTCTACAATTTCCCACAAATAGCAAGTTAGAGTCCTGCCTGGGAAAGTTAGCTAGAACTTTTTCTCCAAAAAAAAAAAAAAAGGCTGAGGATGTAGCTCAAGGCAAAGCCCTGCATTCAGTCCTGATGACAAAAGCAAAACAAACCAAAAAAATCCCCACTGGTTTCTGGTAAACAGTCAGTAAACAAATGTTCTTCATGTAAATCTCTTCTGTAATCACCTAATACCACCAGAAAGTAAACATCATGAAGTTGGGAGCCTTCTCTATCTTGTTCAAGATGTATTCAGTAGAAGCACAAGGCCTTGGGACACAAAATGCAAGGAATAAATGTCTACTAAATAAATGACTGACTTCATCAATCAGCCAATCAATCACCAGATTACACACCTACCACTTTTTTTTTCCTGCTGTACTGAAGACTGAAGAAAGGGCCTTTGTATTGAGTGACATATGCAGTCTTTAACTTTTTGTCTGTTTGTTTTTTGAAATAGAGTCCTGAGATTACAGACATATACACACACCTAACCATATATACCACAATTAATGATAAGGTGCTGAGAAACAGGGAACAGAATTTACGTACATTTGAATCTTATTACCTACTGCAGAATCTGACACAGAGTAGCTACTCAATGTTGATGGACTGAAAAACTAGTTACCCAATCACTCCTGAATGCCAGCCAATGAATGTGAATTTCAGAATTACAGTACATTCTGCCTAGTAGTCAGCATGCCTGAAGTGTGGTTGAGAAGGTCAGTGTAACAAAAGCTGCTGTAGGAGATAAAAGAACAAAACAAGGAAAGAACAGAGAATGAAAACAAGAAAGAAAAAAGGAAGGAGAGAATGGTGCAAAAAGAGCTGACAGCAGAGGCAAGAGTTAAAGTATCCTGGGGAACCTAGCTTAGCCAACAGGCATTTAGAAAGTGAGATCCTTCCATGGATGTTGAAATTTGCATTTTAAAACCACAGACTACTTAATAAAAAGATCACTCAGTCTTAATGGTACAGGCCTATAATCTCAGTTACTCCAAAAGCTTAAGCAAGAGGATTGCAAATTTGAACCCAGTTTGGGCAATTTAGCAAGAACCTGTCTCAAAATACAAAACAAAATAAAGGGCTAGGGAGGTAGCTCAGGAGCACAAAAAAAGAAAAAAAAAATGCATCAATTTTACTTCAGAAACCTCATTCACTTTCCTTTTAATTCTAATGTTTCCCCTCACCAACTACAAGCAAACATGGCTGCTTCCTACTCAAGGAACATGTTCAGTTCCTTCTTTCTCGCTCACTGCTCTGAGAAAACATCTCCAGATCATTCCAGTGTCAAATACTGACCAAGGAGCTCCTTGAAGCCCCAGATCTATCAGCACCTCCTCAAAGAGTTACCTCCTTCACCTGGCCACACTCTGGATCACATCATCCAGGCCCCATCCCTGGTAGTAAATCCCATGCTTGTGAAATATTTTGTACTGTCTGTCACTCAGTAGAAGCTCCAGCACCTACATCAGAACCCAGCACAGACTGGGCATCATCTAGAAAGGAAGGAAGAGAGGAAAGGAGGGGGAGAGGGATGAACTTGCATCCAATTTTCTCATCAAAAGAGAAACAAGAAGCCAAAATCTGTAAGAAGAAATATCACAATAAAGCAACTTTTGATCTGATGCTGTCCAACTCTTTTAAATTCAGGGCTTCCTCATCTATAAAATTGAGATAACAGCAAATAATAACTCATTAAAATCTATTGGCATATATTGTGTCCCAAGCACTGTGTTGAGCACTTTATCTGTACTGATCTATTTCACCTTTCCACCTGCCTTAGAGCACTATTACCCTTTTTATTCTTGGATGAGACCAAGGCTCAGAGAAATTAAACATCCTGCCCAAAATCAGCCAGATGTGGTTGCACACGCCTGTAATCCCAGCACTTAGGAGACTTGAGGCAAGAGGAGCACGGTGAATTCAAGGACAGCACAGGACAGGAATTCAAGGAGTACACTGTGAGTCCAAGGCCAGCCTGGACTACATAGAGAAACCCTGTCTCAAGAGAAAAAAAAAATCAATCACACAATAACTAATCAGATGGGAGGTAATCAGATGACAGAGTCCAGAACTCAGACTCCTACCACACAAGCCACAAGCAGGGCCATCACCTGAGAATGAAAATGTGAAAATGCCTTTTAAATGCTAGGTATATAGCAAGATTTGCCTTCCTTCCCTATCAACTATGCTCAAAGATCCTGATTAACAAATCAGATACTTTAGTCCTGCTCCAAAATAAAATGGCATGAATTTGACTATATGAATCAATGGCATCTAATCACATCTTCAAATTATTTTAAATACAATACTTTTCAAGTAGAAATAGCCTGATACAATGTATGACTTCAATATGATTTTCCCATAGTGGCTAATAGACACTTGAGTAATAGTGATTCATTTTTATTTTCATTAATAACCCAGAACCTTTAGATATAACTACAGAACATTAAACTGGTAACAATAATTCCATTATCTTTGCTTCACATTATAAATTTTTCCCTCTCCTTAAGGAGGATATTTAATTCTCATAACTTGTAACAGAAAAGGCTATATCCCAGAATACAAAATCTAAAAACAGGAAAGGATCTTAGGGCATCTAATCCAGACAGGAAACACTCAGCAAATGATTGAAAGTTGTCTATCTGATTTAGAGATGTCCTGTGATCCAGAATGAACAATGACAAAGTCATTTCTATATTGCCAATTTCCCAATAAATCCTGACCTGACAGTTAAATCACTGGTATTTTTGTATTTTATAAAGTTATTTCTCCTACTCTCCATTGTGAATCAGTCTGTTTTCATTTTGGATTTCTAAAAACATAATCTGTACATAGTTTTATTTTCTCTGACTCAGACTTCCGGTAAAATATGGCTTTTTCATAGCACTAATCAAGGTCATACTCAGTGCTACACCTTATCCATGTAATTTCTGGCAAATGATCATCTGTCACTTGCTTAGAAATATCCATTCATGAGACAATTTCTACTCTACATTCTATCTATGTCAGTTCTAATTATAAGACAATTCTCCATTACTCTCAAGCAGAGCTACTCCAATGCCTGGCATCAGGGCCCCCAGTACCAACTCTCAGCTGTGACAAACTAAAACATATCAATTCCCCTTCCTTAGCCACTTTTTTACTATTCATCAAACCTAAGTTCAGTCATAATTTCTCCTTGTGTCTTCCCCATTCTGAGAAATAAAATGATGAGCAGCATGCTTGTACATTTTACCAATGAATTGTTTTTAAAAGAATAAATAAATCTAACTGATGCCCAGATGATATATAAATCCAACAGATGCCCAGATAATTCTCTTTTTATATTTTATTTCTGCCCTTCTCCCGGCTCATGCATTTCTATGAGTCAACAATGTTTCCATGCAGTCAGTTTTCTATGTCTTCAAATCAGGCGTTCCCTTTGAACAAAATACAATTTCCTAAAGCTATATTTTGGTCAAAAACCCACTTCACCAAACTTCAATAATACCGAGGCTAATGAGAATTTATTATGGCATTGTTGCATGCCAGAGCTTTACCTACATTATCTCATTTAATCCACTCAACAGCCCTATGAGGCAAGATACTTTTACTTTCACCATTTTCAGTTAAGGAAACAGTCTCAGAGAGGTGAACACCACTTAAGGTCACAGAGCCAAGCAGGTTTCAAGCATAACATTTAAACCTGGGTTTCTCCAACTCTTTCCACAATGGGTACTTTGCCTGTAAAATGGGTGGAGAGAGAATAAACATTATTTCCTTACAGAATTTCTCTTAAGAATTAAATGAGACAGCATACAAAGCTACTGGCACACAATATTACCTTCCATTCTCTCTGTGGCCAAAAACACAGCAAATGACTTTGTCACGTAACAGCTATGACACAGTGGGGCACACACCACAGGGCACTCTCCTCCCCTCAGCTGGTGGTCTATCCAAAATGTCAGTAGAAGCTCACCTCATTCTTGTTCATATTCCACAAATTGCCTTTCATATCACTTGAGAGTCACTAATGCTTTTAGAAAGCTGAAATATTAGCTTCCCTTGGTTCCAGTGGTCATCAACAAGAGAGACAGAACTGGAATCCAGGGCCATAAAAAGAACGGATTATTGAGCAGCTTCAGGCCTCCACTAGGCTGTGCTAAGCACATCACACACACACCCTCACACCTAATCTGCCCTCATCTAACCTCCGCACCCTGCCTCACACTTGATGGACTAGTCAAGACACATGAGGAAGTGAAACTCCTCTGATGTTCACACCCAGTCTCCAAGGCAGTCACACAAGGAAATGAAACCCAGAAAGGTGAAGAAACTTGACCAGCAGCACCCAGCTACTAAGTAGCAGAATCCAGATTCATTCACACTCAAATTTTTGTGACTTTAAAGCCTTCCATACACTGCCACCTTAAAAGTTGTGTTTACAGTGTTCTCTTTTCAAACTATCAAAAAATAACATGTCAATTTAGGCATGGTCCTCCTGCCATCTTGAAGTTATTTCCACCCACATCTATCTAGGTGGCTTTAATTCTATAAATTTAGTGGAACCAGAATGAGAGCAAACTACATGTAGTTCTTGAAAGTCCCCTAAGATCAAAACACCTCACCACATCTCCAACTAGACCTTCTCTTACATTTCCACCAGGCGAAGCTTGCTCACAACTGGAGAACCAAAGGACAAACAAGTCCAAAGGAAGCATTTCTGCTTGAATATACTCTCCCGATTAGAATTTCCTAGTCTACTCTCTAACACCAACTGGAAAATCTCTTTACTTCCTACTAAAGCCTTTCTGGTGCTACACATGATCATCATTTCTTGGGGATGACACTCATGGTTAGTGAACAATTTGCAGCCAGTGTGCCAGAATTGACAAACAGCAACATAAACACGCTGGCTTGCTTTTAATTCATGCTGTTCACAAAATATGTGAGGTGGCAGAACAGTAAGTCCATGGCAAGTGTAAGGAGTGATGCTTCTTTAAAAATTCCAACCATTTAACATTACAAATTAACCACTATAATTGGATTAAAAGCTACAGAAAAGAAAACTAATAAATGACTAAAAAGAATATTTTCTACACATAGGTAATAGGCTAAAGATAAACAACCTGCTGTTTTTAGGTCAACTATTTTTGCAAAGAAAAAAATGCCTTAAAGTGCTTATAAATCCAATTTTTAAAAACTCACATGCCTCATAATAAACTGGTAAATGGAAGGAAGAGATTAAAGAAGTGGACATAATGGTGACATGGTTGGTATGTAATTCACTCTACTACAACTGCTAACTAATAGGAAGTATTATTGGTTAATCCTTATAATCATATCCTTCATATTTGGTCTCAGGTATATTCTTCCATGGATTAATAACTCCCAGATGAATGATGTTCTCAATCTACCAGCTGTCTTTAATGTTAAACAGCAGAATTAAATTTTTTCCTCAACAAAAAATCTAAAGCTTATTTTTAAAAATACATTCAAACATCCTTGGTGGGACTGCTTTTAACAACCAAGCACTGTAAGCAATTCCAGCTGTTGTTTAGAATCTGATGCAAAATCCTCAAGGCTTAAGGACAGCTCTGATCTATGGCTTGTTTGGAATTTGATCAACCAATTCAAGATCTCTGAGAAATAATTTGTTACATTGGCTGAAGTAAAGGAGTGGGCTTCTGAAAAAGTAAAATGAGAGAGAATTTTAGCCATGTAGCCTGGTCATCAAGTGCTCAGACTAAGGGTCCAAATGCCTGTTTTGAATCTGGATACTACCTCTCCACACCTGTGTGATCTTGGGCAAGTCAATGCACCGATCTGTGTCTTCTCATCTTTAAAATGGGATGTGAGTGGTCATCACAGAGAACCTCTGAACACACTGAATAAGGCAATGCATGCAAAGCACTCAGAATGACATGTAGCATAGAAAGTGCTCAGTGAATATTACCTGCACTTAATAAACACTGTTACCTTCCCTCTGTCCACCTGTTCAACAAAGAGCTCCTTTACTTTTGCCATTAAAATAGATTAGAAAATAAAGAAGTCTTAGCACCTCTTGTAAATATGTTCATTTGGTCCTTAAGTCAATGTATCTTCTGAACACTGACTATGAGATAGGATGAAGTGGTGAGCCTCACAAAGAAGTCATCACTCAGAGAGGGAGACAAAGAATACACTAAAAGAATCGTGACAATAGTCACATAAAGCTAAGAGAACTTCAGGAAATCTTTGCTATGTCCATGGTACAAAACATAAAAGATTCTGTTTATGAAAATGTTTCACATTGTGTTATTTATGATCATGTAAACTGGAAATAAACTTCAATACTCAGTATCAAAGAAAAAGTGAAATAAATTATCATATAACTATGAAATATTAGGCAGTCATTAAAATGATGACTTTGAAGTTTATGTCATTTTGTGAAAAGCATTTGTGATTAAATATTACTTTAAAAAGACATAAAATTATACTAATACTGTAGTAATAATTGTTTAAAATCCACATATAAAGGATAGAAGCAAATTTGACAATTTGGGTTTTAATGAAAAGATGACAGTGATCATTCAGAGTATTTAATATGCACCAACGTATTTTAGGCACCTTACACAATCTCCTTTAGTTCTCATAAGGAACACAGTATTAGTAGTGACAGTTCATCTGGAAAGAGGTTTAGTTCATAATATCCTCTGAAGAAGACACTACAATTTAATTAAACCCAAGTCGGGTTGACTCCAACCACTAACATTTGTCTATAATGTCATAATGAGAAAAAATAAGTTTTTACTTTTAACATCCTTGCATTTTTATTTCTGAATAATGATAATACAACAAATTATCGTTTTCTGTGTGCCAAATCCTGTCCTAAGCATTTTATGTAAATAACTCATTTACTCCTCACAAATACTCTACAAAGTAGGTTCTAATATTCTCATTTTACAGGTGAGAAAAAAGCACAGAAAATTAATTGGTTTGTCCAAGGCCACATAGTTGGTTAGCACAGGTTATTCTACTGGTTTCAAAGGGAGCTGAGACAAAAAAACACAAACAGCTCTACTGAAAATACAATTTGTAAGTATGTGAAGTAGTATTTATTCAAAAAACTTTTAAAAACAAGGTTTTTTTAAAAAATTTGTTTAAACATCAGAAGAATCTTTTGGGAAGAATATAAAAGTTTCTTTACATTTGAATCATTTCAAAAACAGCGTGAGATTAGCAAATAACAGAAAAATCAGTGGGTTCTAACAAATGTTAATATCTTTTAATAATAAAACCTATATACCACTGAAGGCCACTGATCAAGAAAAAATTTAATTATAGGTTTGAAATTCTACTTAATCTGAGAATCTATATGAAAGGAGTTAATTAATTGTGCAAATGCCACCATTTTCCTTCACTAAAGAAATTCAAAGAAAAATAGATACCTAGCCAAGGAATTGGAATCAAATTCCAGACAGCAAATAGGATTCAAAAAACCCCGAAAGTGACAAAGAAAGATCACTCTGGCCAACCTGAGATCACAAACACAATGCTGCTTTTTTCCCTAACAAGAGGCAGACACTGTGGCCTTCCCATTACTTTCCTAGGGCTCTGCTCACACCCCCCCATACACACACACACACACACACACACACACACACAACATCCATCAGCAAAAGATGAAGTTCTACCACACAGTGGGAAGTCAGCATAGGCAAAAGAAGGAAAAATTACCAAAAGGGACATCAAGACACCTTAGAGAGCTGAAGGAGCTTTTAATTAGTATACAGCAAGGCTTAAGCAAACAACTGCAGTTTGACTACTGGATGTACCATTGAGAAATGAAACTACCTTTCCAGTTCAAGTAGCTCTATCCTGAATTTTGTATTAAGCTCTGAGCAGAGACAACTGAATGACATTTTCCTGGTCTTTTTGATCAAACTAAGAGACTTAAATTAGCACAAAGAGTCAGGCTAAATTCCAAGCCCAAGTAATGTTTTTGATCCACAACAGATTTTTATTTCAAATGTACTTGGTTCACACAATGTGCAAACAGCCCTCTTTTTTTAATTTTTATTTTTTGGTATTTCAATGCAGCTTGGCCAGAACTATTTCAGCTTTCAATTCTGTGCCTGCCTTAGGTTTTATACAAGATAGGTGAAGATTTATAGTGGCTACAAATTCCTTTTTTTTTTTTTCCATTGTCTTTGAATTTAACAGTGATAGAACAGGCTTGGAAAACTAATATATTGGCTGCAAATTCCATCTATCATGGTGGGGAGAACACAGTTCTCAAATCTCTGGATACCTGGTTGGTAATGAGAGTAGAAGAGCAATTAGAAAAGCAAGCATGACAAGAACCATTACGAAGAGGACACTTTCTCTACAGTCTAACAAGTGTCTACTTCAAGGTCATGTATACATCCAGTGGTGATGGACACAGGTTGGTTATTTGTCTTGTCTCTTTATCTAAGCTCTTTGAGGGACAGGAATCTGTCCTTCACAGCAGAGAGTCAAAGGAATAGCTGTCAGGAGTGTGCTCTGAGATAGGATCACCTGGATTCAAATTCGTTTTGCCACTACTTGGCTAATGACTTTGTGTGAGTAATTTAACCTTTGTGTGCCTCCATTTCCTTATCTGTAAAATGGAAAAGGGGGAACAGCAGTCTTTCTTTTGGAAGGTTACTGAGAAGACTAAATGTTTAAAACACCATAGAGTGTTTGGCTTACTGTGAACACTCATTAAATTATAGCTGCTGTTATTATTTTATCTGGTCTTCCCCATAGCTTCCAGAACAATGCATTTATAGAAGGCATGGATTAAAACTAAATCAACACATCTATTTCTGGGCAGGCTAAGAGCCAAACAAAGTCTTGGTATTTAGAGATTAGGTAAAAGGAAGAGAGGATAAAAAAAAAATCATTCAATTTCAGAGTTGAAAATGATTTACCTAGTCCAACTTGATTTTATGGAAAATGACAGCAAAGTTTAAAGCAAATAAAACAAGCAACCTTGCCTTTAAAAAGCTCTCAAGTAGCCGGGGATTTGGCTCAGTGGTTTTGCCACCTACTGCGCAAGCACAAGGACCCGAGTTCAATCCCCAGTACCAAAAAAAAAAAAAAAAGCCCTCAAGTCAGGGCCAGAGCCCAGATTCCAGAATCCTGGCTGGGTTGGCATGTTCCTTATCACACAGCATGGTGTGGTGAGGAACTTTTTCCTCACCACACACTTTCTCCCATCACCACACACACAATGACACCAACACATCTAGAGTTCAGGAAATCACTTTCTGTCAATTCAGGCCAGAGCTTAACTTCCCAGCCTTCATCTTGTTTCATAGAAAGCACGTCCCAGAATTTCAGCTGGATGATTTAAGGGATTCCCAAAAGCTTTACCACTGAGCAAAGTCTATTACAACCCGGATGAATTCAAATGAGGCATCGAGGGATTTTGGATTCTTAGGCCTCAGAGTCAAGGTAAAGACATTGATTTAAACTCAGTGGAAGGAACAAAAACTGTTATCACTCACAGAATACTCATTTTCTCCAAGATGTTTTCCTTGCAAAGGCTGTTTCATGAGACTAAAACTCTGGAGGCAACAGTATGAGCAGAGTTGATTGGGGGGAGCAGGGTAAGAAGACAGCAGCTATCATGATTTAACTAATCTAGAAATAAGTTGTTAAATTAGAATTCTTGGTAACATTCTCAGGCCATCTAATGAATAAATATCAACTAAATCAATCTATTTGAGCACTCAAGAGTGGGATTAAAAAGTATTACCGGCAGAGATAAATTTAGAGCTGGGAAATATACCCTCTGGAACTGCAGAGAGAACACATTTCATCAGTTCTTTCAAGTAGTTCAAGTAATATAAAGAATCTTAAAGGAATTCACATGGACAACCAGTCTCTAATATGTAGTCAGCATGTTATTACATCAGTGTCCTTATGTCATACTCATGACTTTTATCTATTCTGTTGAATTTGCTCTTTTCCTCTGTCTTGGAATTGCTGAATTTTGAAATGCCTGCTCCTTTCTAGGGTTGTGACTTCGCAGACATGTGTGTACATGTGACATTCAATTCACAAATAAGGACTGAGCATTGCAGAGCAGCTGGACCAGTATAACACAACATAAAAAGCCCTGGAGGGGAGCTGGGGTCAAAAACTAGATAATGGCAGAATTGGTAACTTTCAATCATCTCCAGAGCAGATAATAAGACAGGAGCTAACAATTTTGCTTCTTCTTCATAATTCTGCAAGATGAGAATAATCAGCCTTACTTTTCAATTGACAAATGGAAGTTCTAAGAGGTTAAGTCATATAACAAGATAAGTGATGATACCCAGGGCCAACAAGTGGTACATGCTGAAATTGGAAAAATTATTTTCAAAAGATATTTGGTAATAAATATCAAAGGTCTTAACTCAGAAAGCAACCAGAAGTGTATTCAATTATCTATATTTAAGGATTTATCTGAATATTACTTATATAATAGTGGAAAAATAGTAACAAAAAAATAGGTATTATGCTAATAGGATATTATTCTGACATCAAGTCGTGTTTTCAAGGAATATCTAATGATACAAAAAAATGTTGAAAGTATGCTCATAAATGAAAAAGTTGGGATAAATAATTCCAACTTCGATCTTTTTAAAAAAGACTATGTATACATATATATACAAACACAGACAATGGCAAGATCTACATCAAAATGCTAAATGAGGATACATCAAGTATTAGGATTATCATTTTTTTATTTTCATAGTACTTTAACCATAAATTCATAATGAATACTTAATACTTTTAAGAAAATGATTAAAAATAATTTTTAAATGAAGCAAAACAAACTTGCCCTTTACTGCTGTATGTCTAAAATTTTGTTGAGGTAAGCATTTGAAAGGCTATTTATTTATAAATATATTTCTTTTTTTTTGGTACCAGGGATCGAACTCGGGTCCTTGCGCTTGCGCAGCAGGTGGCGAAACCACTGAGCTAAATCCCCAGCCCTATAAATATATTTCTTAGAGAACTTCTCTTAATGCTAGTAATTATTGATGTCTTACTGTGTGCCAGATATATTTCACATATATGACCCTACTCACTCCTTTAAGAGCTCTGTGAAATAGAACCCTGATCATTCCATTTTATACAGTGAAAGTGTCTGAGAAGTGAAGTGCAACTTCTGAGAAGTGAGAAAAACACATCAGGGACCAAGAAGCCTTTCTCTAAAGCTTCACATTCAATCTCTGTTAAACATACAGCTAAGACCATGTTTCACAGTGAATAATCTTTTGAAAGGCACAATATAATATGCTTTCATTACAGGAAGAAGTTGTAGAAGAAGGTAGTTACAAATACCAGCTATAACCACATGGCCAGTTACAGAAATGAGAATTGTAATTAAAATTGTTCTCTTCTATTTTTGTTAATATGCTTGTGCATATATACATATCTATTATAAAGTTTACGTTATGAAATACTAAGAGTCAGCATTACCCAAAGGAAAACTTTGCCTTGGTATTTGATAAATAGTTGTTAGGCTTTCTATTATTTGCTTTTGTTTTAGCAAAGGCAATATAATATTAGGATGTGTGTCAGTTCAAGTCATATACCAGGTACAGTCAATTGTCCTATTGTGGGTTTCACACCCAGGTTGTCTGCAAGCATTCTAATCAGCCACCTTTCTCTCCAACAATTTCAGTTATCTTTATCTTTGAAAGACACCAAAGGCTTTGCTAATTAGAGCAATGAATGTTAAAATTGTGAATTTTCACTGGTGAAATTCGTGGCTTATTTATTAATAGATATTACACAATACATAATAGATACCAGAAATGGACTCTCGTTAATGCAATGAATGGGACATAAGAGATGTGTCCATGTTTCCAAAGAGTGTCTCTACCAAAAAAGCCCTTCATCCTTCAACTTTAGGGATGGCACCCATACTTCAGACCTAAATAGTCCATCCAGATTGGCTAATTGTTCAGAAAATGCAGATGCTACCTGTGAATCAGCTGAATCCTGCCTCTAGAATATGGTCTGCTCTGCCTTCAATGAAATGTTCTTGCAATTCACAGTCAGAGCACCCAAAAGGATGGAGGAGTAATTTAACTTATAGAACAGGTCGACAATTTTGTCTACTTATAAATAAAATAATTAATGAATGTGTAGGTGTGCTGCAGAAATTTTTAATAAATAAAAAATGACGTTTCGCGATGTAGCTGACCCTCACCAAGCTCTAATTATCATTAATTCTCCATATGTACCAAGAAGAACTTAACAGCTGTGCATACAACTTGTACAAATTGGCTTAGGTCAGTATGGCAGGCAGCTTCTGACATGGCTCCTAGTGGTACCTACCCCCTAGTATTCATGTCCTTGCATAAACTTTCATTGCGTGGTGGCTGCATCTGTGACTTGTTTTTAACAAACACAATACTAAAAATTAAAGAGATGTCACTTCTGTGATTAGATTCCAAAAACATTGTGACATTTCACCTTACTAACATTCTCTTACCCTCCCACTCACTCACTTCCATGTTGCCTGATGCTCTTATACAGAAGCAATGTGGAAAAAAAAAAACATATAGAAAGCCACATGAATCCTACCAGAAACAAGTGAATCTGGAGTGGAATTTTCCCATCGAGCCTTCAGATGAGTTTGCAGCACCAGCCAAAACCTTGATTATGTTCTTGTGAGACTTTAAAGTAGACCCAAGTAAGCTGAACCCAGACTCCTGAACCACCAAAACAGACAGAAAATAAATGTGTATTGTTAAGCTGCAAAGTTGGACAACTTTTTACACAGCAGTAAGTAACTAGTTCAGTTAGTCTACAAAAAGCATGCAACCAAATCAAAATGTAGCCAGGTTTTTTCAAATACCCCTTCGGATCACCTTTATAATATGTCTCCACATTTTTCTTCAATCTCAAGGAATTATTTTCCACTGGTAAAATGGATTTTTGTAAGGCTAAAATAGCATCATATCCCTTAAAGAACACGCTCAGATTCTTTAGCTCTAGCATGTCTAGGCCAGACTTCCTTCAAAGCAATGTTCAAATTACTTAACTTGTGCACATTGTTTAAGTGACAAATATTTCATACACTGTTATATTCAGTCTCTCTCTCCTTCAGCCTTCTGATCAACACAATAAGAATAATGATGGAACTAATAATGAGGCCTTGCTAGGAAAGTGGCTGAAATAACAAATTACTTTATCACACACTGAAAATGTATTTCACAAACTTAAAAAAAAATGCACGTCTATGCGTTGCATAATGAGAGCTCTGTATTTCTAGCATTTGTATTAGTCTCTAAACTGAGACAAACTAGGCTAAATAAAAAACACTTGTGTGACATGATTGTTATTACCCATATTATCTCCTGAGCCTTCTCAGAAGAGTAAAATGTGAAATTTGTAAGCAAGTATATGACAGTTTACCAAAAAGTTCTTTTGATTTTGGGTTGAAATTTGTTTTCATTTGGGGAGGGTGGTTATTTTGCTTTGATTTGGGGGTCTGAAGGCAAAAGCCCTAAAAGATAATTACACTCATTGTGGTGTAATTCAGATTTTCTCAACAGGAGCAATAGCAAAAGGAAGCAAAAATTTGTTCTTGGGAGCAAAAATATACTTTTATGTAAAAATCAAGACTTAGTTTACAAACAGATAATCAGGTATTAAAACTTCATAGTGAATAGAGCAATTTGAGGGGGGAAATACCTTTAAAAGCTTTTTAGGTGAGTGAGAATGATAAAAGGTTGAGAAACCTTGCCTGCCCCAGGGAGCACAGATGATCTCTCGGTTTCCCTTCTCTTTGGATGCTGAGGTTCTGAGGCCCTGACATGGCTCTAGCCAAGGTTCCTTCCGGCTCTGCTTCACACAGATATTGATATTTCCCCCCAGCTGCAGAAATAAATATGATGTCTTTCATATGCCTTTGACTGCCCTATTTTCCTTCAGATCTCTCTTTTTATTGCCTTGTCCTATATTTTTTTTTATTGCACTTGCTCACCTTAAGTCATGTTAAATAAGTACTTGGCATCCAGAACAATATTTGTCTTTGGTACATTTTCAGCACTCCCAACTCATCTACTGTTGGCCATCACAGGTCAAAACTAGCCACCAGAACATGAGATAAAGGCTACCATATAGTATGAGAGTGGCATGGGGTGGTTGGATTCCACTCAGACTGAGTGAGGAACACACTGTATGACATACTTGCTAGTTCTCACTTGCTGAGAGCTTAGTACATATGTGCTCACTCTTTTCTACAGTGTATCTTATGAAAGATACACACTAATGGTAAAATCCATTGCTGTCATATATGCAGATAGAAAGCAATATCAAAAATAGTGGCCCACTCTCATGACTTCTATTCAATATAGTTAGTACTAGAAGTCTTAATAGAGTAATTGAGCAAGAGAAATAAAAGACATTTACAGTAAAAAAAAATAAGTGAAATTCATTATATACTGATGATATAATTATATATAAAAATCTGTAAAAACTCTACAAAACATGTCAGAACTAATTAACAGATTCAGCAAAGTTTAGAAAACATAAAAAACAAAAATCAGTAGCAGGCAGGCATAGTGGTGCACCTGTAAGCACAGCACTCTAGATGATCACAAGTTTCAGCCTAACCCTTGTCACTTGGTGACTTGGCAAGAGCCTGTCTCAAAAAAAAAAATTTTTTTTAAAGGGCTGGAGATGTAGCTCAGTGCAAAGAGACTGGGTTAAATCCCCAGTTCAGGAAAAAAAAAAATCAGTAGTGCTTCTGTGCACTAATAACTACCTAAAAAGAATTTTTAAAAAGGTCAAATATCCCTGCACTTTAAACTTTGAAACACTGATAAAAGAAACTGAAGACATAAATAAGAGGAAAGATATTCTATGTTAATGGGTTGGAAGAATTAATATTATTGAAAATATCTATGTTATCCAAAGCCATCTACAGATTTAATGCAATCCCCATCAAAATTCCAAGGCCATTTTTCACAGAAATAAAAAAGAAATCCAAAATCTATATGGAACTGAGTTAGTATAAAAGAAATAAAATGTAGAAAGGAGACAAGGAAATTATAACTAAAAAGGTACTTTTAACAAAACTACTTCTTCACCACCATAACATGAGCAGCTTCACCTCTGTGATGCCATCTGGTCTGGATATGGACTGAAATCTTTACAAACTGCTCTTGCTAAGTTGCCCAAGCTGGATATGACCTTGACATCTTTCTGCCTCAGCAATCCAGAGTGGTGGTATCACAGATCTAGAGTGGAATTTTACAGAACATTCTAAAACTTCAACCATTAGACACTGGAAAATAATAAATTGGGGGAAAAAAGGAGGAAGGTGGATCCCCAGGACCCAGGAAAGATCTGAAGGGAAAACCGGAGCCCACAGAGAAAGTGAAGAGACAGACCACAATGAAGAAAAAGGAGGGACAAACTGCACTTTCTCTGGGCTCTCAGCTAGTGATGTGAGAGAGACAGCTCAAATCTAGAGACACAGTGAAGCCAGGTGACTCCAGAGGCCTCTAGGGAGAAACAAACCAGTGGAATATAGAAGTGGATATTGTGCACTACAACAGCTGGTGAGTGACTCCAGTTCAGACAACTGCTGTATCCCCTGCAGAGGGTGCTTGGCTGTAAGTCATTTTAGGGAGGGGACAACTGAACCCGGGACTCAGAGCAGCCATAGATTGGCTTCATCTCAGAGCTCCCAGTGTTCACATCCCACAGTGACTGGGTGAGGGACAACTGAGGGAGACATCCAGGGTCAGGGAGCCTTGGTCAGCCCAGCAAGAAACACCCAGTGTTGTAGGATAAACAACTCAGGCTCAATGCCACAACCAGAGGCCAACACCAGAACATGTGTGGCATTGAAAGCACCAGAATTAGCACTCTGCACTAATCCTACTGCAGGCTTGCTGGGATCATCCAACATGGATATGGGTTCTCAACCTTCTTTGTTTACTAGTGACAGAAGAGTCACTCCCTGCAATGGAAACTACCGCAAAAACTGGAGACATCAGAAAATAACTACAGGCTTGAAATTACAGAGAAATCTCTCTTCTCTCTTCATCTATATGTTTTTTGGTCCATTTGCTTTTTCTTTCTTGATTGTTTTTTCACCTGTGAACATTGTTTTTAGTTTTTTTCTTGAATTTTGCTTTTCTTTTTGTTTTTTCCTTTTTTCTTTCTCTCTTGTCTACTTCACCAGTTTCCCAAAGCTTGGATAATCTTCCTTTGTCTTAGCCTTGTTTCTAATCTCTTTCTCTTTCTCTTCTTTTATTTCTCTATTTTTTCCTCTTATCCCTTGTATTTTCCTCTCCTGAGGGTAAAATTGCTTTACTGAGGGCATATTTATTGTATATAATTTTCTGATTTGTTTCAGATTTTGTTATATAACTGTAAATCTTTTACTTATAGTAACAGGGAGAAAATTAACAATTACCACAGTTTGTCATTTTTTAGACTGTGGTTGATGTTATTGTTATTACTGATTGTACTACTTTAGTCAACATGACATAATTGTGATCAGTTGTTCTTCCTTGTATGCCAATACTGAGACTGTCTCATGGTCCAGGACTATTTTCTTTAGAACTGGGTGCTAGGCCACACAGGTAGCAACCTCTCATCCCTAATAATTGAAGAGACAGGATCTTGGGACAGACTCAAAATGCAAAAGCCAGCTATGCCTAGAAGACATCTCTGAAAAGCACTCATTTCCTAAAGAGGCTGAATACTAGTGACAAAGCTACCTACCATAAGCAATTTATAAGCACCAATGCAGAAATCAAATTCATAAAAAAATAGAAAATAAGAAGAGACAGAAGCAAAATCCAACCCCAGATCTCAAGCTCACCCAAGGCAAACCCAGGGGGCAGTGAGGTGGAAGAAATCAAAAGCCACCCAGCTGAACTTTCTGAAATGGTAGCAGTAGAAGTAAAAAAGTAGAGAAATTTCTTCTAGGGAAAAAAATCTGAAAAAAAATTACACAGATAACTAAAGAGATTATGACCATAATGAAGATCATGGTTAGTAAATCTAGAGTATATACAGATTAAAAAAAAATAGAGGAGGTTAAGGAAGTGATGGACCCCACCAACGCTAAACATAGGAAAGAAAGGGATTCCATGAAACAGATTCAAATAGATATTAATTAAAAATTCTATTGAAAGTATATGCAGCAGAATCATCCAATGTGAATATAGAATATCAGAACTAGAAGACAGGTTTGTGGTTGGTGATCATCACATGAAAGACTTCTTAAAAACAGCAAAGGACAGGGCAGAGGATTTAGCTCAGTGGTTCTGCTGCCTGCCTCGAAAACACAAGGTCCTGAGTTCGATCCCCAGTACCCCCCCGCCAAAAAAGCAAGAGATCAGGAAAAAAATCAATCCAGCAGCTGCTAGATAAATCAAAGAATAATAACATTAAGATTAATGAAAATTAATGAAAAATCAGAAGATAGCACAAAGGACATAAAAAACCTGATGGCAGAAGTAATAGCAGAAAACTTCCTAAGTATGGAAAAAAATTTCACATACAGATAAGTGAAATATATAGAACTCCAATTAACCATGATCAGAAAGAAACTACAACAAGGCATATAATAGTCAAGACTAAAGTTCTAAAGGATATTCTAAGAAAAGACAATGAAGAAAACAAATGAATCCCTATAGAATAAACCCACCAGGCAAGGCTAGCAGTTAAACGGGGGGCGGGTAACCAATAACAGGAAAATAATATGACAGGGATTAGCCAATATATATCAGTTAAAACTATCAATATAAATGGTCTCAATTCACCAATCAAAAGAAACAGATTAGCAGAATGGATCAAGAAACATGATCTAACAATATGCTACATACAAAAAACACATTGAACTCAAAAAAATTCATAGACTGAAACTTAATGAATGGAAAAAATTCTCCATGGCACAGAAAAAAGAAACCAAACAAACAAAGGTAAATATTCTGTTTGCAGACAAAGTGGATTTCAAGCCAAGACTGATTAAGAGAGACAAAGAAGGTCACTACATCCTTGTAAAAGAAAACAATCTGAGGAAGAGGTAACAATCATAAATATATACACCACATACAAGCGCACCCAACTATATAAAACAAACACTAATGGATATGAAAAATCAGATACAATTGCAATGGGGGATCTCAATACCCCACTATCACAAATAGATTGATCACTTAGACAAACATCACAAAGAAATATCAGAGCTGAACAAAACTTTTAAACAAATGAACTTAGTAGATACCTGCAGTGTTCCACCTCACAACAACAGAATACACATTCTGTTCAGCAGCACATAGTACATTCTCCAAAGCAGACCACATACTAGCTCATTGAACATGCTTAACTAAATGTAAAGGATTTGAATTTATCCCATGCATATTATCAGATCATAGTACAATGAAATTGGAAATCAATGGCAAAAGAAACCACAAAAACTATATAAACACATAGAAATTAAGTAACACCCTCTTGAAAAACCAATGGATCACAGGTGAAATAAAAGAAGAATCTAAACAGTTTCTACAATTAAACAAAAAAGCTAATACTACATACAAGAAGTTATTGGATGCAATGAAAACAGTCCTACAAGGAAAATTTATACTGGTGAAGTTCCAAATCAGAAAAACAAAGCAAGCTCAAATAAATAACCTAATTTAAGTTAAGTCTTAAGCTTCCAGAAAAAGAAGAGAAAGTTAAACCCAAAGCACATATGGGGAGGAAATTATAAAGATCAGAGCAGAAATTAATGCAATTAGGGCTAAGAAAAAAATACCAAAAAATCAATGAATCAAAGAGTTGGTTTTTTCAAAGATTAAATAGAATAGACAAACACTTAGCCAAACATCAAAAAAAGGGAAAACAAGACTCAAATCCATGCAATTAGGAATGAAAAGTGAAAAATCACAATGGATCCTGCGGAAATGCAGAAGATCATCAATACCCACTTTGAGAACCTCTATTCTAATAAGATGGAAATGCAGAAGAAATTAACAGAACCTTGATACATACAAATTACCAAATCTGAATCAAGAAGATATAAAGTCTAAATAAATGAATATTAATCAATGAAATTAAAGATGTAATTAAAAAGCTACCAACAAAGAAAAGTTCAGGTCCTGATCGATTCACAGATGAATTTTACAAGATCTTTAGAGATCTAATGCCACTACTCATCAAACTCTTTAATGAAATTGAAAAGGAAGCAATACTCCCAAACTCATTCCTGGAAGCAACCATTAGCCTGATACACAAACCAGAGAAAGATCCAACCAAAAAAGAACTACTAGCTGATCTCCTTAATGAGCACAGATGCAAAAATCCTCAATAAGTTACTGGCATACAAATGCAGCAAATTATCAAGAAGATCATACACCACAACCAAGTAGGATTCATCCCAGGCATGCAGGGATGGTTCAATATACAGAAATCAGTAAATGTAATATACCACATTAACAGAACCAAGGCCTAAAACCACATATCATCTCAACAGATTCAGGAAAAGCATTTGACAAAATCCAACACCCACTCATGATAAAAAAATAAACCCTACAGAAAATTTGAATAGAAGGTCTTTATCTTAATCTGATAAAAGCCATCTGTGACAAACCAACAACCAACATCATACTAAATGGTCAAAAACTCAAAGCTTTCACTCTAAAATCAGAAATACCACAAGATGCCTACTGTTACCACTCCTATTCAATATAGTTCTGGAAACATTAGCCAAAGCAACTGGACAAGAGAAAGAAATAAAAGTAATATTGATAGGAAAGGAAGAAGTTAAATTATCATTATATGCAGATGACATGATACTCATATAGAAGACCCCAAAAACTCCACCAAAGGCTCCTAGAATACCCAAATATGGCAGTGTAGAAGGATACAAAGTCAACATTCAAAAATCAATAGTATTCCTGTAAATGAATAAGATTCACTGAGAGAAAAATTAGAGAAACAGCACTTTTCAAAATAGCATCATTAAAAATGAAACTTACAAATCAATCTAACAAATGACAAATGAAGTGAAAGTCCTACACATTGAAAACTACAGTACAGTGGTATCTCAGTTCACGAACTTAATTTCTTTCCACAATTCTGGTTGCAAACTGAATTGGAGGAGAACCACATCAAATTCAGTGGTGAGGTTCAATGTTAAACTTAAGGGGAAATTTAATTAGTTCTTGTCCAATTTAGTTTGCAACCAGAACTATGGAAAGAATTAAGTTTGTGAACTGAGGTACCACTATACTCTAAAAAAGGAAATCAAAGTGCATATCAGAAAATGGGAAGATATCCCCTGTTTTTGGAGAGGCAGAAGAAATATAGTGAAAATGGGCATACTTCCAAAATTGTTATATAGACTTAATGCAATCTCAATCAAAGTACCAACAGCATACCTCACAGACCTAGAGATTCAATTCTAAAGTTCATATGGAACCAGAAGAGACCTATAATAGCAAAAACATTTCTGGGCAACAAGGGTAATTCAGGAGGCATCACAACCTCTGATTTGAAGTTATTCTACAATGCTACCATCATAAAAACAGCATGTACTGGCAAAAAAAAAAAAAAAAAAAAAGCAGACCCAAAGATCAATGGAACAGGAGATCCAGAAACAACTCCAAGCACATTTAACTACCTTATCTTTGACAAAGGAGATAAACACCTTCAATGGAAGAAAGATAGCCTCTTTAATAAATGGTGCTGGGTAAACTGGCTTTCCACATGCCAAAGATTAAAACTAAGCCCATATATCTCACTATGCACTAAACTAAAATCAAAATGGATCCTAATATTAAAACAGAAACACTTAATCTGCTGGAATATAGAACAGGTAAAATTCTAGAAGATATAAATATAGGCAAAGACTTTATAAACAAAACCCCAATCACACAGGAAATATTACAAAGAATCAACAACAGGGATCACATCAAGTTAAAAAAGAGTGAAGAGAAAACTCACAGAGTGGGAAAAAATTTTTACCAGCTATTTCTCAAACAAAGGATTAACAACTAGAATACATAAAGAGCTCAAAAAAAGTCAGACTTCCCAAGTTTAAAGACCCAGTCCAAAAATGGGCATCTCAAATGAATAGACATTCCTCAGATGATGAAATAGAAACAAAAAATAAATATATGAAAAAATGCTCACCATGACTGGTCAAATGCAAATTAAAATAACACTGAGATTCTATCTCACTCCAGAGAGAATGGCAATCATTAAGAAATCAAACAATAACAAACACTGGAGAGACTGTGGGGTAAAAAGAACCCTTCTCTGTTGGTGATGGGAATGTAGACTGGTACAACCACTATGGAAATCAGTATGGAGATTCCTCAAAAACCTAAAACTAGAAGTTTCATTTCACTCAGCTGTTTCCCTTCTGGGTATCTCTGTGAAGGAGTTAAAAGTACCATACCACAGTGATATATGAGTACCCATGTTTATAGCAGCTAAATCTAGGTAACAGACCATATGCCAATTAAAAGATGAACCAATAAAGAAAATGTAGTATTTATCTATAATGGAGTACTATTCTGCCATAAAGAAGCATAAACTTGAGTTATTTGTAGGAAAATAGATGGACCTCAAGACTATAATCTTAAGCAAAATAAATCAGACTCACAAGTTTAAATATCACATTGCTTCTCTTGTGTGAAGACTCCAAAGGGTAAATAAGGAGCATACTGGAAGATAGATATTGGGAAGTAGGAAGTACAAGTTCAAATGGAAAGGGGAACAAGGCAGGAGGGAGAGAAAAGGGAAGGATGGGAAAGGAATAAAAAGAGAATGGAAGAGGGCTGGGGATTTAGCTCAGTGGTTCCACCATGTGCCTTGCAAGCAGAAGGTCCTGAGTTTGATCCCCAGTACCAAAAAAAAAAAGAAAATGGAAGAAAAAAATGGAAACAAAGCTTTTGTAAATGGGAGGGGAAGAGAATAGGGAAAAAAAGAATTAGGATATATTATGTACAGGTACAAACTCCCTATGATAAATGTGATTGATATGTATGACAAATATGTATGACAAATATGTACTAAAAAAAAAGACTGGAACTTCCCAGATCCAGCCAAACTTACCCAAGGCAACCTATATCTGCATTTGTCTTAGTTAGGTTTCTCATTCTTAAGACAAAATACATGACACAAAAAGTTAAAAGAAGAAAGGTTTATTTTGGCTCACAGTTTGTAGAAGTTTCATACCATAGTCACCTGGCTCCAAGGCAGGATGGCATGCCAGAGGGAAATTGAATAGGAAAAACAGCCCATGGTAAAGCAGGGCAGGCAGAAGGAAGCCAGCAATGAAGTAGAAAGCAGCAAGTGATGACAGCCACTCTCATTCTGTCCCTTATAGTCTACCCAGGCTACCCACCCTTAAGGCAAGTAGCACTTACTCTCAGAGTAGGGGACCCTTAGTCCTAGCATCTCACTATTAATCCCAGCATCACATACCCTAGATCAAGCCACCTACAAAAAGCCCCACCTCTGACCGCATAAGGCTTTGGGAGATATCTAAGTACATATAAGCCAAAATAGCATTCTTTGGTTAAATTTAGACTCCTTCCCTACCAGATTCGTCACACCCAAAATTCCTCAGCAATACTAAAAGTCCATAAACTGGTTTAGTTGAGAAAGTAAGGAGCAGGAGCCTGATAAACAAACAAGTTGAGCAAACACAAGGGATGTTTAAATTATCAATCCCAAAACAAAACAAAAATTCCCATATTTGTAGAGTACGCTAGCCTTTGGAGAGGCACTTTTTCCCAGGCTGTCCACCATTTCAAGAGTATAAATGTTCCTTGTTATAGAAAATAATGTGCCTCATTTCTATGAGGGCCCACACTCCATTCTTTGGTGCATCCTAAAATCTCTGCCTAATAAGCCCTTCTTGTGCCTCTTACTGACACATCCTGAAAATTCTTTTTCCATGATAGGAGTTAGCAAACCTGCTACAAAGGGTTGGGATATGTTCCTTATTTCAGTTTTGGGGACTGCTCAGACACAGCTGGTAACAGAACCACAAAAGACCTCAAATAGCTAAAGTAATCTTAAGCAAAAACAAAAACCAGCTCTCTCCCTGTTGCCCTGTGAATGCCATGAACTGCCTCTCTTGTTACCTTTGCTGCCTTGCACCCAGGTTGTTTCTCCTTTGTGATGCTTGTTTGCCATCCCAGACTCGGAGCCAGCGGAATATGGACTGAAACCTCTATGGACTCTCAGGGGAAGGGGCTTCCAGGCTGCCATTTCACCACTCTCAGCACAGAGGAAGGGGCTTCTGGGCTGCCATTCCACTGCTCCCAGAACAGAGGTAGAGGCTTATGGAAGGCTGTTCCACCACACCCAGCCCAGAGGAAAGGGCTTCCAGGCTGCTGTTCCTCCACTCCCAGCCCAGAGGTAGGGGCTTCTGGGCCTCTGTTCCACCAACCCCAGCACACAGGAGGTGAGCCTCACAGATCTCAACAGCACCCACCTCTCCCCCATCGAAATGAGAAGACACATAAACAAGTCTCAAAACCAGACTTCCAGATCACCTACAGAAACCACAAAGGGAAATGAAATGGAATATACTGATACTCAACCACCTGGACTCCCTGAACTGACAACAAAAGAGGATCTGGAAAAAATGAAATCAGAAATAATTTCTCACATAACAGCAGAGACTGTGCCTATAGTCCAAGACATTATTAATAAATCTAGAGAGGACATAGATAAAAAAATAGACGAGCTGAAGAACACAATGGAATCCCAACATAGGAAACAAATGGAATCCATAAAACAGATACAACCAGATTTCCAGGAGATTAAAAACTCCATTGTAAGTCTACACAGCAGAATGACCAATGTGAGGACAGAATTTCAGATACAGAAGATAAGATTGCAATTAGTGACCAGGAAAAGAAAAATTTCTTTAAAATTGTAAGAAACCATGAGAAATCCATCCAGCACCTGCTACACAATGCAAAGAAGAATAACGTAAGACTAATTGGAGTCAATGAAATAGGAGACAGTGCAGATGACTTAAAAAAAAACTACACAAAGAAGTGATGGCAGAAAATTTCCCAAGCAGGAGAAAAGAACATGACATACAGATAAGTGAGGCAAATAGGACTCCAAATAGCCTTGATCAAAAAAAATCTACACATAAGCATATAATTGTTAAGATTCCAGAAACACAACAGATAAACAAAATTCTACAAGCAGTTAGAGAAAAGAAACAAATCACATGCAAACGAAACCCCATCAGAATCACACCAGACTTCCCAAAGCAAACCCTCAAGGGAAGAATAGATTGGAGTGACATATTTCAAGCCCTAAAGGAAAACAGCCTCCAACCCAGATTGATGTACCCTGCAAAACTATCTTTCAAAATTGATGGTGAAATAAGATACTTTCATGACAAAGAGCACCTTAGGGAATTCATGAATACCAAACCAGCACTCTAAAAAATTTTAGATAATATCCTAGGAACAGACAATGATGATCACAACCCCACGAAGCACAGCAGAATGAATCTAATAGGTGCAACAAGAAATTAAATGCAAAGAGGGAGAATCCAACAAAAAGAAAAAGCCAGAACTATGATAAGTCAATATGTATCAATTATAACCATCAATGTTAATGGTCTTAATTCACCAATCAAAAGAAATAGACTGGCAGAATGGGTCAAAAGGCAAGATGCAACAATATGCTGCATACAAGAAACACACTTAATTAAAAAAGAAACCTGAAGACTGAAAGTTAAAGGCTGGAAAACAATACTCCATGTGACAGGAACCCAAAAAAAAGCAGGAGTAGCTATCCTTTTTGCAGATCAAGTGGATTTCAAACCAACGCTGATTAAGAAAGAGACAAAGAAGGACACTACATCCTTGTAAGAGGAACAATCCAACAGGAAGAGATGACCATTATAAATAAATATGCACCAAACACTAGTGCAACCAAAAATATAAAACAAATACAAATGAACATGAAAAGTCATACATGCACTAATACAATAGTGCTGGGGGACCTCAATACCCCACTGTCACAAACAGAGAGATCAACTAGACAAAGAATAAACAACAAAATACTAGAATTCAATCGAACTCTTGAACAAATGAACTTAACAGATGTTTACATAGTGTTCCACCCACAAAATCAGAATACACATTCTTTTCAGCTGCACATGGGTCATTCTCCAAAAATAGACCACATACTCACTCATAGAACATGTTCAAGTAAATGCAAAGGAATTGAAGTTATCCCTTGTATATTATCAGACCATAGTGCGATAAAATTGGAGATGAATAGCAAAAGAAACTGCAAACTTCATAAACACATGGAAATTGAACAGCACACTTCTGAATAACCAATGGGTCACAGAGGAAATTAAAGAAGAAATCAGACAGTTCCTTCAATTAAATGACAATGACAATACAACATATCAGAATCTATGGGACACAATGAAAGCAGTCTTATGAGGGAAATTCATATCAGTGAATATACATATTAGGAAAACAGACCAAGCCAAATTAAACACCCTGATGCTGAACCTCCAGCTTGTAGAAAAAGAAGAAGAGGATGAACCCTAAGCTCATACAAGGGAGGAAATTATAAAGATCAGAGCAGAAATCAATGCAATGGACACTAAGAGAATGAGACAAAATTCAATGAATCCAAGAGTTGTTTCTTTGAAAGAATAAACAAAATTGACAAACCCTGATCCAACTTTATCAGAAAAAGGAAAGAAAAGGCCCAAATCCATGCAATTAGGAATGAAAAGGGTGAAATTACAACAGGCCCAGTCAAAATCCAGAGGATCATCAATACCTACTTCCAGAACCTATACGCCAATAAGATGGAAAACACAAAGAAATGGACAGATTCCTAGATACATATGAATTATCAAAGTTGAATGAAGAAGACATAAAAGTTCTAAATGACCCAGCATCAACCAATGAAATTGAAAATGTAATTAAAAACTTACCAAATAAGAAAAGCCCAGGTCCTGATAGCTTCACTGCTGAATTCTACAAGACATTTACAGAGGAACTACCGCCACTACTGTTTAAACTCTTCAATGAAATTGAAAGGGAAGCAATACTCCCAAATTCATTCCTGGAAGCAAGCATCACCTTGATCCCCAAGGCAGAGAAAGACCCAACTGAAAAAGAGAACTATAGGCCAATCTCACTAATGAACATAGATGTAAAAATCCTTAATAAGATAATGGCAAACAGAATGCAGAAGATCATCAAGAAGATCATACACCCTGATCAAATGGGATTCATCCCAGGGATGCAGGGATGGCTCAACATACGCAAATCAATAAATAATACACTATATCAATAGAGCCAAGGACAGAAATCATATGATCATCTCAAGAGATGCAGAAAAAGCACTTGACAAAATTCAACAGGCACTGATGATAAAAACCCTACAAAAAATTGGATTAGACCATCTCTACCTCAATCCGATAAAAGCCATCTATGAAAACCAACAGCCAATATCAAACTAAATGGTCAAAAACTGAAATCCTTCACACTAACATCAGGAACAAGACAAGCATGTCCACTATCACCACTCCTCTTCACTATAGTTTTGGAAACAATAGCCACAGCAATTAGACAAGAGAAAGAAATAAAAGGAATAAAGATAGGTAATGAAGAAGTCAAATTGTCATTCTTTGCAGATGACATGATACTCTACCTAGAAGACCCCACGAATGCCACCAAAAGACTTCTAGACTTAATAACCAAATTCAGTCAAGTAGCTGGATACAAGGTCAACACACAAAAACAAATAGCTTTCCTTTATGTGAACAACAGACTCACTGAGAGAGAAATAGGGCAAACAATTCCTTTCACAATAGCATCCAAAAAACTGAAATACCTAATGAACGAAATCAAAGACCTCTTCTCTGAAAACTATAGCACTCTGAGAAGAGAGATTGAAGATGATATCAGAAAATGACATCCCTTGCTCCTGGGTAGGAAGGATCAATATAGTGAAAATGGCCATACTTCCAAAAATGCTATATAGATTCAATGCAATCTCAATTGAAATCCCAGCAGCATACTTCACACACCTTTAGAAAACAATCCAAAAATTCATTTGGAACAAGAAGAGACCCAGAATAGCAAAAGCAATTCTAGGTAACAGAGACATGGCAGGGGGTATCACAATCCCCAACCTGCAACAATACTACAAAGCTACTGTGATTAAACAGCATGGTACTGGCAAAGAAACAGACTTGAGACAAGTGGAACAGATTAGAAGATGCAGAAACAATGCTAGACACACTCAGACATCTCATCTCCATTAAAGAGCCAAACACCTTCACTGGAGGTAAGATAGGTTCTTTAATAAATGGTGCTGGAAAAATTGGGCTTCAACTTGCCAAAGATTAAAACTAGACCTGTATCTCTCACCATGAACTAAACTAAAACCAAAATGGATTAAAGATCTAAATATTAAAGTAGAAACTCTGAACCAGTTGGAACAGAGGTTAGGTAGAACCCTTGAAGACATCGGTGTAGGACAAGATTTTATGAACAAAACCTCAGTTGCCTGTGAACTAGCACAAACAATCAACAAGTGGGATCTCTTCTTATTAAAAGGCTTCTGCACAGCAAGAGAAACCACCAGCAGTGTGAAGAGACAACCCACAATGTGGGAAAAAAATCTTCACCTGCTCTTCCTCAGACAAAGTTCTACTATCTAGAATCTATGAAGAACTTAAAAAGATCAGACCTCCCAAATTTAAAGACCCAATCCGAAAATAGGCATCTGAAATGAACAGACATTTCTCAGACAAAGAAGTAGAAATAGCAAATAAATACATGAAAAAATGTTCAACATCACTGGTCATTCGAAAGATGCAAATGAAAACAACGCTAAGATTCCACCTCACTCCAGTAAGAATGGTTGCTGTCACAAAATCAACCAATAACAAATGCTGGCAGGGCTGTGGGGAAAGAGGCCTCCTTCACTGCTGGTGGGAGTGCAGACTGGTCCAACCACTGTGGAAATCAGTATGAAAATACCTCAAAGAACTAGGACTGGAAGTCCCATTTGACCCCGTTATTCCACTGCTGGGGATCTTCCCCAAAGAATTAAAAGAATCATACCACAGTGGCATATGTGCATGCATGTTCATAGCAGCACAGTTTGTAATAGCTAAAACTTGGAAACAGCCCAAATGCCCTTCAACTGGAAACTGGATAAAGAAAATGTGTTTTTTTTATAAAATGAAGTACTACTCAGCCATAAAAAATGAGAAATTAGAGACATTTATAACTAAATGGATGCACATTGAGGCGATACTCTTAAGTGAAATAAATAGGACACACGTGTAAATATCAAATAGTTTCTCTAGAGTGAGAAACTGAAAGTGTAAATAAGGACTAAAAGGTATAATAGATAATGTGAAATAGGAAGAAAATGGACAATGGGGAAGGGGAAGTGGGAGGGGTAGGGGACAGGAAAGAAGGGAATGGAATTAATATGAGAAAGGGAAAAAAGGAAACAAAGTCTTTGTAAATAGGGAGGGATGGAGGGGTTGAAGGGAGGGCAGGGGAAGGGGGAAAAATAAGAACCAAGAGAGATTATGTAAAGGTACAAATTTCCAATGATGAATGTCATTATATTGTATGCCTAAAATTTACCAATAAAATAATTTTTAAAAAAAAACCAGAGGCATCACAATATGTGATACCCAAGTATATATTATAGACCCATAGCAATCAAAATAGCATGGTATTAGCATAAAAATAAACACATAAACAAATGGCTTGGAAGAGAGACCAGAAACAAATCTATGCATTTAGTCAAGTGATTCTTAGCAAAGATGCCAGGAATATGCAAAGAGAAGAGTCCTTCAATAAATGATGTTGGGACAAGTATATATTGATATATAGAAGGAGAAAGAAAGTACCTATATCTCACACCACACAAAGGAGTTAAATGAAGATGTATTAAAATATTAAACACAAACCCTGACACTGTAAAACTACTAGAAGTTATAGGAGAAGCTTCAAGATTGGTTTCCAGTGATAGTGAACCTTTTAGAGCTTTCAGTGATAACAAATAGCCATGTCCCATAGGATTGGCATCACTGGTTTAAGATATGAACAAAAACAAAAATAGGTAAATGGGATTGTATTTGCATAGCAAGGTCAATACTTTACAGTAAAATCATAACTTGCAGATTGGCAGAAAATATTAGCAAATCAAATCAGATAAAGGATTAATATCTAAAAGATATAAAGAAAACAAACAGTTCATTAAGAAAACAAATTACCCTGTTAAAAATGGTCAAAGGATCTGAATTGGTATTTCTCAAAAGAGGAGAAATAGACAAGAGGTATATTTTTAATTATAAGGAAGATGTAAAGTAAAAACTCAGTGACTTAACACTTCACATTTGTTAGAACAGCTGTTATTAAAAAGATGAATGTTTGGCACATGCTTCTAATTCTAGCTACCTAGCAAGCAGAGGCAGAAAGGTCACAAGTTTGAGGTCAAGATAAAAAAAAACTTTGCAAGGGCTTTTATCATGAATGAGTGTTAGACCTTGTCAAATGCTTTTTCTGAATCTATTGAGAGGATCATATGGTTTTTGTCCTTGGCTCTATTAATATAGTGTGTTACATTTAATGATTTGCATATGTTGAATCATCCCTGCATCCCTAGGATGAATCCTCCTCAGTCATGGTGTATAATCTTCTTGATGGTTTCCTGCAATCTGTTTGCACTGGCAACAGGATTTTTGTGTCCATGTTCATTAGGGAAATTGGCCTGTAGTTCTTTTTGGTTGGATCCTTCTTTGGTTTTGGTATCATGGTAATGCTTGGTTCCAGGGATGAGTTTGAGAATACCGCTTCTCTTTCTATTTCATTAAAGAGTTCAAGAAGTAGCCACATTAGGTCTTCTCTAAATTTCTGGTAGAATTCAGCAGTGAGTCCATCAGGGCCTGGACTTTTCTTTGTTGGTAGGTTTTTAATTACATCTTCAATTTTGTTGGCTGATATTGATTTAATCCTACTCGGTCATGGTGTATAATCTTCTTGATGGTTTCCTTCATTCTGTTTGCACTGGCAACAGGATTTTTGTGTCCATGTTCATTAGGGAGATTGGCCTATAGTTCTTTTTGGTTGGATCCCTCTGTGGTTTGGGTATCATGTTAATGCTTGCTTCCAGAAATGAGTTTGAGAGTACTGCTTCTCTTTCAATTTCATTAAAGAGTTTGAGAAGTAGCTGCATTAAGTCTTCTCTAAATTTCTTGTAGAATTCAGCAGTGAGTCCATGGGCCTGGACTTTTTTTTTGTTGGTAGGTTTTTAATTACATATTCAATTTCGTTGGCTGATATTGATTTAGAATTTTTATACCATCTTGATTCAGTTTTGGTAACTCATATGTATCTAGGAATCTTTCCATTTCTTCTGTGTTTTCCATCTCATTAGAATATAGGTTCTTGAAGTAGGTATTGGATGATCTAGATTTCTGCAGGACCTGTTGTGATTTCACCCTTTTCATTCCTAATTGCATGGATTTGAGTCCTTTTTTTCCTTTTTTTGATAAGGTTGGCTATGGGTTTGTCAATTTTATTTAATCTTTCAAAGAACCAACTCTTTGATTCATTTATTCTTTTTTTTTTTTTGAGTCTCCATTGCATTAATTTCTGCTCTAATTTTTATTATTTCATCAATCATATGAGCTTTGGGCTTGACTTGCTCTTCTTTTTCTAGAAGCTTGAGGTTTAATACTAGGTTATTATTTGAGCCCACTCTGTTTTTCTGATATGGGTATTCACTACTGTAAATTTCCCTCATAGGACTGCTTTCATTGCATCCCATAAGTTCTGGTATGTCATCCTGGCATTATCATTTAATTCTAGAAACTGATTTCTTCTTTAATTTCATCTGAGGCCCATTGGTTGTTCAAGAGGGTATTATTCAATTTCCATGTGTTTATGAAATTCTTGTGTGTTTTTTGCCATTGATTTCCAATTTCATTGTACTATGGTCTGATAATATGCATGGGAAAAATTTCAATTCCTTTTACTTAAGCATGTTCTGTGAGGTAGTGTGTGGCCTATTTTGGAGAACATCCTGTGTGCAGCTCAGAAGGATATGTATTCTGATGTTGTAGGGTAGAACACTCTGTAGACATCTACTAAATTCATCTGTTCAAAAGTGTGGTTCATTTCTAATATTTCATTGTTGATTTTTTGTCTAATTGATCTATTTGTGATAGTGGGGTATGAGGTGTTCCATTACAACTGTATTTGTGCTTATTTGATTTTTCATGCCCATTAATATTTGTTTTATAAAGTTGGGTGTGCTGATATTTGGTGCATATATATTTATGATTGTTTTCTCTTCCTCTTGGCTTGTTCCCTTTACAAAGATGTAGTGACCTTCTTTGTCTCTCAATCAGTCTTGGCTTGAAATTCACTTTGTCTGCAGATAGAATAGCTACCTCTGCTTTTTTCTGGGTTCCTACCACATGAAATATTGTTTTCCATCCTTTGACTTTCAGTTCATGAATTTCTTTTTTAATTAAATGTGTTTCTTGTATGTAGCATATTGTTGGATCTTGCTTCTTGATCCATTCTGGCAGTCTGTTTCTTTTGATTGGTGAATTCAGAACATTAACATTGATGGCCAATATGTACTGATTTGCTGGTGATTTAGCTCAGTGGCTTTGCCTCCTGCTGTGCAAGCGCAAGGACCCAAGTTCAATCCCCGGCACCAAAATATGTACTGACTTATCCCTGTCACATTATTTTCCTGTTGTTGGCTCCCTTCTTTCCTCTTCTGTTTAATTTCTTGCCTTGACTAGTGGATTCATTCTGTTGGGTTTCATGGAGTTGTAATCCTTGTTATCTCTTTTTAGAATATCCTTCAGGACACTTTGGAGTGCTAGTTTGGTGGTCATGAATTTCTTGAGGTGCTCTTTGTCATGAAAGTATCTCATTTCTCCATCAATTTTGAAAGATAGTTTTGCAGAGTATATCAATCTGGGTCAGAAGCAAGCCCCTGTCTCAAAAAAATTTTTTTTAAAGGGCTAAGGATGTAGCTCAGTGGTAAAGTGCTTGTCTAGCATGTGTGAGGCCCTGGTCAAACTCTAGTACTACAAGAAAATTAAAAAACTATCTGGTAAGTATATGGAGAAAAGAGAACTTCTACATACTATTGATGGGAATATAAATTAGTACAGCCATTATGCCATTATAAAAAAAACTATATGGAAGTTCCTCAAAACACTAAAAGCAGAGCTACAAATGTCACCCAGCAATCCCATTCCTAGCTATATAACCAAAGATCTGAAACCAGTATGTCAAAGAGGCACTAGTATTCACTGCAGCACTATTCCTAATAGCTGAAATGCAAAAACAATCTACATGTCCATTAACAGATGAATGATTACTGATAATAAGGCATGTATACACAATGGAATACTACTTGGCCTTAAAACAAAGTGTATTAGCCAGCTTTCTCATTGCTGAGCTACAATACTCAATACCAATAACTTAAAGGAGAAAGGATTTCATTTGCTCATGGTTTCAGTCCATGATAGGCTGGCTCCAAGGCAGAGACATCATTGCAGAATGGCATGGCAGAGCAAAGCTACTTAGTTCATGGTGGCAAGGAATCAGAGCATGGGAACAGCGCCAGAGCAGAAGAGATGAGGGACCAGACATAGACCCATGAACCTGCCAATCATACCTAGATGCATGCTCCACCAATTCCCAGGGCAGATTCCAAAGCTAATCAAATTGTAGGGGTGGGGATTTAGTTCAGTGGCACCACACCTGCCTCACAAACACAAGGTCCTGAGTTCAATCCTTGCTACCAGAAAAATAAAGCTAACCAAATTGTAACTCCACCCTAACTGTCATATAAATTCTGTCATTTGTGACTACATGGAGGAATCTGGAGGACACTATGTGTCTCACTGATTTCTCTCATCACTGAGACACAATACCCAACATCCAAAGCTGTAAGGAGGAAAGGTTTATTGTAGCTCACAATTTGTAGGTTTCAGTCCACAGGCAAGGTGGCATGGCAATGGGGCATGGCAGAGAAGAAACAGCTCATAGCAATGTGGCAGAGGCACAGAGATCAAGGGTGGTGGGAGGGAGATAAATCCTTCCAGGTGACACCTCCAGGGACCCACCTCCCCACACCAGTCTTCATCTCCCAAATCACATGTAGCTATAGATCATCAGTGATGAGTATCACATCCCCATGATCCATTCACCTACCAAAAGCCTGCCTATGACAGCATGAGATTTTGGGAATACATGTAGATATAAACCACAACACTATGATAAGTGGAATAAGCCAGGCACAAAAAGAGAAATACCACATGATTTAGTTTACATATAAAATCTGCAGAAGTCTAACTTGAAGTTGAGAGTGGAATGGTGGAGTGCATATAAATAATGCAAAAGATGCTAGAAAAAGAGTATAAAGTTAGTGTTAGACAAGCAGAGTAAGTTTTGAGATCTATTGCATAGCTGTGGTGACTATACTTAATAATTATTCATTATTGATTACTGAAAATAAATTTCAAATGCTCTCAGCACAAAAAATAATCAGTATGTGATATGATGGAATGTTAATTAGCTTGATTAAATCAATCTACATTGTATACATGTCAAAATATTATATTCTGTCTCATAAAGATACACAATTACAGTTTGTTGATTACAAATAAATTTATTTAAAAACCTATTAAGTGGTTCCTCAAGAAATCAACATACAATTACTACATAATCCAGCAATTTTCCTTCTGGGTATATTCTGGAAAGAATTGAAATCAGGGACTCAAACAAATATTTATACACCCATATTCACAGCAGCATCTACAATAAATAACCAAAGGCAGAGACAATCCAGGCATCCATCAGTGGATGATCAGACAAATAAAACATGGTATATACTTAAAATTAAATATTATTTATCCTTAAAAGATGAGGAAAATCTGACACATGCTATATGACCCCATTTATATGAAGAACCTAAACTAGAAATTCATTGAAACTAAAAGTAGAATGGTGGTTAGCAGGAGCTGGGAGATGAAGGGAATGAGGGGATGTTGTTCAATGGATACCAAGTTTCTATTTGGGAAAATAAAAATGTTCTGCAGATAGCCAGTGTGATGGCTGCACAACCATGTAAACGTAATTACTGCCACTGAACTGTATACTTCAAAATGGCTAAAGTGATCAATTTTATGTTATACATATTTTACCACATTAAAACAACTTTTAATATTATTTCTTAATATAAAGTATTTTCAAAGCAAGAGCTCAACACATCGGTGGTACACGGGAGACAAAAAAAAATAAAAGGGGAAAAAAAGGTTATGTTATAATAGAAAAATAATGCAAATGCCATTACATGCACTCTCAACCTGCCCAGCACTGTGGAATAAGAGGCAGTGAGCTCTGAATAGATGGGGACAACATTCCCTAGTCACTCAACAGCCCTTTCAAGTAGAAGGGCCCTCACTCCTCTGGTTTTTTCCAAGTCCTTCTATGGTAACTGAGTTGCTTCTTCTTGCATTCTGTCATGCTTATTGTGCACACCATATCACCTCCTTCTAGCTGCATCAGGCACACTATACATCCACAGGTGGGCAAGAGATCATGGGTGCAACCACGTGGTGTGGTGATCAAGAGCACAATCTGGAATCAGGCTTTGGTTCAAATTCCACATCCATCCCTATCTAATTCTGTAACTTTGAGAAAGTGCTTTGTTACTTGAGACCTCAGTTTCTCTATGCATAAAACAAGAGTAGCAATTTCTGCCCCAGCTGCGTTGTTTAGAAAAGCAGAGTGGGCAGTGTGTGGTAAGCACAGTGCTTAGCATCTACTAAGCCCTGATAAGCACTAGCTGTTGCTTCAATATCCTCTTCAGCACTGATCATAGTGCAGAGCGCTGCACAGCAAGCAAGGCTCAATAAATTTTCAACATCAGTAGATGTTTATGCTTTCCACCCTGAGCTAAATGTCCAGCATTAAAGTGGCATAGGGCAAGTCTCTATCTCAGACAATTTATCCTCACATGTCTCCAGCACTCTACTAGAGACAATGCCTAGTACACAATTGACACCCAAAAAGTGCCTGTAGAATCTAGTTGTGTAGATGACTTGTGTTCACATGACTCTGATGAAAAAATATATAACTGCAAATAGAAAATATATATGATTATGATTTTTTAAATCAAAACAAAGAGAACTTATTTTTTTCAGTAGTATTATGTATTCAATCCAAAGCCTTCACACTGAGCTATATTCCCAACCACTTTGTTTTGTTTTGTCGAGATAGGGTCTTATGAAGTTGCTCAAGGTGGCCTGGAATTCATGATCCTCCTGCATCAGCCTCCCAAGTAGTTGGGATTACAGTTCTGCACCACTATGCCGAGCCTATATATTTGACCTGTGCTCTTCACTGTATCGAAAGCTTGAAACATCTGTGGGAATGCATTAATATCCCCATTTTGCAGAGGAAAAACCTAGGATGAGGGGGCAAAATGACATATGCCAGGTCACAAAGGCGGTGGAAGAGAGCTCAGCAGGCTATAAGTTCAGGACTATTTCTATTTCAAGGGCACATTCATTGGCTTGATGACCAGGGGGAAATCTCCATCCCCCTCCCCAGCCCCCACAGCACATACTGCACTTCCAAATCCAAGAGGAAAGCACACATGTGAAAAGTCAGCATGTGTCCCAGAAAGGCCACAAAACTGCAAGCCACCTCAGAGTGGTGAGGGAAAGAAAAAAGCAATTGAACAAGCCCCAGAGGCACACAAACACAAGTAACCGCAGCTTGGGATCCATATCTAAGGCCTAGATTTTAATTTACAAACACAGAGATATAAAGTTTGTAAGTGCCTAGTTTTGCTTTTACTGGAAAAAAATAAGATATCAGATCTCACCTTTACCACTACTAAGCAGCCTCAGGGATAAAGTCCAAAAGTGAAAATAAAGTCACCTAAAACACTCTCACTGGGACTTCTCCAGAAGCCATTTATGCAGGCTCAGCTGTGAAGGTTTATGAGGAAATCAGGCTGACACCTGGAAACATCACCACTTGGATAAAAGGCAAAAGATACTTAAGTATGAGTGGCTCCTAAAATTGAAAAGCTAATTAAACTTAGCCTCTTTAAAAAAAAAAAAAAAAAAAGTAAAGTAAAAAAGACAAAAGCCAGCAAGAAAAATTTATTCTTACTTCTGAGCATGATTTAAAAAAAAAAAGTGAGAATAAAGAGGAGCCACTTGGGTTCATCACTTTAAAAACTTACAAGTCATTTGATTTTTTTCTCAGTTAATATTCATCAGAAATCAACTATGGCCGGGGATTTAGCTCGGTGGAGCCATGCCTGCCTGGCAAGCACAAGGTCCTAAGTTCGATCCCTGGTACCAGGAAAAAAAAGAAGAAACCAACTATGGTCCTTACTGTGCATTCTTTTTGTTTGTTTTTTGGTTTTGTTTTTGTTTTTTTTGATGCCGGGGATTGAACTTGGGTCCTTGCGCAGCAGGCGGCAAAACCACTGAGCTAAATCCCCGGCCCAACTGTGAATGTGCTTTTTTTTTTTTTTGGTACTGGGGATCAAACTCTGGACCTTGCACTTCTGAGGCAGGCACCGGAACCACTACTGGGCATTGTTTTTCCTTTGTATTTCTTTCTATGTAGACAGAGCACTGTCCAAATTAGTATTAGTGCTACAGGAATCTGAGTTAAAATTATTAAAACCATCTTTCTCCCATCAAGAAACAAAATCTACATTGAGAATGGGCCAGGGATTTAGCTCAGTGGTTCCGCCGCCTGCCTCACAAGCGCAAGGACCCGAGTTCAATCCCTGGTACCAAAAAAAAATGCATACTTAGGGCCAGGGATTTAGCTCAGTGGTTCTACCGCCTGCCTCAAGGTCCCGAGTTCAATACCCAGCACTCAAAAAAAAACTACTTGAAAATATTCCAAAAACCTTTGGTGACCTTGTTTTTAAGTGGTGGTGATTCTGGGGATCAAGACTCCAAGTATGCTAGGCAAGTGCTCTACTACTGAGCTATATCCCCAGGCCTACAGAGGTGGTGTTTTTTTAGTACTCTGACTGAATTCAGAGCCCTTCCTATGATAGACAAGTGCTCTAGTGCTGAGTTGCATCCCCTGCCCTTGCCAAAAGTCTTTCCCTCAGCCTTTTCTTGAAGAAGTGACCTCAGCCCTGATCCACATGGTCAAGGCCAAGGATGAGCCATATTTGCACAACTTTTCACCCTCCTGTTCAAGCTTGACATATAGAAGGCCAACAAAGGTACCTTCTAGAGAATTCAGAGAGAAAAGGCCTAAGAAGACAATCTTTTTGTTGGCCAGAACGCTGTATAATATGTACATTTGGACAGTGGAGACCCACATTCCACCATGTACCCTGGAGAGCAGAGAAAAATGGATGGGAAAAATTGAAAATGAAACAGACACAAAGATTCAGTTACAGAACAGAGCTGAAGAAGGTATGCCACAGGGGTGTTTGCCAGTTTCTGGCTCCTGGGGCAGACCTTTCTGAAGCCTGCCACCATCACCACCTTTATACCCTTACGTTGAGCTGGCCTCCAGTGGTTTGCTACTTGGAACTAAAGTACCCTAATAAGTACAACCTAAGTAAGAATATAACACAAATTTGTCTAGTACACAGAGCATTTGTGAAGTTCACAGTGCTTAGAATGTAGGCACTTTTGATTCATGAGGGCTACACAAAAGAGTAGCAAGAAGTAAGTCTTACTGTCAAAAGGGGTAGCTTTGAGTCCAGACTACGTTTTATTAGTTCTATAACCTTCAGTAAATCCATTTAGCCCACAAAGCACTGTGCCTAGCATAAAGCAAGTACTGAACAATTTGTAAGAAGGGAAACGAGTAAGCAGTTACTGACATATTGGTTGTACTTATCTCTTCAAGTAATTTTTCATTTAAAAAAAATGGGAATAAAGTGGACCTTTTGCATCTCATGAGATTAAAATACACAACCACAGTATGATTCAAAGTAATTAACAGGTTCAGGCTGGTCAGCAGATCAAATACAGACCCATTTGGGTTAACTGAACAATGTTGGTTTATCTAAAGCAGGGGTTGGCAAACTATAGTCCACAGGCCAAATCCAGTTCACCCTATGTTTTTATATGGCCCACAAGGTAAGAATAGTATTTACAAATGAATATTTGCAAATATTTGATTACAGGGACCACTAATTTTGAACCCTCATTCAGCTAAATGTCATCCCTCCCAAAATGGAAATTCCATTCTTCTGATTAATAGACCTATTGTGAAAAATCATATTCTTATTATTATATTTTAGTAGTTCAGGATTTATAGGATGCAGAAGTCATCAACTCAGACAGGGACAAGAAAATGACATTATTTTTGAGAGTGGAATTTTGCTGAACATAGAGGTTTTTATAAATGTATATAAATGTGATATAGAAGAAAAAAAAAGAAATAATGTTTCAGTGTGTTAAGGTGACATCAGATCTTCTATAAGTCTAGCCACTTCCTTCAAGCCCAGGCTGAAAGAGGCTGCACCAGTCTGGATATGCACCAGGAACCACCTCAAATGGCCAAGTGCACATCATCAACCCCAATGGTGTCTGTGGCACATGGAGCAGTGTCAAGTACTCATTCAGCACTCTTAGCACCCCTAGACTAATGCCTCCTGCTCCAGGTTCATTGTTGAACCTAAACTTGCAAAAATACAAAGAAGAGTCAATTACCCAGAAATCTCTGGTTTCTGTAACAGTTCAGAGCAACCATTAGCTTTATCCACAAAATAAAGTGAGGTAACATATGCGTATGTGCTCTGAAATAAGTATGATTATCATCACAATTAACGATAACAATAAAACTTTTGGAATCCCTGTCTAAAATCAACACAGCCATAACATATGAAGATGCATACAATAATAAATTCTGTCCTAAAGAAGTTTTTAAAAGAACACTATGAAGGCCAGAAAAATAGTATCTACACATTCATGTGTATTACCATATAAAACAGGTAAAAAAAAAAAACTACTTAAAACAGAGCACACAGGACCTTAAAACTCCTGTGTGGTCTCTGAAACACCTTCATGGAAGCCTGAGTTCCCTCAAGCACACAGATTACAAGATACAAGGATGGACACTTTAGATTCCTGGTTTCCATATTTTCCTCATCCATAATATAGACAATAATAGCTATTTCAAGGGTTTGTGAGAATCAAATGAGATAATAAATAAAAAATTCTTACAACAGTCAGTGGCACATAGTGCTCAATAAATACTAGTTATTATTATAATTTTTATTAAATAGTTGCCATTGTATTATATATACTATAAATATTTTTTCTGATTATTTCTCTTCATTAGACTATAAATATTCTCCATAATATCACATTCTTCATTGGCATATTTTTAATTTAATGGGCCTGAATCAGTACTTTAGTTTGACTTTGACTAGGATTTATATAATAATTATTAAGAGTAATTATTTTTGTTATACTTCTTTATTAACAGTATTTTTTCTCATTATATATGTTCATGACTTTTTCTTTCATTATGTTTTATTCAATACCCTTTTGGACTCCCCATGGTTTCTTAAAATTAATATTGGTTCAAAGTGGAAACAAGCTTACCTTCTGGGCTCCCTGTCTTAAGAATGTGCTGGCAAAAGTTTCCAAAATATAGTTGAGAAATCCAGCCCCTGTGATTGAAATCCTGCCTCTTTGAATGAACTCTGTCCTAAAAGAAAATGAACAAAAATGTATCTTTGATGTCACTCTATATTTGGATATGTAAATTTCAGACATTTCAGCAGCATAATTACCACTTATAATCAACACAAAATAATACCCAAAATAATTGAATAACTGCCTGTTGCAATAAGATTTTGTTTCAAGTTGACTTAGTTCAGGTAAATAACAGAAACTCAAATTAAAATTTTTTCACTTCATGCTGCAAAATGCCTATTTAAAAACTGAGTCTGAGACAATTAGCAGTAGGACCTTGGGTAAATTGTACAAATTCCCTATAACTCAGTTTTCTCACAAGTAAAATGAGCACAATCATAGTATCTTCCTTTTACAACTATTGAGATGCGTAACAGGGATGTGAAGGGTGACAAATATAAGCATTTACTAAATGTTACCCACAATTACTAAAGAGAGACAGACAGAGACTACAAAGCCAGAAGTCTAGAAGAACTTCTTTAACCCTCCACTGGAGGGGGCAGGTGACAGAGAATAGATCTGCAGCCATCTCTACTGATTTTAATTATCAGAAGTTCCACCAATATGATCTCATAAAACAGTTGTGGACTAAATGTGAGAGTGACATAAGTAAGATGGCTCAGCAAGACACTCCAAGCCCTCATTCCCCATAGAGACACTGACTTAACAATAATATACAAACCAAACTGGTTTTTTTGAGAACTCCAGAAACCAATAAAGAGGTGGCTGCATGTCAGGTGAGTGTAAAGCCAAGAAGAGTCACATCAAAGTAGACAACAAAGTTCATTCTATTCATCTGTAACAGCCGCTTCCCACGCAGCATAAGTATAATCAGGATAAAGCTACCAACCCTTGGCTTCTGCCTCAGGAGGAAAAGGGAAGAGCTAAACATGCATCCAACACCCTGGCTTTACAAAGCATTGTCTAAGAGCATGACTCTGGGCACTGAAGGGAACAGCAGTACACTTTGGATATCCAGTGGCCACAGAGAACAGAAACAGATGTGGCCACTTGTTATGGCAATTGAAAGTCGATAGTACCACAGACAGACCCAAAGGGAACAAGCAATCATGGGCTCCTGAAAATTGGGGCAGACTGCTTTGGCTGGGATATCACATATACAAACCCAGAAAAAGTATTTCTCTGAAAAGGTTTGAGAGGGCCCCAGACTCTGGCAAGCCTGATTGATGAAGGTCTTCTCTTGTACAAAGCCAATTTATAAAGTCTAGGAGATGTGGCTATTATTTTGATATGACCAAATCACAACAAAATATCACAATGTATATAATGAAGCAAGGAAACATGGCCTAATCAAACAACCAAATAATCTCTAGATTCTAGAGTCTAGAAATTGATCCCAAAGAAACAGAGATCTAAGAATTACCTCACAAATAATTTCATATAATCATCTTAAGGAATGCTCAATGAGCTAAAAGACATTACAGATATGCAATTAAATCAAATCAGGAAAATGATGCATGATCAAAATTAGAATATCAACAAAGGAACTTTTTTTAAAAATAAATGTTCAGGAGTTAGTTGAAGAATACAAGAATTGAAAAACTCTCTAGAGTGTTCTGACAGCAAACTTGATCAAGCACAAGAAAAAATCAGCAAACTAAAAGATAGGTCATTGGAAATCACTGAGTCATGGGGGGAAAAGGAATGAAGAAAAGTGACAAAAACCTAATAGATTTAGGGGATATCAGCAATAGATTAAATGCATACATTAGGGGTCAGAAGGAGAAATGAATGAGAATGGGACCATGAACCTATATGAAGAGATAGTCAAGTGAAATAAATAGGACACACATGTAAATACAAAACAATTTCTCCGGTATGAGAAACTGAAAGTGCAAATAGGATTAAAATGAAGAATTGAAAATGTGAAATAGGAAGAAAAGGTCCAAAGGGATGGGGAAGTAGGAGGGGTAGGGCAAAGGAATGAAGAGAAAGGAAAAAATATGAGAAAAGAAAAAAATGGAAACAAAGGCTTTGCAAATAGGGAGGGATGGAAGGGATGAAGGGAGGGCAGGGGTATGGGGGAAAAAATAAGAACCAAGATATATCATGTAAAGGTACAAGTTCCCAATGATGAATGTAAATGTATTGTATACCTAAAATGTACCAATAAAAGAATTTAAGAGGAAAAAAAAAGAGATAACAGCCAAAATTTCCCAAATTTGAAGAGGAAAATGGACATACAAATTTAAAAGCACAACAAACTTCAATGAGAATATATCCAAAAAGCTCCACATTAAGACACATTACAATTGGGAACACCATACCACTGCCCCCAGTGCCGAGGAGCAGAGCCCCCCAACCCAGCACTGAGGAGGTGGCACCACCATACCACCAGCCCCAGCACAGAGGACCAGAGCCCCCTTACCCAGTGCTGAGGAGGTGAGCCTCAAAGGCGCCAGCAAAAAAACACCCCCCACCCCACCCCACCCCATCGAAATGAGAAGACACTTAAACAAGTCTCAAAACCAGACTTCCAGATCACTAAGGCAACCCCAAAGGGAAACAAGATGGAACAATGTGATATTTAACCACCTGGATTCCATGAACTGACAACAAAAGAGGATCTGGAAAAAATTAATCAGAAATAATTTCTCAAATAACAGCAGAGATTGTGCCCATAGTGTAAGACATGATTAATAAATCTAGAGTGAACACAGATTAAAAAAAAATTGAGGAGTCAAAGAATATGATGGAATCCCAACATAAGAAACAAATGGAATCCATAAAACAAATGCAACCAGATTTCCAGATTAAAAACTCCATTGAAAGTTTACACAGCAGAATGAGCCAATGTGCGGATACAATTTCAGATACAGAAGATAAGATTGTAATGAGTGACCAGGAAAAGAAAAATTACTTTAAAATAGTAAGGGACCACAAGAAATCAATCCAGCAGCTGCTAGACAATACAAAGAAGAATAACGTAAGACTGATCAGAGTCAATGAAGAAACAGGAGAGAGTGCAGATGATGTAAAAAAAACTGTTCACAATAGTGATGGCAGAAAACTTCCCAAGCAGGAGAAAAGAACTTGACATACAGATAAGTGAGGGATATAGGATTCCAACTAGCCTTAATCAAAAAAAAAAAATCTATACATAGGCATATAATTGTTAAGATTCCAGAAACCCAGCAGGAAAACAAATTTCTACAAGCAGTTAGAGAAAAGAAACAAATCACATACAAAGGAAACCCCATCAGAATCACACCAGACTTCCCAAAGCAAACCTTCAAGGCAAGAAGAGCTTGGAGTGACCTATTTCAAGCCCTAAAGGAAAACAGCCTCCAGTCCAGATTGATGTACCCTGCAAAAAAACTATCTTTCAAAATTGATGGAGAAATAAGATACTTTCATGACAAAGGACACCTTAGGAACTTCATGAATACCAAGCCAGCACTCCAAAAAATTTTAGACAATATCCTAAGAAAAGGCAATGAGGATCACAACCCCAGGAATCCTAGCAGAATGAATCCACCACACACAACAAGAAATTAAATGCAAAGGGGGAGAATCCAACAAAAACAAAAAGTCATGACAAGGATAAGTCAATACATATCACTTATAGCCATCAATGTTAATGGTCTCAATTCACCAATCAAAAGAAATAGACTGGCAGAATGGGTCAAGAAACAAAATCCAACAATATGCTGCATACAAGAAACACACTTAATTCAAAGAGAAACTCATAGACTGAGAGTTAAAGGGTGGAAAACAATACTCCATGCCACAAGAACCTGAAAAAAAGCAGAAGTAGCTATCCACTTTGCAGATCAAGTGGATTTCAAACCAACACTGATTAAGAGAGACAAAGAAGGACACTACATCCTTGTAAAGGGAACAATCCAACAGGAAGAGATGACTATTATAAATATATATGCACCAAACACTAGTGCACCCAACAATATAAAATAAATACTAATGGACATGAAAAGTCATATATGCACTAATACAATAGTACTGGGGGACCTCAATACCCCACTGTCACAAACAGAGAGATCAACTAGACAAAAAATAAACAACAAAATACTAGAATTCACTCAAACTCCTGAACAAATGAACTTAACAGATGTTTACAGTGTTCCACCCCACAAAATCAGAATACACATTCTTCTCAGCTGCACACGGGTTCTTCTCCAAAATAGACCACATGCTCACTCATAGAACATATTTAGGTAAGTGCAAAGGAATTGAAGTTATCCCCTGTATATTATCAGACCATAGTGCAATGAAATTGGAGATCAATAGCAAAAGAAACTGCAAAAACTTCATAAACACATGGAAATTGAACAACACACTTCTGAATAACCAATGGGTCACAGAGGAAATTAAAGAAGAAATCAGACAGTTCTTCAATTAAATGACAATGACAATACAATGTATCAGAATCTATGGGACACAATGAAAGAAATCTTATGAGGGAAATTTATAGCAGTGAATACACATATTTGGAAAACAGAGTGAGCCCAATTAAACAATCTGATGCTGAACCTCCAGCTTGTAGAAAAAGAAGACCAGGAGAAACTCAAAGCTCATACAAGGGAGGAAATTATAAAGATCAGAGCAGAAATCAATGCAATGGACATTAACAGAATGATACAAAAAATCAGTGAAGCCAAGAGTTGGTTCTTTGAAAGAATGAACAAAATTGACAAACCCTTAGCCAACTTTATCAGAAAAAGGAAAGAAAAGGCCCAAATCCATGCGATTAGGAATGAAAAGGGTGAAATTGCAACAGACCCGGCAGAAATCCAGAGGATCATCAATACCTACTTCAAGAACCTATACACTAATAAAATGGACAACACAGAAGAAATGGACAGATTCCTAGATAAGTATGAATTACCAAAGTTGAATGAAGAAGACCTAAAAGTTCTAAATGACCCAGTATCATCAATGAAATTGAAAACATAATTAAAAACTTACCAACAAAAAAAAGCCCAGGTCCTGATGGCTTCACTGCTGAATTCTACAAGACATTTAGAGAGGAACTACTGCCACTACTGTTTAAACTCTTCAATGAAATTGAAAGGAAAGCAATACTCCCAAATTCATTCCTGGAAGCAATCATCACCTTGATCCCCAAAGCAGAGAAAGAACCAATCGAAAAACAGAACTATAGGCCAATCTCACTAATGAACATAGATGCAAAAATCCTTAATAAGACACATTACAATGAAATTGTTAAAAGTAACAGATTACTGAAGCAGCAAAAAAAAAAAAGCAGCTCATCATATACAAAGGAGCTTCTATAAAGTTGTCAGTGGATTTTTCAGCAGAAAGTTTGCACACTGGAAGGGGAATGGGTTATTATATTCAAAATGCTAAAAGGAAAAAATTATAAACCAAGAATTCAGCAACAGTACCCTTCAAAAATGAAAAAGAAACTGATTTTCCCAGAGACACAAAAGTATTCATCACCACTACTATTTGGATTACACTTAACTTTGCCTCATTCTGTCATTTTCAACACACTAGCTTCATGGCTACTATCTGCTAAGCACTGTACTGAGTGCTGGAAGCCACAGTGAAGGAGAGGATCTCTGTTCTCAAAGGTAGCATTGTTGGGTGGAAAACAGAAATAGACAAGGAGGTGAATGTTGGCAAAGAGGCAAAGCATTCTGCCAGAAAAAAAAAAAATCACAAAGACTGAGGCAAGAAGGCTTGAAACAAGAGAAATTATTTGAAGAGCCTTACATTATCTATTATCTGAAAATGCCTACTACAGGGTACAGGTCTTGATAAGTCTTTCCCATACTCTTCCTAGGAATGACTGGAGCAAAAGACAGATATGGGAGATTTTAAGAGATGAGGTTGAAAAGATAAGTGGAGACCAGGTTGCAAATGGTTTCAGGCTGAGAAGTAGACTTTATCCTAAAGGTAACAGGACTTCTCTTCTGTGGATACCAAGCAAAAGACACAGATTAATGATAATATGTGCATCAGTGACTAAAAAACTTGTTCATACTTATTTTTAGCCAATTCCCTATCCCCCATTTTCAGCACAGTGCTTACACACAATGAATTCAACGAACATTTGTTAAATGAATTGATTAACTTCTTGGTAATCAAAAATATTAAACAAAGAAAGTATTCTCCCTGCCTTCCTACATCCCTATAGGAATGTATACACATCCCTGTATGCATTTTTGCACATATGGGGATGCATGGTTATGTGAGCACATGCACTGACACACACAAAAAAGATATTCAGGGAAAATACTGGATCCAGCAAGCTGTGATTGGAACTTCTCTCTAATAGCAAAAATTTCTACAATTAGATCATGCATGCAGTAAAAAGAAGCCTTCAGAACTCTCCCATTCCCTCCCTCCCTTTTGTCCCTCCAATTTCTCTCTCCTTCATGAACATACACACACACACACACACACACACACACACACACACACAGAATTATCCCATCCAATCTGACATAAATACCTTCAGTCTAAGCAGCTTCTTAGATTTAAGCCTATTTTAAAATGATTTGCCCATGTAAAACTATACTAGAGTGACACTAATCTTTCCTGTCTTTATTCTGGATTACACAGAGTAGAATTTTACAGTGATTTTAATATTTAAAAATGAAAAGTTGAACAGTCTCTCGCTCTGGGGAGAGATGAACTCTTCAGTCCTCGAGGCAAGTGTAGGTGAGGGATTAATAAAATTCTTACATCACATTCTCACCAAAATTTCTTTCTGCCACTCTCAGAAGAAATGAGCCCTCAGAAAAGCACTCTCAAGATTTGTCCACATATCAGAGGATAAGCTGACAGTGAAACGGGGTCATGCCCTTGCCATCAACAAGATGAGAGTTTATCCTATTATATTTTAAGATTGTCAGACAAGAAAATGTTGCATCCTCCCTCAATAACTCATTGACAAAGCACATCAGACATTTCCTTCTTATTACATAGAGCTAACCTAAATCCCTCACAGTAGGATTAGCCTCTACTTAAGCTCCTATACAAAACACAGTAGGTTACATAACAACATGCAGTCTAATTTCAGCTCTGTAGAAATAAAAAGGAAAGGCAAGATAGAGGGATATGGGGATGAACAGATGAATGGACAGAGCTGAAATGTTAACAAACAGAATCTGTCAGTATTAGAATTATAGGTGCTGTTTACTTATTGTGTTCTTTTTCGTGGTTTACAAATTTCCTATAATATCCATTATTGTAGTAATTATAGACAAATAATATTAAGGCCTTGTGTATCATTTTGTATCACTACAACATTATTTTTCAAAAGGCTCTGTGCTACCAAAGTACAAGAATCATTTTCTGCAAAAGTACATGCTGATTTTGGGCTTGCCTTTCATTTAAAATTTCCTTAAATTACCTCTTAGCTTTCCTTTCCCCACACTATATAACCTCAGCTTGTTATGCCTTTTGCCCTAAGACTGTCTTCCCACCCAGATTTGAAGTGTATGGTGTTCCACTCAAGAGACCTAAGGATAGTTCAGGTTTCCCTACACCTGACTCTCATGTCTATTAAGCCTAACGAGAGGGCTGCATTGCATTTATGATGTTACATACTCAGGGTCATACTTACTCCTGAAGAAACTGTATAGTAGCAGTGTGTTTTATATACTAGATAATATACTATCTTAAGATTGTTATGTTTTTAAAATTATTTCTCTTTTAATACATAAGCTGTGGTAAAGGGAAGTTTTAAAAAGTACCCAAGATCATATAGCTTGACGTGATACAGGTTCATTATCTACCACCTCAAAACCCAAGTCCTCCTGTGATCTTAATGACATATCCATCCACTTGCTCCATGAGATTAGAACTCTTAGCAACATGTTTCATGGTTCTCTCTGTAATCAATCCAAATATCCAATCAGTCACCAGATTGTGTTCACCTCACTTCTAGTGACCCTAAATCCATTCATGCCATTCTCTCCCTGGCTACTAATACTCCCTGGGTTTAACATAGCACTTACTCTCTAGAGAACCATAGCAACTGCCTCCCCCTGGGGGCCTCTGTCCCAGGATAGAGTCTCTGTACTCCACAACACCCCAAATCAGCTTCCTAAGCACAGTCGTTGTGTCAGTGCTGTTTATAAAGGCACAGAAAATAAAGTCCACATGGTCAGATTTCTGTTTATGAGACTCATCCATAGTTACATGTAGCTGTTTTTTGTTCATTCATTGCTGCCATGTGTTCTACTGTTTGAAACACTCCAAATTATGTATCCACTCCACTGAGGATGACATTTAGAATGGACCCTACGTAAAGCTATTATCAACAGTACTGTTATGAAAATATTCATAATGCTTCTAGATACATATATGAAAAGTGACTAGCAATGAAGTATCTTAGCCATAGGATATGGATAATTTCAAATTTAATAGATAATGGCAAATGTTTTTCTAAGTGGCTACATCTATTTTTAGTCCATGGCATCCTCAAACTCAACTGCAGTTACTAGTGCACTGTAGGAAATCAATAATGCATGTAGGAAGGAAAGGCTAAAGGGAGGGAGGATAAGGAAGAGGAAGGAAAGAAGCAAAAGGGGAGATACTTATAACACTACATCCCAATACTTTTGTCAGGGAAATAATTCTACCTGCCAAAGTCAGTAGAGGGCACCCTTCCCCTGGCTAAGGGATAAACCCCTCAGGCTATCAAGGAGGCTCAGCAGCAGCGTCTGAATCTGAGTCACATAAAACACACTGGAAACATCACAGAAAGCACAGCTGAATCTTGGTACATCTTTGTGAACATTAATGGCATTACACAACCAGTCTCCTATTTTGAGTTCATTTGAAATTTCTTCTTTCTGGATTTGGGAAAATATGGACCAGGAATAAATACCAAGAGCACCACAGTCACTAGCTCTGAACCCTCAAAATGGCAGATTCTGAAAAAGCAAGAGCTCTTAATGAGATCCTGTCCCTGAATTACTGACTGACTAGGTATGGAAAATCTTGCCTAATTGTTTGCGTGATGGGAATTTAATTAAAGTGTCTTTGAGAGGAGGAAAAAAGGTTCACTCTTGTGATGACATCTCAGTTCTAATCATGGTGTTTTGAGCCTTCTCCTACAACCACACAGAAAGAGAGGTGCCCCAAAGGAAATGTAAGGTCTTCAGGGCAGACAGTCTCTGTATGGTTCCTAGGTCTCACACTGCTTATGTTTATGCTGCAGCCCACCAGACTATGCCATCTCCCCAGGCTGTCTAGCTAAACCCATTTATATAACTGTGCCTCCTCAGAGAAACAGTGCAGTTTACAAGGCTTTCAATACATGCTTTGTGATTATATTTATAAATACAATATAAACATATATTTTATTATAAAGCATGCTGTATATGGCCATATATATGCAATATATATATATATATATATTGCTGTAGGAGGATAAGGATTAAGGCTGTGGCTCCGGGAATTAAACAACCCACATCCACATCTGTGTTAGTTAGCTTTTCATGGCTGGGACAAAACACCTGCATACATAGTTTTAAGGAGGAAGGATTTATTTGGGGTCATCGTTTCAGAGATTTCAGTTCATAGTTGCCGGCTCCAATGCAGTAACATATCAGAGGATGTGGCAAAGGAAAATGCTTGCCTTATGGCAGCCAGGAAGCAAACAGGGCAAGGAAGAACCAGAGAGAGAGGACAGGACCAGGGACAAGAATACACCTTTCCAGGTTATGCCCCCAGAGACCTACTTCCTCCAACCAGGCCCCCACTCCTAATAGCACATTCAGCTACAAACTCATCAATGGGATGCTTTGGAATATGTGCCTCAGTTTAGTAATCCCTAATTCAAGCCTCAAACAAAGCCCTTGAACCTAAAGAATCTACATCTTTGTCCTAAGCAAATCATCTTGGATGAAGGGTTATACTAATCTACACAGAGATTCATCACACCATTATACATAGGAACAAATAACTGGAAACAATGAAAATGCCAAAAGACTAGCACATTTAATAAAACAAACTGAAATCATTTATATAGTGAATATATCTGAAGACCCATTAAAAGAAAAATGAAATATCAATAACAACAAAGAAAGTCTCAAATGTAGTGTAAAGTCAATGTAAAAGCTAGTATACTGTATACAGTACAATTCCACGTGTGTGTGTTTGGGTGATTTCCCTGAAGAATGAGTAAATAAATCGCAACAACTGCAGTATTCTTCTACAGTGGAATGCTACACGGCAACAGAAAAAGGACAAACTACTGATACACCCAAGATGCTGCTCACAGACACAATGTTGAGCAAATATAGAGCTCCAACACTGGTCATGCCATATGAAGGTTAACAGCAGGTGAAATTAATCTATATGGATGAAGGTAAGAATACTAGTTTCCTTTGGGGTCAATGGCAAGGAAGGGCACAAAACTGAAGAGAGCATGAATATATTTATATGAACATACAATAAATATTGTAAAAAAAGGGAAAAGTTATTTTAAGATATTTAATAAGGAATTCTTGGAGTAATATTCATCCCTACTAGATCTATCTACAGGCAGGACAGCTTTCCTTTGTTCAGGAAGCTGTTAAGTCATCCCAGAGGCTCAAATGTGACAAGCTAGGAATCACCAACTAAATTCCTTTCAATGCCACAATTCTATTGAGGTCAGCTGCAAAGAAAATGCAGGAGTTTCCACTTTCAACCCCTAAAACATTTCAAATATAGCCATAAATGGAAATCTGGAAATGGCTCAACTTGACGGTTTTATTCTCCAACTCTTTACTTAGCTATGAATATTAGCCCTGATGATAACCAGCTCCCAAGTGCCAAAGCTCAGCCTGACAGAGGAGATCCTAAGTGGAGGTAGGCTACCATCAGCTTCCTCTCTACTGCCTCAAGACCTTTAGGTTGCTCTGCATTATATCAATGTCTGCTTGATAAAATAGCATACTTTTTAACGCTTAATTTTTAAATTTATTGTAGATACGAAAGCTAACACAGAAAAAGAAAGAAAAAACTTAACTGGAATATTTGCTCCATAAAACCACATAATTCTGACATGAATCAGACTGACTCAAGAGTCTCCTTTCCTCCTCCCTTACTTCCAATGATCATTGCTCTCACAGTCAAGAGAGCCCTCACCTAAATTTTGCTAAACTTTTCAGCAGGATGTTTCTAATGCAAAGTGTTTACTTTTGCCAGAGAATCAGATTATCAACTGGTCATGCTCTACAAGATTAACGAGAATTTTGGAAAAAAAAAAAAAAAAGGCGCTCTAAAATGGGTGCCAATTGCAGGTTTGCTTATCACTAGGACCGCAGGACACTGACTAGTTATAAGAGGTTTCCAAACCTAGCTACTCAGAAGATTCACCTGGCACCAGCTCTAACTACACAACTAGAATCATCACAATGCATGTGTATTTTTTAACTTTCCCCTTGCACCTTGGAATAATATATATAACTCACAACCATAGGACAAAGGAGGATTAAAAGAAAATCAATAGGCATTCACTAAGATACTTTAAAAGTTCTTACTTATAAATGTCATAGAATGCTCTCTTAGCTAAAAATCATTGTTTCAGCTCAATTATCACCTGCCTTTTCAATAAAGCAACTTACTCCACTTTTCAAATGCAATGCCTTTAAAGAGCCACCCCACTTTGAAAATAACATTTATTCACCATTAGGTCCAACAATTTACATTTATTTAGTGCTTTAGTGTACAACATCCTCATTTATTATCCTATTAAACTTTCACATGACTTTGTGAAAGAGCTCAGGCCAACTTTTCCCAGTGTCAAAGAGCAGGTAGGTGACCAAAGAGAAATCAAAAGAGAGATTCCTATACAACTGGCTCAAGATTCCTTCTACACAGCATTTCCTACCAATCCTATCAGTTTTCCAGTCTGCATTTGTCCTCTTTCCAATTTCATCCCTTTTCTCTGCCCTCCCCTCATTTCTATTCATTGCAAAAGGAGCACTATCTGTATCCCTGTGAGCATTCGTCATTCTCCTGACAAATGGCCACAGAGCATCCTCTATGAGCCACATTCCAGGCCAGATACAGCCAAAAACTGTGACCTCAGGGCACAGCCACCACACCAGTAAATAAAGGATGGGAAATAAGAGAAAATCCTGATTGTGTGAACACAAACACCAAACAGCAAATGTGTGTCTTCTGAAGGACAGTCTTACTGAGCAAATGTAAGGCTGCAGCCCAAATGTCATATTTGCACAGAGATGGCCTTTTTCTCGACTTGTCATAATTAGTCATGCATTCTGTTCATTGTTTGATCACCCACTGGTGTATTGAAATAAGGTCAATATGAGCACAGGGAGTCATGTTTTGGGACCGATACAGTAGTATTTATTCAGGCTATTAGATAACTACACCCTCAAGCCCTTTAGCACCAGGATTGAGACTTAAAAAATAACACCTAAGTAAAGTGAGCAGAGCCAAAGATTTTTAATACTTAAGCAAAGCAAGTTTGGAAGTCAATCAAAGAGGCCAGTGCCAGTCTTAATAACACACAGAAGTCTCCAAACTGTCGTTTGCTCCTAGAAAGAAATACTTCATAGTCCAGAGGAAAGAAAAAGATGAATACAAAAATAAAAATGTCTAATAATTAGCCCTTGCAACATGGAAATTACACTATTTGTGATTTGTCAGGTAATTAGTTGAGACTTGGGATGTTTTAATCCAGAATTTTAAAACTTCAAAAAGTTATGTACCTATTTGTTAGAATGAAAAATATTCATATTAGTAATTTCAACAATAATGAAAATTCATTAAACTATGAATGGCTCTCCATCCAACTGATTTAAGCTGCTTATAAAATTTGATTTGGAATTTTATGTTTATTTCACTGTATTTCAGGAGGAATTTCATTGATGTTTTTATAAAAATTAAATCAACATCTGAAATATATACTCGTTGTTAATGTATACTCTTCTAGGCTGAACATATTTAATCTCAAAAGCAAGTTTGGTAACCATTAGAGGATACATAGAAGCTCTCAGACATGGAAAGGTGAAGCCATGAGCCATTGGCATGCTTTATATCTAGATGTCCCCTAAGAGCCTCATGTGCTCAGAGGCAGGGGTTCTGAAAAGTGACTGGATTATGGGGGCTTACAGCTGACTCACTATTAGGAGGTGGGATCTGATCTGAAGAGATGAGTCACTGGGGAACATGACACATATCACCCTCACTGTCTCCTCCCTTCTGGCTCTGGTTTCAGTCCACCATGAAATGAGCAGCTTCCCTCTGCCCAGGCCCTTCCACCATGCCACTAATCATGCAAGGACTGAAACCTCTAAAACATGAGACAAAATAAACCTCTCTCCCTTAAATTGTAGGGATCAGATATGGTGTCCCAGTGATAAGAAAGTGACCAAGACAGAATTTGGTACCAGAGAAGTGAGGTCATTGCTGTGACAAAACCTAACCATGTAGTTCAGATGTCTTAGGAACTGGCTTGCAGGAGGAGTTTGGAAAGATTTACAGATGCTAACTGGAGAAGCAGCCCTAGAACACTGTAGGTCAGGACTAGTGGCAGATTCTGGTTGGAGCTTAGAAGACAAGAATGCTAATAAACAGGCAGATAGTAAAGACTAGGCTCCAGAACTTTCAGTTGGGAACAAGGACTCCATTGGCAGTTGGACTCCAGGATGTGTATGTTATTCTCTGGCAGACAATTTGTCTACATTTTGCTCATGTCCTAAGACTTTGCAGTAGACTGACATTAAGGGTGGAAGATTAAGTAATCTAGCAGGCCAAATATGATGCTTTGGCACAGGTACTGTTGGGGGCCTTTTAGCCAGGTTTATACTGAAAATTGGGAGCAAAAAGCCCACTATGAAAATTTTCAGTTTCACCAGAAAGGAAATACAGGCAAAGCTACAGTAGAGGAGAGCTTAGTTGCTGAAAATATTACCATTAAAAAGAAGCCAAGTAATTTACAACAGGACAATAAAAAAATGATTTGAGAGTATGTCTGGATCCAACAAATTAAAGACTTTGCTTTGAGGAGAGCCCCAGAGTATCATGCTCCAGAATGTCTGCCTAGGTAATTGGCTTCCCAGGATTTGGTCCAAAATGCTCAGCCATCCAGGCACTAAGAGGCCTCAGCAGCCATGATGCAAGGGGGCCAGTTACTACTCGAGCTGGAAGCAGGCCTTAGGTCATCCACGTGGTCCTGGTTTTACAGGCATGCAGAAGGCAAGAGTTGTGGAGTGAGTCAGGAAGTTTCTAGCCAGATTTCAGAAGGCTTGAGAAGACAGGCAGTATGCTCCTGAGAGGGCAGTGTATGAAGCTATGAGAGTGAAGCCACAAGTACAGTGGAGACTTCAGAATGTTGGAGCAGCCAAATAGGTGGAATATCTAAGGAAAGCTGCAAGAAGTAAGAAAAAATAGCCTAGCAGAGAAGCCATGAGGGCCACAAAACCATCGGCAAAACCATAGAGGTGGGACTGCCCAAGCCATTTGGAGTTCCTATCTTGCCACAGCTTGTTCCAGGTGATGGACATGGAATTAAATGATTTAATGTTTGCCCAGCTAGGCTTCAGTCTTGCTTTGGTTCCATTTCTTTCTTCCCCCCAATTCTTCCCTTTTGGAATGGGAATGTCTACCCTGGGCCATTGTACATCAGCAATGTTTCATTTTCTTTTTTATTTTTACAGAGGCTTACAGGTAAGAGTTTTCTTTGAATCTCAGAGGAGACTTTGGACTTGAACTTTTCAGCAATACTAACATCATAATTAGTCATGCATTTTGCTAATTCTGTTAAGACTTTGGCAACTCTTAGAGATAGACTAAATGCATTTTGCATAAATACATTCACATGATGAAATAGGGAAAAAAGTTTCGAAGAGGAAATGGGAAGGGTTGGAAAAAGGAAAGAAGGAAAAGGAGTAAATATGAGAAAAGGAAAAAATGAAAACAAAGTCTTTGTAAATAGGAAGAGGTGGAGGGGTTAAAGGGAGGACAGAATGGGGAAAAAAATAAGAACCAAGATATATCATGTAAAGGTACAAATTCCCAATGATGAATAGCATCATATCGTATACCTAAAATGTACCAATAAACTTAATGAATTAAAAAAAAAAAGACATTCACATGAGTCTTTTGGGGGCCAGTGGAAGAATGTTATAGTTTATATCTAGATATTTCCCCAAACCCTCATGTGCTCAAAGGTGGGACTTTTATAAAGTGATTGTATTATGAGAACATTATAGCTGACTTGCTATTAGGAATGGGGTCTGGTCTAAACAGATGAGTTACTGGATGGCTTGATCTAGAAGGTCATAAAACCTTCCCTGGTTCCTCCCTTCTCACTCTGCTTCCTATCCGCTATGAAGTGAGCAGCTTTCCTCTGCCCAGGCCATTCCACCATGCCACCAAGCATACCAAGGCTGTTCTTTAAAAAAATTCACTTTCCTTAAGTTGTGTCAAGTATTGTATCCCAGTGACAAGAATGTGACTAAGACAGCTATGGGAAAATAATCTTGTTATTCAAAAGCAGAAAATGCAAAACAAACAAAAAAAGCTCTGCAACAACATGAAAACAGTTAAAACTCTACTAATGGGGATGACATGAAGATACCAGAAATTTTTATTTTCCACAAAAAAACACATATAGAAATGGTGAAAGGGAAAACCCTAAGGAAACGTACAAGATTATTATCTTTTATAATGACACTACCTGTGTAGAGTGTCAATTACTAAAACCAAATCAAATCCACATCAATTACATTCCACATAGTAAAATAAAGATCTGTTAGAAAGAAAAGTAGAATTAATATGAAACGAAACCAAACTAATAATTATATTTTAAAGAACAGATGGAAACACAAAATAGTAAGAAATAAGCCTATCTCCAAATATAAAATTTCAGGGAGCAGAAAGTAAAACTTTCCTCTTTCTTCTAAAACATCTAAAACAATACATTCCATTCATTTTCTAAAGTAAATGTTTGTGTCCTGCTCTACATAATAAATTAAGCACATTCCCTAAAGAGATGACTTTAATTTTTTTTTAATTTCAGATGAAGAATTCATTTTTCTGATTTGGCCAAAGGTCCTAAAGCAAAGCAACAGCCTAGGGTCTGACTCCAGACATTTAGCCTCTTCATCAACACCCCCGGTGTGACATCCCTGGACCAACAACAGCCATAGTTCCTGTAACAACCAAGAGGAGAATGAAAAATGCAGGGGAATTTGTTCCAAGCCAAATGCTTGCACTGACCCCTAAATACTACTCTCTCCATAATTAATCCACCATGGAGCTAAAATAGAACGATCCTGGTTCCATGACTCTTGAATTGAGAAGTTCATATCTCTAGAGATGCTGAACTGCGGAAATGCAAAATCTCAGGCACAGAATGTGCTCCTTTGACACAATGGTAAATAATTATAAACACTGTTTCATATTAAAACAAATGCATGATGAAGATTAGAATCAAAAGTCATGTGAAGTTTTAAAACTGACTGTAAAGTCTATGAGCCACTTTGTTTAATCCTCACAAGAACACTCTGGAATAGGAATAGCATCTCCATTATACAAGTGAAGAAACTGAAGCTTAGAGAAACCAAGTAAATTATACAAGGGCAGATAATTATTTTCAGTGGTGAGACTCTAACCCAAGAGTCTAGTTTCTGGAACACAGAACATGAGACTTCATAAGGCCTAGCACAGTCAGACTGATTATGAATAAAGCAGACCTACAAACTGCTGAATAAATGAGCTAGACCTGGAAAAACAAGGCACTATGAAGCTGCTATGGTGCTTCCTGCTTTCTAGTTCCTGGAAAGCCCTACCACTGGTACAGAGATATTCCTGTAATCATTTGCAGTAATGAGTTTCCGTTACTTCCAAAGCAAAACAAAGACAATGGGCAACATAGTGAAAAGCAAAGAGAGAGGTGAAAGGCAAAGTGTCCCCTTCCACTTGTTATTTTTGTTCAGACTCCGATATCTCTCCCACGAAGAACAGAACTACAGAGAGAGCTCATCTCATTCCCACTCCCAGGGGCAGATTCTGACTGATCAAAGCCAATCAGCTTACAACATCCCTCTGAACACTCTCACCGATCCAGGATAGAGCAGGTGATCTAAGTTGATTCAATTGGTCTCAGGCGAGAGTAGTTTTTTCTCTCTGTTTTCCTCTCATGGCTTTCCCACACTAATCACTAAACATGGCAAAGAAATATGCTGACCCTAATTGTCCTAGCAGCCCTGAGGAATTATATATATATATGATTATATAAATTATATATAATTATATATATGATTATATAAAAACTACAGGAGGAAAATGTCAGATGCAGTTAGCAAAGGAAGAAAGCATATTTGAAATACCCAGTTGTCTGAGAGTATGCCAGGGGTGGAGGCAGGTTGAGGATAATGTAGCTCTCACCACAACTGCCGAGAGGGCTGTAGAAAGCTGAAATCAGATTTCTACAAAGAGACACATAACAAGGCTAGTCAGTTCTATAGAAAACCCTTTTCAAGCCCAGCTCTGTAAAGGAGCCAACGGGCCACACAGGGACAGAGTAACATCTGGTTTCTGGTCACACACCCATACCTGCTAATCAACACAGAGTGAAAGCCTAATTTTAGGCTCAGCACCCATAATAGGTATGTGTTTTTTGTTTTCCTTTGAAAAAAAAGAAACAAGCTGTCTGTATCTCATTCTCAGGCTGCACTAACTGCACTAACATTACTCTCACTTTCCTTCAAAAGGAAGAAAATAAACATAATAATGTCTTTCTTTTTTGGATGCCCCATATTCCAACTCCCAAACTGCCCATTCATTTATAATGTCTGCCTAAATCCAACACAAGATCTAAGGGAAAACACTCTAGATTCTGGATCACAGCTTTCTGCACATCCTCTCCTGTTCAGAAACTTCCCATAGCTGAGTGTTCCTGAAAAGACAAAACCCATTGCCTATACCAAGGATCCAAAGCACCCTACAGTTTGAGACAAACCCATCATCTGTACATTTCCATATTCTTTCCTCACCACTTGTTCAAGCTGGAGTTAGGATAACTGGCTTCACATCACAGCTCAGCAGTTGACTGAATGTATCACCTGGAGCAAGTTACTTAACTTGAACCTTAAATACTGCACTTGCCATACCTAGCTTTGCCCTTGACAAAGGAGGTGTCAGTGAGGATTAGCTTGTTGTGTCAATGATAGAAAAGTGTTTTGGAAAGGATTAGAACATAAGGGACCGAAGAAGAAGAAAAAGAAGGTGTAACTGGTCAAATCTTTTTATAAACGAGTCTGGCTAAAGGTGACAAAATATAAAAAGCACATGACCTCTAAACCAGAAATCCTGTTTTACTCAATCTATCTTAAATTGAAGAAATACATAATGACAGAATTTTTCATTACAACACTTTGGAATAGCAAAAAAGTCAGAAACAACCTAAGTGTCAATTAGGAATAAACCAAGAAAATTATGTGAGCAGATACTGTGAGTTTTTTTCAGAATTGGTTTTATTTTTTTTAAACAAGCATGTCATTTATTTCTAAAATCAGAATGACTTTTAAAACTAATTTTTTAAAAGCATACAAAGTAAAAAGGTTTCTAAAGGATGTTTTCTCTGGATTCTCAGGGCTAATTATCATTTTACTATAATAAAGGTTCAGTTCAGCTTTTAAAACTAGCCAACATCTGCCAAAAAAAAAAAAAATGAAGGCTAAAATGAAGCAGATGAAATGAAAGATATTTTGGGCATAAAATCAGAAAAAGTCTACTTTTTCACTACTTCCACATATAAAGAAAGGAACTCTTTTCTCTGGCCACATCCTTTACACTTAATCTCGACTATCTTGTTGTTTGGGAGCTCTTGTCCTGAGGGAAACTAGGAAAGGAAAACTAATGGGTAGCTCCTCTGCTGCTAAGAAGACCTGATATTCTCATTCTTCCAGTGGGCAGCTGCTGGAACATCCTAGTGTTGTCACTACAGGATCACAGTTATGGGAAGCAGTGATTATCTGAAAAAATATTGGGCCTTAAGAATGAATTTTAGATTGGGGGGGTTAGTTATTTCAGCTTGAGGACTTTACTTTTTGCATCAAAATGATACATATATTTTTAAAAATCAGAAGACAAAAAACACAGTAAATTTTCCTCTGAAATCATAGTTCACAGCAGTACTTACTATTAACATGTATGGCCAGTGTTACTTTTGCATTTTGTTATTGTTTTCCTTTTCATTAGTCTGTGTTTGCTGTACATGAAGCTTATATTCCTCATGGGGAGCAGGTACATGAACCTAGCACAGCTTGTTAATGTTCCTTTAATCCCCTTCCTCTTCTTGCCCATCTCCCTCTCTCTGTCTCTAAATCCCCTTTCCCCCATTTTCATTATTATTGTTATTATTACTCTTAGCTCATGCTTATGACATAGAGTGTTTACATTCATTGTGATTATTGGGTTCCTGTAAATGGCATACCTTAATTCTCCTTACTTCCCTTTCCCCTTCCCTTCATCCTCCATCTCCTGGATCCCTTCCAATTTGCAAGACATCTATCCACTTGTTTCCTTCTATCCATCTTTTATTATGCTCTTTGTTTGTACTTTCCCTTACTCAAATGAGATATATCACATGGTATTTAAGTTCATGTGCTTGATTTATTTCACTCAACATTATATTTTCCAGGTGCATTCATTTTTCTACAAATGTCTCAAATTTATCCTTCTTTATAGCCAAGTAGTATTCTATTATGTACAGATACCACATTTTTGTTATCCATTCATCTGTTGATGGGTATATAGGCTGCTTTCAGTATTTAGCTATTATGAATTGTGCTGCCAAAAACACTGATATATCACTATAATATGATGTTTTTAGCTCTTTGGGGAAGATCTCTAGAAGAGGAATAGCTGGGTCATATGGAATTTCTAATTTTAGTTCTTTGAGAGATCTCCACAGTGATTTCCATAATGGCTGCACTAATTTACATTCCCACCAACAATGTAAGAGGGTTCCTTTTTTACTGCAGCCATCCCACCATTTGTTATTCCTTGACTTCTTGATGACTGGCATTCTTTCTGGTGTAAGATGAAATCTTAACACTGCTTTAATTTGCATTTCTCTAATGACTAGAGATGTTGAACACTCTTTTTTTTTTTTTTTTTGAGACAGGGTCTTATTATGTAAACTAGGCTGGTCTTGAACTCATGGCAATCCTCCTGCCTCAGGCTCCTGAGTGCTGGTATTACATGCATAAACCACAGGTTCAGGCTTTACTTCTGTTTTTAAAATCTGTCTCTAAAAGCAAGGCACAGTGTTGTGTGCCTGTAGCCTGGCACTCATGTAGCTGAGGTGAGAGGTCAGACTTGGGAGTCTGAGATGAGAGAAAGACAGAGAGAGAGAGAGAGAGAGAGAGAGCCCCAATCATGAGATTAGTGCCCCTATAAGAGAAAGAGACTAGAGTTCACTTTCTCCACCATGTAAGGATAGACGAGAAGACAGAAGCCATCTAAAAACTAAGAAGCAGATACTAACCAGTTCCCAGACTGTCAATGCCTACATCTTAGATTTCTTGGCCTCCAGAACTGTCCAAAATTAATGTGTGCTGTTTGAGCCACTCAGTTTATAGTATTAGTTTTAGTATTATAATACAAACTAAGACACTAAGTAATGAGAACCAACCCTTTAATTTTTAAAAATTGAGATATAATTCACATTCCATAAATTTCACCCTTTAAAGTGTAAAATTCAGTGGGATTTAGTACATTCAGTCATACAACTATCTACACTAACTCAAGACATCTTCATCATTCCCCCTTAAAAAAAAAAAAAAAAGAACTCCCCATTCATCAAGAGTCACTGTCCACTCTACCTTTCCCCTAGGCTATGGCAGCCACTAGTCTTCTTTCTCCCTGTATATATTTGTCAATTCTGAATATTTCAGATAAACATGGCCTTTTGTAACCCCCTTCTATCACTTGGGACAAGATTTTTAAGGTTTGTCTATATTGTAACATAATTCCACACACTACTCCTTTCTATGACTGCACAATATTCCATGTAATGGATACACTACATTTACTGACTGGTAGACATTTGACTTGTTTCCATATTCTGGATACTATAAATAAAGCTGCCATAAGGATTTTTATACAAGTTCTTGTATGGACATGTTTTCATGTTTCTTGGGTATATGCCAAGGAGTACAATTGTTAAGCCAAATGGTAACTCTGTGATTAACTTTCTGCACTGACAAACTGTTTTCCACAATGGCTGCATGATTTTATATTTCCACCAGTAACAGGCTTGCAATTTCTCCACATCTACACCATGTGTCTAGTTATACCCATCTTAATAGGTATGAAATGTATTTTGCTGTGGTTTTCATTTACATTTCCTTAAAAATTAATGGTGTTGAACGCTTTTCATGTGAATATTAGCTATTTGTGTATCGTCTTTTGAGAAATGTCTACTCAAATATTTTGTCTATCTTTAAAATTGGGCTGTCTTTTCATCATAAAGTTGTAACAGTTTTCTCAATATTCTGAATTCTAGATCTTTATCAGATGCATAGTTTGCAAACATTTTCTCCTATGCTCTTGATTTTCTTTTCACTTTCAACAGTGTCCTTTGAAGGCCAAGCATGGTGGTACATGCCTGTAATCCCAGCACTCAGGAGGCAGAGGCAGGAGGACTGCTATGAGTTTGAGGCTAGCCTGGGCTATATAGTGAGTTCAGGGCCAGCCTAAACTACAAAGCAATACCCTGTCTAAAAGAAAAAAAAAGTGACCTTTGAAGCACAAAAATTTTTAATAAAATCAATTTTTTTCTTTTATTGCTTAGGCTTCTGGTAGCATATCTAAGAAACCATTGCCTAATCTAAGATCACAAAATTTACACTTAAGTTTTCTTCTAAGTGTTTTACAATTTTAACTCTTTCATTTATATCTTTGATCTATTTTAAGTTAATTTTATATTTGGTGTGAGGTTGAGGTCCAACTTTATTCTTTTACGTGTAGATATCCAGTTGTTTCAGAACTGTATGTTAAAGTGGCTTTCCCCATTGAACTATCTTATAATAAACAACTTTTTAAACTATACCTCAAATGTCCAATAACTGAATTGTAGCAACAATGATAGAACAGTATATATTTATTAAAACTCACAGAGCTTTACAAGGAAGAGTAATTTTTATTGTATGCAAATAATATATCAACAACCTAACATTTAAAAATTCCACCTAGAGAAACACTCACATATAGGATGAAGTGTCATATACAAGGAACATAAGTTTCACAAGAAATGTGTTGTTTGTAATAAAAAGAAACTAGATGTCATGTGAATGTCTATCAAAAAGGAAGTAGACAAATAAAATGTAGTGTAGTCATATGATTGAATCCTATACTACAGTACAAAGGAATAAGCTAGATTCATACATATACATATATATTATCTCCAATGAATAAAGCTCAGAAATTTTTAGGTAAAAAAGAAAAGGGTCCAATAATTTACACAGCATAAAACCATGTAAAAAGAGATAAAAACCATATTACACAGGCTTAATAACTACATATGCCAATACCCAAGGTATCTGTTGAATGATCTGTAAGACTATTCAAACTGATAATATTCATTCATCTGATGTGAAAACACCAGAACTGGGCGGGGTGGTCAGAGAAGAATTGAACTCTGTCATTTTTCCTTCCAAAGGAAAATATATTCATTTTTTTCTATAATTAAAAATTAATAATGTGGAATTTGTGTGAGTTGTAAACAGAGGTCATAAGTGTAGAATCGAAGCTTTTTAATATATGTGTTCATATGTATATCATTGCACCCAAAATACACACACACACAGAGGTGATCTTACCAATTTGGATTTTCCATACTTTCCCTGAAGACAGACTCTTCCTTCATGGATGCATACTGTGTCCATGTAAGGCAGTGACTCCGTATAGCCATGTTTCTTTCCTGAAGATTGAGCCATGATTCTTCTTCTAACTGGATACTAGGAATCTTTAAAATGCTCACCTGTCCAACAGAGGAAGGATGGGTTTCTCGGTTTAGGAAAAATAAGCCACACAGGGACTGCTTCTAAGCTGCTTTCAGTCTTGACAATAAAGAGAACAAGAGTTCCTGCTTTATGGATGATGGCTCATCAATGGCCATGACTCTTGATAATCAAATATACTGTGACCTTATTGAGTGCTGGTGAGGACATGCAAATGGCCCAGGATTTATGTAGGCTATACAATCCCTGGCCTGATTTCCCAAACTGCTAAACGCTAAGCAAATTACCAGCCTCCTTCATGTCTCCTTTAAAGCTGGCTATGGCCTTCTTAAATTGATGAATTCTGATTGGGCCTACTTATAGGCTCCCATGCGGGGAGGTATCAGGTAAAATATTTTCTTTATTTTAAACTCTGTCCAATACCTAGAAATGTATGCTTTCTTAGGTGGAGAAGACATGGAAAATTACAAAGGCAAAAATTGTACAAGTCAGAAGTATTCTTAAATTATTTAAGAATTGAGATACAAGACAAAGTTGAATGTCTTTTTGAATAATAGATTCAAAGTGTGTATGTAGGGCAAAGGCAGGGGATGCACTCTGTGGAAAAAGCCAGTAATAATTTGCTGCTACAGTGCAACACATTTACCATCTGGAGAATAAAAGAAAGTTCATTTTCATTGTCATATTAGCTTTCTTTCCACTAAGAACATGACAGAGTCTTTTAATCCACGGTAAGGAAGTGATGAAAGCTGCCATTTTTCCTACATACAGCACAGCAATTTAATTTGCAAGCTAATCAGCAGGAACCAAGCTGAGTTCTACATCACACACAGAACGTCTTCCGGGTTAAAACAGCCATCTAAGACATTTTTTAAAGTGTGTACTTCCTAACAATTTTTAAAAGATTCTTGTCAAAAGTCCCTCTATGGTTTAAGCAATGCAATTAAAAATTTCCACTCACCTTTCTCCAAAAAATAATCACCAGAATGCTTAAAGGTTTCAAAGAGAAAACAATTTTCTATCATGACAATTGCATTACCAATACTATTTACTTTACAGAAACACACATAGAAAGGCTTACACAGAGTACTAAGAACATTTTAATCTCAGAAATTTCTGACAGTGAATTAGAAATTAAAACTTTTCCTTACTTCAAAATCAGACCAAATATTTATAATCTGCCAACTTCTAATCACTTTAATCTGAGAGTTATTTCTAACCATGGAAAGATTTAAAAACATGGTCATTTCATGCAAAATTCTGAAAGTATCTTTAAAATTATCATAGAACTTCTCTATGTCCATTAAGAACCCTTCACAGAACAGAGAGATGGAGACAAATTATCTCCAGTGACATGTGCCAAAACTGGGTTAGATATGAAAAAGCTTTCTTCCTCTGAAGAGCTATGAAGTGGAAGAAACAGGAAGTCCCAGTGCACCCTTACATCTAAAAATGCTCTCTGTCCATGACTATTAAAAATTAGTCAATGGTACCTCAATGTAATTACATTTTTGAAATGAATTTACCTTCCTTAAAATTTCTGGAATCACATTCTTACAGATTGCGATCCTCTTTCTGTAGATGATTCCTGTTGTTTCATCTAGAAAAAGAAATTTTTACTTAAAAAATTAATTAACAAAATGCATTTCATCTTAATGTCTCAATAAAGCTTTTAAAGTCAATATCAATTTTCTATATGCATGAGTAGAATTTCTGGAGAAAATATTTACTCAAAACTCACTTTCCTTGACCACTTTTTTGGGCCAAATCATAGATTCTCCTTATCTGTGATCAAGGAATTAGGGTAAAACTACAACACACAATGCCATGTTAAAGTCAGGGACTAAAAAAAAAAAAAAAAAATCACACTGTCCCTTACTCTGGACTGCCAGTGTCAATGCTTGAGGGACAATGGCCACTGCACTTTCTTCTCTGATCCAACAGAGAATGCTTTAACAGTGAGAAGGAGAATATGAATCTGCCACCTTCTGTACCACAAAGTTTAAATGTATAATAGCCATATTCTTGCCTCATAGCAGAGAAAACCCCTGTGACCAGAACCTGTTTTGGAGAGAAAATTCCAGAGTAATGCTAGTGATGTAAAAAATAATAATAATAAATGTGAGTTGGGGGGGTGCAGAATAAAAAAGACAGACTTCAAAGTGTTCAAAGTGCTGTCACTTGCCCTGTGAATTTATGGGACTCAGCGACTCTGCTACCCACGTTCTCAAACTCTGGATGTTGGAGTCCTGGCCCTTGTTGCAATCATCCTGACTTCCAGAAGCTGCTCAAAGGGTGCAAAATCTTCTGCTCATTCATATTCTTATCCAATATTTGCAACACACATACTTAAAATGAATTAGCCGCTACTGGAGGCAAAGATGACCTTAACAATGACAGAAATCATAATTAATTCTATACCACTTTAGAATATGCAACCATTTTCACATTTGATCTTCACATCAACACAAAAACACAATTATTTCTCCAGTTGACAGATGAAGAAACTGAGCCTCCAAAAAGTTAAGTCATGAGGGTAGTAACAAAAATCAGGTCTTGATGCCAAGTAGTAAGTTTCTCCCACACTGAGTGCAGGCACAAAATAAAATGTTTTTAAATATATTTATATAGAAAATACCCTCACAAGCAAATGGCAGTTCTATCTTTACCAAGCACAGAGAGGGCCTTGGAGTCAAGTTAACCTACAAGTTTATCTCAAGATTTATAAGAAGCCTAAAGAGTGCATTAGGTCAGGACCTGGGTGTCTCCAAAGGTCTGCACACTGATTATATGTACATGGTCTTAGCTTCCTGCGCCTTGCATTCCTCAAGTTCAAACACTGACAGTAACAACTTTTGCCCCAGGGATGAGAGTGACAACAGTAGAGATTTTCTGAAAAGGGGCGCCTGGTAAATAATTTATGTTTCATGGGCCATAAACTCTCTGTTGAAAATACTCAACTCTGCTGTTACAGAAAAAAAGGAGGCATAGATAATAAACAAATGAGTGTGACTACATTACAATAAAACTTTACTTATAAAACATGCATTATGAGTCATTATTTGTCGAGCCCTCCTCTAGTTGATACCGAACCACATTGTCAAGTTCAGTTATGACTCCGTACTGTAATCACTTTATGGTCACATCTCACATATATGCTATTATTCATACCTGTTTTGACATCTACAAATTGATTTATGAATGTATGATAGAGATATATGAGGTATGATAGAAAAATTCAGCAGAGAATGTTTAAATTAAAAACATATTTATTACTGTAAAAGACATGTTGCCATTAATCACCCTCAAAATACTCCCCCTCGTTTTGAACACACTTAGCCCATCATTCTTGACACTTTCTAAAGTGGTTCTAAAAGTCCTCTTTCATGTCTCTAGTCGCACTGTCATGGCTGCCTCAATGTCCTAAATCAATTCAAAACATTTACCTTTCACGGTCATTTTGAGTTTAAGGAAGGGTTGAAAGTCACTGGGTGCCAGCTCTCGTGAGATGAGGTGGAAGAGAACACATCATACAGTTTTCAAGGATCTGCCTCTCACTTGTATGGCACTTGGCAGCGGCATTCACCATTTTTTTTTTTTTTTTTTTTTTTTGGGTACCAGCGATGAAACTCTGGACCTTGCACTTGCAAGGCAGGTGGTGGAACCACTGAGATAAATCCCCGGCCCTCAGAATATTTTTTATCACACTTCATAAAGATACTCCCAGAACCACTTCAGAAAGAGGCAATGGAATAAGTATGTTCAAAGTGAAGAAGGCATATCTTGAGGGGAGCTAATGGCAATATGTCTTTTACTGTAATAAAAGTTCTAAATTTAAACATTCATTGTATATTTTGATCACACCTCATAACCATTGTGATCTTGACTATTTAACCTCTTTGTACATCAATTTCTTCATTCATTAAGTGGGAATAACCCTACTACCTAAATAAGAGTGCCTGTAACATATTAAATGCCCCCAAAGGTTACAGATTACAATTATATGTAGTTCAACATTATCATCAACTAGTAATTTAGAAAGTAACAAGAGAATTGTTTAAGACATAATAGATCTCATACATACAGACACATGCACATACAAGCATCTTTACAAAAACAAGTATCACTTAGTGATCAAATTGGAGTGAGGGTATATTCAAAGAACTTACCTTTTCTTTCCTCCACAATTTTTACAGAGATGACATTTTTATCCATGGGGTTGGGGTACTAAATAAAAACACATAAAGAAGAATTATCAGTCATCTTTTACTAAAGGGAATTAGTAGCAACAACAGCTATTTGCATGACCCATAAATATTTGCCAGGTAACCTCTATGTGAAGACCAGTTTTAAATCAAGATCTAATTTCATCATTAGGGCCTGAATAAGCGAGATGCCTAAACCTATATGAGAACCTAACCCAGGGTAGAGAGGCAGGAGTGACATGAAGCTAATTAATAAATAATACTATTAATATTGAACCAGCCTAACACAAATCAAGAGTGTTCTTTGAGCCACTGTGCTGTTTTAATTGCATAATCTCATCTAAATTAAACAGCCACTCTGTTGTGAATGAACCATATGATATCATTTTCTCCATTTTTCTTTTCAGAAGTGGAAAATGAATGAAGAATGGACTGCTTAGAGTCACCCAGCTGGCCCTTGCTGGAGCCAAGAAATTAAACCAGGCTGTTTGAAACTGAGCGAATTCCTTCAGTACTGTCCTATATCATGGCCTGGTGGCTGGGTTAGCATCTCAGGAGAATAATCACGGACTTAAACCATGCTAGTGAAACAGTAGATGTTAAAAAATTATTTAATTTGTTGATTAAGTTCTCTTGAAAGGCAACTGGGATGTGGCAAGGTTGATGATGGGTGTCATTTTGTCCTAAGCAATTTACATACATTGTCTCAGTTGAGTCTCAAAAATACTCCATGAAATATGTTATTTTTTCTCATTTCATGTATGAAAAATTAGGCTTTGATAATTTGCTCAAGGGCAGAGGATTTAGCTCAGTGATTCTGCCATCTGCCTCTCAAGTGCAAGGTCCCAAGTTCGATCCCCAGTACCAAAAAAAACCCCTCAGGATAATTTGCTCAAAATAGCTAACAAGTAATGTATTTTCTCTCCAGATACTGTCTGTCTCCAAAGCCTGCCATTCTAACCCATCGTGAAATCACCTCAGAGTTTCTCAAACAAAACCCTTTCCATTAGTTAGATGCAAAAAGAAGGAGCAAAGTTACCCCCTCAAAACCGCAGAAGTGGTGGCTGCTGACTCAAGCCTGATAAGCTTCCTTGGACCTTTTCCTCCAAGGTTTACTGCCTCATCCTAATCAAATCTGAAAAGGAAATGAGTAGGAAGTCCCATGCAGGACATCACAAGGTATGAGCCAGAAGCTAGAGCAAGACAAGCTGAAGGGTGGGAGAAGTGGGTCTTAGAGCCCTCTTGAGGAACTTCGAGGACTTGAGCTCCATGTTGTCTGAATCCTAGGAAATGGAATACAAAACTCTGTGAGTGTGGGTCTCCTCTATCCTACAGCAACCACACCACACGCATCCCTGTGTGACTGTCTCTGAGTGTTTGTGTTTAAGAGTTTGACTGACTTAATGATTTTCAGGGGAAAGAGTCCATCACTAATCACTGTCACAGTCACACATTCTAGTTTGGTTTTTTTTTTCCCTTAGCGGGGTGGGTCTGTTTGTTTGTGCGCAGTACTGAGGATTTAGCCCAGGACTCACACATGCTAGGCAAGCACTCTACCACTGAGTTACACCTCCAGCTCTTTTTTAATTTTTTTATTTTGAGACAGGGTCTCATTAAATTGCCCAGATTATACTTGAACTTGTAATTCTCTTGCCTCAGACTCTCAAGTAATTGGGATTACAGGTGTGTGCCACCACACCTGGCTACTTTCATACATTCTTAAAGATATCTGTGGCCCAAAAAACACATTAGAGTAAAGCTTCTCCTCTATGAAAGCAGGAATATTATCTATTTCAGTAAGTCCACCAACCAGTCCAGGGTCTGCCAGGTGGTAAGCACTCAACAACTGTTTGCTGAATCCGTGAATGATTTGGAATATAGATTTCAATGGGCTGGGGACCAATTTCGATGGCAGCAGCTCAGTCTTCAGCTGCCTCAGTACCTCATCACATTCCATGTTGGCAAATGTCACTCACACCTCCATCCTGGAACTGCAATCTTGATAACTAATGAGAAACATAGTTTCTAAAAATGCTTTGAAAACATTCATTCATTCATGTCAGCTCTAAGAAGAAGTGCTCAAAATTGTAATGACTGTTTTCTTAAAAGTTTAGCCCTTTGAAGATGCAGGTCCACTACACAGCATCAAATTTAGATATCCTGTTTCTAGCTGAGAAGACATTTATTAACCCCAGGCCTGTGAAACAGCAGAGACATCTGAGACTCACACATGTCCCTGAATCATATACATACATGTAAATTATAACGTGCACACTACAGTGAGATTGCTTCCTTTACCACATTCTATTCTGTTCACTATGTACCCATAAATGCATCCTGATTGAATATTACAAATATACTGTAAGTTGTAGGAAGATTACTAAATTATAAAGGAGGTTGGAAATGTAATCACCAGAGAAATATAGTGATAAAAGTCTTCAAATCCTGATTACTTCACTCAGTTGTCAGTGAAATTTCTAAAGATTATACATAATTTATATAACTTTTAATATTTGTTTGTTAAGACAAACGGTATTTAAATTATAGTGGAAATAGTCTCTAGTTATAGTTCATTTAAGTTTTTGAGTACATACAATAGCAGATACTGTTCTAGGCACTGAAAATATATTAATGAGACAAAATCACAGTGTCTCATAGATTTTCATGTTAGTTGGAGAAACAAACAAACAATAAATATGTCGATTTGCTCAAGACAAAATAAACCGGACTAAGACATGATGGGCAGATGGAAAATCAGGGAGGAAAGCACTGAAAAATACTTAAATGTCACCCATCAGACATTGCTTGTAAATAACAAAAGTAAAATGGAAACCACATTAGCCAAACACAAGAGACCATAAATTGTTTACTCTCGTAAATAATTATTTGCAAGATTCAAGACATTTTCCTACACAGCTACTTCTAGAGTTGAATAAACATGAGAGTCAAGTTTCCATACTAGAATGGTACAAGAAATTAGAGGTTTATGTGCAATACCTAAATACCATGAGATGAGTGGCACATATTTTAACTTTTTCTTTCAAAGATGTATTGAACTCAGGCTTTCTCTACCTGCCATAATTGGAAATAATCTGATGCCATCTTGTGGTAATTTGTATATTCATGTTCTAATCCACCAAAACCAAAAAACAAAATTTTTTGAGACAAAGTCTCTCAATGTTGTCCAGGCTGACCTTAAACTCACAATCACAATTACCCAGAAATTCATGAAAATTTATCTGAAGTCAGATTTAAAAGGCTGAAAAGAGACAAGGCTGCTCAGAAAAGATCACCACTAGGAATCCCAACCAGGGAAGACAAGAAACAGGTGGACGTATTCCTGGACAGCTTTTCAAATACATATGACCGTGGAATGGATCACACCCGATCAGGACCAAACTCACAGAAGACCTATTGAGTATCTACTGTGCCCGTGAACAGTGTTGTATTAGATAGAGGCCACCACGAACATGAAGTCATTTAGTCCTTCCCAAAGCAATGAAACATTAACTAGTAATAAGATACGGAGTCTTTCTGTTAAAAACCTAATGGTGTGACACCTCCACACAAGCAGAGTCACACTGCAATTCTCCAGTCTCTCTTCCACAGTCCTGGAAGAAAAGTGGTCTGATGACCTAAATTTCTGCTGAAAGCCTTTGTCTTCCTTGAACCTAGCTCAGCAGATCAAAAACCTCAGGTGCCTAAGAATTATCCCACAAGCTGGGTGTGGTGACGCTCATCTGTAATAACAGAAGGAAAATCTGAGTCCAATCTGGGCAACTTGGCAAGACCTATCTCAAAATAAAATTTTAAAATAGGGCTGGGGAGGGCCGGGGATTTAGCTCAGTGGTTCCACCCCCTGCCTCGCAAGCACAAGGTCCAAGTTTGATCCCCGGTACCAAAAACAAACAAACAAACAAAAATAGGGCTGGGGAAGTAGTTCAATAATTCCTAGGTTCAACCCCCAGTACTGCAAATAATAATTATCCCACAAGACCACACACATACACTGCAGATGCTATACTTGATGGGTTATTTAATGGATTTTTTTTTCAGGACACATTTGACTTATTATCTTGTTTGTTTGGGGGTTTTTGATTGTTTTTTAAAGGAAGGTTTATTTAGCTCACAATTTGTAGAGGTTTCAATCCATAATCAGCTGGCTCCAAGGCAGGGTGGCACAGCAGACAGGCATCACAGAGGAAAAACAGCTCATGATGGGCAGAAGGTACATTTGACTTCATTTTGATCTTAGTTATGATTTTACTTCCTGCACAGAATGAGAAAGCTAACTCCTTCCCTTTTCCCAAAATATAAATCAATTATAAATATCACCACGCATGTGGTATATGTGTAACAGTCTAACAAAGGTGAAATGTAGACTCTCCTAAGGTGATCATATACCCCTGCTTTCATTTATTCTTCCCACTTTAAAAAGTAAGTTGCCAAAAAATACATGGTGCTGGGTGGAAAATGTAGATTGAACACATAATTATGAAAAGTGAGAGGCCAAGAAATTGAGTCCATCTCATTACAGGAATAATATTAAATATATTTATAGGTATAGCTTGATAAAGATTTAGTATTTGTCTTTCTTACTTACTGAAGGACAAAATCATAATTCAGAAAGCCTACTGTTAAGAGTAAGGAGTTTTAAAATATCAATTTTCCAAAAATCTCAGAAGTCAATTCTTGCCTTTTATAACACTCACTCAGAGGGTCAATGGCCTCAAAGGAGTTGTTATACACCAACTTTCAAGTGGGGTTACTGAAGAGAGTACAAGGAAGCAGGTGAACTGACAGATCTCTCTGATTATGCTACAAAGAAAGCTGTCAGGACTAAAGTAAGTCTGTCATAGTAACACATACACATTTGCTTTATAAGCTTTAAGGGAATCTGCTACCAGGCTGCTTCTGAACATGTACATGCAAGGGGATGGGTCTGCTAAGAAAAGTTGGTGTTTAGTTATGCACATAAGTGTGTGTACACGCACACGTAATCACCACAGTCTGCCAAATGCCTTTTATGAGCTCCATGAAATAGTCCATCTCAGAAGAATGACAAAGTTAATTTATACCAAGAGCAAATGAGTCATTGATTAATCAAAACTTCAATGATCAAAGACCAAACATATTTAAGTCAATAGATACATTAAATGGCTTTTAATTGCTCTTTCTTGCCAATATAATGATGAAGCAGAAAGAGCAAAGAATAAGGAGCCAAGCCATGCAGACCAGGATGCCACCATCTGAGAAAACAAGGGGTAAACCCAAGATGATCACCAAAGGTTCTTCTGCCTGACACAAATTATGATTCTAAACAGCACCAGCCAATGTCCATCAGGTCCTCTCTCTTTCAAAAATAACCCAGTAGGGCCAGGGATTTAGCTCAGTGGCTCCGCCACCTGCCTCACAAGCACAAGGTCCCAAGTTCAATCCCCAGTACCAAAAAAATAAAAAAATAAAAAATAACCCAATAGAGGTCTAGGGGTATACTTAGTGATAGAGCCCTTGTCTAGCTAGCATGCACAAGGCCTTGGGTTCCTCAGCAACACGAAAAGAAAAAAAATAGTACCAATAATCAGCAATGCCATAGTGAAGTTTTTTGAAAGAACAGTAAAATGATCACAAGAGGGAGAACAGTCCTCTGATCTCAACTCCCACCCCACAATACTAAAGATTGAACCTAAAGCCTTGTGCATTCTAGGCAAGGGTGCTACCACTAGGCTACATCCCCAGGCTTTTTCTAATTTTATCTTGAGACAGGGTCTCATAAAGTTGCCAGGCTGGCTTTGAATTTGTAGGCTTCTGAATAGAGATTACAGATGTGAGCTACCATATCCAGCTATACACCCAATGCTCTTAAAGATACAACTCAAGTCTACAAGTTAACTGACTACCACTGTTCAAAAGAATCATGGTGCAGAAAGACAGAAAAACTAAGGAACTGGGCCAGGGATTTAGCTCAGTGATTCCACTGCCTGCCTCACAAGCGCAAGGTCCCAAGTTTGATCCCCGGTAACAAAAAATAAATAAATAAATAAAAAGGAACTGTACTAACCTGGAGGAGACTGAGACATGACAGTTTAATGCAACATGAGATCCTGTATCAAATCCTTAGACTACACAAAGGATATTAGAAAATTGGCAACATTGAATGAAGCCTGTAAGTTAGTTAATAGCATTGTATTAATGTTAGTGTTTTTAATATTAGAAACTGGAGATGAAGCTTAATGGTAGAACACAAACCTAACATGTACAAGGCCCTGGGTTTAATCCCTAGGACTAAATAATTAGAAAGTAAAAATTCTACTGTGGTTTGGGGAAGGTAGTGAAAGGAATTATTTGCTTTTACATTTTCTTAAGTCAAAATATTTCTACATGAAAAGGTTTTAAAATAAACCAAAATTTAAAAATATATAGAGAATGTTGAAAAACAGAATAAGCTTTAGAGTCCAAGAAACCTGAGTCTGAAATCCATCTGTGAGAGTCTTGCACAAATTACTTTGATCTAACTTAGTTTCTTCATCTTTAAAATGAAAATATCGACCTCAAAGAGTTGTTACAGAACTTAAGGGAAAGAGTCTTAAGTATAATACCAGCACCATGCAGACACTCAATAAATGGTAATTGGTTGCGATACTAAAAAATGGAGCAAAGCTTGGTATGTAGCTCGGTGGTAGGCCTTGCCTAACATGCATGATGTACTAGTTTTAATCTTCCACTGCAAAAAAATAAAAAATAAAAATAAAAAAGAAGAAATCATGATGTAGACATATAATGAATGTGTAACTATTAGTACTTTGATAGCTAGACATTTTCATAAACTAAGGCACAATATGCACTAGCTAAGTTATTAAGTACACTTTAAAATTATTTAAATGGTATTTTAAAACATAATTTGTCATTCAAATATGCACCTTTATTCATGCTTACTCTCCCCTTCACAACTCTAAGTTAGGAAAGATTTCTATAGGCTACTTCTCTAGGCTTTTTATTTTCAGATGCCTGGAATAAACATGATAAATTATTATATCTTTATTCAATAAACACTTGTAAAGTTCCTACTGTGTGCCAGTATGAAGCAAGGTATATTAATGTAAGTGTACGTATTATCCAATTTAATTACCCCAACTCCAGAAGATAATTACTATTTATTATTCTTATTTTACAGATGAGGAAACTGAGGCACAGCAAAGAGAACTGGCCTACATTCATTGAGCTGGTAGGAATTCAACCTGATGTTAGAGCCCATGCTACTCACATCTGTGCCATTCTTTTTCCTGCCATACCTCTTCTCCTAGGCAGATAAAAAGTGAAGAAGACTGGCACAACACAACAAAAAGATAAATCACCATTATGTTACACTAGACCTGTGCTTTATCAAATCATTTATTTTGGAAAGGCAGATTCACTCTAAATATTTCTGGACCTCTGCAGGGAGAGATGTTGCACACATGTAAGTGTCAGATTTGCAAGGGAGAAAAGATGGCATCAGAAATGGAAGCATTATTAATTACCCAATCAACTTTCTACTCTAGATGGAAATAGCCATTCATAAATCCCCTTTATGAGCTTAAGGGTAAACACTCAAGCCGTTTTAGTCAGCACATCAGGCTCCCGACTAGAATAAATAATATCTGACGTCATGTATTGAAGCAAAGAAATTATTTTAATCTGTTTATTTTATTACAGTATTCAAAGTATGGGCATGTTTGTGAATTATACACTGGCTTTAGTCTGAGTTATACAGGGCTAATGCCAGGAGAGTGAGCTTCATTCATTCACTGAACAAAGGATTGCTTAGTACTTACTATGTTCCAGGATCTCTTTAGGTACTTGGGATACAGTTAAAACAAATACCGAAAATCCCTGCCCATGAAGCTTATGTACTATTCAAATGACTCTTTTGCCTATAGCATACAAGGGAAGTCAACCTGAAGAACGCTAAAAATGCTTTTCATAAGAAAAGCATTAACTTCTCTGGCCTCATTCAGATATAAACAAAAAGACCCAGTCAATACATTGACTTTAAATTCCATGTGGGTGAAATGTAAGAAGTTCTCTTTGAATCCAGCTCATGAAAGCAAGCCCATTAAAAGGCCTATGTAAGCTTCCAGAAAAGTCAGATCTTCCCCACTGCTACCTTCATCTACACAACATTGTGTTCTCTTTGTAAATGTTCTTAAGTAAAAGGAAGGAAACAGCTGTAAGTGATGAGAGCTAGACATTTAAAAGTCATACAAAGAAAGAAACCAAAACACACTGTCAAGTACACTGACACTAATAGTTCATGGAAAGTACAGTTGAGCATCTGATGAATAAACCATTTTGGGTTTCATAGCACTCTTCCATGAAGAGTTCATTGAGAAACACTATATTCCATGAACAAAGAGTATTGTATCGTTTGTTTTCAAGGTGCCACTTATCTTTTGAAAGCATACAGCTAATATTTTGCCTGTGATACCCAAAAGGCAGTGTAAGAAGAGCAAACATTCTTCTGGTTTTAAAAATAGTAATGTATTGTAACTTGGAAGTCAAGTCCTAACATACCAAAAGCCATAGATCAGTAGATTCTATTTAAAATAGAACTTCCTCAGTTCCAAAGCAGCTTCAAACATACCACTGTGCAAAATCAGATCAAATACTTCCCAGAGATCCTCATGTGATTGTCCCTTCTGCCAAGTGCTTTCCTTTGAAAAAAAAAATACATAAAGATCAAAAGAAAAAGAAAAGCATATTTTGCCAAAAAGATAATTCTTACTACCTTAGGCTTATAAAAAATGCCTGCTTATCAAACTTACATTTCTGATCCTTACAACAACCTTAAGAGGTAGAGAGGGGCTAAATGGCATTACCATTTCACAGATGAGAAAATAGAGCTGCTTTCTACAGTTGTGTGTGTAGCTAGCTCACTGTATTAAGGCTCCCAGTCAAGCAGGCCAGTGGGCACAGGGCCACCTAGGAAAAGGAGCATCCTTTTCTAACTTGCATAAACAGCACCATTTACTTTCTGCTTGCCCCATGCACTATAAGTTCATGAAGCAGACCCCTAAATGATGCCTATTCAGATTTGCACAAGGACACAGTACAGTGGTGAAAAGCATTTCTCATAGTCACTCAACCTAATAGTAACTGTGACTGAACAGCACAGTGACTGAAGTCTAAGTCTACTGACTTCTGGTTCTTGATTTCAAATAACACAGTGAAAACTCACAGCAAATAGATTTATTGAAAACATATAGTCACATAGCTCCTCCCAGTGCTCTCTTTGTGAAGGGCTGCTTTATGAATGAATACAAAGAATGAAGTATAGAGTTGTCCATGTTGTTTAACATTGTCCCATTGTTAGACGTGTAGACAAACATTTGCCTCCTATTTCCTCAGCCTTGCCTTCCAAAATTCCTTCAGTTCTTACTGTGAGCCAGGCATCTGGCTAAGGATCTAATAAAAATTATACAAGACCCCACACACCTGTCATCCCAGAACTCAGGCCAAGGAAGGACAATCGTGAGTTCATGGGCAGCTTGGACTACACAGAGAAATGAGAAAGAGAGCACAACAGAGACAGAGATGGAAGGGAAGAAAGAAGGAAGGGGAAAGAAAGAAAGGAAGGGAGAAGGTGAGAGGGTAGAAAGGCAGGAAAGAAGAAAGGAGGGAGGGAGAGAGGGAAGAAGGGAAAGGCAGGGAAGGAAGGAAGGAGGGAGGGAGGGAGGGAGGGAGGATGAAAGGAGGAAGGTGAGGAGGATTATACCAGATCCTAACTGAAGACAGCCATATAAATGACCAGAGCTATTCCATGCAGCACAAAAAAAAAATCAGCCACATGAGCTCAGTCAACCCACAGAATCTTCAGAACCAAAGCTCATCACTGATTTAAGTCCCTTACTTTTGGAGTGATCTGTCATATGTCAATGGACAATTGAAATTCTATGTTCTCACCCTAACACGCATCAAAGCTATATCTTTGTATCAGACATTGCGGATCCACTCAGATGAGCAGACCCTGAGACATCAGATAAATAGAGACTGAGACTGGATAAAGAACCCGGCAGAGTTGATTCTGAAATATTTCATTCCCTCAGTTATCATCTGAGTGCTCATGATATGCAAAGCAGCACAGCCTGGTGGTCAGAGGTATGACCTTGGGCTCAGATGGATGGCAGTCCTGACTCACCACCTGCCAACTTCAGGAACTTGAGGAAGTTGCTTAAAGCTCTATGAACCTCAGTTTCTCCACACTGTGAAGTGAAAAATCAATTCTAAGGACTTCCTGAGGCTGCAGAAAGGGTTAAAGATGATACTGTGTTAGAAAGTATCACACACACAGCTTGCCTGGAAAATCCTATTCATTCTTCAGCCATCATGTCATAAATGGCACTTCTTTACGCAAGCCTTCCTGAAGATCAACCTCTGGAACTTCAGCAGCCTCCCTGCCATCTTCAGGCAGAGCTCCATGTACTTTTCTGCATAAGTACACATCATCAGTGGGACTTGTGTGTTCATTTCTTCAACATTTATTAGTGTCAGTATCATCCACCAGACACCATAAGATTCACAAGAGGAAAGTCTATCTGTTATGCCTGTTTTTCTACAACCTACCACAGAGCCTGATGCACAGAAGTATCTAAAACACTTGACAAATCAAAGAAAAACATTTCCCTGAAACTGACATGTGCTGAGTACTACATAGATGAGAGTGTAGCATTGTACTATGTAGTTCTGCAGAAGAGAGTCCTGCCCAGAAAAAGCTTACTTTAAGAACAGGACAAGACAAGTATAGAAGTGACTGTCTAACCCTGTAGGTGGTCAGTTAGGCCAAGACCAAGTGGGCCTTGAGTTCTGAGAAGGCAGAGATCGCCTAGCCATGATGACAATACAGAACAGCTTTCCAAAGGAGCAATGCTGCCATAGTTCAGATGCTGAATGCCCCCAAAGGCTCGTGTGATAAAGGCATTGTCCCAGGGTAGCACTATGGGGCCTTTAGGAGGTGGGGCCTTATGGGACATCCTTGGGTCATCAAGGGCATGTTCCTGAAGGGGACTGTATGACCCCAGACGTCTCCTCATTCTTCTTTTCTCCCTGGGTCAGATGTAAGTGGTTTGCTCCACTGTGTACTCCCCATACGTGCTGCCTTACCACAGGGTCAAACCAACAGGGCCAACTGACCATGGATCCAAAACTATGAGCCAAAACAAACCCTTTCTCTTTACAAGCTAAAAAGGTGATTGTTGCAGTTTATGTCTAGATGTCCCCCTAACTCTTCATGCAATCAGAGGTGGGACCTTTGGAAGATAACTGAATTATAGGGACATTAGAGCTAACTTGCTGCTAGGAAGCAGGCCCTGATCAGAAAAGGTGAGTCACTATGGGCAAGATGGCAAAGATTATCTCCCTTCCTGGTTCCCACCTTAGCTCCAGTTCCCCTAGACCTAAGAAGAGCAGCTGTCTTCGGCCACACCTCTCTGCCATGCTGCTCTACTAGCAGCCAGTGAACTACAGACTGAAACATGAACCAAAATAAACCTATCCTTCAGTTGCTAGTGTTGGATATTTTGTCCCAGCTACAAAAGAAGTAACTAAAACACTGATATTTCATTATCACAATGGAAAGCTGACTAACACAAGTGGCAATGAACAATCTACAGTCCAGACTGCAGTGTCCAAACAAATACTGGGCATTGGCTATACTTTTTATAATTCATTTTTTTTGTTAAATTCTTTTATTGGTACATTTTAGGTATACAACACAATTACATTTCTCATTGGGAATTGAACCTTTATATAATGCACCTTGGTTCTTATTTTTTCCCCATTCCTACACATTCCTTTACACCCTCCACCCTTCCCTATTTACAAAGACTTTATTTCCATTTTTTCCATTTCTCATCATTTTTCCTTTCCCTTCTTTCCTTTCCCCTGCCCCTCCCACTACCCCTATCCCTTTGGACCTTTTCTTCCTATTCTGCATTATTTATTATTCATTCTAATCATTGATACATTTTAGGTATACAATATAATGACATTCATCATTGGAAATTTGCACCTTTACATAGTCTCTCTTGATTCTTATTTTTCACCCTTCCCCAGCCTTCCCTTCAACCCCTCCATTCTTCCCCATTTAAAAAGATTTTATTCCTATTTTTTCCATTTTCTCATATTAACCCCATTCCCTTCTATCCTTTCCCCTAGCCCTCCCACTTCCTTCCCCTTTGCCTCTTTTCTTCCTATTTCACATTACCTATTATGCATTTTAGTCCTTATTTACCACTTTCAGGTTCTCACACCAGAGAAACTATTCAGTATTTACACATGTGTGTCCTATTTACTTCACTTAAGAGTATTGCCTCAATGTGCATCCACTTAGCTATAAATGTCTCTAATTTCTCATTTTTTAAGGTTGAGTAGTACTCCATTTTATACAAAAACCACATTTTCTTTGTCCAGTCGCCAGTTGATGGGCATTTGGGCTGTTTCTAAGTTTTAGCTACCACAAACTGTGCTGCTATGAATATGGGCACACATATATCACTGTGGTATGATTCTTTTCAATCTTTGGGGAAGATCCCCAGCAGTGGAATAGTGGGGTCAAATGGGATTTCCAGTCCTAGTGCTTTGAGGTATCTCCATACTGATTTCCACAGTGCTTGCACCAGCCTACACTCCCACCACCAGTGAAGAAGGGTTCCTCTTTTCCCACAGCCCCACCAGCATTTGTTATTGGTTGATTTCATGATAGCAGCCATTCTTTCTGGAGTGAGGTGGAAGCTCAGCTTTGTTTTCATTTGCATCTCTCAAATGACCAGGAATGTTGAACATTTTTTTATGTATTTATTTGCTATTTCTACTTCTTTGTCTGAGAAACGTCTGTTCATTTCAAATGCCCATTTTCAGAATGGGTCTTTAAATTTGGGAGGTCTGATCTTTTTAAATTCTTTAAAAATTCAAAATAGTAGACCTTTGTCTGAGAAAAAGCAGGTGAAGTTTTTTTCCCACATTGTGGGTTGTCTCTTCACACTGCTGGTGGTTTCTCTTGATATGCAGAAGCCTTTTAATAAGAAGAGATCCCACTTGTTGATTGTTTGTACTGGTTTACAGGCAACTGAGGATTTGTTCATGAAATCTTTTCCTACACCAATGTCTTCAAGAGTTCTACCTAACCTCTGTTCCAACTGGTTCACAGTTTCTATTCTAATATTTAGATCTTTAATCTATTTCGATTTTGGTTTAGTGCATGGCAAGAGATATAGGTCTAGTTTTAATCTTTGGCAAGTTGAAGCCCAAATTTTCCAGCACCATTTATTAAAGAGGCTATCTTTCCTCCAGTGAGGGTGTTTGGCTCCTTTATTGAAGATGAGATGGCTGAGTGTATCTGGCATTGTTTCTGCATCTTCTAATCTGTTCCATGGGTCCTCAGGTCTGTTTCTATGCCAGTACCATGCTGTTTTTATCACAGTAGCTTTGTAGTATAGTTGCAGGTTGCGGATTGTGATACCCCTGGCCATGTCTCTGTTACCTAGAATTGCTTTTGCTATTCTGGGTCTCTTCTTGTTCCAAATGAATTTTTGGATTGTTTTCTCAAAGTCCATGAAGGATGCTGCTGGGATCTCAATTGGAATTGCATTAAGTCTATATAGCAGTTTTGGAAGTATGGCCATTTTCACTATATTAACACTTACTACCTAGGAGCAGGGGATGTCAATCCATTTTCTGATATCATCTTCAATCTCTCTTTTCAGAGTGTCATAGTTTTCAGAGAAGAGGTCTTTGATTTCTTTTGTTAGGTTGATTCCTAGGTATTTCAGTTTTTTGGATGCTATTGTGAAAGGAATTATTTGCCCTATTTCTCTCTCAGTGAGTCTGTCATTCATGTAGAGTAAAGCTATTGATTTTTGTGTGTTGACCTTGTAACCAGCTACTTGAGTGAATTTGGTTATTAAGTCTAGAAGACTTTTGGAGGAGTTCTTGGAGTCTTCTATAGAGTATCATGTCATCTGCAAATAATGACAATTTGACTTCTTCATTTCCTGTCTTTATTCCTTTTATTTCTTCCTCTTGTCTAATTGCCATGGCTAATGTTTCCAGAACTATATTGAACAAGAGTGGTGATAGTGGACATCCTTGTCTTTTTCCTGAGTTTAGTGTAAAGGATTTCAGTTTTTGACCATTTAGTATGATATTGGCTGCTGGATTTTCATAGATGGCTTCTTTCAGTTTGAGGTAGAGACCATCTATTCCAATTTTTTCTAGGGTGTTTATCATAAATGAAGGTTGGATTTTGTCAAATGCTTTTTCTGCATTTATGGGGATAATCATGTGGTTTTTGTCCTTGGCTCTATTGATATAGTGTCTTACATTGATTGATTTGCATATATTGAACCATCCCTGCATCCCTGGGATGAATCCCACTTGATCAGGGTGTATGATCTTCTTGATGATCTTCTGCATTCTGTTTGCTAGTATCTTATTAAGGATTTTTGCATCTATGTTCATTAGTGAGATTGGCCTATAGTTCTCCTTTTCAGTTAGGTCTTTCTCTGCTTTGGGGATCAAGGTGATGCTTGCTTCCAGCAATGAATTTGGGAGTATTGCTTCCCTTTCAATTTCATTGAAGAGTTTAAACAGTAGTGGCAGCAGTTCCTCTCTAAATGTCTTGTAGAATTCAGCAGTGAAGCTACCAGGGCCCAGGCTTTTCTTAGTTGATAAGTTTTTAATTACATTTTCAATTTTATTGCTTGATATTGGGTTGTTTAGAATTTTTAGGTCTTCTTCGTTCAACTTTGGTAATTCATATGTATCTAGGAATCTGTCCATTTCTTGTGTGTTGTCCATCTTATTGGCGTATAGGTTCTGAAAGTAGGTATTGATGATCCTCTGGATTTCTGCTGGGTCTGTTGTAATTTCACCCTTTTCATGCTTAATTGCATGGATTTGGGCCTATTCTTTCCTTTTTCTGATAAGGTTGGCTAAGGGTTTGTCCATTTTGTTGATTCTTTCGAAGAACCAACTCTTGGCTTCATTGATTTTTTGTATCATTCTCTTAGTCTCCATTGTATTGATTTCTCCTCTGATCTTTATAATTTCCTCCCTTGTATGAGTTCTGGGGTTGTTCTACTCTTCTTTTTCTAGAAGCTTGAGGTGCAACATCAGGTTGTTTAATTGGGCTCCCCCACTGCCATCTCAAGCTCCTAGGGCAGAGAAGGTGAGCCACGTGGCAGCCAGAAGCACCCCCTCCCATGGAAATGAGAAGACACGCAAACAAGTCTCAAAAACAGACTTCAGAATCACCTACAGCAACCCCAAAGGGAAACAAGTGGAACAATCTGATACTCAACAACCTGGACTCCCTGAACCAGCAAGAAAAGAGGATCTGGGAAAAATGAAATCAGAAATAATTACTCAGATAACAGCAAAGATTTTGCTCATGGTGCAAGACATGATTAATAAATCTAGAAAGGACACAGATAAAAAAAATAGAGGATCTGAGGAACATGATGGAATCCCAACATAGGAAACAAATGGAATCCATAAAACAGATACAAACGGATTTCCAAGAGATTAAAAATTCCATCGAAAGTCTGCACAGCAGAATGAACCAATGTGAGGAGAGAATTTCACATAGAGAAGATAAGATTGCAATTAGTGAGGAGGAAAGGAAAAATTGCTTTACCAGGCCCTGATGGCTTCAGTGTTGAATTCTACAAGACATTTAGAGAGGAACTGCTGCCACTACTGTTTAAACTCTTCAATGAATTTGAAAGGGAAGCAATACTCCTGAATTCATTCCTGGAAGCAAGCATCACCTTGATCCCCAAAGCAGAGAAAGACCCAACTGAAAAGGAGAACTACAGACCAATCTCACTAATGAACATAGATGCAAAAATCCTTAATAAGATACTAGCAAACAGAATGCAGAAGATCATCAAGAAGATCATACACCCTGATCAAGTGGGATTCATCCCAGGGATGCAGGGATGGTTCAATATATGCAAATCAATCAATGTAATACACTATATCAATAGAGCCAAGGACAAAAACCATATGATTATCTCCATAGATGCAGAAAAAGCATTTGACAAAATCCAACATGCATTTATGATAAAAAAAAAAAAACCCTACAAAAAATTGGAATAGATGGTCTCTACCTCAAACTGAAAGAAGCCATCTATGAAAATCCAGCAGCCAATATCATACTAAATGGTCAAAAACTGAAATCCTTTACACTAAACTCAGGAAAAAGACAAGGATGCCCACTATCACCACTCTTGTTCAATATAGTTCTGGAAACATTAGCCATGGCAATTAGACAAGAGGAAGAAATAAAAGGAATAAAGATAGGAAATGAAGAAGTCAAATTGTCATTATTTGCAGATGACATGATACTCTATATAGAAGACCCCAAGAACTCCTCCAAAAGTCTTCTAGACTTAATAACCAAATTCACTCAAGTAGCTGGTTACAAGGTCAACACACAAAAATCAATAGCTTTACTCTACACGAATGACAGACTCACTGAGAGAGAAATAGGGCAAATAATTCCTTTCACAATAGCAACCAAAAAACTGAAATACCTAGGAATCATCCTAACAAAAGAAATCAAAGACCTCTTCTCTGAAAACTATGACACTCTGAAAAGAGAGATTGAAGATGATATCAGAAAATGGATTGACATCCCCTGCTCCTCGGTAGGAAGGATTAATATAGCGAAAATGGCCATACTTCCAAAACTGCTATATAGACTTAATGCAATTCCAATTGAGATCCCAGCAGCATCCTTCATGGACCTTGAGAAAACAATCCAAAAATTCATTTGGAACAAGAAGAGACCCAGAATAGCAAAAGCAATTCTAGGTAACAGAGACATGGCAGGGGGTATCACAATCCCCAACCTGCAACTATACTACAAAGCTACTGTGATAAAAACAGCATGGTACCGGCAAAGAAACAGACCTGAGGACCAGTGGAACAGATTAGAAGATGCAGAAACAACACCAGACACACTCAGCCATCTCATCTTCAATAAAGGAGCCAAACACCCTCACTGGAGGAAAGATAGCCTCTTTAATAAATGGTGCTAGAAAATTTGGGCTTCAACTTGCCAAAGATTAAAACTAGACCTATATCTCTCACTATGCACTAACCTAAAATCAAAATGGATTAAAGATCTAAATATTAAAATAGAAACTCTGAACCACTTGGAACAGAGTTTAGGTAGAACCCTTGAAGACATCAGTGTACCAAAAGATTTTATGAACAAAACCTCAGTTGCCCATGAACTAGTACAAACAATCAACAAGTGGGATCTCTTCTTATTAAAAGGCTTCTGCATATCAAGAGAAACCACCAGCAGTGTGAAGAGACAACCCACAATGTGGGAAAAAATCTTCACCTGCTCTTCCTCAGACAAAGGTCTACTATCTCGAATCTATAAAGGACTTAAAAAGATTAGACCTCCCAAATTTAAAGACCCAATCCAAAAATGGGCCTCTGAATTGAACAGACGTTTCTCAGACAAAGAAGTAGAAATAGCAAATAAATACATAAAAAAATGTTCAACATTCCTGGTCATTTGAGAGATGCAAATGAAAACAAAGCTGAGCTTCCACCTCACTCCAGAAAGAATGGCTGCTATCATGAAATCAACCAAGAACAAATACTGGCAGGGCTGTGGGGAAAGAGGAACCCTTCTTCACTGCTGGTGGGAGTGTAGACTGGTGCAAGCACTGTGGAAATCAGTATGGAGATACCTCAAAGAACTAGGACTGAAAGTCCCATTTGACCCCACTATTCCACTGCTGGGGATCTTCCCCAAAGATTGAAAAGAATCATACCACAGTGATATATGTGTGCCCATGTTCATAGCAGCACAGTTTGTGGTAGCTAAAACTTAGAAACAGCCCAAATGCCCATCAACTGGCGACTGGACAAAGAAACTGTGTTTTTTTAATAAAATGGAGTACTACTGAACCATAAAAAATGGGAAATGAGAGACATTTATAGCTAAGTGGATGCACATTGAGGCAATACTCTTAAGTGAAATACATAGGACACACATGTATAAATACTGAATAGTTTCTCTGGTGTGAGAAACCGAAAGTGTAAATAAGGACTAAATTTATAATAGGTAATGTGAAGTAGGAAGAAAAGGGGCAAAGGGGAAGGAAGTGGGAGGGCTAGGGGAAAGGATAGAAGGGAATGGGATTAATATGAGAAAATGGAAAAATAGGAACAAAATCTTTGTGAACAGGGGGGCATGGAGGGGTTGAAGGGAGGTCTGGGCAAGGGTGAAAAATAAGAACCAATAGGGCCAGGGATTTAGCTCAGTGGTTTCACCACCTCCTGTGCAAGTGCAAGGACCTGAGTTCGATCCCCGGTACCAAAAAAAAAAATAAGAAGAACAAAGAGAGATTATGTAAAGGTGTAAATTTCTAATGATGAATGTCATTATATTGTATACCTAAAATGTACCAATGATTAGAATGAATAATCGATAATGCAAAATAGGAAGAAAAGGTGCAAAGGGGTAGGGGTAGTGGGACGGGCAGGGGACAGGAAAGAGAAAGGAAAAATGATGAGAAATGGAAAAAATGGAAATAAAGTCTTTGTAAACAGGGAAGGGTGGAGAGGGTGAAGTAAGGGCTAGGAATGGGGAAAAAATAAGAACCAAGATGCATTATGTAAAGGAACAATTCCCAATGAGAAATGTAATTGTGTTGTATACCTACAATGTACCAATAAAAAAATTTAATAAAGTGCAAAAAAAAAAAAGAAAAATTGCTTTAAAATTGTAAGGGGACATGAGAAATCAATCCAGTAGCTGCTAGATGATGCAAAGAAGAATAACATAAGACTGATTGGAGTCAATGAAGAAAGAGGAGAGAGTGCAGATGACATAAAAAATCTCTTCACAGAAGTGATGGCAGAAGACTTCCCAAGGAGGGGAAAAGAACTTGACATACAGATAAGTGAGACATATAGGACTCCAGCTAACCTTAATCAAAAAAAATCTACACGTAGGCATATAATAGTTAGGATTCCAGAAACCCAACAGAAGAACAAAATTCTACAAGCAGTGAGAGAAAAGAAACAAATCACATACAAAGGAAAGTCCATCAGAATCACAGCAGATTTCTCAATGCAAACCCTCAAGGAAAGAAGAGCTTGGAGTGATGTATTTCAAGCCCTAAAGGTAAACAGCTTCCAACCCAGACTGATGTACCCTGCAAAACTGTCTTTCAAAATTGATGGAGAAATAAGATACTTTCATGATAAAGAGCACCTCAGGAACTTCAGGAATACCAAACCAGCACTCCAAAAAATTTTAGACAATACCCAAGGAAAAGACAGTGAGGATCACAACCCCAGGAAACCTAGCAGAATGAATCCATTGGACGTGACAAATTAAACACAAATGGAGAGAATCCAACAAAAAGAAAAAGTCATGACAAGGCTTTTAAAACTTTTAACTTCATCTCCCTAATGAGTGTATAATTCAATGTTATTATTGTACTGATTAGTATTTTTCTGATTCTAGAGTTGCACACCATTCCCTGTGCTATATTGGCTATTTATCATCTTCTTATGTCTACATTTTAATTGGGTTGTCTATTAATGAGCTCTAAGAATTCTTCATATATATTCTGGTCATAGGTTATGTGTATTGTAAATATGGTCTGTTTAAGGACTCCTTTTCATTTTAATGATGTCATTTAAACTTCTAAATTTTGATGGAATCTCATTTATCAATTTTTTTCTTTTATACATCATGTTTTTTGTATCTTAGGTAGTTCTTGCCTACCCTGAATTCATAAATATTTTCCCTTATAATTTCTCTTAAAGTTTTATACTTTTAGGCTTTCATATTTAGCTTCATAGATCCCTTCAAGTTATTTTCATGTATGGAAATAAAGGGTTGAGGTTAATTTTTTATATATGGGTACCAGGTGTTCTAGTGCCATTTACTGCAAACACTATCATTTCCTCTGCTCTTGAATTGAGTTTATATTCTATAAAATGTTAATGTTAAATAATCTTGCAAAACTCAGTGGACCATATATGTGTGGTTCTATTTCTAGATTCTCTGTTTTATTCCAATGATCTATATGTCTTTCCTTACACCAATACTGCCTTGATTACTGTAGCTTTAGAAGAAGTCTTAAAATTAGGTACTAAACATCTTCCAACACTGTTTTTGTTTTTAATTTTCCTAGGTCCTTTGTACTCCTACATAACTTTTAAATTTCAATATCCAATTCTTCATTTATAGCAAGTAAACATAGACCTGAATTTTTATATATACCTTGTGTTTTGTAATCCTGCTAAATTCAAGTACAAGTTCTATGGGCTCCTAGAGATTTCTTAGTATTTTCTCTGTAGATGATCATTTCATCTACATATAAAGATTTTGCTTCTGCTGTGCCAATCCTATCCTAGTTGTGTCATTTTATTGCCAGACTATTTTGGTGGGGACTAGGTTTCAAAGTTCAATGGTCAGATAAAGAGGAAGCATATCTGCCCTTGTTCCCCACCTTAAGGAGAAAGCATTGTATCTTCTCCGTTTATATAAGGCATTCTCACTGGAAGTATGGAGTACATGTCTTTAATCTGTTGAGAAGTTTCTGTTCTACTTCTAGGCTCCTGATAGCTTTTACCATGAACAGCTGTAGAATTTAGTCCAATACTCTTTCTCCAACTAGTGACAGAATCATATGGCTTTTTCCTTTCCCATTTAAATGATGACTTTTGAGGGTGGATCTTCCAATGCTGAACCAACACTGCCATCCTTATAACAAAACCACTTTCTACATACTGCCAGATCTGACTTGTAAGAGTTTGTTTTGTTTAACAAATTTCTATCTATGTTCATACTTTTTTCTTCTATTTTCTTTACCCAGTTTTAGGTTTAGCACAATGTTGAGTTCCTAAAATGAGGGGAGAAGTGTTCCTTCTTTTTTCTGCTTTAATTGTTTGATATAATTTATCAGTTAAAATGTTTATGAGCCTGCTGTTGTCATATCGGCAGGTTTTCAAGCTAGGAATATACTTTCTTTAATAGGTGCTATTCAAATTTTATATTTCCTCCAGAGTTAACTTTCATTAATTTGTCTTCTAAGTTACTTCTTCAAAGTTGTCAAATTTATTTCAAAAAAGATTTTTATAATATGCTTTCTATATCCTTTTAAATTCTGTAAAATCTGTGGTAATGTCTCCTAGATCTTAATATTGTAATTTTAAAAATGTATAACTGATATTGTGTAACAGGAAGAAAAGGTCTGAAAGACCAGGGGAATTGGGAAGGGTAGGGGAAGGGATTAAAAAGGAAAGGAAAAAATATGAAAAGAGGAAAAAAATGGAAACAAGGTCTTTGCGAATAGGGAAGGGTGGAGGGGGTGAAGGGAGGGCAGGGGAAGGGGAAAAAAATAAGAACCAAGATACTCATGTAAAGGTACAAGATCTCAATGATGAATGTAACTGTATTTTACACTGAAAATGTACCAATAAACTTAATGGGAAAAAAAATTAGGTACTAAACATCTTCCAACACTTTTTTTTTCTTTTCCTTTTTACTTTTCTAGGTCCTTTGCACTCCTACATAACTTTTAAATTTCAATATCCAATTCTTCATTTATAGCAAGTATACATAGACCTGAATTTTTATATATACCTTGTGTTTTCTTATCCTGCTAAATTCAAATACAAGTTCTAGGAGCTCCTAGATTTTTCTTAGTATTTTCTCTGTAGATGATCATTTCATCTACATATAAAGATTTTGCTTCTAACTTGCCAATCCTATCCTAGTTGTGTCATTTTATTGCCAGACTATTTTGGTTTGGCCCTAGGTTTCAAAGTTTAATGGACAGATGAAAAGTAATCATATCTGCCCTTGTTTCCCACCTTAAGGAGAAAGCATTGTATCTTCTCCATTCATATAAGGCGTTCTCACTGGAAGTGTGGAGTACATGTCTTTAATTTGTTGAGAAGGTTCTGTTCTACTTCTGGTCTCCTGATAGCTTTTACCATGAACAGCTGTGGAATTTAGTCCGATACTTTTTCTCCAACTAGTGACAGGATCATATGGCTTTTTCCTTTCCTCTGTCAAAATGTTGACTTTTGAGGGTGGATCTTCCAATGCTGAACCAACACTGCCATCCCTATAACAAAACCACTTTCTACATCCTGCCAGATCTGACTTCTAAGAGTTTGTTTTGTTAAACAAATTTCTATCTATGGTCATACTTTTTTCTTCTATTTTCTTTATCCAGTTTTAGGATTAGCACAATGTTGAGTTCCTAAAATGAGGGGAGAAGTGTTCCACCTTGTTTCTGCTTTAAATGTTTGATATAATTTATCAGTTAAAATGTGTATGAGCCTGTTGTTGTCATATAGGCAAGTTTTCAAGCTAGGAATATACTTTCTTTAATAGGTGCTATTCAAATTTTATATTTCTTCCAGAGTTAGTTTCATTAATTTGTCTTCCAAGGTACTTCTTAGAAGTTGTCAAATTTATTTCAAAACAGAATTTTGACATATGCTTTCTATATCCTTTTATATTCTGTAAAATCTGTGGTAATGTCTCCTAGGTATTGATATTTTAATTTTTAAAATGTATAATTGATATTGTGTAATGGAAGTAAAATTCTAAAGGAGCAGGGGAAGTGGGAGGGGTAGGGGAAAGGAAAGAAGGGAAAAGAAAAAATAGGAGAAAAGGAAAAAATTGGAAACAAAATATTTCCAAATAGGGAAGGGTGGAGGGGGTTAAGGGAGGGCAGGGGAAGGGGAAAAAAATAAGAACCAAGATACTCATGTAATGGCACAAGATCCCAATGATGTATATAAATATATTTATACCTAAAATGTACCAATAAACTTAATGGGGAATAAATAAAATAAAAAATAAAGGCCAAGAGGCACAAAAAAAAAAGAAAAGAAAAGAAAAAGAAAAGAAATAAAAGAGAAAAAGAACCTCCATCTTCCCAGCACCTCCCTTAGTTTGGCTTCTGGGCTGCATATATCCAGTAGCTGCTGCCTCAGGCATGTTACACCTTTTGCAGATCTTAACAATAGGAAAGCTGTGGGGTGTGATGGGCCATGCCTACAATCCCAGTACTTTGCAAGGCTGAGGCAGGCAGGTCCAAAGCAAGTTTCAGCCCAGTGATTTAGCAAAATCCTGACTCAAAATAAAAATAAAAATTATTATTACTGTCAAAAAGGTCTGAGGATGTAGCAAAGGTCCTGGGTTCAATGCCCAGTCTGGGTACTGTCGAGTTTTCAAAGGATCTTCCTTGTTCCTGAGATCACCAACCACAGCCCCAGGAGCAACCCTTGAGCTGAAGAGGGCGGCTGGTATTACGGGCAGGGTTCTCAACTGCAGTAGTACAAACAGTAACATTTTTAAAGTCCTTACTAACCACCAGTCACTGTGATGAGCACTTTACATTAATTATCTCATTTGGATCCTCACAACAACCCTATGAGTTGGCTTTATTACTATCACGTCCCCATTTTACAGACTACAACTCGAAGCCACAAGGAGGGTACTGAACCTGGCCAGTGTCCCGAGGCTGCTCAGGGACAGAGAAAGTGCGGAGGCAGTAGAAAGAGGCGCTGTGTGAACTGGCTGGTGGGTAGACAACTTTTCCTCGCTTTCAGGGGTCACCGATGAACTGCAAAGGCTCACTCGTCAGTCACCTGCAGCCCCAAATGGGGTCTGCCAGCGCCTCTCCCTTCCTGGGGGCGAAGTGTGCGCGCGAATCCCGCGCGGCGCCGCTCCCTCATTCTTGAAGGCGGCCTTCGAGGAAACGCGGTCCCCAGCCCCGCACAGCCCGGGAGTAGCAGCGGGTCCGGATTTCCGCACAGGCAGAGCAGAGGGGTGACAGGAGCAGGCCAGGCCAGAGAGGGGGATACCTTTCGGAGGAAGCTGGAGACCACTTGCTCGAAGGGGTACTGGTACACCTGGCGCACGTCCACCGTGACGCCCATTCCGCGGCGACCGCACCTGCGTGAGCTCCGGGCCTGCTCCAGGGCCGCGGGAGTCCACAGCCCGGCCACTGAGGGGGCGCGGGCTTTTCTGCTCCGTTTTCAAACTTTAGAAACTTTATTGTCCTCTCCAAGAAACAGACAGAAGGCGACGCCCACTGCAGGGCGTAGCCGGAGTTGCCACTGCCCCAGAGCTCCGCCCCGGGAGCGGTTGGTCCCCTCCCCGGCCAAGCCTGTGAGGTTTCCCGGGCCTGAGAGCCAGCCCCGGTCCACCACGCCTTGGAGGCTTGGACCACGCCTTGGAGGCCTTGGACTTCGGGTTGTGCTTTTCCGTCTCAAAGTAAGCCTACTCTGGTGCTGACAGCACTAAATTTTAAAATGTGATAACTACAACCCTGAAACTTTAAGGTGGTAATATGACCTCTTCAGTGTTGCTTAGTCTAGCGTGACAAGCTAGCAACTGCATTGCTCACAGGACCAAGACAGCTGCCTAGGGCTTGGGGGTTGGCCCTTTGTTACAGTGAAAATGCGTCTGCTCCCAGCCCAGGAGTGTCTAGGAATTAAAGAACTTGGCTTTCCAACTCTGTAGGGAAGTTCTTTGCTCACTAAAGATTAAACACCAAGGAGCAAGGAGCAAAAGAATACAAAAAGAATTTTAAGTATTCTTTACTCCAACTAAAGAAGTTACTAAATGAGCAAATTGATCCATTTTTCAATAAATTATTCAACACGTTTCTGAGCACCTACTATTTGTCAAGCACTGTGGTAGGCACTGTGGATTCGGCAGTGACTTTAACAGGATCCCTGCCACCACGTAGAATAAATAATCCAGATGATTTAGTACCCACTAAAGTAAAGAGGACAACGGGCATGGGACATGGTTGGAGCTAGCCTGAACACAGATGATGGTCTCTGAGATGCTGACTGCTACTTTAGCCCTTGCCATGCAGAGTCAGAGAGGTCTGACAAAACCCTAGCCTTGGATAAGTCTCCTCCTAATGGTCATCCAAGCAACAGAAAAAGACTGCAGGAAAATACATACTCATCCTGACAGGCCTCTTCTTAAATTCCTAACCACTAACCTCAAGGGGCCCTTTAATGGTGCCAGACCACTGCTCTACTAAAATACTAAATTTCTCTTATCCACCTATGCTCCCCACACTGTTCTCACCTCAGAACTTCAATACCTCCTTTCTCAGCCTTATTCTCTGGTGATTACTTTGCTTCCTTTTTCACTTAATAACTAGAAAACATTTCTTCATTACCAGTGCAACACCCTGCCTCCCCTTCTGTTCCTCTTAAGGAACTGTCAGCGCTTAGCTAGGGACATCTCTCCACTTGCCTACCCAATCCAGAGGTGAACTGACAAATGCTTAACAAACACCTCTCCTTTGCACACTTCAAAGCAAAGCCTCAATTTCTAAGAGTTTCTAATTATTAGGGTGCAAATACTCCTACCATGTTTCAAGCAGCCAATGTGATGTCACTATGTAGCTGGAAATAGAAGCTCAGGAGCAGATTATATAGTATTTCCACTGTTCACATGCTATGGACAGTAAAAAAACCATAAGAATTCTGGTATGAAAACATGTAGCAAAATAATTACAATAGATTGAGTTTTGAATATTTACTGCCTTCTAAAGTATAATTTATTCATTATACATTTATATAATTTAATACATAGTAATAGCTGTATTTAAGAGCCAGCTCAAGCACATCACTAGAAGTTTCTATCTTTTCTTATTCAAGGACATCTCTAACAATATCCCCCCTCTTTCTTGTATCGTCAGCATTTTTTTTTTCTTTTTGGTACGGGGGACTGAACTTGGGACCTGGCACTGGAACCACTGAGCTAAATCCCTGGCCAATCAGCATTTGCTTCTACTGGACTGTTCCAACCAGCACATAAATACAATGTAATAGGGCTGGGGATTTAGCTCAGTGGTTCCACCACCTGCTTCAAAAGCACAAGGTCCAGAGTTCGATCCCCAGTGTCAAAAAAAAAAACCCAAAAAATGTGATTTCTTTCATATAGGAAAAAAAAATGTCTTCCTCCATCTGCTCCATTTTTGCTCCTCAGAAGTGTGCCCTATAATCTTTTGAACCCATTCCAATCAGTTTTGGTCCCTACCTTTCCACTGAACTACTTAGTCAAGGTCACCAATGACTAAGTTGCTAAATCTAATAGTTAATTTTTAATCTTCACTTTACTAAACCTATAGGCAGCATTTCTCTGAAATACTGAGTGAGGATTGGAGTGAAGGATCAAGTGCCAAACCCCTACATATGTCAAATGTATATATAAACCAACTCCATTATATCACCAACCTTTCCTTACAGGAAAATCAGGCTCCCTGGGAGCCTGCCCAGGCCTACAAAAGAAAGGGATTTGCCTGTAAGAATTTATGGTATTGTTGAGTATCAGAGAATGATCCCTCCTTCAGAGTCATTTTTGGTGTGTTGAGAAATATTAATGAAATTAAAAGTCTATAAAAGCAGGCTCAGTGCCAGGCACCCTGGTGCATGCCTGTAATTCCTGCTACTTGGGAGGTTTAAGTGGGAGGATCTCAAGTTCAAGGTCAGACTGGACAATTTAGAGAAAACTTGTCTCAAAATCACAGTAGCACAATTCGTGATAGCTAAAACTCGGAAGCAACCCAATTGCTTAACAAGGAGACTGGATAAAGAAAATGTGGGGTTTTTTTATAACATGGAATATTACTCAACCATAAAGAACGAGAAACTAGAGACATTTATAGCTAAATGGATGCACATTGAGGCGATACTCTTAAGAGAAATAAATAGGACACACATGTGTAAATACGGAATAGTTTCTGTGGTGTGAGAAACTGAAAGTATAAATAAGGACTAAAAGATATAATGGATAATGTGAAATAGGAAGAAAATGTGCAAAGGAGAGGGGGAAGTGGGAGGGGTAGGGGAAAGGAAAGAAGGGAATGGAATTAATATGAGAAAGGGAAAAAATGGAAACAAATTCTTTGTAGATAGGGAGGGGTGGAAGGGTTAAAGGGAGGGCAGGGGAATGGGGAAAAAATAAGAACCAAAATGGATTTTGTAAAGGTGCAAATTTCCAGTGATGAATGTCATTATATTGTATACCTTAAATGTACCAATAAAGTTAATTTTTAATAATTAAATAAGTAAATAGGGTTGGGGATGTAGCTCAGTGGTAGAGCTCTTGCCTAGCACATGTAAGGCCCTGGGTTCAATCCCCAGTGCTGCTCCCCACCCCCCCAAAAAGTCAAAAAGAGCACAAGCAGACTCAGCATCAACATCAATTGTGGACATAACTCTTTATGCCTGCTTTAGGCATAATCAATATTATGGTCCGGTGCACTACCCCTGCTTTTTTCTACATTCCTGTCACACAAAGTATTGTTTTTCATCCTTTAACTTTCAGTCTATGAATTTCTTTTTGAGTTACATGTATTGCTTGTATGCAAGCACAAGGTCCTGAATTCAATCCCCGATACCAAAAAAAAAAAATAATAATAATAATAATAATTGCTTGTCTTGCCTGGTGGATTCAATTTATTGGGATTTGTGGAACTGTTGTCTTCGTTACTTTTTTTTTTTTGTACCAGGGATCAAACTTGAGACCTTGCGCTTTCAAGGTAGGCACTGGAACCACTGAGCTAAATCCCCAGCCCCTTTGTTATCTTCTTCTAGAATATCTTTCAGAACTTTTCTGGAGTGCTGGTTTGTTTGTCATGAATTTCTTCAGGTGCCAGGCTAACAGCCACAGGAAGATTAGCCAAGCTTCTGGAAACTGGTGAAGCCAGGAGGGAAAGAAAAAAAAAACAAAAATAAGACAGACAAAACAACAAAACTAAAAACAAAGTTCACACTCTTGAAAAAACAAAAAACAATCAAGAAAGAAAAAATCAAATGAATAAAAAAAGAGAGAGATTTCTCTGTGATTTCAAGCCTGTGGTTATCTTCTGGTATCTACAATTTGTGGTAGTGTCCAATTCAGAGCGTGTCTCTGCTGTAACTGATAGACAAAGGAGAGCCCAGATCATGCTGGTTGATCCCAGCAAGCCTGCAGTAAGATTAGGGTGGGGTGACAATACTGCCCCAAGATCCTGCCTCTTCAGTTTATTAGGGACAAGAGGCCTGTTTGGACTTGCACCCAGTTCTTTAGTACTGGACTATGGTATAGTTTATGACCCCCAGACAATCTCCTTATTGGCATACAAGGAAGAAAAATTGATCACAACAACTGTGTCACCTTGGCTAAAGTAGTACAATCCATAATAATAACATCAACCACAGTCTAGAAAATGACAAACTATGGTAACTGTTAATTTGTTCCCTTTAACCATAAGTAAAAGATTTATAGTTATATAACAAAATCTGAAACAAATCAGAAAATTATATACAATAAATATCCCCTCAATAGAGCAATTTTACCCTCAGGGGAGGAAAATAAAAAGAATAAGAGGAAAAACTAGAGAAATAAAAGAAGAGAAAGAGATTAGAAGCAAGACTAAGGTAAAAATGCAGGCAAGGCTTAACAACATGAGGCCTGTAATCTCATGATTTAGAATCACAGCCTGTTTGTAAAATAGTAATCTTACTCACTCTTGTGAGGGAGAGGGTAGAAACTCCGAGACCAATTTGCTTTGTTTTGCAATTGTGTGATTTAACTGGTCAGGGACTTGAATTTTGAAATTTGCTGGTCAGCGTTAGGATCTCATGACCTTACTTGCTCCTTAAAATATCAAATATCTTACCAAAGAGCTTTTGTAAGATCTCAGATATCTTTTGCATCTTCAAAGAGAGGCACAATGATTTGAACATAGTAAACATCCAATACATTTTAGTTGAATGAATGAATGATTCGTACTTATAAATCTGGGATATATAAGCAGACAGAGAATCCGTTCCCTCTCCTCTTTCCATTTTTTTCACCTTTCTGATGATTCAGTTCTTTCTTATGACCATCCTGACCATCTCTCTTAGTGTGTGTGTGTGTGTGTGTGTGTGTGTGTGTGTGTGTGTGTGTGTAGTACTGGGGATTGAATCCAGGATCTCTGAGCTACCTCCTCAGCCCTTTTTGTTTGGTTTTATTTTTGGTTTGAGAAGCAGTATCACTAAGTTGCCCAGACTGGCCTCAATCTTAGAATCCTCTTGCTTCAGCCTCCTGAGTAACTATGATCACAGGTGTGCACCATAGATCCAGCCATTATTGAACTTCTTTATCAAGACTGCGTGGGTCTCCAGACTGGAAAGAACTATGTGTTAGTCATTCTTTTCTATGCAGTACTTAATATAATAGCTGGCACATAGTGCACACTTAATAAGGTTATAAATGCACTTAATGTAGGGAATGGCCTTGGACTGTACCCTTCCTGACCCTACTGTACCTGAGTCTCTCTATCAACAAAAAGACTGAAGGAGCTGAGATTATCACTAAATATCCTTCTTGCAAGCCGAAATTTCAGACATTGGCTAGATCCTCTAGCAGGGCAAGCAACAAGAATATAGTTCCTGGAATCAGGGTACTAAATGGGAATTGACAGAGAGAAAAGCAGAACCTCGGAACAATTTTAATAAGAATGTGTCAGACCCGTGGCATCATTGAACCCAACTTCTCCCACTTAAGGAAGAGATTGATCATAAACTCAAAGGAAGTTCAAGAGTTTCAGTTCAGCAGAGAGGAAATACTTTAGGGCAAGGAACCAGCTGGTCATCAAACCATCCAACATGTCATAGAGACCTAAAAAGGCCTGTCAAATTCCAATTGCCAGGAAAATAAGTACATAAATACCTAACATGATAAGTAAGTATTGGTGCTGAGGAGAAAAAAAATAAAGAGGATGAAGGATAATAATTGGTGATGGGCCAATGGGGAGAGAGAGTGTGTTAAAATTTTAGAAAAGAAAACAAAAAGTGACACTTAAGTAGAAAAGTTGAAAGAAGAGTGAGAACAAGTCATGCCTGTATTGGGACCTGATTATTTTGGTGGGAGGGAATTGCAAGTTCAGACATCCTGAGACACACATGTTCCTGGTGTGTTTGAAAACTGTGAAGAAGCCAGTGTGGCTGGAGCAAAGTACTATGAGATAAAGTTAGAAAATAAAAATGCAGGTCACATAGAATCTTCTAGTTTTTTTTTCTTAATTAATTTTATTGGTACATTTTATTCGTACACTTTAGGTATACAGTTCGTTTACATTTATCATTGGGTGTTTGTACCTGTGCATAATATATCTTTGTTCTTGTTTTTTTCCCCATTTCCTGTGTGGCGTTCACCTCCTCCACCCTTCCCTATTTACATAGATTTCATTTCTATTTTTTTTTCTTTTTTCATAGCTTTTCCTTTTCCTCTTTTCCTTTCCCCTTCCCCTCCCTTCACTCCTTCGTCTTTGGACCTCTTTTCCTATTTCAAATAATCAATTATTCATTTTAATCATTTTAACTCTTGTTTACACTATCAGTTTCTCACACTAGAGAAACTATTCGGTAGTTACACATGTATGTCCTATTTATTTCACTTAAGAGTATGGCCTTGATATGAATCCATTTAGCTATAAATGACTCCAGTTTTTCATTCTTTATGGCTGAGTATTACTCCATCTTATTAAAAAAAAAAAAACCCACATCTTCTTTATCCAGTCTCCAGTTGATGGGCACTTGGGCTGCTTCCAAGCTTTAGCTATTACAAACTGTGCCGCTATGAACATGGGTGCACATATATCACTGTGGTATGATTCTTTAAATTCTTTTGGGAAGATACCCAGCAGGGGAATAGCTGGGTCAAATGGGACCTCTAAACCTAGTTCTTTGAGGTATCTCCATACCACAGAATCTTCTAGTTGACTTTGTGTGAGATGAAAAGCTATTGAGAGTTTTGATCAAGGAGGAAACCTGATCTGACAGGGAAGTTCAAATTTTCCCTCTGAAGGTTTAAATTGAGTCTTCTGACATGAACTGACAATAGAAAAATTAACAGGAGAAAAAAGACACAAATTTTATTATTGTGCCGACACATGGGAGCCATGTTGAAGTTAGGACTCCAATGTCTTCTTGGAGAACACAATTTAACTCCTTAACACTAGACATAAATGGGCAGAGATGAATAATGAAGAAAGACACTGGCACCTCCGGATCCCCAGTTCTAGCCCCCAGATTCCACGCATTACCCTGTTTCTTGCAGCCCCTTTTGGATTCTCTGAGCTTCACCAGAATCTTTCCAGTAAATCTCCTTTGGTGTTTAACTAGCATTTTCTGTTTCTTTGACCTGAGACTCCTACCTAAAATGACATGTAAGAAAAATTAGCTGGTGTAAATTTATATGTCAAAAAAAAGAAAAGAAAAAGTTCTTTATTTCCAGTTGTTTTCCATCTCCAAATCAGTCCAGCTCCTAAAACCTTTGAAAATTGAGCTGTCTTTTTCATTTTTATTTTCAATTCTGTTTTCATCTTATTTAAAAACCCAATAACAAATTTAGTCCAGTTTTTTTGCCTTGGTAAATTGCATCTTTTAAGGCCAATTCACCTCTTACTGTAAGTACAAAAGGGGACGTTTTCTTGGTAAAAGCAGTAGCAATTAATGGCATGTATTTTAAAAGCATCTATTTAAGATGCTTTTGGTCTGGAAAGACCAATTTTAAAAGACTGACCTCACATCAGATTGAAGGCCAGAAATTACTGAAGGGCAGTTGTGATCATTTCACAGATGATAATGACAAAACCGAAAGCACAGAGACTCATTCATGCTAAACCCTTACTCTGCCACTGAGCTACAGCTCAGTCTATTAAAATGATTTTAACAAGTTCTTTCCCTTTCCTTTGTGTGTGTGTCTGTGTGTGTGTGTGTGTGTGTGTGTGTGCGCGCGCGGGCGTCAGTGTTAGGCATGGCACCCAGGACTTTATGTATGCTAGGAAAACACTCTACTGCTGAGCTGTACCCTCAGTCCCTCCACATTTTTCATCAGGGAAGGAAGTAAAGTCCTAGAGGGCAAACTGGTGGGGCAAGGGAAGGAGCACAGGAGGCAACTATGAAGAGACCCAGGGCAGAGGAATAATAAGCAATTATCTTGTGACAATGACTTTGGCTAGTTGTTACACTCTTTTTCCTCAAAGGACTGATTAATAAGATTGACTGAAATGGGAATATTATTAGTCCATGAATTACCACCCAAGAATAATGACAGATATCAAACGATAAGTCTGTTTCCAAATGTAGGTGCTGCCATAAGGCTTCACATATGCTCTGTCTTTGAAACAGTCTGAAGAGATATTTACCTTAGACTGAACTCCATGAAAACAGACTGTGAGTCGTGGGATTTACATGCAGAGATCCATGAGGAGATACATCAATGGGGAAGTAAAGAAATACAGGATTGGACAGAGATATAATCTGCTCCCAAATTTTGTTTTCATCCAAGGCCTCAGCCAATCCTGTGGGAAGCTCTGGAACTGCATGGTCCCCATGAAAGCAAGGGGACTGGGTGGCCAAGTTCCCTGTGATTGATGACAGGTCTCAGTAAGCAGCACAGCTTTGAGGCAGGTAAGGAGCACTGGCCTGGAAGAGGAGATGTGGGTGTAGCACTGCCACTTTACTACCATTCTTATCCACAGTTCACAGGTGAGTAAACTGAAGCATGGAGAGGCTAATTTACTCTTCCAAAAGAAGAATCTGGTCGCCCCAAATTTTTGTCTGCAAAGGTATAATCTAATAAATGCAAGGTGCAAGAAAACTGAAATAATTTGAAGCCAGAACACACAAAATTTCTGATTAAAGGCACTGCTTTTTCTAAGGAAAGGCTAAGTCAGTCAAAAAAATGTTGATGACATATAAAATCATGAGGAACTAAAATTTAAAAAGTAAGTGTTGATACTGAACAAATTACCTCTAGAAATAGCAGATTCTTGTAAAGACTTTGAGTAATCCTTTCCCCATTGAGGGAAAAAATTCCTTTTCCTAAAATGGTAATCTCAAGATAATCCACATGCAACTATTTATTCCCACCTACGTCAGCTCCCCCAAGCAGATTGATCTTAGCAAAAGACCATTTTTAGTTGCCATAGCTGTGATGTCTTAGAATGAAATGGTTTCTGGTTTTACTTTAGCTCTCAACACCTTGAGTGACTATTGTGTGTGATAATTATGCATTGGTTGTGTGAACAAGGCTACCCTGAACCTATCCCTAACTCATGGACCATCTCTTAGTTAGAGGTGAGATAAAACAGATGCTGGATGTGAAAGTTGAAGGGTTAATTCCAAGAATGTAGCAAATTTTTATATGTAATTTGAACCCTAATATTATCTTTATATGAGAGTCTTGCTTTTCCTTACTATAGTTGTTTCCATTGTTGTGCTATATGGAGACCGAGAGACTAGGCCAGCCTATGGTTTCTGCATGAAGTAACATTCTATTAATATTCTCAGAATTACCTTGGGCAACCCATTAAGCAACTTTTAAAAGGTGAGGAGATCATTCTTAGTACCCCTAAGATGCTCATTAGTCCATTAACAGCTGCTTCCCTAACTTCAGATCTGGAATAAAGAAGAACCCTACATGTCAATTTTCTGGGCACAAATACTAAAAGTTGATTCATCTACCACAACGTATGATGTCAATGAGCCAAAAGATGCCCATGACTTTGGAATGAGTGTCACAGCTTGTGATTAATCTAAGGAAACTCCAGAAGAAAAGGCCAATGTGGACTTCCCCTCTAGCAGTCCTAAGACTAGATGGAGTTAACAAAAGAGAGGGCAATTAAACAAGGGGAAAAAATCTGGTAGTGCTAGTTCTTGAGATAAGTATTTCTAGGATTCACAGGAAAGGTTGGGCTCTCACTACATCTTCAAGGGCACATCCCCAATGACCTAAATTATTTCCACTAGAGCTCCACCTTCTAAAGGTTCCACCACCTCCCAATCACAGCATAAGCTAGTAATCAAGACTTTAACACATGGCTTTTGAGAGATATTTAAGATACAAACCATAATAGACACAGTCCCAATAAGAGAAGCCAATAATTGGAAAAAGGCTGGGCTTTCAGTGAACACTGTAGGAACCCTGGACCAGCCAGTTCTAAATATCACACTATTTTTACTGCCCTATATGTTCTCCACAATCAAGCCATAGGATGAAAAAGTATTCCATTGGAATTAGATTGTAAATTTCTCAATGGACTAGATTTAGTATTTCCTTGTATCTCTAGCACACAACAAAAATTTAAGTGCTGACTCCTCTGTGGAATTCAGACAAGATACCATATAAATAAATGTCTGAGTAGGGGAGCTGCTATTTAAATACAGGACATAAGACACTAATACAACCTCTTAATAATAGTAGCTAACATTTACTGGGCATTTAATATGTGTGCAGCGCTGCTTAGTTGATTAGAGTAATTTGCATGTATTAATTTATTGAATCCTCACCACAATATCCAGGTATTGTTGTTACTAGGTTTACAGGTGAAGAAACTGAGGCAAAACAGAGTTATTCAGATGCATATAAAAAAGTCTATTTAAGATGAAAATTCTCAGTAGTCAAACAGCTAATGACCAACAAAAATAAAATCTTAGCCTCATGTTTCAACTAACAAGACTTATCTAAGCTAGTTTATAACAAGAGTGTTTCATCTTTTGGACAGGATAAGAAAATGAAAAATACAGTTTTCCTTAGTTTTTCATAAAACCTTAATGTATTACATTGATTTCTAAATTCTTGGAAATGTGTTTTTTCAATTTGCTGCAATGTAGTTTATTGTAGAAGCTTTTGATAATCTATTTTATTAGTTCAGTCTCTTACCTGTTACTGTCTTACTAAAATGTATCTACTTGTTAACCTAGACATAACAAGCCATGTATCTTTGAGCCAACACCCTTAATATTTGAATCTGTATTAGAGAAACCAGAACCAATAGGGTATATATAGAGATATAAAAGAAGATTCATTATAGGATGGGCTAACATGGTTATGGAGGTGAGAAGTTGATCTGCCATCTACAATCCAGAGAACCAGGAAAGGCAGTGTCATAATTTATTCCTGACCCAAAGTCCTGGAGCCAGGATTCCTGATGACATAGCTCTCCATCCCAGGTCAAATGCCTGAGGACCAGGGAGTGCTCTGGTCTAAGTGCTGAAGTCTGAAGGTGGGAACCTGAGTTCTGACATTCAAAGGCAGGAGTTGATGGATATCCAGCTCCAGGGGAGAAGCAGAATTGATTCTTCTTTGCCTTTTTGTTCTCTTTGGGCCCTCAACAGATTGGATGATATTTTGGTTAGAGATCTTCTTTACTCAGTCCACTGATTCAAATGCTGAGCTTTTCCAGAAACACCTTCAAGTACACTGCCAGAAATAATTTTTAACCATCTATCTGGGTGTACATTAACCCAAACAAATTGATACATAAAATTAACCATCACATGCTCCATGTCTTTATCTTAAAATCAATAAGGAGAGAAAGAGAGGGAGGAAAGGCAGGGGAGAGGGAGATGAGAGAGAGAGAAAGAAATAATTTTAGTAAATATCAAAATATATAGCTGCTTCTTTTAATAAATAAATTTTGATAGCCTGCCTTCTGTAGCAATCTGTTATGGCTTGTGTCTAGATGTCCCCCCAAAGCCTCATGCAGTCAGTCACAGGTGGAGCTTTTCGGAGGTGGCTGGATCTAGGATATGTGATGCTGGGATCAAGGATGTGATGCTGAGATTGATTCAAGGTGTGATGTTAGGATTAAGGCTGCATAGTCCTGGGATGTGAGTGCTACACACCCAAAGGGTGGACAGCCTGGATAGGATATAAGGGACAAGAAGAGAGTTGCTGCTTACCGCTTTTCACTTGCTGCTTCTTTGCTACTTCACTGCTTTTGCTGCCTTCTGCCCACCATGAACCGTTTCTCCTCTGTGATGACCCTCTCTTGTCCCACCCTGCCTTGGGGCCAGCCAACTATGAACTGAATCCTCTACAAACTGTAAGCTGAAATACACCTTTCCTCCTTTAACTTTGGGTGTTGTGTATTTTGTCTCAGCAACAAGAAAAGGAACTCAGAAAGCATCTTTCTAGATTCTGAAGAAACAATGAACAAAACAAATCCAAAGAGCTTACCTTTTACTGAGTGAAACTGATACTAAATAAATTGACACAATGTAAATACAAATTACATATTTCACCTTGGATGAAAAGTAAAGGGAGTGTTGAGAGAGGATAAAAGAAGTATCTAATTTTGTTTGGGTGTGTGCCCAGGGAAGGATTCCTGAGGAAGTGACATCAAACATGACTTGAAAGAAATGAGTATAGATGCCTTGTGTTTTTTCCTTAACTAGACTTTTAACACATTCTTCTATAACCATAGGCCAATTATTTCTGGAAAAGATACTCTACTCACATTCTTAGCCCATGTGTTTTAGAGACAATTCTCTACACAGGGACAAACATGTATTATTAGTAGTATTTCCCCTGATTTTGTGTTTTAATTACAGAAACATCCATTAGCTTAATGTCTGTTGCTCCTGGCTTCTCACTTACTCATTCATGCCCAATTGATGAGTTTTAAGGGGAAACTAGGTATGGTCACTCCATCGTTCCCTGCTAGCCTATTTGGAATCTGACTCCTTCAGGGAGGACTATGTCTGCAGTATTCCTGTTTCTGAAATTAATGGGGCCACACTGTAGGGAAGGCCTGCTGCCGGAAATGTCTGCCAAACTGGGGTCTACTCTTAGGAAGCCCATAAGTGTCCAGTCAGTACCCAAGCCACATTTCCCAGTGCAGCTTTCACTAGTGACAAAGATTAAGATTTTGAGCTCCAAAATATGAAGAAAACAATAACAGAGGTAGTACAAAATTATGAATTTGGAAAATATGGCAAAAATATTGTGAATTATGTGAATGACAAAAGTTTGGGTATTGCTATCCCAAAGAGGGCACTGTGATATCAGGCATGTCTTGGCTTCATCCAGGACTTTCATTATATGAAAAACAAAATAAAACACCAATTGTCAATTTAGAGAAAAGTTTATAAGTTGATGAAACCTTATTTAATATGAGAAGTATGAAATAGCAGCTAATAAGTTAAATTGAAAATATCAGTGTGAAATAATAACCTTTAAAAATATTTTTCAGCTCTCAGTGACCCAGCAGCAACTTTAATAGCACTCTGGTTCAGGGCACAATCTACTGCCCTCCCTTGCTCCTGAATTTTAAAATTTATTTTCTACTGAAAATAAACAGAATCCCTTGGTGCATAGCTAATTTCATGATTCAGGATGTAAAAAATTTAGAACCTTTCTCCATCATCTTTTTGTTGCCATATACAGTGGCAAGAATGTTTTCAAGGATGAAAAGGTCAGTGTGTAAAGGAAAAGGGAGCTAACAAAAACAACCCCTACTATCTGGTGACAAAGCAGAGAAATCAAATGTATACCCAAAGCAAAAAAAAAAAAAAACTACTCTTGTAGTTCCTACCATGAAGCTTCATTCCCATCACACTTCCTTCCCTTTTTATTCACTCCTGTAGTGATAACTCCCCCTTGTCTTTTATAGTTTTATCATTCTGATGTACATTCTAAGAAATTACACAGTTTAGTCTTGCCCACTATTTTATTTAAAAAAATGATATGTCTCAGGCTGGGGATTTAGCTCAGTGGTTCTGCCGCCTGCCTCGCAAGCGAAAGGACCTGAGTTCGATTCCTGTTACCAAAAAAAAAAAAAAAAGATATGTCTCTATAATTTGGGGCATCAAAATCATCATCACAGCTCAGAAGATGAACCTTGTGAAAGTCTTTGAATTCCAAATGACTCAAAATAGAAAAGTTAGTATGAAGTCAGCCCCAAAAGTCACTGTTCTAGAAAATGGTGAGTATAATAAACCATGTGTACTTTTTATTGATTTTAATAATTAGGAATGTTAGATATTCTCCTATTAATTTTTTATTCTTATGAGACATAGTCAGTTACTTTTCACTATCTGTTTAGGAGATAAAAACACCAGAAAAACTAAACCAGATAGTCCCAGGTATCAAGAGCAGACAGGGCTATTCAGTTTGGACACTCACAATACCAGCCAGAAATGGGGTTCAGTGTTTTCCAGAGTAATTAATTACCAAATGACCTACAAAAGAATGCTAACTACCCATTCCCTCAGTTGACTCAGTCCTTCAATTCCAAGGAAATTAAATCTCAGCACTAAGAAGCAAGATGTCAGTTTTTAATGCTAAGAGACTAAATCAATATTTGATTATGACAGAAAAATCAATTATGTAACAATGGCCAAGTGATAATTTGAAAAAAACAAATTAGGGGGTAGACATTAGGTTACAAAATTAAACCCTAGGCACAAGATAAGGTCTGAAATAGTTTCACTGGCATGATGGCTATTATGTAACTATAGAAATGCTTACTATGGAAAGGTGGTTTAGGTTAGAATCACCTTGGCAGAAACGAAGAAGCCAGACCAAGAATTAATCAGTCAATACACCAAGTCCTTCAGTCTAAGCTGTTCTGATAAGATAATCTTTTCTTTGGGTCTGTAAAGAATTTTATGACCCCAAAAGGGGAAAATAAGAATACTGAAACCCTGAGGGTATATCAAAACAAGCATAGAAAGGCAAGCACAGAAATAAGAAGAGCATCAAATCCAAGATATTGACTCTTTAGAGTAGATTTAAATGAAACTATAGTAATAAATTCTGTAATTTTTGTTTTTATATGTTTGTGAGTTGGTGTTTTGAAATGTTGAAAAGGATTAGCCATTCTAAAAATATAATTGCAGCTAGTTTAACTGTTTAGAATGACTTGCTTAATAAATTTGTAGTCGATGTTTAAAGGCCTCAAGAAAAATTGGCTTTCAGTTTTGGGTATCAGATTCATGAGCTTAATAAGATAAGCATTAAGCAAAGAACAACTGATTGGGAATATTCCTCCCTATGCAGAAAGCTATTATTCCAATGCTACAAATCATCCCAAAACTTACTGACTCAAAGTATTTATTATCTCACAGTTTACCATCCCATAGAACAGAGATCTGGGCAGGGCTTGGTCAGTGTATTTGGATTCCAAGCCTCTCACAGGCTTCATTTAAGATGTCAGCTGAGGGTGCAGTCATCTTAAGCCCAACTGGGGAAAGAGTCCCTTCCAGACTCACTCCTGTGGTCACTGGCAGGACCCAGTTCCTGGATGGTTGTGGACTGAGACTTCAGCTCCTCCCCTGGCTGCTGGCTGGAGGCTACCTGCTGCTGCTTGTCCTGTAGATCTCTCCAGGAAGTACCTCATGACAGGCAGCTGGCTTCATCAGCTGAGCAAGCAACAAAAGCCGTGGAAGGAGTTGTAGGCTTTTATTACCTAATCTCAGAGGTGACATCACATCATTTTTGCCGTATTCTACTGTTAGAACTAAATCACTAGGTCCAGTCCACACTGAGGGTGGGGAAGCATTTATACAAGGTGAGGAAATCCAGGAGGTGGGGATCATTAGAAGCCATTTTAGAAGCTATTCACTTGTAAACTTTTCCTAATGTGTCAACTTATAAGACAGTAATACACAGAAAGCCCTGCAGGTGAAACCTAATATATCTCTACAAACAATAAATTACCACGTCTTCATTGAAACCCTACATGTGGTGAGATGCTGGAGATACAGTAATGGATGAGTCTTATAGCTGATGAGGGAACCCAACATTTAAAAAACAAAAAGAGTTAACTACTCTCTTCCTTTCTTTTTTTCGGGGGAGGGGCAGGGATCTAACTCGGGTCCTTTCACTTGCACAGCAGGTGGCGAAACCACTGAGCTAAATCCCCGGTCCTATCTTCCTTTCTTGACAAAAAGGTCCTATCTTCCTTTCTTGACCGTCACTTATTTTGCAAATATTTATTTAAGTCTCTGGTTCCCTGTGAATCTATGATATCTTTGAAGGAAGATGCAATGTCTCTTTCATTTTTGTGGCTGTTTGTGTCTTGTACATAACAGACACATAGGAGGCCTCCAAAAAAGGTAACACTTTGAACCTGAATAAACCAGGCATGGTCAATTATCTATAAGCCATTTATACCTTAGTGTAAAGTGATAGCCCCCATCTTCTGAGAAATAATCATTGATGGGAAAGAGGGAGCCAGATAAAACTGATACTAAGAGGTTTGCACAAAGAGGACGCTCATGATGTTAATAAATAAGGGCTGATTCTAGTTTTGTCAAACCCTGACTTAACTGTCCCCCACCTTCCCCTGACTTTTAAGCAAGGAGGAAGATCTACTGCATTATGGTTCCAGGTCTTTTCTTCTCTGGATTTTACATGTTCTTTAACACAGGGAGTAATTATATGCCACAATTTTGACACTGACATAACTCCATTTCTCTCTCACATAATTGCATGAATGTGAACTTTCTATAATTACTGTGTTTAATTAGAAAATGAGGAAATGCAACTAATGAAGACAGGTGATAAAAACAACTGCAAACATTTCTTTCAGATTTACTTTGAGTATGAAGTTCACTCTGAATAAGCTCTAGTGAACCACAGAGTTTTTTTTTTTAAAGAAATGTCACCAGCACTCATCTAAATGAATATATTACCAGGGCAACTCATATTTGTGAAAGACTTAGAGTAAGAAAACATCATCTTCTCTATGACCTAAGCTTAATTGAAGCTTTGGGCCAGTTTAATTTGGAAAGTAATTTATAGATCACAAAGTTAATGCCAAATGTTATTTTCAAAAATGTTTAAATGTGCAACTCACTCTTCAATGGATATCTTACCTGGAAGCCAAAATAAAAACAGGGTTGGTCTAGAAACAAAAGGTTTAAAGTCTCAGTACTCTTTTTTTCCTCACAACATCTCCTAGACAGACAGGGAGAGGAATACATCGCCATTTCAAACCACAAGTGTCTTCCAAGAAGGGCAGGTCTGGGAAAGGAGGAAGGGCTTAGTGTATAAGGTATAGATAGGCCTGGAGGCTGAGCTACAGGTGGTGGAAAAGGATGAGTCAGCCTGCTGACAGAAAAAGATTAGGAGTACACTAAGACTGGGAGCAGGGAGGAAGGAGGAGTCCTCTGAGTGGTTCTAGTGGGTAGCACAGACCACAAAACAAGCCTTGCTCTCTCATTACTATCATGCAATATTAGCCCCAGATATCTGTTCCATTTTCAGTGCAGTTTGACTTTTCAGTGGCCTATGAAACCCAGTATTTGTCAGATTCATGGAAAGTGCCTACCGTTCAGTCCAGATGGGTCTGGTGTCCAAAGAATACATGGAACTAAGAGGTGATCAGTGAGCTGAATTAATTTCATTGTTGAGATGATTCAAGGAGTTGGCAAGTATGAAATGTTTAAAATGTGGTCCTGCACACAATAAGGCTGATATGTGTTTGTTAAATAAATATATTTTATACACAGTCACCAAACCAAACCCAGCTAAACAAAAGCCAAGCAGAGGAAACAAAAGTCACAAGAATAAGTACCAATGATTAGCAATAGTGTTTTCCTCAAATTGTAAGGCCAAATTCATTTGACTAAAGCCCCAAGACTATAATCTCATTAATGATAAACACTAAGTCTTTTTTCATCTTTGTATTCTGAGGACCTAGTACTAATATTTGGAACATAGTAGAAATCCAGTCAGAAATTATTTGATGAATAAATGAATGGATTAATGTTACATTTTTAAAGACATGCTTCGATTTAAAAATTTTTTGAGCTTTCAAAGGGTATAGTATTATTTTTATTTGTTTGCTTATCTTTTTAAGACAGGGTTTCACTATGTAGTTGAAATTGGTCTTGAACTCACTATGTAGGCCAGTTTGACCTCAAACTAATGGCAATTCTCCTGCCACAGTCTTCTGAGTACTAGGATTATAGGCGTGACATAGTATTATTTAACTACAGCATCATTGTAATGATTTTTTAAACCTTCGTGTTTGTTTCTATCTCTAAAGGGATTCTCATATTCCTAGGAATACCAATTGGCTAACTTTGCCCTAAACTTATCTCAGTTCTCCCCATCCCACTGGCAAATATTTGTAGTTTACAAATTGGATACAGAACATTTTAGCACACACATAGCTCTCCTAGTAGGAAAGAACTCAGGTGTGTACAGTGTGCATATAGGGGGATCATGAATATTATTTCCACATGCAAAGAACTCTATACAAGCCCCATAGTTCTACGTTCAAAATACTAGATATGTATAGTTCAACAGCTTTTTACTACATTGCAATAGCAATGCAAGCACCATTGCAATAGTCTCCTAGTTGCCTTCCATGTCCGCCCTTGGCCTATAGTGTCTTCTCTCAAAACAGCAGCCAGAGTGGCCTGCTAAAAAAAATCAGATCATGATCCTCCTCTGCTCCAAACATTTCTATGAGTTGGCATCCAATCAGGAACACAGAAGCCATTCTAGATATTTCAAACATACAGAATATATTACAGGATTTGGATACAAAGATTAATAACTGCAGGAAGTCATAACCATCCCAGGTTGGAGAAACAAAAGGGAAAATGGTATAACACTGAGCCTGAAGTCAGAGCCACTAAAGTCACACTGTGTTTTAATTATTTCCCTGCTTTTCATGCTGGGTTGTAATTATTTCTTTACATATCTGTCTCCTCTCCTAAAACTGTAAGATTCATGAGATACCAGAGGGCCAGTGCCTCTCTGGGTGACTGTATAGCAAGCACCTACCAGTGTTGTCCTAAAACTGTATTGTGGTTGAACATTCCTGTTAAAAAGAAGCAAACACAGGAGCTCTGCTGAGCTGTTTCAGTCCCTGAGCTCCCTGTAAGGCTGGCCAAGGACACGCTTGCAGTTCCCTCTCAGTTCCTCTGCACTGTCCTGCTTTTCCAAGTTCATTACTGGAGTTGAATACTAATGTGATATTAGAAATGGAATCAAGAGAGAAGCAGAGGCCCCCAGAACCAAACAGTTGAGCCTTTCAGGCTGCCATACCACTGCCCCCAGCCTAGAAGACCAGAGCCCCACCCAGCAGCAAGGAGGTGAGCCAAGTGGGTGCCAGCAGCACACCCCACTCCCAAGAAATGAGAAGACAAGCAAACAAGCCTCAAAATCAGACTTCCAGATCACCTAAAGCAACCCCAAAGGGAAACAAGATGGTACAATCTAATACTTAACCATGTGGACTCCCTGAACTGGCAACCAAAGAGGATCTGGAAAAATTTAATCAGAAATAATTTCTCAAATAACAGCAGTGATTATGCCCACAGTGCAAGACATGAATAATAAATCTAGAGAGGACACAGACTAAAAAAAAATAGAGGATCTGAGGAACATGATGGAATCCCAACATAGGAAACAAATGGAATCCATAAAAGAGATGTAAACAGATTTCCAGGAGATTAAAAACTCCATTGAAAGTTTACACAGCAGAATGAGCTAATGTGAGGCCAGAATTTCAGATATAGAAGATAAGATTGCAATGAGTGACCAGGAAAAGAAAAATTACTTTAAAATGGTAAGGGACCACAAGAAATCAATCCAGCAGCTGCTAGACAATGCAAAGAAGAATAACATAAGACTGATTGGAGTCAATGAAGAAAGAGGAGAGAGTGCAGATGACATAAAAAAACTGTTCACATTAGTAATGGCAGAAAACTTCCCAAGCAGGGGAAAAGAACTTGACATACAGATAAGTGAGGCATATAGGACTCCAACTAGCCTTGATCAAAAAAAATCTACACATAGGCATATAATTGTTAAAATTCCAGAAACCCAACAGAAGAACAAAGTTCTACAAGCAGTGAGAGAAAAGAAACAAATCACATATAAAGGAAAGCCCATCAGAATCACAGCAGACTTCTCAATGCAAGAACAGCTTGGAGTGATGTATTCCAAGCACTAAAGGAAAACAGCTTCCAACCCAGATTGATGTACCCTGCAAAACTATCTTTCAAAATTGATGGAGAAATAAGATTCTTTCATGACAAATAGCACCTTAGGAACTTCATGAATACCAAACTAGCACTCCAAAAACTTTTAGACAATATACTAGGAAAGGGCAATGAGTATCATACCCCCAGGAAGCCCAGCGGAATGGATCCATTGGGCACAACAAGAAATTAAGCACAAAGGGGGAGAATCCAATGAAAACAAAAAGTCATGACAATGATAACTCAATACATATCAGTTATAACCATCAATGTTAATGATCTCAATTCACCAATCAAAAGAAATAAATTGGCAGAATGGGTCAAGAGCAAGATCCAACAATATTCTGCATACAAGAAACACATGTAATTGAAAAACAACCTCACAGACTGAAAGTTAAAAGGTGGAAAACCACATTCTATGTGACAGGAACCAAAAAAAAAAGCAGGAGTAGCTATCCTCTTGGCAGATCAAGTGGATTTCAAACCAACACTGATTAAGAGAGACAAAGAAGGACACTACATCCTTGTAAAAGGAACAATCCAAGAGGAAGAGATAACAATCATCAATATATATGCACCCAACACTAGTGTGCCCAACTATATACAACAAATACTAATGGACATGAAAAAATCATATAAGCACTAATACAATAGTAATGGGAGACCTCAATACCCCACTGTCACAAACAAAGAGATCAACTAGACAAAAAGAAAAGAATAAAATACTAGAACTCAATCAACTCCTGAAAAAATGAATTTAACAGATCTTTACAGAGTGTTCCATTCCAAAAAATCAGAATACACATTCTTTTCAGCTACACACAGGTCATGCTCCAAAATAAACCACATACTCTCTCAAAGAACATGTTTAAGTAAGAGCAAAGGAATTGAAGTTATCCCCAGTATATTATCAGACCATAGTGGAATGAAATTGGAGATCAATAGCAAAAGAAACTGCAAAAGCTTCATAAACACAATGGAAATTGAACAACACACTTCTGAATGACCAATGGGTCACAGAGGAAATTAAAGAAGAAATCAGACAGTTCCTTCAATTAAATGACGATGCCAATACAACATATCAGAATCTATGGGACACAATGAAAGAAGTCTTACAAGGGAAATTCATAGCAGTGAATACTCACATTAGGAAAACAGAGCGAGCTCAATTAAACAACCTGATGCTGAACCTCAAGCTTCTAGAAAAAGAAGAGTAGGACAAACCCAAAGCTCATACAAGGGAGGAAATTATAAAGATCAGAGCAGAAATCAAAGCCATGGAGACTAAGACAACTATACAAAAAATCAATGAATCCAAGAGTTGTTTCTTCGAAAGAATAAACAAAATTGACAAACCCTTAGCCAACCTTATCAGAAAAAGCAAAGAAAAGGCCGAAACCCATGCAATTAATAATGAAAAGGGTGAAATTACAAAAGACCCAGCAGAAATCCAGAGGATCATCAATACCTACTTCCAGAACCTATATGCCAATAAGATGGAAAACACAGAAGAAATGGACAGGTTTCTAGATTCCTAGATAACATATTACCAAAGTTGAACAAAGAAGACCTAAAAATTCTAAACACCCCAAAATCAATCAATGAAATGGAAAACTTAATTAAAAACTTACCAAATAAGAAAAGACTAGGTCCTGATGGCTTCACTGCTGAATTTCACAAGATATTTAGAGAGGAACTACTGCCACTACTGTTTAAACTCTTCAATGAAATTGAAAGGGAAGCAATATTCCCAAATTCACTCCTGGAAGCAAGCATCAGCTTGATCCCCAAAGCAGAGAAAGAACCAAGTGAAAAACAGAACTATAGGCCAAACTCACTAATGAACATAGATGCAAAAATCCTTAATAAGGTACTGGCAAATAGAATGCAGAAGATCATCAAGAAGATCATACACTTGCTCAGGAAAGTGGGATTCATCCCAGGGATGCAGAGATGGTTCAACATACACAAATCAATAAATGTAATACACCATATCAATAGAGCCAAGGACAAAAACTATATGATCATCTCAATAGATACAGAAAAAGGATTTGACAAAATCCAACACACACTTATGATAAAAACCCTACAAAAAATTGGAATAGACGATCTCTACCTCAATCTGATAAAAGCCATCTATGAAAAGCCAACAGCCAATATCATACTAAATGGTCAAAAACTGATATCCGGGCCAGGGATTTAGCTCAGTGGTTCCAGTGCCTGCCTCACAAGTGCAAGGACCCAAGTTCGATCCCTAGTACCAAAAAAAAAAAAAAAAAAAAAAAAAAACTGAAATCCTTCACACTAAAATCAAGAACAAGACAAGGATGTCCACTATCACCAGTCCATTCAACATACTTTTGGAAACATTAGCCACAGAAATTAGACAAGAGAAAGAAATAAAAGGAATAAAGATAAGAAATGAAGAAGTCAAATTGTTATTATTCACAGATGACATGATACTCTATATAGAAGACCCCAAGAACTCCACCAAAAGTCTTCTAGACTTAATAACCAAATTCAGTAAAGTAGCTAGATACAAGGTCAACACACAAAAATCAATAGCTTTTCTGTACACGAACAACAGACTCACTGAGAGAGAAATAGGGCAAACAATTCCTTTCACAGTAGCATCCAAAACACTGAAATACCTAGGAATCAACCTAACAAAAGAAATCAAAGACCTCTTCTCTGAAAACTATAGCACTCTGAAAAGAGAGATTGAAGATGATATCAGAAAATGGACAGACATCCCCTGCTCCTGGGTAGGAAGAATCAACATAGTGAAAATGGCCATACTTCCAAAACTGCTATAAAGATTCAATGCAATCTCAATTGAAATCCCAGCAGCATACTTCACAGACCTTGAGAAAACAATCCAAAACTTCATTTGGAACAAGAAGAAACCTAGAATACCAAAAGCAATTCTAGGCAACAGAGACATGGCAGGGGGTATCACAACCCCCAAATTGAAACTATACTACAAGGCTACTGTGATAAGAACAGCATGATACTGGCAAAGAAACAGACCTGAGGACCAGTGGAACAGATTAGAAGATGCAGAAACAACCCGAAATACACTCAGCCACCTCATCTTTGACAAAGGGGCCAAACACCCTCACTGGAAAGATAGCCTCTTAAATAAATGGTGCTGAAAAAGTTGGGTTTCAACTTGCCAAAGATTAAAACTAGACCTATATCTCTCTCTATGCACTAAACTAAAATGAAAATGGATTAAAGATCTAAATACGAAAACAGAAATGCTGAACCAGCTGGAACTGAGGTTAGGTAGAACTCTTGAAGACATTGGTGTAGGAAAAGATTTTATGAACAAAACCTCAGTTGCCCATGAAGTAGCATAAACAATCAACAAGTGGGATCTCTTCTTATTAAAAAGCTTCTGCACAGCAAGAGAAACAACCAACAGTGTGAAGAGACAACCCACAATGTGGGAAAAAATTTTCACCTGCTCTTCCTCAGACAAAGGTCTACTATCTAGAATCCATAAAGAACTTTAAAAAGTCATACCTTCCAAATTTAAAGACCCAATCCAAAAGTGGGTGTCTGAAATGAACAGACATTTCTCAGACAAAGAAGTAGAAATAGCAAATAAACATGTGAAAAAATGTTCAACATCACTGGTCATTCAAGAGATGCAAATGAAAACAATGCTGAGATTCCACCTCACCCCAGAAAGAGTGGCTGCTATCATGAAATCAACCAATAACAAATGCTGGCAGGGCTGTGGGGAAAGAGGAACCCTGCTCCACTGCTGGTGGTAGTGTAGACTGGTGCAACCACTATGGAAATTAGTATGGAGATACCTCAAAGAAGGTATCTGGAATGGGAAGTCCCATTTGATCCAGCTATTCCCCTGCTGGGTATCTTCTCCAAAGAATTAAAAGTATCATACCACAGTGATATATGTGTACCCATTTTCATAGCAGCACAATTTGTAATAGCTAAAACTTGGAAGCAGCCCAATTGCCCATTAACTGCAGACTGGATAAAGAAAATGTGTTTTTTTATAAAATGGAGTACTACTCAGCCATAAAAAATGAGAAATTAGAGATATTTATAGCTAAATGGATGTACATTGAGGCCATCCATACTCTTTAGTGAAATAAATAGGACACACGTGTAAATACCAAAGTTTCTCTAGTGTGAGAAACTGAATGTGTAAATAAGGACTAAAAGGTACAATAGATAATGTGAAATAGGACGAAAAGGAGCAAAGGGGAATGGAAAGTGGGAGGAATAGGGGAAAGGAAAGAAGGGAATGGAATTAATATGAGAAAATGAAAAACTGGAAACAAAGTCTTTGTAAATAGGGAGGGATGGAGGGGTTGAAGGAAGGGCAGGGGAAGGGGGAAAAATAAGAACCAAGAGAGATTATGTAAAGGTGCCAATTTCCAATGGTGAATGTCCTTATATTGTGTACCTAAAATGTACCAATAAAATTAATTTTTAAAATTCTGCAAATACATAAAGATCTCTTGACATCACTCCTTTCTGTGGAAAGGCAGAAGAGTCCATAGCTACAAGAAACGGAAATGCAGGCAGGAGATCATTATGTGCCAAAGCATAGGAAGCTGGTAAACAAGAGTGAGATGGGGCAGGCAAAATCATTGTGGCTTTGGAAAATATGTTCAGCTTTTTTATTCAAAGAATTTATATCACCCCAAAGCATTCCATTCCTGAATTATTTTAGCAGCTGAGTATTAGAGAATAATAAACAAATCTTTAAAAATTACTAAGTTATGAAATCAAAATCATTATCCCAGAAAAGCAATGTCTCAATAGAAAACAGATTTTACAGTGTTATTCTGGAGGGCTATAGGAGATAACAGATTTGCAGTATTATTCTCAAGGGATATGGGAGTGGGTGTTAGAGACACAAAAGTTCATTAACAAACGTGTTTTTTAAAATTTCCTAACCAACTTTAAGAGAAAGAATCATCCTTACTAAGTGCATCTATGAACAGTAGAAATATAACTGCCAAAAATCAGCATTGGTTAGTTTTTCTCTTAGAGGTTTCCAATAGATACCTATAAAATATCTGCAGTCCTTTATAAAGAGATCGTAACTAGATTCTCATACTTAAAACTGATTTGTTTATTTGGTAATCATTCAGGGGCTGGAAGAAGTCCTATCACACATACATACTTGAGCACCAAATTTATCATAAGTAGCTTTGACTTGGCTTATAACCTCAACTGTTAGAGGCATGCAAAATTGTCTTATCTCATCTTGACCTAAGAAGTGGTACTGCTCACTGCCTGCATGGCTATTAGCCAAGCACAGCACCCAGAAGAGACTTTAGAAGGAAGAGCCTCCTCGGCTTGCCTCTCTCCAGAATGAACATACTGTTTTGCTTGCTGTGGCCTGCCACAGTATTCAGCATTACCTCTCCCTTCCCTCTTCTGCTCAATTAAAAATTCAATTTGACCAATGACAATTTCAGATACATTATAAGCAACAGGAATTCGGTTCATCAGAAATCTGCCTTTTTATTCCTTTCTCATTGTATAATTTTGCAAAATAACTCCCAACCAGAAAATGACTTCAACCTGCTGCCTGAAGTGTACATTTATTTGTTCACTGGCACAAGGAGAAAACTGAGCTATGTCAAACAAGATATATGCACACATTCCTGGAAAGATCATTTTAGAACCAGTCTCAAAGCAGACTAATTCAGAAATCCCCCTGCTACTTAGACCCACGTGGAGATGTCACCAGCCTTGTGAAATGTCATCAAATAATTGAGTTTTGCTAGTGGTGAAAGTGATTCCAGTTGCATTGGCTTCCTTGCTGAGAGAGGGAGGAGGAGGGAGCAGTTTATTAGAAATAACATGAGGAAGGGTGCAATAAAAGTGGACATGCACAAGCCACAGCTATTGATTGCAAATCTGACAAGGCTGCAGGCCATTCTCATTGCAGGCAGGGCACCTCAGGGCCCGGTAGGACTCCTTAAATCTGTTGGCCAACATGGAGAACTTGCTGCCGTGGCACAGAGAGCAGGTGGCACTGCCAGACCCTCGGCAGTGGAAACAGTTGTCTTCAGGAAGCTCCCCATCCTGCAAAAGACAGGTCAGGGTTTAGTCAGAGCAGCAGCTCAAGTCCATTGTTCATGTGTAGATCAATATAGCACTGGGTCAGTGCAAAGTGTAGGACAAAATTAGAGAAAAATGCTTCCCCCAAATGCCAGTGAGGAAATTGGCTGGGACACAAAATAATCACAGTTACTTTATCAGAGAGGATTTCTCTGATAAACATCGGTAAGATAGCATCCTCTACTGGCACATCTAGCATTCTGAAACTTCACATTCTTCATTGCCCTTGTTACCATTTGACATGTTATGTCTGTAAGTTCCATTAGGGCAAAGATTTTATCTTCCTCATTGCCAAATACTATTAGTGAACACTTGTAGCATCCTTGGTAGGTGCCAGGTTGTTCAAAGAGCTTCCAGATATCAATTCATCTAATCCTCAGTTTCCCGGTGAGATGGTATGAGTGCTATCACCCCTGTGTTACACATAGGTAAATGAGGTACTGAGAAGCTAATTGCTAATGCTACACACACAGTATGGAAGATGAGGAGATAGATTATGATCTCAGGAGACTGAGCACCAGCATTCATGCTCCTAATTCATGCTCCTAATGTACATAATGGATGAATGAATGAATGAATGAATTACCCTTCAAAACCTAGCTCTGAAATATGAAATATTTTATTCTCTTTGAGAACTGTGTAAAGCCCAGTGATCAAGAGCTCTGTGCTCTGGAGCCAATGGACTGGGACTGCAGCTGATGTCTGAGGTAGGTTGCACAATTTGGACAATCCCCTTAGCCTCTCCTCATCTGCATCTCTACTTGTGAAATGGAAATGATAATACTTACACTTCTGAGTAGCTGGGATATTAAATTGGAGAAAATATATGTAAATGCAGTGTTCTCTGGCTTATCACATGTTCCTCATAGAATTCAGTTCCATTTTAAGCCTTGCCAATAAGTCTCTAGTCCTTGACTCTCACTCTCTAGAAAATGCCCCTTGCCTATTGTCTTCTTTTTGCTGAAGGCATCTCAATGAAACTGCCAGTTTCACACTCCTTATAAACCATGAGTCTCCCAAGAAATAAGGTTGACACCAGATCAATACCAGGTGAGTGCAGTACCAAGCCCTGTGCATTTCATCTTCTAAACATCTTCTCAAGTCCATCCTTTTCTCTCCATCCTCCACCCACAGTCCTAGGCCAGATGCCCACCTACTCTGACCTTGAATGCAGCCTGTTGTGGGATCTTCTGCCCACGGATACCAGTATCATTAAGTGCTCTACAGTAATGGAAAGTATTCAGGAAACCTCTCAATGAACACTTGTCCTGTACGTAAAACCTTAGGATGAAACTGAGTCTCCTTAGCTGATTTAAGTTTTCATCACTGTCTTCATTAAGCTCTTGTCTTTGGGCTTCTCTGTACTTGGTCTCCAGAGACACTTCCCTACCCCCAGCCCAGCCAACTCCTACTACTTCCCAGATGTTAGCTGAGCAGCTCCGCCTCCAGGAAGCCAGGCCTCTGCACCAGGAGCCCCACCCAGCATGCCCATCTCCTCTCTACTCTATCAAACTCTCCTGCTGGCTAGACAGAGTGCTCCCTGGCTAGGACCTTTTCACCACTGCTTCCTGAACATCTAACACAGTGCCTGCCACAATATTTGTTGTTCACAAGGATGTGCAGAAAACCATCTTTGTTCTTAAACTCTAGGAGCAAGTACTAGGCTTCTAGAAATAAGTAAGTTAAGCTGAAACAACTTGATGGCAAAAACTCCACAGGGCTTGTTTTCCAAAGAAAAGTATTGTTTAGAGGAATAAACTGAACTTCTTAGGAATACTGCAATGCTAATTGAAGAATAATTTGAAACAAGGCTTGTGAGTGGGGCTGGAGTGCCCAGGTCATCTGTTTTAAGAGGTAACAAATACAAATAACTTTAAAAAGTAAAAAAAAAAAAAAAAAAAAAATTCATCTGGTGTCAATTGGATAGCTCCACCCAGCTAACACACCTTTGATTTATAACCTAAGAATGAAAAAAAATGTCTGAAAAGGGAGGCATGAGTTTCAAAAATGGCTCCATCATGTTGCAAAATGCTTAGGAAGGTATTGCGTTTCATTTACACTAGAATTAGGGAATAGAAGTGATCACTCAATTGGCAAGAAATTCATATTATGTCTGTGTACTCATTTGTTAATATTTTATTGATTGTTGCCATATTTAACACATTAACAATGGAGAAATTTCTTTTCTTAAAGTATTCAAAATAAATGTATTTGCCAAAATATTCTTAAAGCAAATTGCCATGATCCATTTTTCTGCCAAATCCAGTATGTTTTATGTTTTGTGTTTGATTCCAGTGAGATATTAATGATATAAATCAATATTGTCCAAGAAAGTACAATAAACACTACTATAAGGCTATACATGTAAGCCAAAAATTCATTTGCAAAGAATGCCAGGTCAGATATTGTGAAGTAACCTGATGAGCCTTATTATAGAGAACAAAAACAAATTTTCAGTCAAATGGCATCTAATGTCACATAGTTCTAGGGTATATTATTAGAGATTTCACTGGAGTTTCCATTCTTGTCCACATTTTCTCAAATCACTTACCCTCAACATGCTCTCATTAATCATTTCATTAATTGAACAAGTATTCAAAGAGACCCCTTCTGTACAAGGCATAAAAAATATAAGCCTCTTTCTTCCCTTCTCGGTGTTTTCTAAAATTTTTCTCAGGAAATATTTAGTGGAAGGATATAGAATATAGCCACACAGCAAAGCTTAGGTTCTAGAACCCAGACAACCCAAACTACCTCTTACTGGCCCCATAACCAAAGAGGGATGTTAGCATTCATCACAGATTCAAAAGCTTATGTAGCCCATCTGGAGACTGTAAAGCTGTAGATATGATCTTGAGTCTGGTAAACAAATGGAGGTGTAAACTTCTAGCAAGTTACTGAACTTCTCTGAGCCTCAGTTTCCCCAGCCACAGACTGAGAAAATTAGTAATACCTGCTTCACAGGGCCCTTGTGAGAATAAAATGGACTATTGCATGAAATGCACTGGTTATGATACCTAGCTATTGTGAACCCTTAATACATGGCAGCTATTGTTTTAGTATATGTGCTGCCGAAGAGAGCACTAGCTATTGTTGTTATTATCATCATCATCATTATTATTATTATTATCTGAAAGGTGAGATCACATAAAGCATAACAAAGGACAGATGATTTATAGCCTCAAATCCACTGAGTTCAAAGCCAGATATTTTTCCCCATGCACATTTTACTGTGGCCCAATTCAATTATTCTTCTCCATTTCTTTGTAGTTGATGTAGAGGTTCAAGCATGTCCTGGCTTTCAGCCTTGCCCTGCTCTTTCATCAGGCTCTTGCTGTGTCTGGATTCTGTAGAACAGAACAAAGAATCTCTCTGTCAGAGGGGCTCCTTGATTTTCTTTGACCCTCTCTTTTGGAATAAAACTTGTCTGGGCATTTATTGCATGAGGGATCAGACAAACAAATAGCAATTTAAAACAGAGTTTAAAGGACAGACAAGTGAAGTATAACCTTTCTTGGAAGCCTTCTCCTGAGCAGCTCTGTCCTAGTTTACAGCACTACAGCTAAAAACACAGATCCCTCCAATTGAATTTAAAAGTAATTGTCCTATCAGGCTTGCTGTTGCTTCTTCATTCAGGTCTGCAGTGTGACTTGCATTTTACCATTTTTGGCCCTCTTCGGAAAATGTGTGCTCCTACAGGTTACAATACGGTAGGAGAAGTGATGCAATTAAAGAATTTTAAGGAAGGAAAATAATGCTTCAGATCACAATGTTCATCTGCCTGCTGTTATACTAGGTTCTTAATAATTCTGCATAGAAGGCAATAGAAAACAATAGCAGAGTACTTCGTACCAGCTGGTACCTTGGTCTCAAATACTAATATTCTTCCCACAAACATTTAACTAATATTTACTGAGCATCTATTATATGCTGAACTCTGTTTTTCTTGGTACTAGAACTACAGTGTTGCATCCAATACAAACATGGCCCCTGCCCTGACAGAGACCAAATTCTAGCAGGGAAGATCAATCATTAACCAAATAACCACACAAATGAAAGATAACAACTGTGAGGAGAGGGGCAGAGTCCCCTGACTGGCCCAGCCCAGAAGATTTTATCCTCATAGAAGCCAAGGAAGACCCTTCTGAGGAGTTTAGGCACCCACTTGACATCTGGTGCAGAAAGCAAAAGAATCTGGCAGAGAACCTAGGAACACTTCCAGGCAGAGGGGATTTGCATAGGAAAAAGCAAAAACAAAAAATACGAGGGACTGAAAGATGCACAGTGTGTCTGGGGCAGAGAACAGGAGGAGAGATGTACAAGAGACAAGGCTGGAGAGGCCAGCAGAGCTTTCTAGAAGAAATTAGGACTTCTGGTTTTATCCTGTGGCAATTAAGCTTACTTGTCAACTTGATTAGCTTGGGAGTGGCCTAGGAGATTAGTAAAGTACACTTCTGGGTGTGTCTAGGTGGGTTATACAGGTGTGACCTTGTCTGCTCCAGTATAGGTCCTTGGTCCCTTCTTCTCTGGCACTGTTCACCTGCTCTGTTTCCTGACCACCATGAACTAAGCAGCTTTGATCTGTTATACCCTTCTGCCATAATATTCCTGACTTGTAGCCAAATGGCCATGGATTACATCTTTTATAAATATAAATAAGCCTCTCCTCCTTTAAGTTGTATGTGTCAGGTGTTTCATTCAGTGACAAAGAAATGTCCAATAAAAAAGAAGACATTAAAAGCTTTGAGGAGTGAGTGGTATAAGAAGGGGTGATGGAAAAGGATAGAAGGGAATGGGATTAATATGAGAAAATGGAAAAATAGCAACAAAATCTTTATAAATAGGGAGGAATGAAGGGGTTGAAGGGAGGGCTGGGCAAGGGTGAAAAATAAGACCCAAAAGAGACTATGTAAAGATGCACATTTCCAATGATGAATGTCATTATATTGTACCAATGATTAGAATGAATAATCGATAATGTTAAATAGGAAGAAAAGGTCCAAAGGGGTAGGAGTAGTGGGAGGAGCAGGGGAAAGGAAAGAAGGGAAAGGAAAAATGATGAGAAATGGAAAAAATGGAAATAAAGTCTTTGTAAATAGGGAAGGGTGGAGGGTGTAAAGGGAGGGCTAGGAATGGGGGAAAAATAAGAACCAAGATGCATTATGTAAAGGTACAATTCCCAATGAGAAATGTAATTTTGTTGTATACCTACAATGTACCAATAAAAGAATTTAAGAAAAAAAAAAGAAGGGGTGATGGAATCAGACTTTCATGTCAAAACCATTTTATTAAGAATAATATCAAGTTGGAAAGAAACATGAACAGATGTGAACAAAACTTAAGTATATCATCTTTGGCTGGAGCCCAGGTGTCTTGTGCTGTGGTATAGGTAGGGTGAGAAGCAAAGACAAGAGAAGAAAGTGGATTCTAGAGAGGTTGTGGAGAGGTAGGTAGATTTACAAAGTAAGAGAAATGAGCTTATAGGGAGTCTTTGGTATTTTGGCCTAATGCCATCAGTCAACGCCCAGCCATAACCTCATAACCTTCCCAGAGTAGGGATATCACTCAAGGTCCAGAAAGCCCCTAGCCAATTTTTCCATACCAACCCACAAATGACGAGACTGAGTCCCATAGTATGCTTCAAATCCCAGTAGATTGAATCTAAGAGAAAGCAAATTCATTTCTCCTACTACCCAAGCTTTTACCCTTAGCCTAAATTCACCAGAATTGCCTCCCCACCCCCAGATCCCACTGTGAATGAACAACTACCAGCCCTCTTTTCCCTTGTCCTTTGTTTGAACCTGACTAAGCAATGGTTTCCAAGGTGGCATGGACTATAGGGAGAAAACTTTATAGCTATTTATATTTATTTTATCTAAAAATAGGCAAGAAAAATAAATAAATAAATAATAAAAAATAAAAATAGGCAAGAAATTTAGCTCTACTAATGTTATTAAAGAAATTTTTATACCAATTTTTAATGAACTAGTTAACACTAACACGTTCACTCAGTCAGTCAGTCACGGGACCTTGGAGTACACATTCAGTGTTGCCGATAGTAGCATCCAGATCATTTGTTCACTTTCAGTATATTGCAGCACACTGCAGTTTACTCGTGCCTAGACACATGCACCTGTGAATAATATTGCTTATTTTTAACTAAATAATCTGCAAAATAGGCATGTGGCTTCAAAAATGTCTTCAAGGAGGTTGTGGAGTGAGGATAACACCAATAATAGAAGCATGAGTGAACCAATAAGGACAAGACAGAACTGATTTTTTTTCCATCTCTAGCTCTAGCTGTTCATAAGCCACATTTTACAGTCAAAGAAAGAAAGTACCCAACCAAAACAATAAAGGTCATGAATACTTGAAATATATACTTAAACAGCTATTGCTAATGATGTACCAGTAAAATATAATAGACATTAAAATTCCTTTACATCTTTAGTATTCAAACACCTTAAGTATCTTACTCAAAAGTTTTTACTTAAGTAGTTCACAACCAAAATAATTTGGAGAACATAGTTGCAGAGCCTTCCCCACTCAGGCAGGCTGGCACCCAGACTCACCTGTGTGTACTGATTATGGGGAAATGTGTCTTCTGGCTCCTCCAAAGGCCTGTCATTCTGGTCTCTGTCTCCATAGCTTTCTTCCTTGCTCATCAGACACTCTTCTTCAGTTTCCCCTTCCTTCTGGAGAATTTTCCTCATGAAGTCCCTCTTCTCCATCGGGGTTCGAATGATTTTCAGGTTATTTGTGTAGATGATTATCTTTCCAAAATCTATAATAGGTGGGGGCTAGAGAATGGAGAATGAGCATGAAACCTTCATCACCAGTCACCACAGACAGGGTTATAGGACCTGTCCACATTCCAGGAAATAGACGAGAAGGGGTTGCTACCAGCCAGTGCTTCTCATCCCATCATCCCATGGTTTATTTATTCTTTCTGAAAGCCATGAAAACCAGCTTTCTGCTTTTCATTCATGCTAACAATCAAATCTCAACTACTCAGTGTAAGATCCTACAGGGAAAGGTCTAGAGCCTCCGCATACCACATTCCACATACCACAGCCTCAGTGCAGGGCTAGGCACAATGAGTGCTCGATAAATGCAAACACTTTATTTTATACAAACATCTCTTCCATTTTTTCTATGCATACATACTATTGGCAGACACCATTCATGGAGTACTATTTTTGTGTCAGACATCGTGCTAAGAATTTTACCAGCATTGCCTCCCTGCCCCCCTGAAATGTCCCTATGAAGTAGATGCTATGATTTCTGCATTGTACAGATGACAAGACTGAGTCTTAGTAGGGTTAAGTACCTCACTGAGGTGATGAAGTTAGTCAGGTACTACACCTGGGATTCAAACCCAATTCATACTAAAGCCCATATTCTTAACACCTATACTGTACTCTTCCCCAAATATAGGATCAATGCACATACTCTGTTGTAATCTATATAATAGAAAAATATTTTATGTCAATAAATACATCCTAAAACATAGTTATTAATAGCTCATGTTTCCTTGTATGGATTTATCTTGTGTTAGCTAGTTTTTTTGCTTGGGAACAAATTTCAGCAATATTGCAATGCAGTACAAAATCCAGGGACTGGGGTGTAGCTCAGTGGTAAGCACTTGCCTCACATACACAAGACACTGGGTTCAATCCTTATCTGTTGCAGCCTGCAGAACTAAATATTTTGGAATTACTTGTTCAAGAATACATATTTCTACCCAGAATGAGGAGAGTATGGAGAGAAACAGCTTTGGATACCAATTCTACTGTCCACCTGTGGTGTGATACGGGAGAGTTGTGTAACCTCTCAGAATACCAGGTTGCTCATCTGCGAATGAGCTGACATGTAGCTGGTAAGCACTGCTACAGAAAAGCTAGTTATTAAAATATAGACGTGTTTCCACACTGGTGGTAAACAGGAACTGTCCTGAGATTCTTAAGTGCCCTCCTGTTACCTAGATTCCCTTCAGGGAGTCTCTAACATTCCAGAACCCAGTGGATAAGAGTCAATGGGCAGGATCTCAATTTCCAGGACCCTGCCCAACCCTCCACTAGCTTCTGTGCTGATTAAGGAATGTCCCTTTATTAAATATTCTTATTCTAATCCCTGAGGCTAATGATATCAACTTCTGGAGGGGTGGGAGGTGCTGAGAAAAACATATAAAACAGGTTTGGGAAAAGCTGGAGATAATGCAAAGGTGTGCATTGTGACAGTTGTTATTATTAAAAACTGTTCTTCAGTACTACATGCACATTCATGCTATACAACTAAATACCTCAGCATGAAATATTTCACCTTATGTATAGAACTGCATAAACCAAATCTATGTAGATCCTACAGTTAAGCAGTCTTGTATTAAAAGCCTTCATGTATCAGTCAAACCTGACTTGAGCAAGACTTCAATATTCAGGTTCCCTTCCTTGAAATAGTCATGAAGTTTTCAGCGACTATTTCTTAAGCCATAAGCTTCCTATCTGGCCCTGTTTTCTCTCCCTCTCCTCAACGGATCATGTAGCAGTTTACTTTTCCTATTATTTTATGCACACTGGATTCCTATTTCACACTCTGGACTATCAGTTTCTAAACACCAGAAGATAGGATGGTGGTACTTTTGGAAGGTTTCATTTCTACTTCCACTAATAGCCAAAGAGATTCAGTTACCTTGAGCTTTCTCATGTCCACAGCAATTTTTCTTTTCTTTTCCTTTCTTTTCTTTTCTTTTTTGAGGGCAAAACTCTCAATTTGCCAAGAGAATCTAAGACCCCATGCTCCAACCCCCTGTCTCTAAGCTGCCAATATCTGAGGCACCCAGGATAATCAATATTTTTTAATGTACTTCAAAGAGAGAGGGTCCCAAATCACCCTGATGGTTTGTTTAAGTTTTACCCATCTTGGCAACCAAATTCTTCCTTATGTGTTACAAAACTCTCTGGGTGTAATTAAAGGCCACAGTATCTGGTTACATCCAATTACCCACGAGGAACATCCATTCTTGCATTATAGAGGACCAGGATGGAGCCAGGAATTTTTCAGTCCCTTCCATTGTGCCCACAGTGGTAAACTGTGATGATTGAGCATTTGTAAATACTCCTGTGTCAGTGGCAACTTGCCTAGGGATTGTTATTCAGTCTGTTAAACTTTCCCATTGCTGTATTTTCAAATGCATAGATCCTTTATTGGGTACTAGAAACTTAATGGGATTTAGAGACAGATCTGGTCTAAATTTTATTCAAATGTTGACACTGTGTAAGATTATGCAAATTGTTAACCACTATAACTTCTGTTTTAGAACTCTTTCTACAAAATATAGACATATAGCAAAGATAAAATTACATAATATGTATAACATGAGTGTTCAGTAAATGTTACCTCCCTTCCTTTCCTCTTCTATTTGTAAACTATAAATTTCAGTCCATTTTAATGCCTTAAAATATTCTGATTACTTAAAACTACTTTCTCTACTTAACACATATGATTTTTAAAAAGAGTCAACATTTCCTTGATAAGAGTCTGCTCAGTATTACAATGGTAGATAATAGTTACTGAGCACATACAAGTTGCCAGACACAATGCTAAGTGGGTATTGTTTATTATCTTTTTTTAGTCACTATAAGTAACTCATAAGAGGTACTTCTATTACCTTCATATCATGGACAAGAATACTGAAGCTCAGCAAAGTTAAAACATTTGTCCAGGTACACACAGTGAGTAGGTAGAGCTGGGTAGAGCAAGGCCAAGTTTGACTGACATCACAGCCCTTGCTTTATTATGATGATGATTATAGTGAAATATATATAACATAAAATGTACCATTTCAATCATTTCTAAGTGTAACGTTCAGTGGCATTAAGTACATTCAAATTATTATGCAGCCATCACCACCATCTGTTATTTCCAGAATGTTTTCTTCTTCTCAAACTGAAACTTTCAATCCAATAAACAATAGTTCTTTCTCCCCCAGCACTGACAACCACCATTCTACTTTATGTCTCTATGCATTTGACTACTCTAGGAACATCATGTAAAAGGAATCATAGAGTGGGTTTTTTTTGTGACTTGCTTGATTTTGCTTGCTTAATATTTTCAAGATTTATCCATGTTGCAGTGTATCAATATTTCCTTTCTTTTTTAATTCATTAAGTTTATTGGCAAATTTTAGGTATACATTATGATCATATTCATAATTGGGAATTTGTACTTGTACATTATATATCTTCATTCTTATTTTTTCCCACTCCCCTTCCCTCTCTTTCACCTGTCTACCCCTTCCTATTTACAAAAGCTTTCCATTATATGTATGTACTATATTAGGATCACCCATTCCTCAGTCATTGCACACTTAGGCAGCTTCCACTTTTAGGCAATTGTGAATTCCCATGAACATTTGTGTACAAATATAGGTGATCATGTTCAGGCACATTCCTTTGAATCACCGCACTTAGCTGCTGCTCATTGTGGTCTTACAGCTGGTATTTACTAGAGATTATTTCACAATAGGATTTGCTATTTAAAAAATAGTGACATTCAAGGTCTCATTTTTTTGTTTCTCATATCACATTACCAAACTCTTTCAGTTTGCAAAACTACAAGAATCCATCAGGACCCCTCACATCCCAGAACCTGGCTAAGATTGTGATTTGATACTTCATCAGGGAACAAAGAAAACAAGAATAATGAGAACAAGCAGGAATCAAATCTTCAAGATGGTCTCTTGAATTCCACATTTTAGACAACTGTGCCATGCTACATAAAGACTCATTTATCTGGTTTTGTAAATCCATGTGACATTATACATTTACATAAAAGCAAAGTTTGGCACATGACTTATGAAGCAACCCAAAATTATCTACCATCGCCTTGTATAAGGTTTAAATGAAGTATGAATTTGTAAGTTCTAAATATACCAGTAAGATATAGGTTGAAAGGAATACTGCAAGTATAATACATAGCTGAGTACATATAGCACAGTAAGTATTCAATAAATGGTAGTTATTATTATCATTATTATTGTGAATGATCTTGTTCTTTAAAGAGGAATGTGTCAGAGAGCAAATAGTGTGATGAATGGAAAGATCTAGATTCTCACTCTGACTCTCTGCCTAAGAATCCTGTAATATTGGGCAGATCTTTTATCAACTTGGCACTCAGTTTTTCTCATTTGCAAAATGAGAATGACTACATTTTGCCTTTCTTCACAAGATTGTGGTGAAGACCCAATAAGATAAATGGAGATAATGTATGACATTTTGCAGTGCATAGTTTATTACAATAACATGAGGAGTTGTTCATTCCAGCTCCCTTTCATATCAAAAAGAAACCTGATATTATCTTTAGTAATTGTGGACATGTCTATAAATATATTTTTACCAATGCCAGTAAGTCCAATACATTTGTCTGCAATAGATATATTACCTATTCCCTCAGGACACTAAATAAAAATGATTAGAGTAATTATCTGAATTTCACACATTAAAGATGAGAACATATCCTGGTGTTCTATTCACTAATAAACTGGATACATTATACAATTATAAATAATCTTTAAAAGGAAAAACGCATTGATGGTCCCACTGGCATAAACAAAGACATGACATCACCTATGAATTTCAGAAATCAGTATTTTCCAGGTTCTTCTAGCCTAAGAGAAAATCACGTATGGACTTTTGATTATCCATGGTACAAGGGAAGATAACTGAAATTCATAGATAAAACACATGCTTCCATTGAACCATTGTTCAAACTTCTTCCCCAGGTAACATCTCCTCTGGTTGATTTGCTTTTCACTATCTCTTCCCAGCATTCCAACCACTAAGTAATGCAAATACAAAAAAATTAATAATCAGGCAAATGTTTTTAAAAGCTGGCAGTAGGAAGGTAATAGAGGAAAAAACAAGACATGGATAAACCACAAGCTGAGTAATTGGCTGGAGTAAAATTGGTCTCCTTCAAACACCCAACTCTTTCAAGAATAAAATGACCTACTGCTGCATAACTTTCTAAAAGAGCACTCTGGCAACCTGAAAACCACTGCACCTCTATTTAATTTACACATGGAAAATATACAGCCAAAGCCCCAATTACAATATATTACTCTGGATGGAATTTGAACACTATTTATGCTCATTGCACTTTCTAATGAGCAGTCGACAAGCATGTTATTTTTGTCCTAGAAATATTATTCTAATAACAGCTTCCCATTTGGTATACCTATAACTCTTGCTGGTAGCTGAGCATAAGCAAGAAACAAATCTGAAGCATTTAGGTATTTCTCTAAACATTTTTAGGAAATCCTACTCTTAAAGCTTATAACCACACACGATACCAACCTTATGGTCATTCGCCTTGTAATCATTGAACAGAGGCTGGCTGCCAGCCAATGTGTAGGCACTACCTTCTCTGAACACACTGATCCTCTGAGCAGTCAGCCTAGGGGCATACAGCGGGGACTTGGGGGATTCCCCAGATCCGTAGACACCATCCATGGGTTCAAGAACCTCCTGGAGAAAACTATGAGGGTATTCCTCCTTTGGTGACTCTAATTCCTGCCCATCCTCAAAGACCTGCTTCAGCACTCGACCACTGTAGGAAGAGGAGATTTTAAATCGTACTTTCCGGGGTTTGCCATCACTCTTCTGATTCACCTTCTTTTCAGGGTCCTCCATTAGGAGGAACTTCACCCTGTGGTTTCCAGGCTTCTGTGTAGCCAGTGAAACTTAGGGCTCTGAGAAAAAGGCATTTTATGCTCTCTCCTCCCACATATGATTAATTAAAGTAGGTGCTGGGATGTGCTCAGTTTACAGCAACTGACACCCATGCATTAAATATTGATAGCCCCTCATGAAAAGGTAGGTAGTCATGGGTTTATGGAGTGGACAATACATAAGACAAAATTGGTTCCCCTCCTAATTTCAAGCTTACAGTAACTTCTCCAATCCTGATTTTCCTTAACCCGAGAATAAGGAAGTTTAGATCAATAAGTGCTGGCTTAATGTGTTAGCAATTTTTACCAACAACAACTATAATCTACTGAGCATATAAATAATTGCCAGAGATTTTTACATGCATTATCTTACTTTGTCCTCACAATAACCCTACAAAGAATGTATTATGTCTGTTTTACAAAGAGAAAAGTGAGGCTTGGAGTTGTTTCTTTATCTTTCTCCCTTTTTACATTTAAGGAAGAAGCAGAATAGAAGCTTTAACTCAAATCTGACTCCAAAAACTATGATCAATCCACAAAGCTGAAAATTTTCAAATTGTGTCTCATAGGGCCCTAGATACGATGGAGTTTCTTGGGTATTGCTGTTTAGAAGGGAGGAGGCCAAATGTCTTAGATTCTGAGTCTTCTACCCCTGCATTAACCAGAACATCTCAACTTTATAAGTAATTTTTATTAAAATTTCATTTGCAAACTCAGCATTAGTCCCCACTGCCTCTCAAACCCAGTAAATGCCAACATTGTGATGGTAAGTGGATGAATATCAGAGATGCATGAGCTGTGGGTCCTGAGAACAGTCCCACAATCCAGTTTAGAAAAATACCTAACATTGATGAAATAATAACTTTATGTTTAGAGAGCAAAGTGTCCAATGCTGAATCTCAGAATGGCTATCTGGTAGGGAGTGGTCTCTGAGGAGAAAGGGATGGAAAAAGAGGGTTGGTAAAGAAAAGGGCACTCACCTTGGGTCTAAAAGGGTAGATTGGATCCGAAGAGCTTGAATGGGAGAGTCTTCACTAATGTGTTTGCTAATGTCCTTGCCACTTGCTTAGTTGCCCAAAATGACCACTCTCCTACAGCCATCCCTATGTGTTCTATCTCCACTGGCTCCTTTCATCTACTCCACCACTCTGGCCCTAGAAAACCTCATCACCCCTGTCTTCAAAGTTGCAATGGCCTCCTAATGACTTCCCTACCCATTCCCAAATACATTCCTTACATTAATGCAAAAGTAAGGTTTCCCAAAAAGTCTAGAGGTATCAAACCCAATTTATAGATCTTTTCCAGGGATCCACTGCATAGTAAGTTCTAACTCTGGCATGTGACAAGATAAAATTCCTCATAACCTACCCTCATCTTTCTTTCCTTCCAGCCTCGTCCTCTGTCACACTCCCAGGTGCTCCCCGGAATTGGCATTCCAGGCACATCCACAAACTGTCTAGTTTCTCAAAACCTCAGGTTTCTGTCATTTATGCAATATTCTGTTTCCTGATCAGTGAATAAAAATTCTACTCCTCCTTCAAGTCACACCTTAAAACTCACTGCTTCTGGGAAGTGTTCCCTCCCACTGCTTTAGGGAGCATGCCAGGGAGCTATGGACCTACAACCTTTAAAGTATTTCTCATTTTCCCTTTGTAGCAGAACCCCCTGGCCAGGCTTGGGGCAGGCTGCAGTATGGAGCAGGCATTTTCCCCCCATAATTGGCTACAGTGTACTCAGAGCCAGACTGAAGCCTACATGACTCACAGGTGCATGTTGAATGGCAGGCAGGCTAGTAAAGCTTCCCCACCAATGGCTGCTGCAGAGATCTAAATCCTGATCTGTGAAGCTGTAGGGCTGCTAAGTGAGATAGCATTGTGGCCAAGGACTGCATGGCTCCAAATCACATTCCATTCCTAGAGCTATTCCTCCCTTAATTGTTTCAGTAGCTTACTAGTTAACCACAACCTACATTTGGTCTGTTCTGCTCCTTTTGCAAGAATGCCTTACCCCCCTTTTACAAGCCCTGCCTGTGTCAGCTGATACCACTGGATGCCACACGTGTCCCCCTACCCTGTTCTTACCCATGCTTGTGTAATAAATAAATACTGACAGTCCTAGTTGCTTGGGGTCCTCACCACATGCTCAGTGCAGCCAACCCAGTTCCCCACTTTCTGTTAAGTCTTGTCTCCTTGTCTTTCTTTTTACCTTGGAAGAGATCAAGACTCTAGACTGGGGTCCTCTATATGGCTTCCCATTTTTGTGTGACACATTAGAGTCAAAAGGTCTCTGTACCATCACTCTATTTCCAGTGTTGAGCAAAGTGCCTTTGTATGTACTGGAACTCATCAAATTATTGTTAAGTGAGTGACTTTAGATGAGAGAGGCTAACTAGTAAATAAAACATTGAGCATATGTTGTGGAGAATAATGAAGAGGTAGGATCAGAAGTTTAAGAAAAATATCTACCTTTCTACAGTACTAAGGAAAGGTGTCACAGTTGGAGTCTTTGATTATAAGGAAAAGGTTGGGACAAAAAAACTAGAAAAACAAATTTTTTTAAAAAGTAATGATGGGGCCGGGAATTTAGCTCAGTGGTTCTGCTGCCTGCCTCACAAGCACAAGGTCCCAAGTTCAATCCCTGGTACCAAAAAAAAAAAGTAATTATTTTCCTAACACTTCTAGGTTCCCTAGAATGCACAGCTGGCCCAGATGTACCATGATGGATTGTAGGTGTCTAAGATCTTGATTCTTCAGTCCTCAGGGCAACCAGGTGGAGCTCAGGACTATATCAGCCTCATTCATTACCCCAGAGTATAGAACAATATCATTGTTTTCTGTATGTGTCATGACATGACAAAGATTGGAAACCCCTAATTAGAAGAATATTTTCTCTATCTGTCCCAGGAAACAAATATTAATGATCAATAGCTTGACTTCATCTAGAAGGACCAGTTAGCTCACTTTCATAACTACCTGTCAACTAAGTCTAGTTCCCTCCAAAATGAACTAACAAGGGCAGCCTTTCAAAACTGTGAACTGCAGCCATACCAAAAGCCAGAGATGTTTTCCAAGTAACATTTATTCAACACTTTTTTATACCCTATCCCATATTCACAGATTTTTAGGGAGCCAAAATGAAGTTTATGGTAAGTTTTGAAATAACCATACTTACTTGATGACTTTTAGATGTTAGTGTTTTCAGATTAGTCACAATTCATATACTTCCAGAAAGAGGATCAATCGATAAACTGGAAACAATTTGGCAGTAATATCAAAAGCCTTAAAAATGTTCATATCCTTGATCCTTACTCAGAAAGAAAATAACTGCCTATATCAGAAAAAATCATGTCAAAATGCTAATAACAACTGCCTCTGGGTGGAGAATGTGGAATGCTTTTTACTTTTCTGGTTTTATTATATTTTACTTGTCAATGATAAGCTCATCTTACTTTAAGAATCAGGAGCAAAATAAATTTTAAAAATTCATTGCTTTTATTTCAATAATTTTATAAGGAAATTTTAAAAGGAGAAAAACAGTTTTCTAGATAAAGATATTCTCCATAATATTATTTATACTAGGAAAAAATTGAAACCAACCTAAATAGCAAATGGCAGGAATTCCACAATCTGAAAGACAGTCGTTATTAAAGGATTAATAAAAATTTTTAAATAATATGAAAAAATGTTTTTGGTACAAATCAAATAGGAAAAATTGTAACAGAATTTTATGTTCTGTGATATAGAAATCACCATATTACAGAGGAAAAAGACTACACTAAAATGTTAGTGGCTTTGTCTGAAAAGGAGATAGGCAGTAAATTTTGTCTTCTTTTTCCATACATTTCTGTATTTTTCACCTTTTCCAAAATGAGTACACACTAATTTTGATATTAGAAATACCTCACATTTAAAGAAACAGATAATGTATGCAATTGGCTGGAGAAAATTAAATCTTGAGCACTCTGCCATTTTTCCCTTTGGTTGAATTCAAATTAGATAGTGTTCAAACCAAAACAATCCTGATAGTGATGGGGCATATTTGCACTTATGTGGAAACAGAATGCAAGTCAGAATAAACCTACCTATGAGGTATTCAAGCCAAAAAAATCTTCAATATTTACCCAATCAAGTCTAATTTTTGACTTACAAGAATAATAAGGTATAGAATAATAATAAAATACCCAAGTGGAAACATCAGATAGACAAAGCCCCTCTGTGGGAAATCTACAGACACTGGTACAAAAAAGTCAATGTATCAGGAAAAGAATATCAGCAATAAGAGGAACACTCCAGATTTAAAGAGAGCTGAATGTAATATATGAACCTTGACTGCTTTCTGGTGAAATTTGACTCTAGAATTTCTATTAGGTGGAACTAGAGAGTTATTAATGTTCTTAGGAAAAATAATGTTATGCAATTACATGAATAGCATCCCTTTTGCAGGAGATACATGTTTAAGTATTTAAGGTAACTGTGTTACGATGCCTGCAATTTAATATGAAAAAATCTGTCCCTTAATACTTGTACATATGTGTATATTTAAATATATGTGTGTGATATAAAAATAGGAAAAATCACAATCCTCAATTATTATTATGCTGTTATTCCAATTTTTGTTCCTTTGAAATGTTTCTAATAAAAAATCAGGGAGAAATGATGCTTTTCTAAAAAGATTCACAGATGCCTAGGTTTGTTTCTGTGCATCTTGATTTAGACCCTAGTGTGTTCTAAATCTTTTTAGGAGTGTCATTTTTATCCTATCCTGTCTGATGTCATTTACTGGGCTTTATTTTCATGTGTATTTTGGGATTTGAGAGATTATATTGGATACATGTCTTGATGAAAGAAATGTGTGATTATTGCAAATTGAGTATGAAAATTATCCTTCAGCAATCTTTCTACATCTATCATTTCTAATCAGAGTAGGACTTATAAATTAAACATATCCTTTTAATCTGCTCATATATTGCTACATTCTGTTGGTATGTGTGTATTTAAACTCCAGTCCCATATTTCCCTTTGAAATATTGTTATAGTAGAAGGTTATTATAGTTATTGGTCATTTGCAGAGAGCTATGAAGGTTCATGGGACTTTATAAAATACACAACAAACAAAATCTAAGTTTATAATCTGCCCCTGCCTCACCACCACCTAAAATAGAAAGCTGGAAGGCAGTGCTTTGAGAGACTGTTAATGTCTAATGATTACTTTTTTAAAAAAATTTCCAAAGTTGTCTGAGTTCCCTTGGGAATGATTTGTCATTATGGACGTAGGTGGCACGGGACAACATCTAATGGTTTGTCCCACTTATCTCCATCCACATGACAGGAAGAATCCAGCCAATGTATAAGGTCAAGGGGCTCTGATTAGAAGGGGAGACATTTTCTCCCATGCCATTTCTCAAAGTATAAGACACAGAGCTAATAGTTATTTTTTAATCCTAATAAAGTAAGTTTGGAAAATGCTGAGCAAAACCCAGTTAAACTGATTTTTTTTTTAATGCAAGACTTCTCAGAATGCTTAATATACTAATATACTTTGTCAATTTCACTAGGGGATAGACCATTTCCAAAACACAATACCCACAAAACTCTATTTTTGGAATTTGATTTCCTGGGCCAGTATTCAAGGAAAATAGGTTGGGAGATATTCTAAAAGGCTCTTCTACTCCCCAGCTACCACTCTTGCCCCTTCACAATGAAGAGCAACCAACCTACTGGGCATTTACTATCAAAGAGATACTCAAGTTCAGAGAGGTTAAGTTACCTGTGCAGGGTCCCATAGCCGCAACATTTCAGTCATTATTCTAACCCACATCTGACCCCAAAGCTCATGCTTCTTATCATTAAATGCCCCATCTCCCTTCATGAAATTGACCACTCGGAAAAAGAGCGGTGATTCCTTAAGAATGAATTTAACTAGTCTCATCATAATCTAAAACCCATAACAGACTTTTATCTACTGTCCAGTTGGGTCTCTAAGGTCTGCCTCAGGGGACAGCCCATTGTACGCTCTAAAATGTAGCCCCCTACATTATCTGCAAATCCCCAGGTTGGAGGGAGAGGCCCTCTTCCTTGTACTTTGAAATGCCTTTCCTCATTGCCTCTGAGAAGAGCTGGCCTGAACCTTTGTATTGCAGGCCAACCCCCAGATCAGAATGCAAGGAGAGGTTCCCAGAGGATCAAGCAGAAGGTGAGTGCAGTGGAGAAATGTCAACCTTGCCAGAAACCACAAGCCAAAATCCCAGCCTTCATCAAAACATAATAGTCATTCCAGATTATTCTGACATCCAAAGGCCTAGTTTCCGGAGCCTCTGGTTTGCCTGCTAAAGGAAAGGGACTGGCCCGGCCACCATTCCACTGCTCCCAGGGCAGAGGAGATGACCCAATCCCAGTGCCCAGGAGGAGGCACCCCGGCCACCATTCCTCCGTTCCCAGGGCAGAGGAGGTGAACCATGTGGGCACCAGCAGCACCCCCCCACCCCCACCCCCACCCCGTCCAAATGAGAAGACATGTAAACAAGTCTCAAAACCAGACTTCCAGATCACCTACAGCAAACCCAAAGGGAAATGAGATGGAACACTCTCATACTCAACTACCTGGACTCCCTGAACTAGCAACAAAAAAGGATCTGGAAAAAATGAATCAGAAATAATTTCTCAAATAACAGCAGTGATTATGCCCACAGTGCAAGACATGATTAATAAATCTAGAGAGGACACAGATAAAAAAAAAAAAAATAGAGGAGCTGAGGAACATGATGGAATCCCAACATAGGAAAAATATGGAATCCATAAAACAGATGTAAACAGATTTCCAGGAGATTAAAAACTCCATTGAAAGTTTACACAGCAGAATGAGCCAATGTGAAGACAGAATTTCAGATATAGAAGATAAGATTGCAATAAGTGACCAGGAAAAGAAAAATTACTTTAAAATTATAAGGGACCACAAGAAATCAATCCAGCAGCTGCTAGACAATGCAAAGAAGAATAACATAAGATTGATTGGAATCAGTGAAGAAACAGGAGAGACAGCAGATGACATAAAAAAAACTGTTCACAGAAGTGATGGCAGAAAACTTCCCAAGGAGGGGAAAAGAACTTGACATGCAGATAAGTGAGGCATACAGGACTCCAGCTAGCCTTGATCAAAAAAAATCTACACATAGGCATATAATAGTTAGGATTCCAGAAACCCAACAGAAGAACAAAATTCTACAAGCAGTGAGAGAAAAGAAACAAATCACATACAAAAGAAAGCCCATCAGAATCACAGCAGACTTCTCAGTGCAAACCCTCAAGGCAAGAAGAGCTTGGAGTGATGTATTTCAAGCCCTATAGGAAAACAGCCTCCAACCCAGACTGATGTACCCTGCAAAACTATCTTTCAAAACTGATGGAGAAATAAGATACTTTCATGATAAAGAGCACCTTAGGAACTTCATGAATACCAAACCAGCACTCCAAAAAATTTTAGACAATATTCTATGAAAAGACAATAAGGATCACAACCCCAGGAAGCCCAACAGAATGAATCCGTTGGGCATGACAAATTAAACACAAAGGGAGAGAATCCAACAAAAAGAAAAAGTCATGACAAGGCTTTTTAAGCTTTTAACTTCATCGCCCTAATGAGTGTATAATTCAATCTTGTTATTGTACTGATTAGTATTTTTCTGATTCTAGTGTTGCACACCTTTCCTTGTGCTGTACTGGCTATCATCTTATGTCTACTTTTTAATTGGGTTGTCTATTAATGAGCTGTAAGCGTTCTTTATATATTCTGGTCATGGGTTATATGCATTGTAAATATCATCTGTTTAAGGACTACTCTTCATTTTAACGATGTCATTTAAAGTTCTAGATTTTGATGGAATCTCATTTATCAATTTTTTTCTTTTATACATCATGTCTTTAGTATCCTAGGTAGTTCTTGCCTACCCTAAATTCATAAACATTTTCCCTTATAATTTCTTCTTAAAGTTTTATAGTTTTGGTGTTTCATATTTAGGTTCACAGATCCTTTCTAGTTATTTTTATGTATGGAAATAAAGGGTTGAGGTTAATTTTTTATATACGGATACCAGGTGTTATAGAGCCATTTGCTGAAAACACTGTCTTTTCCTCTGCTCTTGAATTGAGTTTATATTATACAAAATGTTAATGTTAAATAATCTTTCAAAACTCAGTGGACCATATATTAGTGGTTCTATTTCTAGATTCTCTGTTTTATTCCAATGATCTATATGTCTTTCCTTACACCAACACTGCCTTGATTACTGTAGCTTTAGAGGAAGTCTTAAAATTAGGTACTAAATGTCTTCCAACACTGTTTTTGTTTTCTTTTGCTTTTTACTTTTCTAGGTCCTTTGTACTCCTACATAACTTTTAAATTTCAATATCCAATTCTTCATTTATAGCAAGTATACATAGACCTGAATTTTTATATATACCTTGTAATCCTAATTTCTAATCCTGCTAAATTCAAATACAAGTTCTAGGGACTCCTAAAGGTTTCTTAGTATTTTCTCTGTAGATGATCATTTCATCTACATGTAAAGATTTTCTTCTACCTTGCCAATCCTATCCTAATTGTGTCATTTTATTGCCAGCCTATTTTGCTTTAGGCCTATGTTTTAAAGTTTAATGGACAGATGAAGAGTAGGCATGTCTGCCTTTGTTCCCCACCTTAGGGAGAAAGCATTGTATCTTCTCCATTCATATAAGGTGTTTTTGCTGGAAGTATGGAGTGCATGTCTTTGATCTGTTGAGAAGGTTCTGTTCTACTTCTAGCTTCCTGATAGCTTTTACCATGAACAGCTGTGGAATTTAGTCCGATACTTTTTCTCCAACTAGTGACAGGATCATATGGCTTTTTCCTTTCCTCTGTTAAAATGATGACTTTTGGGGGTGGATCTTCCAATGCTGAACCAACACTGCCATCTCTATAATAAAACCACTTTCTACATCCTGCCAGATCTGGCTTCTAATAGTTTGTTTTGTTAAACAAATTTCTATCTATGTTCATACTTTTTTCTTCTATTATCTTTATCCAGTTTTAGGATTAGCACAATGTTGATTTCCTAAAATGAGGGGAGAAGTGTTCTTTCTTTTTTCTGCTTGAAATGTTTGATATAATTTATCAGTTGAAATGTGTACGAGCCTGTTGTTGTCATATAGGCAGGTTTTCAAGCTAGGAATATACTTTCTTTAATAGGTGCTATTCAAATTTTATATTTCTTCCAGAGTTAGTTTCATTAATTTTTCTTCCAAGTACTTCTTAGAAGTTTTCAAATTTATTTCAAAAAAAGATTTTTGAAATATGCTTTCTATATCCTTTGAAATTCTGTAAAATCTGTGGTAATGTTTCCTAGATCTTGATGTTGTAATTTTTAAAATGTATAACTGATATTGTGTAATACAAAGAAAAGGTGTAAAGGAGCAGTGGAAGTGGGAGGGGTAGGGGAAAGGAAAGAAGGGAAAAGAAAAACTATGAGAAAAGGAAAAAAATGGAAACAAAGTCTTTGCAAATAGGGAAGGGTGGAGGGGGTGAAGGGAGGGCAGGGGAAGGGGAAAAAAATAAGAACCAAGATTCTCATGTAAAGGTACAAGATCCCAGTGATGAATGTAACTGTATTTTATACCTAAAATGTACCAATAAACTTAATGGGAAATGAAAAAAATAGAAAAGGGACTGATTTTCCTCACTCGTCTCTCACATCTAACTTACTATGTATTCCTTCATCGCGGAAGCTGAAAAATTATTCTGAGTTTTCTCTATCCCAGCACTCTCCAAATAGAAACGTATTATAAACCACATATGTTTTTTGAAATTGTTCAGTTGCAACATTTAAAAGCAACAAGAATAGGTAAAATTGATTTTACTGTTTAAGCCAATATGTCCACAATTTTATCATTTCAACATATAATCCAGTGTAAGTATTCATGAGACACTTTACATTCTTTTTTCCTACTAAGCCTTCAAATTACTGTGTGTATTTTATATTTATAGAGCATCTCAATTCGTTCACCAAACTTTCAGTTAGAAATAGTTGTTCCATATTCAGATTTCATAAAATGTATAGTTGACAAAGAAGATTCATATGGTCAAATTGTTGTAAGCATACTTAAAATTTTTCCGATAACTGAATTGAGCATCAACTTTTAAATTTATATGTCAATAACATTAAATGAATATTTTGTATCTTTAATCAAACTAGCTGCATTTCAATGCCAGGAGCCATAAATCACCTGTGCCTTCTCTTTCAGCCAGTTTGTGACCACCTTCATAGTATGCAGGCATTCTTCATGAGGGCAATATTGCCCCCTAGAGGGCATCATTGAAATTTGTGGAAACATTTTTTAGTACAGTATGGTACACAGAGAGAACAAACACCACAGGCATTTAGTGATTGGGAAGGTTAGGGACACTAGACTTCCTGCAATATGTTACACAACAAAACACTGAGGCACACTTCAGACTCTCAAGGATAAAATACTCTTTTTAATGATCTAAGCCTAGACCTTAGTTGTATGTTTAATCCATTTATTTGTTTCTTTTTAGTGGGAGTGGGGAACTTAGCTTTGATATACAAGTGGTACCTCGGTTCACAAACTTAATTTTTTCCAAATTCTGATCACAAACTGAATTGGTTGCAATCCAGATCAAAATTCCCCATAATGTCAGCATTGAACCTAACCATTGAATTTGATTCAGTTTGTGACCATTTTTGGGTTTACAACCAGAATCATGGAAAGTAAATTTGTGAACCAAGGTACCACTTGTACAATACATTTGGGGGGACTGAAAATGCATTCAAATTGAGGGAAGTTTGTACTTCATTTTGTTTAGAGTCTTACTGAGAGTTGTCCACCATTTGGGAAAATTATTTCACTGCTAAAAATACTGCACAGAGGCTTAGAGACAGGTGCAGCATCTGACTGTTTTATAACTTCCAGGAAACCTCACCCATCCATGCATTTGTCATTAAAATATATAATGTTTTACTATTAATTCATTTTCTTTCACCTTTTCATTATATGATAGCAAGGTTACTGCATTATTTTGAAGTTACACTTGTATGTTGTTATTTAATGTGTTAATTTCAATCCAGAACAGTAAAGGATGTTAGAAAATGTGTTACTGAGAGTGGGCACTGTGTCTGATTTGGGTAAACTTGGTTAATCTGAGCTGATAAAGAGGACTGCCACCTGCAGGGAGGAGCGTGAACTGAGGCTGTTTAGCCCAACACACTAGGACTGAACATGGTTGGGTGAGGGGGTTGTGTGCCTGCTATGTCCAAAGCACTATGCTAGGTGAGAGGGCCAGAGAAGTGACCCCAGAATTGCAGCCCTTCTCCCAAGAAGCTCACAGTAGAGTATGGAAAACTATGTGGGTCTGGAAAGGTGTGGGTCAGGCCGGGTGGGCAAGAACAGTCAGCTGGCCAGAGGTCCTCCTGACTCATTTCAAACCTCTCTGCTAAGAACTTGCCCAGGCTAGTTGGTCCAGAAAAATGTAACAAGGATATTGGAATTCCTGGAAGATTTTTTGATTGTTTTCAAAATTTAGGAAATTACATAAAATTTAAATAAAATGGGAAATTACATAAAAACACACAAGTAAAAACATGAATATCCTTTTTTGTAAATGAATTTAAAAACTAGAGCTGGAAGTAAAGAACAAAACAGAAGGCCTCCTTCATCCTTCCTAAAAAATTACTATTACTAGCTGGGCATGGTGGTGCATGCCTGTCATCCCAGCACTCTGGGAAGCTGAGGCAGGAGGATGGCAAGTTTGAGCACAGCCTAGGTGATCTAGCAATACCCTATCTCAAAACTTAAAAAAGACTAGGGTTGTAGCTCAGTGTGAAGACCTTGGGTTCAATCTCTAGTGCTGTTTTTTTAAAAATCCCTATTACTATAAATTTAAAATATATCCTTCCCAATATTTTATGCTTCATCTTGCTCACCAATTAACTTGCAGATTATAAAATCAGAGGACACTTAATATTTTTGAGCACCTAAATGATTTGCGAGCATTATCTCTCTTTTACTCTTATCACAACACTATGAGATAAATGCTAAAGCTATACCTAATATTTAAATAAGATAAATATTTTTAAAAGACCTTGCGGAGGGAGGTGAGCACACTGCCAAGGTCACACAGGCATAGCTGATGGAACTTGGACTTGAACCTGGATATTGTGGCCCTGAAACCCACATCCTCAACCAACTTCACTAGGCAGCTTTTAGCTTTTAAATATAAGTAAACTTCTACATATCCCTATGATATTTTCCCCTAGGCACAAATTAGCATTAACTGAATATTTACAGTTTCGTTCACAGTAAGGATTGTGTCTGACCCCCTAAAAGGTAGTACAGGATAATCCCAAGAGCACGGGCTTTAGATCCTTGTAGCTGTGTGATCTTCGATAAATTGCTTAATCTCTCTAAACCACACAGGATGAATCAAGGTCCTGAGAAAATAAAACAGCATGACTAATTTTCTATGGAGAGTTCTGTGCATTCAAAACCCCCTGAAAGATGTTAGACCCATGTGTTCTATTGGTAGCTAAAGACAGGCAATGAACTCCAGGACTTCTGCTGGAGAAATCTAGATTATTCTCTTTACCCTTCAATGACCCCTTGATTTCCTTGAACATTTAACTGCTTCCCTAGCTCTCTTCCTCAAAACCTATCCTCTGTCCTGTATCACAGTTGCTACTGAAGTCACAAAAAATTTCAGGGCCATGGAAAGAGGATTTCATCCAGAGTCAAAATGAAGAAGCTCTAGTCCCAACTTAATCCATAGGAATGGCTTTGGGCCTGAAACAAGCCTCTAGCCCTCTCTGGACTTCTGTTTCCTCATCTCTAAATCATAGATTTTAAAGCTCTCTAAATTCTCTCATGATGAACATCCTACAACTCTACTCTGTCAGTAGTGGGAAGGAAGAGAATGATGGATACCGTAAAGACAAGGAATCTGACCTCCTACCTATACTTATTGATTTGTCAGAGGCCACAATTGATTGTTTTTCTCCCAGGTAGGCACAGAACTGTTGCTCATGCAGTGAAAGCCATTTTTTGCCTCATAAAGCAAAATGTTCCGGGAAATTTCACAAAAAAATGTTTTTGAATTGTCTAAAGAGCCACAAATTGATACCAAGCAAGACATTACATGAATCCTGAAGTCCCAAACATTGTCTGTCAGCACTTCTTCCCATGAAAATCTCACAGCACTTCAGAGGCACACCCTGGACTGCTTGGTGTAACAACCAGCCAAGGCAGCATGTGGTCTCTGAGTCCAGTCTGACCAATCCCAGACCCAGGCAGCTGATTTCTGTGTGTACATCCCTGCCCAGAGGGGTCCTAGGTACTGAACATGGAGCTCTTGGACAAATACATCACCCACATCAAGAAGCCTCCATCCTACTCAGGTCAGATCCCAAAAGTACACACACACACACACACACACACACTCACTCACACATGCTACTTCTACAACACTTCTGAGAACTATCATTGTTGAGGAATCAAGTAGGAGTTGTGATACCTAGGTTCTAGTCTGATAGTGTAATCTTGGTCTAGACCTTAATTTTACCATCTATAAAATAAAAGACCCGGATTTAAACTTTTAAACCTCTGATAATCTATGATTCCTTGACATGATAAATGCTTTCATGGCACACTGAGGAGGTAGGTAAGCTTTTTGCAATTTGTACCAGGCTCTGGAGCTCCCATTTTTGTTTGCCCCCACACAATTCCCCATACCCTATTTTATGGGCACTCTTCCTTTGCTCTGTGTCATCCTGGCAGGATGCAGAAGAATCCACTGCCTTGGCCACAGTGACTGGTTCAGTGTTGCACAGGATAAATCAGATGTTTGCCTGATATTTCTATAACCACTATAGGTATCAAGTTGTCCTAAAAACCTAATGGATGCAAATGACAAACTTTGTATTCTGTCTCATGATTGCATAGCTAAGGTTTCTCCCATCTAGAGGCTGGGTTGGACTGGAACATCGAGGATGCCTACTCTCTGCTGGCCTTTGATGCTGGTAGCAGCTGGGGATCATCTGGGGCTGGTAATAGGAGGATGGTTCTTCTCCAGGTGGCTTGGGCTTCTTGGGGTATGACTGCATTCTAAGAGGGACCACTCCAAGCAGGAAAGTCCCAATGTGCCAGCAACTTACCAAGCTTCTGCTTGCATCATGCTAACTGGCATCCTATTGGCCAAAACAAGTGACATAACCAAGCTCAGAGTCACTAGGGAGGGAACTACATATTTCTCCTGAAATTGAATAACAAAAAGCACAATTCTTTGGGATCATCAAGTGACCAATACAGTTTTTCTATTTTGTGCTTACACTCATTAAAGTTGCTATCACTTGTCACCAAAATATCCATGACCAATAGAGTCAATATTGGATCTGAATTCAATTCTTGCCCTTACTACTTATTAGCTTTATAGATAAGAAAAGTTACCTGACATCAGATATTCAGTTTCTTCATCCATAAAATAGAGATAATATGCAGTTTGAGATATTACTATAAAAAAATACATTTTTAAAACCCCAAATGTGCTATACAAAGAAAAATATCACCAGTAATGAAAACGGAAAACTTAAATTTTAAGCCAACTGAATTTGGTATTCATTCATTTCATTTACTACATATTGCCTATATATACAACATATTATAACTACCTGGCTGTGTAAGGGGAAGGCATTTCCAAGTCCTCAAAGAGTTTAGAGTCCAACAGGGGAAATAAATATGTGCATATATAACACTAACCTGAAGACCACCAAAAATGATGCCTTGGGAGAGGAATAAATAAATTATTATGACAGAGATGGAGAAAATAAATCATTTTGAATTGCATGAAGGGAAAGAAAGAAATGTGGGTATCTTCAAAAATATGGCACTTAATCTGGACATAAAGAATGTTTTGTATAATAGGAAAGGTGAAACACCTTCAGGAGAGCATTCATGAGGTAGATAAAGACGAGAGGCATTGTAAACACTTAATAAGTGTTATGGCTAATGACTGGATGAATGAATGAACAAATCGTCATCCAAGAATGGCATAAAGTCCTGTATTTCTGAGAAAAAAATCAAAAAGATATAGTTACCTGATACCCTATATATTTTATTTAATGATTTTGTTTATTGTCAGTCTGCACTGGTCTCTACTAGAATGTAAGCTCCATGAGGACAGGAATTCTTGTCTGTTTTTCTACTCTATTTCCAGTCCCTAGAACACTACCTGGCAGTTAGTAGGCACCTAAACATATCTGTTAGATGAATGAATGTTTGTTAAGGAATTAGAAAGCTGGAAGGGTAGATTTGAATTACATTATGATGAATTTTGAATGCTTTTGAATGGATTTTGGCATTTATTTTAATGGGTGGCCATTGAGAATTCTGGATTATAATAGTCACATGATCAAAACTATTTTTCACAAAGATCACTGTGGTAGCAAAATGGGATGAGCCTGGCAATGGCATCTGTATTTCCCTTTACAGAGGCAGTCTTCCTTTTCTCTCAGCCCATGGAGTGTGGGTGGTCCTGCTACTTCAACTCTTTCCCTTTCCTCCAGGGATGGTCAGATGATCCAGCTTGGCCAATGGAAGCATTTCATCTCACTGGATCACAGTGATTGGCCCAAGATCAGACACTTGCCTTGAACCAGACCAGTGAGATGGACTCTTACAATTTAGGCCAAAGTGTTAGAAAATAAGTGCTTCATACACATATTGGTATTGCCAGTCTGAAAATATGTGAGCCTGAAGTTGGTGGTGACAATAAAAATCTGCCTGAGAATGAAGCTGCAGGGGAAAAAAAAAACAGAGACAATAGATAAAGGGAGTCAGTGACTGATGGCCTCATTTCCATTCCTGAATAGAGCCACCCTGAAGTCAGTACTCTGAATTTTCAATAACACTGGAAGCTATCCCATCACATTTCTTTCCTGTCCAATCACATTCCCTACCTGCTCGAATTGGCTTTCATCTGTTTGTAATGGAACGGTTTCTGAGTGTAGTCTGGCAATATGCTAATCCTTTAACAGTCATCATTCATATATATCGCGGTGCCTACTCACTACCAGGTAGTGTTCTAGGCACTGAAAATAGAGTAGAAAAACAGACAAGAATTCCTGCCCTCATGGAGCTTACATTCTAGTGGAGACCAGTGCAGACAGACAATAAACAAAATTAAGTAAAATATCTCTCAGTTAACAATATGTGTTCTGGGAGAATAAAATGAGGCAGAGTGAGAACTGGGAGAACAGGCTAACAGTGGTTTTGCAGTTTTACTGAGTGTGATCAGAGGACACATGACTAAGAATGACTGATACTGCTGAGAGAATCAGCCTTTATGAGGAGAAAAGCTTTCTTTCTAGTCAAAGGGGACTTCTGTCCCCAAGGTAGGACTATGCCTGGCATATGGATGAACAGCTAAGACACAGTGTATGAAGGAAGTTCACATGAGATGAGTGTGGCATTGCAGGAGAACCACTTTAAGAATCAAACTTGCCAGGTGTGGTGGTGCACACCTGTAATCTCAGCACTCAGAAGGCTGAGGCAGGAGGACTACTGTGAGTTAGAGGCCAGCCTGGGCTACATAGTGAGTTCAAGGCCAGCCTCAACTATATGGCAAGACCCTGTCTCAAGAAAAAAAAGGAATATTCACTATGAAAGACAGGAAGCCATTAGACAGTTTTGAGCAGAGATGGGGTATACCCTGACATGTATTGGAAAGGATCACTCTGGCCACCTGTGAAGAAGGGCAGGAGTGAAAGCAGAAGGCCAGACAGGAGACCATGGAAACCAGGAAAGAGAGGAGGTAGCTTGGCTGGTGATGGGAACATCGAAGGTAGTGAGAAGTGAACAGCAACAGGACCTATTTAGAAGGTAAAGCCCAGCATGCATTGCTAATGAATCGGACGTGGAAATCACATGAAGAAAAAAGGAAGTGCTGGGGAATATTGCAACATTATCACTTGGATACCTTAAAGGATAGAGTTGTTATTAGCAGATGTGAGGAATACTGAAAGAGAAGCAAGTTTGGGAATGAAGGTCGGGTGTTTGGTTTTATTATTTTAGATTTAAGATACTTGCTAGGCATCTAAGTGAAGACACAGAATAGGTGGTGGAATAATAGAATCTCAGACCTGAAGAAAGAATCTGCACTGGAGTTGTAAAGCTGCACCAACCTCAGAGAAGGATCAGAGGGAACTTCAGCCTGATCAGTTATATTGAGGAAGATTCTCTTGCTGTGTTTCACCTTTCCTTTGTCACATCCTCTTTCTCCTATTTGCAGCTGTAATTGGCTTGCAAGGTATATTAGTCAGCTTTTTGTTGCTGTAACCAAATACCTGAGGCAAAATAACTTAAAAGAAGAAAGATTTCTTTTGGTTCACAATTTCAGAGGTTTCAGTCCATGGATAGCTGGCTCCATTGCTTGAGGCCAGTGTTGAGGAAGAGCATCATGGTGGAAGGGTGTGGTAAAGGAAAGCTCCTCACCTTATGGAATCTGAGAAGCAGAGAGGGTGGGAAAGAGACAGGAAGGGACATGGACAAAGACATGCCCTTCAGAAGCACTCCCCAAGGACCTACTTTTCAAACCAACTCCACCTTCTAATAGACAATTCAGGTGAACCCATCAATCCACTCATGAGATCAACACTCTCAAGATCCAATCACCATTCTAGACCCCACCCCTGAACTTTGGGGATTAAGCCTTCAGCACAGGGATCTTTAGGGGACATTTCATATTTGCAACGAGTTCAGATGTCCTTTCCTCATGACATGAGTTCTAAAGTTCAGTACCCCTAGCCAACAAGACTTTTTTTTAAAAGTTTTCAACTTTAAAGTTCAGCTCTTGGAATCCAAGAGGACAGGAATAACAGAGTACAAACAAACAAACAAACTCACCAGGAACAAAGATTCTTATACATGAAGTCTCAAAGAAAACTGGAAATTCCAGGGATGAGCATAAGGAGGAGCAAGGAAGGCACAGAGAGTAACACTGGAGCTGACAGGTGGCAGAGGAGGTGTTGATTCAGAATCCTGGTGGGTTTCATCAACTGATTAATACTGAAATGCTCTGCCGATTTTTTGCTTAAAATAGGAACAATGAATATGGAAAGATCTTTTAAATGTTAATAGAAGCAGTATTAAGGAAGAAAATTGGACCTATTGTTTTGCAAACAGCTGAATCTACTGAAGCAAATTTAGTATGTGTTTCTGAGGGCTCCTTTCAAAATATGCTTAATTATAATAAGCAAAACTCCAGGAGGCACACTGTAGGGAAGAGACCTGGGGATATGAAATCAGATGTGGCTTCCAGCTCCAGTTGTGTGGTAAATCACTGACTTCTGAATATCACATTCAAAAAATGTAAATTCTAAAATCACTAGTGTTTGTTGTGCAGTGGAAGAAAGGCAACATACTTAGTAATGATAGAACCAAAAGCATTGAGGGCTGCCGTGTATAGGCACCATATTAGGCACCTGATGGGTACTGAACTAAGGCTTCTACATCTGCATGATATGAAAGCAAGAGCGAACACTTTCTTTTTTTTTATTTTATTTTATTGGTACATTTAAGTTATACAATATAATGACATTCATCTTTGGAAATTTGCACTTTTACATAATCTCTCTTGGTTTTTATTTTCCCCCTTCCCCTGCCCTCCCTTCAACCCCTCCATCCCTCCCTATTTACAAAGGCTTTGTTTCCATTTTTTCCCTTTCTCATATTAATTTCATTCCCTTCTTTCTTTTCCCCTACCCCTCCCACTTCCCCTTCCCTTTTACTCCTTTTCTTCCTATTTCACATTATCTATTATACCTTTTAGTCCTTATTTACACTTTCAGTTTCTCACACCAGAGAAACTATTTGGTATTTACACGTGTGACCTATTTATTTCGCTTGAGTATGCCCTCAATGTGCATCCATTTTGTTATAAATATCTCTAATTTTTCATTTTTTATGGCTGAGTAGTACTCCATTTTATTTTTTAAAAAACAACATTTTCTTTATCCAGTCTGCAGTTGGTGGGCACTTGGGCTGCTTCTAAGTTTTAGCTATTACAAATTGTGCTGCTATGAACAGGGGAGCACATATATCACTATGCTATGATTCTTTTAATTCTTTGGGGAAGATACCCAGCAGGGGAATAGTGGGGTCAAATGGGACTTTCAGTCCTAGTTCTTTGAGGTATCTCCATACTGATTTCCACAGTGCTTGCACCAGTCTACACTCCCAACCAGCAGTGGAGCAGGGATCCTCTTTCCCCACAGCCCTGCCAGCATTTGTTATTGGTTGATTTCATGATAGCAGCCATTCTTTCTGGAGTGAGGTGGAATCTCAGCATTGTTTTCATTTACATCTCTCGAATGGCCAGTGATGTTGAACATTTTTTCATGTATTTATTTGCTATTTCTACTTTGTTTGAAAAATATGTGTTCATTTCAGATGCCCATTTTTGGATTGGGTTTTTAAATTTGGAAGGTTTTATTGTTTTAAGTTCTTCATAGATTCTAGATAGTAGACCTTTGTCTGTGGAACAGCAGGTGAAAATTTTTTCCCACCTTGTGGGTTGTCTCTTCACACTGCTGGTGGTTTCTCTTGCTGTGCAGAAGCTTTTTAGTATGAAGAGATCCCACTTGTTGATTGTTTGTGCTAGTTCACGGGCAACTGAGGTTTTGAAGATTGAACACTTTAAAGAGCACCAGTATTCAAATCCCATATTTGCCACATGTGGTGAATGTCCTAAAGCAAGGTATTCACCCTATTGGGCTCAATATCCTCATTGGCAATAATGTTTCTTAACCTCTTTGTTAAGGAGATTATGAAGATTAACATTGCTACTATATGAAGACTTAGCATAGTGCCAGCACATAATAAATAATAATTATTAGTAGTACTTATTTCTACTACATGTAATTCTTATCACAAGGCTCTGAGGTATGTAGTCATTAATCTTGCCATATTACAGCTATCAAATTGGACTGATTAAATAACTTGTCCAAGGCCACATGGCTAGTAAATTATACAAATCACTAGTAAGTAGTAAGAAAGTAGACAATAATTATTTGTATTTTAGTAACTGGAGGGGACTGAGCAATCTTTTGGCTTCTCCCTAATGTTTAGCAAATTGCAGATTTCCATTTCTCAGCTGAAGTGCTGTTAACTTCTATCTCTGTCCAGCTGTCTTCACCCAAATACCCAGTTATCACTCACATGTCACCATTTCAGAGATGACTTGCCTGATCATCCACCTAACATAATCTCCACCACCCGGATTAGTGTAGCCCTGTTGCACTGATGTTACCCAGTTTTGTTTTCTTTACAGAAATTATTGGTTAACATGCTCACTTGGTTATTGTCAGTCTCCTTCTACAGAATGTAGGCTCATGAAGGGCGAGGGCTTTGGCTTCCTCACTACTCTATCCCCCCTGCCCAGAATAGTCCCAGCACAGAAGTTGATGTCCAATAGATGGATGTTGATTGACTAATAACAATTCCCTTACCACCTGAGAAAGAGCCTTTGCACTGTGTCTGAGCCTTTACACTGTGACCTCAATTTCTTTCTCTTCTGTATCCTTTTCATTTAATATCCTATCTTGGATCTATCACCAAATGACCAAAGAGTTGGGATTAATATTCCTATTCTCTTTCTTCCCTGCAATTCCTCTCTCCCATACATTTGTTTACAAGGTTAACAGGACACTGTGATCAGACTTGATTTTCTCCTCTCCCAGAGGCGAGTGCTAAGTTGTGAAGCTTAACGAGATTCCCATTGCTCTCACTCTTTGTAACTGTCATGCTGTGGCTGAACCAATATTGGGACTCATATTGTATATCAGAGTTCATTTTGTTCCCATACTATTGTACCTGCAAGCAGAGTCTCTGGCAAGTTTGTTTTAATAACAGGATTCCAGAGGGAAAATGCCAACTGAATTCATTACAAAAATAAATCGAAACTACATGAACAGGCTGGAGTGGAAAAAGACTTCTGAGAAATTTTCTTTTCTCAAACTTGGGCCCCAATCATAAATTGGCAAGCAATGAAACATAAAACAGCACTCATTGGAAGATGAGATTCTCTTGGTCAGAGCCACCAGATGCATCTTGGTCTTTTTGAATCTGTGATACCCTCTCCATTAACCAAGAGAAGAAGACCTTGTCGCCAGGAAATTTTCTTTTATTTCTCCTTTCCTATAATATTCTTGCTGTCAACAGAAATAATGTCATGATAATGATACATATGTCCACTCTATACTACTCACTATTGCTAAGTCTGGGATGACTTTTAGCTCGACTTCCTATTCACAATCTAATTGGAAGACAACACAAAAGATCCATAAATCCGTAGGGTTCCAGTTTGACATGACTACAGCCATTTTTGTGTAACTACCTTTTGCCAGCTAGGTGTCCCTGGCACACACATCAAGCCCCATAGGACAAACAGCCATTAAGATAGCCAAGTACGTTGTACCGAATACTGGTGCCCAGAATGTTTCCTCACTGCATGTTAGTAGTTTTAGAGGAAGACCAGGTACATTATGGTTAACTGTGGCTCACCTTTACCTGGCTCAGCATATAAACTCCTTCCTCCTGCTATCTGTCTTGCTACCACCAAGGCATATTTCTGTCCCTAAGTTCCCAGTGAATTACACTTTGTGCAATTCTGAACCTGTCCACCTCTTTCATCGGTCTCTTGGCACTTTCTGCCATTGATGGTCAATTTTCATACACCAAGATCAGGTTTTTCTGAAACAAAACAATCATGAATTGTGACAAGGACTCGGAAGGACTGAAATGCAAGGTAGAAACCTACTTTAGATAAAGCAGACAAGATTTAAGCTAAAATCAAAAGAATGAGAAGGTCAGTTGTGTGAAGTGTGTGTGTATAGGAGCATATGTGTGCACTCATGTGCCTGTGTCCACCAATAGCCACACCCCAATCTGTGGTTAGGGAAGGTACATTTCTGGCCAGAGGCCACTCATATATTACAAGGAAGGGTTTTTTTGAAGAATGGGGATTTTTTGCTTTAATCTAAAAATCTATTTTCTTTTTAAATTGACACATGATAACTGTACATATTTATGTTTGATATATTACACATGTATGTATTATGTAATGATCAAATCAGAGTAATTAGCATTTCATGTCCTTAAAAATTTATCATTTCCTTCTATTGGGAACCTACCAACTCCTCCTTTTTAGTTCCTTATAAAACATTTAACAAATTATTTTCACTCTAGTGTGCTCTAGGACACTAGAACTCATGCCTCCTGTCTGTGTTTTGATACACCTTATCTAACCTTCATCTACTTTCCCTTTCTCATCCTTCCCAGCTTCTAGTAATTACTTTTCTACTCTCTAATATTTTTTGAAAGGTAAGTTAAATTGTCACATTTATTTTTTATGAAAGTATATTTTAAGTTATTTAATTGACAAAAATGTTATATATTCAAGGTGTGCGGTGTGATGATTAGACATGCACATACATTGTGTACTAATTACCACAGTCAAATTAACTGACATAACCATCATCACCCGTAGTTACATTTTTGGAACTAGTTTGATCTAACTTTGAATTACACACTCTTTCTATGGTCCTCTCCAGTTTCTCGCTTAAATCAGAGATGATGGAGGATGGGTGCCTAATTGGAGAAGGAGGTTAAATGTCTTCTTCTAGCATCCTCTGCATAGTGTGGTGATTGCTGAGTGAGCTCCCGGGGGGAGCTGGAGTGAGCCTGCAGCTCAGAAAAGACCTGACTCCGCAACAGCAGGGAGGGAGGGGTGTAGGAGAGTAATGGAAAGGAAAGCAGCACGGCCAAGAAGAGCTGTGCTGGTGGAAAGTGTGGCTGGCCAGAGGCCCAAGAAGATAAGTAGAAGAAGGAAATGTAGAAAGACCAGACCCAAGACCCAGGCAGGATGAACTTGAGTCCTCCTTTGGGCCCACTCTGTGAGCAGCATTTAGATAGTGACTGAATTCCAAAATCCATTTTGAGTCCTATAGCCAGACTGCTTTTTCCCATTTTCTCCTTTATTCATTCAGACAGTAGGTACTGAGTGTATTCTAATGCTTGGCCCTGACAATACAAAGATAAGTAAGATAGTCTGTGATTGGTCTCCTCTGAAGTAAATTCACATGGTCCTCAAAGTTTTACAGTTCGGATATGAAGTGTCACTCAAAGACTCATGTATTTAGGGCACTAACATCATCACTGAATTAATCAATTGATTAGTTTATAGCTGAATGGGCTGTTAGGAGATGGAGCCTAGTTGAAGGAAGTAGGCCGCTGGGGACTTGCCTTTGTGGCTCTTTCCCTCTGCTTCCTGGTTACCATGAGATTAAGCAGCTTACTCTATGATGCCCTTCCAACATTGGACACTTACCATGGACTGAAACCTCTGAAATTGTGAGGCAAAATAAGCATTTCCTCCTTTAACTTGTTTTCTCAGGCATTTGGTCACAAAGACAAAGAGCTAACACATCAAGTCAGCCAGCAAGTGTCAAAGGCAATGGCCCAAATGACACCTATCATGTTGAGTGCCAGTTTTGGACCAGGCAATGTGCCAGTTCAGGGAGTCCAAAGGGAAGTAAGATCATTGCACCTACCAGAGTCTAGGACTCAGTAGAGGAGACAGTCTCTCGGAACAGGAGCTGTGGGAGAGAAAATGCAGGAGGGTATGGATGCTAAAAAGACAGTTCCTAACTGATCAGGTCTAGGAAGTCTTTCTTCAGGAAATATTCCTTCTTTCATTCATTCAACAAATAATTACAGAGCCCATATGAGGGCTAGACACTGCTTCATGTGCTAGGGACCCAATGAGAATGATAAGACTCCCTATCTTCATGGAGCTGACATCCCAGGGAGAGGAGGAGACTAGAAACAAATAACAAGCAAACAAATAATTCAAATAATTTGGTAGATCAATGGCCCCCAACCTTATTGGCACCAGGAACCAGTTTTGTATAAAACAATTTTTCCACAGACTGGGGTGGAAGGCAATGGTTTCCAGATGATTCTAGCACATTACATTTGTTGTTCACTGTCTTAGTTACTTTTTCTTGTTGCTTGAGACAAAATATCTGACACTCAAAGTTAAAAGAGGAAAGGTTTCTTTAGGTCACAGTTTGTAGAAATTTCAGTTCAAAATCAGTTGGCTCAAAAGCAGGGTGACAAGGACAGACAGGCATCACAGAGGAGAAACAGTTCGTGGCAAGAAGGTAGCAAAGCAAGCAAGCAAAGTGACAAGCCTCAAGTGACCATAGCAACTTCTTTCTGCCCCTTTTATATATTCTATCTAGGCTACTTAGCTTAGGGCTGGTGCCAACCCAATCAGTGGACTAATTTAATAATCACACACCCTCAATCCTAGCACCCAGACTTACACCCTTAATCCTAGTATCTCACCATGAATCAATCCCAGCATCATGTCCTTGATCCCAGCAGCACAAATACTAGATCCAGCTCTCTCCAAAAAGCCCCACCTATGACTGCATGAGACTTTGAGGAGACATCTAGACACAAACTATAACATTCTGCCCCTGGGTTATTTTAGAGGTGTGCTATTTTCATTTGGTCTTAGCCCTTTGGCACTCTCGGAGATTTCTCCCATAAAGTTAATCATTGATAAGCCTAACCTAAATCCCTCAAAGGAGTCCAGGTGGTTGGAAATCTAAAACATTAGAGGTTCAGGGTCATGAAGCTACTCTTGACTTTCACTGCACTCTTGGAGGAAGCCTTGTGTCTTAGTTATTTGCTGAGACAAAATACCCAACACCCAAAGTTAAGGAGGAAAAGTTTATTTTGGCTCACAGTTTGTAGAGGTTTCAGTCCATAATCACCTGGCTCCAAGACAGGGTGGCAAGAGAGCATCACAGAGGAGAAACACTTCATGGTGGGCAGAAGAAAGAAGGCAGACTACAACCAATAAACCATGAACACAGAGCTTTCTGTCCCTTATATCTTACCCAGACTCAAACCCTTAATCATAGCATCAAACAAAGAATCAATCCCAGCATCATGTCCTTGATACCAGCAGCACAAATCCTAGATCCAGCCACCTTCAAAACACCCCATCTATGACCACGTGAGGCTTTGGAGGGACATCTAGATATGAGCCATAACATGCACTTTATTTTTATTATTATTGCATTATAATATATAATGAAATAAGTATATATCTCACCATAATGCAGGATCATTGGGACCCCTGAGCTTGTTTTCCTGCAACTAGGTTGTCCCATTTAGGAGTGATAGAAGGTAGTGACACTCAGTGTGTGTCCCTTGGACCCTTGACTTATGAACTCGATTCACTCACGAGGGCTGGTTGTAATTCACATTGGTCAATTGAAGGCTCAGGCTCCTCTACACAGCCTTCAAAGTCTCTCCTGTATACAGGCAGATCTCAGTGTCCTTAGAGAGACATTGTCCCGGGATTTCTCAATTAACCCCACACAGGAAAAGATGTTGTAATGTTCCTTCCAGAACTCTTTAAGGGTTAAATCTGTATCTGAGACTATCTGGAAGCACAAGTGGTCAGCATTTAGGTTGTAACTCAAGACTTTGGCCATAAGTTGAAACTAAAATTCCAGTTGTAACCAAGTTGTTCATATGTCAGGCCAGTCATAACTCGAGGGTTGATTATAAATAGTCTAATCTTGTTTTGGTTGCTGTCACTACAGAAAACCCTGCTTCACAAAGACAGAAGGTTGGAAATGGACCTCTCAGTGCTTTTATGGCAATCTCAGGATATTCTGGCTTGACTTTAATCTAAAACATATGGAGATTTGAAATTGTCTCAAACCTAATTTTAAGGCCATCATCATTTGAATTTTCAAGCAGTTGATCCTCTTCTGACATGGACAAAGTCAATTCACCTGGCTGATTCACAAATGGATTGTGGATCCATTTCCTCCCAGTTTGGGGGCCTTCTGTAGTTGGGAAGTAATGCTCAAATTCTTTTGAAAGGTGGCATAGGTAATTATGCACCAGCCAGGAGAAAGAAGACCATTGGTCAGTCTTTCAAAATCTCTGCTAAGGTTTGGATCATGTCAAAAACCCCAAGTTCAGTTGTCACCCCCATAATTACAGTTTGGCTTTGAATGTATTCCATTCACTTGCTGACTCAAGCACAGATGTCACTCTCCCCTGAAGTGACAGATTGAGTTCACTGAAAAGGTTGAATATGTCACATGAGTAAGCAAGTTTTGGGACCCATTCTGGGTCACTGAAGTGTGTTGCCAGTGGTGACTTTTTATAAAAGAAATCTCTGGAGTGGCTCTCATAACTTAGAAACTCTGGCTAGTGATATACCTTTAGAAATCCAGGCATAGTGATGCACACTTGTAATCCTGTCACTCAGGAAGCTGAGGCAGGAAGATCACCACGGGTGTGAAACCAACTCGGGCTACCTAGTGAGCTCAAGCCCAGTCTACATAGTAGGATCTTGTGTCAAGAGACAAAAAAAAACAAAGAAAAGAAAAATAAATCTGATCTCTGGAGTGGTTCACATGACTCACAAACTCTGACCAGTGATCTACCTATACACACCCATCTTGCTCCCGTGCCTAAGAAGACATGTGTGCTCTGCATCCATCTCCTCACAGAGCTGTGTGAAAAACCATGATGTAAGGGCATGTACAGTAATGTGTTTGATATTTTAATCACTTCCTCCAAAACGTTGCTAAGTTCAGGTGAGTTTTTTTGGCTAGCCAGCATTTCTCTGTGGATGGCAGAGTGCACAGATTCATATCCAGAAGCAACCTCTTTGACCCAAGTACTGAAACCAGAAAGCTTCTCAGGCATAGCAGCTGCTCTGTCTGTGCATATACCAACACAGAATGACCAATTCAGTTTTTCTGGTATGTAATCATTCCACACCTGTGGTTTTGGTTGGTAACAAAAGTGCACATCCTCCTGAAAAACAAATCTCACAAAAACAAGCATTGTTCCCTCATTGTCAACATTGGCAGACTCATCAACCTGGATTGGTATTTCATTAATCCTCTCTAATAATTATGCCTCAATATCCTTTACTATTTCATCAAATTCTGTAATTATGGTACTAGTCAAAAAAGGAACACATGCCACCTTTTAAACTGCAGCCTTTCCTAGAAATTCATGACTCATATTCTTAGCAGCAGCCAGAGTCAACTCTTTGCCAATAGTAACGGGCTTCTTAGCTTTAGCAATGTGATTAGTCACCAAAAATGATGCTGTCAGTGCAAATGTATTTGTTGAAGTAGTAGCCTTCAATAATTGCTGCTGTTCTTCACATTCACTTTTTTCCTAAAGAAAAACTCCAAAGACATGTCTTTTAATGCAGGGTGCTTTGTATCCATGTGATGAAGCAGTTTTGAAGGTTTTGTGTCTTCACTGGATAGTAGGTCACCACATGTTATGCAAAGTAGGCTTGGAGAATCTGAATCACCTGTTATAATAACCTGTAATTTAAGTAAGACGCTTGGTACAATAATACCTCAGTTCATGAACACTTCTGTTTGTGAACAGTCCGGTTTGCAAACAGAAGCATTTAGTAAAATTTTGCTTTCATTTTCAAACTCTGCAACAGGTGATGAACATGACCATGGCCATCTTCCCAGCATGAACATGAACATGGCCATCTTCCCCAGAATCATGGAACGAATTAAGTTTGTGAACCAAGATACCACTGTATTTTCTTTTAAATGTGGTTTTCTTTTTGTTGGCAGCTTTAGAGTCTCCTGCTATCTTATCATTGAGTCTTTTCAAAGAAGCTCTCCAGTGATGTTTGTTTTTTATTCATTTTGGCTAGGGTTAGCTCTTGGGCTTACCAAAACTGTGACTGAGTACACAGTCTTAGAAAGAGGCACAGGTGGAAGTGGTAAATAAAATAATGGGCATGCCATGTATGGATTAAAATAAATGTCAGATTCTAACTTAAAACCTGCCACCAGATGCACCTATACAATTGAAGTACATCAAATCCCTTGCTACTATAAGTACTGATACCAGATGAAGCTTAATTGTCACTTGCCACTCACTAATAGGGTTTTGATATGGATCTGCAAGCAATTTATTTATTAAGGTCTCTGTGCAGTCAAACCTCTCTATTAATCTCAATTTGTTTTTGCAGCCACACCCCACCACTAGTGTCACTACCTCAGCTCTACTTCAGAACATCAGGTATTAGATTTGCATAAGGAGCATGCAACCTAAATCTCTTGCATGTGCAGTTCACAGTTGGGTTCAGGCTACTATTAGAAGCCTGGCCTTAGTGTAGAGACTGTAGGAAGGACAATATGACCAAAGTGACCAATAGTGAGATAGATAGGCAGGAGATGGTAGAGTAACAAACAGGGCCAGTTTATGAGGGCCCAGTATGGATTTGAGATTCTATCCACAATGCAATGGAAGCTATTAGAAGGTTTTAAGGAGACTGATAGAATCCAGGGCCTCATACAGGCTAAGCATGTGCTCTACCACTAAAATACACCCACAGACCAATACTGATATATTCTGATTTACATTTTTAAAATATAACTCTGGCCAAGTGGATTGTTGAGCACATCTGAATAATGGTCAAAATATATGGTGACTATTTAAATGTTTTAAGTTATTACAGTAAAAGACACATCATTGTTAATCCTTCTCAATATACTCCCTCACTTCAAACACATTTATCCCATCACTCCTGCCACTTTCTGAAGCAGTTCTGAAAGTCCTCTTTTGTGAGTGGCCTAATGAGATGTGATCAAATTTCAGTGAATGCTGCTGCTAAGAGTCATCCAACAGAAAAGAAGGCTCATAAAAACATTGTCATGTGTCCTCATCCACCTTATTCACTGGATCCGGCACCATGTAACTTCTGGCTCTTCCCCAGTCAAAATAAACATGAAAAGTAAATGTTTTAAAACATCAAGGTAGCCACAACAGAGCACCTAAAAACACTCACAAAAGAGGACTTCCAGATCCATCTTAGAAAGTGGCAAGAATGATGGGATGAATATGCTCAAAGCAAAGGAGAGTATTTTCAGGAGGATTCATGGAGAAGTGTCTTTTACTATAATACATTTTAAAATTTTAAATATTCACCATATTTTTCAATCAAACCTCATAGATTAGGAGCATTTATATATTATTAGCCTTTTATTTTGGAATAATTTAATAAGTGCACAAAAGTAACAAAAATAGTACAAATATTTCCCATAACTTTCATGCAATTTTCGATATTGTTAATATCTTACCTGGCAACATCCTTCACAATTAAAACATTCTTATGAGATTATCACTGACTCATCAGTAAAACTGATTTTACCAGTTTTTCTACTAATGTCCTTTTTCTATTCTAGGGTCAAATTCAAGACAGCATATTTTATTTAAACCCATCCTATTCCAAATAGTCTTCTATATTTGAGTAAATGCCCAAATCAGCCAGAACCCACTTATGTTTCTTGTAACTAAATCTTGATAGATGGGTTTAGGCACCCATGGACATAGACAAGGAGCAGCCAGAGACTTAGGTGGGGCAGCCATAGACATAGGGATAGCCATGGCCATAGACAGGGCGGCCATGGGCATGGATAGTAAGGTACAGTCTTGAATATAGATGAGTGGCATCCATGGACACATATGGGGCAGATGTATATTTGGATAGATAAAGGGCAGTCATGGACATAGACAGGGTAGGCATGGACATGGATGGGGACAGCATGGGTGTAGAGAAGAGAAGCTGTGTACATAGATAGGGGCAGCCATGGACTCAAGAAGAACATTTCCAGAGGCTGCTTCATTCATCAAGGCAAAAAATGAGGAGCTGTTAAAGAACAGGGCAGGTTTCAACTTAGTCAAAGTAGTCACATCGATTACTATTACCTGATAAATAAAGTTAAGGTTAACACCCCAAGTTCAAGAAGAATACAGTCTTAGTCTTTTGGATCAAATAAATTTAGCTTTCTAAAAAACTTAATACATTATGTTAAATTTTCTCATTTTGTCTACGAAGAGTAAAACCTTACACATACTTCTACTGGTTCAGCACATAGATTCTCATTCAGGAAAAAATGACTTTTAAGGAAACTGTGGATTTATGGAATTATAATAACTAAATCAACAAATATACGCTGAGTACCTTCTATATGTCAAACGCTGTGAGATCCACTTGTGAAAGTTGTGCTTCCTGCCTTTGGAGAGCTTCAAGCCTATGTGACATCAGAAGAGCTCTGGTTTTAGAAGCATTTTGTGGACCAAGTGTCTTAGTTACTTTTCTCTCTTTGCTAAGACAAAATGCCCAATACCTAAAGTTAAAAGGGGAAAGGTTTATTTAACTCAGTTTGTAGAGATGTCAGTCCATAATTGGCTGGCTCCAAGGCAGGGTGGTGTGGTCAAAAATAGCAAAGCAACAAGGGACCTTAACAGTATCTTGCTGCCCCTTTTATCTTATCCAGGCCACTTAGAGTAGTATCACTCACACCCTTAATCATAGTGCCCTGAAACTAGCATTGCACCATGAATCAATTCTATCATCATGCATTCTAGATCCAGCCACCTCTGGAAAAGCCCCAACTATGACCAAGTGAGGCTTTAAGGGGGACATCTAAACGTGAGCCATAGCATCAAGGAAAATCAAATAACTACTGGCAGAGTTACCTCTTTGGAGATTTGTTATAAAGCTGGTGGAGCTGGTGATTAAAGGCAATTTGACATGTCTGTGTGGCTGAAAGATGAGTGCAGTGATGCACAGTAGATCATTATCAAGGATGGAAAAGTTAGCTACTCCTCTTTGTGGAAAAAAAAAACTTCATATCAAAGTTGAATTTTCTAAAATAATTTAATCAGAGGAAATCAAGTTTCCTGGCAATTTACCTAACCAAGCTGTTATTGTTTTAACTTGTCTTTATTGTTTTTCCTGGTCATTTCAGTTGTTCCAACAGATCCTCTGTTAGGAAATCTTGGAACAAATGATAAAGATCTTGATCCTCATTAAGAAGATTAAAAATTAATGACAAAGATTACTGAATGTCTACAATAAGCACAGCAGCTAAAGATGAGCAGCTCCTTGGCTGCACCCTGAGCAGCAGCAGAGTGGTAAAGAACAAAGAGCAACGGCAGTTGACGGATGCTGAGGTCCTGGGTTCCAAGTAAGCTCTGGGCCACCTGTGAGAGACTGTCCAAGGCAAAGTCAAGCCATTGACTAACTGTTGCTTTTTGCTTCCTTTTCCAAATCTGTAGTCAAAGAACAGTGGTTACTTTTAAATAGGAGCTTGAGCACATGCATGAAGCTCAACAGAGGAGCTTGGTAAGAATGAAAAATCCTAGGTCCCTATCCCAGGACTCCTGAATTGATTTTAGGATTGGTATTTTGTGTAGGTCCTTTAAAAGATGCTAACCTTGGGAACTGCTGTTTTCCAGGCTCCATTACTGACTATGGATGGCCAATGAGGGAGAAGGTAGGGAAAATGCAGATTACCTTGGAGGAGGTCCACAGGAGGCGGTCGGTAGAGGCAGGTGCAGGGGACCATTTCTGGTTGGGCCATTCCTGTCCTTACAAATAAGCAATGGCAATTTTTGGTAAATTTGAACAGTCTGTGGATGCTCTGTAAACTCCATTAGCTATTTTTGCTGCTTAGCGTGCCCTTTCCCAAAGCAATTGTCCACCTTAATTCTGCAGGAATCTCTGGGCTGAAAACTTCCACAGGCCAAGATTACTCTGAATCTGCCCAACTTTCACACAGAAGACTCTAAAACAACCTTAAGCAAACTAGTTGAGAAAATAAGCTCTAGCCAGGCATGTTGGCACACACCTGCACTTGAAAGGGTGATGCAGGAGGATTACTGCAAGTTTGAGGGCAGTCTGGGCTGCATAGTGAGTTCAAGGCCAGCCTGAACTAAATAATGAAACCCTGTCTCCAGAAAAAAAATGGCTCTAGAATGTAAATATTAGAGGGCTTGTGTCCTTGGACATCAACTGTGCCTCAGTTTCCTCATCTGTACAGCATGTTTACCAACAGGATCCATCTCATCCGATAGCAAATGAGATATCTAGCTAATGCCCTCAGCATGTGCCTGAAACAGAATTAATGCAACATAAATATTTTTTCAAATGTTCAACTTGTTAAAATTGCTGGGTCCCCCCAGGGGAGAAGTATCCACACACACCACACCCAGCTAACACTAAAGTCTCTGTAGTGAGGTGGGGAAAAAAGAGCTATGAACTTATTGATGGGAAAGCAGATGGTGCTCTGTGGAGAACTCAAAGAGCTGTGCATGGCTGTGTGGGAGGCAAGAGGGTGGAGGAAGGGGAGCTATTCAGGGCCCCCACTTTGCTGGGGTGGGAATCGTGTGACAGGAAAGGAAGAGAAAAGGAGGAAAGTGACAAACTCACCATGGTGTGTCTGTCATCATGGATGAGCAATAGAGATGATAAGAATCCTCAAGACAAGCTGCAGTCATTAGAGCAGGAATAAAAAGGCTCATTATTAGAGGGAAATTAACGCTCTATGAAGCCAGAGCTTTTAGAACAAAGAGAATCAGACTGACATTTTCTCCAAGCTTGGGGAGCATTGTTTTATTGTTGATAGGTGACAGGCTTTAGGGTCCTTTGCTTTCTCTTATTTTGTTTCATTCCCCCATTTTCTCGTGCAAACCCCAGGCAGAACCCTGAGGGGAGTCTAGGAAAAACCCCTCGAAGGAAGGAAGGAAGGAAGGGGAGTGTTTCTTATCACAGAGAGAAGTCTGTGCTTTGAAAGGCTTGATTTGAACTCCTTAGAAAATACTTTGGAGACCTAGCTGTAAAATCTCATCATACCCAACCTTATACTTTCCAAAGGAGGCAGCTCAGGGAGTGGAGGGGGGTATGAATGTAGCTATCAAGCCTAAATTTAAACTAGGCTTAAATTAAGGTGACTTAGTGTAGTACCTTGGCAAAATCCCTTGACCCTTCTGAACCTCAGTTTATGCATCTGTAAAATGGGATTGAGATTATAGCCAACCTTCTAGAGTTATTGTGAGAAATGCATGAATTGTCAAATTGTCATAGAGCAAAGCTCAGGGAAATTGCCCTGTCATCAACATCACCAAAGTTGATGTCACTAATTTCTAAGAGGTTATAGGAACAAGAGAAACCAACTTGAAATCAAGAAGTTGTAAGACTTTGAATCATAGAAGCATTCAGAAAAAATAAACACACAAAAACTAAAACTAGAAATTCCATTTGACCCAGCTATCCCTCTTCTGTGTATCCCCCCTAAAGAGTTAAAGACATCATATTACAGATGCAGCACAACTCATACCTAGATATTGGAATCAGTCTATATACTCACCAATAGATGAATGGATAAAGAAAATGTGGTATTGGGGGCCGGGGATTTAGCTCAGTGGTTCTGCTGCCTGCCCTGCAAGTGCAAGGACCTGAGTTCGATCTCCAGTACCAAAAAAAAAGAAAAGAAAATGTGGTATATATACAAATAGAGAGCTACTTTGCTATAAAGAAGGATAAATTTGAATCATTTGTAGGAAAATGGATACATTTTGAGACTGTAATGTTAAGGGAAATAAACAAAACACAGAACCTTAAATATCATGGTTTCTCTTATATGAGAAATCCAAAGTACAAATACAGAAAAAGTAAAAGACAGATCATAGGAAACAGTGAGATAGACTTTGTGGAGATGGGAAGGGGATCTGGGATGTGGGTAGAGGGGAGGACGGGGAAGGGAAGAGGGAGTAAAAATGGTTTGCATTTTATGTACCACAAGCATACATATATAATAAAAATAAAACTATAATCTGACTTCAACTCAAAAAGATAAAGTACACAAATCACATTTCAATTCTAGCAACCATGGAAGACAGTCAGATTTATTTTTCTTTTTGAAAAAGCAGTTATTTCCAGGGCCAGAAACCCATATCTCCCTTTAAGATAAGGACAATATTGCCATCTAAAGATAGATTCTCTCAGGATTTGCCTGTTGTTCCCACCCCACTTGCAGTGACCAGTCTCCTTCCATCCCCACCACTGATTCCCTGAGACACAAACAGCTCAGGGAGGGAGGCAGTTCTTGCACTTCTATTCTAAGTTTTCTGGTGTTCTACATTCAAATGTTTGAGCTTTCCATGTTCCATCCTCCCAAGAACTGTGGATCACTGCAAAGACACTTTAGAGAGAAAAGATACATGAGAATGAGAGTAAAAGGGTCCAGAATATAGCCAAGGACTGTGACTCAAGAAATAAAAACACATCCTCCCACTGAATTATTCCATAAAGACCCAACTGTATGTCCATGGGGGTCAGGAGCTGTGCTAGGGGCTGGATGGCATAAAAAAGAGAACACAGTCATTGATACAGGAGTTCACAGCCTGAAAGGCAGTAACAAATGCCCACAGTGGCATGGAGAGAGGCCTCCTCAGGACTGGTGCAGTGACACCTTCTGATGAGATTATTAGGCTCATGTCATGGGGACCAGCCTCAGGGATACCAGGTGAACATCCAGAGATGTCCCAAAATATCTCCCCATCACCCACTTTATTTTTTACCACACCTGAACTCTTTTCTTAATCTTCACTATTTCAGACCCATAGTCAAAAGCCAGTATCCCTCATAGTCAGTCATGCCAAAACCTTTGCCTTTAATTCCCTTGATGGAAATTTGTAGTTTCCAAAAATTGTAGGTTTAATGTATGATGGTAGATTTTGTCCCCATCTTACAGATGAGGGACTTAAATGATTGGCCAGTGGCCTCACAGCTAAAAGGTAAAAGAGCTGAGGTATAAACCAACATGTCTTGACTCTCTGTGTAGTGCTCAGTAGTTTAGCCAAGGATCATCACTATTTCTTGGTACCTAAGTCATACTCTTTCTTCTCCAAAGTAAATACTGTGTGACTCTGGGGGGAAAAATGTATTTGGACTACAGTTAATACTCTATACTGGGGACACCCAGTCGCGCAGAATACGCTGAATCAGTCCCCTGCAGACAGGCAGGTCTGAGCACGCCCTGCTGAGGTTGTGAGTCACATGGAACACGCCGAATCAGCCCGCTGCAGACAAGCAGGTCTGCAGACACCCTACCGAGGTCCGAGCAGAACACACTGAATCACCCCAAGCCCCGGCAACAATCCACTGGACACCGCCCCCCCACCCCGCTCCTCTATACAGCCACCTGGTTCCACACTACAAAGACGCAGAGGACACCAGACCACGGTACTGAGTCCCGCTGCTCCTGGCCCAGAGGTAGAGGCTTCTCAGCCGCCGTCCCACTGCTCCTGGTCCAGAGGAAGGGGCTTCCCAGTCACCATCCCTCCTGCTGCTCCCAGCCCAGAGGAAAGGGCTTTTGGGCCACCTTCTGTCCTGCTGCTCCTGGCCCAGAGGAAGGGGCTTCCAGGCCACCATCCCTCCCACTGCTCCCAGCCCACAGGAAAGGGCTTCTGAGCCTCCATCCCACTGCTCCTGGACCAGAGGAATGGGCTTCCCGGCCACCATCCCTCCCTCTGCTCCCAGCCCACAGGAAAGGGCTTTTGGGCCACCATCCCTACCTCTGCTCCTGGCCCCTGTCCCACCTCTCCCAGCTCAGAGGAGGTAATCTGTGCAGGCGCCAACAGCGGCCCCCCTCCCCAGTCTAAATGAGAAAACATGTAAATAAGTCTAAAAACCAGACTTCCAGATCACCTACAGCAACCCCAAAGGGAAATGAAATGGAACACTCTGATACTCAACCACCTGGACTCACTGAACTGGCAGCAAAAGGGGATCTGGGAAAAATGAAATCAGAAATAATTTCTCAGATAACAGGAGAAATTGTGCCCCTAGTGCAAGACATGATTAATAGATCTAGAGAGGAGCTCAGGAACATGATGGAATCCCAACATAGGAAACAAATGGAATCCATAAAACAGATGCAAATAGATTTCCAGGACATGAAAAACTCCACTGAAAGTCTACACAGCAGAATGAACCAATGTGAGGACAGAATTTCAGATATAGAAGATAAGATTGCAATTAGTGACCAGGAAAAGAAAAATTGCTTCAAAATTATAAGGGAACATGAGAAATCAATCCAGCAGCTGCTAGATGATGCAAAGAAGAATAACATAAGACTGATTGGACTCAATGAAGAAACAGGAGAGAGTGCAGATGACATAAAAAATCTCTTCATAGATATAATTGCAGAAAACTTCCCAAGCAGGGGAAAAGAACTTGACATACAGATAAGTGAGGCATATAGGACTCCAAATAGCCTTGATCAAAAAAAATCTACACATAGGCATATAATTGTTAAGATTCCAGAAACTCAACAGAAGAACAATGTTCTACAAGCAGTCAGAGAAAAGAAACAAATCACATACAAAGGAAAGCCCATCAGAATCACAGCAGACTTCTCAACACAAACCATCAAGGCAAGAAGAGCTTGGAGTGACATATTCTAAGCCCTAAAAGAAAACAGCCTCCAACCCAGATTGATGGACCCTGAAAAACTATCTTTCAAAATTGATGGAGAAATAAGATACTTTCATGGCAAAGAGCACCTTAGGAACTTCATGAATACCAAACCAGCACTCCAAAGAATTTTACACAATAGCCTAGGAACAGACATTGAGGATCACAACCCCAGGAAGCAAAGCAGAATGAACCCATCTGGCATGACAAGAAATTAAATGTAAAGGGGGAGAACCCAACAGAAAGAAAAAGTCACGACAATGACAAGTCAATATGTGTCAGTTATAACCATCAACGTTAATGGTCTCAATTCACCAATCAAAAGAAATAGACTGGCAGAATGGGTCAAGAAGCAAAATCCAATACTATGCTGCATACAAGAAACACACTTAATTCAAAAGGAAACTCATAGACTGAAAGTTAAAGGGTGGAAAACAATACTGCATGCTACAGGAACCCGAAAAAAAGCAGGAGTAGCCATCCTCTTGGCAGATCCAGTAGATTTCAAACCAACACTGATTAAGAGAGATGAAGAAGGACACTACATCCTTGTAAAGGGAAGAATCCAAGAGGAAGAGATGACAATCATAAATATCTATGCACCAAACACTACTGCACCCAACTATATAAAACAAATACTAATGGACATGAAAAGTCACATATGCACTAATACAATTGTAGTGGGGGACCTCAACACCCCACTGTCACAGATAGATCAACTAGACAAAACATAAGTAATGAAATACTAGAACTCAATCAAACTCTTGAACAAATGAACTTAACAGATGTTTACAGAGTGTTCCACCCCACAAAATCAGAATACACATTCTTCTCAGCTGCACATGGCTCATTCTCAAAAATAGACCACATACTAACACATAGAACATGTTTAAGTAAGTGCAAAGGAATTGAAGTGATCCCCTGTATATTATCAGACCATAGTGCGATGAAATTGGACATCCATAGCAAAAGAAACTCAAAAAATTTCATAAGCACGTGGAAATTGAACAACACACTTCTGAATAACCAATGGGTCACAGAGGAAATTGAAGAAATCAGACAGTTCCCTCAATTAAATGACAACGACAATACAACATATCAGATTCTATGGGACACAATGAAAGCAGTCTTACGAGGGAAATTCATAGCAGTGAATACGCACATTAGGAAAACAGAACGAGCCCAATTAAATAACCTGATGCTGCCCCTCAAGCTTCTAGAAAAAGAACAGGACAACCCCAGAGCTCATACAAGGGAGGAAATTATAAAGATCAGAGGAGAAATCAATGCAATGGAGACTAAGAGAACGATACAAAAAATCAATGAAGCCAAGAGTTGGTTCTTCAAAAGAATCAACAAAATTGACAAACCCTTAGCCAACCTTGTCAGAAAAAGGAAAGAAAAGGCCCAAATCCATGCAATTAGGAATGAAAAAGGTGAAATTACAAAAGACCCAGCAGAAATCCAGAGAATCATCAATACCTACTTCCAGAACCTATATACCAATAAGATGGACAATACAGAAGAAATGGACAGATTCCTAGATACATATGAATTACCAAAGTTGAACGAAGAAGACCTAAAAATTCTGAACAACCCAATATCAACCAATGAAATTGAAAATGGAATTAAAAACTTATCAACTAAGAAAAGCCCAGGCCCTGATGGCTTCACTGCTGAATTCTACAAGACATTTAGAGAGGAACTGCTGCCACTACTGTTTAAACTCTTCAGTGAAATTGAAAGGGAAGCAATACTCCCAAATTCATTCCTGGAAGCAAGCATCACCTTGATCCCCAAAGCAGAGAAAGACCCAACTGAAAAGGAGAACTATAGACCAATCTCATTAATGAACATAGATGCAAAAATCCTTCATAAGATACTGGCAAACAGAATGCAGAAGATCATCAAGAAGATCATACACCCTGATCAAGTGGGTTTCATCCCAGGGATGCAGGGATGGTTCGATATATGCAAATCAATCAATGTAATACACTGTATCTACAGAGCCAAAGACAAAAACCATATGAATATCTCTATAGACGCAGAAAAAGCATTTGACAAAATCCAACATGCATTTATGATAAAAACCCTACAAAAAATTGGAATAGATGGTCTCTACCTCAAACTGATAGAAGCCATCTATGAAAAACCAACAGCCAATATCATACTAAATGGTCAAAAACTGAAATCCTTCACACTAAAATCAGGAACAAGACAAGGATGTCCACTACCACCACTCTTGTTCAGTATAGTTCTGGAAACATTAGCTACAGCAATTAGACAAGAGAAAGAAATAAAAGGGATAAAGATAGGAAATGAAGGAGTCAAATTGTCATTATTTGCAGATGACATGATACTCTATATAGAAGACCCCAAGAACTCCTCCAAAAGTCTTCTAGACTTAATAACCAAATTCAATAAAGTAGCTGGTAACAAGGTTAACACACAAAAATCAATAGCTTGCCTCTACACCAATGACAGACTCACTGAGAAAGAAATAGCGCAAATAATTCCTTTCACAATAGCATCCAAAAAACTGAAATACCTAGGAATCAACCTAATGAAAGAAATCAAAGACCTCTTCTCTGAAAACTATGACACTCTGAAAAGAGAGATTGAAGATGATATCAGAAAATGGACAGACATCCCCTGCTCCTGGGTAGGAAGGATTAATATAGTGAAAATGGCCATACTTCCAAAACTGCTATATAGATTTAATGCAATTCCAATTGAGATCCCAGCAGCATACTTCATGGACCTTGAGAAAACAATCCAAAACTTCATTTGGAACAAGAAGAGACCCAGAATATCAAAAGCAATTCTAGGTAACAGAGACATGGCAGGGGGTATCACAATCCCCAACCTGCAACTCTACTACAAAGCTACTGTGATAAAAACAGCATGATACTGACAAAGAAACAGGCTTGAGGACCAGTGGCACAGATTAGAAGATGCAGAAACAACGCCAGACACACTCAGCCATCTCATCTTCAATAAAGGAGCCAAACACCCTCACTGGAGGAAATATAGCCTCTTTAATAAATGGTGCTGGAAAATTTGGGCTTCAACTTGCCAAAGATTAAAACTACACCTGTATCTCTCACCATGCACTAAACTAAAATCAAAATGGATTAAAGGTCTAAATATTAAAATAGAAACTCTGAACCAGTTGGAACAGAGGTTAGGTAGAACCCTTGAAGACATCGATGTAGGAAAAGATTTTATGAGCAAAACCTCAGTTGCCCATGAACTAGCACAAACAATCAACAAGTGGGATCTCTTCTTATTAAAAGGCTTCTGCACAGCAAGAGAAACTACCAGCAATGTGAAGAGACAACCCACAATGTGGGAAAAAATCTTTGCCTGCTCTTCCTCAGACAAAGGTCTACTATCTCGAATCTATAAAGAACTTAAAAAGATCAGACCTCCCAAATTTAAAGACCCAATCCAAAAATGGGCATCTGAAATGAACAGACATTTCTCACACAAAGAAGTAGAAATAGCAAATAAACATGAAAAAATGTTCAACATCACTTGTCATTCGAGAAATGCAAATGAAAACAACGCTGAGATTCTACTTCACTCCAGAAAGAATGGCTGCTACCATGAAATCAACCAATAACAAATGCTGGCGGGGCTGTGGGGAAAGAGGAACACTACTCCACTGCTGGTGGGAGTGTAGACTGGTGGAACCACTGTGGAAATCAGTATGGAGATACCTCAAAGAACTAGGACTGGAAGTCCCATTTGACCCCGCTATTCCACTGCTGGGGATCTTCCCCAAAGAATTAAAAGAATCATACCACAGTGATATATGGGTCCCCATGTTCATAGCAGCACAGTTTGTGATAGCTAAAACTTGGAAACAGCCCAAGTGCCCATCAACTGGAGACTGGATAAAGAAAATGTGGTTTTTTAATAAAATGGAGTACTACTCAGCCATAAAAAATGAGAAATTAGAGACATTTATAGCTAAATCAATGCACATTGAGGTGATACTCTGAAGTGAAATAAATAGGACACACATGTATAAATACCGAATAGTTTCTCTGGTGTGAGAAACTGAAAGTGTAAATAAGGACTAAAATGTATAATAGGTCATGTGAAATAGGAAGAAAAGGGGCAAAAGGGAAGGACGTGGGAGAGCTAGAGGAAAGGATAGAAGGGAATAGGATTAATATGAGAAAATGGAAAAATAGGAACAAAATCTTTGTAATTAGAGAGGAATGGAGGAGTTGAAGGGAGGGCTGGACAAGTGTGAAAAATACAAACCAAGAGAGACTATGTAAAGGTGCAAATTTCCAATGATGAATGTCATTATATTGTAAACCTAAAATGTACCAATGATTAGAATGAATGATTGATAATGCAAAATAGGAAGAAAAGACCCAAAGGGGTAGGGGTAGTGGGAGAGGCAGGGGAAAGGAAAGAAGGGAAAGGAAAAATGCTGAGAAATGGAAATAAAGTCTTTGTAAATAGGGAAGGGTGGAGGGGTTGAAGGGAGGGCTAGGAATGGGGAAAAAATAAGAACCAAGATGCATTATGTAAAGGTACAATTCCCAATGAGAAATGTAATTGTGTTGTATACCTACAATGTACCAATAAAAGGATTTAATAAAAAAAATAAAATAAAATAAAAATATACTGCATTCTTCAAAGAGCTCTGGGGAAAGAAAGCTGAAAATTTTCATGTCCTTCAAGACTTGCAGCAGAGGTTACTTCTCCTGTCCTGAGAGTATAGGGAAGGGTCAAGGAGTCAGGGAACAGCTCATAACACCTGCCAGTTCCTGGGTCCTTCCTGTGCACCCACCACCCTGCTGCCAACTTCAGCCACATGTGCCCCAGCTGCTCTGACCTCCCACCCTGCCCCTTAGGGATTCCCCACCCAGAGTGCCAACCTCAGGAACAAGTCTCCTCCTGCTGCCCATCCACGAGTCCATAGGGAATGATCTGGTAATTCTCATGGATGCTGTGCACACCAATACAGTCCTGCTTTCCTGCCTGGGGTACTTTATCCTTGGACCCCAAACCCCGGAGAAGCCATATAGACATGGTTCCTGTCTGCTCACCACATCCCTGGCACATGCCATGTATAAGCCTTTTCCCCAACTCTGCTTTGCATTTGCCATGTTGGAGCTACAAAGTCTCCTGTGTCCCCTGGGTCAACATGTCCTTGCCTCTAGCCCTTGTTTTTCAGGGACCAAGAATCTATACACAGGGTAGGCAGGAGCAGACTGCCCCCCTAGAGTTTCCACTGTCCACATCTACCCATTTCCTCCTCCAGGCCCTATACTCTTCTCCTTCAGTCCAAAGCCATATAAACAAACAGGGAAAATGGAGAGTCTGGACCCCACAAACCAACTGAACATACCTGGATAATTCTGGAAAAGTGATAGCTCAGGGAGAACTTGCAAGAATGGATCTAATAATTAACTCTTTTTTAAAACCCTGCAGTAGCAATAGTTGTCATTTATTGAGTCCTTACATTTCTAATTAACCCTCACAAAAACCTTTGAAATAAGTACTTCTATGGTCCTTGAGTTAGATCAGAAAATAGCAGTCATTGTGAAGGGTGCATTCTTCAAGCTAAAAAGTAAGAAGATGGTCCCCATATCTCTGACCCCAGAACCTTGATTTTTAAGCCTATCACAATCCTGAGTCCCAAACCTGCCCACCTTGGCTGTGTTTGGAGGGTTTGCAAATCCAGGCAGCATCTCTTGCTACTTGGTTGCTCTGAGAAACAGTGACTATGGAGGATTTAAGCAATGGGTTGGGGGGTGGGAGGAAGAGTGGAGGAGAAGCTGTTAATTTTAGATCTGTAATTCAGACTCTTCATTAAGTGGCAGAGGTGTCACTCTGCCCTTATTTATGCCATCTGCATCAAGGCCTATGATTGCCTCAGTGGGAAGATCCATCCTTCACATCCTTATACACCCTGTGATGATAGAGCTTATCACAAGTCCCCAGAGAAGATTCTAACCTTTGGCAGTCTCTGGTCATTTGCCCCAATCTCCCCAATTCATGCCCCAATATCTGGTACAGTCTTATAAGGTAGGAGAATCTTCCAGAAATTTGTTCTTTAATCCAGGCACACCACAAGGGTATCAGGATGATAAAACTACATTATGGTCATTTGGACACCATATTACTGTATGTAGGTCTCCTAGCTGCCCTCAGCAGTAATGACTTATGGATCCTATCCCCCTAGGACACTCAGTGTTTATATTAGTTCTACATAAATTGAAACTCAGGCAATTTTTGACATAAAGTAAAAACCTCAGAATTAGAGCCAGGGGATAATACTACTCCTGTTTCAAATTATAAAAGATTATAGGAGCTCACATCCACCTGGTGTTTACTATGTTCCAGGCACTATTAAAGTATGGTCCTGGACTACTGCATCAGTTTCATCTGGAAGCTGGTTAGAAATGCATATTCTCAGGCCCAATCTGGACTCACTGAGTCAGAAACCCTGGGGATAGGCCCAGAAATCTGTATTCCAAAAAACTCTTCAGGTGATTCTGATGCATTCTAAAGTTGGGAAACCTGCTTCTAAATTTAAGTTTGAAGGAAGTCCAAAGTTACTGGAACTATTGGACATTACTGTTTTCATTTTATAGAAAATAAATCTAAGTCTTAAAAATATGACATGACTTGTCCAAAGTGAGTAGTAACACCAGAACTAGAATGCAGGTCATTCTATCCCCCAAGTTCCTGCTTTCTTATCCTCCTGGTAAAAACTTAAGACAACCAAAAGCCATGAAAACAAGCAGCTATTCCTGAAGAAACTAAAAAGAGGGAGATTCATTTCAGTCAGGAAAAAAATAAACATATATTGAACATCAGTTATGTTCCAGTCACCAAATGCGATGGTTGAATGTTGGTGTTCCCCAGAATTTCTCTCTTTAAATTTCAGTCCCTGAGGTGAAGCTATCAAGAGATGGAGCCTTTTCGAGGTGGTTAAGTTAGGGGGCACAGGCTTCATGAATGGGATTTGTGCACTTATAAAAGAGACCTCAGAGGGGCCCAGGATTTAGCTCAGTGTCACTGTGCCTGCCTCACAAGCGCAAGGTCCAGAATTCAATCCACGGTACAGAGAGAGAGAGAGAGAGAGACAGAGAGGGAGGAGCGGGGGAGAGAGACCTCAGAGAAGCCCTTTGCCACCTTTCTGTCCTGTCAAGACACAGCAAAAGCACACCTACTATGAACCAAAGAACAACCCCTCGCCAAACACTGAATTGGCCAACACCTTTATCTTGGACTTCTCAGGCCTCAAAACTGTGAGGAGTAATTTTCTGTTGCTAAAAAGGCACCTAGTTTTGAAGACTTGCTATAGTAGCCCAAACAGACTGAGACACTAGGCACCAATTCTCATCTCATTTACTCCTTACAATGGGCCATGCCAGCTAAGCATTCTTAAATCAGATCAGGGAGGCTAAGCAAGTTCTCCAAGCTCTCAATAAGTTGCAGAGTAGAATTTGAATCTTGCTTAGTCTTTCTCTAAAATCCTCACAGCCTCCCTGGAGCACATTTATACATTCAGCAAATCCACGTGTTCTCATGGCAAAAAAAGAAAAAATTAAAAAAAAAAACAGGAAACTAAGGATGAATGCATATATAGCAGTAAATGAGATCACCCTGCTTCAGGGCTGAAAATCCACCTCTGAAGCAACTGTGGGACTTTCAGAGTGTCACCAGTCTATTCCACCCTCCTCTTCTTCCCCTCTCAAAGGCCACCAGCCATATCCCCCTCTCTCCTTGTGAGTAAGGAGAAGACAAGTTCTTACCAAATTGAACATGTTGATTCTCTTCCTAGTAGCTGAATATTTACCCACCTTTCTGTGGAAGCAAAGCCTTTAGTTGGTAATAATGCCAGGATTAGCACAAGTTGCCAATTGGAGCTTTAGCAATATTCAGTGAGGATTATCTTAAGGTAATGGATGCCTTTAGCCAGCTCTCCACACAGAACACATACACACCCTCAAAACTAGCTGGGGATTTATCAGCAACCTTCCAAATCAATGATTTAATTGACTTCCAGGCTTTGTGTGCCATGAAATGTCTCTACAGTCAAGCAGCACAGAAAGGTACAAACTTACATACATTTTTATATTAACTACAGTTTGCCAGCTTACTCTTTTGTAGATTTTATTCTTTTTTTTGTATTAAATTCTTTTATTGGTACATTGTAGGTATACAACACAATTACATTTCTCATTGGGAATTGTACCTTTATATAATGCATCTTGGTTCTTATTTTTTCCCCATTCCTAGCCCTCCCTTTATGCCCTCCACCCTTCCCTATTTACAAAGACTTTATTTCCATTTTTTCCATTTCTCATCATTTTTTCCTTTCCCTTCTTTCCTTTCCCCTGTGCCTCCCACCACCCCTACCCCTTTGGACCTTTTCTTCCTATTTTACATTATCGATCATTCATTCTAATAATTGGTACATTTCAGGTATACAATATAATGACATTCATCATTGGAAATTTGCACCTTTACATAGTCTCTCTTGGTTCTTATTTTTCACCCTTGTCCAGTCCTCCCTTCAACCCCTCCATTCCTCCCTATTTACAAAGATTTTGTTCCTATTTTTCCATTTTCTCATATTAATCCTATTCCCTTCTATCCTTTCCCTTAGCCCTCCCACTTCCTTCCTCTTTGCCCCTTTTCTTCCTATTTCACATGACCTATTATACATTTTAGTCCTTATTCACACTTTCAGTTTCTCACACCAGAGAAACTATTCAGTATTTACACATCTGTGTCCTATTTATTTCACTTGAGAGTATCGCCTCAATGTGCATTGATTTAGCTATAAATGTCTCTAATTTCTCATTTTTTATGGCTGAGTAGTACTCCATTTTATTAAAAAACCACATTTGCTTTATCCAGTCTCCAGTTGATGGGCATTTGGGCTGTTTCCAAGTTTTAGCTATTACGAACTGCGCTGCTATGAACATGGGTGCACATATATCACTGTGGTATGATTCTTTTAATTCTTTGGGGAAGATCCCCAGCAGTGGAATAGCGGGGTCAAATGGGATTTCCAGTCCTAGTTCTTTGAGGTATCTCCATACTGATTTCCATAGTGCTTGCACCAGTCTACACTCCCACCAGCAGTGGAGCAGGGTTCCTCTTTCCCCATAGCCCCACCAGCATTTGTTATTGGTTGATTTCATGGTAGCAGCCATTCTCTCTGGAGTGAAGTGGAATCTCAGCGTTGTTTTCATTTGCATCTCTCGAATGACCAGTGACATTGAACATTTATTCATGTATTTATTTGCTATCTCTACTTCTTTGTGTGAGAAATGTCTGTTCATTTCAGATGCCCATTTTTGGATTGGGTCTTTAAATTTGGGAGATCTGATCTTTTTAAGTTCTTTATAGATTCGAGATAGTAGACCTTTGTCTGAGGAAGAGCAGCTGAAGATTTTTTCCCACATTGTGGATTGTCTCTTCACACTGCTGGTGGTTTCTCTTGCTGTGCAGAAGCCTTTTAATAAGAAGAGATCCCATTTGTTGATTGTTTGTGCTAGTTCATGGGCAACTGAGGTTTTGTTCATAAAATCTTTTGGTACACTGATGTCTTCAAGGGTTCTACCTAACCTCTGTTCCAACTGGTTCAGAGTTTCTATTTTAATATTTAGATCTTTAATCCATTTTGATTTTAGTTTAGTGCATGGTGAGAGATACAGGTGTAGTTTTAATCTTTGGCAAGTTGAAGCCCAAATTTTCCAGCACCATTTATTAAAGAGGCTATCTTTCCTCCAATGAGGGTGTTTGGCTCCTTTGTCGAAGAGGAGATGGCTGAGTGTGTCTGGCGTTGTCTCTGCATCTTCTAATCTGTGCCACTGGTCCTCAAGCCTGTTTCTTTGTCAGTATCATGCTGTTTTTATCACAGTAGCTTTGTAGTAGAGTTGCAGGTTGGAGATTGTGATACCCCCTGCCATGTCTCTGTTACCTAGAATTGCTTTTGATATTCTGGGTCTCTTCTTGCTCCAAATGAATTTTTGGATAGTTTTCTCGAGGTCTATGAAGTATGCTGCTGGGATCTCAATTGGAATTGCATTAAGTCTATATAGCAGTTTTGGAAGTATGGCCATTTTCACTATATTAATCCTTCCTACCCAGGAGCAGGGGATGTCTGTCCATTTTCTGATATCGTCTTCAATCTCTCTTTTCAGAGTGCCATAGTTTTCAGAGAAGAGGTCTTTGATTTCTTTTGTTAGGATGATTCCTAGGTATTTCAGTTTTTTGGATGCTATTGTGAAAGGAATTATTTGCACTATTTCTTTCTCAGTGAGTCTGTCATTCGTGTAGAGGAAAGCTATTGATTTTTGTGTGTTGACCTTGTAACCAGATACTTTATTGAATTTGGTTATTAAGTCTAGAAGACTTTTGGTGGAGTTCTTGGGGTCTTCTATATAGAGTATCATGTCATCTGCAAATAATGACAGTGTGACTCCTTCATTTCCTATCTTTACTCCTTTTATTTCTTTCTCCTGTCTAATTGCCATGGCTAATGTTTCCAGAACTATATTGAACAAGAGTGGTGGTAGTGGACATCCTTGTCTTGTTCCTGATTTTAGTGTGAAGGATTTCAGTTTTTGACCATTTAGTATGATATTGGCTGTTGGTTTTTCATAGATGGCTTCTATCAGTTTGAGGTAGAGACAATCTATTCCAATTTTTTGTAGGGTTTTTATCATAAATGCATGTTGGATTTTGTTAAATGCTTTTTCTGCATCTATGGAGATAATCATATGGTTTTTGTCCTTGGTTCTATTGATATAGTGTATTACATTAATTGATTTGCGTATATCGAACCATCCCTGCATCCCTGGGATGAAACCCACTTGATCAGGGTGTATGATCTTCTTGATGATCTTCTGCATTCTGTTTGCCAGTATCTTATGAAGGATTTTTGCATCTATGTTCATTAGTGAGATTGGCCTATAGTTCTCTTTTTCAGTTGGGTCTTTCTCTGCTTTGGGGATCAAGGTGATGCTTGCTTCCAGGAATGAATTTGGGAGTATTGCTTCCCTTTCAATTTCACTGAAGAGTTTAAACAGTAGTGGCAGCAGCTCCTCTCTAAATGTCTTGTAGAATTCAGCAGTGAAGCCATCAGGGCCTGGGCTTTTCTTAGTTGATAAGTTTTTAATTATGTTTTCAATTTCATTGGTTGATATTGGGTTGTTCAGAATTTTTAGGTCTTCTTCATTCAACTTTGGTAATTCATATGTATCTAGGAATCTGTCCATTTCTTCTGTATTGTCCATCTTTTGGCCTATAGGTTCTGGAAGTAGGTATTGATGATCATCTGGATTTCAGCTGGGTCTGTTGTAGTTTCACCCTTTTCATTCCTAATTGCATGGATTTGGGCCTTTTCTTTCCTTTTTCTGACAAGGTTGACTAAAGGTTTATCAATTTTGTTGATTCTTTCAAAGAACCAACTCTTGGCTTCATTGATTTTTTGTATCGTTCTCTTAGTCTCCATTGCATTGATTTCTCCTCTGATCTTTATAATTTCTTCCCTTGTATGAGCTTTGGGGTTGTCTTGCTCTTCTTTTTCTAGAAGCTTGAGGTTCAGCATCAGGTTGTTTAATTGGGCTCGTTCTGTTTTCCTAATATGCATATTTACTGCTATGAATTTCCCTCGTAAGACTGCTTTCATTGTGTCCCATAGAATCTGATATGTTGTATTGTCGTTGTCATTTAATTGAGGGAACTGTCTGATTTCTTCTTTAATTTCCTCTGTGACCCATTGGTTATTCAGAAGTGTGTTGTTCAATTTCCACGTGCTTATGAAATTTTTTGAGTTTCTTTTGCTATGGATGTCCAATTTCATCGCACTACGGTCTGATAATATACAGGGGATCATTTCAATTCCTTTGCACTTACTTAAACATGTTCTATGTGTTAGTATGTGGTCTATTTTTGAGAATGAGCCATGTGCAGCTGAGAAGAATGTGTATTCTGATTTTGTGGGGTGGAACACTCTGTAAACATCTGTTAAGTTCATTTGTTCAAGAGTTCGATTGAGTTCTAGTATTTCATTACTTATTTTTCATCTAGTTGATCTATCTATTTGTGACAGTGGGGTGTTGAGGTCCCCCACTACAATTGTATTAGTGCATATATGGCTTTTCATGTCCATTAGTATTTGTTTTATATAGTTGGGTGCAGTAGTGTTTGGTGCATAGATATTTATGATTGCCATCTCTTCCTCTTGGATTGTTCCCTTTAAAAGCATTTAATGTCCTTCTTCATCTCTCTTAATCAGTGTTGGTTTGAAATCTACTGGATCTGCCAAGAGGATAGCTACTCCTGCTTTTTTTCGGGTTCCTGTAGCATGCAGTATTGTTTTCCACCCTTTAACTTCCAGTCTATGAGTTTCCTTTTGAATTAAATGTGTTCCTTGTATGCAGCATAGTGTTGGATTTTGCTTCTTGACCCATTCTGCCAGTCTATTTCTTTTGATTGGTGAATTGAGACCATTAACATTGATGGTTATAACTGACACATATTGACTTGTCATTGCCGTGACTTTTTCTTTCTGTTGGGTTCTCCCCCTTTACATTTAATTTCTTGTCATGCCAGATGGGTTCATTCTGCTTTGCTTCCTGGGGTTGTGATCCTCAATGTCTGTTCCTAGGCTATTGTGTAAAATTCTTTGGAGTGCTGGTTTGGTATTCATGAAGTTCCTAAGGTGCTCTTTGTCATGAAAGTATCTTATTTCTCCATCAAGTTTGAAAGATAGTTTTTCAGGGTCCATCAATCTGGGTTGGAGGCTGTTTTCTTTTAGGGCTGATAATATGTCACTCCAAGCTCTTCTTGCCTTGATGGTTTGTGCTGAGAAGTCTGCTGTGATTCTGATGGGCTTTCCTTTGTATGTGATTTGTTTCTTTTCTCTGACTGCTTGGAGAACTTTGTTCTTCTGTTGAGTTTCTGGAATCTTAACAATTATATGCCTATGTTTAGATTTTTTTTGATCAAGTCTATTTGGAGTCCTATATGCCTCACTTATCTGTATGTCAAGTTCTTTTCCCCTGCTTGGGAAGTTTTCTGCGATTATTTCTGTGAAGAGATTTTTTATGTCATCTGCACTCTCTCCTATTTCTTCATTGACTCCAATCAGTCTTATGTTATTCTTTTTGGCATCATCTAGGAGCTGCTGGATTGATTTCTCATGTTCCCTTATAATTTTGAAGCAATTTTTCTTTTCCTGGTCACTAACTGCAATCTTATCTTCTGTATCTGAAATTCTGTCCTCACACTGGCTCATTCTGCTGTGTAGACTTTCAGTGGAGTTTGTCATGTCCTGGAAATCTATTTGCATCTGTTTTATGGATTCCATTTGTTTCTTATGTTGGGATTCCATCATGTTCCTGAGCTCCTCTCTAGATTTATTAATCATGTCTTGCACTAAGGGCACAATTTCTCCTGTTATCTGAGAAATTATTTCTGATTTCATTTTTTCCAGATCCCCTTTTGTTGCCAGTTCAGTGGGTCCAGGTGGTTGAGTATCAGAGTGTTCCATCTCATTTCCCTCTGGGGTTGCTGTAGGTGGTCTGGAAGTCTGGTTTGGGGACTTATTTATGTGTTTTCGCATTTCGACTGGGGCGGGGGGCTGTTAGCGCCTGCGCGTATTACCTCCTCTGAGCTGGGTGAGGTGGGCCAGGGGCCGGGAGCAGCGGTAGGGATGGTGACCCAAAAGCCCTTTCCTGTGGGCTGGGAGCAGAGGGAGGGATCGTGGCCGGGAAACCCCTTCCTGTGGGCCAGGAGCAGCGGGACAGAAGGTGGCCCAAAAGCCCTTTCCCCTGGGCTGGGAGCAGCGGGAGGGATGGTGACCGGAAGCCCCTTCCTCTGGACCAGGAGCAGTGGGACAATGGCTCAGAAGCCCCTACCTCTGGGCCGGGAACAGTGGGACTCAGTACCTTGGTCTGGTGGTCTGGTGTCCTCTGCGCCTCGGTAATGTGGAATCAGGTGGCTGCCTGTCTGCAGTTGGGTGATTCGGTGTCTTCCGCGTGACTCAGGACCTCGGCAGGGTGTGCACAGACCTGCCTGTCTGCAGCGGGCTGATTAGGCGTCTTCGCGTAGATTTTATTCTTTAAGTAATTTGCTAATAATTTTCACCTAAAGTCATGATATTTTTACTCCTTGATTCATAGATGTAAAGAGACATAAGGTGAAAATTCTGAATGAAAATATTGTTGACGTGCATATATAAGTAGCCCCTAAATCTAAAGGCAATCTCTGTCACTTCCCAGTTTACAACTCATAATTGGCTCTCATTTGTTTTTAGGAGGGAGCCCAGGCATCCCGGCCAGCTTTGCTAAGCACTTTGTGATCAGGTGGCCAATCACACTGCAGTCCCAAAGTCTGACACACTTGCTGCATGTCTTCTGCCCTGATTAGGCAGTGCACAGCCAGTTCCTGGACGGTCACTCTCCAGGGCCGCGCATTCTCCATGTCTTTGGAAGTGTTGAGATCTCTGCCTGAGACACCCTCTTTGTTTCTTTACCAACATAATGCCTACTCTCCCTCCAAACTCAGCCCCATTGCCTTCTCTTTAGCTTAATCTTCCCTGACCTCTAGTGGCACTCCCATGGCACCATGTGCTGACCCTCACACACTTCTTTTCAGTGGGTTCATGAAAGTGTTTACTTCTGTGTCACTTCCAAAACTAGGAGGTTCATGAAGGCACCTCATCAGGGCCCAGCACAGGGCCAGGCACATAGTAAATACACATAGTGTCTTGGTTGAATGAAGAAGAGAATGAATTAAAGAATGAAGAATGCCTTGGAACCAGGGATTTAGCTCAGTGGTTCCGCTGCCTATCTCACAAGCGCAAGGTCCTGAGTTTGATCCCCAGGAACAAAAAGATTGCCTTGTATTCATTTTTAATGCAGACCCTGGATACACCAAGGAAATGAAAGATGTGATTGTTCTCTCCTAATACTCCTTAAAAAGTTGCTTCTAGGGGCCAGGGATTTACCTCAGTGGCACCGCTCCTGCCTCACAAGCACAAGGTCCTGAGTTCAATCCCCTATACTGCAAAACAAAGTTGCTTACACACACACACACACACACACACACACACACACACACACACACACCCCTGCCCCGGGGACTGCTATGGTCCAACATGGCTATAAAGATGTCAAAGATACAGAAACCTTTGTCGGAAGCACTACCTAGTTGAGCCTACTTTCAATGTTTAGATGAGCCCAGCTGTGGCAGTATCCACCAGACACTTGATATTGGTAAGAAAACCAAAGCTAGGCCAAACTCCCGGAACTAGTTTCAGCCTGGAATTATCTGGAAATTCAGTTTGGTTCAGTGTAAGTATGTTCTATGTATTTGTGGGGGATCTTAAGTATATAGTTTGTCTTATATGAGAAATTCAAAATATATACACATATAAATAAATAGCAAAATAAAAGAAGTAGGGAGAAGTTCAAATAATTCCCCAAATTCTCTATTCCATTATTTCAAAAATATTTCAATATATATGCAAATTCATTTCATTTATACTATTAGTTTCTCTTAGTCATTGGAAAGAAAGTTTCGTGCTATTGTTTGTTTCTCTTTTGTGAGAGAGTCCTTTTTGTCTATGACTTGTACTCTGAGTAACATTTAGGCCTTTCTTTTAAGATTATGGTACACAGTGTATTAACTATTGTTATCTTCTAATTATTTTGTTTTTTACAGAAGTGAGAAAAGTGTTTTTATATTTTTAATAATATCTACATATATTACATTAAAATTTTAAAAATTAAAAAATAGATGCATCGCGGAAAACTCAAACCTAAAGCAATATATCTATCTAATAAGCAGAGGAAGACTATTCCCTGATATTGGCCCATCATATGATTCTCCAAAGATAGCCAATGTTAAGAATACTGTAGAGGCTGATATGATGCAATTAGCCTGCAAGACAGTGCTAACCCACAAATGACTGCATACAGCATATTACTTGAATATTTTTATTAGTTGCCATGAAATAAAAATCAAGTTTCCCCATAACTGATATACCTTCATGGAGCTCCTAGTTTTGGAGGTGAATGCTAAGTAAACAGGTCACAACCCAGCATGAAAAATACTATGGTTCCTGCCTTTTCACAGAAAATCTAAAGGGCAGTGATTAGCTTCAGCTGACTGGTACCAGTTGCTTAACACGAGGCCTTCTCACTAGGTTGTCATAGTTCCTTCCTGGACCACAAATCAAGCCAGTTTGGCCCCTATATGCACTGAAATTTGCAATCACTGATATGTATCCTTATAAAAAAATTCTATAATGTCCTGAGGGTAATGAACACTGCCTACAGCCTTCCCTTTTCTGTTATTTCCATGTCTATTTAGACAGCTGTACCCATAGATAGTATTCCCTTGTATGATTACGTTATGGTGTATGTAACCAATCCTTTCCTGATCTATATTTATGTTAGCTCTATTTATTTTCAACTATAAACAATTTAACAGTGAATAGTTCGCATATTGTCTTTGTGAGCATTTCTCTTGACTGGACTTCTAGATGTAGAATTACTAAAGAAAAGAGAATGCACACTGAAAAACAATTTTTTTGAAGCATAGTCACTTTTAATCTTAATTTTTCAAACTTTTACTGTGTATGCAGGATGTGAGCTGGTTTGGGCCAAAGCTTTTCACAGTCCAGTGCTCAGAAAGACACACCTAACCCTAGCCCTAACCCTAACCCAACCAACAGCCAGCTGAGGCGCAGATTGGGGTGCTCCCATCTCCGTTCACCCCTGAAGTGTGGGTTCTAGTCTCAGATGTGTCACAGTCCAGGGCCAAAGCCCCTCTTCTCTCCACCACGCCCCCCCATGTCCCTGCACAAACCTGCGTCCACACAACAAACATTACACTGTGACTCTCGTGTGGCACAGGGAAAGTACAGATCCTTTTCAGCAGGAACCTCGGATCTTCCAATCAACATCTCATCATCTGCAGGGTCAATGTGGAAAAGAGTGTTCCACAAAAGCAGGTTCTGCTGAAGCAACGTTATATTCTCCTATAGTTTTAGTTAAATCAGAATGTCCATTTAAATAAATCCGGTGTGTGTGTGTGTGTGTGTGTGTGTGTGTGTAAAACTGAATAAAGCAAATACCACTAAAAAGTATCAGTGTGAACAAATATTCCAGGGGCTAGAGATATGGCTCAGGGGGAGAGCACCTGCCTACCATGTACAAGGCCATGGGTTCCATCCATAGCACAACAATGACAAAGAGCCTATTTCCTCAGTTAAGGAAATGCTAGGATTTGTTATGAGGGATATATCTCCATGATCCATAAGAACCAAAACTACAGAGTTTAGTTTCAATATTTCACCTTTCTTAAAAATGTATTTATTTTAATTGACCAAAATTATATGTATTCATGCTGTCCTACCCAATGCTTCGATTGATATTTGTACACCCTGTGGAATGGATACCCCAACGTTTCTTCCACTGATCTCACTGTTAAACCAAAGTCCAGGGACATGTGGAAAGGCAAACACCCACAGTGCAGGCAGCAGGACCCTGTGGAAGGGTGCGAGAAGCCTGCAGTACCTGGAGACAGACATGCTCGTGGCCCAGTCCACAGCACCTGGGGACACAACACACGCCCACATTCATGAGACAAACAGCAGGACCGGGGAGTCCAGAGTCCAGCCTGGTGGTGAACCGCACACCCTTCTTCCCTGCAGGGGAAAGGACCTGCCTCCCTTTCCCCATGACACCGGAGAAATGGGCCTGTAAACACTGAAAATTTTAATAGACAAGCCCAAAAGGCCGAAGGTTTAGAATCTAAACCACGATTAGCTCCAAGTAGGGACAAGGAATGATAGAAGTTGGAGAGTTACATGGAAGAGCCAGACCAAGCAAGGCAAATATATTTTAGAATTCTAGTAGAAAAGTTAATTCACAGTCATAAATTAGGCATCAAAACAAAATGAGATAATTCCAGTTATCTCTATAGGAATTTTCATTTGTTATTGAAAACCAAAAGAATTTTTGTTTAAATGTATTCATGATTCTTTATTTAATTTGTTGGCATTTTTTCATTATTTTCTCTCAGAAAGAACTTCCTTCTATATTCTGCCACTTCCTGTTTCTGGTTTATTTCCCTTTCTGCTGCTTGTAAATTAACATGATGCTACTGTGAGAGGATGATTATGTTCCCAAGGTTTGAACTTTAATGAATTAAATTAAAAATAAAAGTTTAGGATCAAAATTGCAATAAGATAGATTTAGATGGCCTCTTTTAAAAATATCATGAATGCAGCAAATGGATGACATGAAAGTTAAGGGCACAAACTTCCTGGGACTAAATCCTTGGTGCCTTGTGCACTAGCTAAAGCAAAACATAAGCTCTCGGGCCAGGAATTTAGCTCAGTGGTTTCGACACCTGCTGTGCAAGCGCAAGGACCCGAATTCGATCCCCGGTACCAAAAATAAAAAAAGAAAACATAAACTCTCTAAGGATCTGTTTCCTCTTCTGTAAGATGGGGGTAATAATAAGGTTATGTTCTTTTCACAGAATCTGGCACAAAATGATGTTAATTGTTATTATCTATTCTAGCATAATAACCACCCACCCCTCTTAAAGTTCTACAACGTGCTGCCCAAGACCACATCAGCCTCTAGGGAGCTACTTTGTGGGTTACAGTCATCAAATGGCCAAATCAGAATGAGTAACTGCTTCAGGACAAGAAACCAGGAGTTGAGCTCAGTTTTAAAGTGTACTTTAGATGCAACATGGTAGATAATAAGAGGCCTGGCAAAGGGATAATGGCTAAACTTGACTGAGTGCTTACTCTGTGTCACTCTCTTTGAAGGATTTTATAAGCATCTCTTCAGTGTATGTTCACAATAATCCTAGGAGATGAGTGCTATTATTACCATCCCCTTTTTCTCAGATGAGAAAACCAAGTACTGAGTGTGTAAGTGGCTTGCTCTATGTCACATTCCTATTAACAAGATAGCACAGGCCATCTGAGCCAGAGCTTCTGGTCTTAACAAACAAGATCAGAAAATGAGAAAAAGAAAAATGAAGATATTGTAAACTAATATCTTTGGAACACCTTCTATATACGAGGATATTGTTCTAAGTGTTGCCAACACATAGTAGGAAATTCACTCCTTGTAACAAGCCTGAGAGGTACATACTACTGATCACATTTTTATGTATGAGGCTCAGAGCTATTGCACACACAAGGTCATATAGTTGTGAGTGCCAGAGCTGAGTGTCCAAAATGTCTCCAGATTCCAAGTCCTAAGCTTTTGCCTCAGGAATTCAGTTGTGAATTCCAAACACAGATGAGTCATCCTCATCATTCATCAAATATTTATTAAGCACTTACTTGTGTCAGTCACAAATGATCAATACACAAATGGATCTCACACCATAGGACAGAGATGTGTGAAAGAGAAGAAAACTTACAATGGAGGGAATGAAGGAAATATGAAGACATGAAGGAAATAACATATAATATCATAAATTAATATATAACCAGCTTTTGCATAGGCTCTTACAAAGATATCTACTTGATTGGATAAATGTTATTTACATTCATTTGTGGAAAAATAAATCCAATTCTTAAAAAAAGAAAACATTTACTTCTCATGTATTTCATATTGTTCTAGAAGACCTGACTCTGAAGAAAGACACCTAGGAATAATCAAAGCATTTGGGGAATTACTGAGTTTTGCAATTTTTTCACTTGTGTGATCTAAAGTACAAGATTGTGGTTACCCAATAGCCTAGAAAAATTGTCAGTTTTTGCACAGACATGCTCTGTGTTTAATAAGAATTAAGGTTGCATCCTGTTTGTGGTTTGGAATCAAAATATCTACCAATTTCATCAGAAAGGAAGCAGTAAAGAAAGAGAAGGAAGACCAATTAGTAACGAAATGACTAATCACAGCCCTTTTCTTTTGTAAGGCACAGTGTCTGTTATGGATTAACATTTACTTACAGCAGTTTTGGATCTTTGATATTTATTTTTAATGGCTATTTTATTGAGTGTAATACATTGATTATTAGGACTATAGGATTTAACTCTCTCTGCTGTATGTGTTTTAGCAAATCTATAATGATTTAAGGTACTTTTATCTTTTAAAAAAGTCTTACACTAGCAATACATGTTCATTGTAGAAAAATCACAAAAGCACATAAGCAAAATGAAAAAATAAATGCCAACCAATAACTAGCACCCAGAAACAACCATTGCTAATGTTTTGCCCTACCTTCTTCTAGTGCCAATATTATACACCTGTGTGTTATCTTGTTTTGGGGGGGGGGGGTTGAGTTTTTTTGGTACCGGGGATTGAACTCAGGTCCTTGCGCTTGCGCAGCAGGCAGCAAAACCACTAAGCTAAATCCCCGGCCCTACCTGTGTGTTATCTTAAATAAACTGGACCAACTTGCAAGTTCTATGTTAACTTAATCATGAATGTCCTTCATATTATTAAATATACATTTCCCTGTTGTTTTTGATCATTGTGTAGTATTCCCAGATTGTATATATTTCGGCATTTTCCTATTATTGCATATTCAGGCTGTTTTTAACTTTTAGCTACCTAAAAAGTAATACTATGACAAACATACTTGGGTACATATCTATTACATTAGTATAAATTTTTAGAAGTGGTATTTTAGGATTAAGAGACATATTGATATAACATTGGCTATGTACTGAATTTTTTACTTATAAATAATTATAGATGCAGAAGATGTTCTAAGAATGGTACAGAGAAGTCCCTTGATCCTCTTCAACCACCTTTTCCCAATAATAACATCTCAAATAACTAAAATATGTTAATAAAAATAAACAAATAAAAGAGGAAACTGACATGAACATAATACAATCAACTACACTACAGATTTTACTCAGATTTTTACTAGATGAATTATTTTCCAGTGTTAACAGAGTGGTAAAATGCATCCTTAACCACTTTCCTACTTTCTTCGCTCACAAAGCTGCCTTTAAAACTGCCTTCTAATCTTCTGTGGAGGAAAGAAAGCAAAGATACTCCATAGGCTACTCTCTTTTATTGAAAATCAAGAAGAAGAAATGAAAGTAAGACTCTCACTAGATACAAAGATGGTAAGCCACTGTGAATACGGAAAATGGGTAGGCTTCTGTCCTCTTGTTTCTTTACAGTCATCAGAGTTCCTTTATGATACACCAGCATTTCCAAAACCTGGGGAACCTAAAAGAAAATGAATAACTCTGAGTCTCACAGTTAGAAAGTTTTTCTTTTTCCTCCACTCATCAGATCATATGGTGAAGAAAACCTCAGTTTCAAGCTAGTCCTTAATGCTTCTCCAACACTTGCTAATTTTTTTAATTGCTCAGGTCTCAAGTTTAAATCTAAGCAGGCAATAGAATTTAACTGCAATTCAATGGCAATTTATAGCTTTAATTAAATGTGTATTTATTCTCACCCTCAAATTGCAGCAAATGAAAGTGGTTCCCCATTTACAGAAGTATATTTTTAGTTTCCCTTTAAAACAAATTATTTCAATTAAAAAAGTGATTTGATTTTTTTAAAAGTGTATGACTTTTGTATTCAAAAGGCATACATGGGGCTGGGGATTTAGCTCAGTGGTTCCACCTCCTGCCTTGCAAGCGCAAGGACCCAAGTTCGATCCCTGGTACCAAAAAAAAAAAAAAAAAACCAAAAGGCATACAAGGGGGATGCAAAGGACTAAAGGTTAGAGATTCATCGTGTTTGTGCATTTTGTATATGTGCTGCTGAAGCAAGCACTGTTTGTGCATTTTGGTCAATGAAGTACACTGTACTGACTAACCCATGTACTAGAATGTTATTGTTTGAGATTGAGTGGGAACCCTCTGGCTTTTTGTTTTTTATGAGATCTGTTTACAAAAATGAAGAAAGAGGAGTTCTACAGTTATTAAACACTTATTGCATGTATTGTCTCAATTAACTTCTAAGAAAAATCTAATGAGATCCTATTATAAACCTCCTTTTATACTTGAAGGATCCGAGGAAAATAGGAATAGGGTAATTTGCTGAAGTGATCTATCTAGTAACCAGCAAAGCTGCAATTCACATCAGGTCTACTGGATTCCAAAGCCATGCTCTGGACTGCTGATTCAAACTGTTTCTCATGAAACTTACGGACAATAATTCCGCTCTAAAGGATTCATAATGACTCTTTAGTTTGGATCACTTTACTGTGGATCTAGTGATTGCATAGGAATACCCTAAAGGACCTCCTCGCCTCCACAGATCCCCAATTCCAGAGGCAATCTCACAGTTAACTTCATTCCAGGCCCATATCCTTTAAAGAAAGACAGGATGTCTAATTGCCACCCAAACTCGGCCATTCTGCCTTCCTTCACAATTCCACTGTTGGAAAGATGCCCACCTTCCTCCTATTATTCATCTCCTCAAATATTCCCAAAAGTTTCCCAGTATTACAGGGACAAATTCAATACCATGGAAACAGAGAGCATCGCTCTATGTAAATATTTAAAATATATATCCAAATTTATACTAGGTACTGAGAGAAGAGAACAAAGAAGTACAAACCAAGGTGTTAGAGCTTAAGAGTAGCTTCATGACCCTGAGCCTCTAATGCTTTAGATTTCCAAACACCTGAACTTCTTTGAGGGATTTAGGATAGGCTTATCAATGATTGGCTTTATGGCAGAGATCCCCAAGAGTATCAAAGGGCTAAGACCAAATGAAAAGAGCATAATTCTAAAATAGCACACCTCAATTCCAATAAATAGTAGATCTGAGCAACAAAAATTACCTGCACTCTTGTGATTTAATTTTAAATTCAAAAGCACTCTCTTAGTCTAAGAAAAAGGTTAGCTTCTTTGAAGTTAATTTCTTAGGGAAGAGTAGTTAAGGACAGGAGAGCAAAAGAATGAGGAAGAACTGATAAAAGGTTGAATTATTGTGTCTGTCACCCAATGGATGAATGGTGCTCATTTCACAGGACATTCTGAACAGCTTACACAATTTCATGACCAGCCAGCTGAGCATGGTGTCTCATACCTGTTATCCCAGCATTTGGGAGGCTGAGGCAAATTCAAGGCCAGCCTGGGGTTCATAGTGAGTTCAAGGCCAGCCTGAACTACATAATGAAACCCTGTCTCAAAAAAAATTTCATGGCCAGCATGGATCCATACACTGCCCATCAATCAGATCATGATCCATACTTCTGGATAATACAACTGCAAGTGGTGAGGAAGTTCCCAAGCTTTACCCCAGGTGTCAATATCAGAGAAGCTGGAGCAGGAGGCAAGAGATGTATGGCTTGAGGAGGTTTAAGGAAACACACTGCCAGGTGGCATCTACCCGAATGTGTAAAACTTCTTAGATTGAGGTGGGACTGAGAACATTCAAAGTGGTACCACAGACATGTCTGAAATGAAACCATTCTTAACAGTTTGATGTACATCTGCTCAAACACAGGTTTATTCCATCTTCCATTCATAAGCTCATTCTATAGGCACTTACTAAGCATGAACTATAGACCACTCATAAGATATGAGAATAGAACAATAACAAGACACATAAGTGCCATGCTCTCTTATAATCTAGGTGAGAGAGCTGGGTATTAAATAAATCATTAAATGACAAATACTGAGTCACAAGTATGATAACTGTTATGAAGGAGAAGGGTAGGATGACAAGCATTCTACTCATGAAAATCAAGGATGATGTCCCTGAGAACGATATTTAAGCTCAAATCTGCAAAGAGGGAGGTGAAAATAGCAGAATGAGCAAGAGGAAAAGAAGAGAGGAAGGAGGAAGAAAGAAGACCATGAACAAATACCCTACAGCAGAAAACTTAAACTTTCCTAAGAGTGAAAAGGGGAAAGCCAGTGATCTGGAGTGCAGGAAGTAAAGGGAAGATGTGTGTTTGGATAAGCCAGATCATAAAGGGTCAAGAAGGTCAGGAAAAGGATTTGAATTTTATCCTATGGTCAATAGAAACTATTGAAGTGTTTAGAACAGGGGAAGAATAAAATCAGATTTGCTGATTTTTTTAAAAATAGATTGAGATGTAAACAAGGCATAGTGGCACATACCTGTAATCCCAGTACTTTGGGAGGCTGAGGCAAGAGGATTTCAAATTTGAATCCAGCCTGAGCAACTTAACAAGATCCTGTCTCAAAAAATGAAAAAGGCTGGGGATGTAGCTCAGTGCAAAGACCTTGGGTTCAATCCCCAGTACCACAAAATTAAATAAAACTAAATTAATATATAAACACAAGCAGCAGAAACTCATAAATATTGCACAAGGATTTAAAGCTCAGCCTGTAATTGCTGCCTAACTTTCCAAATGTAAACAAGAGTGTTAAGGGGATCAGTGAAGTCGAGGGGCCTGGAGTCTAGCAAAGTATGCAGAGTTCACCTTTCTGTCTGTTTTTATGGACTAGCTGTACTTCTGTGCCAACATAGCATTTAAGTAAGGTGAAATGAAATCCTCTTTGAAACTCTCCCTCTTCGTCTAAAGCTTCAAAAGAAAATGTTTCCCCAAGACTAACCTCATATGTGGGTGGTGTTAGACCACCTACAAGTATGATTTGAGAGGTGCTAAAAGACCCCCTCTTCCACTAGTGCCTTAAATCCCAACATCACAACTCATTGGTTTGATTCCCAATTGCCAAGCATTCTGGAAAAGAGTAATCCAGTGGATCTATCTTGCCTGCTGGGACTGAGCTGGTTTGATTGTGATTTCTCAGGGATAGGAAGGATTGAAGCTTTTTGAAACCACTGCCCATGCATGGACATGAAGGAGCCATAAGACTGGATAGATGATAGGACATGAAAGGAAGAGGAGCCCACACTCCTTTTCTTGACTTCTGGGTTTTGTCTTGGGTTGGTTCTAGAATCGGCCGGTTTGCATGTGATGGACCTGTGTATAAAAGTATGTTAATGTTTACAGTAAAGTGTATACAGTTGTACTTATGGTACATACATGACTTTATAATGTGAGAAGCAAACATGGTAAGGAACACAGGTCGTTGATTTAGACCAACCTGTGTTCATATCATAAGCTTTGTAACCCTGAGATAATTTGTTTAAATTCTTAGCACTTGTCTGTGGCATGCAGCAAGTGCTCTATAAATGTTACTGTCTTTAAGATTAGTGTATTTGAGATTACTGTCTTTGAGATTAGTGCAAGCATGTAGGTGCATAAGTGGGTGTGTTAGGAAGATAATAAATATTTGAAAACAAGCAGGGACAGGCAATAGGGGGTAGATAGGAGCAAAATATATTATACGTACCAACCCTCCCCCCCAAAACAAAACAGGCAGGGCAAGGCAAAGTATGTTATGTGTATGTACAATTCTGCCACAATGAAGCCCATTAATCTACATAACCAATAAAAAAATGAGTATCGGGGGGGGGGGGGGGCAAGCAAGGGAAGAAAGGAGCATGTTGCCAGTCCCTGCAGGAGAAGTTCTAGCCCTGGAGTGGCCCTTTCTAGATGGTAGGGGAACTTCAGAGCACCTCACAGAGGAGACGCAGGTTTACCTTTAAGAGAAAAGCAGAGTAAGGAGACAGTAAAGAGTCTCAGACCACCAGTGACTTCCTTATGGTCACAGAATCGTGGAAATTACCTGAAGGAGATAGGAAGGCAGACTGAGAAGCTCAAAGGGGAGATTAAAAGAGTTAAAAGTGGTTTCTGAGATAATGTGCACAAAACTAGGATTCAGTGCTCAGAAGACAGATAACTTCATCTTCTTCTTCTGAAAGTTTTCCTTTTTGAGCTTCATGCATGTTTAATTTTTCAAAACTAACATGGAAGAACTTTTTTAAAAACATCAGTATTTTCAGGTTCCCTCTGAAGATTTTCCCACAAAGCTCTAAGTGCTGTCCACATACTAAAGAATTATTATCCTTATGTTGGAACAGAAAATGTATTTTTTAAAAAGAATATCCAGTTATAGTTTCAGTTCTGTCTGTAACTCACCAGGCAACTTCAAAGAATCTCTTGATCTCTCTGGGCATAGAACACTCATCTGCAAAGAGAAGTTGATTGGTCAATCTAGGTCATTATCTTTTGACTTCTTGCTATCCTAGGTGAGGTTTAGGCTGGATGTCATGGCACAGGCCAGCACTCAGGAGGCTGAAGCAAGAGGTTGAGGCCAGTCTGGGTTATATAATGAGACCTTGTCTCAAAAAAAAAAAAAAGAAAAAATGAGATCTTGAACCATCTCTTCTCATCTTAAAAGTTATGTCACTCTAATGACACAGTAGTTGAGAGCACAGACCTCCTGCTTTCTGCTAGCTCTGTCTGCTAGGATGAGTTATTTACCCTGTGGGTCTCCCTTTCTTCTGTACAGTGAAGGTAGAGTGCACCCTTGGGCTGCTAAAAGGGTTAAGCAGGTTAATACAGGGGAGGAATTTAAAACAATGCTTGACACAGATAAGGGTTATCCTGATGTTGGGTAATACTATTATTTACTTACTCAACTGGATACCTTTGTAATTGTATATGAGATGTATTCTTGGTAAATACAAAATGGAAGTATGAGGTGTCATTTGGGGATCTGAAATAACTAAAGTGGGTGCTGGACAAGAGGAGAGCTGGGACCATTACTTTTCCTCTTTAAAAAAAAAAAATTTCTGTGCTTTGATTTTTCAAGTGTATGTATATATGCAGTAGTCTTTATTTTCCAAAGAGATTGAGCCCAAAGATCACCACAATTCTCATTTCTAAATTCAGGGACTGACTATAGTCTTAAGGAGCAGCATTTCCTAAGTGGCTGGCTTATCCTTAAAAACGTTTAAAATAAACACAATCACTTTGGCATGTTATAACTGGGCAGGCTTCAACTTTAGATAAGAGAAAAATGGAGAAGACAGAAATATAACCTTTGTAAATCCTTAGACTTAGGGGCTGACTGCATACGTTGCCTCTGACAATCTTTTCCCGGGAACTGACTCGGTGACACACGGGAACATGCAGCAGCAGAGAGCAAACTCTGAAGAGAGCGGCTAGCAGGCAGCAGCGGCAGCGAAGGCGTTAACAGGGCGGGGTAAGGCGATCCCTTAAAGGGATTAGGTAGGACTGCGAGGTTGTTAAAGTTTTGAAGGCAGTGGCTGGCCGAGGCAGCACTCAGGAAAAGGAAGGCAGCTGGAGGAGTGCACTCCTGCCGATCCGACGACCCAGCCGAGCTGAGCTCGGCAGAGGTTACAGGCACAAGGTTAGTGGCCCCGCACCTCCCCAGCTTGCTGGCGCTGACGTCTCTGGAGAGGACTCTTAGGAAGGCGAGGCGCCATCTCCTCCTCGTGTGTCGTGTCTTCTCTGCTTACTGTGGAGTAAGTAGAGACTGGCTCTCCTGCCTGCAGGAGTGCCTGGCTGCATCGGTCACCCAAGCCTTGGCTTTCGTGAGGGCCAGCTGACTTCTTCCCAGAAGACTTTTCTAAATGGAGAATGGGCTTCAGACACTCAAAAAGAAACTTTCTAAAACAAGGATTGATTGTAGACCGCCCACACACACACACACACACACACACACACACACACACACACACACCCTACCTTACGTGTTGCTTCAGCTTGGTTTTTACAGATTGTGACCACAACCCAGAATTCCTATCAGCTTCAGTTGAAACTGAGAGCAACTGTCAAAGCAACTAAACAGGCTGCACGACTTTACCTCGTAGGAGGAAGATTGTCTCTGAGGCTAAGTTAATCAGAGGGAGGGAAAAAGAGAGAGAGAGAGAGATTGACTGACTGACTGACTTCCAAAGCTTCCAAGTACCCTGGCCTGTAATTAAGGCAAAACAATTTTTGAAAACAGATTTCTAGTAGGAGTTTTTCTAGTATATTGCTATAACAAAGTAGTAGAGGAAGACATATTGCAGACCGCATAATTCCACATCTGCATGTGGTTCAGATAAACTTATTTAAACTCAACTGCCTGTTATTCAGATAGTAAGCAAACATATCTAGGGAAGGAAGGAAGAAAGCTAGGTAGTGTCACAGAAATGACGTTCTGAATGGGCTTTGATTTGAGAATTAAGAGTGACTATCTGAGACCTTTTCCCAGGCAGGGGTAAAAAGGACTCCTTCCAGCCCCAGCTGATAGAGAGGAGAGTGTAGCCACTTCGACAGGGCAGTTTTGTCCCCCTGCTCTCGCCATCCAGGCAGAGGCAGTGAGTTGTCTGTGGCTGTGCTGAATGTTCCCTCTGATCCTTGCAGCAGGCTCAAGTGGAGGCTTATACCTGCTAGCACTGAATCAGAATGAGTCATTTGAAACTTGGGTTCTGGAAAAAAGTACTTGCAAACTGCCTTATGAGATACTGCTTCAGTGTAGGTGGGATACACCTCTCAGAGCAGTCACATTTTCCTTCCTTTCTTCTTCAAACAGGCAGGAATTCTGACTCTCTCAAGAGACCAGCTCAGGCCCTGGGCTCAACTGCCCCTACAATGTGGAACCCACTCCTCCAGGTCGGGACTGGAGCTTTAAAATAAAATGGATGATTTGACCTTACTTGATCTTCTGGAGTGCCCTGTATGCTTCGAAAAGCTTGATGTCACAGCCAGAGTCCTCCCTTGCCAGCACACTTTCTGCAAACCATGTCTTCAGAAGATTTTCAAGGCCCACAAGGAGCTAAGGTGCCCTGAATGCAGGACCCTGGTGTTTTGCAGCATCGAGGCGCTGCCAGCCAACCTGCTGCTGGTGCGTCTCCTGGAGAGCATGCGCTCTGGACAGAGGTCCTGGAGAGGGGGCTCCTTCCGTAGGCCAGGCATGCTGACCTCGAAGAACAGCAGGAAGAGCAGGACCAGCCCCAGAAGTCTGCAGGCCAACCCTTTCCGGCTGGTGCCCAATATCAGAATCCACATGGATGGGGTAAGAAAGAGCTTACTTGTTAAAATCATGTTCACTTCGTGTGTGTGCACTGGGAGCTAGAGATAATCTCCTTTTAGTTACATTTAGAGAGCCACCAATGATTCCCCAGAGGTAAGTTTCTGGGAGCAATAATCACTCTAGTGAAATTCAGTGGAATCCTGAGCCTATGTAATATGTCTGAGAGTTTTCCTCAAAACTTCTAAAGCTTCTTAGGTTCTCCTTTCTTCTTGTCCAGAAGTGGTAGAACAAAGAAAGACTTTTAGATTAGGATTTTGGTCTTTGACTTGTGCTGCTCTGAAGCCAAACCAGTGTGCCAGAAACGCCTGGGGTATTAGGTAAAGAAAGAAAATAAATTCAACTGCTGGTTGTTTTTCAGATCTCCAAGAAGTTTCCAAATGTCCAGGATTGTTTGAATTCTACTCCACTCTTTTTATCCCTAGTCATAAAGCATTATTATAGCAGTATTCATTCATAATCTGCTCGAAGCTATCAGGATACTCAACTCCCGAGATCCAGTGGGAGGCAAGCGTCTCTGTGGGTGAACTGATTGATAGCAAAGGCCAGTCCATGAAATAGGACACATTCGTATAGGAGCCCTGCACATGCATCTCACTTTACAAGATAAATAAAATGCACATGGGGGCTGCAATTAGAACACAAACAGACCTGGTAAACTTGTACAGGTGATCACTAGTCATGCCTTTTGTGTTTGGGGATTGTGAAACCTCTGTCTGGCCTTGCAAGCACACCCTGGGGACTTGGTCTGAGCTGGTGGTGAAGTGGATGTGGAACGGATCTCAAGGCCCCATCTCAAGGGAAAGATGTGATCCCTGGGGGTCCAGCAGGACTATATGCGCCATCAGCCCAGGAGACTGGGCACCAAAGTAGACACGGAAAGCTACGGCTTGTACTGTTGGGGAACCTAGAAAAATCAAAGCTGCATTCTTTCAAGTCTTGCCTAGACAGAGCTTCCATACTAGCATAAGGGTCCCACAACTCTGCTCCAAAGACGAGCAGTGGGTGGCTTTGCACAAGACGCCTTCCTCAGACAGGAAGATGCTTGTGAGGAACATCCAGCACAAGTTTCTGAACTTTTCCCTCTAAAAGTTCAGCTTTCCTTGGGTTCACTGCACCTTTAAGACACCCACATGGTAGGGATGTGTGTAAACATTTAAAAATGAGAGTGGGAAGAAGTGAGATGTTGTGTGATTTCTTCACTGCAGATTTTTTTTTATTATTGCTGTTGTGCTTGTGTGTGTGAATGCATTCCAGAAAAGGGCTCGAAACTCCATGTTACAACTCTCCATTAGTTCTGTCCTAGCCATCAATCAGAAATCCACAGGCCTGCCCAGGCAGAGTGGGGGTGGGGAGCAAGCTTTTCTCAAACATGCCTTGTTTATGGAGAAAAGGGCTCTGACTCTGGGTCAGTAAATTCCCCTTGAATTCCTAAGACTCAACAACTCCTCCTAGCAAAATCTGACTTGCCTTTCAGGAGAATATCATTAGTCACCAAGCAAATGTTCCCAGACAGAGGGAGGAGGTGAGCCTTTTATCAGCTTTGCATACTTTTCTTGGGTTTTTATCTTTTTTGCTGTGCCTGTTTTATTAAGAAAAGGTAGCAAGTTTTTCAGCCATAGAGGATTTAAAGGCCCCTCCTGGTATAGAGATTGAGATGAGAGTGGCTCATACATAAGAGAAAGCCATTAAAATACTGGGTATCCTTAGACCTCTTCTACAGGGACTTGTAACATCGCACTAAGGTGCCAGTGATACGTCCATTTTCATCCTCCAAACTGTTCTGAACCAAGGCCTGTCATGAGGCTGAAACATGGAACCAGCCTTCTAAGGGACCCTGCTTTCAGGCAGGGCCTGGCTTAGTAAAGACTTCTGCAGAAGAGTGGAGCTGGCTGCCTCGCCCCACCACCCCTAGTTCCTTCATTTCCTGAGCTATCCTTTCTTGAAGGGCTTACCTCTTCCCTTTGCCTCTCTCAATGGGAATATGAACAAATCCATCTTTGGATACAAATATGGCACCATTCTGCACCCTGTTTCTACTGCTAAAAGTGCAACTATCTTTCCTGTAAATGTGAAAACAGCCTCACCTACGAGAACTGAGAATGCTCTGGATACCACACTCTGTTCCAAGAGTCAGAGGAGTGGATTCAGTGAAATCCTCCTGAGTTACTTGCCCTTTCTGCCTCAGTTTATCCAATGTAGCCAATAGCTAGTAATACTTGCCACTCACCTGCCTTCAGGATAGTGTGGATACTATCTTTTTGACATACTGTGTCACCTTAGAAAACATCTGCCAGGTAAATGCAAACCATTGTCATTATCATTAATTTAAAGTTACTGTATGACTTTGGGCAAGCCACTTAAGGTTGCTGGGTCTCAATGTAAAATTCTGTAAGATGGGAAAATGTATTATAAAAACAGAGAGCCATTGTGAGGCTTAACTAATTAATGTTTGCAAAACACTTTGAGAATCTTAGATGAAAGGCATTTGGAAGATCACTATCATAGTAAACATTATTTTGGCTGTTTATTGTGCCCTACATGCATGAGGCATTCTACAAAACACAGAAGGAGTTATAACCCTTGCAAGAGAGTGTGATAGGATTATTATTAAACTTGAGTCTATGATGAGTTCAGACCAGAATAATACTAAGTATAAAGTACTCCCCTAAAAGGGTATAAATAACCTGTTGTTGCAGGGTACCATTTTGTAAAACACCTGTTTCAGAGGACTCACTGATAGCCTGGCACTCTAAAAGAGTTCATTTAACTTCCTGTCCATGAGCTTTTTGAGCCCAAATTCTGCTCTGCTCACCTAGGCTCATATGAAAAACAAGCTCATCAAGATCTTTTTGTTGGCTCAGAGAGGTCTGATGCATCTTGTGCCAGCCAGGATGCTAGGGTGGAACCAATAGTCACACCTCATGGTGCCAGCCCAAGAAAGAGAAAAATTAGCCTATTGTGCCTACATGTCTAAATTCCTCCCAAGCTGATTGTGTAAAAACAAAACTTGAGAAATGGCTGCAGGTTTTCACAGCATGTAATTTAATTATTTCAAACCAACAAGTAAGATCAACAGACTGGAGGTTCTCTCATACTACAAATCCCACTAGTTCTTATTCCTCCCCATAATGCAGTGAAGCCAAAGGAACTTTGCAAGCCTTCCAAAGGATTCTGAGTTCCTAAATAAGCTGATCTCTTTTCCTCTTCATTCTGTTACACTTTAGTAGTATTTCTGAATTAGGCCAGGCAGTAAAGCAGAGAAGCTAAGAATTTATAGGCTTAGGTTTAAGAAATACCAAAATTCAAAACCTGATCCTGCCCCTCAATAGTTGTGTACTTTGGATGAGTCACTTAAATTTCAGGGCATCCAATTCTTCATCTGTAAATTGAAAATAATAGTAGTACCTGCCTCGGAGGGTTGTTGTGAGAAATAAATGAGATGATTCATGTCAATTAGTTCTTGACTGGCTCGTATTAAGCACTCAATAAATGTTAGCTATGATTGTTATTGAAGTGACTCAACACTTTCTAAATTATACGCCCTCTTTCACCTCCTTGTTAATCAAGTGCCACCCTGAGATGATCCTTGATACCCTGGATTCTCGCTTGTTTTGTTTTCCTCCAAATGACCTATCACCATCATTCAGATATGTGATACTGCCCAGGATGTGCTCCTTTGCACCTGATTTATAGGGCCCTTGGGGAACTAGGAGTTGATTCTAGAAGAAAACTTCCTAACTTCACTTCCTCCAAATAGACAGTTCAAAGAAAAATCATACACAAAGTGAGAATCTGGGCCATTTTCCCAGCATCGTTGATTCTTCACTAACTTTTCCATCATTCCTTTTCTCCTGCCTCTCCCTCTGTTCCCCACCACATGTTGCCAATGTGGGTCTTGTGGGGCTGGACTTTCTTCTTACATTGTTAAGCATCATGCCAATCACATACACTCCTGTCTTACCACATATCAGCAAGAACGCACCTGCCTCCACCAGCACACAGACCAGGTGGCTTTGTCCTAGAAACTTTCTCAGCAGGTGTTGCAAGCAACTGAGGAGAGAAAATGAGGTCAGAAAGCATTTTAGGGAATTGAGGCTAAGTAGAAGCCAGCAGGTGGTCTAGCCCCTTCCTGGGCTCGGATGTATTCTGAGACCGAGCTGTGATATAGATGGTGGTTTTTGCTAAATTTTCAGGGGGATTCAAATCATCCTAGGCCCCTGAAAACAGCAGGCAGGTGCCACCTGGGATAGCACAGACCATATGCGACGGGTGGAAGAAGACAGATAGGTAAAGGCTGAAGTTGAGAAGTCAGGAGACCTAGATGATTCTCCAGTGTCACACACATTTGCAAATGTTTTTAAAAACCATATGGTCCTAAATTGGCAGTGCTGCCAACCTCTCTCAATGCACCACCTTTGTAGTTATAATCACCTCCCTTTTGTTGCTAATTGTAAATGTTTAAGGATTTAGAGTTGAATGGGGCTGTATTTGGACTGGGTTTCAGTCATTTGTTATCTGCAAGGGCTTGGGCAAGTCCCTTAACTTCTCTGATCTTCAGTTCCCGTATTTGTAAAATGGAGATAATAATAGTATGATAGTAACAGTACCGTGAGGTTAAATGAGATAATGCATATGAAGAGCTTAGAGCATGCAGTTCCTGGGAAAGACTTTGCCATCACTTAGATAACCAAGGTAATTCCTGCAGGCAGGCTCCTCCCTGTTTTAGTGAGCCAAATATTCTATTAACTTGCTTCAGTTTTTTTATTGGCTAAAGCTCTTTCCCCATGGGATAACCTGAGCTCTGAGACAGATGGGGGGGGGCCCATGATTTTCTTTACTCAACCTTAGTGATCTACCTTATGCACTGGGGGCATGTCACCTAAAGCATTAAGCAGTGCATGTGTTTATGTTGCTTTCCTTTCCCTCATAGGAAAAGTTGTTTGTCCACATGTCCCTTCACACTGTAGAGAGATTCTGCAGAGAGGGAAAATACTTGGTCAGCCTGTGGCTCATGAGGAGCATCTTCAACTGACTCATTCCAGGTTTCTTGCATGGATTTGGGCCTAGCTGAGACCAGCTCAAATAAAACTCTACTCAGTTTCTTCTCCCTTTCTTCCCCATTCTTTTACTCAAGCCTATTGGGCCAGCTTTTCACAAGGCATAGTCTATAATGTTCTACAAAGCTTCGGGGTCAAATAAACCTGATATTAAAATAAAGCTAAAATATTCTCCTAAGAATGTTGAGGGACTTTGGCTGTGGGACTTTTTTGAAACTTTTAGCATGCTAATAAATTGGTAATCTCTAAATAGAAGATTATGATAAGAAAAATGTCCCAAATTTCAGTGACACTGGCACCCTCTCTCCTCTGTTTTGTCAGCACTTTAGAAAGATCAACTGTCCATGGGACAAAAGTTTGGAAATGTTGTCTTAAACTTATGCTCAGTCACATTGCAAAAGATATTTTTAGACAACTCTGAAACTCACTGTCACCATCCTCTGCAGTATTTATTTAGTTCCTACCAATTTCCAGCTCTAGGCACTGCTATGGTAACACACAGGGTGAAGTAAAAACTTCACCTTCCAGATGCTAACTGTCCAACTCAAACTAGTCCATAAGTCAACTATTTAGCACTTATGGATACAAACATACATGTACACAGGTGTATACGTACACACACATTTACATGTCAGAAATAATGATGCTGATTGTAAGATATTATTCATTATAAGATCTAGTGTCTATTTAGTCATGGTTCTTAAGGGAAAAGCCATGTTACATGCTCACTGTAAGACACATCCAATTTTAGAAATGTTGAGATGTGAAAAAAGAAATATCTTACTAAAGAGTACATATTACCTCATTCCATTTATATAAAATTATAAACTATAGTAATTTGGGAAGTAATGGAAATGTTTTATGTGATAGCATGTAGGTTTGTCAAAATTTATCAAAGTGTACAGTGAAAATTAGAATATTTTGTGGATAAAATTATAACTTGATAGGGTTAATTAAAAAAAACAAGGCTTATTCTCAAGAAATCATGGTATATGAGAATGTTAGGTGATGAGATGATTCCCTTGGAAGGGAATGAATCTTGGTCAGTCGATAAAAAGAAGCTTTCTTAAAAATATAGTTGTTTTAAGGGTTATGAAGAATATACTCAAGACATGAGAAGACAGGGTCTGTTTGGGGGATGATGGTGCTAAGAAAGGCAGGACAGGACAGGGATATACTAAATTAGACTAGAAGGTTGAAGGGAGGGAGAAGGAAACAGATGTAGAAGAGACAGTGACTAGATACTTGCCTTCTTATCAGCGTGACTAGGTACTACCAGGAAGATGTATGTCAACTGCTCTCTGTAATAAAGTTTCTCCAATAGCCATCAGGCCAAATTGGTGATATGCTACTATGTGGCCTGTCAGCAGTATCTACAGCTACTTGGTGGATTCCATGCAGCCAAACAAGATATCTGTACTCCAAGGGAGAGGCTGAGCTTACTGGGTAGCTGAAGAGCAATTTCCATGTCACCAGCAGACAAAGCCATTCTTCTCTCATAAAATGGTCAGGTTACCTGACAACTCTAGTGCATGTGAATGCCAGCCAGAGCACCCAAAGCAAATGGTAGGACACAGGTGAGGAAAAACATGGCTTTTGACCATAAACAGCTTCCTACAATTTGATTGTGTGTCAGCCCCCGGTGTCACACTGCTTCAGACCCCCACCTCATAAGCCAGAGCACTCAACAAACCGTTCCAGGTTCCATCTTGAAGTCTCACACTCAGAGAGTAGAGGAGTTCATCTCAGGTCTCTGTCATTTTTCTGATCTTTTTTCCAGGCACCAAGACAATTTTCAACTTGTCTTGTCTTTCTATACTCTTCTCCAAGTACCTAGCCCACAGCCTAACCCATATTAAGAACCCAAACTATTTTTGGAATGGAAGAATAGAAAACAAAGACATTCATGTCTCTGGTAGACTTCATGGATTCATTAAATAATTCTTCATGATGCAGAAATGATCCCTTCATGAATTAAGCTATTAAAAAATGATGTGGGGAATGAGCACCACACTATATTAGGCTTAAAGCATGTAGTGACTGAAATACTCTTGACATGAATCACCTCATTAAGTATCTTTTTGGGTGATAAACACCACTCTGAAAAACACAGTGGACCAGGTTCAAAATTACTGGGCTCATGAATTGCTAATCCAAAGAAGATAGAAAATGCCATTCTGTATATAGCTAACCTCCTGAGTCATACACCACAAATTCTGCATGTGCTCCTTTGATCTTAAGAAAAACTCTTTATCGTGAGTTAATTGACACTTAGTCACAGGGAGACCAGTGACAAAAAGGAAGAAGCTCTAAAGAAATTGCCCCCGAGTTATGAACTGGATTGTCCTGACTTCCACCATGAAAGCAAGCCAGCATTGCAGGCAGGAACAAGGCCCCTTCATCTCATGCTGCCAAGACCCTAACTTTACCATTTTTTGAACAATTACATTTTTGTGGTGAAATATACATAGTATAAAATCTACCATTTTAGCTTTCTCTAAGTGTACAATTCAGTGGCATTACATAATTCATGTTGTTGTACAACCATCACCATTATCCACCTCCAGAACTTTCTCATCTTCTCACATGAAATTCTATACCCATTTAATGATAACTCCCCAGTCTTCCCTTCCTCCAGCACAAGGTGTGTGCATGTGTATGTGTATTTGTGTGTGTATATTTTAATTTTCTAAGAGTGATAGATGTTTGAGTATCATTTTTAAAATATGCATTCCAGTTTTCTAATGCATCTCATTAGATTTCCAGTGATCTAACTGAACATAGTAAACATGGTAATGTGATTCAGAAGACAGTCTCTACATTCACATGTGTTGGCTGTGTGCTTTTGGATAAGTTACTTAGTGACTCTAGTGCCATTGCTACAGACTGGAAATAGTAATACCTCATAGGATTATTGGGAAGATTTAATAAGATTATGTGTAATGTGCTTAACACGGAGCCTGGCACCAGATAAGTTTCTAGTAACACTAACTAGCTACTTGTGCTCATCCAGGTAGGTTTATCTTTTCAAGTGCTACCACACTTACCACAGACTGCTATTTCCCTATGCCGTACACATCAGGAAACCAGCCCCATGAAGCTAACTGCAATTCTTTCTCAGATCTCACGGTAGCCTTCATTCTTCTGGGCAGTCAGGTCAGCCTGAAATTCCCTGTCAGGCTCCAATGCTTCCCTCCAGCTTCCAGAGCACATGTTAGGCTGCACAGCACTGTGTCCTCAATCAAGTCTCTTCCAAGTGGACCATAAGCACCTTGGATAAGGAAATGTCTTGTCCTCCTCTGTACCCAGCACAGTGCCCGAAAGGCAGCCAGCACTTACTACAGATTTAATTCTAGAGTGCATAATGTTTGGCTTATTGCAGGAAACTGCACTCAGAGTCACCAGCTTTAGGAAAGGAGAGGCCCTAATATCTTCCCTCAAGGCTAGAAGAAGAGAAATGTAGCAGCCATTCTTGTCTGTGGGATTCCTACAAGCCCCTGTCTGGTTGACAAGGGAGCTTCTTGACTTAAGGCCAAGTGTGTTAGATATAACATGCAGGTGCTCACAGGAGATTCAGAGGTAATTGGGAGGTTAAAAGTCAAACCAGAATGGAGCTAGATTACAAAGAGAGCAACAATTCAGTGGCATGCTGAAGCCTTCTGAGCAGGTTGCCCCGGTTTTTGCAGAATTAAGAATTGTACTGGTGTACACTTGAAGGTATTTTAACTGGTTGCCAAGGCAATGTGGCAGAGTCACTGGGCACAGAGCAGGAATAGAATTCTGTAAGGCTATGTTCAGGAGGGTGTTTATCTGTAATTTTAATGAGCTGCCTGGATATAAGAAAGGCAAGATGATGATAAATCTTATTTGGGAATTTTGCTTAATAAACAAAAATGGCAGAGAAATGGAGGGGTGTTTCTTGGAAAAGCAAATGAGGTAATCTTTCAGATTCCAAATATCTCCTTGGGATGGCGAATTCCTATGGAGGATGGAAACCCAAGTATTTTGGCTCTATGCTTAAAGAAATGAGCAAACGGGTGAGAAAAGAGTGGATGGAGAAAGCAGTGTTCTCTTCCACTTGAGAGATTAGGTTGCAGAAGGCTACCTTTTAACAGGAAAAAAAAATCCATCTCTTCCTTTGACTTTCCTTTGTATCAGAAAAGAAAAGAGTTTGCAATTAACACTTTTCTTTTTATTACCTTATTTTTGTTTCCTTGAACGACTAGTATTTCTTCACAACCATCAGTCTTTGTAGTTGAGACATATCTTTGGCTTTCCCAGCTTCCTCCATTCCAGTTACTACCCCAAGACCTGGACAATCAGCACATTAGTCAAATGGAGTGCTTCTTCTGCTTCCCTAGGCAAGAAGGGAGAGACCAGAAAAAAAAGAAGCAAGAAAGAAGGCAGATATAGCTGTTAATCATCACCTAAAAATTACTACTAGCATGTAGCACATACCATGTGCTGTGCACTTTACAAAATGAACATGTTTTCCTTTAATCCTTAAAACAATCCTTGGAGTTCTGTGGAATTTTCCTATCTCACAGATAAGAAAACTGCTAGGAAGTGGAAGAGCCAAGACTTCACCCAGGTATGCCTAAATCCAAGGACTGAGCTCGGATCAGAACAGTCAAAGTGACCCAGACAAGCATGGTGTTTTCTTGGAAGCCCATGGAGCCCCACACTATCTGCCTTTGCTGGCCAGTTCCTGTTGGCACCCACATCACCATTTTAATGTTGTTGATAAGCTTCTGGAGCATGACTTAATCCTCACCAAATCTATCTCCATATTAATGATATGCTGTATCTTAACTAGGTACTGCTCGGTAAGAACTTTAAGGATTTAAGTTACAGAAATGAATCTACATGAATAGAGAGGGAGATGAGAAGTGAAGACATCCAGTAAGAAAAGGGTAGAAAAGAATAAAGGTAGAAAGGGTACATGAGATATGACAAAAAACAAACACCAGAAAGGAAGGAGGGTGGGGAGAGAAGCCCATCAGAAACTAAATGTGCAAGGGAGGATATTTGAAGGTGATATATTATCAGGAGCTATGACAAGCTCTGGTCTAGAACTGGTCTGCTTTTCTTGTAATATAAACAGATCAGAACAAAATATTTTTATTCCATTCCCTACAGAAACCTGCCATCTGGATAAGCAAATTGGTCCATGATACATGGGGAAAAAAGAAGCTGAAATTCTGCCTTAACAGAAAACTATGTGACATGAAATGTACCTGAGTACACCTGAGTGCTTAATAAATATTAGCAATTACTGTGACTATGGGGAGAGTCCCAAATTCTCTGCATCTCAAGAGCTCCACATTCCAAATATGATTTCCCCTCTTCATATTTTACAGGGTATGCAGAAGATACATAAATATGTACATTTGTTTTTTTAAAGAAAAAATGTAAATTTAAAAGTTTTCTGAAAAAATTACTATTTTTGAACATTTACAGTGTTCAAGGGCCTGTGCTAAAAACTTTTCCCACAAAAGCTTATGTAATCCACAGAGAACTCCCTTTTACAGATAAGAAAATTGAAGTTCAGGAAAAGTAGGTAGCTTGCCCATAGCTCCCAATACAGACTGACTCCAAGCCCATGTTCTTGACCATCACATTATGTGAATTCATCTTACAGTGCCATAGCTGCGCCTTCTCTAAGCAAAGAATATGCATAGATGATATCTTTTTCACTTAATTTGACATTAGTTTCTCTCAAGTCATGTTGCTAGTCAAAATCTTGGCACTCCAAAACTACATAGTGCCAGGCAAATTCTCCAAGAGAGTTTTAGTATGCTCCAAGCCACCCAACCACCTCTCCCATGACTCAGTCCTCTCTTTAACTTTCCAGAGAGCTCCACATAAAAGCATTCAGATCTCTGGGACCAGGACACACTGTATTTCCTCCACCTCTTGATAGCAATATCAGAAAACTTTTTTGAAATTGAGCCACACAAAACCCATCTGCCCGCTCTTTGAGGGGTCCTACAGCTTTTTGAGGCAACTCAAGATGGTTGCATCTTTGTTCTGGTTTGGAACTAAAATGTCCCGCAAAAGCCTCCTCTTCAGAGGTAGGGTGATTGGATCATGGAAGGCACTGTGCTCATCAGTGGATTAGTCCATCCATGAGTTCAAAGCCGACTATGCTGTTTGGAGGTGGGGCCTGGTCAGAAGAGGCAGCTCACGAGGAGAGTGACCTGGAAGTGTATATTATTGTCCCCAGCTCCTCCCTCCCCACCCCCGCTTCGTGGCTACCATGTGTTGAACAGCTCTCCTCTGCCATGTGATTCTACCACGCCATTTCTGTCTTGAAGCCAGACAACCATGGACTGAATCCACTGAAACCTTAAGCCAATTTAAACCTCTCCTTTAAATTGAGGGTGTAATTATTTTGTCTCAGTGATGAAAAAGTGACTAATACAGTCTTATTTTAATATCTTATTTTCTCCAGGCTGAGCACTTCACTTATTTCAGCTAATGAGCTGGTTTTAAGAATTCTTAACCCAGGGGGCAAAATAGAAGGATAGTTAAGAGCAAAGGCTCTAAAGTCATAATAGCCAGTTTCAAATCTACTATTTCTTATCATCCATATGCCTTTTTGGTAAGTCAGTTAACCACCCTGAGCCTCAGTCTTCTCATTAAGTAACATTAACCTACCCTGGACTCTGGTTCTGAGGATTAATTGACCACTCAAGAATTTTCCCATAAATGTACTTAACACATGTTAGTGGTTTTGTTATTATTTACATTATTATTGCCACTTTCTCTGTACAAGTGTCTTAGTCACTTCCTCTTCTCTGGGAAAAATACCCACCACCCACCACTTAAAGGAGGAGAGGTTCATTGTGGCTCATGCTTTCAGTCCATGGTCAGCAGACTGAAAGGCAGAAACCTTTTGGTGGAAGCGCCTGGGCAGAGGACTGCTGCTCATCCTATGGTAGCCAGGAAGCAGAAAGGGGAGGTGGGAGGCAGTGGGGAAGATATACATTTCAGGTCACACCCCTAGTGACCTGTCTCTTCCAGCCCCTACCTAAAAGCATAGTCAGTTCTGAACTCTTTAGTCGATTACTCCACTGATGAGTATGGTGCCCCCATGATCCAATCAACTTCTAAAAGCCCCACCTCGGAACTCATGAGCCTTTTGGAGGCCATTCTAGATCTAAAGCATGAGAACAAGTATCTATCATATTCCACTGAGGGCACCTGGTCCAAGGTCCAGGCACTTTCTGTTTGAATCACCACAAGTAAGCATGATGGGGTTTTGTCCCATAAAATGTCTCTGAAGTATCTCCATGCTGGGCTTCAGGTCTCTCCAGGGAGAATCACCACATTCTTAAGTGCATTCTCCTGAAATCTTTTTTCTGTAAAAAGCCCATAGCCATATCAAACCTTGCTAAAATAACAGCTTAAGGGAAAAAATTTGAGGGGGGGGTGCTTTACACTTTCGACAGAACATTTCACATTAGGTGTGTGTGTGTAGGCTATTGGTATAAACTAAACTCTGTGAAAGAAAGAAAATCTACATTTAAACAATAGTAACCACTGGCATTCATTCATTGTACTAATTTTGTGCCTGGTGCTCAGTAGGCACTGAACAGTAAACTAGACACGAGGGTACAACCACCACAAGCACAAGCAAGACAGACATATAGCATCACTCTGCTGGGATAAAAATAGTTTAAGAATTTTATTTCTCATGTGGCATTCCTGCTCCTACTTTAAATCTTATGAAACATTCTAGATATCCTTTACTTAATTTTATCATTTATACTGCCTATTTTGTATCATTTCAATTCAATAATTGGTATTTTAAAAAAAAAAAAAAAGAACAAAGTAATCCATAGTCATATTTGGTTCTCCTCAGAGGCTATCCTTAAGAAGAGGGTTCAGTGTTCCAAAATTATTTGGAATGTGTAAGGACATTATCAGGGTAGTGGGGGTGGCAGATAGGGAAGAAAGAGTGCCCAACAGAGATGTATTATGAAGCCAGTTACCACAGCAGGCATCAGAGCTTAATCCTTTGGGGAAAACTCTGGGAAATTGTAAAATTCAGGTCCCAGAATTATTCTAACCAAGAGATGAGAGAGTTGGTTATCTGTACCCCCATACCTGTCAGTCAATGGCTAAAAACTACCCTCAATGGCAAAGTAGATTCTAGAGAAAGAAGACTTCCAGTAAAATTGCAGATGCTGGCTATTGGAAATAAACTAAATTCCCCAGAAATGGTAAAGGACTCTGATGATAGAAGAACATCAAAGCATCACACATACACACACACACACACACACACAAATTACAAATTTTGCTAAGTATCTGCTGAATAAACTAACTATAAACAAGAGTGTGAAATGGAGAGTAAAAGGAAAGATCTTTGATCCAGTTGTTCAAAAAAAATCTCTCTAAACCTCTTTATGCTGATACCTGAAGAATGAAAGCAAGGCAGCCCTGTAAAGAACAGAGAATTGACTTCCAGCTTGAAGAGAACACCTTGAGCCTGATTTTCAGTTCAATATATCACTTTCACTCCTGTGTAGAAAATGAATTTTGGGGGGACAAGAACAGAAGTAAAAGATGGCCAATTCTGGTCTTCTGGATAGGTGACCTAGACTAAGAAGGTAGCAGTGATGGAGAGAAATTGATGGATTTAAGAGTAAATTGGGAATTAGAAACAGTAGGATTTACTATGAATTGGATTCTTTACATATCAGTACTCTTATTGAAAACTTAATATGTTAAGCAATTCTTTTCAAACCTTGCAACCTATGTGGCAAGTACTATTATCTTTATTCCTCACCTTATAGGTAAGCAGATAGAGGCTCAAAAAGATCAGCTTGCCGAAGGTCACACAGAGAATGGAAAAGACAAAGCTAGGCTTGGCCAAAGCTGGTACTCTGAAGATGCTATATTATTGCACTAAAACTGAGAGACAGCCAGGTGTGGTGGCACACACTCCTAGCTACTGTACTCCTAGCTACTAGGGAGGCTGAGGCAGAAGGATCACAAGTTTGAGGCCAGTGTGAGTGACTTAGCAAAACCTTCTCCTGAAATAGAATAAAAAGGCTAGGGATATAGCCCAGTGGTAGAGTGCCCCCAGGTTCAATCCCCAGTACCGCAGTGGGGCGGGGGAGACAGACAGACAGAGACAGAGAGAAATTAACCTGGTATCACCCTCTGAATATCCATCTGACCCCTCATGTTGGTGGTGTTCATCTGCAGAGTATATAGTCAGGCAGAGGGGAAGATCACAAGCATTAAAACACTGAAAGTCTGTGAATTCAGCTCCCACCAGCTAGCTAACACTAGAACTCTCAGAACCTCAGTTTCCACCTCAAGAAAATCATAACATCCATTTCAAATGGTTGCTCCTAACACAGAATGGACCCACGTAAGGCCGACTCACTAAGGTTACCCCAGAGTCAACTTAGACCACCTCCCTGGCTGCCTCCAGCTAGAGCATAATTCAGGTGAAGCCAGATTCACACCTTTGGGGAGCTGGCTCGGGAGCCTTGGCTCTAAAGACTGGGGGACAAATTTCCTTCCAAGGAGAGGTCATCTAAGCAAGTTCTTCCCATGACTACCTGAGGCCTGATCCAGACTGGGAATTGCATCAAGGGCACTCCTAAACCAAGCTCGTCCCAAACTTTCTTTTAAAATGCCACCTGGTAAGGAATCATAAAACACAGAGCTGAAAGGGGCTGCAAAAAACATCTGGTCCAATGTCTTGTAATACAAATGTGGAGCGTAACACTTAACAAGAAGAATGGACTTTTCCCAAGGTCAGTTTGCAAGGACTAAACTCCAGCTTTCCTGATTCTCAGTCCCAGCACTTTGTATTCACTATGCTGCCTTGCCTCTTGCCCAGGATGTTGTAGTGAGTTTCTCAAGCTAGGGTCAAAGGCCTCCAAACCAGAGGGCAGCCTAAAGAAGCCCATTTGAAATATGAGCACATCTACATCATGTGTGCTGTTTTGCCACAGGGCCTGTTCAGGGCACTTTCAGACCCCTCACTCAACTGCTGTTTCATCTGAAAAGCAAATAAGCATTTACATGGTCTCACAGTTTTTGCCAATTTTCAGCCTCAAAGGGCAGTTTCCCAAGATTCCAAGTAAAACACAGGGACAAGCTACATAGGCAGAATAAAAACTAAGGCAGTAATAAAGGCATCTTTAAACTGTAACACAAATGGTATAAAAAAGATGAGCATAGAATTGTCAACAAGTGCCTCTACACTCCAGGGGTATTGTTATCCAAGAACACCATTTGCTCAATTTGACCAACTCTTTTGGTTCTTGATGTGTTGGGGTTTTTTTAACATTTTGGATCATTTCCAAAGGAGGAATAAAAGATTATTGGACATTTTTGAAGCTCTTGATATTTAACATTAATTTGCTTTCATCTATATTTGTCTGCAAGTGAGAGAAACTACCTCTAGCCGAATTGTAAGTAGGACTTTGTTAGCTCAGAGAATGGGAAATGTAGAGGTAGACCTGGTCTCAGAAGCCTCCAAGGACAGATACTCCTGGCAGATCACTCTCCTCTGCCTTGACACTACCTCTCTGCATCTACAGTCACATCTTTGTACTCAACTGCTTTAAAAGTAGTCAAATTTGTACCAATAAATAAATAAATAAATAAAAGTAGTCAAGTTTGGTACACAACACATTTTAGCTTGTTTGGTACTTGACGCCCAACCTATAACTTGTCTATGTTGATTGCCTTGTGACTCAATACCTTCCCAGCCAAAACTATTTCTTTGGGACTCATTGTTTTTGCTACTTATCACACCTCCTGCAACCAATAACCATGAGTACTGAGACACCACTGTATTGGCCTCATTCTATCCCTTTGCAAATTGGCTTCTCCATGATGTGGACTGAAGAAGGTGAATCCTCCAGTGTGCTTAGCAGGCAATAGAGGCCACTGTAGAGGGGAAAAAAAACTTAACCAGACACAGAATTAATAAAAAGGGTATTAGGCAGTTCACAGAACTTCAAGGAGGGCTGGAAAGCCTGATTGAAGGCCACCATTGCCAAGAACAATTCCCCAAATGGCCAAGTGCTGTCTTCCAGCCTGACCTTCATGGCCCTGAGCACAAGGTCTCTCTTGGCCCTTTAACCTGTTGCTGCAGTTGGAGGTCAACCTGCTGTAGGCTCCACCACCTTTATACAGAGGAAAAGGAGTCTTCCTGGTCCTCTCTTTGAATTGCTAACTCCCAATTTGAAATGCAAGTCAGGTACACCTAATTGACAAAGCCTAGATCCTAGGCTGAAAACACCACTGAAAAAACTGGCACTTTCAACTTCCTAATTTTGAAGCAAATTCTAACACCTACCAAAATGTAGAAGGTGAGTGAGTTTTCAAAGACAGAAAGGGGTTCAGATGCAGGTCATTCAAAAGAATTATAAATAGATGCTATAAGAAACTTGACAGCAGAGAGCTCGGACTTAACAGTTCCAGCTCTGCCACCCCAGAAAAGAGAGTCTTTTTCATGATCACCGAGTTCAAAGCCTGACACTGAGTAAACATCTGCTGTACTGAAATGGTCCAGAGGCTCAACAAATAAGGCCTGATTCTAAGTCCTAAGACTTCTTTGTGATTAATACTGATAAAATTAAGACAGAATTAAAGTCCTATGTCTCTCCAGTTTTTTTATGTCTAATATATTTTTTCCCTGAACTTCTGTTTAATGACAGGTAGATTAACCTGCCTCACTTGTGTTTAACTTCTATGACTGTCTAATTTCTTTTTGTGAGGGGATGAATGGGGATATAATATTTCTGAAAAACGGAAACCTGGCATTTTTAGAATGGAAGTCTACTGAAATAGAAAATGAGATTCTTAGCTAGGAAGAATATTAAAAGGATATAAAATTGCTATTGACACTAAAGATACATTAGCAGGGTCAAAACCGGGATCAAAAAGAACCCAATAGGTAAGACAGCTAGCAAATACAATTCTGAAAAACAGATCAGGAATTTGAAATGCAGTGCCTCAAAGAGTTTTCACAGGTAGTGTGATATTTGATAGCAGCAAGCAGCTGATGGAAATTTTTCAATAGATGCTGAAATTAGTTTTGCTAACACATATTCCTACAGTGAACATCATTCAGACTTGACTCTTGCGAAGTTGCCCATGGAGATAAAATGGAGAGGGCAAATTGATATCATTCTTAAAAACAGTGGGATGATCCAGGAGCCACTGCCTTCCTGCATCCATCCCTCTCTATTTGCCTCAAATCAATTCCAAAGAGATTGTAGTGGGGAAACCCTGAAGGGGTCATCTTTAGTTGTCACTTAGTCACCCTTACTTGGTAACAGAAATAGGATGTAGTAACTTCAGAATTTTTTCTCATTTCTTATACTCCAACTCCTCTGTGACTACTACTGTCTGTTTCTCACCCAGGGAGAGGGAGAGAGCTGAAAAGACAGAAAATTTCAAAGGTGGATAAAGTAACTTTACTCAGGATTCTAGGTGCAGATAAACAATCTCAGGATTCTTTGGAATTCGAGATCTCAAAATACCTAAAATACAGGACATAATCATAATAAGGTGTGGTTAAAAGAATTTTAGTTGCTGTGATCTAAAACATAGAAGTCCCAGCAGCCATTTGGCCACATATGATAATTACAGTAATTTTACCATTTTAACTGCAGTAGTAGATTTGAGGCCATCAATTCAGCAAAGAAGAAAAGTTAGTCAAGTGAGATGTTAATACTGATTAGACCAACTTATCCTCCAAAGAAAATTTGCCTGTGCCTACACAATTTATCTGTTCTGTATGTAAGGACCTTTTCCATTGTAATTTGCAAAATTTCTTCTTTAAGTGGTCGGGGGGTATGCTTAGACAATTGGTAGTTTCTTGGGAATTTAAAGGGTGGACCTTGGTCACAACAGGATCCATGAGTTCACAATCATCTGGATTCTTTTTCTTTCTTTCTCTCTGTCCTGCCTGCTGTTACTTCATTCTCAGGCAGGTCCATTTCAGGAGCCAGATACTGGCAGCCAAAGCCTAAATCAGTATTTAAGCTTTTAATCTCAGAGAAATTGAGAGTATCGTCTATGGAAACTCTACCAATTAGCTTTCCTTGGCTGTTGTGTACATTTCTGAGCAATTGCTGTGCTGGAGTGTAAAGATACTCTGATTGGCTGAGACTAGGCCAAATGGCCACCCCTGAAACTGAAGGGCTGGGCTGGGTCAGTCCAATGGCACCATACGGATTGAGCAGAATTACTAGAGAACAAAGGAGAGAGGGTTCACAAAAGGAAGAGATCCTGTACAAACAGAGGTCTCAGTAAGAATACACTTATGTCCTAAGTACATTTTTAGAATTATTAACATTTTATGCACGGGAGTTAAAAGCAAAAAGGAACCAAAATTCAATGCCTTATTATTTCCCATAACCCTTTGAGTTTAAACCATGATTTTACCAACTCACAATTGGTCTATCAGAATCATGCCCACAGCTTTTAAGGCTCCATTTAAATGCTGCCCCTTTGGAAAATCTTCTCGGTTGATCCCTGTCTGAGAGTCAACCTACCTCCTTCTCTGTTCCTGTAGCAAGATTCCCTAGGCACTTACACTGTCCTCCCTTTCCATCTCATGTACATGCATGGTTTTACCTTATGTCCTCTCCCTCACCACCACCACCAGAGTCAAAGCTCAGAAAACACAGACAATAAAGAGCAAGAGAAGAAGGGAGAGTCAATAACCACCTCGGAGTGTGTATTGCCTCTGTTCTACCTGTTTCTCTCTCTCTCTCTCTCTCTCTCTCTCTCTCTCTCCCCCCCCCCTTATTTCTTGGTTTGTCTTTCTGGACTCAGAGTCCTAAGTAAAAAATAAATACTGGATCTGCAGATATTTAATGACTTTATAGAATTGATTGTAGTATCTGACATAAACTTTCCCCTTGCTCTGATAAGTAAGACTTCCAAAGAATAAAGGGATTAAGATCAGCTGTGTTGTCAGGGGAAGGGGCTTCTGGACCACCATCCATCCCACCATTCCCAGCCCAGAGGAAGAGGCTTCTAAGCCGCTGTCCCACCACTCCCAGCTCAGAGAAGGTGAGATGCGGAGGCACCACCAGCACCCTCCCCTCAGTCAAAATGAGAAGACACATAAACAAGTCTCAAAACCAGACTTCCAGATTACTTACAGCAACCCCAAAGGGAAATGAGATGGAACACTCTGATACTCAACAACCTGGACTCCCTAAACTGGCAACAAAAGAGGATCAGTAAAAAAGTAAAATAAGAAATAATTTCTCAGATAACAGGAGAAATTGTGCCCCTAGTGCAAGACACCATTAATAAATCTAGAGAGAAGCTGAGGAACATGATGAAATCCCAACATAGGAAACAAATGGAATCCATAAAAAAGATGCAAATAGATTTCCAGGAGATGTAAAACTCCATTGAAAATCTATACAGCAGAATGAGCCAATGTGAGGACAGAATTTCAAATATAGAAGATAAGATTGCAATTAGTGACCAGGAAAAGAAAAATTGCTTCAAAATTGTAAGGGACGATGAGAAATCAATCCAGCAGCTGCTACATGATGCAAAGAAGAATAAAATAAGACTGATTGGAGTCAAAGAAGAAACAAGAGAGAGTGCAGATGAAATAAAAAAACTGTTCACAAAAGTAATGGCAGAAAACTTCCCAAAAAGGGGAAAAGAATTTGACATACAGATAAGTGAGACATATAGGACACCAAATAGCCTTGATCAAAAAAAATTTACACATAGGCATATGATTGTTAGGATTCCAGAAACTCAACAGAAGAACAAAGTTCTACAAGGAGTTAGAGAAAAGAAACAAATCACATACAAAAGAAAGCCCATCAGAATCACAGCAGACTTATCAATGCAAACCATCAAGGCAAGAAGAGCTTGGAGTGACATATTTCAAGCCCTAAAGGAAAACAGCCTCCAACCCAGATTGATGGACCCTGAAAAACTGTCTTTCAAAATTGATGGAGAAATAAGATATTTTCATGAAAAAGAGCACCTTAGGAACTTCATGAATACCAAGCCAGCAATCCAAAAAATTTTAGACAATACCCTAGGAACAGACATTGAGGATCACAACCCCAGAAAGCACAGCAGAATGAACCCATCAGGCACGACAAGAAATTAAATGTAAAGGGGGAGAAACCAACAAAAAGAAAAAGTCATGACAATGATAAGTCAATATGTATCAGTTATAATCATCAATGTTAATGGTCTCAATTCACCAATCAAAAGAAATAGACTGGCAGAATGGGGCAAGAAACAAAATCCAACACTATGCTGCATACAAGAAACACCCTTAATTCAAAAGGAAACTCATAGACTGAAAGTTAAAGGGTGGAAAACAATACTCCACGCAACGGGACCCCCAAAAAAAGCAGGAGTAGCTATCCTCTTTGCAGGTCAAGTAGATTTCAAATGAACACTGATTAAGAGAGACAGAGAAGGACACTACATCCTTGTAAAGGGAGCAATCCAACAGGAAGAGATGATAATCATAAATATCTATGCACCAAACACTAGTGCACCCAACTATATAAAACAAATACTAACAGACATGAAAAGTCATATATGCACTAATACGCTTGTAGTAGGGGACCTCAACAACCCACTGTCACAAATAGATAGATCAACTAGACAAAAAATAAGTAATGAAATACTAGAACTCAGTCGAACTCTTGAACAAATGAATTTAACAGATGTTTACAGAGTGTTCCGCCCCACAAAATCAGAACACACATTCTTCTCAGATGCACACGGGTCTTTCTGCAAAGTAGACCACATACTCGCACATAGAACATGGTTAAGTAAGTGCAAAGGAATTGAAGTTATCCCCCATATATTACCAGACTATAGTGCGATGAAATTGGACATCAATAGCAAAAGAAACTGGAAAAATTCCATAAACATGTGGAAATTGAACAATACACTTCTGAATAACCAATGGGTCACAGAGGAAGTTAAAGAAGAAATCAGACAGTTCCTTCAATTAAATGACAATGGCAATACAACATATTGGAATCTATGTGACACAATGAGAGCAATCTTACGAGGGAAATTCATAGCAGTGAATACACACATTAGGAAAACAGAGTGAGCCCAATTAAACAACCTGATGCTGCCCCTCAAGCTTCTAGGAAAAGAAGAGCAGGACAAACCCAAAGCTCATACAAGGGAGGAAATTATAAAGATCAGAGCAGAAATCAATGCAATGGAGACTAAGAGAACAATACAAAAAAAATCAGTGAAGCCAAGAGTTGGTTCTTCGAAAGAATCAACAAAATTGACAAACCCTTAGCCAACCTTATCAGAGAAAGGAAAGAAAAGGCCCAAATCCATGCAATTAGGAATGAAAAGGGTGAAATTATAACAGACCCAGCAGAAATCCAGAGGATCATCAATACCTATTTCCAGAACCTATATGCAAATAAGATGGAAAACATAGAAGAAATGGACAGATTCCTAGATACATATGAATTACCAAAGTTGAATGAAGAAGATCTAAAAATTCTAAACAACTCAATATCAACCAATGAAATTGAAAATGTAATTAAAAACTTACCAATTAAGAAAAGCCCAGGCCCTGATGGCTTCACTGCTGAATTCTACAAGACATTTAGAGAGGAGCTGCTGCCACTACTGTTTAAACTCTTCAGTGAAATTGAAAGGGAAGCAATACTCCTGAATTCATTCCTGGAAGCAAGCATCACCTTGATCCCCAAAGCAGAGAAAGACCCAACTGAAAAGGAGAACTATAGGCCAATCTCACTAATGAACATAGATGCAAAAATCCTTAATAAGATACTGGCAAACAGAATGCAGAAGTTCATCAAGAAGATCACACACTTGCTCAGGTAAGTGGGATTCATCCCAGAGATGCAGGGATGGTTCAACATACACGAATCAATAAATGTAATACACCATATCAATAGAGCCAAGGACAAAAACTATACGATCATCTCAATAGATACAGAAAAAGCGTTTGACAAAATCCAACACACATTTATGATAAAACCCCTACAAAAAATTGGAATAGACAATCTCTACCTCAATCTGATAGAAGCCACCTATGAAAAACCAACAGCCAATATCATACTAAATGGTCAAAAACTGAAATCCTTCACACTAAAATCAAGAACAAGACAAGGATGTCCACTATCACCAGTCCTGTTCAACATACTTTTCAAAATATTAGCCACAGCAATTACACAAGAGAAAGAAATAAAAGGAATAAAGTTAGGAAATGAAGAAGTCAAATTGTTATTATTCACAGATGACATGGTACTCTATATAGAAGACCCCAAGAACTCCACCAAAAGTCTTCTAGACTTAATAACCAAATTCAGTAAAGTAGCTAGATACAAGGTCAACACACAAAAATCAATAGCTTTCCTCTACATGAACAACAGACTCACTGGGAGAGAAATAGGGCAAATAATTCCTTTAACAATAGGATCCAAAAAACTGAAATACCTAGGAATCAATCTAACAAAAGAAATCAAAGACCTCTTCTCTGAAAACTATGGCACTCTGAAAAGAGCGATTGAAGATGATATCAGAAAATGGACAGACATCCCCTGCTCCTGGGTAGGAAGGATCAATATAGTGAAAATGGCCATATTTCCAAAACTGCTATAAAGATTCAATGCAATTCCAATTGAGATCCCAGCAGCATACTTCACGGACCTTTAGAAAACAATCCAAAAATTCATTTGGAACAAGAAGAGACCCAGAATATCAAAAGCAATTCTAGGTAAAAGAGACATGGCAGGGGGTATCACAGTCCCCAACTGGAAACTATACTACAAAGCTACAGTGATAAAAACAGCATGGTACTGGCAAAGAAACAGACCTGAGGATCAGTGGAACAGATTACAAGATGCAGAAACAACTCCAGAGACACTCAGCTATCTCATCTTCGATAAAGGTGCCAAACACCCTCACTGGAGGAAAGATAGCTTCTTTAATAAATGGTGCTGGAAAAATTGGGTTTCAACTTGCCAAAGATTACAATTAGACCTATATCATTCATCATTCACTAAACTAAAATTGAAATGGATTAAAGATCTAAATATTAAAATAGAAACACTGAACCAGCTGGAACAGAGGTTAGGTAGAACTCTTGAAGACATTGGTATAGGAAAAGATTTTATGAACAAAACCTCAGCTGCCCATGAACTAGCACAAACAATCAAGTGGGATCTCTTCTTATTAAAAAGCTCCTGCACAGCAAGAGAAACCACCAGCAGTGTGAAGAGACAACCCACAATGTGGGAAAAAATCTTTACCTGCTGTTCCTCAGACAAAGGCCTACCATAGCAAATCTATAAAGAACTTAAAAAGATCAGACCTCCCCAATTTAAACACCCAATCCAAAAATGGGCATCTGAAATGAACAGACATTAATAGCAAATAAATACATGAAAAAATGTTCAACATCACTGGTCATTCAAGAGATGCAAATGAAAACAACACTGAGATTCCACCTCACTACAGAAAGAATGGCTGCTATAATGAAATCAACCAATAACAAATGCTGGCAGGGCTGTGGGGAAAGAGGAACACTACTCCACTGCTGGTAGGAGTGCAGACTGGTACAACCACTGTGGAAATCATTATGGAGATACCTCAAAGAACTAGGACTGGAAGTCCCATTTGATCCAGCTATTCCCCTACTGGGTATCTTCCCCAAAGAATTAAAAGAATCATACCACAGTGATATATGTGCACCCATGTTCATAGCAGCACAGTTTGTAATAGCTAAAACTTGGAAACAGCCCAAATGCCCATCAACTGGAGACTGAATAAAGAAAATGTGTTTTTTTTAATAAAATGGGGTACTGCTCAGCCATAAAAAATGAGAAATTAGAGACATTTATAGCTAAACGGTTGCACATTGAGGTGATACTCTTAAGTGAAATAAATAGGACACACATGTATAAATATCTAAGTTTCTCTAGTGTGAGAAACTGAAAGTGTAAATAAGGACTAAAAGTTATAATACATGATGTGAAATAGGAAGAAAAGGGGCAAAGCAGAAGGGGAAGTAGGAGGGGTAGGGGAAAGGAAAGAAGGGAATGGAATTAATATGAGAAAATGGAAAAATGGAAACAAAGTCTTTATATATAGGGAGGGATGGAGGGGTTGAAGGGAGGGCAGGGGAAGAGGGAAAAATAAAAGCTAAGAGAAATTATGTAAAGGTGCAATTTTCCAATGATCAGTGTCATTATATTGCATACCTAAAATGTACCAATGATTAGAAAGAATAATTGATAATGTGAAATAGGAAGAAAAAGTCCAAAGGGGTAGGGGAATTGGGAGGAGCAGGGGAAAGGAAAGAAGGGACAGGAAAAATTATGAGAAATGGAAAAAATGGAAACAAAGTCTTTGTAAATAGTGAAGAGTGGAGGGGTTGCAGGGAGGGCTGGAAATTGGGAAAAAATAAGAACCAAGATGCATCATGTAAAGGTACAAGTTCCCAATGAGAAATTTAAATGTATTGTATACCTAAAATGTACCAATAAAAGAATTTTTTTAAAAATTCAGCTGAGTTAGTGCTCAAAAATTTTATACCAGATGGAAGGTGATACATTTAAACTATTGCAAAAGAGAATTTGTTTTAACATAAACTACAATTCTGTCTGGCTTACTAGACAGTCAAGACCCTCCTACCATCATTTGTAACTGGTTTCCAAGTCCTCTGAAGATGGGGCTCTGGATTCAATGTTATCAAGTAAACTTCTCCCCCAGCTCTTTGATTTCTTGGCAGTTCCTATAGTCATTTGGGTTTTTATTGCTGCATCTCCTTATCACCAGAAGTCCATAAACTGCAATTATAATCAAGTTACATTTACAGCAAAAATGACAGGTGTACAGCTTATAGAAGTTTGCTCTGTGCCCACTTCGTGGATCTTTAACTGACCTATCACAGGGCTCCCCTTTGTTCTTATAATGCATGTTCTAAAAAGAAAGACATTTTCTTGCATGTTTTAAGGATATTTAAATGAAGTGGCCAACTCAGTTTTTAGGCTTTTGTCAATTCTGACAAGGCTATTCAAAAAGTAAAAACTAGAAGAATCATATTTCAACCACTAATTGCAATGCTTTCAGTTTTACTCCTAGCAGTGGCACTGTCCTGTTTTGTCAATGGTGTTTTTACCCTCGGGCTGTGTGTGATTCTGTAAATACACATCAAAAGAAGAGTACTGTGAGTTCACTTGATTATCCAGGGCTCTTAACCCCAGAATAAAAGATCAACTGACATGCTTTGTTATAATTTATCCTGTTCTCAACCATCACAGTTTCACTGTCCAGAGTCATTATTAGTTGAGACTAAGGTTATGGCAGTTTTCTGTAAAACTAAGAGAAAAAAAAAGAAAATGGAAGTTCAATCGAATTTATTTCAACAAACATTTTGCCTCTTTCACAGAGCACATTAGACTGGGCATTGTGGGGTTTTCAAATTTGAAAAGAACTAAGATAATTAGTGTTTACATTGACTACTGTAAGCATCATTTATCTTTTCAACAAATATTTACTTCTCAGCCATTGTGTGCCAGACATTAGATCCCATCTCTACTCTCCTGAAGAGTGCAATCTTCTCAGAGAGAGGTTAAGTAGTAAAACATACAAATGGATAGGAATGTTAACGTGGGATGGGAAATAAGAAGAAAAAGGCCTGAAAGCTCTGATCTATTTGAGGAAGGATACTTGGGACAATGTTTAAGGAAGAAGGACTTAAAACAAAGATCAAAAAATAAAATAAAATAAAATAAATTTCCTTTCCCTGTACCTCAAAAAAAAAAAAAAAAAAACAAAGATCAGGGCTCAAAAACAGTACTTCCCTGAGGGATTGAAGAATAAGTAGGGATAGTCAGCTAAAACATTGGGCAAAAGTATCTGAGGCAATTGGAGAAGCAGCTTGTGCGCAACTCTTGAGGAAGGGGAGCTGGGCATAGTGGTACATGTCTATAATCCTAACACTCAGGAAACTGAGGTAAGAGGATCACAGCAAGTTAAAGGCCAGCTGGGCTACATCGTGAGTTCAAAGCCAGCCTGAGCTATATAGTATACGGAGACCTTGTCTCAAAAGCAAAGAAAGAAAGAAAACTCTTGAGCAAGAGACATTGAACTGATAGATCTCATGAGCTTAGGCTTTTAAAGAAGGGAAAAGTAGTCAAAGGAAGGGGTGATGGGACAGGAACCCACAAATTTTAAAAACAATGGGAAGCCGCTGAATATTAAACAGGACCAGTATGGTCCAATTTACAGTGATCTAAAGATCATTCTGGCCACCTTGGTGAGAAACACAGAGTGAGGACAATGTGGAAATAGGGAAACACGGCAAAGAGACACAGAAGTGACATGTTTGAGATTTATTTTGAAGACTCAATTCCCACTATTGTGGAATCCATAATGCCTATAGAATTATGGATTCTATGGATACCTATGGAATTACAGATTATATGGATTGTATGGAATTATGGATTATATTATTATGGATAATAACTATGGAATTATGGAATTAAGTGGAATCCATAATACCTATGTCCTGGAACTATAAAAATAAAGGAAAACACGTATGTAATGAGTTCATAATGACACTTGACACACTGTAAATGTTCAATAAATGTTAACTATAATTGTTTTCATTATTTTCAGGAATCATTTGAATAAAATCTCGCTTTCTCCATATTGAGAATGTTCTAGACAGTGCATCTAGTTCACAAATTAAAGTATACATTCTCTGTCTAACACTGAACCAAATGCTGTGGGGGACACAAGATAAAGAGGAGATAGGGTTCTGGCACTCAGACAAATCCCAATTTCACAGGTGGATAAGATGAGTACTTTTAGAACAAATAGAAGTAATGCTTTAGAAAAAGGGACCCAAGCTGGGTTGGTTTATCCCAGAACTCAGGGAAGCCAAGGCAGAAAGATTGCAAATTCAAGCCCTGGGCAACTTAGTGACTTACCAAGACCATGTCACAAAAAAAAAAGTCTGGGGATGTAGCTTAGTGAGAAAGAAGGCCCTGGGTTAAATCCCCAGTACCACAAAAGGAGGGGATCCAAAGGCCCCTTAGGTAAGAATCCTCTAATTGGAATCAAAGTCCTAGTGTGAGCTGAATGCTATTTAAAACTCATGTTTAGGCAACTGCTTCAAAACAATAGATTTGTGTAAAGAAAAGCCTCCAATTTTTTTGCGGCGGGGGAGGGGGTACCAGTGACTGAACTTGCGCTTGCACAGCAGGCAGCGAAACCACTGAATTAAATCCCCGGCCCCCAACCTCCAATTTTTAAGTAAACTCTAAATAGATATTTGAATATAACTCGTCTAATTTGCACATTAATATATCCTACCTAAATCTGTTTCTGACCATTAGCTGAGCACTAAAAGCAATCTCTTAATTCTGTCAGTGAAACAAAGATGCCTCAAGAAAAATAAATTGGCAAATATGCCAAAAATAAATAATATTTGCTTAGTACCTGTTGTGTCCCAGACCCCATGACATAGGTGTTATCCTCTGTTTCATGGAGGAGGTACTGCAGCTTACTGAGCTCCGGGAATGTCTGAGTGGTTACAGAGATTGGGAGTGGCAGAGAAGGAATTTTGAATCCAGACTTGACCACTATGTGAGACTGTCTACTTTCTCTAGTCAACAATTTTTAGAAACGAAATTTATGAAGTATTTCTCTGGAAAATAGCTTAACTACTTGCAAGGAATCCATGAATGCTTGACACTATGGAAAACTATATGGATATTTGCCATATGTACAATTATGTAGAAGAGTTCATAGCCTTCGTCAAAATCTCAACAGGGCCCAGGACACCAAAATGTTAAAAAATGACCTAATTTAACAAGATTTAAAATGTATATACTTGTAGATATAATAATTTCACTTTGTGAAACTCAGTCAAGTATCTAACATAATTTTGCTCAGATACTCAGATATTGCAGCATCGTTTATAAAAGAAAACATCAGAAACATCCCCAAAACCCATCAGTGGAGATTCAGTTAAATAAACAATGATATATCTGTACAACAAAACATTATAGCTATTTTTTAAAATGAAAGTGGCTCTAAATATTCTAATATATTCACAAAGTACAGCTAAATGAAGAAAGCACGTGGCAGAACATATCTACATATTCAAAATTATATCTATACACGTGTTTGTATAGGTATATAGGTTTTTATATCTAGAAAAATCTAGAACATTATTCTACAATACAAATATAATATGAGCCCATATAAATTTTAAATTTTAGTAGTCACATTAAAAATTTAAGGAAAAGTAAAATTAATTTTAATAATATATTTTATTTAATCTAGTATATCAACATATTAGTTTAATATGTAACCAATATAAAAACTATTAATGAGATATTTTACATTGTTTTTTCATATTAATATTTTTTAAATCTCTTCAAAATCCAGTGTAGATTTTTCATTTACAATACATTATAATTCTGACTGGCCAAAATTTAAGTACTCAACAGCCACGTGGGTGGCTACCATATTGGACAGTGTAGTCTAAAATCATTTGCATCAAATTATGGACCAGGTTGTCTTGCCTAGGAAATGGAATTAAAGAAAAAAGCAAAAGAAAAATTTATATTTTCTTTATACATTCTGTAGCATGTAGCTTTCTCTTTTAAGAGGCCAGGAAGTTGAGGCTTGTAGACATTAAGTATCTTATCTGCTCAAATTCCCACTGCCAATAAGGGCTGGAGCTGGTATTTGATGCAATTTGATCCCAAACCAACATTCTTGGCCACTCTGCTATGTCTGCTTTCCTTCCTAGGGCATTAACTGGGCCCTATCTTATCCTAATGAATTAAAAAGACAGTAAAAGAAAAGGAAACATTCTTTCTGTTCCCAGGTTACTGGAAACTACATGAGTTCAGAACTATAAGAATTTTTTTTTAAAGTGAATGTTATATATTGAATGTATTTCAGAAGAGGGTCTGATAATTCAGGACTTGCAATTTTCACTGACGTGGTTACAGATGCAACTTGATCTTCATATTATTCTCAAACCAATTGAAAGGAGGAGGAGAAGCAATCTCTTTATGAAACAATGAATTATTTTCAAGTCTTGAAGAATATCAGTGAGCACCTTATTCTGAGGTTATGAGTCTTCCACATCTCCAGCCTTGAGGTTTCCTATGCACTGGACTGGTTCTCCTCTGACCAGAGCTCTACTTTCTCCTGACAGATATAAATCCAGCCTAAAGCAACCTGTGAGAATTACCTGAATGGCTGCATGTGAACTTTAGAACTCTCCAAGGAACCATATTTGTTCTATCTACAACCTGAGCCTCTAGGTTTGGAAATCTTTCCTACCCACCAAAAGCTGATCAGCTGGCTTTACATATTTGTGGATAAAGAAAGCAACAAGATGTGTCATTTAACCTTCAGAATGACTACACAAAGTTTGGATTATTATTTCCTTTTGACAGATATGGCAATTGAAGCTTAGAACAGATAGGTTTTGTTTTGGGGGGTTTTTTTGCAGTCTTCCAGTTGCTACATGATTCCAAAGTCTGTGACTATTCCTCAACACTGTGCTGCTTTCTAGGACAAGAAAGGCCAAGAATAAGTATAAAGCATCCAGATCAAAGTATGAATGAATGAAGTTCAGTCATTCTTTTAGTCCACAAGGATTGACCAGAATGCCAGCCATGACCTGCCATGTGCTAAGTGTTGCAGCAAGAGCTAAAGAAGAAAAATATATGATGTTACTTGGCCCTCACAAAGTGTTGATTATCAAAGCTATCACATCTAGAATGGCCAGGCCTAAGGTCAAGTCTAGGGACATAACATGACATAATTAGACATAACATGAGGCTTGGGACAGTCCAGGAGTAATAATAATAATGATAGTGACTAAGTTTTTGATCATTTGCCAGGTTCTAAGGATGGTATATGGACCATCTCATTTAGTCTCACAACAAGCATTTGCAGTTGGTATTATTATCATTGTAGAAAAGACTTGGCCCATTGTAGAGAAAACTGGGCCAAAGAAAAATGAAAAAGCTGGATGTGAGTCCAGATCTTTTTCTCTTCAAAGAATATCCTTTTGGGGATTTATATCCAGACTTTGTTTAAATCTTTATTTTTCTACTCATGATCTGATGACTTTGCCATGTTATTTAACTTAGCATCAATTAATCTTGAAAAGAAAAGAGAAGAAACCTTTGACACTAAATTTTTTTAAAAAGAAAAGGCTATTCTCTTAACCATAGGGAGGAGAAAGGACAGAATATTCCAGAATCTAACCCGGATAGCACAAGCTTCATTACTACTCTTCAGGAAAGATGGGTTTGTTTGCCACCTCCTAAGGAGATGAAAAGGTATTTGAAGGATGTGGCCCCCTTCCATCATCACCACTACCCACCCACAATACTTGACTTGTTTCAGGGTGCTATTCACATGGCAATCGCTGGTGACTACACAGAGACACAAGGGTCCTTTCCCAACCTGAGCTCTCTCAAGGGATGACTGTCACAGGAAGACAGGTGTCTGCCAGACCCTATCACCCCAGAGGCTGGCATCTGCTCCTCTGCAATTGCTCCTATATCTTTTTGTACCCTTCCAAGAGATACAGGGGATGGTTAAATTACATTTATCCCAATGGCCTGGCATCATAAAAAGTCACATGTCCTATCTGGGAGAAGGATTTTGAAGGAAAATGAGGTTGGCAGTGTATAATATCCTGATCCTACTTTGAGCACCATGGGGCAATACTTTCTCCTATTTGTTGCTGTCTGCACAGTGCCAGGCACACAGCTAGGCATGAGGAGCATAAGAGCACTCAAGATATGAACCCTGCCCTGACAGACATGTAAACAAGAAATTAAAATGTAATGTAATGAGGGTTATGCTTGGAGAAGGAAAGGGGTTATACAGTAAAGAGTGTATGTGCTTTGGAGTCAAGAAAGGCTTTTGACAGTATATGACATCTCACCTGGGACTTGAACAATGAGTAAAAGCCAGTTGAATAAATGTCAAAAAGATTTCAGAGTAGAAGAATCACATGTACAAAGGCTCTGAAGCAAGAGAGAATTCAGAAATCAGAAGAAGAAAGAACTAAAGAAGCTAAAGATATTGACAGTGGCCTTTAAGCCATATTAAGGAATTTGGACTTTATCTAGGGGGCACTGGAGAGACTGCTTAAGAGTTTGAGCAGAAAAATAATATGATGATTTGAGAACTGGCATTTTTAATATTAGTTTCCACAGCATCCAAGAAAGACAGTGGATCTGAAACCCGCTAAACTTCTCTCCCAAATATTTCTTTTGCAGCTTCTCCAATTTCTTAAGCTTTGCTGGTGTATGTGGTAATTGTCAAAATGTCCCTAAATAGGTTTATCCTTTTAAGAAGGAAGAGAAATTAAAATCGCTATTGGCTCTCATAGGAGGAAAGAGATGGTGCTTCCATCAGGCCATAAAAATAACTAGTCTTCCTCTACTTGAGCTCATTTAACCACACTTAGGAGTTCTTTATTTTTCATTTTGACATTAAGACAAAATTGTTACCTTCTAAATATTTCAGCAAGAGATATATGGAAGTGGTTCTGCTACATCTTAAGACATGTATATGACAATTATGGAAGCTGTGAAATACTGGGAAGGGAAGAGAAGAATTGGGGGAAAAAAGATGTATCTATTTTCTATGCTATAAAACAGTTTATCACAAATTTAGAGGCTAAGAAAACACACATGTATTATCTCAGTATCTGTGGTCAGGAGTCAAGTACAATTTAGCTAGATCCTCTGCATATAAGGGGTCAGCCAGGACTGGGCTCTCATCTGGAAGTTCAATTGAGAAAGGATTCACATCCAAGGTCATCTGTCATAATCAGAATTCAATTCCTTGTGGCTGTTATGCTAAGAGGTGAGGCTTCTTGCTGGTATAAACTGCAGGCTACCTTCAGCTCCTAAGACAGTGTCCAGGGCTCCTTGCTATATGAACCTCCTAGCATGGCGACTTACATCTTCAAAGCCACCAATGAAGAGGCCTAGCAAAGTGCCTCTGGCAAGATGGAATCCTACATATCATGAAGTAATCTCAGTAGTAATAGCTCATCACCTTTGCTGTTTTGTGGGTTACAAATAAATCACAGTTCCTGCCTACACAAGGGCACAAACAGCTTTGCTTATGACAGAGTCTGTCTGCCACAAATGGACAGGGGAACCTTAGGGAGAAAGCATTGTATCTTCTCCATTCATATAAGGTGTTTTTGCTGGAAGTATGGAGTACATGTCTGTATTCTGGTGAGAAGTTTCTGTTCTACTTCTAGTCTCCTGATAGCTTTTACCATAAACAACTATAGAATTTAGCCTGATACTTTCTCTCAAACTACTGACAGGATCATATGGCTTTCTCCTTTCCTCTGTTAAAATGATGCCTTCTAGGGGTGGATCTTCCAGTGCTCAACCAACACTACCATCCCTATAATGAAACCACTTTCTACATCCTGCCAGATCTGACTTCTAATACTTTGTTTTGTTAAACAAATTTCTATCTATGGTCATACTTTTTTCTTCTATTATCTTTATCCAGTTTTAGTATTAGCACAATGTTGATTTCCTAAAATGAGGGGAGAAGTGTTCTTTCTTTTTTCTGCTTGAAATGTTTGATATAATTTATCAGTTGAAATGTATACGAACCTGTTGTTGTCATATAGGTAGGTTTTCAAGCTAGGAATATACTTTCTTTAATAGGTGCTATTCAAATTTTATATTTCCAAAAAAACAAATTTTATATTTCCTCCAGAGTTAGTTTCATTAATTTCTCTTCCAAGGTATTTCTTAGAAGTTGTCAAATTTATTTCAAAACAGAATTTTGAAATATGCTTTCTATATCCTTTTAAATTCTGTAAAATCTGTGGTAATGTCTCCTAGATCTTGATATTTTAATTTTAAAAATGTATAATTGATATTGTGTAATAAGAAATAAAGGTCTGAAAGATCAGGGGAAGTGGGAGGGGTAGGGGAAAGGAAAGAAGAGAAAAGAAAAAATATGAGAAAAGGAAAAAAATGGAAACAAAGTCTTTGCAAATAGGGAAGGGTGGAGGGGGTGAAGGCAGGGCAGAGGAAGGGGAAAAAAATAAGAACCAAGAGACTCAAGTAATGGTACAAGATCCCAGTGATGTATGTAACTGTATTTTATACCCAAGATGTACCAATAAACTTAATGGGGAGAGGGGGAACAAATGGACAGGGGAAGGAAGGAAAAGTAATGAGCAAGAAGAAAAGAAAAATGGAGAAGGAAAATATATCTATGTATATGTAACATTTATTAACCATGTCTTGTATGTAAGTACTGTGCCAGTGACCTTTACATGCATATTATGGTTTAATCTTCTAAACCCTATGTGGTGACAAAAGAAAAATTAGCATTCAGAGAAGTAAAGCAAGTTCCCCCAAATCAGTGTAAAAAATAAAACCAGGACTGATACTTGTTTCTATTTGACACCATAGACCAAGATTTAACTACTGTGGTATAGTGTAAGAGGAGTGAGGTAGGGCCAGGGTTTTAGCTCAGTGGTTTTAACGCTTGCCTCGCAAGTGCAAGGTCCCAAGTTCGATCCCTGGTACAAAAAAAAAAAAAAAAAAGAGAGAGAGGTAAGGAAAATAGAGAATGGAAAGCAAGAGAGAGCAGAACTCTCAAACCATATGCAAATTTGTTCCTAAAGGAGTTGGCAATCAATAAGATAACCTGCAGGTCTACTATATTTTGGTTTCAGCAAGAACCACCAAATTAAAAAACATAAATTTGAAGTAAAGCCAGTAGGACCACAAATGAGTTGCATGTTTCTAAACCTTTTTCTGGCTCACCTGAGTTTTCTGGGGTGCTTTTTTTTTTTTTTGGTACTGGGAATCGAACTCTGGTCCTTACACTTGTGCAGCAGGCAGCGAAACCACTGAGCCAAATCCCAGGCCCCTCACCTGAGTTTTTCAGAACCTGTAGCCAAACCCTATAGCCAAGCTGAGCTCCAAACCTCAGAGACACCCAGCTCACCCAGGCAGATTCTTTTTTATTATCATTATTAATTTTATTGGTACATTTTAGGTATAAAATATAATGACATTCATCATTGGAAAATTGCACCTTTACATAATCTTTCTTGGTTCTTATTTTTTCCCCATTCTCCTGCCCTCCCTTCAACCCCTCCATCCCTCCCTATTTACAAAGACTTTGTTTCCAGTTTTTCATTTCTCATATTAATTCCATTCCCTTCTTTCCTTTCCCCTACCCCTCCCACTTCCCCTTCCCCTTTGCCCCTTTTCTTCCTATTTCACATTATCTATTATACCTTTTAGTCCTTATTTACACTTTCAGTTTCTCACACTAGAGAAACTACTTGGCATTTACACATGTGTGTCCTATTTATTTCACTTCAGAGTATCGCCTCAATGTGCATCCATTTAGCTATAAATGTCTCTAATTTCTCATTTTTGATGACTGGGTAGTACTCCATTTTATTTTTAAAAACCACATTTTCTTTATCCAGTCTCCAGTTCATGGGCAATTGGGCTGTTTCCAAGTTTTAGCTATTACAAACTGTGCTCAGGCAGATTCTTAAACACATGTTCTGCCAAATTCCTGTGGGAGCACATCTGGGCCCAGGCAGCCAGGTCAGGGCTTGAGTTTGTTTTTCACAGCTCATTTGTGGTGTCCCATTCTATTTCTGGACTCTGTGTCCTTCCAGATGACACTGGAGCTCAATTTCCCAATAGCTGCTTTAATGAGATGGCTCCCAAAGTGCTGCTCACTGTCAGTCCTCAGAAACCACCATTTTCCAACACCTGCTCTAAGCAGGACGGCTGGATGTGGCACACCCCTGGCTCTTCTCGGGACTGGCTGAGTCTTTTTTCTTAAAGAGACAGCTGCAAATACCAATGAAAGCCTCCCCACCCCACCCCTGCCGCAGGCACAAAGAGGAGGAAAGGAAGGTATCTGGAAATCAGATCTCTTTTGCATCAACCCAGGGCGAGCAGTTCAGCTACTCCAGTGCCTACCCCAGCTGCCTGTCCTCTGACTTGACAAAACTCCTGGCTGGCTCCATCCCTACACTTCTAGCCCACCTATGCAGGAGAGAACTAAGCAAAACCATTTTTTTTCTGTTGTTCTCAGCCAACTCTGCTATAGTCTCACCCTCCAATAAACTTATACTGAGTTGCAACTTTATGTAGAAGCACTAGGCCCTCGGCAGAGTGTCAACAGAAACAGAAAACTGTGTTCTCACACTTGGGACAGTTTTCTGGCTCCGTGTTTTCCAATTGTGAGGGTGTCCATAAATCCATGCTCTGTGCCTCAGGTGTCTTACCTGTAAAGTGTAGACAGTAAGAGTTTCTACCCCATGCACTGTTGTGAGGCTTAGACAATGCTACATTAGAACACGATCCCAATTGACCATTCACTGGGAATGGATGGTGGTAGGCTTACTCTTAGGCCATGTTTGGCCTTCTTGCGGGGCAGCTCCAGTCAAGCCTTGATGTCACATCTATTTTCCCTTTGAGGAGAGGAACTCTGACAGCCTGACAGCCTTGTTCACCAACTGGTCTTGCTATCTAGAATAGCATGGGCACATACAGGCAGTTAGTATATTTTGTTTGACTTTTATTTTACAGTTGAAGAAACTGTCAAAGAGGCTGGATGACTTACATAAAGCCACAAAGACTATAGCTGGGTTTTGTATGAAAATCACTATGTCTATAAAGCCCTTATTCTTTCCACAACCACATTCTGTCATTCATAATCATTTATTGAGTTTAACACTAATTATGTGCTCAGGAAAGTGGGTCTATAAAGATTGGTAAGATTTCATTCCTACTTTCAGGAAACTGGGATTTCAATTGTCTTCAAGAATTCATATTCTCTATATCCAATTGTTTGCAAGTATTCGTATTTCTGGAGTCATATCCCCTGACTCTGAATCTAAGCAAGTCCAATGGTATAAGTCCTTGGTAAATTTTAAGCCAGGGATACCTTTCCTATCTCCTAAATTAAGATTATATAAATGACCACTGAAGTCCACTGACCTGGTCTCTTTCCTTCCACTGCATTGGCTGAGTGTGTTCATAGGACATTGTTGCAGAAAAAAGTTAAATCTGTATGAACTTGGGATAGCCAAATTCCAGATTTAGCTTTCCTAAAACCCTTTGTCATGGTGGTCCCAAGGTGAGTCTTTATGTATAACTCCATGCCCTCCTACTCTTTCCCCTAGCTATTTGCAAAACAAACGGTGCTTAAATTAAAAAACTAGACAGGGTAAGATATTCTGAAAGCAGAAATCATTTCAGTAAATGTGTTCTGATTAGAAACATTAATTCAGAGTTTATCTCATTTTCCTTCCTGGTTTTGTTTTCTGTAATAGTCAGAGGCAAGAAGTAGTTAGAAGAGAAGGGTTGATTTTTAAAAAGAAAACTCTAAATTCACTAGCTGAATTCCACAGGACCGTGTGAGCAATCTCATAATAATCCTGGCTCGATAGGAGAGAAGTTGTAACTAGTTCACTTAGGGTAATTATAGGGCAGCTTGCTGCCAGGCTTTAAAGATAGACTTTGAAATGTTTCTTTTTTCACTTGCCTCCTGCTGTGTGTGGGGAGAGGCTCCAACTCCTGGGATGCTGGCCAGAGCTAAAGGGGACCAACTGGAGAGAGACACCAAGATTTGTTTCATGTTTTCCTATACTCAAACTACTGGGAACACAGATATTTTACCATCGCGGTCTCCTGTGGAAAACTCAAGCCCAAAGTAGGATTATGACAAGATACGTTGTACAAACCTTCAGATTTTGTGGTAGGACAGCGGTTCCAAAAGTGTAGTTCCCAAGCCATCAACATCAGCTCGCCTGGAAATGGTTAGAAAAGCAATTCTCTATGACCATACACCATACACTGGAGTTTACGGACAGGATTGTGCAGGATAATTTATGATGGTGAAGGCCTGGAAGTGGCCTAAATGCTCCTCCCTCATGGATTGGTTAAACAAATGATGGTAATTAATAATTATGGAATGCCAAATTCAGCTAGAGAGAATGAGATGGGTGTGGACTGCCATTGGAAAGATGTCTATGATGTACTCTTAGGTAACAAAGAAAAGCAAATTACAAAATATGTGTACAATATGACCCAAAAAACTACATATGTGTACAGACACATGTATGAGTACACAGAGAGAAAGCTTTGGAAAACATACATCTTGTTCATCTAGGGAAGGGAGGAGCTTATAATGACTACCATGACTCTGTGTTGCTGTGTTAACTGTGGCTTTTAGCTTCAGCTTTCATCATCTGTCACCAAGAATAATCAACAGTTGGCTGTCTCATCAAGCATTCCAGCCTGTCCACCCCCCACCCCACCCCACCCCAAAAAATAAAGGTGGCTTCTGGGGCTGAGATGTTCCAACCAGCACAAATTACATCCCTACTTCCAAAGCACCTTATTTCACTCTACCCCCATTTACTTTCCCCTTCTACTAGATTAAGCTGAGACAAAGCCCATACATCACACTCTTTCGTCTGAAAACACTTCATTGGGTACCTTTTAAAAAATAAGGATTCTGGACCAGGGACTTATTTCAGTGATGCTGCCACCTGCCTCGAAAGTGCAAGGTCCCAAGTTCAATCCCCGGTAGCAAAAAATAAATAAATAAATAAAGATTCTATATTTTTAGTATGATCTCAATAACGTTAGCACACCTGAACTTCCTTAACATCAACTATGCAGTCATTGTTCAAATGTCTCCAAAGGCCTTACAGTTTTTTACTACACTTGATCTTAGCCAAAAGGCCAAGAAGCAATGGCCTTATAATTTTTTAATAAGTGGTTTGTTTGAATCAGACTCCACCAAGATCTATAGCTGGATATTGCTGTTGGTTGATATGCCTCCTAAATCTCTTAATCTGTAGATCAGTGGTGACAAACTTATAGCATGTATACCCCAGCTGACTGTTTATCATTGAAAGCTCTAAAAGATTCACCAACACTGCTCTAGGTCTTACACACACACACACACACACACACACACACACACACACAAAAACATAATACACGTATCCCTCCTTTTTTTCATGCACTATATTTATTGGGAAACTAGATCATTTATGTTGTAGTTTCCCACTTTCTGAATTTTTCCCATTGCATTCCTGTGGTGGCATTTAATATGTTTTTCGGTCTCTGAATTTCTCATAATGCATAGATCTATGTGCTGTCTAACATAGTGGCCACTAGCTTCACATGACTATTCATATTTAAATTAATTAAAAGTAAATTAAATTTGAAATTCAGTTCCTCATTACATTAACCATGTGGCAAGTGTTCAATACATGTGGCTACTAGATTGGACAGTACAGAATAGGACATTTCCGTCATAGCAGGAAGTTCTATTGGATAGCAATGCTTCTAGAGGCATCATTGGGCCCCTCTGATGATTGTTATTTTTCTCATGTATGCCAAAGAGCTAAATGAGCACCCTGAAGTTTGTATTACTAAGCAAACTCAGGTAATGTAATGTAAAGTAGCTAGTATGTGCCAGATTCTACTCCTGCCTGTTTTAAATGGCAGTACCTGTGTTTATAGAAGATGACTAGGTGTTTGTAATGAGTGCCTGTAGTAAGTGTGAGATTCTGTGGTGAGAGAAGTTCAGCACCTCCTCAGCACACAGCACCCATGACTCTTCACTGCCTCTACAGAGGGAAATTGAGGGACTCAGTGTTAATCTATAAGGCTCAGTCTTGTGGTTATTAAAGAACATGCTGATTCCAGGATATCTCTAAACACTCGTCCTTTTCTGAAGCTGCTGTAAGTTTCTTCCTGACTGTATTTTTTGGGATATGTATGTAATAAGCACATTTCGTAGCATCCTAAAGTCTTCTCAAGTTTGCTTCTGTGACTTTGCAAAGCCCACAGGAGCCATGTCAATACAAAGTAGATGAATATTTCCAGCCAGTCAGTGAAGAAGTCTGAATAGCTGCAGAATCTAGCAGGAGCCTTCCCCAGTTCCTAAGAGAACCTCAGCCAACTTATGAGGAATTGGACAATGTGAGATTGTGATAACAGAGATATGGAAAAAATGGAGTTATGGAACCATGATTCATGGTTCCATTCATTTGAATAATACTTATTGAGCCAGATACTATGTGGGGCAGTAGGGTCAATGGTGAGCTATATAAACGTTTCTGCCCTCACTAAGTTTACAGTCTGGAAGAAGCAGACAAATAATCAGGACACTTCAGTACTATTTGACAAATACACTGACAAGAATACTAGCCAGTGTCATAAAGGCAAGTAGAAGAGATCCCTTATCCTGACATGGACATTCAAGGATGTAATGTTTACACTCATATCTAAAAGACAAGCAGCAGTTGGTCAGGAAAAGAACAGGGTTGGGTGTAGAAAGAATATTCTGGGAAGAAATTAAGAATTCAGAAAGTGTGAGGCATCGCTAGTACAAAAAGATGCTCAGAGCTGGACATGGTGGGTCATGCCTGTAATCCCAGATCTCTGAGTGGCTGAGGCAGAAGGGTCCCAAGTTTGACCTCAACCTGGGCAATTTTGCAACTTATCAAAACCCTGTGTCACAATTTAAAAGGGCTGGGGATGTAGCTCAGTGTGTAGGCTCATGGTTCAGTGTTCAGAGTAAGAGGACGATGACCAGAGACAAGTGGAGAGATAGATAAGAACAGAATAAATCCCAGCTGCATGAGCTGAAGCCAATTATGCCTTCTCATGCCTCAGGCCTCAGCCCTCTTCGCTTTCGTACCCCACCAAATGGACATAATATCATGCAATGTTGCCATTAAAGCCTAATGGCATAACAGACGCAAATATGTGTTTCAAACTGTGACTTACAATCCCAGTTGCTGGCAGTGGCGCTAGGCTGGAGTAGTCTTTTGTGTTGGGAGTGACTGAGATTGACAGGGAGTTCCGGGGTGGTGTGTTGGAACCAGCTTCTCCCAGTTCTCAAGAAGAAGTAGTGTGTACCTCTTCCTAACTCTATATTCAGTGATGTAGTATTAGTAGACAAGGAAGAAACAATGAAAATGAGCAATTGCTACAAAGCAGAGCCTTCTTTTAAGAGTTGATTTACCAGCACAGCCCAGAGTGAGGGTAAAAGCAATGAGAAGCATAGGGACCATGGGCAGCAGTAATTAGAGAATATCTACCCACGGCCAAAACCAAAAAAGATCTTGGCATGATTTTTAAAAGCATGATTATATCAACTCTTCCTGCCATATGAAAGAGGCCCACCCAAAACCAGCCTCTAGGAGTCCACTTCCTCATGCCAGCCTACTTCCTGGCATGCCAGAAGAGTGGCAGTGACACCCAGATCATGGAAATGAGACTGGAGCCTCCCAGACCGACAGCTGCCGAGACCTGCTTTCTTTGGCTCCTGTGGCTAGCAATAAATTGGGTTTCAATGCTCTGAACAAGCAGAAAAAGATAGCTCCTTGCTCTCTTCTGCTCCCTTTGCTGGAGCTGCCAGCTGGCATTATTTGTCACTCATCATGGTTGCCTGCAGCGGAGATTATACACCTCGTGTAGAAGGTATATTGGAAAAGAAATCTTCAACAAGCAGGCATCTCCAAGGCAGATACACATTGGAAAAACTAAGGTGTTGATAGAACTCAGAGCATGTTTAAAATAATGGAGCCTTTTTTCAGTACTAGAGATTGAGCCTAAGGCCTTGTGCATGTTAGGCACGCACTCGACCGCTAAGCTGTATCTCCAGTCCATAAGGGAGCCTTTTTAAATGATGGCTTAGAAAAATAAAATATTTATCTGTAGCTAGCATGCCTGAAGCTTCAAAGAAACAACTAGCTGGATATGGTATAGTTTTATGTCAAGAGTACTGTTGACAAAATATTGAAATTTGAGCTGGGTTCAATTGACATCATTTAATAATTATTCATTTGTTTAACAAATAAATGAGTGTTTACTAGGTGCTGCTACAATGTAAGTCTCACAAAGGCAGAGTTTATGTCTGCCTTATTTATTGTGGACACTCCGAAAATTTTGGCTGAACGAATGGATGGCATCCCTTTGCCAGTGTAGAGAACATGAAAGTGAGTAAGTCATAGCACCTGCTGTGACAAACCTCCCAATCTGGTGGGTAGACAGAGAAGTAAGCCAGAAATTACAGTGCAGAATGATGCATGCTATGATAGGGGAAGTATAGGGTACAGTGGCTCACAGAACAGGAGACACAACCCAGCCTTGGAAGAGATGGGAAGGAGATTGGAAAGGCCTTTTGAAGCCAAAGAAGGATAGAGGACAATGCCAAAGATACTGGCACCTATCTAGAAAGAACTAATTGTTCTGCAGTATCTTATGTTCCTAAAGAAGACTATTGGCTCTATCTCAGAGTGAAAAAGCATTGCAGATAGCTGCTGGGATACTTCTGTGGCCAATTGTTGGTGATGTTTTGCATGTCTCGGGCACTTTCAGGGATTTCTCTAAATTCAGCTGTTCTACTGAAAGAAATGATCTAATGCCCAGAGTGACATGTGGATCTTTAACACCTTTGTGGTACACAGCTGCTCACTCCTTCCACAGAGTCCAGCTCTCAGACTGGCAGGGCATTTCTTCTTCAAGATCACGCCTGCTCCATTTGTTATAAATGAGAGAAGTGCTTTGTATTTTTGTTTGAAGAAGGCAGACACACTGCAGATCTGCAGAAGCTCCTGGTCATGAAAAATCTTGGCTCCAAAGCAGCTGAACTGAGAGGGAAGAATTCTAACTTCCTGTACTTCTCTTCCCAAAAAGGGTCACGCCAGGTTTTTTCCTCCAGTATCACCAAAACATAGTACAAGTAAGTGATATTTTGCATACACACAAACCTAAATATACAAGTCTTAAAGAATGAAAACTAATTAAGAAGTAAACCATCTGAAATCAAGATGTAACTTTTTAACAACAGAGGACAATCACAGCCATGTTTGCTCTCCTCTTCAAAGTCATTTTCTCCAAAGGTCTGGGGATGTCTCCATTCCTCATCATGCTAATGGCACCTTTCTAAGAACAACATATGCAAAAGGAGGGAAAATAGCATAACAAACTGCCTTGTACCCATAATTCTTGGTAATCATGGTACTCTTCACATTTCAAAAGTTTAACCGTTATCAGTATTGCCAATTTAGTCTCATCTCATTCATTACTTTTATCTGGGAGTATTTTAAAGATGTTTCTGGAATGTTAACCTTCTACCTTAAAAACTCTGCTATCTGTAGAGCTGGAAGGAATAGTAAAAATTCCCTTTGCATTGCAATTGAGGAAACAGGCCCAGTGAAGCTTGGTGCCTCACCCAGGAACACAGTGTATAAACTGTGGATCATACCTAGGGGCCACCTCCAGCCCTGACACCAGATGTCCCCATTATCCAAAACATCCTGCAGTTTGCCTCAGTTATGTTGTCACTAGGCATTCCTCTTTCAGCTCCAGAGCCCTCCACTTTAAGGGGAAAGAGAGACAACTCAAGGGAGAAAATCTGGGTAGCACAATCCGAATATGCTTTTTCCTAAGCCAGTGGAGAGGTAGTCGTGGGAGGGTCATTTCCTCATCCTTTCTCACTCTGCAAAGTGAATTTGGCAAAGTTTTTCAAGCCATATGGAAAAAGACTCATCCACCATATACCACACCTACTGGAAAGCCTCACTCGGGAAAGGTGATAATGGAAGGGGGTAAAATTGCCTCTTGGGCCAAGCAAGATAGCACTTTCCCCTATCCTTCAGGCTCCCACAGACCTCCCACTCTCTCCACAGGTGACCTGTGCCCTCCTGGAGGAAGAGATGGTGATAGAAATGCTTTGGTTCCCCAGAGAGTTCAGTGTTATTCCGCTGAACATCTCTGGGCTTTGGTACTCTTTCCATATCAGAAAGAATCCCAAGCTATATATTGAGAACCTGCTACTGTTTGGAGCTGGGGTGGGGCAATGGGCATGTCTGGCATTATCTTCTGTGGTGTGGAAGTGAGATCACCCCAAAGCAATGGTGGAGAACTGTTTGGAGGGAAAACAGGAAAGTATGCTACTAGGAGCCCTGAAAATGTGCTGTCAATTATGAGCGGCTCTTACTCTGCCCAAATGGTAAACAGCATCCTTTATCTTATTCCTACTGCACAATCCCTGGACCTCGAGAAGTTAGGCAGAGGATCAAGGGAAGAAGACTGGCCTGTCCTAATTGTGTGATTAACATCTGCTCAGAGGAGGAAGGAAGGAATGCCTCAGAATGGCTAACTCAGAAGAGCAAGACATAGGCTCATACTCCTCTCTTCTCCTTTAGGCACAATCTCTCAGAATCCTTATTAATGGAGTATTTATTATTTGCCAGACATCTTCTTAAGTACTCTGCATAATCTGTATTATTAGTCCTGTCAACAAACCCTTGAGGAAGTCCAAGGGTCCCAAGACACCTTCAGACTCAGTGGATCACTAGAAGTGCTCACAGAACTCAGGAAACCTGGCATACTCACAGTTATGTTTTATTCCTGTTAAAGGATACAGATTAAAGTCACCAATGGAAAAAGCCACACAAGGCCAAGACAGACAAGGTACAGAGCTTCCAGGCATCTCCTCCCAGTAGAGTCCTGTGGAGAGTATTTATTTCTTCGAGCAATGATGCATGACAACATGCATGAATACTGGCAACAAGGGAAGTGCAACTCAAATTTAGTGTCCAGGATTTCTACTGGAGGCCAGTCCACCCACATAGCTGCCTTTAGTCCCTAGGCCCTTCAGAGGTCAAGATTCGACTGCGTACACCAGTGATTCCACCATAAAGCACATAGTTGCTTAAACCATCTAGTGTAACCCAAGTTCCCCAGGTAGACAAAAGCTCTGATCAAGCAGAATAGTCTAAAGGCTTACCCAGTTATCTTCCAAGGTAAATGCCAGACCTTTTGTTTTAATGTGCAAGGTTTGGATAAACCAGACTTGCTAAGTTGTACTAAGCACAGGAAAGTATTAGCATTAGACCCAATTTGCAGTAGTCTAATCTAAAGATCAGGGAAGCTTTGATTTGGCAGAAGTTAGAAAAACCAGAATGTAAACCAGTACCTTACTTGATTCCTCCCCTGCTCACTTAAAATTCTCTAAGACCAAAATTATCTTTTTTTCCAGCTTGTGCCAATAAATCTTGCTTTTGCAAAATGATCATCAATCATGTTTATGAGCCTTGTACTTCCTTTCCCTCCAGGAACAGCAATTCCTGGATGTTTCTTCATTCATTCATTCATTTACCAAGCATTTATCAAACACTTATCTGTATCCACATAAGCTCAGAGACAGAGATACAAAGGTGCTTCAGACTCAAACCCTGAATTCTCTAGCAGCAGGGAATTCATAGCCTGGTGAGTGATAATGTGAGCCAAATGTGAGTCAAGAGGGGCCGGGGATTTAGCTCAGTGGTTTCGCCACCTGCCCTGCAAGTGCAAGGACCCAAGTTCGATCCCCGGTACCAAAAAAAAAAAAAAAGATGGCTTTTTCTTGAGTCCATCTCCTGGGATGGACAATCTTATGACTAGCTCAGGGGGTAAGCAGTTTGCTCAGCATGTTGATTTTGGTTCCACCTGATGCCAGGTGTGCACAGAACCAGCCCAAAACTTTCTGAACTGAGGGAAGTGTCCCCAGTACATAGCAAAGGCCTCTTTCCTCCGTACCTGTCAAGTTCCTACACCAAGTCTCCCTTGTGTGGTCACTGTGGTGATTCTGGTCCACTTGGGCTGCTTTGCATACCATGTGGTCAATCCATACCCCTGGTATGTTTTTTTTAATTGGAAGTAATCTCAGGGCTCATCAGCAGCTGGACCTCCTGCTATTTCTGATTTCTCCTATTCGGATATTTCATTGTTATGGGATCTTGCTGTTTCTGGATTTCAAAGATATATTAGTCAGGAATTGTTCAGGTTTTCTGTTTGTTAAAAAACAAAAACATGGTCTCTCTACAACTTTAAACATTTATTTCATATTCACACTGTACACCCACCTTGGGTTAGCACAGTTGCTCCACTATCTTCTCACTTAGAGACCTGATTGAAAAACTCTTGCCCTCTGGAACCTCCCTTATCACCTTTAGGGAGGACAGGAAGAGCCTCATGGAAGTGATTCACATGCTTTCTGCTCACATTTCATTGGACAGTGGACACACGTGGCCATGCCTAAATCCCAGACATCTTCTTTGTCCTCTGGCTCAAATGCCAGGATGTTGGTCTTCTCTCTCTTCTGTGCACTTTCTATGACTATGTCTGCCTTTGTGGTTAAATGATGGGAGGAAAAAATAAATTTAAACACACACACACACACACACACACACACACACAGTGTCAGCTTCGTAACTGAGGGTTGTTTGGATCTAAGGCCTGAGAGGAAAAAGAGAAACAAAAAATAAGACAAGGAATATCCTCCAGTCTCTCTGTACCTTAAGGGAGGAATTATTCAGTTTTGATTATCAAAAAGAAACACAAAGTAGTTTAAATAATAAACAATACATTGAGAATATGTTCTCATTTAGCTGTGTATCTTTCAGGCACAGCCAGACCTGAGGGTTCAGATTTTACTGTTGAGGCTCTAGCTATCTAGTTATTTATTGCTATGGTTTGAAGGTCCCTATCAGAAGTCATATTGAAATTTAATCTCCATTATGTGGCATTAAGAAGTGGGACCTTTAAGAAGAGTTTGGGTCTTGAGGGTTATTCCCTAATGAATGGATTAATAGATGAGTGAATTAATGGTCTATTGCAAAAATGACTTTGTAATAAAAGTGAGCTCTCTGGCTTACTTGCTTTGTCTCACTACGTGATGCCCTCAGTCATGTGATTACCTAGCAACAAGGACCCCACTGGAAGCCAAGCAGATGCCAGCACCATGCTCTTAGACTTCCAGAACCATGAGCTAAATAAATTTATTTTCTTTATAAACTATCCAGTCTGTGGTATTTAGTTACAGTAGTGGAAAATAGGCTAAGGCACCTTTTCATTTCACTGTATCTCTAGCTCTGCTGCCTTTTATAGCTTCTTTCTGCAAACTGTATCCTCTGATTGAAATATGTCACTAATATTATGGCCCAATATTGGGTCTGCAGTATATTGCCCTGGGAGCCCAAAGCTTAAGGCTATGATCCAAAAGTAACAGTCATTCTTTCTCAGTATCTATTGTGTCACATATCAAGGAAGACACTATTTGGCCCTGAATGCATATACCTTGTGAGTTCCTGTCTGGTACCAATCATTATGCTAGGGATATTTGGGTTCCTTAACTGGCAGGCTTGAGGCCATGTAACCTTGTGTGTGGTACAACCAGAGTGAATGACATACCAATCAGAAAATGAAGAGAGAACGGGGGTTCCTCAGAGAAAGAGTTGCTTAGAAAAGCAAGAAAATAATTCCCCACTGATATCTCTGAATACCCCTGTTCCTTGTTTCTGGGTTGTATGCATTATCCCTCTATCAATACCATTGCTCTTACAGCTTCAAGACCCTACTGAGGAGATAAATGAATAGACAAATTACAGGAGCACTAAAGTCCTGAGCTTTTCAAATCTCAGAAAAGGAATGCTTTTTAGGCACAGATAATCCAAGTTCACATTTGAATTATCTGCCTTTCTGAATAACACAAAGCAAAAGACTTTGGTAATGATCTGACTGCGAGAGTTCCACACTCACTTTATCCCCCACCCCCTCACCCCTGCACCTGTACTGACAGAAAACAATTATGAGTGATAAAAGCTTCCACCAGCAATACAATGGATAATAGGTGATGTGGAACTTGGAATCATTTTCCCTGGAGAGAACAGTTGAAGACTGGATAGAATCAACCAGCTGAGTCTCTTCAGGTGGTTAACTTTTATGTGAGGGCTCTGGAGTTCAATAATTCATGTTAACACAGCCAGCAGCAACCAAATTGCATTCACACTCTATTCAGATTTTGATTACAAAACAGCCTGAATGAGTTTTATGATGAAACAATATTCTAGGTGACTTCAACTGGATGGCAGACAGTGAATTTGATTAGAGGCTGCAGGGCTCTGAGGTCAGATAAGCCTAAGCCCATCTTGTGTCTTCCATACACTGGCTGTGTGACTTTGTCTGGTGACATTTATCACCTCAGAACTTCTCTTTCCTAGTCAATAAAATAGGATACTACTCCTTACTTCATAGGATTTTGAAATCATATGAATGAGATAATAGATGAAAAGTTCAGTAGTACAAAAATGTCTGTGGCCTGGCAGAACCCCAGTTATGTTAGTTTCCTTCTTTCTTCATTCACTGTCTCAGGCATCCTCTCTCACCTTCTTCCTCCTCCCTCTCCCTTACTCCATCCCTCTCTGCCCTCCTCTGCTCTTGTTTGCACATGGAAGTCAATGTTATCTTTAAGTATGAGTAGAAAATTGAGATACCAGGAAAGGGATTAATCAAAATAAAGAGAAAGAAGATAAAGAGGGTCTCTGTGTTAAAATAGAATTTATAAGTCATTTCTGCAATACAGTACTTAGCTATGCAGAGAGGAAATGGAGGAAAAATGATGATGAAGATGAAGACAGTCGGACAATTAGTACCATCTCAAGATTTCAAAGTTTAAGAATCTTCAAAGGACTTTAAACACAATACATAGTTTTGACTTAATATATATTCTCAGTGCTCATTAAAATATGTAATCCACGTGCCCTGGAAATATCTTCCAGAAATGAAGAGAAGAAAGCAGGTTAGCAATTACAAAATTTACATCAAAACACCATTACCCAAATTTGAGTTCAAGTGATGGCTCAAACCAGGAGCATCACACTTGGGTGGCAGGGGAGCTTAAGAAAACCAAAGCTACTTAAATCACATTCCATCTCCAGGATTCTGGTACATGTAAACCATAAGCTTCCTTTTGAAGAATACTGGCTTAGTGGTTAAGAGATTGGTCTTAACTTAAGTTCTGAGTTCAAATCTTAAAACCACCATCTTCTAGCTTTACAAATGTGAGGAACTTTCTGACTTTTCTGGTCCTCATTTTTCTAATCTTTGAAATTAGATATAATACACATTTCAGATGTTGTGATAATTCAACAAAGTACATTGTACAAAGTCCATTTATTGTTTCTTAGCACAGTATCTGGCACATAAGAAGAAACAATAAATGTTAGCTACTGATATTATCATTAGGCAAAGCAAAAGTGGCTTGGATAGTTTTTTCTGTATGTTTTCATTCTTCTTTCCTTTCCATTTTATAAATCTAAAAATAATACATTAAGCAAGATGGAAGATTATATAGCTTTCAGACAAAAGTCAGGAGGTAAAGTGGTCCAGGATGAGTATGGCAGCAATGCAAGCTGGGCCTTTCCTTCTAAGAGTGGCTGTGGTCCTCTTTATTCAAGATGGCAGCCAGAGCGCCAGGAACCATGCCTGCATTCCACAGCATAGAACAGAGGAAAGAAGGGAGCATCAGTCTCTCAATAAGGACCTTTCCTAAAGGTTGCTTACATTCCATTAGCCAGAACTTGGCTGCCAGGCAGACTGGAAAATGTGACCATTATTCCAAGCAGTCATATACCCAGAAAAATGCAGCCTGTATTACAATGGAAAATTGGGGAGAAGAAATATGAAAGGGCAACTATTGTTTCCTTATGTACGCGACTTTGAGAGTCCTGCCGGTTTGAGTCATTCCCCAGAAATCCGCTCCTCTTATTCTACTTCTATCTGCTTGTGTCTCAGGTGAAGAATATCTTCCTTAAAAAAAAATTTTAAAAGTTACATAGTTTGCTTATCTTACCCAGTTTGGTTTATTTTCTTCCTAAATTCTTTCCATACCTTTCACTCCTTAGCTCCCAGCTTCATTCATTTTCTTTTTCACCGGTTTTACCCAATTTTCAGAAGCAATACAATTGTTTCATTGAAGAAAAGTTAGAAACACAGTTCAACACCCAGGAATTTTTTTAATGTTCAAAAATCTCACTACTTAGAAATAATCATTCGATGTGCTCCTGTGGTTTTCTAGTACCTGAGCTCTCTTCACTGTACCCACAACTCCATCTCATCAGCACAATTATGGGAGATCTTGTCTCTATTCCTGAGCTGCTTGGAATTCCCTTTTCAAGTGAACTTTGCAGAGTTGGAAGATGCTTAAAGACCTGATTTAATGCTCCCCTAAATCCCATTATAAATACCAGGACTACCACAATGAGAAGAGACTACTATTTCAGGAAAGTGCAAATAAAATATACTATTTCAATTAAACCTAAGTTGTTAGAACTTTTAATTTGCCATGCTGACTTCAGGCAAGACCAGAATAAAGCCATTTTCATGTGGACAAACCAGTTTCAATTAGAAAATAAATGCATTTCAGTAAATTAACTACTTAAACAGGCAACTGCTTGACAGACAATTTTTTTTTAAACTGATGATTGACTTCTGACTAGTTATTTCTTTGTCTTATTCGAGCTTCCTAATGATTTAAACATTCATGGAGTTTACAATTTCTACAGAAGGCTGAAGACAAACTACATTCCACCGTTCTCATGAATGGTAGCACTTTCTATTTTCAGGTGGTTCTTTCTTCTCATTTTTCTTCCTAAAAACACTGAGGAGCAGGTAGAACTGATATCATTAGCTTTCCATTAAAAATAGTGATAATACTTCTAGACTAAATTGACAGATTCAGTACAGTAGCTGGGTACAAGGTCAACACTCAAAAAACAATAGCCTTCTTGTACACAAATAACAGACTCATTGAGAGAGAAATTAGAGAAACAATTCCTTTTACAATAACATCCAAAAAAATGAAATATCTAAGAATCAATCTAACAAAGAAAGCAAAAGACCTCTACACTGAAAACTACAGCACTCTGAAAAAAGAGATCGAAGAGGATACAAGAAAGTGGAAAGACATCCCTTGCTCCTGGGTAGGAAGAACCAATATAGTGAAAATGGCCATACTTCCAAAACTACTATATAGATTCAATGCAATGCCAATTGAAATTCCAACAACATACTTCACAGAACTAGAGAAAGCAATCCAAAAATTCATTTGGAACAAGAAGAGACCCAGAATAGCAAAAGTAATTCTAAGCAACAGAGACATGGCAGGGGGTATCACAATCCCCAACTTGAAACTATACTGCAAAGCTACTGTGATAAAAACAGCATGGTACTGGCAAAAGAACAGACCTGAGGATCAGTGGAATAGATTAGAAGATGCAGAAGCATCTCCAGACATACTCAGCCACCTCATCATTGACAAAAGACCCAACCACCCTAACTGGAGGAAAGATAGCCTATTTAATAAATGGTGTTGGAAAAACTAGATTTCAACCTGCCAAAGATTAAAACTAGACCCATACCTATCACCATGCACCAAACTAAGATCGAGGTGGATTAAAGATATAAATATTAAAACAGAAACACTAAACTTACTGGAAGATAAGTTAGGTAGAACTCTTGAATACATTGCCATAGGAAAAGACTTTATGAACAAAACCTTAGTAGCACAGGAACTAGCACAAAGAATCAACAGCTGGGATCTCATCTTATTAAAAAGCTTCTGCACTGCAAAAGAAACCACCAACAGAGCTAAGGGACAACCTACAATGTGGGAAAAAAATTTTAGCAGCTGTACCTCATACAAAGGACTATCTAGAATATATAAAGAACTGAAAAAAATCAGACCACCCTAAATTCAAAGACCCAATTCAAAAATGGGCATCTGAAAAAAAAAGGGGGCATCTGAAATGAACAGACGTTTCTCAGACAAAGAAGTAAAAGCAGCAAATAAATATATGAAAAACTGTTCAACATCACTGGTCATTCAAGAGATGCAGATGAAAACAACGCTGAGATTCCACCTCACCCCAGAAAGAATGGCTGCTATCAAGAAATCTACCAATAATAAATGCTGGCAGGGATGTGGGGAGAAAGGAACCCTTCTCCATTGCTAGTGGGAGTGTAGACTGGTGCAAGCACTATGGAAATCAGTATGGAGATACCTCAAAGAACTAGGATTAGAGGTCCCATTTGACCCAGCTATTCCCCTGCTGGGTATTTTCCCCAAAGAATTAAAAGAATCATACCACAGGGATATATGTGCACCCATGTTTATAGTGGCACAGTTTGTAATAGCTAAAGCTTGGAAGCAGCCCAAGTGCCCATCAACTGGAAACTGGATAAAGAAGATGTGGTTTTGTTATAAAATGGAATACTATTCAGCCATAAAGAATGAGAAACTAGAGTCATTTATAGCTAAATGGATGCATACTGAGGCCATACTCTTCAGTGAAATAAATAGGACACACGTGTAAATATTGAATTCTCTAGTGTGAGAAATTCTCTAGTGTGAGAAACTGAAAGTGTAAATAAGGGTTAAAATGTTTAAAATGAATAATTGATAATTTGAAATAGGAAAAAAGGTCCAAAGAGGTAGGGGTGGTGGGAGGGGAAGGGGAAAGGAAAGAAGGGAAAGGAAAAATTATGAGAAAAGAAAAAAATGGAAATGATGTCTATGTAAATAGGGAAGAGTGGAGGGGGGTGAAGGGCACACAGGTAATGGGGAAAAAATGAGAATCAAGATACATCATGTACAGGTACAAGCACCCAATGATAAATGTAAACGTATTGTATACCTAAAATGTACCAATAAAAGAACTTAAGAATAAAAAAATGTTGATAATAAGGAAGCCATTTATTGAGTACATATTGTGTGGTAAGCAAGCTGTTAGATGCATTATAGATATTTTTATTGCTCACAACAACCCTAATGAGGTAGGTATTCTATTAATATCTCATTTCATAAATGAATACAGTTTAAAAAAGAGTAACTATAATCACACAAGTGGAAAAAGGTGAGACTAGAATTCAAAATCAGTACAGGCTCAGAGTCACTGACTCAGAAAGAGTCACTCAAGTTCACATAGTTGAAGGTCAAGCCCAAAACTTTGTTCCTGGCTCTAGAATCAGGTAGCCTGAGTTAAGATTCTACATCTGCCATTTTTCAACTGTGTCACCTTATGCAAATTACTAAACCACCCTGGGTCCCAGTCACCCTATCTGATAAGTAGGGATAATGACTGTCTATCTCAAAGAACTACCTAGATTAAATAAGTTCATACACAAATACAATTAGCACATGGCTTGTGCTTTGCAGCTAGTTATTAATGTTATATTTTCAGCCCCTCCAGCCTCTAAGCTAAGTATATATTTTATTCATCTGGGCCACTGCAGGTGCCTCGAGCAAAGGCCTTATGCAACTACCGAGGTCAGAATCCTGGTGACCTGAGGTTTAATAAGGGAGATGTCATCCTGCTCCGGAGACAGCTGGACAAGAACTGGTACCTTGGAGAGATCAATGGAGTCAATGGGATCTTCCCGGCCAGCTCCGTGGAAGTCATCAAGCAGCTGCCCCAGCCACCTCCACTCTGCAGGGCCCTCTACAACTTCGACCTACGAAACAAGGACAAGAATGACAACCAGGATTGCCTGACCTTCCTCAAGGTAAGATTCTGGGTGGCCACAAAAGTCACTGGGGACCACATAGAGACTATGGCAGAACACAGAGTTGATTAATATTTGCTGATTTTTAAAAGATAGATGTATTTTATACATGATGTGTATGTGTAGTGTTTAATATGTGTGTGCACATATGTATGTTATATGTGCAGATAATTCAAACTACATAAAAATGAAATCTGTAGAGCAGTCTAATTAAGTATTTAGGAGAAATCTTTAAGCCTTTTCTATTGCAACTTCAAAAACAAGTATTTTTTGAGCACTAATGCAGGCATTGAGGACAAAGCATGAAGAAGTCACATTTCCTGTCCTCCTGGGAGAGTAGCAAGAGAAACAAATATGTGGACAGAGCATTACAAACATAGTTTGATTTCATGCTAAGCAAAGCAACAGCACTACCTCATAATAATGTACCTGCAAGGCCATTCTTGCTCCCTAAGTTATGGTCACCTAATTCTACTCATCCACAACCTTCTATTTTGTTGAAAACATAGTATTCAAAACACTCAAAACATAGCATAATCATACCTTTATACATAGATAACCTCCTTCAATATATATTTTTCAAGCACATTAATTATCCTGAGGTGTTTTTTTTTTTTGCTTCTCCTTTTCATTGGATGATTCTTCACCATTTGCCAAGTAATGATAGTTCTACTAAATCTAGACTACTTTAACTCTATGGATTTAGTATGTATTATTCCATAGACATTCAAATTCTCTCATAGAAACCAATATTGGAGTTATTTTCACTGTTTACTACTTATGACAAATAGATAAATATAAATATAAGAAGTACCACTGCTATAATAGCTCAAGAAAGGTTTTCTATTTTATAAAATATGTGTGTTCTACTAATAACAGAAATGAGATTTACTTCAGAGTCCCTCAAACCAGAAAAACACACTGCCTTCTATATTTCAAAGTAATGATCTACATTAATTTGTAAACAGTGGCACTTACTCCCCACTCATTCATTCCTTGACCCCATCTATGTGCCAAGTTGGCCACTTGGATAAGATAATAAATTAGTGTCCCTACCTTCATGGAGCCAGCAGTCTAATGGCAGAAACAGATGGACTCATAAATGAAAAATAATGTCAAAAGTGCCAGAAAGAAGATTTGGTCCCTTCTGGCAGGCTATGGAATGCTAAGGCTTCACTAGGAAATCTCACAGTCTTCCTAAATTCAACATGTCCATATTAAACTCAAGATCCTCCCTCCCAAGGCTGCTCTTTTCCTAGTGCTTTCTATCTTCATAAGTTGTACATTTATTCATACATTCATGTCTTCATTTATGCATGCCCATGCTCAAGGAATATTTATTGGATACCTGTTAAGTAAAATCATTGTGTTAGGTGCTGGAAACACCAGAGATAAACAAAATAGCCACAAGTCTTGCACATATAGAGTTTATGGTCTGATAGGAAGGGCAGGCATTAAAAAGATAATAACCTACCAATGTGTGATCACAAATTATGAGGACACAGAAAGCTAAGAAGGCACAGTACAAAAGCAAATTTAGATTTGAATTAATCTAAAATATTTAGGAGTATGGAACATGGGTAGAAAGTCCAGAAGGGCTCCAGTGGACGAATATGCTGATGAACATGTATGAACATGGAAAAATGATCTTGATGTGATATTAAGCAAGTAATCTGTGTCCTGTATGACTTTGTTTGTATGAAGAATAGACAAAATGAATGTACAGTACTAGAAATAAGAATATTGATTACCTTTTGCTGGGGGCTGAGAAAGGGCATGAAGGAGTCTTCTGGGTACTGAGTGAGTTCTGTATCTTAAATTAGATGCGGAGTTTATGGCTTTAGCCAAATGTAAAATTTCTCCCAACTTCATATCTAAGACTTACATACTCTATTGTTTTCATGTATGTATGCTTTCAGAAAATTTTTAAATCAAGATATTTCTATGTACATACATTTTACCTTGATATAAAAGAATCTAGGAAAAATGTGTTAGCCAAGCTGCTTAAAAATGGTTGTGTCTTTATTGTAGTAGAAACTTTTTCTTGTTTTGTTTATCTGTATTTTCAAATGTTTGCACAAATTAAATCTTTTATAATAAGAAAAATTTGAAAAAGCTGTTTATTTTTAATATATTAAAATTGATTAGGTTCTGAAAAGTCTTCAGAATTACCATTAAATTCACTCTTTTTGCCAAGCTAAAAGTGTGTCTCCCTATGGCTTCCATTTTGATTTCTCCATCAGATTAATTTGAATGAAAACCTTAAATTCTTCTGGTGATTGAAAGTTACAAATATTGCCAATTTTTCCTGTGAATTCCATTGATTCTCCAAATTATTCCCACTCCTTTTATAATCTTGGTGAACCAAATACTGCCCTTTATAGAAAAAGTTCATAGCAGAAACTATTCTTAGCAGACAGATTTCCTTAAAAAATTATACAAGAGCTCTATCCTTTACATCATAAGCTGCTTGGACCCCAGATTGATGTCCATTGAAAAAAAACCTTTATCACCTGAAAACTGAGATTAAATGCTGACCATGGGACTTTCACTTTCAGGATGACATCATCACTGTGATCAGCCGAGTGGATGAGAACTGGGCAGAAGGCAAGTTAGGAGATAAAGTGGGCATCTTCCCTATCTTATTTGTAGAGGTACGTGAGTCACAAGTCTACATCTGATCCAAGCTGACTGGGAAATATATACGTGCCTCAGTGAGGCCTCAGAGCAATTCTTACTTGACATGAGTCGTATTTCAGAATTATCTAAAGTCCCTAAAGAAAAGATGCCACACAATAATACCCAATTCTGGCAGAGTATGGGAAAATAGGCCATTTCTATTCTGCTGCTGGAAATGTACATTGGTGAAATCTCTCAAATCCAAACTCAAATAAAATCATATCAAAAACCATAAAATATATACCTTCTTGCAATTCTACAGTTGAGAGTTTATGGTAAGGAAATATTTAGATAAGTATGCAAAGATATATGGACAAATGTGTAAAAATATTCATAATAACCTTGTGTATAATGATGAAAGCTTAAAATAATATAAATACGCAACAGAGATTGAGTTTGAAAATATTATAGTGATAGAAAAATATATTCCAATTAAAATATTGTAAAATGATATTTAATATCAGTATTTGGTAGTATAGAAAAATTTATGATTCATTGTCAAGTTAAAAATAAATTTAATGAGTGCAGAGTTTCACATTCACAAGTTGAAAAGGTTCTAGAGAACTATTTCATAACAAGGTAAATATATTCAACATTACTGACCTATAATGCACATTACCGAACATTACTGACATGGTAAACTTTATATATGTTTTCTACAACAATAAAAATATTAAAATGTGTAAAACTAGCTTTATAAATATATGTGTGCGTATATAAATAGATAACCAACTAGAAGAAGTGTACTAAAATACTAATAGTAATGATCACTAAATGGTGAGATGGCAGAAAATTTTCATACCTTCTGTCAACTTGTATTTTCTAAATCTTCTGAAATGAGTGCATATTTATTTCTTCCACAGTTTGTTTTTTTAAGCTACTTTTTTAAGAAGAAAAGAAAACCTGCTAGGCTATCCACCTATTTCTTCAGTATAATAACATAATCTGTAGTGCTATGAACCTCACCCTAGCTCAGAGCAAATCACCACAAATTTAAAAGAGAGGTTTCATTGTTTAGCTGCATTTAGTAGGTGCTTACCATGCATAAAGCATTAAAAAATGAGAATTGGAGAGCTGTCAAAGAAGTAAAAGTAGTAGTCTCCACCCTGTAAAGGGTAGGTTGAAAATAGAACATAAGCATAAATGAGGAGAGGAGACCAGTTCTTCCATTCTTAAGAGCCAAAGCTGGTTCTGAATGAATCCCATACCAATAGCATTGTCCAGTGTTCAAGGTTTTCTATATGCCCTCTACTCAATGAGTGTTGAAAGAATGAAACAATTGAAGGGAGGAATGGAAAAGAACAACAAAGGTTGTTCTTTTTACTGTTGCCACTAAAAGATATTCTTGTTCCTAATGCTTTCTGCTTCCTGCAGCACCTTCCAAGTATACCCACCCAGTGCCTTCTATGTGTTCAAATTTCACTTATTTAATAAGGCTCAGCTAGAAATCCATACTCTCCATAAAATTTCAGCAATTGGTTGAACACTCAGTTTATTTCCTCTATGAACACCTGACAGGTGTGTTGGTTGTACTTCACAAGCTATCCTAACACAGAACAGGCACTCTTTTAAAAAACTGGGTTTCCAGGGCCAGGGATTTACCTCAATGGTTCCAGCGCTAGGTCCCAAGTTTGATCCTGGGTACCAAAAAAGAAAAAGGTTTCCAAACATGTGTAAGACCCTGGGTTCAATCCCCAGCAACACAAAAAGAAAAATATAACAAGTGAATGAATACAAAGCTATTTGAAGCTGGTTAGAAAAATTTTAGAAAACCAACTATTCAGTGAGACCCTATCTTAAACATATATTCAATAATGCAACTAATTTTTCACTGAGTACCTGCTCTGTCAGGTCCTAAGCTAAGTCATAAGATATAAGGCAGATATGCACCCCTACTCTTAGAAACTACAGACATTCAAGTAATTACAAACGTGATGAACAATTCATAATGTGAGGTAGAGGGAACCATTAGGGAGTTATAATGTGTAATTTCCCTTGGTAGGAGGTCAGCAGATGCCACTTAAACCAAGCTGTGAGGGGTGATTAGGGTTAAATAGGTAAGTACAGAGGGAGAGCATTTTAGGGAATGGAGGTAGTATATGCAAGAGTTATTTGGGATAAGGAAGTTATACTGTATTCAAGGAACCAAAAGAATTCCAGACCTGGAATTTAAAAAAGAAGAGAATAACAAAAATGAAGTCAAGGAAATAACTGGAGACACATCATAAATGACTTTGTAAGCCATCCTTATAGTCAGATGTCTAGGTTATGCTGCCATAATAAATAGCACCAAAGTCTCAGTGGCTTAACAAATGAAATTTTATTTCTCACCCACACTACATGTTTAGTGCAGGATAATAAGAGGTTCTACTCACATAGTCAGGAACCCAGACTCATAAGGCAAGGCCATCTCCTAACTGCACTATATGGAACACATGGACGTCCTAGTTTCTAAGGGACAGAAAGAGTGGATTGTGAATCAGCATTTAAATGCCTCAGCACAAAAGCAACACTTCTTTCTCCCATTCTTAGCCCACTGGCCTGAATGAGCCACACAAACCCTCCGGACTTCAAGTCAGCTAAGCAGTAGAGAGGAAGACATGGAATACTTGGTGAATATTGTTTCAGCCATGTCATAAGAAGTTTAAACTTGGCCCAGAGGTCAGTAGAAACCATTGAAAAACTAAGGCAGTCACGTGATCAGACTTGGGTTTCTTAATGGCTGCTCTGGCTACAGAGGGAAGAGTAATTTGAAAATGAAGGAGAAGAAAACCAGAAAGACCAGTTAGGAGGATTCCACACTCCTAAGGCAGAGAAGGTGAGCCGCATGGGCAACAGAAGCACCGCCCCCTGCCCACTGTGGAAATGAGAAGACATGTAAACAAGCCGCAAAAACAGACTTCTAGATCACCTACAGCAACCCCAAAGGGAAACGAGATGGAACACTCTGATACTCAACAACCTGGACTCTCTGAACTGGCAACAAAAGAGGATCTGGGAAAAATGAAATCAGAAATAATTACTCAGATAACAGCAAAGATTGTGCTCATAGTGCAAGACATGATTAATAAATCTAGAGAGGACACAGATAAAAAAATAGAGGATCTGAGGGACATGATGGAATCCCAACATAGGAAACAAATGGAATCCATAAAACAGATGCAAATGGATTTCAAGGAGATTAAAAACTCCATTGAAAGTCTGCACAGCAGAATGAACCAAAGTGAGGATAGAATTTCAGATATAGAAGATAAGATTGCAATTAGTGAGGAGGAAAAGAAAAATTGCTTTAAAATAGTAAGGGAATATGAGAAATCAATCCAACAGCTGCTAGACGATACAAAGAAGAATAGCATAAGACTGATTGGAGTCAATAAAGAAAGAGGAGAGAGTGCAGGTGACATAAAAAAACTCTTCACAGAAGTGATGGCAGAAGACTTCCCAAGGAGGGAAAAAGAACTTGACATACAGATAAGTGAGGCATACAGGACTCCAGCTAGCCTTAATCAAAAAAAATCTACACATAGGCATATAATAGTTAGGATTCCAGAAACCCAACAGAAGAATAAAATTCTACAAGCAGTGAGAGAAAAGAAACAAATCACATACAAAGGAAAGCCCATCAGAATCACAGTAGACTTCTCAATGCAAACCCACAAGGCAAGAAGAACTTGGAGTGATGTATTTCAAGCCCTAAAGGAAAACAGCCTCCAACCCAGATTGATATACCCTACAAAACTATCTTTCAAAATTGATGGAGAAATAAGATACTTTCATGATAAAGAGCACCTCAGGAACTTCATGAATACCAAACCAGCACTCCAAAAAATTTTAGACAATACCCTAGGAAAAGACAGTGAGGATCACAACCCCAGGAAGCCCAGCAGAATGAATCCATCATGCACAACAAGAAATTAAATGTAAAGGGGGAGAATCCAACAAAAAGGAAAAGTCATGACAAGGCTTTTAAAACTTTTAACTTCATTTCCCTAATGAGTGTATAATTCAATCTTGTTATTGTACTGATTAGTATTTTTCTGATTCTAGTGTTGCACACCTTTCCATGTGCTGTGCTGGCTATTTATCATCTTCTTTTGTCTACTTTTTAATTGGGTTGTCTATTAATGAACTGTAAGAGTTCTTTATATATTCTGGTCATAGGTTATATGCATTGTAAATATGGTCTAAGGACTACTTTTCATTTTAATGATGTCATTTAAAGTTCTAAATTTTGATGGAATCTCATCAATTTTTTTCTTTTATATATCATGTTTTTTGTATCCAAGGTAGTTCTTGCCTACCCTTAATTCGTAAATATTTTCCCTTATAATTTCGTCTTAAAGTTTTATATTTTTAGGCTTTCTTATTTAGGTTCATAGATCCCTTCAAGTTATTTTCATGTATGGAAGAAAAGGGTTGAAGTTACTTTTTTATACACGGATATCAGGTGTTCTAGTGCTGTTTGCTGAAGACACTATCTGTTCCTTGGCTCTTGAATCGAGTTTATATTCTATAAAATGCTAATGTTGAATAATCTTTCAAAACTCAGTGGACCATATATGTGTGGTTCTATTTCTAGATTCTCTGTTTTATTCCAGTGATCTATGTCTTTCCTTACACCATCACTGCCTTGATTACTGTAGCTTTAGAAGAAGTTTTAAAATTAGGTACTAAATGTCTTCCAACACTGTTTTATTTTTGTTTTTTTCTTTTCACTTTTCTAGGTCCTTTGTACTCCTACATAACTTTTAAATTTCAATATCCAGCTCTTCATTTATAGCAAGTATACACAGACCTGCATTTTTATATATACCTTGTGTTTTCTAATCCTGCTAAATTCAAGTACAAAGTTCTAGGGGCTCCTAGAGATTTCTTAGTGTTTTCTCTGTAGATGATCATTTCATCTACATATAAAGATTTTGCTTCTGCCATGCCAATCCTATCCTAGTTGTGTCATTTTATTGCCAGACTATTTTGGTGGGGAGTAGGTTTCAAAGTTTAATGGACAGATAAAGAGTGAGCATATCTGCCCTTGTTCCCCACCTTAAGGAGAAAGCATTGTATCTTCTCCATTCATACAAGGCGTTCTCGTTGGAAGTATGGAGTACATGTCTTTAATTTATTGAGAAGTTTCCGTTCTACTTCTAGGCTCCTGATAGCTTTTACCATGAACAGCTGTAGAATTTAGTCCAATACTTTTTCTCCAACTAGTGACAGTATCATATGGCTTTTTCCTTTCCTCTGTTAAAATGATGACTTTTGGGGGTGGATCTTCCAATGCTGAACCAATGCTGCCATCCCTATAACAAAACCACTTTCTACATACTGCCAGATCTGACTCCTAAGAGTTTGTTTTGTTAAACAAATTTCTATCTATGTTCATATTTTTTTCTTCTATTATCTTTATCCAGTTTTAGGATTAGCACAATGTTGATTTCCTAAAATGAGGGTAGAAGTGTTCCTTCTTTTTTCTGCTTTGTTTGATATAATTTATCAGTAAAAATGTTTATGAGCCTGCTGTTGTCATATAGGTAGGTTTTCAAGCTAGGAATATACTTTCTTTAATAGGTGCTATTCAAATTTTATATTTCCTCCAGTGTTAGTTTCATTAATTTGTCTTCCAAGGTACTTCTTAGAAGTTGTCAAATTTTTTTCAAAACAGAATTTTGAAATATGCTTTCTATATCCTTTTAAATTCTGTAAAATCTGTGGTAATGTCTCCTAGGTCTTGATATTTTAATTTTAAAAATGTATAATTGATATCGTGTAATAGGAAGTAAAGGTCTAAAGGAGCAGGGGTAGTGAGAGGGGTAGGGGAAAGGAAAAAAGGGGAAAAAATATGAGAAAAGGAAAAGAATGGAAACAAAATCTTTGCAAATAGGGAAGGGTGGAGGGGGTGAAGGGAGGGCAGGGGAAGAGGGAAAAAGAACCAAGAGACTCATGTAATGGTACAAGATCCCAATGATGTATGCAAATGTATTTTATACCAAAGATGTACCAATAAACTTAATGGGGAAAAATAAATAAATAAATAAATAAATAAGCTGAAAGCAACAACAACAACAACAACAAAAAGAACAGTTAGGAGGCTGGTGTATGGCTCAGTTCCGGTTCCAAAATGACTGTGGCTTAGATTGGTAGATTGGAAACAAGTGGACAGAGTCAAGGACCTCCTCATATGTAATATCCTTAGGATTGGGGAATTGCCAAAGTGGAGAGAGGGGGAGAAGTCATCAAGGGCAGCCCCACACTCTGATTTGTGTGTCAGAGTTCTAATGGAGTCATTTGCTGGGTCAAGAAACATTTGCTGAGTGGGAACAACAACAATAATTGGGAGACAGTGGTTAATTCTCCAAGGACAGAGATCAGCACAATTAGCTCCTGATCAGACATGCAGGAGATGTGAAATTTTTGCACAGTCCCCTGCATTTTCAGATGATGTTTCATACCTCTATGGGTGAAAGGCACCACTGATTTTATGATCCATTTCTGAAACCCTTTTTCCCAAAACTTCTACATTTAATGATTATTCATTTGGAGACTCTTCCTACCACTTTACCTCTAAAATTAGTGATTACAAGTACCCTCAAAATTATCATCAAACTAGCCATTGCTTCATTTGTTCTCCTAATTGCTAGGAAGGGGATAAGATAATCAAGTGGTTGCTCTAATGTGGGAACCTGCTTTTCAAAAGTTACTTGAAATCTAAATTGAGCTTTTTAAAGCAGTACTTAAATTTTGACTTCAGTAATTTCATTAAAACTAGCACTTGCTGAGAATTCTTTAAATAAGCTTTGAATTACCAGTGCTGTGCAAAGCAATTGGAAGGAACGAAGGCTTCTTATGGGGATTTTTTTTTGGCATAAACAGAATTTTTCCTGTTAGTGTATCATTTGATTTATTGAATTGTACCTGCATAAAAGGTGGCAAAACAAACACTGAGTTTATGCCCGTTCTTGTCAGAACTTCTCCAACGGAGCCTGCCTGGGTTAGATGAACCTTGCTCAGCCCAATGAACCTCAAGGATATTGTTGCAAATGATTGGGTACAAATCTAAGAGACCTGCAGTTATTCCCCAGCTGAGCTATTAATCACACTGGCAGCGGACAGGGCAGATGCAGCGCCTCATGGGGCCCTTTGTCAATGTTCCTGATAGGAAAGCTGATGGTGGTGCCCTCCCAGGGGCAGAACAATTAGATCAAAAGCCGAAAAATTAAGTTATTTCATTAAATCTAGAAATGGCAGAAAAGAAGATTACTCACTCAACTCAAAGAATATACATCGTCCTCTTACTGGATGAGTCCTGAGTATTTAAAGCATTGTTGCTGGTCCCCAAGCTGCCAACAGAGCCCCCCTGAACAATTTCCTTCTTGGTTTCCCTGCTTCCATTCCAGCATTTCTGAATAACAGCCAGAATAAGCTTTTTATTTTGTTTATGTAACATTTGCTTTTTTTTAACATTTGCTTTTTTGGTGTCCAGCTCTATAAGCTTGCATAAATGCATGCAACTGTACACACCACATTCGAGATAGAGAACAGTGCCAGCTCCCCGCTGAAAATCCCACATGATGCTCCTGTGTCGTCGGTTCCTTCCCTGACTTCAACACCTGATGACCACTGATTTACTTTCTGTTCCTTTAAGTTTCTTTTTCAAGAATGTCATATATGTGGATCATACAGAATGTAGCCTTTTTATTTAATTTATTAGTATATATTTGCAATACATAATCATTACATTCATCTTGGGGAATTAGTACACATACGAGTGGTGTCTTGATCATTTTTATTTCCCCCTCTCCCACTTAGCTCTCCTCTTTCTTCTTCCCCCAGATTCCCTTCCCGTTGCCACAGATTCTACCTCCCTGTTTCCTACCATGTCTCTTGTTTTGCTCTTTAAATTATTTATATTTTGGCTTTCTTGTATGAGAGGAAAACTGTGATATTTAACCTTCTCTGATTTATTTCACTTAGTATTAAGCAGAATGTAGTTTTTTTAAGGCTGTCTTCTTTCATTTTGCATAATGCAATTGAGATTCATTGTGTATTTATTTCTGAGTTGTATTTTGTTGTATGAATGTACCAGAGTTACCTTATCTATTTCATAGATGAAAGACATTGGGGTTATTTGACATTGTTGACAACCATGAATAAAGCTTCTCTTTACTCAGAAGGCTGAGGCTCTCATGACTTGGAAGACAGCCTGGCTGACCCATTTCAAAAAGAAGGACAGAGACAGGAAAGAAAGAAAGAAAGAAAGAAAGAAAGAAAGAAAGAAAGAAAGAAAGAAAGAAAGAAAGAAAGAAAGAAAGAAAGAAAGAAAGAAAGAAAGAAAGAAAGAAAGAAAGAAAGGAAGGAAGGAAGGAAGGAAGGAAGGAAGGAAGGAAGGAGGGAAGGAAGGGGGAAGGGAAGGGGAAGGAAGGAAGGAAGGAAAGAGAAGTTGCTACAAACATTTGCACAGCAGTGTTTTGAGTGTGCATAAGTTTTATTTCTCATTTCTCTTGAATAATACCTAGGAGTAGGATTGTTGGGTCAGAGGCTAAGGATGTGTTTAACTATAAGAAACTAGCAGACCGTAACATGAGCTTTAAAAAGCATAAATCAGATCATGTCATTCCTCTACCCAAATCTTGCCAAAGTCTTCCTGTTACACTTAAAATTGTAGCCTGCCAGTCCCTGTGTGATTAGTCTCTGCCTATCTGTGGGACCTCCCCTTTTACTACTTCTCCTCATCTACTCTGTGCCATCCTTCTATTTCTTTCTTCTGTCTTTCCTCAAATAGGCCAAGCTGTTTTTCTCTTTCCCACTAGCTTATAATCCTTCTGCTTGTCATGTTCCTATGCCTATTTTCACATGGCCAACTCATTCTTGTCATTTGTTGTCTCAGTTTAAGTGTCATCTTCTGAGGGTTTTCCTTGACCTCCCAATCTAACATAGCCACTTCCTTCAATCTCTCTATCACACTGGAGCCTTCCTACGACCTGATATTTTCTTGTTTTGTAGTTTACATGCTGATTGTGTCATTTATGTCACTCCTTCTCTCTCTTATCTTTAAAGTGGACATAATAATACCCATTCCCTTACTTGATGAGTTTTTCACAATTTGACAAACTTCTTAAAGCAAAAACTACATCTGCTTTAAAAGTCTCTATGTTGGTTATTTTAATCCTCTCCACATTGTCATTTTAAAATTTCTTAAGTGGGAAAAATCCTTTTTACCTCCACAGTTGAATTTCTAAATTAGAATGAGACATGTGGTTTTAGAGAACAACTGGTGACGGTTATAATGGAAACTTAAGTAATTGTTCTGAAATTTAAGGATTAATTCATATGAACCTTTGTTTTGTCAACGTATTTCAGATTTCCAAAGGAAACGAACCCACGGGGGTGCTCAGGGGTAGGATATTCAACAGATATTTCTAGTGGAAACTTACAAGCATAGAGGAGAAGGTAGATAATAACACAGTGGTACACTGGATATGACGCGTACTAGATGGAAAAACCAGTGTTACATTTCTAAGAATTTTGCTAGTCAACTATTAAACTCACTGGTAGAATGGTAAACTATACAAATTGAGGCTTCCATACTTTTCCTTTTTTGAGAGCTGACTTATCAGCACACCACTAAGAACTATAGGACAAGGAGAAAAGATAAAGAGGCCAAAGTACTGAAAGGAAGCAGTAAAAGACAGCCTTAACACAAGGATTCAGGGTCCTGAATGCATTTACATTCTGGCTCAAACACTTATCAAATATGTTAACTTAAGGAACTTCACTCACTCATTATTCCACAAATACTCTCTAAGCATCCACTCTGTGATACAGGACAGAATAATGAAAGCTCCCTTCCTGGGTGGCTAGCAGACCAACCAGCAAAAGAAAGGCAAGTAAGCAATTACAATGTGAATGGAGAGGCCAGGGATTTAGCTCAGTGGTTCTGCCGCTTGCCTCATAAGCCCAAGGACCCGAGTTTGATCTCCGGTACCAAAAAAAAAATCTGAAGCAATGTGAATGAAAAACACTGGCGGAAAGCACAGGGGCTGCTGGCAGTGGGGCCTCTGGGTGACTGAAGGAAGAGGGGAGAGTCCACTGGTGAACATGGCTGGGAGAACCAGATAAAGGAAGAGTATCCTGGGCTGGGGAAGAGTAAGTATGGAGGTTTATTTTTAACCCCTTCAGATCATAGTAAAAGGGTAATACCTGCAGGAGAATCACTTGATAGAACAAAGTAATTGGGACATGTTGATAAAAAAAAGTGGAAGCTGTTCTTATGTTGACCCAGGAATGGCCACCTGAACAAAGTGCCAAGGAAGTGGTGTCTGACTTGGCTCTAAATTAGCCTGGGTGGGACTTAACTACTCACAGTAGATCAGAAAGATTAATTTCTTATTGGACCTTTTGTCTTTTCAGCCAAACCTCACCGCAAGACACCTCCTAGAGAAGAACAAAGGGCATCAGTCATTCCGCACAAAAAGTCTGTCCCTGGTGTCCTCATCCCCCAGAGGCGAGACAACTAACACGCCTACACTCTGCAGGGGTCCAGGGTCCAGGAGGAAGGGACCCGGGCAGTTCTCCATTACAACAGCCTTGAACACTCTCAACCGGATGGTCCACTCACCCTCTGGGCACCACATGGTGGAGATCAGTACCCCAGTACTCATCAACTCCAGCAACCCCTCTGTGATCACCCAGCCCATGGAGAAGGCCGACTTACCCACCAGCTCTGCTGGACAGGTAGGGATCCTGGGGTAAGGGGGCCTGGGAGATAAGCAAGGGATCCACACCATGTCACAAGCAGTATTTGTGGTTTAGTACTGACTAAGCACCCATAATGAATGAATACTAACTAATGTTGTATGCATTGCATATTAGAACTGTGTCTCATTAGAGTTAGATATTATTATTATCCCCATTTTTGAGAGGGAGAAACTGAGTCATAGAGGAGTTGGTCAACTTGCCCAAACTCTGATAGTTACTTTTCTTTTTTTCCCAAATGTATTTTTATTATAGCATGTTAATTTTTTAAAATACTGTGTTTCGTTATGGCATTTTCATTCATGAATAACATTGTGATCATGTCCATCCTTCCTACTGCCCTCTCTTGTGCCCCTTCCCCTTTATTCCCACCCTCTTGTCTAATAATAGCCCTCCCTTCCAGATACTTTTCTATCCCATGCTAAGTGCCATGACATGACTCCTGCCCCTTCAAGAACTTCTCCAAGGAGATGATGGCACCATTTTCCAGAGATGGCTTGGTCAGCACAGTGTGAGACTCACTATCCCATCCTCTGGAAATATACTAGGCATCAAAAAGAAAGTAAAGGAAACTGTGGCTTATTGAGTGTTTTCAGGACAGACCACAAATTTGACTACATAATTTTTGGGCCCAATGTCAAATGAAATTGCAAGTCCCTTGCTCAAAAATGATTACAAATTTCAAGTGATGGCCCTGGGTGATCACAATAGTCACACACCCAGGAAGCCAGCCCTAGGTGTCTCCATATGGAGCACCTAATAAGGTAATGTATGTAAAGTGCTTAATGCAATGGTGCCTAATACATTCTAAGCTCCCAATAATCATTAGCTCTTTATACTATTTTTGTTATAAACCCTGGTCACTGAGTTGCCTACTGAAGAGAAATATGCCAAGATGCACTGTTGCAATTCAGAAGCTGAAGTACATCTGATAGATGTGGCTATTTAGGTTGAAGGGTACTTTAAAAGATGAAGAAGTAGAGGTATGAGCCAAAGTAATTAAGAAGAACTGCATGTTGGGTGTTCAGCTGAAACACTCTTTGGAACCGTGCAGGTGGCAACTTGAAAGGACAAACCTCAACTTGCACTGATGTATTTTTTCAAGAAGCTGTAATTCTTGTTTTTAAACGTGAATTTCTACCTTGGGATTAAGCAGCTTAATTGGACTCTAATCCCTTTTTAACAAGACAAGAAGGAAGGAGAAAGTCGAGTGCTCCTCAAAGACCTATGTGCTGGTCAGAAAGAAAAACAATCCCCTCGTACAACATTTTATATCTTTTTTTTCCTTTTTTATGCTTGATATTTACATTCCTTGTTGGGAGTTGGTACATGCACATAACACATCCCAATTCCTTTTCTACCCTTTCCCTCCCCCCTCCTTCTCTTGACTCCTTTCTGATTTGAGAAAGCTGTATTTCCCTAGTTCCTAAATATGTCTTTTATTTTTCTATTTGTAATTTGGGTTTCTCCTATAAGAGAAACCATGTGATATTTAAGCTTGTGTGTCTGATTTATTTCACTTAACATTATGGTCTCATGGTACATCCCTTTTCCTACAAATTATTCAAGTTTATCTTTCCTTTGGCAAAGTAGTACTCCATTTTGTGCAAATGGCACATTTTCTTTATCCATTCATCTGTTGATGAACATACAGGCTGCTTCAAACACTTACCTATTATGAATAGTGCTGTTATAAGCATGGGTATGCATGTTTCCCCTTCTAAATATCTTCCCAAAGAGTTATACACTTTACATCTTATACTGTGAATCACTAAGAGGTTGGCTGGTCATGTAATTCTGCCCACCACCTGCACTATGCACACACATACACAAAAGCACACACACACTTTCTCCTCCATCTACACTTTCTTGCATTTAAAAAAACTTCCTACACACATTTCAAACACCTTTTTACAAGTACACACATGCTTTCTGCCTAAAGTTCTTCTTTTAAAACATGCACACATGCAAACATACATACACACATGTGTGCATTCAGTCTAAAACAGGGACCTGATGAGTCACGGTGAATCCAGAGTCACAGAATTTTTGGAAACCGTTCTTTATATAGACACATGAATATCTAAAGCACAGCCCACACTCAGTAGAAGTAAGCAGCTCACTCATCTGTGAATTGGCTTCCAAAAGATGTAGCCAACAACCATCTTCCCTATGCCAGGAATTCTTACTCCTGGTCACTTCACTGCTCTACAGAAAGCTGATCCAGAGTGGGAGAATCATAATGGAATTCAAAACAAGTATTATTCCTTCCCACTTTTCACAAATAATGAGAATTCCAAAGTATGGCATTCACATAGCCTACACTCAATCTCATCCTTTTCTCAGTTCATGTGGTTGTGGATTATATGTACTCTATGTTTGTCACAGTGTTGCCAAAACACATTAAAATGCCCCATGTACAAGCCACAGCTGAAGATGAGTGGAAAGTTGGACACATGACAAGTCTTCCTGCTTCCTTTACCTCCAACATCCTTAAGAGACATGGTTAGGTCCAGCTTATCAAGCGCCCCCTACTCCCCCACCCCAGCACCTCACATGGTGCCTTAACCCTAGTACTTATTATAATAAATCAAGGAATCAAAGCTACTGACTTAAATATCTAGAAATATAGAGGCATATACTTAGGGAAGTATTGGAGGCCAATTTCCTCTGACTGCCTAGAAAGAGGGACAGAGAGGGTTAAAGAAAAAAAGACAATAGAGACTTGTGTAATTTCAAAGTATATCAGGAGGTTAGTGCCTGGAGAGGCCAAAAGACAAGGCCTCTCTGAGCTAGCCACTATTTGTTGGGTACACACAATAATGGGAGGGAGTATCGGGTGACTTAGGGGGTGGTGGTGATCCTATGTAGATACAAATCTCATGTTGATGAGGGCAGAAAGGAGAGCATTCCCAGGACAGTAGGTGGGATGAATTGAGTTGATAAGGAACTCATCCCTGGCCAGGTGAAAACTTTCTCTTTTGTATTATTACTGGATTCTCCAGGAACCAGGATGTCTTCAGCTGATGTTATCATGGCTTTGAGCACCACAGCATCACGGACCATTGAGGCCTCCGCTGTGACCCAAGGCCAAACAGAGTTGTTTCTGCATGCCATAGCTGGCTCTCGGGCAAGGCAACATTGGGCCTTAGAGAGCTATAGTCATTCTTTAATTATGAAAGGATTTTTTTCCCCAAAAATTTATGTAGAAATGCTCCCAACAGGGAAATCTGGAGAAAGAATTTCCTGGAGGAAAATCACAGATCAGTGTAACTCTTTTGATCAATAAACATTCATTGAATGCACAGAATGTGCCAGTAACCATATTATTAGTGATTTTTCTACCAAAACAAGATGGTAATAATAATGTCAAACTTTACTGAGACTGATATAAGATGGATAGAGATGATGGTTAGATAAACAGACAGACTATAGACAGCTGAATGATATCCTCTAATAGCAAAGTCTTCTTTTGCTTCCAGCCTCCTAAACCCTCCCCCATTCTAAAACTATGGTAAAAGTCTTGGTAAAAGAGGTATTGTCCCTGCTTCACAGGAAGTAATTAAGGCCGCAAAACAAAGATGATTTGCCCAAGTTCATGTAATTGGTAGAGTCTAGATTGACCTCAGAACCATCTAACTCTAAAACATAAGCTGTTAGCACTACATTATGCTGTCTTCAAACACCACACCAGGCAACATCATTGTGCCCTGTGGTTTATCCTAGAAGTCCACAACCTCCCTCTTCTTGGTTGTCTCTGTTTTACTCCTTTTTTACTTTGAGCCTTTCTAGCACTTTTTCTCACATGCCTCACAGTAAAGAATTTGCCCTGTGTCTTTTGCTCTTGAAGAAGACTTTTATTTGCTATCACTTTGTTCCTCCATGAACTACTGTGTCCAAGCATTCATCATGTGTGGTGCAGAAGGCACCAAGAATAATCTGTTGCCATCAAGGAATTCACAGTTTAGCAGGGATACAAAAAAATTAATGGCTAACCATAGAGGAATTAGGGCTTCCTGAAGTGGTAGGACGACCCTGGTGGCACCCACACTGACAAGTGTAGAAACTTAGAAATTAATAGCACAAAATCATGGGCCAAGAATAGTATTCCCCTTCCAATGTTCCACAAGCTCTCTTATATCAAGAAAGTCTTAACTTGGTGCTAGTCCATCTTTAACACCTCTTTAGCATTTGTTAATCTCCTTCTCTGTGGAAAAGAGAGAAAGGCACTGAACCCAGTGCCTGAGTTAAAGTCTTTGGGCGGACACCAGATGTAAACCATAACCGAAGTATGAACATTTTTAAATACTTTACTTTAAAGATTCTTTTCCTTATTTAAAAAAAAAACAGTATGTTAATAAAGGTACAAATAGTATGTGAATCTGGCAAAAAAAAAAAAAACTATGAAGATAGGATACAATGCAATTTAGAAAACACTAAATGCAGTTTAGATCCCAGGTAAAATACATGTATGACCAGAGCTTTATGAGGTACTATGGAAGCAGACAGGAGAGCAGTTTGTTAAGTTCTGTCTTATGCTGAAAGAGAAATATTTAAATATTTGATTGTTATTCCCTTTTATGACTATGAACTAAAAGATCAAGGAAAAATTTTTTTGAAAATTTGTAGAACATATTAGGCCTCACCAACTCCACAAAGGGTGGTTGGAATGTAAGAAGACATTTTTCCGAAATCATTCCAGTTAAATAGCCTAGTTTCCCTACTACAGTAGAAACAGGTCTGGAATTGTCTCTCAAGTCCAAAACACCAAAGAGATGTGACTGCTACCTTCTCATAAGGAAAAGCCAGAGGATAGAGTTTCATTTTCCCATTGTCTCCATATCTTCCTACCTTTGGGGAACCTCCTGACACTTCTGGGTAGAAAATCAAGAAATAACTTCCCAGATGAACTGTAACTCTCAACTAAAATCATAAAAACAACTGCATTTGGTGGTAGAGTACTTGCTTGGCACTGGATTCATTCCCCAGGACTACCCCCAAAAAACTCCATTTAAATTCAGGATTAGACCTGAAGAACCTGAGTATGTTTCATAGACAACTTTGGTGAAGAGGGCAAGTAGGTGAATTGGCACCAATGCAGTTGGCCTTTGAAAGAGTCATGGAGATTCTCTCTCAGTCCATGCTGAGGAAAAAATGGCTTACACTGTTTCAACTGCACAAAACATGAGTGAGAAAAGTCCCTCAACAATACAGTGACTCTTGGGGGAATGCGCAACTACAAGACCCTCCCTCTCTTGGTGATTCCAAAATTGACTTGGTTCAGGATATGGAGCCTATTGCCCCTCTCCCATACTCATAGAACAATGAGGTGTTCTTGTTTTCTGTAACAGTAGGCTTCCTAAAAGGTCCTGCTTCTTCAGCATACTGTCTTCCTCCCTTCCTATGGCCCCTCTCTCTACAGTGTTAGTATATCCATTCCCCTCTTTCAGCCTTCCTCTCCATGTGTATCACAGGTCTGGGGTATGGAGCTGCTATACAACTAGAAAGCTCTCCTTCCCTCACCTCATATATCCAAATAGTCAGCAAGCTCATTTTGCCACCTAAATAACTATTGCTTGTCCGTTCTATGCCACTGCCTTAGTTTTGGTCCTTATCTCTTCCCTAGACTATTGCTCCCACCTCTTCACTGCCTCCCCATCCATGCTCAATTACTGCATTTCACTCTACCCAACACTTACACCCTCTCCATTTTTTCAGTCATGGCCTCCGCAATGATCTCTTCAAAACCTAAATCCTTTCAGCCATGTCTCTCCCCCAAACCATCAATGGTTCCCAATAGCCTGAGGAACAGTAATATGTGCTGTTTATTGAGTGTCCACTAAAAGCCAAAAACTGTTGAGAAATGATTTACAAACATTATAACTATTCTTACAGCTGTTTAGTTTAGGCATTGGTATATCATTTTACCAAATGGGAAACCTTTGAGACAGAAAGAGTAGATAACTTGCCCAAAGTTTCAAGGCTAGAAGCAGAGCCAGGGTGTGAGGGCAAATCTATGCTCCCTCCCCATAATTAGTTCTTAGTATGACATTCTATCTAGGCCCTCTACAATCTGGCTACAACCCACCTTCCAGCACCCCTGGCTCCTCACACATATACATACATGAACATACACACACACACACACACACACACACACACAATGTGTATGAACCACACACACGCACGTAAGTTGCAGCGATCTACTCAGCATTCCTAAGCACAGTATATACAAGGCTTCCTCACTGTGTTTTTGTCCTTATGCGCAGTACAGATCTTGCATTTTCTTGGGCAATTAACAAATGTTTCTTGACTAATTAAATACTATTCCCTCTGGAATTTGTTTCTGGTGCATTCACCTATCACAGTCATAATCATATCTTAACCCCTGCATGCATACCATTTCGTCATGGAAGCGCTTGCCTCCTCTTACCTGCAGAATTCATATCTCTCCCCGTGTTCACAGCATATTGTTTATACTTGTATTACAAACAATATATAGCATCTTCTTTGTCCTATAAAATATATATATAATCACCGTGCTTACTAGATTGAAAATTTCTGAAGGGAAGGGATACTGTTTTATTCACTTATGTAGCTGTTGCCTTCCAGAAGCCCTCCTATTTCTGATTGTTAAGAAAAGAAGAAATGGGGGGATGGGTCACTTGAGCCAGCATAAGCAATGCAATTCCTTCCCCACCCTCTTCCATTCTATGCCAGAACAGTAGGGACAAGCCCAAGCACATTCCCTGAGCTCTTTGGAAGGAACTTTCAACACTGTGGAGAATTCTGAGGTGTACAAAACTGACTCCCCTTTTAAGCCCATATTTGGAAAATTCTAAATGAAGTAGTTTCTAGGAGCTTGATCTATTATAAGTCCAGACCCTCTCTAGGTATGTCCTATGTCCCCATCTTCCATAGGGGCTTCCCAAGCCAACTTGATAGTGTTCAGGGATGCCATAGGATATTTCTTATTTAGTATTGAGATAATTTTCCCCTCTTGGACACCCTCTCAATGCAAATCTATGTTTTAGACTCTTTATCAAATCATGTACAGAGAGGGGCCAGGGATTTAGCTCAGTGGTGCTATGCCTGCCTCCCAAGCACCAAGCTCCTGAGTTCGATCCCCAGTACCAAAAAAACAAAAAAAAACCACAAAAAACAAATCATGTACAGAGATAAATTAACCTTATGCTTATATTCTTACATTGCTATCTCCCAATATAAATTACTTTCATTTTGCAATTCTCACTCAATAAATCCATACTCACAAATGATGCTTTTAGAGTCTCAAAAGAAATGTGGTAGAGGGGGTCTTAAAAGGGGAGAGCCTCCACTAAATGAATCCCTGATCACTCTGTTCCATCTCATCATTATCTGCCCCAACGTGCCTTATATGGGAGGGAGCTTCATAGCTATTTGAAACATATTTGTTAAAGTATGAGGGACAGATGACGATGAAGACAGACTGATAAACTATCAGTTAATTGTCTTAGCAGAGGTTGAATGGTAGATGTCTGAAAGCAAAAAAGGACCAGAGGGACTTGCTCCCTCTCTTCTGCCAAAGCCTCCTGAGTAGAGAACAATCTACAACCACCTAGAGATCAAATATCATACAGAAGAAGACACAGCAGCCTTGCATCCAGATGACTTTTGCCCATCCCAACTGCGGGTCTTCAGACAAATCAATAACAGCTCTGAGATTCAGTTTCCCATCAAAAAAAGAAAGTAACCCCTGCCTCACAAGGTTGTTGAAAAAAATCAAAAGATGAAAACAAATGTATGTACAGTATTGGTTACCATTTTTCTTATTGTTGTTACTTTTTAAATTTCTAATATTCAGAATGTTCTTAGTAGTCAGTTGCTACATTATTCTTCAGTCTTTTTCCTATACATTTTTAACTTTGTTTTGTTTTGTTTTGTTTTTTGGTACTGAGAATCAAACTCGGGACCTTGTACTTTCAAAGCAGGAGGTGGAACCACTGAGCTAAATCCCTGGCCCTCAAATTTTTATAATAAAAATTTTCAAATATATATAAAAGATGAAAGAATAGTATAATAGAAATTATCCAACTTGGGCCATCTTACTTCATATACATTCTCATTATTCACCTGCTCCCAGATGGGGCTATTTTATTTTGTTTTGTTTTGTTTTTTGGTACCAGGGATCGTTGCGCTTGGGCGGCAAGCACTGAAACCACTGAGCTAAATCCCCGGCCCTAAGATGGGGCTATTTTAAAGCAAAGTCAAGATGATGTATCATTTCATCCCTATATGTTTTAGTAAATATCTCTTTTAAACCATTTTTAACATAACTATGATACCATTATCATACATTAAAAAGAAACAAAAAATTTTAAAAGTGTTCAAACTTACATACTTGCCTGAGAAATTCTTTTTTATAATTTATTCATTCAATGGAATCCAAATGGGATAAACTCCTTGCACTGGGTTAATATGTTTCTTAAATTTATTTTATTCTACACATTCACCATCCTCCTTATTCTTTTTTTTTTTTTGTATTAAATTCTTTTATTGGTACATTGCAGGTATACAACACAATTACATTTCTCATTGGGAATTGTACCTTTACATAATGCATCTTAGTTCTTATTTTTTCCCCATTCCTAGACCTCCCTTCACCCCCTCCACCCTTCCCTATTTACAAAGACTTTATTTCCACTTTTTCCATTTCTCATCATTTTTTCCTTTCCCTTCTTTCCTTTCCCCTGCCCCTCCCACTACCCCTACCCCTTTGGACCTTTTCTTCCTATTTTGCATTATCGATTATTCATTCTAATCATTGGTACATTTTAGGTATACAATATCATGACATTCATCATTGGTAATTTGCACCTTTACATAGTCTCTCTTGGTTCTTATTTTTCACCCTTGCCCAGCCCTCCCTTCAACCCCTCCAGTCCTCCCTATTTACAAAGATTTTGTTCCTATTTTTCCATTTTCTCATATTAATCCCATTCCCTTCTATCCTTTCTCCTAGCCCTCCCACTTCCTTCCCCTTTGCCCCTTTTCTTCCTATTTCACATTACCTATTATACATTTAGTCCTTATTTACACTTTCAGTTTCTCACACTAGAGAAACTATTTGGTATTTACACATGTGTGTCCTATTTATTTCACTTAAGAGTATGGCCTCAATGTGCATCCACTTAGCTATAAATGTCTCTAATTTCTCATTTTTTATGGCTGAGTAGTACTCCATTTTATAAAAAAAACCCACATTTTCTTTATCCAGTCTCCAGTTGATGGGCATTTGGGCTGTTTCCAAGTTTTAGCTATTACAAACTGTGCTGCTATGAACATGGGTGCACATATATCACTGTGGTATGATTCTTTTAATTCTTTGCAGAAGATCCCCAGCAGTGGAATAGCGGGGTCAAATGGGACTTCCAGTCCTAGTTCTTTGAGGTATCTCCATACTGATTTCCATAGTGCTTGCACCAGTCTACACTCCCACCAGCAGTGGAGCAGGGTTCCTCTTTCCCCACAGCCCCACCAGCATTTGTTATTGGTTGATTTCATGATAGCAGCCATTCTTTCTGGAGTGAAGTGGAATCTCAGCATTGTTTTCATTTGCATCTCTCAAATGACCAATGATGTTGAACATTTTTTCATGTATTTATTTGCTATTTCTACTTCTTTGTCTGAGAAATGTCTGTTCATTTCAGATGCCTATTTTTGGACTGGGTCTTTAAATTTGGGAGGTCTGATCTTTTTAAGTTCCTTATAGATTCAAGATAGTAGACCTTTGTCTGAGGAAGAGCAGGTGAAGATTTTTTCCCACATTGTGGGTTGTCTCTTCACACTGCTGGTGGTTTCTCTTGCTGTGCAGAAGCCTTTTAATAAGAAGAGATCCCATTTGTTGATTGTTTGTGCTAGTTCATGGGCAACTGAGGTTTTGTTCATAAAATCTTTTCCTACACCGATGTCTTCAAGGGTTCTACCTAACCTCTGTTCCAACTGGTTCAGAGTTTCTATTTTAATATTTAGATCTTTAATCCATTTTGATTTTAGTTTAGTGCATGGTGAGAGATATAGGTCTAGTTTTTATCTTTGGCAAGTTGAAGCCCAAATTTTCCAGCACCATTTATTAAAGAGGCTATCTTTCCTCCAGTGAGGGTGTTTGACTCCTTTATTGAAGATGAGATGGCTGAGTGTGTCTGGCGTTGTTTCTGCATCTTCTAATCTGTTCCACTGGTCCTCAAGTCTGTTTCTTTGCCGGTACCTTGCTGTTTTATCACACTAGCTTTGTAGTATAGTTGCAGTCCTCCTTATTCTTTGCAATGAATGTGTTTTTTATTAAATCATTTGTCCTATTAAATTTTCCACATTCTGGATACTGCTGGTTACATCTCTGTGGTGTCATTTAATATATTCCTCTGTCCTTCATACTTTTTAGGCTTGATCAGAATCAGTCCCAACTTTTTGGCAAGAATACTTCATGGAAAGTACTAGGTCCATTTTTGTTTTGTTTAGATGCACAATTCAATGATTTTTAATATATTCAAGAGTTGAGTATCCATCACCATAATCAATATTAAACATGGTCATTACATAAAAAGAAATCCTATACCTCTTAGCCACACTCCCCAAACCCTTCACTTCCCCCCAACCCAGCCCTAAGCAAACATTAATTTCCTTTGTCTCTATAGATCTGCCTATTCTGGACATTTTATTTTATTTTATTTTATTTTATTTTATTTTATTTTATTTATTTTGGTGCCGGGGACGGAACTCGGGTCCCTGCACTTGCGAGGCAGTCGGCAGAACCACTGAGCTAAATCCCTGGCCCTCACGGACATTTTATATAAGAGGAAGCATACAATATTTTGATCTTTTGTAACAAACTTCTTTCAATTACCATGATTCACCCATGTTGTAATGAGTATTAGTTCCTTTTTATGGCCAAATAACATTTTATTATATGGCTATACCAGATTTGGTTTATCTATTCATCAGCTGATGGACATTTTAGTTGTTTTGACTTTTTGGCTATGATTTAAAATACTGTTATGAACATTTGTATACAAGTTTTTGTATAAATATGTTTTCATATGAGTATACACCTACAAATTGCTAGACCAGATAGTTTACTGTTTGAGGAACTGCCAACTATTTTCCAAAGTCCTTATACCATTTGACATTGCCATCAACATTGCAGAGTGTTCCAATTTTCCACATATTTACCAACACTTGATTTATTATGTCTTTATTATAGCCACCCTAATGAGTGTGAAGTGGCATCTCATTGTGGTTTTAATTTGCATTTCACTGATGGCTATCTATGAATTTATTGTAGAAATGTTCTTTGGAGAATTGTTTCTATCCTTTACCCATGTTTTAGTTGGGTTGTCTTATTATTGAGTTGTAAAAGTTCTTTATATATTACAGATAAGGTCTCTTAGAGATATATGACTTGCAAAATTTCTCCATTCTGTAGGTTTTATTTTCATTTTCTTGGTGGTATTCTTTAAAGCACAAAAGTTTTTTTTTTCTTTTTAATTCTTTTATTGGTACATTTTAGGTATACAATACGTTTACATTTATCATTGGGTGCTTGTACCTGTACATGATGTATCTTAGTCTTATTTTTCCCCCATTACCTGTGTGCCCTTCACGCCCTCCACCCTTCCCTATTTACATAGATTTTGTTTCCATTTTTTTTCTCATAGTTTTTCCTTTCCCTTCTTCCCTTTCCCCTTCCCCTCCCACCACCTCTATACCTTTGGACCTTTTCCTATTTCAAATTATCAATTATTCATTTTAATCATTTTCATCCTTATTTACACTTTCAATTTCTCACACTAGAGAAACTATTCAGTATTTACACGTGTGTCCTATTTATTTCACTTAAGAGTATGGCCTCAATATGCATCCATTTAGCTATAAATGTCTCTAGTTTCTCATTTTTTATGGCTGAGTAGTACTCCATTTTATAGCAAAACCACATCTTCTTTATCCAGTTTCCAGTTGATGGGCACTTGGGCTGTTTCCAAGCTTTAGCTATTGGAAACTGTAAAGCACAAAAGTTTTTAACTCTGATGATATCTATTTTGTCTACTCCTTCCTTTGTTGCATTTACTTTTGTTGTAAGATCTAGGAAACTGTAGCTTAATACAAATAAACAAAGCTCTAACCATAGTTTTCTAGTTTTATGGTTTTAGCATTTATATTTAGGCTTATGATCCAGCTGAAGTTAATTTTTTTATGTGGTATAAGGTAAGGGATCCAAATTCATTCTTTTGCTTGCAGATATCCAGTTGTTCCAGCACCATACAGTGAAAAGACTTTTATTTCCCCATTTTGTTATCCTGGCACTCTTGTTAAAAACTAAGTACTTTTTTTTTTTGGTACCAGGGATCAAACTCAGGTCCTTGCACTTGCACAGCAGGTGGTGAAACCACTGAGCTAAATCCCAGGCCCTAAAAATTAAGTACTTTTTTATTGAAGCACATTAGGAGGCACAAAATGCCTGTTTGCTACTATTCTTGCATTAAAATTGATCCAAGTTGAGATACCATCGGTTCCCCCTCAGCCTTTCATCTAATGATTTGAACATTATTTCATTTTGAATGGCAAAATAATGACATTCCAAATCAATCATTCCTCCTGAAATTATTCAAAGCTGCAATGCTTCTGTAGTATTGACTACTGAGAGTTCACTGTTGGTAAGATCCTCCTGCACAGTGACCTCTCTTTAAATTATCTCACTAGAATGCCATATTACAGGCCCTCAGCATATATGGGGTATGTCCAAAGGTCCAAAGGTACATGTTCTCTCTCTCTCTCGCTCTGTCTCTCTCTCTCTTACACACACACACACACACACACACACACACACACACACACACATTTGTTCCTGGCCACTCCCCTAACTCAAAGACAGAACTCATTTGTCACTACCTTCCTGCCTGGCATGTTTGTCATAACTGAACTGCTAACCCTTTTTCCACTGGCCACTGCCAGCTGGACTAAAATTCCCTGCCTGCCTGTGCCAGGCTCCTTGTTTATACCCTTATCACTGCCCTCAGGCTGGCCTCAGAGTCCCAGCCTCTGGCTATGTGCTTACTCCCTTGCCTTTCCTGAGGTCTGGCTTCTGTACTTGATCCAGGACTTGGAGAAAGAGGCCTAGGTTTGTCCAGCCAGGAAAAGAAAGGACTCAAGGACTTATATGGGGATGAGTAACAACTTTATTTTCCCAGATGTAAGTTTACTTTATTAATTTTGGGTTCCTGTGTTCAGAAAAGAAAACAAACATAAATCAAAACACAAGCAACATGGGGAGGTACAATGAGAGGTCTCTGCTATAACATACACTGTTAGGAAATGAATACTAACAATGCTGGAGGTGCCTGTGTAATCTGTTGGTATTAGGGTTGTATTTTGGTTGGTTTTCATTTTATTCTATAAAGAAAGGAAGCCAAGTATAAATAAAAAGGCTTTGAGTCAGGCAAAGCTTCTTGCCATGACTTTGCCACCTAATAACTGAATAGCACTGAACTAAGTACCAAAGCCATTGAGCCTGTGTCCTCATCTGCAAAATGGAGAAGTCCTTCCATGCAGAGTCTTTCCAAGGATTAGCAATATTCACCAAGCTGCAGCCACCGCTCTTAACTTTCCCCTCTTTCCTTTCAGCAGAGCTTTTAAACTATCATCATTTGTGAGACAAAGGCCACCCTAGCTTCAGGGAATGAGACAAATATCTTCTGAAATCAAGATGATCCTTCTGATCTAATTTCTCCAAGATGTATTTTTCACAACTACTAGCAGATATGGGTGTGATCTTGACTCATTTTCTTTGTAAGAAAGCTAACAGAAAGAGGTAGTTTCCTTGCAGACTCAAGGTCTTCCCCCAAATAGATAAACTAATAATTTAAAACAGAACTAAAGTGCCTATAATGTATAATTTAGTGCCCTATCCTTGATCCACACTGTCCCAGGTTGCAGTGAACATTATTTGCACAAGAAACATGTCACCAGCTAAGCCCAGGAGTAACTGACCCTCATGTCAGCATGTGTCCCACCCCCAGCCACACCCCCCCCCCCCCCCCCCCGCTAATAGTGCGGCCCTGGCTAAAGCATTCTGCCTGTCCAGGCCCCAGTTTTTTCATTTGCTAGATGGAATGACAAAAGCAACCCAGCAGAGTATTATATGGCTTAATTAGTTAACAGCACACTGTGAAGATAACATGAGAAGGTCATTGCTGGGTTCCTCCTCTCTTCTGTTCAAGCATTCACATGAGACATCTGGGCTTTTTCTGGCTACTTGGAAGTTTTCTCAGCCCTAGCAGGTGACAGGTTCCCTGAGGCAAAGAGCTTTATAGCAAAGAGCTTTTGAAAACTATGGGCTTTAGGGTCAGCCAGATACAAGAAGGAACTCATTGCTTCTTATGTGTCTTTTTTTTTTTTTTTTTGGTACCGGGGATCAAACTTGGGACCTTGCACTTGTGGGCAGGCATCGGAACCACTGAGCCAAAACCCCGGCCCTCGTTGCTTCTTACTGGACAGAATAATCTCTAGAGGCCTCAGTTTTTTATATCTGTAAAATGAAACCAACGATAGTAATTTTTATAAGATTGTTGTGAAAAATAGGGCAATGCATGTACATGAGATAATGGCCAGAATTTAGCCATGGTAATTGGCTCGATAAATGTTAGCTCAATTATTATTACTCTTGGGCCAAGCCAGGTCCATCCCCCATCCTGTGTCCCCAGGGCTGGCTTGTACATACAGGCCTTGCTGAGAGTGATTCATTACGCACACTTGGAGCCTTGACATGTTGGAGCCTGCCTTCAAGTGGAAAGGCTTCTAAAAGCCCCTTTACTTCTTTGATAAGCAGTGACAATTCCAGAAGTAGGGAATAAGTGTGACTTTTGGCTCCTGAGGGGCCCTAGGGCAATTTTCAGACCTTCTGCTTTAATTCCATGTGAGCCATATGAGGAAAGTTGAGAATGAATGCAATCGAAAAAACATGATAAAGGAGCCTCACGTGTGGGCTGAGGCAGGGACAGCTGTCTGTTGACCATTTTCTATATGCCCCTATCACCTTTTTCTGTGAGCCCTGTCCTCACCTAATGGGTGCCCAGTGCCTACAGTGGGTCCTGGTTGCCAAAGTGCCTCACAGCCTATCAGTGGACCAGTCAATACAGAATTGTAGAGTGCCTGTCAGGTACCAAACACTGAACTTGGCTCTGGTGACCCAGGGAATAAGATAGACATGGTCTCTACACTGGGGAAACCTCCAGACCAGCAGGGAAAATGCAGGAAACAAAGCATTACAATGCTGATTACAGAAGTCTAGTGTGCAAAGTACTGTAGTTCGAGGATTAGAATGAGGGAAGCCTGTGGTGAAGGGGGTCCTAGCCTGGGAGGCCAGAGAAGTCAGCCTGAAGAAGACCTGCAGGTTAGCAGAAATCACCACATGAAGAAAGGAGGCCCACCCAGGTCTTATCCACTTCTCCTTAGCCCCACAGCCCAGCCTCCTTTGTGCTGAAGCCACGCCACGATGTGCCATCCTCCTGGTGCATGGTGACTCTTATAGGACTAGCATTTCCAGCCCTGCCCAAGCTCCCTCAGTGCTCTGGGGAAAAAACCTTTCTGGTTTCTGGTGACTAAATCAGGTTCAGTAATTAACCTCACTTGCTCCCTTGATTCAGCGTTTCTCCAATGAGAGGTTAAACTTTACATCATCATTTTTTCCCAATTAATCCTGGCAGGTGAGCCACTGAGGCTACCCAGCCCTGCCCAGGGAAAAGAGGGAATGACCCAGCCTGCGCCTCAGACATTTACCAGAGACTCTTTAGCTCTGGGAGCCAGGAGCAGGGATCACTGACATCTAGTGGGGCCCGTAGCACACACTCCCTCCCACTGACCTCAGCAAGAAGGAAAAATAAGAGAAGCAAAATATAACAGAAGGGGAAGAGAAGGTGAAACAAGGTGTACAGGACAGCTGGTAGGGGAAAAGAATATCGCTTAAGGCCACATGTGGGGCATGGACAGACCTCAGTGGTACAGCCCCCTCAGCCACGTGGCTCAACTTTGCAAGAGCTCACTTAAAATGAGAACACTGGGCTGGGGATTTAGCTCAGTGGTTTGGCCGCCTGCTGCACAAGCGCAAGGACCCGAGTTTGATCCCTGGTACCAAAAAAAAAAAAAAAATAGGAACACTAATAGCTTCTTCCACTGAGACCTGTTAGGGACTGAATAAGATATTCACATACAGAAGAATTTTCCAACCTTGCCGCTATTAACATTTTAGGCCAGATAATTCCTGTACATTAGAGGTTTAGCAGCCATCACTATCCTCTACCTACTGACACAGGAAATTATACTGGAAATGAAATATGAACTATTGTATCTCCCAACCTGTTAGATGTCTGATACACCGAGCTTGTATTCTCTAAAAATCAAAGAATGAATTCTAGGAACAGAGGTTAAGAGTAGGAAGATATTTATTCATAGGATAGCTCCTGAGAGGCTGGAGGGGTCCCAAATGGGTAGCTGGGGACCCCACTTTACAGGGGAGTTTTATGGAGTAAAACCCATGTGGGTACAGTGTGGGCCACAGCCATGATCAACCAATAAGCTTTTAAGCATAATCACTCACGTGATAGTCGTCCAGTTGGAAAACAAGTCACATAACAAGTATGGATGGAAAAAAAAAAAAAAGAAGTATGGATGGAAAGAACAAAGACTTTTCTAGGAAATGGTGGGTCCAAAGGTCCTGGACACCCACAAGGTGACTGATGTCTATCTAGACTTCATCAGACCCAATGTTTGCCCTTTGAGGAAGTATAGAGGTCTGGTCATCTTGTCTTTATCTTGAGGCTTGGTCTCCTACAGAAGTGTCTCTGGCCACAGTTGTGGTGTGTCTCACCTTTGTCATGACTCTCTGAAGGTCCTAGCTCTCTCTCCTGACTGCCTATAATATTTCTACCTAACTCGGCTGTCTATAATACCACTAATGCCTACAGAACTCACCACTCACTTGTAGCAATAAAAAATATCTCCAGACATTGCCAAATGTCCCCTGGTCTTAAGGTTATCCCCTAGATGAAAATCATTGATTTTCAGGTTGTATCACAGGGTCTGGCATATATTGGGTGCATAATAAGTAGCAGTTAAGTAAAGGGTGTGTGAAGAAGATGCTTTTTCTGAATAACCACAGCAGACTGTTCTCCTCAAACACTTGTTAAGAACATAAGGGCTTTGGAGAAACCTGTTACTTTCCAAGGTTGGACAGGTGGATTTGCCAGAGTCCTGTCACTGAAAATGTGCAGCCAGAGACTAACACACCCCTGTCACTTTGTGACCAACCCAGTGCCATGGTCTTACACACACCCCAGTATCTGTGGATATTGTTATTGTTATTATTCCCACTTTAGACACAGAAACTGAGACCAAAAGAGGCTAAGTAACTAGCTCAAAGTTACGCAGCAAGTACATTTCAGGGTTTGGATCAGAACCCAGGTCCGACTGTCTTCCAAATCTACACTCTTTCCCTACCCAAACAGCAAGTGTAGGCATCTCCACTGTCCACTGTGACAATTTAGGAGAGATCCTCCAGCAGCAGCCAGGCACAGTGGGAAGGAATGATAGGAATGATTAGCAATGTCTGTCACTGCCCCAGGAGTAGGAAATGGGATGTGTACACCATGTATTTAGCTTCCCTCCCCACTCCCACAAATATAATCTGAGATTTAGTGATTCTATATCACTGAGTAATTTGGCATTATTTGCAGGCTACATTGGCATAGGAATACATGAGTTTGTTCAGCAAACAAGCTACTACGTGGTATGTTTTCTGTAGAAATAAGCTGAAAATCAGGCCATTTCACAAGTAGTGGCTTCTATGGAGGACACAAAAGAGGCATGATCCCCAATTGTCTTCATGGAAAAGCTAGATATGGCCCCCTGTAACAACTCTTTTTTTTGGTACCGGGATTGAACTCAGGACCTTGCGCTTGCGAGGCAGGCGGCAGAACCACTGAGCTAAATCCCTGGCTTGTAACAACTCTTTTAATATCTTAGGAAATTTAGTTTTGGCATTAGCTGCATTCTAAGAAAAAGAAAACAAACAAAATTACAAGGAAATGGGCCATTTTTTCTTTTTTTATTAATTTTATTGGTATACTTTAGATATACATAATGATCACATTCATCAAATGGAATTTGTACCTGTACATAATATATTTTGGCTCTTCTTTTTTTCTCCCCAATCCTTTCCTCTCCCTTCAACCTGGGCAATTTTTTTTTTCGTTTAAAAACTGATATAATAATTTTCTTTGTAACTGGAATATAATTTTTAAAGCATAAGCTTTGAGAGATAAAATATCCATCCTTGTCTCTCTCATCTCACCTGGAAACAATCAAGCCCTATAGAAAATTGCACAACTAGGTGCATGACAAACCCACTTACATATTCAAAGAATATTGCAAATGCCAGTTTTTCTGCTTCCAAGACACTTCAGCAAAGGAGCCCTGCTTTCTCACTTTGAGCACTACACAGGGCAGCTCTGTGGATACAGATGGCAGGTCAGAAAGGAGAACAGATCATTCCCACCCTCCGAGCTCAACTCAGGGCTACTGAACTGCACTCTTGTACCTTTCTCCATCGCCTTTTACAGAACCTGAGCTGGCACTGACTAGAAGAGTCGTCCTGCTGCCTCAGTGCTTCTGTTCATAGGCAGAGCATGCCCACACATGCAGGTGACCATCCATTCAGTTCCAATCTACTGAATCCTTGTCATGTGCCAGGGCATGCACTCATGAGACAAAGCCTAAACAGATTGGAGCCAAACATACCCTGGATCACAGAGTGAGTTCACAGGTTTAATCATTCGTCTCCCTAATAAGGTGGGAGAATGCCTGCACTTTATTTTCAAAGTCTTATTCTCTATGCCTGGGTTTCAGTCCTTTCTGGGGCATTACCTCTCTAGCCTAGTACAGCAAGCAGCCTCCAGAGGAAGGACAACCCACCCCAAACTACTTTTACTGTTTTCACCTAGAAATTATCCATTGGCCATTCATTTCTTTGACCTAAAAGAGGATTAGCAAACCAGACCTTTTGAGCTAAATACAACCCACTGCCTAATTTTGTATAATCAGCAAGAAGAATGGTTTTTATTATTGGGGGAAAAAAATCAAAAGAAGAATAATACTCCATGACAGGTGAAAATTATATGAAATTCCATTTTCAGTGTCCAAAAATAAAGCTTTATTGGCACCCAGCCAGGCTCATACTTTAGGTATCATCTATGGCTGCTTTTGATGCTACAATGGCAGTTTGGTGGTTGTGACAGACACTGTATGCAAAGCCTAAAATATTCACTACCTTATCATTTATAGAAAGTTAGTGACTTCTAAGCTAAAACATTGCCATTTTCTTTTTTCCTTCAAAATGCTTTGTGAGTAGGTGGGTCTGGTCACTTTTGTCCCTCCAGGGAGGAAGGAGCACTGGACGAATGGCAGGCACTATCTGAACACCCACATCTGACCTGTGCTTCCATATGAGCATGTATCACTTTCCATCTTGCTTTAGAATTTACCTGCATCCTGACTTATTGCTCTCAACTCCATAATGTAACAGGGTGACTGGTAGTCCCTGACCTTCTCAGGGATAAGCCCAGTTAAGCCTGGCATGGAGAGATGTTTAGTACATGTGACTTGAATACATTTGTGAGTGAAAAATTGTGTGACAGCCAGTGAATGTGTATGTACCTATGTCTATGAGTCAATAAACATAAGGGACTGAATAAATGAAAGCATAAATGATGGAGGGATTTGATAAAAGAAGATGTGAGTGTACCAGTGAAGGAATTCTTGTAAGGATGACAAGTTAAATAAAGAAATACGCATTTAAATGAGTGACGGAGGAAGGGCTCTGTAGGGGGTGGTGAGTGACAAGTGAATTCGGACTATGGGGTCTCCTCTGACATCACATTCCATACAGGGAATAAAGGGTGTCGACATTAAGTTCTGTTGATTTCACTCTTGCCTTGCTTGTTCATGCTCTGATAGCTCTCGGGATTTTGAGCTTAATCAATACCCTCCCTTCCTGAGGGTTTATCCGTGTGTTAGTGCTTTAATGTTTGGGCTTGATCAGGACAAAATCACCAGCACCCCTGGGCTTGAGCCCAAGCATCTGTACCTCCAAGTCTGCAGCCTCCCATACATAGAAAAAATATGACTTTGATTGATGTGTCCCCTTCCACGCACTATAGGAGGAAGAGACCTGCCCCAGAAGTTGAGAGCCCCATGGAGACATACATTCCTGTGCAAGGGAAAGGTAGCATGTTAGTTTTGGATGAATTCATTGCCAAGGTCATTCTAGGAAGACATGGAATCAAAAAATCCTTGTCCAAAACCATTCTCCCTCTGTTGTTCTATCCCTGTTTTTTTATAGAACATATTTCAATTAGTCTGTTTCCCTGTGAGTTTTGCATGTGTTTAATTTTTGCCTGCTTCCCCCACTAGAATATAAGCTCCATGAGGACAGAGCCAGGCACTTGGAAAGCTCAGTAAATTCTTGTTGGAAAAGAGGAAAACATAGTCTGGGAAAGAAACTCAGCAAACCAGCTGCTCAGGACATGGCCTCTCTCCCTGTGGTGGCCTTGGACCTGGCTCTACAGCCAAACCCCACCAGTGACCTCCTCAAAGCTTAGGGAATTAAATTAAATGACCTCTAAGCCCCCTTCCAGTTCTCACATACTAAAGCCAGAGGCTGTGGATTTTTTAAGATTCATATAGTTAATGAACCTGAAACCTGAATTCCCTGGCCACAACTCTTTTATTTATTTATTTAGGCACTGGGGATCGAACTTGGGACCTTGCACTTTCGAGGCAGGCGGCAGCACCACTGAGCTAAATCCCTGGCCCACAAAACTCTTTTCCTAAAGAACTGGTTATTACATAGAGGATGGCCACTTGATCTGGCCTGCAACCAGGGGCAAAATGGCACTAGGTGTGGTGACCTCTCTTTTGGCCACTGGCCATCAGCATTGTGTGTGAAATGACCCACATGGTGTCATTGCTTTCCCTGAGGCTTCCCAAGCCTCTGCTCAGAGCCACAGCCCAGCCCTACATCCTATTTATGCCTTGTGAAAGTCATAAAAGTGTGCCATAAAACCTTTATGAGAAGAATGATTAGGAAATTTCTCAGCCTTCCTTGCAGTTTCCAAGCAAACCTTTTCTGGCTCAGGCCAGCAAATGAGGTACAGAAAGCAGGAGGCTCCTGTCTGAGATCCCCACCCTCACTGACTCCTGCCTTCTGTGCATCTTCCAGCGTTTACATCCAGCACCACTTGATTCAAGCTCCAAAATGTACATGATGCATTGTACCATAGGGAGGGCTGAGAGGGCTGCTCTAAAGTCTAACTGTAAATTTGAATCCCAGCTTAGCTTACTTGCTCTCTCAGTGGCCTGGGGAAAATTACTGTAAGTTTTTACCATGATATTTTCATCTGTAAACTGTGAATGGTGATGATAATAACAGTATTTAGTCCTTTCATTTGTTATGAAGATTATGCGAGAAAATAGGGTGCTTCAGAATGTGTGGCCCCTAGCAAGTAGTCTGTAAACATTAGTTAGCACTTCTGGTGGTTGTATTTTCAGAAATCTGTTTAGTTTTCCCTATTAGTGAGCTTACACACTCCTTAAAAAGGGATTATGCTTTCTTTTGAAACCCTTTTCATCTTCACATTGTCTCATCTAGAACTCAGACCTTCAGAGCACTTGTCACCTGGGGAATGAGCCATTTTCAAATCACTGCTTCTATAGGATATCTGTTTCCCAGAATCTTGGAGCATGAGCCCATGGCCTTCTTTTGGGAAAATGACATGCAGGTTTTTGTGGGGAAATCATTGGCTGGGAAAAGAGGCTAAGTTAGGGACTATCAAAGAAAAATTAAAGAACGAAAACTTGAACTACTTACCAATACACCTCAACTTTCTGGTGTTCCAAACTCTTAACACCAACAAAAGAGACAAGTAGGAGAAAAAATTTCTTCACATCTGTCTCAGATGGCTGAGACACTGATTCTTCCAGAAGCAGATTCACAACATTTCTTGAGTGCTTAGATATTGTTCTCAAAGCTGGGGATACAAACAATAAATTTACATTTGTTCTAAGACTGGGTCAAAATTAAGAATTTCCTCTTTCTTAATGCAAGTCAATGTTTTCATTTCTTGTTAGCACAATGAGTTAAAAATACCAGGACTTGTGGAAACAAAGATGATCTGAATGGATTAACTCTCTGTTCATTTCCCTTGGAATGCAGTGCTGTGGAAGGTGAGATGCATTGATTGTCCAAATAGCCTGGGACTCCAAGCTCATGAGGTTCACTCAGTGATGAAAGACAGCAGAGGGTTGAGGGGACCAGAAGAACCACAGGCTGCCCACTGTCAGGCAAGGATGGAAGGCCTGTTGGGGCAGCTAATCAAAAATGTTTGGATCTAATTGGAGACACTGAGGAACAACTTTCTGACTTCTGCAAAACATACCAGGCCAGAAACATGTTACTCAGAAAGGAGCTCTAAGTGATGCCTTTAGAAATGTCACATGCCCTTTCCATTTGTTGTAAATTTCTGAGCCTGTCTCTAGATAGGATGCCCTCATCTTGATGGACTCTGTGACTATGTTCTGTTAATCCCACGGGAAGGGAAAATTATTATATGACCAATGGAGGTCACAGCTTCAGTATGTTATGTCCCCAGGAGTCTCCCATAAAGAAGGCAGGCTTGCAAAAAGAAGATATTAGGCAGTGTTTCAAGATACCATGGAAGAATCGGACTCTATCATTTCTAAGATTATAAATTCATTTATTGAAGAAACTCAATTACTCAAAGGGAACAGAGAAAACTGCCTTGATAATGTCAGAAGTAGTCATTATCTATTCTCCTCTTTTTAAAAATGTTCATTGTTATTACTGTAATGTCCTTTGAGAAATTTTTAAAAGCATTAAAATACAGGACTGGAAGTTTAGCTCAATGATAGAGCACTTTCCTAGTACACGAGTCATTTGGTCCATTCCAGAGAGAGAGAGAGAGGCAGGGACAGAGACAGACACAGAGATGGGGGGATTAGAAGCACATCTACAGATCTTAGAGCAGGGAAAAAAAGAATTAAAAGACAGAAAATACAAGATTTTTTAAAAAGCAAACTCTGCAAAGATGCCAAGAAAAACTCAATATTGTCAAATGATTATTGGGATCTCTGAATTCCTTCAAAGGGATTTTTTGAATTAACTTTTCTCTCTGATTTCAGTTTCCCTTAGCAGCTGTCTCCCCCAAAGTGAGACCCTTAGGCTTATAATATTTGACAAATCCTTAGAGAAACACCTACTGTAACTCAACTAAAACAGATGAGTGAAATTATGAACAGGAAGCTTAATTAACTTGCTCATGGTTGTATGATAAAAAAGTAACAAAGAAACCTGAATTCAGAGCCCAAGTTCCTAACAATTATGTTTTGTGTCTTGGCTGCCATTGGCAGGCCCATTCAACTATTCCCATGGGTCTATTTTCCTTACTCTCCACTGTGTAAAGCTATTTTCTAAGGCGTTAAGGTCACTTTTTGTATAAAAGAGGTGGGAGGGACACTGTTCATACACTTCCTAATTCTGGGGTGCTCTTGTATGGAAAATGTGAGGCAGGACACTGGCATAGGACAGATAGTATTTTAACACACAATCTACCCGTACGTGAGAGCAGTCTTGACAAAGATGGATCCCCAGGACCTAGCTCAGTGTGCATTATCTGGTAGATGCTTAACAAGCATCTTTTATGAATAAATACCATGAAAGGACCCAAAGCCAACTTAAGAAGACCTCTTCTTCTTTAAATTTTTATGGCCTTTAATGAAGCCCAGTGAGAGAATTTAATTATAATTATTGCCAAATGGTACTTCGTCAAGTGGACTATTATGACTAGCGGACAGGGGTTATAATTAAAGATTTGTATAACCCAGCATTTCAAAAAGCACTGACAGTACCCACCCCATCACAGCTGCCTTGGTACCCACATCTTGCTCCCTTGTGAAGGCAGCAGGCCTTTGGGCTCAGGAAAGCATGAAGTAGACCATAGCAGAGGAAGTGGCAGGACAGGGGACAATGTGCTCAAACAAAAGACACAGCTCAACTCAGGGAAGGCTTTCTTTGGAGTTTGAAGTGTGAGTTGGATTTTCTGCTTTTTCCCAAGAAGCCAATGTAAAGCACAGCTATGGGGAAGTACCAGACCCCATCCTTCACTGGAAGCTTTATGATACACAAGTACAGCCCAATCTGATGTCAAGGAAGAAAAACTCCTAAATATACGTCCCCACACACCAGAGGTCAGCCACCCCATCACTGGATCTTCCTCAAAGGGAATCTGGCCTATTGGACCCTTATATCCTAGAGAGGACTCTTTCCTTCTTAAATCTGGTCCTACTGAGGAAGTCCTGTTGCTTGCCTCTTCTCCTCATACTTCTGTCTTACATCCTTCTTACTCATGATAGGAGCAATGGGAACCACATATTAGGTGCTTTATAGGAGCCAAACAGTGCAAAGCATTTTTCATACATGTTCTTATTGAAAGCACCCAAGAGTCTCATGAGAAGGCTACTATTGTTTCCCCCTTCCACAAATGAGGAAACTGAAATACAGAGGAATTAAGCCTGAGCCTCATAGCCAGTAAGCTCAGTGCCAAAACTCAAACCCGAGTCAGCCCAAAAGTCCATTCTTGTATCCATGGCTGCCCAAAGTCTCAAGGAGCTACAAAAGGCTACCTACTCAGTGACTTCCAGTGGAACCTTCTTGAGTAGTACAGTGGGACTCTGGAGTTTTCTAAGGACTCAAATTGACAGTAGAGGGTGCATGTAACAGGAACTTTCCAAGCCTCTATGCTGACATTTCAAGTAGTACCCTTTCTCTACGGTAGAGGCCACCAAGTAAATGCTCCCTCAGGAATTTATCTTCAACAAATAAGGTTTAGCAAGAACATTTTATGTCTGGTAAACAGCTCCTGGAAACACTTCAGAATACTATTTTAACCATTTAAAAAAATTGCAGCAGTATTTTAAAATCTTCCCAGAAAGAAAATCCCAGACCCAAGTAGATTTACATGTGATTTTTTTACATTGTCAACGAGGAGACATTCAACTTTTATATAACTCTTCCAAAAAATGAAAGAGGATATCCCCCATTTGTTCTATAAGGCTAGACTATTCTTTGTATCAAAAACAAGAAAAGACAACAAAGAAAAAGTATTTCACTTATGAACACAGATGCAAAATTCCTTGTGTATATTAGCAAGCCATTCCCAGATATGTATTAAAATGGAATACATCATGATCAAATTGAGTTCTTCCAAACATTGAAAGGTTGGTTTAAACATTAGAAAATTACTTCATCTAATTTAATCACACTAACAGATTAAAGGCGGAAAACCTTGTGACATTTCCAATGGATTGTGTTTGGTAAAATTCTATATCTATTCATTACATATAAAAAATCATAGCAAACTAGCAATAGAAGGAAATTTACTTCACATGATTAATAGAATCTACCTAAAATCTACAGCAGGGCTGGGGATTTAGCTCAGTGGCACCACACCCGCCTCGCAAGCCCAAGCTCCTGAGTTCAATCCCCGGTGCCAAAATAAATAAATAAATTAAATTAAATTAAATCTACACCAACAATCATATTTAATGTTGAAGTGTCTAAAGCATTCCCTTTAAGATTAAAAAAAAGAACAAAACATCTGTTATGTCCCTTCTCAACACTATCCTAGAACTCCTGGCCAGCACAATAAGGCAAGAAAATGAACTAAAAGAGTAAATTTGTTTTTTGGTACTGGGGATCAAACTTGGGACCTTGTATTTGCAAGGCAGGCGCTGGAACCACTGAGCTAAATCCCTGGCCCCAAGAGTAAATATTTAAAAAGAAGAAACCCAGCTGTCATTATCTGCAGAAGATATTATTGTCTATAAAGAATCCAGAAAAATGTAATGAGAATAAGCATAAGTCTATCAAGATACTGGATACAAATAAATGTAAGTCAGTTACATTTCCATATACCAAGAAGAAGAATAGAAAGGTAATTTTTAAAAGACACAATTTAAAGCAGCCATTAAATTTTTGTATCCTTAGAAATAAATCCAACAAGACATGTAAGACTTTTATTTAAAAATGTACAAAGTTTTATTTAAAACATTTTGAGAAGAATTAAAGAAGACATAAATGGATGCTATTATGCTTTCAGATAGGAACATTCAATATCTTAAAGATGTTGATTCTCCCTCAGAAATCCAGAAATTAAATCTCAAGGAGTTTCATTGCTTCTATGGAACACAAAGGGCAACTCTGAAATTCAAATGGAAGAATAAAAAGCCAAACCAAGATATTTCTAATGAAGAAGGAGACAATTTGGTTGGCAAAAAGAGTGATATTTACCCAATCAGGTAGGCAATTTTATTTTAAAACTATAGTAACTAAGACAGCATGGATTGAGCACAGAGCTTCTATTAAACCAAGAGAACTTACTGGAGAACCTAGCAACAGATGCAGCATGAAGAGTTGATTTATGACAGAATAGGCTTTGGAGATCAGAGAGAAGGATGAACTATGGGTCTGGGCTAATTAGGTATCCATGTGGAAAAAGATGAAATTGGATTCCTCCCTTGTCAAAAATCAATTCCAGGTGGATTAAAGACTTAAATATGAAAGGGAAAACTATAAAACTTTTAGAAGACAATATAGAAGTATATTTTTATGACCTTGGAATAAATAAAAATCTCATTCAAGATTTTTCAAAGGTGTGAGCCATAAAGGAATATATAGTATAAATTTGGCTATATTAAAAATAAGAACTTTAGGGCCAGGGATTTAGCCCAGTGGTTTCACCGCCTGCTGTGCAAGCGCAAAGACCCGAGTTCAATCCCCAGTACCAAAAAAAATAAGAACTTTAGTTCACCAAGACACTACATAATTTTTAAAAAGCTACAAAGAATTCATATCCAAAATACTAGAAGTTTGTAACTTAATATGAAAATGATAAATAACCCAAGGGGAAGAGGAAACAAAGGATGAATAGGCATTTCACATAAAATGAATGGTCTATAAACATTTTTTTAAACTTCAAGATCATCACTACTCAGACAAATGAATTTAAAACCACAATGAGATAGCATTGCATAACTACCCAATGAACAGATAATAAAAAATTGGCATTGCCACATACTGAAAGACTGAAGAATAACTGGAATTGTCATTTGTTCTTGGTGGAAGTATAAATTATTACAGTCACACTGGAAAACAATTTGTTCCTATCTAATGTGGTGATTGATTGTCAGCTTGAGTGGGAACACCCAGCTGAATTGAGTCAGCATGGTTCTGGGTGTGGAGGACTCACTTAAGGAATGAGGTTTATTTAACATTAAGGTGGGAAGGGGACCAAAGGTCGGATGGTTGACTGGATAATGGTGTTCGCATTCATGCTCTTGCTGCTGTTGCTGCTGCTGAGCACAATGTATGGAGTCTCCTGGCCCTTCTGCTTCTCCTGGAGCAGAGTCACCGTGCCCAGCATGTGTCACCGTGCCCAGGTGTGTCACTGAAGCTCATCTTCAGGAGCACCTCCTCTCCCAGCTTCTTCATCCAAGCCACTGAGCTAAATCCCCGGCCCTACATCCTTGATCTTAACATCAAGTTTGTAGCCATCCTTCTCCTTGAAGAAAGCCACAGCATTCCTCTCACCTGCTGTACTTGTCATCAATGGCTGTCTTGTCCTCAATGCAGTACACAGCTGAAGGCAGGGGCTTTTGCGGGGCCTTCTCCCAGGACCACTTTCTGAACTGTGGTCTCTAGCAGACCTTTATTCTGACCCAGGATCAGGGCAGTGGCCAGCTCTCTGTTCGTGAAAGGCTTCTCAACCAGGATAGTGGTGGAGGCACAGAAATCCTGCTGCTGCTTCTCCTCATCCAGGTTGACAGTGCTCCAGTCGATGTTCTCTTCCCCATCCAACTCAGAGCCACAATTAGCTGAGTGCTCCTCATCCCCTTTAAAGTCCATGAGCTCCTTTTGCTCCTCCCAGTTGTCAGCCAGCCCATGGCTCTCCCCCAAGGTACAGCATAACTCCAATATGACATCGACCACTGTTGGGGCTTGTGTCCAGATGTCCCCCTCAAAGCTTCATGCACTCATAGTCAGGCTTTTTCAGAAGTGGCTGGAGGGCTAGGCTCAAGGGCTCTGGGATTAAGGGGTGTGAGTGCTATCTGCCCTAGGTAGCCTGGATAAAATTTAAGGGACAGAAAGAGCTGTGGTCGTCCCTTGCTTGCTCTCACCTGCTTGCTTGCTGTAGACTATTTCTCCTCTTCCATGCCTCTCTGCCATGTCATCCTGCCTTAGAGCCAGCCACCTATGAACTAAAACCTCTACAAACTGTGAGATAAATAAACCTTTCCTCCTTTAACTTTGGGTGTCAGATATTTTGTCTCAGCCATGAGAAAAATAACTAAGAAAAACCCTATGGCCCCCTTCCACTCGGGATCCTCCTCCTCTTCCTCCTCCTCCTCCTTCTCCCAGCCCTGCTGGCAAGACTCCAACTTCTTCACAATCTCCACCAGCTTCTTCCCACCGTCTGGCAGCTGCTGCAACTGCAGCCTCAGCCCCTTCTCCAGCTGCTTCTGCAACTCCAGCTGCGCCTCCTCCTCCCCCAATGCCTCTGGGGGCCCCGTCGGCAGAGCTCCCCCATCCCTCTCAACATTGATGTCCATGTTCTCCACACAGGTGTCATATGATGCCGGGGCAGGGGCACAGGCCCCTCCTCAGTGTCCTCTGGGCAGCCGCCTCTGCCTCTGGTATTCGGAGTTGACCCCAGCTCCCAAGCCTTGAACCAAAATCCCCATCTTGAGTCTGGTCCCTAAGGGGCTGCAGATCATGTGCCCGCATGACCACTTCCTTTTCCTTCTTAGAGTTTCTTCACCTTCTCCTTGGACTTTTTAAAGGTCACTATCTCCTCAGGTGTCAGGTAATCAGAAGCCAGCCAGGGTCCTACCGAGCTCAGGGACTTTGTCTGGCACCGCAGCTTGGTCTGGAGTTCTTCCAGCTCCACATTCCCACAGGTCATCGGCTGTGCCACGCTGCTGCAGACCAAAGGAGTGTGACAGCTCACCCTCCAGTTCTTCATTGAACTTGGCCAGGATAGAGCAAGGTTTTTGCTGCACCAGGTCCTCCACGCTGTCATCCTCTGCATAGGGCAGGTAGTCAGGCTTCTTCTGCAGCTCCAGGTTCTTCTCTGCTCAATCCTTATCCACCAGGTTCAGTCTGACCAGCACATCCTCCTCCTCCTGGAGCACACCTTTGTCCTTGGAATAAGAATGTCTCTTTCTCCCAGAAGGACTCAATGGCATGCTCCACAGTGAGGCCCTGCAGGTCCAGGGCACTGTACAAATGCTGCTACCTCTACCAAAATTCCTCCTCTACCAGAGTGCTGATGCCAAACTCTTGGTCCATTTCCTCCAGCAGCTTGGCCCTCTTCTCTGCCAAGTCTTCCACCTGCAGCTGCTGGCTATTCTCGATCGGGGCTGTGGTGTTATCCAGCCAGGGGTCATCCTTCTCCAGCATCTTTACCTTCCCCAACTTCTGGTTCAACAGATGCTTTTCCTTGGCAGCTGCCAGTTTCTTCCGTAGCTGTCACAAGGCCATGGGGTTGATGACATCGGTGGCCGCAGCTCCTCCTTGGTGCCCGCCTCTTTCATGACAGCACTGACTTCTAAGGGTTTCAGCCCCAACTGTGCCCGGAGTTTATTAGTTTCTTCGATGTTGAGTGACTAGGCATCTCCTGAGCCGCCTCCTAGGGGTCATCGCGCTTTTCTGGCTTCACTAATGGGTCGGAGGGCTGGGTCTGGTCACTTCCCCACCTCCCCACCCCACCCCCCGTGCAGCTTGGGCTTGGGCCGCCGCTACGCACTCCCGCGCTCGATCCCACACTCTCAGCTCCACCTCCATCCTTCAGCAGCGCCACCGCCGCCAGGCTAGTGTTTGTGTTTTTCGGGTTCCGAAGCCACCACGCCTGCTCAGCGGCACTCCAGGTGCCGGCCTCCGCAGTAGATCCCACCGCCCCTTTCTCTCCAAGGTGCTTCTTTAACGACTCCACTGCGGCACGTCTGCCTAGAATCGGCAGCCAGAGCCCCCACGGCGCAAAATGGGACCGCTTCTGGGTCACTGCGTCAGCCGTCAGCCGTGGAGTCCCAACAGAGCAAAATGGGAGCTCTTCCGGGTCACACTGCAGCCAAGACCTAAGCATTTTCCAAGCCTCCTGAGAGGCATCTGTAGTTTCTGTGCCCGGGTGGCCGGTGGTGAAGGCAGCAGGGGACAGAGAAGCAATTCCAGAAGTCTGCACCAGGCTCCAGATCCCTCCCTCTCTCACATAACACAAGAAGACCTGCAAAGGCCCAGAAGCCACATGGCAGTGGTTCTTTTTCTCTGACTGATAAAGACTCCTTTTAAATGAGTCATTTCCTTCAAAAGGGATAAAGAAAGGCTTAGATTTTAGCAGAAATCCTCACTCCACCCCTACCTCACATCAAACCCACTCCCTGATCTCAGGGCACAAACTCTATGCCAGGAAGCAGCAGTTGCTGGAGGACCTTGTGTCTGGCCTAGAAAACCGCGGTGGCACGGGTACCTGAGGTCACAAGTGACCCCAGGGAAAGGAGCCACCCACCAGACCAGTCAGGAAGGCTGGGCCTCCTGTCTTGTATCCCCATGACAGGAACAGACCTGCCTCCTCAGAACTTAGCTTGTCGGTGTCTTCATTTACAAGGTGTGGCCTTCCTTTCCATCTTATTCTCTCTGCCCTTCTTCCAGCTTCTCTCTTCCCTGACTTTATCTTGTTCTCCTTTCCCATCTCCCCAGTCGATCTTTCCTTAGCCTTCTTGGTTGAGATATGATCCACAGGTTCCTCTAAGTTTCTCTCCTCTTCAGAAGATGCCCCCTGCCATGAAGCTCCTTTGCTAGTGTAACCTCTGGGGAGAGGTGAATACCACACCATGCCTTGCCACTGCTCTGCTAGAGCACACCGCTCTTGGGGATCATAAAACCAGCATCAGTAAAGAGTTAAACAAACCAAGTTTAAACTAAAGACAATTTATTTGAAGGAGGAAAAGAGATGATGGCTACTCTGGATGAGTAGGGAGCATTCAAAAGTAAAATACTAGTTGATTCTTTTCCGCAAGTCCCTTCTTTTTTTTTTTTTTTTTTTTTGTTAAATTCTTTTATTGGTACATTTTAGGAATACAACACAATTACATTTCTCACTGGGAATTGTACCTTTACATAATGCATCTTGGTTCTTACTTTTTCCCCATTCCTAGCCCTCCCTTCAACCCCTCCACCCTTCCCTATTTACAAAGACTTTATTTCCATTTTTTCCATTTCTCATCATTTTTCCTTTCCCTTCTTTCCTTTTCCCTGCCCCTCCCACTACCCCTACTCCTTTGGACCTTTTCTTCCATAAATAAGGACTAAAATGTATAATAGGTAATGTGAAATAGGAAGAAAAGGGGCAAAGGGGAAGGAAGTGGGAGGGCTAGGGGAAAGGATAGAAGAGAATGGGATTAATATGAGAAAATGGAAAAATAGGAACAAAATCTTTGTAAACAGGGAGGAATGGAGGGGTTAAAGGGAGGGCTGGGCGAGGGTGCAGGTCCCTTCTATTGAGTTCCTTGTCCCATGTAGTCAGTCTCCTGGAATCTAGTTCCATGGCTGTCTTTTTTCCTCCCCTTGAATTTATTCTGGTCACTGCTTTTCCTGTTTGGGGAAGTCTAGGATTATGGGTGGGGGGCTTAGGGACAAGTAGTTTAGGCTTAAATATTAAGTAAAGGGGCTTATTTTGATCACATTACTTGGGGCCTCCCTGAGGCTAGTTTTTTTTGCCTTTGTCTTTCTGATTTCTTGACCCTAATCTGCAGAGCCACAGGTGGCCTCTAGCTGCCCTTAGTAAGTCTCTCCATTAACTTCTAACAAAGCTCAACAAGGCCATCATCTTATCTTTTCCCTATTTACAGAGGCCCAGTATTCCAAGCAAATCACATCCCCTTCCTGATCAATACCAGAGCCTGAGCTGAGTCAAGCTAAAGCCACATGAATGCTTCTCACCAATCAGATAATGCACAGTATTCACAATAGTTGTTTTAACAGTTTTATTAAGGTATAATTACATACAATAAAGTTCCACCATTTCAAATAAACAATTCAATGACTTTTGGCAAATGTATTCAGCATGTAATCACACCAAAATCAAAACAGAGAGCATTGGTATCTCCTTAGAAAGTTTTCTTGCCTCTTTTGGCTACTGGCAATTCTTAATCTGTTTTCTGTAACCATAGCTCTGTTTTTTCTTATTTTTTAGAATTTCATATGAATGGCATCACATAGTATGTGGACTTTTGGGTCTGATGTCTTTTATTTAGGATGATGATACTGAGTTTCATCCATGTTGCACATGTTGGTGAGGAGTATCCCACTGTGGTTATACCGTAATTTGTTTGATTCACTGTAGATTGGCCTTTGAGTTGTTTCCAGTTTGAGGCTAAAATGAATAGTTGCTGTGAACATTCACATACAAGTCCTTTTGTGGACGTATGTTTTAATTTCTCTTAGGTGATACTTTGAAGATTGCTGAGTAGTGTGGTAACAGTGTATTTAACTTTATAAGTGGTTGATCTGTTTTCCAGCATGGTTGTGCCACTTTGCATTCCCACCAGAAGTGTATAAGAGCTGTAGTTCCATATTTGCATCAGCACTTGGTATGGTTGGCCTTTTTAATTTTAGCCATTTTTGTAGTTATATAGGTATGGTATCTCCTGGTAGTTTTTACATTTGCATATCCCTAATAATTATTGAGGTTGGGCATCTTTTCACAGGCCTCATTTAATTTATTTTATTTTATTTTGTGGTACCTTTTCCCCATTCCTTATTGGGTTTTCTTCTTACGAATGTATTGTAAGACTTTCCCTAATCTTTTTTATCTTCCTCTTTCCTCCCTCCTTATTCTCTCTAGAACTTTATTCTCCTATTCTGTCTGCCCCAGTTTAACTCTCTGCTCTTCCCAGAGTCTTCTTCTATCTCCCCTTTCTCACTCTTTCTTCTTTGCTTCTTTCCTCCTCCTCCACATTTTCTTTTCTTCTCTAGGACACCTCAAATCCTGAGAATCTGACCTCTTTTCCCATTACATATTATAAATTACTCCATCACAAGCCCATAGATTTCCATCCTGGCCACTGTCAGTTCCAAAAAAGGGGAAAAAACCTCTCCCTGATGAAGGTCCAGAAGCAAAAATGTAGAGCCCGTCATAATGGAAAGATGGCTTAGCACATGGCATCTTCCTCCTCCCTAAAGATTAATGGTGTTTGTGGATAGAGGTGCTTTTACTGAAACCTAACATTGGAAAGTCAGGAGTGTTAAGTGAAACTCAGCCTGCTGAATCAGCGGTTCAGCAGCCTTCACAAACATAAGATCACTTGTTTGCATAACAAGCCTCTCCCCTGACACATCTCCCAGGTCCAGGGGCATCTCCTTGCCTGAAGACACTAGTGTGACAATATTTGACTTCAAAGTGCAGAATACACCATATGCAGTGTTAGAGTATCCAGATGAAAGATTGTGGAATGGTTTCTTTTCTGAAAGAGGACTGTTTAGCTATAACTCACTTATTATACAGTTCACCCTTTCAGAGTACACAGTTCAGTGGTATTTTGTATAGTCATAGGTACTGTATGTGTAATTATTATTACCATAGTTTTAGAATATTTTACCACTTCAAAAAGAAACCCAGTAGTCTTAGCTATCACTAAACTCTTTTGCTATCATTGCTATGATCCCCTACCCGCCCAACTCCTGGAAACCTTAAATTTACTTTCCATCTCTACAGATTGGTATATTCTGGATATTTCCTATCAATGGAATCATATAATATGTGGTTTTTTGTATATGGCTTCTTTCATTAAGTATAATGTCTTCAGTGTTCATCTATGTTCTCCTATGTGTTACTACTTCATTTTCTATGGCTAAATAATAGTCCACTGAATGGATATACCATTTTGTTTATCCACATTTGAGTTGTTTCCACCTTTTGGTTATTTATTATGTTTTTCTATAAACATTAGTATACAAGTTTTGGTGTGGTCATATGTTTTTATCCCTCCTGGGCATACAGTAGATATTTCTCCTGGGTATACCTACTAGGACTAGACATACTAAGTCATCTGGTAACTTGAGGGACTGACCAACTGGTTTCCAAAAGGGGCAAAACATTTTACATTTCTACCATCAATATATGAGGGTTTCGACTTTTCTATCTCTTTGCCAACAACACGCATTATCTGACAGGAATGAGGTTTTTTGTTGTTGTTTTGTTTTTGAGACAGGGCATCACTATGTAGTTTAAACTGGCCTTGAACTCACTATGTAGCCCAGGCTGGCCTTGAACTTGTGTCAGTCCTCCTGCCTCAGCCTCTTGAGTACTGGGATTACAAGCATGTGCCACTACACCTGGCAGGAATGGGTTTTTAACCATATAATTAGATCCTCAAAAGTTCATACAAACATACACACACAACCACAAATACATTTATATAATCATTGACACAAATACACACAGAAAACCATATAGTGGTGCTTAACTGCATACTCCTCTAGAGTTCATGTACATAACATATTCATAGAATAGTATAGATACTTGTGTAGATATTTGCTTTATACTCTAGATACGTTTAGTTTGGTGACCTTTCTTCTGCTCTGTATCTTAGTTTCTCATCCAAAATTGCAAATTAATAAGCTACTTTTAATAAGAATTAAATTCACTGTACACTTATAAAGCATTTAAAACTGTCTGTCAAATGCTAAGTTTTTAATCAGTACTAGCCATCATATTTTCTGAAAGCAAGTTTTCACAGAGGGAGGAGCACACTGAAAGAGGCGTAGGGTGGGGCAGGAGGTAGAGCAAGGAGCCAAGCAGCACTGCATTGGCTGTGAATTAGGCAGCTCTCCATCCACCCTGTACCTGAGCAGTCTTCTCTGGTCACACTAGCAACCCATAAACTCATCTATCCCACCCTACTCTACCCAAAGCCACAAAGCTCAGAGAAGATGAAAGGTGGTTGGTGCAAGCTGGCTCTGGATTTTCAGTTGCATCAAGTCTTTCTGTGGCAGGCTTGTCTGCTGCAGAAGGCCTGGCTTTGGCATTCATTGGCTCTGCTTGGCTGTCTTTTCTGTTTGTATAGGTCAGCATTTATCACCCTGCACCTGCCTCTCCAGGACATTCCATGGCCATGGTCAGTCTGCCCAGCTCCCAGCAACACCTGTCAGCTAACATGTGAGTAAAAACCTCAACCCTCCACCCTAGGACCTAGCATAGAAGGGTCATCTTTGCCCTCTTTTGGCTATCAAACATACCCATGCACAAACCAAATCATTCCATCCTGAGAGACAACAATCCCACTTCCCTCACCACTGCCAAAGGAAGTAATGGTGAAAAACAAAAATTAGCAAGTCACAACATCCTAGCTCATTATTTTACGAAAGGAGAAAGAGACTGCTAGATTATATATCACATCACTGGAAGACTGGATATTGAGCAATCTCAATTGTATTTCTTTAGGTTCAAAATGTTGGGTCATAAATGGATGTTGATTTAGTAATCACCATAAAATATAGTGTGTGGGGAAGGAAAAAAAACATGTAGTTGCGAACACACTCCTAAGTTCTTTAATAAAACATTCTAGTGTCTCATAGTCCTTAGAATCTAGAAGGACTTGTTAACATCTAGCCTGAGGGATATTCTGGTGACCCCTGAATTTAACAAGGCATACTGGGTTATTTCTTTAATACCTTCAACCTGGCGGCTACTCAGACTCATTCAGCCTCAGTCTCACTGTTACCTGTTGTCTTCACTCCCAGGACTCATACCTGGATGTCACCTGAGTCTTGTGAAAACTTTAGGGTGCAATGTCCATTCTAACTTGAGGACATTTTCACTGTGTTTATTGTAAGTTCACTCCCCTCCATCCCACTATGAAGCTAATATTTCATTGTGTGCCAAAGAACAAAAATCAACCCTTGCTTCCCACTTCCCAGTGTACACTTCTCTGCCTATATTCAGCTGGCTCCTTAGCCCTTCCTAAAAGTCGAACTTGTCCCTACACACAGTTTTGGGAATAAGTCAGAGACTTCTGTGCTGACCTCTCATTTCCCTGGGCCTTGCAGACTGTGACAGTCTTCTTGAGGGACACACCACAGCAGTGAAAAAGTATGCTAGGTGGACCACTACCTGTAGGTTTGAGAGCAATCTCTACCACTAATTCCTAGCCACCAAGGCTTTCCTCCATAAGAGGACAGTTTTCCCATTGTTAAAGTGCCAGTGTCGGCCTAAATTAGGAATTAGCACCTGTGCGGTGCTGTATGGAAGGGGAGAGAGATGGAGAAAACAAGTACCTGCTCTTCTCCGCTGCTATTTGAACTAGGTTGTTCCACTTTGATCCTCCTTCATGTTGAGGTTTCACATTTTTAAAGGTTTTTCTTGCTAACCACTGGGTTGAGGGGCTCTGGGATGCAGCTCTGATTGTACCACTGATAGGCCCTGTGCCCTCCGCCAGACATGCTCACCTTCTTCCCTTCCGGTTCCCTGTGTCTCCCAGGTTTGTAGCCCTACACTCCTACTCAGCCCATGGACCAAATGAGCTGGACCTGCAGAAGGGAGAAGGCATCAGGGTCCTGGGGAAGTACCAGGACGGCTGGCTCCGGGGCATCTCCTTGGTCACTGGGCGAGTCGGCATCTTCCCCAACAACTATGTCATCCCCATTTTCAGGTGCGTCCCCTTCAGTCTCAGGCTTCAGAAGTTTGGATCATCCTATACCAGGGACCTCCTGAGGGTTGAACTGATGGAGATCAAGAAACAGCTTTGCCCTATTATCTTAACTCTTTTAAAAATATACAACAAAAACAATTATATTTTTATAGCTCTTCATAGTTTACAAACACTTCTGCCTCTTTTAACTCACTAGCCATGCCTAATAATCTTGTATATATTATTTTACAGATGAGGAAAGTGATGTGCAGGATTAGACAGCTTGATTAAGAGTGAGATTTCAAGTTTTCTTCTGCACAAGTCCCAGAATCCCACCTCACATCCTAGGCCCCAACACTCCATCTAGTGGAATAACTGGGAAGTGAATCAGATGACCTTCCCAGAGTACCTGGGCAGAGTTCTCAGGATGCTACACCATTAGGCATAATTTCCATGAGCTTGGACCACTAAATGTTCATCCACACCCCAGAACAAATGCTAGTCACCCTGCAAGCCCTTTTCTCTGTCTGCTTTCCTCATCTTTTTTAATTCTGCCACCACCTGTGAATTTCACTTGCCCACAGTTTATCCTGCCATCTTACACCATGACCACAAATGCACACAGACCTCAAATCTACCCATGACTCATCCTACCTCCACCTCCTTCAACCCAAGCAAAGCCATCATTATGCCCCAAACACTGTCTTTATGATATACCGGAGGGTCACAACACCAGGGAGAATGACAGGCCCATTGTAATCTGTAGGAGTCAGACCAAAAATCATATGTCCACTTTTGGGGACCTTCATTGAGGCTGGACACTGTCTGGAGGAGGGCTGCAAAGATGATGAGGAAACAGCAAACTGTATCACTGAGAAACTGATAAAGAAACTGCCTTGTTTCACCTGTAGAAGACAAGGGACAGAGGGATCTTAAGAGACTGTGTAAATCTGGAGGTAGATTTGTTAGATAAGAGGGCAATGGAGTAGACCAGGGGACACAAATTAGAAGGTTTTAGTTCAATAAAAGGCTGCACTTCAGACCCATGGAATTTTCCAACCAAGCTGGATAGTGAGGTAGAGAACCTCCTCCTAAGAAGAGTGCACATAAAGTCTAGGTCCCCACAGATCCAGGATTATAGAAAAAGATTTCTTCACATGGCAGAAAGTTGAGATAGAAGATGATAGCTATGGAAGGTTCCTGGACTTTTTTAAAGTTGAAAACTATCCAAAGGCAAACTAAGAGTATCTGTAACTGATGTTTTATTTCATTCCTTCAACAAATATTGAATGCTGTAAGGTTGCTATTGAATCCACACCTTCCTCCCAGCTCACGGAAATCAGAACAGTTGCCTATCTTGAGGTCCTGCTAGTGTTTAGGCATGATTTTCCTTATGATCAAAGAGCATTCCCAAGAACAAGTCCTTGTCAAGAAACATGTTCCTGAGGGTTATTGGATGACAAAGAATCAATGCTTTCTCAGCATTTGTTATGTTCTCCTAGATGGTCTTTCTGATATAAGAAAGTTCTCATCCCAACAAATCTTGGACATGAATGATACATGCCCTATTTGTCTATCTGGGTTCAGCTAACCCTTGTTCTTAACCATTCTTTCCACTGTGGGAAGTTTCATTGTCTCCACTTCTCAGGGCTAGAAAGTGCTGTCCTTTGCCAGCTGAGTTTCTACTGCTATTACCAAGTTAGTGAGAACTTAGTGGGTTGGGCTACCTGTCCAAGGCTCCTTTCTGCTCTTAGATTCCATGTGGGGTTTTTGGCTCCCTTGTCTTTGTTTTTGTTTCCACTGCTATCCAGCCCCTTCTGTGTGTAATACAGACTTTTACGAAATAGAGTCAGATATTTGGGGTGGCTCCCAAGCATTGGAATCTTTGCTCTTATTAGTATCATCCCCACATGAACTGAGTCAGCCTGAATTTGGGAATTAACTACAGCCGAGAATTGACCAAAACACCAGAGTTTATATTTAGGATTCAGCAAGTGAGTCTTTGAATGAGTGAGACTCAAAAAGGCTGCTGTGCCATTGTGTACTCCAGCCCTCTAAGTTAAATACCAACACTAACCTGCCTACCTCTTCTTGACAACAACTAAATCTCTGCCATTAAATACCAGAGACAGGGCCAGGGATTTAGTTCAGTGGTTCTGCCGCCTGCCTCGCAAGTGCAAGGTCCTGAGTTCGATCCCCGGTACAAAAAACAAACAAATACCAGAGACATTTGTGGGCTCAGGTTGTACAGAACAGCTGTCAAATTTTTTTCTGTCTGCCATCCAAACCCCTTCTAAATAGCAACAACATCCCTTTGAGTCTGCTCTTCTATGTAGTCCGGGGGCGAGGCAAACCTTCCCTCCCTGTTCAGAGGTCGAATCCTTCTCCCCTTCCTCCTCGACTCATCATGTAGCTAAGGATGAGGCCCAGATAATCTTACATTCCCAACTAGAACTTTGAAATGTACGAGGAAGGAAAGGATGCAGGCAAAGGTGATGATCATTCATGATGAAAGCACCAGCAGGAACATCTGACCCATATGTCTTGCTGGAGATTTCCTTGCTGAACCCTCTGAAGCTCCTGTTTCCAAGTCCTTTTCTCCCCCTCCTGTCCTCCCAACAAATTCCCTTCTGCCCAATTAGCCAGGGTATTTCTTTTTTTTGCAAACTTTACAGACACATAGATGCATACCTGGTGCCCTATGGGTAGAGGAAAGTGATGGATGGATCACTGCTCCTTGGCTTTTAGCACTTTACACAGACTACATAAAGCTGGCCATAGTCTGCTGCCAGTGGTGGGCCCAGCAGAGCTGCTATGTGCAATGCCCCTTTTGATTTTTTGGTTTTTTTGTTTTGTTTTGGTTTGGTTTTTTGGTACTGGGGATTGAATTCTGGTTCTTGTGCTTGCAAAGTAGGCGGCAGAACCACTGAGCTAAATCCCTGGCCCCCCTTTTGAATTTTGGTAATATCCCAGACAGAAAAAGACACAGGGACCTGATCAATAGAGCAAATCAGAAGCAACATCCACTCCTCCCACTTACATCCAGAATGTCTTTGTCTTCTTTGGAAAATAAGGATCATAATGTCTCATAGGGATTAATTAATACATGTTAGCAAAGTACTTTGATGTTGGTAGAAAGTGTTAGGTAAGTGCTAAGCTTTTTGCCAAAAGACATAGAGAGACTCAGTGTTGGATGAGAGACTTGGGATTTAGGAGTTCCTGGAATCTGGCCCAGTGCTGGGCTCAGAAAAATGAAGTCATACCTCAGTCCTTGAATAGCAATTCCAAGAAGGGACTGGTAGAATAAGGCTAGCTTGGACCTAATTAGCGTTATTCTGTCCTTGCTGCTGCTGCTACTGCTGAAAACATTTTTGGAACCTGTCTTTCCTCTTGCCAATCCATTTTGCAGCATACAACTCCTGGGGCCTCTGTTCAAAAGACAGGCAGATCATCTTCACTCTGCGATGGAAGCCAGAGTTGGGATTCCTCTCCACTGCCCAGGCCTCATCTCTGAATGTAGACCAGGGCAAAGCCCCAGGCCTCTTCAGTGACCATACCACCAGAGGGGCCAGAGGCAGGGTGGCAGCTGCAAAGGGAACTCCCTTGCTGCAAGTACAAGTACAAGAGCATTTGGCTACATACTTGTTGGGCAGCATTGGCCACAATTAAGTGGCACCTTCACCATCTTCCTGTGACAGTGGTTCATTATGAAATTATATTATCTTTCTTTTAAAAAGAAGGAGAGGAAAGAAGAAAGAGAAGTGAATGGAAATTGCCCTAAAGGAAAACTTGGAGGCATTGACAAGAAGGAAATCATGAGGGCATCTTGTGCCAGGGTCTTGGTTGAGTTCGTCATTCCCGGGGAATTAGTAGAGGTTACTGAATCGGCAGAGTACCAAGGTGACTGGTAGAAGAGGTGATGTTGGGGTTGGATTGGTGAAAAGGAAAGAAAGGCATGTAAAATGTCCACCACTCCCAGGAAGTTCAGGGAGTTGCAGGTTGGAAACAATGAACAAGGGATTGTTATTTTATAAAACTTTAATGATGTTCTTGAAAATCACAGCCTATGGCTGAATAATTAAGATCTTATGAAGGCATGTGCAGGGGCTATGGGCAGCTTTAGCTCATTTATTTCAGGCAGAATAAAAGGGTTTTCCTGCTACCAGATAATGCTCTCACCAGCCAGGAGGAGGTATAGCTAGCTCAGTGGTAAGGGCAGAGGAGCTGGGTTCAAATCCCCAATCTAACAGTTGCTTGAGTAAGTACAAATCTCTGTTTTTTTAATGTATAAAATAGTGGTGCTAATAGCACTACATCAGAAGGCTGTGGTAAAGAATTCGTGTATTGATGTGGGCAAAGGCCTGGCATACAGTAAGGACTCAGCACATTAGGGCCAGGGATTTAGCTCAGTGGTTCTGTCACCTGCCTCACAAGCGCAAGGACCCGAGTTCAATCCCCGGTACCAGAAAAAAAAAAGGACTCAACACATGTAGCCATCATGGTAGCCATTCAACAAACATTAATCAATAATATATGCGGTACCCAAAAGATATAAAATAGCAATAGAAAATCTGCCTTCAGAGAGTTTAGACTCTAGTGGGACAGCCACTGAATGGACAAGAAATTGCCATTGCAAAATGAGATGAATAAATGCAAGATCTTGTGCTGAAGGGATGTGCTGCAAAGAGGGATCAGAGCTGCAGTGAAAGATGAAATTCAAGCCTTCTAGTCCCACCAGGCCTCCATATGAGCCCCTCTCCCTGCCCTCAGCTCTCCCACACAGTTATCAAGAGGTAGAGAGGTGCAGCCCACCTAGTTGGGCCCATATGGCAGGAAGAGGGTGAGGAGCATCCACATTTTGGTTTATGGTTAGGAGCTGATAGTTTTTGAAATTAGGACCCTTGACTGAACATTTTCCTTTTCTGTTTCTTCCCTTCAAAAAAAAAAATGTTCAACAACCAGAAAGGCCTCTAGTTTCCCAGATTCCCAGAGCCCTGGTCTCTACACCACATGGACATTGTCCACCTCTTCTGTGTCATCTCAAGGCAGCGTTTCAGAAGGTGATCCCCGGCAAAGCCGTCCTTTCAAATCTGTCTTTGTGCCCACGGCCATAATCAACCCTGTGAAGAGCACAGCCGGCTCGGGAGCTTTAGGACAAGGGTCCCTTCGGAAAGGGCGGAACAGCATGAGAAAGAGTAAGTGGTGGCAGAGAGGTACGTGCTTAGAGCTAAGTAAGAGGGGTCCAACCCCAGGGTACATGGGGTGCTTTTGACAAAAGCAGAATCTGGGCTTTAAAATGACCTCTGCAAAGGATGCTTTGTAATTTCCAAACAATTAATTATTGTATTGAAGCCACACTGACTGAAAGTCACCACCCTGGGTCACTTCCTGCATGTGTGATGACCACAAGGATGGAAGCAATCATGTATGCTGACACATAATTAGAACACAGCCAAGACAGGTGCTGGTTCTTACAAGGACAGACTGGCCAAAGCCTCTGCCGGGTCAGTGCTTCTCAAACTATGCTCTAGGGAGGACCCCAGGAGGTGAGTGTGCAGGAGCTGGAGGTAGGAGATGAGAATGAAGGGCCCAGTGCTCAGAACCCCTGACTCCCGTTGTGTATTTTATGTAATGTGTGCATAAGGTGGTTTTTTTAAGGTTATAGTGTAAAAACATGTACAAAAGCAAGTCTCCCTCATCCCCTTAGCCCTCAGTTAGAAATTTTCAATAGGTAGGAAGATAGATAGATAGATAGATAGATAGGTAGATAGATAGATAGATAGATAGACAGACAGACACACCCGTTAATTACGCTCACCACACTGTGCTGCACCTTGTTTTTATTTTTCCCTACACAACATCCACATTGCAATAGATACATACCTGTCATTTTAGGAACTATGTTTTCATCTCTTACCATAGTAAATCTCTACATAAAATTTCATTTTGGAGGATTCTAAAAAGTGTTTGAAAATGTTCTGCAGAAGTTCAAGGTTTTCTTCCTCTGTAACCAGCCAAGTGTAGTAAATATGGTTTACTCTATTCTTCCTTAATTAAACTGGGCCCTGCAGTCTCTCTTGCAATCTTAACAAATGATTAAACATGAAAATGATACACACAACTAATTAGAGGAGAAGAGTAACATACGGGACAATACTCTATGCAGGAAAATGCCCCAAGAAAAAGAAAAGTATCTTCACAGTACCCTATCCCAGTGTTTCTGTCTGACTGCCTGTTTGGCCACCAGTCTCTCTACTCTGGCTGCTTCAACTCACCTAACTGTACCTCCTGCCTTTGCCTCCCATTCCTTCCACCACCTCCTTCCCCTCAACACACACACACACACACATACACAACACACACACATAAGTGCAGTGGTACCTAGGTTCACAAACTTGATTCTTTCCACTATTCTGGTTGCAAACTGAGTTAGATGAGAACTGAATCAAATTCAACGGTTAGGTTCAATGTTGACCTTATTGGGGAAATTTGATACAGTTCTGATCCAGTTTGGTTTGTGGCCAGAATCATAGAGAGAATTGAGTTTGTGAACCAAGGTGCCACTGTATGCACAACAGCCCTGAGCCAGGTACTAACCTATTCAGTCTTCTCATTTGTAAAATGGAAATAAAAACTAATATTTATCTCATCACTGCTACTATATGGATCTAATAAAATAATCTATGAGACTAATGGTATAGTGCCCGGTATAGTGCCCGGTATATATAAGCTCTCAGACACATTAGGGTTTTTTAAATAATATTTTATTAGTAAATAAACTTTATCATTGCTACTACAAATAAATAGGTCCATCTAGAATTCATTTAGGATTGAAGCATTTACACTCAGTCTAGACCACTTCAGAATGCTGAGAATTGCAACCCATTGTCAATGACTCACACTTTCTTTTATAAATTCCCCCTCTACCTCCATATAAATTTTGATTGGCTTAGAGCTTTGACTGTTTGCATTGTATGCACAAGTAATAAGAAAACATTAAATCTCTTGAAAATAAGAAACCAACAAGATAGATACCATGACCCAATTTTTTACACATTCATGGGAGCCTCAGGACATGTCTTCCCAGTGTTGCTTTGACTTCCTGGGTCCTGGAGGCTTTCTCTTTCTCCCTTTTCCTAAGGTGAGACTGGTCAAACTATCAATCTCCCCAAAGCAAAGAGAAATGACAGGAGAATTGACCGTGGGCACCTCACAGAGCTGTCAGTAGAAAAATAAATGTCTAAACTGAAAGGTCAAGCTTGTGTAAATGGTAATGGGCTTTCTTGCTGCAGCTGAGAATGCCCAATGTGTTTAGTGAGTGTCCTGCTTTTCATGTTCCCATCCAGCCTGACAAAGTGTCACAATGCCGAATGTGGCCTTGCCTCAGGCCTTCTATGATAGACATAAATGACTTTGAGTCAAAACGTGTCAGTGGAGTGTCACAAGACACAGATCTCTGGATGAGATATAACCTATAACTCTGTAAATACTGGGAGATGCTTTTGAGAATTGGCCTTCAGTGTTTCTCAGAGCTGTGTCCCCCATTTCCTCCCAGGATGCAGTGAACCTCTGATTCCCAGGTCACCCACAGGACATCTTCCCAAAGGATGGGGCTCTCCTATCTTTAGAGAATTTCCGGAAAGGAATGGTTTCCTTTTACTGAAGGAGGACTATTCCAATTTTGTTTTTAAAAAATAATGAGTTCAGGAAAGGGCAAAACCAGACTCTTGGGCTTTTTATTGTTAATGTACACTACCCATCACCCTAAAATGAGTGATAGCTAAGAAACAGGGCATCTAATACGTTCCAAGCACTATCCAGCTAACATTTTGTGCACATAACAAGCCATAACCCTGACCTGCCCCGTGATGTCCCATTCCTGTCTCTGCCTTACAGATGAGGAAACTGAGGTGCAGGACAGTAACGTGACTTCCTTGTCCTGGACTCCCTGGGACAAAGTCTGATTTGAGATTCTATGTCATAAGACTTTTTTGAGCTCATCTACACATAGCCCTAACTCTGGACAATATTTCCAAGTTTGCCCCTGTCTGATATCCTGCTTGTCTAGCACTCATGCTGTCATTTCCACTCAGCCTTCCTCTCCGCAGGCGCCCCCCAAATAAAGCACTCCCCACCTCATGCCTAAAGCTCTGTCAGAACTGTCTTCAGCAAGTAGCAGGTTAGAATCCTCTTCCCTGCTCCCCTGTTTTCCTCTGTCCTTCCTTCTTGTCCTTCTCAGTTGTCTGTCTCTTGTGTTTCTTAATTTCTGCTGTCTCTCTGTCTCTTGTTTCCTCTGTGGTCTGCATACTATTATGTCTGCTTCTTATTGTGAAGCTATCTCTGTGCCTCTCTTCTTCACTCGGCATCTGAAGGCCCTGGAAGAAGAGAGTAGGGTGTGTCTGTCTGTGTGTGTGTGTGTGTGTGTGTGTGTGTGTGTGTGTGTGTGTGATGGAGTGAGACAGAAAGACAGAGGAGAAAAGCCAAATAGAAGCAATATACCCCTCTCTCTCTCTCTCTGTCACACACACACACACACACACACACACACACACACACCATTCAGTGAGCCAGTTATTTGCTGTCCGCATCAGCAAACAGCACTAAAAAAGAATAAGGTCACCTGTGAAAGACCCTGGGAGAGTGTGAACACAGTCAAATTAGGAAAGCGCTTAACTATTCCAGGGCATCAGGACACACTCACCCACCCCAACCCGCCTCTGTCCTCTGCCCCTGTTGCTGATATCTCTGTCTTATAATCCCCCAGATGGGTCTCTGCAGAGACCCGCCCAGTCCGGGATCCCCACCCTCGTGATGGGCTCCCTCAGACGCAGCCCCACCATGACAGCGCGGCCTCAGCAGTTCCAATTCTACCAGCCACAGGGGGTCTCCTCCTCCTCCTCCTCTGCAGTGGTGGAGATGGGACCCAAGCCTCCTTCCACCGGGGAGCCTGCCCTCACCTTCGTCAACAGAGGGAGCGAAACCAGGATCCACTCCGCAGCCAGTTCCCTCCTCATGGAAAGCAAGGAAGTCCCCACCAAGAGCGAGCCGCCACCCAAACCGCCTGCATCTGCCCCTCCATCAATCCTGGTGAAACCAGAAAACTCAAGGAATGGCATCGAGAAGGTAGGAGTGGGGCACTGAGAGCCTGACTCTTTAGCCCCGACTTTCCACACCGTCGCAGCCCCTGAGGTTTTAGCGTTAGTGGGCAAAGATCCAGAACCCAGAACGCAGCCACAGAAGAACCCTCACACCACGCCACCTCCCCTCCCTAGACATGGTGCTGACTCCCTTATGCCTCTCAAATCCTTTATACATTCTTCTTTTGAGGCCCAGAGGCTTGGAATAAACATGACTTTGGCATCAGACAAATCTTGATTTGAAACTGCAACTTGCTGGCTGGGTAGCTTTGGGCAAAACACTTTACCCTTCTGAACTTTTCTTTGGCTAGTGTGTAAAATGGAGGTAAGAATAATGATAACCATATAGACTGGAGAGATGAAATGATATAAAGTGCTTACATGGGGCTTGACACATAATCATTCATTATGTCACAGAGGCAACTGAGACACAGGAGAATCTACTATCAAGGTCACACACTGAACGATGTCAATTCCAACAGCTAATTTATTGTGACCTCTGTGGCAGAGGTCAGACCTGTTAACTTCTACCCAGACCTTTTTACACTAGGAGACAGGAGCTTTTGAAATACCCCTGAAGCAGGAAGGATCTGGAAAGGAAGAGGTAACATTAAGAAAATTAGATGATGCTCATTGTTATCTTGAAGTTTTGAACATCACTGCCACTGAGGTGTCACCACCACTAACATCGCTCCCATTCTCCCCAAGACAGGAAGATGATGTAATTTCCTCCTATTTGTTAAGCATTTCCTAAATACTAACAACTTGCAGGCACTGTGCCCAGTACTTCACATGTCCCATCTCATTTAATACTGACAACACCCCTCTGAAGTAGGTATTATTTTCATCTTCATTTTAAAATAAGAATATGGAGCCTCAGGAAACTAAAGGCCAGTTCTTGAAACCACACACCTGATGCACAGAAATGTCTGGAATAAAATCCATAAAAACTCAGGTTCCTCAATCACCCTCACTGGAGGAAAGATAGCCTATTTAATAAATGGTGTTGGAAAAATTAGATTTCAACCAGCCAAAGATTAAAACTAGACCCATACCTATCACCATGCACTAAACTAAGATCAAAGTGGATTAAAGATCTAAATATTAAGACAGAAACACTAAACTTGCTGGAAGCTAAGTTAGGTAGAACTCTTGAAGACATTGGCATAGGAAAAGACTTCATGAACAAAATCTCAGCACGGGAACAACACACAAAGCACAAAGAATCAAAAACTGGGATCTCATCTTATTAAAAAGCTTCTGCACTGCAAGAGAAAAGCATCAACAGAGCTAAGAGACAACCTACAATGTGGGAAAAAAAATTTTAGCAGCTGTACCTCAGACAAAGGTCTACTATCTAGAATATATAAAGAACTGAAAAAAATCAGACCCCCCAAATTCAAAGACCCAATTCAAAAATGAGCATCTAAAATGAACAGACATTTCTCAGACAAAAAAGTAAAAGCAGCAAATAAATAAATGAAAAAATGGTCAATATCACTGTTCATTCGAGAGATGCAAATGAAAACAACACTGAGATTTCACCTCACCCCAGAAAGAATGGCTGCTATCAAGAAATCTACCAATAATAAATGCTGGCAGAAGTGTAGGGAGAAAGGAACCCTTCTCCATTGTTGGTGGGAGTGTAGACTGGTGCAACCACTGTGGAAATCGGAGATACCTCAAAGAACTAGGGCTAGAGGTCCCATTTGACCCAGCTATTCCCCTGCTGGGGATCTTCCCCAAAGAATTAAAAGAATCATACCACAGTGATGTATGTGCACCCATGTTTATAGCAGCACAGCTTATAATAGCTAAAGCCTGGAAACAGCCCAAGTGCCCATCAACTGGAAACTGGATAAAGAAGATGTGGGGTTTTTTTTATAAATGGAGTACTACTCAGCCATAAAGAATGAGAAACTAGAGACATTTATAGCTAAATGGATACATATTGAGGCCATCCTCTTAAGTGAAATAAATAGGACACACGTATAAATACCAAATAGTTTCTCTAGTGTGAGAAACTGAAAGTGTAAATAAGGATTAAAATGATTAAAATGAATAATTGATAATTTGAAATAGGAAAAGGTCCAAAGGTGTAGAGGTGGTGGGAGGGGAAAGGGAAAAGAAAGAAGGGAAAGGAGAAATTATGAGAAAAGAAAAAAAATGGAAACAAAATCTATGTAAATAGGGGAGGGTGAAGGGGGTGAAGGGCGCACAGGTAATGGGGAAAAGAATAAGAACCAAGATACATCACGTACAGGTACAAGCACCCAATGATAAATGTAAACGTATTGTATACCTAAAATGTACCAATAAAAGAATTTTTTTAAAAACCCTCAGACTCCTAATGCTAAGCTATACACTTACAGGAAAAGGCATTTTCAAAAAGAGTTGTGATTCATATGAGTGTTGGGAGTTCTCGTTCTGACTCAGAGTATTCAAGTGATTTAAACTTTTCCAGGCACAGCTGCCCAATAAGCTAAGTTATTAGATATAGCCCTCAAACAGGGTTTAGTCAGTCTCCAGGCCCCAGCTAGCTATGGAAAGAGTCAAAAAGTGTGAAGAAATTTTGGGTTATCAGTTGAGGATACAAGGATTGAATTTCATGGAAAAAAAGAAATAATTCCCAGTATCTACAGAATACTTTATTAAACCCTAAGACAGCGATTGGCCAAAGCAAATACCTTTAATTACTAGGCAGTTATATAACAGACTAGGACAGGTGAAAAGAAGGAGAGTGAGGCTGGACTTGGAGCAAACAGGAGCTCACAAGTCTCACATAAAGGGGAACTGTTCCTTGGGTCCAGTCAACTATTGCCAGATGGGGAGTTACCCAGTGTGCAAGATCTGGTTGGTTTTTTTTTCAATGCTAGAAGATTGAACCTAGGAAAGCTCTACCACTGAGCTACATCCCCAGCCCTTTTTCTTTATTTTTTATTTTGAGACAGAGTCTCACTACGGTGCCCAGCCAAGGCTCAACATTGTGTTCCTCCTGCCTCAGTCTCTATAAGGGCTGGGATTACAGATGTGCTTCACCACGCCTAGTCTTTGATTTTTTTAAACACACACATGAAGTCCTGGATTTTTACATGCAGTCTTCTGGTCATTCTGTGTGGAGAAATACATCAAATTCTCAAACATTCTGAAGGCTAAATTCAGCCAGCAGGTGTCTAATGAGCAAACGATCCACTGAGGGCTTACCAGACTATTAAGGAAATCTGTAAATAAAGTCACAAGGAGAGGCCTCAACAAAGAGTTTGGCCTGGAGTTAGACCTTAACCAGGGCAGCAAGGAGACAGGGAAGGTGAGCTTTTATTTGCTAGAAGGGATCATACCCTCTTGCATCAGGCCCTTTTTATAAATAATTGCCTACTCTATGTCTCCCAGATAATGCTGAGTCTTCTTCAGTTCTCGATTTAAATAGCTCTGCCTCTAAGAAGCCTTCCCAGCCTAGGCCCATCGCAGCTGTAGTTAGGTTCTTCTCTGCATTCACAGTGTCTGATACCTCCCCCATCATGCACTTGTTATGATTTTCTGTTTGGCTTTGTTCAGTCTTGGATTCACACCTCCTAACAGAGTGCATTATGCACAGTAAACACTCCTAGTAGACAGAAGTATTTGCTGAATGAATAACACATAGATAAGGCATTCTGAGTGGGGACAAATGTAGAAAAACAACATGAACTCAGTCCCAGGGGAAACAGTACATGTCTCACCCATGTTCCTTTGCTCTTTTCTCTTGCAGCAAGTAAAAACCGTGAGATTCCAGAATTACAGCCCTCCTCCCACCAAACATCACACCTCCCATTCCTCCTCTGGAAAGCCTGAACAATCAGCCACCCTCAAGGGGTCCCAGCCTGAAGCAGCCTCCTTGAGCCCAGAGATGACCATCCTGTTTGCCCACCGAAGCGGCTGCCATTCGGGACAGCAGACAGACCTCCGAAGAAAGTCAGCTTTTGGCAAGGCCACAACCCCAGTGTCCACTGCCTCAGCCATGAAGACCATGTCTCCCAGCAAATGAATCTACAGGTGGCTTTTCCTAGAACACAAAGAGGTGAATTGCATTTAAATACAGTGTGCTCCACTGAGACCATCCTGCCATTCTTTGGGGACTCCTTCTGTTTGTTTTTACCTCTAGGAAAAGGAAAGTGGAAGCAGGAATTCCTGCCCTGGGTGTAGTGGCCTTCTGAACGTAAGGAATCTATTCAGCCAGGCCCACTATTCAGACCAAGGATTAGGAGAGCGTCATGCCCACTTTGTCCTCCAGTATGTAGTGTGGATTCTCATCTTCTATGTTCCATGTAGAATTTCTGTGGTGTCCTAAAAGGGGCTTCAACCAGAAGTATGCCAGAGGTGGAATTGTTGGCATTGCTTCTTTGACCTTATCACCATTTTCTCCTCTTACCCCATTAGAACAGCTTCTGCCATCTTCGGAGGCCTATACAGTGGCCACTAATAGCTCCTCCACAGAATCATAATTCTGGTATAAGACGGATACTTTGAACATTTTAAACTCACTAAAACTTCTGAGTTTGAACCAAACAAAATGAGAAAGATGACTATGAAATATCAAGTTATCATACTTTAAGTTTCTCAATCTGTTTCTGCACATATAAACCTACCCAATAAATAAGCAGGAAGCACAGAGCTGTGAATATGCATGTGTTATGGACAATTAATTCATCCCCACCACCAAAACAGAACATGGTGTACCCAAAAACAGCCTTAAATAGGGGCTCAGTTTGGATATATTTTCTTGTTTACACTGTTACATTTTTGCTTTCCCTGACTTCTCCTTTGGGTTAGGCTAGTTGTCTCCACCATAAGGCACCTATGTCAATGAGAATATGGGAGTCTAAGGCTGGAGGAAGTGCTTCCCAGAGGAAAGCTGTTATCAAAGGGGCTGAACAAAGAAGGTCAGAGAGAAAATGGAAAGTAAGGAGGAAGAAAAAGAGGAAGGGCAAAAAATATAGGGAAGAGAGAAGGAGGAAGAGATGAAAGCACAACAGAAAGATGAACATATCAGGGAAAAAGATAAAAGACTCATGGGTGGGAGGCAACTTTGACATTCCCAACAAATAGAGTAAAAAGGACAGGGTCTGCAATGAAGAAAGGGGCAAAACCCCACAAAGAAAGAGCTGAAGTGAGCAGGACTGGACAGGCAGAGCCTTGTAAACTGGAGTAAGGAGGCAAGGCCATGCTGTAAGACAATCCATTCATTCTCGTTAAACTTTTTATTTCCTTAAAATTTTTTATTGATACATTTTAGGTATACAATACATTTACATTTATCATTGGCTGCTTGTACCTGTACATGATGTATCTTTTTCCCCCCATTAACTTTATTGGCACATTTTAGGTATACAGTTACATTCATCATTGGGATCTTGTACCATTACATGAGTCTCTTGGTTCTTATTTTTTTTCCCCTTCCCTTGCCCTCCCTTCACCCCCTCCACCCTTCCCTATTTGCAAAGACCTTGTTTCCAGTTTTTTCCTCTTCTCATATTTTTTCCTTTCCCTTTTTTCCCTTCCCCTACCCCCCCAATTCCCCTGCTCTTTTAGATCTTTTCTTCCTGTTACACAATATCAGTTATACATTTTTTAAATTACAATATTAAGATCTAGGAGACATTACCACAGATTTTACAGAATTTAAAAGGATATAGAAAGCATATTTCAAAAATCTTTTTTGAAATAAATTTGACAACTTCTAAGAAGTAACTTAGAAGACAAATTAATGAAACTAACTCTGGAGGAAATATAAAATTTGAGTAGCACCTATTAAAGAAAGTATATCCCTAGCTTGAAAACCTACCTATATGACAACAGCAGGCTCATAAACATTTTAACTGATAAATTATATCAAACAAAGCAGAAAAAAGAAGGAACACTTCTACCCTCATTTTAGGAAATCAACATTGTGCTAATCCTAAAACTGGATAAAGATAATAGAAGAAAAAAATATGAACATAGATAGAAATTTGCTTAACAAAACAAACTCTTAGGAGTCAGATCTGGCAGTATGTAGAAAGCGGTTTTGTTATAGGGATGGCAGCATTGGTTCAGCATTGGAAGATCCACCCCCAAAAGTCATCATTTTAACAGAGGAAAGGAAAAAGCCATATGATACTGTCACTAGTTGGAGAAAAAGTATTGGACTAAATTCTACAGCTGTTCATGGTAAAAGCTATCAGGAGCCTAGAAGCAGAACAGAAACTTCTCAACAAATTAAAGACATGTACTCCATACTTCCAGCGAGAACGCCTTGTATGAATGGAGAAGATACAATGCTTTCTCCTTAAGGTGGGGAACAAGGGCAGATATGCTCACTCTTTATCTGTCCATTAAACTTTGAAACCTACTCCCCACCAAAATAGTCTGGCAATAAAATGACACAACTAGGATAGGATTGGCATGGCAGAAGCAAAATCTTTATATGTAGATGAAATGATCATCTACAGAGAAAACACTAAGAAATCTCTAGGAGCCCCTAGAACTTGTACTTGAATTTAGCAGGATTAGAAAACACAAGGTATATATAAAAATGCAGGTCTGTGTATACTTGCTATAAATGAAGAGCTGGATATTGAAATTTAAAAGTTATGTAGGAGTACAAAGGACCTAGAAAAGTGAAAAGAAAAAAACAAAAATAAAACAGTGTTGGAAGACATTTAGTACCTAATTTTAAAACTTCTTCTAAAGCTACAGTAATCAAGGCAGTGATGGTGTAAGGAAAGACATAGATCACTGGAATAAAACAGAGAATCTAGAAATAGAACCACACATATATGGTCCACTGAGTTTTGAAAGATTATTCAACATTAGCATTTTATAGAATATAAACTCGATTCAAGAGCCAAGGAACAGATAGTGTCTTCAGCAAACAGCACTAGAACACCTGGTATCCATGTATAAAAAAGTAACCTCAACCCTTTTTTTCCATACATGAAAATAACTTGAAGGGATCTATGAACCTAAATAAGAAAGCCTAAAAGTATAAAACTTTAAGAAGAAATTATAAGGGAAAATATTTATGAATTAAGGGTAGGCAAGAATACCTTGGATACAAAAAACATGATATATAAAAGAAAAAAATTGATGAGATTCCATCAAAATTTAGAACTTTAAATGACATCATTAAAATGAAAAGTAGTCCTTAAACAGACCATATTTACAATGCATATAACCTATGACCAGAATATATAAAGAATTCTTAGAGCTCATTAATAGACAACCCAATTAAAATGTAGACATAAGAAGATGATAAATAGCCAGTATAGCACAAGGAATGGTGTGCAACTCTAGAATGAGAAAAATACTAATCAGTACAATAATAAGACTGAATTATATACTCATTAGGGAGATGAAGTCAAAAGTTTTAAAAGCCTTGTCATGACTTTTTCTTTTTGTTGGATTCTCTCCCTTTGCGTTTAATTTGTCATGATCAATGGATTCATTCTGCTGGGCTTCCTGGGGTTGTGATCCTCATTGTCTTTTCCTAGGGTATTGTCTAAAATTTTTTGGAGTGCTGGTTTGGTATTCATGAAGTTCCTGAGGTGCTCTTTATCATGAAAGTATCTTATTTCTCCATCAATTTTGAAAGATAGTTTTGCAGGGTACATCAGTCTGGGTTGGAGGCTGTTTTCCGTTAGGGCTTGAAATACATCACTCCAAGTTCTTCTTGCCTTGAAGGTTTGCATTGAGAAGTCTGCTGTGATTCTGATGGGCTTTCTTTTGTATGTGATTTGTTTCTTTTCTCTCACTGCTTGTAGAATTTTATTCTTCTGTTGGGTTTCTGGAATCCTAACTATTATATGCCTATGTGTAGATTTGTTTTGATTAAGGCTAGCTGGAGTCCTGTATGCCTCACTTATCTGTATGTCAAGTTCTTTTCCCCTCCTTGGGAAGTCTTCTGCCATCACTTCTGTGAAGAGTTTTTTTATGTCATCTGCACTCTCTCCTCTTTCTTCATTGACTCCAATCAGTCTTATGTTATTCTTCTTTGCATCGTCTAGCAGCTGCTGGATTGATTTCTCATGTTCCCTTACAATTTTAAAACAATTTTTCTTTTCCTCCTCACTAATTGCAATCTTATCTTCTATATGTGAAATTCTATCCTCACATTGGTTCATTCTGCTGCACAGACTTTCGGTGGAGTTTTTAATCTCTTGGAAATCTGTTTGTATCTGTTTTATGAATTCCATTTGTTTCCTATGTTGGGATTCCATCATGTTCCTCAGATCCTCTATGTTTTTATCTGTGCCCTCTCTAGATTTATTAATCATGTCTTGCACTATGAGCACAATCTTTGCTGTTATCTGAGTAATTATTTCTGATTTCATTTTTCCCAGATCCTCTTTTGTTGCCAGTTCAGAGAGTCCAGGTGGTTGAGTATCAGAGTGTTCCATCTTGTTTCCCTTTGGGGTTGCTGTAGGTGATCTGGAAGTCTGTTTTTGAGGCTTTGTATGTGTCTTCTCATTTCCACGGTGGGGGGGGGGGTTGCTTCTGGCTCCCAGGTGGCTCACCTTCTGTGCCCTAGGAGCTTGGGATGGCAGCAGGGGGGCTTCCTTCTGGGTGCTGGGACTGTCTGAGCTTCACTGCCCATTCTTGTTAAACTTAATTGTTGAGATTTAACATTCACTGCGTGCCCATCAGTGTGGATACTTTGATGCATAAATGTCATTTGGTACTAATACTGGATCCCATAAAAAAAAAAAATGCAGGCCTAATTGGACCTTTCCCATAGATAGATCTTGCAGGTCTTGGAATTACAAATGTATCTTTTAGCTACCTACACACTTGGCATATTAAATTATCTGTAGACTTTTCCAGAATGTAATAGAACAAAGTGTTGTGCCCAGATCGCGAAGTCCCCAAAGACCACCAAGGAGCCGATTCCGATGTAAACACACGAGGGTTGTTTATTCAAGCTCGAGCAGGGGCACTCAACCGTCACCGACACAGCAGATCAGGATTGAGAGCCCCGAATTTCAAATCAGCAGGGTTTTTATTGTGACTACAGCAAGGTTTAAGGATTTTCCATTTAGCAGTTACATGATTGGTTGATATTTAGCAAGCATGGGGTGTACATGGGGGGGCGGTTGAGGGGTGGCTACATGTAGATTTTATGGGAAAAAGGAACAATCAGCACATTGACAGAATGTTCTATAGATAATGGGCCCGGGAGCATCTGTTTTCTGGGCAGACAGAGGATTGAGTTAGAAGCTGTGTCCTTTTTTTATCTGTTGTCCCACAGCAAGGACATTTTATCATTATTTTATGGGCACAAAGGAGACTAGGGGAATAGTTGACTTCAGTGAAGTGGAATTTATGTCAAGGCCACTTTACTGTCTTATTCCAAGATGGAGTCAAATTTTAAAATGGAGTTAGTTAGGTCTCACAAAAGCAAAGCCATAATCCTGCCAAGGATCATGTGTCACATGTGTCATTATGTGTCACATGTGTGAGATTGTTGTGGCTGGTAGAGCAAACATGGTAGCATGTTGGTCTAGCATTTCTGTGAGATGCTGACCTGTGTGCACTCCACAAAATGAACATGCCAACTCCATGCCTCACTGAACTGAATTTACTGATCCAGTGGTGAAATGGCATACAGTCATAAGGACAGGGAAACATGGTATGATTTGTCCAAATACGAGTACCTATATCTCATCTTTTCCCAAAAAGCCTTCTCAATTAGTTTTTTTAGCAGCTTATTTTACACTGAGTGGCAGAGATGTAGCATAAGACAGCTAAATGTTCAGTCTGTGCCTCAGTAGCAATGGATCCAGTCAATTTTTCACTTTTGTGGCTATCAAGCAAGTTCTTTAGGTATAATGCAAATGTGCTTACGAAATGGAAATGAAAATAGAGCATGAAACAAAGTAGTCTCCCCATTATCCACTATTTCTACAAGATAACCGCTTTGAGAAATGGAAAAACTCAAAAACTCCTAGGCCTGTCACTCCCATTCCATCCCGACCCTTCACCCATGCCCATCAAACTCACTCACTCCCAAACTAAATCTCATCTTTATAGAGTTTAAAGAATGTTTGGCAGGGATAAGGGGATGTTGTTTCCAGATAAAAATTTACCTCAGCAGCACCTTTAATTCATTCATCCCACCAACTTGTTTCTAACCATTACTACATGCTGGGCACAGCAACAAGGACCATAGACCCGGACCCTCATGTAATTTCCAAAAAATCTTTACAGAGTAGCTGTAATTGTTCCTATTAGAGAGCAAAGGAAATTGAGGCTTGAAGATTAACTACAGTTGACAGAGCAAGGATGCAGACTCGAGCTATTGGATATCAAAGCCCAACTTGGGACTGTGCTGTGTGAGCAAAAAGACTGACCTTGACTTCAGGCCACTGGCTCCGTACTACTAGGAAGCAGCTTAGTGCACTTTTGATTACAGAGGCACAGATCCCAGCAGGCTCTGCTGCACACAAACTGAGTTCAAATCCTCATTTATCACTTTCTGGCCTTGTGGTGTCAGGCAAACTACTTAGCCTCCCAGAGCCTCCTTTGCTTTAATAGGACCAATAGCAATGCCAACCTCACTGGACTGTCGAGAAGCTTCACTGAGATAATAACCCTACACAATTTTAACAGTGCTGACCCAGAGAGAACACCTAACAAATGCAGGGCTTAGATGTTTTTAAGAAAATAGGTCATTGAAATTCCACTTGGGAAATTCTAAAACAAGGGCATACCCTGGTCTGTGGTGCTAAAAAGAACCCAACACAGCCTAGTTTGGGGAGACCAGGCCACAAACCAGACTGAACCCTGAAGGACAAGCAAGAGTCAGAGAGACAAACTGATGGGAGAAGTGGTGTTCTAGCCAGGGGGAGAGCTTTGACAATTGGGTTTAAATGTAGCAGCCAAGCCAAGCTCCCTTATCCTTACATGAATCCACTCTTCTGTGGAACATTCCAGGGATCTCAGATGGAAGCCTAGTGCCTCAAGTCTGAAGGTGAAAATTCCAGCCTATGAGAGCTCCCCCTCTGCTAAGCCACAAGATACCTGAGGAAAGGTGCCCCTTTGCCTCATAGTCAGATGCCAGCACCATGTTGCTAAGAAAGGTGCTGAATTTGATTTATACTTAAGGCTATTGATTCCCCCTGCTTTAAAACCATGCATATAAAAAATAAATTTAAAAAAAGAAAGGTGCCAAGGGTAGGATTTAACTGGAGGCAGTAAGGGGACAACTGAAAGGTGATGATGGGTCACAACCAGCTGAGGACAGTCTCTAGCAACCATTTTTGAAGAAATGGTCTCATTACACAGCATCAAGATCCTTGATTAGGGCTTGTCACCATCCCTCCTCATGTGAGACCAGCCTCATCCTCTGCCCTTCAGCCATCTATAGACTGGGATTCAGGAGCAGAAGTATTTGAAGCAGTGGCCCACCTATGACTTAATGAGTTGAAGGACTGACTTCACACACAACTCAGTGACTTCTAGTATCTCTTGCAAAGTCAGAGGTCTGTCCACATGAGGCCTGTTTCCCCTGAACAGTCCAGGGAACCTGGATCCAGGTCCAGATGGCCTCGATTAAGCGGACATCCACTCATCAATTTGCCACGACCCCACAACCTGCTCCACTCACTCACTCTCATGACCCGACCCGTGCCTGAACTCGGCATGTTCTCCTTAGAGACTAGGTGTTGGACTCCTTCTCTCAGGTCATCATAAACCCTGCAAAAGCTAGAGCTGAATCCTTAGAGACAGGCTACTCCAGGGAGGATTGGCTCCACCAAGTGTAGTGAGCCTAATCCAGGCCCTAGAGAACCTTATGCAGCAATTTTGAGGTGGGAACTAGGCAGCTGTGTTCTTAACAAGCTTCCCAAGTGATTCTGAAGCTCATGAAATAGGAAGCTCTAATCCATTTTTCTCATTTTATATAGCAGAGCTGACATTCAGCTCTGGCAGTCAACAGGAATATGGCCACACCAGCTGTTAAAATATTAAAGTACTTCTGTACTGATTGGTGAATGGCAGATGCCCTGAGCTCCCTGAAGTCTCTCCCCCTCCCACACCCTGACCCTTCCTCAGATCCTCTCCACTAGTCTACAATCCAGTAGTTAACACACTAAAGCCAGGCAGAATGAAGCCCTCTGGCAATAAAGCCCTTCTTCATTCTGATTGCCTAGTACCTATAGCATATTGGTTAGTAAATGTCTTGACTATTACTCTGTAGTACAGAACAGGGCCCAGAGAGGTCACTCGAGGTCTGAGAACACTGTGAGCAAGCCCACAACTCTTCCCAACACTACCCTACATCTTTGCCGATCACATTTGCCAGGCTGTTGGCCCAAGAAGGGAGCTGACTGGGAAGGGAGTCCCATGCATGTTAGTTTACCTGTTTCATGGACCCCTTTCACAGACAGAAGCAATGCCTGTGTGCTTCTCAGCTCCTCTGGCATACATTTGGGAGGTGTGGAAGTTATTTGTTTCAATGAGAAGAGCAGATGTCCTTCCTCATCCTCTCACCTACCTCTGACCTTGCAGGCCAGCCACACACTTCCGGGTGCCCTCCCTGGGAAGTGAATAGCTGTGGCATGCAGAGCAGCAAGGTCCTTTCCAGTCTCTCAGTCTCTTGCTCAGTTGCTACCACTGAGGCTTCCCTTGTTTACATACCAAGAGAATAGACCTTAGCTCTCCTTTAGGCCAAGAGAAGAGATTGTTAGCACCTGCAGCAACCTCGGACGTGACCATAAAAGACAGTCACTTAGGGAATGTGCTTGGGAGGCAGGACCAAACCACAGAGGCTAACTGCAAAGATCCTTGAGTCAGGTTGGTGTCATTGAGAATAAATCATGCAAGGACATTTTGCTTGAAATAGAGCAATGTTAAATGATCAAGCTGTCTGCCAGCATTATGTCCTCGACTAGAGCAGAATCAAAGTGTTCTGAGGAGATACTCTGTCCACTGATCTACACTTTGACAAATAGAATGCAGCAGAGGTGGGATCCAAGGTTTGCCTTCAAATCAAAGATGAGGGGCAGGGAGGAGCATTACACATGCACCCATCCATTCGCTCAACAGCAGTTATCTATCACTCACTCTGGACCAGGCTATGTGAGACAGAATGAGCACACAGTGTCTAACAGGATAGACAAAAATAGGTAAGACTTTACCATAGAAAGATATGGTCCTCATACAAGATGGTTTGTTTCTTATTCATTTTTTCTGGGTTTTAGACATCATTCTGCTTTTTTGCCTGCTTTATCATTAAACATTTCCTACATATAAAATATACAATAGGATCATAAGACAACCATACACCTGCCACCCAGCTTTTTAAAATACTGTAATTATCAATAGTATTGAATTCCATTGTGTGCCTCTTCCAATCCCATCCTTTTCTTCCCCTATCTTCCCTCACAACCACTATCCTGAATTCCATGTTTATCATTACCTTGTAATCTTCCTACAGGTGGACTATGTGGAATTTTCAGTGCAGCCCATAGTGGTAGTCAGTAAACACAAGTCAAAGCAAACATTGCAGCTTTGAGCTGTTGTATTCAGCCAGAATATTTGAGCCCATCTGGTTTCTGTCCTTGGGATTCTAAGGCTTTGACTCATTGCTAGAAACTGAGATTTTGATGGACAAATATGTCTTGTTTTGAGAGGTTCCAGTTTGGAGGGATTGTACAAGAATTCTTCCAAGTACTGTTTGTTGCTTCTGAATGGGGCAATACAGGTTGAGGCTGTGCTCAAACTGTTGAGCATAGGATTCTGTGTGTGTGTGAGTGTGTGTGTGTGTGACTAGAGATTTATCCCAGGGCCTTAGCACTGAGTTACATCATCAGCCCTTTATTTTTCATTTTTTATTTTGAGACAATCTTGCTAATTGCTAAGTTGCCCAGGCTGGGCTCAAACTTAATGATCCTCCTGCCTCAGTCTCCCAGAGTGCTGGAAATACAGGCATGTTCCATCACGCCTGGTTGAATGTAGGACAGCTCTCCTCTGGGCCTGGCCTGGCACCCCTGGGTGGCGGACTACAGAAACCAAAAGCAGCTCCTCAGAATCTGAAACTGAAAGACATTTATGAGGTATGAAGGGAAAAGCTATTTTGGCCCCAACTTCAGATCAAAAACCTGAGACTCAGAATGTCTCAATCCCTTGCCTAAAGTCACAAAATTAGTTTGAGTTAAAAGCAGAAATCAAAACAAAAATGCACCTATCATAAGCCAAGTGATTTACATGCTACGTGCATTATGCCATTTAATCCTACCTAACCCTTGAGAGAGGCACTGTTGTCATCCCACTTTGGGGATTAGAAATAAGGCTTGGAGGCCAAATGACCTGTCCAAGGCAACACAGACTATGACCCATATCTCTAAGCCCAAACTCTAATCTTCAGTCACTACCTCCCTCTTCAGTGGTGACTCTAAACATACTTCTAGTATAGCTGAGGTTGGAAAAGGCGGACAAAGGTGTATGCTGCAGAGCTCACTGGGATGAGGGGGGAGACAGTGAGGGATTTCACTCAGAAGGTCAAGTCCTCCCAGAGAAAAACAAGGAAAGGGCTTGTGCATAATAAAGTGGGAAGGAGGATAACCAGGAGGATTCTGCACATAGAAACCCAAAAGGTAAAGTCCTGTTGCAAGGACTGCCAGTCACAGCCACACAACTTGAAAAAGAACCAAAGTTTGCAATGTGGTTCTGGATCATTGATGTCAAAACACGATGATATGGCCGGGGATTTAGCTCAGTGATTCCAGTGCCTGCCTCACAAGCAAAAGGTCCCGAGTTCGATCCGCAGTACCAAAAAAAAAAAAACACAGTGATCATTTTACATTCCCCAGATCACTCCCTCTTCATGAGATTATTTCTGGTTTTGCTTGTCCTCACACCAAACGATACAGAGCACAGTCCCAGAAGAAGAGGGGTATGATTCCAAAATAAGTCCCACTTTCATCTCCTCGGTGGGAACAAGAGGACTCAGAGAGCAGATATCTTTCAGTGTTCCGGTGCTGGTGTTTATCCAGAGTTCAAAGACAACATCCACAGATGCAAGCTAATTATGCAAATAGGGTCACTGCTGACAGGCAAGAACTGCAGCACTGTAAGGACTAAAAGGACATCTGCCCGGAACCAGGGAGAAAGGCAAAAGCCATTTGCAGAAGCCATTTTGTGTGCTGTGTGCATTTTATATTAGTACCTTTGGAACCAGCAGCTCTAGCAAAACCAACCAACTTGATGAGCGTCTTTTGTAGTGTCAGGGTTTGACTGCTGTAGGCCATTCGTGTCCTGGAGCCCAGAGCCGTCCTGATGTGCTTCCTATGAAAATGATTCCCTGAGCTTCTGAGAGGACTGTGAACAGTTTCCACACCCAGGAGAGCCAATCGAATAAGCAAAAAGCAACTATGAGTCAAAACATAAGGAGACAGCTAAAACAGGCCTGCAGGCCAAAAGAGGAATTTGAACAAATATTGCCTCCACAGGACTAGACCCAGGTTCCTGCTCCCCCTGCCTTCTCCCCAGTTCCTCAGGAGATGTTTTATGTGTCTGTCAAGGAGAGTGGAGGACCACGCTGCACGTAGAGGACATGTCAGTCACAGCCAGAATGCGCACACCAGCTTCCAAGACAAGGACCAGAACAGTCAGACAGAGGGGTGGCAGTGCTGTGAAGGAAGGCTAATTTAGATATCAAAACACATGCCCAAATATTCTGTTTTTCACATCCTATTTATAAACTGATTTTTTTAAAGCTAAGGTTGTTTTTAGATGTTGGTGAATTTGGGAGCTTAGGCCATTTTCATTATGGGAGTCTCCAACAGAGGACCAGATTTTAAAGCACCAGCCAAAAAAAGGATTTGGGATCCCTGTACCAGCTCTGTTCCCAGCCACTAGAACCTTACAAGATTTGGAGAAGTGATCTAATAGCTAGGATGATGAGTTTTGTCCCAAATGTGTTATTTGCTAGCTATATTTCTTTTGGAAAAATGAAAAAGGAAACTTGGAAAAGTTACAACACCTCCCTTGACTTCAATTTACTCATCTGTAAAATGGGGACCAAGTAGATCTCTTGGTGCAATTAAATGTGATCATGCATGGCAGCTCTGCGGATGGCACTGAGTGCATGGAAGTGTTCAATAAATGGTAACCATTAGCAATAAAAGGATGTGGAGGCACAATTCAAATACAAAAATAACAAGCTAGGCTCTATTGTGCAGAAGGGAGAGAAGGAAACAATGAGAGAGTGTTTCAGTCATTAGAAGATCTTCGTCACAGAGAAAAGGTCCTGAAAAGGGGAAGCACAGAGAAATGTCATCAGGGTGTAGACAGTAAAGTGCCAGGGCTCTCGAGTCATGTGTCCCTAAGTTCAGCTGCTGGCCCCACTGCTTCTTGGCTGTCTGAACTTGGGGCAACCTAACTCACCTTTCTGGGGCTTCTTTACTCACCTAAAGGTGGAAACAACACGAGGCACTCTGTAGGGTGGTTGAGAAGATTGAGTGAGATGCTGGAGTGCAGAAAGGGGCCTGGAAATGGTAGCTGCTGGGGAGTTTGCAGGGATGACAAAGGCTGGAAAGCAGGGTGAGAAGGAGAAATGTTTAACATAAGAACAGAGCATCACTAGCTGCCATTTACCAGACATGTGCTAAACGCCAGGTCCTGAGCTGATCCCTCGGGCTCAGTCAGGTCCGCCATAGGGTGCTTAAGAGCACAGTGGAGTGTGGTGACTTGGATTCAAGTCCAGGCTGCATTTGCTCACTGTGTCACCATGGGCGGGCAAGTCATTTGGGCTATGCAACCTTTAGCTTCCTCCCTTGTAAAGCGCAGGTATAAACTGTGCCTTCCTTGTGTGGTGTCGGGGGAGTAAATAAGATATGGACATAAAGTCATTAGCACGTGCCCAGCATACAGAAAACTCTCTGTGAGGTTGACTATTACTCTTAGTATTTACGTGCATTTTCTTATTTAATGCTCACAACACCCCATGAGCTAAATGTTATTGTCCCCTCCTTATAGATCAAAAAACTGAAGCTCAGAGGATAAATCGTCACAGTTAAGAAGCAGTGAGGCCAGCTCTGAAAGACTAGAAACTTCCTTGCTCTTGTTACCTCTAGAGCTGATAATCAGTACCAGAGTTGAGCTGATAGGACAATTATTTTAAAATGCCATAACTCTCATCAGTCTTTTCTTTTCTGGTTATCCCTACCACCTACCCACCTCCTCTACTCAAGGTCTAATGCTCAGGGCGTCTGCACCCCAGAATGCAGCGGCCAAGCACACTGGTGTTGCCCCTCTGGGGACCAGCATTGACACGATTTACGAAATGTCCATTCTGACGCGTAAGAAGGTCTGACATGGACAAGCTTCCGGCTGACCGGTGATTTCCATAACAACTCCTCCTCCTTGTTGCCAATTAACAGAAATTAAATCTCCCGGGCACACGTTGTAATTTAGAAACTACACGGGGTGATTAGCTAATCCCTGTTGGACATGCCAGTATGGCCTGCAGGATCCAGGCCATCATTCCCCTCGCTCCATCTCATTTAAAATCACAGAAGGTTTTTCGACAGGGTATGGTGGCACTCGCCTGTAATCCTAGCACTTGGGAGGCTAAGACAGAAGGATAGCCATGAGTACAAGGCCAACTTGAACTACATAGCAAGACCCTGTCTCATAAAAAAGTTACAGATGGTTTTCTCCCTGGGTAAAAATCAATGTCATATCATTCATTTATTTATTCATTTTTTTGCTCAAAAAATATTGACTAGGTGCCTACTGTGTGCCAGGGATTTTCCCTACAGTTGGGAGAACAACACAGGTAAGCTTCTTACCATAGTAAGGGCAGTGATTGATGAACAACTGCACAGGATCTCTATATGACAGATGGCATGAAGCACTGAGACAGGAGAGCTGAGGGAGGTGAGCTACATAGTGGAGGCTGGCCTGGGAAGGCTCTTTCAAGGAGGCGACATCTGAAGCTCGACCTGGGACTAAGAAAGAAGCAGACATGCAGCCTGGTGGGAAGAGCAGAAGCAACCTCACTGTTTTCAGGAAACTCCCCATGAGTGCTTCCATTAACAGCCCTTCATTTGTCAGGCATTTTTATCAAGCTATAAGAATTCATTGAAGGAACAATTGGAGCATAGATGAACACCCCCCCACCCCACCCCACCCCACCCCCGCCACAAGAGGGACCTTCATAGAAGGATGCACTCCCCGGAGCTGCTCCTGGAGTCATCACAAGCAGCAGTGCAGGTTCTCTTTTCTCTATCCCATTCCCCACTTCTAAAGCAAGTGGCTTGGCTTGTGGACCAGCTTTCCAGGACTAGGATCCTAGAACGCACCTTCCAGAGGGACAGACACAGCCCTTTAAAGCAACAACTGTGAAGCAAGTAAAAAGCAATCTGTCACTTTTTTAAATTTAAAAAAAAGTCAAAATAGTCATTTGGAATTGTGTGGACAAGGCATGAAATGTCATCTCCCTGGTTATCATCAGGATATACTCTGAATTTCCATGCCCACTCATACATTTAGAAAATGCTTATTATGACTTGTAGTGTCTCTCTCTCCCCGCCCCCCTCTCTCTCTCTGTCCTGCCTCTTTTTCTCTGTCTCTTCTCTCTCTCCCTCCCTCTCTCTCAGCAGTTAGGAGCCCGGGTTATAGAATTGATCCACCTGGCCAGGGATTTAGCTCAGTGGTTCCAACACCTGTCTCAAAAGTGCAAGGACCTGAGTTCGATCCCCAGTACCAAATAAATAAATAAAACGGGAAGCTCAGCCAGTCCCAGCACCCAGAGGGAAGCTCCCCAGCCTCCATCCCAGGCTCCTAGTGCAGTGAAGCTCAGCTGGTCCCAGCACCCGGAAGGAAGCTGGGACAGAGGCGTCAGGGCCCTGAGCAGTGGACCAAGGCAGTGTGTGCAGAGTGTGGCCTCAGAAGACTCGCCTGAGTCGTTGCTCACTTTCTGTGCCAGGTATTGGGAGTGTGGGCTTGCTGTCTCCCCCAAGGCTGAGTGAGCTGCTTCTGGGGTTGTTGGGCAGCCAGTGCCCAGAAAGCTCCCCGTGTGTTTGCACCCAGCTGTGCACAGAGCAAAGGGCTCCGACATTTCACATCACTGTTGTCCCAAGCTTGGCCACAGAGATCCCAGCAGATGCGCTTGGCTTCCGAGGTTGCCGCTTGGTTCCCCGGGCTCGCCTCACCTGCCACACCCCGGCTGGCAGCTGGAGGGCCGCGTGGCCCTGAAGAGTTTCGCTTCACTTCCCTCTATTTTGGTTTTGCCATCAGGGCCTCATTTCCTCTTATTGCTTATAATTCGCTGTGTTATTTCATCAGTGCATGGTGGTTACATTCATGGTAAGGTCAGTACATTGTGGGGAAATCTGTAAACCGTGGATTGCTCTCAAAGTCACTTCTATGGAGCACACAGTCCCTGTCCCCTGGCGTTGCCTGCCCAAGGCCCGGCTCTGTCTGGATGATTCTTTCTTTGTGGCCGGTGCAGTGGGCAGTGGGGCACAGTGTGAGGGCCCAGCAGCATCCGGCCAGGATGGGGTGCGGGTGTGCAGTCAGGGAGGGATTCCAGGACAGTCTGGTGCAGTCAGGAGCCGCAGCTGTTCGTGGACACCAGAAAGATGGTTCCTGCAGCTTTGCAGGGGCTGTGTGCAGCTTGCAGCCTGGTGCAGGATTTGGGGCCCCAGGAGTGATGTCACCCAGGGACAGACTCACCCTGCTCTCTGCCCAGCTCAGCATGCGGAGAGGAGGAAAGCACTCGGGGACTGTGCACACCAGGGCAGTGTGGGAGGGAGGTCAGGTCTCAGCCTGTGGTCACCCGCCCAGAATGACATCACTCACCTGGCACGAGGCAGCGACTCACTGGCCTCTCAGGGAGCAGCAGCCCCTCTGGTGGAGCCCATAGCCCTAGCCAGAGATGCTGAGCTGACCCAAGCGTTAATGGTGGACACCCAGCCATCAGGATCCATTCGTTTTTCAGAGCCGCTCAGTGAAGCCAGGTGAGGTGGTGCAGCTCTGCTACCTAGCACTCTGGGAGGCCCAGGCTGGGTGATGGCAACTTAATGAGAAGACTCTGACAATCACAATCACACATTAAATGGGCTGCTGATGTGGCTCAGTGAGAAGGTCCTGAATTTAATCCCCAGTACTGAAAATAAGTTTTACTGATTTGTAAAGACCTCAATCCATGGGCAGGGCTGGACCATACACCCCCAGGAACCTCCAGCCTCTGCTGTCCAAGATGCTCTGTGGTTTCATATTTTAAGAGTAAAATTTAATAGAGAGGAGAGAATGTTCGTCCATCTCCAAGTAGGCAGGCTGGGGCTGTGCTGTCCTGTCCCTCTGCCTTCTGAGCGGAGACAGACAGCAGCCAGAGCAGACTGTCCCCAGGTGAGCCCAAAGACCTGCAGAGCTGATGTCTGGGAGGTCACCTGGAGCTCAACCAGGATGACATGCTCTGCCCTGCAGACTCTACAGAAGGAGCCCATCGCTGGCCCCATTCCTGTGACTATGACCGGAGTCTCCGCTGCCAGGCTTCCACCCTAAAAAGTAGCATTGATGACACAGACACCGGGGACCCTGGAAGCAGGAGGGCAGAGGCTGCTGAGCCAACCGTGTCACTAGGGCCCTGAATGTGTGGGGTTGAGCTTGACAGGCCAGGTCCCCACTCACATAATGAGATGGTAGGAGAGCTGAGGAGTGGCACACCCCCTCCCAGCAGGGAAGACACAGCCTGAACCCCGAGATGCAGACAGGGAGGGGGCACCTAGGGGAGGCCACGGCCCAGTGGGTTTCCTGCGACGGTGCCCTTCTCCTGTCCTTCATTCAGACTGCACACGTTATCTTACTGTGATAAATACATCCTGTCTGGCAACACAACCTGGATTACCTACTGAAGAAGCCAATGAAAAATGGCCGGGATCTTTCTAAGGTTTCCCCTTCTGCATAGCGCAAGATTCATCAGCCCCTCTCAGGACTGTGTGGCCAAAGGCAAGTCCGACTCCACTGGTGTGAACCCTGCAGGCCAGCTGCCTGTGGGGACGAGAGAGGAGCAGTGGCCAGGGGCGTGGGCAGGAGCCACTAAGCACAGTGCTCTGGGGATGGGCACACACAAGGAGAAGGCACTTCAGGCCACCACGCTGACCCTTTTAAACACTAAAATTTTAAGTTTTATTAAAAGCTAGTTCTATTATTTATATAAATCCAAGAAATAAGGGCAATTGTAAATACCAAAACAAGAGGCAGCATAAGTGAAGGAAACAGTGGGAGGGGCCAGGAGCTGGCCCAAGGCGGAGCTCAGGAGGTGACACCGACCGCTGTGCAACCACCGGGTGCCCCAGCACTGCAGCAGGTGAAGGGGCTGCCACGGACTCTGGCTGTGGTCCCAGTGCTGGGCAGGAAGCTGCAGGTGGAGCTGGCTCGGGCTCCACATGTGGGACTTCAGCTGGGGCTGGAGCTGGTCCTGCAGTTCCAAGAGAAGAAAAAGTCATCAACTGTCCATGTTCCCTCCCAGGGCAACACCTCTCCACTGCCCATCAGACAGCTCTGCGCACAAAGCCTCCCCAGGAAGTCCTCCCAGACCATGACAGCTGAGGTCTCAGTGATCCCAGGTAACCCCAGCACCCACCTGGAAGCTGTCTCTGTGTCTGAAGGCCCAGCCCTCCCCTCATGCCCACAGGCCCACACCCTGTCCTCCTCATGCGTGGGCTGTGCCTCAGTGGGCTCAGCTTGCTCCAGCTGGGCCAGGAGTTCAGCTGGTGGATTCTCCTGGGAGTGCAGCTCCACCAGGAAGTGGAGGACAAAAAAGGAGGACCGGAAAGGCAGGTAGGAGGCAGAGTGAGAGGCCCGGCCTTTCCTCCCATGCTGCCTGTCCAGGGAACATGCGGAGATGGCCAAGTAGGCCTCCTGGCCCAGCTGCGCGTGCTCCAGCCCCACCCTCTCCATGCCCAGTGGGGCAGTGCTGGCCCAGGCAGCCCGAGAGCCTAACAGGAGGCTCCATGCTCTGTGGTGCGACCACCTCTGCCTTGTTCAGGGCAGCCCAACACACCGTCTGCCCACCCGTCCCCACTGTCAGCTGCATGAGGACAGAGTCTGGTGTCTGTGCGTGCTACACTCAAAGGCACAGGGCCACTGCTCTGTAACGATCTGAGACGTGGGGGACAGTGGGCATCTGTCCCGCCCACCTCTCCTCAGGCTTCAGCTCTGCAGTGCTGTGCTGCCCAGTGTCTATGCCGCTCCCAGGCTCCTCTTGCACTGCTGTGGATCCACATCTAGGGAGGCCGGAAAAGTGCCATCTACTGCAGTGCGAGGAATGCTTGCTCAGCTGTCCAGGGTGACTGAGGACCCCAAACAGCACTGAAGCCCCAGAGGGCAGGGGTTGCATCTGCTCTGGCTACTGGTGATCACAGCCAAGCCCTGGGAAAGGTCTGCACACAGTGTGTCTTCACATACATCCATGGAATGGGGACCCCACCTGCTCTTCCCTGATGTCAGTGGGCCTGGGCCCTTGGCATCCCCACAGACTCCTGCTCTGGGAAGACCAGAGGCCTGCCGAGTCACTCTGTGGTCTCCTTTACAGGGAACAGACAGCCTTCCCCTGTGCAGGGCTCAGTGGGGCAAAGCACAGCCGGCCAGGGATGGAAGGGAATCCGGTAGGCCCAGGTCAACACTGCCCTGGAGACCCCAGTTCTGCCCCGCAGTGATGCCAAGAGCCCGATTTTCTCAGGGTCCTGCTGCTCAGAGTTTCGAGCAGGCTGAGGCAGGGCTCATACCTTCCTGAGACTTGGGGCCACAGTAGCCAAGTGCCGCTGGGTGCCAACCACAGAGCTCACCTTCCCACCATCCCCTCCTGCAGGGCGGGAATGCAGGCCCCAGAGGGGTCCAGGAGGGAGTCCATGTGGATGGGGTGGCTGTCCAGGAAGTCCCATTCTGGGGGCTCCCTTGGGGGGGGTGCTGCATGCCTGCCAGTGCCATCCTCACCATGCAGTCCTCTGCTCGGCTCTCCTCCCATTGGGCCCCAATCTGGGATGGAACAGAGGGGAGACATGGAACTGGGGCCCACCCAGGCCATCAGGAGGGCTGGAGGCTGAAGCCCAGACCACTCTGCAAGTCGCCATCATGGCTCGTACCAGAAGGGGCACAAATGGGCCTGGCAGAAAAGCGATGCATGTTAGAAGGTAATTTCAGAAGGGACACACAGAAATGCTACCGATTCATGGCTCATTAACAAGGAGAGGTCATGGCCTGGGGCATGAAGAGCCCACCCACCCTCAGGTCCCGTGGTGGAGAGAGAAACCGAGGCTCAGCCTGGCTCCAGGCCTCCTACAAGGCCAGCCTGTCCCTGGTGTCTGTTAATGGCTCAGAAAAAGTCAGGCCCACTTCCTGGTCCTGAGAGGCTGCCCGGCTGTGCTCACTGCCACGTTTGCAAGTCGAGTAGCCCCTGTAGGTACCACATGGGCCCTGGCCAGGAGTTGCCCTGAGGTGACACAGCAGAATAAAGCCATGACAGGATGGAAGTGACACAGTGTCCTGTGTGCAGCTCTATGGGGACAGTGCCCGGCAGCAGGCAGCAAGCACAAGGCTCTGCCTGACCACAGTTTGTGCTGTTTCTGCCCCGGGTAACCTTGTGCTCCAGAAACACAAACAGCTCTGTCTCAGGCTTCTACCCCAGAGGACAGGAGAAGGCCCTGCGGGCTGCGGATCATCCCTGGGCACTGCCCTTCTCCTCCTCTCAGCCCCGTCCTGGGGGCACAGGCCAGGGCCCTGGGCTCACAGCCTCCCACACCTCCCCCTGCCCAGGAGGAGCCTCCCTCATGACCTCGTCCCCCACCCTCCTCAAAGTGAGGAAGAAGGGCGGGACTTACACCGGGGACTCACAGCGGTGGCCGGGCCTGACTGGACCTGTCCTGGACTCGGTGGCCCCGAGTGTCTGGCGTCCAGGTCCCGGGAGATCTGCCCTGGGCTCCCGCTCATCTCAGGTCCCCAGGTCTCTGGGTCTGGTGAGACCCGCCCTGTGCTGCCCCTGATGGCCAGGCAGCTCCTGGTGAGTGGCCTGAAGCATGGGGACTTAGCCATCCATCCTCTCACTCGTGCCCAAGTGCTTTCCCTGCGCGGGGTCCTATTGCTGCGGCCTCAAGGCCTGGGAAAGCAGCACAGCATGATCGCTGCTGACTCTCTCCAGCCAAGTGACTGTTAGGCAGCCGTCGCTGGACTGTGCTGCCCAGTGACTCCAGGGTTCCGAGTTCTGTTTGGACCTGTCGCCAAGGAAGTGAGGTCGCAATGCTAGGGTCATAAGCCAAACCACCACCTCTGATGAGAAGACCCCGGGGCCCCTTCCTTTTATAGTGGAACACATCTATCTGTGTACTCCTTAGAAACAGCAATGAGAAACCAGAAAAGCTGCCTGTGATATTAGAGTTTGATAAATCAGAAGTTTTAATTCGGCAAATGTGTAGATGCTTAAGATGCAGCAGGCACAGGGAGAAGTGTGCTTTCCCATCCAAAGGGTCCATTCTCTCTCAAGACACAGTGCTCATGTCAGCACTTAGAGATCTGATGGATTTGAGGATGATTTTCTTTCCTGGATTGACTTCAATTGCCTTTCAATTCCAATAGGGACTATGGAGATGATCCCAAAATGTCCAATATGATTTTCTTTAAAGGATACAAAAGTTTCAGCTGATAACCCCTGGGTGGCCAGGAGTGGAGGATTCACAGCAGGTTGTAACTTTCAAGTGCACATGGATAGCTACTTGAGCACAGATACCGAACGCAACACCAAGTGCAGTATGCAGTGCAGAGACAGTGTGAGGGGACAGCAGTCAGTCAGTCTTTGTGAAACCTCCCACCCAGCGGAGGTGCAGAACACTTTCACGCATCACTTGGGAACGTCTCTTGTGGCGCTGCTATCCCCTCCTGTCCTCTCATCCCAAGCTGACCACGTGCTTTTTGTCCCTGGTGGAGTAGAGAGGGTGGAGCTGGAACCATTCAGTAAAAATGTTTCCGGCAGGTCTTCTTCAAGCAGTAACACCAGGCTGGGATCCCTGCGCGCTGCTCCTCCTCAGTGGTGGCACCGTCATGGGGGTGGAGCACAGCTGTCCCGCATCCTCTGCTGATGGCCATTCATTCGGCTCCCAGGGTTGACCACTGAGCAGTTCCCACCAGCATCACTCAGGCAGGTGTCTTTTCAACCATGGATTCTTCTTCCAGGAGACACACTTGCATGTCTGTTTATTTGCTTTATATCACTATTTTTTGCCTACTTTTTTATTTACAACATTTCATTCCCCTTTGATGTTTCTAATGAAATCTAATAATAAATTCGGGTTATTATCTTTAAAATAAATAAATAAATAAATAAAACGGGCCGGGGATTTAGCTCAGTGGTTTTGCTGCCTGCTGCGCAAACACAAGGAGCTGAGTTCAATCCCCAGTACCAAATAAATAAATAAATAAATAAATCAAGCATCTGAGACAGGTTTCTGTGCCAAAAGAAACTTTAGTAATGACTATTAACAGCGAGCACGGTTTAATGATTTGTTTCCATGCACAGTATTTTCCATTCTTTGAGATAATCAAGAAGCATGGTCACAATAAATAACCTTAGAGGGGTCTCTTATTTATGGTAATAGCATGAGCCAACCGTTACAGAATTCCTGCTACATCTCTGACCCTGTTCTGTGTGCTTTACTTATACTGATTCATTTTAAAAATCTTGCCACAACCATACAAAGAAAATGCTATTTCTAGCCCCATGTCACTAGGCAAGGAAATGAGGCCTGGAGAGATTAATATCCATGAGTTGTAAGAGTAAGAATGACGGAGTTTGGAAACCAACTCCAGTCTGTGGCTGCTGTTTGCAGCCTCTTTTAAGGTGGGACGAAGCTGTCCTGCAGGCGTCAGTGTTTCTCCTTCAAATAGACCTGTCTTCTGAGAGCTTGGTAAACGAAGAATTATTACCTGCCTGTTCCTCAGACCACCAGCCTGTGGACACAGCACTAATAAGAGCTGATTCCCAGCACTGCACTGTGCCAGCCTTGGGAAAACTCGCCTCTCTCACTTGCAGGGTTTTCAGGTGCCTATTAAAATGTCCGTCGCTCTTAGAGTAGAAGTTCTTTCTACATCATTTAGCACAACCTGGGACGAGAGATTAATGTGGCAGCCAGCTTTCCCTTGACAGTTACTTCCTTATTACTTCTCTGGCCCAGCACTCGCTCTCAGGAACGCTGCCTCACATAAATGTAGTTAAGAGAGCCAACAAAGCACCACGATTCCCATGGGAATTCCCATTCCGGATGCAGCAATCTCAGACAACCTTGCCTCCAGTCTCAGAGGGACACTTTTCTCCAAGCTGCTGACACCAGGACTGATGTACAGACCCACATGGCCATTTCTGAGACAGGAACAAGTTGGCCCTTCTCTCCAGGCAGATGCCCAGTATCGCCACAGGTACCATCCTTGGAATGAGGAAGAAGCAGGATATGTGGAAGGTGGACCTCCTTCTCCTTTAAGGCTAAAATTTTTGAACAAAAAAAAAAACCTGAAACCCCCTGTCCCTGTTCTCCTGTGCCCATTCCCCTGTCCGCATTCAGTCATGCTCAGTGAAGAGAGCATGTCTCCAAATCCTGTGTGATTTTTTGACCCTGTGAGCCACAGACCACCTCCCAGTAACCATGGACTTTGTATCCAAACCTGCATCTGCTACTGAATGCAAAGCAGCCACCAGCAGCGCAAGGACAGAGGAGTAGGTGCTGCATGGTGCCTGTGCCCCTGAGAGCTCAGAGGAGACCAGTTCTGAGGTGGAAAGGGGCTGGCTGCTTGAAAGCTTGGGTTCCTCTAGTACATTCAGTCTCTGGAGCCACACAGATCATAGCTCTCCTTTTAGAGACAGAAAGTTTGGATGCAACTCCAAGTATTGGTGTGGTAAGATTCCCACAAACTGCTTGCAAGATCTCTGACTGGCCCACACTTTGCCCCAAAGAATGAAGCTGTAATCATTATTCATTTCTCCCAAATTAAAAAACAAACTCGTTTCTTCAGCACACATCAATCCCTGGATAGAAAAGAAATCAAGCTCTAAATGAAAGAAATTAGGCAAGAATGGAAAACTCTTTCTCCCAATATTTCCTTTGTTACTGGGTTTACATGGGAACTCACTTGTGAACAAACTTTGAGGCTGGGGTATTAGAAGGCAAGTCTTAATAAATTTTATCAGGCCAATTTTCCATCATTCTTTCAGCTGTCTTCTTTCCTCCTTCAGCATGGTCATTTTGGACTTCATATGCATTCAGAAAGCCAAAAGCCAAGGACTGGCAGCAAAGCCATGGAGTCCAGCTGATTTCTGTCTCTTTCTCCTCAAACTCACAGCCCCCAGCACAGGGCCACCAGAGGTGTTCGTTTGCACTTCCCTCCTGACCGGCTTCAGTCTAAGGAAGGGAAAAGGAACAGCAGACTGGGCCATGAGGGAGTCACACTGGTTACACACTTGGGGACCATCGGGATGCAGGTTGAGTTTGATAATGAAAATAAAATACTTGAGGCCTCGGGGGAATCCTGGGTGCTCATGAATTTTAACTTCTTATTTCTGAAATAATTTCAGACTTACATGTTTGCTAAAAATGCACAAAATATTCCCATGAACGCTTCTGCTAGGTTTCCCAAATATTAACATTTTACTATGTTCTTATTGATTTTTTTCTGAACCATTTGAGAGTAAGTAAGCTGAAGAAAAAAATAACCATTTATCTCTAAACATTTCAGGGTGCATTTCCTAAAAACAAAGACATGCTCTTATATAACCACATACAACTAGAAAAATCAGATCAACATTGATATAGTTCTACTAACTGGGCACAGATCTTATTTAGTTTTCCTATTTTTTTTCAATTATCCTACTATTTTTCTTTATAGAAAAAAAATTTTTTTGCAAAACTCCTGTCTAGGATCCCTTCCAGGTCCACATATTGCATATAATCATCATATCTCTTTAGTTTCCTTTAATCTGGAATGCTTGCTTAAAATTCATTGTCTTTTATGGTCTTGATATTTTGAAGAATATAGGCCATTTATTTTTGAATGCCTCTAAATTTGGATTTGTCTGCTATTTCTTTATCTGTAAATGTTGATTATTTGGCTTTGGCAGTAACAGATGATATTACCTAGGATCAAACAGGAGACCCTGAGTCCATACTGATATATATATTTGGGGGGTACCAGGGATAGAACTCAGGACCTTGTGCTTGCAAGGCAGGCGGAGGAACCACTGAGCTAAATCCCCGGCCTCATACTGATATAAATAGGTGAGAAAGAAAGGAAAGCTCTTCTTTACTGCAATAGAATGCCAAACAGTAAGTGTAGAGAGATTGATAGAATTTAAAAATCACCATGTGGAAAGGGAAGAAGGGAAAGGAAAAATTATGAGAAAAGAAAAAAAATGGAAACAAAGTCTATGTAAATAGGGAAGGGTGGAGGGGGTGAAGGGTGCACAGGTAATGGGGAAAAAATAAGAACAAAAATACAGCATGTACAGGTACAAGCACCCAATGATAAATGTAAACGTATTGTATACCTAAAATTGTACCAATAAAAGAATTTAACGAAATAAAAAATTTTTTTAAAAATCACCATGTGGCAATCACTATAGTAATAATTAGTCAGAAAAGAATTATCAATAGATGTTAAAACTAGTGGATGAAAACTCGAAGAGCTTCAGAGTATCTCAAATGATACTTATTAATCACAAAGAGGAAAATTACTTTACTGTTGAAAAACTTGGTAGACGCCACCTTAAAAGACCAACCTTAACATACCAGCACTGGGAAATAGAGACCATGTTGGTAAACCTCCTGATATGATAGACTGAGAAGGACACAGCATCCATTATGAGAAAAAAAAAAAAAAACTCCTGCACAAGAGGCTTAAAATTTTTAAAGACCTATAGTTCTCCCCAGGATGCTTCTCACACAATAAAGTCTAAAATCTCTTTTGCCTTCACAGAGCCTGCCTTGGAAATCATCTCAGGAAGAGCCAGAAAGAACTGGGGTGCTGAAGAGAACAATTTGCTTGAATGGAAACTGGTCCATAAAACTTTGTGGAGCATGTCACCTTCCTCGAACATCGGGCATGACACGGGAATACCAGCATCTGGCCTCCAAGACAGAGGGTAATAGGAGAAAGACTCAACCTGTCATCACCTCAGGATTCATGGTGGAGGGGCCAGGATGGAGACAAGCAAGGAAGGCCTGTGCTGTGGCAGGTTACTCTAGACTCCTGTCCCCCCTTTATTCCCTGCTTCAAAACCAAACTTGATCTTGCCAATTTGTCACAGCTCAGCACCAATCTAACAAAGGAAAAGTCCAGCATCAAATGCCTTCCAGCTCTGGGTGTGTCCTGTCTCTAGCTCAAATTTAGAGCAAGCCAGAGAATGATAGGATATTCTTTGCCCAGATGGTTGATCCAATACTTCTTCACTCTGTCCCCTAGCACCCCTACCTCATCCCTGACTCCCCACCAAGCATCCCACATCCCTCTGCCACATCCTCATTCTTTTCCATTCTAGTTCCACTCTGCTTCCTCTTTCTGATCCAGGGGATACCTATTAAAATATAGTGATCAAGGAAATAAAGACCTGGTGCACAAAAAAGTCTCAGACAAGAAAAATCCATGGTGTTATAAGACAGATACCGCAGAGTGCAAGGCTATTTCAAGTAGTAAGATACACAATCAGATATAACTGTGTATCCTCTTTATATTTATAAATAAGTTGCCATGAAAAACAAGCCATTGGAAGACATTCTACAGCTGACTTTTAAAAATTATATATTTTTTCATATATATATTATATACATTAAATACAATTTTTAAACCACCTGTGTTAACCTGAGAGAGACATTGTACAGATAAGTGAAACTCACAAATACACTAAGACTTTTTGGACATATATTTTCATCTCCCCTATCATAAGACATCAATAAGAATTTCATATTCTTAAAGTGTATCTTGCCCTAACTACTAAAGATAATAACAGGAATATATGCTGCCCTAATCTCTGAAGATAATGATAGGAATGCAGCATCGCTGGGATATGTTGATGGTTTAAAGTTCGGGATTTTAATTTCACACTGATGTATCCTGCTTTTTATTCACCTTGCTTATAAACAGGAGCAAGCACCAGCAAAACTATAATCAGAGTAAGGATTGCATTTTGTTTTGTATTTACACGTAATTTTTCTCCTGTGTGAAATTTTTTTTCTGCCGTCACATGCAGGACTTAAACTAGCACCTATTTTGTATGGGGATGAATAACTTCTACTTCTTAACCACATCCTCTTCTCAGTTCACCACAGGAGAAGGTGATAATAAGAAGGCCCAAAACGTTAGCATTATCTGCCAAAGTTGTGGGTGAGAAGGCAAGAGGTACAACTGAACTACAGAAGGGCGAACTGGAAGATAACGACGCTTCTCTCACACATGCTCAGATTGGGCTGCTGATTCAGTCATCCTTTTCTCTGACTGCTGTGCCTAAATGGTCTCTTCCTCTGGGAGGAATTCAGATTGGATACTCTTGCCTCAGCAGTAATCAATATAGGGATGCTGCCCTGGAGTTCTGGAATCTATTTATTCCTACCATGAGGCCCTATCACTACCTATCCACAGGTTTAAGTGATTTTTCTTTCCAAGGTAAATTCCACAATGATGTGTGTAAAAGTTAAGTGTTGGCAGGGTGCCCACATAAAACCTGGGGCGGGGAGGCCACATAATGTTTAGGGCCCAGAAGCCACTGACCACTTTGACTACTAACAGCCCGTCATCAAGGCCAACTTACCTACATTTCCATCTTCACACATTGGCTTCCGCCTCTTGCAATTTGATTAACAGGGAAAAACCACTCCCAATTTTTATACATGCTATTTTTTAAGTCTCTGGGGACTTTCTGTGACTCATAAGGGAGAGTTTCATGGGGATTTAGCTCTTTCTTTGAACCTATTTAGCCAGTAAACCAAACATTTTCTAGAAAACAAAATGAAGAATCTGACTTCTTCCCAGCTAAACCCAGTTTAGGAAAAGCTTCCTGTTTTGTAAAGCATTCATCTTTGGACTTTCAGCTCCAGCACAGTCCCAAATGGTCATGCATCAAACAGCGGTAGAGGGGGTAGGGAAGCTGGCAGGGATGAATTTGAATGCTTTTTTTTTTTTGTATGGGGATCAAACTCAGGTCCTTGCACTTGCAAGGCAGGCAGCGAAACCACTGAGCTAAATCCCCAGCCCCTGAATTTGGATGCTTACAGTGAAGTCAGCTCAGAATTTGCCTACAACAGACTTCTACGCAGGAAGTCTGAGTTTCACCTCCTCAAATTGTTGCTTCTTATTACTATGTCTGGTCAGGGGGCAGTGGTGTTGTTTAGGTGAAAAACAAAGAAAATGATGGGGAAAAAAATCACTCCTCCAAAGAAATATAAGCAGAAAAGCTATAGATTTTGTCTCTGCTTACTCTTTTTAAGGACAGTATTTTTTAATAGACCAAAAGAGTCATAAATTAATGTCTGTGAATGTTTATGAGAAGGGTATAATGCATTAGTCAGTATGGAATATTATATAAATAAACCTTATATACACAAAATATATAAACAAAAATTATTTCACAGGAAAGTGAATAGTTAAGGATTTCCAAGCTTTTAATATCTTTGTTCCAAAAAATAGAGAGTTCCAGGGATGCTTATTTCCCTAGTATATTCCACTGCCAAGCCAAGAACTTCAGCAAGTTGTTTGCTGTTTGCTTCCAGGGTTTGTAATGTACAGCAAACTATATGGGTTACATTAACAGGTCTGCCTCATATGTTGGTTTTGCTTATACATATGGAGTTATCAGAGATTTGTTCCACACTTTGCATCCTGAAAAACCCAAAGGAATTTTCTAATAAGAGGAAAAATATACAGAATATAAGTTCACTATTGGGTAACTCTCAGATCTGTACCACTCAATGCTTTCTGTAAAACTGAGTTAATGTGATATTTGATATCAGAGTTATCGTCTCTCACCTAAATATCTAGTATTAGATAATGTCAGTCCTGGGAGCACATATTTTTGTCACATCCTTTTTTCTTGAGCTTGACATGTCCTAGAGAAAATCGGAAGTCCTGGCCCTGAACTATCTCCCTTCAGAACCACTCTACCATCCATTTTCAAAGAACTATCCACGTATGAATTCCCTGCTGCTCTGTGGTAGACTCGATGCTCTCAGACCACAGTTTGGGGAACTTGCTTGGGTTTGTGGCTCTAATACAGTGCTAAGTCTGCTGCACACTGCCTAGATTGATCAGAAGCAGCAAAGGGGAAAGGCACTTCCAGGCTGGAGGCCTCCCTTCACAACCTTCATATCTGCCAGGAAGGGAGCGTGCTGAGACCTGTGCACCAAGTGCCATCTGCTCTTCTGCAGAGAAGGGTCAGCCATGCAGATTACCCCAGCCTCCTTGGCCAACAATGTGCATTGCTCCCCCCAGCTGCGAGCTTGTGAAAACCCAAAATGTGTTTTAGCATGAAACAATAAAAACAGGTTTATTTTCATTTCACAGAGTTGTCTGCCAGACTTTGTTGTTTGTTTTTGTTGTTTCAGTTTAACTGATTTGGAGAGGACAGTGCTTAATCACAGACTAAATGTCAATGCTGAGCATTTAATTTTTCCCAAAGGGGTTGGGTGCCCTGTAGCTGCTTTGGACATACAGAAGTAGTTTTGGTGGAAATGAGGGCCACAACGAGTCGCACTTCCTCTCTGGGCTGTCAGGGACGAGTCCACCTCTATAGAGGTAAGTCTGGCTGGTACAACTGCATGGTTCTAAGAAGCCTCTTGACCAATCCCTTCTGCTTAGTGCAGAGGTTAGAGCACAGGCCCAAGAGCCTTCCTGCCTGCCTGTGTGACCAGCTGGGTGACTGAAGACAGGTTACTTAACAGTTCTGTCACTCAGACCCCTTTTCTGGAAAATGGAAATACAATAGCACCTTCCTGAGGGATGATAAGAGTTAAATGTCTTAAAACATACAGAGTCCTTGGGGTGGGGATTTAGTTCAGTCATCCTGTACCTGCTTTGCAAGCACAAGGTCCTGAGTTTGATCCCCAGTACAGGGGATGGGGGGACATGGATGACGACGACATACAGAGTCCTTTGAACACTGCCTGGCACTTACAAGTGCTCAGAAAATTAGTGTCTTATCATCCCCACAATGTGTGCCATATCATCTACCAGCTGTTATTTACTTAATATTCTTATTTTAATTGACTCAATTTTCATCTAAAATTTAATTTGAAAAAGATTTTATACCTATATATGTTTTCCAACTGTAAATGGAAAACCAAAATAATGTGCTACAAATACAAGATGGCCATAAAATAATACACTTGATCTTAGCCAAAAGGCTGAGAAACAATAGCCATAAAATAGTAATAGCACATATTTACTGAGTCCTTACTACTTGCCAGGTGCTGTTCTAAATAACTTGATTTATTATAATCCTCATAACCCTATAAGGTCAGTACAATACCATCCCCCTTTATTAGTTGAGAAACTGAGACAGAGGGGCTAAGATTTTTGCCTATAGGGCTGGGGATTTAGCTCAGTGGTTCTGGCGCCTGCCTTGCAACCGCAAGGTCCTGAGTTCAATCCCCGGTACAAAAAAAAAAAAAAGAAATTTGGCTATAGTTGCACAGTTAGTACTGTACATAGGTTTTCTGCTCCAGAACCTAGGCTTTTCAGCTCTGTTCTGGGCTGTTATCCCACTGAAAACCAGAATACCATTCAATTTGCCCAATGTAGCCCATTATTGTCTTCATAGGGCTGCTGTAGTAAATGGCCGCAAACTAGGTAATTAGAAACAACAGCAACTGATTCTGTCAGAATGGAGGCTAGAAATCCAAAATCAAGATGTTAGCAGGGCCACGCTTCGTAAAAACCTCTGGGAGAGGATGTTCCCTTGGCCCATCTGGCTTCCGGCAGCCCCAGGCATCCCTTGGTTTGTGATAGCATAGCTCCAGTCTCTTCCAGTCTTCACCTGGCCATCTTCCCTCCGTGTCTGTAATTCTGTCTCTTCTCCTCTTATAAAGACACCAGTCATACTGGATTAGCACCCTCCCTAACAACCTCATCTAACTTGATTACATTTGCAAGACGCTATTTCCAATTAAATTCACAGTCACAGGTATCTTTTTGTGGGGTTTGCGAGAGGCAGGAGACACAGTTCAACCTAAAACTGTTGCTATGTAAGGCTTTGAGCCTGGGGCAAAAAGGTGGGGCCAGGGATTTAGCTCAGTGGCACTAGCCTACCTTGCAAGTTCAAGGTCCTGAATTCTATCCCAGTCGGGGGAGGGGGCAGGTATTGTAGGTATTAGCACCAACCTGCAACTTTTGCATTTATGCCACCAAGACTGCAGGAGCCAGGACCAAAAAAAGGACAATGGCTTACACGTTTCAGTGATACTAGGTGCTCAGTATGGGAGCTAACTACTGACACACTTTGGGAAAAATAGTTTGGCAGTAGAAAGCCACATGACAATTTCTCCAGCCTCCCAGACATCCCTCATGGGAGGATGGCAGTAGAAAGCTGGGGAAAAAAATGTAACCTTCCAAAACTCCAGGGGGAAAGGGTCGGATGTACAATACTCACCTCTAGAATGTGCTTTATATGGCTGGACTGGAATAGCAAATTCAGACAAACAATAGTCTTCAACAGGGGGAATAATAAAGAACACCAGTAGAGGCAGTAGTGAAGAGATCATTTATTTTCCTACTGTTGCAGAGAAAATTTATGAAGAAAAACATCTTTCTCCAGGAGCGGTATGAGGGAAAGGCATGAGGTGTGAGGAACAGGAGGAGTTATCTTGCTGTCAAACGAAAGCATCCTTAGCTGAAGGGACTACACAGATTTCATAGAGTTGGGAGCTTCTCATCTTGAGCTCCCGGGCCACCTGACAGACGGAAAAAGGCCAACAGCAGTGCACCACCAGCCAGTCCTCACACAAGGTGCCCTAGGGCAAAACCAGAGTATCTGATTTATGGAAATTGCAGCAGGCTCATTTTTTTTGCAAGAAACAGCACACTGTTAGCTCCTGGCCCATCCCACCCACTCCTTCCAAGATCTACCGACACCTTAAGTCAAAACCCAGGACACTGGGTTGCCCCAGTGCCAAGCAGCTGGGCGACTAGCCAATACCTACAATTCAGAGCCCTGCTCTTCAAACTTTTGATTAGGGCCTCCTTCTTAAACCAATAATTTCTCTGTTAATATCTTAGATTTTTTCTTCTTAAGATTTGATACTTATTTCTTTGACATAGGTAGTAAGTGCAAAATTCACACAGTAAAGAGAGATAGGAAATAAAAAGTAAATCCCTCTCTATAGCTGCCCCCAGCCTTTCAGTTACCTGTCTAGGGACAACTGTTTGTTTCTTATATACACTTCCAGATAAATTCTATGTCTATGTATGTATGTATACATATATATATATATATATATATATATGTCACATACAATATATATAATCTTTTTATGCAAATAGATACATATTTCTATGCCTTTTTTTTCCACTCAAAAATATATCAATAGAGATCATTCCCTTGAATACATAAGGAGATTTTTTTTTTTTTTTGAGACAGGGTCTTGCTATATAGTTTAGACTGGCCTTGAACTCACTATGTACTCCAGGCTGGCCTTGAACTCAAGGTAATCCTCCTGTTTCAGCCTCCTGAGTGCTGGGATTATAGGCATGTGCCACCACACCTCACAAGAGATGCCTTTTGTTTTTGTTGTTGTTGTTCTTGTTTTGAAACAGGGTCTATGTAGTTCAGGCTGGCCTTGAACTCACAATGTAGCCCAGGCTGGCCTCAAACAAAGTGATCTTCCTGCCTCAGCCTCCTGAGTACTGAGATTATATGGCCAGCTAAGAGATGCCTTTTTCCTAATATGTTTGACCTGTCTCTCCCCAACTTCTCTTGTACTTCAGTCTCAGCTGAGCTAGAAATTGACTGACTCATTCAAAGACCCCCAGGGTACCCCCAAAGTGAATTCTGTGTGTCACATAGGCTATATTTTAAGTCAGACCTCCCAAGAATATCCTCCAAATTTGGTAAACTTTGTATAATTTGGTATAATGTGTTAAATTTGGTGTAATTCCATCATTTTCCCTTGAAGTAATAAGAAACAGACAGAGGACAATGTGGTTTGATGTCTATAGATGGAAGGGAATCTCATCGCCTTAGGGGTTGAGATTAATCAGTCACCTCCTGCTATTACTGTTCATCAAAGCACATCTCAGGATGCACTGCTTAGCCAATGAGCTGGCCAAGCCCACTGACCAGTAATTTGCATTCTAATTTTCCTTTTGGAAATACCCTTTATAATATAGCATTTTAGTTAACTTACACTTCTTACTAAGGAATAAAATCAGAAATTTCCTTTCTCAAAGGTTTTCACTAATTGTGATATCTTTAAGTTCTCTGTCTATCCAGAAAATAATAGGATTGGAAGCCATTTAGGTTCTCATAGACATCAGCATTCGCATGTACCTCAAATGCACTTACCTGTATTTTATATCTCTCTCTGGTGCCAATTCTCAATGCAAAGGTTGACCCAGGTAACAATGGCCAACAAAGACATTCTCCATAATACCTGGCGATGTCACTCTCAAGACACATGGGACAAAACAGGCCACAAAAACCTGTCAATAACCATATAAAAGAAAGCAAAGGTTGTCAGATGTTCAGGGAGCAATTTCACATCTTAAGTAACATTTACAACTCTACACTGTCTACATTGTCTCCTGGCAACTGGGGACTGAGAATGAATAACCAATTCACAAACTCAGCATATGAAAATTGCCACAACTGAACCACATCAAAATTGTCTCCTTTTGTTAAACATTGGCCAAGCTGAACCTGATACAATTCTGTTAGCACTGACTATGGTAATTGCTTTTTCTCATCAAGAGAAATGTGTTAAATAATTTTTAAATCCTGACTGTTGCTTCTGTTATGTTAATCTAATTTCAATATTTAAAAGACATTATCGAGAATACTCTTGAATAATATTTTTATAAATATAATTGAAAGTTTTTTCCTGGCACACTGATTCTACTTCCTATTCTTAACAGGGTTTTATTCTATCTTTCAGACCAGAAGATTATTCTAATTTTTGTCGGTTTCATGGAGCCACTGACATGTGTCAGTTTTAATCAGCAAATGATTAGAGGCTTGGTCCCTTGAATGTAAACTGGAAACAGTTTGTTATTTATTAGTTCATTCATTTTTAACTACTGAAATGGTTTCCTATACATTCTGCATTAGCCTTCTAACACAGAGGTTCTAAATATGTTTTGGGTTACATACCCTTTTGAAAATATGACAACAGTTATAAACTTGCTTCATCAGGAAAAAGAAATGTACATGCACACAAGCATGCAAAATTATGCATTCAATTTCATGTAGTTCAAGGATCTGTTGAAAACTATTAATGGAACTCCTGATAAACAGCGTGACAATGTGGATGAATGCAAATAATTATGCTATGAGACAGAAAAATACTATGCTAGCTAGGATGGGGGGGGGCACGCCTGTAATCCCAGCACTTGGGAGGCTGAGGCAGGAGGATAACTGTGAGTTCAAGGCCAGCCTGGGCTACATAGTGAGTTCAAGGCCAGCCTGAACTATATAGTGAGACCCTGTCTCAAAAGCAAAACAAAAAAAAAAAACTATCATCTTTAAAGAATTGCTTTCAATAAATATTTTATTAAGGCAAATTTATACATAAGATGATGCACACATCTTAAGCGTCCAGTTGGATGATCTCAACAATCATATTCACCCAAGTAACCAAACATATAAAACACTGCCCTCACCCAGAATTTTTTTTGCTCCTTTCTGGTCAATCCCAACCCTTCCACCTCCCACTCTTGAGAGAATCACAGTTCTAATTTCTATTCAAACAGATAAATTTTTCCTCTTCGTGGACTTCATATAAACGGAATCATGTTTACTTTTATACCTAGTTTCTTTTGTTTGGCATGCTATTTTTGAGATTCATCTCTTGTTATATGCATCTATAGCTTTTTTTTTTTTTTGGTACCAGGGATTGAACTTGGGTCCTCGCACTCAGGAGGCAGGCAGCAGAACCACTGAGTTAAATCCCCGGCCCTATCTATAGCTTTTCTTATTGCTAAGTAGTACACCATTGTGTGACTCTTCCACAAAATATATATCCCTTCTCTACTAATAGACAGTTGTTTATTCCATTTGTTGCTGTTGTGATTAAGACTGTTATGGGCCTGGGGATTTAGCTCAGTGGCTTCGCCACCACCTGCTGTGCAAGCACAAGGACCCAAGTTCGTTCCCCAGTACAAAAAAAAAAACTGCTATGGATATTCATCTCTAAGTCTTTATGTAGATATATGCTTTCATTTTGCTCTCATTCCTAAAAATAGAATTGCTAGGTCATAGGCCAGATATATATTTAACTTTACAAAAAATGACAAATAGTTCTCTGAAATATTTGTAGGACTTCATGCTCCCTCTGGCAATGTGTGAAAGTTCTAGTTGGCCCACATCCTTGTCAACATTTACTATTGTCAGTCTTTTGTATTTGAGCCATTCTAGGGAGTGTGAAGTAGTAGTTACCATAGCTTCAAAAAGGCTCAAGTACCATGACACTAGCACCCCAGAAGAACTTCCTGTCGATGGCCTGTCTCTGCCTTCCCTGCCTCTCCAACAGTGAGCACTGCAAAGTTCCTCTTCCAAGTTCAGTGACAGAGAGGCACAAAGCTAGGAAGGCTGTTATTTTAGGACCTTCCGGGGACCCTCCAGGACTCTGGATGTCTTTAACTTTACATAATGGGTGAAGTATCACACCTCACAAAAGACGAGAGAGCTGCAAGGAGGAGGGAGCAGCCTGTCTGTGAGGAGCCAGACATTTATTTCATCCACTCAGCAACTTCAGGATAATCACGACATCATCTACCACAGACATCATTTGGCCTAAAGCAAACAGTTCATCCTGAAGTAGGTTTGGGATGTTTACTCTGCATTATTAAAAAATTCCAGGGCAATCAGGAGGCCCCATTCAGCACCAGCAACTGGTATGAATAGCTTTTTGGTCAGCAAATGGTCCAGTAAATTCAAAAGTGGTCACACTGTATCCATCCTTGAATTAGAGGAATTTTAAATCAATGGCACATAAAAACCAATCAAATCACACTTTATATGTAGATTATGAAATATTGTAAATCCCTGCAAATTAAACAATAAAAAATTGCGTAATTGTAAATCTGGCAAACTAAGTGCTAATATACTGTGTTTTCACAATCTTCTCAGTTGCACCACTTTGACAAAGAGGAATGCCCCACCATCCTTAGTGTATTACAAAGAAGTTGTTTATGTGCGTTGGTATCTCTGCACCAAATTTTTATGACTCATACGCTATTATTTTTCATCTTTTTATGAAATAACCATGTTATCTAAGTGTTCATTAGGAGATACTACTAGATACTGAAGAAAACACACCCAAAATTCAATTACTTTGAAATAGAAGGCAGCTGCAATTAAAAAAAAAAACAAAACATTTTGAAGTACAAACTTTGATTATATAAGTTAATATTTATACAAACTTCACTATGTAAGCTCTGCTAAAAACATTTTGCACATATTAACTCGTACAATCTTTGCAACAATCCTAACAAGTAGGTGATCTGAATATCCCCATTTTACAAATGAAGAAACCTATCTCCACAAGACTTAAATAATTTGCTCAAGTTCATACAATTATTAGTGAGGCCAGAGGCCAGATTTAAATTCAGGGAGCCTGGCCTCAAAGTCTACTACATACATGTTCTCATATTTTATGTATTTATCTGTTCTGCCAAAATTATTATGGATTTGTGTGCTCCAAGACAGTATTTCTATTATCACTGCATTATATTTATTCCTGTGGGGTAGTCTTAAATCATGCAATTCTTTAAGATCCTTTGTATTGAGTGTTGCTGCTCTGTACTTTGGAGAGTACAATGAGGTATAAAATGCTGTCAAGTCACACTGAAGAAGGGATGTGCAACAGTAGGTTGATGGGATCCTACTAGAGAGGAGAAAATTTTCAACACACCTCTTGTACCAAGGATACTCAAAGAACTCCTATGAATCAATATACAAATGATTTTTTAAAAAAAGAAAACAGGCACAGGACATGATCAGGTAACTCATTGAAAAGGAAATACAAATGGCCAAAAGTAAACATGAAAAGTTACTCAGTGTCATTAGAAATGTATATTAACACTATCAGAAGCCATTTGTTGCTCATAAGAATACTATTTCTAAGTTTATTGATACAGTATATTATGAGCAGCCATAGAAAAATAGGTACTCCTTAACCAGATGGAAGTAGAAACTGGCACAACTACTTTGGAAGATGACTTTGCTGAATCTATTAAAATTTAAAATCCCCTAGGAACCAGTAATTCCACTTATCAGCACCCAACCCTAGAGTAATGCTTTACATATGCACAAAAAGAATCAAGTAAGAGGATAGTCATTGCAACATTGTAATTTGAAATTTAAAACAACTTAAATGTATATTAATAGACTAAAATGGAAATAAACCATGATGGTATAACCACTTCATGGAATCATTAAGAATGTTTAAGAGGGCCAGGGATTTAGCTCAGTGGTTTCACCGCCTGCTGTGCAAGCGCAAGGACCCGAGTTCGATCCCTGGTACCAAAAAAAAAAAAAAAAATGTTTAAGAATAACAATAGATCACTATAGCGCCAACATAGCTAAATCTCTAAGACACATTTTGAGTTTAAAAAAAAATCAAATTGCACAATCATATGTATGGTATAATTCCATTTATGCTTTGTTTAAAGAGTAACAATATTACTGATAGATACATATCTAATTTTAGTATATGTGCTGCCAAAGCAAGCACAATAGATACATATCTAAACGCAGAGAAAAAAGAACTGGAAGGAAACCCTCTCAATTGATTTTTGTTCCCCCTGAACTCGGGATCTTCCATTTGCAAGGCAGATGGCAGCACCACTGAGCTAAATCACCAGCCCTCAATTGACTTTTAAAAGAGAGGTGATATGATTTCCTTTTCAGTAATGTCTCATTTTCTATATGTATTAGTATGCAACCGGTGAAATTTTTCTTTTCAAGAGCTCAGGTTCAAAAGTGATTTATGGCATAAATTTAGTCTCTTCCTTAGGCTTGGGGATGTAGCTCAGTGGCACAGCACCTGCCTGGCAAGTGCAAGGTCTTGAGTTTGATCCCCAGTACAAAAAAAAAAATGAAAAATTTAGCTTCTTCCTTTATGCCTAAAGATCTGGTGGCTTTGTAAGCATCCACAGCCTAAATGATCCAGCCCTATTCTCTTCAAGTATCTTCATCTTTTTAGCCCATAAAGAAGAGAAAGAAGCCACTATGTGGACCCCAGAGAGCAGTAGAGAAAAGGGGGAAAGCTTCAGAAAGGCATATTTCAGATCAATTATTACAAAAGGCAGAACCTTATAACAATAATAGATGCCTTAAAAAAATAATTGCCAATGGAGTGTAAATTAATACAAATTCCAAATGGAAAGCTATTTGACAACATCTCTAAAAATTTAATCTGCTGGGCGTGGTGGCGCAGGCCTGTAGTACCAGCACTCAGGAGGCTGAGGCAGGAGGATTGCTGTGAGTTGAAGGCCAGCCTGGTTTACATAGTAAGTTCAAAGCTAGCCTGAACTACATAGCAAGACCCTGTATCAAAAAATAAAACAAGATTTAACCTGCAGGTTTACCCTTTGGCAATTATTTAACAGATATAATACACACATGCAAAATCACATATGTATTAGAATATTCATATAACATTTGTTTGAATAGCAAAAAAGTCTGGAAACCACATAGAAGTCCACCAACTGGGAGTTTTGGATAAACTATGATACAGTGGAGTCTTTGCACCAGTTTAAAAATTTAGCTCCAGATGTGCTAATATGGTCTAATAAACTAAATATATTGTTAAAACAAAACAAAGAGGCCAGGGATGTAGCTCAGCAGCACAGCACCTGCCTGGGAAACACAAGGTCCTGAGTTTGATCCCTGGTACTAAAAAAACAAAAATAAAAAAGGTACAGAGTATGTTTCAAATTCTACAGTTTTATATGTATATATATTATGTATATGTACATACATATAATCTGGTAAACTAAAAAATATCAATTGTTATTTTCAGGAGTTGTAATTATAGAATACTGTTTTCTCTTACAATCTTTTGTATTTGTCTTTTACAATGATTATATTTATAATTAACATCTATTTTAATTTTTACAATTTTTATATCCTTATAAGCACATGGACAATATCTGGACTCAAGGAAGAATATTTGTTTGTAGGGAAAAGACCTGGGTGAACAGAAAAAAGGATGGAGTACCTGTTTTTCCTACATAAAAAGGGTAATTTTGAATTCTGTATTATGTTCATAATAACCTATTCAAAATGATTTGAAAAAAAGCACGGAGCTGACTCCAAAGGCAATGGGGTTTCCTCCCTTGTAAGCCCAGGAAGCTGAGGCTGTAGCCATTTCCAGGTATGCTGCGGAGGGGATTAGGGTAACAGATGGGTTCTAATCTCCTTCCAATTCTAAGGCTGCTTGATTCTTACAATCAAGTACATGAAAGAAAGCAGCAAATGACAATAAAGGTTACAATTTCTTCATTTAAGTGTTGATTTCAGGAAATATTTTTGTGTCTCCTATGGGCCAGGTGTTCTCCTGGGCTCTGAGCAGGGAGTAAGAGACAACTGTGGCCTCTTTTCAGGGAGTCTGAAGTTTACCTGAGATGCAGCATGGGGACACAAATCCCAATCTGACACCTTTTCTGCCTCCTTCCTCTACGAGAAATCCAAAGAAAATCCTGCCTTGCTTGCTTCCACCTTCACTGGGCATTTCATGGGTCCCAGTACACATCAAAAGATTTTACTGTCTGGTGCTTATATTGCCCTCCACCGGGAAAGTATTTGAGGAGCTGACTCTCATATCCTTCAGCTATGAGTTTAAATGAAGTCCCCTACCCAATATAATTTCCCTTTGCAGCACCGTGTTTATTTCCTTCATGGCATTTATCACAACTGTAATTATTTTTTTTATTGATTTATCTATCTCTTCTAAAAACATCACCTCTGCCTTATTCACTATTATGTCTGGAACATATATCATGTGCCTATACATAGGTTTGAACTCAGTAAACATTGGTTGAATCACAGCACAATGTTGATTATACCATCCATATGAACTTTCTTTGCAGTGACATCACAAATATTTCCAAAGCCAGAGTACTCAGTCTTTTACCACAATGTCATTTAGCAGCTACTTATTTCACCTTGGCATCATCTTCACATTTAAGTTCTCAGATACTCTATCTTCAAAGGACACAGAGACACACATTTCCTAATCCCAGTACAGTGTGAGTTCAGAAAAAAACCACAAAGTTGGGAAGAAGGGGGCAATTTTTAAAAATAATTATGGTAAAATGAAGATGTAAAATGTCAAAAGAAATGGAAATCATTGCTGTTCATAATGTACCCTTTGCTTAATGGTTGAAAAATGTAGCAATAATTCTCAGCATTTGATGGAAAAATGTCCCAGGATGGGAATCTGGCATAGAACAGTCAAAGAAAGAAGATTCCTTTTGTTCACAAGTCTGTCACAACTACTTGCACAATGATTTACTTACAATGAAACTTTGAAGATGAAATAATTTGCAATGAAGTCTTTTTAAACAAGGAGGGGAAGAAGCTCAAGATTCGTAACATACAGACTCCAACTGCATCCTCAGAATTATGGTGCAGATAATGAATGCACAAATTGGTATTACCTTTGAATTTTCTTCTGAGACCATTAAATTAGAGTCACTATGAGAATTTATAAATGGAGACCCACTTAGGAGACAGACATAACATTCAACATCACCTTGAATGCTGTACCCATGCTTCCCCATCACGATTCATGCCCAATTGTAAAGAATATTTTATTTCTCCTTTCTTCTCTCTTGAATAGATTCTAGAATATCTATATATCTCTAGAATAGATTCTCAAATGGATGAGGAAATCCTCAGGAAATTCTGTGACTGATATCACAAACATTGATGGGAGTTAGAAAAGAGCTGAGCAATAAAGCAATGTTCAAGGTAAAAAGGATGGTTGAGGAATGAGCCTTTCTTTGACAAGCTTTTTAGATGCCCTAGGTATTATATGGAAATCACTGTAGCATCCAGTGTAAGCCTGGTGTCTCTACTCTTAGCTCTCAGCATGCTGAAGGATAATTTTAAAATATAGAGTGACAATCATCTTAATAGCTAAAATTCATTAAGTGCATTGTAGTAATATTCATTGGAATTTTCCTGGTGATACCACCCTAATTGTAGATTTAGGAAATTATCCCTTCATTATTGTGAGCAACACTGATAGGCCTCACCAAGTAGTAGGCATATGACCTAAACTAGGCAAACTGAGCTGAAACTACTGCTAAAACTTCAATTCTCAGACAGGATGACACAAGAACAAAAACATTTGATATTGCTTGGATTGTCAGTAAGTTCCTGGTAATAATTCTTTCTGAGCTTGGGTTCCAGCTGATCTTTTGATACTATGAGCTAGCCCATAGCCTTCTAATAAAGTCTAACATTTACGTGTGCATTCCTTTCCTAGGGCTCCCATAGCAAATATTACAAACTGAGCACCTTAAAACAGCAGAAATTATTCTCTCCCTGCAGAATCTGGAAGCTGGAAGTGTAAGATCAAGGTGTTGCCAGAGTTGATTTCTTCTGAGGGGTCTGAGGAAGAATCTGTCTCCTGCCTACCCTAATCCAGGTAGTCACACTGCAAACCCTTATTTCCAAGTATGGTCACACCCAGAGGTTGCAAGTGTACATACATTTTAAGGAAACCCTAATTAATCTGGTATAGCTTGTAACCAAAAATCCCTGACTGAGCCAAACTAGCATTAAGAGTGGGTTCTATGAACAATAGTCAAAAAGCATCTATATAAAAAATGACTAATTGATAATCATCTGTACCAGAAGTTGGCATCTGAGAACTAAGACATCCTATTGAGCAACCTACTGTGTACTAGATGTTGTGCTAAACCCTTGAGCCCTACTAATAACCTTGCCTGCACGTCTCTGATTCTGTTCTACAAGTACATATAAGTATTAACATTCCTGATAAATAAAACTCTCTGCATGTTTCAAAAAAAAAAAGAGTGGGTTCTATGTATTATCTGCTTTAATCTTGACACCAACTCTTGAGGTTGGCACATTTATTACTTTCATTTTAGAACTGGAAAATGAAGACCTAGAGAACTTGCTCAAGGTTACACGGTCAGTAAGAGCACAAGGAAGATTCAGGGTGAGGTCTATTCTCTTATAAACCTGTTCTCTTCACTACATTATATTCTAGGTTTTGCTTTAGTTGGAATTGCATTCATGTACCCTAACCCCAAACCATATGCTATTAAAAGAAAATGGTCCATTTACCAATTTGAGCAAGATCTCCACATCTCTGCCTGACTACTCTACCTTCTCTGTACCAAGTGACAACCAAAGGCCTAAAAACAGAGAAACAGAAAATTCCCGGGACAGCCAGAGAACTGGTGCCATAATGGTCTGGTCAGAAGTCACCTGGGTAGCAGTGCCAGGACGAGGCCTGCAGAGCTCACAGCCACAAGGACGACCCTCAGCTGAATGAGGACTTGCTCAGAGTGCTCCGGCTAATCCATCCTGTGATGCTTTAGGATAAATTCAGATGCTTCTGGAAGCCGCCACATTCCTCAAAAATATTAGACTTGGGGTCTTTTATATTTCTCACAGACTGACTTTCATCTGTTGGATGATTACCCCACCACTACCTCCTCCAAGACAGAGTCTATGACTCAATTTCTCCCTAGGGTTTTAGCACCAGGTCCTAGAGTGGATTCCTGACATGCTGTATCAGAGGTGGAGCAGAATGTCTGAAAGTAAAGATTGAATCCATATGCTTTAACTCAAATCCAGGGGGGACTGTGAAGCTACAGGATGGTGTTATTTGTACTTCTTTAGAGCTGAACCAGTGTCTGAAGATTTCAATCAACACAAGAAGTTTCTTTTTGTGATCAGTCTTATTGTTATGAGAGTATGAGACATTCTTCATAGAAATAGTAAACGAGATAATAAAAAAGCCAGGCATGGTGCCACACAAATGTAATCTCAATACTCTGGGAGGCTGAGGCAGGGGTGTTGAAAGTTCAAGCCCAACCTGGGCAACTTAGTAAGACTCTGTCTCAAAATAAAAAATTAAAATTAAAAAACAGCTAGGGAGGTTAGCTCAGTGAGAAGTCACCAGGTTCAATCCCCAGTGCTAGAAAACAGAGAGAGAGAGAGAGGGAGGGAGAGAGGGAGGGAGAGGGAGAAGGAAGATTATTCATTAGTGTACCATCTGGAGACATCTGCTATAAATATTTTTATCTGTATCCTTCCAGACTTTTTTCTAAATGTTTGCACACCACCCTAAAAATGGTATCTAATGTGCATAGTTTACAATCTGTTTCTTTAACCTAAAAATGTATCCAAAAAATTTTTTTTTTTGGTACCAGGAATCAAACTCGGGTCCCTGTGCTTGCGAGGCAGGCAGCGGAACCACTGAGCTAAATCCCCAGCCCTTCCAAAAGATATTTTCATTTCATTAAATGTTACTCTACTGTGACTTTTCATGGTTATAATAATTCATTGTTGGTGCCCCCTGCTGAATGTTCACATTGTTCCACACTTTTGCCAAAATTTTTCATTTTCCTGCCTAAATCTTTACCATGATTTATTTCCTTAGACTAAACTCCTTAAAATGTAATTATTGGAGTTGAGATGTATCTCAGAAGTTGAGTACTTGCCTAACATGTGCCAGACCCTGGGTTTGATCCCCAGCACCTTAAGAAAAAAAAAGTGTAAAAACCTCAATTATTGGGTCAAAAGCTATGTAACTCTTGAGGGTCTCTCTATATGTATCGCTAAGCCATCTACCAGGGAGGCTTTACACCCCCACCTCCAGAAGATAAGGGAACCCGGCAGCCCATTTTGTGCATCTTTGCTAACAGAGGATTTTGTCATTTACGAAAATCTTTGAAGCTACCACTTATTCTATGAAAGCATCCACACTGCTGAAAAGCAAGATTCTTCCACTGAGGAGTAAATGTGAGTCACTGGAAGATTAGCCCAGTTATTCGGAACCCATTTAATTGCTATCCTTGAGCCTGATGTAGCTTTTACACTTACTGATGTCTTGGGAAAGAAAATAGTAAGGAGAAACTTAAATGAAGAGGGAAACGTACAAATTCTCCTATCTTTGCAGACACTGAAGAGGCCAGTGCTCCAGTCCCCACCAGTCTGAACAATCGCTGTGATTGTGGTCCTGCTACTGGCTCCTCGGACAGGCTGCTTCACCACAGGGCAGGCTGGTGGGTGGGTCCTGGAGAGTCAAAATGATGATTAACTTGGAAACCAAGATGTTCAGAATAACATTTGAGCAAGACAGTGATAAAGAGATAGGAAGCCAATGGTGCCTAGCCTGACTTCACCATCTTCCTCCCTCCTCTTCCTCACACCCTCTTCTATGACTTTCTGCCCCATCTCTATTAGTGGCATTATTGTTCCAAATCCTGTCACTATGATTCAATATCTAGTCTACCTCCACAGTGTTTCCTAGTGCTTAATAAGTTCACCTCTTTGAAACCAAGAAGGTTCATTTGAAATCCCAGCATGGCACTTCCTGGAGACTGACTTTGGTTAATTGGCTTATTCTCTCTGCTTTCTGTTGGTTCAGATGAAAAAACTTGATGGGGTTTTGTATCAATTGAAGGACATATAACTAGTTTACTGTGTCCAGAGTGTGTGTGACAAGGTGAGGTAACCTTTCACCCCCACCTCTGGAACTGGGGATTGAACCCAAGGCCTTCCCCCTGAGCTATATCCCCAGCCCTTTTTAAAATTTCTATTATTTTTTAGAGTGTCTTACTACATCTCTGAATTGTCCACGCTGGGCTCAAACTTGGGACTCTCCTGCCTCAGCTGGGATTACAGGAATATACCACTACGTCAGGCTATAAGGTGACATGAGTGAGGTCCATCCCAAGGATCTTGAACCTTTGTTGAAGACAGTCTGACAAGCAATGGGAAACCTGGACTAGGCTATGGAACTTAACAAATAATATCACTTAAGTGAATAACCCCATTCAGAATATATCTTGATATCAAATTGTAATATGATTTGTCCTGGTAGGGTCAAAAAGTATAACTTTGGGTTGATTTTCTCTGAAAAGTGGATAATCCCATTGTCTGTCATTCAGAATTAAGGAATGAAGACCCAGGGGCTGAAAGTCAGTTTTTCCTGAATTGTAATAGAGGGGATGGCTGGAGTGATTCCCATTGGGAAGGGTAACTACACCATGCCTCATGGAAGATGTGGCTCAAGAGTGGGGTAGAAGGGCCATATTATGAGTCTGAGCTTGGACAGTGGTCATTATCCCAGGTGCTTCTTTTGGGCAGCCTCATTAAGAATTTGCACCTGACCTCTGGTGTGCTATGAAAGAGTAAAGAACCTGCCTCATACTTCAAACAAAATAAAGTTACCAGTAGATGTGGACACCACTGATAGTGACTCCAAGTCCTCCACTAGCTACGTGTTGAGTGTACAGAGATGGCAAAGAAAATAGGAGGCAAACTGGAAGAGAAGATCAGAAAACACAGACTGAAGTGCCAGTGACACACCAAGAGATACCTAACAGAGGGTCAGGGATTTAGCTCAGTGGTTTCACTGCCTGCTGTGCAAGCGCAAGGACCCGAGTTTGATCCCTGGTACCAAAAAAAAAAAAGAGAGATACCTAACAGAAATGGAAATGCTGCACCAGAGCTTGTAAGACAGGCTGGGGTCGGCAGTGATCCACCTAGAATTGGGTAGAAGATCTACAAGACATCTCCAGCCCCTTTATCCATTAGGCATCACAAACAATATTTAGGATCTAATGAGTTTTTCAAAGCCTATATAAGTAAGACTTGCAAAGAGTATTGGCTCATGATATAAAAAGTGCAAAATACAAATCAATGCTTAAACACAAAAATTTAACATTATGTTAATTTCATTGTCAAAGGTAGAACTCTTATTATTTTATTACATTTGAAAGCAATTTGTAAATTTTCCTGCTTTGAAAAAATTCCCAAGTACCCATGATTGCTGAGAAGTAGCAACTGGTAATTAAATGAATTACTCGTGGCCAAATAATCTGGAGAGCAAATTTATAAATATATATATGTATATATGTATGTGTGTATACATATATGTGTGTGTGTGTGTGTGTGTATATATATAGAGAGAGAGAGAGAGATAAATGAATGTAAGCCCATTTTAATGTTTTCCATGTGAGTTAGAGCCTACTTCTGTGGACTGACTTTTGTTCCCTAAAATGTCTATGTTGAAGCTCTAGCCTCCAATGTGGCCATATATATGGCGATAAGGCTCTTAGAAAATAAAATTAATTGAACTCAGAGGGGTGAGACACTAGCTCAATAGGATTGGTAGCATTATGAGGCACAGATCTGTCTCTCCCTCCCTCCCTCTTCCTACTCTTCTTGTTCTTCCCCCCCCCTCTCCTCTCTCTCTTCTCTCCCCCCCGACACACACCCACGCACGCACACACACACACACGCACGCACACACACAGGGGAATGGTCATGTGAGCACTGTAAGCCAAGAAGACAGTGCTAACCAAAACGCAACAACCCAACTGCTGGGACACTGATCTCAGACATCCAGCCTCCAGAACCGTAAGAAAACAAATTTCTCGGTTTTTCCTGTTTATGGCCTTTTGTTACAGCAGCCCAAGTAAAACTAGCCCTGAAGAAACTTCCTTTACACTGGAATTATTTCTCTACTTCTGTGAGCTCCCTGAGGCCAGGAGAACACGTGCTCTTCCTCCCCTTATGCCCAGCATCTAGCACCTTACTTAAAAACCTTGTGGATACATGATAAATACTTGGTAAAATGGATCAACTGGATTCAGTCTCTTCTGTTGTATTTGAGTCTTCCTCTAGTTTCTCTAATCTAAATTATATGACTAGCTGCATCTCATTCTCTAGTAAAGACACAACTCTGGTGTGAATTGATGAAATAAAAGCAGAGGGTAGCCTAAAAGATTTCTGCATCCCTCTAAACAGCCCCAGGCTTTTCCCTCTCAAAGTCACCCCAGAGTTGAGAACTTCCATCACTATGTTAAGAGCTTCTGTCATCTCTCATTTTAGTAGAGGGATTTTTTTTAGGGCTGAGCACCTGGGTTAGATTTTTCCCCTGAAATGAACTATCTACAGCTTTCAGCCTAGAATAGAATTTTTTGCTTCTATCTTAGCATTATGTGCATAATACCTTTTTTTTTTTTTTTTTTTTTGGCACCTGGATCGAACTCGGATGCTTGCGCTTGCGCAGCAGGTGGCGAAACCACTGAGCTAAATCCCTGGACCTCATAATACCTTCTATCACAGCAAGGAAACCTGTCTTCTATCAATTCCAAATCAAATAACCAAGAGGACAGCTTTTCCTTGGTGGAAAAGGTATTTGCCTAATATCAAACTCAAGGAGAAATATATTATTTCTTTCCTTACTACATCTTTGGTGATTTTTCGATTAAAATGTTTGAATTTACATACATTAGCTAAGACATTTTAGTCAAGATTACTGCTCGTATGCCATAATTAAAATAACAACCATATTTACCCTTCATTGAGCATATTCTATGTGACAGGCACTTAGCCCCGTTAAGAACTGAAGGGTGAATCAGGGTCTGCTACAAGTATAAAGTAGCTATTTTAGCTTGCTGAACTGTCTTTTTGTATGTTATCCCGGGAAACCTTATGCCACCATGAAGAACAGGAATGAGTTTGGAAACAGTAGGTGAAGCTGCTGGACACAGTACTATGCTAAATTGGAGAATCTATCCATTTATCTCAAGTTCATTTGGTGGAAACAGCACAAATTTCACTTATGCATGCTAAAGTTCAAATATGCCTCAGCTACGTACTAGTTATTTGACACTGGAAAGTAAAAACTTGTTACATCCTTCAGCTCTGGTCTCTTCCTCCTCCATAAAACTGGATTTAAAACATCCTAGCTCCTTGATTGCCAGTATTAACTAAGACCATGTACTTGACACATAGCATGCCATCCATGGCAGATGTTGTTATTAATCTCAGGATTTGGTATATACCCTAGGGCTTTCTGTAAACTTTCCTGAAAACAAAGAAAAGAGAAAGGAGATCTGGGCCAGTTTTTCAGTTGTCACGTGCTACCTCAACCCCTTAAAACTTAGCCAGGGCAATTAGCCATCCCAATTTCCCAGGGCTAAGGGTTTTATTGAGATGGAGAACTTTGAGTGCTAAAACCAATACAGTCCCATGCAAACCAAGGAAGCTGGTAACTGTAGTCAGCAGAAGTAGTAGGTAGCTTTAACTAGTGGGGGACAGAAGTATGGCTAGGTAAGTGTCAGAAGATGGACACTTACCCCTTTTGCCTCATTCTATTCTATCCTCTTCCTCTCCTAGCAACTAAGTACTTTCTCCACTGCATGTCCCCACATGCCTAGTACTTCATTCAGCTTGGAGGGCTTCATGTCACTCTCTTTTCTCATCTTAACAAACTAGAGTTTATTCTGCCTTCTATTCAGGTGTCCTGGATTATTTCACATTCTTAACGAATGCCAAAACCCTTGAATTCTGATTTCAAAGGGGTGGAAATTATTGGCAGTCACCAGATTAAAGTTCACTTGATCAGGGTGCAACATTGTAAGCTAAGAATGAGGAGTTATCCTTTTACCCAAGCCAGTTCTTTTCACCAGCCAAGCAAGGTCCCCTTCCCCTTCCTGGGGAAAGACTGAAATCACTTTCTTCCCAAGCCCAGTGTCCCTCTCCCTAGGAATCAAGCAGAGATTGGCCTGATATTCCAACTAAAGTGCAAAAGTTGTGGGTGTGGGGTTTGCATATCCTACTTACTACCTCAAATTGGAAATAAAATGTCCATCTTCAGATGAGATCAGTGAAAACAGCAGAGGTGAGTGTGCGTTGAGTAAGGAAACATCCTGAGGACACTTAGAGAAGTAACATCCAAACCAGTTCATAGCAGGAAGTGTCTTCTTGTCACTTGGGGATCCCTTTCCCTTTGGCAATAAGAGGACCGATTCTAGATTTAGGATCAACCTAAAATATCTCTTTAAAAGAATGTTGATTTGATATTCTAGAACCTGAGGTCATAGCAGTATAACTCACAGATATTGTATCACTTTAAAGACGTTTTGCCGGGTGTGGTGGTGCATGCTTGTAATTCCAGCACTCCGGGGGCTGAAGCAGGAGGATTGCCATGAGTTCGAGGTCAACCTGGGCTATATAGTTTATGGCCAGCCTGGACTACATAGTAAGACCGTGTCTCAAAATAAAAGACACTTCAATGGGCTGGGAATTTGGCTCAGTGGTGCCACTGCCTGCCTCGCAAGCACAAGGTCCCAAGTTCGATCCCCCCCCAAAAAAAAGACATTTCAAATGACTATTTTTACCAATCTGAAAGGAAATACTAGAGATGCAGCTTGAGTTGTTTTTTTTGTTTGGTTTGGTTTGGTTTTTTGAGGCAGGGTCTCCCTTTGTAGTTCAGGCTGGCCCTGAACTATATAGCCCAGGCTGGTCTCGAACTTGAAGCAATCTCCCTGCCTCAGCCTCCTGAGTGCTGGGATAACAGGTGTGTGCCACCACACCTGGCTTAAATTTTTTTAAAAAATGTAAAAGACATCTTTACTGGGAAAACTCTTTGGCTTTAAGAGATGCTTTGTCTTTTGTCACTGAAAGTGCTCACTTCGGCAGTACATACACTTTTGTTACTGAGATATAATACTAAACAACCACAACTTAAAGAGGAAAGATTTGGGCTCAGTTTGTAGAGATTTCAGTCCATAATCAGCTGGCTCCAAGGCACACTGGCTTGGCAGAGGGGCATGGCAGAGAAGATGTGCTTATGACATTGCAGTAGAAGGCAGAGAGAGGGTGAAAGAGTGAAGAAGAGATAGATCCTTCCAGGCCACGCTCCCAGTGAGGCATCTCCTCCAATGAGGCTTCACCCAACATCACATTTAGCTGTAAACTCATCAGTGGAGAAATCCATTGATCAGTATCATGTCCCTGTGACCTCAAAAGCCCCTCGCGAAAAAGTCACCTCCCAAAAGCCCCACTTATGGGCACATGAGGCTTTGGACCTCTAGTAAGCATTTATCCAGCAAAGTATAACTGTCACTCAACCTTTCCTTGGAAGTCTCAGAAGCTGATTTCTGCCATCCTATGGCTGAGAAGCAGCAGGGGCCTCACTTAAATCTCTGGACTACTGGTCCAACTGAGCAAGATGAAGTGTATCAAAACATCCAAAAGCAGGGACGGGAAGATCATTCAGTCCAGATACAATACTTAACAATCTTTTTTGTGTATGTGGTACCAGGGATCAAACTTAAGACTTTGTGCTTGCCAGGCAGGTACAGCACCACTGAGTTACATCCCAGCCCTTAACAATCTTATGAATGTGGCCTTCTCAAATTCCAGACTGGTTAGGTTGGCACAAGCCCCTAAGCCTATTTCAAACTTCTAGGAATCCCTCGCTCTTCCATGAACTGCACTGTTAATGCCAGGAAAATCATGCTTCTTTCCTACTCAGTCCAGAAGGACACTAGTGAACAAAGCAGGATTTGGCTGGTAAAAGCCTCCCTACTGTTTTGAAAAGCCACTGAAATATGCCTCTAAGACATGCTTCACAGAGGGATGGACCTTGGACACACTGGGAAATGTCTTTGGAGGACCAAAAATTAGGCAAAATTACACACTAAGGGCTAGAATTTGAAATCATAATTCAATGTTACATTAGAAAGACAGTAAGAGCAAATTGAAAACTATACTATATATTCTTTTCATCAGTCCTATAAAGAATAATACAGGTTTTGGACTTCAAAGCATTTACTTACCTAGGATTGCAGCAAAAGCATGTAACACTTCCAAATCGAGATTTGTAGGACAGTTTCACAATTGCCTTCATTCCCACAGTTCTGGGCAACTGTCACTGTCTTAACTACATGTTTAGTTAAGACATCCTACGTCTACATAGTATCCTACCTTAAGAACAGCTACGCCAAGTGTTCACACTGTCTGGCATATAATAAGAACTCAATAATTCATTGAATAATTGTGTCATACATGAAAATTCAGGTTATAAAAGTAGTGATAACTAGATTTTCTTAAAAAAGGATGTCCAGTACATTTCCCTTGAAGAGTGGACAACCATTGTACATGTAAGCTACAATTCCATATTTTAAATTTTCATTTATATCCAACTTTCCTAATTAAACACCTATTGTATTAAGTGACTCATCCACATACCACACAGCTAATTCACTTTTTTTAAATTTGGTACCGGGGATCGAACTCGGGACCTTGCACTTGCAAGGCAGGTGGCAGCACCACTGAGCTAAATCCCCGGCTCAGCTAATTCATTTTTAACAAATGAGTGAAAAAAAAGTACAGTACAGAAGAATGCCTACTGTTAAAAAAAAGAAATAGCATAAGAAAATTACTTTGCATAGCCCCCATCATAACTACTTATTAGGAAAGTATCTTCAAGAGGCACTAATCTATTAGGTAAAAAGATTGGGAACAGAATATTCTCAAGGTGTCAAAGTATCACGCTACATATTTCTAATTGCAAAAGAAAAAATATATATATATGAACTCTGGAGAGATCCAGAAGTACTCAAAATGTATCATTTCAATGGAATGTTCTGAAGTGTTTTTTTTAAAGAAAAAACAGTAATTTGCAATAGAAGCTGTGGAAATAGTTTTTTTTCTGGTACTAGGAATCAAACTCAGGACTTGGCACTTGCAAAGCAGGTGGCAGCACCACTGAGCCAAATTCCCGGCCATGCATACTAGTCTTTGAAATCCAGAGCATATTTTACACTTAGAGCAAGCACTCCTTAATTCAAATTAGCCAAATTTCAAGTGCTCTCTAGATACATGTGGCTGGTGGCTAAAGCACTGGACAGCACAACTCTGAACTTACCTTCCAGTAAATACATGAGATAGAGGAACATACTGCCACCTACTGTTCCTTATGTCCCTTGGGAGTGAGGGTCATGTCCTACCCTGGTTTTTTGGGGTTTTTTTCTTTTTACCACATAACCAGTTAAGCTCCATGAATAGCAGTGAGTAAATTGAAACTTAATTGATGCTACAAATTTTGGGGCTGAGCATTATGTCCAAAGACAGTAAGTAGAGAGCCAGGCACAGTGGTGCATGCCTATAATCCCAGCATTTGGAAGGATGAGTTAGGAAGATCCAATGTTCATGGGCTACACAGGGAATTCCAGGCCACAATTCATTAATTCTTTGCCTCTACCAAGTGTGCTGCAATCATCTGGGAACACAGAATACAGTGCCTCTACTTCAGTGCTCTGACACTAGTACCTTGAGTAGCCCATTTTCACACTAGACCCATTTCTTCATGTGGCCTCCTTGTTGCTCCTTTAGCAGACTAGCTACATGCCCAAATGCCCCTATCTCATGCCTTTGTACTTGGCCCTTCCCTCCGCGTAAACTTTTGCCTGGGTATCTACTAATATAACTACATATGCATTTACCCTTGGACCTATAAGCCCACTAATAGAAATTTATTCTGAAAATACACCTCCACAAATATGAAGCCACTTATTATAAGGCTATACACTATTCATTCTAAAAAAAAGTTTATAAAATATCAAGTACTTAGAAACAACCTAAATGCCCATCCACAGGAGACTGGTTGAATAAATTATGGTACACCTTTATAACAGTATTATGTAGGGGAGTTGAGAGAGAAGAGGGGCAGAGAGGGAGGGGAGAAAAAGATCTCTATAAACAAGAGTAGAAAAATATCCACCTATGTTGTTAACTTTTAAAAGGTATAAAATAGTTTTAGATATAATTCTATGGATAGCTATATCTTGCTACTGTTTGTATAAGAAGTATATATAAATTACTTGTCCCTTTTTTTTTTTAGAAAAAAATGAGAAATATAACCCAGAAATTAATTGCAGTAGTTAGCTACTAAGTGAGTGGGAAGCAGTACAAGAGAATAAGAATTCTCTGAATGGTTATGGTTTTGCCTTTTGAATCATGTATTTTGCTTATTCAAAAAATAAATAAGAAAAAAAGCAAACCATAAAACTGAATATAAAAAGAAACAATAACTTTAACTGTATATTAAAACCACATACAAAAAATAATTCAAGAAATGCTCAGAGTGGCACATATGAAAAAAATTAATTCAAGAAATACTTGACTATAGTGCTCTATATCCCTCAGTGAGATATGTTTTAAGAATGCAATAAAAAAAAAACTAACAAAACAGTGAACTCTACTTAGATTTGTTAATAGTAATATTGGAATGGTAATTCTGAAATTACTAATAGACCAAATGAGTACATATAGTAAGGTTCTTAGGAACCAGAGTTCTGTGTAAAAAGGGGGAGGACATAAAAAAAAAAAAAGTCATATGGTTCAAGACAGAATTACAACTTAAAAATACATGTATTTCCTAGGTGTATTCACTGGTACATTTCCTAGCTCCATCCACTGGAAAAGCCTAAAAAAGCAATGTATTTGGTAGCAGTAAGTACACAAAAAACACTTGGATCTTGCTTTCTTAATACATTCTCCATTAAAATGAAGGAGAGTTCCTTGAAAAGAAGAGATTCCAGTTCTGGGACAAAGTGAGCCAGCTCTTATGCAAAGAAATGCTCCAAATCTGATGGAGAGATAACTAAAGGACTCAGGAGCCAGTATGAATGGGGCCCCTACTGGTTAATTTAGGAAAATGTGAGCAGTCAAAGAATAATGATGGGGTAATAGATTACAGCATATATAAAAAACAAAAACAAAATACAACAGTCCACAGTGATTTGAAAAGAATGATGAAAGAGGGCCGGGGATTTAGCTCAGTGGTTTTGTCGCCTGCTGTGCAAGTGCAAGGATCTGAATTCGATCCCCGATACCAAAAAAAAAAAAATGATGAAAGAAAACAATCCTCTTATAGAATCCTCTTATAGAATGATACTTAATACATGTAGAAGAAATGCTAATCATTTTTAAGAACTCACCATATTATAACCTCCAACATAATAAGAGACAGAAAGATTACCCACAAATATCACCCCTGGTAAAAGCTTGCTTATAAACAGGCGTCAGAGTTCAGCTGGGCTGCTATAACAAAGTATCCTATACTGGTAACTTATAAATAGTAGAAATGTATTGCATAGTTCTGGAGGCTGCAAAATCCAAGGTCAAGTTCTGGAGAAGGGCCATTCTTCAGAGGATAGCACCTTTTACACATCCTCACATGGTGGACAGGAACAGAGCTCCCGCAAGCCCTTTCACAAACACATTAACCTCATTCAAGAGCAGCAGCCCTGAGAACCCACTCTCACCTTGCAAATACCCCACTTCTTTTTTTTTCCCCCCACTTCTTAATAGAGTCACCATGGGGGCTACATTTCAGCATATGAGGGGAAAGAGGGAGGGAGACAAGCATTCAGACTTTTTAAATCTGAAGACAGCACCTCAATGGAGGAATACAGACATCATTTTAACTAAGTGATCTAACCTAGTACCACCAAAGATGGAACACATCTATAATATATTAATGCTCCTATGATGTAATGGAAGTTACCCATGTAGCACTCTTTCCAAGACCTAAATAATTTTAGCCTGGCATGGTAGCTCACACCTGTAATCCCAGGACCTGGGAGGCTGAGGCAGGAGGATTACAGCAAGTTTGAGGCTTCAACCTAGCCTGAACTACTTAGCAAGACCTGTCTCCAAAAAAAAAAAAGAAAAGAAAAAAGAAAACACAGACGCCCAAAGGAACCAATACAAAGAGCGTAATTATAATGTATAGCAATCTTAGGACAATATATGCACATATATTATTACCATTATTATTCATCAGTAACATTTACTGAGAGCTTATTACTTGCCAGGCACTGTGCTGTATACATGATTTTCCTAGATTATACTTAAACATCGGACAACAAACCTAAAAAGTAGGTTCTATTATTAGCTTTACCTTATAGATGAAATCAAAGCTCTGAGTAATTGCCCAGACCACCCACATAGCAAATCAAAGAACTGGAAACCTAATGTAACTAAAGTCTTCCAACTTCAGAGCATGCAATCATGGCCCACTATGCCATCCATACTCCCTGCCCTGAGCAGATAAATAATGAACTGTACTTAATGATTTCTAAGGATCTTTCAGTTCTAAGACTATGATTTGTTTCAGTAGATCTATGGTAAAGCATTCAACCTGGCTATGTACTCTTGAATTTTAGAGTAAAAAAGGAAGCTGAAAAAAAACCTGTTCACATGACCTCAAAGTTAGAATTCAGATTCTCAGGGTTATCAAAACTGGTCTTTCCCGATTTGAACCCATCAAGAATAGTAATGTTTTTCTCCTCTCCTAGTCAATACCTTACATTTTTTCCTATGAAGACATATGCATAATTATTAAAAGATTTTCCAGAAAGAATAAAAGATTAAGTTTATAATATAGTCAGCAGGATCTTTAAACACAATTAGACTCAAAACAAATTTGATAAATATAGATTCTAAGGGATATGATGCCTATGTTTAATGTAGATAAACTAAAAAATAAACTAAACTACTTATAAACTATTAATATTAGCTTTGAAAAACAATCAGTTAAGTGAATATATTAAAGTTTTAAAGTCTTATAAAATATGGGATCTATTTGTTCTTTATACAAAACATTTAGCAATCATAATTAAGTCAAAATATTCTGACTTGTTCCTTTATGTCATCATAAGAATTCTTTTATTGCCAGGCATGGTAGCACATGTCTATAATCCCAGCACTTGGGAGGCTGAGGCAGGACGATCACTGAAGAGTTGAAGGCCAGCCTAGGATACATAGTGAGTTCACAGCTGATCTGAATTATATGGTGAGACCCTGTCTCAAAAAACAAAACAAAACAAAAATTCCTGGGGCCAGGGATTTAGCTCAATGGCACCACACCTGCCTTGCAAGCACAAAGTCCTGAGTTTGATCTCTGGTACCACACACACACAAAAAAATTTTCTTTTATTTAACAAAAATAGAACTAGTTGCCTATTTTACTATTTTGTTATGTAAGAAATATAGCTAATTCCTTAACATAGAAAGCTGTGAGACACTTCCTAGCCTTCATAAACAATAGAAAGTATATCTCATTAAAAAATATACTGACTTTTGTGTTGAAGACTAGAAGCTTCTAGAAAATAGCAATAATTTGTTCCAAAAACAGTAATAATAATAATAATAATAATAATAATAATAATAATAATAAAAGCATCGCACAAACCATTTCTCTTAAAGGCCCAAAGATGGGGAAAAAAATTTATTAAGTCTAAGAATCAAAGATTACCTGGTATAGTTATGATTACATGCAGAATTTGATGGTTAAAAATAAAATCTATGTAGGTTCTTAAAGTAATAATATCTTAGACCTTGGCAAATTTCCAGTTTCCATGCGTTTTTTTATTTAAGAGCAAATGCTGATTTTTTTTTTTGGTACTGGGGATCGAACTCGGGACCTTGTGCTTGTGAGGCAGGCGCTGGAACCACTGAGCTAAATTCCCGGCCCTCCATGCGTTTAATGAACCAGGTAGATAATTGTATCGCCGATATCTGCCTGTAGCCCATTTTCAGTGAGATGAATTTTCTTGCTCATGAGATCCACGTGGAAAACAGCATGCTCAGAAATGGGAGTCTTCTCAGTGTGTTCTTTTCCCAGGACAGGTATTCGCCGAGGCCCCAACAGTGGATCATCAAATCTCATCAGTTTCACTTTGGAAAGGTCTATAGCAGAAAAGATTATCAATGTAAGCATATAATTATAGTCAGAGACTCAAACCCATGAATGAGTCTGACAGTTCAAATTCAAACACACTGGTTATTATATATAGGCAAAAATTACTTCATCAGATAAATAGGACCCAATCTCAGGTGCAAAGTCAAAATCTTAATAAATCTTCATCCCTGTTCAGCTTTTTATCCAATTCAAAGATTGTCAGAAGCCGGGCATAATGGCACTCATCTGTAATAACAGCACTTGGGACGCTGAGGCAGTAGTATCACCACGAGTTTGAGGCCATCCTGGGCTACATAGTGAGTTCAAGGCCAGTCTGAACTACATAGCAAGACCTTGTCTCAAAAAACCAAAACAAGAAACAAAAAAACATTATCAGAGTTCTGTATGAAACATCTCCTGGAATGATAAATCGAGACAGAGAAAGAATTAATTTTTTTGAGCACTAACCTATTGATCTACTTACTACATAATCTATAAAGTACTTTTTATATGCTTCAAGTAAACATTCTTGAGAATATCAAAAAGTCCAAAACTTACTTCTTTCTTGCATTTCTTGAAATACATTGAACTTACAAGAATGAAGCTTTTCTTGGAGATACATTTGGAGAAATAATTACTACTGTAAGAAATCCTATTACTCATTTCTTATTTTGCTCAAAAGATGAAAGTGTATATATTAACAAGTTGATGAGAGAGAAGAGGAAGGGCAGAGGGATAGGGTATAGCTTTTTAAATTTTGAGCTTTGAACCCCAGTGCTACCCTACTTGATATTTTCCTGATCTGTTTTTGTTTTAGGCAAAAAAAAAAAAAAAGCACTTGTCCCATGAAAAAATTTATGATCCAACAGTCCTGTCAACAACTGAGCCCAGAAGAAATTTTCTTTAGCAATTCTGAGACTTCCCAATATCAAATGGCTTTCTTTTGTATAGTGGAAAAAACACTACACATGGCTACAAATGCTGGTTCTGGGCTTATATCTCACTCTAAGTATAGAATGGCTAGTTATACTTAACCTGATCCAAGAAATAGAAGATATTTTCTGAATTACTTCCATCCCTTTCTAAAACAGATCCCTGGGTGGTCCATGAGCTATACTTCCTCATGCTGCCTTGAGAGTCTGAAGCTTAGCGCAAGAGGGATAAGAGATAAAAGGAGACATTAATGCACCCAGCAGTGATACCGGGAGGACAAGTTATTTAGGCATTCTGTTCTCTTTGGGAAACAAAGACTGAAGGACCACAAGTTTAGAGAACAGATCTTGGGGCTTATAGAGCAATTATCTTCAGCTACCATGAAAGCAAACCCTCCCTGACAGTGTTTGGAGAGTCTGCAGAGACCGTACAATCTATTCCCAGACACTGCACAAGCCCCAAAAATTAAAATAGGAAAGGAGCAGGCACAGTCTTCATGACAGACATGATCTAATTTTAGGGAAGAATACAATTCATTTCAACAGCTACTGCAATTCAATTTGTATCAGTGGTACCAAATACTTTGCTACAGAAGCAGTGATAAGTCCTGCCAGCAGATTTTACATATAAGACTCCACCCAAACCCCAAAAAAAGTCTTCCTAAGCAATTCCAATTCAAACTTATTTCAAATAAACTTAATACTTGATCAGGCTTCTAAGTGACAAAACACATTTGCTTTGATGTTTCACCACGTGGTTCATTACTGCCAATATATTCTTGGAGCTTTCTTAGTGGTTTTACTATCTTTTCTCATCTCAGCCTTCTCTTATCACTGAAAATGTTGAAATTTAAGTCTACAGTACACAAGATTTAAGGCACTTAGAGAAAAGATGAGAGTGATTGAAAGTCCCTAGAGATTGATAATGTGAAATGGAGCCCTTCACCTCCAAGTTACTAGTTCATATGTGGCATGGGTTGTGAGTGATTTAAAGTCATTATCATCAAATAGTTGCTCAGTGGCCTTTGTAGAGTGAAATGATATTTTAGTCTAGTTCCTCCTGGACCTAGATCATAATCACCTTCAATTCAATTGGCACTAATTGGATGACTTGCTAGCTACTGCAGCAGACAAAGAACTATGTTATTGAATTTAACTCCTTTTCCATCTCATATACTCAATATACTCAGCCCCTTAGATATCAAAGCACCCTGAGGGCTTTTGGAAGAGGATCAAGGTTAGGTCTCTTCTGTAGGTTCTTAGAGGAATACCAATTTCAAACTCCACCTAATGTTTATATCAATTTTCTAAAATTTACAGCAGGTACTAACATCAAACTTAAAATACTATATGATAATATTATTCACTAGTATACAAAAAAAAAAAGGAACCGAAGCTTGAGTTCGATCCCTAGTACCAAAAAAAAAAAAGGAACTAGTATAACAAAGGAGATAAGAATTGTGGGGGTGGGGATTTAGCTCAGTGGTTCCAGAGCCTACCTCACAAGCACAAGGTCCCGACTTTGATCCCCGCTATGAAAAATAAAATTTTAAAAATTTAAAAAAAATTTTTTTTTAAAGTTTATCTTTAAAAAAAAAAAAAAAAAAGAATTGTGCCAGGGGCTACATGAGAAAAGACAAGAGCCAGAAAATACATGTCAGTATAATTCTGAAGAACCTACTCAGTGCTCTATCTAAGTATGTTCACATACTTCCTATTACAAAATCTTCTCTGATTGAAAATATGCAATATAAATAAGGTAAGCCACAAAATGACTTCCTATGTATTCATATTTCCCACTTTTCAAGTTCTGCTTCTTGTGGCCTGTAAGTTTCAAGGATGGAGCTAGCATTCTATGGTATCCAGTTTACCTAGGGAACATAATAAATGTCTATAACAACATGAATGAATCTTGAAGACATTTTGCTAAGTGAAACAGACTTAACACAAAAGGATAAATACTGCTGGGTGTGGTGGCACGTGCCTATAGTAACAGCTACTCAGAAGGCTGAGGGAGGACTGCTCGTGTCCAAGAGGTCACAGTCACCCTGGCAAGGGACACCTCATCTCTTAAAACTATTAAGGAAAAACAAATACAAAAATACATCTAATCTAAAGAAAAAAGTCTAAATACTATATGATTGCATCAGTCATACTTACAGAGGCAGAAAGTGAAGGAGTGGCCACCAAGGCCTGGGGGAAGCAGAATGGGGAGTTATGGTTTAACTGGTATAAGGTTTCACTTTGGAAGATGAAAAAGTTCTGGAGATGGACAGTGGTGATAGGTGTACAACAGTGTGAATATGTTCAATACCACTGAGCTGTATACTTAAAAATGACTAAAATGGTAAGTTTTATATTATGAGTATTATACCATAATTAAAAAGTATGCCTAGACACAGGAAAAAACTTTATGAACAAATCCTCAGTAGCACGAGAACTAGCACAAAGAATCAACAACTGGGATCTCATCTTATTAAAAAGCTTCTGCCCTACAAGACAAACCACCAAGAGAGCTAAGAGACAACCTACAATGAGGGAAAAAATTTTTACCAGCTGTTCCTCAGACAAAGGTCTACTATCTAGATTATATAAAGATGGGGCTGGGGATTTAGCTCAGTGGTTCCTCCGCCTGCCTCGCAAGTTCAAGGACCTGAGTTCGATCCCTGGTACCAAAAAAAAAAAAAAATAGATTATATAAAGAACTAAAAAAAAATCAGACCCCCCAAATATAAAGACCCAATTGAAAAATGGGCATCTGAAATGAACAGTCATTTCTCAAAGAAGTAAAAGCAGCAAATAAATATATGAAAAAATGTTCAACATCACTGGGCATTTGACAGATGCAGATGAAAACAACACTGAGATTCCACCTCACCCCAGAAAGAATGGCTGCTATCATGAAGTCAACCAATAACAAATGCTGGCGGGGTTATGGGGAGAAAGGAACCCTTTTTCATTGGTGGTGGGAGTGTAGACTGGTGCAACCACTGTGGAAATCAATATGGAGATACCTCAAACAACCAGGATTAGAAGTCCCATTTGACCCAGCTATTCCTCTGCTGAGTAGCTTCCCAAAAGAATTAAAAGAATCATACCACAGTGACATATGCTCACCCATGTTTACAGCGGCTGAGTTTGTAATAGCTAAAAATTGGTAACAGCCCAAGTGCCCATCAACAGGAGACTGGATAAAGAAGATGTGTTTTTTTTTTATAAAATGGAGTACTACTCAGCCATAAAGAACAAGAAACTAGAGACATTTATAGCTAAGTGGATACACATTGAGGCTATACTCTTAAGTGAAATAAATAGGACACACGTGTAAATACCAAATAGTTTCTCTGGTGTGAAAAACTAAAAGTGTAAATAAGGATCAAAATGTATAACTGATATTGTGAAATAGGAAGAAAAGGTCTAAAGGAGGGGAAATGGGAGGGGTAGGGGAAAGGAAAGAAAGGAAAATAAAAAATATGAGAAAAGGAAAAAAATTAGAAACAAAGTCTTTGTAAACAGGGAAGGGTGGAGGGGGTGAAGGGAGGGCAAGGGAATGGGGAAAAAAATAAGAACCAAGATACATCATGTAAAGATACAAGATCCCAATGATGAACGTAACTGTATTGTATACCTAAAATTTACCAATAAACTTAATGGGGGACAGAAAAAATATGCCTAGAGGACCAAGAGACGAAGGGAGGGTAAAAGGATGTAAAAGGAATTAAGATGTGTTATATACATGTACCAACTCCCCAGAGAGATGTCCACAGAAAGGAAATGAATAACTGCAGAAGAATGCAAAATATATGGTAGAATAGATTCAACTCTTCTATTTTAATAGGCTATTACTACCTTGAATAGAGACCTATAATTTAGGTCACTGTCTGAGATTTATAAATCTTTTATACTGATGGAAAATGGACCAATCTACTTCTGATTGCTATGAAAATAGAACAGAGGGCTAGGATTATAGCCAAGCAGTAGAGCAATCACCTACATGTGCAAGCCCCTGGATTTGATCCTCAGCATCACCAAAACAAAATAAGAAAAGAGAGGCTATGAAAAATAGAGAATGTCAACATTAATTTGTCTTCATAATAAGAGGAAAAATAATACAAAGATACACTAACTCCCTTCACACTCTACTCAGCCTAGGACCTAGCTGAGGGATGAAAAAAAGAACTCATAAATCATTATACCGAATCTAATCACAGAAGATACATATTTGATCAGAAATTGAGATTATTTACATATTTTACCAGGAGGAACACTGCTTAGAAGAAAAAAATTTGAGTTTTGGAGTCAAATAGACCCAAGTTTGAATTCCAGCTCCAAGATTTACTAGCTAAATGAATTCTGCAAGTTACTTAGTTTTTCTGAGCCTCTGTTTCATTATCTGTACAAGGAGAAGAATTATACCTTCTATGTTATAGGCTGTAAAAAGATTAAGTGGCTAATATATGGCAACACTCAGGAACTTTTATTCGGTTTCTCCTTCTTTCCCAGGAATAGACCCAGCTGAACAAGTTTGTTTAGAATATTAAAGATACATGTTCCACAGTTCTGAATCACCTTTGAAAAACAGAAAATACTTGTTACAGTTTTAGAACTAGAAGGAGTCTTGGAAAAATATCTAATCCAGCATCGGGAATTTAGCTCAGTGGTGCCTATGCCTACCTCCAAGCACAAGGTCCCAAATTCGATCCCCAGTACCAAAAAAATCTAATCCAATGCTGTCATATTACTGAAAGAGAAGTCATTTTAGAGCTTAAGTGACATAGCAAAGTCACCAAGCTACCTAGACGAGTCCCAAAAATACCGGTTTCCTGATTCTGGGCCCAATATTCTTTCCACAGTCTTACACAGCTGTTCCTAAGCAAGACAGTTACATTTCTTTCTCCCCTCTGCTTAGAATTCATCAAATCCATAAGCTACTGCCAAATGTAAGTTTTAGGAAACTATTTACCTTTTATTCCTCGCTCCGCTTTCATTAAACGCCTGATTATAGAATCACAGTTATCCCCTTGCCTGATTTCAATTTTGGTTGAGAAGTGACCACTGGATGGCTGGGGATTTACTAGAGAAACTGGCACACCAGGCTAGGAAGATGAAGAGTAAAGCATTGTTATAGAAAATTAAAGCTGACTACTGCCAAGGGATGGAATAATCTCTGCTACATTTTTAATATCCAGTGAAAGCCAGAGCTAATCTGCTATTCTAAAATCATGAGCAAGACATATTCAAATATGAAAGAAATGCCATCAAGCTAATGCTTATAACTAGATGCCTAGATAAAAACGACTGCAACTCCATTTATCAATAATTACAGACAATAACAATAATTAATTTTCTCCTCCATAACTACCACCATTTCTCTATCACAACTCCTCCACTTAACATGAAATTCTCAGATCTAAGCCTACCTTCCACATTATAGAAAGTACTTTTTGCCAAATGCTGCCAATCTGACTGGATTCTTTGAGGCTAAATAGAATCTCTAAAACCTCCAAAACCATTTAATCTTGCTGCATCAGTCCATTTTACACCAAAAACCAAACAGCCTTGAATAACAAAGACTCATCTGAAGTTTGAAAGTTCCTTTTCACTGCTTAAGTTTTACAATTCAATTCCTACTGTATTTTTTAAATAAAAAGTTCTGAAAATCACATTTTTTACAAAAACTTACTTAATATCTGATACCATCGATAAGAGTAAAGTAAGGAGAAGTTGAATCTTGCAACAAACAGAGAATACGATACCTTAAGTCCATCCCATCCCATTTTTAACCATAGCCTGGAACAAAACATTCATTTAATTTCTCTGTATTTCCTTCCATCTTTTGAACGATGGATTTAGTTGTAATGATCTCTAAGGTCTTCTCTAGCTCAAAAATGCACTGATTTAGTAAGATTTCTTCAACTTACTTCCGTTCTAAAAACATTAAGTGGTTTCCCAGGACAACAGTCTTCCCTGACTTTATCTTCTGCTTCAGAGGCAAACTTGACTTCTATGTGTTCTAGCTAAATAGAGGGGAAAAAATGGAAGTCATTAGTGTCGCTTAATAAGATTGAAATTAATCACCACCTCATTTCATCAAGAGCCAAACTAGGCTCTCCACTTAACATGAAATGGTCTGTGCAATCTTATTATTTTCCATATAAACACTGAATGAAATCTGTAATCAGTTATTTAACACTCATCTTAGATGTCTCACAGTATTGTTATTTAGTCACATTTATCATTTTCTATAATGAAATCTATGTCTGCCACATAAGAGAAAAAGTAAATCAGCATAAAAGGCTTCCACTTAGAAAATCAGAAGTTTCAGAGATTTATCATTTGAGAAGGCTTCTATTTAAATAAATGGAAGAAAAGCTCAGAAATGTAGCATACTGCATAGCCCCAAATAAAAGATAACCCTAAATATAAGGTGTATCCCCACTTGTTCAAATGAAACAATCCAAGAAGAGTTTTCTGGCTTATATGAAAATATATGACCATTTAGATACATACATATATATATGTATATATATATTTATTTTAAAGATAACTACTAATATTTAACTTCAGTATTAACTCATTTTCAAAAAATGCTCAGGGGCTGGGGGCAGAGCTCAATGGTACAGCACATGCTTAGCTAACACAAGGTCCCAGGTCAACTCTCAGGATCAAAGAATTACTAATCAAATAAATGCTCACATAGAAATAATTTTCTTCTTTCTCTGTATTTTATGAAACAATTTTATTCAAACTCTAAACTTGCTGTTTTAAATTTTAAGTATCTTTATTTTAATTACCAGAATCATTTCTTTTTTGAGTCCTCTAACAGTTTTCTAGAGCAAATTACTTTTCCTTCTCCCTACATTGTCTGACAGAAAGCATTCTTAGACTCTACACCAAAGTTGTGATTGATGATACATCATGAACCACAGATTATAACTAATTCAATTCTGTGAATCAGAGGTTTGAAAGGGAAGAAGAGGGCAAGAAACTCACAGGTTCTGTAATATGAAAGATTCTGTGGGGCGGGGGATCTAGCTCAGTGGTTTCGTCACCTGCTACGCAAGTGCAAGAACCCGGGTTCAATCCCCAGTACCCAAAAAAAAAAAAAAAAATTGGGGGGATATTTAAATATAACACCTCTCTTGACAATTTAGAGAGAATACCTAGATAGTACAGTTTTTTTATGTATAGAATAACTGATAAATGAAATAAGATGACAGATTATTTTTTTCTTTCTGTAATTTTTATACCCACTTATTCTTTTTCATTTCAAAAATATTTTTGACTGATGCATTTGGCAACAGTACTAAGTATACAAGATGAAGTTTATAAAAAGGCTTATTATAAAAGAACTGGCATATGGCTTACTACAGCTGAACAGTAATTACAATCCCTGGTCTTCTTACCTCAAGGGAATTAGTCAGGTAGACTGTATTTTCCATAAGCACTGCCTGTTCATCAAATTCCAACTGCAAATCCAGAACACGTGGCCCCATCTTTTCCACATTTTCCTAATAGTCAAAATAGTTTTGAAATACAAAATCATATTAAAAATATGTTGAAGAGCCAAGGATTTAGCTCAGTGGCAGCACAACTGCTTCCGCAAGCACAAGGTCCTGAGTTCAATCCCCAGTACCAAAAAAAAAATGTTGAAAAGAGCCAGTACAAAGTGACCCACATCGTAATCCCAGCTATTCTGGAGGCTAAGACAAGATGATCGAAGGTTTAAGGACAGCCTGGGCGGTTCAGCAAGACTGTCCCAGAATAAGAAATAGAAAGGGTTTGGGATATAGCTCTATGGTAGAATGCCCTTGGGTTCAATCCCTAGTACTACAAATAATATGTAGAAAAGAATATATTTCCTCCAAACCAACCATTCTTCTCTCAATTGAAAAAATTTTTAAATTTCAATAGTTAAAAGAAGGGCCTTGGATTCATTTCCCTTATTTAAGGTTGCTTGTTAATGAAATTACTAGCTCAGAATAATTATCATTTAAAGTAAGATTAATGGCAGCACTGAAAAGACTGGAAGGCACAAGGTAAATATGGTTTATCATTCTTTTTTTTTTTCTTTGGTACCGGGGATTGATCTCAGAACCTCGTGCTTGCAAGGCAGGCGCATTGCCACTGAGCTAAATCCCCGGCCCTGGTTTATCATTCTTTATTTAAACTGTCTTCATATACAAACCCAAAGGATTTACTTTGACAAAGAATCAAATGTTAAGAAAATATCCTGTCAGGTAAATTTTTTAAAGTACTTTTAAAATTTTCCAAGATACCAAATGAATAATTTCCAAAGATACCCAGGGTAGCAATGGGAGTCTGAAGATACCCGACACAGCCTGCCCTGGCCAGGGTCCAGATACAGCCCCTCTTTGACACCCGCAAGCTGGCTGTCCTTCAACCTCTTAACCCAGAAACCAGAGGCACTGCAAGGCCTACAGTATGCTTCAAAGGCTTGCTCTGCCACCCCACAGGAATCCTGATGCCTGTCTCTGCCACTTCTCGCTGCAAGCCTGTCCCCCCACCTGTACTCTGGACCTTACCTCTTGCTTACAAAGCAAATCCAGACCAGGTCCAGCCTTGAGGAACCATCCCCAGGCCTAAACCCCTTCCATGTTTATCATTTCTTGGGTACCCTTCCTCATCCAGAGTGCCAAATAGCATTTCCTTGTATCTTATCAGTACTCTTTTATCAGTTAGTGATTTTTTTATATTAAGCTTCTCCTGGTTAAACTGTGAGTTCAGCCAGATATAGTGTGGTACATGTCTGTAATCCCACCACTCTGGGAGGCTGAGGCAGGAGGATCTCAAGGTCAAGCACAGCCTGGGGAACTTAGCAAGACTTTGTCTCAAAATGAAAAATAAAAAGGCCGGGGATGCAGCTCTGTGTGAAGGACCTGGGTTCAATCCCCAGTATCAGGAAAACAAGAAACAGTCATACTACACAGTTACTCAGATGATCTTACAGCATACAAAAAATAATTTCTTATTCTTTATTTTCCTGAACATTAAATATTTGCTACTCAAAATGTAATATTAGCAATACAAGTTCATAAACACAGATCTATAGTCTAGAACACACTGCACTCATATGAAAGTAATTATCTACTGCTTACTTTTGTTTGCCATCTGCTATGGATTAATATCCTTTATCTCAAGAGTGAGTTAGTTATTATAGAAGTGAGCTCCTGATAAAAAGATGGATTCGACTGATTTCTCTCTCTCTGTATCCCAAGTGCTCCCCCACTTGCCTTTCTACCATGTTTCGACAGCAAAAGAGCCCTCATGAGACGCTGGTGCCATGCTTTTGACTTCCCTGCCTCTAGAATCAAAAACCAAATAAACTTCCATCATTTATAAATTACTCAGACTTAGGCTGGGTATGTAGCTCAGAGGCAGACCGCCTGCCTAGGCCCTGGGTTCAATGCCCAGAACCATGAAAAGAAAAAAAATAATAATTACCCAGTCAGTAGTAGTCCATTATAGCAGCAGAAAATGGACTAAGACACCATCTAAATTGTTTCTCAACCCATGAAAAGGACTTAAAAAGCCATTTTCTTATTCTCAGACTAATCATTTTCAAAGTTTAAAAACAAGTAAATTCCCTGGAAAATTACAAAAATTATTAAAAATATATATTACCACTCAACAATCTGACAGGGGTTCTTCAAATTTAAATGAAATCCTAAAGAAGCCAACTCTTGTACAACGAAGAACTATCTAGGGCCAAAATATCAACAGAGCCATTGTTGAGAAACCCTGGCCTAAGCTCTATAAACAACATTTATCCTGTTAAGTAAGCTAAGCCTATCCAAATGTAGAATCTTGGTTCCAGTGATCTTTAATGTAAGCCAAAATACTATGCTTCCTCCCCAAATTGAAGAGAATGTAGAACATGAAAAGCATAATTAAACAAAGCAATTCTAAATCCATTTTTCTACCACAATACATATTTTCACATATTCATCAATTCCATGTGTAAACCCAAAATCTCATTTCTTACAACCACTGACTGAAAGATGTTGTTTTAGCAGATTTCTAGGGGTTGACCATACCCAAGGCTTTTCCCCTTCTCTCTACTGTCCTATCTAACCATTACTTGTGTGATCACAGCTGAACAAAACCCACTGCTTACCTTAACCATAGCAACAAATGGCATCACTTTCTTCATATATTTCTTCAATTCTGGCATATTACCTAGTTCACTAGCAATGACTTTGTTATCAGGCAGTCTTCCACTGTTGGCCTAAAAATAGGCAAGGGGAAAGAAATGTGGAGAAAAATATTTTAAAGATAACCCAGGATTGCAGATGTACCTTTAGGAAGTCAGTCACACACAGAACAGTGACCTATACCAGACTGTGGTACAGCCTCTAGCGTCACAGGGAGTGAAAGGTGAATGAACAATGGAACAACATAAAAGGGAATCCTCCATCTCTCTAAATTTAGAAGATAAGCGCTTTTTAGATTAAAGGAGAAAAATGAGAGCATTGCACTAAATATTTACGTTTTCCTTATAATAAAAGTCTCTGGGACTGTAACATCAGATACATCTGCTAAGAAACTGACAACCATAAAGATCTTATCTTCAGACTTCTATAAGCATTTCATTAATCACTCTGAAAAGGAAAACCATATAACTATTATACAAGATTTATACAGTATCTATTTTTGAATGCTCTTCTTTATAAATTGTCACTGCAGATATGAAAAAGGATCTCTAGTTATCACTAATTAAAAACATCAACATTTTTATTTACTCAAAAATAAAAGCCTATATCATGTCTCACTGATGTGCATACAGTCCTAAATGTGCTGACTGAATTTAAATTCTTCTACAAACATCAATGGGCCCTTCAGTAAAGTAAGAAATAAAGCAACTGGACTTTTCAGAGTTTGGGTGACTTTATTTTCTCCTACTTATAAAAACCAAAGGTTGATAATTAATCTCAATGAAAACAATGTATAATAAGATTTCGAATAATCTCTTTTCAATTTCAACCTTTTCTAAAGTTCATAGGAAAAAAATACTTCCTCCCCTTGTCAATGTGCTCATTTGAAACACGTGAAAAAAAGGAATATGAAAAACATTCCTTTTCCTTATGTCACCAAAAAGGTGCCATCTTCAACACTCTTCTTGATTATACACCAACATTCTTTTAGTTCTTTTGGATGAAAACAAAAATTTACAAAGAAATAGGTAATGCCAAAAGATGATGTTGTTTTGAAACAATATAATATCTAGTCAAAGAATACTCAGCAAAAATACAACTTCTAAAAAGAAATGTGATGGGACACTACATATTATGTTTGATTCTTTTACTACTTCTTTGAAACTAGTGTTTGAATATGTAATCCACTGAGGCACTTTCATTTATCTACCTATGGAAGTAGCTTTTACCATTTATTTATCAAAATTCAAAATCTGAGCTGGATATGGTGGTGCATGCCTGTAATCCCAGTACTCGGGAGGCTGAGGTACAAGGAGGCTAACCTTACACTGTGAGTTCAAGGCCAGCCTGAACTACATAATGAGACCCTGGCTCAAACAAAACAAAACAAAACAAAACTCAACCCAAACCAAACAACAACAAAAAATCTGCAGCCGGGCATAGTGGCACATGCTTATAATCCCAGAACTCAGGAGGCTGAGGCAGGAGGACTGCTGCAAGTTCAAGGCCAGCCTGGGCTAACTAGTGAGCTGAACTATATACCTAGCCAAAAAAAAAAAAAAAAAAAAAAATCTGCAATGATTCTAAAGGCTACCTTGTATTTCAATCACACGTGATCAAAGACAAAGGAGTTCTCCATTAAACAGATTCATAAGAAAGACAAAAATACTTGCATTTCTATTTCCATCAAATTTTAAAAATGTAAAAGCAGCTTTTCTGAATATTTCTTAATTAACTATGCAAAATATTGCAGCAAAATTCTAATAAAGATCTGAAAAAATCAACGCTACAGATTTTTCTTTTATGATGCCACTTGACATTTTAACCATAATCTCTCTTATGTCTCTCTCTCTGTTTGAAGTGCATCTTAACAGGCCGGGGATTTAGCTCAGTGGTTCCACCACCTGCCTTGCAAATGCAAGGACCCAAGTTCCATCCCAGGTACCCAAAAAACAAACAAACAACTAATTGAAGTGCATCTTAATGGTTTGAGTCTACCAATAACAGTAATAATCTGGGTAAAAAAGTCAAAATTAGGGCCGGGTATTTAGCTCAATGGCACCGCGCCCGCCTTGCAAGCGCAATGTCCTGAGTTCAATCCCCAGTACCAAAAAAAAAAAAAAGAATGATACAAAAAAGTCAAAATTATACAATATACACCATTTTGTTTCCACACTTTGAATGGAAAGGAAAAATGGATATTTTCTTTAGGAAAACTTAGAACTAAGTTTAAATACCAAGTTCCCTTCAAAAGAACTGTCATAGTTCATAGCGATTTACCCAACAGATTCAAACATCTTTGAGCATTACCTTTGTATAGATATTGTGATTATATAATTAAACATCATTTTCTTTTAAAGTACACAAGAACCAAGACTCAAATATATTAAGATTATGGCTTCATGAATCCCACTGTTCCAGCCACAGCAAATTCAAAAGGCAGGTTATCCTTTTGCTTCATAATTTTAACTACGTATATGAAAAACTGACATACAACTAGATCCTGCACATTTTTGCATGGAAGTTCCAGAAATGATGAACAGCAGCTCTTCCCTCAGCATTCACTTATGAGCTGCCAAGAATAACAAAGGATGCTCCTTGCCTGGGGAATTAAACAAAGCTCCCTGTCTTCTTTCCCCTAGACACTGCGAACATCCTAAAAACAAAACAACACAAGCAGGACACAACACAGCTGGGGGACAAGTCTACTGAAAGCATCACCTCAAAGTGATTACGCAGAACCGACAGGGTAGTGTGCTGCCAAGGTGGGTAGTTCTTTGCCACATAGATGGTGCAGTGTGAGGGTCTCTGAGGTGGGTGCTTGTCAGTCTTCTACATAATAGAAAGGAAAAAACATTGCCCTTCATTAAAACAGATATGAGACTACTCCCCAATATATACTACCAATGCCTTTAACATTTAAAAATACACAAGCAGAGACAAACATGGTGCCGTACACCTGTAATTCCAGCACACTGGGAGGCTGAGCCAGGAGGATCACAAGTTCAAGCCCAACCTGAGTAACTTAAGAGACTTAGCAAGGCTCTGTCTCCAAATAAAAATAAAAATGGCTGAGTACAATGTACACAGCTCAGTACAAAGGCCCTGGATTCAATACTCAGTACTGCAAAAATTAAATTAAATTCACACAGGACTGTATTAGCAGTGGATATACACTACACATTTGAATGAAAGCAGCCTTAATTTCCATTACTGTTAAATGTTATTTGAAAAAGAATTAAGATGTGTTATGTACATGTACCAACTCCCATGATGAATATGATCATTATATAGTACAAACATGTAGTAATAAAACAGTTATCTGATCATTTTTAAGGAATAATCTTTTTTAAAAAATCTTTTTAAATGACTTCACCTTCCCTTTAGCTGGCATCATATAATTCTTGAGTCGTAATCTAAGGTCATGTGCTACTTCCATGAGATACTGTGAGGAACGAATCAAGATTTCATCCACAGGACCCGCCACAGGCCATGAAGCATTCATAATTGAGTTAGACTTTTAAAAAAACAAAAACAAAGGTTAAGTGAAATTAGTTGTTCAGTACAACTATTTTACAGTTCTTGCTTAGTTTTATACCAAGCCTCCAACTGTAACTGTGTGCTCGAAGTTTAAACCTGACTACACATATCACACTTCCACAGCCCCTGATCTAATGTTCCCTAGAATTCAAGCTGTGAAGTCTGACTCCACATTCTTAATTAGCATCCATTTGTACGAACATATTAATACCCACACACATATGCTCACTTTCAAAGAAAATTATGTAATGTTAATTTGCCAAATTTAATCATTATATAAATTATGCATACTCAGTTTTTAATCCTATTAATACAGCCAATAACCAAAGTATATCTATTCAGTATATAGATCATGAGTACATTTTTGGATCTTTCATGCACAAAAAATAGAAAACCTGGCTAGTAAGGTTGGAAAGGAGTTTTTTTTAATTTAATTTTATTGGTACATTTTAGTTATACAATATAATGACATTCATCATCAGAAATTTGTACCTTTACATAATGTCTCTTGGTTCTTATTTTTCCCCCTTCCCCTGCCCTCCCTTCAACCCCTCCATCACTCCCTATTTACAAAGACTTTGTTTCCATTTTTTCATTTTCTCATATTAATTCCATTCCCTTCTTTCCTTTCCTCTACCCCTCCCATTTCCCCTTCCCCTTTGCCCCTTTTCTTCCTATTTCACATTATCTATTATGCCTTTTAGTCCTTATTTACACTTTCAGTTTCTCACACCAGAGAAACTATTTGGTATTTACACGTGTGTCCTATTTATTTCACTTGAGTATCGCCTCAATGTGCATCCATTTAGCTACAAAAATGTCTCTAGTTTCTCGTTCTTTATGGCTGAGTAGTACTTCATTTTATTAAAAAACCACATTTTCTTTATCCAGTCTCCAGTTGATGGGCATTTGGGCTATTTCCAAGTTTTAGTTATTACAAACTGTGCTGCTATGTGCTGCTATGGGTGCGCATATATCACTGTGGTATGATTCTTTTAATTCTTTGGGGAATATACCCAGCAAGGGAATAGCTGGGTCAAATGGGACTTCCAGTCCTAGTTCTCTGAGGTATCTCCATACTGATTTCCACAGTGGTTGCACCAGTCAACTCTCCCAACAGCAGTGGAGCAGTGTTCCTCTTTCCCCACAGCCCTGCCAGCATTTGCTATTGGTTGATTTCTTGATAGCAGCCATTCTTTCTGGGGTGAGGTGGAATCTCAGCGTTGTTTTCATTTGCATCTCTCCAATGACCAGTGATGTTGAGCATTTTTTCATATGTTTATTTGCTGCTTTTATTTCTTTAAGAAACATCTGTTCATTTCAGATGCCCATTTTTGGACTGGGTCTTTATATTTGGGAGATCTGACTTATTTAAGTTCTTTATAGATTCTAGATAGTAGACCTTGTCTGAGGAACAGCTGGTGAAAATTTTTTCCCACACTGTGGGTTGTCTCTTCACTCTGTTGGTGGTTTCTCTTGCTCTGCAGCCTTTTAGAAAGAAGAGATCCCACTTTTTGATTGTTTGTGCTAGTTCATGGGCAACTCAGATTTTGTTCATAAAATCTTTTCCTACACCAATGTCTTCAAGAGTTCTATCTAACCTCTGTTCCAGCCGGTTCAGCATTTCTGTTTTAATATTTAGATCTTTAATCCATTTCGATTTTAGTTTAGTGCATGGTGAGAGATATAGGTCTGTTTTTACTCTTTGGCAAGTTGAAACCCAATTTTTCCAGCACAATTAAAGAGGCTATCTTTCCTCCAGTGAGGGTGTTTGGCTCTTTGGAAAGGAGTTATTAAACCAGCCAATCTATTTATCTGCAAGCCTGGGAGAAATAATTGAATTTATCTTCACAGTAAGAAGGCTAATATAATATCCCTGAATATGCAGTCTTATACATGCCAAGAATTTTGTATAAAACAAGAATATTTATGTAATATTTATGTGGTTCTTTGTTTATAAGCAGCTTATAACAGCTGTTTATAACATTCTCAATATTTTCCCTTTTTTAGCAGTTGGAAGAACAATTATTATATAGACATTTAAATGTACTTCATTTCCCAAGAGATGAGAATTAGGTGGACAATAATAGACACATGATCACATTTTCATAATACATGCATTGGGCATTAACCAATAAAGGCACATATATGACCTGCCTGTCTTATGTAGATGTTTTAACCTATTGTAATAATTATAATGATAAATTTAGTATTATTCCTAAAATACTATGCTATTTTCAGCTTTTTCTTCTCTTAACAGAGCCAAATACAGTAAATATCAGAAGACTTAATAAAGCCAAAATTTTACACCATTACAACATTTTATTACAATAAAGGTACCTTTCCCAGGAGTGTCCAGATGTGCTCACATAAGTGTGGACAGAATGGAGCCAAGAGAAGGGTCTGAACTTCAATAAACCGGAACACAAGTTCTCTGTGCATCCCTTCTATTGCCAATTCACGGTACTTATCTTTCGCGGCCTATAAAATTTGAAATTATTTACCATTCCTTTCATTTTACTTTAAAATAAAAGAAAAAAATTCAGCATCTTGGTTTCAAAGCATTTTAGGATTTTAGTCTTTTAAAATTCTGTAATAATTATATTTTATCTTTTGAATTTGCAAGTAAATGTATGATCAATCTTTGTCCAAAGGATAGTCCAGCTTTATATTAATGATTTTTGAGAAAAAATATGTAAAAAGGCTTTCTATAACTGAAACAAAAAAGTTCAACAACTTTAACTGTGTACGAAGGGTAAATGCTCTGAACAATAAAAAATTTTTTTTTGGTACCAGGTATTGAACTAGGGACCTTATGCTTGCAAGGTAGGCGGCAGCACCACTGGGCTAAATCCCCAGCCCATATAAAATATTAAATATAAAAAAAAATACTATGAATACAACACATTGATATGCTCAGCACCTATCTTTATTTAACCACCTATCTTTATTTGTCTCTGAAAACAAAGTTACATAAACCCGATACATTTGTGACATTTTACAAAATTAATCAAGTAAAGTTGGATTCTTACTCTAACCACTTGAAAACTTGAGTAAATACTGACACCTTGTGGAAAACATGTAAAAATATTTGCTTTCAAATTAACAGCAATTAATTATAATTTTGCCTTCATTTTATCAATTTAAAAATGTTTTCCTTGGATTAGAGATGTAGCTCATGATAAAGTGCTTACTTAGCATGCACGAAGCGTTAGGCTCAATCCCCAACACCACATGCACACACATCTGGAATCTGAGGCAGATAATTAAGACTTAATCTTATTAATGCTCAAGGATCAAATGAAGAATATTTTATAATTTTTTTTATTTTTTTGTTACCGGGGATCGAACTCAGGACCTTGTACTTGCAATGCAGGCGGCGGAACCACTGAGCTAAACCCCTGGCCCCTAAATGAAGAATTTTTTTATAGTAAATGATACAAAGAAAAAATATCAAAGAAATTACTTAAGAATCACAACTTATTGAAGAACTTAAAAGCTTGGCAAGATTTTCATTCTGCATGTTAGACATACAATTATGTTATAGTAGGAATAAAAAAGGGGGAAAACACATCATATTCACTTTCACATGTTTTATACATACCAAAAGAATAGCATACCTGAAACTCAAAAAACCCTGTTTTCAAAGCTTCTTTAAACATCATTTTTTCATAGTTTTGATCTGTTTTTATAATTCCTGCATTCATTTCACTATTGAATAGGAAAAAAGGTCATTGGGTTTAAAGACAATTTTATATATATGTATATATATATATAAAGCTGTTGCATATACTAATAAGTAAAATGAGAGTATCTGAAACATTTCAAATTGCTCAATACAAAGCAGTCTTTGTGCTCTTTAAAACTATTATAGTCACTCTATTGTGTATCCACCCTGAGTACTGTACCACTATCTTTTAGGGTTCCTATTTATGATAACAGTTAATAATGCATGTTTTAAAATTCCTTGATAGAAGCTTTATTATGAAGCTCAAATACAACATGAAAAGAACTTAACTAAGGTTATAGCCAGCCTTTAATTACTGCATTGTAAATAACTGATACTGGACACTAGAAAAAGATTTGCACTACCACCTCAAGCACTTCTTAATTTGGCCTATTTTGGTACCAATCTTTTTTTTTAATCTTCTACCTCTCCCCTCCACATGCTGAAAGTCAAATATCAAACCCTTTCCATGTCTTATACATGCTCTTTCCTTTTATTTATTTTTCAAGAAACCCAGAATCCATACATCTCAGAATTATCTTTATCCTTATTATTGCATTTACAATGGGTTGAATGTTTGTCTCTCCTGCTAGACAAGAATTTTGTCCATTTTTTTTTGAGACAAGGTCTTATTATGCAGTTCAGGCTGGCCTCAAACTCACAGTGATCCTTCTGACTCAGCCTTTCAAGTACTAAGAGTATAGGCTTTAAGAATTCTGTCTTACCTTTGTAACACCAGTGCTTAGGACAGCTCCTGATATGAAGAGGTTGACAATGTCTTTTGAATTTAAAAAAACTTTTCTCCATTTCTTTTAACCTACTTTTCCTTTAATCATTCTGCCCTACTCTAATACAAGACAGCCCATAAAAATGGTTATAAAAACAGGAACAGGTTTTAGAGACAGAATAACACATCCTTGTAATCCTACCTACTTGGGAGGTGCTAAGGCAGGATGATCACAAGATTAAGGCCACCCTGGACAACACAGGGAGACCAGGTCTCAAAAAAAAAAGACAAAAACAAGTTCATATCCCAAGTTTTCTTTTTTATTTTATTTTTATTTTTTATTTTTTTTTTGGTACCAGGGATCAAACTCAGGACCTTTTGCTTGCAAGGCAGACACGGTACCACTGAGCTAAATCCCCGGCCCTCCAAGTTTTCAATACTAGCTTCCAGGTATTTAGTAAAGTATTTAATTTTCCTAAGGTTCAGTTTCTTTATCCACAGAGCAGAGAAGTAATACCGTTATAAGAGTGCTTGGAGGCTAAAACCAGACAATGGATGCAAAGTATTTAGCATCATGCCTGGTACAAGTAAGTCTTCAATGAATAATAGCCATCATTATCATCTAATTTATTTTAGGGGGAAAAAAAAGACAACTCTACAAAATGTTTGGGACCCATAGATTACCTGGCAAAAACTCTATCATTGAAAGTGCTGGCAGGACCACTTCTTAGGCTGTTCCAGTTGGCAACCATTTCTTTCACCCATTCCACCCAGGTGTACAAACGGAGAATACCTGCATCTGCCATGGCTTCCACAAAGTTGGCATCTTCAACAGTGTCACCAGCATCAGCCAGAGCCAGGCGCATTCCTGAAGGAAGGGAAAAAAGTATCAATGAATTAAAACACAGTTAATGAGTATCAATCGTACACCCACCTGGGTACAGTACAAACCCCAGGTATAAATTAAGAAATAACATTAGGGCGGGGGATTTAGCTCAGTGGTGCCACGCCTGCCTTGTAAGTTCAAGGTCCTAAATTCAATCCCCAGTACTGGAAAAAAAAAAAAGAAATAACAAATGTTTTAAAGTACTGTCCTAGATCAACAACAAAAATAAAATCACCAATAGCAGTAGGGTCTATAACTATGTTGCTGAAATATTTGAACCATCTGTATCAATCTGCATAGTATATGTTTCTTCTGAGTCATGTTGAGATATGAGATAAAGTAATCTTTAATGAGGCACAGGAAGAAAACGATAAATGGGATACACATTTCTTTGTGATTTCCCTATCAACATCTCAGCCTCATTTAGAGGTAGCAAAACATTATAATATTTAATGCATGAGATCACACACTGGTATCCTGTTACACAAATTATATTTAATTTCTCAGTCCTAAAATTAGGTTCTCCCAAGTTTTTTGTAAATTAAACTTTAGTTTCTTGATTCTCATTTCTTAGTACTATCAAAACTTTCCATTTGAAAATATTCTTTTTTTTTTTTTTTTGGTACCGGGAATTGAACTGGGGACCTTGCCCTTGTGAGGCAGGTGGCGGCACCACTGAGCTAAAACCCTGGCCCAAGAAAATATTCTAATAAGACTATTAAATACACTACCAGACATATCACTAGAATGAAACATTGTATTGCTGAAAAAAAAGAAACACATTATGCTCCAATATGGAATAGTCTCAATACGAACTGTTAAGTGAAAACAGCAAAGTACAGAAACAATTTATGCAGTATGCTATCCTCTGCGTCTTAAAGACAGAAGACGAGAACTTGTAACATTGAGCTAGGTGTGCATTAACTGTCTTTCAGAATATACAAGAAAGTAAAAGAACTGGCCAAGGATTTAGCTCAGTGGCACCGGAGCCTACCTCACAAGCACAAGGTCATGAGTTCGATCCCTGGTACCAAAAAAAAAAAAATTTTTAGCTTTTTAAAGTAACTTCATATTTACAGAAAAAAATATAAAAAGCAATACAGAGAACAAATGTATCATTCAGCCTGCTTCATAAATGTTTACAACATATAACTACAGTATCAAAGCCAGGAAGTTAACATTAGTCCAATACTAAACCAAATGAGACCTTTTCCAATGTTTTCCTCTCTCTATTCCAGAATCCAATTCAGAATTCCACATTGGATTTAATTCTTGTGTCCCCTTATCTCTTCAAATCTGTGACAACTTCTCAGTCTTTCCTTGCCTTTCCTGACCCTGACACTTCTAATGAATACTTTTTTTTTCTTTTTTGGTACCGGGGATCAAACTCGGGTCCTTGTGCTTGCACAGCAGGCGGCGAAACCACTGAGCTAAATCCCCGGCCCTCTAATGAATACCTTTTAACAGAACTGCTCTCAACTTTATTTTTGTTCAATATTTCCTCATGATTAATTGAGGTTAAACTTTTGTAAGGGTAACACAAATAACACAAAACAGATGCTGTGTCCCTCTCAGGGTACTCTAGGAAAGTACATGATATTGGTATTACTTACCACCAGTTTACTAATCTTTATCACTTGGTTAATAAGATGGTACGCACCAAGTTTCTCCATTTTGAAACTATTATTTTTCCCTTTTTAACTAATAAGTATCTGGAGAGAAATAATCTTAAGAATATGCAAATACCCTGTTCTTCTGAAATTTTCACTCACTAATTTTAGCAACCATTGATGAATCCTGCCTATAATAATTATGATCATGTTGCTCATCTAATGGTACTTTTATATTTCACTCAGTATTTCCACATTTATTAATGAGACTTCAAAGGAAAATGTCCCTACTACCCTACTGATTTTGGGGGAGGGGGGCAGAGGGACTGCGACAGACTACATAGTTCAGGCTGGCCTTCAACTGTGTAGCCCAGGATGGCCTTGAACTTGCAGCAACCCTGCTTCAGCCTTCTGAGTGCTGGGATTACATGCCCAGCTGATTTTAGAATTTATTTTACTCATTGGATTATAATCCAGTACTATCATTATTTACTATGTTTTCTAAATTGTCCTAGCATGGGTCACTGGAAACTCCTTCCAGTTGGTTCTTGCGTCCTTTCAACATGTCCCCATCTAGGGCTTGGGGATGTAGCTCAGTGGTAAAGCACTTGCTTAGTAAGCACAAGGCCCAGGGTTCAATCCCAACCAATGCAAAAAAACAACAAATCCCCATCCTTTTTAAGCACTTCTTCATTTTCGAGATGTTCCCCATTCATTTTGTATTTTCCCTTCCTCAGCCCTTGAATTAATCACCTCTCCTAAGAGTCCTGGTTCCTTTTCTAGGAGAACAGTATCTAGAAATACCAGATTTTTGTTTTGTTTTTGAGACAGGCTCTTATTATGTAGTACAAGAATAATTACTATGGTTCTAGGAGTCACAGGTACAAAAAGATAGACTCAGAGTAGTTAGTCTTTAATAGCCAATTTCCATTCTGTCCAAGTCCATCTATCCCACAGATAACTAATCTGTCTGGTTTCTAGCTTATCATCCTAGTGTCCTTTTTAAAAATTAGTACTTGCGGGCCAGGGATTTAGCTCAGTGGTTCTGCCGCTTGCCTCACAAGCACAAGCACCGGAGTTCAATCCCCAGTACCAAAAAAAATATTAGTACTTGCATATATTTATATCTGTTATTTTACTAAGTGGCATGATAAATTAGTCTTTTGCACAGTTTACTTTTTTGATTTTGTTTTGCTGTCACTTTAAAAGTATATCTTGGCTTCTCAAGAAGCTAAGGCAAGAGGAGTCCCAAGTTCAAGGTCAGCCTAGGCAACTTAAAGATCCTGTTTCAAAAAAAAAAAAAAAAAAAAAGGCTGGAGATATAGCTCAGTGCAACAAGGGGTCCCTGAGATCAATTCCCAGTACCAAAATATATGTGTGTGTGTGTGTGTGTGTATGTATTATACACATATATAATATGTAACATATAAGACATGTTTTATATGTAATCATATATGCTATATAATCATTTAAATATATATATACTCATATATATAATTATATATACTATATAATTGTTTGAAAACAAAAATGAGAAAGATCTCTATAAAAGATATAGTGATTTCAAGATCTTGTTTTTAACAACTACACAGTACTCCACTATGAAGTTGTACAATAGTTTATTCACTCACCTTCCCATAAAAAGGCACTTGAGTGATTATAATATTTTCCAACAACAAACAATGCTACAGTAAATAATGGATATATTTTTGCACTGTTGGAGGTACGGCTTCAGGGTAAATAACTAGAAGTGGAACTGTTGGGCTAAAAAGAGAGCTGGGCATGGTGGCGCGTACCTGTGATCCAGCACTCTGGGAAGCTAAGGTAGCAGGGTCAAAAGTTTGAGACCAGTCTGGGCAACTCAGTGATACTCTGTCTCAATATAAAAAATAAAAAAGGGCTGGGAATATAGCTCACTGCAAAGGCCCTGGATTCAATCACCAGTACCATAACAGAAAAAAAAGATAAATTTTGTTGAAAATTGCCAAATTTGTCTCCAGGAAGGCTGTATCAAATTTGCATTCTCACTAGCGAAGTATGAGAGCTATGCATGTGGAGAAACTGATGATTCTGTCAACTAGATAGTGAGGAGCTTAGAAAAGGGAGTATTTTCAAAGCACACACTTTTTATGTTTTCTGAATTTCAAATCCTATGAATGTATTACCTACTCAAAAGCAATGCATATTTCTAAAATATATTCCAAGGAGTAAAAATAGTTCATTTCCAATAAAAAGAAACCAAGAACTCCAAATGAGCCAGCCACGAGCAACAAAAAGTATCATGATGGGCCGGGGATTTAGCTCAGTGGTTCCGGCGCCTGCCTTGCAAGTGCAAGGTCCCGAGTTCAATCCCCAGTATCAAAAAAACAGTACCATGATAACGATTAGCTAAATAAGAAAAGAATGGTTCCTTCAGAATACTCAGTACTGTACATTTCTTTTCTTCATGAAATACTACTAAAATGTATCAGTGCTGAGGCCAGGCAAAATATTTTTTTTCTGAAAAGAAATGTTCCCAGGTTCGAATCATCTATGAAAGTATCAAAAACAGAAGAAAGTATCTTGGAAAAGCTTCCTACAACAACCCTAGAATCTTAGTAATTAAAATTATAGTGAGTCTCATTTAAAAGATGACTTTAACCTCAGATGTAATTTATTCCTGAACAGATGTAAATGTTACATTTATCCACAAAGAAAATATGAATATTTAAAAATTTTGTTAAAAGAGAAAAATTAAAACATTAATTACCTTGTCTTGTGTAATCTAAGGAGAATCAGAACCTATATGACAGCAACAAGAAAAATGCATACTGTACTCACCATCGGCTGAAAATTTGTCAACAGCTTGGCCCAAAGTGAGGAAGTTGCCTGTGGATTTTGACATCTAAAACAGAAAGTCAATGATCAGAGATTAAGAACTATATATATAAACAAGCCAAGTCAGCCAAATAAAATTAAGTAAGTTGGCTATCATGAGATTTTAAAAAAGGAATTTGAAACACAAAAATAAAAAGGATGATGTAGTTCAGTGGTGGAGCACTTGCTTAACATCACGAGGCCCTATATTCAATCCCTAGAACTGCTGATAAAATGAAATAAAATAAATTGCACACAAAACATAAAGTAACTTTACATGAATTTTAAAGACACAAAAACCGAAGGTGATCCAATGAAGTGACTTGTCTGGGTGACAAAGCCAAGACAGGGATCTCCAGTCTAACACTGAGGACACAGCGATTTCCATTGGCCTACAAGGCCCCAGGTAACTGGGGTCAGCAAGCGGAACGATTCCACTGTAAACAGAACACTTCCGCTGCTAACAGAAGAAAGAGCTTTAGAGTACTCAGAGACATTCAGAAGAGGAATGGGGTAGCTCATGAGGCTAGAGTTAGGATTTTAACAACCCTCTTGTCATTACAGTAACAACAGATAGTTGTTTAAATTGTGCCCTGGGTCACACATCTAGAAAAGCACTGGCAATCTTTAATGTTTTAGAATTTTTATGTTAGCATAACTTTGGTGATACCAATGAGGTGATTATTACATCAATTTTATATAATTATGGCAATAAAATATCTTGTTCTAACAAAATCAATATAGTACAACAATATTCAGATAGATTTAATATCTTTTTTTTTAACTGGGGATTGAATCCAGGGTCTATGCACTGAGCTACATCCCCAGACCTTTTTATTCTGAGACAGGGTCTTACTAAGCCACCAAACTGCACAAACCTGGCAAAAATTTGTGATCCTCCTGCCTCAGCCTTCCAGAGTGGTGGGATTACAGACATGCACCAACATGCTCAGCATGGGGGGCGGGGGGGTCCACTTTCAAGAGGCAACAAGCCTTACCTTCTCAGAGTTGAGGAGGAGATGTCCATTTGCTCTCACAGCTTTGGGCCATTTGTCACTTCACAAGTAAATGTTTAAAGACAAAATTTAAAGAAAGATTGTGGTTTAAACTTAAAATTTTGAAGAAAATGTTAATAGATTCATAAAAGTTTGCTAAGATAATGTCCACAAATATTAAGTGCAGTCCTGGTTTGTTTTTGTTTTAGTCCTGGGGACAGCATCCAGGGCCTCGCACGTGCTAGACAAGCACCTTACCAAAGAGTTACACCCCCAGCTGCAGTCCTTTTAAAAATCATATAAATTATGACACCAGCATACTGTACAATGATATAATTATTTTAAATATATAAACAGGGATAAAAGTATGACTATAAAGATCTTTTAAATATATTATGTGAAAAAAATGAGACTAGTGTATATAATGTGGTATCACTGCATGAATTTAAAATTATATCTGATGCCTGTATATTCATAAACATTTTTACCAGGAGTAATCCCAAGAAACCAATAGCAGTGATGAACTTTGGGAAGTAGAATATCACACGTGAAAGTTCATTTTTACATTTTCAAACTACATTCATTCATTCATTCATTCATCCCTTCATTCTAGCAATGAGATTGTATGGGTCACCGGAAATGAAAACAAGAGTTCTGGACCAGACTCTGGTTCGCATCTGGCTCTGCCCCTTACTATCTGGGCAGCTTTGGGTGAGTGCTTGACTCTTTTTGATTCAGTGAGATTTTCTGTCTGTAAAATGTGGATATAATAAAAAGACTTTCTCTAAAAGTTATAGAGAGAATAAAACCAGTTCCTAAAAAGTGTCTGACAGAAACACTTCATGTTATTACTTATCTGTAATTTTTTTAAAAAAACTAATAAATGTAAAAAAAGAAAGGGTGCCTTTAAAGGGATAAAGATTCTGTTTACTAGTAAAAGTTACTTCTGAGAGACCCAATTGCTCTAAAAATACATTTTTTAAAAAGATGTTTATTTAAAATAAATAAATAAATAAATAAATAAATAAGATGTTTATTTGCTTATCTAATCATTGCCCATACACCCAATTTCTGAATCTTGTTCAGGTGGATCTTTTTTTTTTAGGTAGTACTGAGGAATCCAGGGGAGGTCATCACTGACCTACATCCTGGCCCTCTTTTTTTCAAGACAGAGTCAACCTAAGTCACCCCGGCTGGCCTCAAGTTTGTAATCCTCCTGCTTCAACTTCCCAGTAACTGAAATTACAGGTATGTGTTGTGCCTGGCTAAAACTACATTTTAAACAATAGAGAAAAAATTATATGTAGTATAAGAACAACATTAGGCTTATTTTATTCTAGTACCTCAAAATCTTCATTTTTTTTTTTGTCTTTTTTTTTGAAACAAGGTCTCACTATTTAGCCCACACTGGCCTCAAACTCAAAGTGATCCTCCTGCCTCAGGCCCCTGAGTGCTGGGCTCACAGGCGTGCACCACCACACCCAGCTTCCTATCATTCTTGAGGGGAAAAAATATATATATATAAATCTAAATACAAGAAATCATATGATATTATTTTGATTTTATAAAATAGAATTTGGAGGAACTAGAGGGAAAAGCAGAGATACGTCTGGGTCAAGAGGGAAAAGAATGGAACCACACAGTATGTGGACCCAGATTCTAGTCAGAACACTGCTACCAGCTAAAAAGCTAGATTCTTGAGGTCCTGAACTATACAGGGCAGGTCCCTTCCAATCCTATCACTGCAGACCTGTCTTATATTCTGGCATCTAAAAGGTCAAATGAATTACCAGCACCCCAACAACGAATCTGAAATATGACTTGTGGTAGCCTGAGGTAGGTTATGAGGATTTCTATACACATAAGAGAAGGCATGCTTTCTACATTAGTATAAATTAATATAAGCAAAGTAACGTCACTGGCAAATCTAGCTAGATCTTCCACAATAATTTCTTAAATATTTGAAGCCACAAGATCTCTGTTGACAATAAATTCAGTCCATATCTATTTAAGCATTCACCTTTGTTCTGTCCACATAGCCACATGATTATAAAGCCAATATGAAAGATGATTTGGAATAAGATCCTTGCCAGAGACTCGAAGATCCACAGGGTACCAGAACTCAAACTCCTGCTTTAACTGATCTAATTTTTCCTTTGCGATTTGAGTCTTAGGAAACGGAGCAGCCTTGAAGAAAATATAATCCCAAACTTCCTTAGTCATCTGTTGTGGTCTGTATTAAAATAAAACAAAAAATATATTTACAATTTGAACCCAGAACCTTTCCACTGAATAGATCCCCAGCCTTTTTTTTTTTTTGGTATGGGGGGATCGAACTTGGGTCCTTGCACCTGCACAGCAGGTGGTGAAACCACTGAGCTAAATGCCCGGCCCCCTCTTTTTTTTTGAGACAGTCTCAGTCGCTAAATCACCCAAGCTAGACTTGATCTTGTGATCCTCCTGCCTCAGTCTCCCAGAGTGCTGGGATTATAGGCATGTAACAACATGCCCACCTAGGAATCTTTTTTTTCTATTTTTAAAAAATTTTATTTCACATAAATTTTATACATGACAAAAGTATTATATGCTTGAGCCTGTCTCCCAAATAGATTTTTTAAGTTAAATCTTTCTTAATGTAGTTATAGTAACAAATAAGAATGGGCTCCCATTAAAATGAAGAATGGAAAATAATAATAGAGGAGGGGCTATATGTTAATTTTTCTTGATTTCATAGTAAAAAACCCAAAACTATTGTGACAAAATTCTCCTAAATGAACTCTTCAGAAAACTAATATAAAAGAAACTGTTCAATACATAAATCAAAAGATGACAATGCTTACTAACAAACTCTGTTCCTTTGTGTTAACTATTTACCAACCTTATCCCCAGTGGGGACTCTGCCTGTCCACGCAAGTCATCCCCCTGTAACAGGTGTGCAACTGTGTAAAAGGCCATGTAAATCGTGGAGTCCGAGAGAGACTCAATCAGCCACTGCTCATCCCAAGGCAAGCGAGTGCCTGGAAAAGAAAAAGAAAATGAACACTAGAGGAACCGCAGACACATCATTCACCCAATTCACATTTTTAACAAGAAAATGGCTTTTACAAAGCTACTTATTTAAGAAAGTTCATTTTGCTTTATGTTGCTTTTGGTGGTACAGGGATTGAACCCAGGACCACTTTACCACTGAACTATATCCTTAGCCCTTTTCAGTTTTTATTTTGAGAAAAGGTCTCACTAAATTGCCCAGGTTGGCCTCAAACCTGTAAACTTTCTGAATCAGCCTCCTCAACAGCAGGGATTACAGACACGTGCCACCATAACCAGCTATGAAGTTTTTAAATTCTTTTTGATTAATAAAAATAAAAGAATAGGCAAAAAATAAACTAGTAAAGCTCTGGAGTCTTTTTATTTAAAAAAATCACCCAAGGGCCAGTCCTGAGTTTGATCCCCGGTATTGCAAAAAAAAAAAAAAAAAAATCACCTGAAAAGCTATGTGAGTTATGGATGACATATTTCTACCATCACATCGATGGTAGGGGACCGTATCCTAGATTATCCTCTACCAAAACCTGTCACTTTCAATTGAGAAAACATTGAGAGGAAAAAACAATTAAAATGCATATGTGCTGTGTAATTGGCAAAACCACCTAAACAGAAATGTTTCAAGTTTGCTTACCTAAGCCGTAAGTTCTGGAGCAAGCATGTTCTTGTAGCCAATCTAAGGAAGCTTCAAAATTTCTCCTGGTCTCCTCACAGAATCTAAAAAGAGCAAAAGAAAAAGTGTCTCCTGTCACCTGTGCAATCTTTCCTATTTCTCGTCTTCTTTCTCCTCTCTCATTTCCTCCCATCTTACGTCTCCACGTTCTTTAAGCACTGGGACGTCTGTTTTTTCCAGTTCTCTTCTCCATAATCCAAGTACCTGGGAGTGGACAAATGCATTTTTTAAAGGTCAGAGATGAGCAAAGTGACTAATGAAATTTTCTTGCTATAAAGAAGACTAACCACTGGTCACACAGAGCCACCACACATTCGTCTGAAGACCTGGACATTACTTGTTTCTCTGGTTCCATGTAAATATATGCATCTCCCTAAATGAAGATAAATAAAAATATATTAAATATTATGCCTAATCAATCTCCACCTTTCACATTGATTTTTAAATTATTTTTAAAAGAATATGACATCTCTAGTAACTAAAACCCATTTTTCATTACGCATTCTCTCTTCTCATAGCTGAATTTACCTGCTTTGCCTTTTATACAATGGTCAAGTTTGAAAAAAACGTGCAACTTCTTCAAGCAGTCACTTTCCCTAGCTGACTATTCCCTTTCAGTAAAAAATGAAAAAGCAGTTTCATATCTTATGATTTGATAGCCTATATGTGACAACTTTCTATTCTTATAAAAATATAAGTAAAATTAAATGTATATAACTACTTTAAAAAATACATAAAGATTAAACATGAAATATCTTGTTACTAAATATTACTAAATCTTTGGGCCGGGGATTTAGCTCAGTGGTTTCGCTGCCTGCTGCACAAGTGCAAGGACCCGAGTTCAATCTCCGGTACAAAAAAAGATTACTAAATCTTGTTACTAAAGATTTATAGTGTATTAAAAAATTCCCCACTAGAAAACTGCCCACAAATTTATTTTTAACAAAATGTAAGCAAATCTTGATGTATTACATGGCCCCAAATATTCTAAGTTAGTATTATTTTTAAATAAAATTCAGCACTATTCATAAAATAATTCATGCTTTATATTTTTAATGCATCTCATACTGAAATTAAATAGCTCAAGTTTTTGGTTTAAAGACAATTGATTAAAAACAGACTTTTTTAGGGCCGGGGATTTAGCTCAGTGGTTCCAGTGCCTGCCAGAAAAAAAAGAAAGTTTTTTTTATACCAGGGATCAAACTTGGGACCTTGAACTTTCGAGGCAGGCAGTGGCACCACTGCACTAAATCCCTGGCCCTAAAAAGACATTTAATGCCTCAAAATTATAAATAAATGACAACAAAGAGAATTATTTTAAATTATCTGAATCTACAAAGACAAGAAGAATGGAAAAAGAAAATAATATCAGATTTTGGAAGCCAAAAAGCAGGATGAGTGATAATTATTTTAGCAGAAAGAAACCTTGCTAAATCCTAAGCCAGCAGGAGAGAATACTGAAAAGCAATCCAGTCTGCATTACAAAACCTCCAAAAGATGCAGGAACTTGTGGCATAAAACGGCTCCGAAAGTAGAAACGAGAGGAGGAAGAAAAGAGGAGGCATTAAAGTCTTTCAGGAAGGAGTTAGAACTCCAGCTCCTAATTCCACACTGTGCACACAGCTGACTGGCCCTCCCTCTGCTAGCAGTACATGAAAAGTATATTCTCTCCGGAGGGAGAATTCCCTGAACTAGGGGACAAAAGTCAAGACTATGGACATGATAGTAAAACACAGGGGATCTGTGAAAGTCAGCACACCACATGTTGGTACTCAGCTGTACCAATCTTGTCTCATTCAGTTCCCAGAATGTTGTTAGTCCAGTGATGGCTAACCTTTTAAGAGTTTTCAATGACAGGAACAACCCACTGGGCACGTGTGCCATAGTTTCATCAGCACTGGTTTAGATCCTTTAAGCAAAAGCCTGGGAGAATATCCTGTAGGGAATTTAAAAACTCTAAATATCAGGGCTTCCCAAAAGCCCAAACAGCCCTTTTCAGATCTCCCCCAGAACAGTCAAGTGAAATGCCCTACCCACAAGCAAAGAGGTTCCTTTTGTACTCAATAGCTTAGATATCAACAATCTTATTCAGAAAAATAAAAAAGATTTCACATTCAAGAAACAAGAACAGCATCCTATAAAAAAAATCATTCAAAAAACAAAAATCAGCTCTTTTTGGTGCTCAGGGCCTTGTGTATTAGCATATGCTCTACCACTGAAATATACTCACAGCCCCAAGACTCAGCTCTTGAACTGGCCCCACGTTGATAAGTGTTGAAACTGAATGACAGGCATACAGGAAATTCATCCTACCACGCTACTTTTTGTACACTGGAAAATTTCTATGTGAAAGAGATTTTTTTAAAAATGAGTTCTCAGAGAGGCCAGAGATTTAGCTCAGTGTCACCAGCGCCTGCCTGGCAAGCACAAGGTCCTGAGTTCGATCCCCAGTCCTGCAAAAAAAATGAGTTGTCAGAAATCTAAAACTCAAGAAGAAAAGCTAAGGGACTCTCACAAAGAAGAGCAAAAGCATACCCAGAGTCCAAGAAGTCCAATATCTGAATAAGAACTCAGAAAGCGAAAATAAAGAACAAGACAGGTATGGTGGTGTATATCTGTAACCCCAGTGCTCAGGAGGCTGAGGCAGGAGGACTGCCACAAGTTCAAGGCCAGCCTGGACTACATAGTGAGCTCAAGAATAGCCTGAACTGTTACAGAGCAAGACCCTGTCTCAAAAAAAAAAAAAGAAAGAATAAATGAATGAATGAATAAAAATAAAGAAGAAGGGGTAAAATAAGGAAAAGTGTTTTAAAATTTTCTCCCAAAATTGAAAAACACAAATTTCCAGAAAAGCCTACCAACAGAATAAGTAAAAATTTACCTGTACCAAGGCATATCATCATAAAATTTCAGAACGTAGGAAAGAAAAAAAAAAAAGATCCTACAATCTTCTAGTGTAAGCAGAAAACTGACTTTCAAAAGATGTAAGTTACTGCCAGGCATGGTGGTGCACACCTGTAATCCCAGCACTTGGGAGGCTGAGGCAGGAGGGCTGCTGCAAGTTTGAGGCCAAACTATCAGGTCTAGGCTACACAGTGAGTTTAAGGCCAGCCTGGACTATATAGCAAGACCCTGTCTCAAAAAACCAAAACAGGGCCAGGGATTTAGCTCAGTGGTTCTGCTGCCTGCCTCACAAGCATAAGGTCCTGAGTTCGAACCCCAGTACCAAAACAAAAACAAACAAACAAACAAAAAAACAAACATCAGTTACTATCAGAATAGTTTTGGATTCTCTGCTTCCACTTCCCAAATACCTGAGAGTACAGGCGTACACCAACACAACCAGCCAGTGCTAGGTTTTTTTTCAGTACTGGGGATTGAACCTAGGGTCTCACTCGTGCTAGGGAAGCACTCTACCTCTCAGCTACATCTCCAGCCCCTTTTTTATTTACATATATTTTGTTTGCTTGTTTTTTGAGACAGAGTCTTGCTCTATAGTGAGCCTGATCCTGAATTCTCTATGTAGCCCAGGCTGGCTGTGAACTCATAGCAATCCTCTTGCCTCACCAGAATGCTGGGTACCGGTGTGCACCACCACACCAAGCTTTCATTTTTATTTTGATATAAGGCCTTACTGGGCTCAAACTTGTGATCCTACTGCCTCCACCTCCCGAGTAGCTGGGATTACAGGCTGAACCACTGGACCCACCAGCACTGGATTTCTTAAGAGCATCAGTGAACCAGAGGACCATGGAGTAACGCACTCAGATTTTTAAGGAAAAATGATTTCCAATACAGAATTTTCTATCCAAGAAATCAAATACAAATTTGAAAGAAAGATTTTTCAATATGGAAAGCCACAAAAATTTACCTTCCAGGTAACTTTTCTCCAGGAAAGTTACCAGAGACAGAGCTTCACCAAAATGAAAGAAAAAACAGGGAAAAGGCCAAACAATCAAGTAAACAAGAAATTTAACTAAGAGAAGGAAAGGGAATTCTCAGTAATGGAGGAGGAGCATCCCACATGCCATCTGCATACCAAGACAGTACCAGCAAACAGGCCTGACTAAAGCAGAAGGCCCTCTCTAAGATGGGGCCATTAACATTCTGTTATGTTTGAAGAGACTGAGAAAAGAAATATACAGTCAGAAAAGAGTTTGGGAACACTGATATGTATATTTTAAGATAATTTTTTTTAAAAGACAATTATTAACTCCAGTGAAAACCAAAATTTGGAGAAGAAAATTCTCACTGTGTACCACAACTGAACTAACCATGTCTCAAAAATATAAACAATGATTATTAATGTAACATAAGTTATAATACAACTATGTTAGGAAGATCGCATATGAGATATAAACATGTCAGAGAAGACCCAAGGTGGGGCGGGAAGACTTAATTTTTATCTTTCCTAGTAGGAAGTCAGTGGTTGATGCCTAAACCTAAAAAAAATCAAATTCCAAAATTACACTATAAGCATTTAAAACATAAGAGAAATGGAAATCAATACTAAAATAAGATAGTTGAAACATTCCCTCCAAGGAAGAGAAATTTAAGACAATGTGAAACAAGGGAGAGGAAACCACTGCTTTCTTATTTTAAATAAGCCTAATAGGCTTATTAAAAATTAAAAATTTAAAGAATTAAGTAGCTAAATAAAAGAAAGCTACAACAAAAATGGAGAGGTAAACAGTAAACCACTGGGCCAGGGATTTAGCTCAGCGGTGCCGCCGCCTGCCTTGCAAGTGCAAGGTCCCGAGTTCAATTCCCGGTACCACAAACAAACAAAACAACAGTAAAGCACCACAGAAAGAAGAATGTAATTACTGCATCAGTGTCTTATCTAACATAGCTACTAACAGCAAGTTATCACTGAAGTTCTCTGTATATGCTTTAGAATGCTACCTTCAACAACCTAACAGGTCGAATGTTCTGCTAAATAGGTCTGCACTCTTCCATAAATATAACTTTAATACAGCTCCAGGTTCTACTATAGAACTCACTGCTAATAACACTGTAAAGTCCGTTAGTTAACAGTCCTCCCAACATAGCCTTCAAAGGATAGCCTATCACCTACAGCATCAATCATCTTTTTCTGGATAGTCTTCTTTACATCTTGGACTTTCTGTCCTTTAAATCCATCCACCAACATTACCTAAAAGGATGAGAAGGAGTAAAAAAACCCAAATAAAACAATTAAAATTTGTTATAGTGTGAAATTTATCACATTTATAGCCATAATTAGTTCGGTATAGCCTAGACAACTAATGGGGAAGGAGGGTATGTAGATTGAATCCAGGGCTTTCACACTGAGCTACCTCTCCAGGCCCCTTTTTTTTTAAACATGGAATCCCACTAGTTCTCTCAGTTGGCTAGGCTGGGCTCAAACTTGCAATTCTCCTGCCTTACCCTCTCAAGAGTGCTGGGTACCACTGAGTCCAGCCTAGACAACCAATATTTATAACACACTTGTCTTTCTTCAGAAATAGCTGGCATAGCTATTGTGAGTGTGATTAGGAAGCACTCACTTCCACTTCTCAGCTTTTACATGGAAAGGATTCTGCTATACTAACTCACCTCATTTCTGATGGTTTTAGAAGAAACTAAACATATGTGCTATTTATCCTTCTCTTTCCAAACCTGGTTGCTACAAGCCTGCTGTAGGTCTATTATTTTTCAACTCTACCTTTTAGTCAATAGGGAAAATTTAATTCTAGGGCAAAGTATGAGCTCACCATTATTGCCATATATCAAAGCCACAATGCCCTTATAGCTTTCTTTAGTAATAAAGTTTAGATTCTGGCCTCTGACTATTGTGTCTCTCTCAATAGTTTTAATTTTACATGGAAGAGGTATGTTCTTTTTTGACCTTCCAGTCCTCTCACCAAATGCTTCACTATCTACTTAACCTATCATTATGAAGTTATACTTAATGATCATGATGGTGTAGTGTTTAAAACAGAAAACCTACAAGCCACGGTGGGATACACAATCAATCTCAGCTACTCTGGAGGCTAAGGTAGGAGGACAGTAAGTTTGAGGCAAGCCTGGAGAACTTAGTGAGACCCTGTCTCAAAAAATAAAAAAGGGCTGGCAAAATAGCTTAGCATGCCTAGCATATGCAAGATCCTGGGCCTGATCACCAGTACTTGAAAAAAGAAAATCCAAATCCTGGAGCTAAACTGCCAAGTTTGAATCCCAGGTCTGCCAGCGGCTATCTGGCTGATCTTGAGTAAATTACTTAATCTCTTTATCCTCCATTTCCTCATTTGTAAAATGGGATAACAGTGCCTACTTCACAGAATTATTTTTAGGAGTTAAGTAAATTAATATGCAAGTGCTATGTAAGTGTTGGCTCTTACTATAACTTAACATGTAAAAGTCATTTAAAAAGACATATAACTAATTCTTGGTTATCTAGAAGATAAGGAAAAGAAAAATAAGAGGTATTTTCATTAGTCTCCTTAAAAATCTTCATTTTGTGAGCCAAAATAAGCTTCTCCTCCTTTTAAAAAGAAAACAGAAAAAAAACCGTCATTTCAAGGGCTGGGACTATAGCTCAGTGCCTCACATGCATGGGGCCCTAGGTTCAATCCCCAGCACTGCAGGAAAAAAAAAAATCTTGGGGCCAGGGATTTAGCTCAGTGGTTCCACCACCTGCCTCCCAAGTGCAAGGTCCTCAGTTCAATCCCCGGTACCAAAAAAAAAAAATCTTCACTTCAAACTTAAGCAGCTAACAACTTGGTTAGATTTTTACTTTCTCTAGCCAAGGAAATTTAAGCCACATCAAAATATGCACAATTCAGAAAAAAAGAGAGGCTCAGAACATGTTTGTTGTGCTTACCTGAGTGTTATTAGACATTAATAAGTAAATTAATAAGAAACTACTTATCTAAAATATAAACTCCTGAATTAAAAACAAAAGAAGAGGGGGCTGGGGATTTAGTTTAGTGGTACTGTACATGCCTCACAAGCACAAGGCCCTGAGTTTGATCCCTGGTACCAAAAAAAAAAAAACACGACACACTTACAATCCCAGCAGTCAGGAGGCAGAGGCAAGAGGATCGCTGTGAGTTCAAGGCCAGCCTGAATTACATAGCGAGACCTTGTCTCAAAAAAATAAAAATAGAAAAGGAGAAGGCATTCTGTATCCAATAAATCTTTGGAGTTTACTGTATAACAATATGAACTAATTTTATCTTCTCAAGAAATTTATCCCTTAGAGATTCATAGAGTAAAAAAAAATGTAATTTCTGAAAATATTCTTAGACAAAAGACACAATAAAAATTAAAATTTAGAAACAGAACATAATACCATAATCTTTCAAATCAATGTAATACTGAAACTGCGCTCAATTTTTCTTTCATTTTTTCAAAATCATTAAGAAAATTCCAAGGACTATCATACATCAAAACAGTAATTCAATCCCCAGTACCACAAAAAAGCAAACAAGAAATTATTACTTACACCTTCATAAAATCCTTTGAGATATAATTTCTCCTTTGCTTCTGCAAGTTTTTCTCGGTCATTCTGGCTCTGAATTTTCAACTCATCGCAAATGGTTACAGCAGAAAGACTTCCGAGACCAGGGATTTCAATGACTGGCACCTGCAAAGAGCAATGTGAAAACTCATTCACACCGAATGGACACAGAAAGAGCCCGATGCTGCACAGTCCTTGTGCTTCTAATGCCCCATGGAGTCATTTCCGACTGCGTGCATCACGGCAGTGCCACACACTAAGTAATCACAGAATGACTAACTTCTACATGGAAATCTGTTCTCCTCTTCTCCACAGGAGCCAAACTTGCACAAATTTCCACACACTTTCCCCAGCTCTCAGCCCTACGCTGGTATGTGTTAACTATATAAAGTTGAAACTAGCAAAGCAGTTGTGAACAATCATTTTTGTGGATGATCTTGCTTTTTTTGTTTTTGAGACCGAGTCTTGCTATAGTTCACTACGTAGCCTAGGATGGCCTTGAACTCACAGCAATCTTCCTTCAGAGGGCTGGGATTACAGGTGTGCACCACCACACCTAGCGGGTTTTGCTTTCTTATATTAAATTTTCTGGATTCTTCATGAAAGTCATTTATTTCTTCTGCAGGCACTAATATGAAAACACAAGAGCTGAGCATAGTAGTACATGCCTGTAATACCAGCACTCTGGGAGACTGAGGCAGGATTGCCTCAAAGCTCAGTCTGGGCAACTTAGTGAGATCTTGACTCAAAATAAAAGATGCACAGGACTGGGAGTGTAGGTTGGTACAAAGGAATGGGGTTCAATCCCCAGTATCACAAAAACAAAACACAAGAAACATAAAAGAGTTGTATGGGATTTTGTTATTATGGCTACAAATAAATATTCATGAGTAACATAACAAAACTATCTTCAGAAGCCAGGACATTGGTTATAATAAGAAAACAAGCTAGTATAAAACTGATGATGCCAAAAAGCTATTTGTTCCAGAAGTGTAAGTGCATGTGCTAAGAAAATACTTAGTTTTCCTCTATTACCTTCAATGCAGATATCAAATTAAAGTAAATAAATCCTTAAGCAAATACCCTCTCTTATTTTCATACTCCACAAATTACTTAATTTTGTTACAAGGAAAACAAGTTAGCTCCTTTTTTCTCTGATAAAGAAATAAATATGAATATCATGACTCAGCCATGTACTCACCGGTTCAAATGGCAAGACCATGTCATCTCTAATTCCATATTTTGCTCGAAGGGCCTACAAAACAATTCACAAGTTAACAATAATGATCAACGCTACTGGAATAATCATTGAGAGCAGCAAACTCCAAACTTTTCTTGAACTATTACTTGTTTTCTCCATACAAAAAAAATTTTTTAGCTTATCAAATACCTGAAGAAGGATCTGTGACCTTTTAAAACTCAACAGCTTAAATTATAGTAAATAGTTTAAATAACAAAACTGTGAAGCCAAATGCAAAAAATGCACACATATCAGTTAAGCTAAGGAACATATTCTCAGTTGCAATGAAAATGTGATCTTAAAAAGCTCATTCAAAATTCTATGAAACACTGTACTCAAAATTTCAGCCACAGCTGGGGATTTAGCTCAGTGGTGCTGCTACCTGCCTTGCAAGCGCAAGGTCCCGAGTTCAATCCCCGGTACAAAAAAAAAGTCCAGCCACAGAAAATTTATAAACATTATAAAACAGGTTGTAGGTAAGTTTAAAGATAAATGTGTATCTTTTTAGCCTAATGTCATAGTGTAGTTCAGCAGCACCTAAACAATGAAATGGTAAAGACAAATAAGAACATCAAACTCAGAAACTTACTTGCTTTTTCTTCAAATCTCTGAGGGCAGCAATATCATCAGGGGCATCAGAAGGAACACTTGTGACCACACCAGTGCCTTTGAAAAGAGAGTGCGGAATTAAATAGTACAACTAGAATGTGACTGCCAAAGTATTTCTAGAAATAACCCTTTACCTTTATCCTCCTTAATGGTGAGCATTGGGAGAACATAGATCACATCATAGCAAGTTAAAGGCGCAGAAAGGGATGCACCCAGAATTTCCTGCATAAGAAAAAAATCAGCATGAAAGGTGAAAAAACTTATTTACAATCATTAAAACTTAAAGCAATATTAATATGTTAAGCTCAAGGGGTGGGGATTTAGCTCAGTGGCTCCGACCCCTGCCTTGCAAATGCAAGGTCCTGAGTTTGATCCCCAGTACCAAAAAAAAAAAAAAAAGAAATACATAGGAATAAGCTCATGAGATCAGTGATCACACAAAATAATGAATGTAGTTAATAAGTATATTATATCCTTGAAAATCACAAGAGATTCTAAAGCTTCTCACAACAAACAAGTAAGTACATGATGTAATACATTTGTTAATTAGCTTGATTTGGCCATTCAACAATGTGTGTACTTCAAAACATCATGCTTCACACCATAAATATGTACAATTTTTGTCAGTTAAAAAAATAAATATGATTGGGGCCGGGGATTTAGCTCCGTGGTTTCACCGCCTGCTGCGCAAGCACAAGGTCCAGAGTCTGATCCCCGGTACTAAAAAAAAAAGCAACATCAATAAGATATAACACTACAACTCATGCATTTAAAATGATAATTATGGGCCAGGGATTTAGCTCAGTGGTTCTGGCGCTTGCCTCAAAAGTGCAAGGTCCAGAGTTCGATCTCCAATACCAAAAAAAAAAAAACACCAAAAAATGATAATTATGGTAGCTGGCTGTGATGGTGCACACTTGTAATAGCAGCACTTAGGAGGCTGAGGTAAGAGAATTACCATGTGTTCAAGGCCAGCCTAGGCTACATAGTGAGAGACTGTCTCACAAAAAACATAAAATGGCAATTATGAATACAAACTGATGTTTAAAAAAAGATACTTCTAGTGTTTCTTGAGAAAATTAAGAAGTTTCAGAAACACTGGGCCTATATTCTCACATGGCAACAAAAAGCCTACAGCTTCTTGCTCTAAGTAATACACTTCCATTCCACAGTCCCCTTCAACCCATTTTATATGTACATATATGATGCCTTTACAGAATTTGCAGTCATGTGAGGGACAGCTATATTAAGCATTTTCCAGGTTGAAATCTATGTTTTTAGTCAATAACATCCATTTTCCTCACTGCAGAATTTGTTTAAATTAACATGAAGAGAAGGTGCATTAAGATCGGGAAACAAACAAACAAAAAAGAATGAGAAAAAAGCTGGGTGTGGTGGTGCACACCTGTAATCCCAGCACTCAGGAGGCTGAGGCAGGAAGACTGCCAAGTGTTCAAGCCCAACCCGGGCTACATAGTGAGTTTGAGGCCAGCCTGAACTATTCAGTGAGACCCTATCTCAAAAGAATAAACATAAAAACAAAAACACAACCAAAAAATTTAGAAGCAAATTGGCTGGAGGGTATAATTCAGTGGTAGAGTTCTGCCTAGCATGTGCAAGGCTCTGGGTTCAATTCCCAGCACCATAAAACACATACAAAAAAATCAGTGCTGTTCCCAAAAACTTTTCAGATAAAGATTCTAACATGAGGAATTAATGAGATGTAATGACACTGCCTTCTAAAAGAAAAAGACGGGAAACAATTCAAACATCCATTCATTTTGATACAGTCAAACAAGAGAATACTATGTAGCTGAGAAAAAAATGAATAAGACAGCTGTTTATATACTAATAACTGAAAGAAAAAGATATAGCACAATGTGCAGGGCAAGGTAGCAAAGACCTATAATCCCAACACTAGGGAGGCTGAGCCAAGAAGCACTGCCATGAGTTCAAGGCCAGCCTGGGCTGCACTGCAAGTTCAAGACCAACCTGAACTAAATAATGAGACTCTATCTCAAAAATAAATAAAATAAAATAAAAAATTAAAAAGATATAGCACAATGCATATAAAGTACATTGCCATTTGTTTTAAAAAAAGAAAGAGAGAGAAAATATAGGAATGTATTGGCTTGTGTAAACATAAAATACTTCCGGAAGGACACATAAGGCACAAACATTACTGACTACTTCTGGAAGGGGGAACAGAGTGGCTAAGGCAGTGATGGCAAACCTGTTAGAGACCAAGTGCCCACACTGCAACCCAAAATCCACTTCTTTATTTGTTGGGGTTTTTTTTTGGTACTGGGAATCGAACTCGGGTCCTTGCACTTGTGAGGCAGGCAGCGGAACCACTGAGCTAAATCCCCAGCCCTAACCCACTTCTTTATCACAAAGTGCCAACACTGCCCCTATGTGCACTGTTACCCGATGCTCAGCTGCTGGGACAATGATGGCATGACTTGGCTCACACGCCCACTGCAGCACAAGTGCCATAGGTTCACCACCACTGAGCTAGAAGTATCTTTCTTTCTTTCTTTGCAGGTGTTAAGGTCCAAACCCAAAGCCTCATAGTGCTCTACTACTGAGCTACACCTGAGCCTCTAAGGAATAGCTTTTGTACTGTTTTGTGTCTTTGGAGTTTTGAGGTTTATGACTATATAACAATCTAATGAAAAAGTTTACAGAATAAATAAGAAATAAAAGCTCAAATGAAGCTATGTATAATGGCACACACTTGTAATCACAGCACTTTGGGAGGCTGAGACAGGAGGATCACAAGTTCAAGCCCAATCTAGGCAAGGTAGCAAAACTTTGTCTCACAAAAAAAATTTTTTTTTTGGTACCAGGGATCAAACTCAGGACCTTGTGCTTTCAAAGCAGGCAGCGGGACCACTGAGCTATATCCCCAGCCCTGTCTCAAAATTTTAAAATTTAAAAGGTCTGGGAATGTAGCTCAGTGCAAAGGCCTAGGTTCAAGCCCCAGATCTGCCCCACCAAAAAAGGTTCAAATTTAAAGAAGATAGTATTCTACTCATATTTTTCTTTGAGAAGGTTAAGATTTGTTACTAAATGGAAGAAAATACACTCAGAAATACTGATAATTTAGTAGATAAGTTAAAAGGATAGAAGCTATGCAACAGTCCAGAGTTAATTAACATCAACCAAGTCTTACTTTTCAGAAAAAAAGCAATTCCAATTCCAAATTTAGTATTACCAGGAAAATAGGTAACAGTATTTAAAAACATAAATATAATATATAATGTAGTTATTAAATCTCTTGAAGACATTGTGTCTATTTTTCAACCCCATATGAAGTTGAAACATAAAAGTCACAAATACTATTTTAGTAATATACAATTAATACTACTTAGCAATAAAAAAAAAGAACTATACCTATACATATGTACAAATCTCACTAGCATGTTTAGCAAAAGCCAGACACTAAATAGTATACATTATACCTACCACTTTATGATGTGAAATTCAGGGACAGTGACCACTCTTTGGTGAAGTGGGGAGGACACAACAGAGCCTTCTGAAGCACCTCTAGGACTATTTTGTTTCTTGATTTGGGTGATACTAACCCACGTGTACACACATATGAAAATTCAGCAGAACACTAATATCTTACTACTGTGACAAAGCTTTTGAAATGCTCTTTTCTCAAGGTTCTTGTTGAAGTTTTCTTCTAACTGTAGGCATGAAAATAAAAATTATGCTACCCAACTTACCTCCCCCATTAATTCCTTAACAACGGGCACCACTCCATTATCTTTGGTGAAGCCTTGGTATGACATATTCCTGGCTGCTCTTTGGGTGCAGATGAAAATATCTCCATTCACTGTCTCAAATCCAATGTACTTCATATCAGGACGAACCCAGCAGTTTGTCTGTCCAAACATAGTCTCAGGTCTGAGAGTAGCAGCTACTAAGAAGATATTTTTACCTTTGAGGCCACTAAAAAGAAAAGGTACAGGGCCAGGGATTTAGCTCAGTGGTTCTGCCACTTGCCTTGCAAGTGCAAGGACCCGAGTTTGATCCCCGGTACCAAAAAAGAAAAAGTACATATTTATGTTAAAAAAAAAAGTTACAGATTTCCTCCTCCCAACTACCTGACAATTCATAAATGATGAAAGGACTCTTTGGCAAACCTACCTCAATTTAGATGGATATGGCTCAAGCACTTTCAATTTCAGTAAAGTATATTCCTGAGGTCCAACACCCTGAACAAATAAACAAAACAAAAATCTAAGGGAAAAAAAAACTTGGATTAAGCCTGCCAAACTATGTGGAAGAAATGATTCAAATATCTAACTTATGCACCAGGCTTGGTGGTGCACACCTGTAATTCCAGTGCTCAGGAAGCTGAGGCAGGAGGATCATCACGAGTTTAAGGCCAGCCTGGACTATATAACACTGTCTCTCAATAAATAAAAAAAACTGCTATGGGGTGCTGACCATATCCACATGAAGTCTACTGTGCAAGGAGGGATTCACAGTCATCAAGTTAGCAGTCAAAATGTTGTTCACCAATATCAGAGAAGACAACTCCAATCCTCACTCCAAGGGCAGGTACCAAAGTGCAGTAATCACAGACGTGTACTCAGCCAGGCATCAGGTGATCCGCATTCTAAACTGACCTTGGTCCCTCACTAACAGCTCAACCCCAGGGAGTCACCATCTGAGTTGTGTCTCCCAAGACGGTTCTAAGGAACACATGAGATAAAGAAATATGGTTGAAAAACTATGAAATATTGTTGAAATTCAGGTTATTGCTACCATTGGCTACACAGGCTGAGTAGTTCTGGTGCAAACTGCTTGGGACCAGAAGTATTCAAGATTTCAGAGTTTTTCAGCTCTGAGAATATTTGCATAGACTTTACTATTTAAGCAACCCTAATCTAAAAATATGACTTCTGAAATGCTCCAAATTCTGAAACGTTTTGAGTACAACGCTTAATCCCAAAATCGAAAGTTCAAAATCCAAAACCTTTTGAATGACATATGAGTGCTCAGAAACTTTCAAGTTGTGGAACATTTCAGGTATTTGGATTAGGAATGCTCGGTCTGTGCTAAAACTTTACTGGCCCTTCTGAAATCTCTAAAATCTTTCCAAATTTTAATCAATTCTCATTCCTATCAAACAAGTTATACAGAATTGAAGGCTGATTTTGAAAACTAGTTGCTAGACTACAAACACATTCAAAGATGGTAGTAAAGGATGATGTATGTACTCACAGCAATTCTACATGGTCTGAATGTTCCCACCAAAACACATGTTAAAATTTAATCCCTCATGTGTGGTAAAAGTGTAAGTTGGAAACTGATATTCTGATACACAGATCAAGTGCTTGCTTCAGCAGCACATACACTGATACACAACTCAAAAGTTTTGAGAGTCAATGTGGGAAAACAGGAGGTTTTTAGACTTAGACTTCGTTAAAATTTTAGGACAAAATTTTCTTGACAACATTGGTGGACCTAATTTTGCACTCTTTACTAATACATATTAGAAAATATACATAATCAATATTAGTGGCCTCTGTTAGAAATGTTTTGGGCCCGGCATTTAGCTCAGTGGCACCATGTCTGCCTCGCAAGCACAAAGTCCTGAATTTGATTCCCAGTACCAAAAAAACCCCACTGTTTTGAAGTTTCATATATGCCTAAGCTTGTAGAAAGATCATGTTAAGTTTCCTGCCTCCCTGATTTTGTTCATTTATAGCTAAAGTACCTTTGTTATTAAAGTATATGCAAATATAGCTGGGCGTGGTGGCGCACACCTGTAATCCCAGCACTCAGGAGGCTGAGGCAGGAGGATCGCCATGAGTTCGACCAGCATAGGCTACATAGCGACCTGTTTCAAAAAAACAAAAAAAAGTATAGGCATATACAGAACAATAAGACAAAAATAAATAAATAAAAAGAAATTTAATCTCTACTTTGAAGTATTAAGAGATGGAACCACATGGGACCTTTAAGAGGTATTTAGGTCATGAAGGCTCTGCCCTCATAAATGGATTAATCCATTCATGGTTCACAGATTAAAGGGTAAACAGGTATCATGAGAAGGGATTTGTTAAAAATACCCTTGCTTCAGTCTCTGGAATGTGCTCCTCATCATGTGATAATGGGCTCCACCACAGGACCCTGCAGAAAACCTCAACCAGCAAGACCTTCACCAAGAGGCAGTTCCTTGATCCTGGATACTCAGCCTTCAAAACTGTATACCTTTATTCTTTATAAGTTACCTGGTCTATAGTAGTCAGTGATAGCAACAGTAACAAGACGAAGCCAGAGCTCATAAACTCAGATGCTGGCATGGTCGCTGATTTACTGTGCCAAGGCTTTAGAAAGAGTCACCCTTGCTTTATTCGAGTATTACAGGGAATAATGTTACCAATGTGCTCCACAATAATGTAGAGTGAACTGATATTACGCACAGCTAGAAGTACTTTGGAAATAAGCAAATAGGTACATGATCAAAGCAAATATAATGGAATCTGAGTATCAAAAGTTAGCCACTGCTGGATTAATCCCAGCTACCTGGGAGGCTGAGACAAGATCAGGAGTTGAAGGCCAGCCTTGGCAACTTAGTGAGACACTGTCTCAAAATTTTAAAAAAATTATTTAAATTTTAAAAGGAGTGGGAAGTGAGGCTGTTTCCCTCACTTCCTGTCTCCTATGGTACCCTATACGGAGACCTGAAGTGATGAAGATCACTTGTATGTTAGTCGTGCTCCTCATTTTCCTGTGTTCATACATGGTTTTGAAGATGCCATGCTCATGGGGTATTCTCATTGAAAGTTCAATCATTTATGAACCAGCAAATTCAGATTGTGGGTTCTTTACCAGTATCATGCTATATTCAAAGATCATTTACATTAACATATTGGAAAAAAGTAAAAGACGTAATGGTCATGGATCCAAAAATTCAGCAGCAAAGAAAAGCTCAACTTCACGTGAAGTGGAAAACTCAAGGACCCAACCAGAAGAGACAATAAGCAATATTGCAGGACCACATCCATTTTATCCCTCCTGATTATGTATGGAAATTTACCTGTAAATTCGGGACAGAGAGGCAGCCATACTAACCCTAGAACTATGGCTCCTGAGGACTGTCCTGCCTGTTGGAGAATGGGCTAATGCCTATGGATATCATTTTTTACCTATTTTAAAATTACCATTTCAAATGAAGAATTTTCTCTGCAGTCTGTATTTATGAATGTTTTGCGGGGGGGGGGGTAGCAGAGAGCTTCAGAGTTTAAACTTGTAATGAAGGAATTTTTTTAAATAAAGGTTTGAAATTTAAAAATAAATAAATAAATGGACTGGGGATGGAGCTGAATAGTGCTTGCCTAGCACATGCAAATTCCTGGGCTCAATCTCCAGTACTGCAAAAGAAAGCCACATATTACCTTTCCTCCAATTTTCTTTTTAGAGCTATCTATTCTCCAAATGGTGCTCCTCAAACATTCATTAATACACCTATGAATCACACTGAGAGCTTATAAAAACGCACATCCCTGGGCCCCACTCCACAACTTCAGATTCTGCAATTTTGAAATGAGGCTCAACAACGTGTTTTCTGTGACAAGCAGACAGACCAGGCCACAGCAGCAAAGTCCTCGACAAAATACAGGAACCTGTAATGATAGTCGGCCTTACTCTGCACAACCACCAGAGTACTGTGACTCTACCTCAGCACTACAAGGAAGTTAGTTTTAGGTTTCTGATATAAAACTGCGGCCATATAAGGATTATTATAATAGCTACTCTGTGTCATAGAAAATCACCTCTCCAGTTTGTCTGTCATGATCCATGCAAGGCTGTCCATCCTTTGGAGAAAAAATAGTGTATCTAAAAAATAAACAATAAGTAGTAAATATTATTGTAATATTCAAGTTATATCCTAACATACTTGCCAGTGTATCCTAACACCTCTATAATTTACACTTTTATGAGTAGTTCTACTGTCAACCTAATTACTATTAAAAGGTTTCTACCTTCATCAATGGTAATACTATTGAAAAATATGAATTCATCTTGGCTTTGTGGTACACAACAAAAGATTATAAAATATAAACTTACTTATGAAATGTAAATAGTTTTTATTTAATCTACATAATCAAGGAAGAATCTTGAGGTATTTCTAGAACAAAACCATAAAACACAATTATTTTTCTTTTTTTTTTTTTGGTTCCCAGGGATCAAACTCAGGACCTTGCGCTTACAAGGCAGGCGCAGCACCACTGGGCTAAAATCCCGGGCCCCAAATAATAATTTTTTTACTTGGCTAGGAATATCAAACAGAATCTTTAATAAGATCATAAAAGCCTATAATTCCATTCTCCCTGGATCTATTTGTCACAAACACAAAGCAGCTCAGCGTAATTAAGAACTAGCAAGAAATAAAGGAAAACGGATATAAGAGAAAGAAAATAAAGAAATTATAAAGAGATAGGATAATGGAAAAAGGTAGGCTATGGGTACTAAACCATAATGAAAGAATTGTATGTTTTTTGCTTGATAATACTGAAGGACAACAAACTCACCGCTTTCCAAATTTAATTTTGTTTCTTTCTCTTAAAGTTAAAAATTGCCACCTGACAAATGAATCATAGTAAGGATTAACATCAGTGGTAATGAAGGAACGACGCCAGTCTACCTATAAAAGGAAAAAGGAAAATTGTGAGAAATATACAAAATTTTTATAAATACAAATGAATTCCTGGCTGGGCGTGGTAGCACAAGCCTGTGATCCCAGAACTCAGGAGGCTGAAGCAAGAGGATTGCTGCAAGTTCTAGGCCAGCCTGGGCTACATAGTGAGTTCAAGGCCAACCTGAACTCTGTCTCATAAAATAAAATTTTTTTTAAAAATCCTATGAATCAATTATTTACTCTTGTACTCTTTATTCCCCAACCTAGAATTATATCATATATTAGAAGAAAAACTTTCCAAGTTTCACTTATTATATAAACATATCAATTATTCTAATAATTTGTGTTGTTTGTTTTTAAACACACATATTTACATACAGGAATTATAATAAAGACAAAGTAGTTAAATAATATCTTTATGTACTCCTAAATATGGTTTCTTCATATTCTTAAATTTTTCTATCTATTGCTATACACTCCATTAAGACAAATATGAAAGTGCTTCACTGCCCACATTGAGGTCTATTTTACAAGCTAGTATAATAATAACAGTATAATTCTTTTTTTTTGGCCCAACAGTAAAATTCTTTGGTCGCATACAGGTAGAATATATTATTCTAGGGGCCAGGGATTTAGCTCAGTGGTTTCGCCGCCTGCACAAGCACGAGGACCCGAGTTCGATCCCCGGTACCAAAAAAAAAAAAAGAATATATTATTCTAAATTTAAGAGTTGGTCCAAATCTTTTTTCACACAAATATAAATGCTTTCTTTACATTTTAGCTATGTAGGTAATGAGCATACCTTCAAACCTATTCTCTTTAGATCCTGAATAGCCAGTGGTGGGAAATAATCAAGCCAATGTTCTGCTTCAGAAAACTGTACTATCTCTTCATCAGGCAGTCCGAGGGACTGCATAATGCCCCACTGATATTTAGAAGATCCAGCTTTAGCAGCAGCTTTACTCTGAAAACAATAGGAAAAAGTAAACTCCATTAAAGAACAATCAACAGCTTAACATTCTAGGACCACAGTAATTTCAAGGAAATAATCCAATTTAGTAACTTTTTGAATTCCAAAGCACTGTTGAATCAGAACATTGTAGCACTATTTGTACATTGATGTACTATCTGTCTACGGAACTATACTGCCAGGATATTTACCAGGACACTGGTACCAATGATAACTAAATAGATGAAATCACAAAAACTAGCAGTTATGAAGATAGATCTCAATACCAAACATTGTTTCCTTTCTTCTAATGCAACACAAACCTTTTTTTAGCTATACATAAGCTACTCCCAAGAGTTTCCTCCCTTTCCAATATTTAACAATATCAAAAACACAATCAAATGTCAAGGGTTGGAGGTAAGAAATGAAGTAAATATATAAAACTATAAAAAGGTACCTCAAAGCAATTCTGAACATAATGGAATTGTTCTGTATGGTCCTGTGATGGTAGAAACATGCCCACCCACTTCTCAAACCCACAGAACTATATACTTACGTAAATTCTACTGTGGTTTTTCCCTAGTTCCAGGGATTGAATGCAGAGCCTTGTAGGCAAGCACTATGACACTGATGTTTTTGTGCTTTTGAGGCCAGGTCTCACTATGCAGTCTAGGCCGGCCTTGAACTCAGTATGTAGCCTAGGCTGCCTCGAATTCATGGTGATCATCCTGCCTCAGCCTCCTGAGAGCTGAGAGTACAGGTGTGTGCTACCACGCACAGCAAACACTATGCCATTGAAGTCCATCTCTAGCCCCCCTCCCTTTTTTTTTAACACGGTCTCACTAAATTTCCCAGGCTAGCCTTAAACTTGTGATTCTGCCTCAGCCTTCCGAGTAGCTGGGTACTACATGCATCGCCACACCTAGCTGTATGTAAAAAAAAAATTTTAATTCAACTAGGATGTGAGGGGAGTCTAGGATGGATGGCAGACCATAACAAATGTATCTAACTATATTACAAATACTTGAAATACCCACACTAGAGGGGGAGGGGAAGAAAGGGGTGGACCTAAGCAATTTTGGGGAAAAGTATGTAGACTAGAACTTAAAGACAAAAAGAATGACTGTACATACAAATACTTTCATTGGTAGAACTGTTTTTCCCAGGGGTATAGGTCAGCAACTCTGAAACCGCATTATTAGTATACTAGGATTAAATAAATAACTGAATGCACTATAGATAACAAGAGGCAGGCACTATAGTAAGAAATCACACAAACAAGCAAAGGGAAAATGTTAAAACAAGCACTATGATGCCAAAATGAAGCCAAAGATATCTGTGTGCACTAATGGACCAAGAAGCAATGACATCTGAGCAGCAGTGAGCATACCTGGCACTCAGACCTGACTTTCTGAATACCAGTCTTCAATAAAAGGAATCCACATTCCTTAGAGAAGTGAATGACTCTAGGGCTGAAGCAGGAGAAATACAAGAAAAGCCAGGAGTACCGTGTGGTAACAGAAAGTAAGAAAGTGTTCTTTTTAAAAAAAGAAAGAAGCCAGGCATGGTGACCCACACACATCTGTAGTCCCAGACTTGAGGAATGCCGAGCAGGAGAATTTTAAGTTCAAGGTCAGCTTAGGCAACTTAATGAGACCCTCCCTCATCCCCAAAAAATATAAAGGCCAGGGGATGTAGCTCAATGGAAGAGTATCTGCCTAGCATATGTGAGACCCTGGATTCAATCCTTAGCACCACAAAGAGAGGAGAGGGGTGGAAAGGGAAGGAGATGGGGAGAGACAGAGTAATATCAAATGGATAAAAGCCAATCTAAAAGAACTCTTAATGGCCAAAGCTAGAACAATTTCAATAGTAACAGCCACTGTGCACTTGTACATGCACACGCATGCAAACACACACTCACACACATACACACAAACTTTGACAGTATTAGATTATAAACTAAAGAGTAAAATAAAACTCCATGAGTTCACACTGATATAAAAAAAATTGAGTAAGTAAATGGGGAAGAGAGGATAATGGTTCCTTTCAGATGAATTCTACATAATAATATAAAAGGAACAAAGAAAATAGAAACTCATCATTCACTTGGGAGGCTGAGGCAGGAGGATCGCTGCTACCCTGGACTACATAGTGAGTTCAGGATCAGCCTGAATACATAGTGAAACTCTATCCCAAAAAAAATAAGAAAACAAAATCATCATTAACAACAAAGTAGTTATTGTTCTAGACAAGATCCACTAGGTATGATAAAATTGGTAAAATTAATGAGCAGATATTTTAAAAGAAACAATATTATTTCTATTGCCTGAATAATCTCTCTCAAAATATACATTAATTACAAAGGAAAAAATAAAATCTTCACAGCAGGAAAACCCGGCAGACACCAACTTAAATGATGAAGGTTAATATTATCAATATCAACTTCACATACTCCCTGATATGATGCATTGAGGACCTATCAACTCTCTGATATTCTTCCCAAAAATCAGTAATATCAACCTAACAAGATAAAGCATCAAGGCCCGGGGATTTTTGATTTTTTATTTTTTTATTAAATTCTTTTATTGGTACATTGAGGGTATACAACACAATTACATTTCTCATTGGGAATTGTACCTTTACATGATGCATCTTGGTTCTTATTTTTTCCCCATTCCTAGCCCTCCCTTCACCCCCTCCACCCTTCCTTATTTACAAAGACTTTATTTCCATTTTTTCCATTTCTCAGCATTTTTCCTTTCCCTTCTTTCCTTTCCCCTGCCCCTCCCACTACCCCTACCCCTGTGGATCTTTTCTTCCTATTTTGCATTATTGATTATTCATTCTAATCATTGGTACATTTTAGGTATACAATATAATGACATTCATCATTGGAAATTTGCACCTTTACATAGTCTCTCTTGGTTCTTATTTTTCACCCTTGCCCAGCCCTCCCTTCAACCCCTCCAGTCCTCCCTATTTACAAAGATTTTGTTCCTATTTTTCCATTTTCTCATATTAATCCCATTCCCTTCTATCGTTTCCCCTAGCCCTCCCACTTCCTTCCCCTTTGCCCCTTTTCTTCCTATTTCACATTACCTATTATACATTTAGTCCTTATTTAAACTTTCAGTTTCTCACACCAGAGAAACTATTCGGTATTTATACATGTGTGTCCTATTTATTTCACTTAAGAGTATGGCCTCAATGTGAATCCATTTAACTATAAATGTCTCTAATTTCTCGTTTTTTATGGCTGAGTAGTACTCCATTTTATAAAAAAAACCGTATTTTCTTTATCTAGTCTCCAGCTGATGGGCATTTGGGCTGTTTCCAAGTTTCAGCTATTACAAACTGTGCTGCTATGAACATGAGCACACATATATCACTGTGGTATGATTCTTTTAATTCTTTGGGGAAGATCCCCAGCAGTGGAATAGTGGGGTCAAATGGGACTTCCAGTCCTAGTTCGAGGTATGTCCATACTGATTTCCACAGTGGTTGCACCAGTCTACACTCCCACCAGCAGTGGAGCAGGGTTCCTCTTTTCCCACAGCCCCACCAGCATTTGTTATTGGTTGATTTCATGATAGCAGCCATTCTTTCTGGAGTGAAGTGGAATCTCAGAGTTGTTTTCATTTGCATCTCCGAATGACCAGTGATGTTGAACATTTTTTCATGTATTTATTTGCTATTTCTACTTCTTTGTCTGAGAAATGTCTGTTCATTTCAGATGCCCATTTTCGGACTGGGTCTTTAAATTTGGGAGGTCTGATCTTTTTAAGTTCTTTATAGATTCGAGATAGTAGAAGGGCTGGGGATTTAGCTCAGTGGCACCATCCCTGTCTCACAAGCACAAGGTCCTGAGTTCGATCCCCGGCACCAAAAAAAGATAAAGCATGAGACAAACCTAAATGAAAGGACAGTCTACGCTGTGGTTTGAAATGTGTGCCCAAAAGCCTGTGTTAGAGAGCGAATCCCCTGTGTAACAGTAGTAAGAGTTGGAGACTATGGGCCAGTGACGGCAAACCTTTTAAAGCCTTCAATGGTAACAAATAGCCCATTGTGGCACACATGCAATAGGTTCACCACCACTGCTACAGGTCTCTGTCCTCATGAGTGGATGAATGTCATTAGGCTCCTTAAAAAGACAAGTTTAACCCCCACTTGTACACATCTGTGTCTCTTTGTTCTTCTGCTACAATGATACAGCAAGAAGGGCCTCAGAAGATGCCTTCCTCAGTCTAGAAGTTCCTAGCCAACAGAACTTAACCAATAAATTCCTGGTGATTAGAAATTACCCTGTCTATGGTATTCTATTACAGCAGCACAAAACAGACTAAGAGTAAAAGTATCAGTCTGAACAGTATACTTAACAAGTATCAAAACTCACACAAAACAAGAGGCAGAGGAGGCTAAAGAGATGACCACAGACATGTGACAAATAAATGCAAAGTGGGATCTTAGATGGGACCTGGGAACAGAAAAGGACAGTGAAAAAAAAATGAAAAAATACATATGAAGTCTGTGGCTGAGTAAATATTTGTGTACTAACATTAATTCCTTAGTTTTAAGGACTACATCAGTTACATGAGCTATAACTAATTAGAAGAACTGGGTGATGACTATAAGGGAATTCTCTGTACTATTTTGCAACTCCTCTGTAAATCTAAAATTATATTAAAATGAAAAAGGGAAAAAATGATAATTTTTGGAGCTGATACTTCTTTCAAATTACCAAATACATTTAATGTACTAGACACTATTGTATGAGAATGCAAACATAAATCAGACAAATACAAGCTGGACACAGTGACACATGCCTATAATCCCAGTTTCTCAGGGGGCTGAAGCAGGAAGATTATAATTTGAGCCCAACTTAGGCAACACTGTGAAACCCCCCCTCAAACTGCAAAATAAAAAGGGACAGACCTCAGCAAAGTGCTTGCCTAACATGCACTAAACTAGGTTCAATACCTAGCAATACAAAAACTAATAAAATAAATAAATCAGACAAATATGAACATAAAACTTCAACCAACATAAATACCAACATTCACCAAACCTTTTTTCCTTTAGCTTTATCCTTAACTACTACATTTTCTGCTTTAACACTGATTTCTTCCTCTTCTTCTTCTTCATCTGGAAAATCAGGGGGGCAACCATACAGTTCAATCTCTCTCTTCAACTTATCAGCACATGCCTATAACAAAATATTAGAGACAGTGAAGTTCAAACTTCAAGGAAATAGTTCGAGTTTTTGTCTCTAAAGCCAATTAAAATTAACTCTTCAAAATTTTCTGCATAATATATAAATATACGTATATATACATAAAAATTCAAATGACATAAATCATTTTTGTCAAAATCCACTAATTCATCAACTGCTCAGCAACTATTTATTCAATACCAAGTACTTAGTGAGGTATATTATATGCTAGGCACTAGAAATACAAAGATATATAAACCCTTATGTGTTATTTTGAATAACATTAATAACAGTGTTTCTCAATTTAAAGAGTATTATTGCCTTTGAAGCCAGGCAAGGTAGCACACACCTGTAATCCAAGCATATGGGAGGCAGAGGCAGGAGGATTGCCACGAGTTCGAGGCCAGCCAGGACTACACAGTGAGTTGAAGGCCAGCCTGAACTACAGTGAGACCACGTTTCAAAGCACCCCCCCAAAAAAGTGCTTTTGTAGTGGGAGTTAAATTCGTATGTTCTATTAGTTATTAACTAAAGGCAGCATGTATTTCACAAAAGAAAAAATAAAAATACAACTAGGAAGTATATCTTGGGATAACGAAAGAAACCTGGCTATAGCCTAGATTAAAACAATATTAGATCCATGTTACCGGGGATTTAGCTCAGTGGTTCCGTCACCTGCCTCGCAGGCACAAGGTCCCAAGTTCAATCCCCGGTACCAAAAAAAAAGAATAGATCCATGTTGAATGTCTTGAAGGGGATACTGTGACTGAAATGATGCAGAAGAATGCCCTTTTCTGCTGAAGTGTTTATGGATGCCATCATGTCTCCAATTTACTTTCAAAAAGTTCATAGAAAAAGAGAAAGGAAAGCATGTGTGCATGTGTTTGTGTTGAGAGAAAAAAACTAAAGGAAATGCAGCAAAGGTTACTACTTGGTAAATACAAGTACAAGGTAAAACTTGGTAACTATAGGTAAAGAACATTCAAGTGTTCACTGCCCTAGACTTTCACCTTTGTGTAGATTTGATATCTATCAAAATAACAAACTGGAGATTAAAAAAAATCTGCTGGTCCTATTTAATTACCACTTGCTATTGCTATTACATTTAGAAGAGAATCCAACTATACTTTTCTCGTCCTTTCTTCATTGAGAATTATTCCTCATGTAAATTAGAAGACATTTGTAAAAATGATCAAAATATGATATAATTGATTATGGCAATATTTTGTATGTCACAAGTGCACAAATCACTCTACATTTTCACTCAAAAATTATTACCCAATTCCAAAAAAAGAGAAAGTACTACCCAATTCCAACACAGACTTAAATATTAAAGTATCTAAAAGAAATCAAAATTCCTTAGAAATCACTTAGACCTTATTTACATACCTTTTATTTACTTCTTTAAATATTTTTAAATTAATCTTCACTATAAGAAATTGAACCCATTTCACAAAGCTTTGGCAGTGTTAGAAAATCCTACTTAAAGCTCTTGACTTGGATATCACTATTTGCTCTGTAATAAAGAGTGCACACCAATCTTGTACATATCATACCTTAATAGGCATCCCAGTGCAGTGTAAGCCAAAAGGAAACAGACAGCATTTTCCTTTCAATCTCTGGTATCCTACTGCAAACTGTAGAAAGAAAATCAAATTTAAATTAAAAAGATAAATGGTAGATGAATACAAAATGCTAACTTTTCATGAAGAACATTAGTTGAGTTTTCTTATCTTCCTTTAAAACACCAGTTTAGGGCCGGGGATTTAGCTCAGTGATTCTGCCACCTGCCTCACAAGCACAAGGACCCAAGTTCAATGCCTAGTACCAAAAAGAGAAACAAAAACTGAAGCCCTAAAACACCAGTTTATCCAGGTATGGTAGCGCACACCTCTGATCCCAGCATTGACAGACTGAGGCAGGAGGACCACAGCAAGTTCAAGGTCAGGCCAGGCTACACAGTGCACTCAAGGCCAACCTGATCTACATAGCAAGACCTTGAAAAAAAAAAACAAAAACAAAAACAAAAAAAACCTCACCAGTTCAGATTTTACACTCATTCCAAAATTTTTGTGCACTATCATTTGTTTTCCTGTTTTTTCCACTAACCTAAGAATTCTGACACATATATGCCCAGAACCCTGTACAAATAAACACAAGACATGTGAAAGTAAGTATAAAAATTAAATTAACTAAATACAAAAAAAAAAAGAAACATGACGCAACTCTAAGTTCCTTTAACAGGAAACAAATTCTACACATGCTGTTTTCTTCAAAGTAGCATTTATTAAAGACCCCCCATCCCATTATTTAAATATAGAAGCTTTACCTCACACTTGGATAGAGAAAACGTGTGTCCCAAATGAAGGCGCCCATTCATATACGGATATGGGAAGGTTACAAAGTACTTGCCCTTGCTGAAAAACAATCATGGAAAAGAAAGTACAGGGAAGAAAATGGTAAGTTTCTTGTACAATGAAAGATGGAGTAGAGGGTATGATTGATATAAATAACTTCTTTAAATTTTAGTTATTTAAGGCATTTAAAAGTAAATTTAGGGCCGGGGATTTAGCTCAGTGGCACCACGTCTGCCTTGCAAGCACAAGGTCCTGAGTTCAATCCCCAGTACCAAAATAAATAAATAAATAAATATTACAATCCAGAAATTAGAAGCTCTCTAAAACTGAAATTTAACTTAGAATCGCACATTCATAGATGACAAGAAATGAAAAAAAGAAATATCCTTATAGCAAATACTAGAGGGTTGAATTAAGCTAAAATAGTTGAGTAAAAATGATATAACAAAAAAAGTTTAATACTTTTAGAAATCTATACTTAATGTTTTACTGATTAAATGACAACTGAATTCACTAGAGACATATTACATGATATATATAGTAGATTCATTTAAAGAGTACCTTTTAAAAACTATTTAAATTTATTATGCCATATTCTTTTTTCTCCTGAAGTATATATAAGATAAAATGAACACTGTAAAGCTGGGTGTGATGGTGCACACCTGTAAGCCCAGTACTCTGGGAGGCTAAGGCAGGAGTATAGCAAGTTCAAGCCCAGACTGAGCAACTTAGCAATTTAGCATGACCCTGTCTCAAAATTTAAAGAAAAGAAAGGAGACAGGAGCTGGAAATGTAGCTCAGTGAGAAGGCCCTGGGCTAAATCCTTAATACTGCAAAATAAAATAAACTGAACAATGTAAATGCATCATCCAAGTCACGAATCCACTAACGCTACCAATGTGTCCCTTCTTATTGTCCTTCCAGATATAACTTGCATCTGAAATTTGCTTTTGTCCTTCTATCCTAATAGTTGCACACATCTGTGTGCCTTTAAGCAACATATCATTTAGAGTTTTGGAATTTATCCCAGTGGTGCTGCCATCTGCCTCCCAAGCACAAGGTTCTGAGTTCGATCCCCAGTACAAAAAAAGAAAAGTACACCATCAGGAAGTTTATTACAGAAATTTTCCTCTTTAAAAAATATATATACCCAGGTGTAGTGGCACACAACTGCAATTCCAGCAGTAGAGAGGCTGAGGCACTAGTTCAAGGCCAGCCTGGGCTACATAGTGAGTTCAAGGCCAGTTTGAACTATATAATGAAACCCTGTCTCAAAAATACCAAAAAAAAAAAAAAAAAAAATTCCAATCCCCCCCAGTAAAAAATATATATAGCTGAGTTCAATCCTCAGCACCACCAAAAATAAAAACAAGAAACAACAACAACAAAGACGATAGACGAGATATATATATATACATATATATATATATATATATATATATATATATATATATATATATATATATAAAAAACACATAGATATAGAAAACATATATTCCAGAGCTGGGTGTGGTAGTATATGCCTATAATTCCAGCACTTGTGAGACTGAGGCAGGAGGATCACAGAGCTTAGGGCCAGCCTGAGCTACATAGTGAGTTCAAGGCCAGCCTGGACTACATAGTGAGACTTTGCCTCAGCAAAAATTCAAAATAAAAGAAAGGAAATATATATTCCATTAGAGTAACAAGAAAAACAGCAAGTCCTAAAAACAACTCCATGCCGCCACCTGCCTTGCAAGAGCAAGGTTGCGAGTTCGACCCCGGTACCAAAAAAAAAAAAGCAAACTCCAGACCCTGTGAATTCCTAGCTATGCAATCTTAACTGGTTGCTTAGACTCTCTGTATCAGTTTTCTCTTCTGTAAAATAGGGAGAAAAATCATTAATCTTAAAGGACTATTAAGATTAAAGACATTTCTTAGCACACCGTAAGTGTTCAATGCTAGCTACTGCCACTGTTATAGTTATCACATTTCATCAACCTGAAAAAATACATTTTTCTACATTTCAACAGTATCTAAATGGAATATGTCTTAAAATTAATGCATGTATTTATTATGCCACTGTTTGAGGGGGACAATTATTACTATTGATGGTTTTTCTTAAAAGCAATACAGTATTTATGAAGATTTTCAAATACAGAAACCTTCAAAGTTTTATTTTCTAACAAACTATAGAAATAAGTCCTGAAGGTATAGTCTTCAAAGTTCTATTTTTTTGTTGACGGAGATATCTATTATCAGTCTCTCTACAAGAATAATTATCTTTTGTCAATCAGTCCAAATAAAACTTTTAAAACATTCTCTGTTGTCTGAATATAAAAGATACTACTTTAAAAAAAAACCCTTGGGAGGGTGATTGCATACCATGAGTTTGAAGGCCAACCTGCATTACACAGCAAGACCCAAAGCCCTTCATGTAGGAAAAACTCTGGGCATCCCATAAGGAAAATGACTCTAATCTGAATGCAGAAGGTGGAAGTCATTTCCTTTGGTCCATTTCAGACACAACAGACTTTCTAACTCACTGTTCCAGAGAGCAGTTTACTCACCTGGGCTGCTTCTCCAGGTCAGATGCATTGATCTCAAACATTTTCTCAGTTTCCCATTTCTGTTGGATTTCTTTCTCAATCTTCTTTAAAAAGTCTACTTTGGCTGTTCCTTTCCTTTCCTATTGGACACAAAAGAGAGAATAATCCACCCTATACTTCAGCAGGCTTGATAGAAGAAAAAAAAAATGAGTTCACACAGAACTGCGATGCTCACTGACAGACTGACAACCCTCTTCATATGTTCCTACCTCCCAATGGGAGACACGAATCACATAGTGATATCAATGTTTCCTCCAGAACCTTTAAGTTTGTTCATAGTGGAAACTCTTGTCTTGCTTTGCATAATATGCTCAAAGTCCACTTTAAAATAAGCTGCTCCTAGTTTTTGAGCTAGGCATAGTGCCACACACTTGTAATCCCAGCACTTGAGAGGCTGTAGTTTGAAGCCAGCATGGGCTACATAGTGAGTTCAAGGCCAGCTTGAACTACACAGAAAGACCTTCTCTCAAAGTAAGAAAAAAAAAATTTTTTAAAGTAGTTTTTGAATATTTAAAGATTTGAAATCACCAGCTTTTCCTTACTGGTATCATAAAAAGATAATATGGGAACCAAGAATGGCGGCACATGCCTGTATCCCCAGCACTCTGGGAAACAGGCACAATATCACAAGTTCAAACCCAGTCTTGGCAATTTAGCAATATCCTATCTCAAAATAAAAACTAAAAAGAAGGCTGGGGATGTAGTTCAGTATGAAGTCTCTGGATTCAACTCCCAATATTGGAAAAAAAAAAAAAATTTGAGAGAGGTAGAAGGGAGGGAAGGGGAATGGAGAAAAAACAAGAACCAAGATATATTATGTAAAAGTTCAAGTTCCCAATAATGAATGGGATCATAATGTATGCCTAAAATGTACCAATAAACTTAATGAATAAAAAAAAATTTGAACTACATGACTGGCTTTGCAGAAGTATTTTAAGCAGAGGAAAGTAGCTCCTACTTCGTCCTTAAAACATCCTATATAAGTCCTAATAGCCGATTTATTGAGGGCCTAATAAAAATGTTCTAATTTCCTTTAAAATCTGAAGAAAAACTAGGGGCCAAAGAAAAAAATTAAATGTAATATATGTATATGAATATAGCTTTAAATATAATTTTTACTATTTTTACAAAGGAGGAGGCCTACAAAGGAAAAAATACCTAGGGCTTCATGTAGACTATTTGTATCTAATACTCCAGGACTGTGGAGCATACATAGTCTCACTGTATCATTACCACACTCCTCTTTAACCAACTTAAATTGACTTCCATTATCTGCAACTAAACGATTCCTAGGACATTTACCAGATGGATTATAAACTCTTGGCAGGGAGGAACTTTTATGTCTTCTATAGTCATCACAGCATCAAGTACAATCACTGACACAGCACATAGATGACAACTACTTTTTTGCTAAAAAATGTCCATATCACACACTTCAACAAACATGAAAGCATAGTCTTCACAAATTAAAGCTACTTGCTTCTTTTCATTGTACTGAGTGCTGTTCTGTACACTGAAAAATGCACAAAAACTCTTCTTTGAGATTTCTGCCTCTCGGGAGTTTGTTCCTCAAAATCTCAAAAGGTCAAAGGTCAGCTGTAAGGAAATTTGACATTGGCCCCAACACCAATTTGTTGTGTTAACTTGGGGAAGTCACTTGATCAATCTGAGCTTTAATTTCTTCATTGATAATAAAAGGTTATTTAACAACTTTAGACACCCATTAGTGATGCCTAAACTCTCACACTACTAACATCTGTGACAAGCAATTGTTTTCAAGAGCTGACCAATCCACTGCAGAATGTCTGCAAGCACCCTCGACTTTTACTCACTAGATACTAGTAGCACAGTCCCACAGTGACAATCGTCTACGGGCATTGCAAATGTCCTTCGGGGGACAAAAACCACTCCCAGCTTAAAAATCACTAAAATAGATAATAAATCTTTTCATATATTCATAGATTTCTGTGGTTCTTAAGACACTTATGAATATTAACTAATTCAGTTTTTTTGTTTTGTTTTTTTGGTACCAGGAATCGAACTCGGGACCTTGTGCTTTCGAGGCAGGCAGCGGAACCACTGAGCTAAATCCCTGGCCCTAATTCAGTTCTAACAACCCTAAGAAGTAGGCAGAACAGCGATTATTATTTCATAGATAACAAATCTGACATTCAGTGTCAAGGCAACAAATTGTAGAGTTGGATAAATACCCTCCTCTCGGGTTCCAATTTCTGCTTTTTCTTACTGTGCCCATATCTGGGCATAGCATACTAGCTATAGAACTGTAGGGGCCGGGGATTTAGCTCAGTGGTTCCGGCGCCTGCCTCGCAAGTGGAAGGTCCTGAGTTGGATCCCTGGTACCAAAAAAAAAAAAAAAAAAAAACTGTAGACAGGTTCTACCCAGGTTTTCTGTCTAACAGTGCTCTCACCTGTCTGGTCTGAGAGAGGAGATTTCTGCACAGTAAAGAGTTGCCTGGCCAGGCACGGTGGCACCTGCCTGTAATCTCAGCACTCAGGGAGGCTCAGGGAGGAGGATCACAAGTTCAAGTCCAACCTACACAATTTAGCAACTTAGTGAGACCCTGTCTCAAAACAAACAACAAAGAAATTTCCAGCTCCTAAAATTCTTCAACGCTTTGAGGCTCTATTGATCTTGACCCCCTTTTCACCAATCCTTAGTCTGCCACCTCACCTCACCCCATGTCTTCACTTCTTCCTGTTACCCATCTACACAATCACTCCTAGTATCACCCACTCTCCCTCCATCATTTTTATGTGGCAAAACTCCGACTCATCTATCCACCTTCTCTGCTACTCTACCTGAACAGCTGAGAGTGACAGGAGGAAAACTCTAAATCAGGTTAACTGGTCTCAGTTTACCTTCATGACCACTAAGCTGAAGTGATGTCAAGCAATACCACTAATGTCTGGTTTTTTGGTTTGGGGGTGTTTGTGTTTGAAACAGGGTCTCATTACGTAGTTCAGGCTGACCTGGAACTCATCTTCCTTTCTTGGCCTCCTGAGTGCTGGGATTACAGGCGTGTGCCACCACACCTGGCCTGGTTTGGTTTTTGAACCAAAGTTTGCTCAGGCTGGTTTCTGAACTCTCCAGTCTCCTATCTCAGCCTCTCAAGCAGGTGTGATTACAAGTGTGAACCACAACACCTGCTTAATACTACTAATTTCCTAGGCAATGTTTCTCAAACTTCAATATGCATACTGTCCAAAAGAGTAACCACTAGCCATACCTAACTACTTAAAGTTATACTAAAAATTCAGTATTTAATCATAGTAGCCACATTTCAAGTGGCTCTGTAGCCATATATGCTCAGTGGCTATCAAGATAGGTGGTGTTAACATAGAACATTCCTATCGCCACACAAGTTTTAGTGTCTGCAGTATCCTAGACAATTGTTTCATAGCTTCTCCTCCCTCCTCAAGCCTGCAACACCTTGCTAGTTTCTATTTCATTGAGAAAACAGAAGTGAGCAGACAGCTTCCACAAGCTCCCGCATTACATCTACACAACCACACATATCTGTACACACGTACTCTGCCTTCTTTCCTGTTAACATTATGTAAGTGTGATCTTTTTAGCCCCTCTCCTGATTCACTGAATCCCCCTTCTATTCAACTCAGGAACAGCATTCCAGCAAACATCTCTTCTTTGCATCAATAATCCTTTTCTATAGGATAATTCCTAAAAGCACTTCATAATTCCTCCTATTAAAAAAAAGGCTTTTGACTCATCTACTACTCAGTTTCTCTTCTCTCCTTCACAGAAAAATTCCTTAGGAATTGTCCATACTTATTAACAATCATTTCCTATTATTTATTTATTTTTGGTGCCAGCAATCGAACTCGGGTCCTTGCACTTGTGAGGCAGGCGGCAGAATCACTGAGCTAAATCCCCAGCCCTCCTATTTATTTATAATGGGGATTGATCCAAGGGGTACTGCATCTCTGAGTTATATTGCCATCCCACTGTATTTATTATGAGACAGAGTTTTGCTAAATTGCCCAGACGGGACTCAAATTTACAATCTTGCCTCAACCTCCCAAGAGCTGGGATTACAGGTATGTGCCACTTTCTCAGTCCTTTCTTCCCATTCTTTTTTAGTTGCTGTTGTTTTCTGGATTTTGTTTGTTTGTTTGTTTTTGAGACAAAGTCTCATTATGTTGTCCAAGCTGGCCTTGAACTCACCAGTAGCCCAGGCTGGCCTCAAACTTGTGATCGTTCTTCCTCAGCCTCCCATGTGTTGGAACTACAGACGTGCCACCACACTCAGCTCCCCCATCTTGAATCCACTCTTCAGTTAGGCTTTTACCCACCATTGCATTCCACTTCACCCAAGTATCCGTCGTCTTCTCCCAGCAATTACTCAAAACCCTTACTGATCTTGTCTTGCTTTCATGTCTGTCTAATCAATCACCTTCTCAACAGAGTAATCAGGGTAATAATTTTTAAGTAGTCGGGGCTTGTCATTTATCTATGCAAAGTACTCCAATGAAAATATAAAGTCCCAGGCGTGGTGGTGCACACCTGTAATGCCAGCACTAGGGAGGCTGAGGCAGGATTGAAGACAGTTCAAGGCCAGCCTGAACTGCACAGCAAGACCCTGTCTCAAAAAAACAAACCAAACAACGTTTTACAGTCACAAAAAAGCCTTATACGACTTACACCCGACCCCTTGGTTCAATGTCCTTTATCCATACAACTCTCCTTGCTTTTCACTCATACTGTTGTTTCTACCGGGAGATCTCTTGAGAGCAAAGCTTTGCCTGACAACGCTTTTTAAAATTGCAACTGTACTCTCAACCCATACTCTCATACACCTCCCACCTTCTGTACTATTGTTTTTCCATAGCGCTATGGACACCTGACATAGTATTTTCTCCATATTTCAGTACATAGCCCCAACACATGTAAACCTTCTGAAAACAGTGATTTCTTTTTCATGGGGAGGCGCTCAAATTTTTGCTGAAAGAAGGAATCAATATTACATACTTCTCTCTCCACCTAAATTTTAAAACTCTGGTTAAATACCACATGTCATTCAAGTTCCCAGATCTTCTGCTAGCAAGAAACGGCACACAATTCTCCAAGGTGCCGATGCCTTAAGCGTGCAGGGGAAAAACCTCTCTTTTAGTAAGAGATTTTTCCCCTGCAAGACTATCCATCCCTCGCACATGGAGAGCCCCTAGGGACTGACCAGTCGGATTCCTGGGCCCGACCCGCCCGGCTTTCTTCCCGCCCAAACTCACCGCCATGACTACACCAAGCCAACTCTGGAAATTCACGACAGTGACCCAGGTGATCCCCTCAAAGGAGTGATTACAATCGCTCCCCTCCCCTTCTGGGGAGCCAGACCTCCCAGGTACCAAAGCACATTTATTGCCGGCTGAGGCAATCGCCCGGTTCACTAGTAACCACAGCCGGGTGCATCCCGTGGACCACCGGGAATTGTAGTTCCCAGACCATGAGAGTCCACGCCCAACAGGACCAATTGACTACAATTCCCAGAAGACAATGAGATATTGGAAGTCAACCGATGGCTAAATCCACTCCCCAAAGACACCGGCAGTGACGTCATGGACAAATTGAACTACAAAAACCCATGATCCAGTTCGGTATCGCAGAATGCCGCGAGCGCTGCCTGGGGAGGGTGGAGTTAGGGACTTCCAGCCTTTCACCGGAGGTGGTTGGGTGTCTGTCAAGATGCCAAGATGCGAAGTTAATTACTATTCAAAGACGAGATCCTAATTATGGCTTGCCACTATGCATAGATATTTATTACAGGAAGTGGCATTCAACAGCGCACCATTTAGAGATTTTATAACCCTTTATTAACAATCTACATTTTGGTTTTTGGGGGGGGGGGTTTTGTTGTTGTCGTTGTTGTTGTTTTTTAACAATCTACATTTTTAGGCGAGAGACCGGAAAGAAACCTACCTGTTTTCAGGGCCAGGAAATGGCCAGGGCCATTTAAACAGGTTAAACTGTCCAATACAATAGTCTCTAGCTACATGTGACAAATTAAGCACGAATTAACATTAACTGAAATTTAGTGTTCATGACCTATTCGTGAGGCTGAGGCAGGAGAGTCCCTGAGGCTAGCCTGGACAATTTAGCAAGAACCTGTCTCAAAATAAAATTTAAAGAGTGGGGGTGGGGTTGTTGCACAGCATTTCCTAGGTTTAATCCTGAAAACGGGAGGGGCGGGGGGGGGCTCATTTCTTAAATCACATCAGCTACATTTAAAGTGTTACACAGTCTCTGTGGCTAATAACTATCATATTGGGTGGTGCAAATATGAAACATTTGATCATCAAAAAAAATTTCTATTAGTGGGTCGTGTTTATCCATGCCTGTAATCCCAGCACTTGAGAGGCTGAGGCAGGAGGATCACTACGTGTCTGAGGCCAGCCTGAACTACACAGCGAGACCTTGTTTCAAAAAACTAAAAGTTCTATTGAAAAACATCGGTACTTTTTTTACTTTCTGGTGGTCTAGATTAGCTACATGGGTAAACATTAAGCATCAACAAAACATTTGGGGTGGACAGAAAAATATCTACCAATTTTTTTTCACGTTTTTTAGTTTCACATTTTCAACAACTAGTTAAAATACAAATTTAAGGGCCGGAGATTTAGTTCAGTGGTGTCACCTACGGCTGCCTTGCAAGCGCAATGACCTGAGTTGGATTCCCGATACCCGCGCCCCCCCAAAAATTTTCTTTTGCTTAAATTCTTTTATTGGTACGTTTTAGGTATACAATACTTTTACATTTATCATTGGGTACTTGTACCTGCACATGATGTATCTTACTTCTTATTTTTTCCCCATTACCTGTGCGCTCTTCCCTATTTACAAAGACTTTGTTTCCATTTTTTCCTTTTCTCATAGTTTTTCCTTTCCCTTCTTTCCCCTTCCCCTCCCACTTCCCCTACCCCTTTGAACCTTTTCTTCCTATTTCAAATTATCAATTATTTGTTTTAATCATTTTAATCCTTATTCACACTTTCAGTTTCTCACACCAGAGAAACTATTCAGTATTTACACATATGTGTCCTATTTATTTCACTTAAGAGTATGGCCTCCATATGCATCCATTTAGCTATAAATGTCTCTAGTTTCTCATTCTTTATGGCTGAGTAGTTCTCCATTTTATATATATATATATATATATATATATATATATATATATATATAAAACACATCTTCTTTATCCAGTTTCCAGTTGATGGGCACTTGGGCTCCTTCCAAGCTTTAGTTAGCTATTATAAATTGTGCCGCTATAAACATGGGTGCACATATATCGCTGTGGTATGATTCTTTTAATTCTTTTGGGAAGATACCCACCAGGGAAATAGCTGGGTCAAATGGGACCTGTAGTCCTGGTTCTTTGAGGTATCTCCATACTGATTTCCACAGTGATTGCACCAGTCTCCACTCCCACCAACAATGGAGAAGGGTTCCTTTCTCCCCACACCACCGCCAGCATTTGTTATTGGTTGATTTCTTGACAGCAGCCATTCTTTCTGGGGTTAGGTGGAATCTCAGTGTTGTTTTCATCTGCATGTCTAGAATGACCAGTGATGTTGAACATTTTTTCATATGTTTATTTGCCCTTCTCACTTCTTTGCCTGAGAAATGTCTGTTCATTTCAGATGCCCATTTTTGAATTGGATCTTTAAATTTGGGGGGAAAAAAACAAATTTAATGAAGGCCTAACACAATGCCTAGCACATGATATAAATTCAATAGAAATTTGTTCAATGAAAGGGAGTTGAAAAGGAACCTTAGGTTATAGAAAACCTGCCGCTGGCTCTCCTACCTCTGGTTGTTTTGTTTTGTTTTGAGTCGGCACCTTGCTGTATAACCAAACATGAAATTGTCATCCTTCTGCCTCAGCCTCCCCAGTGCAAGGATCCAGGCATGAATCACACAAGCCAGCTTGCCCCTGGGCTTTTTCACACCCAAATACTCCATCACTTTCCATAACTTCTTTTACCTACTAACAGTTAAAAATCCCTTCCTGCCAGCCAAAGTCTGAGTTAAATGTCTCCTCTAGACAGCCCCTGCCTGCCCTCCCTCGTAATATTTATCTCGCTAACTTTAATCGCCTGTTTATTTCAGATCAGACAACAAGTTCCATGACAGCGGAGACTGTGCCTAATATGGTGTCTGGTGCAAGGCAAATACCTTATAAATATTTTTTTGAATGAATGAAAGAATCTCATCCTCCATAGCTCTTATAACTAATGTTACACTTTCCTGTTCCAATTCTGCCCTAACCTGTACTATTTGTCATCTTTGATTCATTGCCTTCCGATTCATGCTGGTAATTGAAAAAATTATGTAACAATTTGAGTCCTTCTCATGAACTGACTAGGAAAGTAGAGTGGAGAACAAAGCCTGGTCAGAGTTTACTATCTGCAGGGCCTGAGAGAGTAATGCAGAAAATAAACAAGTTGTGATTGCAAATTATGCAGAACCTTCCCGCATACCTTCCAATTTATTCTCGTTAATTTTCCTATTTAAGTGACTATACTCCCTCTTTGTTTCTTTGCGGTACTGGTAGTGGAACCCAGGGCTTACACTGAGCTACATCCCCAGCCCCCTTTTTACTTTTTATTTCAAGACAGGGTCTCCTTGAATTGCATAAGCTGGGCTTGAACTTCTCCTGGTTCTCCTACCTCAGCGTCCCCCTGTGCTGAAATTACAGGTGTGCTGTGACACCACGCCCAGTTTATGATTTCTTTTTCTAAAACTCACCTGGATACTGGAGGGTGTAGATCAGTGCTTACCTAACATGTGCACCATAAAAAGAAAGAAAGAAATCATCTGGATTCCTTACAGTCCACAAGAATTCATTTAGTTTCTACCATGTACAAGGCCTGTTTTTTTTTGTTGTTTTGTTTTATTTGGTTTGGTACTGGGGATAGAACTCAGGTCCTTGCGCTTGCGCAGCAGGTGGCGAAACCATTGAGCTAAATGCCTGGCCCACAAGGCCTGTTTCGAAGGCTGGAGACTCAACCCTTGAACAAAGCAGGCACAGACCTTACAGGGTAAAGAAAAAGACAGGCGTTATGGGAAAATGGACTGTCATCAAAGGATTTAAGCAAGAAAGGGCCTTGGTCCTCTTCATGTTTTGTCAAGGCCATTTTGAAGAAAAATGAGAAAAAGTAAAAATGGAAGCAGGAGACTATTTATTATAATTTTTCACTTCACTATGGTGGTGACAGTCAAGATGGAGAGCTGGGGATTCAGCTCAGTGGTTCTGTTCCCTGCCTTGCAAGCTCAAGGACCTGAGTTCGATCCCCAGTACAAAAAAAAAAAAGATGGAGAAAGGTGAAAGACTTTTTTTTTGGTACCTGGGATTGATCTAGAGATATTTTTAAAATGAAATTTATTACTGCTTATGAATATGGTTTTTAATGAAGAATTGTCCATTCTTTGCTAGTCTGTGGGGAACATCTCTCTAGATAAATGAAATTAGTAAAGTAGCATAATGGATAAAAGCTTGGACTCTGAATAAACAGATTCAGTTCATCATTTACTAGCTGAACAACATCAAGCAATTCAACAAATCACTCTGAAATGAAGGTTAAAATAGTATGTACATCATAGGATTGCTACGAGAATTAAAGAAATAATGTGTATAAACCCTATTTATGCAAGGTATATGTGTATATATATATATGTCTATGATATAAGCACTTTAAAATGTCAGCTATTTTTACATTATTGTAGGAAAATTGGCCTATAAAATGGAGAATTGACCTGATTAAAATAGAAAAAAGCTCCCTAAGCTCATAAGAATGTCTTCCCTGACCTAATTGAGCTGGTTACCACCATATAATTGTGTAGTATGCCTTTTCTGTCAGACCATGTCTCATTCTTCAAGACTCTGTAATAGGAGCTGGGCATTGTGGCTCATGCCTATAAGTCCAGCACTTGGGAGGCTGAGGCAGTAGGGTGGCTACAAGCTTGAGGCCAGTCTGGACTATATAGTGAGACCCTGTCTCAAAAAAATAAAGTGAGAGAATAAAAAGACTTCACAATATGGCTAGGGATTTGACTGGGTTTAGAGCTCTGGCCTAGGGAACATGAGGCCCTGGGTTCCATCCCCAGCACTGCAAAGAAGGAAAACAAAAGACTCCACTACAGAACTCAATTCCTTCCTAATTTTTTTTCCCAAACCAGTCGCACTGGTTACTACACAATTTAGTAAACTGTCGGTATTTCTAAGTTGACATCCATAAGGTTCTGATTAGTTTTGGCTTGACTTCGAGTCCTTTTGTACTTGTTCTTCATGAAAACTTACCTAACGTCCCTACTTCAGGGTGACAAGGTCCCCCTGAGAACAGAACAGTGGCCACTTCTGTTCCTTAGGCACATAGCACTGAATGATTACTTCCCTCCCCATTGACGTTCTGTTTTAAAATGATTCTTTCCTCCTACATCCACGTTTTACCTTCATCTTTACACTTCCTTAATGGTAAACATCTGTTTTTTTTAATGATGCTAACAAAGAGTGCAAGTCTAAAGAGGTGAAGTGAGAATCCCTCTAGGATACATGAGCTTAGCGGATGCTGGCATCATTGTGCACCATGTGGACAAAGCTCACGAGTCAGCAGAAGAAGGCCTCGTCTTCAGCGTTTATGTTCATGGGCTTCAGAGTAAGATGTCAGGGTCTAAAGTGAGGCTCCGTCCCATTTTAGCTGTTTTACTTTAGGCAAGTTCCTTCAACCCCCAGGAGCCCTGAGTGCTCAGGTGTAAAAGGCAATGGTAACACCTACCTCTTCAGTTTGCCAGGAGAATAAAATGAGCCACAGCAAGCAGGGTGACTAGATCGATGCCCGGTACACAGTACGTGAAAGAGAAATGTTAAACAGGCAAGCAAGCAAGAAAAATGGAGACTATCTGGAAGCTGGTTTGATCAGTTAATTAGTGGAAATTCTAAATGATTTACATGAGCTAGAAAAATGTAGCCATGCTAATTAGATAGATGGTCTTTTTATTTAGAAAAATATAACAAAATGAGAGAAGCTACACTTTTCAGATGGAAAATGTTTGGAAGGAAAAAACTCTGTTGCTTATTTCTGTCTAAAGTAGGGATATTTGTAGCCTGGTGTGGTGGTGCACACCTGTAATCCCAGCACTTGGGAAGCTGAGGCAGAAGGATTGTCAAGAGTTCAAGGCCAGCCTAGGCTACATATACATGCATACACATAGACTTGCACACACAAAAAAGTGGAGATATTTGTAATTCCCAGGAATTAGAATCACTTGCCTGCCATACAACGCCAGACTCAGGACCCATTAGGATTCCATCTGCCATCTTGTTCACATTCCACAGAGCACTGAAGGCTGCATCATGGTGTCACATGTGCAATGTGACACATGCATCATCAAAGAGCTGCTGGTGGTTCCTAAATAGCCTGCATACCTGACTGCTACCACTGTTACCATCACCTTTAGGGTGCATTCCAAGAGCCCCATAAGGAAAGGGAGTGGTGAGACAGAGGATGAAAGAAGGAAAGAGAGAAAGAAAAAAGAGGGAGGGAAGGAGGAAAGGGGGAGGATGAAGAACGAAGCAAACACAAATAATGACATATTATTGACACTTCAGTCTCATGTACAAAACTTTATTTTGTGCATTTGTGATAGTTAAGACTCCTACTTCTATTGTGTCAATTAGATTAGAATAATCTAAACTTGTAAATTGGGGAAATAAGCAGGATTGTTTCCCTCATCCCTTTTTTTCTATTAACTGGTCAGGCTCCACAGTCTTATTGGCCAGAAGAGCACTATCCACCTGTTGTTACCATTCCTTGTGGTATCTGAGAACAGGGACTCTGGTGTCAGATCGCTTGACTTTGAATCATAGATCCTGCCATACTGCAACTCGCTGTGTGACCTTAGGCAAATTACGTGATTGGTCTGAGCTGCATCATGATGATAATAATACTGTAGTGCTCACAGTAAAATATAAATAATGTAATATAAAACAATATTTAGAAATATTGTTTTAACTATTACATTAGATTATTTATTCAATATTTCCTGAGCATGTTACATACTAGAGTTTTTAATCTCAATGCTACAAACATAAATGAACAAGGACAACAAAATCCCTGACCTCATGAAAATTTGTATTCTAATTGGGGTGGGATAGAAAATAAGTAGGAAAACTATTCCAGACAGTGAAAACCACTACAACAAAGATAGGCAGAAGGAGCCGCAAGGGCAAGGACTTGGAGGTGAGATGAAACCAAGTGCACTTCTTGCACCTCCCTTCTCAGGCATCCAGCACTCCCTCCTCACATTCAACTCATAATTGTGTCTGTTTTTTCAATATTTAATAAAACTTTATTAAAATGCCCTCATGCTGGACATGGTGGTGCACTCCTGTAATCCCATCACTAGGGTGGCTGAGGCAAGAGGATCGCCACAAATTCGAGGTCAGCCTGGGCTATGCAGTCAGACCCTGCCCTCCCCCAAAAAACAACAATAACAGACAAAAACAAAAAAATTCTCAGTAATAGGGTAAAAATTACATAGGTAACAATTTCAAAATAAATTTACTAAGCTAAAAAATAATATGAAGGGGCTGGGGATTTAGCTCAGTGGCACTGTGCCTGCCTCGAAAGTGCAAGATCCTGAGTTTGATCTCTGGTACAAAAAAAAAAAGAAATATCCTGGATTTTTTAAATGTTTGATGTAGTAAATAAAACACTATAGGAAATGTAATTACAAATTGCAGGTGACCCCCCCCCAAAATAAAAGATATAATCAGGGGCTGGAGATTTAGCTCAGTGGTGCCGCTGCCTGCCTCGCAAGTGCAAGCTCCTGAGTTCGATCCTCAGTACCAAAAAAAAAAAATTTCAATCAAAAAATGGGCAACCGAAATGAGCAGACGCTTCTCAAAAGAAGTACAAATGGCCAATAAATACGTGAATAAAAGTCCAACATCTCTGGCTATTAGAGAAATGCAAATGAAAGTAACACCGAGAGTCCATCTTATTCCAGAAAGAATGGTTAGCGTCTAGAAATCAAATAATAACAAATGCTACCAAGGCTGCAGGGGAAAGAGAACCCTCTTACATTGTTGGTGGGAATGTAAACTAGCATAACCACTATGGAGATCACTATGGAGATTCTCCAAAAAACTAATAATAGACTGGATGTTGTGGCGCACACCTGTAATCCCAGCACTTGGGTGGCTGAGGCAGGAGGACTCTGGGAGTTTGAAGCCATCCAGGGCTATAGTGTGTTTAAGGCCAGCCTGTCTGAACTACATGGTTAGACCTTGTTTCAAAACACTAAAAAAAAAAAATAAAACTCCATTTGACCCAGCTATTCCTCTTCAAGATATCATCCCAAAAACTTAAAGTCATCTTACTACAATGATACAGTGCTATAGTATTACAGTGCTACAATGATAGCAGCACAACTTATAATGACTAAATCTATATGCCTATCAACAGATGAAGGGATAAAGAAAATTTATTTATATACCTTAGAGAACTGCTGTGCCATAAAGAAGGATAGAATTGAAGCATTTGTAGGTAAATGGATGTACCTTGAAACCATAATGTTAAGTGAAAAAAAATCAGTTTATCACATAGTTTCTCTTATATGAGACACTCAAAGCATATATAAAGAGCAAAATAAAAGATAATAGGAAGTAGGAAGATCTTTTAAATGTCGAGGGGAACAAGAGATGGGGGAGGGAGAGGGAAAGAAGGGAAAAGGAATTTTTTTTTCACGATTAAATAAGTTTTTATTGTCACATTTAACTGTTTTGTCTGATATACACTGTAGATTTCAGTACAGCATAAAAATAAAAATATTTTCCTGACTGTCAAAATGTGAACAGAAGAAATGGCAATGGCACTTAAAGAAAGAAAATTCACACTGATGCTGAAGCTGCTAGTAGGTTGCTGATAAGAACTGGAACACATCTGCAGATAAAATGATCTGCAGCATTTCAAAATGGCGGTGGGGTAAGGCCAACAAAACCAGGAGAGCAGTTAAAATGCAGACCCCAGGAGTACATATCCAAAGAATGGCAGTCTTAGCGTTTCAAGTCCATATTATATTGTCTGATTTAGTTTTGGAACTGGAGTTCATAAGTAAATGTCTATCCTATAAAATGAAGCTATTCTTTTGAAACTGGATTTTAAACTGTTTTAACAACTTCCTTATTCTTACAGGTTTTAACGAGTCCAGAGGAAAGGCAGTTAAGCTCCAAGTATTAACTTCATGGGCTGAACTATAAATGGCGGGTCATGCCATTTCTAAACCAGAACCCCAACATACCCTCGATGTCTTAGTGGTTTCACACATTCCAGGCAAAACTACAAAACAAGTAGTAATTAATTAAATAAAAATATAGGTGCATCCCAACAGAGTCTCTATACATTCCATAGTTATCCCCTAAATGGCAACTTAAAAAAGTAACAAATCTTTTTCACCAAGATTAGCAATGGTTTAGTAAATGTCTTTCCTCCACAAATAAGACTAACACTAGGATTTGTCAGAAGATCTAACTGAGTTATATCCCTCATATATGAATTCAGCTGAATTACTGTGTCTGGAATCTGTTCATTGTAAAACTCAGGTCTGGCACATAATTCCTTTTTGTTATCCACTGCTGTGTGTCCCTCCTCTAAAACTCCAGAACAGAGACCATAATGTGCTAGTGCAACATGGCAGTCACTGTCATCCACCAAAAGAAAAGTAATTAACTTATTTGATGACATACTTATTTGGATGATTATTTACTGGTAATTAGTATTTCTACAATTTTTTTTTTAAAGGCAACCATTTCAAGTGACAATACATGTCAGGCCAGTAGAAAAAAGCTGAAACAAAGCCCTCTCTTTTGATCTCACAAAGTCATGCAGACAAGAGAAGATAAGTATATCTGATTTGTTCTAATCAGGTTTCTTGGAATTAACAAAATTTCTTTTCTTGCAAAGATGAATTTGGCTAATCATAGAAAGAAATTCTTTGAAGGCTGCTGCTAAACTTGTTTCCCTTTGAAAAAGTAAGTTTCAAGGCATGATAGTGCAAGATTTTTGATTTATAGAACATTTATAGACTAATTGTGCTTAGTCTCTAATTTCCAATTTATTTTAAAGAACAGAAACTACACCGATAGCTTCACTTTTCCTAAATTTACCAGTACATCCATGAATCGCACCAGAATTAGGACAATTTGACTATCTTAATGATTTTGTTGTGAAACCTGCACACTGCGTCCTAAGGTAAGAACCAGCAGACGGACACTCTTACAAGTTGTGTGCACAAGGACTTTCCTCTTGGGAGCCAAGGTATCTGAAAAAGCAGTTCTCCTCCCAGATTGAGTCCTCAACCAACTCTCAATAAGCAATTCTGAAAAACAGTCCTAGGTAGAGAGTTTCTTTTGTTCAGCTAAATCTGGGAGGTCCTCATCAGGTTGTGTCGTGGGTCGTGAATCCTTCGAATGTGAGAATTTACTATTAGAGGGCTCTGTAGGGTCAATCAAATTTTCATAATCACTGTCATCTGATTCCTCACCACTGTCTCCAGCTGCTCTTTGGGAAGGAAGGTCTGCTCCACTTCTGGGATACTTGAGTCCAGCACTGGTGGAAGTGTAACTGGATGAGCCCACGGCTTGAGGTCGAGGCATAAAAACACTCTTCTCCATGTGAGAGTGGCTCAGAGTATTTTCTTGATTGTTTGGGTGAAAATCAGAGTAAGGGGGAGGAGGATCAGAAGGTTCTGCATCTCCAAATGTACTTCTCCCTTCAGCTGCAAACCTAGAATAGGGCATCCGAGGACTGAATACAGGTTCCAGACTTTCAGATGGTATCTGTCTGCTTAACATAGCCTGCTGCAATCTTCCTTCTTGTTCTTTTTCACTTTTCCTCTGAGTGATGTCTTCTTAATTTATTCACTTCTGCCTGACAAAATTCAACAACTTGCTCACTCTTTTCTACATCTGCACACACTGCCTGTACTTTCTCCTGAAGTGCATTATAAACCTGATAAATTGCCCTGATGTCTTTCATTACTCCATCCTTGTCAAAGAAGTCAGTACCATGTTCTTTAATAACTTTGGCATAACTCTGAAAAGTATTTGGCACTGAAGACACTTTGTACTTTTGCTGGCTAGTATTACCTAGATTGGGAATAATACATGATATCCTTTGATTATACCTGCGATTTGGTTTAAAGAGAACATATTCTAAAGCATAAGTGGAATTGTTGGCGGTGGAGATGCAGCTGAAGAGAAGGAAGACAAGGTCGGGCACACCAAGGAAGCGGTTGAGCTGCTTACGGATAACCTGCTCTCTCTATGACATCTGTTGTTGTGTGTTTCGCCGGAATCTGTACCATCCAATAACTTTCTTTCTCCGATCTTTAAGAATTCTGTCCAGACTCTCTTCATTAACTTTACTTGCTTAGTCATAAAAACTAAAAAGTTTTGAACAAGGCTGATGGTTATCGATTTCAATACCTTGCAGGAATTCTGTGTTGCTAATTTGTGAGTCACTGATGCTAAAGGTTTCCTCTTGTCTTACCTCTCCCAGCAAAAATCCTTCGTGGTGTGGTCCGCGTTGAAGGTCCGCTGAAGGTGTAGCCGGAAATGAAAGCTGCCATGATGGCACTCTCCAGCTCCCCCATCATGCCCTGCGGAGGGCTCACAGCCTTCCGGCCACTTTGCCCCTGGACCGGAAAAGGAATTTTTAAAAAAGAATTGAAGAAAAAAATGGAAATAGAGCTTTTGCAAATGGGAAGAGGAATAAGAGTTGGAGGGAGCAGGAAAGGAAAGGGATCAAAAAAAGAATGAAGCCCGTCGTGGTGGCACACGCCTGTAATCCCAGCACTCGGGAGGCTGAGGCAGGAGGATCGCTGTGAGTTCGAGGCCAGCTTACACTACATAGTGAGTTCAAGGCCAGCCTGAACTACAAAGGGAGAGACCCTGCCTCAAAAACAAACAAACAGAATGAAGATGTGTTATGTACATGTACAAACTTTCCACAGTAAATGTAATCATTATGTACTGCAAACATATTTAACAATTTAATAAAAAAAATAAAAAATAAACAAATTACAGGTGTAGCATTTATACATCTTTTCCCGTTCTCTACAGCAGGATAACTTTCAACTCTCCTCAGCTTCCCAGACTCTTATTTAGTACTTTGAGGCTTGCTTCTTAATTCACTGAAAATCTAGAAGCAATCAGTAAAGAACTCCCATGATTCCTTATACTACCTTTACCATCATATTTCCACCCACCAATATGGGCTCTTTTTGCACTTAAAGTGAAAAAATAGGGCTCTTATGCAGACCATGCTCCATCTACATTCGGAAGCCCTTTATCTCTTGCATACCTGGAGACACCCCCCGCCCCCCCAATCAATGAAGTTCCTCCGGATCACACCCATCCTCATCTTCTACCCTAGTGATGGCGAAACTTTTAGAGCTCTCAATGATGACAAACAGCCCTTAGCAGCACGTGTGCCATAAGGCAAAGGAGTAAGAAGCAAGCAAAACCCAAATGGAAACAAACCCATCCTTCTCTCCCACATCCCCTTCCAGTACCTCCATTGCTCTGGCCCCCTCCACAGAGGGACTCTTCAAGAGAACAGCTGCAGTTCTCACATTTCCCTCTCCTCAACCTTTCTGATCATGTGTTCTACTCCATGGAATTGTCCGGGTCCTCAGTCACCTCCACGCTGCCCAATCCAGTGGTCACTCCTCTGTCCCCATCTTCCTGACCCATGAGCTACACCTGTCACTTGCAAACTCTGTCTTTTGTGAGACAGGTTTCTTCTCCTTGTGCTCTCTACCTGCTCTACTACCCCTGTCTTCTCAGTTTACCGTGCAGTGCTCACCTTTCCTCTAGACAGAGGAATGCCCCGGGCAGTTCTTCCGAGACTCACACTTTAGAGATGATCTTAACTACACTTTTCATGCAGTAAACCCTCCATTCTAACTCCAGTTCAACCCTTCTCATGAGTTTGGGAACAGCTGGACTGGCTTGGGGCTCTCTGGAGATGGAAGTTGGATATTGGTTTGAACCAGAGTCACCTGAAGCTTTGACTGGTGCTCGAAGGTCCACTGTCAGCCTGGCTCACTCACAGGTCTGGAAGTTAGTCCTGGCTGTTGGTAGGAGTCTCAGGTCCTCTTAACAAGGACCTCTCCACCAGGCTGCTTGAGGGTATTGTAACACAACAACTGGCCTTCCAGAATAAGAGATGCAGGAAGAAGTTATAATGCTCCTTGTGACCTAGACTCATGAGTGACCAACTGTCACTTCTGCGATATTCTTTGGGTCACACTGACCCACCCTGGGCCATCATGGGAGGATGAGAGTACACAGGACCCAAGGATCCCTGGGGTCATCTTAATTTTTCTCTTTTTTTGGTGTTTTGTTTTTTGTTTTTTGTGGTTTTTTTTGGTAGCAGGGATCGAGCTCGGGTCCTTGTGCTCGCAAGGCAAGCAAGGGAACCACTGAGCTAAATCCCTGGCCCAATTTTTCTCTTTTTTTTGAGACAAAGTCTTGCTATGTAGCCCAGGCTGGCTTCAAGCTCATGCCAATCCTCCTGCCTCAGCCTCCCAAGTGCTAGAATTACAGGTGTGCCTTGTTTTATAGAATGGATCCCACCTGACACAATATATTGCTGTTTATTTGCCATCCTTTTCCTCATGCTAAAATAGATTTCCAAGAGAATGTCTATTTTCTTCATTGCTGTGTTGCCAGAAACTATGCCTAATCAATATTTCTTGAAAGAAAGGCTGAAGTAGAAATTGAAAGAGGCAATCCGTACAAAGTCACATGGCAGAGTATCTGGCACACAAGAAGTATGAATTATTATTTGATGTGTCCAAATCCTAAAGGATTTACTCAGTCTAAAGAAGCAAAGCCAGTTCTCTCTGAACATCGGAAGGATAGCTAGAGAGAACTGGGGTCTGTAAGTCTAGTGCTGTTGCTGTCTTGTGCCTAAACAAGTCATTTCTGAAGTAGAATTTTGCATATTTCTACTAGATTTCTTTTTTCTTGTGGTAACAGAGATTGAACCCAGGGCCTTTGCAGTGAACTGTACACATCTATAGCCCTCTTCATTTATTTATTTGTTTGTTTCTTTTATTTATTACTTCTTTTGGTAAGTCTTGCTATGTAGTGCAATCTGGCCTTGAACTTGCTAGATAGCCCAGGTTGGCCTTGAACTGACAGCAGTCCTCCTGCCTCAGCCTCCTGAGTGCTGGGATTACAGATATGTGCCACCACCCACCTTGTCCTTCTTTTTTGTTTATTTCAAGCAAAACATTTATTGGTACATTTTTGTCCTCTCCTTTAAATTTATATTATTTTCAAATGTTATTCAGATGAGACCAATAAGTATGTAAACTTTGGAGATCAGCATTTTTTGCAAGAGCACAATTCACCCAAGTTGTCACATGTATCAATTGTTCATTCTTTTTTATAGTTGAGTGGTAATTCTGTGATATGTATGTATCACAGTTTACACATTCACCTGTTAAAAGACAGCCGGGTTGATTCTATTTTTTGGTTATTACAGATAAAGCTGCTACTCACATTCATGCATAGGTTTTTGTGTGTGAACATAAGGTTTCGTTTCTCTGGGATAAATGCCCAGGAATGTAATTGCTGGGTCATATGGTAGTTGTGGATTTAGTTATTAAAGAAATTGGTAAACTGCTTTGCAGAGTGCCTGCACCACTTTACATTAATACCAACAAGCTATGAATGATCAATTTCTCCAAACCAGAACTCAGTATGTCATTAAAAAAAAATACTAGCCATTTTTATTTTTTATTTTATTTTATTTTTTTGAGTAGGAAAATTTTTTTGAGAGAAAAATAGCTTCTGTGTAAGAGAGACAAAAGGGGGATTGGAAAATGGGTTGCCCCTAGCCATTTTTTTTTTTTTTGGTACCAGGGATCGAACTCAGGACCTTGCGTTTTCCCAGCAGGCGGCAAAACCACTAAACTAAATCCCCGGCCCTCCCCTAGCCATTTTTATACATACAGAGTATGAAGCAACATTTTTTAAAAAGCAAAGCAAAACAGGGGCCAGGGATTTAGCTCAGTGGTTTTGGCGCCTGCTGCACAAGCTCAAGGACCCGAGTTTGATCCCTGGTACCAAAAAAAAAAAAAGCAAAGCAAAACAAAAAAATCGCAAATCTGCCTGAAGAGATTATTCAAATTAACTTGGCCTTTGTCTGCCAACTCACCTTGCCTTTGTATAACCTGTATCCTAGGGACTCTGACTTACATGACTTTTCTTGAGCTAGACAAGCTGCTCCAGGTGGCCCTGCCTCAGGAAAGACCGAGGCTTTGATGGGGTTGTTGTTTGAGTTGAGGATCATCTACAGGTGTACAGACGAGAAGTTCTATTTGTAACCACTGGCTTCCTAGTTTGAAATTCTACCAGAGCGTAGTTTATTTGGAGGAAAGGGAAGCAGGTTGTATTTGTAAATTTCACAGAGAAAACAGAAAAATGACTCCCAACCTCTCCTTTTGTAAGCCTAGATCAGCCCTAACCCACACAGTGAGGAATAAGGACACACAAAAAATTCACTGGCATGTTCCACTACAACTGTGGGGGTCCTCTCTCCCTCTGTCAACTCCTGTGTGAAATCCCAACATGGATAGTTCTTCATGTTTAAGGGCCAGTTACCCTCAAGCCAGGAAGGGGAATTGGTTTGAATGATGGTTTAAATATGCCTTCTTCTCACAGTCACTCTTTCTTTTCAATGACCCTTACTAACAATCCCTTTTCTAGAACACATTGGCTTTTTTTTTTTTTTTTTTGAGACAGGGTCTTCCTGTGTGCTCCAGGCTCCTCTCATGTAGCCCAGGCTGGGCTTGAACTCTTGTGGTGATATCCTCCTGCCTCAGCCTCTGAGTGCTGGGATTAACAGGCATGCCACCTGCCCAGCCTAATTGGCATCTTCTCCTCTGTGGGTAAAGATAAAACTAAGAGAATTTTAAAAGAATCTTTTTAAAGTATCTACTTTAACTAAGGAAAGAATATTCAAATTCAATCTTACTTTGTGTTACCTAAGAACAGTGCAGTGAGTAACACATGGTAACAGGTTCAAACATATTTGTTAAATGATTTTTTTTCTTGCTGTACTGGGAATTGTACCTAGGGTATTCTCAGTGAGTTATATCCCCAGCCATCATCATCATCATTATCATCATCATTTTAAATTTTGAGACAGTGTCTTACTAAGTTGCCCAGGTTGGGTTCAACATCTGATTGGCCTGCCTCATCCTCCCAGAGTGCTGGGAATACAGGCATGAGCCACCATGCCCCCCTTATTGAATGAATTTTTTTTGTTGTTGTTACTGGGGATCGAACTAGAGTCCTTGCACTTGCGCAGCAGGCGTCAAAACCACTGAGCTAAATCCCTGGCCCTCCTGTTCCATTTCTACAACAGTATGCAGTTCTTGATTATCCTTAGGTCTAATCAAGTCACTTTCACCTTTCTGTTTTTAAATGTGTCATTTTGGGGTAACACTTCCTCTCCCTTGTAGAATGAAGTGAAGGGAAAATATGGATTTGCATAAAGGAAGAAGGGGAGGAGGAGGGAGGAAAGAAGAGGCAGTTGCAAGCAGGAAAGCTCCAGGTTTGCTGTCAGAAACACTGGATGCTACTCCTCCTCCACTTATGGACATGTGATTCTGGGTGAACCACTGTCTCTGGGCTTTTTCCCTCATTTGCAAAGTTTTGGGTGAGTGAGGGAGATTCATTGGAAGACTTCTAAGTGCACTTCCGTTTTATTACTCTGTATAAGTGATCCACAAGCCAAAACCTGCTTGCACCTGCTTTTGAACACCTGTGAGGTTACAAAGCCTTTTACATTCTTAAATGCTTGGAAAAAATTAAAAGAATAATTTTTCATGAGATGAGAATTACATATAAATTGAAATTTTCCTATGTGTTACTGGAACATAGTCACAGTTGTTTGTTTATGTATTACATACGTCTGGTTTTATTCCAAGACATTGCATGTTGAATAGTTAGCACTGAGATCCCAGGGCCCATGAAATCAAAAATATTTAGTTATCTGGCTCTTGACAGAAAAAGCCTGTCCACACTTGTTTTGTATACAGTATATTTAGTATACTTGCCTATTTGGGGTTGATACATCTTTTATGTATGAGATGTGCACTTATCAAGTGCCTTTCAGAATGTTATTATAATGCATAACCCTATCAATTGTTCAGTTTCCTAAGAGAAAGAACCAGGTCTGCTCACCACTGGACACGGGTGCCCTACACAGAGTGGGGGTGCACAGCCGGGCGTCAGTATGTGTCACTGAATAAAACGTCCCAACACCAGTGAGAAGCCAGTTATTTTATTTTAAAGCCACTGATTTTAGAACGCCAGAAGGAATTTCCTAGTACAAACTATTTTGTTAATTTCTAATTTTCCTTTACAATTATTTTTTAAAAAACTTTTCTGCTCATCAAAATTCTCCCTGCTCCCCCTAAAAATTTACTTTAAATATGCAATGAAAATAAGTTTTGTTTTACAAAAGCCTACCAGAATCATTTTTCTTACTACATAAAGCATTTATTAAATAATACTAGTAAAACTGAAATGGCCTCAGCCTTTTACATCCGTGCGCCACGTTTTAAAAATGACGATTGGCTTTCAAGGCATGGTTGTCTGAAACATTCTACGTAATTTAAGCACAACGGCAAAAACATACGAATGCAGATCAAAATGAGTGTGTAAGGAAAAAAAAGTAAGATGAGCGTAACTGCACGTTGTGTTTCAGATCTACTACAGCTGAGTCATTTCGGGACACGAGTGTGTGTTTCCAGGAAAAAAAAAAAAAAAAAGCCGAGAGGAAGGAACCAGGATGGGGGCTCGCCGGGTTCCCCAAGGCACTCCCAGAAGCAGGCACCGGTATTCCGCGGTGATAGGCGGCGTGGTCAAAAGAGGCGCTGCGGCCCCTTTAAGAGACACAGCACCTTCTCCAAGATACCATCTTGCACCAGGAGTTCACTTAAGCTCTCTACCTACCTTGCTAGATCCCTTCTCCCTAACTGGATACTGCCGGCCGGCGGGGCGAGCGCGTCTTTTCATTGGCCTTGCGCGCACGGCCCTCGCTCATTTATTGGTTACAATGCCCGCCACTCGGCGTTATCTCCCGCCTCCCTGAACCTTAATGTAAGGTTGAGTGAGGGCTCTTGGGTTAGTTCCTGTTAGGCCCGGGCCGGGGGAGTAGGTGGAAGTCTCTTAAGATGCCCGGTGGGCTAGGGCACTGGGAAGTGTGAGGGGAGCTCGAGGAGGCGGCGAGGGGAGACCCACTGCAGGCCTGAAGAAGAGCAGCGACCGAGCCCGCCTTCCCTACACCATGCTTATAGAGGATGTGGATGCCCTCAAGTCCTGGCTGGCCAAGTTACTGGAGCCGATGTGAGCGAGCCAGGCCGGGCCGGGCCGGCGAGCGGAGGCGTTGGGGGCCGCGGGGGCGGGGGAAGGGGAGCGGCGTGAGGGCGTCGGGGCGCCGGGGGAGCCCAGACTGGGGCTCGGTAGTACTACCGCGCCGTGGGGGGCGGCGGGGCGGGGGCTGCGCTGCGCGGGACTGGCTGGGGGCCGGGCGGCGCGAACGGCGGGGACGGCTAAGGCTTTTTAAACACAAACGCGGTTTGGGGGGGCCAGACGGGGTGAATAGGGACGGGGAGGGAATCCAAAACACTGCTGTTTGGGAGCTGAAGGAGGTGGTAGGGTTGTCGAGGGATTTTTAAACGTGGATATTGAGACCTTGAAGGAGATAGCAGGATGGCTTAACAAACTATTAATCCGGGACTAAAGGGTCTGGAAGCGGAGTATCCAGAGCCTTTTCAAAGTATTAGGGTAGAAAAAGCAGAGCACGAACCTTGGAGCTTAGTAGTAATTATTGGTGAGCCCTCAATGTGGGTATTGAAGGGTTTTAAGAAATTGGGAGCTGATTAATATGGTAACAAGGATTTTAAGGCGTTATTGAACTCATAGTGTTGGCGGAACTGATGATTTTTGGCTACCATGAGAGGTTGAGGAAAAATTGAGGTTTTTATGAGTTTGAGGGAAGAAAGGGCTACAACTGCTATGTAATATTTGTGGAGGGTTTAAAAGGGATATACCTATAGCATCTAGGCTTTTTTTTTTTTAAGGTACCGATATTCGAGGGAAAAAAAGGGTAGTAGAAAGAATAAGGGCCTTGTAAATGTTGACAGATGAGGACAGCTGAAGGTAATTTAGTTGTGGGATTATCTTTTGAGGGGCAGGAAAGAACAAAAAACTTGTCCTTTTGAAATATTTTGGGTAGTGTTGTAGAGATATTAGTAAGGAGCTTGAAAGTGATAGCAGAGCTGCTGCCTTTTCTCTTTTTTGATAACTTTTAAGGAGCTAGGGTTTTGCAGGTACTTATTTGGGGAGATACTGGGGTATGACTAGTTTCTGGAACAGTCTCCAAGGGGGTGGAGAAAAAAGGAAAAGATGGAGAGTAGGGGAAAGATGTCTTTCACCAATTCTTTGGAAAGAAGATAGGACTGTAATGGAAAGGAAATTCACTGCCCCTTCCTCATTTCTGATTCTTACTCTCCTATCGGGAGCTAAAGGTTTCTGTTTGAAGGGAAGGGGATAGCAGAAGAGTTGGACAGGTTTTGATCCATTAGATCACATTGGTTTTGTGGAAAAATTGTTTTGGAGGGTGGAGTAGTTTGGGAAGTGTGGAGGCATCATAAAGTTGGGATGTTGGAAGACTGCAGCAAGCGACTTCACAGTTGATCTATTTCCTAGTCTTCCTGAGAAACCTTGTTAACTCTTTTTTTGTTGTTGTTGTTGGTTTCTTGGGATGGCATCTAGGAAGTGTCAGCTGTAGTCCAATGTGTAGCCTTGTACAGGTAGCATGGGTAAAGGAGGCAGCATTAGGTTTGGAGTGGTATTGCATTTTGAGCATGAGAAGTGTGTGAATGAATAAAGGTGCACTAAGAGCTTCTGAGTTTTATGTTAGTGGTGGTCTGGTTAGAGTGAAATGACTGGTGGACACACGCGGCAGTTTTGTAGAAGGATATAGGCCCCTTGAATGTGCGTCTTACTTTTTCTACATTAAAATGTTTTGGGGCCCAAAATGGAAATGCACTATGGTATGAAGGTTGGAAACAAGAAAGATTTACTGAAACTGATATGTGGAGAGTGCTGAAAAAAGTTGTTTATTTAAAATTTAGTTGTCTTTATATTACTGTAGATTAAAAAAGTCAACTTTGTACACCTGCTATTTCTTCTGTTTCTTTGGAGTTTCCTGTATAAACTCTGATTTTTATTGGTAGAGATCCCTTTAAAAGTGTTAAATGTATATTTTATGTCTTAGGTAGAATGTGACAACTTTTAATATTATGGACTTTCTTTGTTTTTATTTCTTTTAAAGCTAATTTGTTTTACTCTGGGTAATGCTTTTTTTATTGTCAAGATTCAGTTTGAGTAGAAGAAACTTCATCTTACTAAGGGCATTTTCATTAGGTTTTTTTGGCTGCACTAATAAGAATAAAGATTGTGTCTTAAGATGATTACTTGCTGGGAATGGTGGTACAGGTCTGTAATCCCAGCACGAAGGTTGGGGGAAGGCTGAGGCAGGAGGATCACTGTGTGTTCGAGGCCAGAGTCTGGGCTACAAAGTGAGTTCAAGGCCAGGCTGAGCTACATGGTAAGACCCTGTCTTAAACCAAAAACAACAAAAACCCAAAAAGATTACTTGTGTTTATTTTTCCATTTGAGTTAATATGTTCAATTTAAGACACATAGCATACTTTTAATTTTTTTTTTTTTTGAGAACAAGTTCTCGCTTTGTGTTCAGCTGTCCCAGAACTCACTTTGTAGCCCAGGCTGGCCTCAAACTCGTGGCGATCCTCCTGCCTCTGCCTCCCGATTGTTGGGATTATAGCGTATGCCACCACGGCCGGCCACATAGCATACTTTTAAAAAAGTTACTCAAGGTGTTTTGTTTGTTTGGTTTTTTGAGACAGGGTCTCTATGTAGTTGAGGCTGGTCTGGCCTCAGACTTGTGGTGATTTTCCTGCCTCTTCGCCACAATGCTGGGATTTCAGGTGTGAATCACTGTGTCTTCTTTTTTTTGGTATCGGGGATCAAACTTGGGAGCTTGCGCCTGGGACGCAGGCAGCAGCACCATTGAGCTATAAATCCCCAGCCCTGTCAGGCTTTCATTTAAGTTTTTTTTTTAAGAAAATGTATGGCCTGGGCTGGGAGTGTAGCTTAGTGGTGAAGTGCTTGCCTACAATGCCCAGGCTCTAGTTTCCCCATTATCACAAAACAAACAACCCCACTAAAATCATTACTTAGGCTTAACAGTGTAGATGGCTGTCCTGGAAGTACAAAATAAAAATACTTATTTTTAATTCACATAAGTACTGGTTTTGGAAGGAGGTGTTAATAAGAAATACAAAGTGCAAATAATCACATATTTTCCTTACTGGTATGTTGTCTTGGGAGATTATTTTTTGTTTATAGATCTTTAAGTGCTGTACTAAAGTGGGCAGTGTTTATAAATTTACTTTTTTGCATGTTTGAAATTCAACAAAATTTTTAAAGCAGAATGACACGTGGCTACAATATAACGTTTCAGAGCAGTTGTTAGACTTTCAGATATTTAGGTTGGAGTCAGAGTGTGGCTATGTGCATGATTTCTGTTTTACTTTTCATTTAGCCTCATTTATAATTAAATAAATTTATAAAAGCTCATGTTCAGGGGTTTTAAAGCATGTTACATTTTGTTACTGGTGAAACAAAAGCATGTAACAAGAAGTTTCTAAATTAATGCAGTTTACACGCCATTGTACCTATAGACAAATTAGAAATGTCATGAGCCTTACAACTTATCTGTCACCTTCCACTCCTTGTAGACCTGGAACATACCTGTTACTGTTACTGGAGGACAGAGGAAGGAGCCTGGAAGAAATAACTCCTTAGTTCCCTTAGCATGTTGGAAAAAACCTTTTTTTTGATACTGGGGATCGAACTTGGGACCTTGTGCCTGCAAAGCAGGTGGCGGAACCACTGAGCTAAATCCCCAGCTGGAAAAAAACATTCTTGTTGGCACTGTACTAAAGAAGAAGGAAACCATATCTTACTTAGGCAAGCAGTTTATGTGAGTTCCTTGCAGCAAGTGTGTAAACAGACAGATCTTCTTTGGGGTTCTCATCTTTCCTCACACTCAGAATATCCTAGATATCCTAGTCAGGGTGATAGTTTCATTTTACCAGAAACAAATGCTCATTATAAGTATGCAGATCCCTTAAAAAGAAGGTTCTAAAGTAGATCCAGGAGATAGATGAATCACTGAAGAAATTTGTAAGTTTAGAAAAAGTCCATGTAACTTGGGAGGCTGAAGCAGGAGGATTACAAATTTAAGACCAGCTTAGGGTATTATAATGAGATCTTGTCTCAAAAAACAAAAACAAGGGCTGGGGATTTAGCTTAGTGGTTCCACTGTCTGCCTTGCAAGTGGTTGATCCCCAGTTCCAAAAAAAACCTCCCCAAAAACAAAAACGCAAAATAGTTCAGGCAAGTAACTGACCTACATTTCTACCAAACATAGTATATTTAATGTATGAATTTTACAGTTATTTATATTATATATTTAAAAAAATATATAAAAATAAACATTTACATTTGCTGCTTGTTTGGCTTATTGTAAAAATTTGTATTGGGGCCTGGGGATTTAGCTTAGTGGCACAGTGCCTGCTTGGCAAGTGGGAGGGCCTGAGTAAAATTCCTGGTACCAAAAAAAAAAATTTGTATTGGTATGTATTTTTAAAAGGTGATGGCACCAGGGATTTAGCTCAGTGGCACCACACCTGCCTCACAAGTGTAAGGTCCTAAGTTCGATCCCTGGTACCAAAAAATAAAAATAAAAAAATAAAAGGTGATGGCTACCAGGCGTGGTGGCACATGCTTGTAATCCCAGCACTCATGGGCTGAGGCAGGAGAATCACTGTAAGTTTGAGGCCAACCTGGGCTACATGATAATAAGTTCAAGGCCAGGCTGAACTCTACATAGTGAGACCCTGTCTCAAAAAACAACAAAAAAACCCAAAAACAAAGATGAGGGCATTTGTAAAGTTGGACAATTTTATTTATGTATTCTAATAGTGCATCATTTTTTGAATCAGGCATTTAGTTTCTAGTTATGTATTTCCCTGATTCACTGTGATTTTTGGAGAAATTGTCTAATCTTTCTTAAACAGCTAATTTGCCTACTCAAACATATGTAAAGGATGCAAACTATGAAGAGTACTTTATGTACTTAAGTAATTCTGTAAATTTTACAGGTTTTGAAATAAAAGAGTACATTAAACTCTGCAAAAGTAAGTTGCCTGTTAATGTTAAACATCAGTACTATTTTAAAAATATTAATCAGTCTCATGCAAGGCACAGCTAGTTGGTTCTGTGAGAACAGGATTTGCCAGTGAAAGTCATAGTCTTGATATGCAATTTTTGTGAGCTCTGGCTGTCATTGTCTTTTGAAATGCACTGGGAGATGAGTATGTTGTCATCTTGGAGTGTGATAGAAAAGGCAGCAGTAAGTTTTACTAAGATTATTTTATTGGTTCATATTTATTTGCTCAGTGATCATGGCAGTATACCTTAGTTCAACTCTAGTATTTGTGTACTGCTGTAAGTTTGTAATCCTTATAATGTTAAACTCTTAGTAATCTCTGCAGTTGCCCAAATGGGAGGAAAAAAATCATCTAGTTGTTAGACCTGACCTGATAAATAAACTAGTAGAGTTAAATGAATATTTTGGAGTTACATCCTTAAGATTGAGAAGAATTAAAATTTCTCTACAGTACAGTACTGGATTCAAAGAATTAATGTGCTTTGTAAAGTGCTGTGAGGCTTATTTAAGGAGACCATTCATGGTTTCATAGAAAAGGGCTTAGTTTGGCCAGAAGACTTATTGGCAAGTCTTAGTCTACTAACTTAAGAACATATTTGTTCTTATGTCCTTGGTCTGGCTCCTAAGTACGTCTGACTTCATTCTTCCTGGCCCAACAGCTATAGGCTAGAAGCCAGAAGTTGCTTTTATAGTCCTGTGTTTCCTTCCTACCACTGTCTTTTCTCATCCTCTTATAATGTCATTACTTACTTTTATGCCATTTGCTATTTTGTTTTATAATTATTTCACATCTATTTCTTCACCATGTGACTAGGGGGCAAAGTTTCTCTTGCACAAAGTAATTCCATTACCAAGTAAGATGCTTTCTACTTAATTAACAGTAAATATTTAAACAAATGAACATCCTCATGTGTATTTACATTTGTTGACAGTTGGAAAAGTAAGATTGGGCTAGGGATGTAGCTCAATGGTAGAGTGCCTGCTTACCATAGACAGTGACCTGGGTTCCATCCCTAGCCCTTTCCGCGCATGCACATGTATACACACACAAACACAAAAATACAAGAATTATTTTAGTTGTCAAATTTTGTGTGTATATTCACTTGATGATTACTGCTGTAGGAGCTATAGTCCAAATATCAAAATGATGTTTGCAACTGACAGAAGTGTGTATATATTTTACCCCCAAACAAATCTTGGGGTGTTTTTTTATATCATATTTTTTCATGAAGGCCCTTCATTAATTAAGGGTAAGATGAAAGTGCTGTAGTCTGAGTGTTGATGTTCCTAAAATTTGTAGTACTGAGCATTAAACCCAGGGTTTTACACATGCAAGGCAAATGTGCTACCACTGAGTTGCATCCCCAGCCCCATATTTTGGAATTGAATCTTCAATATGATAGTATTGAGATGGGGCCTTTATAATTGGATTAAAGAAAAAAATAGAAGTGAGAAAATAAAATTATGGATGTTTATTTTCAATTTATCTTCTGTGTATGAATTTTCATGGAGCTGTAAGCAGAAATTTTATGTCTTGATTTTTCTAGTTGACATTAGTATATCAGAAAGAAGCATTCTTCATATTTATATATTGTTCTTATAACTATCTCTGTGGATGCATAATAGTTCATAGACCTCCAATAATAAGAGAATGGTTACCTTGACTCAACTTTTTCTATTAGAAGTGTTTTGGTGTTTTTTTTTTTTTTTGAGACAGGGTCTCACTATGTAGCCCAGCAATCCTTTTTCCTTAGTCTTGCAAGTGCCGGGATTACAGGTGTATGTTTGCCTTTGTTTCCTTACTCTAGTGTCCCATAAGTATAACTACTGGTGAAGAAATATGGGCATTTTTCTTTTTTTTTTTGGTACTGGGGATTGAACTCGGGTCCTTGCGCTTGCACAGCAGGCGGCGAAACCACTGAGCTAAATCCCTGGCCCAATATGGACATTTTAAATAGCTGTTGACATGTATTAGGGTCAGAAGATTTTTTTTTTCCCTATGAGTCAGTAGCACATTTATTTGTTTTCTTATCTCTGAAAAAAAAGATCACACTAAGAATTTAAAAATTAGGCCCATATTCAGAAAGATGTAAATTTTTCTGAAAGTGAAAAGGCCTAAATAGTCTTGGCCCTTTTCCTAAAACAAATAAACTGCAGTGGTTTTTTAGTAGTGTTTTTTGGCTTGGGGTCAAAGGTAGGACTTTTACTCTCTCAGCTGTTAGAACTGAGTTTTTGGCTGAAATCTGTAAAGTTAGCATCGTTGCTCAGCAGATGTATACTATTCTTGGAATAAATTCATTAAAAGAAGAAAAGACAAATTTGAAAATTTTTCAAATAAGGCATTCTTAGAACAATATTTCTGATTTCCTAATAAAAATTCTAACTAGTTTTTAAAATCTTTTGCAGTACTGGGAGTTGAACCCAGGGCCTTTGCACTGAGCTACATCCCCATCCCCCACATCCCCCTTTCCATTTTTTGTTTTGAGACAGCATCTTGTTAAGTTGCTAAGTTGCCCAGGCTGGGCTGGAACATGTGACCTTACTGCTTCAGCTTCCGAGGGTGCTGAAATTGTAGGTGTACCCTACCACTCCTGACTCTAATTGATTTTATTTTTAAAATAACTTAGCAGATAACTAAAACATTGTGTAATAATATGCAGATGTGAAATTTCTTTTTTCTTTTTGGTTTTTTGAGGCAGGGTCTCACTGTATAGTTCAGGCTGGCCTGGAACTCACAGGAGTCCTGCCTCAGCCTCCCAAGAGCTGGGATTACAGGTGTGTGATATTCAGGTGTGAATTTTAAGGAGTCCTCATTTGTAACATATAAGTTTTAGGAAATTTCTTTTATTCTTTGTGTTTACTAAAAGGTGACTGTTAGTTGATACTTAGGATACATTGTCTTGCAGATATACACTAGAAAAGTGTATGTGAAATTGATTTTATTTGTATGGAATTACAGCTGAGTGTTAGTTTCAAACGTATGCTTTCTGCCTGATCTGGAGTGGATCACTTACTTTGTATTTGTAAATTTACTACTTTAGTTGACTATAGAGTAATAATTTAAGATGTATATTATTACCTTTTCTTTCTGAAAATATGTATATTTAACATAGCCAGGGATCCAAAATTTAAAAATTCTATTCATTCCCAATGTACTTAATTCTTGTAGCCAAGTAGAAATGAATTTTCATAAGCTTTGGTTCCAGGTGAGTAGCTGAAAGGTTTTAAGTGTCTCTGCCTCTGTCTCTGACAGTCTCACTGTGTAGTTCAGACTGGTTTGGACTTGCAGTGATCTATATTTAAGAGTCTTAGTCATGCTGTGATTTTTTGGTGACCCACACCTGGAAGTCTTGTTGGGTTACCATTAGCATCAGTAACATAGCTTTGGTATTAGAATTGTCAGATTTGAAGGTTATATACTAAGAGGTTAGTGTGTTGAAAGAATAAGAACAATCTGAAAGGTCCAGAAAATGACAGTATCAATGTCCCCAATATATTGAAATTTCACTATTCAATTATTATTGTTGTTATTTTAATTTATTATTATTTTCAAATTAATATCTTTCATAACACACTTTCTCAGTACATATTAGGAGGCATTAAATTTAAATGCTTTTGGGCAGGGGATTTAGTGCCATGCCCGCCTCGCAAGCACAAGGTCCTGAGTTCAATCCCTGGTACCGAAAAAAAATTAAAAAATAAAAACAAGTAAACAAATTTAAATGCTTTTTTGTAAATAAGGAGAGGAAGGGGAGGAAGGGGGGAGGATAGGGGAAAAAAGAATCAAGGTGTATTGTGTATAGGTACAAGTTATGAATATGATCATTATATATATATATGTATAAAATGTACCAATAAAATTAATTATAAAAAATGTACAATGAAAAAAAAATAAATGCTTTTATTCCTTTGGCTGTAAATATGACTTTGCATTTGGTGTAGAATTCTATCATTTAATAATCATTTGTTCACTAACATTAAATAAATGTTTAGAATCTGTGATCACTTTTCCTGAAGTTTAGACTTTTTCTCTCGCTCTCTTTTTTTTTTTTCCTTGATTCTGGGGATTAAAGTCAAGATCTTCTCACTGGGCATCCCCAGCTCTTCTCTCATTTTTTTCATTTTGAGACAGGGTCTTAAGTTACCTTGGCTGGACTTTGACTTATGATCCTCCTATCTCAGCCTCCCAGAGTGCTGGGATTACAGGCCTGTACCACCATGCCCAACTTCTTTTGTATTATTTTACCTTCTCTTAACTGTTCATCTTGATTTTTTTTGGTACCGGGGATCGAACTTGGGTCCTTGCACTTGTGAGGCAGGCGGTCAAACCACTGAGCTAAATCCCCAGACGGTGTTCATCTTGATTTTTAACATCAACACATCTGAAGCAGCTTAGCTCTGCATTCATTCATTCATTTGTTCATTCATTGTGGTACTAGAGATTGAACCCAAGACCTTTGCACTAACTACATTAATTACAATTTTTTGCATTTAGCATTTGGCTAATTCACTAAGTTGCCCAGTCTGGATTTGTTATCCTACCTCCATCTCCCAGAGTGCTGGGATTATAGGCTTGTTCCACCATACGTTTATTTTTTTGAGTTTGAACTCTGAATTTTGTAAAAGATAACTGGGCTTGTTAAACCTATTCCTTTTATTCGGTAGTCTTTATTGGCTGTTTTACATGTTTCTTATTAGGAACCTCATATCATTACCTAGCAGTAGTCCTATCAGGTCATGAGACTCCTGTAAGGTTCTGACAACACTAGAGAAAATAACGGTGCCATTTTCTGCCATTCTTATTTTCTATGTTCTTTTCTTCTGTGTCAGAATATCCTTATCCAGGATTTGAACTTTCTAAATAAAGGTAGAAATGTGATTTTTTTTCTTTCTGTTCTCTTTTTATGAATGTAGAACTACACTGATCAAATATTTTGTTATTCTTGGTTATAATTAGGTTATACTCACACATTACTACTGTTTTAAGGTGTTTCTTGAATACCCAAGGTGAAGACGGCATGTATAATATTTTTTGATGATGAAACTATATACCTTTTTGTTTGTAATTAATAAAGTAATACTGTCTTAACACACACACACACACACACACACACACACACCTGTTTTAGAATTCAGCAGTTGGCTTGGGTATGGTAGTGCATACTTGTAATACCAGCCATCTGAGGCAGGAAGGTTACCGGTTCCAGGCCAGCCTGGACTATGTAGTAGTCTCAGTCTCAGACAAAGGATTTAGCAATTGGACTGTTCGTAGTTTTCTGAAATGTAACTTAGATTTTTAAATTAAGGAAAATCTTTTTAAAACTTTCAAATGATATGTTTTTAATAATAGGTAACTCATCATTTTGACACTGTTCTAGTGTACTTTGACCTTTGTCCATAATTATTTAACACATTCATGACAAGGCCTTAAATTGTATGTCTCCCTGCTGGGCAGCTTGGACCACTGGTGGTACATGCATGACTGTCCCGTTAGGTGACATGGGATAGTGCCATTGGATGGTACGGGCTGCCCAATGGGACAGTTATGCATGCACAGCAGTGCTTCAAGCTGGTGAGAACGTGTTAAGTTAGCTTTGTCTCAGAATTTGGTGCACAGATGTTTAAAGAACCAGCCTTTCCCATGACAGTATTGGCAAGGATAAAAATCTGTTTTATTTATTTATTTTTTTGGTGCTGGGGATCAAACTCGGGTCCTTGCGCTTGCATAGCAGGTGGTGAAACCACTGAGCTAAATCCCCGGCCCCAAAATCTGTTTTATTAAAGAAGAACTTTTAAAAACTAGAAAGATATAAGGGTATTCACGCTTGACTTTTGTTTACTAATAAAGATACTGGGATGTGATTGATATTCTTGAGCTGAAACTTACTAACTTTCTGGTTGACAGTGGAAGCTTAAGTATTACACAACAAGATTGGTTGGATTGATTAGTGTTTTGTAGGGATACGATCATTGTTTGCATGATGGTTTTATTTATTGTCATCCTGAATTTTTTGTTTCACTTTTTTTGGGGGGGCGGTACTGGGGACCTTGCACTTGTGAGGCAGGCGGGGGAACCACTGAGCTAAATTCCTGGTTTCACGTTTTTTTTTGGAGATGCTGGAAATTGAGCCCAGGGTCTTCACACTGAGATACCTCCCTCTTCTCCCCCTCCTCTTTTTTTTTTTTTAACTTTTTATTTTGAGAAAAGATCTTACTAAGTTGTTCCAGGTTGGGCTTGAACATGTGATCCTCCTGCCTCAGCCTCCTAAATTGTTGGATTATAGGCAGGTGCCACTACATGCAGCTTTATTTTACCTTTATGGCAACCCTGTGAAGTCACAAAGAATATATGTTACTTAAACATGAGTTCATTGGGAAATCTGGATTATTTTTAAAAATACATGTAGGTATGGATTTTATCTTTTTAGTTTCATGTGATACAGATAAAAACATTAAGCCTGACAGATTGGTATACTTCAGGACTTGACAAGCTGGGATCCTGTGCTGCCCGGGTATAGGAGATGATTTTGAAGGTCAGGGCTAGGATACTACTAACTAGAAAAACTGAAGCAGACAGAAACTATCTCTGCTGCCTTTCTACAATTTCTCTAGTTTATAAACCCTAGATATTTCTTTGCTTATAGCTGCTAAAGCATTTGCCAACAAAATGGTATCATCTTTTATGTTCTCACTTTATAAGATGATCTTTAAGATACTCATTGAGAAGATGAGCAGTAGGGTTCATGGCTTTTGGCTTCTTTTGGGATGGGGGCAAGGTCTTGCTATGTTGTCCAGGGTGGCCTCAAACTTGCTATACTGCTGACCCAGCCTCCCAAGCATTTGCAATTAAAGGTGTGCGCCACTGCCCCCAGCTTTGATAGCCAGTTTTGGATGCTAGCGGCTGGGATTGTAGAGAAAGGTGCTTAAGAAGAGAGAGGATGTCTGTCCATTACTTTCCCTGCTTTCTCCTCACTGCTGACAGGGAACCGATAGTTCCTGAGGTTGATTTATTCATTCATTTATTTATTTTTGGCTTTATGAGGTATGGTCTCACTATATAGTTCAAGTTGGCCTTGAGCTCACCATGTACCCCAGGCTGGCCTGGAACTCATGGTGATCCTCCTGCCTCAGCCTCCCAAGTGTTGAGATTACAGGCATGCACCACCATGCCCAGCTCTTTATTATTTTTCTTTGTGGTGCTGTGGGTTGAACTCAGTGGTATTGTGGCACATCCCCAACCCTTTTTAGGAAACAGGGTCTTGCTAAGTTGTCCAGCCTGGGGTTGAACTTAAGATCCTTCTGCCTCAGTTTTCTAAGTAGCTAGGAGTATAGGCATGGGATATTGTGCCTATGTAGTGTGTTATTTATAGTGCTTCTGTAGGCTGATGCCTAACAGCAACTTAGGGTTAGATGCAGCCTTTTCACTGTTGCCATTTGAGAAAACAAAAATGTACACGTGGTTAGAGATTCTTGGCATAACTAGAACCTCAAAAAATAGGGGAAAAGTAGTTACAGAAATAAGTGAAAAAGGAAAATCTCACTTGCAGTATATACCTGCTGTTTATTATAGTAGCCTGTGTTGGTAGTCGCTTTTTAAAATAATGCTTTTGAAATTTGATTTTCCAAAATGGGGTTAACTTTGTTCTGACACATTGTTTGAAAATATTTTAAAATTTTTGTTTTCTCTTTATCTGACTAGATGTGATGCAGACCCTTCAGCCTTAGCCAACTATGTTGTAGCACTGGTCAAGAAGGACAAACCTGAAAAAGAATTGAAAGCCTTTTGTGCTGATCAACTTGATGTCTTTTTACAAAAAGGTAATTATTGTGGATCTTCCACCAAGTATTTATTTATTTTTGGTTTTTTTGAGACAGGATCTTGCTATGTAGTCTATGTTGGCCTCAGTCTCCCAAGTGTGCCACCATGCCCAACATCCACCAAGTATTTAGATAAAGATTTTGAATTTAAAACTTGAATTTAAACCTTCCTGAAGATTTAAGTTTTATGGTAAAGAGAGTGGTCAGGTTTCTTTACATATGCATTCATGCTTAATTATTTCTCATGTGTTTTGTAAGAGTAAGTTTTTTCCCCACTCCTTTTTGTTTACTTTTTTTTTTTTGAGACAGAGTCTCAATATGTAGTCCAGGCTGGCCTTGAACTCACGATTCTCCTGCTTTAGCTTTTCAGTGCTAAGTGCTACCACACCCAATCTGCTTTTCTCCTGTGTTGAGCAAATGGGAGCTCTCATATCTTTTAGGTCCTTCACAGCTTTTGGCAACACCTAGTTGAGGGTTGAGGAATAACAATTTAAGGATATGGAAGCTGCTGATTCTTGTTTAGACAATGATCCCATCAGTCTTTGCCTATCTAGTCTGGGGCTTGTTTATATCCTAGAATGGATGGACATCATCCCAGAAGCCTCAGCCCCCCAGCATGCTGGGATTACAAGTTTGAGCACTGACACCTGGCTAGACACTATAAATATTTTTGATGTTTATACTTCAGTGAATTCTATTCCTCACATTCCATTAGTCTGAAGTCTCAAGATACTTCCATATCACTTTTTTTTTAGTAGTATGTGTTTGCTATACATAATATATTTGTCCTGGGGAGTTTGTATGTGTACATACTACATCTTAATCTTTTTTACTTTCCCTTCATCTGTAGATCCCCTTCCCGTTTGCAGAAGGTCTACCTTCCTGTTTCGTATATCTTTTATTTTGCTCTTTATTTATACTTTATGTTTCTCATGTAAAAGAAGCAAGCTTCTGTAGCTGATTTATTTCACTTAACATTATGGACTCAAGGTGCATCCATTTTCTACAAATGACTCAAGTTTATCCTTTTTATGGCTGAGTAGTACTCCATTGTATATATATGCTGCATTTTCTTTATCCATTCATCTCTTGATGGATATGTAGGCCACTTTGAAGATTTAGCTATTCTGAGTTGTGCTCCTATAAGCATGGACACACATGTATCATTGTAATATGATGTCTTTAACTCTTTCAAGACGATACCTAGTACCTGGGTTGAATGGGGTTTCAAATTTTAGTCTTTTGAGGAATCTCTGTAGTGATTTCCATAGTGGTTACACTATTTTACAATCCCACCAACAATGTAGAAGGGTTCCTTTTTGAGGCTTTTTTTTTTTTTTTTGGTACTGGGGATCAAACTTGGGTCCTTGTGCTTGCGCAGCAGGTGGCGAAACCACTGAGCTAAATCTCCGGCCCCCTTTTTGAGGTTTTGATGATAGCTCTTCTTTCTGCAGTAAGATGATTTCACTGGGCTATTTTAATTTGCAGTTCTCTAAGGCCAAAGATGTCGAACATTTTGAAATATACTTATTGTCCATTTGTAGTTCTTCTTTTGAGAAGTTTCTGTTCATTTTGATTATCCATTCTTTGGTAATTAGTCCTCTGTCGGAGGAGTGGCTGGCAGGAATTTTTTTCCTATACTGTAAGTTATCTTTCTGTTGGCTGTTTTTTTTTGCTACGTAGAAGCTTTTAAATTAGATATAAATCCATTTGTTAGGGCCAGGGATTTAGCTCAGTGGCGCCACCGCCTGCCTCACAAGTGCAAGGTCCCGAGTTTGATCCCCGGTACCCAAAAAAAAAAAAAATGCATTTGTTGATTATTGGTGTTATTTCCTGTATAGTTGGAGTTCTGTTCAGAAAGTCCTTGACTATGCTTATATCTTCAGAAGTTTTTTTTTTTTTTTTTTTTTCGGTCGCTTCTCCCCCAGCAGGGTCTCACTGTGAAGTTCAGGCTGGTGTAGAACTCACTATGTAGCCTAGACTGGCCTCCAACTTGAGGTGATCCTCCTGTCTCAGCCGCCCAAATGGTGGGATTACAAGTGTGTGCCACCACGCCTGGCTCTTCAAGAGTTTTTACCTATTTTATCATCCAGCATATTAGGCGTTTTTATTTTAATATCTAGATCTTTCATCCATTTTTATTTTATTTTTGTGTGTGGTAAGAGATACAGGTCTAGATTCAATCTTGTGCATATAGATAATCAATTTTCCCAGCATTGTTTGTTTTTCCAGCCTGTGTTTTTGCCCTCTGTGTCCCAGATCAGATGGTGAATGTGCCTGGAGTTGTTTCTGCATCCTCTATTCTGTTTCATTGCTCTATATGTCTGTGTATATGCCACTATTTCATATTATTCTCATAACTATATTGATTTTCCAACAGATTTAAGAATCTTTTAAAGTTTTTGAGTAGTCATACATTTAATCCAAAAGTTATACCAAGATAATATTCCTGCCTATTGTGTATGTGCTCCTTTTTTCTCCTACTGCACATAGTTTTTCAGTTTTTGTGTCCTCTCAGTTGAATATGTAAAGACATTGTCTTATATCTTCAAGATTTGATATTCTCAGTACTAGTTCTTTCTGCAGATGTTTTGTGGGCTGGGGGTAAAGCAAAGAGATGGAGTACTTAACCTAGCATGTACAGGGCCTTGGGTTTGACCCTCAGCACTTCCCAAAAAAAGTTTTATGTTCTCTTGTGTAATAGTCTCATAATTTATTTTGCTTTTATTTATGTAAGTTTGGGTTATTTCCAATGTTTTGTTATTATATACTCTGAAAAATAATCATACTTATGAATATATGATTTGCATATGTGCAGTTATGTCAGAAGGACTTAAATAGCCAAAAGTGGGATTCCTTTCCTTAAGGTTTCACTTTTAGTCCCATCTACAGTTATGAGATTGCCTGTTTTTCTAAAGCTTTGTTAACTATGTTAAAACATATTTTTTGTTTGTTTGTTTATGTAAAACTTAAATGTTACTTCTTTTCTTTAGAAACTTCTGGTTTTGTGGATAAACTATTTGAAAGTCTCTATACTAAGAATTACCTTCCACCTTTGGAACCGGTTAAGCCTGAGCCAAAACCACTAATCCAAGAAAAAGAAGAAATTAAAGAAGAGGTAATACAAAATTTTTATTTTGCTTTTGGGAGTTTATTAGATCCTATTGCCAGTAGTCTTAGTTGAAAGCTGAGCTATTTGTTTATTTATTTATACTTTTTTCTATTAAGTTTATTGGTACATTTTAGTTATACATTATGATCACATTCATCATTGGGAATTTGTACCTGTACGTGATAGATCTTGGTTCTTGTTTTTTCCCCATTCCCCTTCTTTCCCTTCCACCCCTCTATCCTTCCCTATTACAAAAACTTTGTTTTCATTTTTTCCTTTTCTCATATTTTTTTCTTTCCCTTCTTTCCTTTCCCCCACCCCCCTCCCACTTCCCCTTCCCCTTTGCCCCTTTTCTTCCTATTTTACATTATCTATTATACATTTTGGCCCTCATTTACACTTGCAGTTTCTCACACCAGAGAAACTATTTGGTATTTACACATGTGTGTCCTATTTATTTCACTTAAGGAAGATGAGCTTTTTAGAAGTAATTATCTATTGATTGAAATTCCTGGACTTGGAACATGGTACATGATTATTCATCAGGAATTTTCAGTTCCTTAGACTTGAAGAGTTGGAAAAATTTTAGATAGCTTGTTTAGGCACTGTAGAAATACTTCGAATTTCTGTGATATTGAAAAGTTTAGAAAAACGTTATTTAGTGACGTCTAGAAAAAATAAAAATTAATTAAATCAAATTAATTACAGAGGCTTAACTGAAAATAATACATTAATGAAAGTAAAAGAGAAATCAGTAGGTAACATTTTCATGTGTATATATAAACCAGTTACCTTTTTAACCATGTTATTTTTTTTTAAATAATGTAATTAATTATTGCCAGGTGTGGTGATACATACCTGTAATCCTAGCACTTGGGTGACTGAGGCAGGAGGGTTGCTGTGAGTTTGAGGCCAGCCTGGGCTACATAGTGAGTTCAAGGTCAGTCTGAACTACATAGCAGACCCTATCACCAGAAAAACCAAAAAAAAAAAATTATAAACATCACTATTAACATTGGAATGGAAAGAATGGTTTTACAATGTAGAAGTTCTAAAATATAATTATGGATGACCACCCAATTATTTAACCAAGATGGAAATTTTGCTGGATTCATTGGTAATTCTTTTAAATGACATAGTATATGGTAAGACTGGATTTTTATATCAGGAAACATGAGTTAAAATAGCTCTACAAGTTACTTTTCCGCTTCACTTTCACATTAGAAAAATGAAGACCATAGTACTTACTGAAGATTAAAATATTTTATATACAAACATATGTAGTTCCTAGGCCAGTGCCTGGTACATAAATGTTAAGTATTATACAGAAATATTTTCCAGCATTTGGTTTTATTAATATTATTCTCAAGACTAAGTGATTTTTTTTTAAAAAACATAATTTGGAGATAATTTTAAACTTACATAAAAATTTCTAGAATAGTACTCAAAACATCCATGTGACATCTTCCTGAGTGTGTTTATTGACGATTGCCCCTTTTGCTCTCTGTACATGTTCACACTCACAACTTTTTTCCTGACTCATTGGTAATAAGTCATATATATTAATGCCCCTTTACCTCTAAATCTTATGTACATTTCCTGAGGGTATTCTCTGAGATAACTATAATACCGTTTTTTTTTTGTTTTGTTTTGTTTTGGTACTGGGGATCAAACTCAGGTCCTTGCGCTTGTGCAGCAGCCGGCAAAACCACTGAGCTAAATCCCCGGCCCTACAATACCATTATTAATTCAGTAATTTTAACAACCAAAAAACAAATACTGTTATGTACTGTTTGAGTTCCAGTTTCATTAAGTCACTGAACAGTATTCCTTTTTTATAGTATGTTCCTCTTATCTCCAGTCCATTATTTATTCTTAGGATCACTTATTCTTTAGTTGTCTCTGTTGTCATTTCTCATTCACATTTTTTCTTTTTGTCCTTGAAACAGGTTCTCTCTATGTACTTTAGGCTGGACTTGAACTGGCAATCTTCCTACTTTACCCTCTTGAATGCTTGGACTATGGGCATCGGCCATCACACCCAGCTTTGATTCACTTTTAAATTCTATTCTGATTGAACTGATCTAACAGTAAAAGAAAAACAATGCGGCTATATTATATTTAATTAAGATTAACTGAGACCACTATCACTTTTTGTATCATGCCCTGTACTCTGTAATCCCAGCACTGGGGGGAGGGGGGGGGTCTAAGGCAGGAGGATTGTAAATTTGAGCCCATTTGGATATGGTGGTGCTGGCCTGTGACCCCAGCACACTCTGGTAATCTCAGCACTTGGGAGGCTGAGGTTGGGGAATCACTCCAAGATTGTAACCAGCCTGGGCTACCCAGTGAGTTCAGTGGTTCAAAACCAGCCTGCAGTACATAATTGAGACTCTGTCTCAAAAAGAAAAAAGAAAAAGAGTGTGAGCCCTGTCTGGGCAATTTAGCGATTTAGCCAGAATATGTCTCAAAATTTAAAAAAGGGCCTGGGAATATATCTCAGAGCAAAGGTCACTGAATCAATCCCTGGTCACAGGGAAGGTGAGGGTGGGGTGAGGCTCCCTTCATCTCAAGTAACAGAAATGGGAAAAAACTTTTCTTAAGTGCTTCATAGAGATTTTTCTTTGGCAGTTTATATAATATTTAATTTATGGTCAGTGGCATAGATAAATTATTGTAAGTTAATTTTTCAATTTTTATTAGTACATGTTTGCAGTACATAATGATTACATGCCTTGTGGGGGAGTTGGTACATGAACTAACACATTCTTTTTTCATCCCCTTCCCCCCACCCTTTCCATCTCTTGGTCCCCTTTCTTTTTGCAAAAGATTTATCTTTCTTCCTATCATATATGTTTTACTTTGCTCTTCGTATTTTGGATTTCTTATATAAGAGAAACTGTGATATTTAAGCTTGTGTGTCTGACTTATTTCACTTAATATTATGGTCTCAAGGTGCACTCATTTGTCTACAAATGACTCGTTTATCCTTTATGGCAGAGTAGCACTCCATTGTGTTTAACACATTTTCTATCCATTCATCTGTTGATGAACATATACGCTGCTTCCAAGCTGTTAGGAATTGTCCTGCTCTAAACATGAGTATGCATGTATCACTAAAATTTTTGCTGCACAAGTGTCCTTTTCTATAGACGTTGAAGGGCAGTGGTTTAGAAGTGTCTTTGAAAGGCAGCTGATTTGGTTATAAGAAAAGCTTGTATTGTCTTGTACTTTGAAAGAACAGTTTAAAAATGTTGCCACACAGTTTCATTTGTACCTTTATAGTAAGACCTTTTAATTTTGAGCATTGTGAAACATGGATAGTATCAACTTAGGTATAGAGCTACCCCACATGACACTATATGTTCCTTGTTTGTAAGATTTTTTATATAACTTAAGTATAATTTCTGACATAATTGATAGTTCATTTAATTGTGCATAAAATAATAGTTTAATGTAATTCTGTTAGATAATGTAAGCAGAAGTTTTATGTGGCACATATCTTTGGTCTCTTTTTTCTGGTCTGTGCTCAGTTGATACAGTTGCACTGAGCAAGGTATGAAGCAAATCTAAGAATTAGCCATTTTAACTTTCTTCCTTGGCCCTCAGCTCCATTAGTGTTTTTAAACTGGACTGTTGGCCACAGGGGGAACTAGGTGAGAGAATTTGGATATTGATACAACTCAAACTGGTATTGGAAAAACAACAGAAGATATGAGCTATGATTTATGAAGCACAGTGTATTTGTTCCTGTTTTCTTTATTCTCTCATTGTCCTAAAGGTTTTGTTGTTGTTGTTGGGTCTTTTTGTTGTTGTTGTTACTGGGGATTGAACTCAAGACCTTGTACTTGCGAGGCAGGCGCAGCGCCACTGAGCTAAATCTCTGGCCCCTTGTCCTAAAGTTTTATTTTGTGTAGAAACTCAATTATTTGTCCTGTGTAGTTTTTGCTGTTTAGCTGATTGCATACCAGTGAATTAATACATCCTTTGTTTTTCTTGTAAATTGGTAGAGAATGGTTTAAATAGTCTGCTTATGTTGTGTTTGTTGGTGACACGTGGTTACCATATTGTGACTGCACTTTCTGTTGCCTGAATTTTATTAAATTGTGATCTCATGGTCCATTGACTCTCTTCTTGATTTAGGTTATAAGTGAGCTTCTCCATTAGATGGGAATTTATTTAGGTTTTACAAATGACTTTATTTCACCTTTCTGAAGTAGGGCTATATGTATATCTGATTTGAAAGCAACTTATTTAAAGATAATAGTCACTGGAGTGTTCTCTCTTTCATCTGGTCATTCTTCACTGTTAGTCTTTAAAGAAACCTTAACATTTCCATTTCAATGTAGCTTTACATGAAACTTACATGAAATATTTAGTTTTATTGCATTCATTAAGTTAGCTATTTGTGTCTGAAAACTTTTCTATTAAATCTAAAGTCCTTTTTGTGTGCAAATACATTTTATATTTAGGAAGATATAAAGCATTTTGCTATATGATACTTAATGATTTGCTTTTTCTGGTATTTCAGTTTAAAGAGTGAATTGCTTATTTCCTTTCTACACTACCATTGTTTACCTTAAATTAACATTTTAAAAAACTGTTAAGGTAATTTGAACATCTTATTTTACTTTTCTTGTTGCTGTTTTTGGATATGATTTGACTTTTCGGTATTTCAGTGTGATTTTTTTTTTTCCTGCACTCTTTGTGCTAGATGGATCATCATCAGGTAGCTGTATTTGTAATTTATGGAAGGCCTTTTCTTATTTCTAATGAATGTTTTTATATAGGTATTTCAGGAGCCAGCAGAAGAAGAAAGAGATGGCAGAAAAAAGAAATACCCTAGTCCCCAGAAGGCTCGCTCAGAATCTAGTGAACAAAGGTTTGTGTTTTTCTTTTATTAGGAAGACATTGCTAGCTCAAATATTAGTTGCTTAGCAAGGACTTTAAAAGGATTTTAAATAAAATATATATGTATATATTTTGACTCCTTTCTTGTTAAACTCATTAAAGAAGTGTTACCTTTCTTCTTTCCATTCTTGTTTTTTCTCTTGTCTTCTTTCTGTTCTTTTTATAAACAGTCATCATTATGTGTTTTCCCCAAGAGCTCAGGGGTGGGAGCAGTCTCCTTAGAGAATATTAATGAAATGTTCCATTTGGTTAGGGGTGCTCAGGATTAAAATCATCCGTATTATTTTATGTTATAAATGGTGTAGCTTTTGTGTGGAATCATCAACCTACAATCAAAAAACTGATTTTAAAAAATTTTGGGAAAGTTTGTTTTGCGCCTTTTTTTCTTTTCTAGTTCTGTTTCTGCACACCCCCATATATTGGGTTCACCTTTTAAAAAAATTTCTCCTCACCCAGTGCACTTCGAGTGGGAATATTTTTTTCCTTTTTGTATAATAGAAGAATTATGGGGTGCTCTTTACACTCTAGAAAAGCACAGACATGAATTTTGATGACTGCAGGAGATCATCTCCTAGTCTGGATTTGTTTGCAGACTTCATTCTCTGTCCTACATATGGCTTTTATATCTGTGTTCTATAGGACACGTGAGAAGAAGAGAGAAGACGGCAAGTGGAGAGACTATGAGCGGTACTACGAGAGGAGTGAGCTGTACCGAGAGAAGTACGACTGGAGAAGAGGCAGGAGCAAGAGCCGCAGTAAGAGCCGAGGCCTGAGCCGAAGTAGAAGCCGCAGCAGGGGGCGCAGCAAAGACCGCGATCCAAACAGGAACGTTGGTGAGTAGATGAGATGTTCTCCCCGGCTTTGCAGTTTCTTTTTTTCTTTTTCTTTTTTTTTTTTTAAGCTCTATTGTTTCTTATATCCCTTAAAGGTAAATGTTACCTTTATTATGTCTAAGTGATGTAAAAATTGTAATTACCTCAAAAAGCTGAATATCAATTTTGTTACAAAGATAGGGCTGTATTCTTGAATTAGAGTCAAGGAAATTTGACTAAAAAGCTACTTATAAGGTATATTATATGTTTAGATTAAGGTAATTAATTCACAAAGCTGTCACTGGGGAAAAGGGTTACCTGGTTTGCTTTTTGTTTTGTTTTTTGAAAAAGTAATTGATTTTCTGTAAGGTTGCCTGAAGTTTGTAAAATTAAAAGGAAACCAGGCAGGATGGTGCATGCATGTAATTCCAGGTCTCTGGAAGCTAAAGCAGGAGGATCCCAAGTCTGAGCCCAGCTTGGGCAATTTAGTGACTTACTGAGGCTTTTTCTCAAAATTTAAAAAGTAAAGGATTTGGGGTGCAAAGGCCTTGGGTTCTAGCTCTGGTACTGCCAGAAGAAAAAGGAAAAAAATTAAATAGATTATGCGATCCCAATGATTGATCTCCTAAAATGTTGATTTGGCAGTTCTTGGGTAACATTCCTATTAAATACTAGTGAAGTGAGTGGGGCGTGGTGGCACATGCCTGTAATCCCAGCACTCGGGAGGCTGAGACAGGAGGATCGCTGTGAGTTTGAGGCCAGCCTGGGCTACATAGGGAGACCCTATCTCAAAAAGAAAGGGAAGAAGCTGACCTTTTTTCAATCAGTGTAATTGATATTGATACAAAAGATAATTTTTCATAAGTTTTTGGTCAAGGTAGGTCACATTTTTAATACTTCTATTTTAGGGTATATTAATCTTGAGAGCAGTTTGAAAAATGGGTAGCTTAGTAAATTTACACCAGTATTCTTGTCTTTCCTGTTCTATGAGAAAATAAGCATAGTTAAGAACAAAAGTGCCTGATCTCTTTGCTTCTTGGTTTTATTCTGTCTTACGCAGAGCACAGGGAAAGGTCAAAGTTTAAGAGTGAAAGGAATGATTTGGAGAGCTCCTATGTGCCTGTGTCCGCACCCCCGCCGAACTCTTCTGAGCAGTATTCCTCTGGGGCGCAGTCTATTCCCAGCACTGTGACTGTCATCGCACCTGCTCACCATTCTGAAAACACCACTGAGAGTTGGTCTAATTACTATAACAATCACAGCTCTTCTAATTCTTTTGGTCGAAACCCACCACCAAAGAGGCGATGCAGAGATTATGATGGTAAAAATCCTCACCTTCTCTTACGTCATACCCCAAAGTACTAGTAAAGCAAATGTTGCATATATTGCAAACCTTTTCTTTATACCCTAGATTGTATTAAAAAGGATGAATGGGGAGAATTTCTTTAGGCATATGCTTATTACTTGATGATTTAATGGTTTGGCTCCAGGCAAGAATGTATTTAAATTTGAACCTATTTTAGTTTATGTTTTTGTTCTTATTACTTCAAACTACAAGTATACCATAAATTTGTTTTTTTTGGTACCGGGGTTTGAACCTGGAACCTTGCGCTTGTGAGGCAGGCGGCGAAACCACTGAGCTAAATCCCCAGCCCTATACCATAAAATTTGATACTAGAATTTTTTTTTTTTTTTTTAGCGGGGATCGAACTCAGGTCCTTGAGCTTGCAAGGCAGGCGGCAGAACCACTGAGCTAAATCCCCAGCCCGATACTAGAAATTTTAATGTCTTTTTGTAGTGTTTGGTCCTGGGAATTTGTTAAGCATGTGTAACCTACAAGTTTGATTTGGTGACTTTCCATTTGAGTGAATGAGTCTGTGTACTATGTTTATTTTTTTTATTATGGAAATATTTAAATATTTAAAAATTTGACAAAATATAATTAATGCTAGTATGTCTATCACCTCTTTTCAACAATTATACCAAGGTCAGGGGCAATCTTTTTTTTTGAGACAGGATCTTGCTATGTACCTCAGGTTGGTCTTAAACTCATTATGTAGCGCAGGCTGCCCTCAAACTCACAGCAGTCCTCCTGCCTCAGTCTCCCAAGGGCTGGGATTCCAAGTGTGCACTGGACAATCGTTTTTTTTTTTTGTTTTGTACCAGAGATTGAACTCGGGTCCTTGCGCTTGCTCAGCAGGCGACGAAACCACTGAGCTAAATCCCTGGCCCTAATCGTTTTTATTTATATTCTTTCACACTTCTTGTTCTGTATTATTTCAAGCAAATCTAATTATAACTTTTATTCGGTGTTAGGGATTGAATCCAGAGCCATGTATATGCCGGGCAGGCACTGTACTACTGTAAACTCCTAGCCCCTCACTTTTTTCCTATGTAGAATGCATATTTTTATGTTTTATTTATTTACTATTATTATTTTTTCTTTTTGTTTTTTGAGACAGTCTCACTATGAGTCCAGGCTGGCCTTGAACTCATGGTGATTCCTCTGCCTCAGCCTCCTGAGTTCTGGGATTTTAGGTGTTTACCACTATGCTCAGTTTCACTTTTTAAAATTTATTTATTTATTTATTTATTGTATATCCTTTTATTGGTACATTTTAGGTGCACAGTATAATGACATTCATCATTGGAGATATGTACCTTTACATACTCTCTTGATACACTTTATTTTTAAGTAGGGACTAGAGCCAGATCATCCTTTAAGCATTTACCTCAATCCTCTGCTTTCTCAGATAGCTTCTCTTTCCCAAGGCTACCTTGATAACATGAATTTCTTGTGTATTTTTCCAATTGCATAGGTATTGTATGTAAACAAAGATATAAACATTCTCTCCCATTTTTTTTTACATATGTGCCAATATACTATTTATATTTTCACATGATTTTTTTCATTTAGTATTTTCCCAGAAGTAATTCTATATTAATACATAAAAAACTTCCCCTGTTTTTTAAGGCTTTTTTAGTGTTCTACATGTGCAAAAATTGTTCAATCTGTTTTTTATTGATGCATGCTTGGGATATTTCTGATATATTTCCATTGCAAACTGTTGCAGTGAAAAGGCTATATAATGCCTACTTAAATATTTATTTTTAAAATATATATATATATTTCTTTTTGTTACTGGGGATCAAACTCAAGTCCTTGCGCTTGTGAGGCAGGTGGCATAACCACTGAGCTAAATCCCAGGCCCTATATTTTTATTTTTAATTGACACATAATTATACATATATGGGGTATGGTGTGACATTTCAACACATGTATACAACGTGTAATGATCAGATCAGGATAATTGGCATGTCTGTCACCTCAAAACTATTACTTCTTTGTGTTGGAAATATTAAAAGTCCTCTCTGCTGGGTATTTTGAAATACTCAAGTAATTGTTGTTGACCATAGATATCCTGTTGTGCTGTTGAACATTGAAAATTACTTCTCCTATCCAGCCACATGTTTTAAACTAGTATTTTAACTTCTAGAAAGAGAAAGAATGATTGCTTTAGCATAATATGAAAACAGATCATTACAGTTATCTCAAGGCTCTTTTTCTCCCCCACCACCAACCCTTTTTTAAATTGGTACAGTATTTGTTTAAAGTATCTGAGTTTTAGGCTGAGCTTGGTGGTACACATGTGTGATCTCAGCACTTCGGGAGGCTGTGGCAGGATTTCAAGTTCAAACCCAGCTGGGCAACATTGTGGCTTAGAGAGACACTGTCTCACAAAAAAAGTAATAAAAAAGGGCTGGGGATGTAACTCAGTGTGAAGCACCTGAGTTTGTTTTTTTTTTTTTGGTACCTGCGGTTGAACTTGGGACCTTGTGCTTTTGAGGCAGGTGCTGGAACCACTGAGCTAAATCCCCGGCCCTGAAGCACCTGAGTTTAATCCCCAGGACCGAGGGGAAAAAAAATGTGGGTTTTATTGTAAACATTTAATAGCAAATAGGTTAATCTAATAGCTAGTAGCTTGGTCTTGACCCTGTTATTTTATTTTTTATTTTTTTGGTACCAGGGATCGAACTCAGGTCCTTGCACTTGTGCAGCAGGTGGTGAAACCACTGAGCTAAATCCCCAGCCCCCAGACTGTGTTATTTTTATCTCAACAAGTCATACATAGTAGAGAAGTAAAGAATACGCCTGCCTCTACCTCAAGAATATGTAATGGTGGGCCTGGGATTTAGCTCAGTGATTCCACTGCCTGCCTTGCAAGCGCAAGGTCCCAAGTTCGATCCTTGGTACCAAAAAAAAAAACCACCAAACATGTAATGGTTAACAGAATAACATTAAGAAGACTTTAGACTTCATAGAGAAAACCACCACCTTATAAATCAGAATGGAGGGCCGGGGATTTAGCTCAGTGGTTTTGCTGCCTGCTGCAAAAGCAGAAGGACCTGAGTTCAATCCCGATACTGAAAAAAAAAAAAAAAAAAAACAGAATGGAGGGCCCTGGGCATTGTGGCACACACCTATAATCCCAGCACCTGGGAGCCTGAGGCAGGAGGATTGCCATGTGTTCAAGACCAGCCTGAACTACCTAGTGAGACCGCTGTTTTAACAAATCAGAATGGAAGGTTTTTTAGGGATTTGTTTTACTTTTTGAACTTTAATAGGTCATAATAAAATTATTTTTTATCTTTACAGAAAGAGGATTTTGTGTACTTGGTGACCTTTGTCAATTTGATCATGGAAATGATCCTCTAGTTGTTGATGAAGTTGCTCTTCCAAGTATGATTCCTTTCCCACCCCCTCCTCCTGGTCTTCCTCCTCCACCACCTCCTGGAATGTTAATGCCTCCAATGCCAGGCCCTGGCCCCGGCCCAGGCCCAGGCCCGGGCCCTGGCCCCGGTCCTGGCCCAGGCCCAGGTCCTGGCCATAGTATGAGACTTCCTGTTCCCCAAGGACATGGTCAGCCTCCACCTTCTGTTGTGCTTCCCATACCAAGTAAGTATATGTTGGCTGAATGAATCTTTGGTTGTGAATTCTACTTGCAAAAACCTTACCTGTTTTTATACTATGTTTAAAAGTGTTTGAAAAATAAACTAATGACAGAATTTGAAGTATATTCCTATAATTAGATGCTGTTCTTTCCTTTTTGCTATCCATTATTACATGGTGTTATTTGTAGTATTTCCAGTGTAAATTTTGTCTGTAGTGACTAAACCTGTTAAGTCCCTGACTGCCTCAGAAGAATAATCAAGTCATGCTTTTTTTTGGTGCCAGGGATCGAACTAAAATCCTTGGCCCAGTGACCAAACCTATAATGACTTATCAAAATCTTGTTTGTTAGTAGCATTTTAAGATGTCAGAGAAATAATCTACCAGTAATTTAATGAATATCTCTTAGGGAATGTTGAAATAACATTTAAAATTTTTTACTGGAAATTTCCACATGTATACACTTAAAATAACATACGTACTACATACGCTATTATTGATGATTATCAAAATTAAGCTGATTTTCTTTCATTTATTCTCCTCCACTCACTTTTTTTTTTTTTTGTCCCGGGGATCAAACTTGGGGCCTTCAGCTTGCAAGGCAGGCAGCAGCACCACTGAGCTAAATCCTTGGCCCGCCACTCACTTTTTTTGGGGGGGGGCGGGTACCGGGGATTGAATTTGGGTCTTTGCGCTTGCGCTTGCGTAGCAGGCGGTGAAACCTCTGAGCTAAATCCCCGGTCCTCCACTCACTTTTTGAGTTGGGTTATTTTTGGCTGGTTGAACTCCCAAGTGTCATTTTATAAGTAGTATATATTTCAGTGTGGATCTCTTCACTGATAAGGATGATTTTTGTTTTTGTTTTGCTTAAACAAAAATAATATGCCATGATTACATCCACTAAAATTAGAGTGAGAAGCATTTAAAAATGGTCATTTAATACACATTTTTGCATTTACTAGTGTAACAAAAACCAGAAAGTTAAGACTAAACTTTTGTTTGTTTTTTAGACAGGATCTCACTGTGTAGTTTAGATTGGCCTCCTATATGCAGTGATTATCTTGACTCAAACTCAGGGTGATCCTCCTGCCTCAGCCTCCTAAGTGCTAGTATTATAGGCATGTACCACCACATCCAGCTAAATTTTAAAAATACAACAAAATTATACTATAAATTATTTCTGTGTATACAAAGGTATATTTAACATTAAGCGATAGCAAATTGTTTTTAAAATTGTCAATTAAGCAGTGCTTTTGTCAATTTTCTTTTTTTTTTTTTTTAATAACATTTTATTTTGGGGCTGAGTGTATAACTCAGTGGTACAGTGCTCACCTAGCACACATGAGGCCCTAGGTTCCATTCCCAGCACTGGAAAAAATAAAAGATAAAAGCAAAAGAACATTTTATTTTGTTATAGACCCATAAGAAGTTACCAAGATACCTGGGTGTGGTGGCGCACACCTGTAATCTCAGCACTGTGGAGGCTGAGGCCTGAGGATCACCAGGACTTCAAGGCCAGCCTGAACTACATAGCAGACCCTGTATCAAAAACAAACAGAAAACAGAGCTCGGGATTTAGGGATTTATCTCAGTGGTTCCACTGCCTCCCTCACAAGCAGAAGGTCCCAGTTTGATCCCGGTACAAAACCAAACAAAACAAAAACAAAACACCAAAAAAACCAAACAAACATGTTGCAAAAATAGTTTCCCATGATCCCGTGTACCCATTACAAAGCTTCCCAGCAGTAAAGTACTCTTAGAGAACACATTAAGTTTAATAAGGTTTTGGAGAAGTTTAATGTGTAGGTTTGGTCAATAGAAATGAGATTCTTTTGGGAATATTTAATGTGGTCACATAAAGAGTATAATTTTAAAACTGAATTTGAGATTTTCTTTTCCAGATAAAGAAGTATCTATATATGTAGAAATTCTTTTTGGGGGGGGGATTAAGTTTTATTTTTAAAAACTGATATAAAAATTGTATATATTTACCGTGAACAACTTGATGTTTTCAAACATATACACACTATAGTGTGGCTAGTCAAGCTAATTAGCATATGCATAACCTAGCATAGTTAACATTCTTTGTGGCAAGAGTAATTATCTACTTTCTTGGCAGTTTTCAAATATGCAACACATGTTGATATTAACATATAGTTACTATGTTGTACAACAAAGGAAATTGTATCCTTTGACCAACATTTTACCAATCTCTATTCCTTCTCTATCCCAGTCCCTGGTAACCTACTATTCTATTCAGCTTCTTTGGGTTCAACTTCTTTAGATTCCATATATATGTGAGATTGCATGGTATTTATCTTTTTGTGCTTGATGTATTTCGTTTAGCTTAATGGCCTCCAGGTTCAATCTTCTGTTGATTATTTATTTAGATGTTTCATCTTGATGTGTATTCAGATTTTTTTGGTGGAAATGTTGGTACTCTGCCACTGAGCTATGGGCCAGCCCATCCTGTTTTCTTTTAAGACAGTGTCTTGTTAAGTTGCCCAGGTACTTGTGATCCTCCTGATTCGGTCTCCGAAAGTGCTGGGATTACAGGCATGCACCACCAGCACACCAAGCTGAGAATTCAACTCTAACCCCTTCACATAACTGATAGGCTCCAGTCCAAATCCTACCAAAATAATAATAATAATCTAGCTTTTGGATTCCTGAGCAGGTTTTTTTTCCCCACCACAATAGCCCTGACTATACCTAATTGTTCTTGAAGTGTAGTTTGCTTTGTCTTTGTTGTTGTTGTTGTCATCCTTTGGAAATTCCTTTTGCTAAAGAAACAGGAGCGTAGCATTGCCTGATCCACTGAACTGACTGCTTCCCAGTGTCGTTGGTCTGGTTTTCCCACTGTGAACAGGTGGGGAAAACATTGCACTGAAGTCCAGCAGGTCGCTCAGCTCGCTGTTGTTAGGGGTTCATCCTCGGCCACTTCTCCCAGGTCCAGCCTCCGGCGAAAGTTCCCTCGGGCCGCGCGTGGGCGGGCTCGGCGGCTACCTTTCTCTGGGCTGGCTGCGGTCCCCCCACAGTACTTGTGGGTTTCCTCAGGCGGACATTTTTTTCGCTGAGGGGCCTCAGCACCGCGCTCCGTTCACCCCAGATCCCTCCGTGCCGACCGCCTATGTAGAAATTCTAAAAGATGTTGTTTCAATGTATGGACATATTTGTACAAAAGTTAAATTCAAGAATGTATTTTTTTTGAACATTTTATCGTGAAAAACTTCAAGCAAACAAAAACTGAAAGAATTGTACTCATATACTCATCATCTAAGAGCCACAATTAGCATTTTACTGTTTGCATAGCACTTATTTTTCCATTTCTCCATTTGTATTTGATGCTTCTCATAACACATTACAGACAATAGTGCACTTAAAACATGCTTATCGTTAACTTAATCCTTTTGTAGAAATCTGTAACCCCAGAAAGTTTTTTCAAGTCCTTTTTAGCCATTTTCTGCTTCCACCCACAGAGAGAATAGTTCTTTGTTTTTTTAATCCTTGATTACTTTTGCCTGTTCTAGAACCAGGAATATCATTTTAATTAATTATATACAGCTCACAATGGATAAGCCTGCATACATCAACTTCCTTAATTTTGTTCAAAGCCTGGGTAGACCTTTCGAGTATGAATATCTAAATTACTAACAGTGAAGTGAGTATTTTTATTAGGAAACATTAATGCTGTACCTCTTACCTTTTGTAATCTGTAGGACCACCCATATCACAGTCAAGCTTGATAAACAGTCGTGACCAGCCTGGGACAAGTGCAGTGCCCAATCTTGCACCAGTGGGAGCAAGACTACCTCCTCCTTTACCCCAGAACCTCCTTTATACAGTGTCAGAACGTAAGTAAATGATTTAACCAGAGATTACTGGGATATAGAAAACCTAAGATTTCTTATATGAGCATAATGCTTTTAAAAATTAATTCACATTTTTATGGGCTGTGTACCTATAAAAATTCTATATCTATTCACAAAGCGATTTACCATGTGCTCATGTCATATAGTCATACGTTAGTGTTATATGGGAGAGAAAGGCAGTGTCTTCTATTTTGGAAAACTCTCCTCTGACATAAGAGTTTCAACAGCCTCTTCTGTCATGTCTCCCATGGATCAGCATCATTTAGTCTCTTTTTAAAAAAAATTAATTAATTTTGTTGTTTTGAGATAGGGCCTCACTGTGTAATCCAGGCTGACCTTGAACTCACTGTGTAGCCCAGGCTGGCTTCAAACTGGATGGGCCACTATGCCCAGCTTAGTCTTTTCTGAGGCAAATCTATTTTGAATTTTTTAAGTTTCTAAAATGTAAACTCTGTCTCCTAAAATGTGTGCAAAAGCTTGGGTAAAATACCTGTTATTTAACTTGTTTGCCAACATGAAGATAGAGTGTATCATTTAAGTTGTATTAATGTTTTGTGTTTAGGCTATTGTAGCATACATGTTTAATTGTAGAATGTTTTTCTTGACTCCTAATTCTTTGAGAACTTATATGTTTTCTTGTTGTTTAGTTTACTAAGCTTTTAAGAAAATTCCTTTCTTCAAAACCAATTTTTAAAAGGTTGTTGGTTGTTAAACAGGTGAGATTATGAGATTTTTCTTTTTATAGAGACAGTTAGCTATGGATGTATTCATCTTGTTATGGAACTGTGTTTACCGTAAAGTTTGTTTTGCCTCCTACACGTTTCTTTATGTTTTGGAGAAGCAACTGAGCAAAGCAGTTGAGCCTAGTTTCTTCACATAATGTTTTCGTGACCTTGGGCAAATGACTACTCTGAATTTTAATCCCTCATTAAGGTTTTTTTTAAAAGAATAAATGGCTAATATATATAAAGCATGTTTTTAAAAAGTATCTGGTATCTACTAAACTGTAAGGATTAGTTGTTACTGAAATTTCTATTGTCCAAACTTTTTCTAAATTTGTAGTCAAATTTGAATTTCAACCTCTCAAATCAGACCTGGTATTTTCTCCTTGAATCTCTGCAGTCCACCATCCCTGTCTTTGTCACTAGAAATAACTCACCCAATCATCTATAATTAAGAGTGCTTCACATGGCTGACTCACTGTTTTTCTTTCCTTTCCTTTTTTTTTTTTTTTGTGGTGCTGGGAATTGAACCTAGGCTGTCAGGAGGCCAGATAAGCTATCTACTACTAAGCCACCACATCCCCAGCCCTACTTTGCTTTCTTTAAAAATCTAATTAATCAGGGCCGGAGATTTAGCTCAGTGGTTCCTCCGCCTGCCTCCGAGTTCAATCCCTGGTACCAAAAAAAAAAAGAAAAAGAAAAGATTAGCTCAGTGGTTCCACTGTGCTGCTATGCCTGCCTGCCTGCCTGCCTGCCTCAAAAGCGCAAGGTCCCGAGTTTGATCCCCTGTACCAAAAAAACGAAAACAAACAAAAATCCAATCAAAAGTCCTTTCTCTTTTTCTTTGAAAAAAAAAAATTTATTTATATATTTATGTATTTATTTATATATTTATTTTTTACATATATATGTATTTTTTTGGTACCGGGGATTAAACTCAGGACCTTGCTCTTTGGAGGCAGGCGGTGGAACCACTGAGCTAAATCCCCGGCTCTTTTCTTTTTCTTTTTCTTTTTTTTTTTTTTGGTACCAGGGATTGAACTTGGGTCCTTGTGCTTTCTTTCGAGGCAGGCGATGGAACCACTAAGCTAAATTCCTGGCCCTTCTTTTTCTCTTTGATGATTAAACCCCAAAACCTTTGCACTGAGCTACACCTCCAGTCATTTTTTAATTTTTTATTTTGAGGCAGGGTTTCACTAAGTTGCCTAGGCTGGGCTTGATCTTGGAATCCTCCTGCCTCAACCTTACAGAGTGCCAGAGTTACAGGTGTGCACCAGCTTGCCTGGCCTTAAAGTATATTTTCTTTTCTTTCTTTTTTTTTTTTTTTTTGGTGCCAGGGATTGAACTGAGGACCTTGTGCTTGCAAGGCAGACGATGGCACCACTGAGCTAAATCCCCAGCCCTAAAGTATATTTTCATATTTCTGCTCTGTTCTCTGCTCTCATCCATATTTGAATCACCTCACATTTGGATTATTGCTATAACATTCTTGATACCATCATGTTTGTTTCACCCTACTAACATATACCATTTAATGTTGCTAAGCTAATTTTCCCATGGTTGTCTTCCTGAGAAGTCTTCAGTAACCATCATTTTTTTTTTTTTGTAATGGGGATCGAACTTGGGACCTTGCGCTGGTGAGGCAGGCAGCGGAACCACTGAGTTAAATCCCTGGCCCCATCATTTCTTTTTGAACCATCAGCAAACTCCTCTCTGGGGCTTTTCTTTCTCTAATCTACTTCTCTCTTTTTGGTAATCTCTTTTACTGTTTCCCAATTTATACCTTTTCTGATCAGTCCCTCTCTGTGCCCTTGTCATGACTCAACTTTCTTTTTCCATCTTCTGTCTTACTCATATACTCCTATGTTCTACTCTTTCAAGGCCCAGATCTTTTAAGTAGTTGAGGAATAATATTGCTCTGCTTTTGTTTTTTTGTTTGTTTTTTCTTTTGTACCAGGGATTGAATTCAGGACCTGGTGCTTGCCAGGGAGGTGCTGTGTTGCTGAGTTAAATTCCTGTGCAGTATTGCTCTGCTCTTAACTCCTGCTTTACCAAAACAGTATTTATTATACGAAGACATATACTTACATACAGCCATGTTTAATTTTATTTTAGGTAAATCTTTCTTGTTTCTTTTCTTTTCTTTTTCATTTTTTGAGACAAGGTGTCTCTATGTGGTCCAGATCAGCCTTGAACTTGCTTAGTAGTCAAAGATGATCTTGAGAATTTATAATCTTTTGCCTCAATCTCCCAGAGTGCTGAGGTTTCCGGCCTGTGCCACTTGGCTAGCGAGATGTAAATCTTATATGTAGCGGAACTTCTTCAGTACAGAAATCACATGATACTCAGTTGTCCTTTTTTTTTGTACCAGGGATTGAACTCGGGTCCTTCAATTGTCCTTTCCTGCTTAATGTTTAGTATCTTAGTCTAATGGTTATGTTATTGCCACTTAAAAGTGCTTTTACTGCCGGGGACTTAGCTGAGTGGTTCTGTCGCCTGCCTTGCAGGTGCAAGGTCCCCAGTTCGATCCCTGGTACCAAGAAGACAAAAAAAAAGTGCTTTTACTTTTAATTATGGAAGTCTCAAACATGTATAAAAATAAGACGGCATAATGAACTCACATTGTCTGGGCTAGTTAAGTCTTATGTACCATTACCCAGCTTCGACAGTTACTACCAGCTATGACAGATCTTTCATCTGTTTCCCCCTGAGTCAGGTGTTAACATTTCTAAATGCTTTTTGGACTTCTAAATATGAAAAATTGGATTATTTGCCTCAGAATCTATTGCAGGTGGCATATTTTTATGCCACTGTTAAACTTAGTATTATGACTCATAAAAATTTTAAAATTAAACTGGCAATTATTTATTTTTATACAGTTAAATTTAACGTGAGTCACTCTAAAATTACTCCATTTGGTTTTATTTATTTGCTTACTTTTTGTGATACTGGAGATTTAGCCCTGGCTTTGTACATGCTAGGCAAGTGCTCTACTACTGAGCTATACCCCAGCCCATGGTTTTCATTTTTTGAAAATTGGGCAGTTACCATTTATTTCAGTGACATAACCTGAAATTCATTAACTGGGCAATTATTTTTTGAGGGATTACTATGTGTCAGGCTTTGTAGTGGCCACTAGGGGACCAAAATGATTAGGATATCAGAACTTATTTTGCTTGTAGTTCACTTTTCTCTTTAAAAGGAAGAAGACTTTGTGATTTATCTGTAAAAGCCATTCATTCATTCATTGGGATTGGGGATTGAACCCAGGGCCTTGGGGTTATAGGCAAGTACCACTGAGCTATATTCCCAGCACTTTTTATTTAGCAGGATCTTGCTAAATTTCTTAAGCTGGACTCAAAACATGTGATCCTCCTTCCTTAGCCTCCAGAGTGGCTGGAATTACAGACATATGCCACCATTCCTGGCCAATACAGAGGTTAATAACATACCTAAGAAAATTTGGGGGACTAATACAGTTAGCAGTTTTTAATTTTTTCAGGGTTAAGGACTGTATATGAAAATCTAATATTAATTTAATTTTTAGAATACTTTTTTTACACCAAAAAAGATATAATCTGAGAAGAGAGTATGATCCTTTCGTATTTGGTTTTATGAAATATTTACTATATTTTTTCCCATTTTTGCTTCAGGAGCAATAAAAGATGATAACTTTCCATTGGCATTTGTGCATTACTGCTTTCAAGAGCCAATGTTTTGAAAGATTTAATTGATTGGCAACTGATTATTTTCAAAGTTATAGAATACTCATAATGAACAGTTCAGAATTCTGCTGTGCAAGCAAGTTTATGATTTTTCTTTGTTTTCCCCTCCCTCCCTCCCCCTCCCCCTCCCCCCTTGGGGATTGAACCTAAGGCCTTTGTATTGAGCTATGTTCTGAGCCTTTTAAAAATATTTTCTTTGAGACAAGGTCTCGCTAAGTGGCTCAGGCTTGGCTCAAACTTGAGACCTTCCTGTCTTAGCCTGCCAGAGGACTAAGGTTTCCAGGTGTGTGCCATCACTCTTGCTTTCTTCCTTTCTTAAAAGCCTTAATTTTGATTCTAAAATTTACAGAGAAATTTGAAAACCTAGGAGATTGTTGCTGATAGCTGTCTAAATGTTAAAAAAGTATTTTGGAGAATATAGTATATTTTGTCAGTCATAAGTTTTTCATATCTTTCTGTTCATGTGATTTTTAGAAATTAAAAAATATTCTTTGAGATAAAGATCGAACTCTTAAAATTGTTCATTTACTTTTTGAAATACTTGTTAGTGATATTTTTATGTGTAAATTCTATTAACTGTTGCTTTTTAAATTTTATTTTTATTAGTACATGTTTGGAGTACGTAATTACGTTCGTTGTGTGGAGTTGGTACATGTATCTAACACATTTATGAGTAATTTTTACAGGATTACAGCTTGCTTTGATTTAAATGAAGTAAACAGCCTTAAGTATATTTGTAACATAATAGAGAATTTTTTTTTTTTTTTTTTGGTACCGGGGATTGAACTCGGGTCATTGTGCATGCGCAGTAGGCGGCCAAATCACTGAGCTAAATCCCTGGCCCTAATAACATAATAGAGAATTTGAGCTATCCTAAAAATTTAACAAGAGCTTAAATTATAGATATTTTATAGCCTTTAAAATTATTATCAAAGTTCACAAAAAATGCTTGTAAATGAAAAACTATAAAATGGTATTTAGCTGTGAAAAATTATGTCAGTAGGGGCCCAATGTAAAGTCAGAAAAATGTAGTCTGGATTTTTGGAGGTAGTGGTTTACTTAGTGTTAGATGCTAGGAAAGTATGTGTGATAAGAAATTTAAAAAGAATGTAAAAGTCTAATAATGGGAAAGAGGGGCCTGGGATTTAGGTGCCACCACTTGCCTCGCAAGCGCAAGCTTCCAAGTTAGATCCCCGATACCAAAAAAAAAAAGTCAATGTCAATGGTTATAGTTTAGAAAAAATCTGAAATTTTAAATTTTTGTTAGTTAAAATGTCACAGATCTATGAATATGACTCAAATAATGGGATATAGTTGCAGTTTTATGAAAAGACAGTGATACACACCTATTAAAATCAACTGTTTCCTCCAAAGTCTGTGTTTTCCCCCCAGTGCTGGGGCTTTGTGCAAGCTAGGCAAGTACTCTATACCCAACCTGTAAGACCACTTTAAATAAAGTATACTCTTTCTTGCCTCACATTTGATCTGTTTCTTCTGCTTCTTTGAAGAAGGCATAATGGAAATATGAACTGCTAAGCTTACTTTACTGGATGTGTAAAAATGTAATAAAACTGATCCTGGATTCTAGTGTTTTAGGGTGATGGCAGTTGTCCTTTTTTTTGTTGTTTTGTTTTTGTTTTTTGTTTTTTGAAACAGGATCTCACTGTGTAGTTCAGATGGGCTTTGAACTCACTATGTAGTTCAGATGGGCTTTGAACTCACTATGTAGCTCAGGCTAGCCTCGAACTCGCAGCGATCCTCCTGCCTCAGCCTCCTGAGTGCTGAGATTACAGGCATGTGCCACCATGCCTGGTCAATTGTCCATTCTTTAGCTGAATTTCTATAATGTTTGTTTTTCAGGAACTATGTTTGCTATCATGAACTATATAAAATTATTAGAGCAGTATGTTCCTAGGAAATTTACTCATTTCTGTGGGATGTATAACATTTCTTTGTGTAAAATAATGGTTTTGATGTCTGTAAAAGTAAATCGATATCTGAGTCCTTGTATATTGTCGAGATTATTTCATTTCTTGAATGCATGTTGATTTAGTTGTTATATCGCCCATTTTAACGTACAGTTATTCATCCAAAGAAATATTTGTCATCATGTTATCATTTGATCAGTTTCTTGGTTTTTTTTTTGAGATAGGATCTTGCTATATGGTTCAGGCTGGCCTTGAAGTCTTTGCATAGTCCACATTGGGCTTAAACTTTCAGTCTTCCTGCCTCAACTGAGCTTACAGTTGTACACATCAGTACCTGGCTTTTCATTTCTTCTTTAAGTGACTCTATTTAGCTTCTATGCACCAGGCACTGTTAGGCCATGGAACTTTCAAAGTTCACTAGGACTTGTATTCTGCTAGAGAAGACTTGTTAAATAATGGTCAATATATGGAAGATGTAACTTTTTATTTTTTCTGTATTTGAGCTTCTAGGTTAAAACTTACATTTTTTTCTGTGACTACTCAAAGATAAAAATTAGGAAGATTACAAAAAGTGGCTGAAATTTCAGTTTGAGTAAAAACTGTTCAGCTGGCTAGAGTTAATGTTTATAACTATGTAAGGTATTAATATTGGGCTTTGTTCTGCTCATAGGTCATTCATAAGAAATTCACTTCAGTAGGTCGTGCTTATAACTATTTTCAGATCATTGAAAAAGATAATGTTAATTGTTTTAGTAGTATAGTGACTAACTCTTTAAACTAATTTTGATGGGGTTGGGTGCCAAGTACAAGATTATATAATCTGCTGTACAGTATGGTTTATGACCTCTTCTTTTTTTTCCCCATATATATAGGAAGAGAAGGGTAGTAAAGTTTAGCATGTCTTTTTTTTTTTTTGTATTAAATTCTTTTATTGGTACATTGTAGGTATACAACACAATTACATTTCTCATTGGGAATTGTACCTTTATATAATGCATCTTGGTTCTTATTTTTTCCCCATTCCTAGCCCTCCCTTCACACCCTCCACCCTTCCCTATTTACAAAGACTTTATTTCCATTTTTTCCATTTCTCATCATTTTTTCCTTTCCCTTCTTTCCTTTCCCCTGCAGTTTAGCATGTCTTATTTCCTCTTACCATTTACAGTGAAATGAAATGTTTGCTTTGTAGACTGTCTTATGAAGTAATATTAGTAATCTTGAGGAGTTTTATAAATTTTAAGGGCATTTCATCAGGTGTTAAAATTTTTAAAAATTTAAATGTTACACTCACTTTGAATATGCATAACATTGACTAAATCTTATAAATTTCTGTACATCATATTGGGTTGTTAGTAGATAAGATTCTATTAAATGGACAACCAAAGGAATATTTTGCTTCTTTGATACTTTGTCTTTTTCTAGTACTGTTCTACAGAATTTGGTTTCATTGTTTCTGCATTGTTGTATCAGTATATATGTGAACCTTAAATGTGCTTTCTTTCAAAATGTGGTTCTTAGTATCTAGAATAGTTGCGTATGTCTGCTACTGTTCTACTTATCTGAGTTTTTGTTACTTTTACCTTTTTTTCTTCTTGTTATTTACCTGTTCACGGGGATAACAAATTTTCACTATCTTAAGTTTTTCTTTTGAATATTTCTTCGTCTCTGTGAGCTTATCCCTTTGGTGCTTTGTTTTTAATTCCTTTACTGTTTTTTTCTGCTCCCAGGTAACGCAAGAATATTCTTTGTGACAATCTGAAATTCTGTGGTTGGGGGTTTTGGGAGGACTAGTGTGTGTGACAGCTTTTGTATCTGCATGTCTCATTGGAATTAAAATTCTCTATGACTAGTAGCTCAGGGCACCTTTGTGTAACAGCTTGATATGGCTGACCAGCTTTGGATAAAATTAGCACAGTTACTCCATTTAACACGCTAAAGGATGGAGATTATGTAACTGTACTACCCAGTTCTTCCTTTATACCTCAGTGCATCCTAAATAGTTGTGTTTCTGTTTTCTTGAGTTAGGATCACAATGACATCTTTTTCAATTACTGTTTCTATTGGTGTAATTTCTCTGTTCTTGGCTGAAAGTCTCAGGAAGGACATCATTACCTAAGAGAAGCTTGTGACTCAATCCCAGCTGCCGTCCTGTTCTTTCCTCTGTAGGACAGCCCATGTATGCTCGTGAACATGGTGCTGCTGCATCTGAGCGACTTCAGTTGGGGACACCGCCTCCTCTGTTGGCAGCTCGTTTGGTGCCACCTCGAAACCTCATGGGATCCTCCATTGGGTATCATACCTCAGTCTCCAGCCCCACCCCTCTGGTCCCAGGTAAGCTTTGCTACAGATGGCCATCCACCTCACCAGTCTTTTGTATCTGAAGCTGGCCAGCCTAAGAGGTGACCTGGCATGCAGATCAGCTGTCATAAATTCCCCCTAAAGCTCTTAGGTAGTTTTATTTTCTGTTTCTCTCCTTCTTTGGTTTGTCCCTAGTGGTTGCTAGATGATTAGGTCTCCTGTGTGTCTGTCATCTCTGGTGTCCTCTGTATTTACTTTTAGTGTCTCGGTAACAAAAGTCATGCTAGTTCTTTGAGACAGTTTCTAATCAAGTGCCTAGGAAGGTATCTACTTGACTATTTTCTAATTAGTTACATATTACAAGAAAAACTAGGTTAATTTTTCTTTATGATTAAACCAAACGTCTGGCTTCTTGCTGATTATGGGTAAATGTCATTCTTTCCCTCTGGCCCTTGTTGTATTGACTGATTCATTCTTCAGAAATCTTCCTCCTACCGACATGTATTTTGAAAATCTGTGGAGTACTTTGTTGGTATCTCATGAGATTAAAAAAATTTATTTTTAGATTTTAGTTCATCATAATGAACTCAAGGATGCAAGTTTATTGGGGTTCTGTATGTTCCCAGGAATTATACAAGAGTCATTTGATTGTGTAACTTTTTAAAACTTTTTGCATTCTTAACTAGATTTCTGTTAGTAGTACCAAATGTTGACTAAAACTATCATAATTTGCTGATTTTTTAAAAGGTAGAGCCACACTTATTTTGTATATTATATTGCATATAACTTTTAGACTTAACATTTATTACAATGGAGGTTATTATTTTTATCTATCATCTTCAAACTGTTGTCAATCTTAATATTATTTTTCAGTATTGGCAGTTGAACCCAGTATCCTCACACTGAGCTACATCCTTAGCCCTTTTAAAATTTTATTTTGAGACAGAGTATTACTAAGTTTCTCAGGCTGGGTCAAACTTTCTATCTTCCTTCCTTGGCTTTCCAGAGTGCTAGGATTATAGGCATGTGCTGCCAAGCCCAGTCACATTTAAATTTAATAAGCAAAAAGATGAGATTTAAGCTACACATCATTATAGTACATGTTTCCATCAGAAGAGCATACTCATGATTAAATGTTGTGTTTATTTGTCTTAAACAAAAATTATCAAGAGGGACCTCAGAGAAGAAAATTATTAAAAATGAAGTCCAAAGAGTACTGTTGGGTGGATAACTTAAACATAGCTTTCTAACTATTGAGGCATTAGAGTCCACTTGGTTTTATTAGTCATCATCAGATAACTTTGAGGCTGAATGAAGGCCTTGAGAATGAAATGTGAACGTTATTGTGATAACAATTTATTAAATTTCCCAAGCCATTCTCCTCTGAGGAAGGCAGCACAGATTGCCCTGGTGATTAATTTTCAACATCATTTAACATTTTATTAAAGGGTACCATTTTTTTTTTTTGGTACCAGGGATCAAACTCGGGACCTTGCACTTGCAAGTCAGGCGCTAGAACCACTGAGCTAAATCCCCGGTCCCTAGAGGGTACCATTTTTTAAAATCTATTGATGTCCTTTCTGTACAGCTCCATGAGCCATTTTGAAAGACCAGAAGAAGGGAAAACAAATGGGAAGGTGGGGAGAAGTAACACTGACCAGCAGTTGTAGGTCTCATACCAAATACAGTGTCTCAGACTCATTTGCACTTTTTTGGTGTTTTCTTCTTTTAGACTCATGGTGCTCTGTTGATGTTTTTGCCAAGGAGAGAATTTACTCATTAATCTGAAATTAGGGGACATACACTATTTGGGGGAGAGAGTTGAGAATGAGAAATTGGGGGATTTCTGAACCTTAGTAGTGCTTAACTAGAGGCTACAGATAGAAATGCATTTAGAGTCCAGGAAGATCCCTCAATGGGGATAATTTGCTGATTTTATACTCTGAATCATAAACATGACTGTTAATAAAGCTCTGAATATACTTTATCTTGTAGCTTAAACTGACTGAACCATTTAAGGAATATTTCCCCTTCCCCCAAAAAAGAGACAAACAAGGACTTTTAAATCACACTTGTGGAAATCAGTGTTTTCAGTTAATCTTAACCTTCATTTTATGTAGGATGAAGAGGATATATGCCATTTGTAAATAAACTTTCAGAATTTTTCTTAACACTAACAAAATAATGATCTAGCATTAGAATTTTAAAAGTTAAATTTTTGGTTGTAGAGAAGACAGATGTGATAAAAGTGCATTGATGAAGAGTGTGGTACTAAGATAATTATTATGTTTATAAATATAAAATTTTATTTTATGTATCTGGGTGAATTCCCCCTGGTACAGGGGACTGAACCCAGAGCCTTCACACTGAGCTACATCCTCCAGTCTTTAAATTTTAAGGGAGTCTTAGTTGCTCATACTTACAGTCTTCCTGCCCCAAATTGGGATTACAGGTGCTTGCTACCATGCCTGGCTTTATCTACCTGTTATTTGAAATGTTTTTATGTGAAAGAGATACTATCTCTTTAAAGTGCAGATAATCGGATAAATATGTTGATTCTTTTCTTAATTAAAAAGTATGTAGGAATCGTTGAGACATGAAATTCAATAATCCTTCATATATGGTGTTCATTATGTACATGAAAATTTGTCTTAAAAATGTGCATTGAAATTTAGATTAAGTGATTAACATATAGGCTATAAATGACGGAGCAAATCTGGATATACACCAGTATTTGAGAATGAATGTCTTTATATATGTTTCTATGACAGCATCTTTTCCTTCCACTTTCCAAAGGAATGTGTGTATACTATAACTCAAAGAGAAATATATGTGATTGGTGTAATTTTATTGTAGAATATTTATTTTTAGCAGCTATTTATTTTATAGTAATAAGAAATGGTTTATAACCTCTCTGATTTTGTTACATGTTTTATTGCTTTGTTTTTCCTCAGATACATATGAACCAGATGGTTATAATCCAGAAGCACCTAGTATTACCAGTTCTGGTAGATCACAGTACAGACAGTTCTTTTCAAGAACACAGACACAGCGGCCCAACCTGATTGGCCTAACATCTGGAGATATGGATGCAAATCCAAGAGGTAAGACTATCTTTAAACTTTTCTTCTTATGATAAATATTACACAGTAGTTGAATATAGTTACGTTATTTGCATTTCAGACCTCTTTGAATTTTTTTTAATTTTTTTTTTGGTACCGGGGATCGAACTCGGGTCTTTGCGCTTGCGCAGCAGGTGGTGAAACCTCTGAGCTAAGCCCCCGGCCCACATACATTTCAGACCTCTTTGGAGAGTGCTACATAATCATCTCAAATTTTTTTTAATAGCTATCTAAATTTCATTTAAAAGCTGTAGTTAGAAATTTTTATTTTCAAATACAAGTAATATTAATGTTAATTTAATTGCATTTTTTGGCTAAGATTTCAGATTATTTTAGCTGTGTGCTGGGCAGTGTGCTAAATATTAGGTAGGGCTAACAGTTTTTGTGTCGGATTATACCAAATGCTTTTATATATTATTATTATCTCTCTACGTAACAACTTCATGAGAGGTTCTGTTCTTTTTTTATTTTTACTTATTTATTTATTTTGTACTGGGGATTGAACTGAGGACTCTGTTTTTAGGAAAAGTTTTCAATTAGCAATAATTGCACCTTGGATAAACCTCATTGGCTACGATACTGCCATTGCGCAAAGCTAGGACTCTCTTTTTATAAAACATTGAGACTTACAGAGATTAAAAAATTTACCCCCAATCACACATCTTTAATTGAAATTTGAACTCAATTCTAACTTCAAAGAATATACTCTTACTTTCTTTGCTATAGTGCATATACTGTATTGTACTGCATTTCCTGAGATTAGTGATAAGATCATGTTCTCAGTTTTCACATTTTCCCTTTGTTAGTAGTCTGATCTGTCTGTACATTCATACATAGTAATCCATCAATGATAATCATAGATAATCTCAGTGTAAAAGTCATGATTTCTTTTTTTTTTTTTTTTTAAATATAGCCTTTATTTCTAGCATTAGAAAATTAATCTGCCCCTGGGCTCTTATAAATTTTTTTTTTTTTTTTAGTCATGATTTCTATACTGCAGATTTGTCCTCTTGGACAAGTTATAAGTTACTTGACTACCAACTATTTTTTTTCTTTTTTCTTTTAAAATCACTTCAATAAAGAGAAGTATTAAACAATGTCAGGTGGTAATCATAACTATTTAGAAAGTCATAATGACATTTCAATTTCTAGAATGCTTTATGCCATCACAATCACTGTCTGTAAGGGCAGGGGTATCTATTCAATCTGTAATTTATGTTCGAGGTCTAGTACAGTTTCTGTGCTATAAAATGGCTGCTCAGGGAATACGTATTACATAAATGAATTTTTTTTTGAGGGATTACTGAGCTATATCCCCAGCCCTTTTGTTACTTTTTATTTTGAGGCAGGATCTCATTAAATTGCCCACAGCTTGATGCTGGGATTATAAGAGTGAGCACTGTGCCCAGTAAATGAATGAATCTTTACATTGTCACTTGCCTGACACAGATTAAATGAACATACTGCTTACCACCCTCTTCTCATCTCAGTGTCCAATAATACGTTATTTTGCTTTGTACAGTTGATAAAATTAGGGGGTACCCAGAGTATAACAGGCATGTTTTTGAGTTGTATACTTTTTTGTTCAGTACACCCCTCCCCTCCCACAGGTAACCTGTTATAAGGTTAGTTTCTTGAAAGATTTAGTCATAACTTTTGGGAGTTAAATATGCCATTTATGGTATTGACTTTGGATTTTCTTCCCAACTTTTAAGTTGAAAAAATTTTAAACCTACAAAAAAATAAAAAGAAACAAGGTGAACACATGAATCCCTTCACTTAGTTTTACCAGTTCTTGTCTCCAGTTCATATTTTGTCTCCTTTGAGCATGAATGTTCTCATGTATACTTCCTTCTATCTCTCCCTGCTTCCTTCCCCTCACATTTTTTTTCCTGAGCTATTTGCAAGTAAGTGATAGACACTGTGACACTTTGAATCTTTAAGCTTAATTACGTCTAAGAACAACATGTAGTCTTGTATAAGCTCAGTATTACTGGCACACTCAAGAAATATTCTATAATAGTATCCAGTCCTTATGATGTGGTGAACTTCTTGTGAAATAACATCTGGAGGCAGATGATATCCTTTCATTAATGGTGGATACATTAGTTTGATTACTTGCCAAAGGTGATAATTATTATATGTCTCCCTTGTAAGATAATTTGTAGAATGATACTTTGGCACCATATACATACTTTGTTCTTCAGTAGCCTTTTTACAGTAATTTTTTGCATCCATTGATAATCTGTAGCTGAGTTAGTTATTACATTGGGGTTGCCTTTGAATTTTTAAACTTGGCTTTTATTTTTAAAGAGAGAAAAGGAAGGTATTTGTAATTTTTCTTGCTGTTACATAATTCTAGAAAGGAAATGGTAGAGTGCTATTCATAATACTTCTTAACTTTTAGTCTAAATATTGTAATAATTTTGACATTTCCCTGAAGCTCAGAAGTATGAATTTTTTTCCCCTAACAGCTGCTAATATTGTCATCCAGACTGAACCACCAGTTCCTGTTTCAGTTAATAGCAACATAACCAGAGTTGTTCTTGAACCAGATAGCCGAAAAAGAGCTGTGAGTGGTTTGGAAGGGCCACTCACAAAGAAACCTTGGCTGGGAAAGTAAGATAATTTGCAAATTAGTAACATTTAATTGGTGTTTTTGTTGTCTTTTTTTGTAATAGTGAAATGGTTAAAATTGCGTATTGTCATAAGTCAGTGATTTTCAAACTGTGTTTCTCAAGGTTAGGATTCCAGGGACATCTTCAGAATGTTCTAAAAATTGAAAAGCTAATAGAATATTCATAATAGATATTTATAATTTTTACCTACTTATTTCTACATCTAACCAAATATTAAAAGTTATTAAGATACCAGAAGTGAATAGAAAGGAAGAAAGAACTTCTGTACCTTTAGACAAGTTGAGAGATATACCATAAAAAAATGGTGTTCTATCTGTTCTTCAATGTTAGAATCTTGTAATAATGGTAGATTGTTTTTAACGTGATTTTTTAAATGTTAATTGAGCCTTACAATATATCCTTATTCACTTTCTCCTTTCTCTGTTGTAATATAATAAGGATGATGTAAAAATTGCTTAGTAATTTCTGAAGAATGCTGAGGACTTACAAAAGTAGTTTATAATAAATATAAATTTTACATTCTATGCTGCTGTATCTCTTGGCTAGGGATAACGTGTGAGAATTAACCAAGATCTATTAATATTTGTTTCAGGCAAGGAAATAACAATCAGAGTAAACCAGGATTCTTGCGAAAGAATCAGTATACAAACACCAAATTAGAAGTCAAGAAAATCCCTCAGGAATTGAACAATATTACCAAGCTCAATGAACACTTCAGCAAATTTGGAACTATTGTTAATATCCAGGTAAATGTGGTTATATCAGTGGTTGAATACACTTGGAAAATACTCCTGTCAGCTCACCTTACTTAAATGAGTCAGTAGTAATTTTGATCATCTGAGTGTTGTAAACTTCACTGTATCTGTATACCTACTTCTATGATGAAATTGTTACTATGAGTGCATTTGGTTCTTTTCTGTAGCCCCTTCCTAAAAGATACTGGGCTAATTATTGTATTTTTGTCCGTAGTTCTGTTTGTTCAATGACTTCCTCCCCTTACACTGATCAATGTTCTAATAGGTAGCTTAAGATTCTTTTTTTTTTTTTGAGAGCGGGTCTTGCTGTGTAGTTCAGTCTGGCCTTGAACTCACTATGTATCCTAGGCTGGCTTTGAACTACTGCCTCAGCCTGGGATTATAGGCATGCACCACCACACCTGGCAGTAGTTTAGATTTTTTATAATTTCCAAGATTGTAATCTTTTTTTTTTCTTTTTGATACTGGGCATCAAACTCGGGACCTGGCGCTTCCAAAGCAGGCGGTGGAACTACTGAGCTAAATCCCCGGCCCGATTGTAATCTTTTCTATTGAAAAAGAAATATACTTTTATAATATATTGTGATGAAGTAATTAATAATGGTTTTAATCTTGAAATTTAAAATATTTATCCAAGATCAAATAAATTGTAATCCCCCCCCCCACACTGTCTGTTTGTTAGATATTTGAATTTATGAATTTGTGATTGTGTTGTGCTGAAATTGAGGATACTGGAAAGCTAGCTTAACGTGTGCACAATGTGGCTATAGTATGTATGTCTTGCTGCCACGTGCTTGAACCACTGGTGGTAGATCCATGACTGTCCTATTGGGTAGCTTTTTCTTTTCTTCCTTTTTTTTTTTTTTTGGTACCGGGGATCGAACTCAGGACCTTGCACTTCCGAGGCAGGCGGTGGCACCACTGAGCTAAATCGCTGGCCCAGCTTTTTATTTTCTTAGTAAAAAGACCGATAAAAATAATTACATCCGTTTGTACCATCAGTGGTACAAGCTGCCCAGAAATGATAGTCATGCATGTACCACTGGTGGTTCACACCTACAGGAACATGTTAAGTTGGAATTTCAGTGTTATTCTTGATACATGTTATCAAATCAAAATGCAGCTGAGTTTAAGAAAGTATTATTGGAGTCTTGATAGTTCAAAGAATTGAGCCAGAGTGTTCCTTTTGAAAACCTTTTAAGCATTTTCTCCCCTTAGGTGCAGAAGTAGCCCATGTTTATAGTTTTACAAATAATTGGAAATATAGTAAACAGAAGTGAAAAAACAAATTGCCTAAATCTTTTTGTTTGCCAATAAGGAGTTTTTTTATTTTTTATTTTTTGGTACTGGGGATCGAACTTGGGTCCTTGCACTCGCGCAGCAGGTGGTGAAACCACTGAGCTAAATCCCCAGCAAGGAGTTTTTTTTTCTTTTGAGACAAGGTCTCAGCTGTGCAGTTCAGGCTGGCCTTGGACTCACTACGTAGTGATCCTCCTGCCTCAACTTCCCAAGTGCTGGGATTGTAAGTGTGTGCCACCATGCCTGGCTTTAGGACTATTCATCTTTTTTTTTTTTTTTTTGTGCCGGGGATTGAACTTGGGACCTTACGCTTGCAAGGCAGGCGCCGGAACCACTGAGCTAAATCTCCGGGCCAGGACTATTCATCTTTGATGAAAAGATATAGTTTAATTTTTACATTTAAGAATATATATGTATGTTTGTGTGTATGTGTGTATGTGTATGTGTGTGTGTGTGTATATATATATATATGTATATATATATATATATATATGCATATTAAAAATGCTTTAGAAACTTAAAAAATATAAACGATGTGATCATACCAGATGACCCTTTTTTTTCTTTTAAATTTTTTATGGCATGCAGAAAAATTTAAATAGCTTAATATAATTAGGTATAGGAGTCTGCCCGGGCTGCCATAAGAAATACTGTAGGTGGAAATAAACAACAGAAATGTATTTCTCATAGTTTTGTACTTTTTTGGAGACTGGCCAGTTCAGTGAGGGATCTCTTTCTGGGTTGCCGACAGCAGGCAACACTCTGTGTCCTTATGTGGCAGGGAGATAGAGAGGGAAATTTCTCCCTCTTTCCAGGAGGCCACCAATCTGCTTCAAGTAGAACCCCAAACTTAGACCTCATTTAACTATAATTACTTTCTAAAAGTGACATTTTCCAGGAATTCAACGTGAATTTTGGGAGGGCATAATTTAGTCTTTTATGTTTTTAAAAATAGAACAGTGTACTTGTAAAATATATGTATGGTAGAAAAGGGAATAATATAGACATAATATATTTAACTATTTTGTATTTTGGGGAGTTTATGTTGCTTCTATTATTTTCTTAAAGGTTGCTTTTAAGGGTGATCCGGAAGCAGCCCTCATTCAATACCTTACCAATGAGGAAGCCAGGAAAGCCATTTCGAGCACAGAAGCAGTCCTAAACAATCGATTCATTCGAGTCCTGTGGCATAGAGAAAACAATGAGCAACCGGCACTGCAGTCCCCAACACAACTGCTTCAGCAGACAATGAGTCACCTCCCACAGCCGCATCATCATTTGCCACAGCATCTTCATCCTCAGCCAGCGCTGGTGGGCCAGGCTCCTCCCTCCTCAGTTCATGGTGGTATCCAGAAGGTAATCTGGGGGATTAGGGATTAAAACCTAGTTTCACACTACATTTGAGCTACTTAGGGTGAGGTTTGTAAACCACCAGCATCTGGCCTCTTGGTAGGCTTATTAGAAGTACAGAGTTTTGGGCCTCATCCTGTCCTACTCAATTAGTCTTTGTGGGCAAGGTCTAGGAATCTATTCTAATAGCTCTTAGGTACCCTGAAGTTTGAAAAGTGATACTGTACATCAGAATCACCTACTTAGGTGCACATTCCTGGGCCTCACATGTTGTTCTAAATTTATAGTCAGTCTTTAGATAAGGAGCACATAAATCTACACATTAAGAAACACTCTTGACTGGATATGGTGGTACATGCCTATAATTCCAGCTACTTGGGAGGTTAAGCAGGACAATCAGAAGTTCAAGGACAGACTGGGTAACTTAGCAAGATCCTGTCTCAAAAAATGAAAGGGCTGGGCCAGGGATTTAGCTCAGTGGTTTCGCTGCCTGCTGTGCAAGTGCAAGGACCTGAGTTCGATCCCCGGTACCAAAAAAAAAAAAAAAAAAATGAAAGGGCTGAGGATGTAGAAGAAATTTGTTTTACTACTGGAATAGAAGTGTAGGGGTATAGCTCAACAGTAGAGCATTGGGCGTAGCTTGTGTGAGGTCCTGGGTTCAGTACCCAAAAACTGGAATGGAAGCTCCAAGAGAATTGGTATTGTGACTGCTGGATTCTTTCTGCTCCTAGTGCCTAAAGCAGTACTTTGTACATATTTCTCAAAACATTTGAATGAATAGATGAAGGAAAGAACAAACTGCTATGCCTTGGAGCCATTCATATATTGATGATTATAATCTCCACCTATGTATTCTCATGTTTAGATTAAATGCAAAGTTTTTTAAGAAAATTATTCCTTAAAGTACATGTCAGTTCTATTTATAATCCTTCTCATTAGTGTCTAAATGTTCATTCACTTTTGTCTATATCCCATATCATGTTTGAATCCAAAGATGTGTGTTTGCCGTAGACGTTGGATGAATAAGGAAGAAAACAGTGATACCATCACCTCTGATTAGACCATCTACTATTATTGTAGCTTAAGATTGCCTTATGTTTTTCTTTTATTCTTTTTTTTTTTTTTTTTAAGGTTTTGAGTTCTTTTTTTTTTTGGTACCAGGGATTGAACTTGGGTCCTTGTGCTTGCCCAGCAGGCGGTGAAACCACTGAGCTAAATCCCTGGCCTGCCTTATGTTTTTGAGATGATCATTTCACACTGTTACTCATACAAAGCTACTCTTAGTGAAAACCCCACCTTCAGAGCATTATATGTTAGATATAATATAACATCATCTTTTATATATTCACCACTTCATTTGAAAAATAAAACCATACAGATAATTGGAGCACCCTCCCATTCCCTTAATCTTCTTTCCCAAGGTAATCACAGCACCTTAAATTTGTATCATTCTTGGGCATTTTTTTTTTTTTTTTGGTACCAGGGATCGAACTCGGGTCTTTGCGCTTGCGCAGCAGGCGGCGAAACCACTGAGCTAAATCCCTGGCCCTCTTGGGCATATTTTTAAATTTTTACCACATAAGTGTTTGTTTTGTATATGCAGATGATGAACAAACCACAGACATCAGGTGCGTATGTTCTTAACAAAGTTCCTGTCAAACACCGTCTTGGACATGCAAGTGCTAACCAGAGTGATGCGTCACACTTGTTGAATCAGTCTGGTGGTGCTGGGGAGGATTGCCAGGTACGCATTTTTGTAAACCAACAATGTGTGTGTATGTTTGTGTGTTTCTGTGTCTTTGTGGTGTATTTAAGAGTCAGTGGCACAAAAAACAAATTATCATCCAGATTTATAATACCTTACTTCCTCAGTCAAGTATGACAGTTGGTGTAAGTGTGGCCTCCCTAATTTCCATGCCTCAGTCAGAAATTTTCTCTTTAAAATTTTTTTTAAATTCAAAGGTAAGTAGGAATTTGAAAATTTTAGCTATTTATCAATAGGTAGATGTCTTTATTAATTATTTTCCGCTTGAATAAAATTAACAGCAAACGGAATTATGTCATAGTAAATCGTACTTTGAAATATATCTTAAGTAGTTTCTTTTGCATTTAGGAATATATCTAATAATTCTCTAGCATGGTGATTATTGTAAAGAGATGGAAACCCCAGAAAAGAAGGCAACAACAGGAGTTAGCACCCAAAATACTGTAAGGTCTCTAGATGTAACAGTTTGATTTTGGCACATCAATAGGCCAGTAGAACAGAACAGAAAATCTAGAAGTAGACTCAGTTGCAAATAGGAATTATATGCTAACAAAGTGTCTCAGGTCTGTAGAGAAAATAATGGACTTTTTGATAAATGATATTGGGATAACTGGGTAACCATGCAGAAAAGATACGATTAAATCCTTTTAATTTACATCATAAATCAAGATAAATTCCAAAAGGTTCTGATTTTTAAAAATGCTTTAAAATACAGTGGTTTGACTCTTGTGTTCCTAATTTGATATACCCTGAGGACAAGAAGCTGTTTATTTTTTGTGGGGTTAAAGATAAACCAAAGCCCTTGTGAAAGTTTAGCAAGTGCTCCATTGCTGAATCCCAGCCTTTAAATGCAATTAAAAAAATCCTTTTAACAATCATATTGTTGCTAATTTTAGTAAAAGTTGCAAGTATCTCACAGCCAAAATGCTTGGGGGGGGGGGTGCTGGGCCTGTTTGGCAAGCACAGGGTCCTGAGTTCGATCTCTGATAGCAGGGAGGGGATGATACAAAATGCTTGGGACCAGTAGTGTTTTAGATTTTGTATTTTCAGATTTTGTGATGTTTGCATGTGCAAAATAGGATATCTTGGAGATGGGACCCAAGTCTAAGCACAAAATTCAGTTATGTTTCATATATACTTTATACACATGGCTTAAAGATAATTTTATAGAGTATGGTTAATCATTTGTGCTTGAAACAAAGTTTCATGGTGTATTATTTTCCACTTGTGATGTCATTGTTGGTGCTCAAAATGTTTCATCTTTTGAAACATTTCAGAGTTTGGATTTTCAGATTAGGAATGCTCAATTTATATCCAGAAACAAGTTTGTGAGCTTTGTAGAGTAAATCGAATGAATAATTATACTGATGTCATCAATTGCTAAGATTTTCACTGTGGTTGAACAGAGAGAAGAAGGGTATATTTAAGACAAACCACTATAGTCCTGCATTTGAATTGAAGGTATCCATGTAAACTCAGGTTGTTTTTTATTTTTATTGGGGGAAGGGCAACAAAATAATCCTAAAATCTTTCCTAGTTCTAGAAATAATGACCAGCTCAGTTACCACTGCTAGTGTTCAAAGAAGCCTAGGATCATTGAAGAAATGCCTATCTCTAGAGCTAGGACTGACAGTGTTACAATTGAACTTAGACTGTTTTGTCAAAGAAGAAACTGAGGACATTGTCAAACATTGCTAGAGTTCTGTTAAGGAGAAAAGAGAAAAATCTCACCAAGGCTGTAGATTGTACCCACTGATTTGAAGGAAATTTTGGGGGCAGAGGAGTCTGTTAAAGGATGCACAGAATCCTATGGAGAGTACTAGGGGAATGAGTGTCTTGATTTCTTGGACAAATAATTTGCAAGAGAAACAAAAAATGAAACTGGATTAAAGGAGACTTTAAAGAAACAAACCAGAGATGTGAATATTTAATGGTGTTAAAGAATTATTTCTATCTTTTAAAGTGAAATGATGGCATCTTGGTTATGTTGAAAAAAGAAAGGAGTCCTTTTTTTAGAGATACAACTCAAAATGCTAAGGTATTTAAGATGAGAATGTAGTAGTTGGGAATATAAATGAAATGAAATAAGATTATATGTTGAGTTGCATGAGTATTTTATGCAATTCTGTTCAAAAATTCCATTATGAAAATAAAAATGTTTACTGACTTTAAAGTCAGCAAGTCCTGACTAACTTGACCTATCTCTTATTGGCTACGTTAGAAAACTCTTAAACATTAATTTCCTTTTTGTTTTGTTTTAAATTTATTTTTGTCTGTTGAGACAGAGTCTTGGTATGTAGTTCAAGCTACCTTTAAACTCCCTATGTAGCCCAGGCTGTCCTTGAACTCACAGTGATCCTCCTGCCTCAGGCTCCCAAGTGCTGGGATTACAGGCATGCACTGCCACACCAGGCTTTTTTCTTTTTGTTATAATTTCCTTTTTAATAAACTGAGTGCAATGGGGATTAAATTTTTTCTTGTTAATAAAGCATAAAAGAGAAGTGGTTAGCATATAATAAATTGTAGGTATTGACATTTTAGTTGCTATCAAAATTACATCAACAATTTAATAAAATTATTTTAATAAAATAAGAAACATCATCTATGCATAGTTTTTACAGTACTCAGGAATTTTCCTTTGTAGTTAGAAGAGAAAAAGTTTACTGCAGCTCAGTTTGTAGAGGTTTCTGTTCATGGTTGGCTGGCTCCAAGGCAGGGTGGCATGGCAGAGGAGAAACAGTTCATAGAAGTCAGTAAGAAAGCAAGCAGTGAAATAGCCAAGCAGCAAGTGACCAAAGTAGCTTAATTTTGAGAATAACTAAATATTAGTTGGGAAGTTTTATATCTGGATATATTATTTGTGATTAAGTTTCCCATGAATTTTAAAATACTTCTTGCATCTATTACATCATGTATTAAAAAGAAAGAAAAAGTCAGTGTAATAGGGAAGTCTTGAACCCAGTAGATTATAATATCCCATGTAGGTCTGCTGTGCCTTAAAGAGGGGAGATCAGTTGGAGAGTCATCTTTTCAGAAAAGGAAAAAAATCTGAATACTAAAACCAGCACAGTGAAGATGGCCACCTCTTGGTGCTGGCAGAGTCAGGTGTATGAGATAACTTCGTGTTTATATTTGAGTATAAACACACAGCAGTTGATTAAGAGTGATATTAAGAAACTACAGACTCCAGTAATTCTGTGAACAGTTTCTAGCAATATGAAATATGGGTTCTTATTTCACTTATGGAAAATAACTTATGACAGCACCCTCCAGGCAAAGACCACTAGGAGCAACCTGTAGTTAAAGAAAAAAAAATATTTTTTTGAGACAAGGTCACGCCACGTAGTTCAAGCTGGACTCAAGACTCACCTTGATTCTCCTGCCTCAGCCTCAGGAGTGCTGAGATCATGGGTGTGTACCACCACACTGGCTAAAACAAATTTAATTCATTATTCAGTGAGGACAGGTATTAACAAACTATGGATGTTAAAAGAATTTATTTTAGGATTTGGCCTGTATTAAGTGATTTGGGGTAGGATTTAAGGAAACAGGATTGAATACCTAAATAGACCCGACCCAGAACAGGAATGAGAGGATGATCTAAAGGTGCTATTGGTGGCAGCTGATCTTTGGGGCCTTGACGCAGAAGGTAGTCCGGTGTGGTGGTGCTGCAATTAGCTTCATTGCAGACCTTGAACAAGCAACAGAGAGGTGGACAGGTGTCCCAAATTACATAGACCTCCATCCAGCAGGGCAGGATGGCCATGTCCCAGGAATCACTGAGCTTCAGGGATGTGTTTGTGGACTTCACCCTGGAGGAGTGGCAGCAGCTGGACTCTGCTCAGAAGAACCTCTACAGGGATGTCATGGTTGAGAACTACAGCTACCTGGTGTCCATGGGGACATATCTAGTTGGCCAACCAGATGCGATCAGGTTGGGACAAAGAGAAGAGTCCTGGGGGTCAGACAGAGGAACCCAGATGAGGAGCTCTCCAGGTGAGCACACACCAGAAGTCTGGCAAGTTGATGGGTGGATAGATAATGACAAGGAAAGCCAAGACAACCCTCTGTGACAAGCTGCATTCAAAGACAAGGAAATACTGAAGGATGAAAGGGGTTATGAATGCAGAACATGCAGAAAAATCATGTATCTGAGCACAGACTTTGTCTATAGTAAGACAAAGACTCCCTGAATATCATTCATGGAGAAGGTACTCAACATAATTTAAACTTTCTTAGTTAAAACAGAAGCTATGTAAGAAAGATAATGGGTGTAAGTCATATTGAAAATTATGCCTCCACTCTAATCTTGATAAAGCTAAACCTGCAGAGAAATTCTTTGAAACCCGTCAACAAGGAAAAACTCTCTACCATAAGGAAGCTTTTAATAAAAGGTAGAGAATTCAAGCTGGAGAGAAACTCTATGAATGTGGAAAGATATTTATCCAGAAAGCATGCCTTGTGCATCAAAGAAGTCACACTGGAGAGAACTCTTATGAAAGCTGTGAATTTGCAAAAGCCTTCAGCCAAAAGTCAACCTTCGACCACACAGAATTGAAAAGCCCTATGAATGCAGTGAATGTGGGAAAATCTTTATCCAGAAGGCACCACTCATTAAACATTAAAAGATTCATACAGGGGAGAGACTTTAAAAGTAGTAAATGTGGAAAATCTTTCAGTGTAAAATCAACTCTCATTGTACAACTCAGAACTCCCACAGGAGAGAAGTCCTGTGAATGCAGAGATTGTGGCAAGGCCTTCAAGGGAAAGACCTCTCATTAAACATCAAAGAAGTCATTTAGGAGATAAAATGTAAAACCCATGAATAAACCTTTAAGTGAGAGAACTGTCCATTAGTTATATATTGTCATAGTATGCATCCAAGAATTCATTCAGAATAATTTTGTAAACCATGTATCAGCCTTCAAAAAAATTGCTCAGCCTTCATTAGATTTAGGAAAACTTAACATTATAATATTCAAAACATGGGGCAAACATAAATTCTTCACTCAGAGGTTGTAATACACTGTTTATTAAAGAATTTATGGAGGGTCAAAATCATAAATGTAAATGTATAATGCCTTTAAAAAAATAAATAAAGGTGCTATTGGTAATGAGACAGCATTCATTCACATCAGCCTGTGGTTTGGATAATAGTCATGTTTTACTGTGTTTAGTCATATTTATGGAGTGGTTTTGATTTTGTCTTGATCTGACACAAAAGAGTAGCATTGTCTAATGTGGGTATTCTGTGAAAATTGTGTTTACAGAGGGATGCGAAGGCCTATTTGAGTGGTGGGCCAGTGCTTAGGTGTTACAGGCTGCTGCTCTTCTCACAATTAAAATTTAAAAAGAAAAATATGAAACTGCAATTAGAAACAAAATATTAGGGCAAAAAAACTTTATTCTTTTTAGCAACAACTGAATTTATGTATAATTAGTTTTCATAAATGAAGTTTTTAAATATAAATAAATTGAATTCCTAAGAAGAACAAATATATATAGCCTTTCACAAATCATTTTAACAACTGTAAGATTTAATATGTGTGTATTTTTTTTTAAGATGTTTTCACCTCCAGGCCATCCAAAAACAATTTACAGCTCCTCAAACTTAAAGACATCTTCAAAACTTTGTTCAGGATCTAAATCTCATGATGTTCAAGAGGTTCTTAAAAAAAAACAGGTAACGATCTTGAGTTCTTGTTTTACAGAGTAATTAAATTCTTTTTTTTTTTGGTACTGTAAATCGAACTCGGGACCTTGTGTTTGGGAGGCAGGTGGCGGAACCACTGAGCTAAATCCCTAGCTCAGGACCTATTAAATTCTTAAATGCTTGGTGAGTGTGGTGGCACATGCTTGTAATCCCAGCACTTGGGAGGCTGAGGCGGGCCAGCCTCGACTACATAATGAGATCAAAGCTAGCCTGGACTACATGGCGAGATCCTGTCTCAAAAAAAAAAAAATTCTTAAGTGCATATGTTAACATCTCTGAATCAGTTTACGTTGTTGTAGAATTATATGACCATGCTTATGCCTTCTCCATTGAAAAAAAGAAGATGAGCAGGACTCAGCATGTAGCTCATTGATGAGTGCTTGCTAGTATATGTGAGGCCCTGGGTTCCAGCCCCATTATTGAGAGAAAAAAAGGGATGAACAGACAGAAAAATTGCTTCATAATTGCCTCTCAGTGATCACATCAAACATCAGCAATAATTTTTTCTTGATTGAACTGAAGGTCACTGAGCTATATTCTCAACCCTAAAAAATTTTTTCTATGGCTTCTTTTTTTTTTCCCTGTAGTGCTAGGAAGGGCCTGGCACATGCTAGGCAAGTACATACCTCTTTCATACACTCTCAGCCTGACACAGGCACTTTTATTTCAGTATTTTCTTTTCCATTTCATTTTTGGTTTTGTAAATTAGATAATGTTCTACATAAAGTGTAACATTTATGTAGCTTTTATTCTTATAACTGTAAATAATCATGTATTTATATTACTGAGTTCTGAGTTTCATTTTCATAGAATTAACCTATTCACAGGACTTTTCAAATAAAAATTTATATATACTATTTTAGTACAGAGATTTAATTCTCAGAGTAAAAGCAAAATTTTCTGGCTAAAATACATAGACTGATAATTTTTAAACTTTGAGCTTCAAAAAATAAGGATTTGGCTATTACATTGGCAAGTGAAAACAAGTTTGCTTTTCGTTGAAGATATTGAGATCAAGTCCAACCTCATAGATGTATTCAGTCAGTAGCCAATCTTAAATGTTTTTTCAAGTATGATTATAAATATAAACTCTAATATTGGCGTGTTGGGGAAAATATATTCAGAAGTTTCATCTCACATTTCAGCTATTTTTTTGTTTTTTTGTTTTTTGTTTTGGTACCGGGGATCGAACTTGGGACCTTGGGCTTGTGAGACCAGCACCGGTACCACTGAGCTAAATCCCTGGCCTTCAGCTGTTTTTTTGATTTGGAGGAAAAATCTGTCTTAGAGAAGATGACCCAGAAAAAATAAGTTAAGAATACATACAGTAGCATTATTGACAAATTTTGTTATACATTGCTAATTTCGTCTTTACCTTTCCATATAGGAAGCAATGAAGCTACAACAAGATATGAGGAAAAAGAGGCAAGAAGTATTAGAAAAACAGATAGAATGCCAAAAGGTAAGATGTTTGCATGTGGAAATTGGTGTATAGAATTGATATACAAAGATATTTATAATAGTAGAGTCTTCAAGACTTGAAGTTTACTCAGCATAGTGTTTATTTTTTTTCCTTGCGGGGGGCTTGTTTTGTTTTGTAGATGCTGATATCAAAGCTGGAAAAAAACAAAAACATGAAACCAGAGGAAAGAGCAAATATAATGAAGACTTTGAAAGAGCATGGAGAAAAGATCTCACAATTAAAAGATGAATTGAAAACATCTTCTACAATCTCCACACCATCCAAAGTGAAGACAAAAACAGAGGTATCTATTTGCAGTTTTCATTTAAGTGTTATTGAACATATCCCAAGTGCTGGGACTTTGAAAGTATAATACAGCCCTGAGATGGGCAAATATAGTAGTGGTTTTTCAGGGTTTCTACAGCTGCTACTTACTCTTTTTGAGAAGAGGTGATACCATTTGGATGGAAGTATATTTTGAATTTTGTTGTTGTTGTTAGCTTTTGATGCTGGGGATTAAACCTAGGGCCTTGTATATGCTAAATAGTTATTCTACCACTGAGCTACACCCACAAGCCCCAAAGATGTGTTTTTAATTGATTTTTTTTAATCTTTGGGCTGAAAAAGAAATTGCTAGGATGAAGAGGGAGAAACATTTTCTATTTCAGTAGTTTTTTTTCTTTTTTAATTAGTGTATGTTTGTGTTAAATATGTAATAGTTACATTCGTTTTGGGGAATGAATAATCTCATATCTTGGATCATTTTTGATCCCCTTCCCCATCTCCAGAAAGTTTACTTCCCCTGTTTTCCATCTCTTTTATTTTACTCTTTATTTGTTTATATTTTGGGACTTGCAATATTTAACTTTCTGTGTCTTATTTCACTTAACATTTTGGTCTCATGATCTATCCATTTTTCTACAAATGACTCAGATTTCTCTTGTATGGCTAATACTTCGTTGTGTATATATGCTATATTTTCTTTATCCATTCATCTGTTGATGGGCATTTGGGCTGTTTTCAAAGTTTAACTGCTGTGAATTTGCATTTCCAGCATTTTTTTCCTTAATGCTATAATATTGTTATAGTAAGCCCATCTCTTTTAATAGTCAAATTATCATTGATTTTAATGACTGAAAATGTGGCATGTTATTGAAAAGAATAATCAGAAGTCCATTTAAATCTAATTTAATTAATCCCATTTGTTTCTTTATTCTAGGAGAGTACTTGCTTTATGCAGAGGTTCCATTATACTATACCTCTGTAGTGGGATTTTATCATTTCCAGCCCTTTGAGAACTGATAATAAATTTCTCAGCTATGTTAGAATGTAATTATTGTACATAACATATTACATTTGAAATTATGGTTCAGTATAATAACATAAGGTATTTTATTAAGGTTGTCCTTTTTTTGGTGACAAGGTCTTCCTCTGTAGCCCAGGTTGGCCTTGAACTTGTGATGATCTGGTGATATGAGTGCTGGGGTTACAGCTGTGTACCACCGTGCCCAGCTAAATTTATTTTATTTTTATTGAAATTTCTTCAGATTACTGGAATAACATGTACTAGTTTTTTGTTGTTTTTTTTTGGTACCAGGGATCAAACTCGGTACCTTATGCTTGCAAGGCAGGCGACAGAACCACTGAGCTAAATCCCCGGCCCAGTTTTTTTTGTTTTTTGAAGAGCTATGTTACCCAGGCTAGTCTCAAACTCTTGGGTTTTTTGTTTTTGTGTTTGCTTTTGTTTGAGACAGGGTCTCACTATGTAGCCCAGGCTGGCTTTGAATTCAGTGATTCTCCTGCCTCTGCCTCCCGAGTGGTGGGATTACAGGCGTGTGTCATCAAACTCTTGGGTTTAAATGATCCTCCTACCTCAGCTTCCTGAGTAATTAAGACTATAGGCATATATATACCACCATGTTTGGCTACATATGTTTTAAAAATTGAGAAGGCATGGAAGGAAAAAAAAAAAAATCTCTCATAAGTCATATCACCTAAAGACCAGTAAATGATTTGTCTCCTACAAAAGAGTGGTAGCAGTTACAGGGTTCCCATCTGAAAATAATTCTGTAGCTGTTACCTTTCTGTTGTTTTTTGAAACAAGGTCTCACTGTGTAGCTCAGGCTGGCCTCAAACTCGTGGTGATCCTCCTGCCTCAGCCTTCCGAGTGCTGGGATTACTGGTTTGTGCCACCAGGCCCAGCTGTAGCTATTACCTGTGTATTATTATATAATTTATTTTTCCTTTTTGTGTCTCATTTATGGTACTTTATTATGTGAAAATTATTCTCAACTCTCATCTGAGGTGACCATTTGCAGGGCCTAAATTGTAGTCCATCTTACACAGTAATGCTGCTTATTATTTTCCAATTATATCATTATGCTGTCTATATATTTGCAGTATCATATCTGTTAAGTTACTTTCCTTAAAACACTCATATTTAAGGGCCGAGGATTTAGCTCAGTGGTTCCACTGCCTGCCTTGCAAGCGCAAAGTCTCGAGTTCAATCCCTGGTACCAAAAAAAACCAAAACAAACAAAAAACACTCATATTTATTGCATCCTCTTGCTGATTGATTTTCCCAAAAGAAATATGTGTCATTTTGTAACTGCAATGTTCTGGATAAGATCTTGGAAGTTACCTAAAAAATTACCCATTTGTTCTTACTTTTTCCAAAGGCTCAGAAGGAATTATTAGATACTGAACTGGACCTCCACAAGAGGCTGTCCTCAGGAGAAGATACAACAGAGTTACGGAAAAAACTCAGTCAGTTACAGGTTGAGGTGAGATTTAACATCTCAAAAAATAGTCTTCTTTTCCTCTGTCTTTCAAGGTATAGTCCTAACAGTGCACATCATATTCTGTCTTCTGTTGCTGTACAGGCTGCACGACTAGGTATTTTACCTGTGGGTCGAGGCAAGACCATGTCCTCTCAAGGGCGAGGCCGAGGCCGAGGCCGTGGAGGACGAGGGAGAGGCTCATTGAATCACATGGTGGTTGATCACCGACCTAAAGCACTGACAGTTCGGGAATTCATGGAGGAGGAAAAAGATGAATTACTTCAGCATTTCTCAGTAAGCTTTTAAAGTAGCAAATGCTACCTTGGAAAACATTATATTCAGCATTTTCTTTGCTGCCTTCTGTATAAATAACAAATGTCTTATAGATTAGAAAATCTAGTTGTAAAAACATAGATATTAGCAAATTTTTATTAATATATTTGGAGATCAAGAAATAGTTCTTGTTTTGTAATTCCATACTCGCCACATAAATGCATTTGTAGTGACTAGTTGTTCCAAAGCTAAATTTGATTTTTTTGCCTTAGGACTGTTACAGGTACAGTGGACCCTTGACTTACAAATTCGATCAATTCCCAAGGGCTAGTTGTAACTCAAGTTGGTTGTAAGTCAATACAGCAGAGATCTATATATTTACCTGGGTACAAGAGGCAGATGAAACTTCCATTAACCTAATTAACCCCAGTTGTTCAAGCTGGTTGTAACTTTGAAGGTCCATTGTATTTGTAGATGATAAGTGAAAATAACTGGGATAGAGGCAGAAGCTTGAAGAATTTATTGGAATAGCAGACTTGTTCAATTATATTCTGTATGCAATGCCAGCCACTTTTAAGCAAACCAGCAAATAGAGATTTGCTATGGGGAAATGTCTTTATTATTTTGAACAGTAGAACAAGAGAACAAGAGTAGTTCTCTTTCCAACCACACCTTAATTCATTCAGTAAATACTTACTGAGCTAGAACATTGTCATGCTTGCTCTCATTTAATATTAAATAACTGTGTGAGTGTAAAAAATGTGAAACTGTATACATATGTAACTTTGCGTTCAATGTAAAAGGCAAAGATCAAGCAAGATCATAGAGTTAATACAGGCCAAAACCGAAATAAACAGATTCTCTCTTCTCAGACAACTTTGAGAGAAAATATTTTCAGCCCTGTTTTGTGTTAACGATGGTAAGAGAAATCATGAAGAGCAAGGCTTCACTGCAACTGTCTTTATTAGTTTTATGCTCATTACTACTGTTTTACCCTGACTCTTAGGCCATGGAAGGCTTTGTGTCTGGATTTGAGAGTCATTGGCTGGGGCCAGTTTACTCTTGACCCAGTTCTTTACTAGTATGACACATATTTCTCCTTTGTTGTAAAGTTGGAGAATAGTGACTTCTTTGAGGAGTAAAGAAGTTAATATATGGAAGAATTACTATATAAGTGTGGAATATTTTGAAAACTACTGTGATTTTTCTGTCTTACTGTTGAATATATAAAATTACAGTCTCCTTGCCAAATAAGTTGGACATTTAGACTCAATATCAACTATGGTGGAGCGATACTGGATTATATAAAGCAGAATCTTTATGAATTTGACTCTTTGCAGAAAGTATAAAAAATATGTGATCTCCTTATATAAGAATTCTATCCTGAAAGTCCCTGGAAATTTATGTAGATGTGCAACTTTTTACCCAGGAGTTATATTCATTTGGATTTCTTTCCATATGAACTTAGAACCATTCCAGATTTTTCTTTTTTTTGTTTTTTTTGGGGGCGGGGGAGGGCAGGGTATTGCTATGTAGTTCGGGCTGGCTTTCAACCCACTATGTAGTCCAGGCTGGTTTTGAATTTGAGGTAGTCCTCCTGCCTCAGCCTCCCAAGTGCTGGGATTACAGATCTGCACCACCACACCCAGCACCATTCCAGAACTTTCAGTAATAGCCACTTTTTATAGAAATTATATTTTTTTGCTTAAATTCTTTTATTGGTACATTTTAGGTATACAGTACATTTACATTTATCATTGGGTGTTTGTACCTAAACATGAGGTATCTTGGTTCTTATTTTTTTCCCATTACCTGTGCACCCTGGCCATACTTCCAAAACTACTATATAGATTTAATGCAATGCCGATTAAAATTCCAACAGTATATTTCACAGAACTAGAGAAAACAATCCAAAAATTCATTTGGAACCAGAAGAGACCTAGACTAGCAAAAGCAGTTCTAGGCAACAGAGACATGGCAGGGGGTATCACAATCCCCAACTTGAAGCTACACTATAGAACTGTATTTGATCACTCAGCAATATGACTTTCAATAATAGGCATATATATGCACTTAGGGAAGAAACCAAAGCTAAGGTGGATGAGGTAATTTTAAGAATACAACAGTGCTGCTGCTTTTGATGGTTTATTTGGGGAAGGTGGAATAGGTTGCTAGCAGATGATCTTAAGTACTACATATACCTGAGTAATAGATACTTGGGCAGTTAGTATACTTTCTTTAAATAATGTTGGTACGTTATTGTGAGTATTTACCAAATGTAAAGGAAACTTTTTATGATGTTTTATATCCTATAAAGGCCAAAATAAAATCTGTATTGATTTCAGTGTTCTTCTGTTATCCCTATAATTGTAGAAAGATGATGGATGAATCATATTGGTATGAAAAAATGATAGGTTTTAGTGAACCTATTCTGAAGTGCAAGGAGTTAATTCTAGAGTCCTTCAAAGTTTGTTCTTATATTTAATAGTCTGTTATTGAGAATTTTATCAGGAGGGGCCAGGGATTTAGCTCAGTGGCACCACGCCTGCCTTCCAAGTGCAAGATACTGAGTTTGATCCCCAGTACTGCCAAAAAAAAATAATAATAATTTATCTTGAAATTACGGTTTTACACAAATACTACTACAAGAATTCTCATTGTAGCATTATCAGTAGTGAAAATGGGAGCCATCTAATTGTTCAACAGTACTTAGCTGCCATTAAAAACACATTTTTGAAGATTATTTAATGACATGAGAGAAATTTTAGGATTGACTACTAGGTTACAAAAAGGTAAGATACAAAATTATAGATAAACTGGAAAGGAAAGTACATTAAATGGTTCTGGGAATTCAAAAATTCTAAAATTCTTTTTCTTCTAGGCACTTCTTTATTTTTTTGTATTTTTCATTGAGCACTTAGTGCTTTCTTTCTTTTATTAATTTTTTGGTATTTTGAGACATGGTCTTGCTATGTAGTACAGGCTGGCCTTGAACTTGTGGAGATTCTCCTGTCTCAGCTTCCCAAGTGCTGGGATTACAGGCATGTGCCACAATGCCCAGCCAACTTACTACTTTTAAAATCAGACTTTTTACCTCAAGTTCACTTTTAGGTTGAACCATTAGTATTTTTATACTATATGTTTTTAAGCCAAATTTAAATTTTAGAGAAAATCTGAAGTCATATGTTGATTTTGGGATTTTAGGTCCTCAATACTTACATAAAAAGTATATATAAACTAAAGTGAAAGAGCTGGAGGTATAACTCTATGGTAGTGTTTGCCCAGCACACTTGAGGTCCTGGGTTCAATCCCCAGCCCCACAAAAAATAAATTTAAGTATATACAAATTATAGAATATTTAATATACAGTGTACAATATATGTAACAATAATATATATACTAATATATACATATATCGAAAGTTGACAGAGTTTTTAAAATAAGAGATAGAAAATACTTTGAGTTCTTGTGGAGTATGTAACATTTTCTTCTCTGCTTTCTACTGTTCCTTTTACCTTTTTCATCTTTCACTTCTCATTTTTCTTTTAATAATCTTCTTAAAAAAATAAAAGCCATTCTTAGCATATGGGCCATCAGAAACAGTGCTCAGCCTGGTGTGGTGGTGTTTGCCTGTAGCTAGGTACTCAGGAGGCTGAAGCAGGAGGATTGCTCAGTCCCACATGTTTGAGAGATCATAAATGACAATACAGTGAGACCCTGTCTCTCCGTTTTTTTTTTTTTTTTTTCGGTACCGGGGACCGAACTCAGGTCCTTGTGCTTGTGAGGCAGGCAGCAGGCAGAACCACTGAGCTAAGTCCCTGTCCTGACCTTGTCTCTTAAAACAAAGAAAAGCAGGACCATTTTTGGCCTGGAGACCTGTAGTTTGCAGACTCTTGATATATGTTATTATATTATTCTGTATATTAAATATTTAAATTAAATTTTTTTGCTTTAAAATATGTATTATATTATTAAATATATTGTGTACTATATGGATAGAACTTTATATGTTTTAAAAATTAGGATTAGTAAATTCGGAAAGAACTTTTTAAAAAGCATCATATACAAACACACACACGCACACACACACACACACACACACAAAACATAACACACGATTGAACCTAGGGTCTGCATTGAGCTATATCCCAAATTTTTGTTCTGAGACCAGGTCTTACTGAATTACTGTGCTGCCCACAATGGGCTTGAACCCAGTTTTTTGGCTTTGTTGTGTTCTCTTTTTTCTTTTTTCATGTGGATTTATGCCTTCAGAAAGTAAAATACTACTCTACTGTCATTTCAGTGGGGATGAGGGCATGAAATTTCTTTACAACATGTAGTCAGTCCTCCACTGTCAGGCAGAAAGACCTTTGAGTCCATAGAAAGTAAGAAATTTAGAAATCTGAGTTTCTGTGCCCTCCAGAAATATTATAATATGTATATTCTTACTGACAAGAACCTCTCATTTCCTACCCCTGCTATTTCTAGTCCTTGTGTGAGGCAGCTGAGTACTTGTGCTGTAATTACTCAAAACTTTACACATAGAGTTTACTTTTCCCCATGGCCTCGTGTCTGGAAATGTTTTTGAGAGTTACTGTGTGTGGAGGGGATACCTTGTAATTAGGCAAGTAATTTTCTTTTGTGTTTATTAGAACAAGTAACCTTTTCTGTGACTTCAGTATTTGGATAAATTTTTCAGGATAGTGCTTCATTGATTGACCCTCATCAGATTTTGTCAAACACTTATAGTAATGTAGATGTTTTGTGAATTTCTGATATTTTCGTTATCTGTCCCAAGTGATTGGAAGTTATCTTTTCTATACACTTTACTGTGCAGAGGATTCTTCAGATAAAAATATAATTTTGGTAGCTAGTTGTAGTTGTGACATATGACAATAATTTTGTGACCTTCATGACGTTACTGCAACTCTAAACTTCATTTTCTCTCAATTAAAAAAAGTATCTTTATAAAGATTGTTCCTGCTCTTAGGGATTCAAACAACACAAATTATGAAGGAGAGGGTACTATAAATCTGAAATCCCATCAGTTACATTTTTAAGAGCATCTTTTCAGCCTCATAACTATAATGCATATATATGTACTGCCCGTGCTATTTTGGAAGCCACCCCCCCCCCAGTGTGTAGTGGCCAACCTCTTATGTTTATGAATCTAAGAATATAATTATGTTATTTATTTATTTGTTTTCGGTACCAAGGATTGAACTTGGGTCTTTGAGCCTGTGAATCAGGCAGCAGAACCACTGAGCTAAATCTCCAGCCTAATTGTCTTATTTAAATTCTGTTTTAAAGATGTACCATGTTTTATGTCTCCAGCCCCCTATAGGTAGATTATTTTATAATTTTCATGATTTTGAACGATGTTACATACATCTTACCTGGATTTTACATTTCTGAGTGTGATAATTCAGTCTTGCACATTATGAGTCATTTATGCCCCTGGCTGCCACCTGTTAATTGCCAGTAAGTGCTTTTCAGTCAGTGTGACATCAGAACACCCACCTGAGTGACTTTTTTTTTTTCCCATTAAGTTTATTGGTACATTTTAGGTATACAATATGATGACATATTCATCATTGGGAATTTGTACCGTTACATGATATATCTAGGTTCTTATTTTTTTTCCCATTCTCCTGTCCTCCCTTCAACCCCTCCATTAGGAAGAAAAGGTCCAAAGGGGACGGGGAAGGGGTAGGGAAAAGGAAAGAAGGGAAAGGAAAAAATATGAGAAAAGGAAAAAATGGAAGCAAAGTCTTTATAAATAGAGTGACATTTTTTTTTTCCATTTGAGAACCATTGCTTTACATGAGTTCCTAGAAATGGGATAACTGCATCAAAGGCATGCATATTTAAAAATCTGCTACAGTTTGTCAAATGACCCTTCAAGCATGTTTTTCTGATAGAGACATTCGATGAGAGTATTTGAGTGTCCCTACCCTTGTGCCAATCAGGTGATTGATGAATGAAGACTGGCATAGATTTGCTGTCTGTTTCTGATCTGGGAAAATGATTGGACTAGATGCATTTTTTTCAGAGCAACTTCTGCTAGGCTACTGCATACAACTTTTCCTTTATGGTATATAGTTGATCTCCTATTCATATTTATATATTTTTAAAACTTGAATTACTTTGTTTTCTTGGCCAGCATGCATGTATAAAACTAAAAGGAGTAGAAGTTTACATTACAGTGAAAATTGATATTCCCCTTTACCTCCACTCAGTTTCACTACCCAGAGGGAATTAGTATTACCTATTTCTCATGTATCTTCTTGAAGATAACCCTACTACATACATTATTTGTTCTTTTATAGAAATCGTAGCATGTTATAACATATGTACATGTTTTTTCACTTAATCAAAAACTATACTGAATATTTAAATTTAAAAAAGCTTATTACAGTAAAAGATGTATTGCTAAGAATAGTGCAATAAATGTATTGAAAATAAGGGGGAGAATTTTGAGGAGGAGTAATATGTTCATGACAGGGTCAAAATTTGTATGTCTCACTGCCTGTTGGCTCTCAACCACCAGTGGTACTGAATGTCCCATTGGGTGGCACAGTCTCATTAGGTAGTATAAGCTGCCTGATGGGATAGACAGTCATGCATGTACCACCAGGAGTGTAAACCACCTGATGGGACAGTCATGCATGTATTACTGGGGTGGTCCAGGCCGGCAGGAATGTATGAAAGGTGATGTGTTAAAGGTCTTTTACCATCATGATATTTTTGATTTAAATACTTTAATTTTTGATTATCCCTCATGTATTGGATTGTTATTAGAGATTGTATAACACTTTTACCTTGTTAGCTCTTTGGGTTATTTTCATTAACTTTTATAAATAGTGTTGCTGTGAACATTTTTACATTTACTACATAGGTACACATTTTTGCTGGGTATGTGTGGAATTGCCAAGTGAACCATATGAGTTTTAAATTCTCACTGGTTTAAAATCAGATTCTCACTGTTGATGTTTGAGAGATCCTGACTTGGTATCATCAAAATGTATCTTTATTCTAATTGCTAATCTTTTCTGATTTCTTACAAGTTAGATGATGAATTGCTAATCTGTTTTGATTTCTTACAAGTTAGGTGATGAAAGTTATTCATTCTTAGTTCCAGATAGCATACAAATTAAATTTCTTTCTGGATGTGGTGGCGCACACCTGTAGTCCCACCTACGCAGGAGGCTGAGGTGGGAGATCTCTTGAGTGCAGGTGTTCTGGGCTGTAGTGTGTGGTGCTGATCAGGTGTCTTTGCTGAGTTCACCATCACTGTGGAGCAGGTTGCCTGAGAAGAAGTGAACTGGCCTGGTAGGATGCAAAGCAGGTCAAATTAAATTTCTAGTTCTTCTTTCAGCAATATGTTTTCAATCCATATAATGTCTTAAAATTGCTTTTTTAGGACAGAATAGCTACACTTTTTGGGTGCCTTTTAAAATCTTTACACACCTTTAAAGTTTAGTATATATTTATTTAAAAATTCAGATAACAGGGCCGGGGATTTAGCTCAGTGGTTTCGCCACCTGCTGCGCAGGTGCAAGGACCTGAGTTCAATCCCCGGTAACAAAAAAAAAAAATTCAGATAACACAGCATTGAACTAAACAAGCAATGACAGCCTTTCTAATTGGGCTGTGCATTGAAAGGATAGAAATAAGGGCAAAAGTGCCTATTAACACATTATCTAATGTTGGTAAGTGTGTGTCTTTGGCTGGGACCATTTTGATGATTTGGAATATCCCACAAGTTAGAATGTTTGTATTGGGTTATAAATTTTCAGCCTTCACAAGAAGAGATAGGAGTTTTTCCTTTAGGTCACATGATGCTTACACAGACAGTAATTCACTTGTTGTGAGTCTGCATGATGCACTCTAAATGTTCTTTGGAAACATTTGGCAAATGCTTCTTGTCAGTGATTTTCCTAGACCGACTAGGGTGAAACTCCAAATTAAAAAGAACTCCTTCTGTCATGTTTTTCAAAACTATACCCAGTTCTGAGTCCATCATCTTTGATAGAAAAATTTTAAGGAAGACTAAACATTTACTTTTATGAAAATTCAGATCCCTCTTCTTTTGTCTCTTGCTTTATCTTTAAACTTTTGCCTTTTTAAATTGAAATTTGCTGGAGAGAAAATAATTTAGAAAGTACTGTAATAACAAGAAGCACATTTGAACCAGGGCAGTATTACCTTGAATTAGATAGAATGTATCTAATTAACATTTGTTGAATGCATAGATGAATTGGAGAGTGCTTGTCTTGAATAGCATTGTAGGAAAGGAAGTAAGAGCTTCATTAAACATAAATAGGGCTGTGGGAGATGGATTGAAATGAGTAGACAATGAGATGAGACACTTTTTTTTTTAAAGAAAATTCATATTTTAAGGTTTGAATCTATGTAAATGTGAAAGTCAAAGGTTATCAATTGAATTAAGAGAATATCTGTCCTTATGACTTCCATATTAGTGACTGTATGACCTAATCCAACCAAGACAAATGCTAAAATTTACCAGACATATATAAACCATGGACTGTCCTAGGCAGACCGGAACATACAGTTGCTCTAATTAAAAGAGACTTCATTATTTTTATTTTTTTTTTTTGGTACCAGGAATTGAACTTGAGTCCTTTTGCTTGCAAAGCAGGCAGCGGAACCACTGAGCTAAATCCCCAGCCCTAGACTTCATTATTTTTAGATTGTGGTTCTACCTTATTAAGAGAACACTCCCCCCTAGTCAGCCCAGAATTTGAAGAAATCACTGGTAAATATGACTGCAAATTTATGTGTTCTTCTAAAATATATTTTAGGCTGCAAATCAAGGGTCAAAATTCAAAGACCGCCGGCTACAAATATCATGGCACAAACCTAAGGTACCATCTATATCCACTGAGACTGAGGAAGAAGAAGTCAAGGAGGAGGTAGGTTTGATGATTGAACGTAAGAGTTGTTAGAAGACTTTCCAGTCACATAATCTTCTTAATGTTAAATAGTATAAATTGAAAAGTAAATACTGGGTTTTCTTTCAGGCATGCAGTTAGTTAAGACTGGTCTAAAAGTCATAATCAAACTTTTTTTTTGTACCGGGGATCGAACTCGGGACCTTGTGCTTGCGAGGCAGGCGCCAGAACCACTGAGCTAAATCCCCAGCCCAAACTTTTTTTTTTGGTGCCGGGGATCGAACTCAGGACCTTGCGCTTGCGAGGCAGGCAGTGGAACCACTGAGCTAAATCCCCAGCCCCAAAACTTTTTAAATATACGGGAATTAATTTTGCTTTTTGACTCTTGTATTTCTAGTTTACATATATATATATATTTTTTTGTACTGGGGATTGAACTCAGGACCTTGCGGTTGCTTGGCAGGCACAGCACCACTGAGCTACATCCCTGGCCTGCATTACAAATTCTTTCTTTTTTCTTTTTGTGGTGTTGGGGATTGAACCCAGAGCCCGAGGGCATGCCAAGTGCTGTGCTTGAACCACTGAGTTACATTCGCATCTTTGGTAAATGGTTTCTGAACTATGATTTGTATATATATTTCTGGGACAAAAGCAGTTCCCATGTTGGTGTAGGTAGAGCAGAACCAGAAGCTGTAGAACACTCACACGACAAATAGGGCTCCCCTCAACCTGGTATTAAAACAACCAGATCTGTGCCAAGTGAAGAGGCTAAAGCAACCATGCTTGCCTCATCGCGTTCATCATCACTTTTTTCCTTTTAGTACAGCTTTGCAAAGGATCTATTCAGACTAGTTTTTGGCCATTACAACCTAGGGGTAGGTAATTTCTTTATTAGTAATAAAAAATATTTTGTTCAACTTTATAGTTTGTAAGGAGTAAGGCTTGTAAAATATTTCACACAGGATCTATAACAGTGATGGCAAAACCTTTTAGAGCTTTCAATAACAAACAGCCTTCTGCAGCATGTGTCCCATAGGTTTGCCACCACTGATCTATAATAAAACCATCCTGTAACAGTTGTTAGCTGTTAATTAAGGGCTTTCCCTGTTCTCTGCTTCCCTTTGGTCACTTAATCTAGTCAAGGAAGGATGGGCCTGCCTGCTCTGGGCATGTGCATAAACATAACGGCAACCCTTTCCTAAGTGAGGATTAAAGAGGTAAAGGAGATTTGCTTCCACTCACCATATGAATATGTCATTAAAACAATATAAAGCCTATCACATCACTGTTTAAAGGGGCTAGAAAGCATCACAAAGCTCTGTGCTCTTCCTGCCAGAACTGCAAGCCCCAGAGCTCATGTCTCAGAAGATTAGAGGGGCCAGGGATTTAGCTCAGTGGTTTTGCTGCCTGCTGCTAAAGTGCAAGGACCGAGTTCGATCCCATCCCCCCCCCACCACCGCCGCCTACAGAAGGAAAAAAAAAAAGATTAGAGACTCGTAAACTTGGCTCAGCTCTACACCAAAAGGGAGCCCAGCCATCTGTAGCCATTTGGGGTACAAATTATTTCTAAGTCTTCATCTTGGTTTTAAAAGATGTCAAGTATTTGTAGTTGATCAAGTGTCTTCTGGTTGTATGAGTAATTTTGCATAACAAAAGCAGAAACAATCCCCATATTAAAAGAAAGTCTTGATATTTTGGTGATGTTTATAGGTACTTCTTTGTGTCAGATAGTATTTGGAATGAGTTGGGTGTGGTGGTACATACCTATAATCTCAGCACTCAGGTGACTGAGACAGGAGGATCACCTCGAGTCCAAGGCCAGTCTGAACTACATAGCAAGACCCTGACTCAAAAGAAAAAGATTTTTGGAATGTCATTATCGGGGAAATTAGTATATCCCCCCCGCCCCGCCACTTGGATAGCTATAAAAGGAAAGATTTAGGAGTTTGGCAGTTTTCCTTACTTTTAAGTTAATGAAATCAAATAATTTATCAAAGACATTTCTTACATTTTTTCTCTTAATTTCCTCTATTAATCATCCACATAGTGTCTGTTTTCCTGATTTTAGAATGAAAATCTATTATTGCAAAATTAGCAGAGTAGAAAAATTTATATCCATTTTTAAAATGTCTTGAGATGGAGAGATTGATTAAAGAGTAAGCTATAAAGGATGCTTATAATTAACAATATTATGTAATTCAAAAGGAAGGTAAAAGGAAGAATTTTTAATGTTCTCATACAAAGAAATGAAAATCCTTTGAGATGATGCATAACCTAAGTATTCTGAGTTGATGAAGACACAGTGTTGAAATGTACAAAAACATTACAGTTTACCCCATAAAGACACACCATTACTACCTGTCTAAAAAAATTTTTTTTTCTTATTTTGAAAGGTGCTTGAAGTACCTCACTTGAAAATCTGGCCTGGGCTTTGTACACTAGCCTGTTTTTCCTATGGCCTAAAAATGTTTTTATTTAATGTTTATGTACCATTAAGTGGATTTTATCTTCTCTTTCTTCAGGAAACTGAAACCTCAGATTTGTTCTTGCATGATGATGATGATGAAGATGAAGATGAATATGAGTCTCGTTCATGGCGGAGATGAAATCTGACTCAAGCTGTATAATTTTTAGGAATACTGTTTAGAAAAACAACTTTTAAAAATTATTTAAAGAAGTCAATGAGCCAAAAATTTTTTTTTAATTTTTTTTCAACACAGTAGGTTTAAGGACAGCAAGTTTGCTATGTAAACACATCTCATAATTAATTATACATGATATTAAAGCACCAAAGGCCTAGTGACTTTTAACAGTTACCAAGATCCACAGGAAGGACATGGATAATCTCTAGAGCCTTATTTTCCACACCACCTGTTTTTGTTGCTCTTGGTGTTGGATTATGATGTAAATGACAGGGTGTTCAGAAATTTTATTTTGGATTATAATCTGCTGATAAAATTTCATTAAATGATAAAATCGCCTGGAATCTCTTAGCTATTATGGACGAGTCATCAGACAGTAGGAGATATTTGTAATTAAAATACCTTTTTGCTTTCAAGAGTTGTCTTGGAAGAAAAGTAAATTTAATTTTTTTACTCTGGAGGAGCCTAATTTGTATTCAGTCTCAGTTTTTTTGTTTGTTTGTTTGTTTTCAGGGTTTTTATGTGCAGTGAAAATCACAACAAACTCTATCTTAAATGCCATAAGGCAATGGTAGCTAGCTCTGTGGTATTTCCATCCTCTCATTGTATTAATTCCTAGACTTTTCTTGCTGCTGATTTTTGCTTTGATACTAAGTGAGCATTTGTTCAGTTAATCCTCTTATTTTTTAAAACCTGAGAATGTAAAAGGCTTTCACTTGTTGCCCCTTTGTCATTTCTCCCTTTTATTAATAGGCCTGTGACTTACCCATTATTGAGATAAGTAAAACAACTGGGCCATCAAAATTCAGTCCCCAATAAAAGGTTTAAACCAGCATATTGATAAGTGTTTTGATAAGAATAAAGGAAGGATTTGGGGGGAAGAGATAGTCACCAGCTTTTTATTTCTCTTTCTCTTTTAAAGCTTCAGTTTTAAGTTATGCAAAAAAGAATAAAAGGTATCTGAATTTCTCTTTCTAAATTTAAGCCATGATGATAAGGTGACCAGAAGGTGCAGTGGGGTTGGTGGAGTAGGAGGCTGGGTATGCTAAAATAAATGGGGGTTCATAACTTGACTTTGATTGGATGACCCTATATTTTCATAATCTTGTAGCTTGTTGCTATCCATGAACACATGCATCCTTCAGTAGACAGTTTCCTTTACTGTGTGCATTTTTACTGTACACTGTTTAGAGGATCTGTTAAGAAAAATATATATGTAAATTTATGTGCTTATGTTCTGAATGTTAGATGGAAAAACAGAGGAGCAACACTACACTGTACTGACCCCTGGGAATCTAAATGATTAATGTACATAGTATGTTACTTTTTCAAGGATACACTCATCTGTGTTTTTATATGTTTGTGGTGTGAAATTTTGAAATTTCCTATTGGCTTCAGAAAGTTCTTGGTTATCACTATGTCAAGGATTTTGTTTCCTGAGGTAAAGACTTTCTCAAAATAGAAACTATTCAATAAGAAGCTTAAAACCATCAGGACTCTAGATTTACTTAGCTAGAGGAAGTTAAATTCCATGTTCTTAACATCTTTTCCCTTCTACATATTTTCCTGGAATGATGTATCAACACCAGGATCATTTTTACATTCATGTAATTTTCTCTTCATAACTTCCTCTTTCTAGGTTATTATTACATTTCTGATAACACTGAAGCTGAAATAAGCTCATAAAAGAAAGAAACATTAGAATGGGGAACCTCAAATAAGCGATCTTGCTCCTTACTCCTCCATCATCTCTAATGAAATTTTCTTAGTGTCTGTGGCTCAGTCAGTATATATTTTGAAAGATTCATTGTGGTGAATATTTTGAGTCCTGACAGTTTAAACATGATAGAGGGAACAAAGGATTTATATATTTTTTGTACAAAGTTTTTTCTTAAATTGTATAATTTTGTAAATAATTTGTTTGGTTTTTTTTCTTTTGTGTACTAAAACTACCAGCGTATAGATTTCAATAAGAATTGTTGTATTTTTGTATTTGGAAACTGAAAATTACAGTAAATTAATGGAGCTGTAAGAAAATTTTCAGTAGACTGACAGTTTGACAGAATGAGATTCCTTTTCATATGATTTTTTTAACCTCAAAATTGACATCTTAGTACACTTCGTATAGGGAGAGTTGAAGATTTCTTTGACATTTTAGTTATAGAGTACAGGGAATGAAAGAGAAGGGTGCTGTAGTGAAGAACAGATAGTTTTTCTTTTTTTTTTTTCATTAAGGTTTGAAGTCCTTTGGGTAAAACTTGGGTTTTAGTATGCCTTAAATAGAATTAAAATACTTTTAAAATGTCCTAAGAATTCTAATGTTTGATTCTCAAAAATGAATTGAAAATATGGATTAATTATAAAACCTAAGGATAGCATATAATAGTTATATATTCATGTATACCCCCTTGGGGTTTCTTTTACCCCCACCCTCAAATTCCCAAGTGTTATACTATGGTTTGTTTCATTGGGATCTTCATTTACAGAAACAACATTCAGGATCAGAGACAAATTATGCTGGTCTTCTTAATGTGTAAGATATCTTTACAATTAACTGATCGGCAATAATAGCCACCAGGCTGGCTAGGTCAGCCTCATTTACTAGATTTCTGCCCAGGTCTAAAAAGCTAACCCTAAGGAATGCAAAGTTTCCCTCATTTTCTTCATGTAACTTTTGGAAAATATTGTCACCAGCTAAGGTGATAAATTGGAAAACAGTCTTGTTAAGATGGGAAAGGTCCATGGTGATGGATCATTATTTTAAAAGAGAAGAAAAAAATCATGTGAAAAGGAATAGTGGTTCCTCTTAATGTATAGTATGCCTGTATTATAGTTTTTACAAAATTGTGAACTTGTGTAATAGTATAATAGGAGATATTGTTGAATTTCTAACTGTTTATACGTTTAAATTCATATATGTAATGTTTGTTTTATTGATTACAATCTGAATTTCTAAGAAGCATGTTGACTTTTGCAATAAAGATGCAATATGGAATGGTTCACAATTTGGAAAAAAAAAGATGAAAGTATTACAAATTTAAAAGAATTTGGAAATTTATGAACCATTCCAAAAATTATAACAATCACCAAAAGAGCTGTAATTCTGACTTGTTCTGGAAAGAAAGAAAATGAGTGTGTATGCTTGCTTATGAAAGAGTGAGTAATGGATATATATGAGTGTTTTACGTTGGGTTCATGTATGTGAGAATGTCACGTAGTATGAAGGTGAGTGCGAAGTCGATAGCTGTTAAATATTCAGGAGAATAATTCTTTCAAGAGGGTATAATCTGGAGAAGGGTATTAAAGTGCTCCTTGTAAGTAACCTTTGATAGCCATATTGTTGTAATCATAGATAGGTTTGGTATGCCAGATATAAAGCACAAGAATTTTATGAGAGCAGTTATTTAATGTCTTGAGGATAATCAGTTTGCCTGCCAACAGGAGGAAGGACATTTTCCTTAAATAGAATAGGGAAAAAGGAAGAACATGTGGGAGAGGTGACTTCTAGATGCATCAGTTCTGATGTGATAAAGGTTTGCAGAAATGTAGCAGAAAACTACACCCTAAGAACCACATAGTGATGGGGAAGGGAAGTAAAGCCTGGTGCTCAGGCTCCTGTTTGATTATTTAGAAAATTTCTCTTAAAAAGTTTCCCTTCAAGTAATTATGCGTCATCTGAGGATTTTTCTGTAAGTTTCAGCTTATTCAGGAAAATACTAAAGAATGAAGAGTAGATTTTATTTTCATTCTCATATGATTTGTGGCCAATTTGTTGCTAATAGATCATGAATAATTGTATAAATATTTATAATCATGAGATTTGCAGGGGTGGACATTTTGAACATATTTGTATCTGTTTAGCAGGAACAACTGTTTTACCAAAATGGAGCTCATTAACAGAAAGTACTGGTTTTATTGATGATTTTACTGATTTTGATGTAAATTGTGCTAAAGCCAATGGTAAATTGATTCATGAGTCCTAGCATATTACCTGGACTAGATTAGGTTATGTTACAGTCAATACAAATATGATTGTGTGTCCGTATGTAGGATACTGAATTGTGTAGTCAGACTTGCTTTAGATCAGATGGCACCAACATCTTTTAGGGAACACCTCATTTTGTGTTTACTTTTATTATCAAAGACTTACTTAATGGGCCAAACATCATTGACTCAAAAGAAAAAAAAGGCTAACTTACTACATGCCCTGAATTACCTTCATTTATGCTGAATTGATTTTATTGCTAAGAGATCTTTCAACAGGATCAGGTATCTACCTTTAGGTCACTCTTACCTGTTTTACAGTCAACCTTAGGTTAACAGTAAACCTTCCAGCTTTCTGAGACAGGTGACTTGATACAGGTGAAATGAAGGTCAGAGTAGTGTTTGATGATTTTTTGCAAGATACGTATTTTTGGTGGTGTTAGTGGTTGTGATAGTCTAAAATAAGCATAATCATTACTCTTGCTTTGTGTTTATGTTAAATTATCTTTATTTTTGTGAAAGAGCCTTAATCTTAATAGCCTTTTAGCTTGTTTTGGAAGAAAATAATGGTGTTTTTTTTTTAACACCAGTCTTCTAGCTACTTTATGGAGTTCTACTTTGACTTAGTGATCCATCATTTCTTAATATTTAGAGTTGAGTTTATGGTTTAGCACTTCATTGTTCAAAACTTTTTTACTCAATTCTTTGTAAGAGAATAGAGGTAGAGACAAGCCTTTTCATCATTCAGCCATGTTTCTGTTGATGAAATTCTTAACTTTATAAAAACCTTACAAATGTAAAAATTTGTTACGGTTTTCTAAAGTCCTTGTGATTTCATTTCTTAATCTACTCATAGAGAGCTGTTATTTAAGATGCATATCTCCTAGTTGTGGATTAGTAAGGGATAATACATTCTCAATTTTGTTTCTTGAGGATGATGTGGTCTCAAGATTCAGGGTGCTCACATACTTAGAGTTCTTAGACCAGATGTTGCCTATTTATGTAAATATGTTATTTTGCATAAATTATTGACTGCTGTTTCCTGAACTGTCCTCCAACAAAAGGGTTATTTATTTACTGGAGGATTCAATTCTTTAAACATGTAGAGCCTGTAGGGGGCTCCAAAAGGCAAATTTAGTCCTACAGTGGTGACCAAATCTTTTTCACAGCAATTCTCAATGAAACACTTTTCACATTTAACCTAATATATACATAAACACACAGGGCAAACAAAAGCACAAAACAATTCTTAGGCTTACTACCCAATATACAACTGGTATTTTTATTGTATTTGATAAAAATTCTTTTCTAGACCCACTGCTGGCTTTCATAGTTATAGTTTGGAAAACCAGCCTGTTGAGTTGCAGGATACATACATTTTAAATCACTCTCAACTTCCTTACTGTGACATGGTCAGTAAGTATTTTGAATATAAAATTATGTAGCTGTTTTATGTATATTTTGTTTGGGAAAATGGTCTGTAGATTTAAGTTAGCCTTTAGTCTAAAAAGTGAAATGTGTACATTAACGTCTTAACAAATCACTTGATTTTTTTCTTGAACCTGGTGGTATTTTATAGTTCTTAATTTTAAAAAGACTTAAAACTTGCTGACAGTTTTTGTATTTTTTGTCATTTGTCCTTTTGGGGAGGGGGTAGAATATTTGTGTATTGGTGCTACTTTTTATGCAATTCAAGTTACTTTAAGGAGTTATTTATATATATACATATAAAAGAGCTGTCTATGAAGTCCATAACAGCTACAACTATTTTAAGTCCATAAATCAATAAAAAAATTTTAGCTTAGCTATAAACCATTTGACACAAATCAATTTTGATAGCTGTGAGAAGATTGTACATATTCTGAAATTGTGCCAGTTGAATTTCACTCTTCAAACAAGCACCTCTGTGGTTCATAAATATATTAAACACCTGTAATTTTAAAAGTCACCTTTCCTTACTACTCTACATCTAGATAGTTCTGACTTGTTTCTGCATTCAAATTCTTTTTACTTGTTAATTGTATTTTAGTTAGCACATAATTATGCATAATTATGGGATAAGATGTGTTTCAGTACATGTGTACAGTGTGTAATGGTTTTGTCTAGATATCCCCCCAAAGCCTCATGTGTCCTAGGCTATTTTGGAGGTTGCTGAATCTAAAGTGTGTGATTGATTCATGATGGGGCTAGGCCCAAGGGCACTAGGATTAAGGGCATGAGTGCCACTTGCCCTAAGTAGTCTGAGTAAGATACAAGGAGCAGAAAGACCCTGTTAAGGCCCCCTTGTTACCTTTGCTTTCTTGTGTGCACCATGTTGTTTCTCATCTGTGATACCTGTTTGCCATCCCTGCCTTGGAGCCAGCCAACTATGGACTGAAACCTCTTAAGAACTGTAAGCCAAATAAACTCCTTCCCCTCTCACTTTGGATGTTGGCAATTTTGTCTCAGCAAGGAGAGAAAAGTAACTAACATGTGTATATTGTATATTTATCAAATCAGGATAATTAGTATTTCCATATCTAGCATTTCTTTGTTTGGAAGCTTCAAGATCCTCTCTTCTAATTCTTCATAAAATATAGGGTATTGTGAACTATAGCCACTGTACTGCGAGGTAGAACACTAGAAATTACTCCTGTCTGTGTGGTTTGGTACCCAATATTCTTCCTTACCCCTTCTATCCTTCCTGTCCTCTAGTAATGACTTATTCTACTGTCTTCTACTTTGAGATAAACTTCTTGCGTTCACATACCAGAGAGAACACGTCTTTGGATGGGCTTAACACAGTGTCCTCCAGTTCCATCCATTTTGCTGCAAATGGCAGAATTTCATTTTTTATAGCTACTAATATATTTTATACATATACTATGTTTTTATCCATTCATCATTGATAATGACCTAGATTGACTTCATATCTTGCCTTGTGAAGGATGTTGCAATAAACATTGTCAGTGTAGTTGTTTCTTTGAAATGCTGATTTCATTTCCTTTGGATGTATACCCAGATTTTGATAGCTGGATCATGGTAGATTTAGTCTTTTATTGGGGAACCTCCATACTTTCATTCAGAATGGCTGTACTAATTTACATTCCCACCAACAATGTGTAAGAGTTCTCTTTTTAGGTGAGTGTGGTGGCACACAAGAATCCCAGCACTTGGGAGGCAGAGGCAGGAGGTTCCAAGTTCAAGTACCACTTGGGAAACTTAGACCCTGTCTCAAAATTTAAAAGAGTAAAAATAAAAGAAGGCTGAGAATGTATAAAAGATTCAATTCCCAGTATTGTATTCTCCTCAGTGTTTATCCTCCCTCCCCCTGGTCACATTGTAGATTAAACCCAAGGAGTGCTGAGCTATGTCCCTAACCCTTTTATTTATTTTATTTTGAGACATGATCTTGCTAAATTGCCCAAACTATCCTCAAATTTGGGACCTGAGTAGTTGGGATTACAGGCATGTGCCATCATGCCTTACTTACTATTTTTGCTTTTTTGATAATAGCTATTCTGACTGGGGTGAGATGATAATTTCATTATGGTTTTGATTTGCATTTCCTTAATGACTATTGATTTTTTTCGTATACTTGATAGCCATTTGTATTTCTTTTGAGAAATGCCTATTCAGATCATTTGTTTATTTTAAAATGGGATTTTTTGGTTTCCTTATATGTACTAGATATTAATCCTTTGTCCAGGGAATATTGTGCAAATATTTTTCCCATTCTTCATATCTCTTTACTCTGTTGACAGTTTCTTCTGCTGTGCAGATGTTTTTCAGTTCAACATAATTCCCTGGGTCTACTTTTGCTTCTGTTCCCTATACTTTTGGGGTCTTATCCAAAAAGCCATTACTTACATCAGTGTCCTGAAATGTTTCCTTTAAATTTTCTTCTAGTAGTTTCATAGTTTTAGGTATTGCATCTAGGTCTTTGGTCCATTTTGAATTGATCTTTGTATATGGTAAGAGCTAAGGATCAAGTTCATTTTTTTAACCTATGAATATCAAGTTTTTCCTCCATTTATTGAAGGGGCTCTAACCTTTCTACAATTTATGTCTCTGGTAACTGTTGAAAATCAGTTGACTGTAGATGCCTGGGGTTATTCCTGGAATCTTTATTCTATCCCACTGGTCTAGCCACTTAAATTTAGGCAAGTGTGTAATTTAAATGATTACATTACTGAGTTTTCCAGTTCCTAAAATGTGAGGAGAAAAATTGAGAATAAATCAATGGAAACGTTGCAGTATCTTTGGAAGTCCATAGAAGAAAACCATTAAGTCTGCAAAATAATGAAATGAGTACTTCTCCTTGTACTTTTTAAAAATTTTCTTATAGTTCTTAGGCTATAAAGCCTGACTTCCTGTAATGCCATGGTACCAAACAAATATTTTCAATTAAAGTACTTTCTACTTTCAAACTCCTCATTTTTTTGCGTTTATTTTTGTGGTGCTGGGAATTGAACCCAGGGCTTTCATGCTCAGCTACATCTCAACCCGTTTATTTTTTATTTTGAGAGGGGTTCTTGCTAGGTTGTTTAGGGTGGGCTCAAACTTGAGATCCTCCTGCCTCAGATTCTCAGAGTATTAGGATAACAGATGTGTGTGACCATGACTGGCTCAAACTTAACTTTAAACAAAAAGACTATCATATATTGAATATAGATCGAATGACCCAATTAATAGGCTATGTACTGTACTTTGCATTCTGTGCTTACAGCATTTGAGGAAGGTTCTCTTACATCCTTGTTTAGCTTTGAAAATTGAGTTTTGTAGCAATTAAGTGCTTCACTGAGGTCACACAGCCTATGGTGGTGGGATCAGGATTTGAACGTGGGTCTGACTCCAGAGCGCATGTTCTTAACCTCCGTGCTCAACTGCTTCTAATAAAATGAAATATTGCAAGTCTGTGGAATGTCACTGATCTTTTTTATTAGTGTCTGTCAAACGCTGCCGTTCTGGCTCCATCTATCTCATCTGCCTTGGATTAGAACTAAACTCCCTTGGGGAGCAGCACTGTTTTTAGGTAGAATATTGGAAACCATAGAGAACAGTTTATTTATGCTAATTTGTGGGGAAACATTTTAAAGTAGTAATTTTCTGTGACCTCCATAATGTACAGCCAGCCAATTTGATATATTTCACAATAATTTGGCTATATCATAACATGTTTATTTTATTTTCAATTTTATCTTAAATATTTTCCCTGTGGCAAACTGAATTATGATAATCTTGCAGTATTTCTACCTTGCTGCTTTATGTTTTTCAATATTTCTGGTGCCTTCTTCCTTTTAACCTTGGCATTAAAAAAATCATGTTGTATATAAATAAGATCACATGCTTTAATTTAATGATATTTTCATATAGTATACTGAATTTCCAGACAAAGTGCTGAGAATAGCAGTGTTCATTTATAGTTTATGCCATAGATTTTTTTGAAAGAGTAAGTCTGAATAAGCTGATGTTCATTCATTATTCTGTTTATAGTTATTTGGTTTTATATTTACAGATTATTTTAGACATGCTATTCTAAGACCTTGGGTTTCTAGTTTTTTAACTTTTGGCAACTAGGAAATGCTTACTAACTAGTAATTTTTATGGTAATAATTGTCATCTAGAAAAAGAAAAGAAAGAAGTTGTAATCAGCCTTGAGGGAGAAAGTGCTTTTTGTTCTTTGACAGCCCATGAGAAAACGAGGGATGATTGAGCCTATTGAGGCTCAATGAAGTTTCTAATTCTTGATAAATTTTGTACCATAGGGAATATTTCCAGTATGATAACTATATCAGAGAAATAGCTGAGACAGAAGAGAATGATTATAACATTCTGCTGGTAACACAGAACATGTCTTTAGAAAGGTAATTTTCCCTAAAAAATAAAACTGAATTATGTCATGTGTTTTAAAAAGTATTTCTATCATTGAATGCTTAAAAATAACCATGCATGTTGTTATTAAAAACTTATCAACATATTTTGCTCCAGAATACTAGAGGGAAATTTTTTATATAGAGAACTTAATTTCTTAGTTACAGCTTTATTTTTTGAAATTTTTCCACTTTAAATAACTTTAAAGCACTTCTGCTCCTGTGATTTATTTAAATCCTAATAAATTATACATTTTCCACTTTAGCCATTCATGTGAAAATTATTTGGAGTCAATGAAATGGTGCTGTGTGGTCTTCTGAGGCCGTGAGTATGTCAAAGAAGTTTAATTCACTCTTAGTTTTACATTTTCAAGTGAATATTACTGATAAATCAGATAAAGCTGAAGAAAAAGTCTTTAAAGATTTAAATAAAATTATTAAAATCTACTTAAGAGTGAAAACTTATGTAAGAACATTTTATGGAAGACTTCTGTGCTGAGTTAATATTTTTAGAAAGCTTTTTATGAGTTGTAGATATATCAATTCCTCAGAAATGACTATACCTAGAAAAAATAGAAGAATCTATCTGAACATTCAGAAATGCACACAAAACTTTGAACATTGTCTATAAAAATAGCTATTTAGCTTTTATTTTTCATGATACTAGGGACTGAATGAGGGCCTTTGCAATGAGCTGCATCCCCAGGGCTTTTTATTATTTTTTTCCTTTGAGACAAGGCCTCACTTAGTCCCTGAGTTGAGCTTGAGCTTGCAGTCCTCCTACCTCAGCCTCCCAGAGTGCTGGCATTACAGGCATGCATCACCACACTCGGCTTACCAAGTTATCTTGTCTCATGTTTTCAACCCTGGAGGATTACCTTCTTATTTTGAGGTTTTTGATCATTTTTACTGGGGATAGTTTTGTATCTCATAGACCTTAGCAGAGTTGGTTAAAATAGGTTTTCCTTTCTTTGTGGACTACATGTCTCAGAATCCATGGAAAATCTGCACACTTAAAATAAAGGAAAAGCTACCAGGTGTGGTGGTACTTGGGAGGCTAAGGCAGAAGGATACAAGAGAATTTGAGGCCAGTCTGGGCTACACAGTGAGTTGAAGGCCAGCCTAAACCACATAGCAAGACCCTGTTTCAAAACAACAAAACCAACCAAACAAAATAGAAGAAAAGTAGCTGGGCATGGTGGTGCACATGCCTGTGATCCCATCAAAGGATCATGAGTTCAAGACAAGCTTGGACTATGGAGCAAGACTTGATTTCAAAAAAAACAAAAACTACCCCCCTCCAAAAAAGGTGTGTGGGGGGCAAAATGAATTTTGCTTATGTTTAGCATTTTAATTTATTTTTTGAGACAGGGTCTTGCTATGTAGTACATGCTGGCCTTGAACTCGTGGCTATCCTGCCGCTTTATAAACATGTACCATTTTTAATAGTGCTTTTAATGTCATTGTTCTCTGCCTGAGAATGGAATTGCAAGCAGAACCTGGGAGCCCTAGATCTACCCCAGGCAGCTCCTTCCACAACTCGGCATCCTCAGCCACAATGGCCAGCAGAGCCCCAGTGTGATGATGAAAATAACACTGCCATCTCACTGCTCTATACCAAGTGCTTTTCAACCACTATTACTTCATGCTTTTAACAACTCTATGACATGGGTTATTTCTCCTTTTTTGTACAAGTGAGAACAGGCATAGAAAGGTTATGTCATAGTCTGATGGCAAAGCTAAAAGTTAAAGCCCTACTACACTTATGTCCAGTAGGACTTTGAGCCATTGCTTGATGATGTGTTCACATTTCAATTCTTACTGCTTGTGTGAGCTGGGATTACCTTAGTCTTTTGAAGGCTCAGTTTAGTCATATAAAATGAGTATTTTAATAATATTGCTAGTCATTTAATGTTAACAGGATTGCATTGAGCATTAAATGAGATGATATCACTGAGAATATTTTGTGGAATGTGCATCACCATTAGCAGATCATCTAGGTTTCATCATATTGTCTGAATGGAGTTACTTTATTTTTTTGGTACCGCGGATCGAACCCAGGACCTTGTGCTTTTGAGGCAAGTGGCAGAACCACTGAGCTAAATCCCTGGTCCCACGAGTGGAGTTATTTTCAGGTACAATTGAATCTCCTACCTGTGTTGGAGAACACTTCATACCTGAGTTTGCACCTTTATATTTCTTTATTTTTAAAATTGTGTTAGTATATGTTTGCAGTTCATGCAGTTTACAGTCATCTTGGGGAGTGGTTACATGTACATTCTGCCCCTTGTTTCTTTTTTGTTTTTATCCCTTTCCTCCTCTCCTCCTCCCTCCCTCCTCCAGTTCCCCTATCCCATTTTTCATTTTTTTTTTAAGATGGCTAAAACATTTTATTTTCCCAGCAGTGATCACATACAAGTTCAGAATTCACATAGAAGTCATTTGATCAGTTTCCAAGTGGAACACATTCATTCCAAGGCTTCCATGTCTTCAGCACCACCACAATCTCTTTGTTCTTCCTGGCAGACTTTCCTTTTCAATATGCATTTTTAAAAGCATTTTAGTGTTAGCTGGGCATAGTGGCACACTCCTGTAATCCTAGCACTCTGAGAGGCTGAGGCAGGAGGATCACAAGTTCAAGCCCAGCCTCAGTGACTTAGTGAGACCCTGTCTTATAGTTTTTAAAAATGGGGTGTGGGAGGGGCCGATATAACCCGTTGTGAAGGCCCTGGGTTTAATTCCCCCTACTGCAAAAAGTAAAATAGAAAAGCAGTTCAATGCTAACTCCTACTGGTTTGGCTCATGGGATGTTGATATGTAGAGTGGGGTAGATCACATAAAGCATCATTCCTGGACCCTGTTTCCTGATACCCAAAGATCAGGCCTCTGGGTCTTGTATCTCAGGGACAATCTTAACTGCATTGATGATCAATGGAGAGGGAGGGGACATTACTTGGCTCAGATCTCTCAATGGAAATTCTGCCACCTCTGGTTATGTTCACATAGGCTAGGAGAACCCCTTCCTACAGGATGACACTGTTCGCTTACCAGAAATTGCCATGGAATGGAACTATCATCTGGTTTGGCACATTTCTGAGTTCTCTGTGGACCCCAGGGGAGGAGGCAGGATCCTTCCTAGAGGCCACGGCCTGTGTGCTGGGTAAAGTAGACAAGCACCCTTAAAACATACAAGCACCCTCTCCCCTGAGCCTGAGGAATCAGTGTCACCTCCTCTGAGGAGAACTGCCCAGCCCAGGCCATACTACAGTCACCATTCTCTGCCTTTCAGATTTGTCCCTTTGGACCATTAAACTAAAACACAGCACTCCCTCCTCCCCCCAACCCAGTCTTTTCTCTTTCATTCCCCCTCCCCTCCCTTAACCATTGCACTTTTCCCATTCTGCTTAGGGGCTACATCACACCTTAGCAAAAGCCAAGCTATACTGCTCTGGCTTCTTCCCACATTGCCGAGCAATGATAGCCAAATACAGCATGAGGAGGGCCACCCAATAGCAGCCATAGAGGGTGGCCCCAGAGACAAGGAAGGCTAGCTCAGTCTCGCTGAACAAGTCCTGGCAATAAGCTGTGTTAAGCCAGGCCCCCAGGAAGAACTGCCACCCAGATGGACACAAGGGTGAGGCCAATGAAGTTCACCACAATGGTTTTTCGGCCTGAAGTGCCCCAGCCAGACTTGTTAATGGTAGCAATGGCAAAGATCTTGGCTGGCAGGAAGCTGGACATACAGAGAAGGGAATACAGGGACATGAAGATCATCTCTGCATTGGCTGGGAGGAAGCAGGCATAGGTAGTCTTGATAATGCCCACCAGCAGAAAGAGCAGAATGTTCCAGATGCAGCCTGGGTAGAAAAACTGAATGACTATAGAAATGAGGAAGAATGGGAAGAAACCTGTGACCACTGATTCGTAGGTCATCCAGAGGTGGTGCTTATGGAACCACAGAGAATTGTAGAGCCACTCCCGGAAGTAAGACTTGCTCCAGCGAGTTTGCTGGTTTAGCCATCGGAGGTACTTAGTGGGGATCTCTGTGAGGCACTTGGAGCGCGCTGTATACTTAGTCCAGTAGCCAAGGCTCAGGACTTGGTTGGTAAGGTGCTGGTCATCCCCAAAGCTGCACTTGCTGCCTAGGAACTTCTGATGGTACCAGTCCTCCAGGAATTGCTGGAGGAGGCTGTTGCGGTACATGCCCAAGGGCCCACTAATACACTGCACACAGCCGAAGTAGGACTGGCAGGCTCGCTCCATGTTGAAGGCCATCCAGTACCGCACACTGCTCAGGAAGGAGATCCGTGAGTCATATTTGTTGATGATTTGAACACCTCCCGCGACTCCCCCTACTTGGCTATCCTCCTCCAGGACTCAAAGCATCTGGATGGTGCAGGCTGGGTCCAGCACAGCGTCAGAGTCGCAGACCTGGATGTAGTCCACTGAGTCGCCAAGGGCCTTGAAGGCTGTGTACATGACCTTGAGCTTTCCTCCCCACTTCTGAATGACACATGAGAAGGTGCTGGTCTGCACCACCGCCTGCACACGCTCCATGCCCTCCTGCAGGCTGGTCTCCGTCTCACCCTCACCCACCTCATGGAAGTTGCTGTGCCACACAAAGAAGCTGGCTTGATCAATGCCCCCAAGCACCTCATGGAAGATGTCCAGCATGTAGGCGTCCTCCTAGCGATTGCCATCCACCATCATGACCACCTTGAGGACAGGAAAGGCAATGCTCTGGGCTGAATGCAGGCACTTTCGCAAGTAGTCAAGGTCCTCCTGGTAGGCGGCAATGCAGAGCGCCACAGCTCCGTGCCTGGAGCAAGGCAGCTTCAGCGGCTGCCCTGCCCTGCACATGCGCCGATGCTCCAGGAAGGTGAACAGGCTCTGGATGAGCAGGTGCGGGCCCAGGATGGCACCATACAGGCCGAAGGACAGGTAGTGCTTTTCTGTATGGATAAACCTGTAGCCTGTCACGTAGGCTGCCAGGATGCCACCCAGTACTGCCAGGGCAAACAGGCTGGTGCCCACCACACGCAGGGCTGTCATCAGCTGCACCGGCATCCTACAAAACGAGAGAGCCGGACAAACCTTCTCTGGACTACTGCACAGCAAGGGGCTGTTCGCTGGACAGAGGACGCCCTAAAACCAAGGCAGCAGAACCTTCAGTTCATAGAGGTTTCAGTCCAAAATCAGCTGGCTCCACGGCAGGGTGGCACACTTCTGAGGGGCATCAGAGGAGAAACAACTCATGGCACCCACACAGTAGCAAAAGCAACAAAAGGGTGCATTTTTCATTCTTGTTGATATTATTTGTCTTAGCTCATGTAATGCCAAATAATGTTTACATTAATTGAGATTATTAGGTTCCTAAACATGGCATATCTTTATTGTACTTATTTCTATTTCCCTTCCTCCTCACTCCTTGAGCTTTTTCCCTTGGACCACTTCCCTACTGCAAGAGATCCATCCCTTGTTCCTTCTATCCATCCTTTATCATTCTCTTTGCTTGTACTTTGCCTCACTCATATAGGAGATACCATATACTATATGGTATTTAAGTTTGTGTGTCTAGTATATTTCATTCAACATTATATTTTCTAGGTGCATCCATTTTCCCACAAATGTGTCAAATTTGTCATTCTTTACAGCCAAGTAGCATCCCACTATATATAGATATCACATTTTCTTTATCCTATCATCTGTTGATGGTTATACAGGCTGCTTCCAGGATTTAGCTGTCACATTGCTATAAACTTGTATGCATGTATTGCTGTAGTATGATGACTTAAGCTCCTTGGGGAAGATACCAAGCAGGGAGATACTGGGTCATATGAAATTTCTAATTTCAGTTCTTTAAGAAATCTCCATACAGATCTCCATAATGGTTGTACTAGTTTATGTTCCCACCAACACTGGAGGGTTCCTTTTTCACCACAGCCATGCCAGCATTTTTTTTTTTTTTTTTGGTACCAGGGATCGAACTTGGGTCCTTGCGTTTGTGCAGCAGGCAGTGAAACCACTGAGCTAAGTTCGCAGCCCCTGCCAGCATTTTTTATTGCTTGATTTCTTAACGATTGCCATTCTTTCCAGAGTAAGGTGAAATCTTAGTGTTGTTTTAATTTGCACTTCTCTAATGGCCAGAGATGTTGAACATTTTTTCATATATTTGTTGACCATTTGTATTTCTTCCTCTGAAGTGTCTGTTCATTTCTCTTGCCCATTTCTTGACTGTGTACTTCAATAATCAATTAGATGTAGACATCTAGACTCCAGGTAACAACATTTTCTAATCCTTAGCAAGTGTAAGTACACATTACATGCAGCTGTGAGGCGAGCTCAATACAGTATGTTGCCAGGCTTACAAGTCACCTACCACAGCTGCTGGAAGGCCTCCCTTTCCTGACTAGAATTTCCTCTTACCAGTTTTCCTTGTATCATGTGAATGCATAACTGTTTCCCCAGTCTTGAGCACTTGGATTTGGATATTTATTAATAGTCATGGCTCAGGAACATCCTTACTGACCTTTCTGTTGTGTACCTTATGATCTGTTCCAGCCTAACAAATCCTTTAGAGTGAATCTCTTAGTTATGTACAATAAGATTTTTCCTTGTCTCAATTCTGTGAGGTGTATATACTTGCATATAAAAAGGCAGCCAAAGATTGTGCTTCAGGGTATGACCAAGGGAAAGCCATAATAGAAAAATTGGTGAAACTTTTCTGTAGAGAATAGATTTGTTTGGGAGACACCAGAATTGCTATTGAATAGGTGTATTGTTATTACAAAGTCTATGAAATAATTGCACAACTCATTTATGGGATTTGTAATGAAAATATTTTAAACATTCACATGGAAAGTAAACATATACTTTGTTGAGAAGGGATAGTTCTTAACTGGGCTTGCTCTCTCTCCCTCCACTTCTAACAGACCTGTGTTAAAGTGACCAGAGGGACACTTTTACATTTGTGAGACTGTTTATCTATCTCTATTTTATACTTCCTTTGGACATTTCCTCTTACTCAAAAACTGTACACGTTTTTTTTTAATAACAGGTTTTATGTACCAAAGGATTCCTCTTTAGAAATAAAGGAGGTTGTGGCAACACTTTTCCCTCAGAGAGGAGCCAGCGGCACTATGTGTAATTCACAGGGAGTCCCTCTTTTTGTTTTCTGCTTTATTTTTTTTCTTATTGTTGGAATAATTATCTTAATGTAACTACCCAGAAGCCAGAGGCAAAGTAGCACTTAGAATTTAAAATCAAAACAGATAGCAGGTGTGAAATTTTTTATAATTTTTTTTTATCTGAACTAGATCTGATATTAGATTGAGGGACTTTTTCCACCGAAAATTAATGTGACCTGTGGAATTCATTCTAATATTAAATTGTAACCTAAAAGGGTAAGCCTCTGCAGAAAATAATAATAATAACAACAACAACAACAACAATAATAATAAACCTATCTTACAATTGACACTTTTTTCCTGGCAACAAACCCAAGGATTATGTAATTATTCAGATCTTTACTTTGTTACAGTACTTTCCACTGTGTAAGCACAAATTACATGAAAGTTTATGGCAATCATGTAAGAAAAGATAATATGCTGTTGCCACTCCATGCATTAGTAATAATGCTAAAAAGCAGCTTGGAGAATTTATGAAGAACTACCACCATTGCATCGTGTCAGGAACAAAGGAGTGTCACCTACACATGTGTTTCAGGAACCTAGTAAATTGCGTAAACACGGAGGATAGATAATCCTTGGCATTTCCCCCCATACATGTTGATTCTGTATAACTTTAGCAGCTCAAATTTTTATGAGAATCTCCTTCCTCTGAGCAATCAGAAGTTGGTAACACTGTGAAGAAGAGAAATGCTGGAATAACTAATTTTCTGCCTTTCACCACCTGATTTAATTGCTATTTCAAGACACTCTGTGGAAATTTAAGTAATAAATGCAATTTTACATGTTGCTTTTTTTTTTTTGGTACCGGGGATTGAACTCGGGTCCTTGAGCTTGCACAGCAGGCAACGAAACCACTTAGCTAAATCTCCAGCCCTACATGTTGCTTTTTAAAGGTGATAATATTTGTCTTAAAGTAAAAATACTTGAACAGAATTTTGTGAGGATCAGTTCAGTTTTCAGTGGTGTGGAAATCATAATTTTAAATATATGCATAAGGAAATTAGAAACTTTAGCTATAATGTGGCACAAAACACATAATCACCATTTTGGGAAGTCATCTTCACTCCATCTACTTTAATATTTATTTATTTATTTATTTATTTATTTATTTATTTATTTATTTGTACTGGGGATCGAACTCGGGTCCTTGCACTTGTGCAGCAGGTGGTGAAACCACTGAGCTAAATCTCCGGCCCCACTTTTATTTTTATTGCTTACAAAGTGTAATTCTACTTCAGTTTAATTGTATTCAGTTCTGTGAGAGCTTGTTGGTTTTTTCTTTTTTTTTTCTTTTTTTATTGATGCATATTAGCAGTACAGAATGATGAGATATGTTATGGTATACTGGTACATGATAAAGTTTATGTGCTTTTACAGACTGCATAGTAACTAAGCATGTCCTGCATGTTCAAAATGTGTGGAGAGGGAATAGAAAAGCAGTCAGTTGTGGGTAGAAAGAACTCCATGCAACGTTGCCATACAGCTAAGCAGCTTTTGGAATTCAGTTGTTCTGTGTACAGAAAACCGTGCCAGTCACATGGCCTGACAGGTTGTGTTGTTTAATAAAACATAGAAGTGACACAGAAAGCTTTGGCTGCACATTGGCTTTTGTTCTGTTAGTACAGCTAGTGGCATGCATGCTTTGCCCAGCCCCTGTGTATTTTTCTCACATTTGGACAAATGAGCTAATGTGCTACTTCCAGAGTGCATAGCTGTAGTTAATAGGCTCTGTTCTCTGTGGTATTTCTAATTTAATTTCCCAACCTAACAACTGCTTCATGAGGAGTGTGTACATAGGAGTGAGTAAAAAGCAGAGGGTGAGTGGATACTAAAAGAATCTGTTGTTCTTGTGTTGTTTCATGTTTATTAACTCTAGGGCAGTGGTGGCAAACCTATGGCATGGCATGCCTGCTGCACCAGGCTGTTTGTATCATTGAAAACTCTAAAAGGTTCACCATCATTGCTCTAGGATATCCCATGAATCTTCCCTGAAGCCATCCCAGGTGAGTAGGAACAGAGGAGAAGGAGGTGGATTTGGAGTAAGGATGGACTCATGCCAGTGAAAGGGCCTTACTTGAAAGATAAGATAGTCATACCTGTCCATAGGAGCATATGCTGATGGTCTCTCATACCCAGAGCAGGTGCTGCCTGCCCTGCTCAGTGGGGATGGTGTAATTGTGTGAGCAGTATGGTGTCATGACTAGCTACTGAAAATACTACCCCCACTTTTTTCAAGTAAGTAAAGCAATATTTCAACACCCTTATTAGCGGCCCATCAGGGGCAGGCACTCTAGAATCCTGCAGAGATTGCACAGGATGCTGGTTTATGCTCTAGCAGTGTAATTCCCTCTCCTCTCCATGCAGGAGAGCATTAGAGAATGTAAGGGAGAGAGTGACTTTATTGCAGGGGACAGCCTCAAATCCACCCTCACTTACGACAGCAGATCTTTCATAAACACTGACACTCTAGATCAAATGTCACAGGATATTGCGAATCACTGCCTTGGAACAGCAGCTCTGAAATCTGCCTGGACACTAGTGGGTTCCTAGGAAACTTTTAAAAAATATTGGTTACTGGCCGGGGGATTTAGCTCAGTGGTTTTGCCTCCTGCTGCGCAAGCACAAGGACGGGAGTTCGATCCCCAGTACCAAAAAAAAATATTGGTTACTGAACCCAGCTCTGAAGATTTTACTTCAGTAGTATAAGACAGGGAGGGGCTTGAGTACATGTACATATACAAGTATATGTACATTCTCTCTCTCTCTCCTCTCTCTCTTTCTCTCTCCCCTCTGTATTTATAATTATATACTTTTTAGAATTTCCCTGAAATGATTCTGGCACGTGGCACGGGAAGTGCTTCCTTAGATCATATATTTGTGACACATAATTCAGTAGGTAGGACATAGATGACCTTTTAACAATGGGGTAAAGATGCACTCACTGTGACATTTTGGATATAACATCTGAGCTCCACAGGTGCCAATGAAGGGATCTAATCCCCAGTCTCAGGTGTGGTTGGGAGCAGGGGAAAAAGGACAGGGTTAGCAAACTGTCCCCTGTGGCCCTCATTCTCATCACCACATTGAAACTACCCACCCTGCAGGTTGCCTTAGAGCATGAAGGAGACTGTGTTCCAAAGGACTGTGGGACACATTGTGACTGGGAGATAAGGGGGAGACTGTAACTGTCCTTCCATCATGAAACCTAAAGTGATATAAAGTGTGAATTTTATGTAAAAATACCCAGTACTGTCCTTCTCACAAATTGACCACAATCGGACTATCTTGATAATAACTCACAAAAACAGAGCACATATTTTGGGCTCTGCTAAGAACTCATTGTATAACAAGAGGGTACATTTATCCCATTTTTTTTTTTGGTACCGGGGATCGAACTTGGGTCCTTATGCTTTCGAGGCAGGCGCCAGAACCACTGAGCTAAATCCCCAGCCCCTACTTATCCCATTTTGCCAACAAGGAATTTGAAGTATTGAGAGGTTAACTGCCCATTTCACAAAACTAGTAAGCGGTAGAGCCGAGATTTAAATCTAGAAGATCCAGCCCTCAGAAGCTCCATACTGCTAAGCACAAAACTATGGGATGGGAGGAGGCTGTTTTAACAACAATGTTGGTGACTCAAAAAGAAACCAACAAGGCTGGTGATTTAGCTCAGTGGCACCGCGCCTGCCTTGCAAGTGCAAGGTCCTGAGTTTGGTCCCTGGTACCAAAAAAACCCCAGATTTTATTCTGGTTAAATGTGTATGAAGACCAAAAATGAAGGTGTAGATAATTTTGAGTTTGTATGTGATGATATTAAAATTTACAAAATTACCATACATTTAACATCTATGAAAGAAACTGCTTTTAGAATATTTCTGGAAATTGGGCACTTTCTAAATGCTGATTAAAAGAGTAACAGTCTAATTCTTTTCATTTGCTAGCATTTTAGTCTCCATAAATTCAACTCCTACTATTATGGCTTAATATAATATTTCAACATAGAAAATCTCAAAAAGAACTTGTTCTGACAATATTACTGTGCCTTGCAGTTAGAACAAGTATTGTCTTAGGACAGTGGTTCATTCACTGTTATTTTCTGCAGCCACTATCCATACACAGTTTTCTCTCTGCGCTTCTTTTACACTCACTCTATTCTTCAGGAGTGTCTTTATGAAGATATATCTGTTTAGCTTTGGTGATTAGCAGAAACATTAGCAGACCTACTGCTTCAGAGCATAAATAATTAATGGATGTTTCTCATTAATTTCTTCTGAAACTGACTCTTGTTAGACTACAGTTAGATATATTTCTTGAATTAAGAACAGATATAAGGAGCAAGAACTCTCTATTTTGAAAATAGACCATTCACTTTTGAGGGAAAATTATGACATTTGAGTCCATCAGGGACAATAAAAGAAGATCTATTTTAATAAGATGTGCCACATGTCTTTTGTTTGCTAAGGGCCTTGCATCACAAGGTATCTGTTTGGCAATCTGTTTCTCTAATTTTCCACACAAGCCCGCCTCTTATCCCAAACCCAACAGTCCCTCCAACTCCTGCATGTGACCTGCTCCCTCTTTTTGCTTGGTAAAACAGCCCCACTTCTCTGCCTGCTGGGGGTATCTTCCAAGTTGATACATACAGTGGAAACCTTATCCCAGTTTCATTTTTTAGTTCCCACCCTCTATGTATTAAAATGTCTCTTATAAATAAGCTGTTCCAATTAATGGGAAGGCAATAAAAGTACAGTTTCTGAGGCAAATAGCCCAGTGAAATACTTCCCTGAGGGCTTTAGCCTAATTAATAGTTAGATTTCCTTCTGTGAAAAGAAGTGTACACCAGAGTTTGCCTGGTTCTGACACCCAGAGTAGGCAAAACTCATCCTCACACATCATCAGCATAACCTCTTGGTCTTCCAAGGATGCAAGAAATTATTCAGCCTAAACTGGGCTGCACTTCACCCACTAAAGGCAAATTATAGCTAGCTTAAAAACAAAACAGAAAACTAGTAGAATAAGCTTTTTATTCAAAAGTGGTTGCCTCAAACATAGTGCTAATGTGTGAGTCCCATATGGCTGACCTACAATTCTCAGTAGTGGCAACCAGTGCAGGAAAAAGGAGCTGCAATTCTTGGAGGTTTTCTTAGCCATGCTGCTTCCTGAAGGTTGATCCCAAGGTAACAATGCCAGATATTAAGGGAAAAAATGTGTGTGTCAACCAGAAAGACAGCAAGAGAAGATTAATTGAATAAATTATAGGATAACAATTCAGCTAAATAGACCCCACACATTATAAACAATATTGTCATAATAAAAACAGCTGTTTAGACCATGTCAAGCATAGTGTTAAATAATAATTTTAAAGAATTTTTAAATGTGTCATTGCATTTTAAAATCTTTTTTAATTTAAAATTTTATTAGTACATGCCTGCAGTACATAATGATTACATTCATCATGGAAGCTGGTACATGTCTTACGTATCTTAAATCTTTTTATTTCCCTTTTCCCTCCATCTCTTGGTCCTCTTCCCATTTGCAAAATCTGTCTCCCTGTTTTCTGTTATTTAACTTTTATTTTACTCTTTAAAGTATTTATATTTGGGTTTTTCATATAAGAGAAACCATGTGATATTTAAGGTGCTGTGTCTGATTTATTTCACTCAACATTATTGTCTCAGGGTACAAGCACAATCATCCTTAAAGTTTATATTATTATACTGATTTTACAGATAATAAAACTAAAGTATAGAGAGTGACTTGCTCAGGATCACACAGAAGATATAGCACAACTGGGCTATGAATTCAAGCAATAGGAAATTTTAAAAATTGGCAAATGAATTGAGAAAGGAGAAAATGACATCATGAAACTGATTATCCACCAAGTTCTCATTTTCATTTTTTTTTAAAAGAGATAATTTTCTTCTTTTACTAGTGATCATATATCTTCTTTTCATTTTTCTAATCAGAAGAAATCCTTTATATTTGAAATAAAGTGTGTTGAGTTATATTCGGTATAAAACACATTGGCCATTTATATGACTACACCACGATGTCTTAGTGTCATTGATGTCAAGTAGACATTCTTTCTCTAGAGATTGCTGTCGAAACTCAGAAGAGCAGACAACTTGTGAAAAAAAACTCGGAAAAAAACATAAAGTCCCGGTTTGCTGTTAATTTTTTCCCACTCTAATTTAGAATTGAGGCATAAAGAAAACACTAGGCCTTGACTCTTTTATGTCTAACCAGCTGCAATGTGCCCTGCAAGCTGAGGCTGGGGCCTGTATGGCAAGTTAAGTGAAGGTATACAAAAGGAAAAGAGCACACTAGAGCACTCCCAACTCAATCTCAATATTGGTTTCTTTAATAAATGGAGCCATAAAGTTGTATTGAAGTGAATATACATTATTAGTATCGCTTACCATGTTTATGATCCACTCCACATCAAAGTGACATAAAAAAGCAGAGTTAGTACCAATTAATATCCAATCGCTCATCAAACTTTAATTTGTATTTGCTTTCCCCTGATTGATACATCTTTTATAACTGAAAGGCTCCATCTCTTTATAACATATGCTATCATTCAAGCCCACTTGTTTTAATCACTCTGCAAACCAGCATGAAATTGTCTAATAATTCACCCAGGTTTTGTCACAAGTGCCTGAAGTTACAGCAGTCTTTCAAAAGGAGCATCAGTCTTCCTCAGAACGTTGGGTATTATTAAAACAACGGATCAGATCCCTGCCTAGGAAGCAATCTCGTCTGATTGATTAATAAAATACTGAGTCTTCAGAGGTATGACATTTATTTCTTTTTTCACCCTCTGGTTTGGATTTTGGTAGTGCAGCTGCAGAATAGGGTTAATAGCTGTAGGACTGTTGGTACAGGCTTTGAAGGAGAGATGTTACCTGTGACATGGCCCTGCAAGAGCAATTCACAGAGGTTACTCATCCACAGCCAGTGCTGATTTGGATCAGACATATGGTAAAACAGACAAAGAAACAAAAATACTGATATCTTTCATGTTACCCTGCTTAGGGCTTCTATAGATAGTGACTTTAGAATCATCCAAGAGTCTTCCTTTTGTTTAGCTGTTCCAACAACTTGAAGATCTCCAGGGTACCCAGGGAAAGACTTCCAATGTCCTAGGACCTTCCCCACCCTTCAGAATAGAGTATGTCTCCTCAGAAGTCCAGGCCACTTCTGTATTCTAAAGGGGCCTAATGTATCAAAATGGAACTATGAAATTGGCATAATCTAGAATGTCACCTTAAATAATGTAAATGCTTTTAGCATTTAAAGAAAAGGAAGAATAATCAGGAGGAAAAAGAAGAATGACAGTGATTTTAAGTATAACAGCATTTGGAGAAAAATGTAAAAATGGTCTAAAGGTCATGATATAGAAAGACCCTTTAAAATATACAAGTGGCCTGGACCTCTGAGAAGATGTGCTTTATCTTTGAAAAGGTGTTGGAAGCCTTTCCCTGGGTGCCAGGAATCCCCTCTGGTGCCTCACAGACTTTCAAGCTGTTGCAACAGCTAAACAAAATGAAGATATAGATGATTCCAAAGTCACTGACTCCAGCTGGGCAGTGATTCCACTGCCTGCCCCACAAGCACAAGGAACTGAGTTTGATCCCTGGTACACCCCCCCCCCAAAAAGAAAAGAAATCTTGTTCTAATCAAAGGAATAAGGGTCAGAAGGGAAAAGAAGAAGAAGGATTTTAAGTATAACCACATTTGGAGAAAAAAATCTTAAAAAGTCTTAAGGCCTTGCTCCAAAGAACCCAAGCCAGTGCCTGCATAGATCCACAGCCCTAGTGAGCTTTGCATGGGACAGAGATGGGCAATGCTGCCTGTGAGCAGGTGGACGCAGATATGGAGCTCATGTGAGCCTTTGAACTATTTTAGTGTATAGACAAACCACCTCAAAGTGTGTTTTCTTTACCAAGACTCAAATGAGGAAGGACTTGGATGAAGAGTATGATCCCACTGCCAGTTTTGCTTTCCCTCCTACCATTGGTGTCTGGACAAGGCGAACTGAGAGTGTGCAAACCAACGGGAGGATCTCACTCCCTCTCCCAACTACACAACAATGCTGAGTGGCAAGAGCAAATCCTGCCTGGAGACTTACTTTCAAATCCTCACTCTGCACCTTCTTGTTGTGAAATGCTGGCTATGTTATGAAAGTTCTGAGCTGCAATTTGCTAAGTTATAGATGCAGGATAAAAACAACACCTTTCTTTCCATAGGATTGTTACAAGGATTAAATGAGATCGCCCTCGAAAAGCACAAGGCACAGTGCCTGGCACAGCATAAATACTCAATAAGTACAATTAGGTACAGTATTATTTAAAGAAAACTTTTGCTTGCTGGGCTCAAGGGTATAGAGCCAGGAAGATAAAGGAGAAGGGAGCTGGACTCTGCTACCTACCAGGACAGTCAGTCCAGTGTTGGAAGAGACATTATATTATCCCACATGACCCAAAGGATAGCATTCACTTTATTTGTTAAATCATGAAAGATTTCAGACTTCTCATAAAGTTTAGGGAAGAAAAGTACCCATTATTCAACTTAAGAAATAAAGTATTATGAACAATAAAACCCCACACATCTATTAAAATGAATGAACTAGAGCCATGTGGATAAATCTCAAAAACACATGGCTAATCAAAAAGAGCAAGTGGCAGTAGGATGCATACAATATGATGCCATTTATATCAAGTTTATAAACTTGCACAATGATGCTATGTGTGAATTGTTTAGTGATGCATGCAAAGGTAGTAAAAGTGTCGAGATATGTAGGGGAATGATAACCAATGCTTTGAATGATGGGAGTCCTTTATTTCTCAGGTGACCTGGCTTTGTTCTCAGCAGGGCCTAGGTCAGAAGCTCCCTTCCCTGCTGTCTTTACACAGATGTTAGCCCTGTGGAGACAGAACTCCAGGCAAGTAGTATTAAAAACACTGAAAGCAAAATTCTTCCTTTGAATGTATTCAGCTCCCATTAAAGTCCAGGGGCGCTCTTTCTGCAGGCCTCAGTCTCTTTTTTGACTCCGCGGTGCCTCCTGCACATCATGACGTGACACATTCAACCTGAATTCTGAAGGTTGGATGTATCATAAAAGCAGCCAACCAACAGCATAAATGTATATGAAATGAAATCAATAAAAAGTGTCTTTTTCCCCCTCTATTGAAGATAGTCCTGGGAGGGTACATCACAGGAGCTGGGATAGTGCTAGGGAGATGGTAACAGCAATGATGAAGGCAGGCAGGAGGGAGGGAGGGGGTGGACAAGGGGCAAAGCGGGGCGGGCTGGGGAGTCGATGTTAGCATTCACTGTGTGAGCCAGGCTTTAATGAAAAATGTCCTTCCTTTCCCTGCGTCACTTTAAAAAAATCAATTATCAATGCTTATGTGATGAAATAGCAATTTCTGTTTTATTCATTCCTCTTTATCCTAAGAATTACTCCTGAGATCACAAGGATTTCTTTTGCAAAAGTTGATAGAAGATTGTAAGTTTATAATAAGATTAAAAACTGAAATCGGGCAGAGAGAAATGGCTTTGTTCATACATTTTTCCCGCTAAAAGCAAAGAGGAGCTTTTTTATTTCATGATGATAAAATGCCAGGCATTGCAATGAGTCCTTTGTGTCAGTGATTTCATCTATTCCTCGTGATAAATGGAAGGTGGCACTGTGGAACTTATGTGAAACCAGAGGTGCAGTGTAACCCCGGGACTCAGGGAGCCAGACTTTAAAAACTGTGCTATTATCTATCACCACACAGAACACCCACCCTCCCTGCAACTCATGCTGGTGTATGTAAGTAAGTGTTCTGTGTTTAAAACAAGGTAATTCTCAAAATGTACTTAAACTTTATTGTACCACCCTCCTACTGGCAGGGCTTTGGAAATTACTAGTGTGACCCACTCTATCGTAAAGCTTGCATTAAAAGTGATGATGTGGTTTAGTAGTTGAAACCTTAGACTGAAACTGGGACTTCTTCTCTAATTCCCTCTTTTGCTTTAAACCTCACTATAGCATTCATTGTGCCTTTTGCCTCCATTACTTTTTTAAATTTTTATTTTTTATTAGTACATGTTTGCAGTACATAATAATTACGTGCACTGTGGGGAGTTGGTACATGTACATAACACATCTTCATTCTTTTTATTTTTTAAAAAATTAATTAATGTATTAATTTTTTTTGTACCAGCTATCAAACTTGGGATCTTGTGCTTTTGAGGCAGGCAGCGGAACCACTGAGCTAAATTCCTGGCCTTTCATTCTTTTTACCTTCCCTTTCCCTCTCTGCTGTTCCCTTTCCCTTCATCCTCTTGGTTCCCTTCCCATTTGCAAAAGACCTGTCTCCCTGTTTCCTATTATCTATTTTTTGCTTTTTGATCTTTAATTTACTTATACTTTGTGTTTTTCATATAAGAGTAACCATGTGCTACTTAAGCTTGTGTCTTATTTTACTTAGCATTATGGTCTCAAGTTGCATCCATTTTCCTACAAATGACTCAGATTTATCCTTCTTTATAGCAGAGTAGTACTCCACTATATATAAATACCACATTTTCTTATTCATTCATCTGTTAACAAACATATAGGGCCACTCTTATGAGTTGTGCTGCTGCAAACATGGGTATGCATGTATCATTGTAATATGATATCTTTAACTCTTTTGGGAAGTTACCAAGGAGGGGAATAGCTGAGTTGAATGGAACTTGTATTTTTCTTTCACTGCTTTTAACTGTCTTCCCTCTCAAGGCTGGGCTCTGCACCCTTTTTCAGCATTGTTTGTCTATGTGTGGCCTCAGGTGATTGGACCATAGGTGGACATCTGACCCTAAGGAAAGCAGTCATTTGAAGGCAGAATCAGCTACACTGAAAAGCGAGTCCCTGTCTCAAAAAAACAAAACAAACAAGCAAATAATCAGCTACACTGTCTTCCAGGACTTTAGACAAAGAAAGAAAGAGGTAAGAAATAATGTTGTCTTCTTTTTTGAGCAGTGACATTGTTTAGAAACTCTGAAGTTATCAACTTCATAACTGCATCCTAAAGACCAGCTCTTTTCATTTGTGATTTCCAGTTTGAGTAGCTTCTTTTATCTTTCTCTTCCTTTTCTGAACACTTTACTTGGAGGTCATTAATTTTTGCTTCTACGTCGTCATTGCTCCTTTCGTTTGGGGTGTGTTTTCCCAGATTCCAGCTTATTTTACATTAGTTAAACTTCAGAATGTTTTCCTTCTAGTAGATGGTAATGGTGGAGGCTTACCTGAATTTCAAAAGTGTGCCATTTTTGAAACACAATATATATTGATTTGCATTCATTTCATTTTCAGGGAACAATAGATATTTTTCAGATTTCAAGGGACACATTTTACATTGTACATGCACTTGTAGTGCCTGGCATCATCTTGTGGCTTCTCAGTGAATCAGCTGGATGTGAATGTGGTCCGTGAATGGAGGTTTTGGGCTCTCTGGAGGCTCCTTCATTGTGATGAATACAGACCAAGTCTGCCTGACAAACAAAGAATTTCCTGGCAATTTAGAGTTGTTTACAGAATTGAAGAAAGGCTGAAAATCTCAAAGACTGGCAGGAAGCAGGGAGTTCTGAGGTGGCAAGAATGAAGGAACCATGCATACTTTCAGAATTGCCCTTGCCTAGAATGAACTCCTGCAGCCCATCAGTCTTCTCAAGATTCCATTTCCAGGTAAAGAGTATGGGCCTGGCCTAGGTCAAACCATCAGCCAGAGTAGGATAAGACTTTTGACTGATAGCCCCACCAAATTGTATCCACTCATGAAGGTCTTATCCCTCTACCAAAAAACCCAAAAACAACAACATCAAAAAAACAAACAAAACATGGGTGGTATCTCATAAATTGGGGAATAAATGATAGGCAGATTAAAAACAAGTGTTCATTCCACTGTTTTAGGATTTCACTTGATCTCTCCCCAAGAGTGATATGACAGCATTTTATAAGAAAAGCCACCACATATGGGCTTGTTATTTTCGAGGTCATCATTCAAGATCTTACTTAGTTCTATGTTCCTTCATTCAACAGGCTTGTCCATGATATGCCTGTGATGTGGCATGAAAGTCCCCTAAACTCACATGACACTTCCTGGTGCTAGGTGTTGGGTTGGTAACTCGGTGTTGGGTATTTAGATGCTTCATCTCAATGTCAATCAGCTCTGTGTTTGAACTAAAATCTGCATCATCTTCAGAGAAGAGGAATCTGATCTGAAATAACAGTTAGAGCCAGAGCTTCTGAGAGGTTATATAAAGTCAATAACCATTCCTACTCAGGTCCCTGAATATGTCTACTTCAGGGCAGAAAATGCCTGCTCCCCTTGATTTACTTACTTCTTTCCAATGTAAACAAATATTTCATATTGCTCAATTTTAGAATAAGAATAGCTTTCTTACTTGTATAATAGCTTCCTGATTTATTTTCTATTTAGGTTCACAAAGATCATTGTCCTCTAAAATATTCATCACTTGCTTTAAACTAATTTTTAGCACTCAAGTACTTTATGTTCATTGTAGAAAAATCAGGAAATAGTGATAACCCCCAAAAGAAAAGAAGAAAATGAAAATCAACAACTATTTGATAATTTTTGGTGTATACTTTTAGAACTTTCCCCTATGTGTAATATATTACATTATGTGCTCACAATATTACAAAATGGAATCACAGTGATCATATAGTTCCATTGTCCTTTTATTCTTATATTTCTTCTACATTGTTTTCATACTTAATATCATTTTTGCTTAATTGCTCATTTTGGAGATGGGAAAAACTTTACCTCACTTTTTAGTTTTCATTTGATACTTCATTTTGATGACCATTACCTAGATTTTTCTAAAATAAGTGATACAATAGAATAGATTTTTTAAAAAATTAATTTCCCTGGGAAGCAATGTTTCCTTTATGGATGCCCAGATGTGTTAAAGGTCTTGAAGCCCTGGATGTACACTTCATGTGGAAGAAGCTCAGCACTGTTGTCTACACTTCACTGCTAAGGAAAAGGAAAAGACAATATTGAGGCCATCGGCCGAATCATTGGCAGAGCCCAAAAGAAGACTCAAAGTTCTAATGGCCCAGTGCTCTGCTCAAACCACAAAGCCACACTGCTTCTCTTTCCCCTGCTAGAGGAGGAGAGTGCTGCCTCCCTCCGAGGCTGAATGGTGATTTGCCATTCACAGCCCTGGCTACTCAGCCTGGGAGCTCAGACTCCCAGCTCTCAATTGTGGGTGAAAGCTTCTTATCATGTGCAGGGCCCATTGATCCATTTCGACAATGACTCCTGAGTTATATGGCCCCTAAATGTGTGCTGCCAGAGAGATCTATACTGTGGACGCAGAGATGGTACTTACTGGAAACTATTGCCTGATATATGACTTTTGCTGTTTTGTCTCAATGAAATATCCCTGCACATTTGGAGACTGCTTCCCTCCAGCACTTCCCCTGGCCTCTGGGACAAAGTGTTGTAGTAGAAAATAGTGAAATAAGATAATTTCCACATCATAATGTGGAAAACAAAACCAGGTTGGTTGTGTGACTACAGTGCAGCAGATGCAGCAGAAGCTTTTCTGAGGATGATTTATCAATGCATAAAAAGAGGAAAGAAAGAGCTTTAAAAATGTACATACACATTTTCCCAGCTATTGTGCGTCCAGCAATTTATCTAAAGTAAATAATAGGGGAAGAACTCAGAAACTGAATTATCAGGGTCTTCTCTTCAATGTATTTTACTGTGGTGAAAAAGACCAAAGCTGTTTCAACGTTAAACCATAAGAGATTGCTTAAATGAGTTACTGGTTGACTACATAATTGTCATCTGCTATCACTGAATTCCTACAAGAATTTATAATGATAAGGAAAGCTGTGTGTGATATAATGTTAAATTGAAAAAAGCTATCAAACAATTTGGATTCAATGCTTGCTTTATAAAAATAATAATTAAAACACATTACACACACACACACACACACACACACACACACACACATCCCAGAACCCTGGTTCTTCCTGTCTGCTTGCTCAGTCTCTAGCTATTAGTCTTGTTGATTCTTTTAATATCTCTTCCTGCTACAGACCCTTCACTCAAGAACCTTGTCCTTCTCCCATCTCCCTTCAGTGACGCGTCCTTCAGATACCAGCTCTAGTGTCACTTCCTCTAGAAAGCCTGTCCTGACCTCCATAGGGGCTCTGATTCCTTTACACTTTCCTAGAGTCACAATATCTGTCCATTTTCTCTATAGCACTGTGATCATTAGTACTATTGACCAAATACACTGTACAGGGTAGCTCAAACATTAGAAACAAGCTAATATAATTCTGAATTCTGTCACATTGTGTTGTATCAGTAGACTATTTGTTACATACTTTTCTTCTGCTTTCAGGGGTTTTTTGGGGGGAGAGGGTACCGGGAATCGAACTCAGGACCTAGTGCTTGCAAGGCAGGCACATTACCCCTGAGCTAAATCTCTGGCCCTGCTTTCAGGTTTTTGTGGTACCCCATACTTTGTTTAGAAAAAAAACATTTATTAGAAATTTAATGACATTAAGAAATTACTGATTTTTGTGGGGTTTTTTTGCTCTCTGTGGTATTGGGGATTCTACCCAGGGTTTTCACACTGAGCTACATCTCCAGACCTTAAAAACTTTTTTCTTTTTGAGACAAGGTCTCATTACGTAACTCAGGCTAGCCTTGAACTTGCGGCAATCCTCTGGCCTCAGTCTCCCAGGTGCTGGGATTACAGGCATGTGCCACCACAACTGGCTCTGTTTTTTTAAAGTTTTATTTTTATTTTGAGACAGGATCTCACTAAGTTACTAAACTGCTCAGGTTGGGTGATCCTCTTGCCTCAGCATCCAGAGTTCTGGGATTACAGGTATGCGACCACCACACTTGGCTTTATTGATAATTTTTTAGTTGTGATAAATTTTGTTTTAAAGAGCACCTACCTTGGAGAGCCACATTCTGAAATCTTTACAGAAGGGACCCATTAATTATTTACTCCAAAATAACACAGGAGGGCCGGGGATTTAGCTCAGTGGTGCCACCGCCTGCCTTGCAAGCGCAAGGTTCCGAGTTCAATCCCTGATACCAAAAAAAAAGATACAAAATAACACAGGAGATAGGTTGAGGGCAGTGGTGACCAGAACTGCTGCTGTACTCTGTATAGGAGGCATGTGAGGGTTTATTGCACTACTCTGTAAACTGTTGAGTGTGTTTGAAATTCTCCCCGATTCAAAAACATAAAATAGGATGTGGTAAGGTCTGAATTCCTGCTTTTCCTTCCAGTCCTACCCAAACTCCTCCTCTGGCCAACCCCATAATTTGGGGAGCACTCATGTACAAGTGATCCCTGCTCCCGAGAACCTGCACAAACAGCACCCAGCACTACAGAGGTGAAGGAAATTCTCTGATCTGAGTACAGCTCCCACAGCCAGCGCCATGCTCTGCACTGTCCTGGTGACTTGTGGGCCTTGAGTATTGTAAAAGAATCACCCAGACTCCAGGGGTTTTGTGCTCAGGAGGCAGTTCCAGCCCAGCTTGTGCTTGTGTTAGATTCTGCTCAGCTGACACAGGTCCCCAGGTCCCCAGGTCCCCTGGTCAGGGCTGGAACCAACTGCTACCCAGCTGACCTATGGCTGGGGACCAAGTAGGGACCCAGGGATCTGTCCAGGAAAGCCATATCCAGATCCTGGTCACGCCATCTCTGCCACCCCCTCTTGTGCTCCTGATTCTCCTTCTAGGCATATGACTCCATCATGTGTCTTTGCTTTCTCATTTATTGTGGCTACCTGTTTTGGCCTGTGAAACGGGAGCAGAAATGACCTGCATCAGTTCCTTGTAGGAGCCTTTAATAAACAGTCCAATCTGCTTTAATCTCTGCCCCCTGCACCAGGACTGGCAAGTGTGAGATGTGAAAGACTCAGGCAGATTTCATCACTGAGAAAGGGTCAACAGGTAGAAGCCCCTCCTATCTGCACTATGAACATGCACTGAGAGGTAAACAATTTTTTACCTCAGAGCCTTGAGATTTGGGGGTTGTTACAGCAGTGTAACCCAAACTGTTTCAACAAGTGCAAGCACTTATCACAGCTGTGGTTTTACATTTGCTAGGATAATTCTGGGTCAATGTCTATCTCATCTATGCTGCCCGTTTCTCAGGGGACAGGCATTGTACTTGAATCTGGAACTACAGCAGGGAACAAGGTAAGCAAGTCCCCTGCTCTTGTGGATTTTCAATCTGCCCATAAAAAGCAGAGACCAGCATGCAAACAAGTCATGTGGTATCTCAGGAACAGACAGTTCCTGACAGAGGGTTTGGGGGGAACCCCGGGGGCAGGCAGGTGGGCAGCGGGCTGTGATAGTGGGGAGGAGGGTAGTATTGTCAGGACTTGTTCGCCCTGGGAATGAATGTCTTGGGGTTTTGTTTGGAGTGTTATGGGAAGCTATTGGAGGTAAGGGCAGAAGTTGGGAGGTCAGGGAGAAGGTACAAGATGCTGGTGGGCTGCCCACAGGTAATGACTGTGAAGTGGTGAGATTCTGGATAAATTCTAAATGTGGAGGTGACAAGATTTGTCAACAGTTTCGATGTACAGTGTGAAAAAGAGGACTCAAACATCATTCTTAGATGCTGGCCTGAGCAACTTGCCAGTACTGATACTATTTAAAGGACAGAAAACAATGGAAAAGAAGAGAATTTAGGGAGAAGGTGGTAGAATGAATGCTTGTGTGAATAAATACGGATATTTAGAAAAATATGTTGGGATGATCTACACTGAAATGTTAGAATAATTGTAGATTACAAATTGTTTTTCTTATCTATTTTGTGCTTCTCATTTTCTTTTTCTTTTTTCTTTTTTTTTGGTACCAGGGATTGAACTCGGGTCCTTATCCTTTCTCAGCAGGCAGTGAAACCACTGAGCTAAATCCCTGGCCCCTGTGCTTCTCATTTTCTAATGTTTCCAGAACAAATATGCAATAAGAAAAGTATTTTTATGGAGAAAAGCTGCATTTTTTCACTTATAATTTGGGGATCATAGGAGTCTAGGAAAGTTCTCTGGTGGCCCCCACCAATTCATATCATTTTTTAAAATTCCCAGTTGTTTTTCAACAGGACACAGTAGCACACATCTACAATCTCAGCTTCTTGGGAGGCAAAGGCAGGGAGATCTCAAGTTCAAAGCCAGCCTGAATTTAGCAAGATCCTGTCTCAAAATTAAAAAGAAGAAGAAGGAAGAGGAGGAGGAGGAGGAGGAGGAGGAGGAGAAGGAGAAGCTGGGGATGCAGCCCAGTGGTAAAGCGCATGCATCAATGCTGTGAGTTCAATCCCCAAGACTGCACAAAACACTTTTCTTCTTTTTGCAGCACTGATGTTATTGTTATGGTTGAATCACACATGATCTGGGGGGGACACAATTAGTAATAGAACAGCTTTCACCTATAGAAACTTTTATTTGTCTACACTAATTATAGTAACCACACATGCCTAATTCTATGAGGTACATACTAGTAGTACCTCTATTTTACAGATGAGGAAACTGAAGCTCAGAATTTGCCTCAGGCCTCACAGCCAGGGAGAAGAAAAGTCAAGATTCCAGCTATGCCCCTCTGGCTGGGGATGATTACAGCCATTATCTCAGTGTCCCAGTGTACCCTCTGCGCACTGTCTTTTGTGAACTCCTGCTGGGTCCCTGTGGAGGAGAGGTATGCCCCATACTGCCATTTCTGTATTTTGGCAAATATACCCAGATGGGGCATTTCTCATTGGGGCATTCCTTGGCCAGCCTCACAGAAGGCTCCCTGGCTTCCCCTACTCATGTGGTTTCTGGTACCAAACATGACTGTGGCCTAACTCTGTGAGTAGGTACACAGGGCACAAACTCTACAGTGACCTGAGAGCATTTCTTCCAAACATTCTGGTTTCTAAATCTATAAATGTAAAGCCTTCTTGGAGGTTATCATACAATAAGTTCTTCTCAGAGGTTGAATGGATTGTGTCATTTCTCTTGTCCTATTCTGTTCTGAAGAGCACGCTTGAGGCACCCATTTTATTATACCACACATACCTTCATCATGGAACCAAGTCACACTCATAGTGTTGAGACACAAGTTGGAAATGCCAAAGACAGGATGTCCAACAGTTAGCTTTAATCCCCATGAGAGTAGTGCAGAATGGGTCCCCACAACCCCACTGTGTTCATGACCCCTCTGTGGACTCAACAGCCCTTTATTTGCCTCTCCCACACACCTCCCTTTCAGAAGCTTTTGGATAACTGTGTAATTAGAATGAAGTTATGTCACACCAAAAGTACTAGGAAGGTGCCATAAAATGCACAGCAAAACTGTAATTTATTCATATGTTGGAAGAGAAGCACAGTTTTTTGTTCCAATGACAATGATTTTGGAAAAGTCTTCGAAGTTTCAATGAAAAATAAATGCTTTGACTTTCATTTTAGAGCTGGCTAGTAATATGTTCCATTTGCCTTTTTAAATCCTCCTGTACATTGATAAAAGTGATATGTTACAATTAATTTGAAATTATTATATGCCTTTAAAAAGTTTATGTGATGTTTTATTTTATATTTCCAGCATATGGGACATTGGCCTTCAGTGCCCTCATGATTCCCCAAATGAGGCTGACCCATAGCTACACCTATCTACATGTGTCTCTGTAGATTCTTTTCTTTTACTGGTACATGTTTAAGTATGTCATGGTTATATTCCTCACGGGGAGTTGGTACATGCACATAACACATCTTTTTTTTTTTCTGGCACCAGGGATCGAACTCGGGACCTTGCGTTTTCAAGGCAGGTGCCGGAACCACTGAGCTAAATCCCCAGCCCACATAACACATCTTAACACACATCTGCAGAGTCTTAAAACAGTCCCTTTTCCATTCCAGTACAGAATGGACTGTTACAAACACTGTGTTTACATAAGGGCTGTGGGTAAAATTCATACTCAGACTATTAGTAACATTAGTGAACTAGTAGAATGTTAATGTTGCAGGGTGATTACTGCTAAATATTGCAAAGAATAAAAAAAGAGAGATAGTGTTCTCAGCTCTACAAGGATGTCACCATGCTTTACTGGTGACAACATGAGGGAAAGGGTTGTTATTTAAAGGTCAGCTAAGTGAGACTTTCTTCAACAATCCTAAAATATAGCTGATCATGGTGGTGCATGCTTGTGATCCTAGCACTGAGAGAGGCTGAGGCAGAAGGATCTCAAGTTTGAGCCCAGCCTGGGCAACTTAGTAAGGTAATGATACCCTGACTCCAAATTTTAAAAGGCTGAGGAACTAGCTCAGTGCAAAGGGCCTGGGCTCAATGTCCAGTATGGAAAAAAAAAATCTGCAAAATGGAACTCCACTCATGTCTACAAATGTGTGTAGTGAGGACTTTCAATATCTGATTGTAGTTTTGGTAGCAAGAACAAATGGCTGAAAGAGCCAGTTTAAAAATGTTATTACTGGGCTGAGGGTGAGAGAGAAGGCCACATTCCAGGTTGAGACTCTGAAAATAACCCATTCCTGCCTCTGTTGCTAGCCTTGCATTGTGCAGTGGAGAATTCTCAGTTGTGATTTTTCAAAATCTGGGTTTGGATTCTTGGAGCAGCTGAATTGCTATTGCTCAGCACTCTATTTTCCAGCACTGGAGATCTGAAGGCTTCTGATCCTCAACAAGTTCTTGCTGTCCTCATGGCTTCCAGTCAAAGTCAATCCTGTGAGGGTTCAAGCTCCTCACAGGATGTACACTTCTCTCACATCCTGCAAAATGTGCTCCTAAATGCCAAGTTATGTAAGTTGGTGTCATTTCTGCTCCACAAGTATCAAAAGAAGGAGCAGGTCACCATGAAAGAAATGCTGCATGATGTGCCCCATAATTAACGTAACAACTTCCCTCTGAACTTTTGGGAACTCTGTGAGTCCATGTATCTGGGCTTTGGCATTAAAATCAGGAAAGTGAATTACTCCGGCAATAGATATGAGCTAGTCCCCATTTTGGGTCTTACATACAGTGGGATACTAGATGGCGATGATGAAAGAATCATTCTCAAAATCTATATTATTATATTCATCCTGTCTCTAATTCTCATAGAAGGCAACCATATCAGTGAGGAGGACCTAACCCAAAAAGTGAAAAGATGGGACATGTTAGCTCAGTCTGAGCATATTCATTTTGAGGAAGCCTGGAAATTCATCACTGAGGATTTAGTATGGGAAGAGTACCTGATGTACTGGCAGATTCCTAACAGTGATCCTGCTCACTATGAGTTCCTGTGGGGTCCAAGGGCCCACGCTGAAACCAGCAAGATGAAACTCCTAGTTCATATGGCTCATCTTAATGGAACAGATCCCAAGTCTTACCCAGAACTATATGAAGAGGCTTTGGAAGCAGAAATAAGTATAGAGCCAGGGTTCCTGAGAAACAGGGGCTATTGCACAAGGGTGTCAGTGAATTTGTTCTCCCCCAAGAAGAAATGAGGCCCATTTTCAGTCTCAGTGGAGGGTAGGCAGTTTTCTAAGTAGTGAAGGGCTAGAGGAGGGGTAAAATAGCACACGTAGCATCTTGCTGTCTCTTCTACCTGGGTTACTTGGAAATGGACAGGGGTTTTCTTTATGGTTTTTTGAAGTATTGTTCCTTTTTGGGGGAGACTGAAGTAGCTTGCATATTTATTGAATGGTATTGATCTCCTGTGTAGTTTTAGTTCTGTGATGTTCATGTTTGTGTTTTCTGATGGGAATGTGATTTTGTGTGACATTGATCACAAATGGAATGCCTTTTTCCATTCAAATGTAACAGTCTTTCCTGTTTTATCATACAAACAGAAAAACTATTCAATTTATTTATGATAAAATGGGAGTGGAATAGGAATTTCCTTGAAAATTATAAGTTTACATCAAGTTAGAGGGACCCTAGAAAAAGTGATAAGAATGAAAATCAAATATTGGCTGCTGCTTGTTTCTTTTCCCCTGTTGATCTATACTATTAAACTTATATTTATTGCATACCTGGAAAAAAAATGTTATTACTGGGCCAGGGATTTAGCTCAGTAGTTCCGCCGCCTGCCTCAAAAGCACAAGATCCTGAGTTCGGTCCCTGCTACCAAAAAGAAATGCTATTACTTATATGATACTAAGAAATTCAGAAAACACAGATGAATAAATGACTCATGAAATATACTTTCAGTGGAATAACAGGCAGCCACTAAAAGGCTAGGGAAGAGGTCTCTATGTTGTTGCAGCAAATTGTTCACGATGACCCCTGTCCCCAACACAATGGCAATAACTGCAATTCATTGATGGCCTTCAGACACCAAGCACTTTGTAGACATTCATTAATTGTTTTCCCGTACAACAACCCTACAGTTAGATACTAAATACTATCCTATGACTGCAGACAAATTACCCTCGATAACTTTCCTACCCAAGGGTAGAACTTTCTGGCCCTAAGCTTGAGCTGAATTTGGGACTATATAACTGAGCTCCATCTGGCCATGCTGTCTACCTACAAGTCCCAGCAATCACTTTGTGGGCAAAATGGACAATTCCAGATGGGAAGTTGCAACACAAAATTTTGAAACCAGGGGATATAATCAGGCTGTCTATTCAACAAATTTCATCCTGTGTTCTATGGCAGAATAGTTCCTTTTGGTGGTCTAGACAGGCCCAAGCATTTGCACTATATATAGACTTTACCTAGTTCTTAAGAAGCATATGATGGGAACTTCTTAAAATTAATGTTATTTACCTGCTAGGATGTAAATGCTAAAAGGATGTGGTCTACATTATGGACAAGGGCTGTGTAAAATGTGATATTAGAAAATGGAAATTTTACGAGTTCTGGGAACAGAAGTAGGTGATGAGAGTGAAATGGGAGAAAATTCTAGTTTTTGCTACATTGTTAGAACTTAAAGGCATATTTTGATATGCCTTCTTAAGGAAAATCATGAATAATAGAACTACAACATTCTAAGGTTAATTGTGTTCGCTTTGGTTCCATCAAGTTACTTGTTCCTGAAAAATAACCTTTCTGCTTAGAACAATGACCCTCTACACCTGTGTTTGTGGGGCTTGAAGTACAGATTTCTGAGCTATAGAGTCAGTTGAGGTTGTCAAGTCCAACTTCTGTGTATGAATTATTCTTTGTTGGGTAGTTTAATCATCCCATGTACAGACTTTTAAGATGAAGGCAGTAGAGAGTTATGGATGAGATGTCACTTGGCTTTGCTTTCCGGTTGTCCTCATTCTCAGGTTGTCCTTAGTAGCTCTGTGGCCTTGGGTATTGGTTAGCCTCTTAGGACTTGATTCAATTTATCTCTAAAATGAGAATAATGATATTTCTTATCCACAGGCACATTGAAGGCAATAAATGAAAAGATCTCAATAAAGTCTTTGGCACAATGTCTGACAGGATCAATAACTTCTTCATCTTCACCTTCACATCATCATCAATGCCACAGAGAAGAGTAGCCAGAGAGAGTTATGATGCGGACCCAGTCCTGCTGCTAGGAAGGAGATTTAATCATAAGCCACCCACTTGATCGTGAACTGGGTTCTCATAAGAATATCTTCCCCTCACTTTTAAGGAAAACTTATGGATCCTTTGCAAATGAGAAGGAGACAAAGGGACAGAGGGAAGAGGGCAGGCAGGGAGGGGACAGGAAGGGTGAGTAAAAAGAACTAAGATGTGTTATGGACATGTTCCAGCGCCCCACAATGAGTGTAATCATTACTGTGTACTGCAAACATGTACTAATATGAATTTTAAAGTAAATAAAACAGGTTTCTCACTTAAAAACCCAAAATATTATGATTTCTTCTATTTTGAATGTCCACTGACATAAAAAGCCTTCCTTATGTAAATGCTTCCATTAATAAGGGCAAAACAGAAAATAAAATAAAATCTTCATAAAAAAATAAGCTGATTGGTTCCCTCAGATTAAAGCCTCGTTCTTTGAGTAAAATATTACCCTACAATGTAGTGAGTCTCTGATAAGTATATGATGATTTACAGTTTGTAAATACTTTCACATACTTTATTTTATCTATTAGTATTTAATACTAGCAAACTTAAGAGGAAGATGAAGCAGAGCATATATTATCAGCCTTGTTGCATATATGGGGAAATGGAGGGGGAGAGAGAGCAATGAACTTGGCTAATGGACTGTAGCTGATATTGGTAGAAGTAAAATCAGAATGTGTATGTATATGCTTCTGTTGTCTTTTCACTGTAGCAGAGAAAGCAAATAAGTGCAGCCATTCTCTTATTCTTTCCTTGTAACAAACAGCACTAATCTACTGCAACATTCTTTCCCATCAAATGAACTCCTGCTCAGGACTGTTCTTATTACAGTGCTCCAAACAGCCATCACCAGTTGAATACAAGTGGCACAGAAATTACAAATTGGCCATTTCTGGACAAGGCTATCTAGGCTTCATCATTGAGCTCATCATTTTGTTAACTTGGCATATGAAAGCTGGGTGAAGAACCTGTTCCTTAGAAACATTATGCTAGGTCCTATTTCTGGTGAGGGATATGGTTGACATTGATTGTGTACTCCTCCAGGGAAGAATCCTTGTCATCTTCATATCCCATAACCTAGAGTGGAATCTGATACAGTTAGACACTGAACTGCATTTTAATGGATGAATGGATGGATGGATGGGTGGATGGATGGATGGATGGAACTGGTGATTGAATAGGCCCATAGAAACAGGCCCACAGTGGCAAAAAGTCTCCACTGCTGATGTCTTTATAGGCTTTCACTTCAGATGATGGCTTGACGCCTTCCTGTCTCCTAGGATTGGGCTGTCAATCTAGAAAGCACTGTCCACCTTCCAAACATGATTTATCTCCATCTATCAGAGGATATTATTAGACACTGTGCTGCTGAGGTAGCAAATTAGTTAGGGCTTTTAGTTCTGGGCCTTCAATAAGGATTTGGGGAGACTGTTCTGCCAGGGGAAGGAGGTACATGGTCTATTACTCTGGCCTGATGACAGCTACTAGCACTCTGCTGAATGATCAATAACTGGCTGCCAGTCCACTTGCTCCTTGCTGACTATTTTAAGGACTTCCACAGACACCTACCATGGACTCATGAGCATGTTCTGAAACAAAGTCCATTGTTCCTCTTCTATACCAGGGTCTCACTTTGACCTTGGTCATGGAGCCCAGACATGCTTGGAAATCCAGGAGTCCATTCGAGGGGTGCCATTGACTGCCACTTATGACAGGGCAGAGGATCAGCCATCCGCATGCACTTCCCCATTGATCAAGAGCTGTCCTGGGCTGGGGATTTAGCTCAGTGGTTCCGGTGCCTACCTTGAAAGCGCAAGGTCCCAAGTTCAATCCCAGGTACCAAAAAAAAAAGCTGTCCTCCTGGCACCTAGACTTTGACATTACTGTTGGGAATTTGAGGTTCCAGGTATTTCTGTCTTCTCTAGATTGCTTTTAGTTTGCCTCTTCCCCAAATAAAGATAAAGGGACTTTTCTAGGGGTTCATCTAGCTACCAAATGGTCTTAGTTTAGAAGTGGAATTCCTTTCACTAGGGCAGAAATAAAAAGCATTTTCTTTCTTTACATATATGTTTTGTATTCAGAAGCCTTGGGAAGAACTTATAGGACAGGGGAAAGTTTTTGACCTAATACAATTTTTTATGAGCTTGGGGTTTATTCACCCTGCAATATGATAGAATTAGTACCACATTTATTTCTTTTTCCTGTACTCTCTTGGAGAACAGGTGTTAGAATCTCTTTTACAATAATGATGGCTAATAAAGAACATACTCAGTATAGACAGTTGGTGTTTAAAAACTGTGTAATACTTTCAGTAATGTGCAAATATATAAACTGAGTCTATGTATCTATCTCTAACTTAGAAATAAATATAAATACATTTGAACCTCTCCAGTGATATTCTTTTCTTCAACTTTCCCGAAAAGGAGCCACCATACTGGTTCTGGTGTTCATGGTTCCCCTGCTGGTCTCTATGTTATACATAAGCACCAACAGACAATAGTGATATTTTATTTGTTAAAATTTTTGCTATAAATGGAATCAAATCAAATATGTCTTTCTGGAATGGACCTACTGAAATCATCAGTATAAATGAGATTTTTTTTCCACCATTGGTACATGTGGTTTAAGTTAACTTTCAACATCAAGCAATGGAGTTTCTCAGTATCAGTTTGAGAGTAAAAGGCATGGATGGTGGGAAGAGATATGATTCTATAACTCCAGACCAGGCTAGATCTGCTTGCTCTGGAATCTCAACATATCATGTTCTTCTCTGTAATGTTTTGCCTTCTTTTTTTTTTTCATACCAGCGATCGAGCTCAGGACCTTACACTTGCGAGGCAGGCACGGTGCCACTGAGCTAAATCCCCGGCCCTGTGTAATGTTTACTCATAGTGATTTTAATTATTTTTGTTTAATGATTCAATACTACAGAATTATGTGTTTATTTTATGTCTGCCCTCCTGCTAAAAGGTAAGGTCCTTGAAGGCAAGGACCACATAAATCATGCTCACCGTTATATCTATTGCAGCTATCCCATACCTGACAGCCTGCAGTTAAATAAATGGACTATGCTTAATTATCTAGAGTAAACCCAAATTTCTTAGAATTAAATGCAAGGCCTTTTGTGATGTGAATCCTGCTTCCAACTCTGGTCCTGGTTCTTGTCCCTCTTGTCCCCTGGCCCTTGTTGTTTTGTTCTGCTACAACACCTGCAGTTCCTGAACTCTCCAGGCGCTTGCTTGTCTGCACATCCTGTGCCCCCAGTCTGCAGTATCTACCTGCCTTGTTTGCCTGTCAAACACTCTCATCCCCAAGGCTCATCTGCAATGGCACTTCCTCTAAGTGCACTTCCTCCACCTGTACCAATTTCAGGCAGAATTTGTGATTGTCTTCTATTCCACAGCGCCATCAAATTTTTCTTGTGCTTTATTCATTGATTGATTGAGAGGTTTTTACTGCTCTATGGGAGACCAGATGGGAAGACTGAGGCCTAATTGGTCTCCTTGGTGAGCACTGAGAAGAAAGAGGGGAGTGCTAACAGCTGCAGGGAGAAGTAAAAACACCTGAGGTTAAGCTGTTTACCTGGACAAATACCATTGCAGGTGGGAGACAGATGAATCCTGTGGAATTCTAATTGCTTGTGCCTGTGTCTGAGTGAATAGAGTGAAGATGCCAGTCATTTGGGGCTCTATGTTAAAGGGAGACATGAGCCCTCTTTCCCCCAGATTTTAACCTGTTTCTGTGTTTCTTTCATTCTTTTTTTTTTTTTTTTTTGGTACTGGGGATTGAACTCAGGACCTTGCACTTGCAAGGCAGGTGCCAGAACCACTGAGCTAAATCCCCAGCCCATGTTTCTGTGTTTCTTTATTTTTCATCTTCATCACCCCTTGATTAGGTTTGAGCTCAGCTTCTAGGCTGGTTCCTACAGTGCTCCTACTATGACCAAGGCCTTGCTTTTTGTTCTAGATTTGCAGAGATGAACAAGATAATAGTCCCTGTCATTTGCAAAACAGTCAACAAGATCTAGCAAGGAAATAAATGGGGTAGTGTGATGGCCACTGAGCAGTGTTCTTGAGGAACGATAGTTGAGGAAAGCCTGTCTGAGGGGCTATTTGAGATAGATCTAAAGGATGCAAATACATGTTCTCAAATGACCAGCACTGCATTCGTGAATACTGTGTATCTTGCAGTGAACAGTGTGGAAGCTGTTCAGTTTTCAGTCTGAAGTAAAATAATTTCAAGAAAAAAAATAAAAGGATGCAAATAAGGGAGCCAGTATGAAGGACTGGAGGCAGTATTTTCCTAAACGCATGACCCCATGCCCACTTCCCCACCCTGAAGATCGGTATCACATAATTTATTTGTTTTCTCAATGCCTGGCATACTACCTTGCATCCAGTAGGTGCTCAGTAAAGGACCACCAAAGTGTTTCATGAATAAACGAGCCAAATTATGTTGGGTGAGAATGAATCTGAGTGATCAAACTTGCAACAGCCTTACCTCATGTGAAATATTCACATCACGCCAAATCAGGTCCTTCCAGGTAAATGTGGGAAGAAAGGAATCCCGTGGAACACCAAGACCAGGTGATACCCAAGTGCAGAGAGAGAGAGGTTTGCCTCATTTTGGAGTTTGTGTGCTTCTATTAAAGTTTTCCCGAACAGATGCTTCTCACAGGACATGGTGCGGGTCGGCCCCATAATCGCCAACTTGTCATTAACACTTGCACAGCATTGAAGATTATTACTCCCAAGGGGACGCTTAGCATGTGCCAGGCACAGTCTCGCTCCATCCTCACAAAACCTCATTATTCTCTCTGTTTTACAAATGAGAACGTGGAGACAGGTTGAGGCCTGACAGCTAGTGAGGGTGAAGCCAGGGCTCGCACTTAGATCCTTTTCCCTTGGAAGCCTGGGCTCCTAAAGACCTAAAGTCCATGCCAACTTTGGGTGTTAGACCTGTGCAGTGGCATAAGACCCTGGGTTTAAAAGGTCTTTCCTGTTGTCATCTGGACATTCTCAATAAGTTTTGAACAAGGGCTGGGGATGTACCTTAGTGGCGCCACGCTTGCCTGGCAAGCTCAAGGTTCTGAGTTTGATTCCCGGTACTGGGGGAAAAAAAAGTTTTGAACAAAGGATCCATATTTTCATTATGCACAAGACCCCCAAAATTATGTAGTTTCTCCCGTGTACCTCACACTGTGTACGGTAACAACACACCGGATGTGGTAAGCAACTTGGTTTTTGGATGACCTCAGGTCAAATGCTGTAGGTTCCCAAACCCAAACCATGAACTCCATTTCTCAAGCTCTGTATGCCCAATCCAAATATACTGAAGCTTTCTTCTGATGATAAAATAATACAGATAACTGCTTCCCAACCACAAGACAGACCAGAGACTTCTCAGCTTGCTCTGCTCCTGAGGTCTTCCCGACTTTCCAGTCATTCTTTGCTCAATTAAACTCTGCTAAGTCAAAAAAAAAAAGGACTACAGTCCACCGCTAAGGGTGGTAGTAAAGGAGGAATATTTGTAGTTTTATATATGCTGTAGTATAGCAATTTTTTATGAAGAGAATGTTAATTATGTTGGGTATGTAAAGCTCTATATTCTTTACATAAGCTATTAGATCCTTTTTATAAATTTCCCTATCCTTAGAATAATTTTGAGACTCACTCTGAGATGCTTGAAGAGAAAATCCACACACATGTGTATTACACAGGGAAATCTCATTGTACTTGTATTCTGCTTTTGTGCAGTCATGCTAGATTACTATCTTCGGACTTTCAACGAAAGTATCAATGTATATTGTGAAATACTCTTATTCCTCCTGATAAATGTCCATATCATTAAGAAAAAGGTGACTTAAGTTGGGGCTGAGGACATATCTCAGTAGTAGAGCACTTGCCTAGTATGCACAAGGCCCTGGGTTCATATACCAGTACTCCAAAAAAGGTCAAAGAAAAGGTAGCTTAGCCTGAACCTAGTATATCCCTTCTGCCTTCTCTAAATCCAACCCATAGACCCTCTGCTTCCTTCTCTTTGCTGAAGGTGAAACTAGCCCCAGCACAGTTCACCACTTGATCTCCTGTGCTGGTGATCCCTGGGCCCTCTCTTGCCATGAAAAGACTCAGATGGTGGAGGCTACAGTGTTGTGGCTGGTCAGGTAACTTCTGTTACTTAGCAACTTTCTCCAGCTTTGTTAAGTTGGGCTGTTCAATCTCCTTAATGAATAAGAGCATCGAGCCAGGTAATTGATGCCTGGATGTTTAGCTCATGAATAATTGACTGTCTGGGTAATCCTAGATACATTTCCTTGATCAGATTGTACAATGGAACAGCCATGTCATAGCCAGTGTCAACTTTTTTTTTCATTTTCTTGTTGTCTTAATGAGTTTTATGATGTCAGAAATCTGCTTTCTTGACCCAAAGACTCACATGAACAAAGGAAGCAGTGATCCTCCCAAAGCCAGGACACGTTTCCTCTTCCCTCCACAAGAGTCCAGCATTTCTACTTTAGTTTGGCCTTACAAAACTTTCAGCTCTTCCTGTTTATCTTTTCAGGTATCTTTTCCCACATACATCGGGAAGGCAATGTGGTCTCAGACGGGAGGAGGGGACTGAGAATTGGGTGTCCTGGGCAATGCCAATCATTCTGCAGCTTCAGGCCCACCCTTCCCTGTCTGGCTGATTCATTCATTTATTCAGAACACATTTTGAGCTCCTCCTGTGTGCTAGGCCCTGGAGATTCCCGGACTTACGGGACTGGCCTTTTCTGCTTGGATGGAGCTTATATTCTAGAGAGAGCTCACAGGTGATAAACAAGTAAATCAGGAAAGAAACAGGTTGTTTTTAGGTAATAGTAAGTGCAAGATTGAAAAATTAAAAATGGAGTAATGGGATAGAAAAGGCTAATGAGGAGTGGGTAGGATAGATGGAAATAATTTTGATTAGGGGTCAGGAAAGTCCTCTCTGCTGAGGTAACATTTGAGCTAAGAATTGAATAATAAGCCTGTAATCCTACTGCAGAGGGAGGCTGAGGCAGGAGGATTGCAAGTTTGACTCCCTCAACTTAGTAACATCCTGCCTCAAAACAAAAAAATTAAAAAATCTGGCCATAGAGTGCCTCTTGGGTTCCAGTACTGCCAGAAAAAAATTGCCTGACTAAAAGTGGTGTGCCAGACGATAAAAAGAAAATATGCTTCACCTGGTACAATTACACTCTTCAAATACAAAAATCAGATGCTGTCAAAACTTGACTTAGGTTGGTTTATTTATTCAGCAGACATTCACCTAGTGCTAAGCAGTGCTTGTTGCAGAAGATATACAGAAGTGATTAAAGTCAAGTCTCTGTACTCATGAGTTTACACTCAATTAGGAAGATAGGCAATAGACTAGTAGGTAAGTAAAATGTAGGTCCAATGTACGCAAGGTGATAAGTGCCAGGGAGGAAAACAAAACAAGGGAGGAGCAGAGAAAAGGTACAGGAGGGGAGATGGTTGCCATTTTAAGTAAGGTGGTCAGGCAGGTTCTCTGCGGTGACACTGAGTTGACACACAAAGGAAACGTGAAAGTGAACCAAGTGTCTGTGAGGGAGAGGAATATTTTAGACTGAGGGGACAGGAAAAGTGAATTTTTTTTTTCTGGAAAACTTCTCTGCCACCTGCCTCCTCTAGTTTTCAGTTTTGTTCCTTTTTGGGAGACTTTTTATCAAAATGCTTATCACTCTCATGCTTAATAGCTTCCATTGCACTTGAGATAAAACATATGTTGCTTGCCCTGGCTTAAAACGTTCTATTTCCTCTCTCCTCCTCTCCAAACCCATCTGTTCCATTGGCTCCAGCCATAGCACCCTTCCTCCTGGTCCCTGATCATGCAAACCTGTTCCTACCTTGGGGTGCAGTGCTCACTACTCTGTTTGCCTGAATACTGCTCCCAGAGATTACCACATGCCTGGTTCCTTCTTTCCATGCAGTTTTGGCAGCTGAGAAAAGACTTCCCTGGCTTGCTGAAATGCTCTGGCCCTCTCTACCATGCAGCCACTCCCTACTCACAGGAGCCATGAGATCTCTGGGCCAGGACCACTTACCACTTGTGTGCAAATGATGGAGTCATTTCCTTCGGCAATGAAACTGGCTGGTTATGTGTAATGTGCTCTTTGGAGAAAAAGATTATAAATGTGAAATGTAGCAGAGTACCCATCTACCATACCACAAGAGAGTTGCAGCTCCTGTGAATAATGGCATTTATTTCCAGATTCTTCTACTTACCACCTGGTTTTGAATTTTGACAAATTCAGTAGTTATTGTTAACAATAATAGTCTATTTTAAAACAGTAGAGAGAGGGCCGGGGATTTAGTTCAGTGGTTCCACCACTTGCCTCGCAAGCACAAGGACCCAAGTTCGATCCCCGGTACCAAAAAAAAAAAAAATGATAGAACTTTGAATGTTCCCAACACAGAGAAATGATAAATATCTAAATGATAGACATGCCAATTACCCTGATCTAATCACAGCACATTGTATACATGTAGTGAAATATCATACAGTTCCCCATAAATATGTGCACTTATTATGTATCAATTTAAAATAAAAATTATTTTTAAAAGATTCAGTTGCAAGTAATCGCAAAAGTTTCTACTGCTTGTGAAGTAAGATGCAAGAACTAAAGGAACATATGAACTATCAGTCTCACAGAAGAAAAAAAAGTCTGAAGAAATAGTAGAGAAGAGCTTCTCGGGCCAGGGATTTAGCTCAGTGGTTTTGCTGCCTGCTGCACAAGCGCAAGAACCCGAGTTCGATCCCTGGTACCAAAAAAAAAAAAAAAAAAAGAGCTTCTAGGGTCTCCATATTTATAATCACAAAAACCTGTGTATGAAACCCAATGACAGGGCCACACCTTCATTTTTCTTTGTTAGGTTTAAAACTTATCTTAGAAATATAATAAAGTCTAGATAAATATACATGAGAAAAAACAGAATGGGGATAGTATTTGCTCATAGTGTTTTGTATTGTTTGTGAGGACCACAAACCCTTCTGGGCTAAGGTACCCAAACAGTCAATAGCAAGTTCAGATCGTGTCAAAATCTTTTACTTCACTTCACCTCCAGTGGGACAGAGCGGGGAGGAGGTGTGAGTCTTAGAAGGTGAGGTATCCACCCTGGCCACCCCCACCAAGGTCAGCAGCCCTTCTCCAGCTCCCACAGTTGAATTCACTAGGTCAGAATATCTCAGCTCCCTGGGCTGGCAACTCTGTTAGCTGTGTAAGAGGCCACAGTTCAAGGAGAAACAGGGCAGACTCAAATTTAGGCAGTCAGTGAGTAAACTTCTCTCTCTGTCTTTCCTTTTTTCTCCTCATCTTCTTCCTCCTCTTTTCTTCTGCTCCTATTTCTTCTCCTTTTCCTTCTTCTACTTCTTCCTTTTAAATGATTATCAGCACACGAAATAATAGCATGTAAAAGTTCTTAAATCCTATCATCTAGTAAAGTTTTTTTTTTTTTTGATACAGGGTGTAATGTCTGTTAATCCCATTCTTTGGTGACACATTACCAGAGGATGGGGAATTAAAGCACTTTAACAGGGGAAAGCATGGTTTCTCCTCAGTAAAGTCTACCTGCTCTTGGTCCCCCGAGGAAGAGAACAGAGTGTGATCAGATGCAGAAGGTTCTATCTGCCCTACATCCTGCAGAAAAGGCTGCTCAGTTTGGCCTGCTGGAAGGGATCCAAGGAGGGAAGAGGGCCAGTATCGCTGCTCTTTGCCCCACAGTTGCTTCAGTCCTGACCTACTACCTGAACACACCTCTTCCCACTTCCAAACGTCCAACCATGAATGAGTCAACACTGTTATTTTCAATTCGGTGCATTTTTCCTTTTCAAATTCAGGAGATCAATCAATTATTTAGGGCTCCGTGATGATCTCAGGCAGTGACACTTCTATTGGTCTGTATGGCTTTCTGAAGGGAAACCATCTGGTCTTCCTTAACTTGTTCTTCCCCAGGCTGTGCTCCCCACTCCTAAGGTGTGGCAACCAAAGAGAGAGCCAAAACCATCAATATTTCAAAGGCTTAATTAAAGTAAGCCCAGAGCCGCCAGCCTCTTGCAACTGGCTCCCTTTTCCAAAAAAAAGTGTCGGGCATCTTGAGCAGAGCAGGGGACACTGGGAGAGAACTGGGCATCAGGTTAAAGCTGGGGTTGGGAGAGTGACCGCTCGCAGGAATCCGTTTGACAGGAACCCCTGGAGTTATAAGGCCACCAGAGTGGAGCGGCCCCTGGACACTGTCCGCGGGGCTGGGGGGGCGGGCGGAATCAGGGGGCGGCCCCAGTCTCTTCTGATGACTGCTGAAGAGACTGGAGTTGGGTGCCCCCCCACCCCGCCTCGGGGCTGCATCCGCGGTCCACCCTAACCAGCTGGGGCCCCTCGGGGGGCGGGGGAGCTGGGCCCTGCGCTGCCGTCTCCAGTCCCCCCAGCCTCCCCTGTCTCTGAGGGCCCAGGCTCGCGCGCCACCATCCAGCCAGGCGGGCAGGAGAGCCGGGAGCCCTACGATTTATACATCTATTAATTACCTCCAGCATGGAAGAACTGCCTATAAATACAGTGGCACTTTAGATAAAACTTTCATGCAGCTATTTAGATCCTTTAAAATATAAATGATTTCCTCTAAATTTTTTATCATAAATCAGGGCATGGAGCTAGGCGACAAGACGCCGATTTCCCCCCTGATGAGAGCAAAGCCCTTGCCTATTTTCCCTTGTTCTTTTTATTTTTTACCTCTCTTTTCTTCTTTTTAATTTAGGGAGGGTGCTCAATATCTCTCTTTGCTGAATCCAGAGAACGGTGGAAACTGAACAAGTTCCTCCCCTTTTCCTGGAGTCTACTTCCTGTGTGGGGAAATCCTGTGGTCCAGGAGCAGTGGACCTGAGTTCAAATCCTACCCTTACAACTGATTCCTATGTGCCCCAGAGGAGTGCATTCAATTTCTCTGGTCCTCAGTCCTTCCTTTTGGGAAATTGAGATAATAACAGTCCCTGTCTCATAGATAGTGAGGATTCACCATCTGAGTGAGAGCTGTGTACAGTAGATAAGTGGCTTCTTCTCTCTGACCTCCACTTTCCCTTCTCCATGAAGCAAGGATGAAGGGATAATGTCCACTTCTGGGGAATTAATGTGGAAGCTGAATAAGACAGAGCAGACTCTAAGCTTCTTGAAGCAAGGATGATGGAGTCTTGTTCTTTATTGTATCCCACCTGCAGTACGAGCTAGCTAGGCCGAGGGGGTGCTCAGTAAGTATCTGACAAACACATGAAGCAATGGCGCTCTGGTGCCGACGGCTCTACAGAATCATCAGAACTTGGTTTGCATTTAAGTGATGGATTTGAACTCCATCCTTTTTTTTTTTTTTTTTTTTTTTGCAACTGGGGATCGAACTCTGGTCCTTGTGCTTGCGAGGCAGGAGGTGGAACCACTGAGCTAAATCCCCGGCCCTGACCTTCATCCTTTTAGGAGACCCACACTGTGAACTTTGACATAGCTACCTTGGAAGGGTTTCCCTAACCCATTAGTAGTGATGAGGAAACATGCCAGAGCCCATGAGTGCTCTGCCGCAGTGAGCCAGGAATCCACACTGAATTCAGACCTCCTGTGTGCTGCCTACTAGTGCCTGCTGCCTCTGTACAAGCCAGCTGGCTGGACAAGAGAAATGGCCTAATTCTCTTGTCATGGAAGCAATGAGAACTAACTAGGCCACAAGGGGATGGTCCTTGTGATTTTGAACTCTAAGACACCAGTTCAGCTGGAGAAGGGGAAGAAAAACCAGACCTTATCTGCCAGGAAGGGGGCTCTGTGATCTCGGGGTCCAGATAGCACCGAGCTGGCCATGCTGCTGCTGCTAGAGATGAAGACACAGCAGGACCCACAGGTGCCAGGGGGAGAGGCTTCCAGAAGGCCAAGGCCTGCACGTGGAAGTTAGTCTCCTGGGCTGGCAACTCTGCTCCAAACTATTGACTCTGGTTTTCCTTGAAGCAGTAGACTAAAGCCAGAGAACTTAGGGACATCTTTTCTTTCACTCTGGACTCTCTCAACCCAATTCCTACCTGGTCACCAGGAAGAGTCTCTAAAAGTAGACCTCAGACCCCATCATTCCTCTGCTTCAGCCTTTCCTGTAGCATCCCTCTTCTCAGAACCCACCCCGCCTAGCTCCTGGCCAGCTCCACTCTCACCACTCCTAGTTGGCTCACTTCACCCAAGCCTTCCTGAGAACACCCCAAGCCTACTGCCACAGAAGGGCTTTTGGTTTGCTGTTCTTTCAACTTCCATTTTATCCCCCAGGCCTTGGCTCAAAGGTCACCCTTTCCTTTTCTGCCCATACATTCTCCATTTCACCACCGTGTTGTTTTTTTCTCTGTGGTAGTTATCTTTTTAAAATTCCTTACCTCCTTCTGAAAGGTCAGGTCTACAGGGTTTGACGGTCAGTAGGGCTGAGAGGATGTCCATCTGCTTTGCAGTCAAATCCCTATCTCTCGTCCTAGTAGCAGTTTAAGTAACTCAGTAGCTCGGTAAATACGTGTTGCATCAAAGAGTGTGACTGGGGAGTGCCCTCCTCAATCTACTCATTTTTCAAATGGAGAAACTGAGGTGGGAAGGACCTGCCTGGAGTCCTACTGCCCGGGTCCCAGCGCTCTGTCCACAGTGGGTGGGACCGGAGGGCGGGAGCGCCGGGTGGGAGGAGGGTTGCCAGCGCGTGCGAGCCTTCGCGGGTGCCTGGCCTCCAGGTCCCGAGTCCCTCTGGGCATCTCGGATCGTCCGAGCCCGCGCAGACAATAAGGGGCAGCGGCCGACAGGCGAGTCGGGCAGCAGCTGCGCAGGCGGCAGTACATGTGAGAAGTTTGTGAAAGGGAGAGGAAGGCCAGGCGGGCGGCTGCGAACACCTGGCCTGGCAGCCCCGCCAGCTGCCTCTCCGCGATGGCATCTTGAGCTCGGGCCGCCCTATCGAGGCCATCTTCCATGCTACCCTCCCTGCCCCCTTTCCAGCTCGCCGAGGTGGGGCTTGGCCCGGGATGAAGGCGGTTGGGAGTAGCTGCTGGCTTCTCTAAGGGCTCCTGCTGCCTGCATGCCGGAAGCCAGCCTGGAGCCTGGCCAGCCTCTGAGACCTGGAAGCCAGGGAGAGAAGTAAAAGCCTGCTCACCCTACTCCCTCGGTCCCCGGGCTTGGGTGGTAGTGGGTAACTAGTGCCAGCTCTGCATGTTAGTTAAGAGCACAGGCTCCTGAGTAAGGTAAACCTAGGTTCTAATTCCCACCCCACCTGGGCAGTGTGGCCTCAAGCACCTTAATCTCCATGCTTCAGTTTTATCTGTAAAATGGAAATAACAATAACAACCTCACAGGCTTACTGTGGAAATTCAGTGTACAGTACATCTAAAGCACCTAGCCCAGGGCCATGTAAACAGGAACCACTCTATAAATGGCTCTTGTCACCCTTATTATGGGCACCCCCATAACCAGAGTCCTGCGGAGGGCATTATTCATGCACTCACTCATTAAACACAATACTGTTTGCAATATTTATTTTTATTAGTATTTATTTGCAGTACACAAATAATATTGAGCTCCTACATAGGGCCTGGTCCATAGGCACTGGCAATGAAAGCAGAGATGGCAAGATTCATCCTCAGAGAAGTCCCAGGGTCCTCCAAGGAGCAGGGATAATAAAATCTCATGTTCTTACTAAGATATAAAAAGGAAGATGCAAAAGAAGGAAAGTTTTTTTTTCTATGAGTCTCTGTGAAACTTATAGAATTAGGGCAGAGCTTTAAACTAATAATTACATTAATAATAATGAGTCCTGTGATAAGTATCCTGAGCAAGTTTCTCACAAGTTGCAAGTCCCAGGTCATCTGCATTCAAGTCATGGATACCTAATAGGAAGTCTTTGTGGTCAAAATCTCTGGCTGCGCACCTGGGGTGCTACATTTTAAAAGGTTGTAGGTGATTCCTACTCAGACTGGAGTTGAGAGGCCCTAGCCCCCAGAAAAGGGCCCCTTCCTCTTTGTCCCCTTCAAGGCCCCTCCTTCTGAAGGAACAGTGCTTTGTGCACTGATTTAAGAGTTACGTGTAGCAACTCTGTGTCTCCACTAGGCTCTGAGCTTCGGAAATAGTGTTCTCCTCACCTGTAAAACTTACCACAAGACCCAGCTGTCAGTACTATTCTGAAATACTTGTAGAATGAAGAATATGAAATACTTGGCCCATGTTAGCGCCTCTGAAATTTATGCCCATGTGGTCTTTACTTGGACCTTAGAAACAGATTTTGTTGGCAGAGAGGGGGGAGGGAGGGAAGGAGAGAGACAGAGAGAGAGAAGAGAGATGGGGAGGAGAGGCTTTAATTGTAACTTAACCCCACAGGGGTGAGCACTGCTCTTCAGTTTACCATAGGCCAATCTCCTTTGTGTGTCCCAACTGGAGTTACTAATTTATTTTGCCAAATCTAAATTGAATTGAAGTTTTCAAATCCTGGAAAATGCAGAGGGTGCTATCATCTAAGGCTCTCCTTCCAATTGCACTCTCCGTGGTGTGTGTCTCCCGGTATTCTCCAGCCCTCCTCAAGGAGGCTGGTCCTTAATGATGGGTGTCAGCTTACTGCCAGCAGCACTGATCCCTAGGAAACCTTCTGGGAGGGAAGGATGGGAGATGTTTTCTGATTTGTGATCCTAATGCCTGGGAATGCTAGAGGTGAAGATATGAGGTAAAGGCCAGCTTTGGAGGTCCAAGGGAAGGGCTTAGTTGGCTTGACTCTGTCTCTGACTGCTGGCTAACCTTGATCCTGGTCAGCGTCTTCCAGGCCCCTTAGGGAACAGAGCAGAGAAAGAGGGTGGGGAAGGCTGGAACTTTCTCCCCCAGTTTCTGAGGGTTCTGCTTCACAGACAGGCAGGCCATTTTGGAGTTAGTGGGTCTTGAGGTGCCATGGACAGGCAAGGTACAAATCCAGTATCCCCTTTCTGCTTTCTCCGTGGGCTTCCAGCACTGAGCAGGAGCCAAGCCTGAGTGGCCCTAAATGCTAGTGAGAGATGAAATAATGTTGCATTTGGCTTCTAGGGAGTTGAGCGGTCCTGGACAGAAATCCCAGATTCGCTCAAACTAACCAGTCTTTTGTCAGAGCTGGAAACACTTATCAACTGAGGCCTAGGCCAGGTCAGAATGCAGCCCCAAGTCCAGCCCTCCTGAGGCCCACAGTTCTGAAGTGTGTTTCAAGAATCTCACCACACTTGCTCTGAGTCTGTGTGCCTGGATACGCCTCCCCTCCACTGTGATGCCAGATTGACAGTCAGTTTCCTGCTGTCAGTTGTATTTATTTTTCCTTTTCAGTTTTAGACCCATGACCCCTTGAAGGCCAGGATAGAGTTTGACTAGTGTCTGTGGCTGAGCCTTTGGTATTCTGGGGCGAAGCAGGTGCTAAAGAATGGAAGGAAGAATGCAGAGGAACTGTTTTCCAGGGAAATACTCCAGGCCACTCCCATACCAAAAGCTTTCTCTTTAAGTTGAGAAAGAAGACAGGAACTGTCATTTATTTCATGATTTCACTGTGCTGGGCACTGTGCCAAGTGCTTATCTCAGTGTATTGCTGCAACAATCATCGGGGGATAAACTATACGGGCATTTTACAGATGGGGACACTCCCTGCAGCACATGGGCACCGAGATGGGTGGTCTCCTGGTCTCTCAGCCAAAGAGAGACAGGTGCATTTCTGAGTCTGAATGCGGGGTGCACCAGGTTGTGATGAAGTTTACTGAACACTAATTTCAGTGTTCAATGCTTTCTTTAGTATTCTACAAGAACCCAAGAGAACAGACATGAACGCAATTCCCACTTTACAACGGAGAAAACCTAGGCTCGGAGAGTAAGCTTAGCCAAAGGAATTTCTCTCGGCCTCCTTCATCTGGGCTGAGTCCTTTTTGCCTCCCTCAGGGCGGCCGCCAGGGCACCAAACCAGCGAGGATGAAAAGAGAAGGGACTGGCGGGTCCCAAGCAGAGAGGGGAGCCGGGATCTAGCAGGATTTCCTCTTAGGTCAGGGGGTGGTTCCCTGCCCCACTCGGCCCTCAGTGTTAAAGATTCCGGGAAGCCCGGGGTACACTCGTGGCGCGTGCGATCTAGCAGGCAGGATGACGCCCCGAAAACCTGGAGGCCGCTTCCTGCGAGGCTGCGGCGGCTGCGGGGACGCAACTGTGTGCATGGGGTTTTCTGGAGACTTGGAGCTCAGCGCGCCCCTGTGGCCGCAGCCCTGGGATTCCCCATCCATTATTCACGATGTTTTGCTGGCTTGGGAAAGAAGAGGGAAAAGAAGTGGGAAGAAGAGGGGAGGAGAGGGTTGGGTGGGGTGGGGGCTGGGGGCTGGGGGTGTGAGGCAGAGCCAACCCCGGGGCCCTGAAACTTAAGGAAGATCAGGCGGCTAAGCGGTCTCAAGCCCCGAAAGTCAGGCGTGGAGCCAGGGTCACAGTAGGCTGTCAGTAAATATTTGGGGATGGATAACTGAATAAGTCATTGGATAGCTCTGGTCCTAAGCAAGTGATCTCCGGCTAATCCTCATCTATATAGTGCTTTCCTCACCTATGTAGGGTGGCGTGAGGATTCCAAAAGCGAATTCTAAATTGCTAGCATGAATTAGTAGCTGTTGTTTTGGGCAACGGGGCCTGTACACCGTGGGAGACCAGCAGAAGCACACTAACCGATTACTGAGGTCCTGAGGTTCTTTCTGAACTCTCACTGTTCTAAAGAATACTCAGCAAACTTCCTTAGACTGGAGGCTTGGGGAGAGGGAGAGCGGCCCCAGTAGTCACTCTCAAAACAAAGGTGAAAGGCAAAAGTGAGGAGGAAGCCACAGGCCTCCCGGACCGGGAAAGCAGCTCCCGGCCCCACCCGCACGTGGGGAACTTGGGAGTGGAAGAGGTGGGTCACCAGGGGCTTATTCTAGCAGCCTGGGTTCTCGGCCGGCAGGAGACTTTTCGCTGAGCGGCTCGACTCCGCTGGACGGCTCGGGCCTGGGGCCAGGAGCGCCTGGAAGCCGGCCGACGTTGCATAGGGGGTGGGTGTAGTAGGGTCAACTTTCTGCTTCCTCCCCACCCACCCATCCCCGGCCCCCAGCCCAGTGTGTCCTTGATCCAGGCAGTGCGAGTGGGATAGGACAGAGAGGTCTGGGACCGTGGGGAGAAAAAAGTCTAGGACGAAGAAAGAATCCGCAGGTCGGGCAGGCTGGAGCCAGGTGGGGCGGGGCGGACCCGGGGAGGCCCGGCCGAGCCGGGTATAAATGCCGTGGAGGGGGCGGCCGCGGCGGGCGCCGAGAGACACGCAGCGAGCTGCTGTCTCGCCTCGCCTCCCGGGCCGCCCCTGTGAGTCCCGGCGCGTGTGCACGCCTGCGCGCGCCCGGGCCCTTCCTGGCAGGCTGCTTGTAAGATGAGTGAAGAAGCAGGTGGGGGAGAGGGGAGGCAGCAAGCGAGAGGGCGAGGGGAGCGCTGGCGCTGAGCGGCGCTCACTTGGAGCGCGGCGAGCGAGCAAGGCGAGCCTGATTCCATGTCCCCCGCTGCCTCCCAGCCAGACCCGCGAAGATGATGGCCATGAACGCCAAGCAGCCTTTCGGCATGCACCCAGTGCTGCAAGAGCCCAAATTCTCCAGCCTGCACTCCGGCTCCGAGGCCATGCGCCGAGTCTGTCTCCCAGCCCCGCAGGTACGTAGTGGAGCATAATTACCGCTCTAAGGCACATTTTTTGACAGGCACTAGCTTCATGTTTTTTTCATGTCGCCCAGAACAATCGCCGCTGTCTGAACCCCTCTCCTTGTCTCCCCCGCGCTCTCTCCCGGCGCGCTCTCTCATTCATGTCTCTGATCCACACGTCTGTTCCAGCAGAGCTGCTGCCTCCGTATTAATTTTTATGACCTGGGCTTTGAGGAGAGGCATCTCGGTTGCTTGAAAATGTGTTTTAATCCTGAGTTGACAGTATTCCCCACTGACCATGCCGTGCGCCTTCTCGCTTGCAGCTGCAGGGTAATATATTTGGAAGCTTTGATGAGAGCCTGCTGGCACGCGCCGAAGCTCTGGCGGCGGTGGATATCGTCTCCCACGGCAAGAATCATCCGTTCAAGCCCGACGCCACCTACCATACCATGAGCAGCGTGCCCTGCACGTCCACTTCTTCCACCGTGCCCATCTCCCACCCGGCCGCCCTCACCTCGCACCCGCACCACGCCGTTCACCAGGGCCTCGAGGGCGACCTGCTGGAGCACATCTCACCGACGCTGAGCGTGAGCGGCCTGGGCGCCCCGGAGCACTCCGTGATGCCCGCACAAATCCACCCGCACCACCTAGGCGCCATGGGCCACCTGCACCAGGCCATGGGCATGAGTCACCCGCACGCCGTGGCCCCGCACAGCGCCATGCCCGCATGCCTCAGCGACGTGGAGTCAGACCCTCGCGAGCTGGAGGCCTTCGCCGAGCGCTTCAAGCAACGGCGCATCAAGTTGGGAGTGACCCAGGCAGACGTGGGCGCGGCTCTGGCCAACCTCAAGATCCCCGGCGTGGGCTCGCTCAGTCAGAGCACCATCTGCAGGTTCGAGTCTCTCACCCTTTCGCACAACAACATGATCGCGCTCAAGCCAGTGCTCCAGGCCTGGCTGGAGGAGGCCGAGGCCGCATACCGAGAGAAGAACAGCAAGCCGGAGCTCTTCAACGGCAGCGAGCGGAAGCGCAAACGCACGTCCATAGCTGCACCAGAGAAGCGCTCGCTCGAGGCCTACTTCGCCATCCAGCCCCGTCCTTCATCCGAGAAGATCGCGGCCATTGCGGAGAAACTGGACCTTAAAAAGAATGTGGTGAGGGTCTGGTTCTGTAACCAGAGACAGAAACAGAAACGAATGAAGTACTCGGCTGTCCACTGACTGCGGCGGGGCGCGGCGTCGGGAGCCAGGAGAGTCTAGCGCGCATCGTCCCCTTCTGATGGGAGGGACGGTCATAGGGAAATCCAGGTGTTTCCTAGCAGGTCAGGCTCTCTCTCCCGAAACCACAGACTTTCCCTTCTGTCCCGCCTAGTTGCCTCCCCAGCCTACTCTCTCTCTTTTATTCCTTTCTATTCTCACCAAAAAAGTTTTGGCGCTCGGAAAAAAATGCAAGACGGGGCGGGCCCGGAGGGACTCTGCTGTCCCGGGTGCTGAAACTTGCCTCGCGCGCCTCCGGGCGGGAGCCCCGGAGCAGAGGACGGTGAATGGACCCCGCCGCCCGAAGCTGGGGTGAAAGCGCCACTTTGCTAAGGGCTAGGCAAGGGGTGAAGGAATGGAAAGGATACGATAAGTAATAATATAGAGTCTAGGATATCTAAGTGGAACACAAACATGTACTGGAGATTTATTAGAGTATATAAAATACACGTATGTTTCCAAAGGCTAGCCTTATACTCCCTTAGCCTAAATTCTACCCATCTTATCCTTTGGTTTGCCGTAAATCCTCATACAAAGCATGAATTAGGTTCAGGGAAAGTGTACGGAGAGTTAGGGGCTCGGAGTTGTTCGAGGTAAGTAAGGGTCCAGAAAAGGAGGGCTCAGTTCAGCGACTGAAAAAGTTGGGATCCTTAGCCTATTTGCAAGCAGCAGCCAGCACCTACTCAGGCCATTCTTCCTGTCCTGGTGGCTTTTGAGTGTTAATTACCTCCCGGTGGAGAGCAGGGGTTGGTAGTGTTCGGGATCCGACCCACTGAGGACTCTCCGACCTCAGCTCACCCTTCTTGCCAGACTGCCAGCTCAGAGCTTCCAAAGCGACTGTAACTTCTCCGAATCCTATGAAGTCCTCCCAACACATCTAACCTCGTTGCGCTTTTATTGCTGTTGTTAGCACCCTTCGTTCCTCTTGTTTGTTTGACTCCACTTTTTTCCTTCCCTTTCACCAAATGTCTCTCGGTGGAGGCTCACTTATAGTTTTGGCGGGAAGAGGAGCAGGACCACCAACCTGGACCCTTTCTTCACGCACCGGTCCCTTCACCCTCCCACCCGGCTCATATTTTATTTTTTCGTTGCTTCTTTGTAGTTTGCGTGTTGCTGTGTGTGAACTTTGGTTTCATTCTCAAAATAGATACAAATAAAATATTAAGTTTTCTTCTTCTCTCTTTACCCTCTCAATTAACTTCTAAAATAAATGCTTTATTTTTCGACCCGAATCGCAGTGGTTTTCCTTCTCAGGTGCTAAGAGATCCCAGTCTTGGGAAGGATTTAAAAGTGAGAACCTCAAAGGGCCAGGCTGGCTGTCACATTCCTTCTGTCCAGTCCCAGCCATTTCTTCTCCCCATTCCTCTTCTGGCAGCCTGTGCTCACACCAGGTCTCCTCCAGGGATATCTGGCTGGTCCTCTCTGGATCCCAAGGTTTCAAGGCATTTCCCCCCCCCCACTACCCAGTGCCAATCTGTCAAGTATTAGCTCACCTTGACTAGGATCACAAACTTTGAAGCCTGACAGTGGGTATTTGAGCCCCTATGCCTCTCCTCTACTCATAGGCTAGTTTCCTAACTTCTCTAATGAGATTAGCTACAGAATAGAGACCTAACACCCAACTCTCACGGTTATTGTCAGGACTAGGTCAAGTTGTTTACTTAATGCATCTGGTAGGTGATGTTTGGCATTTCATAGGAAACAAATCACTTTTAAAGATTGAAAGGACTGGGGAGGAGATGAGGGAATAGAGGTAAAGAGGGAGGAAAGTGATTAGTGGAACAAGTGTCTTTTGGAGACTTCTGGATCTCCTAAAAATTCATTTGAAGTTGTCTTCTACGACAGCCTGACTCGGCTTCTCTGTGGAAGGATTAATTTGAGAGAGCCGCTTCAAAGGACCCGGTGTAATGTTCTGCACATAGTAGGTGCTCAACAGATGCCAGTCCCCTTCTTTCTGTTTCCTCTAAGGGGGGGAGGACCTTTTTATTTGTGAGCCGCAAAAATACCTTCATGATTTAAAAATTAATGCTACAAGTCCCGGAGTCGTCTGAAAATTTTCCCGCTGAGTCCTCAAAGAGCTTCCGGTCCTTAGATGTTGGCCCGATTCGGAGCAGAGTCGGTTTCCGCTTTTCGCAGTACCCCTCCCTCGCCCCCCACGGCAAAAGCGAACTTGTGGGCAGCTCCCCAGCTTCCTGGGCCCCAGCCCCTCGCCCCCGCCTTGCTCAACAGCCCTAGCAATTCCTCCACCTCCCTCTCCATCGGGTGTCCTTTAATAATAAATGGCCTTATGCCATTACATTATATTGTGGGTTTTGAAAATTTAAAATACGGCTGATGCAATATTAATTGCCTATAGTGGTATAAAACACAGGGCCGGAGCCCAGCCGGGCTGCAGAGCAGGCGGCCGCGAGCGTCCCGCGCGCGCCCAAGTGAAGCGCTCCAGAAGGACGCGCCTTTGTGGGCTGCTAGGTTTCCAGCAGGTAAGAACCTTCGGGTTTTCTAGCCAGGGAAAGAATCCGTTACCCACCGCCCCCTTTTCGAAAAGTTCCCAGCTGTTATTTATTTTTAAAATTTAAAGAAAAAAATTGACCGCAAAAGTTTGAGAGACTTTTGAGGGGGCCAAGAGGAGTCGCCTGACAGCAACTCTGAGTCTCCCCCTTCAGGCGCCGAGGACCGCCGGCGGCGCGGAGCACCCTGACCGGCCCGTACCTGCAGGCGGCGGCTGCGGCCCTGTCCTCCAGGCGCCCCAGCCTCGCCCTTCCCCCTGAGTGCGCCCGGCCGGCGCCGCAGCCTCTCTCTTTCGGCTCGCTCAGGAAGCAAAGGGAGATGTGGTTTCCCCGGGATCGTGCAGTCGCCTCTGACACTCGTCCGGGGGAGGCACAGACCTCTCTTGGGGGAGGTGGTGCCAGCAGGCCTGGGGTTCACACAGTCCTAGCCTGCATCCCCAGAGGGCCACTTCCTAACCATGTGACCGCGGTTAAGTCACATCACCTCCCTGAGCCTCTGCTGACGGATGTAAAACTAAAACTTGATTCTGAAGCCTAACTGAGGATATATTCAAAGAGCACCCGCGGCAGGTTTTCCTTCCTCAGATCCCGCCAGCTGGCAACATTTACCGCCTAAGACCCAAGTGGGAGTCTCTTTAACCTGTTTCCAGGCCAGCGTTCGGGTTGTGTAGAGAGCTGCATCGGGCCTGTGCAGGTGAGACTGAGAGTGTGAGTCCTCTGGGGACCAGGTGGAGGGCCCCTCACCTCACCGCCTGGCTGAGCCCGTGCACACACCAGCAGAGCTCCGGCAGTAGGAGTCCTGGGCTCCTGAGCCTATGACCTCTGGATGAGTGGCTTCCTTTTTCTGTGCCTCAGGTAGTCAGTTTGGTTCTCTGCTTCATGCCCAGTGCACAGCTCAGAGCCTGGCCCAGAGTACAGAAAAACAGTTATTTGTTGAATGGATGCATGAATAAGTTTTGTTTTGTAAAATAGAAGCTCAACTGTCCTTGGATTTTAGGTATTGTAGGAAAGAACAGAGACCATAAGGGATGGGCAGCCTTCCTGGGAGGAGCGCTCCGGTACTGGTGGTCTACACTACGAGCTTCCATTCAAAGGCAGCCAGTGTCCTGCTCAAACAGAAGAGGCTGCGCCTCACTCGATAGCTGTCACGGATGGGTACAGAAGTGGTGCTTCTGGGAGAAGAACCAGAGGGTGACTCTGCCTGAGCCTGTGTGTCTGGCCCTCTCTTGGGCCTGCTTGGGCTCTTTTGCCTTCTTGCTGAGTTGACCACAGCTCTGGCTCAGGAATGGATAGAATCGGGGCAGACTAACTGCTCTCTTAGTCCAGTGACCTTGGTGCCCTTATATTTGAAACTGGAGAAAAAGACTCAGGATTGCTCTGATGATTAAATGAAATCACGTAAGGCCAGGGCCTGACCCGTGGCGGACAGTAATGGCTATCTAATGCTTTTTAAAATAGTCCTCATACTCAGAAGTGAAATCAGGTGGACTTTTTCCTCTATGAGCCCAAGTCTGTTCGTCCATGAAATGTGGGTAGCGGTGCTATCAGCCTGCTGCCTGGTCATCACTGAGATGGAAAGTATAAAAGAAGCCACTTCGCACCACGTGTGGCCTGGCTGTGGAGAGGACGGTGCAATTTTCTCTCTCACCTTGGTGAGAATATGCATAGTTCCCATTGACAAGCTCGGCCCCAGCTGGCGGCTCCTTGAACTCGGGACTTCCTCTCGGGCGGGCAGGCAAATGCCCACAACCGGCACGGTCTGCGGTCCCAGAGGAGGAGGGCTCCCATTGGGAAAAGGAGGAGTGGCCTGGGGTCTCTGATCCCACCTCTCTCCCTGCTCCCACCTTTTGGCCTCAGCGCCCGAAGGCCTAAGCCCTAGGCCAGAACGGCTAAAAGATCCTCTGTACCAAATGAGAGGGCAGGGACTTGGCTGGCCCCCTTTACTTAAAATAGCTCCTCCCCAGTTAAACTGCCACGCGCGTAGGTGTGAGCGCGCCAGTGAGGGTTGCTCCATAACTGAATAATGAGGTCTGAACTGCATGCAGGGCTTCCTGTGTGCCAGATAGTGTTCCAAGCGCTTAGTCAGCGTTCGTTTGTTCAGGCCTAAGCAACATCTTAAGTATGTACCATTTAAAATCCCATTTTACAGATGAGTATATGGAGGCGAAAAAGGTTTGTGCAACGTGCCCAGGACAAGGCATGAATTTGGCAGTTTGGTGAAGCGATCTGGAAAAAAAAAAATCTTATTTCTTCACCTCTCCAGTGCTCAAGATAGACCCAGCCAGGGCTCGCGGTCCTGGTCGTCTGGGACTCCGCTCCTCTCTTCCGGCCCGGCCTCTCCAGTCCGGTTTCTGCTCGGTGTCTGTTCGCTGGTGTCTCACTCCACCCTTCTACTCCACCCTCCAAACTCACAGGCTCGAAACCGTGACCCGATCGTGCGAGGGCCACGTGGACCCCACCCCACCCCACCCCACGGTGGCGCCCCTCCCCCAGCCCGCGGGGGCGGAGCCCGTGAGGACCCTGCGGGCGAAGGCGGCTCCGCTTCGATCGCTCTTTCCGATCGGGTCAGGTTTCCCTCCGCCCCGCGACGGCGCTTCCGCACCAGCCAGGCTCCCTCGGCTCCCGGGGGGGGGGGGGGTTCGCCGGCGCTTCCGTAAGGGGCTTCCCCGGACGGCCGACCGGAGGCCCGTGTGGGGTCGAGACCCCGGTGCTCCCGGAAAAGCCCGAGCGCTGCTCCAGGCCCCTTGGGGAGCTGGGCTCCGACTACCCGAGGTTCTCCGCCCCTCAGCAGTTCAGCCCAGCCCGGGGGCGCTCTCCCTCCCTCTTTCTCCCCTAATATTTAAAAGATTTTTATTTCTAAGGTTTCACACAGACAAATTCCATGTATTTATCCTGGGAAAAATTAGAATTACAAAACCTCTGGCCGGAAACCCACCCCCAAGCTCACCTTCTCTTTCCTCCACTTTTTTCCTCCTACCCCCAAGACAGATCACCCCTACTCAAACCCCAGCCGGCATCTCTGCCCTCGACAGGAACGCCCCCCCCCCTTTGCTAGGCAGCTCACCTCTTGGCAGATATAGTTAATGTCCAACCCTCATAAATCAAGACCATAAAAAGCTTACTTTCATATGCACTCAATTTCTACCAAACCTAAACTAATTGCATAAATTCCTTTAGGCCACTCAGAGCTGCTCTCTGGGTTGGGATCTGATCAATTAGTCATTAGGCACTCCATTAGCTGGGATTTAAGCTGCCTCATATAAATGTCTCCTGTCAATTTGCTTGTAATTGAATGAATAAAAAAAGGGTACAGTTATTAGGACAGATCAGAATGAGGAGAGGTCGATTTTATTCAGATATTCTAAAAATGTCTTAATGACAACAACAACAACAACAACAACAATAACAATAATCAGTAGGCATTTAGCTCCTGCAGAGGTGCTGTCCATATGAAGGAATGTTCTGGCCTGAGACGCAGTGACCTGAGCTGGTGTCTCTGTCCTGCCCCTTGGGAGGCTGGAGTCTCCCCCTGCCTTGGGTCTCAGTTCCTGTACCTGTAAGATAAGTTGGTAATCGGTTTTATATTTGTCAAATTAATTCATGCTTAAAAGTTGAATAACACAGAAGGGCAATTTGGTCAACACCTATCCTCCATCACTGTTACTCTGCTAGTTAATTACATGTGTAAATAATATATTTTTGACACTTTTTTCTTTTTTTAATTCAAGGTTTATCTGGGTTTTAGTTAATACATGATGCAAATTCGAGAGAACTAAAAGATTTTCGGTGAAAACTCTTTTTCCTCTCCTCGACCCAAGTCGCCCATTTGCCTCTGCTGAAGGTAAGCAACATTCTCAGAATCTCCACAGACATTTTATTGGCCATTGTTTGTTGATTTGTCATTCTTAGTCATTGTGCTTTATCATCTTGCTGTGATATCAGATAATTAGAAATATAATAATCTTGAATTCTCTTACCACAGCAAGGATCCTAGGAAATTTTATATAAAATCAATAATTTTTAAAACTGCATGAGCTGTTTAATATCCTGTGTTACTTTTTTTGACCAAGAATTAATTTCAAGTTAAAGACCCCATGATGTATAAAAACTGCCTAGTCACAAAGATAGAGTTGGGTTTTTGTGTTTGTTTGCTTTTAGACAGGGTCTCACTACTAGCCCAGGCTGGCTTTGAACTCAAGGGATCCACCTGCCTCAGCTGAGATTACAGTCAGCATGCTCTGCTGATAAGGAGTGTTTATTCATAGATTTGAGTTCTGTCCTACCTTCTAAACAGAATTTAAAGCAGCCTGTCTGTTATTGCTCTGAAGTTAGACGTCAACCATATAAGGGAGGTACCTTTATCTACTGGATAATTAAGTGCATACAGTACTAAGTTTTATTACATTTTCTTAAAAATCTGTCTTTAGGGCAGGGGATTTAGCTGAGTGGCACCGAGCCTGCCTCAAAAGCACAAGGTCCTGAGTTCGATCCCCGGTACCACACACACACACAAAAATCTGTCTTTATTCTTTTGTAACCTCCAAATGAGCCCATTTCTCCAGGAAGATGAGTTCCTTGCTGTACACAGCTCTGACAGGACTGAGGAAGATGCCAGTGACATCACTTACTAATCCACCTAGGGCAGTGATTGAGCACCATGCTGCAGCACTCAGCTGAGCGCCTCCTGGGGGAGACGGAGACCCTCCAAGTATAAGCTCTGCCTTTGACAGAACTCCAAGGTGGTGACCCTGATTTACTGCTGGGAGCCACTCAGGGCACGGCGTTCTGGGTTCTGCATTGTGTGGAGCCCTGGATGCACCTTCAGTGGATTCTTTTTTTAGTAGAAAGATTAGGTTGTGAGATTTAGGTGACAGAAGTGGAATCACTGGTCAGAACCACTGGCCTCCCGGGTGTTGAGAATGAACCTGGCATATGCACAAAGAGATTGGAGAGCCGGGTCCCCTTCTCTTCTGTGTGACCTTGGCAAGTCTATTCGCTTCCTGGTGCCTCAGTTTCTCCAATAACTTGAGAAAGTAGAACTAGATGGTAATTTACTTTTGGGAAAACTTTCTCTAACCCTCTCTGCAGTCAAAATTTTTGCCAAATTCTTGAAGTTCAACCAGCGATTCATGGATCCCTGGTTAGAAACCTCTAGAATAGGTGAGCTGAAGGTCTTCCCTTATTGCCTATCTGAATTTATAACCAAATACCTGTAAACAATGAAACCAGTTTAACAAACTGGGAAGAATTTCACTGAAGGAAAAAACAAAATGCCAATTAGACAATGAACAAATCGCCAATAGAGGCTCCAAATAGCAAAATTAGTTTCTAGAACTCAGTAACTCAGTAGTTAATTTCCCAAGAGGCAACATGGCAGAGAGTAAAAAGCACATTAGGGGTCATAAACTAGGTTCCCCAACAATCAAAGTTGAGATTTTGAATTGGAAATTTCCCTTCTCTGACTCCTCGTTTCTTTTGATAAAATGTGAGGGTTGGACCAGGAGATCTCTGAAGCAGCTAGCAGTGACACTGTGTGAGGATGTGTATAGGCATTAGCATGTCTTGTATTTGATATTCGTTTTGGCTTATTTTTTTAATTTTTTGAGACAAGGTCTCACTATGTAGTTCAGGCTGGCCTTGAACTCACTGTGATCTTCCTACCTCAGCCTCTAGAGTGCTGGAATTACAAGCATGTGCTACCATACCTGGCTCTATTTTGGTTTTGAAATAATAGTTGTACAAAACAGATTACACCTGTAATCCCAGATACTCAGGAGGTTGAGGCAGGAGGATTGCTTGCCACGGAGTTCAAGGCTAGCCTGTGGCAAAATAGCAAGACTCCATCACAGAAAGAAAGGAAGGAAGGAGGAAGGAAAGAAGAAAGAGAGAAGAGAAAAAAAAAACCACTTCCTTAAAGTAGAACTGGAAGAGGTTATTGCTGTGCTATTTATTGCCTGGATTTCTAGCATTCAGGCTTCTAAAACCCTGTGGCAGAAACATGACCTCCATACCCCTATAAAAAAATAAAAACACCAACAGTTCATAAGTGTAAAAGTAAATGGCAGGGCAGGTGGGAGGTGGGGGAACATGTTGCTAGACTAAATAGTCTTGTTTCTGCTTACCAGATCTCTCGTGGTTTGAGGGGACTCAGCTCAGTAGGAGACAGGAGCTGTGAGCTGGACAAGGTAGTGCCAGGCACCCACGCCTACCCCAGCTCTGGCTGGGATCCAAGATGAGAGGGTGGTGAACAGGTCTCCTGTTCTCCCCTGTCAGAGCTTCATTTTTCTGTCCTTCTGACTTGCAAATACTTGTAACTATGAGCTTGTTTAACTTCGAGACACGAATTGCCCATCAGATTGCTCTGGTGAAATGATTAGAACGCAGACTACAGTCAAGTCTTTGGTTGCTGACTTCCCACTACACTTTTCTTTTACTTTCTGACTGCTTTGCCTGTAGTGTTTTTCCATTGCTTCTGGCATTGTGTAGGATGGTCCTGTCACTTTTACTAAAGCTGTTAGGTCAATGATGGGAGCGCTGCTATTTCTTGATTTTTCACAGGAGGGTCTTTCCATTTCAAAAAGGGCTTCCACATTATTGACTCAACTGCTTTATGTTATCGCTGTTAGATACGTGGAATTCTAGAATGTGAGCTGGGCAGAGTTCTTAGAGATGCTCTGCCTGGAGCATATGATATAGTTCTAGGGACCCAGGTATCTATGTTTTTCACAGTGTCTCTGCATAATTCTGATTACTTGAGCAGATTGAGAAATTTATATTGTACTCCCCCCCTACCAAAGTGCCCATATTGGAATATGGATAATAGCTTGAGTCAGAATTTTTCAATTCTTATTTCCTTGAAGGTAGTATAAACGTTGCATCCCATTTTGTAATCTATCCATGACTGTTTTCACCCCTCTACACACACATACTTAGCTGGATTGCTGTGACACATAGCAAAGACTGAGTGGCTCAAACAGTCAGCATTAATTCCTCACAGTTCTGGAGGCCAGGGAGTTGAAACTCAAGATGCCAGCAGGTTTCATGTCTGGTGAGAGCCCTCTGTGGTTCACAGATGGCTGCCTTTGCATGTTGGCCTCACGTGGTCAAGAGAGGGAGAGATGGCCTCTCTCATGTCTCCTCTTATACAGGCGTTAATACAATTCACGAGGGCCCATCCTCATGACTAATGATTTCCCAAAGAGCCCGCCTCCGAATGCCATCACTTGAGGATTAGGACTTTAATATATAGATTTTGGGGGAACACATTCAATTCATAGCTTGGACATCACTGTGTAACATGGACTAAATTGAGATAGAACTAGAATCTGCACACTGACAGGTGGCCTGTAAGAACAAGTAGCCTAGTTTGAAAATAAAATCTATGCAACCTTTTTGTTCTAGTGCAAAAAATGAGATCTACAAATAATTTGGTTAATACAGTCAGCCACTAGTATCAATGGATTGGTTCCAGGATCCCTTGAGTACATTGAAATCTGTGAAAACCAATTCTGTTATAAAAGATGCAATAGTATTTACATATAACCTATATACATCCTAAGTCATCTTTAAATTACTTATAATACCTAGTATAATGTATTCACTATGTAAATAATTATACTGTGTTGTTTAGAGAAAATGACAAGGAAAAAAATCTGTTCGTGTTCAGTTTAGATGCTATTTTTCCCAAATATTTTTGATCTACACTAGTTTAGATTCATAAATGGAAAACTCAGATAGGGAGGACCACCTATTTATGGTAAATAACAGTAAAGTATTTGGTGATCACGTTAGAGGAATAAATATTTAATATTTGAAACTCAGTGATGAGTTGTTCTTGATTATTGTTGAACCACACCCCACTCCCATAAAAGTGAGATGTGTTTGTCTCAACACTCCACATTCACAGCGAAGACCACATAAAAGCCTCATGTAGGTAGAATTTTAAAATGTATAGAGTGTTCCTATACTTTTGTTTGTTTGTTTTTGGTACCGGAGATCGAACTCGGGACCTTGCGCTTGCGCGGCAGGCACCGGAACCACTGAGCTAAATCCCCAGCCCTGGAGTGTTCCTATATTAAGATTGCTGCCTGCCCCTTCTAAGATGTTTTATATACTTCAGTGAAGTATATCTATTATAATATATATTTTACAAATGGGATATTAGAAAGGTTAAAGAACTCATCCAAAGTCACACAACAAACAAATCACAGGACCCAACGACTTAACTCAGGATGGTCTGGCATGATAGCTGTGCTCTTTCCTCTATGCCATGTTTGCTCCTGTAGAAGAAAATGAACTCATGTCTTTAGGGGTGAAATCAGAAGGATTTTTATATGGAAGAAGTCTTACTCTTGTTATGGGGTCTAAGAGTATAACTAGGTAGGAGGTAAAAATCATACAGAGAAAACAGTTGGGCTCCACACAAGAAAGAAGGCCTGGGTGTTCACCGTGGTTCAAAGAGTGAACGAAGCTGTGAGTCCCCATCTGACGATCCCAGCAGAGACACTGGTGAATTAGGCTAGGTGTGTGTGGGTCAGGGTCAGATACATGGTTGGGTGAGATGATACCTCTTTCCAACCCAAGAGTGAATGCTGCTATGGATAACCATCTATAGCTAATCATTCCTAGATCTTGACAGTGAAAAAATAAAAGTGCTGTCTAATCAAAAAATTTTATAAGTTTCTTAAAGTAGCATGGAATATAAAAATTTTAAAATATTTTCCCTCTTTGCATTTGCCTGTGGAATACCAAGAAGCAGTTTTTTTGGGGGTACTGGGGCTTGAACTCGGGACCTTGGGCTTGCTAGGCAGGTGTGGTGCCACAGAGCTAAATCCCCGGCCCTGGAATACCAAGAAGCATATTTAATAAAACTAAGAAGAGTAGTAAACACATTAGGCACTCTTCTTTTATCATTTTACTGTGTCAGAAAGACTTAAAAGATACTGTCTGTTTATATTAGCATAGAAAGCCATTGAGACTTTAGGGAAAAATACAAATGTCATTTGGGGGCTACCATTTAAAAATGGTTTCCAGAGCAGGTACTAGAGTGAGGGCCTTCATTTAAAGCCTTTGCCTACTGGTTTTGTTTATCTTCCCTTCCATCTTTTCTTCCTTAAAAACAAATAAACAGGGCCGGGGATTTAGCTCAATGGTTTCGCCACCTGCTGCGCAAGCGCAAGGACCCAAGTTCGATCCCTGGCACCAAAAAAAATCCAAAACAAAACAAAACGAAAAAACCCCAAATAAACAAATGGCCTTTTCTTCTTTTATCTCCTTGGTTCTTTTCTTCTCCATCCTGTTTTTCCTGATCTTATAGTGTCAAAGTGGTTGAGAAGGTTGGTGGCTATTTTTAGGTTTTTCTTCTGGGCCCTAGAGGGTTCCAGAGGCAACAGGCCATATAGAAAGCTCTAAGCAGACTAAACATGCACTTAAGACACTTGCAGGGCAAAGTTTTTTATTTAGAAGACTTCAATATTTGATATTTAAGTAAAAATTATCCTCATAGTCAAATTTTGAATTTTAGTAGAATTCCTCTCATGTATTTTATAGGATAGTGATTCTGCTTTTGTTTTAATTACAGAAACAGAAGAAAGGGTAACATAAGGTAGTCAGTGTGTAAGGCTTCTGAAGATCTTCACTTGACTCAGTATAAAATAAGTAAAATGATTATGAAAACTCTGAACTGTGCATTTTTTTTTTTTTATGAGAAAAGACATCTGGGCATGGTGGTACATGCTTGTAATCAAAGGACTCTGGGAGGCTAAGGCAGGAGGACCACAAATTCAAGCCTGTGCTGGGCAACTTAATGATTTAGCAAGATTCTGTCTGAAAATAAGAAAAAAAAGATGTGTCTGTAGCTCAATGCAAAGGGCTTGGGTACAATCCCAAGTATTGAAAGAAAAAAAGGAAGGCTTATTGTAGCTTATGGATTCAGAGGTTTCCAGCGCAGGGTGTCTTGGTCCTGTTACTTGTGGGCCTGTTGCACCACAGTTCATCATGGCAGAAGTGAATAGAGAGGAGGTATATTCACAACATGGTGGCAAGGGTGTGAAAAAGCTTATTTATTTTAATTGTCCAAAATTATATATATTTATGGAATACAACACATTACTTATACATTGTAGAATGGCTCACTATATATAACCTCTTATATTTATCATTTTTTGTGGTGAGAACACTTAAAATCTACCCTCAGTGATTTTCAACAATATAATACATTGTAATTAACTATGTTCATCTCACCATACAGTTGGATTCATTCCTCCTGTCTAACTGAAATTTTGTATCCTTTGGCCAATACCTGTCTATCCTAGTCCCTGGTAACCACTCTTCTACTCTGTGCTTCTATAAACTCAGCTTTTTAAGATTCCACATACATCTTAGTTCACTGAAAAGAAAGTTTTGTGTTCATATCTGTTTGTTGTGAGAGAAAAATCTTTTTTGTTGATGTCTTGTACTCTGAGTAACTACTTTGAAGATGACAATAGATAGTGTATTAACTATTGTTATTCTTTTTGTTATAAAATTTTGTTTTATTTTTTCATAAGAAACATTGCAGTTTGAGAGAATAATTTTATGTGTCCCGAATTTAATAATGTTTAAAATTGAAAACAAAGATTCAGCATATAAATGAGATCATGCAGTGTTTATCTTTCTGTGTCTGGCTTATTGCACTTAGCATAATGTCCTCCAGGTTCATTTATGTGATTGAAAATGAAAGGACTTCCTTTTTAGGGCCAAGTAGTATTTCATTACGTACATATACACTACATTTTCTTTGTCTGTTGATGGATACTTAGGTTAATTCTACATCTTGGCTATTGTGAATAATGTTGCAATGAACATGGGAGTGCAGATATTTCTTTGACCTGTGGATTTTATTTTCTTTGGCTATGTACCCGATAGTGTGATTGCTAGATCATATGGTAGTCTATTTTTAATTTTTATTCCCTACACAAGTTGACCAAAGAACTGGAAAAAAAGAAAAAGAAAAAAGGAATCTCTTTTGATTTCTGTGTAGATGCCTATTATAATATAATAGAAATAGAATGAGTTAATTCAACACATATTTGTTATATTGTTACTCTATGATGGGCCCTGCCCAAGGTGCTGTGAACCTGGAACCCAGCCCATGGCCTGGCCCATGGAGCCTGTACTCGGACTGGGGACTGGTAATAGCTCATTCTTGACAGCTCAGGACCAATGCTTGTGCTGACCAAATTAGCCTGATCATGATCTGCCTGCAGTGTTTGAGAACCTGTTCTAACCTGTCTGAATTATCCCTGTTACCATACTGTGTAGCCTACAAACACCACCCTCCTCTTTCTCTTCCTTTCCCCTCAGAGAGAAAAAAGTCAGGAAGCTAATGAGACTCAAAATAGCCTCCAGAGCTCTGTGATTCAGCTTAACATTGGGTGGCACCAAGGTATGGAACTTGACATGATTTTTTACAAAACGCTAGGAGGAAGCTAAGAGTCAACTGGAGAGGAAAGTGTGCTCCTGGAAATCAAACTAGACCACTGCACGGAGGGAGCTGCTCCCTCTGTCTTTCCGTCAGCTACCAACTACGTGGGATGAAGCCCATATGTGGGCTTCCTTTTTGTGCATGAAATGTTAGACGTCTTCTCTGGATCAAACCAGCTGGTGTTGTGCTCGAAGCTGGACTCATACTCACAGTTGAAGCCCAGGTCCTGTGGTTTCACGGGGTGGGGACTATAAGAAGAGATGCCTCTCCCCCAGAAGGATGATAGGCTCCATGCCATCACAGGAGTTGTCACAGGTTGTGTTATAAGATTGAAAAAGTTCGAGAGGTAGGAACTTGGTGATGTTTATGTTATTCCCCAGAGTCACCATAGGATGTCCATTCTTTTCATTTATTTTTGAAATTAAAGTTTATATGTATCTGCAGTTTAAAGACTCAGTTTAGCAAGGCTTGGTTTGAAAAAGAACTGTTCTCTAGTTGTCCTGCTCTCATACCCCGATTCCCCAAGGCAGGAATTTTTGACTCCTTCAGCTGGTTCTGCTGGCATTTACCCCACAATCTCTAGCCATCATGTGTGCCTCAGTGCCTCTTGATCATTCAGTGGTAAGGGTTCTGATCACTTCCTTGCAGTAAAGGTGGACATAAAGCTCTCTTTCCTACTCCAGTTCTCCTCCCCTCACTGTTTGGTTAAATTTGAATTTTGGTTAGATCAATTGTCAATGTCCATGTTTTATATGTAAACAGTATTTACTCCAGCCCTGGAGGATCCATGTAAGATAAATTACTTTCCCTTTCCTGAATGATATTTTCTTTTTCTGGGCATTAATAATTATTGATTTTTGTTCTTTGTTTGGTCTTTTGCATGTTTATTATTAACTAACTACGAATTCTCCTCATTTATGGACTCTCCTCTCAACACTTTCAAATATACAAAGTGTTATATCAGTTTAATCTTTTTCTTCTTCTTCTTCTTTTTTTTTTTTTTTTGCAGTACTGGGGATTGAACTCAGGACCTTGCACTTGTGAGGCAGGTGCAGTGCCACTGAGCTAAATTCCTGGCTCTAATCTTCTTGCAGAAATCTCCATTGGAGCCTTCTGAGCTGCTTCAAACTGGTTCCCTTCTAGGTCTGCTGACAGCCATTCTCCTTAATTTTTATAAGAAACTTGTTTTATCTATCTGGAAGCTTATAAGTTATATAAATTTATTGTATGATTTCTTTGAAGTTTTCTGTTCATTGTTTGCATATTCTGGAATGCCTATCATTTAGATTCTGGATAAACTAGACAGATTCTCTGATTTACTTATCATTTCTATACTATTTTCCTCTTTGCCTTTTTGTTTATTTTGTGATGTTTTCCTCAATTTTATCTTCTAATCCTTTTATTTTAAACTTCTGTTATTATTTTTAAATGTTCTAACAGATCTTTTTGCTCTTTTAAAAATATTTTTCTTATTATATCGGTACTCTATTTTCAGTTATATTTCTGAGAATATTATTCATAGTTTCTTATTCCCTCAGAGTCTATTTCTTTAGGTGCTTTTATTTTCTGTTTTGGTCTTTGTGCCTTGTATTAGATACAGTTTAGTTAATTGGGTAAACATTATTATTGGGAGCTCTGTGCACATGTTCCCTCTCTCCACAATTGGTGATTAAACCCAGGGCTGCTCTACCTCTGAGCTATAACTCCAGCCTTTTTATTTTTTGTTTTGAGTCAAGGTCTAAGTTTCCCAGGCTGGTTTTTAACTTGAGAGCCTCCTGCCTCAGCCTCCCAAGTAGCTGGAATTACAAGGATGCACCACCATACCTGGATGGTTTTACTTTGTTTTTCTACTTATCATAGTCTGGCTAGGCTGTTTGCTTCGTGATTCCTTAATCTTATTATTATTATTTTTTTGGTACTGGGGATTGAAGTCGGGACCTTGCGCTTGCAAGGAAGGTGGCAGAACCACTGAGCTAAATCCCCGGCCCCGTCTTAATTTTTTTTTGTACTAGTTTGATATGTGTCCATGGTCAAGCTGCTGAGTGAAGAAGGGGAATGGACTTTTCAACATTTAAAATGTACAGTTAATTCTGTTGCTTTCAATATGATTTTCTATCCTTAACTATGGTTGATGTCCCAACAATAAATGGCTTTTAAAAAATATTTCCAGTGGATAAATTCCTAGTATCCTGGTAGGTTGAGGAAAGGCAGTTGCCCACTATACTAGGTGGAGGAGGTGGCCTGGGGTCTACTCATTCACAGTCTCATCCTAAGTACAGCTCCAGAGATGTGTGGTACGATCACTTTGTAAATCTGTCAGAGAATTTGCTATGCATCTCAAATTTTAAAAAAAGTCACCTTTATCATTCTTTGGCCATAAAGGCATATGCTATTAAATATTCTTTAGTTGTTACTTTAAGGTTAGGTTTTGGGGGAGAGTGGAGCTGATATATGTGTCCATCCCTCTACTTTAGTTGGAAGTCTCCAAAGTAGGGATTCTGAACAGTTTCTCAGGACTCCTGGGAGAGCCAGGGAGATGCACGGGGTGGGGGGGTGGGGAGGTGTCGTCCCTCTGGAACTATCTGCAAAATGATGTCTTTATATACATTCTTACTCTTACTAAGTCTTCAGCTTTCAGCAAGTTTTCAGAGGCATCTGTGGTCTCCTCTGGATCTAAGTGCCATTTCTCTAGAGGCCCAAACAGTCCTTGAAAATGAGTTCATTCCTATTCACGTTGCCACATAGTACAGTTATCACTTAGGTCCAAAGGAACATGCAGTTAACTGGAGGAGAGAACACTCACTTGTTGGAAATCATGGTGAAAATTAACTGATGAAATGTTGAGTAGCAAATTCAGACTACTGAACCCAAATGCCCAAGGTCACATACATGAGCCACAAACAGGGCAGCAAGGGGTCATGCAGATTGAGGTAAATTGGAAGCTGGGCCTGCCTAATGGGGTCAGAGGTACTCGGAATTGCCAGTGATTGCCACTGTGGCAGCATAAGAACATTGATTTTTTCCAGAGAGGTTGGACATCTAGATTTCTAAAATATATCTCTCTGTCTCTCCTACCATAAAATAAAAATTTTAAACAATCATGAGGGCCAAACTAAGTAAATATCTAAACCCATGTCTACATCACATTTAGTTTATAGATCAGCAATATGTGATATTTAATCTAATTCAGACTTTTCTTTTGGATACTGAGAAACTGCAGACCAGAATGACAATGCTCTCATGTCATCCTTGCCCAGTTTGGAAGGTTCTAGACTGGCTTTGTTATACCTGAGGGCAAATTTGGGTCCTTCTTCTACAGCCTGAAGGATGGATATTGGTGGCATTTGTGTGTGTGAGTGTATGAGAGATTTTGTATATATATAGTGTGGACTTTGATGAGATAAGAGTATTGGCTTTAGTCCTGATAATTCAATGTCTCATGATTTTCTGGAAGAGTTATAAAAAATTTGATAGGGAGAGGGATGGTGAGGGAGGCAACAATACTGAGTAGTTTTAAAAGATTCTGGGGGCCAGGGATTTAGCTCAGTGGTTTTGCCGCCTGCTGCGCAAGTGCAAGGACCCGAGTTTGATCCTCGGCACCAAAAAAAAAAAAGATTCTGGAAAGGCCATATGGCCCATAAAACTTTCTGAGACTATGGAAATGTTCTTTATCAGCACTGTCCAATATGGTGTCCACTAACCACATATGGTCATTGAGTACTTGAAATGGTGGCTTATGCAACTGAGGAACTAATTTTTATTTTAACTTAATTTAAATTTAAAGGCAATATGTGGCTAGTGGCTACTACATTGAGCAGTGCAGGGTATATCTTCCTCCACAAGTGGATGTGGCTCATTAAGTGGGGACACAGAGAAACATGTCTATTTTTATACCTCTACCCTGCCCCTACATGTGCATACAGATGTATGTGCATGCACAGTACACACACACATACACACACACACACACACACAGGCCCTTTCTTTATACCAGCTGATCTCCCCAGTCATGGTAAGCTCATATAAGAGTCCCCATGAAGTTTGACATACAGCAGGAGCTCATTAGGAGCAGGTGTTAGGTGTCAGCCCTGCTTTTAATCCCGCCACTGGCCTCCTGCCCCCAACACCATGCGTTCCTTCAGGGTGGCTTCTCTAGAGTACAGGGTAATCCCCTAGAGAGCATTCCACCCGCCCTCAATCCTGGACAGTCCTGTAGGTTTCTACACTGAAATACAGAAATGGAAGAGAGTCTGCAGCTGGGACCCCACCCCTTCTATCCTTGCAGCTGAGCAAATGAGGGAGGTGGGGGTCAGATCGGGGCAGAAAGACTGAAATTCCTCCTTAGAAGTCCAGGCCAGCTGAACAGAATATGAATGTTGCAGCCCCCACCCACCCTACCAAGTTAGGTCTCTTAAGGCAGGTGTTTAAACCTGACACTGTCTCTCACCTTGCCTTCCCACTCTGTCCTGTTCCTCAGCATCCTGCTCTTCATTTCCCGAGAACTCTGTCTTAGAGATGAAAGCCAAGGAAACGCAACAAGCCATCGGCGGCGCTCACGCATTGATTTTTACACAAAATTTGCCTTCATGCACGAAGGATGGAAAAATGGTTCTATAAATAATGGATAACAAAAACAAATGCAGGAGGAAATCAATAGTCACACACTTGATACTGCAGGGAGATGGGAGAGGAAAATATGGAGCCTGTTCCAGCCAAACAGCACTCCAGGGAAGCCCTTCTAGCACTTCCTGCCGGAGAGAAAGGTACATTTTGCCCTGGCAGGCACTGGGAGCAGGGAGCTGAGTCCCCAGGAGGAGGCTGGGAGAGCTGGGTGTTCGGGAGCTTCTGGCTTCAGTGGGTCTTAGGGAGGTCGGGATTTTGCCAGTGTTTGAATCAGGCCCAGGTCATTGGAACCATCTGCATCTCAGGGGTGCCCTGGTTTCCAGCCCTGCTGGTTTCCCTGAACCATTTATGACCTCAGGATCTCCAGAGATCTTCTTTCCGAGCTACTGAAAGACTTCCATGTGCTGTTTTCTCTCATTATCAAATCATAGCAAGTTGCACCCAGATCTAGTTATTCATTCTGTGCTACAACAGCCCCTGGTGTAGCATAGGGGTAAAAGTTTAAGTCCTGGTTCTACCACTTATTCTACCTGTGTGACTTTTGGTAAGTCACTTAACTTCTCTGAGCTTTAGTTTCTTCATCTGTAAGACGGGACAAGTACAATCTCATATGCTTGACTCCATGCATATAAAATGCCTAGCCTATAGTAAATGCACAAAATAAGGTAGGTACAAATCACCCACAAATGATGTCCGAAATCTGTGCCCTCCTTCCCTGCTCACTTCCACTGAGTTCAGGGACCCCCCTCATGATGGGATGCCTGCAGTAGCCTCCCAAGTAGTCTCCCTGCCCCTTCCTTCTCCCTCCCTCCCTCTCCTTCTCCCCTCCCTCCCTCCTCCTTCTCTCCTTCCTTCCTTCCTTCCTTCCTTCCTTCCTTCCTGCCTGCCTGCCTGCCTGCCTGCCTGCCTGCCTGCCTGCCTGCCTGCCTGCCTTCCTTCCTTCCAACAGTACTGGGATTAAACCCAGGGCCTTCACACTGAGCTGCATCCCTAGGCCTCTGCCCACATACCCAGTTTTTGAAACAAGGTCTTGCTAAGTCACTGTGTTGCCCAGGCCAAGCCAAATTTGTGATCTTCCTGCCTCAGCCTCTCAGAGTACTGGGATTACAGGCATGGCCCACCATGCCTTCTTTCTGCATTCTTGCTCCCCGGTTTCTACTTTCCTGAAAAGCATGTGTGATTATATCATCTCTCTCTTTTTTTTAAAGCTTTCATTGTATTCAGTTTATTTGACAGGGTGTTACATTTACATAGTTCAGAATGAAGAGGTGCAGAATGGTGGACAGTGACAATCCTTTTATGTACCCATCCTGGGTATCTGTCCAGAGAAATTTCATTAATTACAAGCACATATGCCTTCTTATATACATGTGTATGTATATGTATAAATGTATATTTATATACGTGTGTTTTGGTTTTTTTCCAGATGGTAGCAAACTATGCATACTGGCCTCACTTTTCTTATTGTGGTTGTGTGTCTTAGACTGTATTCTCTGTCAGTATAAAAAGGGTTTTCTCCTTTTTGTTTCTAAAGCTCCCCATCTGCTCCATCTGTCTAGCAAAATTCTGTTCAGTCTCAAGCTCAAATGCCACCACCCCTATGTCCTTCTTGTCCTCCCTGGGCTGAGTCAGTCTGTAGCTCCTCCCTTGGTTCTCCCACAGCCCTGGGTACATGCTATTGTTATAGCACTCAATGCACCTGTGGTATTGTTTACCGGCTTACACTCTAGGTGTTACTCATGTCTGTATTCTCAGAGAGAATTGTGAACACTGAATTCATATCTACTGGATGGATGTGCAAGGTACTATACTAAACTGTTGTGGGGCAATGATGAAAGAAGCAGGTATCTTAAGATACTCTCAGAGCTTTTAGGACTCTTTTTAGAACTCTTCTGTGCATAAGAAGATAATTATTCATATAACTAATTTCTGTAGTTGTCACAGAATTCACATGAAGCTAGCTATAAATTGTACACAAAGATAAGGGAATGATGTATACTCCAGAGAGAAAGGCATATGTACCAAGCCTGTTCTCTTAAATATGTTTTTGGTTCTTTTTTATTTCCCCAGTGGTAGGGTTGAGCCCAGGATCATGTACATGTTAAACAAATTCTTTACCATTGAGCTACATGCCCATAGCCTATTTTCTTCCCTCCCCCCCTTCCCTTTTTCTAGAAATAGGCATGGAAATATGACTTTGCCAAAGTAAATATGAAACTCTAAAATGTCAAGTACATGAAAAAATACACATCCATCTCTGCTTCTCATGATATATTTCACTATAGGGCTGATCAGATGGTCAGATGCCAATAAGAAGTGATAGCAGAGTTTACAGTTCAGGAAACCACAGAAGGTAAAGTTCGAGGGGGGAGAGAAGGGTGAGATGAGAAAGAAGCAAATACTGAAAGTGAAGTTTGTGTGTGCCAGGATCAGTCACTTAACTGAACTAGAAGAAAGCGTCAAGCCTTCCATTCTCTTGACTACCTGATTTGAAACCCCAAACCTATCAGAGGAGCTTGATCCTTAATGTGGATTATTATTTTATAAATTATTAAGAAGAGCAATATCTCTCCATTTACTGAATGTCATAACAAAAGAGATAGGAGGGAAACCAAGACATTGTCTACCCAAAGAGCCCAGCGTTTGGGCAGTGTAAAGTCACTAAATAATTCAGCAGCTATTTGAAAGTATAGTGTTTTGTAATTTCGACAGAACCATCTTAGTCTGGCTTTCTGTAGTGCAGAATTTTAAAAAGACACTCGCCTTCATGAAGATCTATTTCTATGAGAAATGAGAGTTGGTAGAAATGCTGGTTAGGAGGATGAGGCCTGTCTAATTAGAGAGCCATGTGTTTATTCTGATTTTAAATTTTTATGAGATTGCAGGCGTTAACCATTTTTGAGTAATATCTTTTATTTTTTTCTCTGTGCCCACATGTCTGTGCTATCTATCCCTTCTGTGCCCACTGTACGTTCATGGAGAGGGAATAGTTGTGTTCAAGGTGATTCTTGCGTATAGAAAATGAAGGACAATGGAAAAAAAGTCACAGCCATCACAAATGGCTGCAGTGAGATTGAGGGTGTCCTGGTCTGGTTTACCCAGAGCATCAGAAGCACCAGCCCTACATTCCTGAGAAGAGAGGGCACCCAGACGGAGCTGCAGCACCATGAGGCAAAGCAGAGGACTGATCCTGAAGGAAGCCAAAATTCACCACTTTTTGTTTGCTTATTTCTGTCTGATTTCACTGGAGAGGACTTGATGCATTTAACTATGGTACATGAAATTAAAACAAAACATTCTGAGTGTGACCGGAAGCTAGTGTCACATTATTAATAGGAGACTTCTGAGTTAGTACTGGGACCCTAACAGTCACTGGCTATAGACACATGGGCAGGTAATATCTGTGTGCTTCAGTTTCCTGATCTTTATGATGTGGACAATAATCATGCTGATCTCCCAGTGCTGCTATGAGGATTACACCAGAAAATAATGTAAAATAGCAGAACAGTGCCAGAAACATGCTAAGTCCTCAGTATGCACTGGCTACTATAATTTCTTTGCCCTCAGCTCCTCTGACTCCAAGACTTAGGGTAGCTAAGTAGCTCATTTCAGAGAACAGAGCTCTGTGTTTAATGTGGGTATTGAGTGAGAGCCATCTGTGAGTGCTTATTGGCAAGACCGACTCCTGTGGATGAGTTATGTAAGTGGCATCCCAGAGGTCTCGGCATGGATGCAAACCAATTAAGTTAAGCACTTACCACAATCACAAGTGCAACTCAAAGGTTTAAAAGTGGGAAGAGAATGTATGTGAACTTGACTTTATAATACTTTGCTTTGTCAAACCTATTAGAAATATAGTCTGTGAATTCTTCACTCTAGTTCTTCTGATTTCTGGGGCGCCTTTTGTCTAATGAAGCAGAGAATTCTGCGTCTATCTCTTACTAGTTGAGTGCCCTTTACTTATACACTGTTAGACTCCATTTCTTCATCTGTTAAAAAAAAAAAAAGGTTTAGTGTGGGAAACAAAAATCACCCTTGGAATTTTGAAGCACAAAGAGATTTAATGCTGGGAATTAAATACATGCACAATAAGTGGGAGGGCTGATGGCCTAGGCTCTAGGTTGGGCATGTAGGAATGACTCCGGAGACACTCTAGAGTACAGCACAGTAGCGCTGGGTGGTGAGGAATCAGTGTCTCTGGGGGAACTGAGGTCTAGAATATAGCATCATGGCCATCATTCTGACCTCAGGAAGCCTCCGTTGCCTCTGCAATCATCAGGACACTGAACCACTGAAATCAGCAGCCACTGCCACTACCACTGCCTTTGGGTGCTGCAGATGAGGCATTGGCATCTCTATACTCTTTTTTGTTTTGTTTTTGTTTTTGATTTTGCTAGACGAAGACACCAACCATAGCAGACAATTGCCCTTCCCTTCATTTCTGCCTCTTAAATTTTGCCTGAGTGGTTCTACTTCATGAATTCTATCTCACATCTTCACCTTTGCTGTTGGGGAGCCTGGAAAGGACTTAGCTTCCTGGCCTCTGGACAACAGCAAGGTAGTCAGAGAAGGTGGAGACTGATGCTGAATACCAGTTGACCATGTCCATCCCAGAAAGTAATGACTGTAATTGCTAGATAAAATAATGAAATACTTTGAACACTACCCAGCAAAAAGTAGGCAATCAATAAATTCATCATTTCTATCCCTACTACTACAGTGAAAGTCAACATTTCTGCTTCTAAAATATCCAGAGGGAATCATTCTTTCTTCAGCTGCTGGGCTGACTGACTTTCCTGGTAGTGCAGAAGAATTTCCTACTTGGCCAAGTGGCCTCAGAGGCTCTCTTGTACCTCAGGTCATGTTCCAGATGCCTATAGAAGCCCTATTTGTATGTGCCAGGACCTTGGGAAACTTTCTAGGCCAATCCTGCTCCTCTCCATGTAAGACCTCTCTATCCTGGATTCTCATTTTCCTGTCCTGCTTTGGATTCTCATGTTTCTGTCCTGTTTTTCACGCCAGTTTCTGACCCTCTGCTTGTCTGCTTCATAGTAACACCTGGGTAGAATGAATTGCTCGGTTTGATCTAGGTTTCATCTCTGGCCAGGTCTGTTCCCACACCATCTCTGGCCCAGGCCTTGGAACTCTACTAGGAATGGAGCCTAAGATTTCTAGGAGAGTTCAATAAAGAAATTGCATGTAATTAGATGGAAGAAAGGACTGGGAATTCTGAGATAAAGCTCTAACAAAACAGATGGTCTGAGGTAAACACATAAAGAAAACTTATCTTCACTGCAGCTTTGTAATATAACTTAAAATCCAGGATGGGGATGCCTCCTGGTTTTCTCTTGTTGCCCAGGATTGCTTTTGCTATTCTGGGGCTCTTCTTGTTCCATATGAATTTTAATATTGTTTTCTCTAGTTATGAGGAATGGGCTTAGTATTTTAATGGGGATTGCATTAAATCTGTATATCAGTTTTAGAAGTTTGGCCATTTTGACTCTATTGGTTTTGTCTATCCAGGAACAGGGGACATCTTTCCACTTTTCTGATGTCTTCTTCACCTCTTTTTCTAGAGTACTACAGTTTTCCTTGTAAAGGTCTTTTACTTCCTTGGCTAGATTAATTTCTAAGCATGTGATTTTTCATTACGCTATTGTGAATGGTATTGTTTTCCCAGTTTTTTTCTCACTGAGTTCATTATTGGTGTACAGGAATGCTATTGATTTGTGTTTGTTGATCTGCATTCTGCTACACTGCTGAATTTAGTTATTAATTCGAGGAGCCTGTTGGTGGAATTTTTTTGGTCTTCTATGTAGAGGATCATATCATCTGTAAATAATAGTAATTTGACTTCTTCCTTTTCTATACATATCCTTTTTAAGTTTTTAATCTTGCTTGATTGCTCTGGCTAGTGTTTTGAATACCATATTGAACAGGAGTAATGATATTGAACAACCTCATCTTGTTCCTAATTTTAGAGGGAAAGCTTTCAGGTTTTTCCCCATTTAGTATGGTGTTGGGAATAGGTCTGTCATGACTGGCCCTTATCAGATTGAAAGAAGTACAAATGACCAATAGATACAGGAAAAAATATTCAGCATCTCTGGCCATTACAGAAATGCAAATTAAAACAATACTGAGGTTCCATCTTACTCCAGAAAGAATGACTATCATCAGGAAATCAAATAATAACAAATGCTGGCAAGGCTTCAGAAAAAAAGGAACCCTTGTACATAATTGGTGGGAATGTAAACTCTTACAACCACTATGTCAATCAGTATGGAGATTCCTCAAAAACTAAAACTAGAAATTCCATTTGACCCAGGTATTCCCATTCTAGGTATCTTCCTAAAAGTGAAAGATATTAAATTTCAGTGATACATGCATATATATGTTTATAGCAGCACAATTAAATATTGGAAGCAGCCTATATGGCCATAAACAGATGAACGGGTAAAGAAAAATGGTATTTATACATAATGGAGTACTACTGTGACATAAAGAAGGATAAATTTGAATCATTTGTGGGAAAATGGATGCACCTAGAGAACGTAATTTTAAGAGAATGGAGCCAGGCATGGTGGTACATACGTGTAATTTCAGTACTGAGGAGGCTGAGGCAGGGGGATCACCGTGGGTTCAAGGCCAGCGTAAACTACAATACCTTGTCTCAAAAGAGTTTTTTTTTAAAAAATGAAATAAATCAGATACACAAGCTTGAATATTGCATGGTTTATTTCAACCGTGAAGCCTAAAATATAAATAAAGAGCAAAATAAGGGATCAATAAAAGAAAATAGGAAACTAGCTCTTTTTGGAATGGGAAGGGACCAAGTGATGGAGGGAGGGAGGGAGGAGCGAGAGGAAGGGAAGCAGATGAAAAAGGAATGGAGACATGTTATGGACATGCACCAACTCCCCCTGGGGAGTGTAATCATTATGTACTGCAAGTATGTGCTGATAAAAAATAAAATTGAAACAGTTATCTTTAAAGTCTTCCCACCCCCAGTTTGTTGATTATTTTTCATTTTCATTTACATTACTCAGGATCGTAAAAGATATTCTCAACAAAGCCTACTAGTTCTTTGTTCTTTTTTAGTATATGTTTTGATACATAATATATACATTCATTTTGAGGAACTGGTTCATGTGCACATCATCTCTTGATCCTCTTTACTCCCCCTTCCTCTCCCTTCATCCGCAGAGCCCCTTCTCATCTCCATGAAGTCTATCTCCCTGTTTCCTATAATCTGTCTTTTACTTTGCTCTTTAAATTATTTATACTTTGGATTTCTCATATAGGAGAAACCATGTGATATTGAAGCTTGTGTGTCTAATTTATTTCACTTAACATTATGGTCTCAATGTGCATCCATTTTTCCTACAAATGATTCAAATTTACCCTTCTTTATGACTGAGTAGTACTCTGTTGTGAATATATACCACACTTTCTTCATTCATATGTTCATGGGCATATAGGCTCTTTCTAAGATTTAGTTACTATGAGTTGTAAAGTCTACTAATTCTACATTTTACTTTTTTGGGGCTTTTACAAGGTGGTCAACTAGTTTAAGGATTCTCAAGGCTGCTTCAGCCTTAGCTCAGCTCAACCAAATCAGCATCTCAAATGGGTAGGTGAGGTCCTGGCAGCAATATTTTAAAAAGCTGTCCAGGAATAATAATGAAAATGTCCAGCTAGTTGAGAAACACCAGAAAGAATATGATAACCTAACTAAGGTGTCTACAAGTACAAATGGCTTAATGTGTGGCCCCTCTTAGGCCAATTCTGTTTCTGTTTCACAAGCAGCACCTGCAGGCAATACCATAATTCAAGAAGTAAATTCATGATGACATCTCCAGGCCCAAGGCAGTTTAAGGCACTAGGTAAAGTTTTAGGATTGGGATAATACTTTAATATCTTTTGGGTTATATCATTCAAGCAGACAACTTTTCCACCTAGGCAGAGAACTAGTCCTGGAAGTTAACATTTAATTCTTAGTAAAAAATACTTTATAAAATGAAATTATATTTTATTCTCTATTCTTCTGTGTAACCCTGTGCAAATTATCTAACCTCTCTTAGTTCCCACTTCTTTATAAGAAAGTAATAGTAAGCACCTCAGAGAATTATACTATGGAAATTATATGTAAAGTATCTGTCACATTAAAAATGACAAATGCATTTGCTCTATTATTGAATTGTCACTTAGTGACACAATGTTTAGAAGCCATTTGGAAACAAGGCGATGTCAGCAGGCAAATAAATTAGACATTCTCAAGTCTGTGATCAGTGGAAGGAATGAAAGTATGTCCCCCTGAGGAGCCCCAGGAGTACTACTCAGCCTGGAATAACCTCAAAGGAAATTTCCAATAAGGATGGCAAGTTTCAGGTTACTTGTGTGGTCTGTGTATCCCAGTTGAACTATTCTGCATGTAACTTGCTGAGCCAATGGAAAGGATAACATGTCCTGAGGTATTTGCCCCACCACCTTTCACATGAACTGATTGCCAAAGTTTGTTACATGAATAAGGCCAACACAGATATCGAAGAAGGAGGTGATGGAAAATCTAAAATGTTCTAAATATCATATGTTCCCCACAGCATGAATGACAAGCTTGAAAATTTGGAAACAAGTCCAGGTATTTATACAAAAATGCCAAAGTAAGTTATGGTGCATTTGCTCACTGATTTAATCATAATGAGGCCCTTAATAGGTGCTGGGCACCAAGCTAGTCCTGTGAAGAAAAAGATAAACAAGGCATAGGCCCAGCCTTCAAGAGGGCAGAGACCTCTGGGGAGACTGACAAATAAAGAGATAATTATTAGGCAATGCTACAGAAAGTAATGGTTGTAGGATTATTTTATAACATTTCAAGAATAAGGAGACACTGAGCTAAAAATGTGTCATAAAGTTGTATACAAAGTGTAATTTTCTTGATACTGAAATATACCTAAAAAATATTGAAAAGAAATACAGTATGTAAAAATTCTGGCTAGTCGCAAGGTATGGTGCCACATACCTGAAATCCCAGGACTCTGGGAAGCTGAGACAGGAAGATTGCAATTTCCAGTCCCACCTGAGCAACTTAGCAAGACCATTGCAAAATAGAAAATTAAAAGGGGTGAGAGGCTCGTGATGTAGCCCAATGCAAAGGCCCTGGGTTCAATCCCCAGTACAGAAATGCTGGCTAGTAACTGTATTATGGCATTAAAGTGGTAGGATTATAATTAGATTTTTATTTTTATTCACTATTTTCCAAGTTTTCTCTATTTTTTATATTTATTTTCTTAATAAAGAGCTTAAGCATACAATGTTCTAAAAAGGAACAGCTATTTAAAAAAGATATCTGAAATTAAATCAGAGGTTATCCAACTTCTATCTCTTTGCTACTTGCCGCTGTATATCTGCCTCAGTTTAGTTTTCCAGAAAGTAAAGACTGAGCTACAAACTTGGTGCAAGTATTTCCTTTGGGAGGTAACCTCAGGAACCCTGACTGAAAGAATGAAGAAAGTGGGACACTGTGAAGACTGACTGCCAAGGACAGGTACATGGTTGAGCGGGACGTCACCAGCGCAGCCAACGCTCAGCCTCCCTGGGGGCTCTCTGAGGAACATGCGCACTGTGCTTCCCTTGAATTTTTCCTCGGAAAGATGGGAAGCTGGCATTCATCTGTTGACTTCTGTGCTCCGTCAACTAAGCGTTGCTCTTGGAAGCATTAACTCTCCCTAACTTCCAGGAGGTGCTATGTCTGGGTTAAGTGGCCCTCGTTGGCTTCAGAGAAAGCCTGGAAGCCGAACAGCAGAGAGACACCAAGAGGGGGCGCTTGTGGTGAGATGCTGACCCTGTGTACGGAACTCTTCGTGCCGAAATCTGCCTGGACAAAAGGCAAGAGCAGCGCACTGCAATATCCAAATGTGCCTCAGTTTAAGGACCGTGTTCCCATTTCTCCTTCGCAGCGATTACCAACAACTCAGAACCCTGGAAGCCAGGCTTATCACATTTAGGAACAACATGAAGTTGGGGATGAAAACAAATTCAATGAGTACTAAGTTCTGAAAGAGATCTCCAGAGGTTGAAATGATGAACCAAATTTAAGGGTGGAATTTAAATAAGGAGAGATGCAAATGAAAAATTTATATGTAGTTCCAAACAATTGCAAAAGGAAAGCATTTGGAAACATGGCACAATGAAAGAAAATTGATGCAACAAAATACACGTGGGTTTAAGTTTATGTTTCCAACAGAAATTTTAGTCCATGTCACATTGCACTAAATGAAGGGATAAGAACATGAAAATAAGTGAATGATGGGGACTCACACATAAGAATTGAAAAAAGGGAAGTAATTTATCTTGGTCTCTGGGATATATATATATATATATATATATATATATATACCTACTAAAAGATATATATCTACTAAGAGATATATATATATACTAAAAGATATATATCTACTATAAGAGATATATATCTACTAAAAGATATATATATATATCATAGAAGCTAGTGATTTAAGTTTAATTTACAAAGTGCCCCTGGCATCATCAGCGTAGCCTAAAATTTGGATAGGCTGCCTTGGAAGACAGATCTGTGGCACTGGCCACAGTCAGTTGGATGGCCCTTGAACCCTTGAAGGAGGTCCAAGAGCTCTCCAAGTCTTCTACATCTGGAGTCTTCCCTGAGCCTTGGGTGTCTGTCCCTTGGTGTACCACTGTTGCCCAGCCGGGAGTCACCAGAGGTGAGGGTTTCCATGGGAACCACAAGGGGTTCATAATTCTGTATCTGAACATTGCTTCCCAAAGGGAACACACAAGCACTGCAGCATTCTCCCCAGTAATAGTATGCATTTTAAAAAACTGTCTAATTAAATATTAACCCCAGAGACAGAGCATTAATGGGTCTCCTATGTAAACTTTGTGCATCTTAAAACTGTCCAGGAAAGGGCTTAGGTAGAAAACTCCAAAGAAATTAAGTCTACTATATATGTACATCTTCTTGTTCTATGCAGTCATGGACAAGGGGTAGAGAGGGCCACCTTGTGGTCGTCACCCTCTCTCTCCCTCTCCTGTACTGACCAGAGTGGCCCCTCCACTGGTCCTTGTGATAAAGGCAGGGTAGAGGGATCAGGAGGGAGGACCTAGAGTAAATGACATCCTCCATCCTTTCCTGCTATTCCCTCTCACCCACATTTTCTTCTGTCTGTGGAATCCCTAAGTATTGGATTCCCTGGAGGAGATGGAGGCAAGAGGCAGAAGTGGTGGGGATGGTTAGGGAGCAGGCAGGAATGTTTAGTGGAGTTAACGTCAGGAGACATAGGCTTTAGCTTTGAGAACTTGGACAAACCCTTTGATGTCTCTGGACCTCAGGTTCATCTTCTGAAAAAAAGAAAACGCCGAGGATTTAGCTCAGTGGTTCTGGCGCCTGCCTTGAAAGTGCAAGGTCCTGATTTTGATCCCCGGTACCAAAAAAAAAAAAAGAAAAAAGAAAAAGAAAGAAAAAGATTTGAAATATAGCTCATTGTTCTCTCTGAAGATTCTTCTGAGGGTCTCCTGTGTGCCTGGGTTACAGTGATGGGTGAGGGCCAGTACCCACCCTTGTGAAGCACAGTGCGGGCTGAGGACCTTCACGTGGGGCCCGTGTGTCCCTCCTCGGTTGAGGCGTGGGCTTCTAGCAATGTGGAAAACCCTTACACCTGCACCCCAATTTTGCCTGTGTGTTCAGAAGGAAACAGAGCAAATTTCTCTGCTTTCATTAAATTCTTACAGGGATCCGTGCCAACCAAAAACACTTGATCCTCTTGCAGTTAGTTCTTCCCAAATCTGTCATTTCTATGCCCTTTGTCATCTTTGCCACATCTACGTATCACTTGTGCATAATTTAACTTTTATTTATTTATTTAAAATAAAACTGGATGTAAGGTCATATCTACTTTAACAATAATATTCATGAATGGGTTTGATGTTCTATAATGAAATATATAAAATCAACTTGTAAATAATACTTTTTTTTTTTTTAATAAGAAGGCTCCATTGTATATTATGCCAAATGCTCTCCGTTAGCACCGACTACACGTCTCGCCAGCGGCACACCTCAGCAAACACTGGTTCCCCCAATACCTTCCCAGGTGTTGGCACATTAGGAATTTTCCACCCACTTTCCATCTCCCCAGGGTGTCCTGCCTCGCCCCGCGGTCTGACTTTGGGATCGGATGAGGGAAGAGGCAGCTGCCTGCCTGGGGCTGTCACCCCGCTCCCCTGGCAGTGAAGGACGCCACTTCCATCCACCTTGAGCTCCCCTCCCCGCTGCGGAGGCCGGTGCTGCTGGCCTCGCGGCGGCCCGGCTGACTTCCACGTGAGTGACAGCAGCTGGCAGGAGGCTGGCAGTGAGGGGAAGCGGTCCTGACATCCGCGCCGTGCACCAAGCGCTAATTACAGAGACGGGAGGTCGGGCCGCACAGGCCTTGGCTCAGAGGAAGGAGGCCAGGCCGGCGCAGAGCGAGCGGCACTACAGAGGAAACGGGGGAGCAGCAGCACCTAGGCGCATCCATAATTTATAACATGCCAGCAGCAACAAAGGCAAAGAGGGACCAGAACCAGGAGAACAGAATAGCATAAAGCTTTTTAATGGTCTTTTTCTATTAATGTCAGATGGGCGACCGTTTTTCAAGTGGGTGGAAGGGTTCCAAGGCCCCCACAGTTCTGTCACAAAAGCTAAATGCTGCCATTTACCCCTCCTCCCCGGCCTCAGCCCCACGAAGAGCTTAGCTATCCTATAAGCCAGATGCAACCTTTTTGGTGCGTGTGGGTATCTGGTCCTTCTAGAGGAGCTGCCTTCTCTTTTAGACGACTTTCTAATAGAACTGAAACTGCTACGGTCTGTTGTGTAATGGCAACTTAGTGCCCCTCACTTTGACCAGAAGGCCTAATAATGTCGATCCCAGGCTCTGGCTTTGAACTTTGTTAGCAATGGGACTGGGAAACCTACTACTCTCTTTGTGCCTCAGTTTGCTCTCTGAGGAAGAGGTGAAAAAATTACCTTCTTCTTGAGAATATTTGGGTGCTTTGTTAATACTGGCTGTAAACTTACCTAACAGAGTATGAGGTACAAAATAGAGCACGAAGTAGCTCATACTCTATTAAGAAAGATGAGATACATTATCACAAAGCTTTTAATACTTTCCAAGTGCTTCTAAATTCAGTCTTATTTTTCTTCTATTCCGTCCTCAGAAGTCATTATTATACAAGTTTTTTTTTTTTTTTTTGGTACTGGGGATCAAAAAGAAGTCATTATTATGTTGATAAACAATTGTTTTAGTATATAAGTATGCTTACATAAGAACATACAGTATTTTTAAGATTTGTCCATGTTGCTACATGTAGATGCAGTTGCTTTGTGAACTTAGCTGTACTAGACCCCATGACTGATTGCTATGCAAAATGGGTAATAAATTAGGCCTTTCCAATTCCGTTCCTTTACTCATATTCCCACCCTGTCAGAATTTCCTTCTAGTCTTTCTTTTATGGATTTTTCCACTTGGCTGTCAAGTATGAAGCCTATATCATGGTCCCAGAAACTTCTTGTCCACTAGATCAACATGTCATTTGAAGTAGGAAAAACAATGTCATTTACCAATATCCCCTCACTGCCATTTTTCTACTGTCAAGTTTTCTCCAAGGATTTCTCCTCTTGACTCTAGAAACACCTTGGAATCAAGTATATCTCTTATGCTTAATGTTTTCTCTGTATAAGCAGCCTGTGTTGCTGAATACTAAAACTCGAAAAATAAGCTTATATATCAAGGAGGGAAAAGGTGAATACTCTCAGTTATACTTGACAATATCTGATCACAAAAGGACTTTACAGATGTTTTAAGAGTAAAGGGAATTCAAGGTTCAGTGGATGGAACTAGGCCTACAGAACAAAAGAATGGTAAAGAACTTAAAAAAAAATTAGAAAGATAAAGCCAAGGGCCAGGGATTTAGCTCAGTGGCACTGCACCTGCCTCACAAGCACAAGGTCCTGAGTTCCATCCCAGGTACCGAAAACAACAACAACAGCAACAAAAAAGATAAAGCCAAACCAAAACCACAAAAACTGAAGCATCCAGGGTGACAAAGGAGAGAGATATTGAAACGAAACTGATTTGAAATATTCATCAACTTCAGATCATTGATCTTTAATTTGGAGGTCAAAATGACCCATTCCAGAGTGTATTAGTTTACTACAGCTGCTGTAACTAAGTTCTATAATTTTAAACAACAAAACCTTAGTATCTCACAGTTTCAGAGGGTGCAAGTCCTAGATCATGGTGTTGCCAGGATTGGTTTCTTCTGAAGGCTGTGAGGGAGAATGTTTCAGGCTTCTCTCCTAGTTTCTGGTGATCTGTTAGAAATCTCTGGCATTCCTTGGTGTGGAGATTCATAACCTTCTGCAGTCTCCCAGAGTGCATGGATCTATGTCTAAATTTCCTCTTTTCATAAGTACACAGTACCCTTAATCATTGGCAAAGACCCTATTACCAGTTAAGGTCACAGTCACAGGTACTGGCGTTAGGACTTCCCTGTCTTTTTTTAGGGACAACCCATAACACAGTATGAATTATGTTCTTTTCACACTTTCTCACAATTTCCCAATCCAAATTGTTCTATTCAGTTCATGTTAGAAACTGGGTGGGCACTACAATCAAGGAGTTTACAATCTAAACAAACAGCATTGAAACAATGAGCATAAATGTGCCTCAATAAGAAAATCTGATTTTTGAGAACAATATGGCAAAAGTCCATCAAGATTGACGATGTGCAGATCCTACATTTCAGCCACCTCAGATCTAGAGACACAAGAACGTATGCACAAGGATGTTCATTGAATCACTGTCTGTATTAACTAAAACTAAGAAATAATTTAAAGTTCTAGCAAATGGGGAGTGGATAAGTCTATTATGTGATTTTTGTGTAACAGATTAAATAAATGTACTAGAGCTATGTGAAGCAATACAAACAAATCCCCTCAAATGCAGAATTGCCTAAGGATACTTTCAGAGCAAAAGAACTTATTAATTTACATTAGGATAGTGGTTATTTCAGGATGGGACAAAGGTTTCTGTCCACTGTAATATTTAGATCTGGGGCAGATCTAAATGTGCTAAAATATTGACATTAATTTATGTGCTAGGAGTGTTACTTTGATTCCAAAACCAAGGAAAGACCCAACCAAAAAAGAGAACTATAGGCCGATCTCCCTAATGAACATAGATGCAAAAATCCTCAATAAGATACTGGCAAACAGAATACAGAGGGTCATCAAGAAGATCATATGCCCCGACCAAGTTGGATTTATCCCAGGGATGCAAAATGGTTCAACATATGTAAATCAATAAATGTAATACACTATATCAATAGAGCCAAGGACAAAAAACATATATCATCTCAATAGATTCAGAAAAAGCATTTGATAAAATTCAACACCCATTCATGATAAAAACCCTGCAGAAAATGGAATAGAGGGTCTTTATCTCAACTTGATAAAGGCTATCTATGAAAAACCAACAGCCAACATCATACTAAACCATCAAAAACTGAAAACCTTCATGCTAAAATCAGGAACAAGACAAGGATGTCCACTATCACCACTCCTGTTCAATATAGTATTGGAAACATTAGCCACAGCAATTAGACAAGAGAAAGAAATAAAAGCAATAAAGATACGAAAGGAAGAAGTAAAACTGTCATTATTTGCTGACGATATGATACTCTACATTGAAGACCCAAGAAACTCTGCCAAAAGACTTCTAGACTTACTTAATTGACAGATACAGTAGAGTAGCTGGATAGAAGGTAAACATTCAAAAATCAATAGCCTTTTCATACACAAATAACAGACTCACTGAGAGAGAAGTTAGGGAAATAATCCCTTTCACAGTAGCATCCAAAAACATGAAATATCTAGGAATGAATCTAATGAAGGAAGCAAAAGACGTCTACATTGAGAACTACAACACTCTGAAAAAAGAGATCGAAGAGGATATAAGAAAATGGAAAGACATCCCTTGTTCCTGGGTAGGAAGAACCAATATAGTGAAAATGGCCATACTTACAAAGCTGGTATGCAGATTCAATGCAATCCCGATTGAAATCCCAACAGTACATTTCACAGATCTAGAGAAAACAATCCAACAATTCATTTAAACCAGAAGAGACGTAGAATAATAAAAGCAATTCTAAGCAATAGAGACATGGCAGGGGATATCACAATCCCCGACTTGAAATTATATTACAAAGCCACTGTGACAAAAACAGCATGGTATAGGCAAAAAAACAGACCCAAGGATCAGTGGAATAGACTAGAAGATACAGAAACAACTCTAGACATACTCAGCTACCTCATCATTGACAAAGGAGCCAACCATCCTCGCTGGAGGAAAGATAACCACTTTAATAAATGGTGTTGGAAAAACTGGATTTCAACTTGCCAAAGATTAAAACTAGACCCCTATCTTTCACCACACACAAAACTAAAATCAAAGTGGATTAAAGATCTAAATATTAAAACAGAAACACTAAAATTGCTGGAAGATAAGTTAGGTAGAACTCTTGAAGACATTGGCATAGGAAAAAACTTTATGAACAAATCCTCAGAAGCACGGGAACTAGCACAAAGAATCAACAATTGGGATCTTATCTTATTAAAAAGCTTCTCCACTACAGAACCAACAGAGCTAAGAGACAACCTACAATGTGGGAAAAAATTTTTACCAGCTATTCCTCAGACTAAGGTCTACTATCTAGAATATATAAAGAACTAAAAAAAATCAGACCCCCCAAATTCAAAGACCCAATTCAAAAATGAACAGACGTTTCTCAGACAAAGAAGTAGAAATAGCACATAAACATATGAAAAATGTTCAACATCATTGGTCATTCCAGAGACGCAGATGAAACAATGCTGAGATTCCACCTCACCCCAGTAAGAATGGCTGCTATCAAGAAATCAACCAATAACAAATTCTGGTGGTGGTGTGGGGAGAAAGGAACCCTTCATTGTTGGTGGGAGTGCAGACTGGTGCAACCACTGTAGCAATCACTGTGGAGATACCTCAAACAACTAGGATTAGAAGTCCCATTTGACCAGCTATTCCTCTGCTGGTATCGTCCCAAAAGAATTAAAAGAATCATACCACAGTGATATATGCTCACCCATGTTTATAGCGGCACAGTTTGTAATAGCTAACACTTGGAAACAGCCCAAATGCTGATCAACTGGAAACTGGATAAAGATGTGTGTGTGTGTTTTTAAATAAAACGGAGTACTACTCAGCCATAAAGAATGAGAAAATAGAGACATTTATAGCTAAGTGGATGCACATTGAGGCCATACTCTTAAGTGAAATAAATAGGACACATATGTGTAAATACTGAATAGTTACTCTGGTGTGAAAAACTAAAAGTGTAAATAAGGATCAAAATGTATAATTGATATTGTGGAAGAAAAGGTCTAAAGGAGTAGGGGAAGTGGGAGGCATAGGGGAAAGAAAAGAAGGGAAGGGCTGGGGATTTAGCACAGTGGTTCCGCTGCTTGCCTTGCAAGTGCAAGAACCCGAGTTCAGTCCCTAGTACCAAAAAAAAAAAAAAGAAAGAAAAAAAAAAAAGAAAAGAAGGGAAAATAAAAAATATGAGAAAAGGCAAAAAATAGAAACAAAGTCTTTGTAAATAGAGAGGTATGGAGGGGGTTGAATGGGGAAAAAAATAAGAACCAAGATACATCATGTACAGGTACAAGATCCCAATGATGAATGTAACTGTATTACATACCTAAAATGTACCAATAAACTTAATGGAAAAAAATTTATGTGCTAGGTCCTTGGTTTTATTATACTTATATGTTTTTCTCTGTTTGAAATATAATAATATTTTAAACTGATTTATGAGAAACACTTTAAAACTCTACTATAGATTTTTAAAAATATTTTTACTTTTAAAAAGAGTTCCAGATATATTTGCACAAAAGTGTGTACATGAATGTTTATCACAGCATCATTCACAATAGCCAAAAAGTAGAATTACCCAAATGTCCATCAACTGGATAAATGAATAAACAAATTGTATTCTACCCACAAACTGGAATATTGTTCAGCAGTAAAAAGGAATGACAACATGATCCATTTTACCATGTGGGTAAACCTGGAAAACATCATTTTTCCTTATTTCTTTATTATCTTTTTTTTTTTTTGGTCCTGGGGATCAAACTCAGGACCTTGCACTTGCGAGGCAGGTGCAGTACCACTGAGCTAAATCCTCGGCCCTCTTTATTAACTTATTAAAGAAAATAAGATGGACATAAAAGGCCATGTTATATGATTTCATTTGTGTGAATTGTTCAGAAGAGACAAATCCATACAGACAGAAAGTAGATTGGTGTGCCAAGAGGTGTGGGGAGTGAGAAATGGGGAGGATACTAGTGAATATAGGGTTTATTGGGGGGATGATGAAAATATTCTGAAATTAGTAGTGATTTTTGCACAACTTTGTTAATACAATGAGCCATTCTTATACTGAGGAAAAATCTGCATCTTTAATATACATGTATGGACTTTTTTCTTGTTATTAATCCCTAAGCAATATAGTATGATAGTTATTTACATAGCGCTTATATTGTACTAGGTATTATAAGTCACCTAGGGATGATTTAAAGTACAGATAGTCCCCTATTTATAGCAACTTAGCTTGCAATTTTTCAACTTTATGTTCATGCAAAAGTGATACGGACCTCATGTTTCAGTGGGGAGATTTCAAATATAAATATTACCAATACAAAAAAAAGAAAGCGATATGGAGGGGCAGCCCACTTTCTGGGCCCCCTTCTGTCTCCTTTAGACAAAAGCTACCTTTCTCTCAAAAAATATTTCCCATTCTTAAAAAAAAAACAACAGTGATATGCATTCAGTAGAAACCCTACTTCAAAGTCTGAATTTCATTCTTTGGCCTGGCTAGCAACATGCAGAATGACACCCTCTTGTGAGGGTAGTCCACAGAGCTGCAGTTCCCAGTCAGCCACAGGCTCACAAGGGAGCAACAACTGATACTCTACAGTGTACTGTGTAGCTAGGCTGTGATGGTCAGCAGATTGGATGTTTTAAAAACATTTTAGGATTATGACACGTTCAACTTACAATAGGTTTATCCCTTGGTGATAAGGAGGCAGCCTCATCATAATTTGAGGAGCCTCTGTAGAGGGGATGATGTTTGTATGTTATTTGCAGTTATGGCTTGTGTTCAGATGTCCCCCCAAATCCATGTCAATGAGGTAGGGGTTTTTCGGAGAAGAGAGGCTAGAATTGATTCATGGTACAATGCTAGGCTCAAGGGCACTAGGATTAAGGGTGAGTGCTACTCAGCCTAAGTAGCCTGCATAAGATAAAGGGCAGAAAGACGCTGTTGAGGGCCTCTCCCTTTCTCCCATGTTGCTTTTGCTGTTTTCCTCTGCCGTGAACTGTTGCCCCTCTGCCACTCTGTCTCAAATCCAGCCAATTATGGACTGAAACCTCTACAAACTGTGAGCGAAATAATCCCTTTCCCCTTTATCTTTGGGTGCTGGGTATTTTGTCTCAGCAAGAAGAGAAAAGTAACTAAGACATTTGCAAATACTACACCATTTTACATCAGGGACTTGAGCATGGATGGATCTTGGTTTCCACAGGAGTTTCTGAAACTAGTTCCCCTCAAATACCAAGGGGCTATTGTTTACTAAGAAGCACTGAATTGTACACTTTGAAAAGGTGAATTTCATAGTCTTTGTATTACCCTAATACAAAGTTTTAAAAGGACTCATCTACATAGCTGAGTTTCCTTTAATAATACATCTCTTAGTGCTTTGAACAACTTAATACCCAGAGGGCAGCAATATATATAGCATCAGAATGTAAGCATGATATCTCAGGAATGGGAGTAGAGGAGACTTTACTTTTAGTTTTTTTTTCCTGTATTTTCCAAATTTTGTACAATAAACATTTTCTGATTTTACAATAAAAAAAATTTTTTTTGGTACTGGAAATCGAACTCAGGGCCTTGCCCTTGCCAGGCAGGCCCTCCACTGAAAAGCTACATCCCTGGCCCAATACAAAATTTTAAAGAATCATTTTCAAGTTTTTAATTGCTTAACAAAACTGGAAAGCACAGAAATATAAATGCCAAAAGTAATAATAAGTATTAAAGTTTATAGGTGCTTATTTGTGCCAAGCTCACACACTATTGTGCATTGCTCAGAAAAATAAGGTTAAATTCCCTTTTATAGATATGGAAAATTATGCTTAAAAACAATAAGTAATGTGTCCAATGGGACATAGCTAGTAAGTAGTGGAGTTGAATTTAAACTACGAAGCCAGAATACTTTACTGCTATGTTTTTATGCTTCTAAAGACTGAAGCTTAGGATGAAATGAAGCCACTCTGAATGTATTAGCCAACAGGGAAAACAGATATTGATTAATTCAACAACAACAACCACTACAAAATCCTTGAACCACTTACATGTATCTTTCCATAAATACATCTGTTTCGCAAAATAAGACACACCTGTTTAAGAAGAGTCATACTTGCCTATAACTTTTTGCAACTATTTCTCCATAATTAAGATAAAAAGAGAAAAATACTGACATTTCTTTTTGCACACAATTAAGTGATGGTGAATGAATAAAGGACATTTACAGTCTGGGATTAACAATGAAGTGTGTGAGCTTATAGGACTACAGAGACAGTAGGATTGTCAGCCTCCTGCATGTGCCCTGCATGAAGAAAAGTGGGCATTTGATTGCTCTCCAGTTCCTCTGTCTGAGGCTTCTGCCAAACAGAATCACCCAGGCTGGAGGCGCACTTTGGGGTCTGAATTTTCTATTTCTGCTATCTCTACTCATCAAACAAGCCAGGCGCACAGCTCAGGTGTTTCTTCCATCAATGTCCCAGGCTAAGTTTTGAGATTTGAAACTTGAATTCAGAGAAAGGAGGAAGATTGAAAGAGGGTTACTGGCAAGGAACACACACTGTAGGGAATCTTGGTTTGCATTTTTATTACCGGAGGCTCAGTGACATGGGGCCTGGAGCACAGCTAGACAAGTACTAGCTCTGGAGTACTAGCTCTAACTCTGGTACTTGAATCTCCTAAGGGCATGTGAATGACTAGGCTGTTTCCCAGTCTGGCACCTGAGTTTGCCTTGGAAGGAATCCACTCCCCCTCTGCTGGGACTGTCAGTGAAGACACCTTCCATTTTTTGGCCAAAGTCTAGTTTGTGACCCAAGCAGGCTGCACCCCGATGGCTCTTACCATTTCCTGGCACATGGGTACCCCAAACTGCTTTGGTTTCTGCCCTTTTTCAATTTAGATTTGTGTGTTTATTTGTATGAGCTCCCCAACAGCCTTTGGATTCATCCTTTCTGGGAGTTTCGTTTTTTGTTTAGCCCGTCAGTTTCTGTCACCTAGCTGATGAGTCTCCGCTACATTTCATGTTGCTAGGTTTTTGTTTTATGATGTTCCAGTGATTAAAGGGAAACTAGAAGAAATTGGAAATCATTCTGAGGGAAGTCACAAAAATGATTACAGAGTGATAGATTTGTGGAGCTAATTAAAGAAATATAATTTTGTTTCAAGAAAAGGAAATTTGAGATGAGTTAGAATACCTGTCTCTGGCTGAGTCTGTGCTCTCTCAAATAAGATGGAGAGTTGAAGTCATTAACTTGGAAATTCATGTGAAAATGTTTCCCCTAAGAGATTTTGACACCTGGGACCAATGTGTCATTTAAGAGATAATTTGTATGAAGGTTTGCCCCCAATTCTTTTTTTTAAAATTCACATGTAGACTTAATGAACTTCCTAAAAGAATTGTCTACATTTTTTTTTCTACAAATTTTCAACTCCAAGTCACTCCTTAATTCACTGAGTTCTGGTTTCTGCCTTCTTAGCTGCCATACTCAATAAAAGAAAACATAAACATGAAGGACAGGGTGTCCACTCACCAGCTTGCTGTCTTCTGGGACCTGGTCATGAAGTATGATGATGCCCTCCTCACTGGGCCACCAGGACTAAGAGACATGTATGCTCATAGCCTCCTCAGAGGCTCTTCTCACTTGCATCTTGGTCCAGGAGCCAGGGGATTTGACCCAAAAGATGGGGATGACTCTCAGTGCCAGGCCTTTCTGGTGCATTGTCCATGGTCCCCACAATCCACCTCTCCCCCATGCCCATAGGCCCAGTTCTGAGTAGCTGAGTAGCTGGGATTGTAGATGCATGCCACTATGCCTGGCTCTCTCTTTCTGGGGTATGTGTGTGTGTGTGTGTGTGTGTGTGTGTGTGTGTGTGTATGTGTGTCTGCTGGCAAATGAGCCCAAGGCCTTCACATTGAGCTGAGCCCCCAGCCATTTAAAAAAATCTTACTTTGAGACAGGGTCACTCTAAGTTACAAAGTTGCTAAGGTTGGATTTGAACTTGCAATCCTTCTACCTCAGCCTCTCAGAGTGCTGGGATTACATGCGTGCACCACTGCACCAAGCTCTTTCTTCTTAAAACACTTTCTCTCTTTGGCTTCTATTATTTCACAATCTCCCTTTTTTTGGTACCGGGGTTCAAACTTGGAACCTTGCGCTTGCAAGGCAGACAGCAGAACCACTGAGCTAAATCCCCGGCCCATTTCACAATCTCTTGATTCTTCTGGGCTGATTCTTCTCAGAAGCCTTCTTTTAAAGGCTCTTTCCTCTTCCCATCCCTTAAGTATTGGTGCTCCTGTCAGGGTTTTGACTTAGTTTTTCCTTTCATTATACTCCACACAGCTGATGGATTGTTTTATCTACTCCTCTGGCTGCGATTACTACACATTTGCAGATAATTCTTAAATGTGCCTGCCCCCTCCCTGAGTGTCAGATCCTACACATAAGTTCCCTCTGGAATATTCCCTTGGATGTGTCATGGGTACTTCAAAACCAACATTTCCCAAACAGATATAGACATCTGATTCATACTCTTTTGACTCTTTCCTTTCCTTGATTCTCCAAAGCCAATAAGTCTCCAGGACCTGTTGATTCAGCCACCTAAAACATCCATTTCTCTCCAGTTCCATTTCCACATCTGTAGTCTAGAATGCCATTGCCTCTCATGCTTGTGACTGAATCAGGCTTTTGGCTCACTTACTATCCCTACAGATGTTTGCTGTTTTCCTCTGACTCTTTGCTGACATCGAGCGGCCAGTGAACTTTTCAAAGCACAAAGTAATGAAGTGTGGTAGCACACACCTGTAATCCCAGAACTTTGGGAGGCTGAGGCAGGAAGATTGCAAGTTTAAGTCTCACCAGAGCAACATCTATGCTCAAAATCATTTTTTCAGTATAAGTATTAAAGTTTTTACAGCACCTGACAAGGCCCTGTGATCTAGATTCCTGCTCCTTCTCTGACTTCATCTTCTGCTCCTCTCCCTGGCTTACTGAATCCTGTACTGGGCTCTGTGCTATTAGATGACTCTGGCAGGTTCCTCTACCTTCAAATCTTTGCTTTAGCTGTTCCCTCTGCTTGGAATAGGCCTCTCTCATTTCCCTCAAATCTCACCCCCTCACTTTCTCACAATCCTCTCCGATCTTCCTCATTCTTTGATTCTTGATTTTTCTTACTCTGATCAATTTGTATTTTTCAAAAATACCACCTATCCTTTTAAAATTTACTTATTATTCAGTGTATTTCCTGACTCCTTGAAAAATGTATATTCCACAAGAGTAGGGATCTTTGTCTGTTCAGGGATGTAATTTCTTCAAGCCTCTAGAATAGGATTTCTCATTTTTGGTACCCTTGACCTTTGGGCTTCATAGCCCTTTGTAGGGGCTGTTTTGTACAGTGTAGGTTTAGCAGCTTCCATGACCTCTAGCCACTAATTGTCAGTGGCATCCCCTAGTTGTGACAACCAAAAAACTTTTCAGATGTTGGCCCAATGACCCCAGTGGGTGCAAATGTTCCCCAGTTAAGAACAACTGTTGTGGAACAGTGCCTGCCACTAGCAGTTACTCAATAGCTGTTGAGAGAAAGAAAATAAAATGAGCAATTTTTAGGTGCATTTACTCCTCATGTATTCCCCCAGCATCCATAATTTACTATAGTCATCACCAACAACAGCTTTCAACCTAGAAAAAGGGTATGTCTCAAGCATTCATAAGATGCAGCGACCATCTCTGTAGTTGCTTTGTGAAGGACAGCACATGGGAAGAAAGGCAAGACGGTAAGGGGAGTAAAATAAGCTTGGCATCATGATAGAGACACATCGTGAGGCTGCCCTAGAAGGTATTGCTTATGATAGTTATGTGGATTTGCTCAGTAAGATATAGGTCTTGATAACAACTATTCTTCCAAACTGCCTCCATTCCATCTTACAGCTGTCTTTCCTCCTCAACATACCTATGGATCAGTTTGAGGTTTCAACATCTGGGTTTTTTCCCCTGCCAGGAATTACTAACAAAACTAATATATTATTATACTATTCAGAGAGGTTAAATAATTTGTACATCTCAAGAGGCTGCACAGCTGGGATCGAGAATGAGCTTGAATTATAGGTTAATAAATATATTGAATATTACTTTTTTATAACAGCCATAGTATAAGCAATACAATGGCAATCACAAGACTTGTGCAAAAGCCAGTCTCATTAGTTGAAGGCTGTCTGTACCATCTAAGCCCATCACTTCTTTTCTACAATCAGAAAATACACAGTACACCAAATCATAAAAAATAATAATTGAACTCATTATTGATAGTTCTTTGATTTGAGTTCTCTCTCTGTAGGAAAGAACGAGGCTGTTAATGCTATTCAGTGGTGACTCAGTGGCTCATGCATGATGTGAAGGATAAGGAAAACTCACCCTCACCAAGGAATATTTTTCCCAAAGGATGTGTACAAGGGCCCACGTTTCCTTTGAGCTCAAGTATTTATTTGATTGTTTTGTGTTGAAAGGGAAATCATGCACATGCTACAAGATGCAAAAGAAACTAAAAGATCTGGAGCAAAAGGTAAGTCTCACTCCATTCCTGTCTTGTGGCCACCTGGCTTCTCTTTGTGGAAGCTGCTGTGGTCTCCAGCCCCACTATGAACCCCTTTCAGTGCTGTGTGTGAGCAAGCACATAGGTGAATTCAGGGCTTCCACTGGAGAAGGCTTTCCTGTCTCCATAGCACATCTACCCCTTCTCATCTGGTCCTCTCAGCAAACACCCCAAATGCATGAAAGAAATGTGCTGATCAGCAGCACACTCACCCTTCACCCTGTTTATCCTGTGCCCCAAAATGTTTAATGAGGTCTGGCATTTCTCCCACAAGTGGCTCCTCCTTTTCTACCATCTTGGAAGCATCTGAAAACAATGCATTCTATGGACATTTAGTCATAAAACCCAAATAAAATGGGCAAGCACTTGCCAAGGTGGGCTTTTTTTTTTTAAAAAAAGAGTAGTGATCCTTGAATTTCCCTTCACATGCACATTTCTGCCTGCCTTTGCTAGGCTCAGATGCCATCTGCAAGTTGCCATGGTCCGAAGAAGGACCTGTGGGTCTCCCCTGGCAGATGCTGCCACTGTTTTAGCCTGAGGGCCCTGCAGGCAGCCCCTGGCAACATTTTTAATTCAACATCAAACTTCAGCTTGAAATTTTAAAAAGAGAGGGGAAAATGACAAGATGTCAATGTCTCAGAACCTAGCAAGTCGGGCTTGTAAATGTACCTAGCCCTGGTGTCTTGGAGCTGGGGGAGGTTCTTATCCTTCTTGGCTCTGGGAGTGACCCCTAAAAAATTCTGCAAAAGCTCAAAGCGGATGCTACATTTAGAGAGCAGACCTCCAGGTCTGGTGAGTCTTTTAGATAAACAAAAGCCTGTGGAAAGCCAATCAGGGTACATTTTTAGGTCAAAAAGACAGGTTCAAAACAAGGTACATTAAGGGCCTGTTTTTGGGGAACAAAATATATGTGAGAATGCACAACAAATGGTTGGAAGGCTCTACTCCTACAATTTATATTTCTAAGACCACGTAGCATTTAAAATTTTCTTTTTCACTTCTCTCTCCATTGTCTGAATTTTTGCATACTTTTATAACCAGAAAAAATTCTACCTTTTTAAAATTTGAAAATAGAAAATACAATAAAGGTGGGTTCCTATTTCCTTAGCACCTACAGAATCCTAGAATGTAAAATAGCAAGTGCTCAACTGCCCAGGCAGCTGGGCTTAGTGTTTCAATCTCCAGCTATAGCTCAGGGGACCTCGTTCACCTAGCAAAGACGTTGGCACAATGTGGGCATCAGCTCTACAACCACTCCTAACCTCCAGCCATCCTGCTGTTATCATCTCTTCTGACCACCACATCACCTCTAGAAAGTGCATGGAGTCACTATTTCTATTCTTATTTTGCGTATGAAGAAACTGGGACTTAGAAAATTTAAGAGTCAAGTAGTAGACTTGGACTCTTTAGACTTGTCTTTAGACTTAAGTCCATAGCACATACCACCCCGAGCTTCAAGACGTATGCATCTCTGTGAGGACATCAGGAGACAATCTTGTGAATTCTCAACCACACACAGCTTATTTGGGGTGGTAATGAAAAGATGTCCTCTAGAACCAGAAATGTAAACTTGGAAATCATCGGGGCTGATAGTTGTATTGCTGGATAAAAAGTCTCTCTGTTCATGAATTGTGTGGTCCCATCTGGCCTCCAATGAAGATTTTTGTGGGAATGTAAGGGACTCAAGTTCTGGCAGGGGTTGATTCTTGTTCACTGACCTCGCTCTGGCACCCACACACTTCTCAGATGCTATGTGACTCTCTTTTTATGATGAATGAATGAGTTTGGGTGAGAGATTGAGAGGAGGGGAACCCCTCTTCTCTTCTCCAAGGTCTGGGGCTGGTCTCCCCTTGGCTCACCTCGGATCCCCTTGGCATCTCATCTCCAACCAGATCAACAACCTTTCTGCTGATGAGAACTCAGCAGGGTGGAGAGTAGAAAGGAGGGAAGGAGGGGAGTATAGGAAAAGGAAAAAGGTACGCTAAGAAGAGAGTGAGGGGTAGTAAGATCCAAGAGGTAAGAAAAAAAATCCCTTTGTTTCCCCATCCCCCAGAAAAGGAATGCAATTTCCCCTCGATTCTAGCTGCTCTGAGCACTAGTCATAAAAATTAAAAATGAGGAATAGAGTCCGTTGTTGTCATTTCCAATACAAATGGGCATGTACATTCAGCCTTTATGGCTAGATAACTTCCACTTCCAGTGCTCGGTATTTATTGGCTTGGACTTATTGATAGAACATCCTGGGGCCTGAAGTCCTCCTTCCCACAAAGCAAAGACACCATCAGCAACCTCTTTCTCCTCTCAACCCATGAATAATAATGTGGATGATGATGACAGTGTTATTATTATCATTTGGTATTTAGCCAATGTCTTTCCCCGAAGTACTTAAAGCACTTTATAGGCATTGCCTTATTATTCCTCACAATACCTCCCTGGAGAGAGGGTGAGAACAGAGATTTGTTTTCCATTTCACTGAAAGGAGAAGCTGAGACCCAGAGCAATGAAAGGGCTGCTCCAAGGTCACCTGGAGAAACTGGGCTGAGGTTAGAACAAGAACCGAGGGCTTGTAATGCCTGTATAAGGGCACCTTTGCACTCACCACTAGGGAGAATGAGTCATTCACTAAGTTCTAAGTGTAGCAGGACATTAAAAGGGAAATGTTGGCAGGGCTCATTCTAAAGGGAGGTAGTAGAATAAAATACAAATATTTTCAACATAGAAGGCAGAGAAAACACTTACTTACCTCAAGGGGTATGAAAGAGCCAAGGGTTAGAAATTAGAGGATTTTTTTTTTTTTGAGACAAGGTCTTTCTGTGTAGCCCAAGCTGACCTATAACTTGTGATCTTTCTGCCTCAGCCTCCCAAGTACTGCATTGTGATTACAGATGTGTGCTACCACACCCAATTGGAAATTTTAGAAGATACTTAAGAGGATTCTTCACCCCCATGGGAGGGGCGGGGCTGCACTTTATCTCAAATGAGAGGAAAATGACTTCAAGAAATCCCTCAAAGTGTTTAAAACAAGTCCTTTGTTGTTTGTGGTATGCAGTCAGGAGTGAGCAGTGACCGAGGAATCTAAGGAGCAAGAGGGAGGTTAATGGGAATGACTTCTAGCCCCTGAATGTTGGCCGAGACATGGGAAATGATTGTTCTCTTATTGCTTAACAGAGCAGACTGTGTTCAAAGTGACCAGATGTGGATCGTGTGCAAAAGAAAGCCAGTGTGGGGCCATCTTGGACTTTGCCTGAGAGGACCACCCTAGGAAGCAAGAGAAAGAAGAAAGAAACTGGAAGTGGAATCCACAATACCCAGGGACTCTGGGTGCAGCCATGAGCAATCAGCCAAAATAGGAATGCATTTGCTCATGTCGGGGAAATGGAAGGGAGCAGTCTACATTACTGGGGGTCTCCAAAGAACACCAGGAAAACCCCTCAAGAGAAAGTCAGCTTTGCCTTCCACCCAGTGCAGGGAGGACTGCTCACTACCTATCACAGGGACTGAGAACTTTACTGCTTCCTGTTACCTTTCCTCCAGCCCTGCACCTAGACCCTAAGGAGTAGGAATAAGTGGATAATTAGAAGGACTGAAAGCCGCCTAGAACATCTCATTCCCCAACTCCAGGTCTAAGGAGAGGAGGGGAAGACAATGCTAAGTCACGTTAAACATGGTTATTATTACATGGTGATTGGGCATCTTAATTTTCAAATTGAGATCATAGTTTGTCAATTAAAATGAGTAAGTTTCCTAAAAGGAAACAGAAAAGCCATAGGGCCTGCCTACGTTCATCCAGTGGCAGAGAAATTCTCCCCCCAGGACAGATTTTAGAGAAGGCATAAATTAAATTGTACATTGTTTGAGATGTATTTGTTCAAACAGATGGATAGTAAGTTCTAAGGGGTCAGGGCTTATGCCAAGAAACGCTGAACTATTGTATGCCCATGTTGCTCACCATCATTTCCACCCAATTTTGTCCAGCATCATAATATAGTAGCAGCTACTGTTTTGAAGCAGTGACTGTGTTAGGCACTGACAAGACACTTTGTGTGTATCATCTCATTTAATATTCTGTTACCTGATGAAATAATTTCCTTCCATTCTCTAGACGAAGAAACGTAGATACAGAGGTTTTTCTAGCTCCAACGCTTTGCTTCTAAGCCATCCTGTGTGTCCCTCTTTCAGAATCAGATGAGCTGTTCTGGGTCCCTTCAGTGCCCAGTGCTCCTTCCAGCCGCAGAGGCACACAGGTCGGTAACCTGTCTTTCCTCTGCATGTGGATCTCACAGAGTCTGAACTCAGCCCAAATTAGATCCCGTGAGCTCAGCATAGTGCCTTGGTACACAACTGACACTCGATAGGTTGCTACTGCTGATAGCAATAACACATAGACACTCACTTAGACAAATGTGTGGGCTTTGAGGTTAAACCTTGACTACCTAACTCGCTACTTACTAGCTGTGTGGTCTTGAATAAATTACTGTACTCTCTTTGAATCTCAGTTTTCTTCTGGGAAATGGGTTGATAATGGCTCTGCGAGAGTGCGTTTGGGAGGAATAAATAGCCAGGCTGTCACTTTGTATGCCTACGATGTTGCTCTTTGTTGAATGTTGGTTGCTCTTTTTTGTTCCTCATTCACACAGGAAAAGCTGCATCTTTTCAATCATCTCAGAGCTTCCATAAGGGCAAAGGTCAGGTCTTACACCCTGTACAAGTGCAGGGCAGACAGTTCTAGTTGTATGGACACTAGCAACTGACATCGTCTTTGTCATGGAAGCCCTGCAGGGGCATTCTAGAGAAGTGAAGGCAGAACACATGGCTAGGTGCTTAATTAAGATGTTGAGTGATTCAAAAAATGTATATTCTGAGCCAGTGCATATTTCTTTTTCTTTCTTTTTTTCCCCCATTAACTTTATTGGTACATTTTAGGTATACGATACAGTTACATTCATCATTGGGATCTTGTACCATTACATGAGTCTCTTGGTTCTTATTTTTATTCCCCTTTCCTTGCCCTCCCTTCACCCCATCCACCCTTCCCTATTTGGAAAGACCTTGTTTCCAGTTTTTTCCTCTTCTCATATTTTTTCCTTTCCCTTTTCTCCCTTCCCCTACCCCTCCCAATTCCCCTGCTCTTTTAGACCTTTTCTTTCTGTTACACAATATCAATTATACATTTTTAAAATTACAGTATTAAGATCTAGGAGACATTACCACAGATTTTACAGAATTTAAAAGGATATAGAAAGCATATTACAAAAATCTTTTTTGAAATAAATTTGACAACTTCTAAGAAATAACTTAGAAGACAAATTAATGAAACTAATTCTGGAGGAAATATAAAATTTGAATAGCACCTATTAAAGAAAGTATATTCCTAGCTTGAAAACCTACCTATATGACAACAGCAGGCTCATAAACATTTTAACTGATAAATTATATCAAACAAAGCAGAAAAAAGAAGGAACACTTCTACCCTCATTTTAGGAAATCAACATTGTGCTAATCCTAAAATTGGATAAAGATAATAGAAGAAAAAAGTATGGACATAGATAGAAATTTGTTTAACAAAACAAACTATTAGAAGTCAGATCTGGCAGGACGTAGAAAGTGGTTTTGTTATAGGGATGGCAGCGTTGGTTCAGTATTGGAAGATCCACCCCTGAAAGTCATCATTTTAATAGAGGAAAAGAAAAAGCCATATGATCCTGTCACTAGTTGGAGAAAAAGTATTGGACCAAATTATACAGCTGTTCATGGTAAAAGCTATCAGGAGACTAGAAGCAGAACAGAACCTTCTCAACAGTTAAAGACATGTACTCCATACTTCCAGTGAGAACGCCTTGTATGAATGGAGAAGAAATGCTTCCTCCTTAAGGCGGGGAACAAGGGCAGATATGCTTACTCTTTATCTGTCCATTAAACTTTGAAACCTACTCCCCACCAAAATAGTCTGGCAATAAAATGACACAACTAGGATAGGATTGGCACAGCAGAAGCAAAATCTTTATATGTAGATGAAATGATCATCTACAGAGAAAATACTAAGAAATCTCTAGGAGCCCCTAGAACTTGTACTTGAATTTAGCAGGATTAGAAAACACAAGATATATATAAAAATTCAGGTCTGTGTATACTTACTATAAATGAACAACTGGATATTGAAATTTAAAAGTTATTTAGGAGTACAAAGGACCCAGAAAAGCCAAAAACAAAAACAAAAACAGTGTTGGAAGACATTTAGCACCCAATTTTAAGACTTCTTCTAAAGCTACAGTAATCAAGGCAGTGTTGGTGTAAGGAAAGACATATAGATCATTGGAATAAAACAGAGAATCTAGAAATAGAACCACACATACATGGTCCACTGAGTTTTGAAAGATTATTCAACATTAGCATTTTATAGAATATAAACTCGATTCAAGAGCCGAAGAACAGATAGTGTTTTCAGCAAACAGCACTAGAACACTTGGTATCCGTATATAAAAAATTAACCTCAACTCTTTTTTTCTATACATGAAAATAACTTGAAGGGATCTATGAACCTAAATAAGAAAGCCTAAAAGTATAAAACTTTAAGAAGAAATTATAAGGGAAAATATTTATGAATTAAGGGTAGGCAAGAACTACCTTGGATACAAAAAACATGATGTATAAAAGAAAAAAATTGATAAATGAGATTCCATCAAAATTTAGAACTTTAAATGACATCATTAAAATGAAAAGTAGTCCTTAAACAGACCATATTTACAATGCATATAACCTATGACCAGAATATATAAAGAATTCTTAGAGCTCATTAATAGACAACCCAATTAAAATGTAGACATAAGAAGATGATAAATAGCCAGTATAGCACAAGGAATGGTGTGCAACTCTAGAATCAGAAAAATACTAATCAGTACAATAATAAGATTGAATTATATACTCATTAGGGAGATGAAGTCAAAAGTTTTAAAAGCTTGTCATGACTTTTTCTCTTTGTTGGATTCTCCCCCTTTGCGTTTAATTTGTCATGACCAATGGATTCATTCTGCTGGGTTCCCTGGGGTTGTGATCCTCATTGTCTTTTCCTAGGATATTGTCTAAAATTTTTTGGAGTGCTGGTTTGGTATTCATGAAGTTCCTGAGGTGCTCTTTATCATGAAAGTATCTTATTTCTCCATCAATTTTGAAAGATAGTTTTGCAGGGTACATCAATCTGGGTTGGAGGCTGTTTTCCTTTAGGGCTTGAAAGACATCAAGCTCTTCTTGCCTTGAGGGTTTGCATTGAGAAGTCTGCTGTGATTCTGATGGGCTTTCCTTTGTATGTGATTTGTTTCTTTTCTCTCACTGCTTGTAGAATTTTATTCTTCTGTTGGATTTCTGGAATCCTAACTATTATATGCCTATGTGTAGATTTGTTTTGATTAAGGCTAGCTGGAGTCCTATATGCCTCACTTATCTGTATGTCAAGTTCTTTTCCCCTCCTTGGGAAGTTTTCTGCCATCACTTCTGTGAAGAGTTTTTTTTATGTCATCTGCACTCTCTCCTCTTTCTTCATTGACTCCAATCAGTCTTATGTTATTCTTCTTTGCATCGTCTAGCAGCTGCTGGATTGATTTCTTGTGTTCCCTTACAATTTTAAAGCAATTTTTCTTTTCCTTCTCACTAATTGCAATCTTATCTTCTATATGTGAAATTCTATCCTCACATTGGTTCATTCTGCTGTGCAGACTTTTGATGGAGTTTTTAATCTCTTGGAAATCTGTTTGTATTTGTTTTATGGATTCCATTTGTTTCCTATGTTGAGATTCCATCATATTCCTCAGATCCTCTATTTTTTTATCTGTGTCCTCTCTAGATTTATTAATCATGTCTTGCACCATGAGCAAAATCTTTGCTGTTATCTGAGTAATTATTTCTGATTTCATTTTTCCCAGATCCTCTTTTGTTGCCAGTTCAGAGAGTCCAGGTGGTTGAGTATCAGAGTGTTCCATCTTGTTTCCCTTTGGGGTTGCTATAGGTGATCTGGAAGTCTGTTTTTGAGGCTTGTTTATGTGTCTTCTCATTTCTATGGGGGGGGTGCTTCTGGCACCCATGCGGCTCACCTTCTCTGCCCTAGGAGCTTGGGATGGCAGCGGGGGAGCTTCCTTCTGGGTGCTGGGACTGGGTCAGCTTCTCTGCCCTAGGAGCCTGGGATGGAGGCAGGGAGCTTCCTTCTGGGTGCTGGGATGGGTTGAGCTTCACTGCCTTAGGAGCCTGGGATCACCAGTGCATATTTCTAAGTGCTTTATATATAATCTCATTGAGTCCTCCCTCAACCCTATGTAGTTAACTCTATCAGCAGCCTTTTCCTTTTCTTTTCTCATTTTCTTTCTGACTTGTGGACACTGAGGGGCTAAGGAACTTACTTAAAGTTATACAACAATTATGGTAGCATTGAAACCCACTATTATTGAATCTAGGAATCCACCCTTGGTAATTCCACTTATCTCCCCTAGTACATAATTCTACAGCTAATGTGGTAAGAGGTTAGTTGCTTATGTCTCTTCTTACCTCGTCTTTTGTAGGCACGTTTAGTGCAAGCATTATGTTTCCTTCATCTTTGTGTCTTTCCAGGGCCTTGTGTAGAGCATGTGCTCAATAAAGGCTTGTAAAAACACATTGCTGGCTAGATTTGCACCCAAAATAGTGTCAGACCTGTTCACTTCTCTCCAACTCCCCTACAACTCCAGTGCAAGCTGCTAAGACCTCTCTCCTGGAGAACTATTATCCAACTTTCAAATGGTATCTCTCCTTGTATCCTTCTATTCTCTTCAAGTTCCACACTGTAATTGGAGTGATCTTATACTATTTGTAACAGGGGTAATAATTTGAAAATATAAAGCCAATATTTTAATTTGAAAAGATAAAGTTAAGAGTAGAGAAAGGAAAAAGGGATGCAAGGGGTCCATACCTGATGATAAAGAGGGAAGCCAACTCCTTGCACTCCAGGGGTTAAGGGTAGGGGTAGGGTTAAGGGATACAGATGATGCAGTATGTCTGCCCATTCTCCTCTCTTAGGTAGATTTAAAGGAGACTTTGACCTGGCTTCCTGATTCTAGCTTGGACTCTGGGTAGAGGCCACCTTGCAGTGTGCTATCCAGGCAAATGTGAAACAAGCACATCAGGGTAAAACTGGTGGCATGGCTTGAGTTGGTAGAGTTAATTCACAAAAAGTCTACCCTGGGGTTCTATGGAAAGTGTCCAGAAGTTGCCATGTGCCCTGGTGGAGGGATATAGTGGAGCTGACCATTGTTACTGACCATGGAAAAGCTATAGTCTGCAAGGATGACCCACAAGCCAAGAGCTGAAAGACTTGAGGACAGACTTCAGATGGCTTTGTAACAATAAGATCGAGGTTGGGGTGAATCAATGGGGCTGCAGTGCTGGGTTGGGGAACACTTGTAAAACAGGCAGGGAAGTAACAAATAGAGAATAGGGGCCCCTCACAAGGACCAAGACCTTCCCCTGGCCACCATAAAGACCTGTGTGTAGGTGCCAAAGGATGTAAAGGCAAATTCTGGCATTTTCCTAAAGGCAACTGTTTCAACCAGAGAGATGAATAACCAGAACAGAGATGAGATATAAACCTTGAAAAGCCAAGTTTTTGCTCAAGTTAGGAAAAATTTAAGCTTGGATCCACGTGAAGAGGGGAAAAGACTCCATTTTTTTTGCATATCTGAATGAGGTTGAGTGAAGTTTCAATTCAAGTGGATAAAATCCACGTGACATTGTTTCCCTGCGTAAAAGTCCTTCAAAGGTTTCAGCTGCAGATGAATGAAATCTAAACTCCCTTCTGTGGCCTATAAGCCTCAGCATCATCTGGGCCAAGCCCAACTCCCCCCAACCCACCTCTGATCTTGCACCACTTCTTACAATGTTGAAATCTCCTTCCTGGAGACTTGGATTTGCTGCCTGCCCTCGAGGAGTCTTTGTTAACAATCTTTTCATGACTGGATCCTCCTAACTCTGCATTTCAGGACTTAGTTGAAAAATCATCTATCAGAAAAGCCTTCCTTGACTGCCTAACCGGAAACAGGTCCCTCTCCCCTGCTTGCTGTCCTCTTGCAGTACTCTATTTCCTTCACAGCAATGATTACAACTTGGAATTACTTTGTATTCATTCGTTCATATGTTCACTGCTTGCCTCCTTACTGGTTTAGTAATAAATATCTGTTGAAGCAAAAAGAGCAAGGGAGGGAGGGAGGTGGGGAAGCCTATTAAGGGATGTTGTTGGCACAGGTGAAACTGCGTAGTCATTCCACCACAAAGTATTCCTTGAGCACCCCAGCTGCTGCAGATGTTGACTGCTACTGGCTCATGGCTCATTCTTTTCTCTAAAGGACTGTCCTTGGTTTCAGAAAGCCTCTTGGTAGGAGATGTCTGGGAGGTTATACAGAGCCCAAGGCCAGTGCATGTATATGGCTGACTGACTGAGAAAGGCAGGACAGCCTCTGAGACGCACTTAATGCTGCAGGATTCCCAATGGGACAAGGTCTAGGCTACACTTTTCCTAAACCGCATCTTTTTGAAGATGCTTCCCCTTCCCTTTCCTACTTCTCATTCTCCACTTTCCACTACAGGCTTCTTCTGAGGGTTCCCCCCAATTAATCACCTGTACAAGAATCCCCATCTCAGCCTCTGAGGCTCTGACAAGCCTCTTCTGTGCATTGAGCAAGTGAAAGAGAGGAGGACAGATGGAGAAGAAGGGAACTTGGGCTAAAGCTGGGCAGGGACCACTGCAGGGTCCCCTCCCTCTGCCCCATTCTCCCCACCTGATTCAGCTGGGCAGATGCCATGGATGTGCCACTCCGAAAGCCATCAATTATTGAGGAAGCGCTGAAAGAAGGGAATGTAAACGAAGATGAAAGATTCCAAGGGAAGACAGACAGGTCCTACTGCTTGGGGAAGATCTCAGCTATCATGTCTGGGAAAAAAAGCATTTTAGTTTCCTGCCATGAGAAAGCTCCAAATGCTTTGGAGGCTGAAGAAGTGGCTCTGACAAAGACAGGAACAGGTGGGTGGGGCTGATTGATGGGGTTTTTTTTCCCTCTCTCCCCTTTTGCTGATCAAGAGACAGGCACTGTAAATCTGGCAAAGACCAAAGTTATTTCTCTCTCTTTCTCCTCTCTCTTTCTCTCTCTCTCTCCCCTAGGGATTGAATTTAGGGCCTTCACATTATTCACACTGATCTACCTCCCCAGTCCTTTAAAAAATATTTTGAGATATATTCTCTCTAAGTTACTAAATTGCCTGGGCTTGAAATCCTCCTGCCTCAGCCTCCCAGAGTGCTGGGATTACAGGCATGTACAACCAGACCTAGCTGTAACTTTCTTTTAAAATCTCTGTGGTTATTTTAGAGACAGGAAGGAAGGTGTAGGAAGCCAATAGTCCTGCCCTACAGTCAGGAAGGTGGCCACCTTCAGAAAGGGAGGGTCCAGGCCACAGGGACTTAGCTTTAGTCCTTGGGCTATGTAGCAAAGAAGGGAATACAATCTCTTCGGAATCTGCCTCAGAGTTATGTTAGGCACTTGCTAGAGAAGGAAAAAGCAAAGCTAATTCAGGTTAAGGGTAAAATCACAGCTGAAACACTTTAAAAGGGATATGTAGGGCCGGGGATTTAGCTCAGTGGTTCAGGCACCTCCTTGAAAGCGCAAGGTCCTGAGTTCGATCCCCAGTGCCAAAAAAAGAAAAAAGAAAAGGGATATGTAAATGAAGTGTTTTCATCTGAAGAAACTTTTCCCTTTTCTTTATTGAAGCCCTAACTGTAAACAACTACTACAAGTGTATATTAAAGACTTAACTAATTCACTATACTAGGCAATGAAATAAAGCCCAGCCCCAAACCAAGAAATGCTCTGCAGTGGTTTCAAACTAGGGAATCCACTCATGAGAAAGACATCCTTTCAGCATGCCTGTGGGTGGAAGTGCAGCTTTGTAGTTTAGGTCTGGTAGAGAAATTGGGTAAACTGCGAGCTCCGTGAAAGGAGCAGGCTCTGCCTTGTTCCCTGTGTTCTCTACAGTGTTTAGAGCACTGTTTGGGGCATAGAAGGGGCTCAGTAGATATTTGTGGATTGAAAGAATAAATGGTCAAGGTTAAGTATGCTAACTTTGAATTCACTTCATAACCCAGTTTCTTCTCTCACTAGTCAGGTTTTGCTGGGCAAGATTCCTTGTACTCTTTGCATCTTCATCTGTAAACCAAAGACACAGGGTACTTGCTTTCTGGAGTCAGAATGAGGTTTGTACAGAGCACAGTGTAAGCACTGGCCAATGGCAGTTAGTATTCTTAAGCCTTGTCTATTTCTTAGGACAAATGAGCAATACAATTTTATAGGAGTTAAAAACTGAATTTTAGGAAAACCTGTGAATAAATAAACAGACCAATAAATAGAGAATAAACAGAGCAATCCCAATTTTCCTGACTAAGCATTGAAAAAAAAATACAGAATAAAAAGGCCATTCTTAATTGTCAAGAAACCTAAAATAGCAATTTTGAAATAAAGAAGGCAGTAATATGCTACCAAATCTGATGTGTCTATTCACATCTATTTCAAAACCCTTAAATTATCATAAAAAGATCTTTAAGAAATATCATTAAGGGAAGAAACCAAGTTATCTAATTATGCATTTGTAAATTATATCTAATTTGAATCTACCTTTAATATATATTCATTTATATTAAAACCTAATGATTTAAAAGCATCCTATTCAGCTTTGATTTTAAAGTGAAATATTTATCCTCTCACACAGATTTGATGTGATGTCTAAGAGAGCTTATGAATATTCACAGCCAGCCTGTGAACTACATGTCCACATCCATATAGTACACTTCCTACCCATGCTGAAAGCTGCACCCTTTTCCTCTGCAAAGAAAATAGAGTGCAGCTGAAAATGGAAAAGCCAGCCATCCCTTAAATAAAAGTTGCAGCATCCAGAGGGGCTGCCAGTCTAATAAATTGTTTGTTTAACTTGTTTGGGATGATGAGGTTGACAAGCCAACATGAAGCTTAAAAAGGAAATCTGCCAAGGTGGCCAGTATGCCTGGGGCTCAGGCTGCCTCCAGGGTCTCCAGCAGGCATGATGAAATCCTCAGAAGCCCATGTGTGCTGTTGCAAGCAAAGGTGAACTTGCTGACCCGTGTCAGTCAGAGACCTTGCCTAGATCCTTTCAACCGCAGGCAATACTGATCTGGGGCCCAGGAGATGCTTCTCCACTTATGTAGCAGCTGCCTCCTCCAGCTCTCAGGGCTGCCAGGTGCAGACATCTCAGAGAAAAGTTTGGGGTCTGGAGCATAAGTCCATACACGGGTGTACTCTGCTGTACTCAGCTGTAGTCTTCAAAATAACTTGTGTGTCAAAAATATTTTTCTAACATGACTATTTTCCACATACAGAAGGATATAATGAGAAAGAACCCTATCACAGATCCTAGTGGAAAATAACAAATCCCCTTGGAATGGTACTTTCTCTTCTGCCATTATGTGGTAGGGTCTACAACAGAGCAAATGCCTTGAAACGGCTTAGCAGTGGCCTTTGGAATCATGCATCCTACATTTGAGTTCAAATTTCACTGCTGAGTTGTGTAGGGTTGTCTACCTTTGCTAAACTTCTGAATACAGGGGATAATAACATTTGCCCAATAAAGTTGGGAGAGAATGAAATGAATCTGGGCCCAGTGACAGGAGAAGCATTCACCACGCTTTAGCACTTAATGTGGTTGATGAACCTTGAATGGGAGACACCCCAGGGAAACTACTGAATCAAGGCTGTGATTAACATAGAATTAAGGTACGGGGAGAAGACACAGGTGGACTTGACTACTCCTGCCCTGCTCCACTGCCTTTTCTTGAACCTCTATGACTGCTCTTGTTCTCTTCCTGCTGGTTGTGTGCAGGCATCTTCCCACACAAACCGAAGCCCTTTCTTTAGGGGTCTTATTGGCTGTTCTATCTCTTGGGCCCAGGATGACACCTGGCATACACTAACTGTGGAACTAAATTACCATAGTTCAAATTGCAGCTTTAAATATCTGCAGGTGTGACTTTGGGCATCAAGGACAAAAAGATCCTGTAAATTAGGATTCTTTCCCCGAAAGGACAGCAGACCCAACCTGTGAGGTCTTATACACAGGGAACTAAAAAGTCCAGCTGTAGGGTTAGTTCTAATGATGCCATGAGGACCAGATTTTTCTCCCTGTCTCTTAGCATTGCCTTCTCTGGTCGGCTCCCTTTCAAACAGACTCTTTGCCTCTAGCTAGCAAAATTATTGCATAGCTACAAACCTAACACTCATCATTTCAGCAGAAGAAAACAAAATCATAAGTTTATTTTTTCCCAGAGAAAGACTTACTGCAGCTTTAATGTGGTCATGTGTCTATTTCTGAGATGATCACCACATGATCCTTTGATTGGCTTACCCTGGAATGATATACTCCTTCCTGAGATGGAGGTGAGAAAAATTCTCCTTTAATTATTCATGAATTGAGATCGGCATCGGGGAGGGTTTTCATGGGTTGTACTTATTTTAAAATGTACCTGGGATTTTGTTTTTGTCCAGGTATGGTGAGGCCAGCAGATCAGGAGACAACGGCATTGGAGAGATAGTTCAGGATCCACAGTCCGAAGGAGCAGGGTGGCTGCACCAAGCAGAACCTGTGCAGAGCCTGGTGGAGAAGCACCAGAGACAGGCAATGAAGTACGGACAAAGGCTTTTATTGTAATTCTCATGGGAAGGAATGAGTGAGGCATGGTAAACTGTTGAACAAGATTAAGGTTGGATAATTTGAATAATTTGGCGCGCTCTGGCCTGTGGGGATGTTTGGGGCTGTCTGGTACCTGGTTAATGTCCCCAGCTGTAAGAGCCTGATAAATGGAGGTGTGCGGGCTATATGGATTCGGGGTTGGATTGTGTATGGAAGGTGTGCTCACAGGCAAATTCGCCTCAAGGAATGAGCTAAACCTGGGATGGGCAGTCCCTCTCCAGAACTCCAAGACCCCAAGATGTCAAAACATCATGAAGTACAGAAAATTAAAACAAAATAAAACATGATTAACACAATACTGTGTGGTGAATAACCACAGATATCTGCTACAAAGACTGAGGTCTAATAGAGTGATGTCATTTCTTTCATTTAGTCATTCATCAATTCACTAATTTTATTCATTTGACTTTTGTTTTTGTGAGTGCATCATTGGACATTTGTTGAGGCTTTCCAGTGTACTGTACTCTGAACTACGTACTAGGAACACAGAGATGAGCAAGCTCCACGTGGTTCTTGCCTTTCCGGTAATTAGAGCCGTTAAGCAAATAGTTATAATTCTGAAAAATGTTTAGTTTAGTGCTACTGGGACCTATCCCACATGATATGGGATTCAATAACTCATTTTTAAAGCCTTTAATCCACCTATTTATTTTAGCTGTAGCGAATGTTTGACCTGTAAGTATATGCTGGGCCACTGGAGTAAAGATCTTATACTTGTAAATAAAAATACTCCCACAAGTGAAGGTATTTCTTCATGGTTTGTACGGCTCTTTTAGAGATTATAAAATGCTTCACTGTTCTTATACTCCTGCCTCCCTACAATATCCTTGATAGAGATTATTATTATTATTTTTTTTGGTACTGGAAATTGAACTCGGGTCCTTACGCTTGCAGGGGCAGGCGGTGGCACCACTGAGCTAAATCCCCGGCCCTTGTTAGAGATTATTATTACCTATTTTACAGCTGGGAAAGCTGAGGCTTTAAGAAGCTGTGACTTGCAGGCCCAGGATTTAGCTCAGTGGCTCTGCCGCCTGCCTCGCAAGTGCAAGATTCCGAGTTTGATCTCTGGTACAAAAAAAAAAAAAAAAGAGAAGTGAATTGATTTGCCCAGGGGTTTACAATTGGCAAGTGACTAAGCAGAGCATAAGTCCAGGTCTATCCTTTCTCACTTGTAGTTTGCAAACTGGTGGGACCCCTACCAGCCACACACACAGCATCAAAATGCATGCACTTTCCTAGTGCAAGATTTCCATTTCAATTCTCCCTCCAGCCTTTTAGTTCTGTCAAGGGCAAAGTTTCACCTGTGCTAATCTTTAATTCCTCTCACTTGCGAATTCCTCTCACTCGAGACCAAGAAAGTACGGTGCACGTTGCAGGCTCAAAATCTTTGGCAAGCAAGACAGAGAAGCTGGAATCTATTTTCATTGTTTTGTTTTATGTGTGACAAGTGGTTTCCCATTTATGTTGAGATATTAAGTTTCCTTTGAAATAAATTTATTTTTTGAAGAAAGTGTTAATTTAAAATAAATACTAAATGAATAGTAATATAAGCGATTTTGGGGTAGGTGCAAGTCATGAAAATAGGTACCCATAATACTACAGTCTGAGAACCCTTCACAGACCAAGCAAGCAGCAAGAGACCTGTAAGTATGCGCCAGGTCATTTCTCTGGAAGGGAAAGTAAAGGAGTTCTCTCACTTTTTTCTTGTCCTAGGAGGAAGAGAACTGGGTCAGATTCTGCTCTATGTAAAAGACATGCTTTTGATACTGTAAGATGCTGGTTATTAAGCCAAAGTTCAGAGACTGCTGCCAATCCAGAGGAAGTTTCCAAATCCTTTGTAAGAAGAAAAAATAAGGATAGTGTGCAAGAAAGTCAATTGTTCCTTCTTACGTAAGAATGTACTTTATTATGGAACTGCATTCTCATTTATTTATTGTTGTGTGAGTGCATGTGGATTAAAATGCTCTTCTTTAGTGATTAGTTGATGATAATAGTTGGCCATTGTTTATTGTGATTTTCCAGTATCTATTTGGCAAACCAAAAAGCTGACAATCTATATTAACAGTGTTCCTTCACTAGTTTATTCCATACACCATTGAACCTCTGTTCTAGGAGATTTCAATTGCAGGAAACAGCTTGCCATCTAATGCTAAAGGAAAAAGATATTGGTAGACCCAGCATTATAATTGTGGTTACTACCAGTGCAAAATAGCAAGCCATAAATCCTTATGAGCCCAGGAACTGCTGTTTACCATTAAAGGGATACTTCTTTCTCTCCAGCGTAACTAAAGAGATGAGAGATTACTGAAATAAGATAGCTGTTAAATTAAAGAGGACAAAAGTTCAAGTTTCAAGGAGGCTGTTAAGAAAATAAACATACAGACCAACATTCCCCAAACTTCTAGACCAATACATAGCTCAGTGACCTTGCAGACAGTCTTTCTTCTGATTGGGGGGAGCTGACAGCCCACTAGAAATGACAACTCCGCCCTTCCATACTCTGATGCCAGAAATGAAAGCTGGTATAGCAGGTTCGTTAACATAGTAATTCTTTTTTTCACTAATTTGTTTGTGAAAATACCATAACTGGAGACAAACAATTAATTATAAGCATGTCTATCAAAAACATCACATATAGAAAATCTAGATACAACTTAAATATCCAACACCACAGGATTGCCTGGATAAATAACAGATATTCACACCCTAGACTACTGTCTAAATATATGAAAATATTTTGTAGAAAAATACTCAATATGTAAACCTGTTAAAATGTATTGTTAAGTGAGAAAAGCACAAGAGTAAACAAGTACAGAATATTGCAAATGGTATGACTTAATTTTTATTTAAAAATGGGTGTAATATACAATACCTCTGGGTGGTAAAATAATGGGAGTGTTCTCTCAGAGTAAGAGTATTTTCTAAAATGTCTACAATGAAAATGTGCTATGATTACTTTAAGGAAAAAAGAAGGGAGTTCTTTAAATGGACCCCATTTAGGGCCAGGGATTTAGCTCAGTGGTTCTGGCGCCTGCCTTGCAAGCTCAAGGTCCTGAGTTCGATTCCCGGTACCCCAAAATAAATAAATAAATTAATTAATTATCCCCATTTAACCTGTTTAAAATGGGTCACCAACCCTACACAGAAGCTTAGAAGTATGTACTTGTGGACTTGCATATTTCAGGGCTGACATGCTTCCCCTAGAACCAAAGGGAGACACAAAACCTCTCTGCAAACTCTTTGTAGATTCCCATCTGTGACTTGATAAATATTTGATGCACTGTCCAGTCAACATCCCTACATTAGTGAAACTTCTGCCCAGGAGCAACTGCACAGCTCTCAGCGATGAGATCGGAGTAAGTTAAAAAGAGTGTATTCATTAGCTACTTCAAAGGGTTTGGTTTTTTTATCTGGCAGTTTTGCAGACTGGATTATTGGTCCTGCTGTCTATTGCATGAGGACCAAAAACCATACTGCTGTAAGGAGGTGCCTGCTTTTTCCCTTAACAATGTTTTCCCTCCTTTGTGTTCATAGCCCAGGAGCAAATACAACATAAATCACCCCCTCTCTTCCCCTTGGTTAAACAGCTGTGAATATCTAAGTTGAGTTTAGGATCTGCATGGTAGATCTGGTGCCAAAACCCCTCAGTCTGGTCCCCGTATCTGATGTAGTTTTTTTGTTTTGTTTTCTTAAATTCTTTTATTGGTACATTTTAGGTATACAACACATTTACATTTCTCACTGGGAACTTGTACCTTTACATGATACATCTTGGTTCTTATTTTTTCCCCATTCCTAGCCCTCCCTTCACCCCCTCCACCTTTCCCTATTTACAAAGACTTTATTTCCATTTTTTCCATTTCTCATCATTTTTCCTTTCCCTTCTTTCCTTTCCTCTGCCCCTCCCACTAACCCTACCCCTTTGGACCTTTTCTTCCTATTTTGCATCATCGATTATTCATTCTAATCATTGGTACATTTTAGGTATACAATAATGACATTCATCATTGGAAATTTGCACCTTTACATAATCTCTCTTGGTTCTTATTTTTTCCCCATTCCCCTGCTCTCCCTTCAACCTCTCCATCCCTCTCTATTTACAAAGACTTTGCTCCTATTTTTCCATTTTCTCATATTAATTCCATTCCCTTCTTTCCTTTCCCCCACCCCTCCCACTTCCTTCCCCTTTGCCCTTTTTCTTCCTATTTCATATTACCTATTATATGTTTTAGTCCTTATTTACATTTTCAGTTTCTCACACCAGAGAAACAATTCAGTACGTATACATGTGTGCCCTATTTATTTCACTTAAGAGTATCGTCTCAATGTGCATTGATTTAGCTATAAATGTCTCTAATTTCTCATTTTTTATGGTTGAGTAGTACTCTATTTTATAAAAAAAAAACAACCCACATTTTCTTTATCCAGTTTCCAGTTGGTGGGCATTTGGGCTGTTTCCAAGTTTTAGCTATCACAGACTGTGCTGCTATGAACATTGGTGCACATATATCACTGTGGTATGATTCTTTTAATTCTTCGGGGAAGATCCCCAGCAAGGGAATAGTGGGATCAAATGGGACTTCCAGTCCTAGTTCTTTGAGGTATCTCCATACTGATTTCCACAGTGCTCGCACCAGTCTGCACTCCCACCAGCAGTGGAGCAGGGTTCCTCTTTCCCCACAGCCCCAACAGCATTTGTTATTGGTTGATTTCATGATAGCAGCCATTCTTTCTGGAGTGAAGTGGAATCTCAGCGTTGTTTTCATTTGCATCTCTCGAATGACCAGTGATGTTGAACATTTTTTCATGTATTTATTTGCTATTTCTACTTCTTTGTCTGAGAAATGTCTGTTCATTTCTGATGCCCATTTTTTGACTGGGTCTTTAAATTTAGGAGGTCTGATCTTTTTAAGTTCTTTATAGATTTGAGATAGTAGACCTTTGTCTGAGGAAAAGCAGGTGAAGATTTTTTCCCACATTGTGGGTTGTCTCTTCACACTGCTGGTGGTTTCTCTTGCTGTGCAGAAGCTTTTTAATAAGAAGAGATCCCACTTGTTGATTGTTTGTGCTAGTTCACGGGCAACTGAGTTTTTGTTCATAAAATCTTTTCCTACACCAATGTCTTCAAGAGTTCTACCTAACCTCTGTTCCAGCTGATTCAGCGTTTCTATTTTAATATTTAGATCTTTAATCCATTTTGATTTTAGTTTAGTACATGGTGAGAGATATAGGTCTAGTTTTAATCTTTGGCAAGTTGAAACCCAACTTTTCCAGCACCATTTATTAAAGAGGCTATCTTTCCTCCAGTGAGGGTGTTTGGCTCCTTTATCGAAGATGAGATGGCTAAGTGTGTCTGGCATTGTTTCTGCATTTTCTAATCCATTCCACTGGTCCTCAGGTCTGTTTCTTTGCCAGTACCATGCTGTTTTTATCACAGTAGCTTTGTAGTATAGTTGCAAGTTGGGGATTGTGATACCCCCTGCCATGTCTCTGTTACCTAGAATTGCTTTTGCTATTCTGGGTCTCTTCTTGTTCCAAATGAATTTTTGGATTGTTTTCTCAAGGTCCATGAAGTATGCTGCTGGGATCTCAATTGGAATTGCATTGAATCTATATAGCAGTTTTGGAAGTATGGCCATTTTCACTCTATTAATCCTTCCTACCCAGGAGCAGGGGATGTCTGTCCATTTTCTGATATCATCTTCAATTTCTCTTTTCAGAGTGCTATTGTTTTCAGAGAAGAGGCCTTTGATTTCTTTTGTTAGGTTGATTCCTAGGTATTTCAGTTTTTTGGATGCTATTGTGAAAGGAATTATTTTCCCTATTTCTCTCTCAGTGAGTCTGTCATTCGTGTAGAGGAAAGCTATTGATTTTTTTTGTGTTGACCTTGTAACCAGCTACTTTATTGAATTTGGTTATTAAGCCTAGAAGACTTTTGGTGGAGTTCTTGGGGTCTTCTATATACAGTATCATGTCATCTGATGTAGTTTTGTACAATGAGATGGATGATTCATTTTCTCTCTATCTCTGTGGTTACAATCAGTAATTTCAAGAAGTCTGTCCTGTTCACTGTTGCCTCATATAGTACTCAGCACTTAGAAAAGGGCTGAATAAACATTTATTGAACTGTGTACATTTTTCTTGAAATTACTGCTGCAGGGGGCATAGAAAATTGTAGGACTGTAGGTCATCAGATTTGAAAGATACCTCTACCCATGGCTGGAAGCCCTACCCCTCACAGCTCTCCCAGGAAACAGTCGTCTACCTACCTCAGGACACAATTTACCTTCGTTCAAGAACAATTAAGGTACAAATGGCTGAGGAAGTTGAGTAAAATAGAAGATGAACAGGGTAGGTCCTTAACGAATCTGGAAGAAGTTAATCCCAGTGCCTGGTCTTGCCTAGTTTCTCTCATTATCTCCTGCCTCTTGAGGTCTTCCTCTGTTCCCTCCTTTCTTCACGGCCTTGCTCTGCACTCAGGGTTAGTAAACCCCTCTGTGGTGGCCACTGATAGCAGTTTAAGACTCCATTCTTCAAACCAGGAGTCCTTGAACCCCAAGATGAGCATGGACTCTGTACTGAACCATCATTTTTATTTGAATATCTAACATTTTTATATTAAATATATAGTATCATTGGCCAAATACAGTGCTTGTTATCCTAGCTACTCAGGAGGCTGAGGGAGGAGAATCACAAGTTTGAGGTCAGCCTGGGTAACTTAGGGAGACCTTGTCTCAAAATAAAAGATTAAAAAGGGCTGGGGAGGTAGCTTAGTGCTTTCTGGGTTTAAATCTTCAGTACTGGAGAAGGAGGAGGAGGAGGAGGATGAGAAGGAAATAGAGGAGGTGGAAGAAAGATGAGGAAGTGAGGGGAGAGGAGGATGAAGAAAGACAGGGAAAGGGAAAGGAGTAAGATGAGAAAGCAGAAGAGGAAGGGGAGGAGGAAGAAGAAAGGAAGACGAGGGGAGGAATAAGGAGAAATAGAATGGAGAAAAGTTTATGTATCGCATGTATGGCTTTGAGGAAACAACACAAAACTTAAAAGAAGTCAGTATCTTTGGGCTCAGCCTTCAGACTCCTGGGGGTTGAAAATTCGCTCATGGTCTAATGGGTTACTTTGGTGGTTAAAAAAAAAAAAAGATCCAAGATACATCATGTAAAGGTACAAGATCCCAATGATGAATGTAACTGTATCATATACCTAAAATGTATCAATACACTTAATGGAAAAAAGAAAAAATATATATAAAGAATTTAAGTAAAAGCAAAAAAAAAAAAAATATATATATATATATATGACCCTGACTTAATATTGCTCTTATTTCACATATCCCTTTTATGGGTATTTGCATTTCTACTTGTTTCTTTTAGAGACAGAAAGAGTTTCAATGGCAAAAGAAATTAATGTGTAATTGTTAAATGTACAATTGAATTTAAGGTAGCATGAATTGGGGTAAGGGATAGGTTTTACCTAGCAGAGAGGCATTGCATTTATAAAGCCCAGTACCCTAGTGTTCTGTTAGCCCTTCACAGGCAGTCTCAGTTCAGGGTGAGCACAGTATATGTTCATTTGATTCAGTTTTAATCATGATTATGCAAATAACCCTTCCAAGCCTCAAGTACACTAGTTGCAAAATGAAATTAGAAAATGTGCCTCATAGATGTGTTGTGAAGCACTGTCACCTGTATGTGCTGCTGTCTAAAGAATACTTAGCTCAATGCCTAGCATATATTTAGCACTTAATAAATAGTAGTTCTTATTAGCATTAATTATAAAACTAGTATATGCTCAACCTGACACTCTTACATTTGAGCCTGATGTAAAAATATAAAGAAACCTATGTTTAAATATTTGAGTTGTAAAGCAATTAGACTGTTAAATAGAATATGTTCTATCCCCTTGCCTCAGAAATAAAAACTGAGAACATATTTTTATATGACTAGATATCAGCACATTTTAAATAGTCTAAAATTTTGTACATATTTGAGAGTTGTGTGTTTTGGTTAACATTGGGATGAGTAAAAGACATATAATTCATACCTTACTATATATTTAGCACATTAAAATTATTATTGTTATTATTATTTTCTTTGCAGTACTGGGGACTGAAGCCATGGCTTTTGCACTGAGCTGTGTTTCCAGCCCTGTTTTGTTTTTTTGAGAAAGAGTCTCACTAAGTTGCCCAGGCGGGGCTCCAACTTGCAATTACTCTGCTTTAGCCTCTCAGAGTGTTGGGATTACAGGTATGTACACCACCACTCCAAGCTTACAATTATTTTTCTTATCTTCATTTTAGCAAAATTACTAGTTATGTTATATCAGGATTTCTGCATAATTTGTTTTTTGGTACCAGGGTTTGAACTTGGGACTTTGCACTTGCGAGGCAGACGGCTGAACCACTGAGCTAAATCCCCTGCCCAATTTATGTTCTAATAATAGTAATTAGACAGCCTTTCTTAGATCATTGTACTCTTCTTTTTAAAATTAATTTCAATAATATGGAGAAAACTTGTTATTAAGTCAATAACAACTGAAATTATTGCTACAGTTCTTATGGTAATATTTATGTACAGAAATTCACAATGGATTTCACATACCACATTCAAGTAGTGTGGTAAGGTCTTATAATAAACTTTATCACAGAAATATTACAAAATATTTTAATTTCATCTATCAATCTATCTTACATGGCAATTTTTACCTTCTCTAAGAGCAGTATCTGGATCCATTAAACATTTTGTAATTTATTTTAACAAAATATTTAACAAAATGGTGTAAGGTTGGACTATTATGAAGGAAATGGCAACAAAAAATGGCAGTGTGGATGTGACTATTAACCCTGATATGTCAACTGCACTGGATTAAGAAAGGCCTAGCAGGGCCGGGGATTTAGCTCAGTGGTGCCCCCACCTGACTCGAAAGCGCAAAGTCCCAAATTGTATCCGAGGTACCAAAACAAACAAACAAAAAAGGCCTCTAGTTTCTCGTTCTTTATGGCTGAGTAGTAAAGATTAAAAGGAATAATTGATAATTTGAAATAGGTAGAAAAGGTCCAAAGGGGTAGAGGTAATGGGAGGGGAAGGGGAAAGGAAAGAAGGGAAAGGAAAAATTATGAGAATAGAAAAAAATGGAAACAAAGTCTATGTAAATAGGGAAGGGTGGAGGTGAAGGGAGTACAGGTAATAGGGAAAAAATAAGAACCAAGATACATCATGTACTGGTACAAGCACCCAATGATAAATGTAAACATATTGTATACCTAAAATGTACCAATAAAAGAATTTAAGAAAAAATAAAAAGGCCTAGTAGATTTAGTAGAGCATGCTCCTGGGTGTGTCTGGGTGGGTCATTAAGGCATGGCCTTGGAGACTATGTACAATCAATCCCTCACCTGTTCCTTTCTAGCACTGTTCTCCAGCCCTGCTGCCCAGCTGCCATGAACTAAGCAGCTTTGCTCTGCCATGCCCTTCCGCCATGATGTTTCTACCTTGGAGCCTGCACACTATGGACTGAATCTCCTGAAACGTGAGCTAGATTAAACTTCTTTAAGTTGTAGATTTTGGGAATTGTGTCTCAGTGATGAGAAAGCAAATTCAATGTTCCATGACCTAGTTAAATCTTTCTTTGAGACTATACTTTGATCTTTAATAGCTTCAAAAATAGTCTTAATAGAAATTAATTTGGGGACATGTAGATGTAAATATTCTTCTTTATACTGAGCAAACATTTTTGTTCTTTATTCTGATTTTCTTACATTTTATAGGAAGGTCACATTTATTGCATACTTCACATGCCATTTATTTCAATTTAGAGCGAATGTTTTCTCTAAATTGAAAAGTTACTCTTTAAAAGGCCCAAAGTCATTATTGGCTTGAGTTTTGGAATTTCTGAAAGTTGTTGCTAAAGTTATTAAAATAAACAACTGTTCATACCAAATAGCTATAGATAGTACAAATTAAAAATAATTTTCTACCAAAGATTACCATTGACTCTTATCTAAGGTTCACCCTTTTAAAGATTTTATTTACTTAACTGATACATAAAAACATACAAATCAGCCAGGCATAGTGGCACATGCTGATAATCTCAGCACTTGGGAGGCTGAGGCAGGAGGATTGCTCCAAGTTTGAGGTCAGCCTGAGCTACACAGTGAGTCCAAGGCCAGCCTGAACTAAATAGTGAGACACTAACTCCAAAAATAAAACAAAACAAAGGATTTTTAAAACACATACAAATTATATTAAATTATTGGTATTTCCATAATGGCTAAATTAATATACATTCCTTTCAACAATGTGAGAGTTCCCTTTTCTCAATATCCTTGTCAGAACTTGTTATTTTAGTCTTTTTAATAATAGCTATTCTTACTGGGGTGAGGTCATATCTCATTGTGGTTTTGATTTGTGTTTCTCTGATGATAACTGATGATGAGCATTTTTTCATGTATCTTTTGACACCTGTCTTGTTTCAGACCTTAGAAAGCTTTTTAGCTTTCTCCCATTCAGTATAATGTTAGTTGTTGGCTTATTATAAATGACCTCTATTATTTTGAGGTGTGATCTTTGTATACCTAATTTGTTCAGCATTTTTAACATGAAGGGATATTGAATTTTATTTATTTGTTTGTTTAGAGACATGTTCTTGCTAAGTCACCAAGTTGCTCAAGCTAGGCTCAAATTTGTGATCCTCCTGTCTCAGTCTTTTAGAGTGCTGGGATTACACACATGCACCACTACAACTGGCTTGGAATTGAATCTTTTTAAATGCCTTTTCTGTATCCATTGAGATTACTCCATTTTTTTGTCCTTTATTTGGTTCATAGGGTGTATCACATTTATTGACTTGCATAAATTGGGCCATCCTTGTACCTCATGATCAACTGATCATGGTGAATAATCTTTTTAAGGTGTTGTTGGGTTTGATTTGCTTGTATTTGATTGAGGATTTTTTTCATCTATGTTCATCAGGGATATTGGGATCACCTTTTATTTCTCACATTCTTCTTGTCCATTGTGTTGTTTTGTGTAAATTATAAATGCTACTGTTTCAACAGCAGTTGGTCAGCGTTTCTTTTGTCTGTCCAAAAGTGGCTGTTACTACAAATGTAGTAAATTTTTCATCAAGATGTTTCATCTTTGGACAGATACAAAAAAATGTTCCATGTCATCACTGATGCCAGAGATGCCATTATGCATGGGCATAGTTGAGATTATGTCTCAGTAAGAAATTCAAACTATGCATTCTACATTACTCACAAAAATTCCTTGTTCCTTGTTAACTGCCATTATCATCAGCTTGCTGTGATTATTCTTTTAAATCAGTGTCTTCAATTTAAGGGTTTTTTTCAATTTTAATGTTTACAATAGATATAAATCATTAATATACTGAATTTTGATTTCCTCAATTTTTATTTTCGGATAGTTTGAGAATATATATAATAAATGTTAGTTGCTTAGTGTGATTTTCTGGACATAAATTAAGATGAGCTTTTTTAATTTAAAAATTGTATTTTTTCTTACCTTAATTAGTATTTTGATTTCTCCATTTAAAAATATCTTTTATTGATTGATTGATTTTCAGTGGTACTGGGAGTCAAACCTGGTTTTGCTCTACCACTGAGCTACATCTCAAGGCCTTTAATTTAAATTTTTTTTTTTTAAACAAAACAAGGTTTCACTGAGTTGCTTACCTGAGAATCAAACTTGACATCCTCCTGCCTCAGCCTCCCTCAGGGCTGGGATCACAGGCATGTACCACTGTGCCTGGCTTAGTTTTTATCTTTTATGCTTTGCCATTCTGGCATCAAGCTGGAGTTGTTTTTTCTATTAAACTGGAAAATTTCCATTGTTTCTATAAATACTGTGCTGTTGCTGTCACCAAAGCTTGGCTACGTATTAAACATCTAACAACACCATAGTCAGAAGGATATTACAGTGTCACAGTGATACTGCGTATCAGCATTTCATTGCTTTCTTGTTTCTGTGTCGACTATTGTCAGTTGTTGTTTCAGTCATTTTTCATTTCTAATATTTGTATTTTTTATTTTTGGGGTACAAATAATATTTTGTGTTCTTTTAATTGAAGCCCTAATTATTTCTGGTCAGAGATATTTTCATTGGACAAACTAATTGTGAAGACAGAAGAGAATCATGTTATAATAGTAACAAAGTACTTTGTCTTTCCACAGAATATAAAAAAGGATCTACAGTGTCTTTCTTAAAAAAATTACTATAATATGAAATATTAAGTATTCTGGCCTGCTGTGTTTATGCAATGGAAAATTCATAACCAACAATTTGAACTAGCATACATTTTTCTGGAAAATTTCTTACGATTTCAGAAGGATGAGGTAGATTTTTTTTTTCCAGGATCACCTTCTAATAAATAGTAAAGATCCATAATTTTTAATACTTTTTTCTCAAATTTGCCAATTTTCGTATAATTTCTTTATCTTTCTTGGGCAGAGCAGACTTGAATCTGTTTCTTCTGATTTGTTAACTGGGATATGAAAAAATCAACTTTTTTATTGTCCTGTTTTGATCAGAAAAAAACTTCATTAGTGAAGAGCATAAAGTAACAGGTGTTTTGTCTGACCAGTCCAAATTGTGGATATGCTAAGAATATTTTTTTCTTGGTTGTTTTCATTGTTTTGGTCAGTAACTAAATTTTTTTGTAATGCATGTTTGGAATTGCAGGCAGGTCATGCTTAGCCAAAGAGTGCTTACTTTCACTGTCTACAATTTAAAAAATCGAAACAGACCACTTCTCTGAATATGTTCGCCTTCGTTGTGTCCTTGTTTTTCTGAATTTTGCTTTCATATTTTACTTTCATATTTTCATAGTTACTTTCATATTTACTTTCATATTTTGTAGTCCTATCACAATCTCAATTCATTTCTATTCTCAACGATCTAAAGAATTATAAGATAAAACCTAATGTTATCAAAGGGTCTCAAATTTGAATATACTTCATAAAAATGCAATTGAAGTAAATATTAAAGTATCAAAAATTAAAATTTTTCTTATATAATCTCAAAAAGTTATATTCTTCTGAAACATTCAAATTTATCAATTAAAATTCAAGGGCAAAATACAAATAGTAATTAATGAACATTAAAATTTAAATAGAAGTATTCAAACAAGGCTTAGTTTTTATTCATTTTTGATTTAACTCTTACTAAATATTTTATAAATAAAATTATTTTCAGTTGTTATATTTAATGTCCATTTGTTGCTAATGAAAATAATTGGTATTTTCTTCATGCTTCAAGCATTCTCCCTAGACTATGTAGAGAAAATTAAGAATAATATTACTTAATACTGCAAAACATTCTTTGGCTGCCATGTGTACCTACTGTAAACCCATCAATAATTTGTGAATAGTTACAGGCCTACAAACAGGAGCTGAAAAAGGCAAGGAAATGGATGTTCTTCATTCCTGAGAAACACTTTATTGTGCAAAAGTCTATAGCATCATTGCCATCTGGGAAGAAGGATTTGACAAGTTAATTAATTTGTCTTTTCTCATACTTAAATGCTGCCATAGCTGAACTTTTCCTCACACTCACAGTTCTGAACAGTGTCCTGCTCTGGTGCTGACAGGAGCCCAACTCACAGTTCTTCATGACACTGGGATAAAGTCATCTTTTGATTTCAGATCTGAAAGCAAGACATACAGAAAAGTATTTTCTGTGACCTGAATGGTGTTACTCACCACAGTAGATGCTTAGGGTTATGGCTGCTCGGTGGCAGCAATGGGCACCTGACCCCATACACTCTTTAGTAAATGTACCTTTCATCAGGTGTTTGCACTAGACTCCTGTCAATAGGAGGGCCAAGGTAGGCACCCCTCTTCCAGGTCTAAGGGCCATGCTGAGCTCAGTACAAAATCCAACACTGCTTACATGTACATCCCATGTAGAAACAGGCCCACAAGTACAGTATCACAAGTACAGTACCTGAATACATTGCCACGTAAACATTTTGGTATTGATTTTTCTAGAAAAATTTTATATGAATGTACCTACTTTTTAATGTATAATTTTAAAAATAGACAAGGGGGATCAAAATATAAAAATTTGGTAAGCTTCTTTTTACACTTAGTATATTGCACCCTACTTTCCGTGTAGTTACATACAATTCATTAATTTTTTATATGAAAAGAAAAAAGATTTTTCTTAAGCATTGTAAGCTGTATTCAGTAGCCTCCAGATACTCACCATAATCCATCAACAGCCAAGCAACAGCAGTTCATTCTTTACAGTCCCTGAGTTAGGGCAGCACTCCCTTCAAATCACAGGAAGATTCTACTTAAGTAGCTTTTGCAGACAGGGGTTGGGGAATCACACCTCATTTCTGATCAGTAATGTGGTAAGAGCATCAGAGGCATATGAAAATGATAAGAAGTGATTCTGATTTCTAAGTACATTGTTTAGAAACATTGCCAAAGACATCAAAATGTTAGTAGTATACCTGCTTCTAGTAAATTCTTGATTGGAAAGTTCCCGAGAATAGGCGAATTGTTTCCTGCTACAGAAGGGATGTGGGGAGTGGCAGCATTTTTTTTTAAGATCAGAGGGGTTTTTTTTCACAGAATTTCATATTTTGCTAATATGAAGGCATAAAACAGCAACAAAGAACAATAATGCACACAGCAGTTAATACACCAGGATAACATTGATATTTGAAATGGCTAGATAATTTTTTGGAGAGGGATTAGAATAAATGCAACATAAGTCACTAATCATAAAATTTTAAGGTTAGAGCAAGGTCAGTCAATGACTACATAGCATTAACATCTTTTATAGGACTATTAAAATTGGTTAATTTTATCTTTTACTAATTGTATAATGTTACACTAAATCTTTTTTGTCAATTCTTTGATAGACATTTTTTCTTCAAAATTATCATTATAAAACTATATAGTGGGCTGGAGATTTAGCTCAGTGGTTCCAGTGCCTGCCTCTCAAGTGCAAGGTCCCAAGTTTGATCCCCGGTACCAAAAAAACAAAACAAAACACCTATATAGCAAATACCCTTGTGTAGGTAAGTTGATTTTCACTATTAAATGCATGACTACTTTTTGTCAGTTACAGCTAATTTATAAATGTTAGAAATGAGCTATATCTTCTATAAAATTGCTTAGTCCTTGCTCCCATTTTTCACTTTCTGAAGGCTTTCCTGAAGATTCTTCTGAATAACTACATTTTAGATGAAAAATTTACACCCAGGTACTCTGTCTGAGACCCAAGGCAGTTTGATATATTAATTCTTACTGCCCAGAAACACCAAAAAATTATAAATTAATGCTAATTAGAAACTGTACGTGGAAACTTAAATATTTATGTATTTAAATATTTTAAGATTACATATTTATTTCACATACCTTGTGATACACATATCTGACTTATTATACTATGTGTATGTATGTATAATCCATACATTTTATATAGAGAGAGTATGTTGATACTTCTAAGCTTTGTTTGGAGCTAGCAAGTAGACCTGGGGTCTAGATCCAGGTTTGGCTGATCCCAATGCCTGTAGTCTTGCCACCATAACAGGGATTCTGGTACTATTAGTACTGGGTGGAGGTAGAAGCTCAAAGAGCATCTAGTTTTTTTGAATGTAAGAAAGGATTTTTAAGTGCACCAAACTAATCTCAGTGGTCACATTTAAGGAGTAGAGAGGGATTAAGGAAAATAGTTAATGGGATCTTTGCATTTTCTGTATTTCTTAATTTCTTTAAATCATGAGATTTGGGTTCATGTTGTTAAGTACTTATCAAAGTTTAAGAATTAAGGAAAAAGAATCTTTTTTTGAGGGGGGGGTACTGGGGATGGAACTTGGGTCCTTGCACTTGCGCAGCAGGCGGCAAAACCATTGAGCTAAATCCCTGGCCCAAGGAAAAAGAATCTTGTACATAGCATGGCAATGTCAGTGTTATAGCCACTTTTGAAAACAGTTTGAAAAAACATAAGCACATATTTACCATATGACCCAGCAATTGCATTCTTAGATATTCACCCAAGGAAAATGAAAACATATCCCTGCAAGATCTGTACACAAATGTTCCCAACAGCTTTACTCCCAACCACTAAAAACTGGGAGCACCCCACATGTCCCTCAGGAGGTGATTGAAGGAATAAGCTGTGTTTCCTTCCAGAGTAGAAGATAGCTCAACAGACACAAATAGCAAACTGCTACTATGTAAGCATTATCTCTGGGCATGTCTGTAAGGAAGTTCTCAGATAAGATTAACATTTAAATCAGCAGACTTGAACTTGATAAGGCAGATTGCCCTTCCCTTGTGAATGGGTGACATTCAATCTGTGGATGCCCTGAACCCTACAAAAAAGGCAGAGGCAGAAGGAATCTGTCCTTTTTGTTCCTTGTTATCTGCTTAAGGTGCAACACTGGTCTTCTCCTGTCACTGGACTGGGATTAGCATCATCAGCTCCCTAATCCTCATGCCTTCTGAGTTCTTACACCACTGGCTCTCTTGGTATTCAGCTTGCTGATGGCAGATCTGCAGATTATGGAACATCTTAACTTGCAAAATTATGTGAGCCAACTTCTCTGACCACTCCCCACCATACACACTGGCTGTTTCTCTGCCTAACTATAATATGGTATATATTTGCTTATTTAAAAAATCTGGGTGTTATGGCTTATATCTAGTTGTCACCCCAAAACCTCCTGTGCTCATGGGTGGAGCTTTTGGGAGTGACTGGATCATGTTTACTGAAGAGGAAAGATCTACTCTGTGTGCAGGTGGCACCCACCAATACTTGCAACCTGGATGGAATAAAAAGGGGAAGAAGGAGGAAGGCTCACAGTTTCCTGCCTGCCATGCCATGAACGGTTTCTCCTTTGTCAAGCCACTCTGCCTTGGAGCCAGCTGGCTATGGATTTAAATCTACAAAATGTGAGCTAAAACAAACTTTTCCTCCTTTAACTTGTGGGCATTGGGTATTTTGTCAACAAGAAAGTAACTAAGGGGCTGAGGATTTAGCTCAGTGGTTCTGCTGCCTGCCTCGCAAGAGCAAGGTCCCAAGTTTGATCCCCGGTACAAAAAAAAAAGTAACTAAGACATGGGACAAACCTGAAACTAATAAAATTGATTATATATAGGGGCTGAAGAATTTTTTTCTGAGTTACTTTTTCATGTAGTTATAACTTTTGAACAGTTTACTTTAAACATCCTAAAAGTTACATTAAATCAATGAGAATAAGAAACTAATTGAATATAAAGAGAAACCAATGAAACAAATGAGCTGTTTCAAGGCTTTAAGGTTTTTAAATAGATCTTTACCTTTAGTGGGTTATATTCTAAGGATTTTAAAAAACCTGCAAACACTCTTGAACTTTATTACCAGGTTAATTGTCAGGAGTGCTTTTGATTTAATAATTTAGGGCTATGACAAAGAGCAAATGAGTAAATATGTTAGTATTGGTGAAAACCAGGGTTCTCACCATGGGAGAAAAGAGATAGAAATGTGGACTGAGAAAGAGATAAGATGAGATAAATGATAGGATTACAAAACTGATTTTTCTGCAGTTGCCAGTATAGTAGTTGATTCAGGAAAGGTTTATTAATGGATGCTAAAAGAGGAAGAACTCTGGTGTTGGACTGGAGATGGAAGATCAAGATGAATTCATGATTGGGCTGGGGATTTACAAGGCCACCGGCCTTGTAAGCGCAAGGTCCTGAGTTTGATCCCTGGTACCAAAAAAAAAGATGAACTCATGATTTTAAATAAAATATACTTCCTGAATTTGTCCACTTGAAAGGCCTAGAAGCAATGACCTGTCAACAATAAGGAGCACTCCTATCAGGCAGTTATTGGTTTCTAAGAACCGGTTCCCACTACAAGGGATCAAGTTCCTTGGGAAAGTGGCTGTTGCAGGTGTGGATCAGGAAAATAGGAGACAAATCTGGGTCTTCCTCAGTAGGGAGCTAGGAAGTGCTCAAAACTGATGGGAAAATGTCCAAAAGACACAGAGTTTGGATTGAAGGGCTCCTGTTGGCCAAATCTGAAACAAATTGAGAGCCATAAAGAAAACTAATAATAGTGAATAATCTGAATTTGTAGTAGTACTTAGGAAAATTAAAACATGAGTGCAAGTGAAGAGAAAGCTCTTTTTTCTAAAATATAGAATGCCAGCTAGTAACGTAGAAGAGATAGGATTAGCAAAATTGTGATTTTTAATAATCATCATTGTAATGGTTGATCAAGGTAAAGTTTGTGAATGGATTCTAAAATATTGGGTCAAGTTTATTTGGAAAGATGATGTTTTAGTTACTTAGGGTTAGTTACTTTTCCCTTGTTGCTGAGACAAAATACCCGACACCCAAAGTTAAAGGGGAAAAGTTTATTTAGCTCATAGTTTGTAGAGGTTTTAGTCTGTAACCGGCTGGCTCCAAGGCAGGACAGCGTGGCAGACAGGCTTGCAGAGAAGAAACAGTTCATGGCACCTACATGGTAGCAAAAGCAACAAGGGACCCTAATGGCCTCTTTCTGCCCCTTTTATTCAGACTACTTAGGGTGGGCAGCACTCACAGTCAACCCTAGTGCCTCGGGCCTCGCCCCACCATGAATCAATCACTCTAGATTCAGCCACCTCCAAAAAAGCATGAGTCTTTGGGGGGCAGCTAAACACAAGCCATAACAGATGATATTTTTACATGCTCAATGTGCCATCCCATAGATTACTTATTGATTATAAGGGTGAAAAGATACCTGTACAATGACGAAGCCTAGCAGATGACACCTTAATTAGCTGATTAAATTTAGCCTCGGTTATAATACCACTCAACGGCATCCCGCATCTCTTTGTTTTGAGCACAGAGAAGGACCGATACCACCTCTGTAGAGGTTTTGCTAAAATCTCTACCTAAATCTCATTGTTTTTGTTTTATTTTCTGGGATTGGGGATTGAACCCAGCGTATCTAGCATGCTAGGCAAACATTCTACCACTGAGCTACATCCCCAGCTAATTCTGAGGAAACAGTTGGACAATTGAAATTGTGGGATATTGTGTAAAAAAGAACAGATCTGGCCTGAAAGCTTCTCTCCTGATTAAAAAATACTTTAGAATAAAGAAAACTAGAGATGTGATCATTAGAAGAGTCTGGGATTCTTGATGAATCCTGGATAAAAACAAACGAAAAAGGTAAAACTAAGGCAAAAGAAGCAAAAAAGCTCCACTGGGAAAATTAGAGACCTTTAATAAGTTTTTTATATTAGATAATAAAACCAGTGTTAAAGCTATTATAATAATAATTCAATTTTATAGGAGAATGTCCTTGTTTCTTAGAAGATAAATGCTGCAGTACTTTGGAGTAAAGCTTCATATAGTCTCTAATTTACTTTATCTATAGACTGGTCAGCTCATGACCTAGGACCTAGGCAACCTGCCCTGAATAGATGAGCTGGACTTTATCAGTCAGGATCCTTTTGGCTTCAAGTAACAGGATACCTGAGTCAAGGTAGCTTAAATTGAAAGGATAGCTCATGTAATAAGAAGTCTAAAGGTAGCTCTAAGAATGGTTAATTCATCAGTTTAAGGTCATCAATGCCCTCTTTTGTCAATTTTTGTGTGGTTCTCTTGGCTTTACCTCAGGGTTGCAAAATGGCTGCCACAACTTCATGTCTTATGTCCTCACGTGACATATGGAAAGTAGGCAGGAAGGGGATGGGCTAGGTTGTTCCCAGGCTAGTCTGTCTTGTGTTGAAGATAATACTTGTTCCTGGGCTGGGGATTTAGCTCAGTGGTTTCGTTGCCTGCTGCGAAAGCTCAAGGACCCGAGTTCGATCCCTGGTACCAAAAAAAAAAAAAAAAGAATGCTTGTTCCTTACAAGCCAATTATCCCAGGGGCTGTTCACCGGAACACAGCAGGTGACGGGTGGTGGCTGGATGGAGAGCCAGCAGTGTTTGTCCCATGAGCCAATCACCCTCACTGGCTCAGGATTCTAAGCCAAGAAACCCAACCTGAGATTGCTGTTAAGTTTCGGTGATGCCGAATGGATGGCAAGTCACAACAGGTAAGCATGGAGTAAGGAGGAGCAGTACTAGGGAAAAAGAGCCATTGGCCCAAGGCTAAAAATATCCACTATGATCTCTTTAAAGTGATGGTTCTCAAGGTTAGAGGTAGGAAGCCCCTCCAGGGAACTTAAGGCAATGTCACCAAAGATTGGTTATTACAACTCGAGAGAGGTGAGTGCCATTTGCATCTCATGGGTAGAGGCTATGGTTGTTGCTGAGTATCTTAAAAGAAGGTTCCACATTCTTAGGTGGGAGAGAATTACCTGTCCAGAATGTCAGCAGTGCTAAGGTTGAGAAACCTTGTCCCCCTTTTGATTCTAGTCACTTTTTCTTCAATCAAATGGAGCATCTGTGTCCGCAAAACACACACCCATGCCTGGTAGGCAGTAGGACTCTACATATGCGCTGGAGAGAGTGAACACAGGTGTGGTTGGAAGATGAGATGCTGATCCTGCTGCTCAGGACGAAAGTTCGAATGCTCTTTGGGTGAAGGTGACAAGGAGCCCACAAAGGAAGGAGACCTTGAAGTCTCCAGGGGAGAGGGGAAGGTGTTGGAAAGAGAAGCTGTAATAAGCAGAAACAGATGCAAGTAGAAGACTGAGGCATAAACACACACAGCTTGCTCTGGCAGGTGTTCACAGCGCAAACAGCAGCTGCTTACCTGGTGCCTGCTCTGTCCACACACCACAAGGGAGAGCTGTAAATCCAGAAGTCCCAGGGAGCTGCCGGCTATGACACCAGCACTTGTGTCACCTCACTAACCTGTCAAGACAGGCAAGTACAGGCTCCCAGCCACCGAGTTTCTTTTTGGCTTACTCCATACAACAGCTGCTTGCGTTCTTAAGTGGCATTGTCGGACAGAAATCTCAGGGGGAAAAATTCACTAAATGATTCTCAATGAAGAAGGCTCGGGGAATTATAAGAAGCAAGAGTTTGTAAGGCTGAATATTTTCTTGAAATTCTCGAGGAACCTGAGCCTGCAATTTGGCACAGGTGTGTAAAAATTTTTGGACGTTCTCTGGTTTGAATGCCAGGAAAGTTAGGTAACTCAGGGTCTTTGCTGCCCTCTACTGACCAATATGAAGAGGAGCAGGTGGTTTGACCGGAGACGATAGACCATAGTCCTTTGGCTCAATTTTTCAACACTTACTATGAAGTTTATACTTTGGGCTGTGAGAGGCATTGAGTGGAGGGATGAAAAATATAGTGAGCTCCCTTTTCTCATGGAAATTACATTCTAGCACAGGAGACAGACCTTGGATAACTGAACAAACAGGAAGAATTTGAAGGTTGCTCAAAGTGCTCTGAAGGTTCCCTCTTCATCAAGAGGGTAATGCTGAGAGAAGGCGACCTGAGATCTCAGTCTGTGAGCTTGGACTCAGGACAAGAGGTCAGCTGAACCAAGCCTGGGGCGTAAACCATGGAAACAGAAAAGTCAGTGGATCCTTGAATTCAGGACAGGCACACAGGGCAGTGTAGAAGGGAGGCTTGGAAGGCAGGCAGGGGCCAGACCGCAGAAGGGCCAGCAGCTTGGGCAGGAGCTTAGATTTCATCCTGGATAAATTTTATTCAGAAGAGGAAGATTTCTAATGTCCTTTTTTTTTTTTTTAGAGTACTGGGAATTGAACCTAGGGTCTTCACATTGAGCTACATCTTTAGCCCCTTTTATTTTGAGACAGGGTTTTGTTAAGTAACTAAATTGGCCAGGCTGGTCTTAAACTTGTGATCCTCCTGCCTCATCCTCCCAGAGTGATTACTGGCATGTGCCACCATGTCTGGCTGTCACTTTTGTTTTTTTAAAGAGTATTCCTTTCAATACTACATACCCGGTATGAGATATCTATAATGGTTTTGCTCCCAGAAATGTCAGAAAACTTTAAAAAATGCATATATTAAATCAGCAAACAACAAGAGGATCCCTCTGACTCCTGCATGGATGAACAGGACCCAGCAACAAGAGGAGCCAATGGAGGGAGAGAAGACTGGTGCAGCCACTGTGGAAATCAGTATGCAGATACCTCGAACTAGGACTGGAAGTTCCATTTGACCCAGCTATTCCTCTACTGGGTTTCTTCCAAAAGAATTAAAAGAATCATACCACAGTGATAAATGTGCACCCATGTTTATAGTGGCATAGTTTGTAATAGCTAAAACTTGGAAACAGCCCAAATGCCCATCAACTGGAGACTGGAAAAAGAACATGTGGGTTTTTTTTTTAATAATATGGAGTACTACTCAGCCATAAAGACTGAGAAACTAGAGACATGTATAGCTAAGTGGATGCACATTGAGGCCATACTCTTAAGTGAAATAAATAGGACACACTCGTGTAAGTACTGAATAGTTACTCTGGTGTGAAAAACTAAAAGTGTAAATAAGAATCAAAATGTATAATTGATATCTGTGAAATAGGAAGGAAATGTCTAAAGGAATAGGGGAAATGGGAGGGGAAGGGGAAAGGAAAAAATATGAGAAAAGGAAAAACATGGAAACAAAGTCTTTGTAAACAGGGAAGGGTGGAGAGGGTGAAGGGAGGGCAAGGGGATGGGGAAAAAATAAGAACCAAGATGCATCATGTAAAGGTACAAGATCCCAACAAGGAATGTGACTGTATTGTGTACCTAAAATGTACCAATAAACTTAATGGAAAAAATACAAAAGAGGAGCCAAGGGAGCTGGCAGTGCTGTGGGTGTCAGGCTGGGAGTTGAGAGTATGGACCTGAGGTGCCTGAGGGACTCACCTTTGGGACCTGCTAGTGGATTGAACATGAAAGACAGTGATAGAGTCAAGGCCACAGGGCAAGGAGATCAGCTCCGACATGTGTCTGAAGAACAGTGGCATCTTGACTCTGTCCCAGCTCCTTGCAGGCCAGCGGGCAAGGCCATCGGCTTGTGGGCCGAATCCTCTTCCTCCCGCTCAGCCTGGTGATTGCCCGACGGAGCTCAGGGAGGGAGGCATCCCTCATAAACATGGCTGTAAAGCCTTCTGCTAATATGAAACCTCCCATAAATGTCAAATGATGAGAATTACGGCCCCTCAGGCTCATAAAAAGAGAGCATGTTGTAGCTTGAGGAAGCCACAGCGTCTGTGAGGGCACCGGGCTGTCTTTCCATGCTGTGTTTCAGTTTCGGGGAAGATGTGACCAGAGGAAGTGGAGTGTGGCTCCAAGCCTTCTGTGGGAGGCCCAGTTATCAAACCTGTCAGCAATGTTTCCTTTGGCCTGGCTGGGGGCGGCTTCAAGGTGAAACAGAGCAGGTTCTGAACTCGTGCTAACTTGGCCAGAAGGCAGCAGCAAACCTGGCCTCAGGCGGCCTCTGATTCTAGGGAATAAACAACAGACTCTTTCCCACCTTTCCCATCCTTGGCCCAGCTGTCAGCTAAGCGGCACGCAGCCCAGCTGTTCTCCTTGCCTTGGGCCGCTCCTGCGCTCACCATTTGTCTGGCAATCCTTTGATGCACTCCACATGTCATGATCCCAAATCCTCTTCTTTCTCCCCTTTCATTTCCCTCTCTTTAATATGCAACAACAGCTAAAAATCACTGGGATTTGATGGTAAGCATGACATTGTGGTGGGGTTCTTGAACTGGAGCCGGGGGCAGAGAAATATGATATGAAGATCCTACTCAAAAGAAGTTACTCATCTAGCTAGGAGCCAGCTAGATGAGTGACTTCTGTGAGCTCTATACACTTAAACAACAGAGCAATAACATCAACAGTGGCTGATATTTACACTAAGGGCTGACAGTGTATCAGGCACCAATGAAGGTCACTCACTATCTGTGGTCCTCATGATGCCCTCCTGAGCTGAGTTCTAGTCCAGTTTCCATGTCTGGATGAGGAAGCTGAGGTGTGAGTAGGGGTGGCTTTTGCAGAGGGACATAACTAGTGAGTGGAACAATCCATCTCAACCCAAGTTGGCCCGATCCCGAAGCCTGCACACTGTTGTGCTCTGGTGCACTGGGCAGAATAATGTGGAATCCCCATGACATGGGGACAGACTGCACGCTGCTCCACACCTGAGGTCACCACTCTCTTTGTTTCCCCCAACTTCTCACACACACACACACACACACGCATACACACCCCTCAATCCATACCACTGTCCTGAACTCAATGCTCTGGACTCAATGACATTTTCAGTTTTTATTTGTGTTTTGAGACAGGGTCTTGCTATGTAGTTCAGGGAGACCTTGAACTCATTATGTACCCCAGGTTGGTCTCCACCTTGTGGCAATCCTCCTGCCTCAGCCTCACAAGTGCTGGGACTATAGGTGCACACCACCATGCTTGGCCAACATTTTGACATAGAACCAAAATTATATGAGCATTGTTGCATGCTTGTTAGATTTTAGGAGCAAACCTCAATAACCCCAACAAATGCTAATAAACTCAGTAAGTAATAAATCCTGCTAAATAATAAACACTAATACATAACAAATACATTTCTGGATCAGTTTTTTTATAGAGTAAAATATTAAAAATGTTTTTACTATTACATTTTTTGTTTTACAAAGTTATTTCTGACAGGGCTTTATTTAAATTATAGAGTAAAAATTTAATTATCCAGTAGTTCTGTCTGCATCAGATGTTACCAATTCTAGTTACTGTTTGCATGATATTTCTTCAGTGAGTGCTATTTCTACCAGACCCAACTTGTCTGGGTCAAATTTTGCAGATATGCACTTCAAGATTTGATCTTTAGTAAATACCACATTTTACCACACACAATCATAGCCATTTTCAGTTTTAATTTGTATTAGTTATTTTTGCCTGAAATACCCATTATGAATTGGACAGCAGACTGCATTAATTAATTAATGTTTTTGAAATAGGGTCTCACTATTCAGTTCAGGCTGGCCTTCAATTCACTATGTAGTCCCGACTGGCCTTGAACTCAAGGCAATCCTCCTGCCTCAGCCTCTGGAGTGCTGGGATTACAGGTGTGAGCTACCACCCTGGTTGCATTTATTTTTTTAGCTAGCCAATGAAAAAATTGAGAGCATTTTATGCAGCAGAGAGAGCTAGTTGAAACAAAGACTCAGACACAGAAAATAAAGACAGCAGAAAAAGTAAGAATAAAAAGTATATTCATATTAGCCTGGCAATGATGGCATATGCCTGTAATCCCAGCACTCTGGGAGGCTGAAGCAGCAGGATCACCTGTTGGAGTCCAGCCTGGACAACCCAGTGACTTAGCAAGACCCTGTCTTGAAATTAAAAATTAATAAATACATACATACATAAAGGGTTGGAGTTTAGCATCACATGCACCAAAAAACGGTATTTATAGTAACGTGAAGAGCTGATGTTTACTGAACACTTACTGTAAGTCTTGTTCCGATCACCTCAAGTAGGCTCACATTCATTTAACCTTTATAGCAACTCTGTGGAGATATCATTGTTTCCATTTTCAGATGAATAATCTGTGGCACAAACACTGGAAATGAATCGACCCAAAGTATGCAGCTGATTATCACAGATCTAGGATTCAAACCCGGGCAGCCTGTGCAGGGAAGCTGCAGCCGTCTTTGTATAATGATTGCTTACTTCTTGATACTGTAGCACCAAAATGTTATCTGGAACAAAACGCTGGGGGAATCCACGCCTCCTTCCACTCTGTCTCTGTCACCTGGAATGTCTCCCACATCTTGTGTGCCTGACCAGATCACAGGCCTCCTCTAGTGGAGCCAGCCTGACCCTGAGGAGCTGGGCTGCCCTGGCCCCCAAGTCTGGGTCTCCCGCCTTCTGCTGGCTCCCTAGTATCTGAGCTGTTCCCAGTTGGGGCACTTTTCAGGGGTGCTGCAATTTCTTTTGCCTCTTAGTATTCCTCATAAGACCACAGGCTCCTTCAGGACAGCAGCTGGGTCTATTATAGCATTTCATTTTTTACTATAGGGCTGGTGCAAATTAGGAAAGTAATGAAAATTATTGAAAAAAGGAATGTATCATTTCCCTAGAGGTGAACTCTAAAGAGTGATATACTTTGTCTTTTATATATTAGTATAATTATTTTGGTGTAACAAGTCCATATAAATGGACTTATGAGCTTTCATGGAAATTCTGAACATTTCTTACTCAAAGCACATGAAGGTTTGATGTCCTGATGCAGGTAACTGGGCTGTAGGTAATTTCCACATTTTGTCACTTTCTATTTTGTTCTAAAAATCCTATGGTAACTGGTGATAAGAGAGTTTACTAGCAAGTTTGGATATAATTCAGTATAAACAGAAGTCTAAAGCCAGAATAAGTCTATACAGAATATGTCTGTGAATGTAACTGTACATTTGACCTAGAAAGTAGAAAAGTTGTCCCTATGCATTGATCTAGACTACCTGAGTCAGAAATAGTAACATTGCCCTTTCGACCTGCTACACATTCACAGTCAGTAACTTAGCTTTGTTGATTCTAACTTTTAATAGCCCCTGAATCTGTTCCCTCTTTTCTATCCTCACTGTCATTGTCTTAGTTCAAGGTCAGATCATGGTCAGTCTCACCAGCGTTCTTCCATCTGCAGGGTTGCTCAGTTCTGAGTCATCATCTCACTGCCGTCAGACTGAGCTTTCTAAGAAGCAAACCTGAACCTATGGGTCCTACACTCTAGCCCTTAAATACTAACATCTTATCTCCTGCAGAATAAAATGTAACCGCCACCCACCTTTCTAGGCCTATCTCCTGCCACTCCCTTGTACTCCTTGGTGACATTGACATCCTTATTGTTCCTAAAATTACTTCCAAAATGCTGTCCCTAATGTGTCCTTTTCTGATCCTTATTTGCCTTTTCAGTTTCCATCTCCATAATAGAATCTCCCTCCACGCACAGATCGTGTGTTTCTGCCTGAAGTCTAAGCAGTGTGACATAATGATTTAGAGCAAATATTGTAGTGTGAGATTGCCTGTGAGTTTAGACAACTTGCTTAACTTTTCTAAGCCTCAGTTTTCTCCTCTGTGAAATGGGATAATAAGTAGCTATTGTATATGATTATTAAGAGAAATTAAATGAGACTTTCTATGTAAAAATGTTTGCATATCCTAACAGCTTAGTTGTTACTAACCATTCATCTTGGTTAAAATTTGGTTTGTCTACTTCTGCTGGACTATGTTCCACGGATTCTTGTGTCTTTAGTGACTATGGTAGTTACTGGTAGTTACTGGTATTTAATGTTCATTCAATGTTTGCCAAATGGACAAATGAATGAATGGAGGATTATCTTTGGAACCCAAATTTAGAACAGTTGATCTGACATGTTTGATTAAAGGAGAAGAGTTCAAATAACTTCTAAAATGGTGAGTTATTTCTATAACCAAAAAATTATCATCCTATATTCTGAGACTGGTGGGGTGCTTAATGCCATACTACAGGTGTTGGGTTTTGCATACTTCAAGAGACAACTATAATTGAGCTTTCAATCAAATTTAATTGAAAGGCACAATATTGCAAAGACCTAGGTTCTGATCCTATCTCTGCCACTAACTGGATATGTGACCACAAGAAAGTTAAACTCTGTCAATATTTCCTCATCTGTAGACAAAGAATGCTGGAAAAAGATGATCTTGATGATTCCTCTCAGCCTTTTAGTCAACTGTTTTTGTAACAACTTCTTAAGGTGATAAGTTGAAGAAATTGCATATGAAAAATGACATATGAAATGAATGGCATTATAAAAGAGTCTTAAATATTATCTTTTTGTAAGATTCCTAAGATTTGTTGTTGATTGTTTAAAATTTGAGGCACAGAAATAATTTCATAGTAGGATTTTAGAACTAGAATTAATCATAAAAGAAGTCATTGTTGTTATTAGAAGATAACCTCTCCCCACCAAATTCAGAGAAAAAAAGAACAGCCCTGACTTACACAATGCATTTGATTAACTGTCTGTGTTAATAAACCAAGAGCCTATAAATGTGTTATTAATTATTCTGGGACAGATTCAAAGTTTCTGAGACTTAAACTAGTAAAATACACACACAGTGGATTTAGATGCTGGCATTTATGTTAAACCAAGAGACTCTGAAATGTATGGTTGAGTATTACAGGAAAAACACAAATTAGGGTAAAATTAGAGAATGTGAATATAATTCAATAAGTGGAAACCTAAATAATCATATGGTATCCTATTGGGAAAAATTATGGAGACAAACATAGTTGGTGCTCCCATAGCTGCTCTCTAATCTGTGACACACACATCCTAGGTAGTCCATTAAATTATCTTAAAAGTCTATAAATTCATGAGTTCACCATCCATTCATTGTCTGTTCTCTGTATTAATAATAATATTAATAATAAAAATTATCCCCTTTTTTGTATTCTACAGAGCACATGAAAAAAGAACTGGCCTCTTTTTTTCCCCTTCTAGCTCGAGAGCTGGGCTTAGCTATACATGCAGAGGCTTTTCAGCAGGGCAAGGGCAGGCACAGGTGGAAGGTTTATCTCTATTTGGCCCATGTAGAAGTAATACCTCTGGATACTAACTTATCAGGCTATCATGATCCAAAGCCATTAAAAATTCAAATCAAGTAACTTATTGTCCTTGTTCTGCTTCCAGTCTTGTTGGGCTGTTTTGTAAGCAGCTATGTAAGTTTGCCTATAGGGAAGACAGGAACATCTGGTCTACCTGACAGTTGTAATTCTCTTTGAAAAATTAATAAATTGGCATTCTGGTTTATAAAGATGAGTCTTTTTGTGCTCGGTTTAACGTAAGTGTTATTGATTTTGGTTCCAGTCTCATTTTGCCAACAAAATCTGTTTGGGTGACTGTAAAGCTAGGAGTGCAATCCTTAACCATGTGTGTTTCTCAAGGTCAAAAGTACTTTGGGAGCTCTCTTGACATTCATGTAGCTAAGCCTTTTTATGGGAAACATATGTGCATTATTGTGCACTTCTTATCCAATCCTCTTTTTTTGTAGATAGATAAGCAGAGGCATACATGACAATATGGCTGTGGTTTCCACCCTCAGTACTTAATATCTTTGAGAGGTACCACTCTGAATACTTAAAAAAAAAAGAAAGAAACCTTTTTGCAAACTTAATATAGAGGTACTCCATATCCAACTTTCTTTGCTATTAACATATTATGGAGCTGGGGATATAGCTCAGCAGCACAGTGCCTGCCCGGCAAGTGCGAGGTCTTGAGTTTGATCCCCAGTACCAAACAAACAAACACAAAACAAACAAACAAAAAGACACATATTATATTACCAGGGTACATTGATCAAAATGAAGAGGTACAATATTAACTAAACAACAAAGCTTATTTAGGTTCCTCAGTTCTCTGTTCTAGTGGCCCATCTCCATTTCATTATACATCCAGGATATCACATTACAGGTCATCACCATGTCTCTTTGTTGTCTTAAACCTATGACCATTTGTTCATCTTTATCTGTCTTTCATGACTTTGTACTTTTGAAGAGTTTTGATTGGATATATCTGATCAATTTGGATTCATTTAATGTTTCCTCCAGTTTAGAATGAAGGTGTGGATTTGGGGGAAGGTCATCATGGAGGTGAAGTGGCCTTCTGATCCCATCCTCCCAGGCCTGTGGTTCAAATGGTTCCACTGGGTTCAGATGGTGTCTGCCAGGTTTCCCTACTGTAAATATAAATGTTGTTGATTAGAAGCCAGTCACTAAGTGCACCCCCACATCCAAGGAAAGGGAATTAAATTCTGTTTTCTGGAGGAAAGAATATTAAAGAATTTGTGGATTTAGGATAAACTGCCATAGTATTTTATAAATTTGGGGTGTAGATTTTTTTTTTTGGTATTGGGGATCGAACTCAGGTCCTTGTGCTTGTGCAGCAGGCGATGAAACCACTGAGCTAAATCCCCAGCCCTGGGGTGTAGATTTTGAGGCTACAAAATAATCCATCTCTGCTGAAAGTTTCATCAACTAATTTTGGCATTCATCAGTAGATTTCTCCTGCAGCGTTTATTACTGTGGGTATTCTAATGGTGATTTTCTATTTTCCCCGTTTCTTTAACATTTATTAGAAATACTATTTTTAGTGGATATCTACTTGTACTCCAGTATGTTATGGGACTTGACATATTTGTTTTTTTAATTTTGCTCTTCACGTTAGTCAACTTAGATAATTCCTTCCTTTGTAGATATCTTCTAGAAGACAGATATATAGGTTTTTTTCTCTTCTTCATTTGGTAGTCATCAGATTTCCTACATATTTTGGCTTTTTAAAAACTTACATCTAGGGCCGGGGATTTAGCTCAGTGGTTCTGTCGCCTGCCTTGCAAGTGCAAGGTGCCGAGTTTGATCCCTGGTACCAAAAAACAATCACATCTGTCATCATTATCCACGTCTCAAAAAAAATTAAACATAAGATTTATGTGATCTTATCTCCTTTGTAAGGATGATCTTATTCTTTATGTAATTTAGTTTATGTTGGGATAGCTGGTATCATGATTCATCTTTACTTTCAGATCTGTTATCAGACCATGAACTAATAATAACAGATGTGTATCCATTTTGCTGTGTATCCATTTAAATACTTTTAAGTAGTGTGTTGCTTTTTAATGTTTCCAGGATCTAGAATATTTTATTTCTTTATTTACTACGATGCTGGGAATCAAACACAGGACTTTGTGTATACTAGGCAAGTGTTCTAATCTTCTTCAGCCCTAGAATATGTTCCTTATGAATGAAAAATTTCAAATATTAAGTAGTAGAGGGAGTAGTAACATAAACTTTGATCTACCTGTGAGCTTCCAGAATTATCAAGTATATTAACCTGTGCCTTTCCCCCCATTTATATCTCCCCCTTGGACCTCACACTCTCTTATCCTTCCTACCTCAGGTGTAATACAGATTTTATGTTATTGCATCCACAAGTATTAAGTAGGTTTTAGAATATTTTTGGTGTCAGCTAGAAATGATAATTATTAATTAATTTGCTTACTGACTTCTTCTTTATTTTTTTTTACTGGGGAATAAATTCGGGTCCTTGTGATTGTGCCGCAGGCCACAAAACCACTGAGCTAAATCCCTGGCCCCCTGACTTCTTTATTGACTGCCACTGTGTTTCATTTGGGAGAAATAGTTATTTAAAAACATGAACACATTCCATTTGGTCTTAGGGTCTACTTTTAACAGAAGTTTGAAGCTATTACCTAAGTGACCTTAGTTTTAAGTTCTTAGTTACTTAGTTTCTCCTTGTTTCAATTTCTTCATATGTCAGAATGGGATGGTAGCGATACCTCACTTAGATGATTATTGTAAAGAGTAAATGGATAATATATGGAAATTTAAGTATCAAAATGATTGACTGTAGTTGATTGAAAACCACTGACTCTATAGAAAACCTATAATTCCATAATAATACTTAAAGAAAGAAATCAGAAAAACTCATTTGTTTCCAGTTGAGATGATTGTCAAGATATCTTTTTGAAGGGCCAGGGATTTAGCTCAGTGGTTTTGCCGCCTGCTGCGCAAGCGCAAGGACCTGAGTTTGAACCCTGGTACCAAAAAAAAAAACCCAAACAAACATATCTTTTTGAAAGTTGATAAAGGGAAAGAATTAAGCATTTATCTACTTTTAAATACAAACTATATTTTGGGATAACTAAATATCTTCTATTGTTGAAGAAAATCTGTAATTTACCAAAGACTGTCAGCTAGTAAATGTAGAAGGTAACGTAAAATTAGAAAATCATTAGTTTGCTCCCCCTAAGGAAAGTATTGATTCAGGGAAGGATAAAACCATTAAATCATCCGGTTAATGGGTGACAGATAGGTTTACCATTCCATTTTGCCTGCGATGGTCCTCGTATGACTGTTGTCCAAGTATAATTATTAATAGTGCCCCATTCAGTTGGAAGGGTAAATTATAAGGTCACCCTATTGATAGGTAACTGGACATTTGTATGAAACCAAAGTAATTCATGCATAGAATATTATTTTGACTACAATGAAAGGATTGAGCTGTCATCACTTTTCACCCATGTCAATCTTAGCATCTTTATGGGTGGGGGAGTCAGGTGCTCATGGATCTCCTGATGTGATTCAATAGAAATACACAGCACTACTTAAGAAATTCTCTTGATAAAAATGTTTAATTTAAATCTGCTCAAATCTGCAGGTCTACCTATCTGCTTACAAGAAACACAAAGGTTAGAGGATCCAGAAGATAGAACTGGCCTGGTCTTCAGCAAGTAAGTATCATGATAACTGTTCTAGGTTAAAAGTGGCTGAAGAGACATAGCAACCAGAGCCATTGCTTGGTTCTGAACTGGACCCTGATTTGGCCAAACTAGCTGCAAAAGACATCTTGAGGATAACTGAGGAGTAAGGATTTGCTATTACTGGTAATCTTGTTAGGTATGAAAATATTTTTTGCTATGTAGAAAACAGATACATACTGAAATATATAGGGGTGGAATGTTATGATGTCTATAATTTATTACTTCAAAATACTTTAGTATTAAAAACAGTAAAATAAGTTGGCAGAAAAAATATGTAAGATATAATGAACACAATTTTTAGTGTTACAATATATAGTAAGAAGTTGTGGAATATTGCAAAGACATCTAGGGGGCTACACAAGAAGAATATAATGGAAATCTACCTACCTGCCAATGTCAAGAGGTCAGATTTTTCTCTCTAAAGAATGTACTGGAGGAACTAACATATATGCTAAGATGTGAAAGGCCTTGTGGTAAGAGGGTCCCAGTGATTGCTGCCTCCTGATATTAGGCTTTGTGTAATACCCTTCCCTTGTAGTCTGGACTTATTCCCTTGTGTCTAATCAATAGAATGTGGGCAGAAGTGATGGTCTCTCTCTCCTCTCTTTCTCTCTCTCTCTCTCTCTCTCTCTCTCTCTCTCTCTCTTTCTCGGATTGAACCCAGGGCCTTCACACTGAGCTACACCCACCACCTTTTTAAACTTTTAGCCAAGGTCTTTCTAAGTTGGTAAGTTGCCCAGGCTAGGTTTGAATTTGCGACCCTCTTGCCTCAACCTCCTGGAGTGCAGGATTATAGGTGTGTGTCTGGCTACCTTTCTTTCTTATATTGCTTGTACTGAGACAAGAATACTGCTAGTTATCATCTTCCCTTTGGAGGTGTTCATGTGGATGTTCTCAGCCAAATAACCTATAAGGAACTGACACTTGTCAACAACCACATGAGTGAACTGGCAAGCAAATCCTTCAACATCCGGTGTCTCTGCAACCCACTGACACCTGGAGTGCTGAGAGCTAGAGACATTTAGGATGTGCCAGGATTCCTGACCTGTGGAAGGTGCTTTAAAAAGCTGCTAGGTTTGGGGGTGATTTTTTAAATACAGACACAGATATCTAATTCAGATAGGGAAGAATTATTTGGGTAAAAGAAGGCAAGAAGAGCATTATAGGCAGAGGAAAAACACAGGAGCGAGGCATCTGAGGTGGGAAGACTGGTAATCTTTGAGGAATTGAAAGAAACCAACCAACTATGATAAGAAGTTGAACACAATGCAGAAAAATGAAGCTATGGAGAAGGGCATAGGGTAGATGTTGAGAGCTAGTGAGACTATGTCAGTCTCTGTTTGCCCTACTGAGCAATGAGAAGCCGTTTTAAGTATTTCAGAAAGGGGTATTTTAGACGCTTAATTGGCTGCAGCACAAGGAACAAAATGGAAGTTCATGCAGAGGAAGAGCTGAGTCATGCAGCAGAGGTTATGAAAAACATGTGCAATTCCTCTCTCAACTCTGAAAAGGTCAGTACTGCTCTGTGACCTTACTCTGGTTACACCCAATTGGCACAGCATGACATGCAAATCAACACCAGCTAATATGCTGGCTACCTGGTGACCGCTCAGGTTTTCTTTCTGAAGAATCTGTACCCACAGATAAGCACAGATTGGGGGGTGATGTGCAGACATGAGACAGTGAGGCAAGCTGGGGTTCTCTTTCTACCCAAAATGAAGAGGTTGAGTGGGCAGAGGGACTGGGTTTGCAGAAAGAGGAGGAGCAGGCAAACAGGCAAAAATAAGGAGAGGGGGAAGAACCCAGGTAGCCTAAGGAAAGGAAGAGGACAGGAGCTCTGCAAGTCCTCACAGCCTTCTGGTCCCTGTAAAGCACAGCCCAGCCAGTCTTCCCAGCACAGGTTTCATGAGTTCTGTTTCCTTAACCAATACGCATTTCTTTGATATTAATTTGGGGTTCCTTTCCTTGTAACCAAAAATGGTCTTGTCTAGATGTCTGCATCATGATTAAACAATTTGACCTCTATAGAGTAAAAAAAAAATGCATGTGTGTGTGTAGGGGGTATAATGCCCAAACGTTGTCTTAGGCTACACCTGCGTATTACTAGAAAGAATATCTCTGGATTCCATGTTCTCATAAAGATGCATTTACTTCCGTTCAGGAATTTGCAGCCCCATTCAGGCAGCTCATAGGCTCATCCTACGTAAAGGGTGAGCACACAATAATGGTTTCTGAGTTTGCTCACATTCTTAGAGCCAATGATAGTATGGGATGGGAGGTGAGAACCTCTTGTTCTAAATTCCGTATTAGGTCACATTCCAATGAAGTGACAGAGGGAGGTACAATTTGAGATGCCACCTAGTAATGTACTGCCTGCTGCTGCCAGACATCCGAACAGAATGACAGCAGCACAAGGAGACTTCATACTCTGTTGGTTGGAAGTGGAGCACATTGGTTATGCATGTGGACTCTGCAGCCTGCTGGCCTAGGTTTGAGTTCCAATTTTGCAACTCATGTGCCGTATGACTTGGGGTGTATTAATCTCTCTTTGCCTACATTACCTGTAAAGTGAAATAATAACACAACTTACCTCATAGGGTTTTTATAAAGGCCCACATGTGTTAATATGCTTAAAGTGCTTCGGGCAGTGCCTAGCACATAGGAAATGACAGGTAAATATTACTTATTAAATGAGATGCTTATATCATGTGTTCAGCATGCTAGGGACTCAGGAAATGTCAGTTACTATTGTTATTATCTGCTCTAATTCTGTATGTTGACTTAGTATGTTTCTTTTTCATAGAGTAATATTGTTTAGGTAGTTGTAGTTTCTTAGCTTAGTATCTTCACATACATGTGTAAAAAGCCAGAGAGTATCTCAATTTTGATCTTTTCTGAAACTAGGTAATAAAATGCTCCATCTTAGTGCCTCAGACTGCTATAGCAACACATAATCAAGTAGCTTTTTTTCAAACTCAGGACCTTGCGCTTGCAAGGCAGGTGCACTACCACTGAGCTAAATCCTCAGACTCCAGTGGCTTTTTTTTTTTTTTGGTACCAGTGATCAAACTTGGGACCTTGCGCTTGCGAGGCAGGAGGCGGAACCACTGAGCTAAATCCCCAGCCCCCCAGTGGCTTTTAAACAACAGGAATTTATTTCTTACAGTTGTAAAGGCTGGGGACCCCAAAAACAAGGTGCTAGAAGATCTGGTATCTGCTAAAAACAGGCTTTCCTACAGACAACCTTCTTCCTCTAGCCTCATGCGGCAGAAGGGTGTGAAGGTTCTCTAGCTCACCACTTTAATAGGACATTTCTCCCACTTATGAGTGCTTTACTCATGACCTAATTACCTCCCAAACACCTCACTCTTCACCTACGGGGTAAGGATTTCTACTTGTGGACTTTGTGGGGATGGATGGAAACACTCAGGTCACAGCAATCCCAAATCTACTCTGTAAACAAATGTTACTCAATGATTTTTATTTGCTGCCTGTTCCATGGCAAATAGCGTACTTATGAAGCCTTGCATTAATTCTTTGTTTTCTAAAGAAGTGGAAGCTACACAATATTAAGTAGCTTGTTCAAGATTATATATTCAGTAGTTGGTAGAGCCACGACTAGAATCCTGATCTAATTTACTTAAAGCTTGTGTTATCCATAATGACTGCAAGGCAGCAACACTCTGCATTTCTGAGCTCTCATTAGATGTTTCGAAGATCAGTGTTTCCAGTCAGGAACACTGTTTCACAGTACAGTAGACAGTGCTGCCCTAGTGGGTAAATGGGCACTTTATTAGGAGCTGGGGTTTCTGCATGAAAAAGTCCTTTTAAAGTATTTATAGTCTAGATGAGAGAGGGAGAAATGACACATCAACCATGCTACCGTGTCTGTCTGATTTGCCTGAGACTTGGGACTTAGTGGTCCGGGTCTAGCTTTGGTGTGAGAAACATGCCTGGGCTTGAAGCCTGGTTTCCCCTCTTAAACAGCTATGTGAATGATACTTTGCACCAGTCTTTTAATCTCCTCAAGCCTCAGTTTCCCAATTTGTAAAATGAGGACAATACATTTGCCTTGCAGAGTTGTTGAGGGGAGTAGAAATAGTATATACAAAGTACCTCATGGATTTAAGATAGGTATTCAAAATGGTAGTTTTTTGTTTTTTTTAAAAAAAGCCTGATTCTGCATCAAAATCACTTTTCCTGAGTCACTTCTGAAAAGTATTTTCATAGTAGGACTTAATTTCTGATGTACTAATTAATTTTAAACTAAAACTTTCTCTTCATCTCATTTTGATATACTAATTTTTGGGATCTCTAATTCATTTGTTATCAGTTGGGCAAGGATGGGATTTTTTACAATTTAATGGGTTTTAATATACTTACAAAGTGTGCAACCATCACCACTATCTAATTCCAGAATCTTCATTATCCAAAAAGAAACTCTATACTATGATAGAAGTCATCTTTTGGTATCAGGGCGTGCTGATTTTAGACAAGTGCATTTTGAGTTTGAAGGAGAAATGTTAAAACTATAAATTGCAAAGAGGCTTAGCTTTATTTATTTTATTGGTACAGGGCCTTCGCACTGAGCTACATCCCCAGTCCTTTTTTATTTTTTATTTTGAAACAGGCTCTCACTAAGTCACTAAATTTGAGGCTGGGCTCAAACTTCCTCCTGCCTCAGCCTTCCACAGTGCTAAGATTATAGACTTTGCAACCACTCCTGGCAAATTTTCTTTTTTTAAATGTTTTTTTTTTTGAGACTGAGTCTTGCTTTGTAGTTCAGGCTGGCCCTGAACTCACTATGTAGCCCAGGCTGGCCTCAAACCCTCAGCGATCCTCCTGCCTCTGCCTCCTGAGGGCAGGGATTACAGGCGTGTTCCACCACCCCTGGCCCAACTTTACTCAGGACCTCGTGCTTGTTTGGAAGGTGCAGTGCCACTGAGCTAAATGGCCAGCCCCCAAATTTACTTTCTTTAATGCAGCAACTTCTATAATATCAGCACACAACTATTCAGTACAATTGGGAGGTATGCCTGTAATTCATAATATATTATTTAACGACATGCTTACAGAGCTGAATGGTGGTGACTTAAGGTTCTTGTTTACAGGGAAGCGAGGAGATACCTGTTTCCACAGCAACTCTGTGATTGGTTTAGGCGCGACCTAAATCGATTCTGATTGGCTCATTCAATGAATATCGTCTCAATCTGAGCCTCTAGTGGCCAATATGGCTCCACAACTGGCTCCTGGAAAGTGGCAGACACGTGGCTACTGCAGGCCGGGCCGAATGTAGGAGGACCTAGTTTTTCTTACCACTAGGGGGCGCAGACTGCTCCTCGTTGCTAAAGTCTCATTTCCCAGAAAGCCTCCGAGCGACCAATCAACGGATAGCCTCAATACCGCTTTCAAAGTCGGCGGGCCCTTTAACCAATAGTAAAGCAGACACTGCCCCTAACTCCAGGATTGATGGAACGTTTCACTAATCACGTTGTACACCTCTGCTATCTCCGCCTCTCTCTCTTGGGATTGACGATCCATCTGACCAATAGGGAACGCTGGGTCGGCGGGTGGATGAACGCGGCCCTCTGTAATGGCGGAGCGTGGCGGGGACGGGGGAGACGGAGAGCGATTCAACCCGGGGGAGCTCAGGTAAGGGTCGCTGCCTTCCCTCACGTAACTGTGCACTGGAGTGCCAGGGTCTGGTCTGCTCGCGGAGACCCGGGGCGGACAGCGGGGAGGGGCCTTGCGGCTCGGAGCCAGAACCACATGGGGTTGACGAGGGGGGAAGGAGAAGGTGGCTTGAATGAGAGAGCCGGGCCGCGGCCTCTTGCGCGTTTTCCGGGCGCTCCCTGCGGCATTTGTGCGGCCCCTCCGCCTCTCGCGGCCCGAGGCCGGGCTTGGCGCTACCGCCCTGGGCCCGCTTCAGTCGCCTTCTAGCTGCGCCCCGCCGCGGGCCGCGCTTCTTCGCCGCCGCCCCACTACTGCGGGGACCCCTCGCCGGGCTCAGTCTCCCCTCACCCTCCTCGGCGCCGGGGACCCCGCCTTCGCCTAGCAGCTGGCCTGTCACACAACTTGGTTTTGTCAACTTCATGTGGTATTTTTCCTTTCTCTCATTCCGTTCCCCCCCCCCCCCCCGTATTACCCGTAGTTGTGAATAACCAAGGCATCAGGAGTTTGTTAGGCACTTAGTGTTTGCCAGTAAGCGCTTTATTTAGGGTTCTTTTATTTTTCACAACCACCCTTTGGATTAGTTGCTGTTTCCATCTTGCAGGCCACATACCAGAGGCCTCCGCAGTTAAGTTACTCGCCCTTCTTCCAGGTGGAGAAACAGCGTCCCAGGGGTGGGCTCGGTGGAGCCTAGAGTAGAGTTGTGGTTCCAGGAAGTGACTGGAGCCCAGGCATTCCGGCCCCAGAACCTGCGATCTTGATTGGTTTTCTCATCACCTACTCCACGACATTGCCCTAAAGAGTGTAGTGACCCTTCTTCCTCTGGAACCTCCATGCCGATGGAATTTGTAATTACACTATGATAAAGTGACCTTTATAATCTTTCCTTTGTGGGTGGTTTTTGAGGGAAATAATATGCTTCATATATGTTTCATTTTAACCCCCAGTATTCGAAAAATGTTGTTTCACATACTCAGTTCCCATTCTGAATTGTGCCATTGTCAACATGTGAAGGTGAAAAACATGAGTGTAAATTATGGGGACTTTCATATTGTCTAGAATTTTAGATGAAGTTTTATAAGGAAATGGATATTGTTATTGTTTGGAAGAAAATAGTGTTTCAGATTCTGAATTGTCACACTAAAATCCCCACTTTTTGAGGAATAAAAGTGTATTATTATTTCAGAGGTGAATCTCATCCTTTATCCCCATATGCATGCTAATAAGGAGTGGTCTGTGTGTAGTTAGGGTCTTTCAGTTTTAGTGATGGAAAGTTTATTCTTGATTCTGATGACAAAAACTTAGTCTAGATGTATTTCTTAGTTTGCATTTTAAAAAGTATCTTCAGCTGTATATAAATAGCCTTGTAGAACTTAATTTGTGATCTAGATATTGTTGCAAAAATTGACTTAAATCAGGCTTTAGATTATGTGGGATTGTTGGAAATATTTTATACTTTAGTTTCTTGGGTTAGAAGTTGCTTGCAGAGCACGTTGTATCAGACTTTTACTTTAGCATTTCTCTTGATTTGTGGTAAATTAGCTGTTTATGTAGCTGCTTTGATGTCAGAAGTTGAGGCTTAGCTTTGTATTTGTGTTGTAAGTGTGTCTGGACGGGAAATAAGATGTTCAGAACATGGTAAGATAAATGAAGGTAGGAGATTTAGAGATGATTCACTTGCTGAGCGGCATTTATTATGTGCTTTGTGACAGTTAATTGACCTAGGTGCTGGTAGTGAGTCCTGAACCTGAGCAAAAAAGGCCCTGTCTTCAAGGAGCTTCTATTTTAGTTAAGGTTGATCTAAATTCTAAACGAAACCAAACCTACCAAATGAGGGAATCAACCTTCAAGTGTGAAGTAAGTTAAACAAGGTCACTTGTGTAAGTGGATAGTTCTTAGGGTCTGGACTGAAATTAGTTGTTTCCATAATTTGCCTCCCATATGTAAGTACCATCCCTACTACATTCTTACCCTTCAAAATATTTGCAGTCTTGTCTTCACCACTGGTGAGACTGCTTATCTGGATAAAATATTTGTAGAAAAATATATTTGTATTTCCATAGGATTCTTGTGAAAATTTTTGTGTATGTTTCTGTTCATGCAAGTGGGCTTCTGTTTTCCACAATGTTGGAAGTAGTGGTAATATAGCTTATGTACAATAGATGGAAAATCCAGAGGTCCAAATGCTGTTCATCTTTTTGTATTTGAGGACCTCTAAAGTAACTTGTAGAGGCATATGTATATAGGTAATATTTTACCTTGGGCCTTTACTTATAGTAATACTATGACAAGGTACTTTAAATTTCCTTATCTATAAAAATAAGAATACACTGGTGTTACTACTGAGTAGCTAGATTCTTTAATAACTTAATTTTTCCCCTGTAAAAATGGCGCTAAACTTACCTCCATGGGTTACTGTGAGGATTAAGAAAGTTAGTAGAGGTACTGCCCATATAGCTGTGCCTGGTAAATAAGTACTGTACTATATAATTAAGCGACAGTATAGTAGAGCAGTATACTAGAGGGAACTATATACTGGTGGATAAAGGTAATACACAATTAAACAGATACGTGAGGAATTTCTTCATAGCATCTGTTATAAGTGAAAAGTTGGTTAATGAGATAAAGGGGTTGTGAGAGGCTAGAGGTGGGAAGGAGTTTGAGTTTGAGGTGACATTTGAACTGAGGCTAAATAATAAAGAGACTTTCATATAAAGATCTGAAAAGAACATGCCAGGTAGAGGGAAATATGAGCATTGTGACTCCCAAGTGATGAACTTCAGGCATGGTGGTGAGTACCTGTAATCCCAGTACACTGGGAAGCTGAGGCTGGAAGATTGAAAGTGTGAGCCCAGTCCAGCCCAGCCACTTTAGCAAGACCCTGCATCAAAATAAAAGTGTATGAGCTCTAGCTCAGCGTGAACTCTGTGGCTTCAATCCTTGATACTGCCAAAAAAAAAAGTTTTGTTTTTTCAGTGATGATCAGAAAGACTAGAGTGGAAACCTCAACAAGGGCCAGATTATGGGGCCTGATAATAAATATATAGTTAGCAAGGCAATAATAAAACTAACACTGTTACTAATATTGATACTATTTAACACTTGCCAATACTATTACTATTCTTATAATAACAGTAGTTGTAGCTAATACTTATATAGCACTTACGTGTTGCTGTTTCAAGTATTTTACTTTGTTGACTCATTTAATCCTCACTGCAGGTTCTGATGTGATTGTTTTGATGAAGCAGTGTATTGTATATAAAGAGCATAGTACATGCTATACATATAATTGACCATGGCAACTTTACACTTCTGAAGAGGGAAATTGTATGAATTTCATCACCATTCTGGTGGCAGACTTTTGAAAACCATCTAGTTAAATTAATAACTAAGTTTCTCTTACAGGTACAGGGCTATGTTAGGTTTTGTGGGCTAATTAAAGTAATGATAGTTACTGAGTACTAGCCTGCATGTTTCACACGGATTATTTCAGTGAACTGAAATAGGAGGTAGTTTTTATTTCTGTTCCCCACATCTGAGGAAACTCAGACTCAGAAATTAATGTAACTAGCTTAATAACAAAAGGTAGAGCCCTAGTAGTACTTTTTCTTGAGTCAAACCTAAACGCTTAACTTTAAGCTATAATCAGGAAGTATGAAATTCCAAAAAAGAGAACTACACATATTGTAGAATTGTCTACATAGTCTACTTGTAAGGTAGCTTAGGTTATAACATCACCTAGGTATTTATTGGTTCAAGAACAAATATTTATTGAAGTCTATGTCAGACCTGACTATGTGCTGGGGATACAAGAATGAACAGAATTTCTACTGTAAAGAGGCTTACATGGTTTTTATTAGGAGCCCTTTGCCTATATTTGAACCTTGGCTTTACTGCTGAACCATCTATGTGTCCATGGGCTAGTTATTTAACTTGTGTGCTCTAATTCCTCATCTATAAAATGAAGAAATAGTAGTATCTATTTTATAGGATTTTTATGATGAGTAAATCCAAAGACCTTAGAACATTGGCTGGCACATAGTTAACACTTTGAAGGGTTAATATTTTTGTAAAGCACTTGGGAAAGATAGATCATACTATTATTTATGACACTGTTTATTTGTTTAAATACCAAAGTGAAGTACATTAGGTTATTTAGAGAAGGAGGAATGGCATACAGTGAAGGAAAGCCATTCCCTCTAGATGGAGAATACCACTGACCTCTTAACTTACATCCACCCTTTTTTAAACTTTGAATTTGGAAGTAATTTCACACTTACAAAAAGTACAGAAGGTTAATATTTTACCTCTTGATTTTTCATTTGCATACAAGCATGCTCTTTTTTACTGTAAGTTATTTGTGGTGATAAATATATTTGTGGTCTTTTATTTATTCATAAGTAATCATTTTGTACTTTTCTTTCTCCCTCCTTTTTTGGATTGAACCCAGGGCCTTGTACCTGCTAAGCATGTGCTCTTACCACTGGGTCTCGTCTCTGTTCCCTCAGTGTTTATTTTCTAAGTAACTATAGCCCAGTAATCAACTTCATGAATTTATAATGATATAATACTTGTCAGTTGATCCAATAATTTTTTTTAATTAAATGCCTTTATTGGTACATTGTAGGTATACAATACAATTACATTTCTCATTGGGAACTTATACCTTTACATGATGCATCTTGGTTCTTATTTTTTCCCCATTCCTAGCCCACCCTTCCCTATTTACAAAGACTTTATTACCATTTTTTCCATTTCTCATCATTTTTCCTTTCCCTTCTTTCCTTTCCCCTGCCCCTCCCACTACCCCTACCCCTTTGGACCTTTTTTTCCTATTTTACATTATTGATTATTCATTCTAATAATTGGTACATTTTAGGTATACAACATAATGACATTCATCATTGGAAATTTGCACCTTTACATAGTCTCTCTTGGTTCTTATTTTTTACCCTTGCCCAGCCCTCCCTTCAACCCCTCCATTCCTCCCTATTTACAAAGATTTTGTTCCTATTTTTCCATTTTCTCATATTAATCCCATTCCCTTCTATCCTTTCCCCTAGCCCTCCCACTTCCTTCCTCTTTGCCCCTTTTCTTCCTATTTCACATTACCTATTACACATTTAGTCCTTATTTAAACTTTCAGTTTCTCACACCAGAGAAACTATTCGGTATTTATACATGTGTGTCCTATTTATTTCACTTAAGAGTATCGCCTCAATGTGGATACATTAGGTGGATACTTAGCTATAAATGCCTCTAATTTCTCATTTTTTATGGCTGAGTGGTACTCCATTTTATAAAAAAACCACATTTTCTTTATCCAGTCTCCAGTTGATGGGCATTTGGGCTGTTTCCAAGTTTTAGCTATCACAAACTGTGCTGCTATGAACATGGGTACACATATATCACTATGGTATGATTCTTTTAATTCTTTGGGGAAGATCCCCAGCAGTGGAATAGCGGGGTCAAATGGGCCTTCCAGTCCTAGTTCTCTGAGGTATCTCCATACTGATTTCCACAGTGGTTGCACCAGTCTACACTCCCACCAGCGGTGGAGCAGGGTTCCTCTTTCCCCACAGCCCCACCAGCATTTGTTATTGGTTGATTTCATGATAGCAGCCATTCTTTCTGGAGTGAAGTGGAATCTCAGCGTTGTTTTCATTTGCATCTCTCGAATGACCAGTGATGTTGAACATTTTTTCATGTATTTATTTGCTATTTCTACTTCTTTGTCTGAGAAATGTCTGTTCATTTCTGATGCCCATTTTTGGATTGGGTCTTTAAATTTGGGAGATCTGATCTTTTTAAGTTCTTTATAGATTTGAGATAGTAGACCTTTGTCTGAGGAAGAGCAGGTGAAGATTTTTTCCCACATTGTGGGTTGTCTCTTCACACTGCTGGTGGTTTCTCTTGCTGTGCAGAAGCCTTTTAATAAGAAGAGATCCCATTTGTTGATTGTTTGTGCTAGTTCACGGGCAACTGAGGTTTTGTTCATAAAATCTTTTCCTACACCGATGTCTTCAAGGGTTCTACCTAACCTCTGTTCCAACTGGTTCAGAGTTTCTATTTTAATATTTAGATCTTTAATCCATATTGATTTTAGGTTAGTGCATGGTGAGAGATACAGATCTAGTTGTAATCTTTGGCAAGTTGAAGCCCAATTTTTCCAGCACCATTTATTAAAGAGGCTATCTTTCCTCCAGTGAGGGTGTTTGGCTCCTTTGTTGAAGATGAGGTGGCTGAGTGCGTCTGGAGTTGTTTCTGCATCTTCTAATCTGTTCCACTGTTCCTCAGGTCTGTTTCTTTGCCAGCACCATGCTGTTTTTATCACAGTAGCTTTGTAGTAGAGTTGCAGGTTGGGGATTGTGATACCCCCTGCCATGTCTCTGTTACCTAGAATTGCTTTTGCTATTCTGGGTCTCTTCTTGTTCCAAATGAATTTTTGGATTGTTTTCTCAAGGTCCGTGAAGTATGCTGCTGTGATCCCAATTGGAATTGCATTAAATCTATATAGCAGTTTTGGAAGTATGGCCATTTTCCCTATATTAATCCTTCCTACCCAGGAGCAGGGGATGTCTGTCCATTTTCTGACATCATCTTCAACCTCTCTTTTCAGAGTGCTATAGTTTTCAGAGAAGAGGTCTTTGATGTCTTTTGTTAGGTTGATTCCTAGGTGTTTCAGTTTTTTGGATGCTATTGTGAAAGGAATTATTTTCCCTATTTCTCTCTCAGTGAGTCTGTTGTTCATGAAGAGGAAAGCTATTGATTTTTGTGTGATGACCTTGTTCCCAGCTATTCTACTGAATTTGGTTATTAAGCCTAGAAGACTTTTGGTGGAGTCCTTGGGGTCTTCTATATAGAGTATCATGTCATCTGCAAATAATGACAGTTTGACTTCTTCATTACCTATCTTTATTCCTTTTATTTCTTTCTCTTGTCTAATTGCCGTGGCTAATGTTTCCAGAACTATATTGAACAAGAGTGGTGATGGTGGACATCCTTGTCTTGTTCCTGATTTTAGTGTGAAGGATTTCAATTTTTGACCATTTAGCATGATATTGGCTGTTGGTTTTTCATAGATGACTTCTATCAGTTTGAGGTAGAGACCATCTATTCCAATTTTTTGTAGGGTTTTTATCATAAACGCATGTTGGATTTTGTCAAATGCTCTTTCTGCATCTATGGAGATAATCATATGGTTTTTGTCCTTGGCTCTATTGATATAGTGTATTACATTGATTGATTTTTGTATATTGAACCATCCCTGCATCCCTGGGATGAATCCCACTTGATCAGGGTGTATGATCTTCTTGATGATCTTCTGCATTCTGTTTGCCATTATCTTACGAAGGATTTTTGCATCTATGTTCATTAGTGAGATTGGCCTATAGTTCTCTTTTTCAGTTGGGTCTTTCTCTGCTTTGGGGATCAAGGTGATGCTTGCTTCCAGGAATGAATTTGGGAGTATTACTTCCCTTTCAATTTCAATTTCATTGAAGAGTTTAAACAGTAGTGGCAGCAGTTCCTCTCTTAATGTCTTGTAGAATTCAGCAGTGAAGCCATCAGGGCCTGGGCTTTTCTTAGTTGATAAGTTTTTAATTGCATTTTCAATTTCATTGGTTGATATTGGGTTGTTCAGAATTTTTAGGTCTTCTTCGTTCAACTTTGGTAATTCATATGTATCTAGGAATCTGTCCATTTCTTCTGTGTTGTCCATCTTATTGGTGTATAGGTTCTGGAAGTAGGTATTGATGATCCTCTGGATTTATTTCTGCTGGGTCTGTTGTAGTTTCACCCTTTTCATTCCTAATTGCATGGATTTGGGCCTTTTCTTTCCTTTTTCTGACAAGGTTGGCTAAAGGTTTGTCAATTTTGTTGATTCTTTCGAAGAACCACCTCTTGGCTCCATTGATTTTTTTTTTTTTTTTTGTATCATTCTCTTAGTCTCCATTGCATTGATTTCTCCTCTGATCTTTATAATTTCCTCCCTTGTATGAGCTCTGGGGTTGTCCTGCTCTTCTTTTTCTAGAAGCTTGAGGTTCAGCATGAGGTTGTTTAATTGGGCTCATTCTGTTTTCCTAATATGTGTACTCACTGCTATGAATTTCCCTTGTAAGACTGCTTTCATTGTGTCCCACAGATTCCTATATGTTGTATTGTTATTGTCATTTAATTGAAGGAACTGTCTTATTTCTTCTTTAATTTCCTCTGTGACCCATTGGTTATTCAGAAGTGTGTTGTTCAATTTCCACATGTTTATGAAATTTTTTGAGTCACATGTTTATGAAATTTTTTGAGTTTCTTTTGCTATGGATCTCCAATTTCATCGCACTATGGTCTGATAATATACAGGGGATAACTTCAATTCCTTTGCACTTACTTAAACATGTTCTCTGTGTGAGTATGTGGTCTGCTTTGGAGAATGACCCATGTGCAGCTGAGAAGAATGTGTATTCTGATTTTGTGGGGTGGAAGACTCTGTAAACATCTGTTAAGTTCATTTGTTCAAGAGTTCAATTGAGTTCTAGTATTTCATTACTTATTTTTTGTCTAGTTGATCTATCTATTTGTGACAGTGGGGTATTGAGGTCCCCTACTACAATTGTATTTAGTGCATATATGACTTTTCATGTCCAGTAGTATTTGTTTTATATAGTTGGGCGCACTAGTGTTTGGTGCGTGGATATTTATGATTGTCATCTCTTCCTCTTGAATTGTTCCTTTTACAAGGATGTAGTGTCCTTCTTCATCTCTCTTAATCAGTGTTGGTTTGAAATCTACTTGATCTGCAAAGAGGATAGCTACTCCTGCTTTTTTTCGGGTTTCCGTCACATGGAATATTGTTTTCCACCCTTTAACTTTCAGTCTATGAGCTTCATTTTGAATTAAGTGTGTTTCTTGTATGCAGGATATTGTTGGATTTTGCTTCTTCACCCCTTCTGCCAGTCTATTTATTTTGACTGGTGAATTGAGACCATTAACATTGATGGTTATAACCGAAATGTATTGACTCGTCATTGCCATGACTTTTTCTTTTTGTTGGGTTCTCCCCCTTTCCATTTAATTTCTTGTCATGCCGGATGGGTTCATTCTGCTTTGCTTCCTGGGGTTGTGATCCTCAATGTCTGTTCCTAGGATGTTGTGTAAAATTCTTTGAAGTGCTGGTTTGGTATTCACAAAGTTCCTAAGGTACTCTTTGTCATGAAAGTACCTTATTTATCCATCAATTTTGAAAGATAGTTTTGCAAGGTACATTAATCTGGATTGGAGACTGTTTTCTTTTAGGGCTGATAATATGTCACTCCAAGCTCTTCTTGCCTTGATGGTTTGTGTTGGGAAGTCTGCTTGTGATTCTGATGGGCTTTCCTTTGTATGTGATTTGTTTCTTTTCTCTAACTGCTTGGAGAACTTTGTTCTTCTGTTGAGTTTCTGGAATCTTAACAATTATATGCCTATGTGTAGATTTTTTTTGATCAAGCCTATCTGGAGTCCTATATGCCTTACTTATCTGTATGTCAAGCTCTTTTCCCCTGCTTGGGAAGTTTCCTGCCATTATTTCTGTGAAGAGATTTTTTATGTCATCTGCACTCTCTCCTGTTTCTTCATTGACTCCAATCAGTCTTATGTTATTCTTCTTTGCATCATCTAGCAGCTGCTGGATTGATTTCTCATGTTCCCTTATAATTTTGAAGCAATTTTTCTTTTCCTGGTCACTAATCACAATCTTATCTTCTATATCTGAAATTCTGTCCTCACACTGGCTCATTCTGCTGTGTAGACTTTCAGTGGAGTTTTTCATGTCCTGGAAATCTATTTTCATCTGTTTTATGGATTCCATTTGTTTTTTATGTTGGGATTCCATCATGTTCCTGTGCGCCTCTCTAGATTTATTAATCATGTCTTGCAGTAGGGGGACAATTTCTCCTGTTATCTGAGAAATTATTTCTGATTTCATTTTTTCCAGATCCCCTTTTGTTGCCAGTTCAGTGGGTCCAGGTGGTTGAATATCAGAGTGTTCCATGTCATTTCCCTTTGGGGTTGCTGTAGGTGATCTGGAAGTCTGGTTTTTAGACTTATTTACGTGTTTTCTCATTTCGACTGGGGCGGCCGGGGGCTGTTAGCGCCTGCACGGATTACTTCCTCTGAGCTGGGTGAGGTGGGCCAGGGGCCGGGAGCAGCGGTAGGGATGGTGACCCAAAAGCCCTTTCCTGTGGGCTGGGAGCAGTGGGAGGGATGGTGGCCGGGAAGCCCCTTCCTCTGGACCAGGAGCAGTGGGATGGCGGCTCAGAAGCCCCTACCTCTGGTCCAGGAGCAGTGGGAGGGATGGTGGCCCGGAAGCCCCTTCTTCTGGGCCAGGAGCAGCGGGACAGAAGGTGGCCCAAAAGCCCTTTCCTGTGGGGTGGGAGCAGCGGGAGGGATGGTGACCAGGAAGCCCCTTCCTCTGGACCAGGAGCAGTGGGACGATGGCTCAGAAGCCCCTACCTCTGGGTCGGGAGCAGTGGGACTCAGTACCTTGGTCTGGTGATCTGGTGTCCTCTACGTTTTTGTAGTGTGGAACCAGGTGGCTGACTGTCTGCAGTGGGGTGATTTGGAATCTTCCACGTGACTGGGGACCTCGGTAGGGCGTGGGCAGACCTGCCTGTCTGCAGTGGGTGATTCGCCGGACCTCTCATTTTTTATAGCATTTCTTCCCTCTGCTATAGCACCCAGGCTAAATTTAGTATTGCATTGTCATGTCTTTTTAGCCTTCTTTAATCTGGAACATTTCTACAGCCTTTCTCAGTCTTTTCTGATATTTTTGATGATTACCTCTTTAGTAGAACATTCCTTATTACTGAATTAAGGTTGTACATTCTTGGCTGGAATAGGTGATACTGTATACCCCTGTCGGTCCCATGTTACCCATCTTTCTTTAGGAGACAATAGTTTTGATCATCTTGGTCAAGGTATTGCCTAATTTTCCTATCGTGTTTTTCATCTTGCTTTGTGACTGTAATTAGCACAGGAGCAGACACATCTCTCCTCATCCAAATTTCCTCCTGGATTTGGCATTGTTTGGGTATTCTCACTGATGGTTTTTACCGTGATGGTTGCAAAATGGTGATGGTTGTAAAGTGATGGCTTTCAAGCTCCAGTTTTACTTACAGGCCTTTTATATTTGATGTAATTAAAGGTCAGCAGCTACTCTTTTATTTTTTTTAATAAATCTGAGAAGAGAAATGTGGTTTTTTTTTGTTTTTCACACAGGATGGCTCAACAGCAGGCCTTGAGGTTCCGAGGCCCTGCTCCCCCACCAAATGCAGTGATGCGAGGCCCTCCACCTCTTATGCGACCGCCCCCACCTTTTGGTATGATGCGAGGACCTCCTCCACCACCGCGGCCCCCCTTTGGGCGTCCTCCTTTTGATCCTAATATGCCGCCAATGCCTCCTCCAGGAGGGATACCTCCACCTATGGGCCCTCCACACCTCCAGGTAAGGATATAGAAGTTGCCATTTCTTTGTTGACATCAACATGAATATTATATATGGATTTTGCCTTATAATTTACATTTTAAAACAGTTTCAATTTATAGGACAATGAGCAAAAGAGGTTTCTACATGGTGATAGCCATAATCTGTAGAAATTTAGGACAGGAGTTTAGATGGTAATTCAAAAATGTACATGTAAATCTACTGATTGAGCAGAATAATTCTTACCTACCTGTAGTAGTGCTATAAATTGTTTGTTTGTTTATTGGTACCAGGGATCCAACTCAGGACCTTATGCATGCAAGGCAGGCACTACCACTGAGCTAAATCCCTGGCCCTGATTTTTGAGACAGGATCTCACTATGTAGTTCAGGCTGGCCTTGAACTCACTATGTAGCCCAGGTTGGCCTCAAACTCAGGGCAATCCTTTTGCCTTAGCCTCTGGAATGCTGAGATTACAGGCGTGTGCCACCACGCCTGCTTGAATTGTTTTTTAGTAACCTGTCTTCTTTATGGGAGATGAAGTTGAAATTTTAAAGTATTAAGTGGAAGAAACTTATTATGTTCAGTGATTTATAGTATCAGTAGTTATAAAAATACATGCAGTGCAATATTTGAATGATGTAATCTCTATTAGAATTTTTTTACTATTTTAGAAAAAGATTTATTATGAGATTTCTGTAAATAAAAACATTTGCGATTTTTTTTTTTTGGTTTTTTGAGGCAGGGTCTCCCTTTATAGTTCAGGCTGGCCCTGAACTTACTACATAGCCCAGGCTGGCCTCGAACTCACAGTGATCCTCCTCCCTCAGCCTGTGGAGTGCTGGGATTACAGGTGTGCACCACCACACCCAGCTCCATTTGTGATATTTTAACTTGAGGCTTATATCCCTTTCCAGTGTAACTAATGTATTGTGTGACTTGAGGTCATGCAAGTATCAACTCTCAAACGTCAGTTTTGGGATTGTATTCTTTTTTTTTGAATGTGTATTTTCTTAAGTTTAGCTTGTATGTTTATGAAACCAAGTAAATATATAGTATCATCTCCTTTCCATTAGTTTAATCAAGAATGAACTATACTAAAAGTTGGAAGAGATAATCGTATACCTTTTAAGGGATGTGGTTTTATATTTGCTGCAAAATTAGAAAAAAATACAGCTTTTTGACATAGTAACTCTGGGAATTTAGTCCATGAGGATTTATTCTTTGTGCTTTTAAGAGTTAAACCTAGGGCCAGGGATTTAGCTCAGTGGTTCCACTGCCTGCCTCGCAAACACAAGGTCCGGAGTTCGATCTCCGATACCCCACCCCCCAAAAAGTTAAACCTAGAGCCCACCTGTGGTGGCGCACACCTGTAATCCCAGGAGTCGGGAGGCTGAGGCAGGAGAGTTTGAGGCCAGCCTGGGCTACATAGTGAGTTCAAGGCCAGCCTGAACTACAAAGGGAGACCCTGCCTCAAAAAAAGAGTTAAACCTAGTATGGGATATTATAAATATAGTGGACTGATATAACCCTCTAATGGAAATATATCAAATGTTATGATGGAATACTCTAATATAGTGATGCTTTTCTTGGTCTTGATGGATAATTGTGTAGTTTCATTTTAAATTGAAGTGATTTCTAGCTAAGGGTGGATGAGACAAATTGTAGATATTTTATATAATGTGAATCTGTGTGTTGATGCTTGAAAGACATGAAACTGAATCCAACAAAAATGAGTAAGGAAAAGAAAATATTTTTAGGGAAATGGGATATAGTTTAATATTAGCGTAGTTTCCTTTATTCAGTTTAAGTATACTTTGGACAATTGAATTCTAATTTTACTTGTAGATGGTAAAAGAAATCTTTTTAATCATTGTTCTAGATCTGTTTTTAAAATATTAAGCCTATTATTTGTTATTTTTAATTTTGAAATTTGTATTCAAGCAATTGGGAGCCTGGTGCAGTGGCACGTACCCATAATACCAGCTACTCTGGAGGCTGAGGCAGAAGGATTGCAAATTGGAGAGGCCTAGCCAGGTGTGGTGGCGCATGCTTGTAATCCTAGCACTAGGGACCCTGAGGCAGGAGTATCACCACAAGTTTGAGGCCAGCCTGGACTATATAGTGAGTTCAATGCCAGCCTGGACTACATAATGAGACCCTGTCTCAAAAAAAAAAAAAAATTAGAGAGGCCAGCTTGGGCAACCTAGTGAGACCCTGTCTCAAAATAAATGAGGTGGTGGGGGAATAGCTCAGTGGTAGAGCACCCCTGGGTTCAATCTCCAGTACCCAAAAAACCTAAAACAAACCCAACCATAACAAAAAGCCAAGCCACAGATTGGGTATATGTTTTTTTAAAGAGGGACAGTTTTTCCATTTCTGCTTCAGTAAGATACAGCAATTGCAGTTAAATTCTTTTAGTTTGACACTTTGAGTCGTGTCAGTCGTCACTGAAAAATAGCAGTGGAGGAATTTTCAGAGATACTTTTGAATCACTAATAGCTCTGGTAAGTTCAAAAACTGTACCATATCTTGAGTTGAATTCTAATTTTCCACTAAAGGGTAGGGTGGACGGCAGCTCGGGGTGTAGTCTAGGGTAGAGTGTGTGTAAGTGTCTCAGATTCAATACCCAACATAGACACACACACTTGCCCCCCCAAAACTTCTTGGATAGATAACTATTTTACTTTATTTTTAAACTTTATTGATGTTCATATCTTTGATGACCTTTATTGTTATGAAAAATAGGAGACAGTGAATGTTTTTTTGGCTAATATTTTTCTTGTAAGAAAAGAGATTAAAGGATTAGGTGAATATGATTTTCTGTTTTGGTTATTGCCGTGTCTTGTAAAATGTTTTTCTTTGACTAGTATCTATTGTGGGTGAGCTGTAAGGCATTGGCTGCCTGGTACCAAAAGAGGATCCAATTTTTTATTTTAAAAGTAATCTATTACCCATTGTATGAAAAAAATGTAGATAATGTATAGAGAAAAACGCAGAGTTCACCCAGAGGTGACTCGTGTTAGGTTTTGATATATATTTTTTTTAAATTAAAATGTTTAGTAATCATTTTTATTACAGAGAAACTTGGCTTACACAACAGATGATGTATTTGAACAGACTGTAGAACTACTTTACTTTTGGGTAGAATTCAGTAATAATTTGAAGAAAAAAAAGTAATTCCAAGTGACTGTAACTGTTCTTGTGAATTAACAGAGACCACCTTTCATGCCACCACCCATGGGCACCATGCCTCCACCTCCAGGGATGATGTTTCCACCAGGAATGCCTCCTGTGACTGCTCCTGGTACTCCAGCACTGCCTCCTACTGAGGAGATATGGGTTGAAAATAAAACTCCAGATGGAAAGGTAAATTATAAAACAGAAAACTTGTTACTTTCCTGATAGCAGTGGCAGATTGAGATTAACGTCTGTCTTCATCAATTAAGAATGAGCCTGGGTTAAGCAGAGGATAGGGTGTGACTTCAGGAAAGCTGACTGGGTTAGACTTCTGTGCAGTTATAAGGCTTTCTGTGTACTAGTGTACATTCATGTACCTGTGACTCTGAAGCTTATGTTTTATGATGTGTCATTGGTTCACAAGACTATTCCCAAGTTTGGTCATTTGCTACAGGGCAAGGCACATAGGCTCATAGCTAAGACTTACTACACTGAAAGGTTATAGAGCAAAATAGCAAAGGGAAGTAGGTGCATGAGGGAAAGTATGAAGGAAAACAGGCACAATCTTCCAAGAGTCCTCTCCCTGAGGAATCACATAGGATGGTCTTCTTTTCCTTGCTGTGGAATGATGATAATACATGTGAAATGTTTCCTACATGAAAGTTCCCCTGAGCTTAGGTGTCTTTTTTGTTGGGGATTTTCATTGAGGCTGGTTGCATAGGTACCATCTGTTTAGCACATACCAAGACTTAACACTCCTTAAAGGAAAGCAGAAGTTCAACAGAACTGCATTTTTTGCATAAATGTTTTAGGCATGTTGAATCATTCTTAGTAGTGAGAATGGTGGCAACCCTCTGAAATTCAGGCTCCCAGACTAGCCAAGGCCAGCTTTGTAAGCAGGACTTTATAAAGATAGCAGTGTCATACCTGCTAAGCTAACTTTCTTTACAAAATAAAACATTGGTTTTTCTTTTTTGTATATGTTAAAAATGCAGCCTTTTTTTTTACCTTAAAAAAATTGAGAATGGAATTACCTGTAGTCAGTCCACAGTATATGAATAACCTATTCTGGAATACTTTCTCTTTTCTGAGTTTTTTTTGGAACCGGGGATCGAACTTGGGTCCTTGTGCTTGCAAGGCAGGCGGTGGAACCACTGAGCTACATCCCTGGCCCTTCTAAGTTATTTTTAAATACCTTTTTAAAGACAAAATATAGTTGCATTATTATTATTATTATTATTCTTCAAAATATAGTTGTATTATTATTATTTATTTATTTATTTTTGGTACCGGGGGTTGAACTTAGGACTTTAAAGTGCCGCTGAGCTAAATCCTTGGCAAGTTTCATTATTTCTAATAATGGTTGATGGATTCTGTAATAACTCTGCTTCCTCTGCAGGTTTATTATTACAATGCTCGGACACGTGAATCTGCATGGACCAAACCAGATGGAGTTAAGGTTATTCAGCAGTCAGAACTGACACCTATGCTTGCAGCCCAAGCACAGGTTCAGGCCCAGGCCCAGGCCCAGGCCCAGGCCCAGGCGCAGGCCCAGGCCCAGGCCCAGGCGCAGGCCCAGGCGCAGGCCCAGGCCCAGGCCCAGGCCCAGGCCCAGGCGCAGGCGCAGGCCCAGGCCCAGGCCCAGGCCCAGGCCCAGGCTCAGGCTCAGGCCCAGGCCCAGGCACAGGCACAGGCACAGGCCCAGGCTCAGGCCCAGGCTCAGGCCCAGGCCCAGGCCCAGGCCCAGGCTCAGGCCCAGGCACAAGTACAAGCACAAGCAGTAGGAGCTTCCACCCCTACGACTAGTAGCCCAGCACCTGCAGTGTCTACTTCAACACCATCATCCACCCCATCCTCTACCACTTCAACCACAACAACTGCTACTTCGGTTGTGCAGACAGTATCAAGTGAGTACCAGCCTGGCATGTGTTTTCATTTAGGGGCTAGAGAAATAAACAAATAGGGACCGCACTCTGAAATGACTATAGTGTTTTTGGTATTATCCTTGATGTTATACATTTTTGACATTAAAACTTAGATTAAAGAAAACAGATTTACATTAGAAGAGGAAATTATTTGCCCATTTGCAGTTCATGAGGTTGAACTGCAGAGGTGAGAGTTAGCTATCAACTTGGCCACCACTAATAACAGGTGTAGTGTGGTTTGTAAAATAAATGTAAGTCTTGACAATTACCTTACAGAGTTAGAGTTTTTCTACTTGAGGCAAGAGTAATAGATGTAAAATCAAATAGAGTGCAAAATTACACAGTGAAAATGAACAAGAACTTGAGAAATGGAGAGGTGAGAAATGGGTGAACTGCATAGCTATGGAAGTATATCATGAAGGCTATGGGATAGGATTTGACCAAGTGCACAAGTAAGGAATGGACTTGAAGATAGGAACAAGATGAACAAAGGTTGGGAAAAAAACAATTATATAGTTTGTGGGGTAAGATGGTTTATATTGGTTAGTAGATGAAATAAGCAAGATCAGATTATTAAAGGTCTTAAGCAGGCAGTTGGGTGAGACAAACTCTGGAGCTTGTATAAATGCAGACTTCTGGAAAATTTTTCTGGTGCTAGTTTTTTGGCACTGTTAATGTCAGGAGACTTCCTAGGAACTTGTCAGTAATCTCTTTTAGAGGTGGTAGATCCTAGGATGTAGGCAGATGAAATAAGTTGAAAAGATGTCAGAAAAACAAGAGGATTTTTATATATAAAGTCACAGAAACCCAAAGATTAGATAGTTTTAAAGAAAAGTGAGTCTATAAATACCAGATTGCAGGGACTTATTTATTTGTGTGGATGTTCCTATTTAACTGTGCAGGCTGAGACTAAGTCCAAAAATATTTAAAGCATAATTTTACTGTTTTAATTATTTGTTGTGATAATGCGCTAACTATATATAGCTTTTCCAATGGATTATAGTTTGTATTATTTTACTATCTAGATGATAGATAAGAATTTAAAAAAGCATCCCCCTACCTGATAGCTACAGGAACTTGAGAATTAGTGTACAACCAGTATGTATTTAGTTACAGTGATTCAAATTTGAATTTTACTGAGCTAAATAACATGTCACGTGTAGACAGTTTTTAAAGACCTGCTTAATTTTTAGATAGCTTGAGGGAAAGCAACCAAACAGAAAAATGTAAATAGTGCTTTACAAGTTTGTTTTCTTTTGTGGCTAAGATGAACATGGAATTATAACTGTTGTAGTAACTAACTAGATGAGGATCTTTACCTTTTTATTAGCTTCATGTTTCCAAAACTTGTGTGGCAAGGCAGAAAACTGCCAGTATTTATGGTATACCTGTGGTGGTAATGAGAGAAGGGTATTAATAAAAGTAACATAGTTCCATATGAGGGCGTTTTATTGCTTAAATTTTCTTCCCTGCCTTCTTAGGAAGGAGAAATAATACTTCATTTTATTTTAAGTGAGGAGGTTTTACAGATATTTTAATCTAAATATATTCCATTTGCATGTCAGAATACATAGTCTGTCAGTAAGCTTGCAGATATCTTGTGATTGTGACTTACTACTGTGTGATAGTTTTTTATACTGCCCTTTGATGATTGGGAGGCCTTTTCTTTTCACTGCTTTAAAACATCAATTTTGATGATGTCTCACTCAGTTCCCAGTGTCTTTATTTCACTACTATGTAATTTAGTATTATAAAGTGTTATCATACTGGTCTCTATTTTTCCATCTATTCTATAGTCATTTGTATTTTTTAATTAAAATCTGAGATTGGGTTATTACATTTTGGGGCCTGAGGCTTTGCTAATTATTTTAACCAATGGAAAGGAGCGATTTACCCACTAAAGCTTTGGTATTATTCTTGTAGTTTGTCATTTAATTCTTTTTAAAATTATTTTTCATTTTTAGACCAAGTTTCACTAATTTGCTCAGGCTGGACTTGAGTTTGAATCCTCCTGCCTCACTCAGCCTCCTGAGTAGCTGGAATTATAGGCATGCACCACCGTGCCCTACCCATTTGACTTTTAATTGCTCTTATCACTATCCTCATGACTCATTGCCACTAATCAAGTTTAGAATATCTTGTGCTAGGAAGTAGGAGGAATGAGATGAAGGAAAAGTTTTGTTATCCTTGTCGGTGTTTTCCACTTGAAATTTAATGCCCTTATAAACATTTTATTGTCCTACCAGTAGTACTTTGGATCATAAGTTTTAATAACTATCTGAATACTATTGTAATATTTTAATATTTAATTCTATGAACTACAGTATAGATATATGGGGATATGGGACTAAAAATTAAGAATATCTGTATTTCAATCCCAGTTGTGCAAAAACTCCTTTGGTTTTTTATGCAGATTTGTGAAAAGTGATCATGAAATCTACTTCTCAGAGAAATTGGGAAGAGTATTTTCAGCCATTACAGTAGATTACAAATGCTTAGTGGTATATGTATGGGACTGGGCAAATGTTGCATGTAATTTGTATTTTCACACTGTTATAAAATTATATTAATATGATACTGTACCCTAAGGCTAGGTCTATGCTAGACCAACAATTCATTCCTGGGCCCCTGAAGATACTTGTTTGGCCCTGCTGTCTATTTAGCCAAGGTGAGTCCCTCATTAACAAGTATGAAATTGCTCACATCTTCCCAGCCTAAGTGAGTTTTTCATTTTTAGAAGCTAGAAAAAATACTGGCAGATTTTGTCGTCAGTTGGATTAATGGGTGTTTTGAATTAAACAGTGTGCTTTTGCTTATAATTAAAGTAGCATAAAGATTGGGAAAACTGTTTTTATTTCATTTAATAAATTCGTTGTTAGACCAGTTTAGGTAGAGTTTGATGTTTTTCTTTACATCAAGAAAAAGATGAATTATGTGGTGAAATGAATTACCACAGCGAATTTTATTTTGAAGTTAGATGAGTTAGGAGTAAATAACAAAAATATATGTGAAAACTGACAACTTTTTAAAATGTGAAATATGGATCTTTTTTTTGGTCCGTTTGATTTTAAATGTGATTATTAGGGATGAAATGTGTTATTTTTTAACAGTTTAAAAATAATATATTAGAAGAACCCATACTGTCTTGAATTTAACATTCTCTGAATCTCACAGTAGAAACTCAATTTTTATTTTGTTCTGAGGATTGAACCCAGGGCCTTGCCTATGGCAAGGCAAGCACTCTACCACTAAACTGCTGCCCCAAGTCAAACTTGAACTTAAGGGAATTGTTTTTGACTCCATTCATTTCTATTCAGTCAGTATGTTATTTGTGTATCTTCTTTGCACTTTTCTTCCTTGCTTGGACAGTTCTAATGTTATAATTGATTTTCTCACCTTTGTTCTTTTCTTTCTATGCATCTGCCAGGTTCATTCATCGAGTAAACACTGATAATTATTCTTCCATGTGGAACTATTTAGTCTGCCTTCATCATACATTCATGAAGTCACACACAAACATATGAATGCACTTCTAAAAATTTCAATTTCTAACAAAGCATATACTGTATGCATAGTAAAAAATAAAAGCCATATACTGTGCAGAGGTAATTACTGTTGCTATAAATTGCAGTGAATTCTTCTAGGTCATTTTTTCTTTTTATATGACATTTGCTCTTTCTTACCCAGTAAAGTGCATACTTCCTGACCTTCTATTGAATGCCTTCTACCCTCTGGCTGTGGCCTACCATTCGAGCCCTGACTGTGGTTTTGTTGGTGTGCCTGATGTTTCCTTAGTTAATTGCCTTTAGTTTTCCATACATTTTTTTTTTTTTTTTTGGTACTGGGGATCAAACTTGGGTCCTTGCGCTTGTGCAGCAGGCAGCGAAACCACTGAGCTAAATCCCTGGCCCATAGTTCTCCATACATTTAATTCCTTTTTGCTCTCTACTCTTTGCTTTTATTTATACTTATCCCACCATTTTCTCTGTTTACTCCTTCCGTGTCCCTTTTTCCTTGTTGAAATCTTAAATCTTTTAAGGTTTATCATCCCACTATAAAATTTTCTATACCCTCTCTGCAGTTAGAAGTAGTCTTTGGGTCTTGATTTATACAACTATACATTTATCCCACTTCACTTTGTATTTCAGTCATTTTTGTCTCATTTTACTGGCTTTTCAGGTTTCTTGAAGATAGACTTTTTGACATTACGTACAGTGCATGGAATGGGCCCTTAAGTATTAATGAATGAGTGAATGATGAATCAAGTAAAATCATTAATGAAAGAGTGATACATGTTTTTGTTTTATTTTTACTAGCACCCACAACACAAGATCAGACCCCAAGTTCTGCTGTTTCAGTTGCCACGCCTACAGTTAGTGTTTCAACTCCTGCTCCTACAGCCACACCTGTGCAAACTGTTCCCCAGCCGCACCCCCAGACGTTACCTCCTGCTGTTCCTCATTCAGTACCTCAGCCAGCAGCAGCGATACCTGCTTTTCCACCAGTAATGGTACCTCCGTTTCGTGTTCCCCTTCCTGGCATGCCAATTCCACTTCCAGGTAAACCAACAGATTGCAATAGTCTTTCCAGCTCTGTTTTCATATTGTCAGTTAGTTTGTTCTCATGTGTCTGTTGCATTTGAAATTTGCCTTGAATCTCACCTGTTTGAAATGTTTTTGAAAGATTCATGGCTAACTGCAGTATTTTCTCTTTAAGTTTTGGTAAATGTCCTTTTTTTTGTTGTTGTTTACATGTCTTTAGTCACATTTAAAGGTAGACTTATTTTGGATAATAGCTTCAGTGAAGTAAAAAATGATCATCTTTTTGTGTAAATATGTTCTCAATGCAATAATTTTAGATTGACTCTATGAAGTTGAGAAATCACAAGTCATAATAGCTAACTCAAGTTGCATGATTTATAGACAGCACACTGTTCTAAGCACTTTACATGCATTAATTTCTTTCATTTTCACAACCATCTTATGAGGTAGGTACACAGACAGGTTAAATTATTAGCTCAAGGTCACATAGCTAATAAATAAGTGATGGTGTTGGGATTTGACCCTTTGCCCTCCAGATCCAGATACCAAGCTCTTCTTAATTATCTTGTGCTGGAAAGAGAATGTGAATCACTAAACTATGAACAAATTCAGAAGTTTCCCTTGTAATGTTTGCGAAGTGTGACATGTATCATTTAAAGGTTTAAATTGTTATGGTGAATTTGTGTTTTATTGTCTTATGAGAGATGGTTAAGACTAGAGAAAGAATTAAAAGATTGGGAAGTAGAGTTCTTTCTATAAGGATTCAATAGTGATTGTGTTGGGCATTGTAATTTGGGTACATTTGTTGTCAAATGCATTTATTTCTTGACCCATGATTCATTGTTCTTAAAAATATTTATAACCTTAAATAGGTCAAGCTTGTAGGGCTAGTTCATAGGAAGGATGAATAGAATGTAGGCCTCTTAACTCAATTTCATATTCCTCCCTCCATTGTTGCCACATTATTGTACTAGTTTTTGTGTTAAAATAGGATTGTGATACAGCAGTTTATTTGATATATAACCTTTTATACATTGTTGATGTGTTATATAAATTCATTATTTAAAAATAAGAAAATGGAAAATGTTTAATACTAAGAATTATCCCTTTTCTGTTACATTTAAGAGAAATAACTGGATACCTTCTAGATAAAGTTTTTTTGTAGGAAACAATGATAAATGTAGAATAGCTTGACATTTGTCATAACTTTTCTTCTAGTCTTGGTCTCCTTTAGAGTTAAGTACAGTGTCAAGACCAGGTTTGAATTCTGAGTGATATGAGGAGCTGGGTGGTTGGTTCTGTAGAGGGAAGACTGAGTGGTAGCATGACATGGTGTTGTGTTTTGAAAGGGTGTCATCTGAAAGGACTTCTGCTTTGCTCTAGACTCTAGAGGTTCTTACTAGGACCAGAGGGTAAAAGGCATACAGTAGCAAAATTCATTTTTGTGGCAAGTGGAACTTTCACAATAAAACCCCTCCAGCTATAGCTGCATTTTGACGTCATATGTTCTTCCTGGACCCTTGCTTGCCCCATCATTAAATTTAAGACAGATGGTGGTCACCATTTGGGTCACCAAATTGAGGTGGTACGTGTGAAGTTCAGCAGTAAAAGGCATTTAATAAACGGCAGCTGCTAATGACATTTTGTAGATCAGTTGGAAGAGAACTTGAATTGGGTAGTTTGAAAGATTTTCCCAAGATAAGAGGATTCTTTGAAGAGGGAGCTAGTGTTTTATAAAGTTATATTAATACATATATTTTATATTAAGCCACTTCTGATGTTAATACTTTTCTCATTTTCCCTTATAATTCAGTCCTACAGAGTGTTTTAGTAAAAAGACAAGACTTCTCTTCCCCAAATCATTGGTTTTATGTACAGTGAGATTTATCTTTTTCTGTCTTCATTTCAAGTCAGCATTAAGGTGGACAGAGGGATTTCTGTGTAATTTATCTTGGAGCTTTGAATTCTTTTTGAATGACACCATTTGGCTTTTATGAGGATGAATAAGGGATAATCAAACAAGATGACAAGGAGTGGAAGAATTAGGTGAAATATAGGAATAAGTGGTAGAATTTTGGGGTGGTAAATTGCATTAGGATTATAGGATTTCTACTCCTAAAACTAAAATCTTAGTTGGACGTCACAATTACTCAAAATGCTAAGTGGAATTTTCTAATTTCCTAATAGAACATAATTTGAGGACAGTAGGAAAATTGGACAAATACTCCCTTTTAAAAAATGTGGTTAGGAATTTAGATACATGGGTATTTGTGAGAATTAATGATATCCCTGTAATCGCATAAGAGAATGCCTTAAGTTTTATCTTTTTAGCATGAGAAGAGACATATATGACCTTTTGGCATGGTCCGTATGTTGATAATCAAATAAGAGTTCTGTGTTGGCTGAGTTGAGTTTTCTTTCTTTTTTTTTTTTGGTACGGGGGATCGAACTTGGGTCCTTGTGCTTGCGCAGCAGGTGGTGGAACCACTGAGCTAAATCCCTGGCCCGCAAGCCCAGTTGATTTTTAACAGTTGCAGTTAAGTTTAAATATGAATGTATTTGATTTTCTTCTGTTTGCATTGTATAGCTAAAACTTTTTTGAAGGATGCTTTTTGGAGAACGGTTTTTCAGAATAATTTTCATGTATCTCAAAGATTGAATTTCTGGGCCAGGGATTTAGCTCAGTGGCTTCCATGCCTGCTAGGCAAGTGCAAGGACCCGAGTTCGATCTCCGATACCAAAAAAATAAAAAATAAATAAAAGATTGAATTTCTAGTGCTGGTTTTGTAAGTTTGGGAGTCCTGCAGGTGGCAGTATTTATACTAATTTAAACTAAGTACATACTATAACTGTTAGCCAAATGAATTTTTCTATTGCTTTCTTTCAATATTAGGGAAAATGAAGTTATATATATAACTTTATTCAGCATACTTTTATGATCTAGTGTTTTGGTTTTTTTTTGGTACCGGAGATCAAACTCAGGTCCTTGCGCTTGCACAGCAGGCGTAGAAACTAGTGTTTTTATTTTAGTTTGAGTTAATAGAAAGGTTGGCTCTTACTTTCTCTATATAAAAAAGAAAGAAATTAAAGGCACTTTTCAAATGGCAATTTTTTTTGTGTGTGTGTGTGAACATAGTTAAATTATTCACAAACCCAGGGGTCTTAACTTTACTGTTACTCTCTGAATTAGGAGAGATTTCTTTTCCTGTCCTTTATTTGGGGAAAGTAGTTGCTTGTAATTATTTTTAATTTTTGTGAGTACCAAATTAAGTTTAGTTTCCCAGTTGAAAAATAAAAATTATTTCCTCATACTTTCATTCTTTACCATTTTTCTTAAAAAAAAATTGAAATTCATATTTAATTTGAACTTCCTCAGTCTTACTTTCCATCTTTTCCTTTTATTTCCTTGTCACCATTTTAATGCATCACGATGAGTCTTCGTTCTTTTTAATGCATTGCTACTTCTTTAGCCTAGATGATAAAAGGCTTCTGCAGCCATCCGCCCATAAAGTCAGTCACAATATGAAAGGGGCTGGGTGTTTCTTAGTTTTAGCCTGCCTCTGCTGTGCTCCATAGAGCAGGCTCTAAACATGGGTCTTTTGTCATTAGTTGGATACTGGTCTCTTTCATCTTTGCCTTCTTTTGTTTATATTATTACACTGTATTTGCAGTGGAAAATTTGGATCTGTTTCATACCTTATTTTCTTCCTATCCCTTCCACCCTGCTTTGTCATATCTTACCTATTTCTGTACAGTTGTGCTGTGTGCCTTAGGTCCTGCATATAGTTTCAGCTAAGCAGCAGCATAGAGCTACTCCATCTGCCTTTCACTGGCGTCTAAGCAACAGCAGCAGGGTTTGATGTCCTGGGGAAAAGTCCCATATGAGAATTTGGTACATATGTGTAATGAAAGGGCTTTCTTTTGTTGACTTTAAACTCTGAGAGTCCTTCAGATATTATCAGGGCTGGTACGTAATTGATGTTATAATTTAGAATTAGTATTATGGGTTTGACACCGCTTCCCACAAAATGTCAAACAAAAAGAAATTTTACTCCCATCTTGGTCTTTTTCATTGGAAACAGCACTCTAAATTATAGTGGTAAATTATTTTCCTGAACCCCAGTGGTAGCTGACATACAGTGGCAGCTTTCCAACCTGTGCTTGCTTATCCATTTTACAGGTGTAGCAATGATGCAAATAGTCAGCTGCCCGTATGTAAAGACAGTCGCTACCACCAAAACCGGTAATTTTAAAACCATCTTAGTTTGTTTTGTCTGTAAGTTGGCATGGTAGTGAATGTTGTTGTTTATCCTTTTATTTATTTATTTTTGCCCAAGTGAGTGGATTTTTTTATATTTTTCTTTTTAATGAGCAGTATAAATGCAGTTGTCATATTTGGCCAACACTTAATTTTCCCAATTGCCTGTAGTACTAGCTTCTTTGGTTCACAAAAGCAAATAAGGTCAGATCATTTTATATCTTAATTTATGTAATAAGTGTAAACAACTTCATTCTCATATTCATAACATTTAATTTTATTTTTGATGTGTGTTTTTAAGTTAAATATAAAAAAATCATTTCCATGTGTAAAGTGATGTGATTATGCTTGCATGCTAGTGAGTACATGTGTGTGAATATTTGTGTATAGTATATATTTACATATTTTAAAGTGATGAAATAAGATAACTACTGGAACTTTGAGTCAAGGATTGTTCCACTTTTGAGTCATGTGTATCATTTAACAGTATTTTATATAGTATGTATCAGCTTATTTATCTTGTAAAAGAAATCTTGGCTTGTCTTTTAAAAATTAGAAGCTTTGCTTTCTTTTAGGAAAAGAATAAACTGTACAGGGACAACTGACTTAATTTAAATCAGACAGTCGTTTACTTAAAGTGAGAATTTAAAGTACTTTAGAACTAGACAATAATTTTGCCTCAGGAAATACGCTCAGTAAATATGTTGATTGCCTCATTAGGATTTGAGAAAGTATCTTTATAAAAATATTTTCTGTTTTTAAGTAGAGAATGTACCATGGTAGTTATATGTTCAGACTTTGTCATAGAGGAGACCCAAATTTCTGACTGTTTTTATGTATTTCTTGGGTTGAATTTCTGTATCTGATTAAATTTAGGTACTAGAACTAAAGTAGGAATATAGAATTAAGTAATCTTTAAATCATCTTTTCATATGACTTTTGGTTTCAGTGGGTTCAGTCATTATTAATGTTTAATAGACTTAGCTAATACTTTAGAGTTTTATTTTGTATTACAATTTAATGTTTGGATCTAATTTATTATTACCCTTTTTTTAGGTGTATTGCCAGGAATGGCTCCACCTATTGTACCCATGATACATCCCCAGGTTGCTATTGCAGCTTCACCTGCTACCTTAGCTGGAGCAACAGCAGTTTCTGAATGGACTGAATATAAAACAGCAGATGGGAAGACATATTATTATAATAACAGAACATTAGAATCAACTTGGGAAAAACCGCAAGAACTAAAGGAAAAAGGTATAGTTGTTTGAATAACTTGGGACATAATATGAACTGTAAGTAGGATAGTAAGCTATTAAATATTTTGAGTTAATTTATAATGTTTCAGGGATTTTCTAATTACGTGAATTGGGAAATTATTTCTGTTAAATTGGTACGTATGTTTTTATATAAAAAACAGTTCTACTTTAATTTTTGTCATCTAAAGAAGTTAACTGTGTTATATATACATATTTCTATTGTCAGGAACTATAATTATGTTGTTTTTACTGAGATTGACAATACTGAAGAAGAAGGAATGTGTGTATTGTATGTGTTATAAAGAAAAATGTAGGCCAGGTATGGTGGTATGTGTGTATAATCCCTGCTACTTTGGAAGCTGAGGCAAGTGGATTCCAAGTTTGAGGCCAACCTGGGCAACTTGGTGAGATCTTGCTTCGAAATAACATTTGAAAAAAAGAGGAGTATTTTGCTGAGGATGTAGCTCTGTGGTAGAATGCTTGCCTAGCATATGCAAGAAAAAAAGCTTTAGGCCTTGGAGTCTTAGATGTACAAAATTCATAATTTTCTATATCACAATCCTCTATTTCTGTTTCTAAGTATCTTAGTTATTTCTTTCAGCAAAATGTGTGATTGTTTCAATTGATACATACTTTGAGTATGTTCCTTTGAAGTCAGTAGGTCTTTAAGGTTTCCTTATTACTACTTCAAATTCAAATCAGTGATGTAACAGAGAAGGGCATTTTTAGTGGTTTACAACTAGAAATAGAATTTCTCAACTGCTTATTTTCTGAAAGTCCTTTAAGAAATTACATTAAAACCTTTGACAGTATCTTTAATTTCTTAACAGAAAAATTAGAAGAGAAGATTAAAGAGCCAATTAAAGAGCCCTCTGAAGAACCTCTGCCAATGGAGACAGAGGAGGAGGATCCTAAGGAAGAGCCTATAAAGGAGATAAAGGAGGTAAAGCGCTATGACTTGTTCACCTGGGAGCCAGCCTTAATTGGTTGGTATAATTTACTTGTAACTTAGTGTCTATTTGATGTATTTTTAAATGATTGTTACAAATTTGATCTCTGAAATTTTAGAGTTCTTTGAAGTTTCTAATTAAATTTTTCCTTTGAAATTTTCATTAAATTACTTTTTTTTAATATTAAACTGAGGCCCATGTAAAGATTTAGGGCTAAAACTTTGACCTTATTTTTACTCTCCTGCCTTAGAGAATGATATATGTTAAAATTGCAAATGTAACTTTATGTTTGGGGAAGTTGGGTATATTTTATCTCCCCTCCCCACTCTGGCGTGGAATAATCCCTTTGTAATGCTAAAAGAATTCTGTTTTTTGGAAACTTTCTTTATTCAGTGAAGGGCCAAGTGGAACTCATGTTTCAGTACTAGGAATGTTAGCAGAAATAAGAAACAACAACCTTAAATGAAGTCTATAAGTTACTGTACTCTATAGTTCTGCATTTCCACTCCTAAGCACATGGCTTCTGAGTTTGTAGGGTATGGGTTCTCCTGTTGGGTAATTCAGCTCTTGTGGTATGAGGAGTTAGAATTTTCTTAGAAATTTTACTCAGACTCCTTTCCCTATTCTAGCAACAGACCTTGTGTTGGTTGCATTTGTAGTGGTAACTTGTCTTTATATTTATTTTATGTTATTAGTTAAATGTGAATAATATGTTTCCTTTAGGAGCCCAAAGAAGAGGAGATGACGGAAGAAGAGAAGGCTGCCCAGAAGGCAAAGCCTGTAGCTACTACTCCTATTCCTGGTACTCCATGGTATGTACCTAGCTTAATTCATCTGTTTAAAAAAATTTTTATCACACTTGATTTTTTAAAATGATTTTTACTTTTGTAGGAAGAAAAAGCACTTTTAAAACGTGTATGTCAAATATGTTTTTAAAAATTTTTTATTTTATCTCATTACCCCCTCAAGCCCCCTCTCCTCCCTGTAAAATATGTTTTTATATACTGATTTTTTTGTGTGTTATTTGTTGTATTTTGAATGTTCAAACCTAAAATTCAGTTGCTACAAAGGTTTTCCTCCCTTTATGGTAGTCTTCGTTAATGTTTCATAAATTCATATTTAAACCACAGCAAGGTCTTACTTTTTATTGTTTAAGATGGTTTAAATTAGTGATATGTATACACACACACACATACATATATATCACAACTTACATATGTATCTTTCTTTTTTCCTCTTCCTACATCAGTGAGTCCTCTTCTATTCCTGCTCCAGGTCATTTAATCCACATATACAATGAGTTGGCTTGTTTTTAAAGACTTGAGATCTCTAAATTCCCTTCCATGTTCTTCTCTTGCTTATTTTCTGTCTTTGTTATTAAAGAGAAAAAATTTTTTTCTATAGCATTCCAAAGTCAGGATTTCTTTATTATGTTCCATGGCACTATTAAATAGTCTTCTATTCCTGAATTTTCTACAAATTCTACAAATTTTAACTGTGTGATCATATTGAAGTTTGATCTTTTGGGCAATACTAATTCCCTCAAAATTCTTCTAGTTGTCTTTTTTTGGATGTCAGTGGCAGTTATGATGATTATTGCAGCCGTGCTTTTGAACTAGGAATAATTTTGCTCCCCAGTGGACATTTGGCAATGTCTGGAGACAATTTTGATGGTAACAACTTGTAGAGTGTTAATAGCATCTAGTACATGGAGGCCAGGGATTCTCCTAAACATCCTGTCATACACGGGACAGCTCCCTGTAAGAATTCATTATTTGGCCCAAAATGTCAATAATCTTAAGGTTGAAAAAACTACTGTCAGTCTTGTGAGGTTGAAAAACCTTGGGCTAAGTAAATCATTCAATGTTGAAAGTGGTGAATAAAATATTCTCTTTTAATATTTACTGAAATGCTTATAGAGATACTTTTCCTAGTTAACATTGGTTACTTAGAGGTACAGATTGCACAGGAAAGGAAAGATTTATGAGTTTCCAGAATAATGAGTTGAGTGGTATTGATAGGCTTAAATATATTTTGTTATTATAGTTATAACATTGTAGTTATTGATACTCAGTTGTGTCATCTTTGGCTCTCGTAAAGCTGGCTCCTGAGCTTTTTTGTTGTAATTCTTTTTTTGTTGTAATTCTTTTTGTTGTAATTCTTTTATTCCTTCTATTGTGGCACATAGATTCTAGATTTACCTTGTATATTTCTTCTCTCAGGCCTAGAATCAGCCATTTCTCCAGGAAGCCCCCATTTGTTTGTGTGAGAAGTGGCATTTATAGAGTGTGGTGTAGAATACAGCGTAGGAACAGGGCTGCTGCTCAGTCATGACCTATAGACCTCTTTGGTAGATACAGATGGGCGATACAGACATTCAGAGATACATCCTGAGTTTCTAATGGGTGCTCCTCAGGTCTGCTGCAAGATTTTTATTGAATCTCATTATCTTGAGTATCTTTTTCCCCCTGAAAATACTGTTCTTAAACATTTCAGCATAATTCCTCATTTGTACTTTTCACATGTAAGCCCCAGTCTGTCACTACCAACACTATGAATAGTAATGTGATTGCTGAGGACAGTGTAAGCTTTTTGTTTTTTGGTTATTTTTATGTGTGGGGCGTATCACTGTAGCCATATGTGATCAAATTATTGTGTTTTAAAGATGTGTGGCATAGGGCTGGGGATTTAGCTTAGTGGTTCTGCCACCTGCCTCACAAGTACAAGGTCCTGAGTTCGATCTCTGGTACCAAAAAAAAAAAGATACGTGGCATAGTTTCCTATATAGTTATTCCACTGACTTCATAAACAAACTCATTTAAAAAATTATTGAAAATATGTATTCGGTTTTAAAGTCAAAGTTACGAAAGCAGTCTGTATTCAAAGACTATATTCCTGAGGTTGTTACTTCTGCTTGTGTATGTACATGAAAACCCAGTAACCAACCCCACGTTCCCTCAGTTTGCACAGTTTTTGCTTGCTTGCTTGCTTTTTTTTGGGTGGGAGGTCTGGAGATCGAACTCAGGACCTTGCACTTTTGAGGCAGATGTTGTGCCACTGAGCTAAATCCCTGGCCCATTTTGCTCACTTTTTTAATGGGCTTTTCCCCACCTTAATGGTATATAACCCTTTGACTTTTACATGTATTATAGTTTCAGTCTTTTGTTTTGATATCTTATCATGTACAAATTTTATATTTTGGCCTGGGATATAGCTCAGAGATTTTTTTTTATTGTTGTTTTTTTGGGTACTGGGGATCGAACTCAGGACCTTGTGCTTTTGAGGCAGGCACGGTGCCACTGAGCTAAATCCCCGGCCCTCAGCAGGAGACCCTGAGTCTAAACTATAGCACACGAAACATATATGTGTGTACATATATTTGGATGAGGTCAGATTTACTTTTTTAATAGCTTTTGAGTTTGATGTCTTAGGAAGCATCTCTACCATGCTCCAAATCCAATATATTTCTATTGCTTTTGCGTTCCTCATCTGAATGCTTGAAAGATAAGCAGTTATTCAGATTATCTTTCAAATATCAATGAAGGAAGGTATTCTCAGTGTAACTTAAATTCTTTATTTTATAATTTTATATTTCTTAAAATGTGTTAACTTTAAGCCAAGAGACAAATCTTTCTTGATTTCTTCAAATATTGCCCTTTAAATTGTTTCTTTGGAGATAAACTAAATTTAAAACATAAAATTTCATGATAACCTATGTTAGAATTTTTTTCCTGATATTTCATGAACTTAGTTTGACAATTTTTGAAAAATTAATAAAGCGATTAAAATTAGAAGAATTTTATATTGTCCCAGATTATTAAAGCTCTGGTTTCTGGCTTTAAGAGTTTTTGCAAAGGTCACAAATTATGTTTTTTTCCACTAATGATTAAGCTTGCAGTGGACAGTTTTAACTTGTTATTTTGATGGTCATGAACTATTGTGCATAGTGTTAACTGCCTCTTTATTGCTATGGTTTGTCTTTAGTTTTATGTTTTAATTTACAAAAAAATTAATCTCCAAACTTCAGTGGATTTTATATTTACTAAGAATGGCACTGAATTTTTTTCTTTCCTGCCGTATTTCTGTAAATTTTGTTTCTGCAGTGCTTTTTCCCCCCAGTATTTTATTATGAAATATTTGAAACTTATGGAAACATTTAGACAGTTCTTCAGTGAACATGTATTGACCACCTAGATTCTATAGATAGCATTTTGCCATGTTTGCTTTATCACTTAATCCATCCCACAATGCATCTGTGAGTCAGTCTTATTTTATTGATGTGTTAAAAGTTGCAGACATAAGTACATTTCACTTCTACGAGATTTATATGGTGCCAGGCGTGGTGGTGGGTGCCTGTAATCCCAACACGAGAGGTTGAGGCAGGAGGATCACCACTAGTTCAAGGCCAGTCAGGGCCGCATAGTTAAAGGCCAGCTTGAACTGCATATCAGTGTCCTACCTATTACTAGTTTAGGGCAGTTTTGTGACAAAAGAACTTTAGTTGAGATTGCATTGAATCTATAAATGAGTTGGAGAGAATTGGTATATTAATAATATTGTCTCTTCCAATTCATGAACATGATTTATTTTTACACTTACTTAGGTCTTTAATATTGCTCAGTTTAATATTTCTCATTCATTGTAGAGTTGGATATAATTTATTAAATTTAGTCCTAGATATTATGTTTATTATCTTCATATCCCAGAACCTTGCTAATGTACTTACTATAGTGGTTTTTTAGATTTCCTGGGATTTTCTGGTTAAACAGTCATTGTCCGCAAAAAGAAACATTTTTCTTTTCTGATCTTTTATACCTCTTACTATTTTTCTTTCTCTTGATAAGACCTTTAGTACAGTGCTAAATGAAAGAGGTGAAAATGGGCATCATTGCTGTGTTCTCATTATCAGTGGCACTCTGTTTTACCTTCAGATATAATACTAGCTGTAGGTTTGTCATAGCCCTTTCATTAGATTGAAGAAATTCTTTGCTCTTCCTTGTTTGCTAATGGTTTTTTGTTGTTGTTGTTTATTATCAAACTGAATCTAGTGAAACTAGTTTTTTTTTCTCCTTCATTTATTATGGAGATTAATTGGCTTTTGAATGTTAAACTGTCTTTGCATTTCTGGGGTAAATATTATTTGTCATGGTGTCTTATCCTTTTTATGTATTCTTGCATTTGGGTTTACTTTATTTTTCTGTTTTCTTATGGTGAGTTCTTAGGTATTAGTAAAGTTCTCTTCTAATGTATGCATTTAAAGCCCCATAAGTTTATTTTGCAACACTAGAGATGTCCCACAAAGTTTGATATGGTATATTTTGTTGTCATTCAGTTCATATTTAAAATTTTACTTTTAATTTTGTCTTTGACACATGATTTAGAAGTCTGTTTTATTTCTAGATATTTAGGGTTTTTCTAGTTATCTTACTAATATATTTCTGATTTAATTGCCTTATAGGAAGAGAATGTACTTTGTATGATCATATGGCTTTGATTCTTTTAAAGTTTTGTTTAGGATTTTTTTTTCTTTTGGTTAGCATATATTCTATTTTAGTTTTTTTAGGGGTCTCGGTTTGTCAGTTGTTTAGAGAATGGTGTTAATCTACTATAATTGTAGAATTATTTTCCTTTTTAACTTAATCCATTCTTGTTCTATTTTGAGTTTCTGTTAATAGGCTTATACACATTTTATAATTGTATGTCTTCCTGAAGAACTGTCCCTTTTATCATTATGAAATCAACTTATTTTTTTTTGGTACCAGGGATTGAACTCGGGTCCTTGTGCCTGCATAGCAGGCATTGAAGCCACTGAGCTAAATCCCCAGCCCTAAATCAACTTCTGTATTCTTCATTGTAGTCTTTGCTTTGAAGTTTATCTGTTATTAAAAGCAGCCATTCATACTTTCTGCTGTCTTTTTCCATTATTTTTACCTTTTCTTAAAAAATGGCATATTTAAACTGTTTCTTATAGATACCTTATAATACTATCTTAGGTTTTATATACTTTATTGCTTCTTGCTTTTATTTTTATTTTTTATTTTTTTTTCGGTACCGGGGATTGAACTCAGGACTTTGGACTTGCCAGGCAGGCGCAGTGCCACTGAGCTAAATCCCTGGCCTGCTTCTTGCTTTTTAACTGGAGTATTGAGACTACTAACATTTAATTTTTTATATGGTTGGATTTAGTTATATTATTTTCTATTTATCTTCTCTACATTTTGTTCTCTTTACTACTTTCAGTTGAATTTTTTAGCATTTCATTTAATATGTCTGTGTTTTGTGGTATTTGTTTGCTTTTTTTTTTTAATTTTTTCTTTTAAGGGATTACAGTATGCATACCTACCTTCCACAGTCTCTTTAGAGTTAATAATTGTCGCACTTCAAGTAAAATGTGAAAACCTTGCTTTCAGATAGGTACTTTAAAAAACCTATACCTACTGATTTTATGTTATAGGTACCATATGTATGACTGCTACATGCATGAAAACCACACCAGTCAATGTTACGAGGTTTCATACTTATTTTAAAGAATATAAGGGGGAAAATATGTTTCATACTTACCATTTCTGTTGTTTTCTCCTTTATTCTTAAAGATCCAGGTTTCCCCTTGTACTTTTCCTTTCAACATGAAAAAACCCTATTGAACAGATCTTCTGGAGATGACGTACATCTCTTAGTTTGCCTGTATCTGAGAATATCTTTTCAGTTTTTTTTTTCCCTAGTTCAGAAGGATATTTTTGCCGGATGTCAAGTTCTGGTTGATTCTTCTTTTTTTTCCCAGAACTTTAGAGATGTTCTGTATTCTGGCCTCTGTGATTTTTTTTTTTTTGGTACTGAGGATCGAACTCAGGACCTCGCACTTGCCATGCAGGCACTATGCCGCTGAGCTAATAAATCCCCGGTCCTGGCCCCTGTGATTTTTAGCAAGAAATCCATGGTGATTCCTAATATGTATGATGACATTTTTTCCCCCTAACTGCTATCAGGGTTTTTTTTTTTCCTTTTTATTTTTGATTTCCATCTGTTAGATTTATCTTATGTTTAGGTCTAGTTTTCTTGAAGTTTATCCTGTGCAAGATTTGCTGAGCTTCTTTAATATATGTATCTGTATCCTTTACCAAATTGGGAGCTTTTTCTGATCTTTACATCTTCAGAAATGTTTTTTTTGTGCCTCTCATCTCTTTTTTTACCCCCTTTCTCAGACCCCAGTTACATATACATATGTTAGACCTTTTGTTATAATCCCAGTTTCCTGAAGCTGTGTTCATTTATTTTTTACCCTTCTGTTCTTCAGGTGTGATACTGATTCATCTAGTTTCTGATTTTTATTTTATTTATTTATTTATTTATTTTTTTGGTACCGAGATCGAATTCAGGACCTTGTGCCTGCGAACTGGGCTGGGCTGCGAAACCACTGAGCTAAATCCTTGCCCGCCCTGAGCTGAATCCTTGGCCTGGCTGATTGTTTTCTTTATCATTTCTATTCTGTTCTTGAGCCAGTCTAGTAAAATTTCATTTACTTTTGATTTCTAAAATTACTTTTCCTTGTTTTAAGAATTTTTATTTCTCTACTGAAAAATACTTATCTTTTCATTTTTTTCAAAGGTGTTTATCTCAGGAACTCTTTTTTCAAACTTTTTTTTATGACAGGATCTCACTAGTTAAGGATGGCCTTGACCTCACTGTGCAGCCCAGACTGGCCTCAAACTCATGGCACTCCCCCTTCTCAGCCTCCAGTGCTGAGATTACAGGAGTGCACCACCTCGCCTGGCAGGAATTCTGTATTGTAGCTTTAATCTTTTATTATTTAAACACAGCCTTTAGTCATTTCAGCATCTAGGTTGCTTTGGGCTTGACACTTGTGATTAACTTTTATTTATTATTTAGCTATAAAGACCTGGTTTCTATTTGGACTTTTCAGCTGCTGTTTGCAGCTAGGGACCCTCCATTATCGTGGAGCTCATGAGTGTAGACAAGTGGGAAATTTACTCCCTTGATTCTGCTTCTCAAAATTTTGACTCTCTTTCTTACTTTTGTCTTTTTTTTTTAACTTTATAGAATCTTTTTATATACTTGTATTTTATCTGAGTGTGCTTGTTAAAAACAGGACCAGTGTGGCTATGATGCCCTAGTACAGTTGGTGCTTTTCCTTATGTTTTATATTAGATATAATCAGATCTTAAGGGCTTCTTGGAAGATTGCATTTGATATATGAATTTTGTTTATTATTCACTAATAAGAGATATTAAGGACTACTGTGTAATAGCTGGTGTGCCATGGTCTATTTAAGCTTTACAACTGCTTAGTAGTGTTATTGTTGCCGCTAAAATCATTCCTTTTGTGAGTTTAAAATATAGTACTCTCCAATTTGAGTGTGCCAAACCATTTTCCTAAACACCCTGCGTTCTGATTACAGATTGCTTTTCTTTCTCTATTTTTTTAATTGTACTGTTCTGCTATCTTTACTTTAGTCAGCTGTCTTCTGTTCTAAAAGTCATATTTGGTTCTCTGTAAATACCTGCTACAAAGAGGGCCGTGTCCTTCCTTACTACCCGTGCCTCCCTCCTTTTGACAGATTGACCTTAAAAGACCTACCTACAAAATAGGTTCTGTAACATAAGAAAATGGTATTATTGAATCATTCCCTAGGTGTGTTGTTTGGACTGGTGATGAGCGAGTCTTCTTTTATAATCCCACCACTCGTCTTTCTATGTGGGACCGACCTGATGATTTGATTGGAAGGGCAGATGTTGACAAAATTATTCAGGAGCCCCCTCATAAAAAAGGATTGGAAGACATGAAGAAACTAAGTAAGTTTTAAATTAGGAATTTATCCTCTAGTTTTAACATATTATCTTTTAATTTTGGGCAGGGGTACTGGGGAATGAACTCCGGATCTTGCACTTGCGAGGCAGGTGGTGGAACCACTGAGTTAAATCCCCAGCCCCTTTTAACATTTTGATAATGTCCAAGCTATTAAGAACATTTAATTTTTAAAAATAGACTGCTATTTTGTTTTGAATGAAGTCATATACATATAAAAAATATAAAGAATTTGGACAAAATTGTCTTTTGTAAAACGTTTTTAACTTACTGTCCTTGCCAGAATGTTTAGTTAGTCGAAGATAGCTGTGTTGGAACTTTGGCTGAAATGCTCTTCAGTAAGCCTTGCAGCACCTTTTGGGACTACCGATACATTTTTTTGCAATAATCAAAACTGTACAGAGTATATTTTGTTTGCTAAAATTTCATAAAACACAAAATGTAAAATTTTGTAAAAATATGTTTAGTCTTTTGAAATAGATAAGGCTTATTCCTGAGAATACAGTGACACTTAAATCTTAAGAGATTATTTCTAAATGTACCTTATATTCAGACAGCTTTTCAGTGTGTTGAGTACAATTATCTGTACATAATTTTTGTTGTGTATTTATTGGTAATTGCCTTTGTGTTGATATAGTTGTGTTTTTTTATTTATTTATTTATTTATTTATTTATTTATTTATTTATTTATTGGTACCGGGGATTGAACTCGGGTCCTTGCACTTGCACAGCAGGCGGCCAAACCACTGAGCTAAATCCCCGGCCCAGATATAGTTGTGTTTTTATAGAAACTCTACCTCTGTAGTGTAGAAGCTGGTCAGAAAATAATTTAGTATTTCTAATGAAACAAGTCTTAATATTTATAGTGACTGAGAAATTTTCATGGATTATATTTCTGTGGTACTGACATTTTCTGCTTATAAGTGATATCCAAATCAGTGCATCATCAGTACTTGTCTGGTACTGAAGGTAAATAAGCACCTGTTTTTTTCCCCTTCAACAATATTTGTTTTATAGTTAGGATAATATTTTATAATTGTAGTATTGAGTGAGGCTATGAAAGTATGTGATATGCTTTTGTGTTTTGAGTCTGTTTTCAAATATTTGATTTGATAATTAGATTAACATGCATCATAGCCACCATAAATCCTAAATCAGAAAAGTTATATTTGTAAAGTTAAGACTTGGGCAAGAAACATTTTTAAATGAATGGAAAATTTAGTGTAAGGAAAGAAGTGTAGAATTATTATACTTTGTTCAATGTTTTATAAGTATAAAAATAAGTAGTAAGAGGTGGATGTTTTATGTAAACAGTAATTTTTTTAAAAGAAAGAGCTGTGAAATACATGCATATGACTGTTCATAATGATATTTCAAATGTTTTTGCCAGGACACCCGACCCCGACCATGCTGTCCATTCAAAAGTGGCAGTTGTCAATGAGTGCAAGTGAGTGAAATACCTGTAAATTGCAACTTCTTTTTAATGGTATTAAAGCAAGTTTTCTGGTAGGGATCAGCAGAAAGACTCATGTTTGCGTAATTCAGTGGTTGCTAGCTTATTTTCAGACAAAGTTTTAATCAAATTTTGTCTTACAGTTAAAGATGAACAAGAATTAATGGAAGAACTTAATGAAGATGAGCCTGTTAAAGCAAAAAAACGGAAGTAAGTAATACATATAGTTTATGTAATTTCAGGTAGATTTACCTTTTAAAGTTGATTAGGTCATCAGTTTGTGATCAGAAGGGACAGGTAATATGTATGTTTTTAGGAGATGGAAGTCATTATTTGCTCTCTTACACAGTATATTAAATAGCTTTGTTTTACAGTATATATATGGTGTCCCTTCTGTTGCTAGACTTGGAGAAGATTGGATTGCTTAAATATGTACAGTGATACCTCAGTTTATTGTGAAGCCAATGACATTTTAGTAGGTTAATTCTACAGAAACTCACCAAGTCTAAATTTTATTAAGAAATGAAATTTTCACCTTGACTCCCAAAAAACACCACTTCAGAGATCTCAAAAAGTCATAGATTTCTCTGTTTTTATATATTTATCTTGTGACAACCTAATCATAAGTCTCATCATTACTACCTGGTGAGGAATGGACCTATGAGCTTAGACAGTGCTTTGAGAAAAAGAGACTGTTAGGAGTAGTAGAAGCATTAGTGTGGCAAATACTGTAAAGCTGAATTGGGCAAAATGTGAATGTTACTTATTGTGGGGGGTGGAAGGTTGGAGCGGGGTGGGCTATGGGGGGAATGGGACCATTATTTAGCAGCAAAAAGGAAAATTTGAAGATTAGGGAGTGGTTAATCATAATTTTAATCAGAAAAGGACAGATTGAATGCAGCCAAATTTATGGTTATGGTGAGGAAATAAGTATGGTAATTCCTATCAAGGGTGGTTCTTTTTAAAAATTTTTATTGGCAATAGTAAATTGATATATTATAAAGAATCACTCATAATCTATCACCTTGGCACAGCTGTTCTCCTTTTTAGAACTGACATTTTAGTTCTTGAACAGGTGTGTATTAGTTGTGATAAAACAATTTTGTATTCTTTCAGTAAAATTTTAGAATAAAACATTTGTTTTGTTAATATAAATGACTGTATTCATTCTGTTTATTTACCATAATTTTGGATGTTTCTATGATGATAAACTTTTAGGTTGTTTTTAATTGTTTGTTCTTATAGACAACTCTGTAAGGTTTTTAACTGCTTTTATCAGGAGAATGTCAAAGAAGTCCTTTATGTGGATTGCCCGAGCTTCTCTATTTAGGTACAAAGCTAAAAGCCTATTTTTCCTGGCTTAGTTTTTCTTTTATTTCTTTTATTGAGATAGATAGTGATAGTTTGTATTGTGACATTTTCATTTAATATAATTCTATAAAGGTTATTTGTTTTTATTTTTATATTTCTTGGATATCTTTTAACTCTTTAACTATGTAAATACTTCTTAAATAAATTATTTAAAGAGGGTATATTGTTTGGCAAATTGCTTTTACCTGTTTGTTTTGTGCATATCTTAGGTCACAGACTATCTCGTAAGTTCCTGCAGGTCACCGACTGTTTCTTCTGTTTCTTTTGACTCATTCCCTAAGTTGCTATTACCTCTCATATTTATGGGTTAGCCTTGGTTCTGTTTAAATCTCCTGGGCTACCTGTAGTTCCCTATATTGCTTTTCCAGTACATTTGTGTAGGGAATACATTCTTTCTTAATAATGTGTATTTAGTGGATCATACTTAAGGAAGATCTGTTCAAATACACCTGAATATCACTGAATTGCTGTTTTGGATTATTTACATAAATAATAGGCCATTTTCATAGTTGCATATGTTTTGAGAGGTGACTTGATTTCATATTGACAATGTCACTTGAGTACCACACAAGCAACGGGCCTGTCTTAGCCTTGAGTGCATTTTTGGAGAAACAAGAAGTAGTTTAGTCATTGATGAACAGTTCTAATTCCTACTACTACTACCTAACTACTCCTGGGCCCATGTTGCTCTCTGGGACCTGTCCTTCAACTTAAATCTCAACTTATCACCCACAAAGTGAGTAATAAAAATGTCAGGTAGGTAAGGTGTATATCTCACATGTCCACTTGACCAAGTTTGCAGATATTTTAATTTTATTTTCAAAATGTTTGCGATTACTAAGCATTAATAACACCACTTTTTATTAGATTTAAAAAATATTTTATAAAAAATATTTTATAAAATTATGAAGCATTTTGGAAAATTCATTTTTTCCTATATCATTTCAAGAACAATTATATTTTGTGCTGTTTGGGTCTAATACATAGTTATTACACGCAGTGCTAGATAAGCTTTTTTCCTTTTTTTGTAAAATTGTTTACTTCATGTATCAATTAGTATTAGCAAGAGAGCATATTAAAGGTGTATTTATTTTTTCCTAACAGTGTAGCCATTATAACATCATTAGAAACTCATTGTAATTTTATTATTATTAGAATGAAAGTTATGTATCCCTTTTGAAACCCTCAGTATAATTTCTTTTTGCCAAAAATATGCTGCTCAGTAGTGAGTCTTGAAAATTCCTTAGATTTTAAGATTTTAGTGAGATTCGTTGTTACAATTTTGTCAGCTGATGCCTTATATTTTATTTTTTATAGGAGAGATGATAATAAAGACATTGATTCAGAGAAAGAAGCTGCAATGGAAGCTGAAATTAAAGCTGCCCGAGAAAGGGCCATTGTCCCTCTGGAGGCCCGAATGAAGCAGTTCAAGGACATGCTGCTAGAGAGAGGGGTCAGAAAACAATCTTTGGGGGAGATATTTCTGTTTTGTATAAGTAATATAAATATGTCTTGCTAAAAGGTCAAATCTAAGGTTAGTGCTCATGTTGTGGGGGGGTAAGGGAACCCTATCAAATTACTGTACGTTTTTTGAAACAACCTTTTCCTTGGCTAATCAGATCATGTTTAACTAAATGCCATTTTACTATTCTTTTAAGTACAAATAACATTTAACATTTGTTGGGTCATATAATTTTGGTGAGTAGTATACATGAGTATTAACATTACAGAATGGCGGACTACTTCGGATAGGTAAGGTATATACAATTCCTTTAATATCTTGAATGGCTGTTGATTAAAGGAGAACTTATACTTTATGATAATATTAGAAGCTATTAAAAGAATTTTGACCTTTGGGTTATATTCACACATTCATTTGAATAAGTAAAATTGTTCAATTTTAAATTACAGCATTGTTCACAAGAGTGGAGCTAGTGTGGGAAATCAAAATGCAGATCTTCAAGGCTTTTTTTGATGCAGTGATTTTTTAAATGTCACACAGTAGTGGTTATTTTAATGAGTAATTGTGTGTGTCATTCCTATATAATATAGAAATGTTCAGAGCCAATTTGCTATTGCTAGCCTCCCACTGTTTGTCATTTATTAGTGATGGAAACTTCAGTATGGTTTTTATGTCTCCTTTATAAACAGATGTCCTGTAGATTTCAAGCAAAATTATGACCTTTATGATTTTAGACCAAACTTAATTTTGAGGCAATACTTTTTTGTTATTTTAAAGGTGTCTGCTTTTTCCACATGGGAGAAGGAGTTGCACAAGATAGTTTTTGATCCTCGGTACTTACTTCTTAATCCTAAAGAAAGAAAACAGGTAAAAGGAAAAACAACGTTGTAAGAAATGTAAAATTTATATTCCTTGATTGCATGGTTGTTAGGGAATAAAGTGCCGTTCTTTTCTTTTTTCTTCCTGAATAGATTACTTGCATCTTAGTACATAATCATCTATGGGTCTGTGTGTAGATTTTGCCTCAGAAATATTTTGGCCCTTATATTCATGGCTTTTTAAATTACTTTTATTAATTTATTGCAGTACTAGGGGCTGAACCCAGGGCCTTCACACTGAGCTACACCCTAATGCCCCCTGTATTTAGATTTTTAAAAAATTTATTTTGAGAAGGGACTTAGTAAATTGTGTGGTCTGGGCTCAAACTCAAAATCCTCTTACCTCAGCCTCTTGGAGTGCTGAAATTACAAACGTGTGCCACCATATCCCGCTGTTCATGGCTGTTTTCATGTGAACATTTTGTGTTTATGTCTCATACACAGTAAGGTTATGTGTAAGGTGATTTGAAAATCTATTTCAAGTGCATTTATTTGCTTTGTATTTGGCAAATGATGCAGATTTAGAGTAGAAAAATAGCAAAATGCAGATGAGTAAAGAGGAAAAAAAAAAATCTATAATCCTACCCAAAAATAAGACCACCATTGAGTGCTTGGTTATAATCTTTTGGACTAGTACAAGATGTATATATAGATGCAGTATGTGTACATGTTATAGATAGATGATGCGCAGACATATTTATGTCTCGTGACACGTACGTAAAGTCCACATCTAGGTATCATTTGTTAAACTGGTTTCATTATAACCTTAGAGAAGTGGCCACTGCAGTCTGCTGAAATACAGTTGCATGAAGTGGTTTCCATGGTAACTCAGCAACATGTGTCACCTCACGGTGATGACTTCTTTCTCTAAACCATTGTACACAACCAACTTATAAATTACTGAATTACCTAAACCACCCAGACACTGATCTCTGTAAAATGGTGAGTATTTGAGCCACTGGGTATAGTGCTATTGAGCTGTAAAATTTCTTTTGTTAACATTAGTGTTCATCTTCAATATTTGTAACCTAATGATGCGAATAATTCTCCACATAGTCTGTGCCATTTTGCATGTAGACTTAATCATGGACTTTAATGTAGAGAGAAAACTTACTGTTTTCTAGACATGTGTTTAAATAGTTGTAATGGACAAGCATGGCTTTTCAGATTTGCATTTGAAGTGTTGTAGCTGTTTTTTCTTTTCAACTATTTATGTATGATCATTTCATTCTAATATCTCAGTTGATGGCTCTATCAAAAGTCAGCCTTGATTCTTTACTCTCACTCCGTTATATTAGCAAATCTACTTATAAAACATTTTCTACATCTAATCTTTCATTCATCATTTCCCTCACTTACACCCTAATCTAAGACACTGTCATCATCTGTGTAGCCCATAACTGATCTTTTCCCAAAACTCCCTCCCTCCATCCTTCCTCTCTCCTCCCTTCTCCTCCCCTTCCCTTTCTTCTCTGTAGTTGTGTTTTTCTTTTTCCACAGATCAGCCAAACTAGTTTTAAAGTTTGAGGTTAAATTAAGTCAGTGTTCCCTTGCCTAAAACTGTTTAGTGCTTCCCATTTTATTTAGGACATTGATGGTGAACCTTTTAGAAGTTTAAATGATACAAGCAGCCCACTGTGGCACATGTGCCATAAGTTTGCCACCACTGATTTAGGATAAAATTGAAGCGTTTCTTGTGTATAACATTTTACATATAGTCATTCCTGTATACCCATTGAAGCTCTTTTCTTTTTTTTATTGTTTGTTTATTTTTTGAGACAAGGTCTCAACATGTAGTTCAGTCTGGCCTTGAACTTACTACGTAGCCTAGGCTGGCCTTTAATTTGCAGTGCTCCTCCTGCATCAGCCTCCCAAGCACTGGGATTACAAGTGCGTACCACATTGCCTGATTTGAAGCTCTTTTGTTATTTGTTCATTGTAGCCACACTGGCCATGATATTCCATGAATAAGCTCGGCATGTTCTGGTATTTGTTATTCCCTTTGTCTGGAATATTATTGCTTGAGGCGTTGGCATAGCCAGCTCCCTCATTTCATTCAGGTACTTTTCAAAGTGTTTTTTAATCAATCTACATGAATATTATCTCTGCCTTCTCTATTTTCTGCATAGCACCCATAGTTCTGATTATGGAAAATTACATTGGTTATTTTATGTCTCTTCTTACCACATAAATTGTATTAGTGCAGGAGCTTTGCCTTGTTGTCGCTCTGTGTTTGTATTGTCTGGACCAGTGCCTAATCTAAATCCCCTGGAAGACTTACTTTTACTGAAACTTTGTGATTTACTCTTCATGGCACTGAGTGTTATCATTTCTGTTTGAGTGAAATTATAATATTTTGAGAATTAAAGTTCTTTCCCAGTTTTTGGAGCATTCTGAAGCTGCCGGTAATTATCATCTTAATAGAATTATGCTTAAAAAGAGAAAAGTTTTAGTAGTCTGTCTGAAACAAAAACTCTGTGAAGTTTTTACACCTTTTACTTAGAATTCTTTCTCAAAACCATTGGGGTAAGAACTGAGAGGAAAGGGAAGTTAACTTTTGCATTAAATTATATGTATTTATTATTTGCAGAGAGAAATTGATTAGGAGAAACCAGAAAGGTGCCAAGTTAGACATTTGCACTCTGTAACTTCATAATCTGAAATTTGTGCTTTGCTTTTATTTTTTTTTTTTTAATTATTTTTTTTTTTGGTACCAGGGATCGAACTCGGGTCCTTGAGCTTGCAAGACAAGGACGGAACCACTGAGCTAAATCCCTGGCCCTGTGCTTTGCTTTTAAGAAACAAAGAATTTCATTGGAAATAACTTTAAAATTACATCTCTTTCAGTTCTTTTTCTAATTGTAGATTTATATGTAGTTTACATCATTTTTTAAAAATACATACTTTCTCTTTAATTTTGATTAGTCCATGTTTGCACTACATGATTACATTCATCCTGGGGAGTTGGTTCCTGTACATAGCATATCTTAATTCTTTTTACTTTTCCCCTTTTCTCTCCCCTCTCAAGATGTATTTTATATAATTGTAACCATAAATTTTAACATAATATTTTTCTTGAATCTTGTTTTGAATAAAAGGTCACTTAAGGGATTAAGAAATGTTTTTATTTGTTTTGTCATAATAAACTTAAATGAGTAACATTTTTCAGAGAGCCACACTTTCATATAGAATTTTAGGTACTGTTACAGATAGTAGTTAGGGTAACACCTTAAAATAAGTTGTCTCATCTTATTTCAAAGTAAACGTTTTAATATACTGTGTGCTGTTGAGACCTTTTTAATGTTGACTGTTATACTAAGGTGACATTACCAACATAAATCAGACTTTACTAGCGTGACTCAAGATTGTCAATCTAGGCCACTGCTGAATCAGTGTCAAATTATAAATTGAATTTTATGGACATGAAAATTAAATAGTAGAGACTTATATTTTTAGTGAACTTTTATTTATTTTTTAAAAAATCTTTTGTTTGTTTTGCTTTTTGGTACCAGGAATTGAAATTGGGTCCTTGCGCTTGTGAGGCAGGTGGCAGAACCACTGAGTTAAATCCCCGGCCCTAAACTTTTTATTTTGAAGAAAAACCCATGTACAGAAAAGCCTGAAAATCATAAGGAAATTGAGAAAATAATTACTTTAAACTGCTTCAGGAAAATGCAGTGAAGTGTTTTGGGATGCATGACAAATAATTAGAAGAATCATGGGAGCATAACAAAACTCCTAACTTTCTATGAGATCTCATCTCAAAGGTGATTCCTGAGCATTGGCCTGGGCTATCCCAGAAGAAGGGACATGAAATTTTACCACCTCGATAGAAAGTTAATAAAAATTCCCTTAGACTTTATATGTTATGTAATACTTTTATAAGAAAGTATTATAGGAAAAAGGAGTTAGAGACAACTCTGTTCCTCCCTCTCTTCAGCATGTATAACTAACTTTGATATGATTGATAGCAATGCTGTATTTATAGGGTATCTGCTATAGAATGATTAAGGCTGATCTGTGAGAATCTCCTGGAGCCAGTATGTTTTGGGCTGCTCAGATTCCCAATAAGAACTTCTATTCTCCTGGGTAGGAAGAAAAAGGTCTTGCTGCTTTGGTTATGAGAGAATGTTCTCAGACTGGCATATCTTATTCCTAATTCATGTTCACCTTATCTGGCAATACTTTGTTTTACCTTTTAGAGCAGAAATTAGCAAATTTTTAATAGAAAGGGTCAGATAACTAATATTTTAGAGGGCCGTATTATGTCTGCTGTATAATTGCTATTTTAGTGTGAACATAGCCATAGACAACATGTAAAGGAATGAACATGGTTGTATTCAAATAAACCTTCATTTATGGAACCTAAAATTAAAATTTTATTTGATTTTCATGTGTCCAGCCCATTTAAACTGTAAATACTGTTCTTGACTGTACAAGAGTAATCTTCAGGACTTGGTTTGCCAACCCTTTGCTCTGGAGAACAACTGCTTACCTTTTATTAGGACTGAAGAGTGCCAGTATATGGAAACTTTAAAAAGTTGGTGAGGACATCTAGCAGTTTAACTGCTTCCTAAACAGCCTTTCATCAAGTATTATTGTAGCTTTACCATATCCTCATTTTTTGTGTTTGTGGTATCAATTCCTGAACTATGTGAGGGTTTTTGTAGCCACAGATAGATAGGTAGGTTATGTCTTTGTTTTCTTGACTGCAGGATTCTATTCAGCTCTCTCCTGTCCATTTCATCCTTTCCACATCTGTTTGCTTTGCAGCTTCCCAGGTGGCTCTTTCTGTCATTTCCCTGCCCATGTTGGTTTATGACTACTTCAAAATAAAACCGTCTTTCATTTTGTTAAGTATTTGAAGAAAACAAGAACTAGATGTTCAGTTCATCATTTTGAGTGTACATTATTAAATGGAGGAAGTATTATAGAATAGATACAAAGCTTGATTACATTTTGGTGAAAATAATTGCCTTAACCAGTGAAGTAAAATTATTCTGTAGATTCCATACTGTTACATTTTTTTCCCTACAGGGAATTTAGGATGACTGTGATTTCTCTTAAACATTTGTAAGTTCTTTTAATTAGTTATAATATGTATTTATTTTATAATTAAGGGCAAATTGCAGATTAAGGAGGCTTTTAATTATTTTTCTTTTATTCTGGAAGCCTAAGCAGAGAGATGTATGCTTGTGTAATACTTCATTGAAGCTTTAAAGTAAGACTTACTAAATCTTCTTTTAATTATCTATACTTAATATATTTTTTCTATTACAGCTTGGACAGACTTTTTGGTAGTTAAGTTACATATATGAAATATTGACTTGTTAAATTGGTATATTTTGCAATAGGTGTTTGATCAGTATGTAAAGACCAGGGCAGAGGAAGAACGCAGGGAAAAGAAAAACAAAATAATGCAAGCCAAGGAAGATTTCAAAAAAATGATGGAAGAAGCAAAGTTTAATCCAAGGTAAGTGGTTTAATATTTTAAAAAATCAAAAGTATGCCGGGCATGGTGGTGCATGCCTGTAATCCCAGCACTCCAGAGGGTGAGGCAGGAGGATCACTGTAAGTTCGAGACCAGCCTAGGCTACGTGGTGAGTTCAAGGCCAGTCTGAACTACATAGTGAGACCCAGTCTCAAAAAAAAAAGTCTAAAGTATGTGTATATTTTCTCCAAAGATCTCTTCCCCCACCCCCATTTGTGTGTCTGTGTGTATTGATGTCTTGTGGATTTCTGAATATTTGAACATGAAAACTCCTTACTTGATTATTAGTTTTTTCCTTTCTAATCTTTTTGTAAAATGTTTCCTTTTAAAGAAACCCTCAGGCACCCTAAGAAGGGTACTTCTGAATTAAATGTTTCCTGGTGGGGAATAAGTTCTTCTCTAGAAACTCATTAATGATGTAACATATATCCCTGTCTTCGTAAAGTTTTATGCTGATAAGAACCATTATCTTGATCAAATTGAGGTGGTGAAGGACCTTTCATTTGAAGTTTTCTAAACATCTAGATTGTGATCTCATTGCTCATTTTCAGTTAAGTTGTTAATATGTATTGAATACATGTAATGGCATGAAGAAAGTGAGACATTTTAAATGTGTGTGTCTAGCATTATAATAGCAACAAGTATTGAGTTTTATATGCTTATGTATTTTTAAATGCACTCAGATATGTCATTGAATCTCAGAACAGTCGGTATGATGTAGGTATTCATTATCCTATTTTACACATAAGGAAAGTAAGATAATCATACTACGAATAGGGAGAATTACTATTTATGGCTTAGTTGTGATAGGTAGTGGTATTACGTTGCTGTGAATACCTCAGTACGTGGAATTGGTTTTTCCTATTTTGCCCAGGCTGGCCTTGAATTCCTGAGTTCAGGCAATCCTTCTATCTCAACCTCCCAAGTGCTGGGACTTACAGAAGTGGGCTGCCAACTTTTATGAATTCCTATCCATTCACCCACCCATCCATCCATCTTTGTCTCTCTCTCTCTCTCTCTCTCTCTCTCTCTCTCTCTCTCTTTCTCTCTCTTTCGATAGATTGCAGTATTGGGGGTCATACCTAGGGCCTTGTGCATACTAGACTAGTGCTCTACTACTGAACTACATCCCTAGCTCCATAGAGAATTCCTAAAACTGTAGGGTAGAACTATGGAGTCTCTGGGTTAAATGGTACTTTTAATAAAATCAGCTTATTTAGATGGAGGTAGGGAAGAGTGATGGCATCTTAGTGACTTTTTCTCGTTGCTGAGACGAAATACCCAACACCCAAAGTTAAAGGAGGAAAGGTTTATTTGGCTTACTGTTTGTAGAAGTTTCAATCCATGATTAGCTGGCTCCAAGGAAGAGGGGCATCACAGAGAAGAAAGAGTTCATGGTGGGCAGAGAGCAGCAAAGCAGTGGAGTAGCAAGTGACAAGCAATGACACCAGCCCTCTTTGTCCTTTATATTTTATCCAGGCTACTGGACCTTAGGGCAGGTAGCACTCACACTCAGGGTGGGGCACACTTACTCCTACCAAGAACAATGACAAACCAATCAGTGCACTCACTTAGTAATCTCACACCCTTGATCCCAGCATCACACACTCTAGATTGAGCCATCTTTGAAAAGCCCCACCTTGACTGCATGAGGCTTTGGGGGTGTGGGGGTGGGGGGACAACACACATCTAGACACAAGCTGTAACAGATGGTGTTTGAGATAGTATATTTAGTATTATAATGAAATATTACAAGAGCCTAAAAAAGAGAAACTTAAGGTATTCATTGCTAAGAAGAATGTAACATTCATCAGGGGATAATAGAATTTCAGACTCTTCAGGTGATCTTGGGCTTTTTCCTACAAAGTTGGAAGAGTGAATTCATGGGTCACTGTAGTTGAGACTGAGCTGTAAAAGACCTTTTAAGGGAAGTTGAGGAAATTTGAATATGGATATTATATATTAAAGGACTATTAATAAATTTTCTTGAGTTACTGTAGTTTTGACAGAAAAAGGCTTTACTTAGTAGTTGCATGCTAAAGTATTTCTAGATGAATGCTTATGTTGTCTGTAGCTCATTTTCAAGTTAGTGAAATACATTTATTAAAACTTCTTGAGCTGGTGATTTAGCTCAGTGGTTTCGCCGCCTGCTGCGCAAGCACAAGGACCCAAGTTCAATCCCTGGTACCAAAAAAAACCTTCTTATGGGTCTGGGAATAACTGAAATTCCAAAGAAGTTTCCCTTCTGTAGATCTAAGTCCTGTATCATGTACTCTACTGTGGTATTCTTTTTGGGCAGATAAAATTGAAGTGGTCTCTGGTCCACGTTGCTTCAGAAAGTAAAGTCAGCAAGCAGCTACATTGGTACATTGAGCTCTAGCATGTAGATTAGGACCATTTTTAGTACAGAGAATTAAGTACAATGAAGAACTTAAAGGTGACAAAATACTATCCAGTGAACTAATTTTCTTATTAAATTGGGAAGAGACCACTACCACAAAACTCCTTGGTAGAGCTAGTAAATATAACAGTGGGGTTTGTTCCAAGGGGAAACAGGATTGGTGAGAATTACCTAACTGTGCCTGTCTCTTCTGTGTCATTTTCTTTTTAATGTAAATTTCAAGCATATCTGCATTCAAGCATATCAAGCATTAAAAAAGTTACCCAATATATATTAAAACATAATGCTTTGTATTCATGGACAGGCTTCCATCTTCATTAGCCCCTATAGGCCTCATCTTTTTACTTAGCCTAGTTGGAGTTTGCTGAGATTTTGGGATCTATATTGGTATATTTTATCAAATTTGTGAAGTTTTTGGTTAGTTTTTTTTTTTTTTTTGCCTTCATTTACTACATGTGATTGATATTTAACACATTTATATTTAATACATATTAAAGCACTTGATGCTATCTTACAAGTCCCCCCATCTTTTTTTTGTTTCTTCTTTTGATTGGATAATTTTTATTGATGTAACTACATGTAAATGACTCTATCCTACTGTGTCTACTCTCATTAAACCTATCCAGTTAAGTTTTCTAACCTAATGCAGTTAATGTTCTTTTTTATATTTTCCATATATTTGTTGAAACTTACTATTTATTCATTCACTAAAGCACATGTTTTTAATCATTTTACCCTATTTTTCCTTAATTCTCTCAATGTGCTTGTAGTAGTTGTTTAAAAATAATTGTTGCTGTGTCTGGCAGTGTATGCCTATAATCCCAGCTCTCTGGAGGCTGAAGCAGGAGGATTGCTTTGAGTTCAAGGCCAGCCTAGGATACATAGTGAGTTCAAGGCTAGTCAGAACTACAAAGTGAGACCTTGTCTCAAAAAGCAAACAAAAAATTGACTACTTAGGATAACATCTTGACATCTCTGATTCAGTTTCTATTGAAATATAAAAAATAGTTTTCCATGAGTTACATGTTTCTTTAAAAAGTTTTTAACATTATGGATAACTAAGACTCTAGAATCTATTATCTTTCACTGATGAATGGGGGTTTTCATTTCAGCAGGCAGTTACTGGCTGCCCCCTCAATTTTAGACTTTATTTTTTAAGGGAAAGCAGAATGTTTTTCTCTGCTTCCCAACTATCTGCTCTGTTGATACTACCAGCAGAATTGAGTCTCCATTACTTTTTTCTTTTCTTTTCTTTTCTTTTTTTTTTGGTACCAGGGATTGAACTTGGGACCTTGCGCTTGCAAGGCGAGCTACAGCACCACTGAGCTAAATCCCTGGCCCTTCATTACTTTGTTCTCTCAACCCTGTCACAGCATGGTATAGGGAAGGCCCATTGCCTGTTCTTGGCCTCATCTGTGACTTTTTGGGAATCACTGTAGGCTGGATTCTTCTGGGGCACCCTCTCTTCATAGTTTTTTCTTCTTGTAGTACCCAGACTCTGATCTTTGCCTCCTACAGTTTTGGGACCACTGTGTTCTGCTTGCACTCAAGCTCTTTGTACCTGGGGAAATTTTCTGAAGGTTATTAACTTACCTTTTTTCTGGCATCTCAGTCTTACTGTGTATGTTATTAACTGCCTCATGTATTTTGTTCATAACTCTTAACACCCCTACCCTGCACCGGCTTTTTGATTTTGAGACAGGGTCTCACTGTGTAGTTCAGGCTGGCCTTGAACTCACTATGTATCCTAGGCCGGCCTTGAACTCAACTTGTGGTGAACTTCCTGCCTCAGCCTCCCAAAAGCTGTGATTATTAGATGTGTGTGACCACACCTGGTTTCTCTTGCCTTTATGAATGAATGAATGAATGAATGAGTGAATATCCCTCTAGTTCCAGGCTGATGGCATATCAATCACTAACCTCATTTTGATTCTTAAGCGTTTTTTACTCCTTTCTGTGACTCATTATTCACTGTTTAGGCAGATTTTGGGACTAGATATCAGGCATATATTTGTGCTAGGAAAATGGTATCTTCTGTTACACTTTTTTATAAGCAAAAAATAGCCCATCCAAAGTTAGCTTATCTGTCATTTTGTTACAGAGTTACTTTTAGTGAATTTGCAGCCAAACATGCTAAAGATTCAAGGTTTAAAGCAATTGAAAAGATGAAAGATCGAGAAGCATTGTTTAATGAATTTGTGGCTGCCGCAAGGAAGAAAGAGAAAGAAGATTCGAAGACCAGAGGTGAGAAGGTAAGATGGTTTCAGTTCCAGTGGTGTGATTGATGGGAGGGTGAATGGGAAAGAACTAATCTGGTGCTGTATTTCTAATTTTATTCATGGGCATAAATAGTTAGGTCTGTGTTTTCTGTTCTTTTAAATTAACTTTTATAATAGTTTATATGTGTGTATTCTGTTACTGTGTCCATAATGCTTATTTTAATAATTTCACTAGACTATATAGATTGCTTTAAATTTTATTAACACCCAGGAGTCTGGTAAGCCCAGAACTGGTTTTTTAGGACTGCGATTTCAGTGGTACTTGCTAAGTGGCTGGTAAGATTTCAAGATTCTTTATAGGTGGTAATATTTGAATTTCAAAGAACTTCTTCATCTTTTTTACCCTGTAAAAAATAGCATTTTAGTGACTTTCTAATCTTTTAGTAAACATGTCTTACATATTAATTATTGCTTATCAGAATTAAAGGTTAGCTATGAAAGATTAATGGGCTCCAAATGTCATTTCATAGTAGTGTGAGGATTAAAGAGGAGCTCACCACTGGGGGGCAGACTGGGAAGAAGATGGCACAGTGGTGCGGAGCCACCCAGACATGCTGCGCTCTCGCAGTGTCCCGGAGCGCTGTGCGGATGGGGAGAGGACCTCTGCAGCCTAATCGTTCTTAGCATTTAAAATTGCTGCTTATTTCAGAAAGCTAGAGTAGTACAAATTCTATTAAGAAATGTTAGAGAATTAATACTAATTTTATTGGGAAAAAGCCTCTTTCATTAAAATAGTGACAGTATTAGGTAAAACAACTTTTGGCAGAAATGATCTGAAACTTCTTGATTATCTGATTTATTGGGCTTTAAAGTAAATCTTTCCAGAATTATTTTACTGTTAACTTTTTTAAAAAAAGGGATTATACTTCTTAGGAAATGAGTAAAGTCAAATTCTTCATAAATATTTTATTTGTTAAATTGGAGTCATGTTAATAAATTGTTACTTTTAGAATAACCTACCTGATTAAAGAAGACTAAGTAAATAACATGTTTGATAATGTATGATTGCTTTTATACTGATTAATATATTTCTCTTTGCATTTGTAGCTAATTTTATAAACACATTTTTTGTTAACTTAAGTATTTTATAACAAGTAGATGTTATAGTTTTATGCTGTGCAGCTTTTCAGTTTGTTCATTAGAGAGCTGTCAGTGACATACAGAGTATTACGGGATTCCCTGGTGAGGAGAGAGCAGATGTCTGTGGTGGCTTTAGCCTCATGCAGTTCTGGTACTTACATTCTTTTAGTCTTTTGTTCCTTATGAAGTGACGATAATCGTGCCCAGAATGTATGTGTTAATCTTAAAGAAGATACTGAATAGATATGACATCTAAATAAGTCTAACATACTCAGCTTTATTTTCTTTTGATTATAAAATTTTAATTCTCTAAATTGTAGGTTTGGCTTTATACTGGTACTAAATAAAAAATAATGAGGCAGGACATTGCTAAAAGGGAGCTTTTTCAGACAGTTTAAAGAATGCAAAATGACTTACTAGTCCATCAAAGAAGTCTTCAAAATAAGGGTTTTCAAGTATAGTAGATTTATATTCACATTCTGAGAAGTATTTGGTTAATGAAATTTTGTTGCCTCTTTTATGACTTCCATTGTGTTATTTATATTCTTATGAAGTATATTGTTTGTGCTATTTTAAAAAAATCACATTGTAACTGTATAAGATCAGTACCAGTAGCATAAAGTACTGGAATTAATAGCTGAATTGTACAGGTTGTAAGATAATCGCTTGCTGAGTCAAAACCAGTGAAGAACATTTCTTCTGATGAAATCTTTTTCTAAGTAACATTTTGTAGTTAAAGGTACAATCATTCTGGTTGTAGTTTTTACCAGTCGTTTTTCATTTTATTAAAAAATGCCCTTAAAAGTTTTTTCTCTCTTGACTTACATTGTCAAATCAGTTACTCTCAAAATTTATTGTTCTTTATTATTGTAACTAATTTTTGTAAAATTATGGTTAAACTACTTTACCTTTTGAAACAACACATTTGAAGTTGTACATAATGGAGTTGATCCTGTGTTGTGAAGCTGTTGTCCTGTTATGAAGCTCTCTCTTAAACTGCCTGTTGAATATTTTTGTAGGGAAGAAAACAGGGACTTGAGCCTAGTGGTAAATCACTTTTTTGACATTTATGCAACTGTCAAATAATTCTCATACAGGTAAGAGCCTCAGGAAGCCATTTATAGCCTGTTGTGGTGATAGCCACAATGAAAGGCAGTTAAAATTTAACTTATTATAGTTCATTTGCTTACACATCACACATTCTAAAGCTACTATATGATAACCCTTACTTTATAGGCTTTATGTCTAATATTTGAAGATTGTTCTTAGTTATTATAAATTCCTATGGCTTAGAAAAACCGCAAGTTGCATTATTTTATTTAATATATATTTTGTCTTTTACCAAAAGCACCCAGGAATTTAGTGTTCGTTTTAGATATAAAGTAGGTAAGATGAGAAATTGTTATATCACTACATTGAGTGGTTTCTTAATAACTGTCTTTTTTTGGTTTGTTGTTTTGAGACAGGGTCTCCCTGTGTAGTCCAGGCTGGCCTTGAACTCACTGTGTAGCCCAGGATAGCCTTGAATTTGTGGTGATCCTCCTGCTTCATCCTCCCAAGGGCTGGGATCATAGGCATGTGTTACCATGCCTGAGTTAATAACTGTCTTTTTGAATTTTTTCATTAGTCTAAACGAAGTTAAGAGCCAAGTTCAGTTCTAGAGAAATCCATAGCCGATTAGCTCTTTAAAAGTGTTTCTGATGCAGAAATTGTTTCTTGTCACCTTACAAATATTTTTTTTTCCAAAAGTGCATGAGCCTCCCTTTTAATAAATCCTCTAATATGAAAAATGAGGTTGTGAGAGAAATTGATAGTGTGGGAATGAATAGCCAGAAGAAATAATTCATTTATTTTTGTGCCTACACATTTTCTATTCTGACTCAGTTTCTAATTTCTTATTCCCTTGGTCAAGCAGGAAGACAGAATATTTAATATTGTGGTGGGAGAGGTTCTCTTGACATCAGCAGAATCCTTTGTTAAAAAAACTTTAGCTATCTTGAATGTCTTCTGTGGCAGGAGTACAGAGTAATTCAAATGAGATTAAATTTAAAAACAATTAGGTCCTCCATGGTTCATCTTGATGTTAAAGCATTTCACTGTCAGTTCGTGAAGTCTGAGTCTTGGTGAAAAATAAATGCAGCTCAGTGCAAATTCATATTCCCTATGAATATGTGGCAGTAAGATCAAAACTTAACCCCAAAAAGTTTTTTCTGTATAGTTTTTCTTTGTAAAATATTGAATTTGACATACTTGAAATGGGACCCAAATTCTGGGGTTTTTTTTTCCAATAAAGGAGTAAATCCATTTTTTTAACCAATATTTATTCTACTCTAAATGAATGTATTTTGAAAATTAATTGTTCTTATTTAAAGTAAGTACACTTTTTTTCTAGTTGTAAATATTTAGAGATGAGGAATTTCTCGTGGTACCTCATTCTCCCCTATCCATTACCTGTTTTAAATATAGATCAAATCGGATTTCTTTGAGCTGTTGTCTAATCATCACTTGGACAGTCAGTCTCGATGGAGCAAAGTAAAAGACAAAGTAGAAAGTGATCCACGTTACAAAGCAGTGGACAGTTCATCGATGAGAGAAGATCTTTTTAAACAGTACATTGAAAAAATAGCCAAGGTAACCATTATGTTTACTTGTTCTGTTACTGAATCATGAAATTGTTAACTTCAGTTTGTGGAGTTTGGAATTTTTCTTGTCAGTATTCTTAATGTATAATTCTAGTAGTTGATTTGGAGATGAGGTAGTGTTTAGATATATGTATTCTTGGTACAAACTAGGTTTGAAATGCTTGATTTGACCAGCTACTTATTTGTGAAAACATATTTTGATGGAGGTAGTAAGAAGTGTAATGTAATTTTACTTTTACAGAACTTAGATTCAGAAAAAGAAAAGGAGCTTGAAAGGCAAGCCCGCATCGAGGCAAGCCTTCGAGAACGGGAAAGGGAAGTTCAAAAAGCTCGTTCTGAACAAACGAAAGAAATAGATCGAGAGAGAGAGCAACACAAAAGAGAAGAGGCTATCCAGAATTTCAAGGCTCTTCTGTCTGACATGGTATAATATAATCTTTTTTTTTTTTTTTGGTCCTCTAAGGTACTATAAGCAATCAATGATATTACCTTATTATGAACATTTTAATGTTTTTTAAACTGACTAGGAGAGATAATTTAAAGTTGTTTGACAGCATTTAAAAATTGGATACTTGGTTTTAGCTTTGTTAGGACAGTCCTAGAATTAGGTGTTTTGCGTATATGAAATTTACAGTCTGTTAGCCTCAGAACTTTTTTATTCTTGATGAAAGTCATCTTAATCAGTTACATACTTAGCTGCCATAGTAATAAAGTGTGCTGAACATAATCGGACTTTTTTCCTTGATGATTTAGGGTCATCATTGTGATGATCACTTATTGTACAGATAGATGGTATGAGATGTAGGACTGGAAGTGTATTGAGCCCAGGAGATAGCCTAAAACTTTCTTGAAAATCTTTCTGCCTCACCCCTCAAGGTTGTTGAGGTATGTAGGGTTTTCTGTCCCTACATTGAATGCCTCTAGACTGCTATGCTGTACTACTTGTTACATTTTTGACCTTTGTCATCATGTTCCCTACACCGTTTCTTTCTCTCATTCAGTAGCACTCTTCTATTATGTTGCTTCTTTCTCCTTTGCTTCTGTTCATTTTTTCAGATTCTGGAAAGTTCTAGTAGTTTTGAAATTGCTCTCCTGGCTCCTAACATTCCCCCAAATTTGTCTGATCTTGTCATTCTTCTGATTACTTCCAGGAAATGAAGGTTCTCCATACCCAAACCAGTTGCCTGTAGGTCACATTCTACTTTTTAGCATAATATTTAAGACCATCCTCCTTTTACTCTTCTACCTTCATATTACCTTACCATCTTGCTTTCCTCACCTGCTCCTTAAGCTTCAGCCTTGCTGAACTTATCTCTGATGACCTGCACCATTCTACCATTGTTTAATGGCAATTCCTCTGTATAGAATGCTTTGAAATTGTTCCCATCGCAGTGCACATTTTCTTTTTGTTCAAGTGCAAATTTCTGTGAGGCTGCTCTCTGCTCTTACAGCCAGATTTGATCTCATTTTTCTTTTTACCACATTTGTGCTCAGCATAGTCTTCTGCATATACAATTATTTGCTTACATTTCTATCCTTAAAAAAATTGATAGCGTCTTACTTATTTTGTACTGCCAGTGCCAAGCATTATATTTACCTGACACATACTTTGATAAATGCTGGTTAAATAAATATTTTTAACTTTTTAGCCTCCCATATTTTCTAGGATTGGCAACAGAGTGATATAACTACCCCCCATTGCTCCTCAGTAGGAGAGATTGAACCCAGGGCTTCTGGACCTGAGCTATATGCCTAGGTTTTTAAAATTTGAGACAGGCTTTCCATAAGTTGCTTTAAAAAAGTTAACACAGCTTCCTAGAGTGCTGGGATTATAGTTACGTGCCACTTTACTTGGCTGTGACATAACTTAACGCCATTGTCATCAATAGTATTGGTTAGCCAGACAGACCTATTATGTCTTGTTACTTTATATTTTTCACTTGACAGATATAATTGTATATACTTACAGGGTACAATGTAATCTTATGATACATGTATACAATATAGAATGACTAACTCAAGCTAATTAACGAGACCATCACTTCACGTTATCATTTCTTATGGTAAAACATTTGAAATTTACTCTTCAGTATATAATATAATATTATTAACTAGTCATCCTGCTATATAGTAAATTTCAGAACTTATTTGTACTGTCTATCTGAAACATGGTATCCTTTGACCAGTAAGTCCCCATGTCCTCCACCTTTTACCCCTTTCCTCTGTGACCATCATTCTACTGTCCACGCCTGTGATTTCAGCTTTTAGATTCCACATATAAGTTAGATCATTTGGTTTTTGTTTTCTGCCTGGCTTATTTCACCTAACTTAATATCTTCCAGGTTCATGTTGTAAATGACAGGCTTTTCTTCTTTTTTTAAGGCTTGAATAATGCTGCAGTGAATCTTTTTTTTTTTTTTTCTTTTGGTGCCAGGGATCAAACTCAGGTCCTGGCCCTTGTGCAGCAGGCGGCGAAACCACTGAGCTAAAATCCCCGGCCTCTGCTGCAGTGATCTTGGAGTACACATCTCACTTCAACACACTGATTGCATATTGATGTAATTTCTTTTGAAGTATATATATACCCAGACATGGGATTATATGAGTAGTAATGCTTTTAAGTTTTATTTGTTTTGTTTCCCTTTGATACTGGGCATTGAACCCAAGGATGCTCTGCCACTGAACTATAGTCATAACTCTTTTTTTTTTAATTAAATAACTTTATTATCAAACACCCACACGCAAAAAATTAAAACCACTCAAAGAAGAACAACGGAAGGGGAGAAAAACTACAATAATATTCAAATACAGTAGAAGTCAACCAAAACAAAACTGAAAAGCACTTAAACATTTTTCCATGTAACTTAAAAAAGCATCTCAAGCACCAACAAGACACCAGAGGATGTGATTTGTTTCAGAAAGGTCCCCAAAACCAACATTGAACAAATAATGATCTGGAAAAAAAACTCCAGTTAGTTAGCAGACTCCACATAAGCCAAACTTGTCCCTAATTTAAATTTCGATACAGTCATATGACACGCAATGGAAACACAATCCGAGAAATATGTTATTAGGCCATTTCATCCGTGTGTATCCTTAATTACACTTTCAGTTTCTCACACTAGAGAAACTTTGGTATTTACACACGTGTGTCCTATTTATCTCATAGCTCTTTATATTTTATTATGAGACAGAGTCTGGCTGAGTGGTTCAGGCTGGCTTCAAAGTCAGTCCTGCCTCAGCCTCCCAAGTAGCTGGAATTATAGGCATGTGGCACCATGCTGGCTCTGTGTTTAGAATCTTATTATGTACTACATTACCACTAACAATATTTGAGAGTTCTCATCCTTAGTAATACTTTTCCATCTTTTGATAAAAGCCTTTCATGTTTTTTGTTTGTTTTGTGGTGCTAGAGATTGAACGGAGAGCCTTGTAGTTGCAAGCGCTATACTGCTGAGCTCTGTCCCTAACCCCAATAAAAGCCATTCTTAGCAGGTATGAGTCAGTCTCTCTTGCTTTAATAGTCTTGTTATGTTAGTGCCATGTGTTTTGATTATGATTGCTTTATAGTAGATTTTGAAATCAAGGAGTGTGATGCCTCCAGCTTTGTTCTCTTTGCCAAGATTGTTTTGGGTCTTTTGTGATTTCATATTAATTTAAGTATTTTTTTCTATTTCTATGAAAAATGGCATCGGAATTTTGATAAGGATTGTACTGAAACTGTCATTCACTTTGGGTAATGTGGACATTTTTTAACAGTGTTCTGTGTTTATAATGAACATAGGCTATCATTCTACTTATTTGTGTTTTCAGTTTCCTTCTTCAGTGTTTTATAGTTTTCAGCATAGCTAAGTATTTTTGTTGTTACTGCAAATGTGATTATTTTCTTAATTTCCTTTTTACCTTTTTTTTTTTTTTTGGTACTGGGGATTGAACCTCAGGACCTTGCGCTTGTGAGGCAGGTGGCAGCACCGCTGATCTCAATTTCCGGCCCTTAATTTCCTTCTTGATAGTTTGTTAATAGTCTAAGGAAAGGCTGCTATTAACTTTTGTATGTTTGATTTGTATCCTGCAACTTTACTGAATTTATCTATCAGTAATAATAGTGTTTTGGTGAAGTCTTGAGAGTTTTCTGTATATAAGATCATGTGGTCAGCAGCGGTAGTTCATTTCCTGTTAGGTTGTCTCTTCTTTCTTTCTCTTGCTTAACTGTTACAGGTAGGACTTCCAGTACTTCATTGAAAAGGAGTTTGGAGAATGAGCACCCTTTTCCTTTATCTGAGAGGAAAAACTTTCAACTTTTTATTGTTATGGTGTTAGCTCTGGGTTTGTCCTATATAACCTTTATTGTGTTGAGGTATATTCCATTTATACCTAATCTGTCAAGAGTTTTTGTCATGAGAAGGTATTAAATTTTATCAAATACTTTTTTCTGCATCTGTTGAGATAATGTGTGGTTTTTGTCCTTCACGGTATATCTTGTTTATTGATTTTTGTATATTATTGTATCTTTTGGCTGTATTACCTATGGTTAAAGGTGTCACTTCCAGTAGATAGTTGATAAGTACAAATTTAAGCTCAAGATTTGTTGGGCTTTTTTTTTTCAGATACTTAATGCTCTAAGAATATAAAAATACCTATAGTTAACAAGGTATTAAATAAATACCTGAGTATTATTTAGTGTTCTTGTGGATTCTGGTTGATTGGAGATACCTTCTTTACATCTTTCCCCATCTCTAAACACGTATTTTATAGCTTAGTCAAATACTAAGAGATAAAATTTCTAGTTTAAAATAGATTTTCAATAGCTTATTAATTAAGATGGAGTTACTGGAACAGAAGCTTCTTTTTTAGATCATTGGATATGCATATTGCATATTGATTGACTAGTAATCTAGTGTCCAGAACTAATTAACTTGGTGAAAATTCTGTTTAATGGCCTTTGAACACAAGATTTGTTTATAGTTTAGTCCAGTGATGGCAAACATTTTAGAGCTTTCAGTGATACAGCCTGCCATGGCATGTCACTACTGGTGCAGTTGAAGGAACATGTTTAATTTTCAGATGAATTTCAGATGAATGACTCTACTTTTTAAAAAGAGAAGTTGGCTTTATTATTCTTGAACTAGATAAGTGAGCTTTGCATTGTTAAAATATGAAAAGTCCATTTGGTAATATAGATCTGCTTTTAGGTACGTTCTTCAGATGTGTCATGGTCTGATACTCGAAGGACCCTCCGAAAAGATCACCGCTGGGAATCTGGATCCTTATTGGAAAGAGAAGAGAAAGAGAAGCTTTTTAATGAACACATTGAAGCACTTACCAAAAAGAAAAGGGAGCACTTTCGGCAACTTCTGGATGAAACTTCTGCGGTGAGTGTCTCTTATTTTTCATCTGAATAAATCTTCATTTATGATTTTAAAAAGTAAAACTTTTTTAGTGTCATGGTATTTATAGATCCATTACTGAAATTCATAGATTTTTATGGCACTCTCTGATTTTTTTCTTTTTAATACATTATGGTATTCTTACTATTCAGAAATTACTTTTTGCAGTTTTCAAATTTATAGCTGCTTCCCCTCGTAATTCAAAATGTCCCTAGCTGTGTGTGATCGGTGATCCCTCCTGATAATAGATTTAGTAAATTCCTTGTTTTGCTCCATTTTCAATTTGGTACTACGGCCCCTTGTTTGGCAGGTTGTACACTTTGTTATCCAGGTTTTATTCCTGTTTCTCTGCTCTCTTTTTGGTGATGGTTTCTTCAGAAGTTATGATGTTTGCCCATGTAAATACAGGGTTTGCAGGTGATTGTCTTAGGCCACCTTGAAAGTATGGCCATGAAAATAACTCTTGTGGCAAGCCAACAAAAAGAAATTGCATTAAAGCTGCTTCCCTGTCCCTAACTAGTCCAGTTACGCTTGGGCATTACAAGAGCTCGCAGGTCAGTGTGTAATATTATGTACCATATGTGCTGCAGTTTGACCCCCTCAGTAAAAGTGAATTGTATTTATGTTTCTTCTTCACTTGTTTTTTCAAAGATTACCTTAACATCTACGTGGAAAGAAGTAAAAAAAATCATTAAGGAAGATCCTCGATGCATTAAGTTTTCCTCCAGTGACAGGGTAAGAGGATTTTGTATCTGAGATTGACTCTTAGTTTGTAAATATTACTTGGGTTGCTTAATTAGCAGCACTAGTATCTTAATTAAGAAGTTGATGGTTTTAAATGGATTTCTTTTTAATGCATGCAAAATTAATCTGAATTTTAGGTTCATATTTTTTGCACAGTATGTTAACAAGAAGCCATAATCCCAAGTTTAAAATTTTAACTTTTCCATTTCATCTTGTATTTTGGGATCTTAGCGATTGAATGAATCTGTGCTTTTTAAAATTTTATAGTGAGGTCCCGTTAGATAAACATATTGAGGCTGGTAATTGATACTAAGCTGTCAAAGCACCTGACTTTAAAGCCACACTAGTGAACCACCACAACATGAACCTATCCTGTTCAGAGACTTTGTAGTTAGAGGAACCTCAGATACATGAAGTTTAGCCCTGTTCTAGGAAATAAATTCATCTAAGATCTCAAATAGTATATGATATCAAGAAAAGTGCTGTTTACTATAGTCCATTTTATCACTTGGCTTTTTATGTGATTTTTTTCTTCCCATTATTCCACTTGTCGATTGATTTCTCTAGGTCTGTCACCCAAAAACCCATAGATCTAATATTCTTTCCCCTTAAACTGTAGTAAGTTGGATTTTCATGTGTGGACCAACTACAAAAATATACATGGTTGGGAAAGAGTGGTAGACTCATAGCTTGGAGACCTCTTAGTCTTTAACTTTCCTATTTAAAATTGATAGTAAGATCTTATATTTAGACCCAAGAGTATACCCCTCCTTTTGTTTCCACACTGGAATGGTACATGCTCAGTGTAAGTTCTGGGGGTTAATCTTACACTTGTGTGTATTCATAAATTATATGCCATTAGTGTTTTTGTGCTTGAAGATTTAAATATAATCTACAGGAAATGAATACTTAATCCTTAATTTCCTTATTTTAAAAGTGTCTAGTGCTTGGCCTTTTGAGGTTAATGAAGATTAAAGGAGATGACCACTGTAAAATACTAAGCAATATAGCACATAGCAAGCCCCTGAGTTTTAGCTACACATGATTCCTCATTTGAGGGTTTTTTTTGCCCTAAAAATGTTTTGCAAGTTATGCACTTCAGTAAGTTTTATAGGAGCAAAATAATATCCTATTACCGTTTTTCTTTTGAATTTTATTACGACAACAAATTGCTAATTTAATGAATAATTAACATTTATTTTGGAATTAATGGATTTTTTTCCACTGATATTTGCTGTTCTTTTTATTTTTGTTTTTACAGAAAAAACAAAGAGAGTTTGAAGAATATATCAGAGACAAATACATCACAGCCAAAGCTGACTTCAGGACACTTTTGAAAGAGACCAAATTTATAACATATAGGTGTGTACAGTAGAAATGTTTCATATCAACAGTTATTGTCTTTACTAGACTTTACTCTTATCAGCCAGAGCATACTTTTCATTCACACACATGTTGACATTATTAATTTTTAGCACTAAGAGGATGCCAACTTTTATCTAAGGCCAGAAATAGACCATATGTACTGTACTTTTTTTTCCTTTCCTTTTTTTTTCTTTTTTTAAGAAAGGGCCCAGATGTTAATTCTTATTTTGTGTTACCCACCCATCCAGTTTTTAAAACATACTTTTGTTTTTACTTCACTGCTTTTTTAAGAGTACTCTTCAATTATAGAAAAAGTGTATTCCACAAAGAGGCTTTTAGAAAAATCCTTCACTACGAATTATCTTTGCTTCCTCTGAGGACTATTCAGTGTGGCTAGACCATTCTAATATCTGAAATCATCTATTTAAGCTCAGCAAAAAACTTTTTTTCTCAGAGAAAAGCAGTTTGATGGATACATTTAAAATGAACAATTTTTAAATTATAAAATCAGAGCCTTTAAAAAAGATTTCTGTGTAACATACCCAATAGTTCCTCACCCCAGTAATTTATCATCAGGAAAACAATTTTGCATTGCTTACCAATCAGTATGCAGGAAACCATTTTTGTTTAATGCTCAGAATCTTTCTTTAAAAGAAAAATGAAACATCTTAAGGGTATGTGCACGGGAGGATAGATAGTGCTGAGGGTGTGGTTTTTAGGTATTTTGTCATTTGGATTTTTTGATCAGGATCCTTAATGTTTTGCATCAGCTTGGGCTTTTCAATTAGATGTGAAGTAAGACTTCTTTCTACATTTTTATAGTTAATTTAGTGAAAGATGTGAAAGTGAAAGCTTGTGAGAGATGCTGGGATTGGCAGCCCTGCAGACTGAAGTCCTCTGTTCATCCACAGAACAGGTACAGCACGGGCAAGATTTACCCACCCACCCTCAGCCCTGATTTGGAGGGACCACCAGTAGGGGTGGGAGGGTAATTCAGCTTCTGAGGCCCTTTCACTCCTTGGAGTCTTTGCTGAGGTGACTTACAAAGATGACTACTGCAGTGAAATTTTTCTTAAAAAAAAAAAATGGCAACACAATTAGGAACTAGATGGACATTTCCAACTCATTTTGAAAGACCGGTGAACAGCAGTCAGTAATTCTTGGACTTCTTTTCTTATTTCAGATCCAAAAAGCTAATCCAAGAATCTGATCAGCACCTGAAAGATGTTGAAAAAATTTTGCAGAATGACAAACGGTATCTAGTACTGGACTGTGTGCCAGAGGAGAGGCGCAAACTGATTGTGGCATATGTTGATGACCTGGATCGCCGGGGTCCACCCCCACCTCCCACAGCATCAGAACCCACTAGACGATCAACAAAATAATTCTGAATACTGTCCCACAGGAGTATCTATTCATTCAAAATGCTTGCATGAGCCAATTTTCAGGTTTTTACATATATGTGCATTAGTCAACCTATTGCAGAACCACCTGACGAACAGAAGGAGAAGCAGTTTGTGAACAGAACACTTCAGAAATATTTATGCTTTTCTTTGTGTGGCATGACAGACATACATACTCAAATATAGGCTGTCTCTAGTAAATCTAAGATATTGAAGCTAAAAATCATCCTTTTATGAGGTGTGGAAGTCAGTGACTTGGTGACGTTCTTTCTAGCAGTGTTATACATGCAAGACATAGAGCATTTGTGGTTTGAACTTGAAAGATGCAAGTACAGACTCCAAGAAAACCTAAGTTGGGGATTGTTTTGTTTTGATTTTGTTTTAAAGCGGGTAAAAGAGAAAACACTGAAAATTGAATTCTTCCAGGGGCTAAGATTATTATAATGGACACACTTTTACTTTGTCTCTAAGGAACAGTTTAGTCCTTTTTGTTCACTTATGTGCTTTGATTATCCCCTCTGAATTATAGGCCAAGACTTGTTGTTAGCCTAAGAGAAGATTTATTTAGTAATTTCTTCTCAGGTATGGAACCATGTTCAGAACTAATATGTTGGCCAGAATAGAACTGCTGGTTAAACATTTTATTCTCAATTAAATGGCCTTTACCAATATTCTGGATTAGACAACAAAATTCTCTTTCTGAGTGTTCTCTGTAAACTATACTCCTGTTTGAATGTTAAACTTTTGTTTCTAAAGTTTAATTTTAAGATGTTTGAATGTTCAGTTTATGTATTTGAACTACAATAAACCAACCATTTTTATATATGTGGATTGTATATAGTTACTGTTACATCATTTATAAAAACTTGTTTTAAAAGCAACAGATTGAATTCGGCGCAAAGTTAACTGTAAATCTGTAGTATTAGTTTTTAAAGGCTTGAATATAATATGGTATTTCTAGTATCAAAAGAAATTTGCAGAGAACCTTTTTTTTAGTGCTCACATCTCGTAGTAATACCTATCTATTGCTTGAAAGCAAGAAGATGCAGAATTTTGTCTAGTGATCTTGTTTTTATCTTATATTAATATATTGATGGTGTGTTCCTTTTTGATATCCTTTCGGCATATCATGAACAACATACTAGGAAATTTGTCTGATTCTCAGATTCTTTTTGAGGGGGGGATACTGGGAATTGATACAGGGCCTTCACACTGAGCTATATCCCCAGCCTCTTTTTCTTTTGAGCTCACTGAGTTGCCCAGGCTGGGCTCACAATCTTCCTGTTTCATCTCTTATAGATTGTCACATAAAGCAAATGTGTAAGAAGATATATATGTTAATAGGATAATTTATTTCCCCTGTTATTCCTTACCTACTATGACTGCATGAAATCCTAGAAAAGAAGAAGTACCAACAGGAATGTATTTGTGTTCTGTGTGTTATAGTCACAGACACAAATTGACATCCATATTATTTAGTAGTTAGCTTAAATGTATTAAGGGCCATAGAAATAATGTGAAATCTATGTAGAAATGGCATTGACAGATCAGACTAAGGTCTTAACCTATAAAACTGTTAAACAGGATTTGTATTTTTCCCCCCTTTTTTCTCTTTGAAATTTATTTTTGTAAATTCAGAGTGATTTTTAAGTTTTATAAGGAATGAAATTAAAATGCCTGTCAAAAAGAACATGACTATTTTTTTTTTTTGGTACCGGGGATTGAACTCGGGACCTTGTGCTTGCGAGGCAGGTGCCAGAACCACTGAGCTAAATCCCCGGCCCAAGGAACATAACTATTAAAGAAGTCTGAGTGCCCTGCAAAGGTGAAGTTTCTACAATGCCCTTTCTGCTATTCCGAATTCCTCATGGCATTATTTGCCCACTCACCACATTCTGTTTCTCACAGTAATGTTGTGTGAAGAAAATGGCTTGGGGCTATCTATTCCTAAATTCTACTTGTCTTAAAGTATTTGGGTTTGATCATCTAAGGTGCAGCTAAGCTTTCTGTGGAGATTTTTTTTTGAAGGGATCAAGTCAGGACACTGTGTCAGGGTCTCAGTGAAAAATTCATTATAATTACTGTGCTCCACTATCTGTACGTTGACTCCATAGCCTCTTTGCAAATCAGTTTAGCCTGAAACCTGTGCCTTTGTTAAGATCATACTGTCCCATTAAACCTCATTGTCCCAATGATGATTTTGAAATAATTCAAGACACGGACAGCTTTAAGCCTTCAAAAACTATCTGAAGTAATACATAATTGTTTTTATTTTTTTACAAGTTAAAATGTCAAACACTGAAAGTTTATATCTTACATTTTCTTTATATATAGTAAACTAATTCAAATGGTTCATCACAATTGCAGTAATCCCTTGTATACTATGGTATCACAAAACAATAATTTGGATTCTTGGATTAAATTATACTTTATTTGAACATGCAGCTTTCAAATAAGATTTGTAATGAGTTAAAAAACCCCAGCTCTATCTTCTGTATTAAAAAACACTGATTTCTTGTAAAAACAAAAATGGATAAATCCACAGTCGGAACATTAAAATAGTAGTTCTTTGCACAGAATATTTTTTTTGCTTCTTTCCCTTTTTTGCAGCACTGAGGGTTGAACCCAGGGAATGCTGCACTATATCCTCAGCCTTTTTTATTAAGTTGCCTAGCTGGCCTCAGACTTAGGATCCATTACTCTGTCAGTGTGTATAATTACAGCCATGTAGCACCTTGCCTGGCTGGAGTATAAATTCTTTATATTTCAAGTTCTCCATTGCTTGCTTTAGAGGCTTTTTTTTCCCCTGAAAAGATGCTCTTAGTGAAAATATACCAGAATTCCATAAGAAAGTAGTGAAGAATCTTGGATAAATGCCCTTTTTAAAGGGAGGGGGCATAAATGTATCAATTATTATGCTTTATTAGCTATACTTTACCTTGCTATAAGATGAACAGTTATTGTCTATTACTCAAAATGTACCATATGTTTAGGAATATAAATTTGATTTTTAATGCTTTTCACTCTGCATTAGCTGTATGATTTTATTAGCCAATTTCTGTCTTAATGTTTGTTGTGTTATTCTCTTTCCTATGCTTTCTTAAGCTTGTTCCCCTGGGTTATTTTCATAACTTAGAAGCCTTGCAATATTTTATAAGAGTTCATCACTATAGATAAATTTAGTATCTTTTAGCAAGAAAGATGATCACCATCTTGCCTTTAATCAGTAGTTAATGCCTATGTCATTAACCATACTTTATGGCTTATCTTGGGAGAAAGATGCTGGGAGGAAAATTCTGCTTGTTGAAGAGCAACTGTTAACCTGTGTTTTAGAAAAAGGAAAGCCAGTTTGATTGATTGATTGATTGGTACCGAGGATCAAACTCGGGTTCTTGTACTTGCAAGGCAGGAGGTGGAACCACTGAGCTAAATCCCGGGCCCCTAAGGAAAGTCAGTTTTTAAATTCTTTTTTCCATATAGGTATAGAATGTCATTTTAGGCTGCTAAAATGCTCAGACTTTGAAACTGAAGACTCATTTAGATGGCTTTAAAAGATGATTAAAGCAGCCTTTATGATATAAGGCAAAGTCTGAATTAAATTTGGCCAAAAACAGCCACAGTTTGGAATTAGTCCAAAAATTGGAGCAAGGTGGTATTTCTTACTCTGTAAGCTTTAGTCAGGAAAATTATATGGGTTTTCATCAACTAAAGTAACATTAAGCAAATGAGAATAACCCATTAAAATTTATTCAGTGTGTTAAAGTTCTTATGTGGTGTACATTTTGAGCTTTGGTTATGAGGAAACTCAATAGATAAGTTAGAGACAGCAAGTTTAGGAAGAACCTGAAGTAGATAGGCTTAGCCGTGGACAGAAGCAAATTCTCTGACCAGCACAGTACAGTGCAGGACTGGCCCTAAAAGTACTTAGTGAAAATGCATTGTGACCCAGTGACAAAACAGCTAGGCTCTCTACTTTGGCAGCAGCATCTTTACCCAACACTTAAAGGTTTATTCTTTGGATAGCCAAGTTATAATTCCAAAGCGTAATTATTAAATAGTATTTTACCTACCAGATTGTACATTTTGAAAATGCAGAATGTGAAGCATTTTACAATTTCTACTGTTACTTTTATATGGCAAAGTCAATGACATTAATAAGCAGTGTAAATAAATACAATAATCACTATTTTTCTTTGAAACTGAAATCTATTTACCGCAACCCTCTGTCTCTTCATCTTCATGTTCCCATGGGATAGGATCACTGTCTTGGACAGAAGGAGCAGTGTCCCTCTCGTGCCAAAACTGCTCTACATCCGGGAGGATAGGAATCTCCACCTTCCCAGTTTTTTCTTTGCTAGAGTTGGGAGAGCCAGGTTTCTCTTTATCTGGAATGGATGTTGGGGACTCTGGGGATGGAACCTTGTCAGGAAGGACCTCCATGTTAGCAGCTGGTGTTTCCTCAGACTCCAAAGCAGTTGTATTTTTGGTTACCATCCATTTCCACAAGGCTTTCAAGCCTTCCTTGAACTCTTCTGACATCACTAGAAAAATGAGAGGATTTGCTGAAGAGTTGGAAAACATTAGGACTTGAGACAGGGCTATGAAACCCTGTGGTGGGGTTGGGCCTCCAGCCTTCAGGTGCCATATCCATAGCCAAGCTATCCACTCAGGGAGCCACAGAAGAGCTGAGGTGATGGCAATACTCAGCAGCATCACTGTGAGCTGCTTTGAACGCATCTGATTTCTAAGATTTTGAGTCTTTGTTCCTCGTTTTTTACATTGGCCGTAAGCTCTCCAGAAGTAAAAGCTGGCCAGAAGTAATGGAAGGCAAAATACCACGAGAGGGTAGAGCTTACCAAACATTGACATGAACTCTTTGGCCCCGGCTGGTACATCCATGAGGCACATTTGCACACCCGCATGATTCCTGGTGGTGCTAAAAATCCATTCTGGAAGGGGCAGCAGGCTGGCCACTGCCCAGATAGCCACCAGCACTGACCAGATGGTGCAGTTGTGGATACTTACTTGTTTGGCTGGGTCACTTGCATACATGAAGCATACTTTGGCCACTGCAACCGTTGTCAGGCTCTTGGCTGCCATGCACGTGTGGGTGAACCAGTCAGAGGACTTGCAGACAAACCAGCCTAGATCCCAAACACCTTTGAAATATGCTGTAGCTCGTACAGGTGCAGCAAACAGCAGGAGAGAGAGATCAGCCAGGCTGAGGTTGAGAATCAGGGAGTGGATCATGGATGTCTTTCCTTTCCAAGCACCGTGAAGGAGGATGCTAATCACACACAAGTTCCCCACGAAGCCCACCAGGCAGACAGCCACCAAGAGAGCTGGGATGATGGTCCTCCAGTCCTTGGAGTCAGACGGCAGATACCCTCCAGCAAAATGGAGGTGAGCAAAGGAAGCATTCATGGTGCTGGAGTTGAAGCTGGTCAAGGCAGCTGCTGGCGTCACCTTTGGCATCCAGCTGTCCCTTGTAGAAGTTAGCGTCTTATTTAGGGTTGTCTTTCTGCCTTGGCTCTTTTTTGCATAGGGGAAAAAAACCTCTCTGTCAGTATCGACACTCTGGACCCTCCTCCTTGCTGTTTGCTCAGGGCTGGAAGGTTGACTGCTAAGCTCATCTCTGCTGCATGCATATACCTGGAGTGCACTGATCCAGTAGCAGGAACACAGGGTTGCTGCTCATTAGCAAGTCTGATTCTAAACACCAGCCCTACAGAGTAATAAAAACACACTCATAAATGATAAATGAGGAGTACATACATGTAAGCGGGACATGTTCCTGGGGGGTGGCAGGGGAGGATCACTACAGTCAAGGCAATTATTTTTCAAACAGCTGTTTCTAAAATTTCACTGTGGTCTGTAATTCAGCAAATTTATAGCAAGTCTGAACCAAGTACAATGGACCCTTGACTTACGAACTCCATCAGTTTCTGAGGGCTGGTTGTAACTCAAATTGATTATAAGTCAATACAGGCGAGATCTGGATATTTACCTGAGAACACACTAGATAACAAGAGGCAGATGAATCTTCATTAACCTAATTAACCCAAGTTGTTTGTATGTCAGGCTGGTCGTAACTTGAGGGTCCACTGTTCTTTATACTTGAGCATGCATCAGAATCATCTGGATAGTTTCATCTGGTAAATTGGGACTAGGACCCCCAATTTGCATTTCTAACAAGTTTCCATGAGGCACAGATGCTGGTGGTGAGGAGTCCACACTTTGAGAACCACAATTTTAAACCCAGAACCAATGCTGTTGCTCCCCTGCCCCCTTGGCAGAGAAAAGCTGCTGCTTTTACCCAGCCCTCTCCACCACCTTAGTCAACAGCTGGCTGATAGCAAGCCCAGCTGGATAATGAAAAACAGAAAGAAGTCCTATTAAATATAATCGCAGATGACTCAAGTTTTAGTTTATTGTGAGTTTTTAGAAGTGATTTTGGAGTTCTGGATTAGAACTGGTTTACATACTAATATGACTTTTCAACAAGTGATGATGAAGGCAACCAAATGATGAATTAAGCTGCTATTCAGAGAGAATTCCTAAAGGATTCACCAAGACATGAGAAATAAAGGAGAACTCACCAATTTCTATGTTGAAGGCATTTAAGAGCTTTTAAAATGACATTGTAAAGTTTGGAAATGAAAATAATCCTCAGATAAAATTCTACAACCCACCTGAAGTTGAAAAAGGTTACAAGCCAGTGGATACTCTGCAGGGGTTTAGAGAAGCTAGAGAAACGGGTTTGTGGAGGTGAAATGAAGATACATTCTACTCCCAGTGTGGCTGACTCACAAATGATTTGTGTGGAGAGTGAGCTGGGCTGGAAGTCAGACCTCTGGATTCTGGGACCAATTCTTCCAGTTTTTCTGGGGAAAGGAAATGGCTGACATTTAAAATTCCTCACAGCCTGAGGACTCAGTAAGTGCTGACCACATAGCTCCTGGGGAAGCTGTCAGTAGCGCTTGGTTAGTTTCAAATTGTCTCCTTTCCCTTTCCTTCTGGGAGGTAGAACAGTGGGTCCCCAGAACTAGGGGTACTAAAAGGCAGTGGCTGCTGAGGGGCATTAAAGGACCTTTTTGGGGAGATAGAAATGTTTTAAAATGGGATTGTGGGGTATCTGTACAACGGCAATTTCACTAAAACCTTAAATTGTACTCAGACTGAATTTTGTGGTACATAAATAATACCTCAATATATTTTTTATTATTATTTGAGATAGAAATAAGGTTAAAGAACAGATTTCCCTGCTCTTAGAATGCTGAATATCCTCTGGCAGAGGGGATATTCTATTCTGAAGCTGTAAAAAGGTTTATGGAAAAAGCAATTGTGACCTAGAAGGGCCAAAGCAAAAGATGAGGCTAGGTGGGAAGAGATCTAAGGGGAGCAGAGAAAGGAGGCCCAGAATGCAGGGAGTTTGCAGCCTTTGAGGCCTGTTTTCTTTCACTGGCTTTGTCTACTTCCACACACATGCCACAACCTGGCAACAAGCAAAAATGCCACAGCTGGATTTGACATTGCTTTTCTTGACAGGGACACCACCCACAATGACGCTGCCAAGAGGTAACCTTTGGAAATTGAGAAGCAGTAATAAAACACATTTTGAGCTATAAACATTTAAAAAATTTTTATAGTCAAAGTGGAATTTATATATAAATTGCAAAGGACCTCAGCCAGCTTAGTCTTCAAAACCCAGACAAAGCAAATTAGTGGCCACCCTTGTAACCTGCTTCTGATTAAGCCCAGCTATGTGTGACCTCTTACTGACGGGATAAAATTTGCCTTATACTTCAGATCCAGAGTACGGCTAATGATTGTGTCCTGACATTCAATTAGCGAGCATGCCAGGGCCTGAGCCATGTGTTCCAGGCCCTTGAATCCTCATGACAACTGGAGAAGGATATGAATATCATCCCTTACTTACAGATAACAACACTGAGAAATAGAGAAATATAATAACCTGTCTGTGGGTCTGTAGATCATACACAGTAGATGGCAGGGTTTGGGTGGGAATCCCCAGTGGGCCTGACTTCAGGTTTGGGCTTCCAGAGCTGTTTGTAAATTATGCTATCTTGCCCCACTAAAGAAGTTATGGGATGCTGTTCTTTAAGCAATGAAGTTCTCAAATTAAGATAGTTCAAGGGCATTTATTGAGCATTTTGGCACTGGGAAAATAAAATGTGCAGTTTTGGTGAATATTTCCTGAGCCCTTTTCTGGGCCAGGCACGATGCTAAACCCAAGTGGAGGCCTTTTCTTAAGGCGCTACAATCTACTGGGAGAGAGAGACAAGTCTGGTTGACAATGTCCTTGGAGAGTCCTGGGTGCTGCGGATGCCTGGAGTGGAGGGGGTTGAGGAGGGTCAGACACAAGCTTCTCGGAATAAACAGTGCTGGAACCAAGACCTTAGCCATGCACCTGCCCACTCATTTCTGCCAAAACTCCTTCGCAGCTCACCACTGCTGTGTTTTCAGTACCTCTGTGTTGGACACACCAGGAAACAGTTGCTGCTGCTTCTCAGAAAATTTAACCCTGGTTGCTTCCACCTGTGTGAGTTAACCTCCCTCCTCTCCCTACAGGTGTCCAGGCTTGGGGCACTGCAGGTGAAGGTGTGTGTGGAAGGGGGCTCTTGGCCGGGCCTTGCTGGCCTGTGGCAGTTTGCTGGGAGGGAGGCAAGCTGTGAACCATGCTCAGCCCTCACCATCACTTCCCTCCCACCTTGCTGTCAACAGAAAGACTGTGGTGGACAGTCAGTGTTTCTTTCTTAGCTGTCTACTGTACGTTGCTGAGGTTTTCTTTCTCTAGTTCCCTGCTTGTGCTCTTTTCCAACTACAGTTCCCTCGCTTGTGCGGAGTAGCTTCCGCTGTGCACTCCTGAGTGAGAGGCCCGTTGTGTATTTAGTGTCTGGTATCCGGAGTGTCCTTTGTTCCAGGCTACAGGTGCAAGCAGAACAGTAATGCAGCTCTAAGGTAAGTGAGCATTACGGTGGGTCTGGGGGCCTGCTCCTACCAGAGTCCCCCTCCCGCTTTTGCTGTTGGTTAGGTAGCTCTTGTATCCCACTGTGGGAAGGTGATGAGAGAAGATTGGTTGTGCTGTTAGTTACTAGTTGGTCATCAAGTCTGGATTTCATCACATTACACAAGAAGCCATTTCTTACATATTTGCTTACGTTTCCAGATTTATGGCCACCCTGTGTCTTTCAAATTTCACAGACCTGTCTGTGAGATCCAGGGACTGGGATTAAGGAGACTGAACCCTACCTCGAAAAAGTGAGACTGTTAGATGAGAAAGGAGCCCTTTTGGATTGGGCTCAAATCTGTATTTTGCAGATGTGGACACAGATGCTCTGAACATGTGAGTGACTTTTCTTAGAGGTAAGTAAGACACAAGCCAGAAGTCTGGGAGTCTCTGCTCCCAGGCAGAGGTGCTGCTTTCTTCGCCCTGTCCTACCTTTTCCTGCCTGGGTGTTTTTTTGCCTTTGTTAGGAACTGCCCATTTTGACTTTATGGAGGATAAGATTTGGACATATATGTGACGGCTTTTTAGAAAACAGAGTAAGAAGGTGTCTGCATTGTGCTGGCTGGCTTGTAAGGAAAGTCAGATTTTCTTTTCTTGAAAAGAATCACTCATAGTCCTACCAAACATGACTGTGGCTAATATTTTGAGGTATATAATTTTACCCTTCCTTTTTTCTTCCTAAGAGTTTATTTTTATGTTAGTATAATGCAAATTATAATTGCAGACTATTTTTATTATAATGTAGTGAGGGGCTTTAGTCAATTGAAAGGCCATAGAGAGAAGTGTCTTGGGGATTGATTTATCCTCAACGAAGAAGACATGGGTGGCTATTTTGTAGGGACATCATCCTATGACAGAGCATTTTTCAGCAAGTGCTAAAATATGTCTAGAGACACAGAATGGTCCTGCTTTAAGACATAACAAGCCCATTCTTGGCTGCAGATGTCCTGTTTTTATAGGATATTGTTTGTTGTGGGTCCTTAATGAAAGATGTGTTCTATCATTTGGTGTGAAATCTAGTTGTTAAAAATCCATTGCTACAGCTGCCTTGTACAGTGAATTTTTTCACATACTTAAAAAAAAAACTATTCCATTGAGCTATAAATCACATGCCATACAATTTAAAGTATACCATTCAAGATTTTAGGGATATTAGTCTTTTCCTATCTTACCCACCCTGAGTCAGCGTGCTTTGAGGGTCTCCTTTAGCGCCACTAGAGCTGTTCCCATGACTACCAAACCCAGCAGGGGGCGTGGCATCTTCACTGCTTCCAACAGGGGACTAGATGAGCTCGGGAAGGAAAGAGCAGTGTTCAGAGATCCAGTGCTGATTTGACTTCCTGATGGCAGGAGGCGAGGTTGCTACATTGGCTTGCTTCCTTGAGTCCTAGATTTAAGGAAGCTGGTAGTTGGTAGTTACAAAGCCATTTAGTTGCGGAATTTTAAAATGAGAGAGACAACTCTTGTAATCTAAGTTTTACCTTTTATGTTTACTCTGGGAAGAAAAACAATTAGTATTATATAAATGGAAGGAAAGCCTGAATAAATCACCTGTTTTTGTCTCTGAATAAGTCCTTTAGCCTCCCCCTCCTCTTAGTTACTTGCTTTTATTTGATTAGAGACAACAAGTCTGACATGTGGGTTGTAGTGGTAACAACTGATGCCAGTTTGTTTCAATCACCTTTCCCCATGCCTTATCAGTTCCTAAATGTTTTGGGGGCCTTATTCCCGGGGAAGCCAATTTGAGACTTGCTTTCTTGTCTCCACATATGTCTGCTTTCTAAGTAAATTCTCTTTTGCAAAATATGTCTCTTCAGGAATTGGCATACTGCACCTGGCAAATGAGCCTGGTTTGGTTACATCACTTTTTAACCTTGACCACAAAAAATATACTCCAGGGGCCAGGGATTTAGCTCAGTTGTTCCACCACCTGCCTCGCAAGCACAAGGATCTGAGTTTGATCCCCGGTACTCAAAAAAAAAAAAAAAAAAATCTATATATATCTATATATATGTATGTATATATATCTCCAAATGTTTCAGAGAAAAGTTGTTTGGTGGGTATGAACCTGACTCCAAATGTTTCAACCTGGGTGCAAAATATTTGTCAGTCACATTTTCTGCTGCGTGCATTAAAACAAAATTTCTTCCTAGGGGCTGGGAAGTGGTTAGCTCAGTGGTGCGGTCTCCTGACTCGCAAACGCAAGGTCCTGAGTTCAATCCCCAGTACCAAAAAAATAAAAACAAAGTTTTTATTACAAAGTTTCGCTGAAACTGTACGAAATTATTTTGATCATTTCTCTACTTGATCTTAGCCAAAAGGCCGAGAAGTGATTGATCATTTATTTTAATATTTTTCTTCTAAAACTTTTCTGCTTTATGTTTTATTTCCCTTGTTATAATTGTGGAGTAGAAATACCTATATGGGTTTTTTTTTTGGTACCGGGGATCGAATTTGGGTCCTTGTGCTTGCACAGCAGGCGGCAAAACCACGGAGCTAAATCCCAGACCCTATGGTTTTTACATTTATAAACATCTTTAGGTAGATGAGGTGGTAATATTTTATAGGAGACTGAGGTGTCCCAGAGATTGTGACTTCTTGTAATTACAAAGCTGTTGAGTTGCTGAATTAAGGTAGACCCCATACCTGTATTCCTCAATCTGATTTCAGTTCTTTCCATCAGACCAGCCTCCAAGTGAGACCTCAGTATCTCTAGATACTGTATGGGTTTACTATTGCTGCTGTCTGTGTAAATTGTCACAAATTTAGTACCTTAAAGCAACACATATTATAAAGTTAAGTGGTCCTAAAATCAAGATGTCAGCAGGACATCTTGTGTACTGGAGGCTATAGGGGAGCCTCTATTTTCTTCCCTCTTCCAGCTTTCAGTTGCCCACATTCCTTGGGTCCAGCCCTTTCCTCCATCTTCAAAGCTAGTGGTACAACATCTTCAAGTTCCTCTCCCCCGCTTTCATTTCCACCATCAATCTCCTTGTCTGACTGACGCTCCTGCCTCCCTCTTACAAAGTTCCCTTGAGCTTATGTTGCCCTTGCTTTGATAATCCAGATAATCTCATCTCAAAATCTTTATCTTAATCACAGCTTCAAAATTCCTTTTGCTATATAAAGTAAAATGTTCACAGGTTCCGGTGGTTAGGTAGTAGATATCTTTGGGGGACTATTGGTCTGTCTTTCACATATCCTTAAAAGAAATGTTAGTAAATTTGGGATATTCTGGATGAAACCAATGGGGCTTCTCTGAACTTTGAGAAAGAATATTTCCAAAGTTTACATTTACTGAGGTTTATTTTTGAAGCACTTTCTTAAATTCTACATGTATTGTCTCATTTCATTCTTATAACAATACCAATGAGTTGTTATTCTCATTTAGCAGGTGAAGAAGCTGTGTTTCAAAATTAAGTAACTCACACTGCCAATAAGTAACAGCTGGGATTCAAACTTGGCTTTATCTAGCTGGGCATGGTGGTACACACCTTGATCCTAGGCAGGAGAATTGTGAGCTCAAGGCCAACCTAGGCAACATAGTGAGGCCCTTCTACAAACCAACGAATGAACAAACAACTTGCTCTATCTGATGCTAGCACCTGTGTGGAGATTCACAATATTAATGTTTTAATATGTACAACAGGAGATTTAGAATGCAGATGTTTTGGAAGATTGATTTAGCTAGGATCATAGCTTCTTACCAGGCTCGTGTTGTTCAGATCATACTTTAGAAAAGACTCAGTGGCTTCTATATTAGTGTTATCCAACAGAACTTTCTGTGATGTCACTGTCCAATGTAGCTACACTTGAACTGTGGTTAGGATGACTGAAGGAATGAATTTTAAATTGTATACAGTTTTAATTAAACTGAGACAGCCATATGTGTCTAGTGGCTCCCACATTGGACAGTACATATCTTTATCCTTCCATGTCTAATTTCAAGTCTAACTCAAATCTAAGCCCATATAGTTATCTTACTTTTGAATACAGTGCTGTATTTGATAACCAATTAGTATCAGATATCATTTGTAGAAGAGGTGAAAACTATTGAAAATGTTTCTGAAAACAATGCATTTTTGTGGCGGAAAGTAATACTGTAATAAGACAGGATTTCAGGTGTTATGTGAGGAGCTAATGGAAATCTGCAGACCATGAGTCTTTGGTAGAACTCTGTATCTGGAGTGTTCTAGTCTGATAACCTTCCCTAAAGATAGATGTCCAAGTTGAAAAACTCTTCCATCATTCCATAAGAATCATAAAGCCATTCTAAAAGTTGTGGGAAAATCAAGGACATGAGACTAAGATTGAAGCTGCTCTGTAGAAACAGGCTGTCCTTTGATAAAATAGTCGTTTGTAATGTCATGAGTAACTTTCTGTGTTATCGGTATAGATCTACATTTTTAAAATGGTTAAGTGTTCATTTTCATGTTGTGAGGGTTAGCGTGTAGGTCAGGGAAGGGATGTCTTGTAGGATCTCATGTCACTGATCTAAGTCAAGCCATTTTCACCAAGTTTGGGTATATTATTTACTTAGAACCAGCAATTATTTTTTTAGAAAAGGCCATCCTTGCCTATGAACACCAAATAGCATTGGACATAACTGAACTGGCTTTAAAATTTGCTATAGCTCTTTTTCCTTTCCTCTCTCCTTCCCTCCTTTTTCTCCCCCTTTCCCTCCTGTTCCCCTCCTATCTCCTTCCCCTCCCCTGCCACCCTCCTTCTCTTCTTCCTTTTTCTCTTCCACCTACTCTTGTCACTGATCACTGTGATTCTATTACTTCCAAACATAGAAAAGGCAGTAGTGAAGCAATATATTGGAGAAACTTTTTCCTTCCTCTTTTCTCTGCTGAGCTATGATTAACTGAAAGTACACTCAAAACAGGTTTTATAAGTTCTAATATAATTTATTTTTAAAAAATTGATATGAAATTGACATTAAAATTTTACTCCTGTATTGGAGGTAGAAAATGTGAGGGACCATTCTGAATCTGCTCTAGATTCAGGATAAGATGATTATTACAAAGGCCAACATAACCAATTTGGCTTATGTGTTTCGTATTTTTCTTTTGTTTTAAGTCAGTGTCTCGCTATGTAGCCCAGGCTGTTCTCGAACTTGTGGCAATCCTCCTGCCTCAGCCTTCTGAGTGCTAGGATTACAGGTGTGCACCACCACACCCAGCTATGTTTTCTGTTAAATAGGTGTAGGGATTACATGGATAACTGAATCATGTTGAATTATTCACATCTATCTCAAGGTCTTTCCTACCCAATCTTGAGCAAGTGATGAATATGCCAGCAACTAATATGGGGCATACAATTATCAGCAGGTCTTCAGCCATCTCTTAAAATTACTATTGCCCTTTATGTTTTTGTGCTGAGAATACTAAAAAAAAAGGTAACCATGTGAGGTGATGGGTATGTTAATTAGGTCAAGAGTGTAATCATTTCAAAATACATATACAAACATCACATTGTACACTTGTTTTATTTTTAATTGATATAAAGTTCTGTGGTTTTATTTGTACATAATGTATAGTATATATAGATTGTAAAATGTTATATAGCATATATAGATTATAAAATGAATAAATCTATATACTTTGAATATGTATAATTTTTGCTTGTCAATTACAACTCCAGAAAGTTTGAAACAAAGATTTAAAAATTATTGCTTAGTTATATTAAAATTATTATTGAACAATTTATATTATTCAATGGTAATTATAGTATCCTGCATTTATGGTGGGGTTGGTTACTCAGTGCCTGTACCTTAGATCCACCTTTCACACAAACACTAAGTTTTGTAGGCATTTTCATTGTGCTCATTTCCAGGGGGAAAAGGAGTCTATGAAGTGATTGATTCCAAGTAATCTGGCTAGTAATGATGGGCATGTATTTTGATTTCAGGCAGTGTGGGTTTGGTACTTGAGCTGCAAGGCATTCACTTGTCTCTGAAATAGGCTTTCTTTCTGATAACTATAATGCTAGAGAATGAACTTTCAAAGGGAGGTGTGAGATCAGCCCCTGGGAATGGCAGAAATGCATATATAGGATGGTGTATAAACAGGATGCTGTATATGTAGGATGTTGCTGGTATTTTTCTCATGCAGAGGTTATTTCACCTGAGGTATTGATTGGGACCCAAGCATCTCAGTTTGGTCTCCTCTCAACAGAAACTGTGCTTACTGTAAAAATTATCTGATAGTTTGGTGAATTCTTGCCCACAGATCTTTTTTTCCATGATCAATTTGCTTGTACTAGCACCCCTGTTTCTCTGATGAAGCCTTCCATTCCCTTGCCAAGAAACAAGCCCAGGAGAATATTCAAATCAACTTTTAAGATTGATTCAGGGAAACATGTTTGGTTCTGTACTTGTTTATAACAAAACTATAGCAGCTATAAATAGTAATTTAATTATAATATGAAGAGAGGGCAACGTAGATAACTTTCAAAATGCCCTAGTTCACATTTCTTATTTATCTATTAGTATTACTATCATTAGCATTTCCTCATTTTTTTTTTTCCAGTTAGCTGAAGATCCACAGAAGTTAATGATTATCCTACAGGCCATGATGGGAAACGTGTTGGTTTAATGGGCTTTGATGCCAGTTCATATCTGTGATTTGTGTGTATTAGTTTGCTGTCGCTATTGTAAGAAAGTACCACAATGTGGTTCTGGTTGGCTTAAACATCGGAAGTGTGTTGGCTCACAGTTCTGGAGTTTAGAAGTCCAAGGAGGTTTCCTTCTGAGGGCTAAGAGGGAGAGTGTTCAGCGCCTCCCTCCTGGCTCCTGGTGGCTGCTGGGAATCCTTGGCACATAGATGCCTCACCCCAGTCTCTGCTTTCATCTTTGCAGAGTGTCCTTCTTGTGTGCATTTCTGTTTCCATATTTCCTCTTTTTGTAAGGACATCAGTCATAATGGATTAGGATCCACCATTAACCTTGTTTTAACTTGGATCACCTCTCTAAAGACCCTATCGCGAAAGAAAATCACATTCTGGTTTCCTGGGGGTTGGGACTTCAGGGGCACAATTCAGTCTATAGTACTGTGTTTTGGAATGAGGCTGAGAGATAACCCTCTTTCTCCTGTAAACCAAGTCAAGGGTGGAGGAGGAAAGAAGGTTGGTTATTCAGGTAAAGAGATTTTAGGTTTTCTTATTAGCATAGTGACGGCAATGGAAACATGCCATGTGGTCTTTGCGCCCAGGTCTCCACAGGGAGCATGAGGTCAACACCTGTGCCATGAAGCACAGCCACAAGTGTTTTGCAAACTATCAAATGTCAGACATACGTGTAATTAGGTAACGCCTATGTGTATGCTGCATTTGCAAAGGATACAAAAAAAGCCATGCATAAAAGCAGTGTTCCATTCAGCCAGAGACCCTTCTCAGGAGTCTTCCAACTCATCCAACTTCCCAACCTGCCTTTTTCTTTTTCCGCCTCTTTAATAGATACACCGAATAGCACAATTTCATAGCTCTGCAAAGATGCCTGCTGGGGAGAGTGAGCTATTGATTAGTGGGCAGTGCCCCCTTGTGACAATTCAAAATACTCGCCCTAGAGCTGATGGAGAAGAGACTAGTGCTCTGAAAGCAGTTTAGGTATCAGTGAGTAACAGAAATAGGGGTTAAATGAGGCTAGGGATTGTTGCTGAATGAGACACAAGTGGAGCTAATAAAGAATGCTTTTAATTAGGATAAGAACATTTGAATATAGACAGGCAAATGAACACATAGATGAAAAATGATTCAAGATTAAAAATGACTCAAGATGCCTGCAAGAGGGAAAGCAAACAATTTTCTAACCTGTAATTTGGGGACAAGCAGCATCAGCTCTGCTTGGGAAACTTGTTGGATATGCAGAATCCCTGGCCACCCCATTCCCACGGCATCAGAAGCTGCATCTCTGAGAGCTCAAAGGACTGCTGCACAGGCAGTGTGAGAGGCCAAAACACTGCTTGGCAGGGGGATAGCAAACTTTGAATGGAGTTGCTGCTCTGCCACTTACGAGCGGTGTGGACCCTCATGAGTAGCAGCTCTATGCCTCAGTTTCCTCAACTGTAAATGGAGAATACTGCAAGAGTAGATGGGATTATTCTAGGATGACTACCACCACCACTGCCACCTTCAACACCAACCACATTTCAGGCAGAATTTGAAGTACTTCTTATTATTCCATTAGTGACACAATGCAGCATAAATACCTGGGAAATGATAAATGCTCATCAAAATTTAAAAATGGTGATGGTTTAACACTAGCTAAAACTTGAAAGCAGCCTATATGCCCATCAATAGAGGAATGCATAAAGAAAATGTGATATATATATATACATATATATATCAGCTATGAAGGATAAGCTTGATTCATTTTTAGAAAAATAGACACACCTTGAGACCATAATGCTAAGTAATATAAATCAGATACAAATGTTAAATATCACGTGGTTTTTCTTACTTGAGGAACCCAAAGTATAAATAATTTAAAGAGCAAAATAAAAGATAGATAATAGGGGCTGGGGATTTAGCTCAGTGGTGCAGCCGCCTGCTTCGCAAGCACAAGGTCCCGAGTTCGATCTCTGGTACCAGAAAAAAAAACAAAAAGAACTAAAAAGATAGACAATAGGAAACAGGGAGGTAGACCTTTTCCAGATGGGAAGGAGATCTAGAGATGGAGAAAGAGGGGAGGGTGGGAAGGGGAAGAAAAAGAATCGAGATGCTCTGTGTACAGAAGCCAACTCCCCAGGAGGGAGTGTCATGTTTCACAAATATGCACTCACAGGAAAAGAGTGCTTTGGGTCTCAGTACTGCTGTAAAGCAGGTCTTCAAGCAAGTGCAATGGAGCGGAAGCCTTACCTGAACAGGTGAGGACTGCAGCTTTGGCAAGTGGAGCAGAGGTGGGAAGTAGCAGCTCTCATTCTGAACCCTGACTCACTCTTTGCCTCACTGATGCAGGAAAGATGAGTTAAAAAACAAAACAAAACAAAACAAAACAGTTTTCAGAGAGCTTGCTTAACCTAATAGACAACAAGGAGACTTTAACATAGTGGTTTTCAAGCTTTTTGGTTTTAGGACCCATTTATACTCTTACAAGTTGAGGACTCCAGCCAGGTGTGGTGCTTGCCTATAAACCCAGCACTTGGGAGGCTGAGGCAGGAAAATCTTGAGTTTGAGGCCAGTTTGGGCTACATAGTGGGTTCAAAGCCAGCCTGAACTATGTGAGATCCATAAAATAAAATGTATTAGAAAAATAAAAAATACTGCATAAACTGGAAAAAATTTCAAAATCCACATATATTTTTAAAAGGTTGAGGATTCCAAAGAACTTTTGCTTATCTGGATTATATTTATCAATATTTACCTTATTAGAAATCAAAGCTGGAAAAATAAGAATATATTTTTTTTGTCTCATTTCTTTTTTTTAAAGAATTAATTAGAAATAACCAGGTGGGTGTAGTGGTGCATGCCTGTAATTCCAACACTTGGAGGGCTGAGGTAGGAGGATCACTGGGAGCTCAAGGCCAGCCTGGACTCCATAGTAAGTTCGAAACCCAGCTCGAACTATATAGTGAGACCCTGTCTCAAAAAACAAAACAACTAATCTATTACAGGTTAATATAACTAACATTTTTTGGGGAGATAGGGTCTCCCTATGTAGTTCAGACTGGTCTTGACCTCATCAAGTACTGGGGTCCAGGCTGGCCTTGAACTTGTGATCCTCCTGCCTCAGCCTCCCAAGTGCTGGGATTATAGGGGTTTACCATCGCACCTGGATTAATACAAGTAACAGTTTTTTGAAGCAAAACATTTACTGGTACATTTTAGATATACATAATGATAACATTCATCATAAGAAATTTGTACCTATACATGATATATCTTGCTTCTTTTTTTCCCATTCTCCTCCCTTCAACCTCTTGTCTCCTCCTTATTTACAAACGCTTTGTTTCCATTTCCCTTCTATTTTTTTCTCTTGTCTCTTCTTTCCTTTCTTTCCCCCGCCCCCTTGTTCTCCTTCTCATTTGAACATTTTCTTCCCATTTCCCAGTATCTATTATATGTTTTGGTCCTTATTTACACTTTTGTTATCTCACCAAGAGTGAAACAATGCAGTATTTAAACATGTGTGCCTGATTTGTCTCACTCAAGAGTATGGTCTCAAGGTGCATACATTTAGCTAGAAATGTCTCAAACTTATCCTTTATGGTAGAGGGATACTCCATTGTATAAAAACCCCCCACATCTTTATCCATTCATTGGTTGATGAGCATTTGGGCTGTTTCCAAGATTTAGCTATTACAAACTGTGCCTCTATAAACATGGGTGTGCAGATAGTGCTGTGGTATGATGCTTTTAACTCTTGGGATGATACCTAAAATGGTCACAGCTGGGTCAAATGGAACCTCTAGTTTTAGTTTTAGTTTTTTTTTTTGTACCGGGGCTCGAACTCGGGTCCTTGCACTTGTGAGGCAGGCAGTGGAACCACTGAGCTAAATCCCAGGCCCTAGTTTTAGTTTTGTGAGGAATCTCCACACTGATTTCTACAGTGGTTGCACTAGTCTGCACTCCCACCAACAGTGGAGAAGGGTTCTTTTTTCCCCACAGCCCCACCAGCATTTGTTATTGGTTGACTAATTGATGACAGCTATTCTTTCTGGAATGAAATGGAATCTTAGTGTTATTTTAGTTTGCATCCCTTGAATGACTAGTGACGTTGAACATTTTTTCATATATTTATTTCCCATTTCTACTTCATCTGAGAAGTGTCTATTCATTTCAGATGTCCATTTTGGGATTGGGTCTTTAAATTTGGGTGTTCTGATTTATTTGAGTTCTTTATATATTCTAGATATTAGTCCTTTGATGAACATCTGGTGAACTTTTTTCCCACACTGTGGGTTGTCTCTGTACTCTGTTGGTGATATCTTTTGCTGTGCAAAAGCTTTTTAATAAGATGAGATCCCACTTATAGATTCTTTGTGATATTGCCTGTGCGATTGAGGTTTTGTTCATAAAGACTTCGGGTGCACCAATGTCTTCAAGAGTTCTACCTATTCTATCTTTCAGCAGATTTAGTGTTTCTGTTTTCATATTTAGATGTTTGATCTATTTTGATTTTAGTTTAGTGCACAGTGAAAGGTTCTAGGGGTCTAGGTTCAATTTTCAGCATGTGGAAAGCCAGTTTTCCTAGCAGCATTTATTAAAGGCTATTATTTCTTCCAGTGAATGTGTTTAGCTCCTTTGTCAAAGATGAGGTGGCTGAGTGTGTCTGGAGTTGTTTCTGCATCTTCTAATCTATTCCATTGATCCTTGAGTCTGTTTTGTTTTTTTTTAATTACTGTAGCTTTGTAGTATAATTTCAAGCCAGGCATTGTGATGCCCCCTGCCTTGCCTTTGTTGCCCAGAATAGCTTTAGCTATTCTAGGTCTCTTCTGGTTCCAAATGAATTTTAGGATTATTTTCTCTAATTCTGTGAGATATGCTACTGGTATTTTGATTTGGATTGCATTAAATCTGAATCACAATTTTAGAAGTATGGGCATTTTCACACTATTCATTCTACCTACCCAAGAACAAGGGATATTTTTCCATTTTCTGATATCCTCTTTGATCTCCTTTTTCAGAGTACTGTAATTTTCCATGTAAAGGCCTTTTACTTCCTTTGTTAGACTGATTCCTAGGTATTTCATTTTTCTTGATGCTATTGTGAAATATGTTATTTCTCTAATTTTTTTTCTCAATGAGTTTGTTATTTGTGTACAGGAATGCTATTGATTTGAGTGTTGACTTTGTATCTTTCTATGCTACTGAATTTGGTTATTAATTGTAGGAGTCTTGGTGGAGCTTTCGGGATCTTCTATGTAGAGTATCATGACATCAGCAAATAATGATAATTTAACTTCTTTCTTTTCTATCCATATTGCTTTTATTTCTTTCTCTTATCAAATTGCTGTGGCTAATGTTTCCAGAACTATATTGAATGAGTGGTGACCGTGGACATCCTTGTCTCGTTCCTGATTTTAGAGCGAAAGCTTTCAGTTTTTGTCCATTTAGTATGATGTTGGCTGTTGGTTTGTCATATATGGCTTTTATCAGATTGATATAAAGACCATCTATTTCAATTTTTAGTAGGGTTTTTATCATGAATGGATGTTGGACTACAACTAATATTTTTATAAGAAATAACTGCACTTCCCAGAACAAACATTAAATGAGAAGAGTATTAAGGTTTTGCAAATCTCTTTGAAGTATGGCTTAATAGGATGGAGCTGGGTTCTTCTCTCTGTTTCTGCACCAGGTCTGTTGCAGTATCATGCATCACGTAACCTCTGGAAAACTCCATGGTTCATTCATGGAAGAAGGGTGAAAAAGCAAATAACATTTTCTCTTTTTCTCTTTTTCAAATGTTTTATTCATTGGGAACTAGTCTTGATCTTATGGGCTTTCTGAAAGGGTCTACAGAACTTGCAGAAAACTGAGAGTTTAAAAGATTAAAGCTCATTCATTGTAAGCAAATATATGTAGTTGAAGACAAATCATTTATATTTCTACATTAATTAATTGCTTAATGGGATGGAGCTCTGCTGGGATTCCAAGTTGTACTTGAAATTAATGAGGCAGAACTTCTGTAAGAATTATAATTCTCAGCTTTCACTGACTTGGACTGGTCTTATACCCTGTGGGTTTTACTACACTTTTATAGGAATCTTTGATTAGGTGCATTTGGCAGTTGCCTTTAGATTTCCAGCTCAGTTGCAAAAATTTTGTTTGGCACTTTGTGTTTCTTGGCCTTTCCTGCTGCTGGTTGGGAATGTGGTGATTAAATTGCAGGATGTGATTTAAGCATTGCTTGACTTTCATGTCATATTTTATCTACTAGAGAGAAAAGAATAGTATTGAAAAATAGAACAGAAATCCTTCTAATTGAATGTCTCTCAATACACAGCTGTCAAAGTATATTAGGTTGTAACATTCTATAAAATATTTGCATGAAGATTGGGAATGCCTAGGAAGGCTTGAAGGGCTGTACCTTTTAGTAACTCAGTAACAAAGAATCTCCTGTTTTATTTTGAACCCCAAAGTGGATATTTTGCAGATTATGTTGTGACAAGGAATTTAACTTCACAGTCTTTGGGATTATTAGATACGATGTAGCTCATGGGAACTTCAGGACTCAATATGCTGTAATCATACTTAGAAATATAGGAGGAAACTACTCAATGTGTCAAATTTTCTGGGGAAAAGTATTTTTGTTATGTAGATCAAGCAATTCCAAATTCTCTTCATAAACAAACCTGTGTCTGGTATAATAGCAAAATTGATGTTTGGTAACCATATTCACTTTTTAAGTGATGGTCTGTTAAAATTTTTATTTGCATTTCTTGAATTTGCATCTCCTGGTTCTGGGAAAAGGCCAGGAATATGAAAAAGGAGAATTTTGAGTGGCTGGCCTATTTGCCGATGATAATCAATGGGCCAAAATATACACTGTAATTTGATAGTTTCCTGCAGTTACATAGATTTGGCCAGCAGAGAGCAGGAGAGCAAATGCAGCACCTTGCTGAGGATACCACAGATGCTGTGCAACTGGTGAGAGTTCCAAGGCCTGGATCCTATGCATGGCAATGCCTTCCTGAATGGGAGATGCATCGCAGTTCTGAGAGGCCAGCTGGCCTTTGACTTGGCTGATGGTCTCCTGTAGGAAGAAAGCTCCAGTGTTAGCAGGTCTTCTGATTTTCCAAGAGAAGAAAACTTTCCAAGTTTCTCTCTGAAACTCGCATTTTATTTATCTATTTTTGACAGGGTCTCAGTAAGTTAACTCAGTCAGTCTCAAACTCATGATTTTCCTGCTTCAGCCTCCTGAGTGCTGAGATTATAGGTGAGCACCACCATGGTGGGCTAAATTTGCTACTTTAAAAGCATTACTGGGCCGGGGATTTAGCTCAGTGGTGCCACTGCCTGCCTCTCAAGTGCAAGGTCTGGAGTTCGATCCCGGTACAAAAAAAAAGCATTACTTGAGAACTTCTGGGAAGATGGGAAAATGGTAAGCGGCAGCAAGTCGGCCTCTCCAAGATTCAGAATCCAGACACTGGAAAATAACAACTTGAGGAAGAGAAGAAGGAGGGAGGTGGATCTAGGAAGCATCTGAAAGGAAAATTGGAGCCCTCAGAGAAAATGAAGAGACAGATTTCAGTGCAGAAAAAGGAGGAAGCAATCTGTACTTTCCCTCTGGCTCCCAGCTCATGGTGTGAGAGAGGATTGAATCTACAGAAAAACAGTGAAGTCAGGTGTCTCCAGAAGCCTCCAGAAAGAAATATACCAGGGGAAGGAAGCAGTGGATGCTGGGTGCTACAACAGCTGGTGAGTGGACCTCTGTTGTGCTAAGGCAGCAGATGCAGAAGATGATGCAGGTACCCTGAAAATTTGCATTAGGAGGTGCCAAGATGTAGAAGTTGCTCCTGTTTTCTTGAAGGAATATGAGGTGAATCCATCAAACAAAAGGGGGCAAAGGACAGAAAGTTTGAGGAATTGAGATCATTAAGACATGACTGCACTGAAATAGGATTGCAGATAAGGTTGGAGAGCTGATTTCTAATGTTATAAGCCAGCCCACTTGTGAGGGGTGTGTAGCAGGTATGGCTTTACAGATGTGGACATGGAGAAGGGGGATGGTAGGGTTCTGCAGGCCTGGGGCTTTGACAACTCTGGAAACAAATGAAGACAGGCATATTGACATTAGGAAAGGTCCTTCCCCATTTCTGCCCTATGGTGGATACATCTGGGGCTCCTTGGTGATCTGAGGCTGGTGAATGCAAGTTGAATTTGGATTTGAAATCTTAGTGTTATACCCCACATCCTTCTAGAAGTGGCCATTACCTTCCCATCTCTGTTATTCAGGAGATCCCAGAGCCCAGCAGAATGTGAAGTCATTCTTTCTTCCTGGGCCCTTGGCTGACCCACAATGGATTTATACTGGGTCACTCTCCACACAGGGTAATGCTGACTGGGCTTCTGAGACTCATTTCTGTCACACCTGTATGTATCCCACTGGCCTTAGAAGTAGAAAAGTTTTGTGACAGGGAAGATAATTGAACCTAATGGTTGCCTTCTGGGATTCCTGATTCAATAACTGCAAAGCCACACACATCTCAGCTGGGATTCATTTCTAGCTTATTGTCTGCTGGATGCCTCCTGGTGGTCAGTCCTCAGGTGTAGTGTCTGTGATGGAGGTGCCCTGCTCACAGGCTGGGAAAGGGCCTCTGGGGAGAGAGTAGATACAGTGGCCTTGCCCCTAAGTGGTTGTCTGCACATGGTGAGCAGCTTCTCTAGAGCTCCAGAGGCCCTGAGTCCCCTGAGCTGCTTCTTCAACTGACTCTCTGGCTCTTTATTTTAACATGGATGCTTTCCTTGTATTTTTAAAATCAATTTTTAGTTGTATAAATTCATGAATGAATTCTAAAAATTAAATGTGAAAAATAGAACCATTTTTCCCTTGGATTGCTCTCTGTAATTACAGTCCTCTCTGTTCCCAGAGGTGATAGCTGATGCTAGTTTAGTACATATCTTTGTAGACTATTGGATTTGCCTACTGTATTATTTAAGATTACATTTGGCTTTAGGAGATGGAGAAATCTCCAATAAAAATAGCTTAAATAAGTTAGCATTTTTTCCTGGTATAAAGAAAGCCTAACCCAGAGGAGGCTTCTGGGTCAGCATGCCACAGCTCCCAGGACAGAGGAGGCTTCTGGGTAGGTGTGCCACAGCTCCCAGCACAGAGGAGGCTTCCGAGTCAATATGCCATAGCTCCCAGCACAGAGGAGGTGAGCTGCGTGTGTGCCAGGAGCATCCCCCCCCCCATTGAAATGAGAAGACATGTAAACAAGCCTCAGAACCAGACTTCCAGATCACCTACAGCAACCCCAAAGTGAAATGAGATCGAACACTCTGATACTCAACAACCTGGACTCCCTGAACTAGCATTGAAAGAGGGTCTGGAAAAAATGAAATCAAAAATAATTTTTCACATAACAGCAGAGATTGTGCCCATAGTGTAAGACATGATTAATAAATCTAGAGAGGACACAGATAAAAAAAATAGAGCAGCTGAGGAACATGATGGAATCCCAACAGGAAACAAATGGAATCTATAAACAGATGCAAACAGATTTCTAGGAGATTAAAAACTCCATTGAAAGTCTAGAATGACTTTCAGAATGAGCAGAATGAGCCAATCTGAAGACAGAATTTCAGATATAAAAGACAAGATTGCAATTAGTGACCAGGAAAAGAAAAATTTCTTTAAAATTGTAAGGGACCACGAGAAATCAAACCAGCAGCTGCTAGATAATACAAAGAAGAATAACATAAGACTGCCTGGAGACAATGAAGAAAGAGGAGAGAATGCAGATGACATAAAAAAACTGTTCACAGAAGTGATGGCAGAAAACTTCCCAAGCAGGGGAAAAGAACTTGACATACAGATAAGTGAGGCATATAGGACTCCAACTAGCCTTGATCAAAAAAAAAAAATGTACACATAGGCATATAATTGTTAAGATTCCAGAAACCCAACAGAAGAACAAAGTTCTACAAGCAGTGAGAGAAAAGAAACAAATCACATACAAAGGAAAGCCCATCAGAATCACAGCAGACTTCTCAATGCAAACCTTCAAGGCAAGAAGAGCTCAGAGTGATGTATTCCAAGCCCTAAAGGAAAACAGCCCCCAACCCAGATTGATGTACCCTGCAAAACTATCTTTCAGAATTGATGGTGAAATAAGATACTTTCGTGACAAAGAGCACCTTAGGAATTTCATGAATACCAAACCAGCACTCCAAAAAGTTTTAGACAAAATCCTAAGAAAAGACAATGAGGATCACAACCCAAGGAAACCCAGCAGAATGAATCCACCAGGCATGACAAGAAATTAAAAACAAAGGAGGAGAATCCAACAAAAAGAAAGTCATGACAAAAATAAGTCAATATGTATCAGTTGTAACCATCAATGTTAATGGTCTCAACTCACCAATCAAAAGAAATAGACTAGCAGAATGGGTCAAGAAGCAAGATCCAACAATATACTGCATACAAGAAACACACTTAATTCAAAATGAAACTCATAGACTGAAAGGTAAAGGGTGGGAAACAGTACTCCATGTGACAGGAGCCTGAAAAAAAGCAGGAGTAGCCATCTTCTTTGCAGACCAAGTGGATTTCAAACCCACACTGATTAAGAGAGATAAAGAAGGACCCTACATCCTTGTAAAGGGAACAATCCAAGAGGAAGAGATGATAATCATAAATATCTATGCACCAAACACTAGTGCACCCAACTATATAAAACAAATACTAATGGACATGAAAAAATCATACAGGCACTAATGCAATAGTAGTGGGGGACCTCAATACCCCCATGTCACAAATAGATCAACTAGATAAAAAATAAGGAACAAAATACTAGAACTCAAACTCTTGAACAAATGAACTTAACAGATGTTTACAGAGTGTTCCACCCCACAAAATCAGAATACACATTCTTTTCAGCTTCACATGGGCCGTTCTCCAAAATAGACCACATACTCACTCATAGAACATTTTTAGGTAAGTGCAAAGGAATTGAAGTTATCCCCTGTATATTATCAGATCATAGTGTGATGAAATTGGAGATCCGTAGCAAAAGAAACTCAAAAAATTTCATAAACACATGGAAACTGAACAACACACTTCTGAATAACCAATGGGTCACAGAGAAAATTAAAGAAGAAATCAGACATTTCCTTCAATTAAATGACAATGACAATAAAACATATCAGAATCTGTGGGACACAATGAAAGCAGTCTTACATGGGAAATTCATAGCAGTGAATACACATATTAGGAAAACAGAGCAAGCCCAATTAAACAACCTGATGCTGAACCTCAAGCTTCTAGAAAAAGAAGAGCAGGACAAACCCAAAGCCCATAGAAAGCAGGAAATTATAAAGATCAGGGCAGAAATCAATGCAGTGGAGCCTAGGAGAACAATACAAAAAAAAACAATGAAGCCAAGAGTTGGTTCTTTGAAAGAATAAACAAAATTGACAAACCCTTGGCCAACCTAATCAGAAAAAGGAAAGAAAAGGCCCAAATCCATCCAATTAGAAATGAAAAGGGTGAAATTACAATGGACCCAGCAGAAATCCAGAGGATTAACAATACCTACTTTGAGAACCTATATGCCAGTAAGATGGAAAACACAGAAGAAATGGACAGATTCCTATACACGTATGAACTACCAAAGTTGAATGAAGAAGATCTAAAAATTCTAAACAACCCAATATCAACCAATGAAATTGAAAATGTAATTAAAAACTCACCAACCAAATAAAGCCCAGGTCCTGATGGCCTCACCGCTGAATTCTACAAGACATTTAGAGAGGAACTACTGCCACTTCTGTTTAAACTCTTCAATGAAATTGAAAGGGAAGCAATACTCCCAAATTCACTCCTGGAAGCAAGCATCACCTTGATCCCCAAAGTAGAGAAAGACCCAGCCGAAAAAGAGAACTATAGGCCAATCTCACTAATGAACATAAATGCAAAAGCCCTTACTAAGATACTGGCAAATAGAGTGCAGAAGATCATCAAGAAGATCATACACCCTGACCAAGTGGGATTCATCCCAGGGATACAGGGATAATTCAACATATGCAAATCAATCAATGTAATACACTACATCAATAGAGCCAAGGACAAAAACCACATGATCATCTCAATAGATGCAGAAAAAGCATTTGACAAAATCCATGCATTTATGATTAAAAACTACAAAAAATTGGAATAGATGGTCTCTACCTCAGTCTGATAAAAGCCATCTATGAAAAACCAACAGCCAATATCATACTAAATGGTCAAAAATTGAAATCTTTCACACTAAAATCAGGAACAAGACAAGGATGTCCACTATCACCACTCTTGTTCAATATAGTTTTGGAAACATTAGCTCCAGCAATTAGACAAGCGAAAGAAATAAAAGGAATAAAGATAGGTAATGAAGAAGTCAAACTGTCATTATTTGCAGATGACATGATACTCTATATAGAAGACCCCAAAGACTCCACCAAAAGTCTTCTAGGCTTAATAACCAAATTCAGTAGAATAGCTGGAAACAAGGTCATCACACAAAAATCAATAGCTTTCCTCTTCATGAACAACAGACTCACTGAGAGAGAAATAGGGAAAATAATTCCTTTCACAATAGCATCCAAAAAACTGAAATACCTAGGAATCAACCTAACGAAAGACATCAAAGACCTCTTCTCTGAAAACTATAGCACTCTGAAAAGAGAGGTTGAAGATGATGTCAGAAAATGGACAGACATCCCCTGCTCCTGGGTAGGAAGGCTTAATATAGTGAAAATGGCCATACTTCCAAAACTGCTATATAGATTTAATGCAATTCCAATTGGGATCACAGCAGCATACTTCACGGACCTTGAGAAAACAATCCAAAAATTCATTTGGAACAAGAAGAGACCCAGAATAGCAAAAGCAATTCTAGGTAACAGAGACATGGCAGGGGGCATTACTACCCCCAACTTGCAACTATACTGCAAAGCTATTGTGATAAAAACAGCATGGTGCTGGCAAAGAAACAGACCCGAGGAACAGTGGAACAGATTAGAAGATGCAGAAACAACTCCAGACGCACTCAGCCACCTCATCTTCAACAAAGGAGCCAAACACCCTCACTGGAGGAAAGATAGCCTCTTTAATAAATAGTGCTGGAGAAATTGGGTTTCTACTTACCAAAGACTAAAACGAGACCTATATCTCTCACCATGCACTAAGCTAAAATCAAAATGGATTAAAGATCTAAATATTAAAACAGAAATGCTGAACCGGCTGGAACAGAAGTTAGGTAGAACTCTTGAAGACATTGGTGTAGGAAAAGATTTTATGAACAAAACCTCAGTTGCCCATGAACTAGCACAAACAATCTACAAGTGGGATCTCTTCTTATTAAAAAGCTTCTGCACAGCAAGAGAAACCACCAGCAGTGTGAAAAGACAACCCACAATGTGGGAAAAAAATCTTCACCTGCTCTTCCTCAGACAAAGGTCTACTATCTCGAATCTATAAAGAACTTAAAAAGATCAGACCTCCCAAATTTAAAGACCCAATCCAAAAATGGGCATCTGAAATGAACAGACATTTCTCAGACAAAGAAGTAGAAATAGCAAATAAATACATGAAAAAATGTTCAACATCACTGGTCATTCAAGAGATGCAAATGAAAACAACACTGAGATTCCACTTCACTCCATAAAGAATGGCTGCTATCAAGAATTCAACCAATAACAAATGCTGGCGGGGCTGTGGGGAAAGAGGAACCCTGCTCCACTGCTGGTGGGAGTGTAGACTGGTGCAACCATTGTGGAAATCAGTATGAAATCAGTATTCTGTTTCATTGCCTCAAAGAACTAGGACTGGAAGTCCCCTTTCATCTAGCTATTCCTCTGCTGGGTATCTTTCCCAAAGAATTAAAAGAATCATACCATAGTGATATATGTGCACCCATGTTCATAGCAGCACAGTTTGTAATAGCTAAAACTTGGAAACAGCCCAAATGCCCATCAACTGGAGACTGAATAAAGAAAATGTGTTTTTTTTTTAAAAAATGAAATGGAGTACTACTCAGCCATAAAAAAAGAGAAATTAGAGACATTTATAGCTAAATGGATGCACATTGAAGCGATACTCTTCAGTGAAATAAATAGGGCACACGTGTAAATACTGAATAGTTACTCTAGTGTGAGAAACTGAAAGTGTAAATAAGGACTAAAACGTATAATAGATAATGTGAAATAGGAAGAAAAGGGGCAAAGGGGAAGGGGAAGTGGGAGGGGTAGGGGATAGAAAAGAAGGGAATGGAAGTAATATGAGAAAATGAAAAAATGGAAACAAAGTCTTTGTAAATAGAGAGGGATGGAGGGGTTGAAGGGAAGTCAGGGGAAGGGGGAAAAATAAGAACCAAGAGAGATTATGTAAAGGTGCAAATTTCCAATGGTGATTGTCGTTATATCGTGTACTTAAAATGTACCAATAAAGCGATTAAAAAAAAAAGTCTAGAAGCAGACAGGCCAGGGCTGGTATGACAGTTCCATCATGTCATCATGGATCCAGGCCTTACTCTGCTGTGGTATCCTTTGTGTGTTGTCTCCATCCTCAAGGTCCTCTCATGGTCCAATGTGATGGGAATTATCTAGCCATTTTATTTGCATCTCAGCCCGGATGTAGAGAGCAGGAAGGAGGTCTTATTTGCGTACACTTTAGATTACATTTCATTGACTAGAATTTAGTCAGAAGGCCAGATCTAGCTTCAAGAGATGCTGGAGCTGTTGGCTTTCAGCTGAATTTATTGCCACAAATAGAAATAAAAGTATTTTTACTAAATGATAGGGGGAGAAGGTAATTAGCAATAAATCTGTCATGCATATATGTATAAAAGTGTATAACATTACTCTTGTTATGTCACATAGTTTTGAACTTTTTCCTAGATCATTGTTTTAGAAATCTTGGCCGGGGATTTTGCTCAGTGGTTCCGCCGCCTGCCTTGCAAGCACAAGGACCCGAGTTTGATCCCCAGTACCAAAAAACTACAAAAAAATTAAAGTCTCAGCATGTTAGAACATTTAGGTCTGTACCTCCTTCACTATTATTTAGTTTTCCATGTTATAAAAATATTATTTGTTTAGTTATTTTTCCATGGGTGATGGTTTGACTTTCCCAATAGCTAGGTGCTGTCCTCCCCACATCCAAAGGTGGGGAACAGACACATGAAAGAGGTTAAGTGAATTGTCCAGGTTGCATGGGGCTGGACATAGGGCTGACTAAGGTCTCTTAACCACTCTGGAATACTGGGTGTTACTAAGGTATTTAAATATTAAAAACACAAAGTATCATAGAATCTTTCCATATGTAAAGCACTCTGATAGCCAGGTGTCTATTTGGAGTGGAGGGACAAAAGAAATGAATGGAGAGGGATTAAGTTCTTCAGCCCAGTCATTGCCTTCAGGGTCCAGCTCACTGCTGAAGTGTGTATGACTTACCCAGTGCTGGCCAAAACACTTTCTATCAACAATGACCTTGCATTTTGTATTGAGCACTGTGTGCTATGGCAATTCCTGGGTGGGAGGATCCCCTTGCCTGGTAGAGGAAGGTTGAGACAATTTACAGAGAAGCCATCACCTGCAAGAGCCTCACAATCTCCTTCCTTCCACTTTTGTCCTGCTTGGCACCTGGGATGATCATTTAAATGAAATGATCATTAAACAAAAATTAATATCAGTAACCTCTAACTATAGTGCCTCTTGCTGGAATAGGCCAGCACTGATTCCCACTTTAGGATCTTTGTACAATATTTGCTCTTTCTCTACAGTGTTTCTTGGGGAGACCTCCCAGCAGGCTTCAAATCATATTCAGGTGCTGGGGTATTCCCTTCAGTGTTTCTGCTTACATGGTAAATCACCAGCCATGTTTTCATTGTCCTCTCATCTCTTTATGGCACTGGATGAATGCTCTTGTGGGAGGACAGCAGAGTGTGTACTCCACTAGGCGGAGCCCTTGTCTTTGCACAGTGGTACAATGAATGCATACATACAGCTCTTGCAGAATATGGTTTAATTTTCTTTTAAGTAGGCTCTTTTGGAATCTGCTTTTTTTATTGTGTAAAGGAAAATTAATATGATCAAGTAACTATTATGTGCCAGCTATTGTACCAGTTACTTGTCTCTATGCTCTTGTGCAAAACTCACAATAATACCATGAGGAAGCTATTGTTTCCAATGAGATAAGAAACCTGAGGTAACTGGTGAAGTCAGAACCTGAGCTTAGGGTCCTTCCAATACTCATGCCCTTCCTATGGCCCTAGAATCTAGTGTTTTAAATAACTATCTACTTGTGGGATACTTCACAGTCAAGTTCTTAAAGACCCAGGAGCAAATTGTCCCCAAAATAAACACAGGGCTGGAGGGGCATGAGGTATGTGCCATCAACAAAATGCCTTCAAGAAACACTGGGCACCTACACTTACATCTTTTAAAGTTTTTGAACAGAATCCCAATTGCACAAAAAATAACATCAAGAATCAACAGATGGGATTATAACAAATTAAAAAGCTTCTGCCTAGCAAAGGAAACAATGGGGTGAAGAGACAACCTATAGAATGGGAAAAAGATTGCCAGCTGCTCCTCAGAGGACTAATACCTAAGTATACAAATCACTCAAAAAATTAGACTCCCTCAATATATAAGACCCCATCAAAAATGGACAATTGAAATGAATAGACACTTCTCACAAAAAGTACAAATGGCCAATAAATACATGAAAAAATGTTCAACATAACTACCTATGAGATGAATGCAAATTAAACAACACTGAGATTTTACCTTACTCCAGAAAGAATGACTGTTATTAATCAAATGACAAATGCTGGCAAGGATGTAGGCAAAAAGGAATTTTCTATATCATTGGTAGGAATGTAAACTAGTGCAAACTCTATGGGAATCAGTATGGAGAGTCCCCAAAAACTAAAAATAGAAATTTCATTTGACCCAGTTAGTCCCCTTCTATGTATCTTCCTGAAAGAGTTGAAGACATCATATTACAGTGATCCATGCATGCCTATGTTTATAGCAGCACAATTCATAATAGCTAAATATAAGGAGCAGCCTAAATATCCATCAACCGATGAATGGATACAGAAAATGTGGTATATTTATTCAATGGAGAACTACTCAGTCATAAAGAAGGATAAACTTGAGTCATTTGTAGGAAAATAGATGCCCCTTGAGACTACAATGTTAAGTGAAATAAATCAGACACACAAGCCTAAATATCTTATTTCTCATATATGAGAAACTCAAAATGTAAATAAAGGGCAAAATAAAAGATAGATAATAGGAAGTAAGGAGATCTTTCTCAAATGGGAGAGGGATTGAGAGATGCAATGAGAAGGGAAGGAAGGGAGAGGAAGGGGATAAAAAGAACTGAGCTATGTTGGTTCATGTGCCCACTCCCCATGATGAATGTGGTCATTATATACTGCAAACATGTAATAAATTTTTAGAAATTAAAAGAAAAACTGGGCATGAATTCCTGCCATTCTTGGTAAAATGAAGTTCTTTTCTTGGTGCTGGGGCTGCAGTACATCAGCTCTTTATTTTTACCTTTTAAAAATGCAAAGCAGTCACAGGCTTGTCGCTGGGTATCTTCATAGTAAATGGTGCAGTATCTGTCCCACTCAGCTCCCAGGCTGCCCTTTTTTGCCACTAAATACACTTTTTTTTTTTTTAGGATGGGCCCCACTTGGCAGGCGATCACGCACGTGTTATGTCAATGTATTTAAAAAGTAGGTAATTCATTTGTTAAATGAATACTGCAATTATTAATTTCAATTTATCCTGTTTATTGGGAACAGCTGTTCATTAACATTTATTTAACTGCTAATTTTAGAGCCAAACTAATTACCTCAAACACACAGCGCTGTGGTATCCTGAATAGAGAAGCGTTCTGACAGCTCTGCGTGCCAGAATGTAAAAATAGCTCTCTCCAGGGTGCTATTCTGCAGGTGGCCAGGAGGGGGCTCTCTTCAACTGGAGTTCAGACCCTGTGCTGCCCACGCGTTCATTATGACAGAAATACTAAAGGATAGTCGAAGGCCAGAGTGGCACGTTATCCCAGGGGCTGGACAGTGCTCTAATAAAGATGATGGAATGGGAAGGTGTAAGAACATCCACATCCGTGGATAACTTTTTTTTTTTTAAGTTTGACTGACACGTATTTATGCAAATCTTTCTCTGTGGTGAGAAAGACTGTTAAGCGTGATGATGAATGGCCATGACCTCTCGAGCTGAGGTTCTGGAGGATCCTGAGGGTAGGAAAGAGGCTGGCAGGGCGAAATGGAGCTGTTTCTCCGAGGAGTGGAGTTTTGTCATATGGGGCTGTGGACCCAGGATGGTCAGAAGTCTAATTTTCCAAGTGAAGCCCAAGTATATATGCTTTTACATGAAATGTCCTGAAATTTAGATGCTAGCTTACATTTATTTTATTTATTACTTATTTATTTATTGTGTTACTGGTGATTGAACTCAGGACTTTGCACTTCACCACTGAGCTACATCCCCAGCCCTTACATTTATTTTATTTTTTTGTGTGTAAATTATGGTTTTTATTGACATGGATCATTATCACTGTGTATAAGAGCAGACTTCCCTGTGGGGTGCAGGTGTGCTCAGTTTGCAGAAACCATGTGCTTGGGGTGTGACTGCTTCTCAGGTTCACAGCTTGCTTTGGCAAACTGTCCAGGATAAAACTGAGAAGCTGTAGTCTAGGGTATCTTAAATCTAATAGACGCTACTAAGAAGTTTAACAGCAGGGAACTGTGCTTCAAGGACCCCAGGATAAAGAACAACAATCGACTGTTTATGTTCAGCATGTAGTTTAATTTTTTTTTTTTGGGTAGCGGGGATTGAACTCCGGTCCTTGCGCTTGCAAGGCAGGTGGCAGAACCACTGAGCTAAATCCCCGGCCCCCTAATATGTATTTTAAAAAATATTCTCATCTAGTTCTGCCAGCCATGCTGTGAGGCAGGTGGAGGAATTGTTTTTATGTATGTATGTATGGAATTTGGTTGGTTGTTTTTTTTTTTTTTTTTTTTTACAAAAAAATCCTTTATTCAAAAATAGGACATTTTCAAAAAAGAGAAAACTCTTATATACAGCTACTTAGTTTAGAAACAGTCAAAAACACAATAAAATAAATCCAGATTTAGAAATTATGATTTATAACATAAACAATACTGGTGCTGAACAACAGTTTAGATGTATGATTCTTTTTGTCACGTCTCATTTTAATAATTCACATTTGTTAAAACCAGTGGTTGGGACTAAAGAAAGGCCTTAATTCTACCCTGGTTGGTTGTCTTTTTCGAGACAGGGTCTTACTATGTAGTTTAGGCTGGCCTTGAACTCACTATGTAGCCCAGGCTGCCATCAAACTTGAGGTTATCCTCCTGCATCAGCCTTCTGAGTGCCGGGATTACAGGCGTGCTTCACTGCACCTCCTTCCCCCTCCCTGTTTAATGTGGGAGTGGAGACTGTTGTGATAGTCTCACTAAGTTGTCCGGCTGGCCTCAAACTTAAGTTTTACTTTCTGCTTATTTGTTTTGTGCTTTTGAGACAGGATCTCGTTAAGTAGTTCAGGCTGGCCTTACACTCGCAGGGATCCTCCTAGTCTCCCAAAGCCTAGGATTACAGGCATGTGCCACCATGCCTGGCTGAACTTGTGATCCTCCTGCCTCAGCCTCCTAAGTAGCTGGGATTACAAGCATGCACCACTATGCCTGGCTGTGCCACGTTTCTTTAAATGCAATATGGCTTTTCTTGGTGCTAGCCTAAAAGGGATACTGTCCCGTGAAAGACTGTTGTTTTCTTTCTTTTTGTATGCCTCATTCCACTTTTCCCTGTGTGTTCCATCCTTTTTCTCCTGTTTCAGCTTTTGTGAATGCCGCTTGCAGGACCTGTATCTCTATGTCTGTTCTCCTGTGACTGAGGGTGGCTCTTGGCCCTTTCATTATCTGTAACTAAATCTATACTGTTCTCTTTCTGATGGATTTCTTCTTGTGCTGTATCTTTCCGTTTCTCTTCCTATCACTTCATTTCTTTTTTTGTCCTCTTTCCTGTTCTGCCTCTGTTTCAGCTGTCCCTTGTGCAGAAATGAAATGTGGTCCTGAGAAAAATAACTTTCATTTCAGAAGAGGGCTTCATTTTCTCTGTTGGGATGTGTGAAGTAGATGAATGGATGGAGACCTCCAACTTCTCTTTCAGTTCTGGAACTCAATATGAAGACATCTGTATGTGAATCTCAATTGTTTTTCTTCTAGAAGCATTTTCCTGGTGCATATTGCTAATTCCTAAGGGAAGGCAGCAAGGACTTGTAACCACTTGTCACTCTGGAAAAACTGGAGCTAGTGACCAGGACATGTGGCTCTCTCTGCCTTCACCTCCCCCGCCCCATTGGCCTGGGGCTGGGGAGGGGGAGGCGTTGGACTCAGCCCTTTCAGCCCATGGCTGGGCCACTGCCACTCTTGAGCGCCTCTTGCCGGGGGCGCGGCATCTGCGCACTCCCTTACATTTATTTTAGAAGAATACTGTGTGGACTAACGAAATATATCTGTGGCTTGAGGGCTTGCTCATTTACAGCTTTTAAATTAAGGGCTTTTTCCTCTTTGGGTAATAGGGGGCTGGGGCATAAGACTACCTTCTCAGGCCAAATCTAATTAATTTTCAATCATTTCTTTGATCCATTTAATTGTCTCTCATTCAAAAATTTTAAACTTAAGCAAAATCCTTAATCTTCTCATGGTTTATTTTTCTTATTTTTTATAATAAAAGCATTGGAACTTATTTTCAGGGAAGTCTAAATGTACCAGTAAACTTTTATGGCCCATCATTTTAATACGACTTTAAATTATGCAAGAAACACAAAACTTACAGTAATAGATCAGTAATTAACACTGAAATTTTCATGTAGGAGCAATTTTTCTTTTCTTTCTTTTTTTCTTTTCCTGATACTGGGGATCAACCTCAGGACCTTGTGCTTGCGAGGCAGGCGTGGCGCCACTGAGCTACATCCCCAGCCCTGATGTAGGAGCAGTTTTACTTTGACTTTTTAAATGTTTTTCTCCTTCTCTTTCTTATGGGGCAAATCCTCTTCACCATGGGCCAGAGGACTTCAAGCTTCAGGGTGTGTATGGATTGTCTAGGGCCGTGTCAAAATGCAGGCCCCAGGCCCCTGAGATTCTGCGTGATTAACATTGGGTGGGAGGCAGCCCTCGGGATTCTGATCAGAAGGTCCCTGGAACATAGTTTGAGAATTTGTAACTGGATCCTGTTTGTTGGTATTCAATAACTGTTTCTGTTACCTTCTAAGTAAGTGCCTGTGTGCCTCCAGCACACGGACTGGAAGGCTCAAAACCCCATTCTCTGAACCTTTGGCCTATAGGATTCTGGATGTGGTCCAGCATATGTTGAGGAGAAGGTTTTCAGATTTTGAAGCTAGAAGAGAGAGGAAGGCCACTCCACCTTGCTGAGATTTTTGTGTTGCCAGTATATATGACCTTTGGCAGTAAGTAGGCCCTTTCCTTGCTGTTCATTCTTCACTTTCGTGGTTTGGGAAGCTGTGGTCTCCACAGTGATGATAGCCATGGAAACAGCAGTAGTCTGGCATCTCCATGGCAGTAATAGTTCCTGCCCCTGGTAGTTTATAACCTGGAAGTCAGATCTGTTTCAGTCAGCACCAACAGAGTTCTGCTGTGGTAACAGTCTCATGATCTTAGGTGGTTTGTTTCTTGTTTATGCAAGATGCTCAGTGTAGGTAGTTTGAGGGTTGTGATTTTTGTCCTCCTACTTTAGGGTTTGGACTGATGAAGCAGATATCACCTCAGCTTTTGCTGAGCACCGTGCCAGAGGGCTGGAGAGGAATGTTGTTCTGCCAATTAAATTCTCTGAGGTGAAAACAAAACATATTAACTACTCTAAGGAGTCAATGTCCAGGACTTGTCATAGGTCCTACCCAACCACAGAGGGACTAGGAAGCATTCCCAGAAGGTGGGGAGCTGGTAATATCCAGTGAAGAGTGCTTCTGACTCCCAAAGAGACACAACCTTCTAATGTCCATTAAGCCAAATTTTGCAGTGAATTTTGTGAACATCTAAGTCTCAGGATTAAGTCTCATCCCTCTCTAGATACCAAGAGTGGTTTTCATTTTTTGCCTCAACTTCGACCAGTAAATACTACTTATACACATACTATACAAAAAAATCTTGATTTTGTATTAACACACTATCTTAAATAATGTTCTGTGAAAATGAATAATCCTGTGGTGTTTTCACATATGAAGGCCCCAGATTAGCCCTCTCCATTAGTGAAATGCAATCTCTATGTTCCTATGACTATGTAGCATGGTCCATCTGTCAAAACCATGCACTTCCAGGTCCCTTTTCCACCCACAATGCCCTCGGTTGTCTGTTCGATGAACTCTTCACTAGATTTGCTGCCCCCAAAGATGTTCCACTCCTCTCCCTGGCCAGCAGAGCACTGTGGTTAGGGGTAACTTCTGCAGTGAGGTGGTCTGGAGTTGAATCTCAGCTGTACCACGTACTTCCTGGCAGTATGGCTTCAGAAAAATTCTTAGCCTTACCATGTCTCCTTTTTTTTCATTTGTAAACTGGATTTCTGTGTAAGTTTTAAGCATAAAGCTTTTAGGTAGTAACTGGAATATACTTAAGAAATTCTTTATTCAATGTTTCCCAAAGTATGAGACATAGATGGTCCTATGGATGTATATTGTAGCATTTAATATAGACAGCACTTAATTCACACAGGTATATTCCTATACTTAAAATAATTTTTTGGTTTTTTTTGAGTGAAGGTCTCACTAGCTATGTAATTCAGGCTGGCCCTGAACTCATTAGGTGGCCCAGGCTGGTGTTGAACTTTCGGTGATCCTCCTGCCTCAGCCTCCTGGGTGCTGGGATTATATGCTCAGCTCCTTTTACATTTTTGTTTAAGATTTTTTATTAGTACATATTTGTCATATATATTGATCACAAATATAGAGAATTTGTTTCTGTACGTAATATATCTTAATTCTTCTTTTTTCCCATTCCCCTCCCCTCCCTTCAATCCTTTGTCCTTTCCCCATTTACACAAGCATGGTTTCCATTTTTCTTCTATTCTGTTTTTTTCATTTTCTCTTCCTTTCCTTCCTTTCCTCCTCCTCTCTGTTCCCTATCCCTTTGAACGTGTTCTTCCTACTTCCTGATATCTATCCTCCATTATGGTCCTTATTTACCCTTTGAGTTGCTCACACAAGGGAAACAATGAAATATCTAAACTTGTGTGTCTGATTTATTTCATTTAAGATTGTGGTCTTGAGATGCTTCCATTTTTTTACAATTGATTCAAGTTTATCTTCCTTTATGGCAGAGTAGTATTCCATTGTCCATTAAGTACCACATTTTCCTTATCCATTCATCTGTTGATGGGCATATGATTTAGCTATTATAAATTGTGCTGCTATAAACATGGGTATGCTTATATCACTGTGGTATGATGCTTTTTAGCTTTTTTGGGAAGATACCTAGAAGGGGCACAGCTGGATCAAATGTAAACTCTATTTTTAGTTTTGTGAGGTATCTCCACACTGATTTCCACAGTGGCTGCAGCAGTCCACACTCCACCAGCAACGGAGAAGGGTTCTTTTTTCCCTACAGCCCTGCCAGCATTTGTTATTGGTTGATTTCTTGATGATAGCCATTCTTTCTGGAGTGAGAAGGAGTCTCAGTGTTATTTTCATTGTCATTTCTTGAATGACCAGTGATGTTGAGCAGTTTTTCATACATTTATTTGCTCTTTGTACTTTTTCATCTGAGAAAAAATGTCTCTTCATTTCAGACGCCCATTTTGGGATTCGGTCTTTAAATTTGAGAGGTCTGATTATTTTAAGTTCTTTATTCTAGGTGTCAGTCCTTTGTCTGAGGAGTATCTGGTAAGGGTATATTTCCTTCAACTGACTTGTAATCTTCCAAGAACAAAGTCTTGGTGAGTTGTTAATACCCTTTGACGCCTCTTTATACTTACTCATAGGAGTTGTTACTGAAGGTTAAAAAGCCTAGCAGTCCATTAGCAGATTTCTTCATTTAATCTCTTCTTCTGTAGGCTCTTCAATGATAGGCTTATTTATATCCATCCAAATTAGCCTAGGTTTGTGGCTTTTTCTACCCAAGTGGCTCACCTGTGTGAATGTCGATCATGGTGGTGGTGCACCTATGGCATGCATGCTGCATTGGGCTGTTTGTACCATTGAAAGCTCTAAAAGATTCCCTATCACTGACCCAGAAGCACCTCTTAAGGCTGAATTGCAGGTGAATAGGTCTTGTTGAATTTTACTAACTTGTAAATATTACTTTATACCTATAGGTTTAAAGGAAGACACATCTTTACCAATAAATCAAATCACTTCTTCCTCTTCCCTCAAAGCTCGGCCTGTTCTCCTCTATTTCTGCCAATGGTACCACCATTTTGCCAGGTGGTTTTTGTGTATTAAGTTTTTGGGAGTGGCTGCCTGGAGAACTGAGAGAACAGTTTCTGGGACCTGAGAAGAGCCATGTGGTGACTGGTTATTATTACTCACTACGGGGACAGGCAGGCAGGAGTTGTCAACCTGCTAAACTCCTCAGCTACAACCAGACTGAATTTCTTTCTGTCCCTATAGACACCCGTTTCTCTTTCCTGACTTTATTCCCTCCATTAAATCATTCTAGGCTCCATTTCTTTAATTCTCCACCAAGTCAATTTCTACTCCTCCTTAAAACGCAGTGAAATCTGTCTTTCTTGAGCCATAGTGGCAAGTTATGTATCTTGGTCATTTTTGTTTCCTGTACAATATTGAGTCCATACTTTCTCAATAAGTATTTATTCAATGAATAACAGAACACACATTTTTGTTGCCTTGGAGAATTTAGATTCTTTAAAAAATATTTATGGATTTGCCTTTTCTTCAAAACTAGATTGGATACTAGTGAGGGCAGAAATGAACCAGATGTTATGACTGCTTGTACAGTCTTCCTTGTCTTGCCCATAGAAGCTTAAACAGTACTGCTTTAGTTTGAAAGCTTTTGGTTTTTTGGTCACTGGCACACCAGGAGAGAGAGAGAGAGAGAGAGAGAGAGAGTGTGTGTGTGTGTATTTTTTTCCTACTGCTACTAAGGATAATGTTCAGAGTCGTTTGACTTTCCTGGGAGGGAGTGGAGATAGTCCAGTTGGATGACCCCTGACCAAGTCCTTTCCCCTTCCCCACGGTATCCTGTCTTCACCTCAGTACCAACTCTCACTTCTGGGCCTCAATTTGTCATACCTCCTCCGAGAAGCCTTTTTTGAGCCGGGGAGCTCCAGCTCCTCCTCCTGTCTGATAGCACTGATAACATTTGTTACTTCTCACTTCTTTGTACAATCTCTATCTTTTCTTCCTGCTAGCCCGGAAACTCCCTGAGGTCCCTGGATGCCTTGGTCTTTATTGTATCCCCAGAACTCAGCGCTGTTTCTGGCATGTAGAAGACACTGAATAGATAATGTTTGGATGAGCCAGTGACTACACATTACATTAAGTCTTACCTAGAATTCGATTAGTTAATAATGGTAATTTAGCATTATTACTATCACAACTTGGATTATAGCTTGAGTATATGCAGACAAGTCAAGCATATAGCCTGGTGGGGAATGTGGAATAGGATATTTCTAAAGAATTATAAATTCCAGGTTGTGGTGATTTTAAACTTAGTGCTGAATTTCAATTAATTCCACTAAACTTTACCCAATAGTGAATATAACTTCATTTGTTGGTGGGAGGAGCTGTGAATCCCTTCCACCAGCTTGACTGATCATTTCTATCTGTGCTTTGTGTGAGGAAGGACCAAGCAATGCAAGGGCAGCTTAGCATTGCCAGAGGCAACTCAAACCATACACGAAGAGAATCATTTTCCTCCTCTCTGATATCAGAGTGGCTACAGGAACATGATTTCCAAGGCAGTATTTCCCTTTTAATTTCAGCTCTAAGCCACTGACTAATATGCCTTGCACCTATAGTGCAAATGCTACATTTAAAATTCTGCACAAGGGAGAGAGGCAAAAATTAATTGACATGTCGGAATTTACTTTTTGCATAGTTACACTGTCCTCATATTTACTATTTTGATGCATGCAAACAATGTACAGATACATGCATGTATTTTTTAAATTACAAAATTTGAGTCTTGTAACCTCTCCAACCTCAGGAGGACCTCAGCTCTATCTCTCCTACCCATGGGACTTGGGATGAATAGTTGAACCCTCCCAATTGGAGCTCAGGTCTGTTCACGGTGCAGAGAAATTTGGAACATGACAGGGAAGTGCCCATATAAAAGCACTCATTTTACTTTAAAGCAGGGGCAGTCCCACCTGGTCCTATATCACGGGAATCAAGGGACGTCAATGAGTGGCCTGGATATTCTTAGTGTCCCACCTGTTCTTCAGTGTCTGTGTGTTGGATGATGATGGCACCACTCTCCCCAGTGAAGCAATCATGAAGAATCCACCTAAAAGGGGTCTATTTTTATTATCTGCCCATATCACCTCTTGGGGATAGAGGGTTAGCTATTAAAAATAATGCTAATTATAGCAATAATAATAGCTGTCATTTATTGGCCATCTGCTACATTCTAGTAAGTTTGTAAGGGCTTTGTGTTCATTATCTCATTTATTCTTCACAGCAGTCTTATTGTCAGAGATATTTTTCACTGTGAGGAGAGTTGCCCTGGCCTATATCTTCATGGGACTCTCTCCCTGGTGGGGGGAACCCTGGCAGTGCTCTACTTCCAGGGGTCTCCTGCTCTCCCTCTCCCTGTCTCCAGCAGGCAGGTCAGCCAATCACCATCTCTTGCCGTGGATTCTTTGGTCATGAGCCAGGAGGCAAAAGGGCAGAGACAGGGGGTGGTAGAATCTGCTGTGCAGCTGACAGCAGCATCTGGACAGATGTCTTATTGCCCAGCCTCAGAGCACTTGTGGCTCCTGCTGGTTTTCCATGTGTGCACATCCATCCTTCTGTAGATTCTGAAGTTCTTTTACTTGAACTCTCTTGTTGGCAGGATGCTAGCACATCTATGGATAACATTCTGCTATTTTCCCCATCTTACAGGGGAGAAGACTGAAACTCAGGTAAATTAAGCGACGTGACCGAGGTTCACATATTTGTATTTCTCAGGGCTGAGACCCAACCCGACAGACGTCAGACACCAGAATCTATTCCTTCTGCTGGCCTCTGCCAAGTAAAGGGACCCTCAGCTCTGTTTGCCTCTTCCATTAGCCACAGTCATGGCACCCAAGAAATACAATGGAATGCACTGTTCTTCAGAAAAGACACACAGCCCAGTTTCTTCTCCATACAGCAAGGTATGAGCTGCCTTGATTTTCTTGACTTGGGTTAATCTATTAGTCTTCTCTCTTTCTTTAATCCCATTTCTTTCTCCTCCTCCCTTAGTATACCCAAGGGTTGCAAGCTTATGAGTGATTTTTAGTTAAACACCAATTTTTTGTTTCCTGAAAGCTAAAGTTCCAATTAAATAAAAAAACCAACACTCAACTACATAAAATTTCATCACTTGAGCCCCAAGACAGGAAGCGGCTATAAAGCAGTGACACACTGGAGATGAATTACACAAATTTATCAGTAAATGGGGCTGTGTATGCTAATGGGCTGCAGCCTGGGAACTCAAGGCCTGGCTACATCAGGCTCATTCATTAATGGGAGCCTGTGAAGAATGGACTTGCAGTGTCTAGTGCCTACTGCCGTCCCACAGAGCAGCTGGTGTGTGCATTTACCTTTGGAAGGAACTCTGTAGATCTGAGGTTGTAAGGGGCTGGAATTGAGCTAAAACTTTGATCTGAGAGAAGCACAGACCAAGCTCCTGGGATGTGTCAATTACTGTACTAGGGGATATCTATCTATCTATCTATCTATCTATCTATCTATCTATCTATCTATCTATCTATCTGTCTATCTATCTATCTTCCTCTCTTGCCTACATGTCATCTGATACATAAATTCTCTGAGCATCAGTTTCTGCTCATTAGATGGAGTTTAATCAGTTATAGTAAGACATAATAAGATTGTAACAATATGTGGCACACAATGGGACATATGTAGACACCCATAGTTGTTGATATTGCTATTTTCTTTTTTACTTATTTTGCTTTGTAGGATTACACATTTGTTGTGTTCATTTCCCCTTGTACATCTAGAGTGAGGTAGGACTTGCTTTCCTATGTCAAATGCCCAGACTGTCATTCTAACTTACAGGCATTGACAGTGCCTGCCTTCCTGTGTTATTGTTGTGTTGTTGCTGCCGCCAGGCACATGGCAGTGGGGCTGGATCAAAACTAAAAAATTGACATAGGACAGATGATATAATTCCAACAAATTTCAGCAAAAATTGCTCTGAGTTTATGCTAGAGACACACATATAATGAGAAGCTCAAGAGTGGATTTGCCTAGATTCAGACTGCATGATCAAGGCTCAAACAGGGCAGGCAGCACCAGACTCCCCTCTCTTCTGCGTGGTCTTTTGATCTGTGTCACCTAAATTCCTAGATGGACTTCCTTTCAGGGTGACAAGGTAGCAGCACCTCAGCCCCTACATCCCCTCAGGCTGTTTCTGGGGAAAAGTGAGTGAACTCTTTGGACCACCTGAGCCAAGTGTTGTCACCCCATCGTGGGCCTAGGGGAATTGGTGTATCCATTGGCCTTATTTCATTTGTTTTTCAGGTCATATCTAAAATTTTATTTTGATAAGTAGATAACAGAATTAAATAATACTTTATTTACATTTTTAACCAAATTAGTTACTGGAGAGTAACCCAAAGCTGTTTCAATAGATCTGATGCCAGTGCCTGTATTATGGTTTAAACATACATAAGAAACATAGGAATTGGCCTTACTTTAGAGTGGGCCCACCACAAAGAACTCAACTGAACTGGAGGGAGGAGTGTTCTCTGAGAGGAGTCTGGGTAGGCCTTTTGGTGGTAGTAGGGATTAAATCCAGGGGCTTTGCAGGTTTTTTTTTTTTTTTTTTTGGAGACAGGGTCTTGCTGTGTAGCCCAGGCTGGCCTTGAACTCATGGCAGTCCCCCTGCCTCAGCTTCCCTGAGTGCTGGGATCACAGGCATGTGCCACCACGCCCAGCTTAGGGGCTCTGAACTGAGCTACATCCCCAGCCCTTAAAAAAGTTTTTTTTAAAAGTCTGAAATAGGGTCTTGCTAAGTCACTAAGTTGCCCAGGCTGGGCTCGAACTTTGTCCTCTTGCCTCAGCTTCCCTGAACGCTGGGATTACAGGTGTGTGCCACATGCCCAACTAGGTGAGGGCTTTGACAAGAAGAGGAGTGGATGCTAGGCAGCAAAACTGGCAAAATGTTGACAGCAGGATCATAGTCTCTCTCCCCTTCAGATACAGTCTAGAGCAGGGGCCAGCAATCTTTTTCCGTTAAAGGGTGAGAGACAAAATGTTTTAGGCTTTGTGGGTCACGTGGTCTCTAACTGCACTGCCATCTTTTTGATATGCTTCGTCTAATGAAGGGCATGAAAATCATTCTTAGTTTGTAGGCCTAGGGTTGATTGTGGCCCAACCCTGGTTAAAAGTATAAATGAAAGTGTTTTCTTCCTCCCATTACCACATCTATATGCCTCCCGTGTTATTTGTAAAAGGGGAAATAAGGGTCTCTCAGGATATTTAGGGAGGCAAAATTGCTCAGGGTTTGGTGGGTGGTGATACATCAGTTCCAAGTCACAATGAGCAGTTTTCTATTTACCCCATTTTTGTAACTACCCCAGATTATGTTGGATACACTTATTAATTTGTGTGCTTTATAAGTCCTAGATGATTTGTTAACCAAGCACCAATCATTGTTTTTTTAAAATTTGGCCTTCCAGAGCATCTTGTGCATAGCAACAGGAGACAAGAAAGAGAGACCTCTATCTATGTTCTACTCATTGTCCAACTTTTAACTGCAGCCAAAGTAAAATTTTCATTCCACAAATGGCATCAGTATTTTACATCAAAAATTTTCTGAGCTCTTTCTCTGTTCTATATGTAAGTGTGGTGGTGGCAAAATAGCATTGAGACCAGCACTTACGACTGTACACTAGAGATGCTTTGCAAGTCTTTTTTCTTGCACAGTAAAATTTGAAATATAAAGATAATATATTGAGTTATGCACAAGGCTGAATTTATTGTTTTAAAGTTTTTTCTAAAGTCTTGAGACTATGTCCTTTTGACCTTTCTTTCTTTTCTAAAGCTGTGATGAAAATAGGGGCTTTGCTATGGTTTGGGTGTCGTTTACCTCCATAGGTTCACGTGTTGCAGGCTTGGTCCTCAGCCTGGTACTGGGATGTGGTGTGGGACCTTTAAGAGGTGGGGCTTAGCAGGATTAGGTCAACTGATGATCTTCAGAAGGAAGTTTCCCTCTCTGCCATTTGCCAAAAGGCCCTTACTCAAAGCAGAGTTGATGCTGGCACCATGCACTTGACTCAAGAACTGTAAGCTAAGTTAACCTCTTTGCTTTATAAAGTTAGCCTGCCTCATGTATTGTGTTACAATAACAGAAAACAGAAGTATGGATATTCATTAATTTAGGAATGTGTTCAACAGTGACATATTTGGGCTATAGAGGTGTTTTAACTTCATCGGTAGCTACCAAATTGTGTTTGAAAAAAATGTTTTTGAAAATCACTTTAAATTACTCCCAGAAATGTGTGAGGGTTCCAATTGCTCTGTATCTTGTCCAGACTTGGTGCCATCTTTAAAATTTAGCCACTCTTGTTGCATTAATTTTCTCCATATTTTGCCATTTTAACATATCTGATGTTGAGATGATTTCTAGGATATATATCAAACTTAGGTGAAGAATGTGTGGTAGTGGATCAGAGGTTGTCTTTAATTATTCATATTCAAAATTAGTGTTCAAAGAAGGAATTTGTTCCCTGGTGGCCATTTTCACTGAGTGGTTTATTTTGTAGTAGCATTTAAGGTAAATTTAAAGTAAATGTGTAGGGGCTGGGGTTTTAGCTCAGTGGTTCCACTGCCTGCCTCACAAGCGCAAGGTCCTGAGTTTGATCCCTGGTACAAAAAAAAATGTGGATATCTTTTTGCCAGTTTAAATGTTTCCAAAAGAGGTTATAGTACCATGAATTATTGTATATGTAAGTTTACTACACTTTGCAACTAAAAGCATTGGAACTTTCTAAATATATTGAAATAGCTGATAGCATTTTCATAAATTATAAACACTTGCATGGTTTCGAATTTAAGAGCCTAAAAAATAAATTTAGTATCTACTTCCTACTCTTTACCCTACCTGGAAGAATCTGATGTAGCAGTGCTCATGTCAACTTTAGAGATGTTCTATAAGTATACAAGAAAAAATATATATCTTCTCTTCCTTTTTTTGGGGACTGGGGGTTGAACTCAGGACCTTCACATTGAGCTATGCCCCCAACCCTTTTTTTGTTTTTTATTTTGTGGCAGGATCTCACTAAGTTGCCCAGGTTGGGCTTGAACCTCTGATCGTCTTGTCTTAGCCTCCCAGAGTCCTGAGATCATGGGCATGTGCCACCACACATGGCTTGCCTCACCTTCTGCTTAAAAACACAAATGAAAGTCCATGAGGCATACTGTTCAATACTCTGCATTTTTCATTAAACAATATCGTTCCATTTGCTTTGGAATTTTACTGCTTTTGCTAAAGTCATGTCAAAGAGGCAAAGATGACAAGGGTACAGTAAGGCTGTTGTGATATCAACTAAACTGTCTAAGGTCAATAGTGATTCTAAGGAGTCTTTACTTTCTAAACATTGCTTGGGGGCTCGAGAAGAAAGAGGTACATTATTATGTGAAATATCTATCTTTATCTATACTTCTGCAAATGTTGTCACTTTCTTGGTAGGGACCTTCATCGCGTTGTGGAAGATAAAAGTCCTAGGAGTTTTCTTCTTGGTGCAGCATCTAAATACTGCCTGTCTCTAGGGTAGTGGTCCTGGAGCTCTTTGAGAAGCTGGCCATAATTGTGGGCTTTCATCCCCCCATCCATATAGGTACAGTTAAATTTGACTTTAGGGGGTCATAGATTACCCAAAGCTCATTGTTGGCAGATTCTCTGATATAAAAAGTCAGTTCTTATGTGACTGGCCACAAAGATAGTCTATATTCTGTTGGAATCAATGTAACTGTCATTTTTTAAAATTCAGGAACTTTACTAACTAAAAAATCTAGTCAAAACATCTGGGAACCTCATAAACTTACAAACGACTTGCGTAGCGGATTGCCCCCTAAGGAAAGTGTTTGAGTTTGGTCGCTGAGAAATTTCACACACAGAAGTGTAGCTGTTACAATAATGGGCTTTGTTATGAGAATGCCAGGGCACAGGAGAGCAAGGTCAAAATTCTTTTCTACCAGTTACCTAGTATTGGACAAGTCAATCTTTCTGAACTTCCCTTTTGCATTTTAAAAGTAGGGTTAACAGTACCTTTCAGGGCATAGAGTGAGGGTTATATGAGACAATGTAAAGCTGTTGAGTACAGTGTCTGGCATGAATAAGATCTTGTTCATGATGTTATTTGTTAGTTCTGGCCTAGTGATTAATAGTCTTAATATTTTAGAATTATATCAGATGCATCTATGAGATTTCCCATTGTTTTAACAGATAAGCACTTTAATCACCTTGAGAGTGAGAAATTTGAGACCATGGTATGTCAAATGGCGAAACTGTGGTTAGAAACATGTGGTTGAAGTTCTATTGGTCACTTGGGGGGAATGGATTTTTATAGGGATACCAGAAATGTTAAATAAGCCTTATGGAACAGAATAATTATTGTAGCAGTAGCCTAAACATTTTGAATTCATACATATGGGTCTTCTTACTGCTAAAAAGCTTTTTATTACCATTACTGTTAACCAAAAATGTTAAATGGGATCCTAGTCATAAAACCAGACTGAAACATGTCCTAAAATTATACTTTATGTTTTTCCAAGGGTTGGTCACATGAATCCTGAGAATTAAGAGGAAACTTAGGAGTAAGTTTTGAAGAATTTATTCATATTCACACAACTCATTTAGAACATTGTGTTTCTCAAATGTGGAGATCTTCCCTGTTTTTCTTGTTCCAAAGACTAAAACTTTATCCTGTAATCGTTTTACTTACTTTTTAACCCAAACAGGAATCAATGGAGCAGTCCTTCTGAAAATTGAGAGGGCTTTGCCAACCTCAGTGTATGCATCTCTGTGTTTGTGTGTATCTGTGTGCACAAATGCATCTGTGTGTGTCTCCACACATTTTTCTGGATCTGTATCTTTTTCCCAATCATCTCATGGCTGAGAAAAGCTACTGAGAAATAAGGATGCGAGAAGTCCATTCATCACTGAGATCTGCCTCTCCGTCTGACTAGTGGCTCCCCAGGGAGTCTTAACAAGGTGCTGCTGAGTCCAAGTTCTTCTCCCCACCCCCAAAACAATCCTGGCAACACTATAATTTGAAGCTGTTCTATCACCTTCACCCCCAGGCTGTGCAGGACATCCCCTCCCCCGGCAGGGACATGGGCAAAGGAAGCATTAAAATGGATAGATTGATGGCCTTGTGATCACATCGATCTTCATATGTGTTGAATATTATGTCAATTATTCATCATTCAGAGATATCATTGCAGGAAAACTCACATTAAGAGGAGCCAGGAAAACTAAAGGTTATAAATTCCAACCCAGCGTAGGGACTGGCGGCTTTGGAATTTAGTGCCAGCTCCTCTGCATTCTCATTGGAATGCAAGCATCTGTGACCTTCTCTTGGGGGGTTCATCTATAGCTTCACCCCAGCAGGTAGAGAACCAGTTTCCCAGAGGTGGAAGAGAGCTGAATATATCTGTAAACAGAGTGTTCCTAAATAAATTTCCTCGTAATTCTGCTGTTGCCTTGAGTTTGATACGTCTGAAAAAATGTGCGTTTCTCATTTTACAGCCCTAGATGATACAAAAAATGGGTGCCTGAGAAGATGGAAAATGCTGTAAGTTAAATATAACTCAGCCCACCGTGTCAGAGTGGTTGGCAGACAGTGTGTGGGGGCACAGACTGCTGCCAGGCAGTGAGTCAACCTCTCCAAACCCGCCTTTCCTCATTTTGTGAGTTAGGAATAGTACTGACTCCAGTGCTAGCTGTGAAGATTAAATTAATTCATCTAAATTGCATAATTCCCAGCTCCTTGACCTCAGGGTGCTGCCCATTTCTTTATGGCACAGATTGAGGGAGGCCACCAGACTGTGTTTGAGTCTCTGAAAGTTCTGGGTGAGACTGGTGTCTCTGGAAGGATCTGTACCATAGGTGCTCCTGCTGGCGGTCTGGAACAGGCGCAGCTTCACCTTCCCAGCAACTTCCTACCACAGATGAGCCTCTCGGCTCAGGCTCATTCCCTCAAAAAAACATCCACACAGTGACTAGCTGTCCACCCAGCCACTCACTACCTCCTCCTGGAGCTTCTGGTATGTGCACGGAGGAGCAGTGATGAATGAGATGAAAGTTCCTGCTCTCAGGGAGCCTCCATTCCAGGAGGAAAGACAGAGTGCACACAAATGAATGTGCCAGGCGTCAGTGGATGCTATGAAGGTGACGCCGTGGAGAGGCACCTGGGAGGCCAGGGAAAGCTGCTTTAGGAGATAACAGTGAAGCCAGGACCTGAAGGAGAAGGCAGAGCCTATTATGCAAGAATCTGGGGAAGAGTGCTCTAGGCAAGAAGAGCCACAAGTTCAAACCCGATGTGTTGAGGAAATTGAGTCATTCAAGAAGTGGAAAGTAAGAGTGTGTGCCAGGAAAGTGCGGAATAGAGTGATCTGAGAGGAATGTGGTCTAGAACTCAGAGGCCATAGCAAGGAGTTAGGATTATATTCTAAGCACATCAGAGGACTTTTAAGTGGACAACTTGGCATATTTTGGCTTATGGTGATGCCAGGGGGATTGTGCTCTCTACTGTTGGTGGACAAGGTTGTAATGGGAGGAGGAATGGGAGCAGCAATAGTGGTCATTAAGGCGAAAGATGATGGTGGCTTGGACGAGGATTAACTCAGTGGGGAGGTGGTGATAAATAGCTGAGGTCAAGAGCTTTCCTAACTGTGGTGCTAGGTCCTCTGTATTTGCAGAGAATCTGTTGATGGACTAAATATGGGCAAGAGAGGAGTAAAACAGAGTGAAGCCTAGGAGTTTAACAAGTTTTAGGTTTTGGTTGCCCCAAAATCTAGAAAAAATGGCAATTTTGGCACTCATTTCAGCTTCCCTGTCTTGGGGATTTTCTCATCAGCTATGCCTTTTGTGAGCCAAGGCCTTCCATCTTCTCTCTCCTCTGAGCTGCTGCTTCTGTGTATTATGTTCTGTGGGCTGAATATTTTTGAACAAGGGATGGCACCATTTAGAACTTACTGAGTGCCCAGATCTGTGCTAATACTTACAGGGAAGTATTAGTCAGATTTCCCATTGCTGGGACAAAATACCCAACAACTACTTAAAGAAGGGGAAGTTTCTTTGGCTCACAGTTTTCAGTAGGTTGGGTCCATGGCTGGCTGGCTCCAAGGTAGAAACGGCATGGTGGAATGGGATGGCAGAGAAAAGCTGAAAAAGAGAAAGGAGGAACCCTGGACAAAAGTATGCCCCCCAGTGAGCTGCCCCCTCTAAACGGGTCTCACCTCAGAACATGAGACTTTGGGGGGATATTTTGGATTTAAACTATAACACTTTCTCCCTAGTTCCCAAAGCCTCATGTCAATCTCATTATGTAAAATGTATTTAGCCCATCTCTAAGAGTCACCAAAATCTTAATGGTTCTAGCATTCTTAAAAAGTCTAAGTCCAGCCAGGCATGGTAGTGCACGCCTGTAATCCCAGTACTTGGGAGGCTGAGGCAGAAGGATTGCTCCAAGTTTGAAGCCAGCCTGTGCTACATAGTGAGTTCAAGGCCAGCCTGCAATACAAAGTGAGACCCTGTCTCCAAAGACAAAGCAAAACAAGTCTGTGTCTAAGGTTTACTCTGAGACTCAAGGTAAACTCTTAGCTATGGGCTCCTATGAAAATCAAAGTTGAATGTTTTCAGTATACAGTGCCACAGAGTAAACATTCCCATTTCAAAAGGGAGGAATAGGGAAATAGAAAGGAATCAGCTCCAAAAAGATAGATAACCAGCAGGGCAAACATTAAATCCTGTAGTTCGATGTTTAGCACCCAGGGCATGTTGTAGTGAGGTATGAACTCCAAAGGGCTTGGAGGGGCCTTGTTCCTAAAGCATTGCTTGTTGTAATCAACATGACCTCTCTCCTAGGCTGGCTTTGCTCACTTCCTGTGGCTTTTCAATTAGGTGTTTCACATTCCTGGCAGCTTCAACTTTTGGGGTTTCTACTGTACCTTTGGCTTTCCTTTCACAGCTTCAAGCATTACCCACTCAGGGGTCCTGAGAGGTACTATGATCTTGTCACACTTTTTTGTCTGGCCTCTCAGGCCGTCTTTGGAAATTGGAGTGGAAATCTCCATGATTCCATAACTGTTTTTTTTTTTTTTTTTAAACAGGTTCTCACTGTGTAGTTCAGGCTGGCCACAGACTTATTATGTAGCCCAGGCTGGCTTTTAACTTGTGGTGATCCTTCCTGTTCAGCCTCCTGTGTGCTGGGATAACAGGCAAGCACCAACAAGCCTGGCTCTGTAACTCTCATATGTTGATTTTTATCTTTTTTTTTTTTTTTTTTTTTTTTTGGAGACAGGGTCTTTCTAGGTAGCTCAGGCTGGATTTAAACTCACTGTGTAGCTCAGGCTAGCTTCAAACTTGTGGCAATCCTCTTGCCTCAGCCTCTTGAGTACTGGGATTATAGGCATGTAGCACCACACCTGGCTTATATGCCTGAAAAATCAGCACCCATATGCATAATGCCAAAGTCTGCCAGCAGTTTAAACAGTAGCCTGGCACCCTTGGACCATGGCTGCAGAGGCCCATGCACATCTAGATGGCTGAACTCCGGGAAACACTTTCATAGGCAGCACTGAATGGGCATAATCCCCTGGGCTCTCTTCTCAAAGCCAAGTCTTTCAAAGGAATTTATCCTTTTTACCCTTGAGCCTCTGAAGGGTGGGATCTGTCCAATTCCTGAGATGCCTTTAAGCCATCTTTCCTATTATCCTAATATAAAACACTTGGCTTTTAAAAAATGTCTGATTGTTTTAGCAACCATATTTTTCCTACCCCCAACTTTACAGCTGCTTTCTTTTTGGTGGAACTGAACTTTTTACAACTTTTGGCTTTTCTTCTCCCAATTCTCACTAAATCTGGCTAAAGGCAGCCAGCAGTACCTGTGTCACAGCCTGGAAATTTTCTGCACCAGATTAGTTCACCATTTTAAAATTTAGCTTCACACAAAGTCTCAGGACATGGACAAAGTGTAGATAAATTCTTTGCCAGAACAAAACATGCACAGCTCTGACCAGAATCACCCATCAAGCTCTGCTTATAGCAGTGTAGGGCTTCTGGAGCCTGCTTCTGCACACATTTTCAAACTTGTCTGACAAGTTTCAAATGCTTTTGAGCCATTATGGTCAGGATATGTCTTAGCAATGTCCCCATTCTTGGTACCAATTTTTTATATTAGTCAGCTTTCCTGTTGCTGAGACAACACCAACAATTTAAAGTGAGAGAGGTATATTTGGGTCACAGTTTCCAGTGGGTTCAGTCAGTGGATGGCTGACTGCAAGGCAGAAAGGGAATGGTAGTTTTAAGGCCACAGTGAAGAGCAGCTGTTTAATCCATGGCAGTCAGGAAGTAGAGAAAGAGAAGGAAGGAGCTCAGGACAAGAATACACTCTTCCAGGTCATGCCCCAGTAACTTCCCCTCTCTGACCAGGCCCCACCTACCAATAGGAGACTTTTGGGGAACATTGTAGATCTAAACCATAACAAGGAAATATAGATAAACTTTTCAAGGCATTATTATGCTAACATCCATTGGATGCTTTGGAGAGAAGCACTGTCATATTCATAGGACCACAAAGCTTCCCTTCACACTTTCCCCCAAGACTTTCTTAAAGGATTTATATTTCACTAAAACAATGTACTGGTTATTCACAACATACTTGTTAGGAGCTCCAGGCTCAAGATCTTGGCTCTTCCCTCTTTGGTTGTGTGAGCTGGGCATGTTGCTTTAAGGCTAATGTTCTATATTTGTATAATGAAAAATTGTTTCCTGGAGCACTTGAAAAAATTTTAGGACACATCGTATGTGACCTAAAAGATACAGCTCAGGCAAAAGTAAATTAGCTTGCATTGGTATTTTTCTTACTATTGCATTTATTGACTTAAATTAAAAATCCTTCTGCCCATTAAGATGAAACACTACATACTGGGTACTAGTGTTCTGCTATGTTCAGCTGGTTATAGATCAGAGAAAAAAAAGGAAGCTTAGAGGATATTTCCACAATCCCTTGATATAAGTGAAACAAAAACATTTGAAATGATCTTAAGTAAGATTTCTTAGTGGCTATACTTCTCAAAATTTGCTTTAAGAAATATTAGCCATGCAGTCTGCTCAAAGGAAGACTCCTTGGTCCACTAACCAATAAATGCTGAACATTAAATCCCCTTCTTATGGAATCATAATCCATTTGTATAGTACAGGCTCTTATGAGTCTGGTAATAAACCCTGCTAGACCTTGGTTATTACAGAACTTCCCACTCACTTTGACTAGATAGAGAACACTTTTATCTATAAGCCTTATTAATATCCTATAAAAATGGAGAGTCCTAAGGAAATGCTAGTTTGGCTAAAGGAAGCCACATCTGACACTAAGGTTTGATTTCTTGAGACAATTTCCAGAAGTAGAGACAAAAGCAGCCCCAAGGCCTCTTCTGACCAAGGGCTGGAGCTGACAGGCCCTCAATAAGCAGTTGAAGAGCCTTGGCTGCCCACCTCCTTCCTTTAACCTTGAGCAGCATCCAAGTTCTTTTTGACTTCATGTCTCTAATTATCTGGGATGTAAAGATTCTCATCATGGATACCTCAGAGAACTAGGCCTAGAGGTCCCATTTGACCCAGCTATCCCCCTGCTGGGTATCTTCCCCAAAGAATTAAAAGAATCATACCACAGGGATATGTTTATAGAGGCACAGTTCGTAATAGCTAAAACTTGGAAACAGCCCAAGTGCCCATCAACTGGAGACTGGATAAAGAAGATGTGTGTGTGTGTGTTTTTTAAAAAATAAAATGGAGTACTACTCAGCCATAAAGAATGAGAATCTAGAGACATTTATAGCTAAATGGATTCATATTGAGGACATACTCTTAAGTGAAATAAATAGGACACACGTGTAAATACCGAATAGTTTCTCTAGTGTGAGAAACTGAAAATGTAAATAAGGATTAAAATGATTAAAATGAATAATTGATAATTTGAAATAGGAAGAAAGGGTCCAAAGGGGTAGGGGAGGTGGGAGGGGAAGGGGAAAGGAATGAAGGGAAAAGAAAAATTATGAGAAAAGAAAAAAATGGAAACAAAGTCTATGTAAATAGGGAAGGGTGGAGGGGGTGAAGGGCACACAGGTAATGGGGAAAAAATAAGAACCAAGATACATCATGTACAGGTACAAGTGCCCAATGATAAATGTAAACGTATTGTATACGTAAAATGTACCAATAAAAGAATTTAAGGAAAAAAAAAGATTCTCAACAAGCTATGATCAGCAGGGCCTTTTTAAGAAAAGAGTCTCCTGGAACCTAATGAATTTTATCAATGGGAGACCCCTCTTGCTCTGTAGGTTGGTTGGTGAACTTCAGCCAAGAGAATCCATTGACATGGGCTTTGCCCTGTGCCCTCCTCTACTTCCCCTGCATAGGGCTGGAGAGCTTTTGTAATCTGAGAGTATTTGGATGTGTCTGGAGGGTGACAGGAAGCTGGAAGTGACAAAAATCTATTGAAATGCAGAATGATATACAGTAATTTTTTCCTTTAAAAATGAAAACACAGAATAATTTGAGAGATAAATAGATAAACTCTTTAGCAAAAGTTAACCTGGCAGATTGAGTCTAGGAAATCTGTTGGAGGTTTTGTCCATCACAATTTGACAGTAGGAAAGAAGTTCTCATCTCTATCTTCAAGAGAGGTCTTGCCACAGGGAGAAGTCTTTTTTTTTCAGATTTCAAGTGTGAACTCTTATATATCTCATTTTAAAACTCCATAACCATCTTCTCTCTCTGCGACATATTCTGGGTCACAATAAGAGGAGGGAAAGGATTACACCCATGTCCTTTCAGAATAAGTGGCTTGTAAAAGCAGAGGAACTTAAATGGTGCAGAAGCATCATTTATTTTGGGGCCCAGAGAGGCTTAGAGCTTCTGTCAAATAGTTGAGCTTGGGGCTCAACAATTCAAATTGGAGGTGATTAATCCAAAAGCCTTTTAGTTTTCTAGAAACTAGATTTCATGGATCTCTGTTACAGCATTTTCCATGTAGGCTGTAATGCTGTGCTGTGATTCTATGAGCTGTTGCCTAGTGGGAGTGCCTGAGTGACTCACACAGCTGGCTAGTAGGTCAGGGAATTAGGTGAAGAGAGCAGGGAGCTTATAAGGCTGTGGAAGCTTAGGCAAGGACGACTGCAGAGCTGAGAGAGACTGGGACTGCTCCACAGAGGAGGAAGACCTGAACTGAACAATTATTTTTAATTAATTTAATTAAAAGAATTAATGCATAGAAGAACTCTATTACATAACATATGTCTCTAGTTATTGTATTGTATTCTTGAAGATAGCTAAAGTAGATTTTAAGGATTCTTCTCACAAAGTATATGAGGTAATGTATAATTGGCTCAATACAACCATTGCACAGTGTACACATATTTTACAACATGCTGTACATGACAAATATGTATAATTTTATGTTAATTAAAATAAAGTAATTAGAATTTAACATACGTGATAAAATTTAAATAGTATAAATAGATATTCAGTAAAAATTTCTTTCCTCCTTTGAACTCCAGTGCCTCAGTTTTCTTTGCCAGAGGACTAGATTTTTAATATTCTTTTCAGAGGGATTAAATGCTTATATAAGATATATGAATAGGATTTCTTCTCCTATTTGAAACACAAATGTAACTCTGCTATATTTACAATTCATTTTAGTTCTCCACTTACTGTTTGACAGCTGGCTCTAATTCTATTCCAGTAGAGGTGCTGTACTCCAACATATAGAGTACCCATTTGTACAAGGATCATACTTGATCTTCCTGGCCCCTCTTGATGGATATTTACATTGTTCCTTGTTCTTTACCACCGATAACAGTGCTGCTACACATATCCTTGAGCATATATCTTTGTGTGCCTATATATCTGTACAGAATATGTCAATAAAAATAAAATTTATGGCCCAAAGAAAATGTGAGTTTTAGATTTTAATAGAATCAAGTAATATACTAGTGTTACATTTCCTTTTGTAAGATTATAATCATGGTTCCTGCTTGTACTGGGATTTGGAGAATGGATAAGATAATGAGGGATGTGAACATAATTTTCAGAAGAATTTGAGTAGATACTTAGATTTAAGAATGAAAGCAACATGTTGGGAAAGTACAGAGACCAAGCATATAAATTATTGCATTCTTACCACATTCTAAATTATCTGTGTATACCATTTCACTTAATCCTCACAACAATTCCAGGTGTTGGGTTCTATTATTATTGCCATTTGATAGACGAGGGCGCAGGTCTCTGAAATTAAGTAATTGCCTCAAGGTCACACAACCGGTAAAGTGGCAGAAGCTGGGACCATCCAGCTTCAGAGCTCAAGCACTGGGGTATATTGCTTGAAGATGTGTGTGTGTATGTATGTGGGTTATGAGACTATCAAGCTGTTTCTCGAGTTTTATTAAATAATGAGATGCTATTTAAGGTAAGGGAACTTTGAGACCATTCACTTCATGCTCTTACTCTATCCAGAAATTACTTCTACAGCATCTCTGCCTGGTGCTCTAGTCTCCTGGGGTCTGCTTAATGCTTCTAGTAGTTCTATTTTTGAACAATGGTAAGGTTTCCCTGTGGTTAAAGGCTTTCCCAGCCATGGAATGTTCTAGTCTTTATTTCATAATTCCCCATAGAGCCCAAAAATGCCTCTTACCAGTAACTGAACTTCTGTTCTTACCCCACCCAGTCTGATTGGCACCTCTGAGAAAGTGGGATATTTGAAATACATGACCTCATAAAATAGTCTAGCCATCCAGAAGCGGTGCTGCATGCCTTTAATCCCAGCACTCAGGAGACTGAGGCAAGAGGATCACCCTGAGTTTGAGGCCAGCCTAGGCTTCATAGTGAGTTCAAGGCCAACCTGAACTACATAGCTAGACTCTGTCCAAAAAAAAAAAAAAGTGTCTAGCCAGTAGCTGGCTGGTTGCCATAAAGAATAAAAAAACTGGACCGGGGATTTAGCTCAGTGATTCTGCCACCTGTCTTGCAAGCTCAAGGTCCTGAGTTTGATCACCGGTAACCCCCCCCCCCCCAAAAAAGAATGAAAAAACATACTGATATTGAGATGAAAGTGGACTTCATTTAACTTCCACAAGGTTAGATTCTGCGTTGAATTCTCCCTGGTAGGGAGAGGGAAGGTAGACTGTCATTTAGAGTAAAAACAGGGTATTTATGCACCTTTGGGCTCAACAGTTTGGTGAATTCCACTTTTTGGTCTGATATGAGAATCCCAGGTATAAGTAGTCTTTGGTCAGTGTTACTGTTTTGTTGTCCCAATGTTTGCATTAACTTAGACTGACTAGAGATTCTAAATCTATTCTTTTTTTTTCCTTGGGTAGTGGCAACAGTAGGACTTTACAGTTATTCTGTCATCAACTTGAAACATCCTATCCTCTCTGTGAAGTTGTCAGGGAAACAGGGCAGGGAAAACAGACTGAAGATGGGGTCCCTGATGAGAGAGACTTTAGGGCTCTATGAGGGATTATGAGATAAGGACTGGAATATTCCATGGCGGCCAGAGCTTTGGAGCCACTGGAAAGCTTGACTTCCAAGCTTACAGAGGACGAGTGAGCTGTGGATTTCAGAATTACTTTGAAAAACATTTTATTTCTTCCAAGTAGCTGTCTGGATTCAGATTTGAATCATGCTTCTTTCTGGTTGTTGTGTCCTTGGACAGAAAACTTAATTTGCAAGCCTCAGTTTTATTCCTTTTGTTTTTAAGTAGGGCTGATAGTACCCTATGTGATAGGCTTGTAGAGACAGTGTGATGGGACTTGACAATAATGGATATTAATTGAGACTTATTAGTGAGATATGCTCTGATACAGCTCTTTGATGAAAGGTACATAATGTGTGTGTGCAGGTAATTTTTCAAAATAGTTAAAAATGTTAATGATGCAGTATAATTTTATTTCATAGATGGTACATAGGTAAAGCTGATAGCTATTGTAGATTGCTAGGGTAGTGGGACTGGAAGGGAAGTTTTATTTATTTTTTTTATTTTGTTGGACTAGAGCCACCATTATATCAGTCTTCTCCATGCCTCAAGGCACTCAGTGGTCTTGCATTCATCTTTGTCCAATGCTTGGACATCAAGTAATTACCCAAAGCTGGTTATGGATGCCTAAATTCAGAATCCATCTACCTATAAGGTCCCAAAAGATGGATGACTTCACTCACCTGAAACTGTTATTAGAAAGCAAGTACACTAACCTATCAAGAGAATGAGAGGGAATGGAGAGAGCTATGCCTTGGGGAGAGGGAGGATTGGGCAGAAGAGGGGGAGTCAGGATGGATTGGTCAGCACCTGTGAATGAAGATCTGAGCCTGGGGCTCTTCTGGCTGTGGGAAATCGAGCCCAGATGGTCAATGACTCAGTTGCTGTTCAATTTAAGTCTCTGCAATTTGTACATTTGATGGGATTTTATGAGACATTTTACAGCAATTCCCTGCCACTGTTTGGAGAAACAACATCATAAAATTCAACCTTTTTTCTTTTTCCATTTTGTGAGGTGGTTTTTACAAAAATAGCGTTTATGTGACTCAATACAATTAGGTTTCTACTACAAATATAGGTGAGCCTCAGTCAGCAGGAGGCTTCTGCATTTGATTTTTGGAAAGGAACATGTATTTTAAGGTACCTCATGGTCTTTTTTGGCAGGAAGTAAGAATAGCTGAGCTTAGCTTTTCTGGATTGCTCACTTTCTTGAGGTCCACTTTTGTTTTATTGTTATCGCAAGGTGGTTAAGGGTATGGAGTTTGGAATAAAATAGATTTAGATTTATGTCCTGTCTTCATGTCTTCTCAGCTATCATCTTGAGCATGAGAGGAACCTTTATGAATTTATTTTCCTGTCTGTAAAATGAGGATGACATCATCATCACACAGGTTTGATGTGAGGGCATGTAAAGGACATAGCAGTGCCTGGCATAGAAAAAGCCCTTAAGAAGCAATGTTGACTACAATTATTGCTGTCTTCACTGCTTCATCTTCCCCTTGACTTGTGGTAGTATTGCATAGCTTGTCTGTTATCCTGGTCATACACAATTTCCTTCCTTGCCTTTATCACTTTTTGAACCACCTTGTTAAAAAAACTACCTTGTTTTTTGATTGTGTCTTCTCATTATGATATGAGTGCTGTATGACAGTCCTTTGTGTGTCTGTTCATACTTGTTCACTGAGTGAGAGTACATAGTAGGTTCTTCATTTTTTTTTTATATCGGGGATCAAACTCAGGACCTTGCGCTTGCAAGGCAGGCATGGTGCCACTGAGCTAAATCCCTGGCCCCTTCATACATATTTATTAATTCATCTACTTCAGTCATTTCTCTTTTCTAAATAAGGCCTTACATAAAAAACAATTTTAGGGCTGGGGAGTTAGCTCAGTGGTTCCACCACCTGCCTCACAAGTGCAAGGTCCCGAGTTCGATCCCCAGTATCAAAAAACCACCTAACCCCCCCCCAAACAGTTTTATTTTGGAATTAAATAAAGCCAAGGATGAGAATTAAAAGTGGCTCATTGGCAGGAGATGGAATCTCACTGAGAAATGAGGATAAAGGTGAGTGGCTGGGATGAATATTTTCATTAAGATTCTAGTTTCAAAGCTGATAAAATTGCCTGAGCAAGCCTATGTAAAAGAGATAACTCATTATAAAGGCTGGGAGTATTTTTGAGAACCTAAGCTCATGGATGTTATCAGGCCCCAGAAATAGATTTGAATCAGAACTCTGCTGACAAACAGCTACCTCCACCTGTAACCTCTGCACATCCATTTTTACCCCTTTGAAATTCAGTGTTTCTCAAACTATATAATATGGTGAGAGTGCATTACATAAAAATGAAATAAAATGAACCCTAATTTTTTTTCCAGAATGCTATTTATTATTTATAAAGAGGATCTTGCTATGTAGTCCAGGGTGGCTTCAAACATGTGGCGATCCTCCTGCCTCAACCTCTCAAGTGATAGGATTACAGGCATGCACTACCATGCCTGGCCAGAATACCATTTAAATAATAAAAGGCAATTTAAAAATTTTTAAAAATGGGCAAAATATTTCAAGTTATAAAAGATGCATATATGGTCAATAAGCACATGAAAAGATTATTAGCATGACTATTCAACAAATGTAAATTAAAACTACAATGAGATACTATACCACCATACACATATGAGAATGGCTAAATTTAAAAAGACTGACAGGGCCGGGCATTTAGCTCAGTGGTGCCACCACCTGCCTTGCAAGCGCAAGGGCCAAAGTTTGATCCCCAGTACCAAAAAAAAAAAAGACTGACAATACCAAGTACAGGATACCTCAGAGATACTGTAGGCTTGGATCCAGGTCACTGCAATAAAGTGAATGTGACAATAAAGCAAGTCATGCAAATTTTTAAATTTTCCAGTGCATAAGAAAGTACGTTTATACTGTACTGCAGTCAAGTAAGTGTGCAATAGCATTCTGTCAGTAATGTGAATACCTTGATTAAAAAATACTTTATTGTTGAAAAATGCTAACAATCATCAGAGGTGCTAGAAAAATTGCAGATAGACTTGATTGACACAGGGGTGCCAGGAAACTTCAATTTGCACAAAATTCAGTATCCACAAAGTATAAGAAAGTGCAGTAAAAGAAGGTATTGGGAAGGATATGAACAACCAAAACATACTATTGGTGGGAATACAAAATGGTACTACTTTGGAAAAAGGTTTCCTAAATGGTTTGACACACATTTACCATACAACTTGGCAGTCTGTCTTCTGTGTGCTTACCCTAAAAACTTACATTTGTATAAGTATAAAAACAAATATTCACAGCAGCCCGAATGGAAACAAACATCAAATGGACAAACACGAGTGCATGCATATAAGGAAATACTAAGCAACAAAACAAACAAACTACTGATAAAACAAGGTAGCTGAATCCCAGAAGCATTGTGCTAAGGGGTAGAAGCCTGAAGAAACTCACCCCAGACTGTACAGTTATTTCATTCACCTGCAGAAGAAGGCAAAACTACGTTGACAGAGGATCAATGGCTGCTCAAGAGTGGTGGTAGAAGAGGGACTGGCCGCAAAGGGGCACTGAGAGCTGCTCAGAATGACGGGATGAGACGGTTTACCACTTGATTGTGGCAGTGAACCTACGACTGTTAACTGTGGCAGCAGAGAGAGGGGAAGACATAGGGAGCCCAGGAGACTCTTTCAAGTTGAGGACAAAGGGCTGGAAGTCTTGGCAGTTTGAGAAACTGTTGCCTCTGTGGGTCTGCAGCCTGTAGGCTGGTCTGGCACTCTTGCTGGGGCCATGGGACAGGGAGAAATCCTTGCCCACGAACCAGCTATGGAATGCGCCGGAAACATAACTCCACTCTAGTCTCAAGTTGAGGCCTCAGTGGTCCTGTGATACTGTGCCGCTCAAGGGCAAGAGTATGTCAGCTGAAGACATCATGGTTCTTGGGGTCCCAGGGAGAAGGGTTGCTCACGAAGCGCTGCTGCATCTCCAGTCTGCGTCAGGCCACCTGCGCACGTGACTGTCGGCAGTGTCCTGGGTTCTCAGCAGGTGACACCAGTTCGTTCTGGGTCCCCCGACCCTCCGGGGCCACCTCGGCGCCGCGCGGACTCGGGCTGGCCGCGCCCCTCCACGGGGCAGGGTTGGGGCAGCCAGACCTGGCGACAGCAGCAGGTCAAACGGTCACTTTTCCCAACGCCCTTGACTGGCTCTCGGCGCGGTGCAACCTACCTTGCTACTCCTAATTTTTTATTATTAGATTCCACAGGCATAAAATGACTCCATCACAGTGTCATAAAGTTTCCTCAAGTGCTCACTTTAAGTTTTTGTCTTTAATTCCTCATGATCTGGTAACAAACAGCTTATAGGAAGGTAGGGCTGTGGGTCACTCTCTTAGGCTCTCAGCTTTGTATCCCTGTATGAGAAACCAGACCAAACTGAAAAGGATCTTTTACCTCCAGGTATGGGTCATGCTTTCCTCAAAGGTCTTTCAAATTCTCTGATCTCTGCAACTGTGTCCACTAGGAGGGGGCAAAGAGTAAAATATGGTAGCCCGGGTGTCCTTGCGGAGGTGGGGAGCAGCAGGGGGGTTGAGCTGAGGGAACACTCCAGATCTCCAGGGAAGTTTCAGTGCTACTAATTTCCATTCTCCTGACAATGAGTCATAAAAATTCCTGGGATTCCTGGGCCAGGGATGGAGGGAGGTGGCTGAACAGGTGGCTATGAGCATGGAGGGAAAAGGTTAAGCTGGCTTCACAGTCCTTGTCTCTCTGGGTGCCCACCCCATTTATACCGTCTGCCAACCTACTGCTATTTCTATACCTCAATATTTTTCTAACATGCAACTACCTAGATTTCTGGCTCAAAATCTCAAAACCATATACTTCCAATTCAAATGTTTTATAGGTTAATTTTTGTCCTTTCTTTTTATTCCTAAAGTTTTACTTTGGTATCTTTCTTTTTTGAGACAGCATCTAGCTATATATTCCAGGCTGGCCCTAAATTTGCTATGTAGCCAAGGCTAACCTTGAAATTGCAGTGGTCCCCCTGCCTCAGCATCCTGAGTGTTGGGATTATAGACATGCGCCACTGTGCCTGGCTAATTTTTACTTTATGCCAAGGAACTGAAATATGCACTTGGGATTTGGTCAAAGGTCCAGATCTTTCCGGAAGGGTGATAACAACTTCAAAGCCCCTTTGGCATCTAGGGGAAGATACCTAGGTTATGATCTAAGGGAATTTGTCAGTACTTTTCTGTGCTTCACCTGGGTAGAACACAGGCACTGGCTGTAAATGATGCTTGGCTTTCCTAACTCACCCTCTTGGAACAGGCTCACTTAGCAGGCAGTGATGGTAAGAATTGGAGTTAGTTCAAGCAAAAGAGACTTTGGTTTAAGAAACTTAGGCCATTTTGTTTTCTTTTTTAAAATTAAGTTTATTGGTACATTTTATTTTTTTATTTAAAATTTTTTTTTTATTTTATTGGTACATTTTAGGTGTACAATATAATGACATTCATCATTGGAAATTTGTACCTTTGCATACTCTCTTGGTTCTTATTTTTCCCCCTTCCCCTGCCCTCCCTTCAACTCCTTTCCTCCCTATTTACAAAGACTTTGTTTCCATTTTTCCATTTTCTCATATTAATTCCATTCCCTTCTTTCCTTTTCCCCACCCCTCCCACTTCCCCTTCCCCCTATTGGTACATTTTAGGAAAACATAATGATCACACTCATCCTAGGGAATTTGTACCTGTCTATGACATATCTTTGTTCTTATTTTTTCCCATTCCCCTACCCTCCCTTCAGCCCCTTTTCCCCTCCTTATTTACAAAAGGAGTCCAGTTTTTTAAAAGCAGGACATCACATTTCCATGGATGAGAAGTGAGGCATCGTGGAAGAGTGCTAAAGAGTGTGGGCTGTGGGGTGCAACAGCTGGATTCGAACCTTGTTTCCCTTTCTCTCTCTCTCTTCTTACTTAGACATTTGCTTTCTCTATCAGTTTCCTAATCTTTGAAAAGAGCATAGAAGCTTCTTCCTGTGTTCATTACATATATTTAAATGTGTTCTTTATCTTTTCTGCAAGCTTTCAAATTAGGAATATCCAAAGGAGTGGGAAAGAAAAAGTCTCCATTAGGAGATAATAGGACCAAATCCATCCATTTGCTTGTTGCCCATTCAGTGTTTATGAAATATCTTTTGGATGTTTGGCAGTGAGAACATGGAGGTAAAATGGAGAGTTTTCAGCAGGAAGGTAGATATGTATACTTATAATTCAAAACTGCAGGGTCAGACACTATAATAGAGGTCGTGCAGGATTCTAAGCTTGACCCCGAGATTCCCAAACTCTTGGTTTATACCTCCCCTTCTTTTGAGTGTGGGTGAGACTGATAAGTAAAATGGGATATCACCCCTGTTATTAGGTGGCTGATCAGTTAACTTTGAGTTAATTAAAATGAGTTTTCCTGGAAGGATCTAACCTGATCAAGAGAGGCCTTGAGAGGAGCCCAGACCTTCCTGAAGTTAGGAGAGAACCGGAGCAAGAGGCCCTACTGCTGGCCTTGGCACAGCTTCCACGAGTTCTGTCGCTGCAAGGAAACAGGTTCTGCCAGCAACCGTATGGGCTTAGGTGAGGACCTAGCTCTGGCCACCTTGTGTGGCCCTGAGCAGAAGGTCCAACTAACCCATACCCAGACTTCTGTCCCAGGGAAACTGTGAGATGATAAAAGTGTGTTGTTTAAAGCCACTAAGTTTATGGTGATTGGTTACGTGGCATAGAAAACTGTACAGAGGCATGTATAGATTGCAATGACTTTTTAAAAATTAGTACATGTTTGCAGTACATAATGCCTCCATTCCTTGTGTGGAGACATTGGTACACACACATTACACAGCTCAATTCCTTTTTCATCCTCCCCATTCCCTTCTCCCCCATCTCTGATCCCCTTCCCATTTGAGAAAGATCTATCTCCCATCTATCTCTTATTTATAATTTGTGTTTCGCATATAAGAGAAAACAAATGATATTTAAGCTTGTGTGTCTGATTAATTTCACTTAACATTATGGTCTCATTTTGCAAGCAGCTGTCTGCTGGACTACATGGAACTGTGAACCAAATGAAAGCTGCTGGGTGCAGGTGGATCATGAAATTTGTGAACTGTGAAATGTTGGTAGATTGCAAAAAATTCCTTTTTGCTTCCTTCCCTCCCTTGTTTCCTATTCCTTTGAACATGTTCTTCCTACTTCTCATCTGTTCTCCAGTTTGTTCCTTATTTACCCTTTGGGTTTTTCACACAAGAAGAAACAATGTGATACTGCATGTTACCTTGGATGTTATTTCATTTAAAATTATGGTCTCAAGGTGCCTCCATTTACCTAAAAATGACTTGTTTATCCTTTATAGCAGAGCAGTACTTCATTGTATATAATAACCACATTTTCTTTATCCATTCATCTTTTGATGGCCATATGGGGTGTTTATAAGATTTAGCTATTATAAATTGTACTGCTATAAACATGAATGTGGATATATCACTGTGGTGTGCTGCTTTTAACTCTTTTGAGAAGATACCTAGAAAGGGCACAGCTGGGTCAAAACTCTAGTTTTAGGTTTTTGAGGAATTTCCATATTGGTTGTACCAGTGTACATTCTCACCACCAATAGAGAAAGATTCCTCTTTCTCCACATCCCTGCCAGCGTTTTTTACTGATTGATTTCTTGATGATAGCCATTCTTTCTGAAGAGAGATGGAATCTCAACGTTGTTTTAATTTGCATTTCTCTAGTGACCGTTGACATTGAATCTTTTTTCATATATTTATTTGCTCTTTGTACTTCATCTGAGAAGTGTCTATACATTTCAGATGCCGATTTTTGGGCTAAGTTTTTAAATTTGGGGGAGAGTCTGATTTTTTTGAGTTCTTTATATATTCTAGGTATTTGTCCTTTGTCTGAGGAGTGGCTGATAAAAATTTTTTCCATTCTGTGGGTTGTCTCCACTATAGTGGTGGTTCCTTTGCTGTGCAAAACCTTCTAAATTTGATGTGATCCCAGTTGTTGATTCTTTATTGTAGTCTTTGCCTATACCTATGGCTTTTCGAGTTTTACCTATTCTAATCTTCCAGCAGATTGTTTATGTTTTAATATTTAGATTTTTGATCTATTTCAATTTTAGTTGAGTGCATGGTGAGAGATATGGGTCTAGATTCATTCTTTGGCATAAGGAAAGCCAGTTTTCCCAGCACCATTTATTAAAGAAGCTATCTTTCTTCCAGTGGAGATGTTTGGCCCCTTTGTCAAAGATAAGATGGCTGAGTGTGTTTGGAATTGTTTTTACATCTTCTATTCTGTCCCATTGATCCTTGGGTCTGTTTTTTTTTTTTTTTTTTTTTTTTTTTTTTTTTTTTTTTTAACCAGTATCATGATGTTTTTATCATGCTAGCTTTGCAGTATAGCTTCAAATCGGGGATTGTGATGCCCCCTGCCATGCTTTTATTAGTCAGAATTTTGCTATTCTAAATCTCTTTTGGTTCCATATGAATTTTAGGATTGTTTTTTATAGTTCTGTGAAGTATGCTATTGGTAATTTGATCAGGATTGTATTAAATCTGTGTGACAGTTTTGGAAGTATAGCTATTTTCACTATATTGATTCTGTCTATTCAAGAACGGAGGGTATCTTTCCATTTTCTGATACCATCTTTAATCTCCTTTTTCAGAGTAGAGTTTTTAATATACTTTCATTACTTTTGTTAGATAGATTCCTAAGTATTTCATTTTTCTTGATGCTATTGTGAAATACGTTATTTCTCTAATTTCTCTCTCAGTGAGTTTGTTATTCAGGAATGTTATTAATTTTTGAGTGTTGACTTTTTATTCTACTATGCTAGTGAATTTGGTTATTAATTCTAGGAGTCTTTTGGTGGAGTTTTTGGGATCTTCTATTAGAGCATCATGTCATCGGCAAATAATGATAATTTAACTTCTTACTTTCCTATTCTTATTCCTTTTATTTCTTTCTCTTGTCTAACTGCTCTGGTGAATGTTTTCAGAACTATATTGAACAGGAGTGGTGATTGTGGGCATCCTTGCCTTGTACCTGATTTTAGAGTGAAAATTTTCAGTGTTTGACCATTTAGTGTGATGCTGGCTGTTGGTTTTTCATAGATGGCTCTCATCAAATTGAAATAAAGTCCTTCTATTCTAATATTCTGTAGGGTTTTTTAAAATAATCATGAATGGGTGTTGGACTTTGTCAAATGCTTTTTTTGCATCTATTGAGATGATCATGTAGTTTTTGTCCTTGGTTCTGTTAATAGTGGTGTATTACATTTATTGATTTGCCTATGTTGAACCATTCTTGAATCCCTGGGGTGAATCCTACTTGGTCATGGTGTATACTATTTTTGATGATTTGCTGCATGCTGTTTGCCAGTATTTTATTGAGAAGTTTTGCATCTCTGTTCATTAAGGAGATTGGCCTGTTCTCTTTTTTGGTTGGCTCTTTCTCTGGTTTTGGTATCTGAGTAATGATTGCCTTCAGGAATGAGTTTGGAAGTATTACTTCCCTTTAATTTCATTAAAGAGTTTGAGGAGTAGTGGCATTAGATCTTCTCTAAAGTTCTTGTAGAATTCAGCAGCGAATCTCTCAGGACCTGGACTTTTTTGTTGGTAGCTTTTTTTAGTACTTCTTTAATTTTGTTGACTGATATTGGGTTACTTAGAATTTTTACATCTTCTTGATTCAGCTTTGGTAATTCATATGTATGTAGGAATCTGTCCATTTCTTTTGAGTTTCCATCTTATTAGAGTAAAAGTACTCAAATTAGGTATTGATGATCTTCTGAATTTCTCAGAATCCCTTGTGATTTCATTGCTTTCATTCCAAATTACATGGATTTTTGGTATTTTCTTTCCTTGTCTTGATAAGATTGGCTGGGGCTTGTCAATTTTATTTCATTTTTCAAAGAATCAACTCTTCAATTCATTGATTCTTTGTATTGTTTTCTTAGTCTCAATTGCATTAATTTTTGCTTTTATCTTTATAATTTTCTCCTTCATATGTGCTTTGGATTTAACTTGCTCTCCTTTTCCTAGAAGCTAAGAGGTTCAATGTTAGGTTATTTATTTGAGCTCACTCTGATTTTCTGATGTGGGAATGCACCACTATAAATTTCCCTGGTAGGACTGCTTTTATGTCCCATAAGTTCTAGTATGTCATATTGACATTATTGTTTAATAGTAGAAATTATCTAATTTCTTCTTTAATTTCATCTGTGATCCATTGGTTGCCCAGAAGGGTATTATTTAATTTCAATGTGTTTATGTAGTTTTTGTAGTTTCTTTTGCCATTGATTTCCAGTTCCATCACATGATGATCTGATAATATGTATGGGATAATTTGAATTTTTTTGCATTTACTTAAGGATGTTCTGGTATGTTGTCTATTTTGGAGAAAGTCCTGCATGCTGTGGAGAAGAATGTGTATTCTGTTGTTGTGTGGTGCAATGCTGTAGATATCTACTAAACTCATGTGTTCAAAGGTTTGGTTCAGTCTTAGTTACTTTTCTCTCATTGCTGAGACAAAATACACAACATCCAAAGTCAAAAGGGGAAAGGTTTATTTAGCTCACAGTTTGTAGAGGTTTCAGTCCATAATTGGCTGGCTCCAAGGCAGGATGGCATGGCAGAAGATAGCAAAGTAACAAGGGACCTTCACAGCCTCTTTCTGCCCCTTTTATCCAGACTATTTAGGGTGGGTAGCACTGACATCCTTAATTCTAGTGCCCTTGATCCTACCATTGCATCATGAATCAATTTTAGTGTCACACACTCTAGATCTTGCCACCTCTGAAAAAGCCCCACCTATGACCACATGAGGCTTTGGGGAGACAACTAAACACAAGCCATTATAGCTCTGATATTTCTTATTTTGTTTTATTTTATTTTCCCATTAAGTTTATTGGTACATTTTAGGTATAAAATACAGTTACATTCATCATTGGGATCTTGTACCATTATATGAGTATATTGGTTCTTATTTCTTTCCCCTTCCCTTGCCCTCCCTTCACCCCCTCCACCCTTCCCTATTTGCAAAGACCTTGTTTCCATTTTTCTACTTTTCTCATGTTTTCTTTTCCCTTTTTTCCTTTCCCCTACCCCTCCCACTTCCCCTGCTGCTTTAGACCTTTTCTTCCTATTACACAATATCAATTATACATTTTTTAAATTACAATATCAAGATCTAGGAGACATTACCACAGATTCTACAGAATTTAAAAGGATATAGAAAGCATATTACAAAAATCTTTTTTGAAATAAATTTGACAACTTCTAAGAAGTACCTTGGAAGACAAATTAATGAAACTAACTCTGGAAGAAATATAAAATTTGAATAGCACCTATTAAAGAAAGTATATTCCTAGCTTGAAAACCTACCTATATGACAACAGCAGGCTCATATACATTTTAACTGATAAATTATATCAAACAATTAAAGCAGAAAAAAGAAGGAACACTTCTCCCCTCATTTTAGGAAATCAACATTGTGCTAATCCTAAAACTGGATAAAGAAAATAGAAGAAAAAAGTATGAACACAGATAGAAATTTGTTTAACAAAACAAACTATTAGAAGTCAGATCTGGCAGGAGGTAGAAAGTGGTTTTGTTATAGGGATGGCAGTGTTGGTTCAGCATTGGAAAATCCACCCCCAAAAGTCATCATTTTAACAGAGGAAAGGAAAAAGCCATATGATCCTGTCACTAGTTGGAGAAAAAGTATTGGACTAAATTCTACAGCTGTTCATGGTAAAAGCTATCAGGAGACTAGAAGTAGAACAGAACCTTCTCAACAGATTAAAGACATGTACTCCATTCTTCCAGCGAGAATGCCTTATGTGAATGGAGAAGATACAATGCTTTCTCCTTAAGGTGGGGAACAAGGGCAGATATGCTTACTCTTTATCTGTCCATTAAACTTTGAAACCTAGGCCCCACCAAAATACTCTGGCAATAAAATGACACAATTAGGATAGGATTGGCAAGGTAGAAGCAAAATCTTTATATGTAGATGAAATGATCATCTACAGAGAAAATGCTAAGAAATCTCTAGGAGCCCCTGGAACTTGTATTTGAATTTAGCAGGATTAGAAAACACAAGGTATATATATACATAAAATTCAGGTCTGTGTATACTTGCTATAAATGAAGAATTGGATATTGAAATTTATAAGTTATGTAGGAGTACAAAGGACCTAGAAAAGTTAAAAAAAAAACAGTGTTGGAAGACGTTTAGTACCTAATTTTAAGACTTCTTCTAAAGCTACAGTAATCAAGGCAGCGTTGGTGTAAGGAAAGACATATAGATCATTGGAATAAAACAGAGAATCTAGAAATAGAACCATACATATATGGTCCACTGAGTTTTTAAAGATTATTTAACATTAACATTTTATAGAATATAAACTCAATTCTAGAGCCGAGGAAGAGATAGTGTTTTCAGCAAATGGCACTAGAACACCTGGTATCCGTATATAAAAAAGTAACCTCAACCCTTTATTTCCATACATGAAAATAACTTGAGGGGATCTATGAACCTAAATAAGAAAGCCTAAAAGTATAAAACTTTAAGAAGAAATTATAAGGGAAAATATTTATGAATTCAGGGTAGGCAAGAACTACCTAGGATACAGAAAACATGATGTAAAAAAGAAAAAAATTGATAAATGAGATTCCATCAAAATTTAGAAGTTTAAATGACATCATTAAAATGAAAAGTAGTCCTTAAACAGACCATATTTACAATACATATAACCTATGACCAGAATATATAAAGAACTCTTACAGCTAATTAATAGACAACCCAATTAAAAAGTAGACATAAGAAGATGATAAATAGCCAGTATAGCACAAGGAAAGGTGTGCAACTCTAGAGTCAGAAAAATACTAATCAGTACAATAATAAGATTGAATTATACACTCATTAGGGAGATGAAGTTAAAAGTTTTAAAAGCCTTGTCATGACTTTTTCTTTTTGTTGGATTCTCCCCCTTTGCGTTTAATTTGTCACGCCCAATGGATTCATTCTGCTGGGTTTCCTGGGGTTGTGATCCTCATCGTCTTTTCCTAGGGTATTGTCTAAAATTTTTTGGAGTGCTGGTTTGGTATTCATGAAGTTCCTGAGGTGCTCTTTATCATGAAAGTATCTTATTTCTCCATCCATTTTGAAAGATAGTTTTGCAGGGTATATCAATCTGAGTTGGAGGCTGTTTTCCTTTAGGGCTTGAAATACATCACTCCAAGCTCTTCTTGCCTTGATGGTTTGCACTGAGAAGTCTGCTGTGATTCTGATGGGCTTTCCTTTGTATGTGATTTGTTTCTTTTCTCTCACTGCTTGTAGAATTTTGTTCTTCTGTTAGATTTCTGGAATCCTATTATATGCCTATGTGTAGATTTTTTTTTTGACCAAGGCTAGCTGGAATCCTATATGCCTCACTTATCTGAATGTCAAGTTCTTTTCTCCTCCTTGGGAAGTTTTCTGCCATCACTTCTGTGAAGAGTTTTTTTATGTCATCTGCACTCTCTTCTCTTTCTTCATTGACTCCAATCAGTCTTATGTTATTCTTCTTTGCATCGTCTAGCAGCTGCTGGATTGATTTCTTGTGTTCCCTTACAATTTTAAAGCAATTTTTCTTTTCCTTCTCACTAATTGCAATTTTATCTTCTATATGTGAAATTCTATCCTCACATTGGTTCATTCTGCTGTGCAGACTTCTTTTTTTAATATCCTGGAAATCTGTTGTTTTTTTTTTTTTTTTTGGTACCGGGGATCGAACTTGGGTCCTTGCACTTGTGCAGCAGGCGGCAAAACCACTGAGCTAAATCCCCGGCCCTGGAAATCTGTTTTCATCTCTTTTATGGATTCCATTTGTTTCCTATGTTGGGATTCCATCATGTTCCTCAGATCCTTTATTTTTTTATCTGTGTCCTCTCTAGATTTATTAAACATGTCTTGTACCATGAGCAAAATCTTTGCTGTTATCTGAGTAATTATTTCTGATTTCATTTTTCCCAGATCCTCTTTTGTTGCCAGTTCAGAGAGTCCAGGTGGTTGAGTATCAGATTGTTCCATCTCTTTTTCCTTTGGGGTTGCTCTAGGTGATCTGGAAGTGTTTTTGAGGCTTGTTTACATGTCTTCTCATTTCCATGGGGGGAGGTGCTTCTGGCGCCCGTGTGGCTCACCTTCTCTGCCCTAGGAGCATGGGATGGTGGTGGGGGGAGCTTCCTTCTGGATGCTGGGACCAGCTCACCTTCTCTGGCCTAGGAGCGTGGGATGGCAGGGGAGCTTCCTTCCAGGTGCTCAGCTCTGATATTTCTTTGTTGATTTTTTTGTTTAGTTCATGAAGTCTTCATTGCAATTGTATTTGTCTTTATCTGAGTTTTCATATCCGTTAGTATTTGTTTTATACAGTTAGGTGTACTGGTATTTGGTGCATATGTATTTATGGTTGTTATCTCTTCCTCTTGGATTGTTCCCTTAACAAGTAGGTAGTAACCTTTTCATCTCTTCTGATCAGTCTTGGCCTGAAATTCATGTTGTCTGCAAATATAGAATAGCTACCCCTGCTTTTTTCCAGGTTCCTGTTTGAATGGAGTGTTGTTTTTTATCCTTTGACTTTCAGTCTATGAATTTCTTTTTCAGTTAAATGTGTTTCTTGTATGCAGCATATTGTTGGATCTTGTTTCTTGACCCATTCTGCCAATCTGTTTCTTTTGATTGGTGAATTGAGACCATTCATATTGATGGTTATAACTGACATGTATTGGCTTATCTTTGTCTTATTATTTTCCTGTTATTGTTTCCCTTTCTTTCCCTTCTGTTTCATGCTTGCCTTACCTGGTGGATTCATTCTATTGTGATTTTTGGAATTGTTGTCTTTTTCTAGAATATCTTTCAGTGCTTTTTGGAGTGCTGGTTTAGTGGTCATGACTTTTTTTCAGGTGTTCTTTATCATAGAAGTATCTTATTTCACCAATTTTGAAAAGATAACTTTGTGCAGTACATCCATCTGAGTTAGAGGTTGTGTTCTTCTAAGGCTTGAAATATTTTGCTCCAAGCTCTCCTTGACTTAAGGATTTGAGTTGAGAAGTCTGCAGTGATTCTGGGTTTTCCTTTGTAGGTGATTTGTTTCTTTAACACCTTTTAATATTCTGTTCTTAATGTTGAATTTCTGGAATCTTGACTATTATATGCCTTTCTGTAGTTTTTTTTCTGATCATGTCTATTTAGAATTCTATATGCCTCATTTATTTGCATATGAAATTCTTTTTCCTCACTTGGAAAGTTTTCTATTATTACTTCTGTGAACAGGTTTTTAAAATGTGCTTTGTGCTATCTTCTGATTTTTTATTGATTCCAGTTAATTTTATATTAGTCTTCTTGCATAATCTAGGATATGGTGGATTGATTTTCTGTTGACCCTTCATATTTTTAAGAAGTCTTTTCTTTGGTGATTGCCAGCCACAACTCTGTCTTCTAGATCTGATATTCTATCTTCACATTGATTGACTCTGTTTTCCATAGAAGTTTTAATCTCCTGGATTTCTATTTGAGCCTGTTTTATGGCACCCATTTCTTTTCCATATTGGACATTCATGGTTTTAATGTCTTTCCTAAGCTCCTCTATTTAAAAAAAATCTGTATCTACTCTAGATTCACTAACCATTTCCTTTATTATGGTCATCATCTCATTAATTATCTGTGTTATCATTTCTGTTTTAGTCTTGTCAAGAGATTTATTCATCTGTTTTGTTACTTCTGCTACTACCACTTCAGAAAGTTCAACTGGGTGGCTTTTGATTTCTTTTACCTCAGTGCCTCCTAGGTTTGCCTTGGAGGTTATAGATTGCATCTTGCTTTTGTGTTTCTCATTTTCTTTGTTTTTTGTTTTTGTTTATTTGTTTTCTGCATTGAGGCTTGTAGATTGCTTTTGGTAGGTAGCTGCTTGGTAGGTACTAGTATTGAGACCTCTTAAGGAAATAACTTCTATTCAGAGATGTCTTTTAAGTGTAGCTGACTTCTGGCCTTTGAGTCTGTCCCAGAATCCTTCCTCTTCTGTTTATTTGGAATGAAAGGTTGAAGCCTGTTTTGCCTACCACCTAGTTCTTTGGTACAGGACTGCAGTATTGTGTATGACCCCCACAAAATCTAGATATCGGCATTCAAGGAATATCCATTGATCACAACAACTATGTAACCAGTAGTACAATCAGTAATAACAATAGCATCAAACACAGACTGGAAAATGACAAACTATGATAATGTAATAATTTTCCACCTTTAGCCCTAGGTATGAGATTTATAGTTATATAACAAAATGTAAGACAAATTGGAAAATTATAAAAATAGAGAAATGAAAGAAGAAAAAAGATTAAAAGCAAGGCTGAAGAATAAAAGAAGATTACCCAAGTCTCAGGAAATTGGTGAAAAGACAGGTGGGAAGGAAAGAAAGAGAAAGCAAAAATGAGAACAAAACAAAACAAACCTAAAAATAATGTTCATACTCATAAAAATGAAAACAAGCACTGAAACAAACAAACCAAGGGCATAGGAAAAGAAAAAGAGAAATTTCCCTGTAACTTCAGGCCTGTGGTTATCTTCTGGTGCCTGCAGTTTTGTGGTAATGTCCAATTCAAGGCATGACTGCTCTTGTCGGTAGACAAGGGAGGCAGTCAGAGCCCAGATCTGTGCTGGATAATCCCAGCTGACTATATAATTAGGATAGGATGCTGGATCTGAGACTTTCAAATCCATAGATATTCAGGTTGGACCTGGCCTCTGGTCATAGGTGTGAGTCATTTAATTTGTAACACTCTGGGTGTCTCTTGCTAGCTTGACCACAGCTCCCTGACCATGGATGTCTCCTGTGGTTTTCCCTTACTCAGTCACTATGGGAATTTAACACTGGGAGCCCTGAAATGAAGCCACCCCATGGCTGCTCTGAGTCCCAGGTTCAGTTGGCTGCTCCCTAAAATGGCACGCAACCAGGCACTCTCTCCAGAAGATATGGCAGACACTTGGACTGGAGTCACACACCAGCCCTTACAGTGCACAGCATCCACTGCTCCAATTGCATTTCTCCCTGCAGGCCTCTGGAGTTGTCCACCTTCCCTGTGTCTCTGTGGATTCAGTCATCCTTTCTCACGCCATGAGCCAGGAGCCAGGGAGAAAGTGAAGATTGCCCCTTCCTTTTTCTGCACTGTGGTCTGCCTTTTCAATTTCTCTGTAGACCCAAGTTTCCCTTCAGATCCTCCCTGGGTCCTGGGGATTCACCCCCCTCCTCCTTTTCTTCCCCAAGTTGTTATTTTCCAGTGTCTGGATTCTGAATTTTGGAGATGCTTATTTGTTGCATCTTACTGCATCACCATCTTCTGATCTTTGTTTCTTATTCATCCTCTGATCTTTGTTATTTCTTTTCTTCTGCTAATTTTATGTTTGGTTTGTTCTGGCTTTTCTAAATTCTTGAGATGTGTCCTTAGGCTGTTTATTGGAAATATCTCTATTTTTAGATTTAAGCACACTTTGCTATTAATTTTGCTCTAATATTGCTTTCTCTATACCCCATAAATTTTTACATGTAATTTTCTTTTATTTCAAGAAATTGTTTTATTTTTTGAGGCAGGTCTTGCTGTATAGTCTAGGCTGGCCTTGAACTTGCTGTGTAGCTCAGGCTGACATAAAACTCATGGCAATCCTCCTGCCTCAGCCTTCTGAGTGTTGAGATTACAGATGTGCACCATCACATCTGGCTGTTTCAAAGAATTTAAAAATTTCTCTTTTGTTTTTTTTTTGGGTGGCCCATTGTTCAAAACTGTTTAGTTTCTATGTGTTTGTATAATTAAAAAAATTTCTTTTGTTGTTAACTTCTAATTTCACTCTAATATAATGAGAAATGACAGGATTTTCAGTGTTTAAAACTTATTTTGTGGCCTATTATATTTTTTATTTTAGAGAAAGTTCCATGCACTAATGGAAAGAATGTGTATGCTGCAGCTGTTGGATGGCATGTTTTGTAAATGCCTGTTAAGTCCATTTGATTGATAGTATTATTTAGCTCTGATATTATTTTGCTAATTGTTGTTCCCTCCCTGCCCTGTCAGTAAGAAGGTCTGAGCATGGGGGGCGTGGGTGGGGTGCAGCAGAAACTGCATGTGAACCTGCCTTTGGTCCTGGTACTGGCTCTAGTCCACACATGACTGGCCATGCCCTTGGTCTCAGAGAGCAAGCGCCTTGATCTCTTCTTTCTCTAGTGCGGTGACCTCTGTTCTCTGTCTCAACAGCTCTTCCCTATAGTGCAGGGAACCCAGCAGCCTTAGGTCCCAGCCACTCAGATGGGCCTAACTAGGTCCATAAAGCAGATTAGCCTACATCCCAAGGCAGTGCAGTGAAACACCTGTGGAGTTTCAAGAATGGGAATGAACAGGGGATTCTGACCCCAAGAGCAGTCCCAGCTCAGACAATCAATCAGTTCTCAAGAAGACTTCTGGCTACAGCACTCTGGGGATTTGCTGGGTGATGATGTGAGATCCTTAAACAAACCAAGGCTGCTGTGCAGATTTCAGGTAGGTTACTCATCTAAATGAGCTGCAAGCCTGTGAGGATTGAGAAACTTTCCTGTAACAAGGATTGGATCAGCACGTAGAGTCTGCTGGGAGCCTCTTTTTCACACTTAGCCCTGAAAAGGGGAGATATCCACTCTCTTGGCTGTGGAGCAAGGGTAGCAGAATCTGGAGATGTTTTGTTTCTCTTTCTGTGCTCTTGTCCAGTGTCTCTGAATCTCACAAGATGCCGGTCTCTTTCTTGCTAATTTCCAGTGTTCTATGATTGCTCATCACAAAGTGCAAGTATATTCTTGTTGTTTTGGCAGTTCTTTGTAGAAAAGAGGCTGAACATCTCTATTCCTCTATCTTGGATTTTCCTCTGTTATATTTTTATATAAAAAAGAAAGAATCAAGGTTATGGGCTCATTTGTCTTCTGAACTAGAAAGTCTGTCTCTCCTTGAATGTAAAACCAACCAAGTTAGTATTGCCATTGTTTTTCCTACTATAGGTTAAGAACACTGCCTGTGTCAGTGCCATTGAAGTCCATTACTTTTACCACTTCTTGGGTTAGAGGAGAAACTTGTTCTTTAGTAGGCTTTGCTTACCTTATTCATACAAATAACATTTATTTAGTGCCTTCTTCAAGAACATCCCTTTTTAAAGATAAAGGAAATATAGAATTCTCTCAAGTTTTTCTTCAATCAACTTAAAGTGTATGGGTTTGAAATGAAATGGAGGTACAAAAATTTTGGCAAATTTCTTCCTTTGTCACAAGTGTACGCTAAAAAACCCATTTATACAGGTCATTAGTATTACTGGGGTTTAGCCTCTAGAATTCATGACTGCAGCAAGGACAGAGAGGCTTCACTTCATGTTTGACTTTGGTTGATTATAGAGACTGCTTACAGTCTTATTTTTTGAGAAAACCATATTTGAGACCTTGTCTGGGACATGCTGGGAGGATCGACTGGTGATGTCTGTGATGATGCAGAAATGAGGGAAATTCATTTCATCATGGGCATTAGGTAATTGTTGTCCTGTCCTGATTTTCATTTATTTAGATGGGATGATTTCAGTAGTAAAACAGAAAAGCATCTTAGACTTGTTCAGAAAAAAAAAGAAAAAGGAAATCTATTGCCTCATGTAACTAAATAGTGTAAGGTAAGAGCTTTTGCTCCATTTTGATACATTTTGATACTGGATTTCTCTATCAGCATCATTGGTAATGCTCATGATGATAATGGTAATGGCAGTTAGTACTTGTAAGACTTCACTGTGCCGTGAACTGTTTTTAGGCATTTCACATTTACTAATTCATTTGATCCTCATAATGAGTCTGTGAGGTAGGTAATATTAACATTTCTGTTGCCAAAGAGGGAGGTGAGACAAAGAGCTTAAGCAACTTGTTCAGGACTGTGAAAGTGAGGGAGCCAGGATTCAACATGCTCTATTTTAGAGGGTGGCAAGCCATAGCCTGTGTGACAAATCCTACCTCCACCCATTTTTAAAAGAAGTTATATTGGTAAATGGATGCAGCTTGAGAATACAATGTTAAGTGAAATGGACACATGAGCTTAAATATTGCATGGTTTCTCTTATATGAGAAACTCAAAATATATATATATATATACACACACACACACACACACATATATATATATATATATAGAGAGAGAGAGAGAGAGAGAGAGAGAGGACAATATAGAAGACAGAAATAGAAAGTAGAAAGGAGTTCAAATAATTCCCCAAATTACTCATTCCATTGTTTCAAAAGTATTTTAATATATGTGCTAATTTGTTTCATAATATATATGCTACTTGTTTCTCTTTGTTCATTGAAAAGTTTTGTGCTCCACTTCTTCTTTGTAAAAGTCTTTGGTGTCTTGTATTCTGAGTAGCTAGTTTGAAAATAATACAGTGTATTAACTATTGTTATTCTCTTAAAAGAAGTTATATTAGAACAGTCATGCCCATTTTATGTACATTTATCAATAGATATTTTCATTCTACAGAGGAAGGAGTTGAGCCATTACAACAGAGACTGGGCTTGCAAAGCCTAAGATAATTACTATCTGGTCCTCTATAAGAAGAATTTCTGGGTATGTGATCTAAACCGTTATGCCACATTGAATGCTTAGACCTCTTTTGGTGGCAAGATGATGACAGCTACTACTGTTTCTAATCCTTTTTTCATTCATTTTCATCAAGAAAGTACATATCCATTCCTGATTTATTCAAACCAAGCTCTAGAGTGGAGTCTTCTTTACCCCATTGGCCTGATTTAGATGATCTCTTAACTTCCCGGGTTCTATGTCTATCTGTGGAGCTAGGAACAAACTCAGCTACATTCAGTGTACATGGAAGGGGATCAGCAGAGTGGTCCATCCTAAGAAAACACGGAGGAGTTTCTGTACGGAAGAGGGTAGAATTTTGGTAATGAAAACAGGTGTTGTCTGAATTAATAGTGCCCTGTTTAGTGACATTTTCTGTTTAATGAGGTCAATGTATATATTTGATGTAAATGGAAATAGTGGATGGAAATACTTCAGTAATACGCCAGACGGATATCTGTGAAAGTGATGCCTCCATTTCTACTTCTTATTAGAGGCAGGATGCTAATTAGTGGCTATCCTTTTTGGAGGCTGTTAAAAAAGATCATCGAATGTGAGAGAATGAGGAAGAATTCTGAAAGAAAAAGTGAGAGGGTGAACCTTCACTCAACTCTTAGCTGTAGCACTGGTTCTCTTTCAGCTATAGGTGCTGCAACTTCTGTTACTCTCATTTACTTGTTATGAATTTTGTGGTTTCTTGAATTTTTCACCTGCAGATACACAACCAACTTGACATTTTCTTGATGACTCAGGCATCATTATAAACACACTGGACTAGGTTGTGAAACAGTGATGTCCTCTAGGGCTCTTGACATGACCATGGGGCTATTTCCCTGCCTCTCTAATTCATGTTTTTAAGGTGCTTGAGTTCCTTATTTTTAAAAAATTCTTTTATTGGTACATTTTAGGTATACAATATGTTTACATTTATCTTTGGGACCTTGTACCTGTACATGATGTATCTTGGTTCTTATTTTTTTCCCCATTACCTGTGTGCCATTCACCCCCTCTACCCTTCCCTATTTACATAGATTTTGTTTCCATTTTTTTTCTTTTCTCATAATTTTTCCTTTCCCCTTCCCCTCCCACCACCCCTACTGAGTTCCTTAGATTTTAACAAATCTTTTAAACAATGAAATATACTGTGTATACCAAAAATTACAGTATAGAATATACAGCTTAATGAATTATCATAAAGAAAAAATCCTTTAAGAGATAAGTTAGTAGTGTGTTAGCCTCTCAGAAGTCCTCTGAAGATACTTGCTTGTTTCCCCTGAAGATAAGCATTGTCGTTAATTCAAAAGTAATCTCTTCCCTGCTTTTCCCTTATTCATATTCCCTCCCTCCCACCTTTTTTCCCTTCATACTGGAGAGTGAATCCTAGGTCTTTGCATTGAGGTGCATCCCAAGCCCTTTTAAAATTCTGAGGCAGGTCACCAGACTGAGTCACTAGACTGCCAGCTGGGCTTGAAGTTGCGATTTTCCTACCTCAGCCTTCCAGAATGCTAGGGTTACAGGTGTGCATCACCATGCCCAGCTCCTTGCTTTTCTTTGTAGTTGTGCCATGTAAGTATGCACCTCTGTCAAACTATAGTTTTTCCTGATTGTGAATTTTATGGAGTCATAATCATGGAACATACATTATTTTGGTTGGCTTATTTTTCTTAATCTCATATTTGTAAGCGTTATGTCCTGTGTAACATTGTAGTTCATTGATATTCATTGGTAGTATTCCATTTTGTGCGAAGAACATGTTGTTGTATTCTATTTTTGATGATCTTATTTTTTAATTTTAGCATTTATGAATAGTGGTGTTTTGAATTTGTCTCCTAGTGAATGCATTTGTTGGGTATGATTTAGAGATAGATTATAGAACATAATCCTACTGTAAGTCTCACTCAGTATTATGATATATACATACCTAGATACATACACATTTATATTTTACTAAGTTATAGGATATGAGAATCTTCAATGTCAGCAGATAATGTGAAAGGGTTCCAAAGTGGTAGTTTTATAATCTTGGTAGCAGTATGTGAGAATTGCAGTTGTGGGCTATCAGTGGCAGTTCTAATTTTATTCATTTTGTTACTGTATTATACCATTTGCTTTTCTCCAATGGCTGAATAGAGCACATTTCTTATGTTCATTGGTATCTTCTTTTGTGAATTGTCTGAGTCTCTTAACCAGTTTTCTACAGGGTTTCTGTTTTTAAAGATGTAATTTGTAGAAGTCTTCATTTTTCTAAGAGAAAACTCTTCCCTTATCTCCACGATGGTTTTTGCACATCTGATGGCTCTTTGTCTTTTGGTTTGTGTGATCCTTCCTCTGTCTGCTCCTGGGTATGTTCTGTCCAGGTCCTCTCTTCAGCTGACATTCTCAAGCGGCATTATACCTGTGTAATCCTCTCTCAAAGGCCACCTCACACTGATTCCTACCTCTCTGACCTCAGTGATCTGTCATCTTTCTATCTCCACACCCACTGGGAATCTTGTTTTATCTGGCATCTCACTTGCTCCTCAAATTCTTTAGTATGTCCAGAATTAGATTTCTTTTTGAATCTATTCCTTTTTATTTATTCTCCATCCTTTTCCTTTAGAGAACTTTAATGAATTTTTATTAATACATGTTTGCAGGACATAATGATCACATTCATCAAGGGGGATTTGTGCATGTATAGAGCACATCTTTCGCTCTTTCCAACCCTTCTTCCCCTCCTGTTTACAAAAGCTATTTACTTTTTTCTTTAAATCCTTTTTCCCTTCCTCCCCTCCCCTCCCCTGTCTCTTGTTTCACTTCCCATTTGAAAAGTTCTTCCTACTTCTTAATATCTATCTTCCATTTTGCTCCTTATTTATACTGTATTTTAGGTTTCTCACACGAGAGAAACAATGTGATATCTTTTTATGATTGTTGCTTATGATCTCAGCTCCCAAATGTCAGGCATCTTTAGTAACTTTTTCTTTCTTAGGTCTTATAAAATCAATCTCTTAAGTTCTATTGATTTCTACCTCTTCACCTTTTCTTCCACTGCTAGTTCAGATTTTTATCACCTCTCTCCTGGGCTACTTCAGCATCTTCCTAAGTGGGCTCCCTGCCTTTATCTTGTCCACTTCAGATGTATCATTTATACAGTTGCCAGAAAGATCTTAAAAATGGAATTTCAGCTCTGTCAATTCTCCCCTTCAAACCTTCCAGAGATACTCCACAGCCTGCTGTGAGAAGTCTAAGCTCTAAATGGCTCTCTGCAATCTGGGCCCTGCTATTTCACCAGTGCTCAGCCAGTCTTAGTCAAGTGTCTTCCCTGTCAGCAAAATCAAATTGCTTGTATTACTCAGAAATAGGTGGCACTTCTCAGCCATGTCCCTTTGCTCATGTTTAGTTTTACCTACTTTGTGCCTGCCATCCTTCAGGATTTAACTTGCTTTCTTCTCCTCCAGATGGGATGTTCTAACTCTGAATACTCATAATAACTTGCATACATTTCTGTATTGCATTTACCATGTTACATTTCAACTATCCATTTGGAATTATAGTCAATCAGATTATATTCCTTGAGGACAGGGATCCTTCTGTATTTATCTCTATAGCCAACTGGGTGGTACACGATGAGGTATTGAATAATTGTTTGGAAAATACTTTGTAGGAAGGCAAAATAATTTAGCATTTAATCTCATGGTTGATGATATTTAATGTGATAAATGCAGTACAGCCTCTTTGCACACCTGTGCCATTGTGGACATCTGTGAGTCTTGATATGATGTCACTGCCAAACTGTCCTTGAATGGAATCTCAGGTGGAAACTTGGTTAGGAATTAAAATCAAAATCAAGAACTTCAACCTAGGTTTCAGTAGATCCATTGATTTTATGTACATGGAAAAATGAAAAAACAACATGGAAAAATTAGAACAAGTGTAACAATGAAATAAAACTAATCTTAAAATTTCAAAAGACCTGGATTCTATCCTGGCCTTGGAATAATTCTCCATGTGATTTTGGGAAGCTGGCACCATCTTTCTGGTCATGAAAGCCCTTCAGTTAGTTGAAATATCTCCAGAGACAATAATGTGCAGTTATTGCTCATCACCTGGACAGTTATGTAATAATGAGCACATAAAAAAGGAGGTTGTTACAATCTTATGTGGAGTCGTATAACCTTATTATCAACCAAGCCAGCAGAGCTTTAATTTGTAAACAGATCCCCAGTTCCGTTGTAAGAAGACAATTACAAATTTTACAGCATTTGTCATTTTACAACCTTTTCTTCAGGTTGTCTTAAGCAGCTGGGAAGCATCCTCTATTCCTTCAAGAAGGATAATGAATTCAGAGCCTCTGAGAGTGTTTTAATGGGGTGTTGAGGCTGGTGCATGCGTGTGTGTGTGTGTGTGTGTGTGTGTGCGTGGTGTCATAGTAAGACGAATGTATTCAATGCTAGAGAGGGTGGAAAAGCTGTAATCACTGTTCTTGGCCTCTCCACAGTCTCTCCTGGGACGTGGTTCTCACCCGAGACTGATGGAGTCAGTTAAGCATCCCTGTGAGGCCAGAGGGAAGAGCTACTTTGAGCCATGTTTCAGTCCTGAAATGGGACATTCTTTTTGTACTTTAGAAAAGTCAGCTTTTTGACTCGTACTCTCTTGTTCCATGAAGGACACGTGGTCAGTTTCTATGACTTTTGACCCATCAGCGGTGTACTCATCTTTGAATTCCAGAGGATTTTCTTAAGAAACATCACACATTTATTGAATTTACACCTGTGGCTTTTCAAAAAGAATATACAAAATAAGAATTATGGCCCTCATCTTGTCAGGGAGGAAATGAGGAAATGAAAAAAACGAAGCCATTGTTACATAAATGGAACCCTGAAGTCGTCACAACCCTGGCTAGTACAGTGGCACAAGCCTGTAATCCCAGATACTTGGGAGTGTAAGGCAGGAGGATCCCAAGTTCAAGGCCAGAGTGGGAAACTTAGCAAGACTCTGTTTCAAAATAAAATAAAAAGGGACAGGGATGTAATTAAGTAGAAGGGCACTTGCTTAGCCTGTTTGAGGACCTGGGTTCAATCGCCAGCACCACATGCACACAAACACAGAAAACAGAGCCTCCAAAACAAACTCTGGCCTCCCACCTTTGCCTTTTCCCTGTTAGAATTCCATATAGGCTAATGTTCCACTGCTCACTGTGTTTCAGAGCAGTACTGTGTTTCAGCTAGTATATAACGTGAGTGGCTCCATTTTCCTTCACTGAGAAATAGATTGTGTTTAACATGCAGTTGTAATTGTTTGCTCATCTCTTTGATAAATTCAGGCAGACTGTTAATAAGCAACCTGTATTTGGAGTTGGAAACTCCAAATGATGAAATATGACTTTCAATTATGCCACAGGCAGAGAAATAGAAATAAGAAAGCCACGCTGGGGGAAGTCAAGTTTTTTATTGGTGTGACTTGGGCATGTAGAATAAAGTCCAGTATTCACACCTCACATATTCCACCAACCCTGTCATCCATCCCCCTCCAATTTATTGCTCAGTGCACACAGAGCCTCTCCTCCTGTTTTGGACACCTACGCAAATGAAAATGCCAATCTTCTCCCTTCTCTGTCCTGCTGTATGAGACACATTCTACCTCTGAGATATTTCTTTAGAGAACTGGCACCTGTCCCCTAAGAATGTTCAGGGGAAGGTTTGTCTCACCTCTTGCTTCCGAATGGAAGGGTTGAGAATAATAGCTCTTGTCACTCCCCATAGCCTTGTTACGGGGAATATTTAGTGCTGCAGCTGAGAGGCGGGGTGATATCTAGGATGTGATAATGTTGCTGCCTGCATCAGTGAACATGGTATTGATTGTGAGCTGTGAGCCTTTCTACATGCTTTGCAGGGTCCCACAAGGCTAACTACTGCAGGGCTGGTAATGCATCAGCAGGGGCACATGTGCTCTGTTAACTAATGCTGCAATTTGAGCTCAGTTGGTCACTCATAACACATCTTGGCTTGATGGCTCAGTTTTTTCTTTTTAGTTTCCTGACTCCTCTGAGAGGTCCTGCAGTGACATTTGGGTCTCCATATCGTAGGTCCTCCTTAACTCAAACCCCTACCACATACTGTTCATCTTATAAGCTTCTTCGGGGGCAGGGCCCATGCCTGACTTCTTCACTCATCTATTTACTCAACGAAAATTTATTGAGCACATACTGTGGGGCCAGGTATCACTCAATGCTTGGGCTGAATCGTGGAGTAAACAACACCTCAGTGCTCTTGGAACTTAGCAAGGCCAGGAAATGCCCCTCTGAGGGAGTGACAGGTGAGCAGAGTTTATCAGTGTGTCCCTTGTAACTGGACTATAAATACTTCCTCAAATGAGCCACTCATAGGCTAGCTGTTGGACAATCCCCAGTGAGGAGACCTCACTGGAGCTAGGCACTGTTTCTCAGAGCATGCATTATTGTCCCTCCTTCTTATCATGCCTCCTTCCTTCTTGGGGACTGCTGTCCTACTTTTTCCTAGTCACTCATACTGGAATTCAGTAAGTTCTTTAATGTACCAAAGCAACAGTCAGGCACAGAGTGCCTTTTGTGGGCCAGGCATCCTTCTAAGAGCTTTGTGTATATTAATTCATTCAATTGTGTGGAGATTTTGAGATAGGTACCATTTTAATCCTTATTTACCAAGAAGGAAATTGAGCCAGAGAAGTTAAGTCATGTATCCAGGCATTCTGAGGTTTTAAGTGGTGGAGCTCAGATTGCAACCCAGCCAGGCAGGTGGGGCTGGCACCTGGGGCGTTTAACCAAGACCTTTAACTGCCACCATTGCCTGTCAGTTTGCCAGGATCTCCGGAGTTACTATAGGATATATGAAGGCAGATACTTCCACAGACCACCCTGGCACAGGGCTTGGCAGGCAGTACATGATCAATTAAATATTTAGTGAATGAATGAAACCCAACTGAGTGTTCAAGTTGCTAGAATGTTCCTTTTCCTTTTGCCAGCGAGGTACCCTTCCCCCTTCTCCAGCCTCCCTGGGGTCTTCCTTGGCATCCACAAGAATTTTATGTTCTGGTTGGAAAGGTGCATACCACTAGCTCACCTGATCAAGAACTCTTACACTGCAGGTGTCCCTGTTTGGATCTCTGGGTTTTCTCGAAGGCTGATTGTTTTGGAAATGGCCTTTGTACTCCCCCACCCTCCACTTTGGACCAAAAGCAGCTGCTGGGAGTACTGTCCAGCTAAGAAAACCCAAGTAGACATTTCTGGGACTGGAGTGGGAGGCTGGCAGTGTGTAGGAAAGTGCCTGCAGTAGCTGATCTATTTCTGTCCCCACCATGACCATTGTGATGGTGTTGAGGGCAGGGATCCACTGAGATGGTGCTGATTCTGCTGGGAGTGGTTTAACCTTTGGGGCATGGGTGATCTAACCTGGGGGACAGTTATTAGTAATCAGGTCAGAGCTGGGAGCTGCAGACCTCTGTGAGTCACTTGACTTCACTCTGGTTTGGTGTCAGACCAAACTAGTATTCCCAGTCAGCTGCCATGCAGTTTTCATCCTCTGAGAGTGGTCTGTTTGTGAGCATTTATTCTGGTGGAAATAAACACACCAGGGGACCTGTGCATTACCTATCACTGCTTAGGATCCAAGACAGTTTGAGATAACACTTTTGGTGGTGTCATTTCCCTTTTGAATCCATTTTAAAACATGGAGGTACTAATATATCTGTCCATCAGGTGATTGGAATGATTTTAAATAATACTTACCCCCAGTGCCTGTCACATAATACATGCTTAGTAAGTATTGGCTTCTTTTTATTCTTTCCATCTAAAGTATGGGAGCTTAGCATTTGCTACTGGATGAGTGAAGGAAAGGATGGGTGGGCTGGGGTTGGCAAATGGAAAATGTGTTTCTAACAGCAGGAGAGAAACATCAGCTTCCGGGTCCCACGTCACGTACTCCTGCTTCAGTTCCACATGTGTCCTGTCCACCGGAAGTGACAGATCATGTGTTGGTGGCTGGCTTAACTGCTTTCAAACTCTGCTTAGGTGTCACTTTTTCTTAGTAAACTTCATATTATGGATTAACCATTTCCTTCTTGACTATTTCTCTACTTCATTCATACTTCATTGAATTATAAGTATGTGTACAACATACACAGTGCTCCAGGATGGCTGTCATCTCTTGCAGGGTAAGTCAGGGGCTCATACCTCTTACTGACTCCAGCCCCTTGCCTAGGGCCTGGCTGCCTGCCACCTCCCAGACAACTGGTGGGAAAATGTCAGTGAGTTTATCGGTTGTGATTGGGACCTGTTTTCTCATCTGTACCCACCCCTCTCTCCCTCCCTCCCTCCCTCCTATCTCTGTCATCTGTCTACCAATCATTTATCTACCAGTCATCCTATATTTGTCATACATATCACCTATCTATATATATTATCTACATACCATCGATATCTGTGTATCACCTATCTTTACCTATCTATCATCTATCTATAGTATCTAACATCTATCCATTTATCATATCCATCTCTACATTCTGGCATCAATCTATATCATCTATGTATCTCTATCATCTATAATGAAATTGGATAGTGGATAAGAACTTTAACCAAACAGTATCTGTCACTTGTAAACTATGAATTTAGTTACTGTTTTCTTAACTGTAACAATATAGTCACTCACCACATAACAATGCTGGGGACCCCTGTGGTCCTATAAGATTATAATAGAGCCAACATTTTTTTTTAATCACATAGTGCCAAAGTAGCTGTCCTGGTGTCCCAGTGCAGTGCATTGCATGTGTTTGTGGTGATGCTTCTGCAAATAAATCTGTTTAGATATCTAAATACTTAGCATTGGGTTGAAATTGCCTTTAGCAGTGGCGGTGAACCTATGGCAGGGGTGTTGTTTTTCTTTTAAAACCAAAGATGTTAATGGATGAGTTGTTTTTTTTCTAATCTAAAACCTCAGCATTCAGGTTTAATTGCAGTATTGGCACTTTGCAATAAATAAGTGGATTTTGGGTTGCAGTTTGAGCACTTGTCTCTGAAAGGTTCGCCATCACTGGCCTACAGTATGTAGCACAGCACATGCCACACAGGTGTGTGGACTCAGAGCAATAGGCTTTCTACTAGAACCTAAGTATGCAGTAGGTGGTACTGCCATGGTTTGTGTAAATATACTCTAGCAGGTTCACCTAGTAACATTACATAATGATGAATTTCTCAGAATGTGTCCCTCTTGAGGCATGACTGTATCTGCACCTAGAATATTGTGGGCAAATGAATTAATACATGTAAAATTTGTAGAATAAAGTCGGGCTCATAAGAAATGCGCAGTAAGTATTAGGTAGCACCATACGTAAGACCCAGTATTTTAACAGCTCTGATGCTGGTCTGGTACCTTGAGTTGGAGTCCTGGTTCCATCTCTTACTGCTTGTATATCCTTAACTAGGTTGACAATTTGAGTCTGTTTCCTCATTTGCAGAGTGGTAATAATAATGACATCATGGGTCAAAGGGGAGGAATTAATGAAGTGATGCATGGAAAGGTGCTAGAATGTCCTCAGGGAGTGTTGTTGCTGCTTTTTTTTTTTTTATGGTGTTTTATCCAATAGAAGAGTGAAGGCAGGAGCCAGACTAGAAGACATGTCCAACCAGCAGCTCATGCTGGGCTGAAACTCTTGCTTTGAAGAGGAATTGCCTGGGGCCACGTGGTTAATGTATATAAGCAATAAAACTTCCTCTTTAAAAACATTTGTGATTATACCTAGGTGTGTCCAACCGCTAGGCTGCTGGATGGACACACCTGCCCAAGGTAAGAAGTAAACTGGTCCCTACTGCCCATCCTCCTGTGTGTATTCCACTGCTAGTTGTTGGCTAGTGTCTTCCTCCTCCTGACAAAAAAATATAGATGTGCGTCAAAGTTCAGCTCTTTGAATCATTTATTTTTAAATGTCAGGAACCAAATGCTACCTTAGGAAGATTTTAACAAAAGCTCAGGAAGGCATGGCTTCCCATTTTCCCTATCAGCTGACATCCTCTGGTTGTAACCTGACAGTATTCACAGGAGAAAGCAGCACAGGATCCTGGGAACCAAACCAACTGGTAAAAGGTGGCAAATCAGCTTTCAAATAGAGTGTCACCAGGAAAAGATTGGCTTTTGGGTGCCACTAAGTAAAACGCCATAGTGAGACTCAAGGAGATTTGGAATGTAAAACTCCATCTCAACATTAGGTGAAGAGCTGGCAAGTGGGGAAGATGGCGGTTACTGGTGCTTGAGGTCTATTTCCAGTGCCTTCCTTTCCTGATCCTGTCTTCCTGTGCACCTTGGGGCCCCCTTTGTGTGGGTAAAGGAGAAGATGGCTGCTCTTGGCTTTGATTTGTTTGACAGATCCCACCCTCTGGTCTCAAGTTGCTCTTCTATGTGCTAAGGCCACTTGGACCAATGCAAGGGCTTTTATTTGGAGGCTGCAGGAGGGCTGTGAACCCCTTAAACAATGACTAAAATTGTACCAATATGTGTTTTGGGGAGCAGTGTTGAATCTAATATGTAAAAAACCATGAGACTCTGATGCCTCCAAAGGTATAAACCTTCTGTCATTCTGGTTACTCAGGGTCCCAAAGTTTGATAAACATGCTGCTGGTAATTCACAACATGTTTGGGGTAGTGCATAGATACGTGTTTGTTACATGAATGTCATGAGTTTGATGGTAGAAAAAACTGGCATGTGACACTGAATGAATTCTATTTCTTTGGAGCAGGCTGTTTTGCTTTGAAGATGTGAATTATACACAGGTTCAGTGAATGGAATTGTGCAAGGGTGGGTTGATGCTTAATTTAAGAAACAATAATTTGTGCAATCCCCTACCCTCAATCTGGTACATGCGGAGGAGGCGAGTCTCAGACAAGTGGAGAGGAGACCACAGAGGAAGTGGACAGTAACCTTAGGAGCACGACCCTGCAGGCCTTCTCCATATCACAGTTCTCTCTCAACTTCTCAGGTTTCCTCTGAGAATGTTGTCTCTGCTCAGTGAGTTCCCACCTGGGCCGCTGAGATGCTTTCCGTGCAGCAGCTTTTATCCCAGGGAAATGAGAAACACTGGGGAAGTTGAACCTTCATCCTCGGGCCCCTCAGTGTGGAGATTGACATGTTCATGTTGTAATGTTCCTGCAACTGGGTTGTGCCTTACAAAATTGTGATTTCTGGGGTAGTGATTTCCTTTCCACGAACTCTCATTAAATGGTAGTGGCTTAGAACTGAGGTAATACAAATCTTTCATTCTTTTTGTACTCCAAAACAAATGGCATTGACAATTAGGACTTCTAATAAATCCACAAACTGAAAGAGAAATTTTCTTTCCGTGAAAAACTCTCAACTCCAACTGTTTCCCATCCACACAGAAGTTAGAGAAAATGAATCATCACGGCAGATTTGAAGACATTAATTTAGACCCAGCTTTCTAGACAGCATCCACTCACTCCACAAGCTTCCCCTCCAAACATATAAACCCTCTGAATTCATTTAGGGCCCATTCCAGAGGTGTTCCACGCAGAATCTTCTAGAAGAGACTTTCTAGAAGATTTAAGTTTGAATCTTCAACTGGGGGGAAGGGGAGAGAACCAGATCTCTTATTTCATGTGGGTTTCATTTACTTTGCTGTCAAGATTCTTTTTCCCCATCTCTACTTTTGGAGGGAAAGAGTGCTCAAAACTATTTTTCCAGATACATAGGGAGCTTGAAGTGGGCACAAATGCTTGATCAGACTCTACAAATCAGCATCTTTATTGGCCATTTTTGTTCTAGGTACAATGGAGATTGATGGATTGTTGCTTCTGGTTACCAAAACCAGGAGGAGGGAGGCGGCTGGGGAGGAGACACACCTCAGAAGAACAGAGCAGCCTTTCTCAGAGAGCCAGGGGCGCCATGGCTTCCAACTGACTGCTTCCTTTAGAACCCGAGACACTAAGCCACTAGGGCGTGGCCTTTAGAAGTCAATGGAAGAAATAAGCTGGAAAAGGTTGAAGGCAAAAAGCCAAGGGACATGTAAGTACAGGATTATGTGGAGCCATTTAAAAGGACAAAAAGCAAGGGTAACGAAGCAGCAGATGGAATCTGGCCCCACACGGCCTTGCCAAGTAAACTCTGAGAAAGAAGCCTGTGTAGAAAGTGTTCTTTTTATGTCTCCTGAAGCATTCATAGCATATCCCAGTTGAATTCTCAGGCTGTTTCTATGGCACTTATGAAAACTGAGTATAGCAGGGTTCATGTGCCCCTTCCCTTCCTAGCCTGCATCCTCTTCTGGCCCCTGAAATAAAACTCTGGCTCGAATGAAATTGTGAAAAAGAAAATGGAAAAAAGGTGGTGATGGTGGAGGAGAGGAGCTACTGGCTAGTTCTGATTTTTCACAAAACAGAGAAATTCTCTAAGGGTAGAGTAAACGGTGTTTATTTTTTGTTGATTTTTCAATCAAATGGAATCGCTTAATTAAAAAAAAACTTATCTTTCTCCTTAAATACTACAGACAACCTTATTTTACTGCAGCAGACACCTAGAAACAAAACACTGGACCCACCAGAGAAAACTGGGCAATAAAAGCATCAGAAATTCAAGTCAACTATGGAAGAATTACTGTTAGCTGGCAGCTCTCAATTCTAAACAAAGTGGCCCAAGCCTATGGGTTTGACAAAAGTTTCTTAGAAGTGGGGAGTTGGGCAAGTTGGACTCCTTTTTAATCCTATTCCAATTGCTTTATGCATAGGGAAATTAAAGTCAATGCATCAAATGAAGACCCAAAGAAACATTTAAAAACTCATTTGACTAGTATTCAGTATGTGAGATTAAGTAACAACTTGTCCACCTAGTTAACCTTGTCCTGGAATATATATAGGTTATTTGTAGCCGCCACTGCTATAATATTTTCTGAAGGATGCCAAGCTGTATGCAAGATCTTTTTGCTAAAGTCCAGACTGTCGACACTGATTTCGTCTTTCCTCCGCTTGCCCCCCACGCACACTTTTCGGGGTTTGAGGATAGCCCGGGGTTTGCTGTTTTCCCTGGAGGCCTCAAGGGTTACGTCGCGCTTGGTGTTTCGGTCAAACATCCTGAAGAAGTTGTTGTAGGACCCTGTCATGATGACGCTGCAAGGTACAGAGAAAATAGGGAGTGACTAAGTGTTAGACAGCAAGGCACTAATCTGTCCTCATTGTCTCTCTCTGGGGCAAATGACCCGCACCATGGCCAACTTATGTATGGCACAACCAGTTTGTTTAAACAAGAAATGCAAAACAGTTTCTATACTTTGACCACTGACTTCCTTTTTAATCACTAAGAGCAACAAATTCTTTGGCTAGGTTTGGAAGAAAAGATGGTGATAACCCCTCTTGTTATCTAATTTTGTTCAATGGATTCCTTTTGGTTCTTTGGTTTTCTGAGTCCTGTTGCAACCATTCTCGCCTACCTACCTTCCATGAGGATTACGAGACCAGAATGAAGCTGAGAAAGTAGAAACATGTTAGAAAACAGCAAACTGCTGTGCATATATAAAGCACAGGTGTGTGTAGGATTCTGGGCTGTCTGACCCCCAGGGCTTCACTGCAACAGCCTGGTGGGAGATGTGCTGAGAGTCAGCCTGGTGGCCCTGGGTGGCCTCTTCCTTCCTAAGAATAGCTCTAAATTCAGCCTTTGCAGAAAGCTTGTCTACAAAATGGATGTCATGCTCTTAGGAAGAGCAAGGATAGATTCAAAATTTAAAAGGATTTGGAATTATAAAGTAAGATTTTTGTAATAAATATAAGTTGTCCATTCTCGGGAGATTTACAGTTAGTGAGGAGAGCACTGAGTACCTACAGCCCTCCAGCAACACGGAACTAAATCTTTAGTGGTGACAGTTCAGGCAGGGTGGCAGGCTTTGGGGAGGCAGGCCGTCCTTGGGTGTGGGCAGATGCACATCTTCTCAGGTGCCTCCCGGGGTGGTGCTCCAGAAACCCCGGTGTGGACTGGCTTCTGAGTGAAAAGGGAAGCCCAGCCTCATCTGTTCTTTTCATGATTCAGGCTGTGTAAAGAAGTGGTGGGAAAATAGACAAGGCTGGGCCACAGCAAAGAATAATTTTGGGGGTACGTGGTTAAATGTGTAAATTAGTCAGGGTTAGGTTTTGTTACTCTGGCCCAGGAAACAGATGTGAACTGTATCCTTGGGCCAGAGTAAACTGTTACTCCCTCGTCAGACAGGTGCTGGGGGCCTCACCTCCATGATCTCATTCCAACTCCCATCATCCCATGGCAAGGAGTTCCAGGAGAAGGAAGGAAAGGGCATGGTCACAGTGGGAGTTAGTGACAGTCAGGCCTCAGATCCGCATGCAGCAGATGCCAGACCATAGGCCCTCCGGCACTTGGTCTCTGTCTTTTGGGCATTGATGCTTGCTTCCCATACCGTGACCTGACTTGTTTTTAAATAAGCCAGAGAAAGTGTTTTTGTTTAAGGAAATGTCTTAACTCTAAAAGAACTAAAACCAAAATTTCCTAATTGCGATGTTACGGGAAGAATTCTAGGAGTCAAATTCAAAACTTCTTTTTTTGTGTGTTTATAACTTACTAGTCTGAGGTGGGGTAGGTTACTCTTTATCTCACCAAATCTCAGTTTCCTCAACTACAAAAAGGGGTGATGAAAACAATGCTATTGGATTGTGTTTGGGTTGAAATAAAAGGACATATGTGGTAGTGCCTGGTACATAGTAGTAGATACCTAATAATTGTTTTTAATTCTCACCTAAGATAGAAGGGAAATTAGAGCAATGATAACCAAGATACAATTATCTAGGCATGGTGGTTCATGGCTGTAATCCTTCAGAGTGAAAGCCCCAGGTTCAATCTCCAGTATAAAAAAATTCTACTAACAATACATAAAAATAATGGGGCTTTTCCTGTTAGAACTTTGGTTCTTAATCTAGTTGCTTTGCTGTCTGTCCTACACTAACTAGACAGTATGACTTGGGACCTTTGCTATGTGGTGTTTAAGTTCACATCATTTGGATTAGTAGAGGAAGGAAAAAAGCACCAAATTGTCAGAGAGAGACAGCTTGGTTCCCTCAGAGCTCAAACGTCTTGCCACAGAAAACTTGCAAGCTATGGAGCACTACAGTTGTGTCACTTGCATTCAGGAACTTAACCAGCCCCCCATAGCCTGTGCCTAGTTCTCATGGAAGCCAGAGACTCATCTGTATTTGTCAAACTGAAAATGAACTATAGGGAGGTATTATGAAGTATTGTTGAAATCAAAGGCCTTAAAACAGTAATAAATCACGTTGAAGGAATGTGATAAATGAAGTTGAGTAGAATTCAACTAATGAACCACTGGGGCCTTTGGTCAGGTCTGCACTAACAGTTTTAAGCGTTAATTTTTAATCTAGAAAACTCACTTTGGACGGTTCAGGTTGGAATTTTCTGGTGGGTTATCAGTGGTCTTAGGTACGGTGATTGTGCCAGTCCTGAAAGGGATTTGGGGCCTCCTGCCATCCTTCCTTCTGTAGGCCTGATTTCAGGCTCCATCCAGTGACCCACACAGGCCTTGGGGCCTGGTTTTTACCTCCCTTTGGCTGTAACCTACTTAGGGAAAATTTCCCAGAGACTCCTCAAGGTGAAGGTCTATTTCTGGAAGATTCCTCAGCTGCAGAGCCTTTCTTACCTGTCTGACCCATTCCACACACACTCGAATTTATCGAAAATGCAGTCATTTTCGTAGAGGGAGCATAACTTGCTTCGGAGGTAGTCATGGACCTGGGAAGAAACATGGAGAAGGGCAGTCAGCATCTTTAAGGTGAGCATTCCTGCCAGTGCTTCCCCTTCTGCCATGAGCTATTCATCTCTCAGTGTATCTGTGCCTCGAATCTGCATGCAGGATGGGCCCTTCCTAGATGTTAGGATGGGCAGATGAGCTGCTCTGGTAGCCATTGTTGATTAAACCAGCTTGGTTATGTAGACAGGCAGAGCACAGGGCCCAGTAAGGATTAGAGTCCCATTTTTCTAAGCTGATTTGTTCACAGGCATTTAGAGGACACCAGTTATCCAAGCTTTTGATCAATAAATATCACTCAGTGCGTGCTTGGGTATTTGCTGTGAACCAAATACCATTGTGATGCTTTCACTCCAACACTGGGGGAGAGACTGTATAACCAAGTTAATGCATAAGATGTTTTAGCTAAAATTTTGGAACAGGAAAGTATGGAAAAAGGGATTGGAGGGTATTTTTTTGCATAGAGCGAGGAGTCAAGGCTTCACCTGATAAGGTAGCATAGGGGAACAGAAATTTGCAGGGAATGAGTGAGCCACAGTGATATTTTGGGGAAAAGCTTTCCAAGCATGGGACAGCATATGCAAAGGCCCAGAGGTGGGAATCCTGGAAGAAGTATGGTGGAGGGGTGGTAAGTAAGTAGATGGCCAGTTCACGTAGGCCCTCTATTCTGAGAGACACTGTAGAAAGGATCACCGAGCTTGGTGTTTTGGGGTAGATTGTAAGGGTGAAAGGACAGGGGCAGGGAGGCCAGTTATTCTCTGGATGGCAGATGATGGCTTGGACCAGGGGAAAAGCAGTGGTAGGAAGCACTCAGCGTCTAGGTGTGGTGAGACGGGGAGCTGATAGAAGCTGGGTTAACTCTGAAGTGTAAAGAGAAAAACAGGAATCAAAGATGGCACCGGGAAATGCCCTGTTCATTCCCGAGGATGATTAACTGGAGAGGTCTCAGCAAGTGTAGCTCCGGAGTAGACACTGAGGGGAAAGGTGCAGCCTGGAGGAGGTGGTAGTTCTCTTCTGTTTCCCTTGTCCAATGGAAGCAGCAGCACGGTTACCACCAGAGAGTGGGCAGGGGCATGGGGGAAACAGGGTGCGACTGCTTGAGTACTCTTGGTATTGGACATGAATTTCAGATGAGACTGGGCAGCAGCATTGGGTCCTTTCCTCCACAACATTAAGGAACTCAGGTGCAGATGCAAACAGGCAGATGAATAAGTCTTAGAGGGTGGAGTATACTGGGTTTCACTTTCTTTTTTTTTTTGTGTGGTACTGGGGATCAAACTTGGGTCCTTGTGCTTGCACAGCAGGTGGCGAAACCACTGAGCTAAATCCTTGGCTGGGTTTTACTTTCTGAGAATAATGTTTCCTGAACTCACTAATAAAAAGTGGTAATAATCATGGCTATGTGGAATATGCTAGCTGGTTATTAATGGCCCAGCGCTTTATTTATACAACCTTATTTCATCTCTAAAACCATTCTTTTGATGTAGGTAGCACCATTCTCTTTAATGGAGCATGGAGCCCAGGGATGGAAGATGATTTGTCTAAGATTGCACAGGGGAAAGAACCCAGGATTCAGGTTCTGAAGTGCTACCATTGTGCTTCAGCTCCTTAGCCTCTCCTTAGCCAGAGTCTTAGTCTTAGACAGGAGTCATGGCAATGAATGCAAGTGCAGTCAAGAGGAGAGACAGAGGTGGGAGAAGGCAGGGAGATATTATCCAGATGGAGTTTAATTTTGAATGGAGTACGAGTGATGGTTCACTCTCATTTCCCCTACAGATTGACCCCAGGAACTCTGCGGGGTGCTAAGCCTGGAGGCTCTGTTGTGTGCTCAGTACTGGCAGAGGAATGAGGTCAGATTCATTCTATGTTCCACTGGATGTTCAGAGTATTTGAACAAACTCTCGGAGTTATTTGGCTTGTATAAGCAGTTCTAACTCTGCAAATTAATTTTCCTTACCTTTAGTCTCACTCTCAAACAGTTTTAGGGTAACTGCTGACCTGTTAGGGTAGCAAGAGGACCCACCGGCTGTGGAACTTTTGGCACTGTTAGATTGTGGAGGCCTGACTCTTCCCCTTCTAGGGGTTTTAGTGCTGTAAATTAACTCACTGACCACCCCTAGGGGCACAGCAGGGCACGTTTATAAACAATTCAGTGGTGTGCTCTTTAAGACCTTGCTCTATCTGCCCTCTTTTTTATGAGCCTTTCTTGATCTCTCACCCTCCACCTTTGGCATTTTGTCTTCTAGAAAATCACAAGTGAGTAATAAGTGCTGGAATGTGTGTGCCATGGAAAAGTGGGTATATTACAAGGAACCACATGGCTGAGAGTTCTTTAAAACTCAAAAGACAAAAATTGGGAAGGATTCAAGGGAAAACTTAACCTGAACCATTATTTTTCCTTCATGGCATATAAGGTTTAAGAAGCTCCTAGCTATCTAAAGAAAAAGAACATCTTCCTACAAAGGGATATTGCCTTATATTCTGTTGTTTAAAAAAAATCTAAGGCAAACCGGAGGAACTTTCTCCACCAGAACAAACACAGGAGAAACAAATGAGGCAAGAGAGCTTTAATCTCATTCTAAATGTTCCAACTATTATTTTCTTTCCTATGATGCTATTACCTTGTGTGTGGGCTTCTTAACACTAGGCCGAGTCTCCCACCACAGTTCTTGAGTTCTTACTTCGGGGAGCCTGTTATATAGCTGATGGACTGCTCATTATACTTAGTAAGTTGGTTTGTTTTCATACTTCAGGTGTTGAGAAATGTCTCCAGTAAAGGGCTAGATTAGTGGTGGCAAACTATGGCACATGTGCTGCAGCAGGTTGTTTGTATCACTGAAAGCTCTAAAAGGTTTGCCATCACTGAGCTAGATACAAGTTGAGTATCCCTTACCCCAAATGCTCAGGATCAGAAGTGTTTCAGATTTAGGAATATTTGTACATCCATAATGAGATATCTTGAGTAGAGCCCTAAGTCTAATATGAAATTCACTTGTGTTTCAAGGTGTAAGTACCTTAGACATAGCCTGTCGTTAATTTTACACAATAATTTTGTGTGTGAAACAAAGTTTGGTGTGAAATTTTCTACTTGTATATCATATTGGTGTTCAAAAAGTTCTCAAACTTGGAGTAGTTTGGATTTCAGAATTTTGGATTAGGGATGCTCAATCTATAATAAATATTTTAGGTTTTGTGGGCCATATGGTCTCTGTCACAGCTACTTAACTCTGCCAATGTGGCATGAAGCAGCCATAGACTCTGTAAATGGTTGGGTGTGGCGGACCTGGATTTGGCCTATAAGCTGCAATGTGCCAACCTGTGTTCTCTAGGAAAATTCGACAGTAACCAAGTCTATAGCTTCTTATTCATAAACTGGATTGTTTAAGTATAAACATTTATATTGTTGCACATTAGGTGTATTACCAGTCTCAGCACAGCCTCTTTCCCATTAGATTGCATTATATTTTCCAAAACTATTGTAGCGCTGAAAAAAAGCTACCATTTTGATATAGCATATTATCATCTTTCATATAATATATATACCTAATTATGATACCTTGAGACCTACCACTCTATGTTTAAATGTTGTGGTATTTCATTTTAAAATATGTGCTCTGGTGCCGGTTTCTTACTGTTCTGTATTGATTTCCAAATCTACTACCAGTTGGACATGGGATTCAGACCCAAAAACTTAGAATGCTTTTTATTGGCCCGGTGATTTAGCTCAGTGGTTCCAGCGCCTGACTCGCAAGAGCAAGGTCCCGAGTTTGATCCTCCGTACTAAAAAAACCCCCCAAAACAAAAAAACCCTAGTCTATAAAATGCTTTTTATTTCATGTCACAGCTAGCTAGCCATGATCTAAAACTAGCTTTGTTCTAAAAACCTTTCCTTAAAATAAAAGCACTAATTGCTCTTGCCACAGTGTGTCCTAAATCTGCTCTTTTCTAGTCAAGGCTCTCCAGCAGGCTACCTGTCTGCAAACACCACCCACACCTGGGTTCCAGCCCCTTGCCCCTCTTGTGCTGGGCTTGTAATGCTGCACGTTTGTCTCGTGCAACTGGAAGAGGGCACAGGGTCAATCCTGTCCCTGGGCTGAAAAACGAAGAGCTGTGAGTGAAAGTTTGGGGCAGGTGATGGGGAGCTGAACCCTGGGGAGGATTCAGGGGACCATAGGACTAGTTTCCAGAGGTGCGCCTTGAACCACAGGATGGCAACAGTGTCTCAACTACCCTCATCTCCAGTGCCTCTGAGACTAGCCTTTCCCCAGTGTCTCCAGGGACCTCATTCTTCTCCCTTCTCTGACTGAACTCGGGCTTCTCCTGTGGCCTCTTTGTGGTGGCTCTAGCTTTGCTCTCACTCCATGTGTCAAGACGGGGGTGGGCTCTTTGCTACACCTGAAAATTGTCCTTATTTCGCGTCCTTAGCTCCTTTGAAGTCACACATTCAAGCTGAACTTTCTGCTAGCTATCCTTCTAGTCACTGAAAGTTCTCAGAGTCTGTAGTGACGCCACTCTGCTACCTCCATCTCTCTTCCATCACCCTTCCCACTGTGACTCTTGTGACTCAAATACCCTAGTCTCTGAGCTAACATGGTCTCGTCATATTCAGTGGATTTTTGTCCTCTGCTTCCTTGGAATAACTTTGTCATCTCTATAATTGTATCTCCTGAGCAAGTTTCACTCTATTGCTACTTTCTATCTTTTTAGTTTACTCCCTCTAGTGTTCTGATTCTATCAATTACTGAAATCCATTAACCTATTTTCTACTGTTCTTAATTTGACTTTATAACTACCTTAGATTGTAATTGTAATGTTGGACTTCTCACTCTCTTAGCACATATATTTAACCAACAGCCTTTTGTTTTTCTTTTAGTTGTACTCACTTCACAAAAACTTAACTAGTTGAGATAAATGTGTCTAGGAAGAAACACAGCCCTACAAATTAATCTTTAAATCAATAGTATAAACCTTATGTGGAGTCTTGAGGAACACTATAATAGTTCTCTCATCTTGGTTCTCATTTTACTGAGAAACTACCAACGATAAGAGTATCTCATGTTCCTGTCACAAAATTTATAAACCTACTGCATCAGGAGCTACATACACTACTCTCCTTGCTTGACAGATGAATGACCCATCTTCCCACACAATGGATTACATCCCTTCTTGCTTTCCTTAAGGACCCCTTTCTTTTTATTGGCTGTCTCTCTCTACTGGCTTATTCTTAGCAGCCCCAAACATGCTATAACTTCCTTCAGTGATTACTCAATTTCTGTTTTCATTCAGACCAAAATTTGTTGAAAGAGCTGTCTGTCCTCTATGTCCCATCCTCCCTTAAGGTCTCTGGAATCTACTCCAATCAGGTAAGCATTTACCATACTCCACTTACTTTTCCATTAAGATTACCAGTAATCTCCACATTACTAAATCCAACAGTCAATTCTCAGTCCTTTTGCACTCAGCTGGGCACCAGTGTTTGACAGTTGGGTGATTTCTTCTACCTTAAGACACTTCTTTCATTTGGCTTCTTACACATTCCTCTCAGTTTTCCTTGTACCTCACTGGACACTTTCCTACAATCTTCCTTATCTCAACGTGTAAACACTGGGAACAGTTCTTAATATCTTGTCTAATAGTCTCATTGCCCAGGGACTTCTTTGAGTCCTAAGGCTTTAAAGCCTCTATGAACTCATGAGTGTCAAATTTATATCTTGAGGCTAGACATAGTCAGACTCATGTTGCATCTCTGTCTTTATGTTTAATTGGCTTGACATGTCCAAAACCAAACTCTTGTTTCTTCATCTAAATAAAATGGCAGCTCCATTTTAATTATTCAAGATTAAAAGCTTGGGATGACCCTTGGTACTTCTTACATCACATATCAAATTTGTCCTCAGATCCTGATGGTTTTACCATGGAAATATATCCAGAATCTAGCCACCTCTATTGTTAACACCCTCATCTAAGTCACCAGCACTCTTTTCTAGAACATTGCACTAACTTTTAAAACTATTATTCCTGTCTCCTCATGTCTTTTCTATGCTCCCTCAATCCCCTTGGTACAACCAGCATGTTCTTTTAAAAATCCTAGTGATGAAAATATTCTGAAAGTAGATAGTGGTAATGGTTCTACAGTTTTGTGAATTACTGAAACCCATGTCACTGTACACTTTGTAAAGGTGAATATTATGATAGGTGAAGTATATCTCATGGGAAAAAATAGGTCAAATCTCACTGTCTGGAATCTCCCTACCCCACTTCTTTTATCTAATGTAAGATCTTAAAATAGGACCAGTGTATCTCTGCCCCTTAATCTTTGCTTCCATCCTAACTTTTCCTGGAATTGGCTTCTTTAGATCCTCTCTACCTCACAGTCTAGTCTTCTTTCAACTAAACAATTCTAAAACAATGTCTTTTCCATTGTTCCCTTTATCAGCATTTCTAATTCCATCTACCCAATGCTCAGGCCAAATCTGCCTCACAATGTTCTTGATTCCTCTTCCCTCCATATTCAATAGGCAGGCAAACCTCTCTCCTTGTATCCACAGGTGGTCATTCCAGCCCAAATCACCACCATCTCCTATCCTTTAGTCTATTTATCAAACTGTTAAAGTGAAGCACACAGTAAACAAAGAAACTCAATGTCATTTCTATGTATAAAACCCTTTTATGGGTCTCCATTTTTTGTACCCAGCCAAAAGACAAAATAACCTACATTACCAGAGTCTGCATCTCCATGCTCATTTTTCTGCCCTTAGGTTCCATATTCAAGATAAACTTTCAGGATACACCCCATTTCTCTGTTATTGTTTTAAGAACATGCTTTTTCTGACTAGGTCATGGCATCAAGACTTGGCTAATGGGTCCTTTCTTCACCTTTCTCACTGGGCTTAGCCTCTGTGTGTTCCCATAGAACCATACCGTTCCTTGCAAAACTGCACACTTATGCCCTTGTGCATCATCCAGCTTTTTCCTCAGAAGGTCAGCTCCATAAGAACAGGGCCATGCTTGTCTTGCTCACCCGATCTATGTTATCATTCCATGTTTTCAGTGTATATGGTAAATTCTAGCCTCTCTGTGTATATATACCCTTGTCTTAAATCCTATGGCACTCATAGCCCATACCATTTTATTGACTATGTCACTATGAGGTGCCTTTTATTCTGCTGCATTGTAAACCTTTGCAGGCAGAAGCATTCTTAAAAGCACACGAAGGGAGGACCTAGCATGGGTGCCACTGTGTACCTGGTAAGTCTCAATGGGGCGGTTTTCCATGTTGAGATCCCAGACTTTCACGGTCAGATAGTCCCTGGTCATGATATACCTCCCACTGTGGCTGAACTTCACATCCGAAATCGAAGATATAATTTCAGAGAAAAATGATCTGTTGCTTGGATCTTCCGGCTCTTCAAAAACTGCAAAACAAAAGCAAAACAAGATGAACTCTGCACATCTTCATCAGCAGGTTCTACTATGTTTGCACCAGCCAGTCGAGCATCATGAAGTAGGGCTGGCTGGTGCCTGCAGACTGTAAGCAAGCTGCTAATGAGACCATTGGCTCCTGGTAGCAGAAAGGGCTGTGGCTGGTGTCACAATCCTTCCTTTTGGAAGGATCACACGGGACCTGCCCATGCTCAGAACTGGCACTGACTGTTTCCAAGCTACAGATTGATGTACCTACCTCTGCTTTATATTTCCTCTGGTCTCTGGTGTCACTGCATAAACCTAAACTTGGAGTCATCTTAGATGCTTAAATATTTTGTATGGCTCTATTGAGATACAATAAAATATACTCATTTTAACTGTACAGTTCAGTGATTTTTAGTATTACCACATATTCATGCAGCTGTCACCACAATTTAAATTCAGAATGTTTTCACCAACCTCCTCCAAAAACCCCTCCATAGCATTGGCAGTTACTATACATTCTCCACTTATGCAGCCTCAGGCAGACATGAAATCTACTCTCTAGTTCTTATTCTAGAAATTTCACATAAATGGGATCATTTATTCCTGGCCATTGTGGTCAATTGTGCCTGACTTCTTTCATTTAGCATAATATTTTCAAATAGCATCCATGTATTTTATTCTTTTTTATGGATAAGTAATATTCCATTGCATGGATTTACCATATTCAGTTTATTCATTCATCAGTTGGTGAACATGTGTTATGTCCACTTTTTAGGTGTTATGTATAATGCTGCTATGGATATTCATATACAGTTTTTTATGGCTATGTCATTTCTCTTGGATATTGGCATTTCATGTATAACTCTGCTGCCCAACTACTTGGGTCTAAGGTCAGATTGGCATTTACTTGTGTGACCTTGGCCAAGGTACTTCTCTGCACCTCAGATGCCCTTATGGTTAAATGTGGCTATAGTGTCTTTTGTGGAAATTGCCCACTTCCACAAGATTTCCAGGCTCTCACTATCTTTGTCTTTAGCTCTAGATGTCCACTTAGGACCAAGGGTATGGCTCCTCAGGGTGGTGTGGAAGCCCATCACAAACCACACCTAACTTTTCGGTTAGGTGTACAGAACATCTCTTGACAGTTCCCATTTTGGTCCACTGTCTGATTATTCTTTCCTCATGGCTCTAAGTTCTCCTCAATTTCCATACCTCATCTACTACATATATTTTATCCCACTTCTCTTTTCTTTGAAACCCTAGCATACGTGGTCTGGGCATTTATTTAGAATTAGCTTAGGTACAGGTACTCCCTTATCATTTCTCACATGATTATTTAACAATTTTTGAGGGCAGGACTTTGGTTTTACTTATCTTTGTACAGAGAATCTTATACACAAATGTTCCATAAACATTTGTTGCTTGATTGGAACCAAAGCCAGAAAAATTAATGAGTTCTTTGCCTTCTGGAGTCTTAGCATGTATTTGGTTGGAACACATGCATTTGCTGATATTCAATTATTTTTGACCTATAAAAATGGCAATTGCATATGGTTCAACCTAATAAAGGTTTATATCATAATTTTAGGCTGAACCAAAAGTTGGCCTGTAGGCTGCTGAGTTAACTCAGACTCCAGGATTTTCTTGGAACCTGATACATGCATTTTCAGTAATCAACACCTCATTGAAAGCCTAACTGTAAGTTCCCTTTAAGTCATGCTGAATTAAACCCTAAGCCGAAGCATGGAGTAAAGATCTAAATATTAAAACAGAAACACTAAATCAGCTGGAAGAGAGGTTAGGTAGAACTCTTGAAGATACTGGCATAGGAAAAGATTTCATGAACAAAACCTCAGTTCCCCATGAAGAAGCACAAACAATTAACAAGTGGGATCTTTTCTTATTAAAAACCTTCTGCACAGCAAGAGACACTGCCAACAGTGTGAAGAGACAACCCACAGTGTGGGAAAAATTTTTTACCAGCTATTCTTCAAAGGTCTACTATCTAGAATATATAAAGAACTCAAAAAAATCAGACCTCCCAAATTTAAAGACCCAATCCAAAAATGAGCATCTGAAATGAACAGACATTTCTCAGACAAAGAAGTAGAAATAGCAAATGAACATATGAAAAAATGTTCATTGTGGGTCATTCAAGAGATGCAAATGAAAACAATGCTGAGATTCCACCTCACCCCAGAAAGAATGGCTGCTATCATGAAATCAACCAATAACAAATGCTGGCGGGGCTGTGGGGAACAAGGAACCCTACTCCACTGCTGGTAAGAGTGTAGACTGGTGCAACCTCTGTGGAAATTAGAATGGAGATACCTCAAAGAACTAGGATTGGAAGGCCCGTTTGACTGAGCTATTCCTCTGCTGGGTATCTTCCCCAAAGAATTAAAGGAATCAAATCACAGCGATATATGTGCACCCATGTTCAGAGCAGTACAGTTTGTAATAGCTAAAACTTGGAAACAGCCCAATTGTCCATCAACTGGAGACTGGATAAAGAAAATGTGTTTTTAAAAAATAAAATGGAGTACTACTCAGCCATAAAGAATAAGAAATTAGAGACATTTATAGCTAAATGGATGCACATTGAGGTGATACTCAAGTGAAATAAATAGGACAGACGGGTAAATACCAAATAGTTTCTCTGGTGTGAGAAACTGAAAGTGTAAATAAGGATCAAAAGGCATAATAGATAATGTGAAATAGGAAGAAAAGGTCAAAAAGGGAAGGGGAAGTGGGAGGGGTATGGGAAAGGAAAGAAGGGAATGGAATTAATATGAGGAAATGAAAAAATGGAAACAAAGTCTTTGTACATAGGGAGGGATGGAGGGGTTGAAGGGAGGGCAGGGGAAGGGGGATAAATAAGAACCAAGATACATTATGTAAAGGTATGAATTTCCAATGATGAATGTCATTACATTGTATACCTAAAATGTACCAGTAAAATTAAGTTTTAAAAAGCCCATAAGCCAAAGCAATGATAATTTTCACAGAACCACTCAAGAGAGCAAAACAAACCCCTGATCAATCAAACAACTCATTGAGACAAAAAGCAGTATTTATTAGGGTCTCTGCCCCAGTCTTTAGTCTTTGCCCTAATTTCCTGGGATTTAGCCAAGCATTAGTGAAGGCCTCTGGCTTCTGATTTGGTCTTTGTAGCTGAGAACCTAGGAAAGAAAATTTTCACCTCAGTTTCAGCTCAGCAATAGTCCTGAAGACTAGGAACCTCCAAGTAAAACATCTTAGTGGTGAACAGGAGATGCTCCCAAGGCTCGGTAGCCTCTTAGTGGCCTCCACCTGGAGAGACATAGGAGGCAGGGAGGAGGGAGGAGGGAGGTGTGGCTCGCTGTGCTCTGGAGTCAGCTCTGTCCCAAGCACTGACCAGCTGTGCACATTTTATTTACTGTTCTAGCTTCAGTTTTCCCTGCTGCAAATGGGATTCCTCTTGCTTGGCACATAGTGTGGCACATAGCTGGTCCTCGATAGCTTCCAGTCACCACTTTTATTGTTAACTTACTGCTTCTGTGTCGGCAAGTCATAATTCATTCATCAAAACCCTTAAGAATATGGGACTGAGGAGTACAGAGCCTGAGGCTGTTTAAAAAGACAAAGTAGATTTACAAAGAGACCCTTTAAATGGCTTTGTGTTTAGTTCAAATTTGTTTTTAAATTGACAAAATTGTGTATATTTATGGTGCCTCTCAGTTTTATACATAGGAATCTACTTCCCAAATATTTGGCATATTAGAAAGTCAGTGTAGCAACATTGTAAAGTCTCAAGATGGAGTGAAGTGAAAGAAGACACTCTTCTATCCGCCCTCCAGTCCTTGTGGAGTGCTGATTGGCATGGGGGCAAGGGCAGGATTTGGGTAATTTAGCAGCACAGTACTTTGCAGTTTATGACCCTTTTGTGAATATTCAAGTCCTAAAGTCAACTGCGTGAATTCTTTTCCTTCTTTCATCAGAATTTAATAGTGTCAACAATTACTGTTAATGAGAAGCTTTGAAATATTCTAGGCCCTATGATTTGCACATTTTATCTCATTTAATTCTGGCAACAGCCTCTAAAGTGGGAACAATGGTTCACTGTTTTATATTGATGGGAGACTAAGGCACGGAGAGATTTTGTAACCTGTCCAGGGACACACAGCGAGTCTTTGTTCTTAATCATGATGCAGTCTGCCTTGTACAAGGCACAAGACCTTCCTGAGCAATCATTTTTCAATTAAGGGTCTTCTGTGTGTGTGCATGTACTCATGCACACCACAGTATAATCTAGAGCAGTGGTGACAAACCTATGGCATGCGTGCCACAGCAGGCTCTTTGTTATCATCGAAAGCTCTGAAAAGTTTGCTATCACTGACCTAGAGCATACAAATAAAAAGTATTTGTGGGATGGACGCATGCCAGGCTTTGTACAAAATGCCAAGGACACAATAATGAATAAGACAGATCCAGTCCTACACTTAAGGAGCTCACAGGTTAGGAGGACACAAATGTTAACACCCAAATGTAGCTAGAGCTCTGAATAAGTAAAATTTATCTGTTATTAGATGGAAATAAAGGTGCTGGCAAGCTGGCTAATGGAATATATATGGTACATTAGTGTGCATTCCATGAAATTTACTTCTCAAGCCTGTTCCAACATCTGAGATGCTCAAAATTTGCTGAACATGTGCTTCAACAGTGTGTAGAGCTGGAGTGATGGAATGGACGTTTCTCCTGGAGATCCTTGTTTTAGCATTAGAGATCTTGCTGACCTCCATGGTTTCCAACTAGCTTCCAGAAAATAAAGACATCAAGGAAGAAAGGAAGGAAATGGGGGGAGAGAAGACAAGCTCTGTTCTGTGAGAAAGCAGTCTTGATAAGAATGTGACAGCCAGGCCTAGTGAGTAGGGATATGTCACACCCATCAACAGAAAGTGTGGCTTGGAGATGTTAACAGTAACGGTGACACTTGCTATTATTTCTTGATCCTTAAGCTTTGCATGTGTTTTACCATTTAATGCTGAACTTTATGAGGCTACTACCACTGTTGTCATTTATAAATAAAAAGGCATACCAGGGTGGGGATTTAGCTCAGTGGTTCTGCCACCTGCCTCGAAAGCGGGAGGTCCTGAGTTCGATCCCTGGTACCAAACAAAAAGAAAGAACAGCAAGGTTGAATAAGTTTTCCAGCATCACACAGCTAGCCAGTCATAAAGATGAGCTTTTGCCTTTGCCTGGCTACCTGTTACACTGCCTTTATTACTGGGCATTTCCTTGCTCTGTCAATACTGATGCTCTCTGTTCAGACAGTCAAGTCAGAGTGGAATACCTCATGTCCTAGATGTACTTGGTGTATGCTCTCTTCTGTGCCTCTGTTCCACCTCACCCCTTCCTATGCCCATCATGGGGTGCTAGATTGGAATTCAGGCTGGGCACAAACTAGCTGGCTCTTAATACCTATCTGACTCTTGTGTGGCGTTTGGTATTGATTCATTCAACACTGACGGGTGTTACTACTTTCTCTTTTCCATGAATTAGTCTCATCAACCAATCCAGGTATAACTAACAGGTGGTAAAAACAGAGTCAGGATTTGAACCCAGTCTGATTCCAGCCTATGTTCTTTAGCTCTGTCCTTCTGTCCCTCCTCTGAGCCACACGGCTGTTATCACCTCTCTGGGTCTGCTTCCTTATCTGTACTGTGAAGTCAGAGCACTGACCAGTTCCACCCCAGCTTTGAGATGATAAAATCTATGAAATTCCAGTAGTTTTTCCTGTTCCATCTCCTGATTTCTGTTACTCTAGGAAAGCCTTTCAAAAGTGGCTTCAGGATGCTCAACCCATGATATGTCAAGTACTCTAGATTCTGAGGCCAAATGAGTTGGGAAGCCCTCCTGTCCCACGTTTTGGGAGTTGATGATGTAGTTAGCCCATTGTTGAGAGCATTACAGTATTTTAAGGAACACACTTGGCTTCTACCCTAACTGTCTCATTCCTCCTCCTCCTCATCTGCCTGGCTGTAGCAACAAAAAAATGATTCCAGATATTGTTAAATGTCCCTTGGGGGGCTTGACTCCCCCTGGTTGGGAATCTCTGCTTTAATCCCACTTCAAAATTTTATTTGATCATATCTTTCTTTCCACTCCATTTTATTTTTATTTGAAAATCACTTACAGCCTGTGTTTCTATAGCACAAAGTTCCTTTGAATATACTTTGGGTTTTAATGCTTTAGTCAAAAGCAACTGATATTTCTTTTTAAATTCTGCAGGTGCCTTGTGCAGACTGTCATGTGTTACAACACTTACAGATGTGACTCCACCTCCTGTGAGCCTCTGAGAAGGTGCAGATGACTAGAACAATGATCATGGTCTCAGAATCTGGAGAGAGCTTTGAATTCACAGGTAAGAGAGAGGGTTGAGGAAGGGTTAAGAAGAAAACTAACTTTAGAGAAACCTAAAGCTAAAACTACATTTGTTACAACCGGGACAAAAGCAGAAAGCATGCAGTGAGCTGTCATGGGCTCTGGCGATGAAAGGAGAGATGTGAGGTAAATCACAGGTACAGACTGGTCCTAGAGTGGCCCTTTCCTTGGGACCCCACCCTGGACACTGCACAGGGACTCCTGCTCATGTTGGAGGGACAGGAGTGGACCCAAGGCCACTGCAGCTGATCTTGATGGCTTCTTCACACAGGGTTCCATTTGCTACGGTTGCTAAGTGTGCAAGTGGTTCAAGCTCAGAGGGCTGGGTTTAAAGTCCCAGCTCTGTTGCTAATAAATGATACAGCCATGAACAAATGGCTTTACTCCTTCCAAACTTCATTTTACTGATGTGTAAAATAGAGATAATAGTAGTACCTGCTCTCTAGGGTGGCTGTGAGGACAGATGAGTGCTTTCACGTCAGCAATTAGCAAAGTGCATGTGTCCGGAACAATAGGGAAGGTATCAGTACTGCAGAAATATGCGCTGCTTAAGGCAAGCCTGGTATGAAGAGAATTCAAAGCCTAAAGTGTTTTTCCATCTGTGCCAGATCCTAAGAGCTACCAGTTGTTACATCGAGTCTTGTTTCTGACTGGGCTCTAACACAGACACACAGTAGGTTGTCTTGAGACTGTCACTTGAGAGATTACCCTCCTTGGCATAAGTAGTGCTCACTTCAATGTCATCACCACCCTGGTTTCAATGACTTGGGCAGATGAGAGGGAGAGCACAGGAAACAAGCCAGGGGGATGTGAAAGTCTGTTCATGATGCAAACAGGAACGAACTCAGAATCGTGCATGGGGTTTTAAATTGCTCACTTCTGCTGACATCTCTGCTACGGAGACGCACAGCTGGCATGCCTTTCTGTTTGGAGACAGGGTTGACAATTTCCCCATAATGGGGATACAACTGGCAATTTTCCTACAGAGTGAGGCAGATGGCAATTTTCCTTCAGAGATATACAGGCAACAGTTTTGCCCCTGGAGAGAAAAGGCTTGCCGATTGAGATGCAGCCAGTAATTTTTACTATACAGAAGACATATCTAATAATTTTGCCCAATGAGAGAAACGGCTAACAATTTTCCCAAGGAGGGTAAGAACTCCCTTCAACTGACAATGCTGGCCTTTATCCAGTGAAGGACGGTGAGAGAAGGGGCTTAAGATTTAATTAGTGGCTACTGTACTACCAGGGGCCCAGTGGCAAAGTCTCCAGACATGAGCTGGAGACTGGGAGTTTAGATCATATAAGACCCAGATGGAGGACATGGAATTGGGAAACAATAAAGCCCAGTCACCTAATCCTTGCAGTTTGCTTTTCTTGTACCCTTCATTAATGCCACAAACAACTGCTTGGCAGTGAACCATGTAGCAATGTGATGCTTTGAGAATGATGGAGAAGGAATAGTAAATCTAGAAATGAAAATGAAAAGGGATGAGGTACCCAGTGGTAGAGCACTTGTTTAGTATGTACAAGGCCTGGGTTCAGTTCCAGAACTCAGGGGTCAGGGGAGGAGTTGAGCCTTAAGCCCTCAATAATCACTGGCCACATCAGAGGTTAGTAAACATTTTAGACTCTGAAAGCCATTTGATCACTTTGGCAACAATTTAGCTGTCTTTGTTGCATGAAAATGGCATAGATATAAGTAAATGGATGGGTACTAGGTTTAGCTTTCAGACACTAAAATTTTAATTTTATACAATTTTTATATGTCACAAAATAATATTCTTTTGATTTTTTTTTCAACCACTTACAGATGTAAAAACACTGTTCTTCACTAGAGCCATTCATTCAAAAGCAGGGGACAGATCATAGGTTTGGCTGGAGATCATAGTTTGCTGACCCCTGATGATGGTATTTGGGGTACATCCTAGGATAGAAGGGAAATCAGCCTGAGATAATAACATGCACTTTGGGGAACAGTGGGACCCTAAGACTGGGAGCACAGAGGAATTATCACAGGCGGATGAGAACATTGGTTAACAAACTACAAAATGCTTTGCTCAGGTATATCTCAGGCTGTTCAGGAAAAGGTAATGGACTTTGGTGTCCGATTTTTTTGGCCCAAGGCTCATGCTCCATCATTTACAGGCTGGAGTGACTATCTCTTACTTCCTGAGATTCAGCTTCATTGTCTTTAAAATGTAGATTGCAATAACCATGTGACATGGCCATGAGAATAAAATTAAAGATAAGACATCTAGCACAATGCCTGGCATATGTCAGAAGCTACCAAGCACAGTGCTAGTGCCTAACACTCTTTAGCCAATAAATACTGTGCACTTGATGGGCATAAGCTACTTTGATACATGCTGAAGTCGTAAGAGTAAGCAAGAAAGATAAGGTCACCCTGTATACCTTCAACAGAGTGAACCTACTCCATCTTGGCTGGGGGACCCTCTCAATTCTCATAGGAAGGAAAGTTGCTCATTTTCCCTTTTGACTTCCCCTAAGATATCCAAACCCTAATCCCTAAACTTGTGAATATTTTGTATTGCGTGGGAGGGGGGAATTAAAGTTCTTAATCAGTTGAGTGTAAGATGAGGAGATGATGTTAGATTACCTGGGTGGCCCCGCTGCAATGACAAGAGCAGCCATTGCTACTTTTGGAGATGGTAGGGGGCCATGAGCCATGGGATGCAGACATCCTCTAGAAGCTGGAAAAGCTGAGTCAACAGACTCTCCTGTAGGACTTCTAAAAAGGAACACCACATTGCTTTTACCCTGGCTCTGGTGTCACAAGACCCATGCCAGACTTCTGGTTTCCAGAACTCTAAGATAATAAGCATGCATTTTTAGGTCACTGAGTCCATCATATCTGTGGTAATTTGTCATAAAGATTAAAAACCACAATCCCCTCTCCCTCCATATCATCAACAAAGGGAAGGGGCAGAGTTGATGAGGTCTCCCTCAACTCTGCAAAGTTGCTTCAATTTCTCTAGGTCCTAGTGCCAGCTGCCTCTCTTGTGAGTCCCCTAAGAGTCCATTCCCTTTCAGCAGCTGTCTCTCCACAGCTGGCCATAGGAAGCTGACCAGAACAGGCTGCTTCCGGGCAAGGGCTGTGATAGGGCCGCTGCTTCCAAGGGATCTGGTGAGCCATCTCAGCTCAGCAACCCTCTGCTCCATCATGCCTGCTGCTGCTGTGCCCATGTCTGCTGACCCAGTTCAGGGAGAGCAGAGCACAGCTGCTGCAGATGTAGCAGCCCAAGCACTCTGAGGCAATCAGGGCATTGCAGCAGAATGTGAAACTGCATGCTGCCATGCCACATCCTGGGTGAATCTTCCTGAGCACTCCCCACTGCCAACAGCCACAGACCCAGCTGCCTTGCCTGGTACCCAGTGCCCTCCTAGCAGGCCCTAGGTCAGCATGCCAATATCCCTGCACACTTCTCTTCTGCTCCCACACTCCACCAGGTTTGCCTGGCTCACTCATTGTCTGCTTCTAGGCCAGAGAAGCCCTGCTTCTAGGACCAGGCAGGGAGGGAAAAGGGCAGAGCATGCACAGGTAGCCCACAAGGAATGGTGGGACTATGGCAAACAAGTGTCCATGCTCTGTACAGGGACAATTCCCATTTCTCCTCAGCTCTAGACTGCATGCTGCCAGGCAGGAATGTGGCTCCAGCATAGCTATACTGTGTCATTTGTAAAGTCTAAACTTTTTTGAGTTTTCAACTGATACTCTGAATGATGATGATGGAAGTTTATGGAGTGTTTGGAGATGCCAGGATTCAGTCCATACTTCCCTATCTGGCCCTGCCCTCCTGTTTCTCTGACTCCCATCCAACCTTATAGGGCTCACTGCTGCTTCCAGAAAAAACCACATGGCCCCCTGTACCCATTCTTTCCTTGACTAGTAAACCTGGCCACGCTTCAAATCTATTATTTTAAAAAATCTGCATCTGTTCCAGATTTACACGGAGCAAAGAAATTCCCAGTCAGAAAATGGGCTTGATAGAGAAATAACACCAGTGATAGCAATAGTACCTGACAGGACCATACAGAGGGAGAACGATCTTCATTTTATAGCTGTCTTGGAGAGTCTGGGACCCAAAGGTCCTCATGGTCCCTCACTGCTCACATCATGAGGGTTCATTATCTCCAGGGTTAGAGCTTCCTCACCAAGGAGCCTCAGCTGGGACTCATGATCTACAGAGAAGGGAAGCAAGAACCTGTGTTTGCTTATCATCAGCCTGTCAATCAAGAGGCTGGCTTTGGGTAACATCCACAGCAAGTTCTTTCATTATAAGTCTGTTTATCCTCCTTTGGTAAAGAAAAATCGTTTATTAGCCAAGCAGAGTCAGTGCTTGAGCGCTGCTGTTCTGGAGAGTTCTGAGGGAAGGAGTTCTCTGACACATTCTCTCCAGCAGGCAGCGGTGAAGGGAGGCAGCTCCAGCACAGACAGGATGAGGAGCTGGCAGTGGGCGTCTCCATAGGAGCCTAATGAAAAAACCTGGTGACAGCGGGGCCTGGCTTTACAAGCGCTCTTATATAGTCCTTTGCTCTGTTCTCTCCCTCTCTGCAAGGTTGGTGAGTGGCCAAGGTCTCTGTGGGTCTGATAGAAATACATGTTCCCTGGGCAGTGGGCTCCAGGAACGTGATGGCAGTGGCCCCAGATCCCTGGGCCCCAGCACACAGGTTAGGGACTCAGGGCCTCCTGCTTTCTCTCCTCTCCCTGAGACAGTGCTCTCTGTCTTCCACACTCCCTCCTCCCCTCTGTCTTTGATAATTTGTTCCCAACAGGGAGCTTTGTACAGCTGCTCCTAGAGAAGCCAGAGCTCCCGGGGGAGCCTCTGCCCAGGTGGAAGAGACTTCGAGTGAGTGGCCGTTATTAGGGGTGATTGCCGGGAAGCTGGTTGTCATGGCACCACAGAGGCTAGGGCTGCACTCCAAGCTGTCCCTGTTTCCCAGGCTGTACACATAATCACTGCTACCAGAGCCAGACACACACAGGGGGAGACAGGAGCAGCTCCCTGCTAACAGCAATCTCCTCGCAGGGCAAGGTGAGCAGTTCATGCTGAGTGGGCTGGTCCTTCTCCACATGGGCTGAGCACTGTGTGGGGAGGGACCCTGGTGTGGGCTGGGCACTGCTCCAGTGTCTTCTCCTGGCTCCTGTGTTATGTGTCTCTGTCCCCAGCACTGGTTTTCTACAGGAACACATTGCTCCTAGTGCACTGGAAGTCAGACCTGTATCTTGAGGGATCCTGGAGTGGCACAGAGGAAGAACATGTGTCAGAGTACATGGAGTGATGGCTTCTTCTCCTCCTGGTGCTGAGCTAAACTCTTTCTGCAGTCATTTGCCTTAGGCCATAGGCTAAGAGGCAGAGGGAGGATGTGAACTGAGCTTTGGCTTTCCAGCCTACTCCTGTCTCTTGTAGAACATCATTGCTCCTCCTCTGATTAGAAAGGGTAACCCCTTCAATCTGGTACTCAGGACAGATGTTGGGAACCCCATATCTCTGAGGGTATGGCCCCAGGAAAATAAACTTGGACCAATCCAAGTCTTAGATCTCTGACATGGGCTTTATCATCTCTGCTCTCACTGACTACAGAGAATTAGCCAGGGTGGGGCTGTCTCTTTGTGGAGCTAAGGCACCGGGAGCAACATGGACAACAGCCCTGTTGACCCCCTACCTGTGTGGCACTCCTGCTGGCTCCAGACATGCCACCATCATGGGCTCACCTTCCCCTTCATGATGGCTGTGTTCTGGTGCAGAGAGAGGACACATTTTACAGCCCCTGCAGAAAACAAAGGTCTTGTTCCTTAACAAGCTCTTTTGCTCAATGACTTTGGCCATGGGGAAGGACGGACAGTCTCTGTCACCCTTTCTCATTTTGTGTTTGGCTGCAGAGAGCCAGCAGCTCTCCAGTCTGCACTGCTGCTAACATACTTCCTTCAATGCCCCAGGCCCGGCCTCAGCAAGCTCTGGAGACACATGGATCCGTGGTTTGTGGAGTTCCTGAAAGTCACACTCTTCCAGGGAGATGCTTGTGCTGTCTGTGCTCTCCCTGCCTTACCTAGGTACCTGGCTCACCTGGTTGCCTCTTCCTCAGACCTAGAGAGGCAAAGACGGGGCACGCTTATGGGAATTAACTATGAACAACATTTGACCATGGGTTTGAATCTAGCCTCTACCTCTTACTAGACTTTGATGCTGTATAAGTTACTTGCTCTCTGAGCCTCGATTTTTCTCATCTTTGACTCTGAGCTGATGGATTGTTATGATAACAACATAGTAATAAATACTGAATGCTTACAGTGGGCCAGGAATCATCTCACTGAATCTTCACAAGCAGCCACTAATTCAGGCTCCATTATTGTCCTCATTTTATAGGCAATTAGACTTACAGAGGTTACGTAGAAGTTAAGTTCACATTATTCACCTGGGTTTGTTTGACGCCTCCCCCCCCCCCCCCCCACCGAACAGGCATTCACCACGATGGTATATGTCCTCTCTCTCCAGCCTCATTAAAACCAAGTTTCCAAACCACGATTATCTCACAAATACCTCTAGCTGGCCTTTGTAATTTACCTTCATGAATTTCAGCAGAGTACTTACTCTCTGAAAGCCACCTACTGGCCAAGAGTTGTTCAGTGGGATTTGAAGTTCTCTAGGGGCTCAGGTTCTTCTTTATTGCTTCCTCTCTCTAACTCCCCACCCCACCCCCTTGATATCCTCTCTGTCCAGTTGATTTGAGGCTATCACTTCCTGCTCTGAATTGCTGGAATGAAGTTCTTGAGTTCTGGCCAAGACACAAAAGCATCAAAAGAGCACCACAAAACATGGTGATATTATCCTTAAAGTAACTTATTAAATAAAATTCAGTATTAAATGATATACTATTTTGTACAGTTTGTTATCTAGATCATACAAGTTTGAGGAAAATTTCTAGGAGAAAAATTTAAAATCGAGATTATTCTGACTTTTAGCCTGATTTTCCTGGGAGTTGGGAAAAGCTTATACTCAATGCCTTCATTTTACATTCTTGGTTTAAGAATCATAGTGCTATTATATCCTGAGACATACATGAATTTTATATGATGCTGTATCTTACTTCATTCATTTGTAGACTCAGTAAGTATGGTTTAATGTTCATGATATGCCAGATACTGTCTCATGCACTCTATTATTAATAACTTCCGTAGGGCAAACAACTATGCACTGAATTCATACCACTTTGTAATTTTGTGGTCCTACAAAGACATGAGTACAGAAGATTCTTAATAAACAGAGACTGAAAAAATGTTGTGCATGAGAACTTTTGGAAACACACAGGATATGCTGAAGATAAGGACTTTTGGTATCACTGTTCATTTCAACTGTTTGAAATATATTCAGCCTAAATGCGTTTTAGTCAGCATTTCCTTGGAATCTGAATTTCACATTCAATTTAAAATGAACTTAATATTAGAAACATTTTGTCATTTCACATCTTCTTATCCCCCATGATAAGTACACAAAGGCAGTAACTATCTTTCTGTTTCATTGTGCTCAGCACAATACTTTGTTGACATTTACTGACCCACTCCTAAGATTGACAATCCATTTTTTTATCACATAGAACTCTTCAATGTCAACTTCATTGCATTAAGATTTTCAAATGACATCAAAATTTCAGGATGTACTAGTTGACCCCAGGATTGAGGATGCCCATATACGAGACAAATCCTATTGAAAGCTTTATTTTTAGGTTAAAGATGGAAGAGAAGATAAGAGCAACTATCATTATGAGCTTTGTGGGGATGAGCATTCCACTGCCTTCTGCTATGTCTGGTCTGTGAGTGGTGACCACGGAAGCCAGCAGGTGCTCCGAGTAAGTCAGCGGATAACGGCACTTGCACTGATGGGGCTGCAAGCTGCTTGAGTGGACAGCAAATCTCACAATGGACTTATTGATGCCACCCACTGAGCTGTCAAAATAGAATTATGTGAACCACACAGGGGTCTCGAATTAGCCGATATACTTAAACATAGGTCAATTTCACACAAAGGAGATTCCCCCTTCCCTCCTCTATCTTTCAGTGCCTTGCACATACCGAGGGTGGTTGAATTCATTATATAAAGTAAGAAATAAACCCAATCATTGTCAGTGTTTTAGGCAGTCTTTTCTGGGTTTTGATTTCTTTGGCTCTTAAAAAGGAAAAAATATTATGAACTCAGAGCTTTCATGAGGATCAATGAGGATAAATGGATAAGAAAGGGCTGTGTCAACAGTAAAGGGCTAAACAGCAAAAGGTATCAATGTGATTGCTTTATGCTTTTTTTTTTTGCATGAATCTTAAGAGTCCACAGAATTTGTGAATTTCCTTTTCAAACCGACCCTTCCTTAGTCTTTGTCAACCCAGTTAACGTCCCCATTCACCTAGGCATGTACGTAGGCCACAAAGCTGGGATGAATGCTTGATTCTTTACCTCACCATCCACATCTAGATTTTAAACAAGGTCCTGTTAATGTTGCCCTCAAATCAAGGCCCAGATCTATCCAATCTGACCACTTCTATTGTCAGCATCTTAGTCCTTGCCTGGATGGACATTTCAAGAACTTCCCCACTCTTCTCCAGGCATCCACTTTCCTCTTGATGCTTCACTCTTAAATGGTCTCAGGGTGGTATATTTAATGTATAATCACCTCCCCCTTTACACAAAACTCCCTGGATTTCCCTTTCCTGTTATAATAATATCTAAACTCCTTACCGTTGCCTACAGGGCTACCACACTGCCCCACTCCCAACTTCTACGCACAGAATGCGATGTGACTGGCCCAGGTCAAGCAGGGGATGGCTCTGGTGTGGCTTCTCAAGTGATCTGGGTCAGCAGCCTGCACTCTTACTGCTCCTCAAAATGTTATCACTGGCCCTGCCATTCATCCTTCTGCCTTGACTTGCCAAGCACAGTCCAGATCCAGAGCTGCTGCTTCTCTCCCAGAAACGCTTTGCACCAAATCTCACTCTGTTTACAAGAGTGTTGTTTGATTCTTTCTCCTGGAATAAAGTGCTGCAAGGGCTGGAGGCATTATTTTCCTTGTGCCTGGAATAGTGCTAGGCAGCAATAAACATCTCTTGAATATATTAATAACAGATTATCATTATTTCATAGACTCCTTTTCCCTTTACATTGCCTGCATGTACCAAAAGTTACCTTCCATTTTTCCCACTTGAAAAATGTTGTAACTTGAGAATATGCCAAATCAGCCCGCTGCAGACAGGCAGGTCTGTGCACGCCCTACCGAGGTCCTGAGTGGCACAGAACATGCCGAATCAGCCTGCTGCAGACAGGCAGGTCTGCCCATGCCCTACCAAGGTCCCCAGTTGTGCGGAATACTCCGAATCAGCCCGCTGCACACAGGAAGGTCTGTGCACATCCTACCGAGGTCCTGAGTCGTGCAGAAGACACCGAATCACCCCGCTGCAGAAAAGCAGCCACCTGGTTCCACACTACAAAGACGCAGAGGACACCAGACCACCAGACCAAGGTACTGAGTGCCACTGTTCCCGGCCCAGAGGTAGGGCCTTCTGAGCCGTCGTCCCATTGCTTCTGGTCCAGAGGAAGGGGCTTCCCGGTCACCATCCCTCCCGCTGCTCCCAGCCCACAGGAAAGGGCTTTTGGGCCACCTTCTGTCCCGCTGCTCCTGGCCCAGAGGAAGGGGCTTCCAGGCCACCATGCCTCCCACCACTCCTGGCCCAGAGGAAGGGGCTTCTGAGCCACCATCCCACTGCTCCTGGTCCAGAGGAAGGGGCTTCCAGGCCACCATCCCTCCCACTGCTCCCAGCCCACAGGAAAGGGCTTTTGGGTCACCATCCCTACCGCTGCTCCTGGCCCCTGTCCCACCTCACCCAGCTCAGGGGAGGTAATCCGTGCAGGCGCTAACAGCCCCCCTGCCCCAGTCGAAATGAGAAAACACGTAAATAAGTCTCAAAACCAGACTTCCAGATCACCTACAGCAACCCCAAAGGGAAATGAAATGGAACACTCTGATACTCAACCACCTGGACCCACTGAACTGGCAGCAAAAGGAGATCTGGAAAAAATGAAATCAGAAATAATTTCTCAGATAACAGGAGAAATTGTGCCCCTAGTGCAAGACATGATTAATAAATCTAGAGAGGAGCTGAGGAACATGATGGAATCCCAACATAAGAAACAAATGGAATCCATAAAACAGGTGCAAATAGATTTCCAGGACATGAAAAACTGCACTGAAAGTCTACACAGCAGAATGAGCCAATGTGAGGACAGAATTTCAGATAAAGAAGATAAGATTGCAATTAGTGACCAGGAAAAGAAAAATTGCTTCAAAATTATAAGGGAACATGAGAAATCAATCCAGCAGCTGCTAGATGATGCAAAGAAGAATAACATAAGACTGATTGGGCTCAATGAAGAAACAGGAGAGAGTGGAGGTGACATAAAAAATCTCTTCACAGAAATAATGGCAGAAAACATCCCAAGCAGGGGAAAAGAGCTTGACATACAGATAAGTGAGGCATATAGGACTCCAGATAGCCTTGATCAAAAAAAATCTACACATAGGCATATAATTGTTAAGATTCCAGAAACACAACAGAAGAACAAAGTTCTACAAGCAGTTAGAGAAAAGAAACAAATCACATACAAAGGAAAGCCTATCAGAATCACAGCAGACTTCTCAACACAAACCATCAAGGCAAGAAGAGCTTGGAGTGACATATTCCAAGCCCTAAAAGAAAACAGCCTCCAACCCAGATTGATGTACCCTGCAAAACTATCTTTCAAAATGGATGGAGAAATAAGATACTTTCATGACAAAGAGCACCTTAGGAACTTCGTGAATACCAAACCAGCACTTCAAAGAATTTTACACAATATCCTAGGGACAGACATTGAGGATCACAACCCCAGGAAGCAAAGCAGAATGAACCCATCTGGCATGACAAGAAATTAAATGTGAAGGGGGAGAACCCAACAAAAAGAAAAAGTCATGACAATGACAAGTCAATATGTTTCAGTTATAACCATCCATGTTAATGGTCTCAATTCACCAATCAAAAGAAATAGACTGGCAGAATGGATCAAGAAGCAAAATCCAACAAAATGCTGCATACAAGAAACACGCTTAATTCAAAAGGAAACTCACAGACTGAAAGTTAAAGGGTGGAAAACAATACTCCATGTGACAGGAACCTGAAAAAAGGCAGGAGTAGCTATCCTCTTTGCAGATCAAGTAGATTTCAAACCAACACTGATTAAGAGAGATGAAGAAGGACACTACATCCTTGTAAAGGGAAGAATGCAAGAGGAAGAGATGACAATCATAAATATCTATGCACCAAACACTAGTGCACCCAACTATATAAAACAAATACTAACAGATATGATGAAAAGTCATCTATGCACTAATACAATTGTAGTGGGGACCTCAACACCCCACTGTCACAAATAGATAGATCAACTAGACTAAAAATAAGTACTGAAATACTAGAACTCAATTGAACTCTTGAACAAATGAACTTAACAGATGTTTACAGAGTCTTTCACCCCACAAAATCAGAATACACATTCTTCTCAGCTGCACATGGGTCATTCTCAAAAATGGACCACATACTCACACATAGAACATGTTTAAGTAAGTGCAAAGGAATTGAAGTTATCCCTTGTATATTATCAGACCATAGGGCGATGAAATTGGAGATCCATAGCAAAAGAAACTCAAAAAATTTCATAAACACGTGGAAATTGAACAACACACTTCTGAATAACCAATGGGTCATAGAGGAAATTAAAGAAGAACTCAGACAGTTCCTTCAATTAAATGGCAATGACAATACAACATATTGGAATCTATGGGACACAATGAAAGCAGTCTTATGAGGGAAATTCATAGCAGTGAATACACATATTAGGAAAACAGAACGAACCCAATTAAACAACCTGATGCTGAACCTCAACCTTCTAGAAAAAGAAGAGCAGGACAACCTCAAAGCTCATACAAGGGAGGAAATGATAAAGATCAGAGGAGAAATCAATGCAATGGAGACTAAGAGAATGATACAAAAAATCAATGAAGCCAAGAGTTGGTTCTTTGAAAGAGTCAACAAAATTGACAAACCCTTAGCCAACCTTGTCAGAAAAAGGAAAGAAAAGGCCCAAATCCATGCAATTAGGAATGAAAAGGGTGAAATGACAACAGACCCAGCAGAAATCCAGAGGATCATCAATACCTACTTCCAGAACCTATATGCCAATAAGATGGACAACACAGAAGAAATGGACAGATTCTTAGACACATATGAATTACCAAAGTTGAACGAAGAAGACCTAAAAATTCTGAACAACCCAATATCAACCAATGAAATTGAAAATGTAATTAAAAACTTATCAACTAAGAAAAGCCCGGGCCCTGATGGCTTCACTGCTGAATTCTACAAGACATTTAGAGAGGAACTGCTGCCACTACTGTTTAAACTCTTCAATGAAATTGAAAGGGAAGCAATACTCCCAAATTCATTCCTGGAAGCAAGCATCATCTTGATCCCCAAAGCAGAGAAAGACCCAACTGAAAAAGAGAACTATAGGCCAATCTCACTAATGAACATAGATGCAAAAGTCCTTAATAAGATAATGGCAAACAGAATGCAGAAGATCATCAAGAAGATCATACACCCTGATCAAGTGGGATTCATCCCAGGGATGCAGGGATGGTTCAATATATGAAAATCAATCAATGTAATACACTATATCAATAGAGCCAAGGACAAAAACCTTATGATTATCTCCAGAGACGCAGAAAAAGCATTTAACAAAATCCAACATGCATTTATGATAAAAAACCTACAAAAAATTGGAATAGATGGTCTCTACCTCAAACTGATAGAAGCCATCTATGAAAAACCAACAGCCAATATCATGCTAAATGGTCAAAAACTGAAATCCTTCACACTAAAATCAGGAACAAGACAAGGATGTCCACTATCACCACTCTTGTTCAATATAGTTCTGGAAACATTAGCCACAGCAATTAGACAAGAGAAAGAAATAAAAGGAATAAAGATAGGTAATGAAGAAGTCAAATTGTCATTATTTGCAGATGACATGATACTCTATATAGAAGACCCCAAGAACTCCACCAAGTCTTCTAGACTTAATAACCAAATTCAGTCAAGTAGCTGGTTACAAGGTCAACACACAAAAATCAATAGCTTTCCTCTACACCAATGACAGACTCACTGAGAGAGAAATAGGGCAAATAATTCCTTTCACAATAGCATCCAAAAAACTGAAATACCTAGGAATCATCCTAACGAAAGAAATCAAAGACCTCTTCTCTGAAAACTATGGCATTCTGAAAAGAGAGATTGAAGATGATATCAGAAAATGGACAGACATCCCCTGCTCCTGGGTAGGAAGGATTAATATAGTGAAAATGGCCATACTTCCAAAACTGCTATATAGATTTAATGCAATCCCAATTGAGATCCCAGCAGCATACTTCATAGACCTTGAGAAAACAATCCAAAAATTCATTTGGAACAAGAAGAGACCCAGAATAGCAAAAGCAATTCTAGGTAACAGAGACATGGCAGGGGGTATCACAATCCCCAACCTGCAACTCTACTACAAAGCTACTGTGATAAAAACAGCATGGTACTGGCAAAGAAACAGACCTGAGGAACAGTGGAACAGATTAGAAGATGCAGAAACAATGCCAGACACACTCAGCCATCTCATCTTCGACAAAGGAGCCAAACACCCTCACTGGAGGAAAGATAGCCTCTTTAATAAATGGTGCTGGAAAAATTGGGCTTCAACTTGCCAAAGATTAAAACTAGACCTGTATCTCTCACCATGCACTAACCTAAAATCAAAATGGATTAAAGATCTAAATATTAAAATAGAAACTCTGAACCAGTTGGAACAGAGGTTAGGTAGAACCCTTGAAGACACCGGTGTAGGAAAAGATTTTATGAACAAAACCTCAGTTGCCCGTGAACTAGCACAAACAATCAACAAATGGGATCTCTTCTTATTAAAAGGCTTCTGCACAGCAAGAGAAACCACCAGCAGTGTGAAGAGACAACCCACAATGTGGGAAAAAATCTTCACCTGCTCTTCCTCAGACAAAGGTCTACTATCTCGAACCTATAAAGAACTTAAAAAGAACATACCTCCCAAATTTAAAGACCCAATCCAAAAATGGGCATCAGAAATGAACAGACATTTCTCAGACAAAGAAGTAGAAATAGCAAATAAATACATGAAAAAATGTTCAACGTCACTGGTCATTCGAGAGATGCAAATGAAAACAATGCTGAGATTCCACTTCACTCCAGAAAGAATGGCTGCTATCATGAAATCAACCAATAACAAATGCTGGTGGGGCTGTGGGGAAAGAGGAACCCTGCTCCACTGCTGGTGGGAGTGTAGACTGGTGCAACCACTGTGGAAATCAGTATGGAGATACCTCAAAGAACTAGGACTGGAAGTCCCATTTGACCCCGCTATTCCACTCCTGGGGATCTTCCCCAAAGAATTAAAAGAATCATACCACAGTGATATATGTGTGCCCGTGTTCATAGCAGCACAGTTGGTAATAGCTAAAACTTGGAAACAGCTCAAATGCCCATCAACTGGAGACTGGATAAAGAAAATGTGGTTTTTTAATAAAATGGAGTACTACTCAGCCATAAAAAATGAGAAATTAGAGACATTTATAGCTAAGTGGATGCACATTGAGGCCATACTCTTAAGTGAAATAAATAGGACACACATGTGTAAATACCGAATAGTTTCTCTGGTGTGAGAAACTGAAAGTGTAAATAAGGACTAAATGTGTAATAGGTAATGTGAAATAGGAAGAAAAGGGGCAAAGGGGAAGGAAGTGGGAGGGCTAGGGGAAAGGATAGAAGGGAGTGGGATTAATATGAGAAAATGGAAAAATAGGAACAAAATCTTTGTAAATAGGGAGGAATGGAGGGCTTGAAGGGAGGGCTGGGCAAGGGTGAAAAATAAGAACCAAGAGAGACTATGTAAAGGTGCAAATTTCCAATGATGAATGTCATTATATTGTATACCTAAAATGTACCAATGATTAGAATGAATAATCGATAATGCAAAATAGGAAGAAAAGGTCCAAAGGGGTAGGGGTAGTGGGAGGGGCAGGGGAAAGGAAAGAAGGGAAAGGAAAAATGCTGAGAAATGGAAAAAATGGAAATAAAGTCTTTGTAAATAGGGAAGGGTGGAGGGGCTGAAGGGAGGGCTAGGAATGGGGAAAAAATAAGAACCAAGATGCATTATGTAAAGGTACAATTCCCAGTGAGAAATGTAATTGTGTTGTATACCTGCAATGTACCAATACAAGAATTTAATACAAAAAAAAAAAAGAAAAATGTTGTAACTTTTAAAATCATAGTCTATTGCCATTTTCCTACTTGTAGTGGCTAGGAATGTATTTTAATTTTAAATTAGTACAAGTAAAACATAACCAGGTAGATTATTTTATCATGTAACATCCACTGGTGTCCCTCCTTCTCCACTTACCCCTCTTTCTTCTCCTCCTTCAATGCTAAGGATTGAACTCAGAATCTTGTGCATACTAAGCATACACTCTAGGACTGAGCTATACTCTCTGCCCCTAGTCATATGTTTTAAAATTAAAAACGAGTTAACTGAGTCAACCACTCTTTTGTGTTAGCCTTTTCATTGGTGTAAAGAGAAGCACCAGGAGCTAATGTATCAAATTGGATGACTATTGTTGTTCACCTCCAGAAGCCTTTTATTTAGTATCTTCAGTATATGTACTAAGTGCTGAGAAGGTTTATAAAACATATCTAGCCATAACTGAGGTGTCATTTGGTGAGAAAGACCAAAATGGAAACAGGTAATTTCATATATGCCATTAAGTGTTCTGAGAGGGGCATTTACTTCTACTTGGAGGTCTAGGAAGTCTTCTGGATGAAGATGCCACAAATAAAACTTGGAGGGTGTGGTAGGCAGAATAGTGGCTTCCCAAACATGCCTACATCCAATTCCTGGAGCCTGTGAATATGTAATGTTACATGGCAAAGGGAAATTAAGATGTGGATGAGATTTGGTTCCTAATCGATATATATATATTTTTCTTTTGGGTACTGGGGATCAAACTTGGGTCCTTGCACTTGTGAGGCAGGTGGCGGAACCACTGAGCTAAATCCCCAGCCCCTGGTTGCTAAGTGATTTAAAAGTGAGATTTTATCTGCGTGAGCCTCAAGTAAGCCCAAGGGTCCTTCAAAGTGGAAGAGAGAGGCTGAATGGAAGGTCAGAGGGAAGTGATGTGAGAAGAACTTATCTTGCTGTTACTGACTTTGAAGATGGAGGGAGATCTCTGAGCTAGGAAATAGAGGAAGCTTCTAGAAGCTGGAAAATACTTCTAGAGCCTTCAGAAGTTAAGGTGGTTTGATTTTAGCCAGTCAGACCCATGTTAGACTCTTGGTCTATCCTACAAGATGATAGGCATCTTTTTTTAAGCCATCAAATTTGTGGTATTTGTTACAGCAGCCATAGGAAACTGATACAGAGAAGAGGCCAGTTTCCTGATTTCACCACTGGCAGGAAGAATGGGGTATCTTAAGACCCATCCTGACTCTGCCAGAGCCCTCTGTAGATTCTAACAGGCCAGTCAGGCCTGTGCCCTTCCTGGGGAAAATACCCCCAGTTAGTCCTAAGTTCAGGATGCTTCCCAGTGCCTGGGACTGCACTGTCAGTGATGGCTTGTCACAGACAATGATGACAGGAAGTTGGCCCTGAGATGTCCCAATCAGAGTCACCTATAGCCGCATGGCTATCCTTCCCCATCCTCAAGGGCTGTAGCCATGCACACATACCATTTCAGCCTCCACTGGTTTCTCATCCAAGACTCCAAGTGAAGGACAGGGCAGGACCTGGGAAAGTGTCAACTGTTAATGAATGACACTCATCTGCAAAATTAATAAGCCTTTTAGATCTTAGGAAAATCCACTCAACTGGAGTCTCCAGGATGACTAATTGATGGAACTAGTTAAATCAATCAAAAATGGAAATAAGGATGGAAGAGGGGGAAGGGATTCTATTTTTATTCTGGTTTGGGCCTTGTCTGCTCTGTTGTTAATGCTGTTAAACTTGAATAGGGTAGAGCACCTCCAGATAGTGTGTGAGAGTGTAAATTCTGCTCCTTGTAGCAAGGCTCTGTTTGGCATTTATCCAGAGTGGGAGTGTGTGTGTGTCTGTATTTATAATTCTATCATCAGCAAAAGCATTTTAACAAAGGACAATGTCTTTTTAACCTAACCAAGCTCCCCTGAAATAAACACTGTTAATTATGCCCCAGATCAATACTGAACCCCTTTTGGAAGCTGTGCCAAACCTTGGAGGCTTTAAGATTCATGGCAGCTGCAGTCTCAGTTGATGTTTTTGGACATATTCCATCAGAGACCTAGGGAATGAGCTGCAGGTTCATTAAAGGATCTAGTGGCTTAACAGAACCAGGGCTTGGCAATTATGTTTGTAGATGAGGGTAAAGAATGGAAATGGTTTGCACTTTTTGTGCAAAAGCTGAATTAATGCTGCAATTGGGGGATCTAGCCAATGGGGATTGTGCAAAATGGAGATCCATGAAATTATCCTTCTGGATGTTGGGGAAAGGTCACGCTCTTTCTCCTGCCAAATACCCAGGAGAGGAATGAATTCTTCTCATGGAAGCAGACACATGTGTTTGAATCATGGCTCCTGCTATGATTTGGGGGAAGTTTCATCTCTCTGTGCCTTGCCTGTAAATGAGAGGGACTAATACTAACTTCCATGGTTTGTTCTGAGAACTAAATGACATACGGAAGGGTTCAAACACAACGATCCATCCTCCTGCAGTCCCATCTTTGGAAGAAAATAGAATTTCTGTTTTGGATTATTAGTTTAGGCATCAAGCTTTGCCTTGTTCTCATGAAAACTCAGACTGTTTCTAGTGACTACACTATTCACTGAATCATCTCAGATTTTCAGTCCTAAAGTGCTCATACCTTTTGCCCCCCTCTACATGAAAAGGTCAGGTTTTCTTTATACCATGCTCATTTTTTTTTCTTGTACTGAGAATTGAACTTAGTGCCTTCACACTGAGCTACATCTCCAGCTCCCTTTTGTAGATTAAAATAACTTTTTTTATTTTTAATTTTGAGGCAGGGCCTCACTAAGTTGCCCAGGCTGGGCTCAAATTTGTGATCCTCCTGCCTAAGCCTCCCGGAGAATTGAGATTACAGGCATGCACCATCACATCTGGTCAGATAGACTTAAATGTATTTCAGGGTTTGTGTCCATTGCTTTTGGACAGAAAGGCTGCTTTAGTCTTATTTAAGGAAATGAATTTGTGGTCAAGCTTAGGCTGCAGATTTGCTGTTGTGGAAGGGCCTGGGTGCTAGCAAAGAAAGCTCACAGGCAGCAGACTTGTGGGTAGGGCTGGTGTAAGGGGCTGGGTGTGGCAGGGCTGCCCTATCACTGCTGCTGAGAGGAGCCAGGGCCCCGCATCCTGGCGTTCAAGACACTTCCTGCTCAGTTTTGTCTGCAAGTCACCAGCACAAGCTGATGCCTCCCAACAGGGCAGGATCTCAAGGGACAGACCAAAAAGGAGCCAAGCCAGCCCAAGCCACAGTGGAATTTAGCTGTCACCAAAGGACCTGCCCTGTGTCTTCAGGGCAGCTTTCATCACAACGATTGATGTCATCCAATAAATGTGCACCGGGAACCTACCACATGCCAGGTGGGTATGAGATATGATTAAAAAATACAGTGAATGTCACAGAAAAAGACACATTGCCACTAATCCCCCTCAAAATACCCCCCTCGCTTTGAGCTCACTTATCTCCCTCATCGTGTCTTTAGTTGTGCTGTCGGGGCTGCTTTGCTGTCTGGAATTGATTGAGAACATTTGCTTTTCATGGTCATTTTGACTTGGAGGAAGAGCCAGAAGTCACATAGTGCCGGATTCGGTGGAGGTGAAGGACACATCATAATGTTTTTACAACTCCTTCAGAAAGTGGCAAGAACAATGGGATACGTGTGCTGGGGGGAGTATCTTGAGGGGGATTAATGAATGGCAATGTGTCTTTTACTATAATGCTTTTAACTATTCACTGTATATTTTCATCACTCCTATACTAATTGCTTTTCCTTTAGTGGCCAAAGACTTCCACGAGACAAAATCTATGATCACTTTTCCATGCTCATCTTTCTTGGCCTCTCAGAAACCTTTGCCATCACTGATTCTAGTATCTTTTTAAATCACTCTCCTCTTTGGAACCTCTCACTGCTCTGTCTCCTGTAAGAGGCTGCCTCCTCCTTCCCCATATCCTATTGGTAAATGGTGGGATAAGCTCAGTCTTAGTGCTGGGTCCCTGCTCTTCTCCATCCCTGCCCTCTCCTCTGACCCATCACCCCCTCCCATGGCTTTAAATACGACACGATCAGGACTCTTAAATTCATACCTGACGCCCAGACGCCCCTGCCAGACTTCTCCAACTGGACATATCATAGACATCTTAATCTGGATACATCTAGATGATGCATGGTTTTTTCCATGACAAACCCACTTTCCCCATAGTTTTCTTATTTCAGTATGTCACTATACCTTCAGCTCTCAAGCCTCAAACCTAAGATGATCTCAAGATTCTTTCCTTTCCATCGCCTCTCCATTTCCAGTCTCTTGGTATATCCTCACAGCCTTACCTCTGAGGAGATCCGGAATCCATCCGCTCTCTGGTCAGAGTCACTATTATTTCCCCTCCAGACTATGGCAAGAGCCACCTAATTGGTCTCCCTGCTTCTGGCTTACTACCTCTTTTTTGAGAGCTCTTCTAAGACCCTAGTCAATGTACAGTTGAGTATCTTTTAGTAACAGGGTTACTAAGAAATGTATCATTAGGCAATTCTGTTGTGTGAACATCATAGAGACTATTTATGCAGATCAAGAGGGATAAGATGTCCCCAGGCAATATAATCTTCTGGGACCAGCATTACTGACCAAAATGTCATCATGTGATACATGCCTGTATTCACTTCCCTGCTTTGAATACTCCCATGGCTTCTGCTGCCACTTAGCATGAGCTCCAAGTGCTCTGCCCTGGCTTACAAAGCTTCACAAACTCTGATCTGTGCTAACCTTCTGGACCACCCCTCTCCCCAGCGCCTTGTCTCCACCCATTGGCCCTTATTTTATTCTTTGAACATATAAGGTTGCTCCCATGTTAGGGCCATACTTAGACATTAGCTTTCTCTTTGGATCCTCCTGATAATTCAAAGATTTTCACTCACACCACCCTATGAAAACAGCCCCATCCCACCTGCTCTCTAACACTACTGACTTTCTTACAGTTTTTGTGACTGCCTAAAATTATCTTGTTTATTTATTACACTAGAATATGTTTGTTCTCCTCCCTCCCCACTAGGATGCAAGCTCCCTGAAGGTTGAAACTAGCTTATATTTAAGAAATCTTAGTTGGAAAGTGATGTCTCGTATCCTGGTGAAGAGCAGCAGGCCTGAATCAGATCCTCTCTGGTGGCAGTAGCGTATCAGTTCTCCTCCTAGCCCGGTGCCTCACTAGGAAAATGTGAAGAACGGTAGTGTGTACCTCCTAGGGTTGGTGTGAGGATGAAATGAGCTCACATATGTAGACTTGGCTCGCTTCCTGGATATAATAAAATGTTGCAGAATTTGTAATTATGGCTGTTGGTTGACATTACTACTTCTACAACTGTTGCTGTCGCTTGACCTAGTTTTACTTTTTGGGGGAGGGTGGTGGTCCTGGGGATTGATCTCAGCACCTTCACATTGAGCTATATCCCCAGCCCTTTAAAGAATTTTTTGGAGACAAGATCTCACCGCATCACTCAGTCTGGGCTCCCACTTGCACTTCTCCTGTCTTAACCTCCCAGAGTGTTGGGATTACAGCTGTGTGTCACCATGCCCAGCCCTGGTTTCACTTTTAAAATTCTCAGGTGGTAGAGAAGACAGGGCCACCATTCCACCCCTAACACGAACCATGCTTATCTTATACGTCATGTGCACAAAATGATTCTTTAAAGGGTCGAGGATAAAGCTCAGTGTGAAGGCCCTGGGCTCAGTTCTCAGTACCACCACACAAAAAAAGTGAGTGTTATTGAAATCATCACAAGTACCCTATAAGGTAGATAGTATTGCTAGCCATTTTTACTCAGGTGAGTAAACTGAGGTACAGAGAACTTAAGTGACCTGTTCAAGATTGTCCATGGCCACAGACGCAGGTTGATAGTAGACTCCACTCCTGCTCTGGCCTCGTCTCTGAATTCACTCATGACTGTTGGCACAGTGTGATGGAGGCCTGGGCTGTGTGTTCAGGGAAGTCCTGCTGGACTCTTCCCTGCACAGGCCTGGCCCGTACCTACGGCAGGTGCTGTAGGGGTGTGTAGGGAGAGCTGTTTTCTCCTGACGACTCTACTTTAGAGCTAAGCCACCTGTGCTGCGCCTCTCCTATTATCCAGCAACTCTCTCCAAATTGCAGAAGTAGAGCTAAAACCTTGGGGTGGATCTGGAACACAGGAAAGTGGGCCACAATTCATTACTTCTGAAACTGACGCTTTCACATAGCGCCTGCTGGTCTCTGTCCACGGATACGCATCTTCACAGGGCCCTGTCTGTAACTTTGCTTCTGTCTGTCTGTTTTTCTTTTCTTTCTCTTCTCTTCTTTCTCCTGTCCTTTCCTTTTCCCTTTCTCTTTCTCTTTTTCCTCCCTCCCTTCCTTCCTTCTTTTGATTTTTTGGAAACAGAGTTTCACTGTGTAGTTCAGGCTGGCCTTGAACTCACTATGTAGCCCAGGCTGGCCTTGAACTTGCAGTCATCCTTCTCCCTCAGCCTCTTGAGTGCTGGGATCACAGGCATGCACCAACACGCTTGGATTGTATTTTTTTCCTGCTTTCACATTTGTTATGGCTTGTATCTAGATGTTCTCCCAAGACTCATGCACTCATAAGTAGGCTTTTCAGAGCTGGCTAGATCTAGGGTGTGTAGTACTGGGATTAAGGACTTATGATACTAGGTATGGAATCAGCATTGTTTTGGGTGTGGCTGAATATATTTACTGAGGACAGAAACTCCACCCTGGGTGTGGGTGGCACTACCCAAAAGGTTTGTAGCCTGTTTGTGATAAAAGGGAAAGGCAGGGTCGCTTCTGCTACTGTTGCTGCCTTGATGCCTTCTGCCTGCAATACCATAAACTGTTTCTCCTCTGTGATGCCCCTCTGCCAAGCCACCCTGCCTTGAAGCCAGCTGACTATGGAGTAAAACCTCTACAAACTGTGTGATGAAATAAACCTTTCCTCCTTTAATTTGTGGGTATTGGGTATTGTGTCTCAGCAATGAGAAAACTAACTAAGACAATGTGATTATAAAGGACCCCCACTGGTTCCATCAACTGTGTCCACAGGCCCTTGGTACCTTAAGGCTCTGTGGCCATTCATGGTGCCACCTTTTCTGTTTGCTGATTTACCTACTTCTTTTCTCTTATTCTTCTAAACAAACTCAATAAGGACCCTCCACCTCTCAAGGGTGACTTCTGCATAGAAAAGAGGCTCCTCGGCATCTCATAGCCTCTAAAATCAATTAGAAGGCCTTTTGTTCAGTGAGAAACTGTTTCAGCACCACAGAAAGTACTCAGGCATCACTGTCCTAGAATGCACAGCTTTGGGGAGTTGGGGAAATTCAGTGCATGATACTCATGGCTCTGGTCCTTTGGGCTTCTGTCATGTCTCCCCACTGTTCTTAATAACAATCATGCTCTCTGTGTCCTCACAATGTGTCAGGGACTGTGTGAGAGCCCTGTGTCCATGACTTCATTCCACCTTTCCCTGGGGGAAGACATTGCATCCTATGGCAAGGGAGCCAGGGAATTGTACCTGGCCAGCCAGCTCCAGGGCTGTGGTCATGTTCAATTTCATGTCTTCCTCCTGTGGGCTGGAACCAATCCTGCTGACCAACACATTATTGAGAACCTGAGATAATAATCTTGCTGTGTAAGCCACCCAGTGTGTGGTCCTTTGCTACAGCAGCCCTGCTAAGTGAACACACCTTCTTTCATCAGTCTGCCTTTTTATCACAGGTGTTCTGGGAAGCTCTACTCTATGATAGGCACTTTGTTAAGTTAGAGCTACAGTGGAAGAGCATTCCAGGTAGAAAAAGAGACAGTGCAAAGGCACTGAGTCAGGAAGGGGCTGGTGGGAGTGCAATAAGCAGGTCAAGGTGACCAGACTGCAGGGAGCTGATTCACAGGGACATTAGAAAGGAGTTTAGATTTCAGCCCTCTTTTATTTTTAAGGTTGGCACTCATCACACTTGACCAGTTTCTTTGCCAGCCCCCAATACTCATGCATCAAAGAGAAAAGCATGATCCAGAGTAGCTGAGTGCTGCTGCCATCAGCACCCCATTGTTTCCGGCATCTCAAACTGCAAACATAACCCGTGTTACTACTGCCAGAAGGAGTTGGAAAAAATAGGAAATAGAGAGATGAGGGAGAAAACAAATCATCCCCTCCAACCCCTGCTGAGTACGCAGAGCGAGGGACATATGGAAATTAATACATGCAGCTCTGATAACACGGTTTTCCTCAGCATTCTGATTAAACGTCGATGGTTATTAAATACCCTCCTCCTCAGAGCTCATCCCCGAAAGCCAATGTTGCTTTCCATTTTGAACCCTGACGAACTGTCTCAATTCTGCGAGTACCTCGGCTGAACTGTGGTCGACTGGAGCCTGGCGTTGGAGGAGGATGGAGAAAATCAATACGAGATGTCAGGCGAGAGGTCAGATTGAACTTGTTTTCCCAGCTGGCAGGAACTGGGGCTGCCGCCTGCTGCAGCTGAACAAAGGGAGATGCATACTGAAGATGCGCACTTTGGACAAGTCAGGAAAACACGTTTCGCTGGCTTCTTAATTAGATTAGCAGGCTTGCAATTTGGAGCTCTGTGGTATTGGGCTGGGGTGCTGGGAGGTGGGCCTGGTAGAGGCCTGCAGGCCACTAGCTCGCTCCCCAACCTCCTAGCACAGTTCCAGAGCTGGAGGGAGAAGCGGGCTCCCAGGTCCATAGTGCAGGCTTCCTGTTTCTGTGTGTGCAGCTGGCTCTTCCCTTAGACCTCAGCTTAGCAGTCACCTCACTCCCAGCGGGATCCAAACAGACCCCCAGTGCTTCATTCCTTCCCAGGACAGCACCCCCACCAGTTTCTATTCCCACACGCCATTTATGTCACCCCTTAGGCACACACTTATTTGAGTCAATATTTATTGACCACTTATTTATGTGCCAGGCTTTGGCAATATGATGTGAGCAAAACTGATTCAATTTCTATTTTCAGACAGCTTCTATCTAGAGAACGATGTTCAGCAACTAACACTGTATCCATGTGCGATGAGAGCCAACTTCCAACATCACTTCCAACACACTTTCAAACACATCCTTATCCTTCCCCCTCCTTTGGATTTCCATAGCCACCATGCTGTCCTAGGTTATGGATTTCCCTTGGTTTGAGCCTAAACAAAACATTTCAACTCTCCTACCTTTCTTCACGTGACTGTGTTAATTTTTCATAAAACACAAATTCTGTTAAGTCTTTTCTTCAACTAAATGATATCAAATCACTCTCCACGTACTGGGAACTGTGCTTCTCAAATTTGCGCACACATTGTACCCTTGGAGGTCAGAGAGGGAAGAGGATGTTGGGATGCACCAGCATGTACAGGGAGCCACAGGATAAATGCTACATCTTGTGAGGGCATCAATTTGACTTGAAACTTGGGGGTGGGATAGATTATTAAACTGAACATAGACATTTTACGAGGGTGATATGCAAAATTTACATGAAATTTTTGGTAGAAAAAAGAGACTTCAAAGAAAATCTGCATGGTCAGCACCTCTCCTTGGATCCCTGGTCTCTTCTAGGCCCGTGCTGTTTGCCTTGCTGACAGGCCAGGCCCCACAAAATGCAGCAGAGACTAGGTTGTCTGTGTGTCCTTCTTCCATGGCAGCAGGGCCCGGACCCTGGAGAGCTGTGCTTGGTAGAAAAGTTTCAGAAGAATAGCTACCATAGAAGCCAGCCTGTGGGTGTAAAGTAGGCACTCCGGGAATGACTGAATGACGTGACTCGAGAGTATGAACTTTTGACTCCTATTTTCAAGGACCAACTTGATATAAACCATTACCCTTATCTGACCTCATTAACTTGATAGTCCCCTTTCCCCGAAATCAGACACGTTATCGTCTAACTTTTTCAGAATTTTGCTCACTCTGTGCCCACTGCCCTACCTAATCAAATCCTTTTTGTACTTCTACACTTAGCTGTTCAGCATCTGCCATCCCTGGAGGTTTGTCTCAAATGTCCCCACCTTCCTCTGAACATCCTAACCCCTAATTGGCTTTACTATCCATCTGGTATTAAAATATGCACTGTACTTGGATGTTGTCCGTGAAATGTTTCCTGGGTACATCTTGCCTCCCTAGCCACATTTCAAATTCTTGAAGTATAGGAGATAAGCCTTACTTTTGTGTCATATCGCCTGTAGTTATTTAGAGTAATAAACATATCATGGGTACTAGATAGAATATCATGCTGAATTTAGGTTTAGTCAGTGGTCCTCAACTGGGAGCAATTTTTTCTTCCCAGGGGATATTTCATAATGTCTGGAGACATTTTTGGCTGTCACAACTGGCGTCTGAGGGGTAAAGCTAGGGATGCTGCTAAGTATCTCCTGTTGCCTAGAACAGCCCCTCTCCCAAATTTTGTGGGCCAAATTTCAATATTATAGTGTTCCCCTAATTCATTTGTCTCTTTATGCTAGCTAGAATTCAACCTCCATGCTTTTGCCATCTGTCTACTTTCTCTGAAAACTGACTTTGATCACAGTACTCCCCTGGTTACTTTAGTTCACTGAGACTGACCAAAAAAAATTCCACTCTTTTGGGTAACAACAACAGCAACAACACCACCAAAACGACAAGAGCAAGAACAAGATTTTTAGGACCAGCTCAGATATTCCTCCTGAGTATCAACTTCTCCCAGACATTGCCTGGAAATCAGCCATAATCAATCACCCAGCACTTCCACAAACATATTGTTCTGCTGTTTTAAAATACATGGGATTGAACCCAGGAGCTCACACCTGCTAAGCAATCACTCTACTACTGAGCTACCTCAGCCTTTTTTCTTTTGAGGCAAGGGCTGGCTAAGGTGCCTAGGTTGGCCTTGAACTTATGATCCTCCTGCCTTCACCCTTCCAAGTAGCTGAGATCCCAGGCATGCACCACTGCACTTGGGTCCACAAACAGCATATTACCATTCATGCTCATTGCCTTTGCACAGGCTGATCCTTCTGCATCGAGTGCTTTCTCTTGTAAGCTATGAGTGTATACTGCTCAAAGATTGATTACAGCACATTGTCAGTATTTGTTGAGCATCTGTCCTGGTAAGTTGCTGGGGGAGCCACAGTGAATGAGGCCCTCCAGTAGAATCTATGATGACAGAATATTCCCTATTTGCCTTAATGTGGTAGCCACCAGCTACACACGGCTTTTAGGCATTTGAAGTGTACCTGCTATAAAATATATGTCAAGTTTTAAAGACTTACTGTGAAACAAAAGGACTGTAAGATACTTCATTAACAACATTTTAAACATTTATCTCATCTAAGCCCCACCACAAATCCATGAGATGGCTGTTACTGTTATCTCCCCCAACCTTCTTTTTTTTTGCTGTATCCACCCTTCATTCTTTTTAATATTTAAAAAAAATTTTGAGCCAGGATCTTGCTAAATTGCTTAATTTCTCAGATTAAGCTTGAACTTGCAATCCTCCTACCTCAGCCTCCCTCAGTGCGGGGATTCAGGCGTGTGCCACCATGCCTGTCATCTTCCCCATTGTATATATGAGACGACATGCTCAGAGAGGTTAAGGAAAGGAGGACAAAAGCAGCTTAAAGGAAACAAGGTTGTGACGTCTGAGTGACTTGAATTCACACTCTGCAGAGACTACAGCACGCATGCTAGCCGCTCCATGCAAAACCTCTGCCAGAAAATGGGCAAAGAGAAGTTACTGAAAGGAACACCAGACAGCTGTCCATCTCCTCATTGCACATACATGTATGCAGAGAACCATCAGATCACTCGCATCACACAAGTCTTTAAGTTGAAACTGGAGACCATGGGAAAAAAAGTCTTCCGTCCTGACTCTATAGCAAACTGTTGAGGCAACGAAAAACAGAGCAGAAGGTGATGGTGGGACACACACAGCTCTTGTCTTTCCTCAACATGAAGCAGCCACATGCCACTTAGCTCAAATCCCTCGTGGATTGCCACAGCTTTCCAGACACCTCTACCCTTGGGAGCAGTTTCTTTGCTAGATGTGCTCCCTGCCAGCTCCTGGCCCATCTTGTCTGCCAAATACTTGGTGCCAGCAGCTCTGTCACTTACATCTGGTCTTAGCCTTTTGCTCCCACACTGTCTGCTCCCAAGGGGTTGGAGCTGCTTTGCTGTCAGTGGCCTGAGAACCCCAGGATCACCTGAGGGCCTGTGTATCTAGCTGCACCTTACTCTCATTCCCCCTCTGTAGCTTTTCTTTGCTGCCCACTTGGACCACTGGGGCTTTTAAGATTATGGTTCCTATAGCCTCAACTTCTCTAAAAGGGGCCCTAGCCCCTTCTCAGAGGCCTATTCTCAGCCTCCCACATGGTCCAGCAAGTCTTATTAACTCTCTTGCCAAGATCTGCCCAGAACTCTGCTGCCTAGAAAGTCTGTATCACCTCCACGTGCAGGCTGCCCTTGAACAATCTCTTCTCTGGTTCCCGGGGCTGCTCCTTAGGGTCATGCTTCCTCAGCAGCAAGAGTGGTCTTAAAGCAGATCTGGATTACATCACAGTGTTATTTTGTGGGCAGGGGTCACCTCTACATCTGCATGTTTGGAATGGAACATGAGGTTTCATTTCTACTGAAACACTAAAAGTGGAGCTGACTCCCGAGTTGGGTCAACACTTGTGATTTTTTTACTCTCCGTTTGTCAAATGAGATCAAAACCTCCCAATGCCACCCACCTCCCCAAAGTCAGAGGCCAGTGCCCCCTCCCACACCCTTGGCTGCTACTCACATTTGGTGTGCCTGTCACACAGGGCCGACGCCCGCATGTCGCACAGCCGGATTGTCCCTTTGCTGCTGCTGTACACAAAGGTGTTGCAGTGGTGGGGGTGGAACTCCGCCGCTGTGATCACCTCAGTGAGTTCCTCCATGTTGGCTGGCTTGATGTCCACGATATCTGGCACGGACGAGTCAAGGAGGGACCCAGAAGGACGTGGAAACTTGGGGGATTAGCAACAGCACCATCTCCTAAGAGTGCAACATGGTAGCATTTGCCATGCATGTAGTGGATCCTTATTGGAACTCTTAGCAAAAAAGCAAGTGGTACTGGTTTCAGGCAGATGAGGCTCAGGACTTTAAGAAAATGGACCAATATTACCCAGTAGTCAGAGGTAGCATTAGAATTCAGGTCTCCTGATTCTTTATTACTGTTTTATCCTCCACAACTTGCAGAAGGCATCCATTCATGACCTAAGATACGTCTTCATGCAACCATTCTTAAATGTGCCAAGTCACAAAGACTTTTGTTTCCCACTTTGTAACAGTCATTATGGAAGTAGCCTCATTCCAACCAAAAAATTCAACTTATTTGAATCCATACCCAAACTCCTGGATAAATGATATTTACAAAAGACTGCAAATCTTCTTCCATGAAATCCTTGGAACTTTGTTTAATAATGTTGGTAATAATAATAATAGCTGATACCATCTATTGAACACAATATAGACCATTAACTGTGTATATGAAACCATGCACTTTGTCTCACTTAATCCTTAAAACAACTGTAAGTAACACTTTTTAATATCCATTTTTCAGGGGTGGAACTCTGAGTGTATAAACTAACTTGCCTCAAGACACATGGCTAGTGAGTAACACTACAATCTCATTCCACATGCCAAATCTGTGCTGTTCCACAATTACACAAAATTGCTCTCATTTAAGAACTAGGCCTTCTTGTTTCCATAAACTGAGATTTGCTTTAATCTCGGGTGAGAGTTCAACTATCTGGAAGAAGTCAACCATACATGGTGGAAGAGATTTAGATTTCCATAAAACACTCTTAGATTTATTATCTGTTTTTTCCCCCTCTCTCAACATTTTCCTCTCTGATCAAGACTTATTATACCTCTATTTAAAAACCATATACTTGTATATTGGAATGGCACATTTGGCCTTTTTTTTTAATGAAAGCAATTCAGTGGAAACAAATACCTCCTGCACAGTGTTTGGTATGAGTGAGGAAACAGGTTTCTACTGATTCTTTTCATTCCTACCAAAACCTTGGGAGGCAGCTGGCTGAGACAGAGGTTCTGTCTGAAATGCTGCAACTTCCTATAAAGGATCAGACCTTGTGATATCGATGCTGCTACACAGTAAAGCTGGCCAAAATGATTTCCATTTTTCCCAGACTTCAACATGTGTGTGTGATACCTTTATGATTTTTGCTCTACCTATGTAGTAATTTTTACCCAACATTTTTCTTCAGATTATCTTTAAATAGGATGACTTTTCTTAAGCAATGTTCATTAAAACCAGGAGTTTAATGCTATATGTAAAATAAATGTATAACAATTGAGATGAAAATGTCCTGCAAGACTGTAGCACATTTTGGAAAACAAGGCACTGAATCAAGAAGCAATGATTTGATGCAGACAATCTAGGGATGGATAAAAACCATCTTCTGTTTTCAGTAAGCAAGTAACCCAGGCTTCTCCTTAAAGTGTAGACAGGGGTAAGCAAATGTGCTGATATTTTGAATCCTACTAGGATAAACCAAGTAGTCATCTACTGTCACATATCACCTATGCTCCTGTTAGAGCTTTTCCAACATGTAATTTGTTGCTTCAGTGGCTTTGTCTTTGGCTGTGCCTCCTTCTCCCCCTTCAATTATCTCGCACATATCCTGTTAGATTCTTTCGAAAATTAGCTTGAGACTGACCTAACATTACATTTTGGTATAATTTCCCCCACCCAACTCAGACGCAAATATCACTTGGGTCTCTGGGGCATATGAATCCCTGAATTCACAAAATACTACATTTTAACTCAATTTCTGCCAGAGTTAAAAATATCATCGCAGTTGGTACACACTCCGGGGACCATAAGCTTGTGCTGCTCACGGGGAGACTGCAGGTGGCACCTCTGGTGTCCCCTCTGGTGTCCCCTCTGGTTGTCTGACCCAGGCCACGGACTCTGCGGCCACGACATGGAGAGGGGTGATCAGAGGTCCATGTTCAGCTGTTGTCAGATTTCATCACCCTCCAAAAAGAGCCTTGACACATTATGGTGCCAGTGAGTATGTTTCTCTATTCCCAAAATAGGGGCAGAAAATCTGGTGTCAGCTTTCTCAATCTCTACCAGTATAGCTCTAAACATGAGCTGAATGGGAAGGGCTCTTGATGCAGTGGAGGGAGGTGCTACAGCCACAGTTATTTTTTTCCCGTCTAAAAATAAAGCCCCGAAGTCAGGATGTGTGGAAACACAGTGCCTAAGCATATCTATGACCATCCTCCACCAGCGAGGACACCTTCACAGGGTCTGCCTGTTGAATCTGCTTTGGGCCATTGCTCCTGGATCTGTTCTCTCTCCCCTCAGCCTTGACCTCCACACCTGCCTTTCCATCCACCCTTCATCCCTAAGTCATCAGTTTCTTTCTCCTCCAGGTCTGAGCCTCCCTTTTGACTTCATTGCTTGTCAGGGTCGACTCTACAGGACTTGGGTATAAAGTATGACTCTAACCTTCTTTATAATAAGCTGTAATCCCAGCTACTTAGGAGTTTGAGGCAGGAGGCCAGTCTGGGCAACTTAGTGAGATCCTGTCTCAGAAATAAAAATAAAGAGCTGAGGATGCAGCTCAGAGCTTCCTGGGATCAGTGCCCAGCATGGAATGGGGGCGGGGTGGGATGAGGACAACAACAACAACCCTGCTGATAAAGGTAAGGTGGAAGATCAAAACAACAAGCAACAGATACTGGCCAAATGTTGGGCCTGCCCTGTGCTAAGTACTGTGCATGTGCTGTCACACTTGCCCCTCACCTCAGCCTTAAGAAGTCATGCTATGAACAATCCCATTTGACTGATAAGGAAACTGACTAAGATAAATCACTCAAGGCCATATGATTCATAGAGGGTCGAGCTGGGATTTGGACCTGAGCTTGTGCAACTCCAGTGTCCAGGTTCTTGGCCACAAGGCCAGACTCCCTGTGCCGAGGACGGTCCTCGCCACGCCTGAGTGTGGTCATCTGGCTCTCCCGAGTACAATACTAATCCAGAGAGCAGCTCATTCCCTTCTGCTTTGGGCTTTGTCCTCATTCACCTGTTCCTTTGGTGAGCGCATTTTCTAGAACCAGAACATTTATCTACTATGATATAATAGATTTTTGGACCAGAAGTTGGGACAAAAACTTGACAAGGGATTCTTGGCTTTAGAAATATACTTGCAATAGTCTAGTTGCTAAAAATTCAGTGGCTTATGGGGAAGAATGGAGGAAACTTCACATTGTCTCCTCTAGAAATCTCCTGCATCCCTTAAGCCCTCACACTGTTCTGAAGGAAGGTGCGTATTTCCAGCATTTTTGCCCTTTGTGTTGGGAAGGAAGGAGAAGAGATGAGCAGTGCATGGGCCCCTGGATTACCTGGGAAATTGAATGATACATTTTGACAGCCAATTTTCTCCTCTTTATCCATAGAGCTCTCTGTCCAAATTATTTCCTTGTTTTCCCAAAGAATTAAGTGGCAAATGCAAAACATAGCGTTAGATTCACAGCTAACATACAACATTGGCAGCCAACAGATTGCTAGTAAATTAACCCTGGGGCTTGACAGATCTGTTCTTTGTGACCCCAACTGCTTGTGGCATTCCTTATTAATGCTAAACCCAGGCAAATTACCTCTGCTAACAAAAGGGGTTAATGTGGCTCTCTGGTGGGACTCTGGAGGCAGCTCTGAGGACAGGAGGGGGCACAGCCAGCCTGGAAGCTGAGCTCTAGGCTTGGAAGGCAGAAGGCAGAAGGTGAGGGCACTGCTGTGCCAGGCAGTAGCCTAAGGCATCATTTAAAATAATAATTGAAGACACCGGGAGGTCACCTCTTTAGGGATCGGTTTCAAACAAATAAGAAACCAGGGCCATAAATTACATCAGCAGTGGGAAGAGGGCCAGGATAGTTAGGGGGTGTGAAGCCATTCAAAAGTCATTTCCTTAATCTAAGATTGGAAAATCCAAGCTTTATAAAAAAAAACTACTGCGATATTAGAAAAGAAAAAGATTGACAACACTCTAAATCTAAATCTAAATATAAGGAAGTGATTATATGAATTTTAATCTAACTCATTGTTGTTTTGGTAGTGATATTTCCAAGCCAGTGAAAAAACCACCATATGCAAAATTCTAAGTCTGTTATAATCATAATAAGACTTAAATTTATACTCTGAAAATAATTATCTGAAAGACAAGACACTGAAATGTTAGCCTTACCAGGATGGGTTTATGAATAAGTGTTTTTCCTTTTATTTTCAACTGTCAGTAGCTTTTCTGCATTGTCTTTTAATGAAATTGTAGCATCTTAAGATGGAAAAAAACTTAAGACAGCTGTTATGCTTACTGTACATGTTAAGTGAGGAAAGTTAGGTACAAAATGTATGCGTCAGTCTGACTATAGCCTCATTTAAAAAACCCATATTAAAAAATCACAGAGTAAGACAGATAGGAAGGAAATATAGCTATATCTTGTAGGATGATTAGATCCTAAAGTCAGCATGTTAAGCTATGCTTTAGCAAATGGGCTTTACTCATTCAGTTATTCTTTCATGTACTATATAAATATTCCCAAAGATCTGCAGCCTGCCAGTTTTCAGGGGATACAGAAGTGACCAGGCTGACTGAAAAACCCCTGGCCTATCGAGTCTCTATTTTAGGGGAAGAATGGTCAACAAACCAGGTAAAAAGTATAATACATAGTATATTAGATAATGATAAACACTAAGCAGGAAAAAAGGAAGCAGGAGAGAGAAAGCATATGTCTGTGTCATAAACTGAATAGAAGAAATGTTCCTGAGTAAACCAAGTATTTTTGAATTTTTTGGTTTTCTTCTACTTCTTTCTTTTTTCTTAATATGTTTGAATTACCTAGCCTTAAGTTAAATTGTGATGCAAATATACTGTATATACAGTAAAACCGGACATTTTATTTCATTTTTCCAAAATCTTTACAATGAATACACACTATTAAACAATAAAATAATGAAAAAGCAATAGTATCCTTGTCTTAGAATCATCCATGAGAGTTGAGGGACCAGGAACTTCATCTTTATGGGCAAAGTTCAAGATAATACGGTTATGATTGTAACAAAATGGGGCTGGGAGTCAGTTTTGACTCCATCTCTATTTTGGTGAAAGAATTTGGGAAAGTCATTTTCTTTGAGTTTTAATTTTTTTTGGCTTCTAAATGAATAGAATCCTATTAAAAGACTAAGAATTTTAATTATCCAAAAGATAATAGAGAAAAAATATTAAATGATTTTTCTTTTGGGCTGAATCTCTTTTTCTGAAGAAAGTACATGTTTCTCTAAGGACAGTGCTTATATACATTGATTTGCTTTGTTGGCTTTGAAGGCTGCTGATTTCACATGCTTCTGTCTCATCACTGCTGATTTTGCTGATTCTGACAAGCTTTTCCCTGAGTCTGAAGCCAGTGAAGGATGAGAGAGCCAAGGAGAGTGCCTTTCTGCAGGGCTGACTATTATAAAGCTTGCCAAAACTGTAGGGCAGAACCTACATTTACCTGGGAAAGGTCACCCACATGCAAAAGCAACTGAGGCTTCTCACACCTGACTTTAAGTCTGCCAATAATTTGAAAGAGAAGGTGGAAAAATAGTTCTATCTTAGCCATGAACTTTGAGCATATTGGGTTGAGTTCCCTTTTGGTGACATGACTTACTTTGAAGTCTTTTCTTTTTTTTCCAAGGTCTGAATTTAATCTTTGGATATTAAACAATGATTACAAAGCACTCAGATTTTATAAGCTGAAAGGATGTGTGGCTTGAGGCACTGGAGATCTTAAAGAGGACCTTATGGAATATTATCCTCTTAAGAGCTTAAAAAAAGCCAATGTGCAAACATTCATGGAGTGTTTGCCAACTGCTAGGCTCAACGTGAGGGCTGACAGAGACACATGATGCTATATTAAATATGTAGTGAGCTTCAAAAGACTTGGGGCTGAAACACCCTTTAAGACTGAGGGGATGCTTGAAAGGCCCATAACCATAAACCCTTTCCTACCTGTAAAGCAAAAAGCCTGAAATTCTACTGTTAGAAAATTTTTACTTCAAAGGCCTATTCAAAGGTATACATTTCATCAGGAATCATTCTGGCCATTCTTCCATGACTTGTTCATCCACAACTCCTTGAATGCATCTCTATAAGAATGCACCTCTGCAAGAACACTTACCACATATTATATTCGACTAATTTGTAACAGTATAATATAGATTTTACTAAAATTCATAGTAAGACAGCCCTATATTTTAATTATGTGACCAGTGATATAGACCTGAATGATTTTGAACCTGTCAAGTTATGTACAAAAAGAGAAAGACAATGATAGGAGATAGTATATGTAACACAACCTGGCACTTGATACAGGCTCAAAAATTGTTAGATTCATCTTTTTTTGTATGGTTACATAATTGTCTTTTGTTCCGATACTCACTTTGATGGCCTTATGCGATGCGAACTTGGTTAGGCTCAGATACTTTCCTTGGAATTCCCTGTCTACTATGTTTCAGGTTAGGTGGGGTACAAAGAAAGATATTCTCTCTAAAGAGAGGAAAAAAAGTGAACATTTTGCAGCATATATACACACTTCCTAGTTATTCAACCAAATGTTCAACTAGGTACTGCCATAAAGGGTTTTATTAAAGGCTCTAAACAATGAACTCTAAGTGAATCAAAAGGGAAGTTACTCTGGGTGGGTATGACTTCATTGTTTGGGAGGCATTAAATAGGCTCATGCCTTCCTTGAGGGCTTCTCAGTGTGCAAGTTGCTCTTCCTTCCCCCTGAATCTTCCTTTCTGACTGCCACTTATGGAAAAGCTTCAGCTCACGACTCTGGGGCCCCAGCTTGCATGTGGTTTCCTCTTCCTGACTCCTGTGCTGTAGACTTTGGACTTGCTTAGTCATCCACATAAGTGCAAAGTGCAATAAGTCAATCATGCTTCCTCTCTCCTTCTCTTCCTCTTGTTCCCTTTCTCTGCATACACATACCTCTCTGATTCTGCTTTTCTGGCTGAATTCTAATTGACCCATCTCCTCCCTCAAGATTACAATGCCAAGATATCAGGAATGTACTTTTACTCTCCATGGCATCTATAGCTCATGTAGTAAATTTTCAGCAAATGTTTGTGGCTTCTACTTTAATTCATTTTTGTGACTTAGCAGCCTTCTCTAGGCAATTTTTAAATACAAAAGACCCACAGTAGGTTAAAAGACCAAGTTGTCAGGCTTGTACAGTGGGAATTACTTATCCTATGGTTTTCATTGGAGAGAAAGATAGCCAAGCAACATGCTAGTAAGAAAAATGGGATGGAGAAATGCTTCACATACTAATAGTTACCAGTTATTAAACCTTCATTCTGTGCTAGGTGTTCCGCTTAGTACTTTAAACATTACCTCATTTAATCCTTGCAAGAACCTTATAAGATTTATTATCACCTCTATTAACTGATGTAGAAATTGAGGTTAGAGAAATAAATATGTTGTCAAGGTTACACAGATTTTATGAAAAGAAGCTAGATTCAGATCCAGTGAACCTGACTCTAAAGTCTGAAGTCTCACCACTACTAAGCTGTACTGCTCTGAGGAAGATTAAGAAACCCAAGAAAAAAAATCTGCATAAATTCTTACCCTCTCAACATGAAAACATGAAGCCCAAAGGGAGGAGGAATCACAACCCCCTGAGACTGGCCTCCAACATTAAGGATTAGCATCCACACAAGGCACCCAGCTTGGGAAAACCTGCCCTATTCCTTTTAATATGGGAAAGACAGGGCTGCCTTAGCATACATAGGCTAGTATACCAAGTGTGTCATTAGAGGAAATGTTCTTATTTTACACTAAATGCCCAGTCTGCATCTGATTTGTACATTTGATCCCTTGGCAGAATGAAATCCACTGAAGCAATAAGGAGAGAAATTGGTACAGCTCCTCCCACACCCTGCTTGACAGAATCCCTTTGGATTAAAAAGCAGCTGTCCATGGTACTAGAAGCACTAGAGGCTGGAAACCAAGAGTTGAGTATATGATCCCTTGATAACTTCAAGTGGACCTCAGCTCAGTAGACAACTGAAATTGCTACACAAGACCAAAGTTAAAGATGAAGTATTCTGGATCCCAGTTGGTTGCTTCAGAAAACCCCTCTGACTCAGGCCCAGAAATTGAACTTTCACAAAGCATGGCTTCCACCAATCTTCCCAGCTTTGCTTACACCGTACTCCTCCTCCTTCTCTGGGTCCCATGATAGTGGCTTTCTGTGGGTTCCTCTAATATGCTGTGTTCCTTCTGGGCACAGGACATTTGGACATACTGGACAAATCTCACCACACCTCTCTTCCAAGTCAACTCATATTCGTTCTCTTTCATAATTCAACAGTCAGCTCTTCAGCAAAGCCTTTTTTATCTTCTAGTCTAAAAATGCATCACAGAACTATACTTCCTTCCTTTACAGAATTTATTTCAGCTTATAACTGCATGGTCATCAGTGTGACTGTTTGATGAATATCATTCTGAAAGCAGGACATTTATTTCGTTTCACTTTTGTATCCTCAGGCTTAGTGTAGTGCCTGGTACAAAATAGATGCTCAATGTATAGTTGTTGGGGGCTGTGCCTATACTTTTTAACTTGATATGAATCTATTTAATAAGGGCCTCTGATGGACTAGGTGAGAAACCAAGTCAACTCATCCTTAGACCTAAGAAAAAGAGATCCTGAGTAAATCACAGTTTTCATGAAGAAGTAGAATTTTAAGAGCAATATCTATTTATTGAAAAATAGGGCGTCCTCTTGCCCAAGAAATTTACTAGTCCAGAAATGGGTTATTGTGAACCTGATGCATTAAGACCAAAGTTCATCCACTTTGAGCCAGGACCTGGGTGAAAGGAGAGATTCATGACCAGAAGCCATAAGATTTAGGAATGCCTGCTCTGATCTAGTTCTAAACACAATGTGCTGGACTTCAGAAATGCTGAAAATATCAAATAACTAGGGCATTAAAAAAGCAACATCTTGCAAAGAGTATCCAATTGTAGAGCAAAAGGAAGAGTTTAGAATTGGGAAGATGGCCAGATAATGAATTCAACAGGATGGAATCCTCCATTCTAACATTTGGCTTTTCTAGTTTTGTCCTTTTAGTAATAATCATGTTTGTATTAGACCCTGTTTACTGATCATTTACTTAATAAGGTTCTGTCCAGGCATGTGTGCACACATATATGTTTGTGTAACTATCAGAACCATTTTTGATAGAATTTCTCCCTAAAGATAATGAAATAGAGAAATAGGGACTTGGATAAAATAAACAGGCAGAAAGGGGTAAAGCTAGGAAAGAACTCTATGGTCACTGGATTCCAAGGCCTGAGTTTTCAGCCATAATCCAATATTACACTAAATGCCATGCCTGGAAGTCATGACTTTTTTCTAACTATATCTCCAAATTACTTGTCTTGCTATTGAATGAATACTTTACATTTACTTACATTGACTTACTTTGTAATTTTTTTTTGAGACAGGGTCTTGCTATGTAGTTTAGGCTGGCCTTGAACTCACAGTGATCCTCCTGCCTCAGCCTCCTGAGTGCTGGGATTACAGGCATGTGCCACCTCACCTGGCTTAACTTTGTAATTTATATTGATTTTACAGTTACAGTATCTATGGACTCATAGCATTGATAGTTGTGTTTGCTAACACTCATTATTAGAAAAATATAATTATGAAAACAAAAATGTTCACACATTGCTTAGAAGCTTCTTGTCTCCCACTCCAGTGGTCCTATACCATGCTTTAGATAACTTACATTATTTGATTCCAAGTCATATTTCTTCTGTACCCACAGTGGATAAGATGTACAAGAGAAATAGTTGCTAAACAGCTTATGATTTAAGACATGCCTGGTGGTTGATATTTTTCTGAGGCTGTTTTGAAAAATGGCCACCTCCTACCCCAGGGTGGCTGCACTTCAGGGATGAGAAGCAAAAGGGTCTCCATTTGTACAGTTTTAGTGCTCAGGGCAGTCTGGTTGAGAACTATATAGCTATCAGTTATCATCACCCTCATGATGACAATGATTATTTTACATATGGCTGCTTTAAGGGTGAATGGTATGGTCTCATTTGTATGCCAGCATCTGGCAGGCTGCCACACATCTGCAGAATATAGCCTAAACTGCACTATTAATATATCCCCTTTGCATTTTCCCCAAGGGATCTGTCTCCCAAAATGCCTAAAGAAACTTCCCTCCTCCTTGAAGGCCTGGAGGCGAAATTCAGAAAACATGCTACCTAGTCTGGGAAAGCAGAAACTCAGAGTGACAGGCAGCTGAGCTGGAGCAGATTTCTGGTTCTTGGAATAGATGTAAAGAGGGAAAGGAAATCACCACCCACACTCATTCTATTAGCAGCTGCACTGCCTGGCAAAATCTTTGGGCAGGTTTTCCCAGGCCCAGACAGTATGTCACATCTGTTCTGTGATCAACAAAAGATGCCAGCCATAGTCCTGATGGTCAGTTCTCAGTGTCTCCAAAGATATGCTGTGACTGCTTGTACCTGATTAAAAATACCTTCCCTCAAAGGTCTTTGGGACTATTGTGCATTGTCTGCAGTGGAAACTAGGTAGCTGGGTACTAAAATCTGGACCTTTTCTTGGGCACAGAGAAAAGATTTCCCAGCCTATCTTGCAGTTAGAGATGACTGAGTTCTAGCCAATGGAATGCAGGATATTTTGGGACCTGGCTCCCAGAATCCTTTCATGTGTGGTCCTCTATGACCTCCCCTTTTTGCTGTCCTGCTATAGACACTTGGTGACACTGGGGGCTTACAAGAGGGAGGAGGCCTAGGCTCTAAATTATTGATGCTTGTTTGTGAACAACAATATTGGACTTTACAGGAGAAATAATCTTTTAAAGAGTTTGATCTACTATGGAATCTACTTTATATCAGAATATTCAGAGCTTTAGTATAACTTATGGAGTTAAATTTCCAGGTTGGTTTCATAATCAACTGTCTATGGGATATCTTCATTCTGATGATATTTGAAATATTACTCCTTCAAACCCAACATATGCAACCAACTTTCTATATGCTGGATGTTCCACATGATGGAATACAGTGATGTATCACTGTCTCAAAGAATTTACATTCTAATATGGGGAAACTAAAAATATACAAATAAAAATGATTTCAAATAGTGACAAATACTATAAAGATAACAGAATAAAGAGTTCCTGATGGCTAGTTGGGAGTGAGTGGGAGAAAGTGCCTCTGTGGAGATGACACTAGATGTAGGCCTGAATAATGACATGTACCCAGCCTTGTGAAGTCAGGGTGCAGGGTATTCCAGGAAGAGGGAGCAGCAAATACAAAGGACGGAAGAAGAAGGTTTAAGCAGGAACAGAAAAGTGACTACAGTAGTTGACTAAAGCAGAGTGAATTAGAGAAAAGTGATATGATAGGGAACCAGAGAGGGAGTCAGGGCCCAGATGGTGTGAAATCACATAGACCAGGATAAGTAACTTGGATTTAATTTAGCAGGAGGCTATTAGAGTGTTTTTTGCAGGAAAGAATGGTATATGATGATACGTTGAGAGATTTACTCTGAGTGATATGTGGGGGATCTATTGTATGGGAGAGCAAGAAAGGAGACCACGCAGGTGAGAGGTATCAGTGGTTAATAGTGGCAGGGTTGGCAGGAGCAGGGATGGAGAGATCTGAGTTGACTTGAGATATATTTTAAAGCAAGCATTGACAGGGCTCATGGATAGATTGAGATGGGGTGGAGGACGCTGGTGAGTGAAAGAGAAGAGTCACTATTGACTCGTAGGCAGTTGCTCAGCTGCTTGAGTGGTAAAGGTGTGGACTTGTGAATGACAGTGAAGAATTAAGCTTCTGAAGGGACCGAGCACATGATAAATCCTCAGTACGTGCAGGGTCAATACGAGGGGATGAGGAGACTGCCATGGACAGGAATTTTCTTGACTTCTCTAATTTTTAGTTAAATGGGACATAATAATACTTACATTACAAGTTGTTATGTCAAATATACACTTGAGAGGTAGAAATAGCACAAAACGGAGATATAATGAGAACTTGGAGACTGAAGTTCTTTTGGATGTGGATGCTGGTCACAGGAATGTTTTGTCTGTGAAATTTCATCAAGCTCTATAATTATGGTATGTACACTTTCCTGTGATATCACATCATATATTTCAGTAGAGGGGCCAAAATGAGACACTGTGCTTAGTTACTAAGGCAGTGCTTGGAACTCCATAAGTGGCAGTCCCTGTTATTTTCACTATTATAACACAACAAATACCATCTCGTGTACCTGAGGTCCATGTTGTACACCCAGACCATTTACAAACCCTTTAGCAGAGGCAGGACACAAAACTAGACTCTAGGGTCTTACCTTATTGTTGGTAAAGTCACATTAAAATTAGTTCATGATTCATAAATGCCATTGCATGAAATTATTGCTCTAGAATCCAAATCCAGAACTAGTCCTGGGTCACTATTTTCCTAACTTTATTAGGATGATGGAGTCTCATAGACGCCAATGCATTTTAAAAGGGACAAGTTTTCTACAGGTAGTAGGTGTTGTAGTTGTAAACATTTTTCCTATGTTCCCAGGGCCTGCTCATACCTGGAATATTCTTGATTTATGCCAGTGGATTATTGGCTGCAGGGAAAGGATACTAAAACTTTGATTGGTTATTTCAAAGTTCCATAGGTTAATTCTCAGGTCATCAGCAGACATGTAAGTTTCATAGTCGCTGTTGACTGATATGGAGTTGATGTGATATGTGTGTGCGTTGGCGAATACTCTTCGAGGGGTGGCCTCCACCATCAGGTCCATGGGTCTCAGGACGGGCACCTGGAATGCAGGAGAAACAAATCACTCAGAACCAAAGCTCTTTCCTAGGGAGAGAGTGTGCATGTTTACATCTGTTATTACCACATGCAAAAACACTGCCACAGTAAAGAAGCTCGGAGTCAGAGAAACCACATGCTGTTCCTGTACCCCAGGGCTCCCTTTGGCTTTAGTCCTCTCCTAAAAGTATCACCATCACCTGGCACTGATTGGAAATTTCATTCCTGATAAGTTCAAAACTTTTTTCCAGGAGCATCTTGGGGGAATTTGGATTCCATTGCGTGGATACTGCCTTCCAGGGCTATGGTCTCATTTTTAAAAACATGAAATGTGTTTTAAAAAGAAAATTTGGGAAAAATTTTAGAAATATTTCATTCAACTTTAATCCCAATTTATCCCTCTTGTCTTTTCATCTCATGGCTTTAGAAGGCTAGACTCCCCCCTGGCTTTGTCTTCCGTCTTTCAGGATATTTTGGAAAAATGTCACTACCCCAGACTCTAGTAGCCCAGGTCAGCTCTAATATATAGGGTGCTCATAACACCCTGGTTGACCTGAGAAAAATCAGTTTACACCAGTTGTCTGGAAGTTCCTACCAGGTAGTGTCGACTTTCCATTGAAAACTGTCCCAGGTTTTTTTTTTTTTTTGAACCAGGGATTGAACTCAGGACCTTGCACTTGTGAGGCAGGTGTGGTGCCACTGAATTAAATCCCCAGCCCAACTGTCCCAGTTTGGACAATAAATTATATGGTCTCCCAAGGTATATGTTTGTTGGATGGCTGAGTAAGAGCAAACACTAGTGTTTTGTTCTTGGCAGGTCAGAGACTCAAGGAATGAAATAATTTCCACATATGAATCTCTCTCAGGAAAATATGACAAAGACACAGAACTCTCTTGCCTCTTTGAATTCTGGCTAAATTGGCTCCTAAGAAAATGAGTGAGGAAAACAAACAAACAAAACCATACAACACAGGTGCAGTCCTTTAATAGAAACAAGAAAATAACCAAAAGCTATTTTTTCTCCAAGCAAATCATCACTTGTAACTGAGCCCTGGCTGATTTGATACCAGGTGGTAGATTAAGACTTCAGCTTTTGGATTGGCTTCAACCCAGGTGGAGAAGGGAAGCAGCTGAAAACAAAGACTGAATATTGTGAAGTGCAGTTGCCTCAACAACACAACCTTGCAGAAAACAGAATTCTCCCTGCTCAGTCTTGAGGGAGTTCAGCTCATATTTGAGTTTCTAAATTAAATGAATGATTCAGGGCAGCAGAGCTCAGACAGATATGATGCTAGGTCTCTTGGAAACCAGAGACACCCTGTGTGTAGACACAGAAAAAGTCAGGGGTCCACCAAATGCCTGAAAAGGGAAGGAAGGGAAAGTGTACGTACTTGCACCCCCAGCCATGGATAATGATTCTGGACCCGTAACCCTGGGATGCCAGGGCCTGGACACCTGGGCTCTGAGTAGATTTGTCACCAGCCAAGAAGCTTGGAGATTAGGGCAACCAACCTGCTCCTGCTGAGCTCTGCTGACACTACTTGAAATGCAGCAGTTACTTGCTGTGCCCTCATGATTGTGAAGGGTGGTTGTGGGGATCTGTTGAGATGGTTTGCCCTCTGCTTACTGTTCACCCTCCTCTCTCAGTAACATTTGCTCAGCATTGGACAAAGTTCCTGAGGACCCAACTGGTAAGCACGTGATACAGGGCCTGTCCTCACATACATGGTCGGGTCAGGGAGACGGACACGAAATAAACCATCTCCTAATAAAATGGGGTAAATGGAAAAAACAGAAACAAAGTCTTTGTAAATAGGGAAGGGTGGAGGGGGTGAAGGCAGGCCTAGGAATGGGGAAAAAATAAGAAGCAAGATGCATTATGTGAAGGTACAATTCCCAACGAGAAATGTAATTGTGTTGTATACCTACAATGTACCAATGAAAGAATTTAACAAAAAAAAAAAAATAGATAAAATGGAGTAAATGACCAAAAGAGAGAATATAATTTCCAGGAAGGTTTAAATTCAGTGAGAAGGTCTAGAGGGGCTTTCTTGAGAGGTAAGAATGGATGAAGATGAGTAGGGCCAAATGGGGAAGGAAAAATGTTCCATGCAGGAAAATGGCACGTGCATGGCCCCCTGATGGGGGTGAGCAAGACAAGAGGGGGAGGCCCATGGGTTAGTGGAGTTGACACAAAGAAGGTAATGGAAACTATCATGGGAGTGAGGTGTCAGGGTAGACGGGAGGCAAGCTGCAGGAAAGAGTTGTGGCGTTATCCCCCAAACGGGAGGAAATAAAAGGATCTGCAGTGACCTCGACATGATCCAGGGCAGGTTTGGATCAGTTCAGTCCAGAGGGAGACTGGAGAACAAGTGAGAGGATAATGTGAAAGCTGAAGGAGAAGGTGTATGCTGTGGAACACCAATTAAGGGATGGCTGGGGCAAGCCTTTGTAATGGGTAAAGAAGTGATTTTAGTCCTGAAATGTTTATTGGGCATTTATGCTGCATCAGGCATTCTTCTCATGTACTCTCAGATAATACTTCAATCAGCTCTCTGAAACAGGGCCCAGCACAAAGTCCTATTACATAGAAAAAACTCAGGTGCAGAGAGGCTGAGTCACTGACCCACGTTACCCAGCTAAGAAAGGTACAGACAGGATTTGATCTCAGGACCCACCTGAATGCAAAGCTAGCAAAGTTCTCTCTGTTGCTCCACACACAGTGTCATACAGGCTATGAGGGGATAAATTCTCCGTAAGTGACATGAATAAATTGCTAGGGAAATTTACAGACTAAATGGGATTATTTCTAGTATTAATGATAGTAGTGGTCACAGTGGTGCTGTGACTAAGAAACCTCAATTAGGTGCTGAAGTTCTTATAGTGTTTGAACAGGGCATCTGCTCTGTGTGCTTTCAAAAATACGTGCCATGCTTCCAGTTTGTCACAAAGGAGCTCCCTGCCTGGAACTTTTGAGTGCTACCTGCTCCCACCAGACCCCTGCAGACTCCAGAGCTCAGAGCAGGCTTCCAGGGCCACAGAGGAAATAAAATCTGTAAGGCTCCCCTGCCCCCCAAATTTTTCCCTGGGCCGCTTGCAGGACTGCACAGTGTCTGCAGAGCTTTCCCGTGGCTGTGCTGATGTGGACTGGAGCATGACAGCGAGGATCAAGAGGCATTACCAAGTGGGACCTGCCAGCCCACAGCTTCAGCTTAATGTGACGGGCCTGCCTGCTAATTCAGGCTGACATATTCCATGATGTACCGCATCGCGGGGAAGGGCTTCATGCAGGTGCCTGGGGATGGAGCCACTAATGCTTTGCCCAGATAAGGCTCTGTGCATGCGTGCGTGCGTGTGTGTGTTTGTGTTTGTGTGTGTGTGTGTGTCAGGGTGGGGGGTGGGATGCATGTCTCTCAAGGCATTCCAACTTCATTCCTGTGTCCAGGTCAAGGCTTGTTTGCTACCCTGTGATTTCCCTCACAAGAAGAAAAAGGGAAGTTTGGTGGTTCTAGAAGGATAAGAGGGACAAATCAGGAAACCACGTTGGGACTGTGTTTCCCACTGCTCTGGCTACATCCTGCTTTTGGGGCTAGAAAGGGAGAGGGCTGTGCCACTATTCCCAAGTGAGGAGTGAGTGAGGCCCCCCACCTGCTCCCCTGGCCTGCCCAGCCCTGAGGCTTGATGAGACCCAGCCTCCCAGGAGCCAACCTCACAGAGAGGCTTTGTCTGCCTGACTTAGCAGAGACAGGCAGGGATGTATTCAGAGAAAGGGGTTGGGGAGCTGGGGTCTGAGGCCAGGCTATCTACTTTCTGAGCGAGTGCGCTTAGCCAGTGTTGGACATGGAGATATGAAACTGACATTTTTGCAAGTCAAAAATGGCCAAATGCCAGTAATTTCATATGGCTCAGCCCAATACTTTGGAAAGATGCTGTGCTGCATGCATGTGGCACTGAATCAGGGAACATCCGGCGTGGACAGGCCTTAGAGCTTCTGCTGAGGCACCGTCACGGTCACCATCTGTGTGTGTCTGGGCAAACACAGTGGGAGGCTTTCGTGTCTGGACCTCACTGCTTCATTAGTCTTAGTAATACTCCAGGTGATCAAAACTTACAGCAATTGTTTAAATAAAAAATGCACCACATTAAAAGACACATTGTCATTAGCCTCCCTCAAAATCCTCCCACTCGTTTTGAACACTTTTCCCATCATTCTTGGTGATGTGTCTTTCAGTGTAACATGTTACAAATTTGAATATTCGCCACATCTGCTTGGATTTTTGTTAATATTTTGCCTAAAGAACTATTTCTATGCCAAGGAAAGCTTGAAAGCAAGCAACCTGGAACACTTCTTGAAATACACAGATGAGGACACTGAGACCCTAATGGAGAAGTCTCCTGTCACCTGCAGGTGTGGCAAGTGCAGCCCAGGTTTCTGCCTCCCATCCTAGGCATCTTCTGTCCCTCTCACTGTCAGTCTACGCCGTTCTATGCTTGTCTTTGCCAAATAATAAAGCCAGAGCCAGACAACATCCATGATCAGGCTAGGATGTTTTAGTTAAATCTTCTGCCCCACCAGCAGTGGCAGAGGAGGCTGTGCCCACCTGGACAGAGTGAGCCACGTGAGCAGGTGCTGTGCTGTTCTTAGAGGATGCAGTGGGCTCTGTGCTGCTAGAACAGGGTGGGTGGGCCTCCCTAGGCCACTCCAGCTCATACTCCCATGCTGATTCCTCGGAACAAACCCCCGTGGGCTGGGTCTTGCCTGGATACCCCATCAGATTACAGTAGTCACTGTGTGACACCTGAGCCCAGAGAGTAGCCCGCAGCTAACCCAAAGGAGGCCTTCAGAGAGAGAGAGAGAGAGAGAGCTCTTCCCAGAAAGTCGCATGCCTTCCCCCCTCACTTCACCCAGGCCTCTGTCGCCAAGTCATTATACAGAGAGGCTTTCTGTGCCACTCACCTCAAGCTGCACACCCTCTACTCTGTCTCTTTACCCAAATGACAGTGAAGAGTGTTTAAAGCCCTGGGGCAACTCACCAACAAGTTATCTCTGTGCATATTATGTTCCTTTCTGCATGGAGTAAGTTGAGGCACAGGAAGGTTAAGTAATTTGCCGTCACAGTGATCTAAGGCAGAACAGGGACTCATGCCTGGCCTTGTGTTCCAGGCCCTGGGGAAACACTCTCAGAGACTTGGGGGAGAGGCAGGGGGCAGACCAGTCAGCAAGGGGGCTGTGCTCTGCCATGTCCACCAGAGCCACCTGGGTCTGCCAGGGAGGCCGAGGCACACCTCAGAAAGGAGAGGATGCTGGGCCATGCATGGCTCAAAGACTGCGGGAGCCCACCAGTCAGAAGTAGGGGTAGGAAGGGAACTGCACTACATTTAAAAGGGCCAGGAATGTGTACGGCTCAAAGGGGGAAAGGGCACAGTGTGCAGCTGTGCGAGGCTGTGCACTTCTGGAAGCAGGGGTAGTGATTTGATTATTCGCTCAACAAACACTTATCCAATTTCTCCTCCCCATCAGACATGTTCTAGGGGCTGGGAACACAACAGTGAGGCCTGCTCCTTTGGTTGTCAGTTCTTATGTGACTATGAACTTGAATTGGGAAAGGGACCAGCAAATGGGGAATGGGCTACGTGATATGAGTGGCCATGAAAGGCCGCTCTGAGGGGTGCCATTTGAGCAGAGACCTGAATGAAGTCCAGCAGGGAGCTCTTGGCTCCTGAGGAAGAGCATTCTGGGCAAGGGGAGCAGCATGTGCAAAGGCACTGAGGTTGGACTTGTTGAGTCTATCGGAGGAGCAGCAAGGAGCTTTTGTGGCTAGAGAGGAGAAAGGGAGAGGAACGGGAGATGTAGGAGCAGTAGTCAGGGTGGATCAAAGATTTCATTGTGAGTGTGAGGAAAGCTGAGGAACGTGCAACTAGCTCCCACACACAGCCATCTACAGATATTGCCTCCTCTTTCTGTCGAGCAATTCCCTCCTCCTCACATTCTCCCTGCTTCCTCTCCATTCCTTCTGCTGGTACCCACCCCTTTTCAGTCTTCCTCCTCCTCCTCCTCCCTTATTATTTTCCCTTATTATTTTCCAGATCATCGCTTACTTTCCAGAACCCATTTACTAACAAAAGGAACGTGGCTGTCATTAGGTTTCTTTGGTGACCATGCCAGAGACTCAGCTGGACCTGAGTGGGGGCTGGCGGGTCACGATGCTGATGCCCTGCTTCAGAGGCACACAAGAAAAAGCAGAGCAGAGCCTGAGGTTCTCCTTTAAAAGACATCTATGAAGATGCACAGCAGGGAAAAGCTAGAGGGGAGGACTCTCTGCACCTTCACGAGCGACTTTTCATAGAGAAAAACAACAGCTGTGTTTACCATGGCAACCTGCAGCACCCCAGCACGGTGACAGATTCAAGGCAACACTCTGAGAGCAGGGATGGCCAGACAGGAGATAAAGAACAGAAAGAAGATGACATTTTGGGGGGAGGGTGGGGGTTGTCGGTAGAAGGAGGAGGAAGGATTTTAGCTTTTTGCTAACCATACACCAGATCGCATTGAGATCAGCAGCGATCCTTTGAACACCTTTGTTGTTAAGTACAATCAACATTATGGAGCCTTTTGCAAAACTGCTTCCAATGTAAGTCCCCAGTAGCTCCATATCCTTGTTAGAGTTCAGCAGATGCCTCCTACCCCCTTCCCAGATAATTGAAATGACTCTGTATTTAGACTCACTGAGTGTGCTGGGGTCGTGCAGTTAGGTGGGTTTCATGTCATCAACTGGGATGCACACATAGGAATGTTTAGACCCTATACTGGCAGCAGACAAAGCCTTCGGCAAACATGTACTCACTACATAGAGTATCTTTAGGAAGCTCAGCGGAGATAGACAGCAACTCCTCACTCCGTTTTGGAAGCAGAAACCAAGGCTGTTAGGTTCAGGAAAGAAGTCAGAGGCATGCTAAAGTGCCGGGTGTCCATCTCATCCTTGGAATAAACCCTCACCCTGGAGTTTGGGATCTCAGGTTTGAGGCCTAGGGTGGAGCCCGGCCTGAGGCTGCTGTTCCATCTCGAGGCACTGAATGGCAAAACTGTCAGAGACTCAAGCTCACTATCACTGGGCTTCCTTCAGGAAACATCTCTCATGCTCCTCCAGCAGGTCTGGAGAGAAAACCAACAGGTGAAGAGCACACAGGCTTCATTTTCAAGGAGGAGTGAGTCATCTTGCAAGGGTGAGAGCCATTGGACCCTCCTTATTCCAAAAGGAATAAATACCCTTTTCAAAGCAGTTTAGTTAGGGGGATGGAGCAGCTGACTTCAGTCAGGGCACCATGTCCTTAGGGGTTGGTGATGATCTCCTAAGGGGTATGTGGAGGTTTAAAGGAAAGCACTCCTCATCCCCCACTTCCATCCTAAATCAGATCATCTCAGGAGATAACCATACCCTGGTCATCTATTTCTCCTTTGCAAAAGAAAGACATAAAGAGAACTTTACACACCCTGAATCTGCAAGACTCAAAACACTCCTGGGAGGGACACTTGGATGATACTTTTAATCAGGGCCCCATAAATGCTTGCACACCAGCTTATTATAATGTACATTTCTAATAAACTTTGACTTTTTCTTTTTAATAATTATTTGTTAGAATTATATGCTTATATTGTTTTGGTAGATTGTGTTCCATTGGTAACCACAGTAAGAGTTAAATCCAGAAGAGAATTTTATACTCTAATAGTCAAATATTTTTAGGGAAAAAAATATCTGTACCTATATTCATTGTAGAAATGATAAAAAGTGCTTTTAGCATTTATTTGTGGATAAGTGCAGTAAAAGTACATGCTTTTAACCCATCTCTCTACCCTGAGAATTCTCACCAATGGCACTTGTGGCTACAGCTCTTACTCCAAGATAACTCATGGATTCTGGTCTGTGAAATTAACTGATTGTGTCAGCTTGAGTAAGAAACACCCAGCTACGTTGGATCTCATAGTTCTGAGTGTGACTGAAAGGATTCACTGAAGACAGAAGGGAAATGAAGAAGGAAGGTTCACTTCTGTTTCTTCAAAGGAGCTCCAGGGCGGGGGATTTAGCTCAGTGGTTCTGCTGCCTGGCTCACAAGCTCAAGGTCCCAAGTTTGATCCCTGGTACCAAACCAAACCAAACCAAACCAAACCAAACCAAACCAAAAAAAAAAGGGGGGCTCCAGTCTTCACCTTCACCTTAGATATCATCCCTGGCTTCTAGCACAAACTCTTCTGTCTTCTAGTGCAGACCCTTCAGCCTCCTGATACAGAATCGGACGGGACACTACACAGTGAGCTCCGACACACAGACAGCCCTTTTGCACTTTTCCACATCTGACTCAGTGGACAGCCATTGTAAGCCAATCTTATAAATTCTTATATATGGGTATATCTCACATTAAATCTGTTTCTCTAGTGAGCACTGATACACAGTCCTGACCTTACTCCCAAAGACTGCCATGAAATATCTCACATTAGGGTTAGGGACAAGTTATGTTTAGAAAGTCTTTGTATTTTATTTTCACATTGAAAACTAGTCAGACTTGCTTCAGCCCCAAAGAGTGTGTTTATATAAAATTAAATGAACACTGGCAGCAAGCTGCACTTTTTTTTTCTAAATAGGAATTGGGTTAGAGATCTTGTTCACATATTTTTTTGATGGGCACTGGTGAATATCCAGTTAAAATGGCACTTAAGATCTATTGGCTGGATTTAAAAAGTGATTAACATTTTTTGTTTTAAATTGCCAATGTCTAAAATACTCCTAAGTCACATTTTCTACAAATTTAATATTATAATGCCAAAACTGAGTTGTCTACTAAAAAATGCCCAGACAGATAAGTAGCTTTTCAAAAGTCTTCTAGGGGTTATACAAACCTAAAATTTGAGGTTGGAATGTGTAACAGGAATTTTGGAGGCATACAAACCTGCACGTGGATCTTGGATGTACCATTTACTGGCCATGTGGCTTGAGCTTGCTACTTAATATTTCTTAATATCGGTGTTCGCTTTCATAATGTTGGGAATTGCAGTTCAGTAGCACTGTGAAAACCTATCAGGCACAGAGCTTTATAACTACCATCTAACAGATACATTTATGGAGAACTAGCTTTGCACTAGGGTAGCACTGAGTATGTCACACACACATTACTGTGTCTTTGTAACAACCTTTGGAGGCAGATACCCGGTGTCATTTCACAGATGTGGATCCTGAAGTGAGAGAGGTCACGAAAATTGGCCAAGGTCATACAATCACTAAGGGATTAGGGAGCTGTCCTTGAACTCTGGCAGTCTAGCTCCAAGCCCCTACAGTAGTTATTCTTAATTTAACTCCCAACGGTCATTCTGAGAGACTGCCTTTTTGGACTTTTTCTATTGGCTATGAGTTTTATAACTTCCCTTGCATCCACCCAGGGAATCCAGTCATGATTACAGAATTTAGCATTGCTCAGGAAAAGTAGTTAGCAGAATGACTTGTCACTGGGAAGCAATTAACTTCACTGAAGGAAAAAAGAAGCTGAAAAATTCTTCTGATTAGGAGTTTTCCAAATAGCTTCTGTCCTCATTGTCATGAAAACCTTGAACAATATGGACGCTCATCCAATTATCAAATCAACCTGGGGGGCAGAGTCTGGCATTATGTGTACCCATTATTAAAGGGTAATTCAGTGTAACAAACCAAATCGAGTATGTACAAAGACTGTCAAATAAAATAAACCACTAACAAATTAAATTACTCTCCATTTTCAGTGGGAAGAATGCCAGTCATTTTTCATTTAAAAAAATATGCATCTTAATTCTGTTTTTAAAAACATGAAAAGAATTAAAAGCCTCTTGTGCTGTCTATTGTGAGTTTATTTTTTATAGACACATATCTCTGGGTCCTGGGGCATTTTTCCTCAGAGAATTAATGGAGCATTAAGCCTCACTGTGGTCAAAAAACTTGTTTCCTCTATAGATCAATGGTGGACGGAGTTCAAAATGCAATAGTGCTAGGTTGGCTCCTGCTGACAGTGACATCCCAGAGCTGTTGTTTCCAGAATGAGCTGCCACTCAGCAGCACCCTGCCAACCCCCCCAACAAGAAATCCTATCCAAATAGTATAATTTTTAGATTTCCCTGCTCACACCCTTCAACAGCCTCAATATGTCCCTAATTTCTTTCTTTACTGGCGTTGTCATATAAATTGAAATATGCCCCAGAGGAAAAACCCCTTTGGACCAAGTCAAGCTTTGTGCTTCAGGTTATTAAATATCTTAGAATTATATTCTTTCATTTGACAAACATTTATTAAGTGCCAATCACTGCACTAGGTGATACGTGTGCAGAGTGAACAAAACAGTATGCTGAGAAACTTAAAGTCTAACAGCAAAGAGGGACATTAATGTTCCAAGGCAAATATATTGTTTTAAACCATCACTGATGCTATACAGGGATGTATATTATTCCATGAAAGAAAAAAACTGGGGCTCTAATTTAGACTGGAAGAGTCAGATAAGTTGTTTTAAAAGAAGTGAAAAATTACTCCCCCAAACACGGCCATAAGAACTCCAATTTTTAAGTCAGGGGATCTTAATAGGGGGGCAATTGTGCCACTAGGCAATGTCAAGATATATTTGGTTGCTACAACGGAGGGGAAGTTACTGGCATATGTTGTAGAAGCCAAGAATGCTGCTAAATGCCCTGTAATGTAGAGGACCATTTCCCTAGCAACAAAGAATTATCTGGCCTAAAACGTCAACAGTTCCAAAGTTGGGAAATCCAGCTCTTAAGGAAATCCTTCAGAAATAGAATTTGAATCTAGAGCAGACAGAAGAAATCCAGCATCAGCTTCCACAACAGGCAGCAAAAATTCCCAGCTCATAAAGATGTTTTGGATTAAAAATAATTTTTATACATATATGTAGATGTATAACATACATATAATACTCATACATATACACATCTGTCTACACACCCAAGTACTTATATGTGTTTAGCTATATGAAGACTTATTCCCCTATTGCCAGCAGCAGGAATAACATAGAACTTATAAAAGCTGTTTGGCAATTAATGTATGTGTTTTGAACTCAATGGATCAAAGATGGTTTTCATGGCAGACTGCAATTTCACGCTCTCAGTGTCACTGACTGCTTTTTGGCCTATCTAGGGAGAAGAGAGGAAAAGCACCTTTCTGTCAGAAGATAAACTCGCAATTTCGTTACTAGCCCATGCAGAAGCCTGTAATTCTGCCAATTTTGTCTTATTTTTTTCTCCAGACATTTCCATTCTCTGCCAACATCACTATTTCTCAGTGTATTTCCCTGTTTTCCTGTTATTTCTCTTGATATTTCACATTGTGTAATTCCATAAGAAAAAAGGAAATATCCTAAAATATTCTAGTGGAAGAAAATTTCAATGAATAATTACGGCTGTGGAAGAGGTGGGATAGAAAGAAGCAGCGTTTTAATTTATTTTATTGGTTTTGTTAGGATTAGTTACAAAACAATTTTTGTTTTATCTCCGCTATTGATGAAAACATTTGATAATGTACTTTATCCTATTATTAGGCTAAGTATCACTGAATCTTTGATGACTCCCAGGAATACTAGATTGCACTGTCATTTATTACTGTAGAATATACAGCACCAAGAAGATAAACTTGGTATTAACTTCAAGAATCTTACAGTTGGAAGGTGACTGAGAAGTTCTTTATACTAAAAAGCCTGGATGAATACAAAGATGCATTTCCAAAACTGGAAAACCTGACCTTTCATAGATTTGAACAATGTTACCCATGTATGTAAACTGTATCAGTTCTGCCTTTGGCCAACAGATGGCAGTAGTGATTACCAGTGACGTTGCCATTCAGGAACCAACTGACTTCTGAATGACCTTTTAAGGTTGCATCCTGATTCCCAATTCTGGCTGCACATTAGAATCAAATAAGGCTTCTTATTAAAAACTGATGCCCGGACCCCACCACCGGTCAGTTAGGTCGTAGTGCCTGTGGGGTGGAACTCAGTAGTACTGAAACTCTGCCCTCTCCCAGAAGAGCCAAGGTCAAAAGGGCAACAGGCCAATAAATTTGAGGGTAAAGGAAGAGTTTCCATATGCTGAACACTTAGCAGAGGTTATCTTTTGGAGCATGAGGTTTCATGGGTGTAAATTTTATTTTTTCAGGTCTGTACTGATTGAGGATTTAAATATTTTTAACTATCGCAGTTAAAAGAAGCTACTTTTATACTTTTACATAAACAGATAAAAAAGGAAATTATTTGTGGAAGATAAAAACAACAGGAAAAGAGTTACTATTCGTAATATATAAAGATTCCTAAAAATGTACACAAAGACAACTCAATAAAAATGTGAGCAAAAGATAGAACCAGAAGGGCTGGGGATTTAGCTCAGTGGTTCCGCCGCCTGCCTTACAAGGGCAAGGTACCGAGTTTGCCTGGTACCAAAAAAAAAAATAGAACCAGAAAATTTAGAGAAAGGGGAAAGCAAATGACCAGGACATATGTATACAGAAATATGGCAATCTCATTAATAGTCTGGGAGATGCAAATTAAGTCTTAAAAGACCTTTAATCTTACAAGGTTCATCTGACTAATCTTTTAATCTTCATTTGTAAAGAATTTTCTATATGCCACTGTTCTAAGTTTTACAACTAGCAATTCATTTAAGTTCCTTTCAGTTTGATGAAGCAGGTATTCATATCATCTTGATTTTACAGATGAAGGCAACCTAGACACAAAGCAGCACCCTGTCTTAGCTTAAAGTACACAACTAGTGCTGGCTGGAGCTGAGCTGGGTCTCAGGCATCGGGCCCAAGACAGTCCTTACCCTTAACCACTACACGCTGCTGCCTCTCCACTGAATGGGTAAAAAGTAAAATGAGTGAGAACATCACATCTTGGAGATGGTATGACTAATGCTCTTTTGCTAGCAGGAATACAGATTGCATTAAGATTTTCAAAAGTAGCTACTGAAGTGAAAATAATATCTATATTTTTAAATTTAATTTTTGAAAGAATTATTAGTACATGTTTGCAGTATATAATGTTTACATTCCTCATCTTAATTTTTTTCATCCCTTTTCCCTCCCCCTCCTTCCATGTCTTGACCCCCCTTCTCATTTGAGAAAGATTATATCCTTACTTCCTATTATCAATATTTTATTTTGCTCTTTATTTATACATTGGGCATTTCATATAAAATAAACCATGTAATATTTAAACTCGTGTCTGATTTATTTCACTTAACATTATGGACTCAAGCTATATCCACTTTCCTACAAATAACTCAGGTTTATCTTTCTTTATGGTAGTACTGTATTTGGCATAAATACCAAACATTTAATCCATTCATCTCATGAATTTTCCTTTAATATAAACAATCCTATAAAAATTAGAATGTAACATTAACTGTTTGAGGCCATTTATTGTAGCACTGTTTGTTGCAATTACATTAGTTCAAAAGCTAGAAACAACTTGAATGTCTATCAACAGAGGAAATAATTGAATAAATTATGGAATATCTGTACTTTATAATACCTGCAGTTATTTCAAAGGCATATTGGCCAAGAAAGATGTTTATATTACTGAATAATGTGTATAGTATAAACTCAGTTTCTTAAGAAACAAAATAGAATCATATTCATTCATACACACATGTATGTGTGTGTGTATATATATATATTTGTACATATGTATATATGTAGAGATATGCTGAAAAGTATAGAAACACACCTAACAAACTAGTAACATTAGTTATCTTGGAATGCGGGATCACACTATAGTATTATTTGACTTGCTATGAACACGTACTGTTTTTATAATGTAGGGAAGTCATCATGTCTAATGTTTTTCCAGGGCAGGATTCTTAAAACTCTTCAGTCTGGTCTGTGGTCTCAGCTACTAGGAAGGCTGAGGCAGGAGGATTGCCTGAGCCCATGAGTTTAAGACCAGCCTGGAAGTAACATAGTGAGACTGTACCTAAAAAAAAAATCCTTTAACCTGTACTGGATACTTAGGAAAACGTAAGCAGCAGTAATTAGCCCAACTCTTCATTCCTGTGATCTGCTTTTCTGAAACGTCTACCTGTCAGTTCCTTAGGTAGACAGAAATCAGGCCACCCCCTTCCTGTTTACAATTGTCCTTCAGGTATTTGAGATCATCTCTCAAAGTGCCCCACTTCCCTTCAGTAAATGATACCTGCTACTGTAACACTGCGGTAAAGGTCAGAGCCGGTTGGCCTCTACCGATGCTTTGCTTTACGGCTCAGAGACTAGTTCACAACAGAAGACATGTGCTTTCGGCTTATATAGCTTGAAACACTTACTTTTGTAATAGTCCACATCATATTGTCAACTACAATTCCTGAGTCTTTTTTTGTCAAGTCAAATCTCTCCTACAGCATTGACTGTTGAAGTTGAGTTATAATTTCCTAACCACTCCTCTCTGGGATCTAGCCCTTTCTCTTAAAAATAAAATGCAAATGGGTGGGGGATTTAGCTCAGTGGTTCTGCTGCCTGCCTTGAAAGTGCAAGGTCCCAAGTTCAATCCCCAGTACCGGGTGGGTGGGTGGGGAGCAAGTATAGGGAGTGCTGTATGACTGTGGGATTTGGTGGTCTAAATCTCAAGAATTGTAGGTTCTGGATAATTGGGTTTTCTGCCTGAAAAAGGCCAGTCAGAAGACAGGCAGAGGAGCCAGTGACAGGATTCTGAAGTCTGGCTTGAGTAGGAGATACTTTAAATCTCTGTTCCTCATGTCAGGCTGAATTTGAATGTCATCATCCTGGAAATGAACTTGTTACGTAGAGTAGATGGGGGAGCAGTAACTCCAGAGAGGGAAGTTTGCTAGTTCCAAGGGGAGACAGCAGGAATAGCAAAGATCAGAGGTAGAGGCATGGGGTGAGGAAGAGAAATGGGTATCTGAGAAAAGCAGCAGAAATAGGACTATATAGGGAAAAAGGATGGCATAGTCCTGGAAAGAAGGGGGTATGAGAGAAAAAGGCAGTAAGGGGAAGGAATATTCTACTCTGGGCTCTTTAGATTTCAAGAAACAAGAATCTCTCAAATTTATAAAAAAAAAAACCCTGAAACAAAACCAAAATGATTACTGTAGGATGAAAAAAATACAGATTATCAAGACTGGAATGGAGCACGTGAAATGTCACAGGGACTTTGCAAGCTGTTAGGGACTTAGGGAAGTATTCTTTGTCTCTTTTTCTTTTCTTTCTTCTCTTCCTTTCCCTTCTTTCCACTACTGAAGATTGAACTCAGAGCCTTAGCCTGGAGCCACATACCCAGTTGCACACACACACACACACACACACCCTGCTTTTTGAGACAGGATCTCACCAAGTCACTAAGTTGCCCAGACTGTGCTCGAACTTGCAACCCTCATGCATCAGCCTCCCAGTGTATTAGGATTACAGGCATGCATCACCCAGCCCAGCACCACCTGGTTCCTTGACTGCTTCTGTCTGCATGTCTGGCCATTTCTTTTACCAATGACTTCACTGTGGCCTCCAGTGAGTCACTCCAGCCCTGACAATGTCACATATTCAGCTCAAGTGCTCTGTGCTATCAGAAAGGACAGCAGGAGACAGCAGGGAGGGAAACAAAGGAGGGAGGATGGAAGAGGGAAGAGCCTGGTCCCTCTAACAGGGGGGCTTATCCTTGCTTCTTAGATGTACCACATGCATAATCATCTGCACACTTTGCTGAGGACATCTGCCCTGTCCACCCACTTCTGTCCCTCACCCTTCCCCATGTCTTCCTAGCCCTTCCTGCTCCTCCCTGCCCCTCAGTCCATGCACAGACCTAGTTGAGGGGAGCACAGTCTGACAGTTTTAAGAGTCCTGAAGAAAATGATGAATTCTCCGGCTTCCTTCTTTAATCTGACATGATTCCTCCAGGAATCATTTTCTAACTTGAGTTTCTAGTGCTTTAATTTAGACTTCTAACAGTCTCTCGTTCAAGGAAAGCAAAGCACACTTGGTCACTATTCCCTGGATGGAAATTTTATTTTGCTTGCAATGCTGTTATAATTGCCTTTCAATCTTCTTCAGGCAATGAACCCATTTATTTAACTCTCCCTTACAATATTCCTCTACCTTCCTGCCAATCTTAGAAGTCCTGTGAGCCCTCCTCCTGTAATCTTTTTCCTTTTTTTCCCCAGTGCTGGGGATTGAACCCAGAGCCTCACGCATGCTAGGCAAGTGCTCCACCACTGAACTATAGCCTCACTTTGTCTTTTAAAAACTAGAATGTTAAGCCATGTCAAATGGTCAAACCATAATAAAATAGTCTATTTTGAATGGAATAAAATTAGGTAATTACTTCTTGTGGAACAACGCACTACTTGGGGTGACTAGTGCCTGGTCTAGTTTTCACTAACCTTGTTGCATTGTTCTTCACTAAGACCTTTCTTTTCACCTTTGGTTTGGCCATGTTTCCACACCCTGCAGCAACAGGCACCAGCACTATGCTTTGTCCTTCTGGAACTCTGCACCCCATCTCTGCCCTTCAAGTTTTCAAGGTTGCTTCTCACTCCTTGATCATTTTGGACTTCTTTGCCTTCCAGATTTGTGAAACAGGAGCCTATTGCATGGGGGGAGGATGGCAGGGATGGAGGGTACTTTTGAGGCTGACCCTAGGACTTTAAACTCCATAGATTTTTTTCTTTCTGAAGGGAGGAATATGAATTACTCTCTCCAATAGCCAAAGCAGAGGATCTCCTTTAAAAAACCATGAGAGTCTGAGGCTAACAGAAAGGAAAGGAAGGGAAAACTAATCATACAGAGAGAAAAAGAGGACAAATGTGGAGTTTATTTAAAATCACTGTAGTTGAACATCAAATTACTGTACTTGACTTCTACCTATTTTATAGTCTAGTGAATATTTATTTTGGTTTTAATCTAGAAATAATAATCATGTATTGAGTTGCATCACATATGTATTTAATATGTGAATTCAACCATATGTGCTTTGCATAAAACAGAAAAAAAGAAGAGGGAAACACATTTAAATCATGTTGACTACTGCAACTGCATCCCATTAAAAGGGTAGAGGCCCTCAAATGAGGATGAGACGGGGGTGGGCAGAGAATCCGCTCTTTCTTCAGAAGGCGAGGCGGGTCATGCCACTGAGCATCTGGTGTGCTGAATGAGCTACTACAGTTGAAAGAACTGTACTTTTCATAAATGGATTTCCACATTTTTTCTAGAGCTTTATAAATTTTATATTTAATATACTCATACTACATACTATTTTGTATAGAGTTTATGAAAGCCATGAAGGATTTATGGCTTTTTTCAAAGGTATGTTGCACCAAATCTTACTCACACTTCATGGGATGACTTTGGACCTCACCTGTGTAAAACTGACGTGCTACTAATCCTTTTCTGAATACCTACTGTGCCCCATATGCTTTACATGTCCTACCTCCTTTAAACTTCTCCAAATTTCTTCATGGTCAATATATATATATATATATATATATATATATATATATATATTTTTTTTTTTTTTTTTTGCTTAAATTCTTTTATTGGTACATTGTAGGTATACAATTCATTTACATTTATCATTGGGTGCTTGTACCTGTACATGATGTATCTTGGTTCTTATTTTTTCCCCATTACCTGTGTGCCCTTCACCCTTCCACCCTTCCCTATTTACATACTTCATTTCCATTTTTTTTTCTTTTCTCATAATTTTTCCTTTCCATTCTTTCCTTTCCCTTCCCCATCTCCTCCCACCACCCATGGTCAATATTATAAATATCTTACAGACTTCCAAGGACTGAGGCTCTGAGGTTACGTGACAGGAAGTCATGAAGTTATTTAGTTAAGATCAGCAGAGCTAGGATTGGTGAAGTTATTGTACCTCAGGTATAGAGAAGATTTATGGGCTATCTATCTTTAAAAATGATTTTGAAGAAAGAAAAAGGCTGGCTTCTCTCTACAGTAATTTCAATGTCAGAAATATAACCAAAAAAGCATATCTACAAACTTATGACAATTATATATTCTTTCAGCCTGCGGTTTAGCATAAACAACTTTTATAAGCAGGCAAAAATTCAGGGAATATAGTATTTATGAGTTCCCATTAGAACATAAACTGCCATACATGGTGGCAGGCCCTGACCCTATTTTCTACTGTCTCTCCAGCCCGCAGGGCATTATACATAGTAGATACTCAGGAAATGGCTTTTGAATGAATGCAAAAAACTATTCAAAAGAAACGAAATCGGAGATTTTTTTCTCATCAGATAAAATGCTCATTTTCCCCTCTGAAGTATTTCCCTAAGTTTTTAAATTAAATTTTAAACAGGTACCAACAAAACATAAAAATTGTACATAATAATGAAAAATTTTCATTTATAAACTGGTTTTTCATTAGAATTATTTGAGACTTCTTAAAGAAAAATAAAAAATAGAGGTGTTTTTTCTTTTTTTTGGTACCAGGGATCGAACTCGGGTCCTTGCATGTGCGAAGCAGGCTGCGAAACCACTGAGCTAAATCCCCAGCCTCCAAAATAGAGATTTTAAGACCTTTGAGATTCTAACTTAGCTGGTGTGGGGTAGGATTAGGTACACCAATTTTTTTTTTTTAAGTAATTGAGGGGAAATTAGAATGTCCTCAGTCCTTTTAGTAATCAACTCAGATTTTTCTTTATCTGTTTTAACTGTACTGTTCTTTAATATTTTCTTTAAACTAATCTACTTTTTAGTTAATCTAAATTTATTTTGATAGGGAAATTCATATTCTTGCAAAAATGGAAGACCAGTTTTAGGTGAATTTCCAAAAAAGAAAAAAATTATAAATACATTGAAAAAGTTGTGGTTGAACCCTAGCTGGATATTGTTGAACCCTAGCTACCTGGAAAAACTTAGAGCTTAAGGCTAGCTCTCAGGTTTTAAGAAAATGAAGATTGATAAGTGTTATGAGAGGGCTTAAAAATATCATCAAAGTAAGATTTGGGGCTTGATGTAATTGGAATGACTTTACAAAGAAGTGAAAAGGGAATAACTTCTTTAATTTTGTGATGCAAGATTTCGTAGAATGGTTTCTTGCACCCACAGGAACACATATCCAAGACTGGGCAACACCGTGATGTGTGAATATAACCAGCACAGGAGCCAGTGTGGGTCAGGGGGTTCCCAAATATTGGGAGAGTCCAAATATTTACAGTGCCAAAATACTGGGTCTCTGTCCTCAGGTTGCCTATGTTATTTCTCATATTGTCTCATATTTGGGGACTGATAAATGGTTAGTCTGATGAGTTATTTGCATAAACAACTACAGCTGGGTTTCCCAGCTGAACATTGGCGTCTCTTACCTAACATGTGGCTGCACCTTCCAAATCTGAAGCATGGATTGCATCTTTAATGCTTGTTTCCTATAATCATAATAGTACGTAATACTTTCTGTGGGCTTGGTGTGTATCACCCCATTAAGCATACTGCTTGTTTTGTCTCGTCTAATCCTTGGAAGCACTTTTCAGGCAGGTGCTGTGAGGGACAGTTCACTACTTTCTCATAGGAGATCCAGGCACTGCTCTGTTAGGAGGCATCAACCTCCCAGGGAGCTCAGGACACATGCTCTGTTTAGCTGAGGGCTGAGTGCCTGCTCTGGCTTCCCTTCCTCCTATTGTTATCACCAGCTACTGCTGTTCAAATACCATTTCCTCATCCTGATGTGATGAGAGGAGGAACGTGTGGTTCCAGTAGTGTTTGCACTCACTTCAGGTTAGTAAAGAGGAAAATGCTGAGGACCAGGAGGCAGGTACAGATGAGGACAGCTGGCCTGAGAAAGAAGCTAAATGATAAGCAAAACACAGAGAGAGAGAATAAAAAGATTTCACCGGAGGTTCAGGGAAAAAAAACCGAGCTCTTTCTTAAACACAAAAGGAGAGATGTAAGTGGTGAAAGAAGAAGCCAGGTTGATGGAGCTTGGCAGGGGGTAATTTATTGATCGACAAGTTAAGAATGTGCCAAAGAGAAAGACACAGGGAAAGAAAATTATTTGCTGCAGTATGCACAATGGGAGACATCCAAAGTGGCAGGAGGAGATATAAATTTCTCAGGGGAAGAAAATTATGAAGTAAGATTCTTGCCTTCAAGTCCTCAAAAGGCAAAGCATCGGCTTTCATGTTGAACAAGGATCAAACCACACATCTGAGGCTGTTGGGATATAGGAGACGGAGCCTCTTTCCTCAGCCTTGAGTAGAATGAGAGGAATCTCTGATTTGCTCAGGGAAGGGGCTCAAAGGGGTTCCTTGGATTCTCCCAGAGAAAGGGGGTGGGCTCCAGAAGTAGAGAGAAAGGATAAGCCTCACAGAGTTACTGCCAGAAATGGAAGATGCCTTAAAAGATACAGAAAAGGTGAGGAGGGTCTGTCCAAGCATATAGACTAAAGTTATATTATCTACCACAAGAGTGGAAACCAGTAGCCAAAACTGAGATGAATAAAGCCAGTGCAGAGAATGGAAACCATGTTATGGTTTAGCATGTACACAGATAAAAGTGGCAGAAAACCTTCCTATATAAGCAGCACACGTAGCCATTGCATTTGGGACAAGAACATTTACTTGTCAATTTCCAAGTTTTCTAAGGAGTCTGACTCAACACTCTCCCCAACTATTTATTTATTTCCATCACAAGAACTCTCTAGTTTAAAATGAAATTCTATTCTGGATATATTTCTAGGCATGTAATTTTTTGTCTTGAATTTTAGAAAATGAGATAAACCTAGGTCTTGAGTTATGATGCCAAACATAGTAAGACATTTTTACTTTTTAAGACTGCAGATTTAGGCAAGCTAAGTTTACAGATTGTTGAGAATTTCAAACTCTCAACATACATGATGCTTGCAAATGCTCATATTTTTTTCTTCCCAAGAAGGGACCTATGCCAATAAAGCTCATCTGCCTGGGCTGTGGCTTTTATCCTTTTGGATAATTGGCAAGAATTATGCAAAGGCACAGTGTTTTTATCAGACAGAAATATAGAACAATCTAATTCTACCTGATAATTTGGCCTGGCACATTGGTTTTCCAGAATCTATCGACTGCAGATGCTGGGAGGCTGGTTTCTGTACAAAGCAGGCCAATTAAGAGGAAAATTTCTGGAAAGGCAATTTGAGTGACCAATACTATATTTGAATTTGCAAATGTTAAGCAGGCTAATGATCTCGTGCTGAAAGAAAAAATAGAATCTTTTCTTATTGATCAAAGGAAGGCGAAAATATCAAGAGAATTTTGTTTTTAATCAAAAGTGACCTACTCAGAAAGTTTTTTTCATTGCTCCTAGAAAACAAAGACAGAAACTCTAATATCTGGCAGTGGATCTGACCTAGAGAAAGACTCTGGTTCAGGCGAGAATTCTGCATTTTTGATGACTGATAGTTAGAGACTGACGCGGAGAATCTAAAGAAAGATTTGCAGCTAGAGTCCTGAGGTGACTTTCCGCAGCTTTCCAGATAATGATTATTGCCATCATCCCGGAAGGAGGCCACTCACATGACATCTGGCTGAAGCAGCTTCCTGTGAGGAAGTTACACTTAAGCACACCTTAGCCACACCTCAGCGCTGTGAGAATATGAATGTTCACTGGTTCTTCAAAACCAGGCATTATGGGCAGGAACCTACTTACCTCAATTTATCCACAGAGATTCCAATGGATTCATTTTCTTTTACCTTATTAGCTGCACTTACAGAATTTTAAGACTCTCTAATGAGAATTTTCTTTTGGCCAGTGCTATGAATATTTATTCAAGACTCTTTTTTTTTTCTTTCTGGTATTGAGAATTGAACCCAGAGCCTTAACACTGAGCTAAATCCTCAGCCCATTTTTTATTTTACTTTATTTTATTGGTACATTTTAGGTACACAATATAATGACATTTATCATTGGGAATTTGCACCTTTTATTTATTTTAAAACAGGATCTTTCTATGTTCTTAAATTGCTGAAGTAGGGCTTGAATGTGTGATCCTCTTGCTTTAGTCCCTCAGAGTTGGGATTACAGGCACATGGTACCATGCCAGGCTTCATTAAAGAGTCTTAACTGTTGGAATTGATGTGTCTTAGACAAATAATTTCTGGACATATGACCAGTTTAGAAGTCCCTTCTAAGAGTACATTCCACCCAAAAGCAGTAACTGGAGTCTCTGAGTTATCTATTTGAGCTTTCTTTATTGCCAGCTTGGTGCTAGGTACCTGTTACTGAATGATTCTTGCTAGAAGCCAGAAACTAAAAAAAAACTAAAAAAAAAAAAAAGCCAGAAACTGTGCTAGCAGTTTTTTCTGATTATAATCCCTATGAGGTAGAAATTTTAATCATATTATGCCCACTTTATTGATGATAAAATGGATACTTTGCAAGCTTAATTACATAAAAGATCCAAAGCCATACAAAGAGAACTGGGATTGCAACTCAGAGCTGCAAATCCAAAGGTCTCTCTACTCTCTACCAGAATGGTTCCACCTATGGGCTTGCCTTCTTGACTGGAGCACAAGTGGAAATAAATCTGCCCCACACTGCTCCTGGTGATAAGAACATCTTGCTCACACATTTTGAATAAATAGGCAATTATCTTAAGAATCGATGGACTCATCCTTTCAGCATCCACACCTCTCTATGTATTGTCTTGACTCATATTTTGATTTATTCACATAAAATATTCGGCATTTCTCTTCTGGGTTGTAAAGAATTTTAAGTGGCAGCTGATGCATTTGGGGCCATTTTATAATTTTGAGAATGTGCTTTCCTTTAAAATACACCACTATGGGAAAGAAAAAGGGGTCCTACATTCTTGGCAGAAGGAACATATACCCTGGACAAACTCATGGTTCCCTTGAAATGTGGGTATCGCTTGCCAAACTGCCTCCTTGGATTGCTGACTATTCTGGAGAATGAACCATTCTCTTCCCAGTGTCGTCCACTCTCTCTAGAGAATCCCAGGAAAAGCACAAGACTTATTGTTTCTTGCTATTTGCTGCAGAAGTTAGTAGTTTACTAAGTGCTAGGGCTTCTCCAACTGGAATGTCCTAGGCTTTCACATTCTGCAAACTACTTAGTATTTTGCAATGGGAATTTGAGCCCTGTCCAATCAATTTAGGCTTCTAAATCTTTATTGAACATCTTTTGACTTGTCTTTTATTCAATCTCTTTTGCAGTTTTAGTTCTCTGTGCCTAGAAATACCATGCTATCCTAGACTGGGGGATAATAAGATAGCCACAGATGGTCTACCTTGGAGATTTTTGCCTAGCAAACAAAGGAAAAGAAAATGGCAATAATAACAACCATGATTATTATGGTGATTACACAATAGGGAAATCTAGGATCAAACACATAACAAGCGCAGTACCAAACATGCTCCCCTTTTGGAGTCTGGAAAAGCTCTCATGGCGGCTATTGTTAGATTAGCAGTGAAAGCTGTTAGTAAATGCCAGAGAAACAAATTGCCCCTTCCTGGAGCCAGTGGGCATTTATCTCTGTCATTCCTCTGGGCATGGAGCTCTGTTTTCTTTGCATGGATAGCAGAGCAAATCCCGCTTTGCATGAAAGTGGGAGCTTTTTATATGGTTCTATACTACTAACCAACCTCAGTCACTTCCTTCTCTCTATGGCCCAATGCTTGCATGGAAGATTGAGGTAATGATTTATATGTCGTAAGCAGTCCTGACAGGTGCACTCTATCTTGGCTTCCTCCATCCCCAAGACTAATAGGAAGCTTATCTTTTCCTTTATGTAATAGGGAGCTGTCAGGTTCTATGACCCTCCAAACAATTCAATCACTCATGGGTGGATTCACCTTGGAGGGTGGATGCCTTGATATTGGAAGAGCTCAGTGGAGGCTGCGGCTTGACATGTATCAAAACAGTGGCAGTCAGGGGGCTAGAGGGCAACATGGTAAAACTGACAGAATACCACTTGCTTCCTAAATTTAAACTCTTCATCGCCAGCAGAAACTATCCAAGACTGTCCAGGTTGTCCTAGTAGCATGCATCCTGTTTTGGGTGTAGAACATTTAAGTATCTGTGCAAAGAAAGGTGTTCCAAAAAATGACATGCAGAGCAGAGAGGGCTTGTGCTGCTTTTGGGGAAAAAGCAAGACCTATGATGCTTAATGTGATCTGGCGCTAACCTACCTTATCACCTGCATCTTGCTGGTACCACAGGCCTCTTATGCTCTGCCTCTAGTCTTTCTAGCTCTTCTTCCATCCTGTATTTTTTTGTGCTACTTTTCACTTAGGTCCCTGGGCTATGGTACATCTTTTGCCTAGAATACTCTTTCTTTCCCCCTAATTCCTACTTCAGCCCAAGTATTAATTGCTTAGGCAATTATTCTCTGTTTTCTCCGAATGGATCAAATATCTCCATCATTTGCTCTTACATGTGTACCTTACATGCACCTCTCCTCTGCATGTCCTGTGATAGTGTCATTTAACATTAAAAGCATTTGGAGTATTCTGTTTGCAACCAAAGGAGACTGAAAGTTCTGTGAGAGCAGGGATCGGTGCCTTTCATGTTTGCTGCTATAACTCCAGGGCCTACATAGTATCTGGCTTGTACAGTAGTTATTCAACAAGTGCTTGGGGAATTAATGGAAAAAAACCGAATAAGCAAGAAACCTAGGTGGCCTATACTTTTAAGTGGCTTGGACATTAAGTAGGACAAAGGTATCTATAATCAGGACTGGTGTCACAGTCATCATAGGTCCATCTGCATTAATGACTTTAATGACTTTACCGTGGGAAGCAAAAATGGCACCCAAATGTGGCTTTCTTTTACCTTTTCTATCTCAATACCCAACCTTGGAACTCAACTCTTACTCTGTTGTCTGGTGATCTTCTCTCTCCCCTGCAGGACACTTTTCTCAGGTGTTATTTGAGTTTGGAGAGTAAATGACTAAAAAGCTTTCAGAAGTTTCTGAATATCTGAATGTTTTGTATTAAACTAGCAAGATCACTGGATGAAGTTTTTACCTTGTGTATGGGTGTTTGACATTAAATAGGCAGTGTCTTACTTAAATGAATGTTGCAGAACTCTCAATCCTTAAAAAGAACAAGAGAAAGTCTGGTCATAGTGCAAAAGAAGAAACTGTTGAGAAGAAACTCAGGCAGTTTCTAGGTACAAAATAGAATTGATTATAATGTCAAGTAGGGGTGCACACAGTTGGTATTGCCACATTTTAAATAAGAACTTAAAACTCACTGGATTGTTCCCAATGAGAGCAGGGCATAACTATATGGATGGAACTTTCGTTTTATAAATGGCAGGTTAGATAGAAGTGACTTTAGATGGAGGGTTTTAGATTGGTTAATGAAAAATTTCTGTGTCAGAAAGTCTCTGAAAATAGGATAAACCCTCTACTGTCTCTGATGGTTAAAAACCCTTGCTATTGGGAGTCTAGGACAACATAGAGTCACGATGAACTGGGGTTCTGCCCCTTGCTAGTGGAGTGATTGTATGCAGATTGCTTCCTCCATATGGGGCACAGTTTCCTCATCTGTTAAATGGTGGCAATAGTTCTCAGTTCATGGGGTTAGGGTGAAGATTAAACAAGGAAATATGCAATGCGTTTGGTACACTGTCAGGCAACAGGAAGTTCTCAGTTGATGATAATGAACTTGAATATCAAGAGGGATATTTTATTAAGGATCTTTTATCATCAGATGATCCTGTGACTAAAAGCAGAGTGAAAATGCTGCCAGAGGGTAATTCTTGTTCACTTACCCAATTCTTTCAGCCCTTATTTTCCACAGTGAGGTCTATTTTTGTGCTACTCAGAGAAACAGACCAGTGAGCTATTTGCTAGTGGTCCATGACAAGATAAAGGAGCTCAAACCAGAATTAGTGCATAGCTTCCTCAACTGAGGAAAGTCTTGCTATGAAAATAGAAGTGTCAGCTGAACCATACAGTTGCTTAGTGACATAGGTAATTCACATTCTGGTACCAGCATGGGCCAAAGACCACTTTTTGAATAGAATGTTATAAACATAAATTGAAAAAAATTCTTCATAATCACATATGTTTGGTAGAAAACACTGTACTGTTTGTCAAATACTTTTCTTGGAAAGTGCATATTTGGGCTGGGGATCTAGCTCAGTGGTTTCGCTGCCTGCCTCGCAAGAGGAAGGACCTGAGTTCGATCCCCGGTACCAAAAAAAAAAAAAAAAAAGAAAAGAAAGTGCATATTAATGTATTAAAGGGTTTCCCAGAAACACTGAAGTGAATAAATTTATTTAAATAGGTTAAAGTAGAGTTTCCTACATTACTTGAGGAAGAAGTCTTTGTGTGTGTGTGTGTGTGTGTGTGTGTGTGTATACCACTGCTTTTAATATTATTCTGATAAGGAAAAACAAGCCTATCTGGTCACAGGAAAACATTTATGAAAGTGTGACCCACTCCTCTCCATGCAAACAAATACAAATCTAACAGCTTTCAGGTAGACAGTTTCTTTTCTTGTGCCTCAACCATTGTAAGTTATCCAGAAAATTAAATATATTTCCTGTTGAAAAAGTCTTTCACAAAAAACTATCCTTATAAAAGTTTTTCTCTATCTCATTTCTAGTTTTTATGCTCCTAAGAAAAGAAAGTATCTTACCACCTAGGGACATATTTAAAAATCCCTTTTTCTCTGGTAAGAACTGGTATTTAAAATGCTTCCATTAATGCGTCAACTGAAGCTTGGTTTACAGCGTACTAGGATCAAAGTGATCCTGTCCTCTATTGAACTTGATCCCAAATCCATTTATGTTAATTATTTTCTAGAGAAATCTTATTATAATGAACAGAGGCCCTAAAAGTCCTCTCATGATTTCAGATTAATTGTTTGTGTAACCTGGTAGCAAAAAAGGGATATGGGTGCATACTTCTGACCTTTTGTGAAGAAAGCCAAGTTGCAAAACAAACGAAAGTCAGGTCTGGGCTTTGTTCACATGTTCAAGTTTGTTGAGCAGTGTAGGGCTCAGGCCCATATGCCACACACACCTGTGCAAGCACAAGCAAGTTTCAGGGGCTGCAAACTCACACCTCCCCCCAAGCAACAGTGGCTGGGATCTGACGTGGGGACAGTGTCTTTCCAATTATACTCTGGGTTCAGATAATTCCACCTGAATGATGCAGAAAATGGAGGTGGCCCCACCATGAATCATCCATTTATGCCAAGACTGTCTACTTCCTTCTAAAAGTATACAAAGAAGGCTTTAAATGAAAACATAGGAGAAGCACATTAATAACTTGTCTTTTGAGAAAAACTCATCTAGGTCATTATGAATTAGGGTTGAGACAGTGACAGGTGCCTTACTGATAAAGCCTGAAAGAGGCCAGGAGCCTGCCCTGTGCAGCTCAACCTTCCCATGTGCCTGGAATACAGATCACTTAGTGACCAAAGATAATAAAACTCAATGGACCATTGTCTGGAATAATGTCCATCCTCTGACTATGGAATCTCAAATAGTACCACAGGCTCTGGAAGAACACAGATTTTTTTTTTTCTTTCATCTAATGTCTTTTTCTGACACTGGTGGACATGTCAGCATCCTACTACCACTGAATGTCATTTACTAGTTCCCATCATATTTCGGAAGCCATGAACATCTTCCAAAGGGCTTGGGAGCAAGAGACAAAGAGAACTTGATCATAAACCAAGTATAAGATTTGCTTATATTTGCATTCATGTTAGATCAAATTACTACATGGTTAAGTAAATGCAGTATAACAAAGGCACCTCTGAGATGAAAAAAATATTTTCCTGTCAACAGATGTGTTCTGAACCCAATACAACTTAGAAAATCCAGTACAAACACAGGGTCATAAAGCATAGTGAATCACTGGTCCTCATATGTATATAAATACTATTTTGAACTTTTTAATGTATTCATCAGGCTTTCCTGAAACTCCTGGTCTCCAGGTGAAAGTCAGCATGGTATGGAAGAAAAGAAGGGTGATAATATTTACTGAACATCTACTGATGACAAGACACTATGCTGGATACTTCAAGTTCCTTTATTTTAGCAGCCCGACTTCTGCAAGAACATAGTTATTTCCATGTTTCAGCTGATGGTTGCAATCTGGTCAAAGATCTAACCTTTGTCTGGAGACTCAGAGCACAGTGTTAAGAGTGCAGACTTCAGAGTCAGGCTAAGGCTGATTAAAAAATATGACTCCAGGGCCAGGGATTTAGTTCAGTGGCAAGTGCAAGGTCCTGAGTTTGATTCCTGGTACCAAAAAAAAAAAATAATTCCTCCACTTAGTAGCTGTAGACTGGGGCAAGTTGTTTCAGGTCTTGGAATCAAATGTAAAATGGAGAAAATAACACTATCTACCATGTGGGGCTGCTGTCAAGGTACAATGAGATGTGCTTGCAACTTGCCTACCAGAAGGTCTGGTACATAGTATGTATTTAATAAATGTCTGCAGTATCATTACTGTTATAATATAGCACCCTGGACATGAGGTGGGCTATCTCCAGAGTGTACTGGGAGTGAGAGAGGGAAACAGTTTGAGTTATAGAAGACATTAACAGCTCACAATCAATCACAGCCGGGTCACCACAGGAGATCAATCTAAATCAGGTCATTTACTTAGTGCAAAGGCAATCGGGTTTTGATAATAATGTTGCCCTCAGACTGATCTATAAAGAAACTTGAGGTAGAGAGAAGGGAAGAGAAAAAAGGAATGGCTTAAGAAAATCAGATCAGAACTGCATGGGATACAGTGGAGAAATATGGGCAGATGCCTTGGCCCTCATGCATCAGATGACTTAAGTGTTCCAAGTCTGATGAACATTCAGGTTTGGAAGTCGTGACCTGGTTCCATGTACTCTTCTGGTCTGCTTTATTCCAAGCAAAACAGAAACCCATCTGTGCCCAAGGTGCCAGCAGCTTCTACGGTCTGCTTGGCAAGTTTTTCTCTGGCCTCTGCTTGCTTGTATGCAGTTTAGCTTACACTGAATTTTTCAGATGCACATGTACCAGGCACTCTATCTTAATTCCAGAGGTAGAGTAGCAGCATGGATTGTGAAATTATAACTCAACATGAATAACTCAAGCCCAATAACCACTACTTATTATCCTTGACCTTAGGCAAATTCCTTAACCTCTCTGGCTTCAGGTACCACAGCCCTAAAATGAAGAGCACAGCAATGCCTACACTATAAGTTTATCCTAAAGATTGAATTAGCCAGCCTATGCAGGGTGCTCTTGTAACACAGCAAATCCTTGATAAACGTTAGCTGCTCTTATAGTTTCAACTGAATTAGCTCCTTTGGCTAACGTTGAACACAACTAACACTGTCTCCCCAAACATCAGCCACAAAAATTGGCCAAGAAGCAGAATACAAACATCCACAACCCTCATCCAAAAACACAAAATGTGTCCAAATGCAGAGGCCTGTCTGCAGGCTGGTGCCTGAGGTTCCCATGGAATGTTTTCTGATTCCGTAAGGGAAACCCTATGACACAGACAGATACAATCAGATAATGATGGCAATCAATAATGATAACAGAAATTATTATTTGTTTTCATAAACACAGAGTATGTGCGTCCTACTGAGTTACACACATCACATGCCAGTATTCACTTTCGGGGCAGTCAATCAATGAAAGATCTCAATATCTACCCGCCGAGCCAGGAGGGAAAAAAGGGAGAGGAGGTTGAGAAATTACCCACACCAGAGTGACACATTCACAAAGTTAATCTAATCCAGGGGAGCCATCCGGGTGCCATTGCAAGCCCGTGAATATGGAACAGGCTTGATTGATTTTTCACCGTGGTAGCTAAACATTCCATTGTTATTTGCAACAAATATCAGGAAAGGAAAGATGAAACCATGAAAGCATTGTATTAAGCCCCCAGAGCAGCTATAAATCAAGAGAATGAAGTCTAAAAAAATTAAAACTGGTTAGAGAAAGGCTGTATCTCTGTCCTAAGAGGCTTTGGTTATCAAAGAATAAACCCAAAATTAAAACCTGGGGCAGTGAAAGCTGATTCTGACTCCACCAGTAATTTGCTCGGAAACTGGCCTGGGGTTACCCATCCTCCTGGAGTGAGTGTCACCACGTGGTCACTACAGAGGCAGCAAGGAAACCTAAAGGCTGTGGGCAGAGTGCTTGATTCCTAGTTGTGCCTTTCTGGCAATGTGACCTGGCCCTGGATGAGACCCCTGACTCTCAGAACTCTGTGGTCCCTCTTATAAGCAGGACCACAGCATTAGGGAGGAACACCCCAGCCTGTATGTCCTGCTAGCCTGCAAGTCTCCTCCAGAGCACCCAGTGAGCCCTCAGCATGAAAGCCCCTCTACGCCTCAAGATGCCCCTTGACACCTGTTCCCTGACACCACCCCTCCCTCTCCGTGGTGCCTCTGAACTGCCATGGAAACCTTCTGTGCTGTTTTCAGGACGCATACCCTCATCCAGTGTTTCTCAAAGTATGGTCCAGGCACCACCTGCAGAGTAACCTGTGCGTTTCCTTGTCACAGCTGCCCTTTTATAGATTCCACTCAGATCTTCTAAACCAGAATCCCTAGTGATGAGGCCAGAGAATGCGTTCTGGGAAGCACACTGGGTGGCCATGGGGCACGCTGCAGATTGACAGTCACTGCTTAAATGAATTTCACATGACATCCATGCACAACTCATCTTCTTCTTGCCCCTCTAGGACAGTGTTTCATTAATCTTTGAAAGAGCAACTTTGTAGTACATGGTCAGTCCAGTATCTGTTACACACCAGACACTGAATAGATGGTATTAAAACAGAGTTCTACTACCGTGAGTCGTGCTATCAGCCTCACCATTGTCTAAATTGGGGTCATGCCACAAACAGTCCCTCATAATGTAAAGGATAGGAACTCAAGGGTCAGACAGATCTGTGCTTCATTTACAGATTTACTGCTTACCATCTTCAAGGTCTGAAGTCAGTATTCATTTCTCTGCACCTCTATTTATACATCTCTAAAATGGGCACGATGCCTTAAACCACAGGATTGTGATAAATAAAGGGTTGTAAAATATATATAAAACTGCTCAGCTCCAAGCCTGTTACTGAGAAGGGCTGAATAAATGAAGTTAGCGTCAGCCAGTAATCTGATTAAACATCTGTCTGCAAACAGATCAGGTAGGTAAAGTGGTTCTTTCACTGAATAGATTGCTCTTTGGGGGAAAAAAACTAATGATTTTTAGTCAGCATGCCCAATCTCATGATCTGTTAGCAATAATCTTCAGAAGTGTTCCTTCAGGAGTCATGGCTGGTAAATGCTCATGTCTGTTTGCCATGGTGTCCTAGGCTGGCTAAGGGGTGTTCACATTGCCACCAATAGGATTTGCAAACATCAGGGTTGTTTTAAGAGGAAGAGGTAGTTCTCTAGACTCCAAAGACTGTGTGTCCTGAGGTCAGAGGAGGACAGAGGCAGGAGGCTCTTGTTTGGAAACGATGTCATTTAACTAGTCCTCTAAGAAACATTGTTGCATACCTACCCCATGGCACAAAAGCCTTTGCAGCTTTAACTCCTCACACTCTACTCCTCAAAAATCAAGCTCGTATGTTAAGAAAGCTTTGATAACAAGTTCTGAGAGATACAAATCAATAATGTAATTCATTTGCTCTATGATCATGAATTAACCTTTACCCAGAAAGCAAAAGCTATAGAAAATAAGATTTGGGATCAAATGGACCAGGTTTAAATCCCAGCTCTGCCATTTTGTAGCCATGAGATTTTGGGTAAGCCTCCAGTTCACTCTAAAATTCAGCTTCTGCTTCTGTGTAATACATTCATCTGACAAATAGTTACTGAATGCTCACCATATGCTAGGCACTGTCTAGGTGCTGGCGCTACATTGTCCCTGCTTTCATGGAGCTTCTATTTTGCTGGGGGAGGAGGAGAGGCTGTCAATGAACAAATGGTGTATTAGGCCATAAGAGCTAAGAAAAAAGGCAGGGTTTCGACACAGTGAATGGGAGAGACGTGCCGTTTTCTACCAGGTGCACCAGGCAGGCCTCTCTGATAAGGTGGCAGGTGCCCAAGGACTGACATGAAGAGAGGACAATGGCTTAAGACAACTCCGAGGGAACAGCAGAAGTTATGTGAGAAGGACAATGAGGATGCAATGATATAAAGCAATGAAATCCAGCACCTTGCACACAGTAAACAATCAATAAACAGTGGGTGCTATGGTAATTATTGCAATCATTATTTGTTAGCTGGAAGGGGTATTTATTTGGATAAAATCCATTAGAAAAACTGAACACATTAGATCTTCATTTTTTGGGAAACAGGTTATAACGCATCACAGTTCGGGCACTCACATCTTCAAGACTATATTTATAATAGGTTAAAAATCAAAGTTCATCCTAGTTTATGTTCCAAGGGCACCAGGAGCCAATCAGAGTGAGGAAAATAATGCCTCTAGGTTCATGCCTCAGGGAGTAGGCTAAGTGTGATTTCTCACCACCAGGCTCCCCACTCAGGCTGATGATGTCACTTGAATTCTGGTCCTGTTGCCTAGAAAGGGCTCTGAGGGCCTGTTTCTCTTGGGCATTGGGAGGCTGGGAAAGGAGGGGATGGAGCATCTTGCTGTGTGGAGCTGCAAATGACATCAAGATCTTTGTTCTTCCATGCTGGGGTCAGGGCCTGCAAAGTCAGAGTTTATGAAAGTGTGTGTGTGTTTTGGGGTAGGTGGGGGAGAAGAGAGGGAGAGAGGATCTCCTCTCACCTAGAATAATAATGTCACTAATTACTAAGAAAACCATTTAAGGGCTGGGGATTTAGCTCAGTGGTTTCGCCGCCTGCTGCGCAAGGGCAAGGACCCGAGTTCGATCCCCAGTACCAAAAAAAAAAAAAAAAAAAAAAGAAAACCATTTAAGACAGCCTTAGTTCTTATTTCTTAGTCCTAGTCCCGGAATAATCAATTGAAAGGTACCAGGCAAGTCACTTTCCTTCTCTGAGCTGCTTTGAATCTAAGGGTCCAGGTACCAGCTTCATGTTGTCAAGCTCAGCCCTGCACAATCTTGGGTACTTGACTAATCTCTTGGAGTCTCATCTGCTAAGTGGGTGGCTCAGCAGTGGACTTCAGCCCCTGGGGTGAACAGGGTAGCACATGGCTCATAAATACTAGCACGTGTATTCTCACCTGCCAAATACCTGTGCTGCCCTCCTCATTGTCTGTTTGAAGATGAATTAAGGTAAGAAAACATTTTGTGATGTCAAGGGTGTTTTACAACCAGGAGGCATTATTAAATTATCATGATTATTACTTTGAATGTTACAATAATGAGCCGTGGGTGCAGTTTTCATAAATGCTTCTCACAGGCTCTTTGGGTAACAAGTGATTGGATGAGAAAGGTTATCTTCCACAAAATAAAAATAGCCACGTTCTTGCTTTGAAAAGCTGAACCTCTCATAGCTGAAAGAGGACAGGTTCATTACACTGTGTGGATTAATTAGCTGTCAGGTATTATTAAACGCTCTCACTCTCAAGACCAGCATAGACCTGGATGCCGTGAAAGTGAGGGAGTGGTAAGCCTACTATAGAGAGGGAAAAAGAAAAAAAAAAAAGGACACAATTGCTGGCAATGCAAATTTCAAGAGCAGAGCATGTTAGTAAATTATAGTCTGATTAATATCACATCAACTCATTCTCTGTTTGGAGTCATTGTTCTGAATCTATAGTTTTCGGGGTTGCCTGTTTTTTTTTTTTCTTCTACCACTGCAATCAAAGAGAAAGGAAGGCCGGCCTTTTCACAGTTTGCACAGAAAGAAAGAATGCTGGGGTGTGGATGTTTACATTGAAATACAGGATATTTGAAAGCCCAAGGGAGAGGAGGCAAAATCAGATATGGGTAAAATAATTTTAAGGGAACTACATTACCCAAATTGATACAATACCTGTCACATGGCTGAAAAACAACAGAGAGTCATAAAAGTGTCAATTCCAAGGGGCATTAGGGATGGTAGCGTCCAGTGACCACAGACTCTCTTGCCTCAACCACACAGTCAAGTGTTGAAAATGCAGATTGCTTTAGACCACCCCAGTGGTGTTGAGCTTCAAAAATAGGCATTTTCCAGTCCTCTGTTTGGCAGCTTACAAACAAAGTTTGGAGAGAAGAAATGTGACTCACTGGCTAGGGTCACACAGCTGGTTAATAAAAAAATGCAAGAATGAGAACTGCGATTTTCTATCTCCCAATACCTCAGGGCCTCCTTCAACATTTGTTATGAAGTCCACTTCATTAGCATCACTGTCTTGCCATAGGGAAGATCTCTGCTCTGCTGGGAACTTAAATAGGCTTTCTCTCCTCTTCATCACAGGCATGAACTCCTTAAGGGGTTATGCATCAATATAGGGAGTCCCATAGGAGGTCATGGACAGTGGGGATCCATAACACCTGTGAAATTCCATCCACATAGCAAACAAGGACAAGATGAAATCTGGGCAGCGGTTCTTGGCATAAACTCCTCCTAATCCACTGGTTTTCCCCCATGATATTGCCCTTGAGGGGCAAAAGATGGTCTTAATTATCTGCTGTATCACCAAAACACTGTTCACTGCTTATATGATATCCACGAGTAGGTTGTAGATTGAACACAACAGTGTAATGAATGTATGGATATAAATGATCAGCAGAGGGTAAGAACAGCCATGATGGTGATGGTGGCAGTAGTGGTGGTGGTAATACTTTAACCACATCAGGGAACTAACATTGAGCACTTTCTGTGAGCCAGACATTACACAGGCTAAGTTCAGGTAAGACACTGGAGGCACAAGGGTTCAAGCGAAGAGCCCACAGTGACCAGCTGGAGAGTAATGGAGCCAAAATTCTAAGCCAGCCCAGATCAACTGGATGTGCTTATCCTTCACTGCTCTGCTCTCAGTCTCCAAAATCTTTGCACACTTAGACTATCAGGGTGGGTGTGTGCCTCTTGTACCCAGTCTAATAGGTATCATCTGTATGGAAGTTAGCTAGGACGGAAAGTGCAGGCTGACTAGAGGAAACAGAGTAGCCAGTGGGGTGTTGGCTCAGAGGGAGTACAATTGAAGAAAAGACTCAGCTCTTTTCAGTACTGGATAAATCCCCAAGCACCAGAGCAGCCAGGCAAGAGTCTGTGTTCAAAAGCATTTGATGAATGAATGAATGAACAAGTGAGCTAATCAGCCATAGAATGAAGATCTAATTCCCATTTACGCTTTTAAACCCAGAGTAAGAGCCGCTTTTCCCCACATATACTTCACTATCTCCCTTTCTCAGTGTTTGGTCTTCAGGAGAGCAGCTGGTGTCTGTAAGCACATGTTTTACACAGTTTTAAAGTCCCTTGGGGCTAGGGCTGGTTCCAGCATGTGTCTATTTTACTGTTCGCAGTGAACACATGTAAAGCTAAATTCATTATCAAGTCTTAAACCACTTTAACCTACATCTAGGGAGGCTTCCCTCAAAAGTTCACTTTTAGAAATCTATTTTCACTACCACTTTCCTGAGGCCTTTCCTGGCCTCCCAGAACCAAATGGAATTTCTTCCTCCTTTTGTGAAACTGCAACTCCCTGACAATCTCTTTACATGCATGCATCTTACTCTGTTTAGGGTTATAATCATCTGAATATTAAGTTAAACAAATCCTCCCTCCTTACCAGGATATGCATTTCTGGAAGGCAGGAAGGACCCACTCAGACTGAGAGCAGAGATCATGTGTTGAGTGTGAGGGCCACTGAGGAAGGGTTTTCCATCCTCCTTGCACTTTAATGGCAGAAGTCCTCGGGCAGGAGGGATTAAGGTCACCATTTGCAGATGGAGGAAATAAAAATAACTTGCATGACTAAAGCTCAACAAGGTTAAGTGACTGTGAGATTCTGCTACGTGGCAGAGTTCAAACCTATGCCCTTGAGATTCTGAAGTTTGTGTTCTGAATCACAAGATCACAATGAAATTTTCCAGGCAGGTAGTCGCCTCCCTGTGCTCTGAGTACAGAAGGTGCTCAAGATGTTTTAGATAATGTGAACCAACAGAGGCTAAGAATATTGTAACGTATGGCAGCGGCCATGTGGCAGGTCTTCGGGGACAAAAGGAAAAGCGTAGATTTGTAGTCATTAGGGCTTGGCATCTTTCCGACTCCTCCATCTGCCACCAGAGACTGGGTTGGGCTGAGTCTCTGCCCAAGTGCCCTCACATGCACGTTATTCTTGTAATCTGCAGCAGCAGCTCGCACACGGCCAGCCTGACCCTGGAGGCCAAGGTCACCCGAAGACTCAGCTCTGCACTTACCCGCAGGGTGGTGATGGTGGCAGGATCCCGGAGCCGGCCCTCCTCATCTTTTAGATTGTAGCCCTCTGGCCTCTTATCACGCTCACTGACTTTCCATAGCTTCACAGTTTTATCTGTGGGGACAAGCAGAGGGAGTCAGAGCTAGAGGGAAATGTGAGAAGGCTCCCGGGGGAAGAGGTTGAGGGAACAGTGGGAAGAACGGCTATAGAAGCTGGCTCGTGGAAAGGGCTACAATGCATAAATCTCGTGTCTTTTGAAGCAGAGCTCAGAGCTCAGAACAAAAGCATCAATGGTGCTAGGACACATAGTTTTTTCCTGACAATGTGCTGTCAACCCTATAGCTTCTACACTAATCTGGGTTATTCAATAAAATATTCAAAAATGGATTGAACATTGAATAATAAGAGTAGCCACAAACACAGAGTTTACTATATGTTAGGACTTCAGAGGAAAAGCTGATTTAATAGTCATAACTCTGGGAAGTAGGTACTATTATTATCTCCATTTTAACATTCTACCTCACTTAAACATGGTCCTTACCATGTCCTGAATGGCCCTTCATAACTTGTTCTCTCCACTCCTTGAGCTTTCTGGTTTCACTGTCCACCTTTCTCCTCCTCACTCACTGTGCTCCTGCCACATGGCTTCCCTACTGCTTCTACCAAGCTCATTCCTGTCCTCAGGGCCTTTGCATCTGTTGTGCCTTCTGCCAGGAAAGCCTCTTATCTTCCGTTTCATATAACTTCCTCCTTTACAAGGGGTGATCAACATGTACAAAATGTGCAATGAATGTTTAAATTTAAAAAAAACTATTATGGTAAGAGACACATTGTCATTAATCCCCCTCAAATTACTCCCGCTCACTTCAAATACACTTATCCCATTGTTCTTGCAACTTTCTGAAGCACTTCTGGAAGTCCTTTTCTGTGTGTTTTTAAAAGGTGTGATCAAAAACACAGTGAATGGTGCTTCCAAGTACCCTACAATGGAAAGGCAGGCTTGTTAAAACATTAAGATGAGTCTCCATCCACCTTATTCGCTGGATCTGTATTAGCCAACTGCAAGCTCTTCCCAAAGTCAAAATGACCATGAAAGATAAACATTTTGAATCGATTAAGCACCTTGAGGCAGACACGACAGTGCACCTAAAGACAGTTATAAAAGAGGACTTCCAGAACTGCTTCCAAAAGTGGCAAGAAGAAATGGATTCAGAAAGCAGGGTAGTATTTGGGGAGGGGGGGGGGCTTAATGGTAATGTGTCTTTTATGATAATGAATTTTACAAAGTTAAACATTAACTGTATTTTGGTCACACTCAGACTTTGCTTTTTGTACATGTCTCAACCTCACATAAAATCCTCACAAAAATGCTGTCCTCACCACCTTTCTATAATGCTTCATTCTCCTTCTTTGGCATAGTATTTTGTACTAGCTGATAATTGGTTGGTTACTTATTGTCTGTCTTTCACTAGATTATAAATGAATACATATCACTTTCATAAAAAGAAAAATTCAGTGTGTCTCCTCTTTTTATCATAGGTTTAAAGGCAGAACTGAGAGGCTAGGTAAAGCAATGTATTTTACACGACAAATAATTTCAAGGTCTAGATTCACAATTGAATGTTAGTGATATTGTTCATTAAAAATCATTAAGTTGAAAACATTCTAAGCAGAAGGTAAAAACTACACTCAACTATCATGAGACAAGTGCGATTTTTTAAAAAAGATAATTGATGGAGAATTCAATCCAATTCCCCAAGGGTGTGTTGCTTGGAGTCATTCTTGACTTTATTAGCACACCATCTTTTTGGACTCAGTGTCTTGAAGCTTTGTGGATAAAAAAGACTAAGGAGCATGTAGCTGTTACTAAGAGGTATGGATTTTTCTTTCTTCTGGCTGATTCTCTGAGTAGTTTATCATCACTTGTGGTAGCATTAAATAGAATCTTATCATTTATCTTCATTTTCTCTTTTATACAGTAATTCCAATTTTCCCCCATTAATTTTTGCATGTTAACCTATTTGGCTTAGGGGAGATCTTCAACCTCAATGTTAGTATAAAAAAGAAAATCACATAAGATCATGAGAATTTTTCTTATAAAAATCATTTTGAGATACTGTTGGCATATGAAATAGCATCCCAAATGGGAAGATAATATCTTTGTTAATCAAAAAACTATTTAAAAACTCAATTAACAAAACATTATGCTATATAATTAATCTTCATTGCATTTCATTTTCCTTCCCATCCCCCCTCCAAAGTAGTTAATAAGTCTGAATTTTATTGAAATAATCAATAGGCTACATTTCATAAAATAATATAATCTAGCTATAGAAGGTAATCAGACACTTTTCTCTGCCAGAAGTAATTAAGTCAAAACCAGCAGAAATCTCTTTTATTCCAAGTAGTATTGAAACTACAGAGCCCTTGAATGAAACCTGAACAGCAAAATTACAAGAGCAGAAATCGCAACAAAACCATGTGGCTTGGTTCCCAAGAAACTAGGGCTTCAAAAATTAAACAGAACAATAAATAGAGTTATGAGAAAATTAAATTGCTAGGAATCTGGAAAAACAGACAAGTAGAGACCTGATCACATTGAGATGAGATATGCTTAGATAACCATAAGCTTTGGAGTCATCATGTTTTACATTTGTACATTGGGTTTGTATTTGAGGGATTTGGGGTTCATATGCTTTAAAAGTTTCCCCAATTTTTCATAAGATTAACACATGACTCATTGTAAAAACTTGGAAAATGAAGATAAGAGGATCAAATATGTAAGCCATCTATAGTGCATAATCAAAAATTAATCATGGTGAACTTTTTGGTGTGTTTCCTTCTATTCTTTAAAAACAACATGCTTGAGGGGCTAGGGATTTAGCTCAGTGGTTCTGCTGCCTGCCTTGCAAGTGCAAGGTCCTGAGTTCAATCCCTGGTACCAAAAAACAAAACAACAAAAAAAGTGCTTGATCATATTATAGCTATATCTGCAATTTTTAACTTGACCTATGAGCATTTTCCACTCTTAAATACTGGGTATAGGTCAAAAGCAAATCCTTTGCTTCTTGATTCATATTAAAGTGTGTACTCCTCATAGACTCACACATAAGAAGAAATGAATCCACTTCCTCAGTTATTTGCTTGGGAAACGGTGTTTAATTTCTACATAGTAATCGTCTTGTTACGGTAGTCAATTAGCAGCCTTTAATACATGACTGTACTTCAAATTGTTCTCAGCATAGATGACTTTTTTTTGTAGCAAGGGTTTAACAACCCAGAGGATAGATAATTCCGCATATTGAGGGAATGTGGCATGTGGCATGTGGCCTTCCACTCAACCTCCAACATCCTCTCTCAGGACCTATTTCTATCAATTTTTCCCTAAATCAACAAATGGTGTAAGAAGAGTTTGGAGGTAGACAGAGCAGGACCCCCTTTCTTGATCAGTTTTTTAGCAGTGTCCCGATCTCTTGTGTTCCCAGATTAGGCTTTGATTTCGTCAGATGACACACAGCCATCTGCTTTTCAGACCCTAAAATATATGCAGGGATTAATAACCTCTATTCAGTATGCCAAACTCACAGAGAGAGCATGTCGAGTTTCCTGAAATGTATTCCCAGAATAACATCCAATGAATCTTAAGACAGGAAGTCATATTCGAAAAAACACCTGTGAATAATCTACATTAATTGAAGACTATAGATAACGGGTTTCCTATAATTTGGTCATAAAGTTGGTATTTATGAGAATAGCTATTATTTACTGAAGACCTACTCTGTGTGTGCCAGGGACTGCTAAGCATTTAGCAATTGTGGTTTCTAAGTTCTTCAAGACCCTGAAAGGTACAGAAGAAAATTGGGTCTGAGAGAGACTGACATACATGGTTGGCCAACTGTATCTCTGAAAATGTCAAATAGGAAAAATCACCCCCACATACCATTAGTAGACAGAAGAAAGTAAGCTGCATTCTGCTGAGGGAGCCATCTGATTTTATTGATTTTTTCTTCTATTTCTAAACTCTTCAGGTAATCGAATTCAGGTTCATGGCTCTGGAATGTGCTGTAAACATTGTATTCACCCCTACGATGAACTTGATTTTTACTCTGTAGGAAGGGAAAAATTACACAAAAGATTAAGTCATAGAAGCCAATTTCAAACTCACCAATTCATCTTTTTCTCTGAACAGAGTCATTCGGGGTGGGCAAGGGAGGCTGTGTCACAGTGGGATGAGGCCAAAACCAGGATGATCACATGTGCCACCTTAGCTCAGGGGCCTCCAAAGCTTTAGATCGATCGTTCATCTTGTAGGTAAATATTGGTATCTCCAACACACATATGCTTACTTATAAATTAAAACATGGACTTCTGCACTGATAACAAACATCATAACATATGTATAGAAATAGAAGTTAGAATGGGACAAGACTTTAAAATTGATAGAAATAGAAGTTTTAATATTTTCTTTTTGTACCCCAATAAATGCCTCACACAACTTCTGGAGTGAGATAGCCTATGCTGGTGGCCACAGATGCTTATAATCAATCCCTTTCAAAAAGCACAAAGTTGTAGCAATTGCAACTTTTACTTTTACTTTATGGTCATTGGGCTTTAATAACTCACCTGATCCTCACACAAAATTTCTGAGAGGTGGGAGGCAGGACGGGCAAATAGATAAATGAGGATAAAAGATATTGGATGACTTTCCCAAGGTGACACAGTTCATAAAGAACAGATTTGAGCATTGCACCTTCCTTTTTCCCAAGGAGTCTCTCGAAGCAGACAGGAGCACAGAGGTGCCAGCTGCATCTTTAAGAGGAAGAGGAGACTTAACCTCTGGTTTTCCTCTAGCACTGATTATGCAAAGTGCAAACAGCAGGAATTAAATAAATGACGAGAGAATGAAACATAAGGCCAAGGGCCTGCAGAAAGGGTGAAGAGAAAGGAAAATAAAGAGGAAGAGGAGGAAAAAGGAGGTGCTAAAGTGAGAAAAAGAAGGGGGAAAAGGCAGCAAGGATTTATTTACGGTGTGGTGGATCATTCAAAGAACTTTGAGATTTAGACTTTGGAAAGCTGTTTACAAATTCAGATCTGGGTCTTATTAAAGGTTTGTTATAAAAGCTTGATTTTTAATAAAGGGTTTAAGGAAGGTTCCTGCATGAAACAGAACATCCAAAGCCATATCTCAACTTAGCAGTGGGTAGTGACACTGGACCCAGGTGTGAAGAGCTATTAGATCTAAAGCTTTGGTCCCAGCATGGAGGGGTCCACAAGCAGCCTCTTTGGGACTTGCAGAGTTCACCCACAAAAGTTAAAAGCAGGCCTGCTCCAAAATGATGTCATATGGCTTTGCTGGTGAGGTTCAGCTTGTATTTTAATCCCTAAACGTCTCACCAAGCCAAACACTTAACTGCAAGTTCTTTATCTTCATTCACATTTATCTTCCAGTGGACACCACCACCTTACTTTGGAAAATGTATCCCCCATCATTCTACTAACGAGTCGTATTTCTCAAATATTTCTGTAAATTAAAATGGGTGAAACCTATAAATAGCTAACAGAAAATGTGGGGTGGAATATTACTGGCGACATGCTGCCTTGGGTAATTTATGCTAAATAGCTCCTCTGGTTCCTCTTTATCATCACTGTGAACCTAATTGGATTTTTTTTTTTTAAATCAGAGAAGGTTTGAAAATCAGTTTTCAAAGGACTTTAAATGCTGACATACTCGCTACTACTACCCTGTTTACTTGCACCGAGCACCAGTCCACCTTAACAATAAATTTATGAGTGTTGATTTGCTACCATCCAAATCAGACTGTCAAGTGTGTGTAGTATGTGCCAGACCAATTAGCACCAGGCAGCTCCGGAAAAGCAGGAAAAATTCCAGGTCACGAAGAGCTATTAGTTCCTACTTGCCAACCACATTTTCACGTTTCCAGGGCCAATGCAATAGGCTGGGTGCCTGATTTAATGTTGAGCACTTGAATTTATACAGAACCCCGAGGGATTAGGATGCCCTTATAGAAATTAATTGCAAATAATGTGCAATTACCAAATATATCACCTCTAAATGAGGCTTTCCTTTTTTGAGGGGAGGTGTAATGCAAATGGCTTTGAGGCACAAAGCAAGCATCAAATTGCTAGGGAAGTCTCTTGTGAAGCCTTCCTCTTCCACTGGGCCTCCCTCTAGCTTCCCAAGTGCCCAGTGAATCTCAGAGGCAGGCAGTGGCAGATGGGAGAGTTACTAGAACACAGACTAGCCTGCTGGAAGCTCCAAGACCATGCCAGGGGAGGACAAGTAAATCAAACTGGGCCATAATTTCATTCTGACAAAACAGAAGCAGACACCAAAAAACTCAATTTATATGAAAAAGAGAAACAATTCCTAGTGGAACCCAAGTCTCAGGAAGAAATGGGCTTTTTGAGATGCACTAGAAGTTCAATCTCATGCTCAGAAATCATGCTGCATATAGCACTCAGCACCAGGGACATTCTTGTCTCCTATGCTAACGTGTCTGCCGTGTGCTTCCGCCGAGATGTCACTTTGTAGGACACCACTCCTGTTGGAAGGATGAGCTATCATTTTCTTCTCTTCTGACTCAAGTTGTCCTCTTCACATCTGTTGGCAAATAAATCTATTTTTTCCCCTCCTCCATATTCTGGCAGTACCTGACATTGAGGGAGATTGGATTTCAATAGACTGAGGACAAATCGCAGGTCAAAAGGAAGAGTTATGCTCAATAAGCACCCATGGAATTTTGCAGGTCAGATAAGAAGTAAAATTCTTTTGCATGTGTACTATCCAGGCATGGAAAGATAAGGCCACGTGTAGGAAAAGCCCTTTTTTAGGGTGTTTTTGCAAATCTGAGTGTGGAGCTGGTGATGCTAATGACTTTTTGGCAGTTTTCAGTTTTCGAACAAAGAAGGAAGGTCAAGGGTGACACATGAGGATTAAGGAACAGTAGGAGGCCTCCTTTAAAAAGAGAAGAAAATGGGCATTTTGCATTCACTGCCACTTACCTCCTGCTCTCGTTGAAATATTACAACCCGACCCCCCTTGTCCCCTGTCGCTAGTAATTCTCCCGTGTGGTTGAATTCTACCGTAGAGATAATGTCAGCTGAAACGAAGAAGACAAAGGCAATTTAAGTAACTGCACACTTACTTTGAAAGGGGAGATAATAGGCATACTTTTCTATGCATTTAAGGGCTTAGAGCTTTGTCTCTGCAGTGGAATTTACAAGGGTTTTATGTTCCGTATTTTAAATGCCACAAGGAGTGGCACTTGGGAAAGTAAATTTCCTAGATGCCCACACTGCACGGTGGTCTCTTGGAACATCTGGAGATAACAAAAAAGGACCCTTTTGTTTGGGAAAATGAATTTCTTTATGGCTCAGGGAAATGGCAGTTTTCTCAGGTGATGTCTGCCAACCACAGCCCCTTCACCCGCTCGTGGCCTTTTGCCTTTCCGAGTGCATATTCAACACGGGGAGACGTCCCCAAATTTGGTATGATTGTGGCAATTCAAATTAGGGCTGACAATTGAAATGAAGCAGGGGTAGGACGCTTGGAACTCTGATGCCAAAACTGGAGGAAGAGAGCAGAAAGAGACCCTTGGAAATTCGAGGAGGATGCCGTAAAGCTTGACCCAGGTTCCCCCTTTTTGTGTTAGCCCAACACACCCTTCTGAAAAAGCAAGGACTCAGTCCAACTCCAGGAGAAGGGTGCTGAGAAAAAAAGGTCATGGGGTCAGAGGAGAAAGGGCAATCTGTACTCTCTATTTCTAAAAGGAGAAAAGGCACAGGCGCCAGTGACTCAGGTCACAGATAATCGCCGAAGGAATGCCAGCCTGCCAAGTCTTTCTTCGATGCTGGTTACTTGGAGGAACACGGACAGGTAAATTACTTATGATTGGATTTATTAGGGCTATTTTTAGAGAAATGTCAGAGGTTAATTCTCCCCAATTATTCCCCCATAGGGCTCCAACAATTGCTACCAAGAGTGCAAATGAGTTTAAAAAAAAGAAAAGAAAGAAAAGAAGGAAGAAAAGAGAAATTATGACTATGGCCTTTGACTGAGGAACATTCTGAAGATTATGTCTGTCTAAGAAAAGCAATGGGGAAACAGTGAGGTGGAAAAGTAAGGCAATTACCCCTGAATAATTGAAATCTCCAATCTTACTTTTATATTATCAGTTCAGGGGTTTCCTTATATGCTTGATTTATTCAGGTAAGTAGTGTAAAATTCTTTACTTTTTATATAGTAAAGTATCTTTTTCCATATATAAAAGCCTCCTACTAGTCATCCTTTGTGCAGAAGTGAAAATAGTAAGGCATAAGCCTTAGTCACTTGCAACTTAGGCACATTTAAAGATAAATTCACAGTTTCTTATTTTGACCTCTTAGATGATTCACCCCAAAGGTAACAAACCCAAATCCTACACAAGCATGCAATAACATGGATGAAGTAATCGAGGTATACTAAAAAGGCTGTGTGGCTCTTTTTAAGGGACAAGTAACTACTCAGCTTAAGGCAACTGGAGCTACAAAATATTTCATTGTCTGATGTTCTTATTTTTTTTGAAGCAGCAGCTAGGTATCCAGGTTTTATGTAAAAATCTCTTACATTTTATATTCTGGTGACTAATTTTTTCAACATCATGACAATAAGAACTATCTTGTTTCTGGGTTGAATATGGTCTATGAGTTATGACTTCTGGCCTATAGAGGCTTCATCTGGAAAAGCCCATCCCATTCCTTATTTATTAATGGTCTAAACTGGAGATCGAGTCCATTTTCTTAGGAAGATGCCTCCAATGAATAAAGCTAAAGGAAACTATGCTGAGCTCTTAATATAACTTCAGCAGGCCTATTTATATATCCAGTGCCTGGGAGTTGAAGAGTAACAAAGTCCCGCATTGCTGGGAAAGCAATCACTTTCCTTGGTTATAGTTTGTTCATTTTAGCAAATCGTTCTCATGTATATAGGAGAGAAGGTGGCTTATAGTAGGTGCAGTTGCCCTGGGATGTCCTGACTGTAAAGCACGGAGTGCTAGGATATATTTCTCACATCACTTCTGCTTCTAGGTTTCCAGTGCGGGGTTAGCAAAGGGTTAAGCATAGAGCTTCCAGATCTGGATAGAGCCTAAGGCAGGTAGGCTGTTTCTTTTCACTTTCAGGCCCTGTCAAGTACTCCAGGATGAGTCAAGGCTCTCAAATTGCTCAAACATTAACACTTCCCAGAAAGAGAGCAGCAGGGGGCAATGGGAGGGTGATGGGAGACCACGCCTGGGTTAGCACCCAGCTCCTGCACTAGGGCTCAGTTTTAAGGTTCTGCTGGTGTGTAGTTCATGCCCTTCCACTGGGCAGCAATGTTAACATGGAGCTCTAGGGTTGTGGGCGGGCTACGGGGCTCTTAAGATTCATTTCATTCATTCTCAGAAGAAAAACCTGGGCCTTTCATTTTGGTGGAAATGGGGATCAAAAGAGAGATAAGTAGCTATTCCCAGTGTGAACCCTGGGCTCAGTTGCCAAGAAATGAAACAGAAGTTGCTTTCCTTGACATAACATATACATTGTCATTTTGCTTACACTCTGGAAATGTGTTCAATCTGCTCTTAAGATCCACTCAGGTCAAAGAAGCTGAGATTCATGCTCATGTCTAAGCGACATGATCCCAGCCAATATTATTGGAACTTTGCATTTTCGAATATTAGGCCTGGTCCAGACAATAAAGCATGTCCTATTTGCTTTCTAAAGTATTATCATTCTTCAGTGCCACATGCCTGTAATCCTAGTACTCTGGGAGGCTGAGGCAGGAGGACTTCAAGTTCAAACCCATCCTGAGGAACTTAGTGATATAGTGAGACCTTGTCTCAAAATTAAAAAGAGGATTAAGGTTGTAGCTCACTGAAAAATAAAAACAGAAAAGAAAAGAAAACCTGGCAAGAGAAAGAGTGATTGGCATGGCTGGATCCCGAAATTCCTTAGCACTCTTGCAGACTTTACCTTTCTTTTAATCCTGCTAGCCAGTTGGTCTGTGCATGAGGTTGTTTATATCCGGCTGCAGTCTACCCTCAGAGCATATGCCATTGCAGCTCAAGTTAATACCTGTTTTCAACTTTCATGTTTCCTGACTCATTTATCATTGCTAGACTGGTAGATGAAACCAGAATACCTTACTGCCTCATCCATCTCTGCATATCTGCATCTAGGGCTGCTTAATAATTGATACAACACTCATGAATCATCCCACATTCCAATTTCAGGATACTAAAACTTCTGAAACACATACTTTTGTGTTTGCAACATGCTGTTTGGGAGAGCAATTTAAATTGCAAAACATATCCAGCTTGAGACAAAAGCACTTTTGTGTGTGTACAAGAGGAAGTGGCTTTAGCAAAGTTAGAGTAACCATTTCAAATTGTGATCAACAGGAATTGGTCCTTCAAGTTCAACACGGCTTTCACCCTTGAATTGCATGTTTATAGGACAACTCAATATTTCATTAAGTGCCCAGCCTAATCACACTATTGAGCAAGAAACTATAAGCTTGGGCATTCTTTTCCTCTGTTCTACATGAATGTGAATAAAGCACACACAGACTGAAAAAAACAACAGAAGCCAAAAACCATGATGGGATTCAAATGTAGTTAAAATATTTTTTAAAGGAAATCCAGGGTGATATGACGTTTCCCTGGTCCACGTCTATTTGTGCTGATTTAATTTCCACAAAATAGTGGCCTGATAACCCCATTTCTAGTTTGATTGGGACTGTTAAGACTGAGTTTTTTTCCTTTTAAAAATCAGTCTCAGCATCCTACAAAAATTCCAGACCAATAATTTCATACACAAAGTCCTCATTTACCTGAATAATAGATACTGACTTAGCAATTGTGTTCATGTGATTGTGAGGCTGAGAAAAAAGGAGGGAATCCCTGGCTTTCACCCTCAATAGTAAAGTGCCATGTGAGGCTGGAGTCTAGGCAGTGCCAGAGGACTGGGTGGAGGCAGGTATCTGGATTGTTAGGTGACACACAGCTCATACAGCTGGGAAGCTGCTTTGTTAAGATGATGAGTTAGTTTAGACCTAGGGTCTGAACCCAAAGTCCATGGGTGGAAACAACACCTTACTGACCAGGTCACTAGCACTGCCTCTTCACATCAATCATGGGGGTGGAAATGAAAGTGTAATGCAATTTAGCCTTCAGAGCCCATTAAGTGTTTTATCTTTCATCTAAGAAACATCTGGTAGATAATAATATTAAAGCCATTTGCCCTACTTGTATCAGTGGACTAATTCTGCCACTCAATACTTGGAGATATTCTTAATGATGGAGTCAGCTTTAGGTGGTTTTCTGTGTTTCCATCTAGGACAGGGATACCAGCAAGGATGGAAAATGGGGTCAACAGTAGTAAAACAGTGGCAGTTGTCAGGAGGTTTGTGTAGAGAAGACTTTGGGAGGGGGATCACTTCTAGGCTGCAGTGCCTTGATTAATGGGCATTGTGTGCAGCAGAGGCATGTGTGTTTGTGCGTGTGTGTGTATGTGATATGTGTCCTTTGTCATTTCTACGTAGGGATTTTCAGCTAGATTGGCAATGACACTGGATCATTAAACCAACAGGGGATTCTGAGTCTTCCCAGTGGGAATTGCAATTATGTCTCCCATCTACATAAAGCTGTGGTCTCCTTCCTGGGTTTTAGTTTGCAGTCCCAAATGAGGATCTGTCTTCTCTGAGAAGTTTTGATACTTGACAGTGTATTAGAATGTTTCCCACCAAAATAGGAGGGGTGTGGTTTGGTTATGGCTAGGCAAGTTAAGAGGCAACAACACATGTGTTGCATGCTTGCTATCCCTGCCCTACTGTGTGCAATACACATTTTTTTGCCTGACACAGAGTTGATATTTCTGTTACTTGAACAGTGTCTGGCATTTGGAAATAAAATCCTTTTTCTTTCATTTGAATATAATTAATTCTGTGCACACTGGATTTAACTTTGAGTTGGTGCTGGTATTCCTTGCATATGAAAGAATGCAGGTAGAAGGATCCAACAGTTTCAATTCCTAAGATCTTATGATAGCTGCTGTTGCCATTTAACCATGGTTACAGTGCAGGAAATGGTACTGTCTCAATGTTAGTCCACCTGAGTCCCAACTCATTAATGATTAGTAATGAGTTGTGTAGACTTTTTTCCCCCTGCAATGCTAGGGATGGAACCCAGAGCCTCATACTGCTAGGCAAGAACTTTATCACTGAGCTACACCACCAGGCCTGCATAGAGGCTCTTGCTTGGCTATTCTTACCCATTGGTTTTATCCTTGCCTGCCTGCTGTGTCCCACTGTAGAAGCTGAAAAATCCAGAAACACGCTTAGCTTTCCTTGTGCCTGGGGGTGGTCAAATGACTCAGATATGACCAATAAAACATGAAGAAAGCCTATTGGGAGAGGAGTGAGAGAAAATCAGAGATTCTTGAAAAATATTTTCTTCCTTGAATAAAAGGAAGCAGGTAAGGAGAGACCTTCTGGCTGCACTGACAGCTCTTTGCTTCCTTTCTCCGTGTGGTCATGTGTGTTTATGACATGTGGAGCACTGTCAGCCATCATGTGAGCATGAAGCAAGCTAAGCACCTCAAGGCTGAGAGGATAAGTATGACAGAAGGAAAAATGGGATGTCTCTTGCCATCATTAAGCCACAAAAATCTACCTCAGGACCACTTATATCTGGACTTGTTAAAAAACAGACCCTGGTTTAAACCACTACTAGACTTTCTGTTACTTGAATCTGAACATATGCTAATAGACATGTGGTTCCATTTTTGTTTCTTCATAATACTTCATGGAGAGTCAGATTATTAATACGAATTGAATTGGAAAAACTGGTCCCTTGCCCTGCAGCCTCCCTGTACAAACTCTCACATGCACATTCTCAATTTATTCTGCCACCCAACCAATTTTCCTTCCCACCTGTTTGGTTACTACTATCAAGGTAATTTGTTTCTTCCTTTCCCTACTGTGGAGATGCTGCACTGTTTTCCAACCATTCAAATGTGAAAGCAGCTTACTGTGATAGAATGCCCACTCCAATTTACTCATATCCATTATAAAATTATGATTACAAAGGGACCTAGCCACACCCTCCTTAGAAGCCAAGCTCTGGCTACTAATATGCAGGAAGCCCACCATGCTTGCTGAGCTGTGAAAATCCAGATGGCAGGAAGCAGGTGAATAATGAATGCCATGCTGTTCCCATTAATATGCACACAGTTTCCTCAGGATGACCAATTCTCTGGCACTAACCTGGTTTTAGACAAATCAGGGATATGGGGGCTGATGGAGATTTCTTTTTATTGAAAACAAGTTCCTGCAACATAGAAGCCTGGAAGAGACAAATTTCCCACAGTTGGAACAAAACTTGCCCAAAGGGCAAAGGACTCTTAAAAATTATTAAGTCTGTAAGGACAGAAAAATCCAATGGGACATTGACTGCTGTCCAGACTTGCCTGCATGCCTGTTTTACAGTGGAATCTGCTTTCAAGGTGTTTGTCATCTGTCACCTGCTCTTTCAAAAAGCAGAAGAGTAATTAACTGCTCAGACAACACACACTCTGTCAATCATTCAGATCTATTATCTGCACAATATGGGACATTGGCAGCTGACCTCAACACCATTAGGACTTCAGGTCCACACGAGAGAGCTCCCACATCTTTGGGGGACAGGGGCTCCTGGGCAGGCACTGTCCCACCCGAAGAGACTTCAAGGGGCATCTTGCTGGTGCATCTTTGGTCAGAAATTTTGCTGGGCCAGATGTTCTGAAGTAAGAAAGTCATGGTGCCTACTTTGTGAAAGCCAAAATTCTATTTATGAGTTGGCTCAGGTATCATGCAGGGAAGCCTGGTGTGGCTTCTCTCAAACCACAGACAGCTCCCTTGATTGCACAGACCCATTACACCCCTCACTTCTCCATTATCAGCTATCATCTCTTGCCATTAGCGCCTATCACAGTGGCATCTGCATCCCTGTAAATACCTGCCTCAGTCTCTAAACTGTAAATGTCACAAGGGACTTGTTCACCACCGGCACCCCAGTGCCTGAGTATCTCAGCATACAGCAGACACTTCTCAGTTGTTCTTTTCTTTAATAGATTGTTGAATGAGAACCAAAGAGAGCCAAAACCAAAGTGGACCAATCTAGAGAGAATAAATAACCCTAAACAAAGAATCAGCAAACAAAATATTTCTAATGGATGGATGTAGGAAACACTTTCTTAAGGGGTGTGAGGCAAGGGGAATTTCTTACCCAGAATGGTACTTAATGACTACAAAACTAGATAGTGTTTGTAGCATTTGTAGGAAATTAGGGGCCCTAAGAATAATAATAAGAAGAGCAAGCAGATGGGCTAGTGAAGGAAGGGTACCAAGGTAGAGTGCTACTTGGGAGCGTGATGGAGGTGACTTTGAAGAGAGCCAAAGTGAATTCTGAGCAAATAAGCCTGAGAGGAAGGAGCTCTGTTTAATGAATATATATTCTGTACAATGTCCCTGGACTGGATACAGGGATATACTAGGAAAAAAGTCCAAAACACAACTGGCCCTTGGCCTCAGGAGCATTCAATTTAGAGTACTGGGAGTAGAGTTAGACTGAAATATAGCAAAATCCTTAAAGGAGAGGTTGTTAAAAAGACTGTAGTAATGGAGGGCTTTGAACCACAGAAAAAATAATATTTTAACATTTATTTTATTTTATTTTACCTAGAGGGTAGTAAGAAGTCACTAACACAAATTTAAGGTAACATATCTCTACCATATCCCTGCAGTCAAAGGATCTCTATTACTTGTATAAAGGACAAATTGAACACTACACAGACTATGCTCTTTCTTGATCTAGATGGGTCTAAATAAATAAATAAATAGTACAGTAGGAAAAGAGTTGGAATTTTCCTAAAACATGAAGTCTCTATGTCAAACAAAATAAAGATGCTGCTGCTAATAGTTCACAAGGTATTATGCCATGATGGTTTCCAATGGTTTAGAAAAAAAAAAAAGAAAATATTAGATCCAAATATGCCAATTAAAATTTGATGAGTCACTTAAAATCTCTCACTGTTTATGGCTCAAAGTTGGGGTATCTTGAAGAATATTTTAAAATATTACTTTTTTTGGATAACATGCATATTTTAAAAACAGTTGAAAGCAGTATCAGGCATAGTAGGTGAATAGTAAAAGGTAGAATGAATAAACTAATACTGATTTTCATCTCAGCAGGACCCAAACTGTAATATTATTCCTGTGGGAAAGGCACTCTAGTACATACCTACTGGTTTTTTCCTACCCGTGAACAATGGGATACTTAGAAAATGTTTGACTTCATGCAGTTCATTCAGTTCAGACACTGATGAATAATATAAAACGTAGAAAAATCAGGTCAGACTCAATATTGATAGATTCATTTAATTAATTAATCCACTAATTCACCCAAAATGTTCATTAAACATACTATATGTGTCAAGTATTATGTCAGGTATTGGAGAAATCAATTAACAGATAAAATATCTGTCCACAAAGAGGCTATATTCTAATTGTAGGAAAAAGACAATAATAAACACAATAAATTATTGTTAAATAATATATATTTTATTATTATATGTATTATTAAAAGCAAGAAGAGCTGAGTAAGGGTGATGAAATGCTGGAAACTGTGATGTATGAAGGGAGTTCACAGTGAAGGCGTCCACTGTGAAGACATCTATTCGAGGAGTGTTTCAAACAGAAGGCATGGTGGGAAGCTCCTAAAAGGGAAGCATGCACATGTAGGGATCCAGGAGGCTAGGCAGGGCAAAGCAAGAAAAAGGAAGAAGGAGAAATAAGAGGCTTAGATAATGTAGTCTTATAGACCACAGCAAGCACTTTTGCTTTTACTATAAGCGAAGTAGGCACAGCAATGCAAATGAATGTAATGTTATCAAACTGTATACCTAGACATAGTTAAAATAGTACATTTTATGTTACAGGCATTTTATAGCAATTTTTTAAAAAGTGAAATGAAGCCAGCCATGGTGGGGGCATGCCCATAATCCCAGCATTTGGGAGGCTGAGACAGGAGGATCGTCATGAATTAAAGTCAAGCCTGTGCTACACAGTGAGGTCCTATTTCAATCTCTCTCTCTCTCTCTCTCTCTCTCAATGGAAAAGAGAGAGTGAAATGAATGCTGTTGAAGATTATTGTGATGCGGCTTTCCAAGAATCAACGAGGCTTGAATGTTGAGGACAGACTGCAGAGGGTGCAGGTAAGCTCAAACTGTATAATACTGACATAGTCCAGGGAGAAGATGGTGGTGGCTCAGACCAAGGCATTGGATGTGGATGCAGAGAAGTGGTCAGATTCACTATAAAGGTTGAAGGGCACCCTGTCAGGATTTGCCAGTGGACTGATTATAGGTTACAAAAAATGAAGGAATGAACCAAAGATGATTCCAAAGTTTCTGCCTTTAGCAACTGGCCCATTGGAGCTGCCATCATGGAGACTGGGAGTTTTGTGGGTGAAACAGGCTTCTTGGGGAGAAGACTACATGTTTAGTTTCATGCATATAAAATGTGATAGGCTGCTGCCTGCCTCGCAAGCACAGGGACCCGAATTCGATCTCCAGTACCAAAAAAAAAAAAAAAATGATAGGGAGCCAGGCATGGTGACACATGCTTGTAATCCCAACACTCAGGAGGCTGAGGCAGGAGGATTGATTGCCATGAGTTCAAGGCCAGCCTGAACTGCATAGCAAGTCCCTGTTTCAAAAAACAAAATTAAAAAAAAAAATGTGACAAGATTCATAGGAGTCTGGAGTTCAAGATAAGGACTTGAGCCATTGATATAAATTTGGGAATTATTAGCATTCAGATAGTATTTAGAGCACAAGACCAGATGAGATCTCAGAGACTATACATAGTAAAAGGAAAGAGCTGAACCTTGGAGCAATTACTTGAAGAAGCCGGGAAAAGTCAGAGAAAAGCAGAAGGAACAACCAGTGAGATGGTGGGGAAGTTAAGAAAGCCTAGTGTCATGGGTGCCAAGCGAAGCCCAGAGGAGTGACTGGCCTCGTCAGACCCTGCTGAGGGGCACAGCGAAAGGTTGAAATTGACCCTTGGACTTAGCATTGTGGAGGTCACTCTTAACTTAGACAAGTACTGTCACTGTGGAATGGTGGGGAGTGGATTTCAGAAAGAACAGGAGGAGAGAAATTGAACATAGTGACTATGAACAACTCTTTCAAGGAGTTTTGCTACAAAAAATTACAAAAAAAAAAAAAAATGAGGTGAGAGGTGGGTGGGCCATGGCTTAGTGGTAGAGCACTTGCCTAGCATGCATGATGCCCTGGGTTCAATCCCCAGGACCACATGAAAAAAAAAAAAAAGTGTAGGTAGGGTAAAAATAAAAAAGTATAAGAAAGGTCAAAATAGGGTTTAAAAAATTGTATTATAGGTATGACAGCAGGTTTATATGTCTACAAGAATGTGTTTATATGTCAACGAGAAAGTTGCAACAGCTAGGGAAAAATTAACAGCGATGAAGAAAACAGGGTGGAATTGCTGAGTGAATACAGAAATGAATGCATGAGTGATAAACCAGTAACCAGGACTGGTTACCACTATTGGATGAAATAAAATTTGTACAGGCTCCATTTCTACTCACAGCCAAAAATGGACAGTAATAAAAATGCTATTGAAGCTCCATCTTCATATAAGGCTTAATAGGATTCCCCAAACATCTAATATTAGAAAGGTTTCTTCCATACTTCAGCATTTCAGAGATCCATTTGACTACTATAAATGAAAATCTCATTTTCCTTTGTTTCTTCCTCCTCCTCCTGCTCTCCCTCTTCCCTTCTCTTTGTCCTGAGGCCAAGAGCCGAAAGACCCTGTTCTTTTAGTAACTGCTGACCTGCCTGCAAAGCAGGAGGCTGCTTACCTGAATACACTGCAATGTGATGAAAAGTCTACACAAGATCACTTCCACATGGGTAGCCTGACCTCCTTATGGCCTTTTCTTGAGTAGCTTTCACCACTGTGCTGATATCTGATAGAAACAAATCTGTCAGAGAGGAGAAAAATATCCACACACTCATCCTTGACCCTGGAAGATTTATAAACACTTTGCAAATGGCTCGAACCAGGTGATGGTGCCAGGAACTTTCCAAGTGATTTGTAGATCACCCTTCCAGGAAGTCAGTCTTTAATGGAAAACTTTTCTAGCTACACATTCCTTTACTATGGCATGACTGCTGGAACAGATTGCAGATGTCATGAAGAAGACTCACTGAAATTAACTAGCTATTGACTTCGCCTCCAGAGATTTCAGTCTAAGAAAAACCTCAATCTTGTCACTGAGGGATGCAGAGTTTTCTACTGAGTTGGCCTGAGTTGCATGCCAGCCCTCGTCCTAGATCTTCCTCATGAACTCTCCTCCTAAATTCATATCTGTTTCCTCATCTGGGGAATACCTACTTTAGCCAGAAGCTGTGCTTTGGATTTTATCTTATGTCACTTAATCATCACTCCATGACTTCAGCTTCTCCCCCTCTCCATTTTTTCAGATGGAGAAATGGCTCAGAGGGATTAAACAACTTGCCCAAATTTGCAAGATTAATAGATGGGGGAGCTGAGATTTTCACCTAACTCTAATTTCAAAACCTACTTTCTCAACCAATCTCTCGGGTCTTGATTCTGTCCCTCCATTTCTATTACAGTAGTTCTTTAGTGGCTTTTTTGGGGGGGGGGTACTGGGGATTGAACTCTGGTCCTTGTGCTTGCATAGCAGGTAGCAAAACCACTGAGCTAAATCCCCAGCTATTACAGTAGTTCTTGTATCTACTTTCTTTTATCTATAACTCCTTTGTAAAAACATCCCTTTTAAGCCATTCACTCACAGCTGTAGGTTTTACTTATTAGCATGGCAGAGTTTATCTTCTAGACCCAACTTAACTTTTTCATCCTTATCACATATCTGATATTTTAGCAAGATTTAATTCTTCAAACTCCCCGAGTAAAAAAGTCTCTGCTGACCAACTTTGATGCCATTTCATTTACCTGAGACATTTTCTCCCATTACTTGTGCTTGCTGACATTTCACTCTCCTAGACAGTATGTCCCTCAAGGGCAGAATCTTATCCACTATTAGACTCTATAGAGACCTAGTATAGGGCCTGGCACATAGCAGATTTGAAAAAACAATACCTGTTGACTGGCTGAATGAAAAAATGAATACAATGGATTCTCCAAGACTAGCTCAAATTCTACCTGTTCCAAGAAATCCCCCATAAGCTTTCTCCTCTGATTGGAAACAACTCCTACAACTCTCTGAATTTCATATCCTACTCAGGACATTCTCACTTACATGTATACTTGTTCTGCTTTGCTTACCTAAACACATTTCATTAAGGGCAGAATTCATATTTTACTCATCTTTGACTCCAACAAAGTGCACATGTTTGATGAATGAAGAGCTACAACCTGAAAGCTTTTCTAAGGATACAAGATCCAGTTGAAAATTAGTATCCTTTAGATACCAAGCAAGGATTGTTTCCATTTCAAATGTCACTAACCTAGTTGGCATCTTCTCATTGAACATGATTCATTTACATTTGATTATGGTACAAATGTTGATCAATGGCTTGAATATACCAAGAGTATACAGTCTTTCCCTAACTAGATTATAAGCTCCCTGAAGACAGAATCATCTTTATTTTAATAGAGAGCATCTCTCTTAGCACCTAGGATCACATACTGTGCATAGCAAACATGACATAAACAGTCCACAGCTAGAGATTTAGGATTCTTATGGGGGCAATCGATAGTTTGCCCGCATAATACACATGACAGCTCTTCCCTCAACTTAAAGTCACATATGGTCCATTTTTGCCTACAGCTTACTATTATTTTTAATGGTCCATTGCTATAGGGACATGTCTGAAATAAAATCAGTTCTTAAAAAATCAAGTACTGAGACCATTTTCAGAAGCACTGCTTCAGGCATAGCAGATGGGTGAGATAGGGAAATTGGATCATATTTTTGAATTTCCAAGGACTCTCCTTTTGGGGAATATTTCAAGTAATATTTCCAAAAGCCTAAGTTATGGCGTTTGGAGAGTGTGGAAAAGCTTAGGGCTTTAAAAATTCAATTATTATTAAATGCAGTAGCAAAATTCCTTTCTGTCCAGTACACCAGAGCTGATTCTTAGCCTTTAGTGTGATGCATTGATTATTTAATATTTTTTTCAGGCAACTGAAGGAATCAAAGCACTAAACACCAAAGGTATAGATTCAACACTGGCACCAATCTCAAATACATGTGTTTCTTCAACTGAACTCAAATCAATAGCAAAATCTACTGGAGGCATTTTGGGTTAACACACACTTGCTAACTTAATACCAAGCAAAGTTTGTGGACTGGCCTTTTCCTACCTCTCAAACGTCATCTTAAACACCTTCTGACCCCCTTTTTCTTTATATTCCAGTCCCATTTTTGCTTTCAGGATCTCATAAATTTTCTGCTTTCCTCTACTTTGAGGTCTTCAAATATTCTGCTCTCTTTGCCTAAAGTAATCCCCTTCATCTCTTTTCCTTGGCTACCATGTCTTCATTTTTAGAAATTTCAGTTTAAATAGCACCTGTTAAGAGAGCTTTTTCTGAAAGCAAATTTCAAGTCTCTCTACATAGCTGTGTATAACACCCGGTGCTTTTCCTTTAAAGCACCCATCAGCATTCATTATTTTGTATTTGTTTGTGTTTATTGTTATTGTCTGTCTCCCTTGTATGACTTGCATAATTAATCAGGGCAAGGAGCATAGCTGATTTTTTTTTTTTTTGCCATGGTTTTCCAGGGCCCTATGACACATAGTAAACATGCAACCAATGTTCAGTGTATGATTTCTTAGAATATTTATTAATAGTTGTCGTCAGATTATTGAGTTCATATTCTCTAATATTATTCTTGTACACACGCACTCACATACACACGCACACTGGGTGTAGCAGACCTATGGGATTATGAAAATTTAAAAAATCTACATTGGCCTCATTCTCTTTGATAAGCTAATCATATACATAAAAATGCATTAGAAAATGTACACACACCCTTCTGATACTTAAGTTCTAGCTTTTGACTGAATCAGTCTCCACCCTTTTGATTTTCAGGAAGAAAGGCAATAGAACACCAGAGACCGGGTGGGAAGATCTTTATGTGCCAAGAAGTCTGATCCACTGAACTATTCCAGGAAACACGCAGTTTGAATTGGATTGCCTGACCGCTGAGAAGGAATTTCTGGATTAGACAGTTTATTAGTGGCCGAGTCAGCTTTGAGGGCCTGTCAGTCCTTGCCCTGCATGCCTGGAGTGAGCGGAGTGACAAGGCAAAGGCTGCTTGAGTGACAGCTGCTGGGAGCCTCTTGGAATAATGGCAGAGACAGCAGCCACCTAGAGGCATCAGCCAAGCCTTAGGCTCCGGAGCCCAAGCTGCACACAGCTGAAAATGAGGTTTGCTGTCAGCCAGAGCTATTCACTGAGCACCTTCTACATGTCTAAACCAGAGCATTGTTTTGAGAAAGAATTTGAAGGTGGCCGATAGCAGCCCCTACCACAGCTTCTCTTACAGCCTCAGCATTTACTAGCTGGCTAACCTTGGATACATATTACTTCACCTCCCCTTCTCCCACTTACCTCATCTGTAAAGTGGTGATAATGACTCATACCAAGGATTACATGAATAAAGTTACGCAAAACACTTAGAATGGTGCCTGGCACACACAAGTACTAGTTTCTAGAGTAACACTTTACCCAGAAGTAATGTAGCAAATGGTTAACAAGATGATTAGAGGTCAGAAAGATACAGTTCAGCTCTGCTCTTCATAAGTGACATGACTTTGTGTAAGTTACTTGAACTCTCTGAACCTCAGTTTATCTGTAAAATAAGGATAATATTGGTACCACTTTGGAGAGGAATTACGAGGGTGAGATAAAAGCAGCAGGGTAAGGAGCTTGGTGCCCGGTGCCTTGTGGCTGCTCAGTAACTACGGTGGCTTCTTGTTCTTCCTGTGGCTCACTTCCCTGGGTCCCAGAGAAGGCAGCACAGCCTCCACAGCCCCGCACAGTGGGGCCAAAACTCCCAGCTACAGAGCCTGGGTCAACCTCTCATCAGCAGAGTCGTTTAATTCAGACTCGTTTTATTTAACACTGCAGTGTTTGCCCACACAAAGCTTTTCAGTATTTTGAATGAATTGCCAACAAGTAAAAATGACAAAATTTCATTTTGAAAATCTACACTTTTCAGTTTCTTTAGAAAAATAAAAGATTGCAGAATTGGGCTGGCATTCCCACATGGCCAATCCTGACTGGAGCTGGGCAGTGGAAGCTCCCTATAAAACTGCAGTGTCTTGAATTTATTGCGTCTCCTACTATTCCCTAGTGTACCAGCAGCCTTGAGGCTGAACATCAGTGGCCACTTTTTCTACCTCTCTATATTCATCTTTTATGTTCCTTGGCCTCATAGGCATGTATGTCAGCAGCTGCTCATCTTGACTGTTCACTGGAATTCTCTGCAGACTGGTCCCTACACAAGGCTGCATGAAAGGAAGTAACTCCTTTATCCACACTGACTCAGGCTATTTGTCTGACTGACAGGTGACTCTCCACTGAGATGAGCACGTCACTGGAGAGCAGTCTGTCACCCATGAGATAACCCCATTCATTCACTACTCACCCTGAATCTTCTTCAATTCCACTTAGGCTAAGAGTAGAGGCTATAGGACAAGGATAGGGCTGCTTTACAACCATGCTTTGGACCTGAGCTCTCTAATACATATTTTATAGATTACCAGTTTCTTGAAATGTGGTTCCTTGTGAGAAAAATGCCAAACACTTTTGAGAAATAGTTCATACATTATCCATCCTATTGAGGATTTATCAGGGCAAATAAAAGATTCAGAAGTCCTCTAAAGAAGAAATTGGTCTACAATTCATACATTTAACAGATATTTATTAACCATCTACTATGTGTCAGGCACTGTTCCTCTTGGTATTGGGGATTTAGTACTGGCAGAAAATATCCCGAACTTAGGTAACTTGTTCTAAAGTGAGTAAAGCAGGATGCTTCAGCCTGTTTCTAAATTTATGTGATTGTAAAATGCTGCTGAGAAATATTGCTTTACATATCATCCACAGCCTATTGCTGTTTTCTAGTTCCAGAGGACTTTCACGAGAGGAAGATGATGCAAACTTTTCACTAGGCATAAGAATCATGGACCACTCCGGAGCATTTCTCAGCTGGAGAAACACACAATTATTTTTTTCTTGAAAAATCAAACAGCCCACTAGGGCAGCCTTAATTTGGGAAGAACCGCAGCCCACCTGGGACCTCCAATTTGGCCAATGTTTCTGAGAACATCATATTAGGAGTTGACTTTCACTTCCAAAGCAGAGCTGCTTTTCTCTACCCCTAATATAACCCAGTTGCAAATGTATTTGTTTTTCACTGTTTAATCTTCTGCATCAGCCACTGTTGATTAGATCTAATTAATTTATGTTTCTAATGAATTTAGAAACTCCAGTGCTGTAGCAGGAACATTTTCAGACAGCATCTGGCCACTAAATGGATTGATTACCTTGTCTGCAGAAGTCTTTCAAACATCTGGGGCCTGATTTTGTGAGGCATCCAGAAGCTTTTTCAGAGGCAAGAAAACCCTCACCAAATATTGAGGGGAGAAAGAGAAGATGCTAGAAATAGGTAGGGTTTGCTTTGATTTACAAATCTGGATCCTGGCACTCCTCCAAGATGAAATCACATTTTGTTGTTCATTGGCATGGTTTCAATGACACCAAATAGACTGATCTGAATCTATTTTGTTCAACATAATCAGAATCCACCAGGCCCGAGCCCAGGCTGCCACCCTGTGAACTTCTTTGGCACTTCCTTCTGTATGGAAGTGCCCACTGATCGTTAAGATTAAACATTTACAGAAAACATTTAGAGAGGAGCATTTTGCTCTCATTCATTCAACAAACACTTATCAGGGCCCACTGTGTGCCTGGCCCTGGGCCATGTGCCCCTCTTCATTAGCTGCTCTTGGCAACCACCCCAGAGGCTGGACAGGCACTGCTTTCCCCGTTTCACAGATAGGATTCAGTGAGATACAAAAATGCCAGTGACTATTAAGGGTAACATGAGCACTACTAGTAGAGGACACAAAGATGCATGTGTTTACACACACACACACACACACACACAATGAATGAATTCCCCCCAGTTACCCAGCTTGCATCTGGCACTGCCTGCCTTCTAACTGGCTCTTAGCCACTTGGCTTTATGACCTTCCAGATACCATTTAATGAAGACTACTATGTGTTAGGCACTATCCTAGGAGCTTCACTGTGTTATATTTTAATTTAAACCTGCACCTTATACAGTAAGTATCATTATTCCTAGACAAAGAAGCTCAAGCTCAGAAACAAGGAGAGCTAGCAACAGAGCTCAGGCTTGGCTCATGTTTGCAGATGGATGAAGGCCGCTTGGTGCTTACAGAGTTACCTGCTAACAGAAACTAAAAAACTGGTATTGGGAAGGGAACAACTTTCTCAAGATGCACCGGGCTGGCTGGACAAGTCAGGAGAGGGGGTGGCCTGGCTCCTTTGCAAGCCAACCACTCCAGGAAAAGAGAAGCTAAAGAATGGACAGGGGTAAGTGAAAGATGTGGGAATCTCATTTCCTGAATGGGTTTTCTGGCTCAAGTTCAAAGGGAAATGACTGACAACCAGGTGGTTGCCCACAATATAAACTGTTATAAAAAGCCTGTAACGCTGGACATCTGAAAATTTCTCAACAACAAACACAGACTGGTCACAATCAGACTGCCACTGTTCTATGCCTATTAAGGAAACTGGTTTGATTGGTTCTTGTGACAGAATGCAATGTACTGAGTCTGGTCCTTCTCTTGTTAGAACAACCACTTATTTCCTTCTACTGTCTTGCCACTGCCTCAACATGGACAATTTCTCTACTTCTCTGGCCCTTTCTATGTGTTCCCTCTCTCCTATCCCCAGCTCAATCTGCCCCTTGTTCTGGCTCACTCCCATTGGTCAATCCTCAATCTCTTCCTCTAGGAAGCCTTTTCTGACTTCCTTATTGTGGGTTAGGTGACTATTTTAAGTGTGACCTGTATTTCTTCCCATTATGGGATTTATTATAGTAATTTAACTGTTTATTTGTTGGTCTTCTCCTGAGAGCACATACTTGTCTGAGTCTGGCACCTAATAGTACCCAATAAATAGCGAAGGGGAAGGACTGTGAGCCTCACAATTCCTTTTCGGCTGGTCTGTTTGAAATCTCTCATTTCCACACTTTATGCTACATTGCAAAAGTCATTAAAATCCCCTTTAAACTTTTGTTGTGTCATTTACCTTTATGTAACTTTTCCTGGAACACTTACATAGAAGTCAGAATAGTGGTTGTCTCTGGGGACAAAGGGTTAAGAGGGGGCATGTAGGGTCCAAACCATTCTACACCTCGATCTGGGAGTATGCTTGTGCAAAAATCATTGAGACGAACACCAAAGACTAATGCCCTTCTTGTAAGTAATTAATATCTCAGTATAAACAAATCATTTGAGACCTCCTTGGCTCAGAGTTCATGGTTCCTCACTAATTGGCCTAATTGTTAATATACTTGTTCAAATTCACTTTTTACAAAGGTAGGCAGTGATCTTCTTGAGCTATTCTTACTCTTTCTTACTTCTTTGCTTAAAAGCATAATGAAAAATAAACATTTCTCTTTTCTTTTCCTTCCATAAATTCTTTCCACTTTTGAAAGATCAAGACAAATCCATCCTCAGTCTCAACAAATCCATAAATCTTATTAACGTCTCTTTTCTCTGAACCCTTGACTCTTTTATGTGGTTTATTCATTCATGCCAAGATTTTCTCAAGATAGTAAGCTCCTTGAAGGCAGGAATTTTATTTTGCTTTAGTTTTTATATTTAGTAAAGTTCTTGGTACAATAGTTGGTTATCAGCATGCAGTTCTTGTCAATATAATGGGGGGCTACCTATGTGCCCAGTCTCTTGGTAGCTCTGAGTTTGTATGGAGAATAAAAAGCCAAATTGCTTAAGTCCTCTAAAATGAAAACTTAGTGGTGCCGTTAAGCCTATGGAGTTTCAAAGTTAGGTTTTGCAATACATTGGCTTTATGATCCAGTACAATAAATTGCTATCACCAAAACTCAGTTTCCTTATTTGCGAAAGAAGGACTTTCTTATGGGGCTGTTTTGAGAATTACATAAGAATATTAGTATTTTATTATTTAACATTTATTAGTCACTTTGCTAAAGAAAATGCAATCATATCCAAATAAAAGTCTGTGCTGTCAGTACTATGTGAAAGATCCAGCACAATCACTGATTCACAGGAACATGGGAGGTATTATTATCAAACGCTATTAAAAAGAAATGTATAGTGTCATAGAGAGAAACATATGAATTAGAAGGTAAAAATGTGGAAAGCAACAAGAGAGGATTTGTGAGCTACACACATGTGCACACAAACGTAAGAGTGAATTTAATCTATAAGAAATTCCTTGGGGAAATTCCATCACATCCCATTAACACAGTCCCAAAGGCAAGAGCTGGCCTCTGATCTTTACATTTTTAATATCTTTGAAAAAATTCTGAAACCATAATCATCTTGAAATGGTATACAAAGGCAAGGATGTCTGGGAGCTGTGAAAGCATTCTATTTTAGTTCTCCCTCACAAAATTCTTTAATCATCATAATTCCTAGTGCTTTCCTTCAAACTTTTGACCTTCGGATTAGCTCTTTGATTGCTCAACAGGATTTTGACAGACAGGAAGGGAGAACACCGAGGAACAAGTTCTCAGTGTGTTCTTACATACTCATTTACAAGACAACAGTTTAATAATTGTAATTCATATATACTTTTATTCGTGCAATCAATAATTCATAGCAATTCCTCTGCAGCATTTTTAGTGACAACAGAAAGGGCAAGATATTTCTTCTCTTCTTTTCGCCCACCTTTCTTTAGTCACGCCTGGAGCCTGGAGAGTACAAAATCTCAAGAAAACAGTTTCCATGGTGATTTTTCCTTTGAGTACCCAACTGTATTTCACTCTTTCTGGAGTGTATTAATGCTTTTTATTGCTCTCATGCTAAATATATTGAAGATTAGATTTGATTTCTTCTGCAGTGATACAGTTTTATCAGGAAAATGGAAAGTAAAAACACAGCATGAAGAAACTGTATCTTTCGGTCAGTATACTGTCATGAAAAGGTGCATGGGGGTGCATTTCAGAAAAAATAACCAGCCATAGGGAAATGGATGCAGTTGTCTGGAAGGTAGGTTATGCATGCCTGCATCTAAATGTTGGAAAGCCTGCCCTTAGGAGGAAATGATCTTAATTCCTTCATCTGTTGAAGGTGGTGTAAGTTGACCATAAAATACTTAGTTACAAGAAATGTCCTGATTTTTAATATGCTATCCTCTTCTCAGCACAGAAAATACAAATCATACAGAACATGGAAATCTTCAAACGCACAGTATCATGCCTTCTTTGTATTTTGTTATGGAGAATTTTGCTTTTCCTTAATTCTAAATTGGTCTTTTTTGCTTGTCAAATAGACAACCTTCCTAAGCCTCCCATAGCAACCTGAATTTCCTGAAATTGAACCTATTGCACTAATACTTATGAACTATATGTTCATTTTCCCCATGTGACTCTAATAAGCAGCACCTGTGTCTCTCCTGTTCACTGTACCTTGAGTCTAGCACAGCTGATGGAGGAACTGGAAATTATAACAAGAAAACCAAGAGAGGAACTTTAATCTCCTTTGTAAAGTATCAGTGAAATATGTTCACTGGAGATGGAAACTTACGTAAATTAGAAACGCTCAGATTCTAGCAACAGGTACTGGCTTTCATGGTCTCAGCAGCCCTAAGCCCTGCTCTTTTCCTGCCTTAAAGGCAATGGGGTTAAAGGAAAGAACTACCCTCATAGCTTGTAGCCAAGTAACCTCTATGGACCAGGTAAGTAAGACGAAAACTGGGATTTTAGCCAATGTTAGCTAACCAGTGAACCAGTGAGCATTTAGCATCTATGCCAAACCACATATTATGGCCTTAGGTGATGCTGGGGACAAACTGCTGAGTGCAAGAATTATTGACCCCTGGTAAGTTTGTAGTGCAGGAAGGATTCTTTTTGGATCAGAGAGAAGGGGGCTGTGGGTGAGTATAAACATATGTAGTATACCCTGGATAATAACAGTGACAACTAAGGTTTATCAAACAACTTTTAAAATATGCTTCTGAGCACCATCTGTGTATGAACTTACTTGATTCTCATAATGAATCTCTGTGCTGACACTATTATTTTTCCTTTACATATAAAGAAATTGAGATTTAGAAAGGCTAGGCAACTTGCTCCTGGAAACTACCATACAATTCTTTACTTTTATGAGTTTGAATTTTTTAGAATCCATATATAAGTGTGATCATTCAGTATTTCTCTTTCTGTTTCTAGATGAAGTTTTCAATTTTACTTCTGCTTCTTTGACAGTATTCTATTTCTTAGTTTTCTGCAATAAGTATTTATGATTTTAAATACCATAAAATAGCACATTTTTAAAGAGCAATGACAAGGAAAAGACAGATTTAGTGAATGTTAGAACACAGAATCAGGAGGGGAACAAAAAAGGTCTTATTTCTGACATTTACCCATTATACTGTGTGGCTCCAAAAAATGAAATACTTTAAAAGGAGATCCTATCCCCATATTTCATAAGAGAAAGTTTTTCTAATTAAGAAGCAACAACATGAAATAAGTCTCTTTTCTCCTCCCACCAAAGTGGATGTGATTTTGTTCTTTATGTATCCAGGGTCAGGGTGTTAACCAGTCTCTGTGGGTCTGTTGGACTCCAGAGCCTGTTGGTTAACATGCTGTGCTCCTGCCCTTCCCGCTGCAGAGTCATCTCCGACATGTTGAAAGACTATACTTTTATCATGAAAAGGCAAGGTGAGGAGGGCAGTCTGAAGAGCTCAGGGGAATCAGGCCAGATGGTGGCCAGAGATACTCTGCATTTTCAGAACGTGATAAAGTCTCTGGCTCTCAGTGGAGAGGGGGAGGGGATGCCCAGGCATCTAGGAGGTGTGGGCTGTGAGGGAAGAACACAGATTAGATGAGTCTTCCTGCTGGAGCTATATGCAGCACTCCAGCTGGCTCCTTTTCCAATCTCATGATTAACTAATCCAAGGATCATATTTTGTTAATCTTCTCATAAATAAAATATTATACACATCATGAAGACATCCCTGATATCCCTGACACCAAGTCAGGTAGAATGGATGACAACAAAAATGGGGGCTTTTCAGATACTGTATTTATAGTTACTGCCAGGTACCAATACTTAAAATGTCTGTAAAATCACCAGGGATGTTTGGGACCTGATGTTTGGTGCAGCCCTTTGGAGCCAGATTGCTACCAGAAGTTTTTCAGGGTTTCTGTTTACAGTACTGGGCAGAGAAGTAAAATGATTTTGCACAGACTTTATACTGCACTATAGCTGTTATTATTTTATTAAATAACTGGTAGCAGAGAGAAGACCAACTCGCATTTCTGTATTTTCTCCTCCTCTGCCTCTTCATTTTCCCTCACTTCTCATTAAGTTTAAGTGACTGAGAGCTCAGGTCTGAAGTTAGATGAATTTGGGGAGCAAAACAGAGTCTGCCATCTATACATAACTGTGAGGTCTAGGGGAAGTCGTCACCCACATTCTCAATTCAGTCTCCCCCTTTACACAGGGTAGATGTGAGGATGAAATGAGATAATACAAATAAAGCAGCTAGCAAAATGCCTGCCATCTGTTCAGTGCTCACTAAATTTCAGAAAGGGGAAAAAACTAAAAACATAAAACAACAACAACAACAAGAACAAACCAGTGTGATTCGGCTGAGTATGTTCCTTGAAATATTTTTGACCTTCCTCTAAGAGAAGTTTATCATCTTACAACAGGGTCAAACTAATTTTTCTATCTATATTGTTGGCCATAGCTTTTCTTTTTCATCCCAAAGTTAGAATCATAAATTGTTCCTGGAGAGTTGATGATTAAGGTGAGGTCCAAGGACTCTCCCTGTTTACTGCTTGAAAACAACCTTTTGTGGAGATCTTTGATGGATTGTAGGAATATTTATGACTCAGGCCTCCTGGCAAAGACCCTGATGCTGACTCATTCATTACCCTGAGAGAGGAAGAAGAAGCAGTTGAAATCATCATTCATTTATTCTGCTTCTTAGTGATGGTGAGAGGTCAAAGCAAAGCCACTCAGTGTAGGCTGAATATGAGAATCAGAATTTTAATAGCATCTTTTTGACCACTAGAGCAAAAAGCATTTATTTCTATTTTTAATTCTTTTATTGGTACATTTTAGGTATACAATACGTTTACATTTATCATTGGGTGCTTGTACCTGTACATGATGTATCTTGGTTCTTATTTTTTCCCCATTACCTGTGCACCCTTCACCCCCTCCACCCTCCCCTATCTACATAGATTTCATTTCCATTTTTTTCTTTTCTCATCATTTTTCCTTTCTCTTCTTTCCTTTCCCCTTCCCCTCCCACCACCCCTACACCTTTGGACCTTTTCCTATTTCAATTTATCAATTATTCATTTTAATCATTTTAATCTATATTTACATTTTCAGTTTCTCACACTAGAGAAACTATTTGGTATTTACACATGTGTGTCCTATTTATTTCACTTAAGAGTATGGCCTCAATATGCATCCATTTAGCTATAAATGTCTCTAGTTTCTCCTTCTTTATGGCTGAGTAGTACTCCATTTTATAAAAAAACCACATCTTCTTTATCCAGTTTCCAATAGGCACTTGGGCTGTTTCCAAGCTTTAGCTATTACAAACTGTGCTGCATGGGTGCACATATATCGCTGTGGTATGATTCTCTTAATTCCTTGGGGAAGATTCCCAGTAGGGGAATAGCTCAGTCAAATGGGACCTCTAGTCCTATTTCTGTGAGGTATCTCCATACGGATTTCCACAGTGGTTGCGCCAGTCTGCACTCCCACCAACAATGGAGAAGGGTTCCTTTCTCCCCTCACCCCTGCCAGCATTTGTTATTGGTTGATTTCTTGATAGCAGCCATTCCTTGTGGGGTGAAGTGGAATCTCAGTGTTGTTTTCCTCTGCATCCCTCGAATGACCAGTGATGTTGAACATTTTTTCATATATTTATTTGCTGCTTTCACTTCTTTGTCTGAGAAATGTCTGTTCATTTCAGATGCCCATTTTTGAATGGGTTTTTGAATTTAGGGGGGTCTGATTTTTTTCAATTCTTTTATATTCTAGATAGTAGACCTTTGTCTGAGGTACAGCTGCTAAAAGTTTTTTTCCACATTGTAGGTTGTCTCTTAGCTCTGTTGGAGGTTTCTCATGCAGTGCAGAAGCTGCAAAAAGCATTTCTAACAAACAGATACTCAAAAAATTCTTCGAAGAATCTTCCTTAATACAAGAGCTGCAGCATTGCTAAATGATCACATTCCATTGGATGCCTCAGGCTCCAAACACAGAAACTATTGTTTCCCCACAAAGCAAGAGAAAAGCAAGTGACATTTGATGGAAAGGTAGGGTGGAGAAAAATAGGCAGTATATTGTGGAATTTCCAGTGTCTTTGGCTTTGAAATCAAGAATAAAAGATGGCATCTTATAGTAGTATAAGAGGATGAGTATAAAATGATCTTTATTATCATAAAACAATAAAGGTCTATCATTACCATAAATAACAGCATAAGATCATTACTGTCATAAAATGATCACAAACAAATACAACATCAATACCATTTACTGAATGGAAGAAATTTAGGAATACACAAATCAGTAAAATTGCTATCAGTTGACTCACAGCTCTAAACAGTCAAGTAAGACACTCAGTGCAAGTCACATGTGGACATAGGGCAAGAGCTACAGAATTTCCAAGCAGAGGGTGGGGCAGTTAAAAGCAAAGCTTTTGATGAACTGCTAAAGACTACCTGAGGCCTCTGTCAATAGAAGTGTTTTGTAAGATATGAAATTAATGGGAAGGGGGATTATTTCTACTCTCAGCACGGTAGATGCTTCCAATAGAGCTACTCTCCTTGACCCACATTTTAAGTAAATGAGTAAGATCTCAAATTCTAAATAAATGAATTCTGGCTGGGGATTTAGCTCAGTGGATTTACCACCTGCTGCGCAAGCACAAGGACCTGAGTTCGATCCCTGGTACCAAAAAACAAACAAACAAACAAAAACAAACAAACCCACAAACAAACAAGATCCTAAATAAATGAATTTTAAATTCATTTTAAAAATGGTTAAGAGCTACCCATAAACAGTAGCTTCCAGCAGGAAGCATGTGGCCTAATAAAAGAGTACTAAGACTTGAGATTAGAGATAAGATGACAGGATACTGAGATCCTGAATTAGTGCTGTTTTCTTTTTTTTTTTTTAGTGCTGTTTTCTATGCTTGGACTAGAGCTTTGGATCCCTTCCCTCTCAAGAAAGCTTAGCATCAGTATCCAGTTTGAGAAGGGCATAGGTGGATTTGAGGCAAGGAGAGTAAACACACACACAAACACACCTGCACGCACCATATAATTTAGTAGTGTCTGCTGTCCGTAATTACTATCATAGAATTATGCTTGCCAGTACTGTACCTTAAGGCCTTTACAATGTAGCATTGGGTGGTACTGATTTTCTGTGTTGAATTTTAGACTGAATAATGACACTAAATAATAAAGGTCATAGTGGTGGTAGTGATAGTACTAGCAGTGATAGCGGCAGTGAAAATAGCCAGAGTGTGCTGAGATTTTAGGCATTGTTTTCTGGCTCCTGCCCCCAACCGTCTTTTTTGTTTGCAGTGCTAGGGAGCAATTGTTCTACCACTGAGATATATTCCCATCCCCTCCAGGCACTGTTGTAAATGCTTTATGTATGTTATCTCATATAGTAGTTGTGAAGGTTAAAAAAAAGTTAGGCAGTATTATAATCCTGTTTCTGCAGATGGAGAAACTATTTTAAGTGTCCTGTGTTCCAGTATCTCATTCAGTTTTCATGGTTACCTGTGTGCTTTACTATTTCCTCTTTAGATTAGGAAAATGAGGCACAGACTGGCTATTTGATCATAGTCTTGCAGCTAATACAGTAGGTTAAAGTACTAGAATTCACTATTAGGTTTGATTGTAAGGCTCAGGTTCTGAGCTGCTATATTATACTTCTGGTACCACATTCCCCTTATCCTGGACACATCCCAGACACTCTCCAACTCTGCCTGCCCTAGTTTGGTGGAGATATAACATGTCTCACCTTCCTTAGCTATCGAAGTGGATAAAATCAATGCCTACCTTAAAAGGCTGGTGTGACAACTGAGATCCTATAGCACACAGAAAGGATCTACATGGTGACTCTTATATGAAGAACTGAGATCCATTTTTGGGATTAGATCACTGCTTTTCCTACCCTACCCTCTCTCTGCCAATGGCATTTCCTCCCAGGGCCCTGAAAGAATCAGAGGATGAATTTCTCCAGGAATAGAAGTTGAAGGGCCAAGGGTTAATGTGTAGAAGAGGAACTGAGCCACAGAGAGGAAAAGGAGTAGGGGAATTGTTTTGGATCCCATTGCCAGGAGCCACTATCTTTTTTATTATTTGTGTAAATCACTTGGCTCTGAAGACACCATAGGCCAAGTTTCTGCATGTGCCAATGAAAATAAATTGCATAACACAATAAATAGTGGTAAAACCAGGCTGCCAAATGAAGAAGGATTTAGATCATTCAAATCCTAAGCTATGAGTTGTCAAATCCAGTTTAATACTGATAAGTGTGGGATAATAACTCTTAGCAAATAGTCTTCTCCCCAGAGCTCCCCTTCTCCCGCAAGCCTTCCAGCTCTTTTACCCACCCCTTGCAAACAGAAAGAGAACCCTGAAGGGATTTGCAATATGAAAAAGGATGGAATATACTGACCAGAAATGAGCCTGAGTTATTATATAATAATCCTGGCTGCCTCAGTTGGGTTTAGAGTAAATATGAAGAGCTAATAGAATCCAGTAAGGTTCAATTAGCTGCAGAAGAGCTTCTAAACCAGAGCAGCTTTTATACTATTAAATTGGATTGGAGGAAGAGCACCACAGTTGGGTATAATGGAAAAATGAAAATGATGAGGGGAACATAAAGTCATGGAGATTGTTGGGGTGCCTGTGGAGTGGTCTGAAGGTGGAGTCAGTGCTGAGGGACACTTGTTAAAACAAAAAACAAGGTACTCATCAACAGCTCATTTTTAACAGCTCTGGCTGTTCTTACATGACTCACACCCATATTCAGAGACCTGGCCTACAAGAGAGAGAAACAAGACCCTACCTGATAACCCTGGAATTTCCAATAATCAATCACCTTTGATACAATGATGGATTATTTCATTCTTTCAATGAATATTTACTGAACACCAAATAGTTCCAGGTGTTGTTCTAGAGCTGAGGATATAACATACTATTGCACAAAAAAGACTGTCAAGGTGACAATAACCATTGAGCATATTTATACTGTGCCACACACCTCACAAGGATTGCTCCTTTAAGCTTCACTTTTATGACATAATTACTATTAGCACCATCATTTTACAATCGAGTAAACTGAAGCTCAGAAGAGACTAAGTAACCTGTCCAAGATTATGAAGGAAGGAATGATGCTAACATCTAGTCCCCACTGATCCACAGCCCCTCTGCTTTCCACTGGTTCCAAATGGGGAAGCAAGCCACAGCAGCCATCTTGTGAAGTGCGGACATCTCCAGCAGCTCCCCCAGGGCCCTGTCACCACTCTTGCTCTGGGTGTGTACATAAGGACATTTACCAAGTGACATCAGAACTAGAGTGAGTTAGAATATTCTGGCTCTGGTGTAGTCTAGGATTTGCTACTAGTACCACCAGGAGGTTATGAAACCAGGATTGCAGCTTTGTGTTTTCATTCCTGCTTGGTTATTACCTAGTGGTGCCTACTTCTGATCACATTTGGCTTCTCCAAAAGCTGCTCCCACTCTTTTTAGAACTATTAGCTTCCTTGTATTCTCTAGCCCCACATTGTCTAATAGAAGTAATGGGGATCACATATATAATCTTAAATTTTCTAGTAGTAACATTAAAAAAATGAAACAGGTAAAATTTAATAACTTTATTTAACCAAGTTTATTAAAATATTATCATTTTAATATGTAAAAATATTAAAAATTGAGTTTTACTATCTTTTTTCATGCTAAATCTTCAAATCCTGATGTATATTTTACATATATAGAACATCTGAATTTGGACAAGCCACATTTCAGTGCTCTATAGCAAATGGACACTAAGCTTGAGCTATACTTGTTTGTATTTATCAACTTGTCCTGACTAGATTTTATAAGCTGTGCCTCCCAGTGGCATTTATTCACAGTTTACTTCATGCCAAGATTTGTACTGGGCATTTTCATGCATATCACACTTCATCTTCCCAGTAGTTTTCCAAGAAAACACTGTTAGCAACATACCACAGATAAACTGCAGACAGTGAATCGGGGGCTCTGTGTAAGGTATATTTACTTGTACCCCTTCAACATCTAGCACACTATCTTGCAGAGCGTATGATTCAGCTTATAGACTGAATGGCTGGTTACTTAGCTTTCAGGATAAATGGGATTTGAGTCAGGAATGCCTGATTTCAAAGCTTGTAATCTTTCATCTATGCAACTTTTTATTTTACTTTATTTTTGCCACTTTAATTATTAAAGGGTTGTCATAGTTCCTAATGATTCTCCAATGCTTTCTAAGTATACAACCCTTTAGTTCCAATCAAGTCATAGACAGAATATCTTCATCTGCTTGTTATATTTATTGGTCTCTACCATTTCTTTGACTGTGTTTGTTTAACAAAGTGCTTTTAGATGCCTACTTTGACCTGGAGGCTGTGCTCAACCCTGGAGCTATAAAGATCATCAAAACACGATCCTCAACCTCATTCTGGTTGGAAGATGTATTAGTCAGCTTTCCTGTCTCGGGACAAAATATCTGACACCCATAATTTAAAGGGGGAGAGAATTAATTTGGCTCAAGTTTCAGAGGATTTAGTCCATGGCAAGCTAGCTCTAAGGCAGGAACATCACGGTGGAAGGGCATGGTGGAGCACAGCTACTAATGTCATGGTGGCCAGGAATCAGAGCAGAGGAACGAAGCCAGAGTAAAGGTCTAGGTAACAGACAACATGATGGGAACATGAAGTTCCAGAGCTAGGAGAAGGGAGGAAACATGTCCAGATGGCACTAGGGAAGTGAGTGTGACATTCGTGAGGGTTTTCTTGGATAACAGGAAGAAAAAAATCAATGATCTGGAAATGGGAAGGGATTCTAATGAAGGAGGTAGAGGAGAGGGTTAGGAGGGGGAAAAGGATAAAAAAGAATGAAGATGTGTTATGTACATGTACTAGGTGAAAAAGTGGAAAACTGAAATGAATATACACTTCTCAGAAGAAACACAAATTGCTAATAAATACATGGAAAAATGTTCAACATCTCTGACTATTAGAGAAATGCAAAATGTAACAACACTGAGATTCCATTTTACTCTAAAAAGATCAAAAACTCAAAAAGTAACAAATCCTGACAAGGCAGTGGGGAAGATAGAATACAACAATTTTGATGGGAATGTAAACTTATACAACCATTAGGGAAATTAGTATGGAGATTCTCAAAAAACTAAAAATAGAAATTCCATTCAATCCAGCTATTCTCCTTCTAGATATTTTCTTGAAAGAGTTGGACATATTTCAGTGATACATGCATACTTGTGTTTATAGTAGCACAACTTGTAATAGGTAAATCTTGGAAGAGGTCTATATGGCCATGAACAGATGAATAGATGAAAAAAATGTGATTTATATATACACAGTGGAGTAGTACTCAGGCACAAAGAAAGATACATTTGAGTCATTTGTAAGAAAATGGATGCACCTTGAAAACATCATGCTAAATGAAATTAATCAAACAAATGTTATACATCGTATGGTGTGTCTTATATGAGAAAGATGAAGTATAAATAATTTAAAGAGCAAAATTAAGGATAGATTATAGGAAACAGGGAGGTAGACCTCTTTCAGATGGGAAGGTGACTAGGAATAGAGCAAGAGGAGAACAGGGGAAGTGAAAAGGATTAAGATGTGGTATGTGCATCTACTAGCTTCCACAATGAATATTCATTATCAACAAATGCTGATAAAACAAATTTAAAAAAGAAGTGGCACAAAAGAATAGTTCTACAGTGGCAAGGCAATGTTTACAAGAAAAGGGAAAAGAACCTCGATTGCTATCTACTCAATCCTTGAAGAAGAGTATTCCAAGTAGATGTAAGGAACATTGGAGTAAGGATATTAAGAGTAAGCAAGGAACTTTAAAATCACCACTGGAAGAGGCCATTCTAAATGAAGAGCCCTTAGAATCACAGAACTCAAGTAAAGAAAGTCATCATCTTCGGAAGAAAAAGCTCTTGTGGAAATCACTTCCATACTTTCTCATTCCAAAATTTGGATCTGCCAAGTTAAAATAGTATTTGTAAATGAGACTACAAACACAACACAGAAAAAAAGTTTTGGTTGGATAGCTATTTAAATGTTTGTGGTAATTTTGTCTTAATACTGGAAAATTAATTATTTATATTTAAATTGTCTGATTTTTTTCACTATATGTTTTGTTTTATAGGAGCAAACATGGAAATATAATAATTCAAAGATAGGGTTTTTTTTTTTGTACCGGGGAGCGAACTTGGGACCTTGCAATTGCGAGGCAGGTGGCAGCACCACTGAGCTAAGTCCCTGGCAAAGATAGGTATTTTTAAAAGAAAGGAGGGGGAGGGGAGGGCGCACAAAGATACGTCATGTACAGGTACAAGCACCCAATGATACATGTAAACGTATTGTATACCTAAAATGTACCAAGAAAAGAATCTAAGCAAAAGAAAAAAAGAAAGAAGATCATAGGGAGGTATAGTGCTTTCCAAATTATGTTTCACAGACTGTGTAGCTCACAATCACCAAAGAAACACATTGAATGCAGATTCCTAGGCCTTGTCTCAGTTCTGAATCAGATTCTTTAGGAAAAGGACTTTGGAATCTTTTTAAAGAACTCCCCAGGAATTTCTATGTTTACCACAGAGATTTTGAAAATCCCTGGTTGATGAGGATCAAGCGCATTTCACAAGGAAGGTTCAAATCTAGCAGACAACTGTTCTTTTCCATATGTAGGAACTTTAGACACTAAAAGAATATATGAGCTTAATACAGGATCATAACTCAATGAAAGTGACTTTTTGTCTTTTAAAACATTTTACACAGTTAAAAATATACTTATCTGAATTTGGACATGTTGATGACAGGGGAAGGGAGCAGAATATATAATAAATTGATGGTGTTTTATAAGGTGTGATTGAAACATACAGTGAATGTTACGGCTTGGGTTTAGATGTCCCCCCAAAGCCTCATGCAAATGAGATGGGGCTATTTTGGAGGTGGCTGACTCTAGAGTGTATGATGCTGGGATTAAGGGTATGTGATTACTAAATCACTACATGTGAGTGATTGGTTCGGCACTGCCCTAACCCCAGTAGTCAGAATAAGATGAAAGGTGCAGAAAGACTCTTGTTGCTTTTGCTGTGTTCTGCCACTATGAACATTGCCGCTCTTCCAATCCTGCCTTGAGCCAGCCAATTATGAACTGAAACCTCTATGAACTGTAAGCCAAATAAACCTTTTCCCCTTTAACTTTGGGTATCAGGTATTTTATCTCAGCAACTAGAGAAAAAAGTAACTAAGGGAGTGAATGTTTGAATCTGAAAAATTTATTATGGTAAAAGATACATTACCATTAATCTCTCTGAAAATACTCCTCGCTTCAAGCACATTTATCCCAGTGTTCTTGATACTTTCTGAAGTAGTTCTGGAAGTCTTCTTTTATGAGTGTCTTTAGTTGTGCTATTGTAACTACCTCAATATCTTGAATAGATGAAAAATGTTTACATTTCATGGTCATTTGACTTTAAGGAAGAGCCGGAAGTCACACAGTGCCAGGTCCAGGGAATAAGGTGCTTGAGGACACTCTGTAATGTTTTTATGAGCCTCCCTCTCCATCGGACAGTGTAGCTTTCACTGTATTTTTGTTCACACCTCATAAAGACACTCATAAAGAACAAGCACTTTCACAACTGCTTCAGAAAATGGCAAGAATGATGTCAGTGATTGGATAAGTGTGTTCTAGTGAGGGACAGTTCAAAATTTAGGGGATTAATGGCAATGTATCTTTTGCTGTAATGCAAATTTTAATATAAAGTTTCACTACATACTGTGTTCACACCTCATATATCTATACAAATCCAACCTCTCTGGGAGTAGAGAGTGAAACCCTCTCTGCAGATGGCATGGCATTTTTTCTCTTGGATGGATGCTCAAGTATTGTTCCCTCTTTTACCCTTGTGGAGGGCAGGCTAGAATCAATAGCTAGGGGCAATAACATCCATGGCGGGGCTGCCTCTTAGGAGGTGGTACTCAGTCCTCAGAGTTCTGGGGATCACATCATAAGAACACCGAGTCACTATTAAATTCAGTAGTGCTACTACTCTTGCCTCTGCTGGGATGCTAGGTTTCAATACTGAGAATCCATGATTTTAGGTCATTTAACTTTTAACTCATCCTATCATGTCATACTTAATACACCCTTGTATGTTATTCTAAGTTCTTTTTGAAATAGGATAGAGTAAAAAAATATTCTGGGTCAACAATTCTATTTTGACAGATCAGTATCAGTCTAGTTTCCACATATAGACAGGTAGACTGAATGCTGTTTCTATGTTTCTGGTTATGAAATTGCTGTGTGTGTGTGTGTGTGTGTGTGTGTGTAGGGAGAGTTGCTGGTAAAGAATCACTGGTGATTCTTCATGGAGGTAATACGATTTCTTCAATCGAGCCCATTAGACTATCTTTTTGTAATTATCTCAGGGGCCAATCTGTCTATGTAATGGGCTCTGGAGGAATCAAACCCTCATGCTCTTACAAAAGAAAATGTTGTGTGCATGTCACAAGAAAACAGTTTTGAAACACTGCTGCCTAACCATCACAACAACAGCTCAGAGGACTTTGCTGTGTGACTACAAGAGATTGTTGGATTTGGGACTTTATTGCTCCAAAGCGTATTTCTTTTCTCTGTGGGCCACTCTATAAATCTAAAATGTGTGTAACACCAGTGGCACAGGGGACTCCACAGCATCTGGTGGTTGGGAAGGCTACTGCCTGCTTGCTTACTCTGTGGAAGGATCCAGAATCCTAAGTTTGGAGAGACGGCCAAAACTCTGGATGACTTTGGGTGTAATTATGACTAGCTCTTTTGCTTCTTTGGATTGGGCTGGCCAATTGTCCCAATTCCCCTTACCTGGAGAATTAACACCTTCACATTGTGGACATGTGTAACAATTTTTTAGCTAGTGCTACTTCATGTACCATGAAGATGTTCATACTACAAAATGGTATTGTGATCTCTTCAGGGTTTTTTGCAAATTATTAATATGTATGGGATACAGGTAATTGATTCATAATGAAATAAAAATCATGAAAAGCTAAGCATTAAGAAATGAAGAATGATTGAAGGGTGATGCAAAATAATCAGTGATAGTAGTTATTATAGATTGAATGTGTCCTCCCCAAATTTATATGGTGGTCTTAATCACCAGGACCTTAGAATGGGACCTAATTTGGAACATGGTCACTGTAGATGTGATTAGTTACAATGAGTTCATTAGTGTGGGTCCAAGCAATTATGGCTAGTGTCTTTATAAAAAACGGGAAACTGGGACAAGAGATAGACAAGAGGGGAACACCATGTTGACACAGACAGAGCGATGGTGACACATCTACAATGCCAAAGAATGACAAAGATTGCCTGCCAACCACCCAGGACCAGGAGAAAGGCACAAAAGTTTCTCTGTCACAGCCTTCAGAAGTGACCAACAGTGTCAACACCTTGATCATGGACTTCTCTTTTACACAGCTATGAGACAATAAATTTCTGTGTAAGTCATCCAGTTTGTGGTTCTTTGTTATGGCAGTCCTACCAAATTAATATAGTAACACAAGCCAGGTACTATGCAAAATGTTTTGCTTATATCATTTCATTTTCTTTAATAATAGGCTTTTGGTCTGAAGATTGGTATGAATTATTAACTGGTGGGGATAAATAGCTAGGTCAGTAGGAGAAGAATTTTTCTTCTCTTTTCATCATCAATAATGGGTCAGATTAGAGATTTCAATATATGCTGACCTGTAGGACTTAGTATACGATGTAGTAATCATTATTTCCTTCATATGCAGCTTTGCCAAAAATCTGTAAAAGTACTTATGAGCCTAAGATAAAGCACCATGTGTAGGACTTCTTCCCACTTATGGTACATGTAAGATTCTCTTTTTTAAAAAAAAATTATTATTTTTTTTTCCCATTAAGTCTATTGGTACATTTTAGGTATAAAATACAGTTACATTCAGCATTGGGATCTTGTACCTTTACATGAGAATCTTGGTTCTTTTTTTTCTCCCCTTCCCTTGCCCTCCCTTCATCCTCTCCAACCTTCCCTATTTACAAAGACTTTGTCTCCATTTGTTTCCTTTTTTCATAGTTTTTCTTTTCCCTTTTTGCCTTTTCCCTACTCCTCCCACTTCCCCTGCTCCTTTAGACCTTTTCTTCCTGTTACACAATATCAATTATACATTTTTAAAATTATAATATCAAGATCTAGGAGACATTACCACAGATTTTACAGAATTTAAAAGGATATAGAAAGCATATTACAAAAATCTTTTTTGAAATAAATTTGACAACTTCTAAGAAGTACCTTGGAAGACAAATTAATGAAACTAACTCTGGAGGAAATATAAAATTTGAATAGAACCTATTAAAGAAAGTATATTCCTAGCTTGAAAACCTACCTTTATGACAACAGCAGGCGCATATACATTTTTAACTGATAAATTATATCAAACAATTAAAGCAGAAAAAAGAAAGAACACTGCTCCCCTTATTTTAGGAAATCAACATTGTGCTAATCCTAAAACTGGATAAAGAAAATAGAAGAAAAAAGTATGAACATAGATAGAAATTTGTTTAACAAAACAAATTATTAGAAGTCAGATCTGGCAGTATGTAGAAAGTGGTTTTGTTATAGGGATGGCAGTGTTGGTTCAGCATTGGAAAATCCACCCTCAAAAGTCATCATTTTAACAGAGGAAAGGAAAAAGCCATATGATCCTGTCACTAGTTGGAGAAAAAGTATTGGACTAAATTCTACAGCTGTGGTAAAAGCTATCAGGAGACTAGAAGTAGAACAGAACCTTCTCAACAGATTAAAGACATGTACTCCATACTTCCAGCGAGAATGCCTTATGTGAATGGAGAAGATACAATGCTTTCTCCTTAAGGTGGGGAACAAGGGCAGATATGCTTACTCTTTATCTGTCCATTAAACTTTGAAACCTAGGCCCCACCAAAATACTCTGGCAATAAAATGACACAATTAGGATAGGATTGGCAAGGTAGAAGCAAAATCTTTATATGTAGATGAAATGATCATCTACAGAGAAAATGCTAAGAAATCTCTAGGAGCCCCTGGAACTTGTATTTGAATTTAGCAGGATTAGAAAACACAAGGTATATATATACATAAAATTCAGGTCTGTGTATACTTGCTATAAATGAAGAATTGGATATTGAAATTTATAAGTTATGTAGGAGTACAAAGGACCTAGAAAAGTTAAAAAAAAAACAGTGTTGGAAGACGTTTAGTACCTAATTTTAAGACTTCTTCTAAAGCTACAGTAATCAAGGCAGTGTTGGTGTAAGGAAAGACATATAGATCATTGGAATAAAACAGAGAATCTAGAAATAGAACCACACATACATGGTCCACTGATTTTTGAAAGATTATTTAACATTAGCATTTTATAGAATATAAACTCAATTCTAGAGCTGAGGAAAAGATAGTGTTTTCAGCAAACGGCACTAGAACACCTGGTATCCGTATATAAAAAGTAACCTCAACCCTTTATTTCCATACATGAAAATAACTTGAAGGGATCTATGAACCTAAATATGAAAGCCTAAAAGTATAATACTTTAAGAAGAAATTATAAGGGAAAATATTTATGAATTCAGGGTAGGCAAGAACTACCTAGGATACAAAAGACATGATGTATAAAAGAAAAAAACTGATAAATGAGATTCCATCAAAATTTAGAACTTTAAATGACATCATTAAAATGAAAAGTAGTCCTTAAACAGACCATATTTGCAATGCATAAAACCTATGACCAGAATATATAAAGAACTCTTACAGCTCATTAATAGACAACCCAATTAAAAAGTAGACATAAGAAGATGATAAATAGCCAGTACAGCACAAGGAAAGGTGTACAACTCTAGAATCAGAAAAATACTAATCAGTACAATAACAAGATTGAATTATACACTCATTAGGGAGATGAAGTTAAAAGTTTTAAAAGTCTTGTCATGACTTTTTCTTTTTGTTGGATTCTCCCCCTGTGTTTAATTTGTCACGCCCAATGGATTCATTCTGCTGGGTTTCCTGGGATTGTGATCCTCATTGTCTTTTCCTAGGGTATTGTCTAAAATTTTTTGGAGTGCCGGTTTGGTATTCATGAAGTTCCTGAGGTGCTCTTTATCATGAAAGTATCTCATTTCTCCATCAATTTTGAAAGATAGTTTTGCAGGGTACATCAATCTGGGTTGGAGGCTGTTTTCCTTTAGGGCTTGAAATACCTCACTCCAAGCTCTTCTTGCCTTGATGGTTTGCATTGAGAAGTCTGCTGTGCTTCTGATGGGCTGTCCTTTGTATGTGATTTGTTTCTTTTCTCTCACTGCTTGTAGAATTTTGTTCTTCTGTTGGACTTCTGGAATCCTAACTATTATATGCCTGTGTGTAGATTTTTTTTTTGATCAAGGCTAGCTGGAGTCCTATATGCCTCACTTATCTGTATGTCAAGTTCTTTTCCCCTCCTTGGGAAGTTTTCTGCCATCACTTCTGTGAACAGTTTTTTTATGTCATCTGCACTCTCTCCTCTTTCTTCATTGACTCCAATTAGTCTTATGTTATTCTTCTTTGCATCGTCTAGCAGCTGCTGGATTGATTTCTCATGTTCCTTTACAATTTTAAAGCAATTTTTTCTTTTCCTGGTCACTAATTGCAATTTTTTTTTCTATATCTGAAATTCTATCCTCACATTGGTTCATTCTGCTGTGCAGACTTTTGATGGAGATTTTAATCTCCTGGAAATCTGTTTGTATCTGTTTTATGGATTCCATTTGTTTCCTATGTTGGGATTCCATCATGTTCCTCAGATCCTCTATTTTTTTATCTGTGTCCTCTCTAGATTTACTAATCATGTCTTGCACCATGAGCACAATCTTTGCTGTTATCTGAGTAATTATTTCTGATTTCATTTTTCACAGATCCTCTCCAGGTGGTTGAGTATCAGATTGTTCCAACTTGTTTCCCTTTGGGGTTGCTGTAGGTGATCCAGAAGTCTGTTTTTGAGGCTTGCTTACATGTCTTCTCATTTCCATGGCGGGGGTGGGGGTGGGGTGGGTGCTTCTCGCACCTGCACAGCTCAGCTTCTCTTCCCTAGGAGCTTGGGATGGCAGTGGGGGATCGTCCTTCTGGGTGCTCAGATTCTCTTTTCAAGAGGAAGAAAAGGTGAGGTGCCCCTATATCCCTTATCAGAGGGAATTGATATTAATTTTAGATCAATAATTCTGGTGGCATTTTTGTTAACTTCTGGACTGTCTCTCCCTTCCCCTACAAACCTGAACTAATCCAATTCTTAGGCACCGTGATTCTCATGCTTTATTTTTTTATTACCATACTTTAATTTTTCATATCATTTCCCTTTCAGATTCTATTTAGGACTTACTTTAATTCCCTCCCCTGTCAAGTTGATTTTCCCCAAGCTTCCTTCTGACAGGCCCATTGCAATACAAAGAAGAAAATGGGCAAAAGGAAAATGAACCAACACACAAAGTCATAAGTTAAAATGTGTCCCAAATAGGATGGTCACAAAATCATTGAGCAAATATTGCTGCCAATCAATCTGCCTCCACAGTGAGTGCTCTGCAGGCGGGATTACCAAGATTAAAACTAGGAGCAATGACGTGCAAAAGTGGGCCTGACTGACCTTATTGATTCTTCCCCACTGAGAAAGAATCACAGGTTAGCAGGAAGAAATCAATTGAACTGCATTAAGTTAAGCCAAGTGAATATTTATTCATACCATGCCTGGAAATCACTTTCTAAAGTGGCAAAAAAATTAACTCTAGATAAATATACATGCTGGTTTATAAATGCTTATGTAGGTACCTGTTTCTTTTTCCTTTTTATATTATTTTAAAATCTGAGATAAAATGCAATAGAACATAGGCTCTTCCTACCTTTTCTTCTACCCCTTCCCCTTGGTTCTCTTTGTGTTTTAATTAGTAATGTTTGTGATATGTAATGACTGTATTCATTGTGGGTAGTTGTTACGTGTACAGGACACATCTTAATTCTTTTAACATCCCCTTGTTCTGCCCACCCCATCTCTTGGTGCCCTTCCCATGTGCAAAAGATCTATCTTCCTGTTATTTGTGTGGATGTGGCTACTTCAGTTGCACCCAGATTTCAGGATGTAGTGACAGGGCAGACACATATATCTCTGCAGCCAAGGAAGCAATGGAAGCCATTTGCTCTCAAAGAAATCATGATTTTTGGCTTCTTAGATTAAGAGAAGCTGGCCCTTAGGCTTCAGTGCACCACAGGGAACAGAGAATTCATTTCTTTCCTCCTCCAGTGAGAACATACGGGCTGGGGCTAAAGAGAGCTTTCAGAATGAACAATGGGTGGAAAACACTGCTTTTCCAACAGTGAGAAATGTGAAATTCCGCTCCTACCCTCCCATGTGTCACCAGGGAACCATCCTGTCTGCTCCATCAGTACTGGGACATGAGCCAGGCAATCATTTGTACTCAGGGACTCAGCTTTAACCTAAAAAAATCACCACAAGAGCCAAAAGGGGCTCCTCTCCATTCCTCATCTCTAAGTAACAAAGAGTAACACATTTTCCTGCAAGAAATTATTTGTGGTTCTGATTGAGAATAGCTTACAGCTTGTTTTTCCTTTAGGCAGACTATCTACTTCTAAGCCTGTCTTGCCTGCAAAGATGAGGGAACTCTGCCTTCCCTGCAGCCACCGAGGCATTTTAATGCATTGCTGAGCCTCCAGTAGGCGGCCTGTGAGCCAAGAGATCTCGAAACAGGAAACATTCAGGTGCAGCATCAGAGATTGGCTGTTAGGAAACCAAGGGCCAAATTTATATTTAGTTGGGAATATAAAAGATCCATTCCCAACTTGATGAGAAAATAAATCACTGGCCCAAATCATTACATTCTCAACACTGGGCAATGAGGCAACTGGAGACATCTGTGTCTCTGCAGCTCAGTGTCAGTTGCCCTGCTTCATTTTCTTACAACTCTAAAATGTGGGAAGGGAGTGGAGATAGGGGAGAGAAGGAGAGTGAAAGAGAGAGACTCAGAGACAGACAAACAGAGACAGACCAACCAACAGACTGACCGACCAATTCAAAGGAGACAGAATGAAATAATATGGTAAAGAACATTGGATCAAAATCAGCGAGCCTGAGTTATTATTCTAATTCTGCCACTTGGTCATCCGATGTCTTGAGCTGGTGATATGACCATACCAGAACCATAGCTTTCTGAAGTATAAAGTGAAAAGCAGAATTTCAGCCAATATTCCAAGGCTTTGAGTTTTGTTCTTTTTTTTTATCCTAAAGTGGCATAAGGACAATGTGATTTTCAGAACTATTATAGAAGATAGTATAAGAAAATAAATTTTGTAAGCTATTAAATGATAGATATACTAGCTGTTGCCATAGAGACAGGAGAAAATTCTTTAAGGACTTTTTTTTTAATCATAGAAGTTTGGCACAATTGTTAGGGTTCTCTAAACTTTTGAAGTCACTGCAGCTCTGAACTTTGCTTTCTCTATCTAAACTGCTGTCCTCCTGGAGGATAGGAAAATGAAGTAAAAGAAGTGCAAATGTGCTTGAAAACCACAAATTATACTAGAAATGGAAGTAATGATTATGTAGAGAACTCGTTTTGACTTTTGGCAGTACAATGCACACACTGTTAGTTCTTGGCTCACTGACAGGTTTTAATTGGTCTGGCTATGGAGACCGTATAGAGCTATTACGTGCTACACCTGTGATGGCCATGCAGTGTGGTAATCAAGAGAATTAGGTTGGGGACCCAGAGAACGGCTCTCACCACTGTGCATAATCTTCCTCACTTTGGGAGGAAGTTAACAGCTGCTTTATGGTCTCTCATATTATTTCACTTTCTTGGAGAGAGATCCCAATCAGATCCACCTTAACTAAACAACATCTATCTCTGGGGCTTTGAACATCACAACATTTGTGCAGAAATATTAACTCTGACTTTGAAACAGTTTATGGCTTGGGAGTAAAAAAAAAAAAAAGTCATGTGTATCAAACATTGGATAAGACCATTACTTGGTGGCAGTGAGAATCAGGAGCAAGAAAGTGGATCTTTTTATATATTCCAGAGAAAAAAGGAACAGGAGGATGAGCAGATCAATTTAGCTCTCCAAGTATTTATTTTTCAGCCTGTAAAAGGAAAGGAGAACGAGGCTTCTGGGACAAAATGACTATCTATTCCTAAGCTTCTCACTGAAACTACCAAATCTTTTGGAATTTTCTTCTTTGCTACCTTCCCTGTTCCCCAATATGCCCATCTCTTCTAAGAAGTTGGGCTAGTATATTCTGCTGTTTGGATTTCTTTTCAGCCTTTGGCAAAACAACCTGATAAGTGATTAGAAGGTGGCACATATGAGTATTGGCTGTGTACTAATCATAATGTTCCGATTTAATCCTGTGAGATAAAGGTGCTACGGGGATATTTAAAGCCCATCATGAACTATGACTCAGGAAGGGCAACCTAACAAGTTTGTTGGCTGAGTATGGAGTCAAAGTCAGGTCTCTTGACTTCAAGTCTTTTCTATGTAATCTGTGGAAGAAGCATTCAGGGGCTATGGACCAGGCCTTGTTTATTTGTAAGGCCTCAGAACTTACCATAGCACTTGTGACCTTATTGTGAAATTTAATTTTGAGGACAGGAGATTCCCAAAGTGCTCAATCTCTCTAGCATATGCAAAATGAAAAGGTGCAGCATCCCATTCCTACTCGTTTCTGCCATCACTGAGTCAGAGGAAATGCCTCTTGTTACCTAAAGGTGAGCAATTTTGTTGTGAGACCATAGTGGTGACACTGGCATATACAGCAGTTGGGAAATCCTTCCAGTTGGCCACATCCCAGCAGAGTGGCTTTTGGTCTGCGTCTACTTTGTTCTGCCCTGAAAGAGTTCAAAATGAACGATTTATATCTATAGTTCCCAATTCATGCGCCAAGGCACTCGAGGGTATTGTGGGAAACTTACAGGGTATTTTACATTTTGAGGGAGGGCTGTGAATGTAGCCCGGTGGTAGAAGATTTTCCTAGCATGTGAGCACCTCTGGGTTTTAGCTCCAGAAAAAAAACTGAGGAAATGACACTGATTTTCAACATCTCCCAGATACTTTGAGAACTACTGGCATGAAGAAACTCATCGCTTCAACATCTGTGTGTAGTATATTAACAGCAACGTATCCTTGCAAAGCTGGCTTTCTGGCAGTTAATACAATGAACAAGTACTGCATCCAAATCAGCATGGAACTTATAACAAGGGTGGCAGTACCCAACTGATTCCAAGGTGGGAGAAGCTGTGCAGAGTCTAGTAGGTGCACATATTCCATTGTAGGTAAATGTAATTAAGAATGACATAAAAATATTTCAATTTGCATGGACTATGTTTCACCCAAAAGTTACTGAACTGTTAAGGTACACCTCCTAAGCAGTTTGGACCTACCTACTTAATAAACAGAGCCTTGCCGGGGATTTAGCTCAGTGATTCTGCCGCCTGCCTTGCAAGCACAAGGTCCTGAGTTTGATCCCTGGTACCATAAAAAAACAAACCAAAAAAACAGAGCCTTTATGAACTTCTCTTGGCCCAGGAAGATTGTGGAAAATATTACTGCAGTAGTAAGCATGCTGTGAATGAAGGTCGGGAACCTGGCTTGCTCTACGTTATCCCAGGACTGTTCCTGCCTTGGGTTCTCCACTTGCTACACAGGCAGCAGCAACATCAGCTCCCAGTTACTTAGTTCCTAACTACTCAAACATGAGCCAGCTCAGAAGCTGTACAACTGCATGACCTTGTTTAATCTCTAAAGCAATGCAAACATGGGACTTTAAAATCTCTGTTTTTCAGATGAGGAATATTGAGGCTTACAAAGACTAACACTGTTCAGGGTCATTTAGCTAGTAAGTGGCAGAACAGGGATGTAAACTTGAGGCTCTTTGATTTACTCAAACTTTAGGGTTTGGCTCCCCATCTATTGTTTTTTTTTTTTAGTTGAGCTTTTATTTTTGAGATAATTGTAGATTCACGTATAGTTGTAAGAAATAGGAAAGAGTTATTACATAGCTTTCCCCAGTTGTCCTTAATGGTAACATCTTGCAAAACTCTTACAACTACATCACACCCACAACTACATTGACATTGATAGATCCAAGGTACAGAACATTTCAATCACTACAAGGATTTCTTGTGTCCCCTTTCACAGTGGTGTCTACTTCCCTCCAGCTCCTGCTCTCTCCTTCATGCCTGGCAACCACTAAGCACTTCTCCATTTTTATAATTGTGTCATTCAAAGAATGTCATAGAAATGGGGAACAGGCTCATGGTTGTTGCCAAGGGTTAAGGAGAGGTACATCAGATAGTACATAAGCTTGGGGCATTGGCTTTTCTTCATTCAACATAAGTTTTTTTGGAGATCAATTCAGATTGTTGCGGGCACCAACCATTTATTCTTTTTTTATTTCTGAGTAGTATTCAATGGTGTGGATGTACCACAATTCGTTTAGCTATTCACCCTCTTAAGCACATGTGTGCTGTTTCCAGTTTGTGGGAATTATGAAAAATGGTGCTGTGAACATTGTGTCTAAGTTTGTACATAGGTTTTTGTGTGAGCATAAGTTTTTATCTATCTTGAGATAGATGTGTACAGAGGCACAATTCCTGGATCACATGGTTTTTTTAGAAACTGTCCATTTTTTCCCAGGATGTGTGTGGTTATATTCCTACCAACACTGTGCGAGGGATAAAGTTCCTCTGCACTCCAGCATCTGGTGTTGTCACTGTTTCTTATTTTAGCCACTGTGATAAATAAGTCATAGCTCATGGTAGTTTTAATTTGCATTTCCCTAATGACAATGATGTTAAATATTGAGGGATGTGATTATTTTTCATCTGTCTCCCATCTTTGATGAAATGTCTCATGTCTTTTGCCCATTTTCTAGTTAGATGATTATTATTTAGTGCTGAGTCTTGAGAGTTCTTTCTGTATCTCATTTCTTCTAATCTGTAGCCTGTCATTTCATCCTCTACAGAAGGCCTTTTGCTGAGCAATTGGTCGTCATTGTAATGAGGTTCAATTTACAGATTATGCATTTGGTGTCAAGTGTAAGCATTCTTTGTCTACATCCTGAAAATTTTCTATTTTATAATTTATAGCTTTACATTTTACATGTAAGTTAGTGATCCATCTTGGGTTAATTTTTGTTTAAGGTATGAGCCCTAGGTTAAAGCTAACATTAAGCCCGTGGGAGTCCAGTTGCTCTAGCACCATTCGTTGAAAGGACTATCTTTCCTCAATTGGATTGCCTCTTTAACTTTGTCAGAAGTCAGTGGGGCATATGTGTGGGGCTTTGCTTCTGGACTCTTTAATCTACTCCATTATCTATGCCTCCATCCTTCCATTAATGCTACACAGTCTTGATTACTCTAGTTATATAGTAAACTTTGAAATTAAATAGACTTCTCCTGTTATTCTCTAAAAATAACCTCCTATTTTAGCCATTCTAGTTCCTTTTAGTTTCCATATACATCTTAGAATAATTTAGTATGTACCTACAAACAATCTCAGTGGTATTTTGATTGAAAAATTGCATTGAATCTGTATTTCAATTTGGGGAGAGCTGACATCTTTGCTATGCTGAGTCTTATGCTTCCAACTGTCAAAGAGCAACATTTGTTATTTTAGGGCTAGGATCACAAATTTAATTGGCCCTAAGAGGGGCAATGTACCAGGATGAGGAATGTGCAGTCTTCTTATAGCAAACTGGATATTGAAATATATTTCTATATTATAATTAAACAATAGCTCAATCAGATGTTATATAACAAAGAATGTAACCTCAGCAGGGAAATTTAATAGGAAGCGAGGGGCATTGTGGCTTGCTAGAGGAAAGCATGACCCTACAAACAGGGCCACTGCTACTCAGTTCCTCTCTTAAGAACATGTGCATAGTCTTTGGGAGGCAGAGGTAGAACAATTACAAGTTGCCCAGACTGGGCAACTTAGCAATATCTTAGTGAGCCGCTGTCTCAAAATGAAAAGGGCTAAGGATGTAGTTCAGTGGGAAGTTTCTGGGTCTAATTCCTACTAAAGCAATAAATGAATGAATAAATGAATAACCAACCCCCCCATGGGCACAAGCTTGGCACGGTGGTACACACTTCTAATCCCAGCACTTACAGGCAGGAGGATCATGAGTTTGAACATGGGCACAGGATTGCTGCGGCTTATAAATTTTCAACAGAAGCTTGAAATCATTTTAAAAACATTAGCAGGAACTTTAACATAAAACATAATTGGTCAAACATACACATTTATAGGTTGGATCCAGATAACCATTGGGTTCTTTGTGGTCTCTGAATTAGAGGGGGCAACCGAAAGTCTCAAGTTTCAAGGACTTACACTCCAGCTACAGGAGACACCACAAAGCAAGCCACATGGTGTCATCACACAGGGAGACCCTTCCCTCCCCTACCTCTGGTCTATGAGCTTAGATGGATCCCAAGGAGCCTAGAAGCACACACACTAAGAAAGGGAGACAGACACTTTCCCAAGAATCCTAACTGTGGCATGAGGCGCTCTTGGGAAGTTTAATTCACTTGATGATTTAACATGTATTATTTAACCACAGAATCTGAAGCAAACATTGACAGGATGAGAGGGCACAAAGCTTTACATCTGAGCATCACAGAACATGATGGGAAGAGGTCGTGTTATTCCATGTTTCTCCCAGTGTTCTATCACCTCTTAGTGGAAATTAAAAAGCAAAAGCTCTCCAGAGAAGTTTCCTGATGTTCTTAGAATAAAACCTGAACATCTTATAATGACTTACAAGTTCCTGTGTGGTCTTACCTCTGTCTTCTGGAACTTCTCTTTTTTTTCCCCAACTCCTGCCTTCTGTCTTTCCAACATGTCAAGACTAAAGGGCTTTGTATTTTTCATTCATTCATTCATTCATCTACTCACTTGAGAAACACTATGGAACAAGTACCAGGAATACAACAATGAACAAAGCTGATTCAGTTCCTGTCCTCATGGATTTGACATTGTAAAGGGAAAGACAGACATACATATATAACATTATGCCTAGTGGATAAGCTCTATGAAGAAAAATTGAACAGGATTAAAGCATAGGGAATAATGGTAATTGCCATTATCTGTGGGGGATGGGGAAGCCTTCTGGTTAGCATGTGAGCAGAACTTGAATGAAGTGACGGAGCAAATCACAAGAGCTCATAGGAGAAGAACTTTCTAGGTGGGAACCATAAATACAAAAAGCCCAAGGGGGAACATGTTTGGCTTATTTGTGGGGTGGTAAGAAGTCCGTGTGCTAGGGCAGGAGAGTGATGGAAAGCAGAGAGAAGGGCACTTGCAGGGCGCTAAGCCTGTGGATTTACCCTGTGTTATGGTTTCTAACTAGATGTTCCCCTCAAAGCCTAATGTGCTCATCAGCAGGGCTTTTGAAAGGTCATTGAATCAAGGGACACCATAGCTGAACTTGCTGTTAAGAAGTGGGACCTGGAGGGAAGAGGTGGGTCACTGAGGGCGTGACTGGAAGGGTGTAGAGTATCTTTCTCCTAGCTGCCTCCCTTCTTCCTCTGCTTCCTGGCCATGATGGCATGAGCAGCTTGTCCTCTGCCATGCCCTTGTGTCACGATGTCCTGCCTTGGAGCCAGTGGACTATGGGTTAAAAACGTGAGACAACATAAACCTCTAAGTGCGAGTGTTGGGTATTGTGTCTCAGTGACAAAGGAAGTTACTAAGACACCCTGGTTGTAAGAAGAAGAAAGTGAGGAAGGTTTCTGAGCAGGGCAGTGACATGATCCAACTTGCAGGAGGAGACAGTGGGTGGACAGTGGAAACAGACAAATCCCAATGGAGGTTATTCGAAAAGTGTCAGAGAGAGGTGGCTTGGACTAGTGTGGTAGTGATAGGGCTGGGGAGAAATTGATCAATTTGAGACACTTCAAGGATAGAGGTGATAGAATTGCTCTTGAACTGGACATGGAATGTGGGAGGAAGGAGCCCAGGATGACTACAAAGGTTGTGCCCTGTGTGACCGATACATTCACTGATATCAGAAAAATCTGTACCTCTGACTTCACAAGGTTAGTTCGTTATCACAATTGAATTCTCGGGCCAATGCCTCCTTTTTGGAGAAGTCTTCCTTTAACCTATCAGCAGCACACAGATGTTTTGTTAGGACTTAGAAATATCTGAAATCATCTTATTCATTTAATTTGACTGGCTATATTGATTCATCATCTGGATCACGCCCTGGAACGCAAGCCCCAAGAGGATGAGGTCCGTGTCTGCTTAGTTTATTATTATATCTTTATTTAATTTGTTGCCTGGATCTTGGGAAATGATCAATAAATATTTGTTGAATGTGGTTTACAAAGTGCAAAACAAGTTAAGCAAATTTCCAAGTTTCATTCATGTAGTTCCTTTCAGAGCAATCAGTTAACAGACTAAGTAATACTGATGATCTGTGGCAGAGACTGCGTCAATCTCTAGGGAACAGAAGTGCACAGAAAAAGCACCATCTGCACATGGTGGAGCCCACAGCACCCGATGTAGGCACAGTAAAAACCTCAAAAACACGGCCCTCTCTGTGTTAATGATCCTTCAGGAAAGGTACCTGGAGCCCTGACAGCATGTGACCTGTGGATCCAACCATTTTGGGGCATACAGGCAAGGCTTTTCCTAGCTAAGATCCACAGAAGCAGTCACTGTGGGCCTAACATTTATAGGAAGGGGGTATGTGGTGACTCTAGATCCCAGTTTCTGTGGAACTTTTTGTGAGAAGAAATACATTTAGTTCTGGGAAAAGTTGAACAAGTTCAGCCTCCTTATGCACCAGGGGCTGGGGCTCAGTTGGGTTAAAAACTTGGGCAAAGATAAGCAGCTGATCAATGGCACAACTAGGGTTTTGCATTTATCATGGTATATCTGTAAAATGGGAACACTATTCATTTATCAGGGCTACTGAGAGAATGAAAGGTTTAAGACCTGGGGAATGCTTAGTGCAGTGCCTATCTATGAAAAGTGCTAACTACTATACCTGGTGATAAGTATTAGATTTCAAACTCTTGAAAGTATTAATCATGGTAATAGTCTTTCCATACACACAGAGACCAAATAGCATAGTACTTGTAGCACTTAAGATAGCACTTACAGAGAATATGGCCTCAATAAACATGTTGGATGAATGAATGATGGATGGCTCAATGACGAACCTTTGTGGATGTGACCAACTGTTCTTAGCAGAGATGAGCACAGTAAATACACAGAGATAAACCAGGCCAGACCCATTTGTGCAGCTCAGCTGTCTCAGCATTGGTAGCTGCTGTTAGTTATATTATAGAAAAGCGGATTCTTGCCAGCCAGACACTCGACAACTTGAATGTAAGAAATTCAGTTGAATCCTTGGGTTTTAACTAAAGATAAATTATAAAGTGGAAAGGCCCAGAGGATTCGATGATTTTATGCATCAATAGTACTTGGAATAGGAAGGCCCAGCCAAAGGCTAGGAATAGCTGCTATTAAAATGGCATTTTCCTTTGCACTTAAAAACTACATGTTAGATTTGTGCATGTGACTTCTCAGCTGCTACAATAATAGAGGAAGTGGTTTTGAATTAACACTAATCAACCTGACTCTCTAGGGGCACCTTGTACCTGAGAACTTCCAAGTCCTTTGTAAACAGCCGTTAAGCCTCCCTGTCTCCTGAGGGATGAGCTCCTGGATTTTTGCTTAAACCAAGAAGTTGCAGGAAAGAAGCTGTAATCAGGAGCAGAGTGGGTGTCAGTGGGGATAATTCTCAGGTCCCTCACAAATTCAGGCTTAGAAATGGTCAAAATAATCTGCAAGACCCCAAGATATTTTGCCTAGCAAAGTTCCACTTCAGATCCCACCAAGTGTCAGCCGTGGGACAAATGGATGACTGAAAATTAGAACAGCCATTGTGAAGGGCAATTTAGCAGTAACTCTGTGGCACACAGATACTTCCAACTCAGCAATTTCACTCTGACACTTTTTTAGTTAGAGAAATTCTGGTACATGTGCCAAACAGGCAAAAGCAACTCCCCCGTTGCAATGTTATCTGTAGGAGTAAAAATCTAAGATCACCTCAAGGTATATTTATCAAGGTGAAACAATTAGATGGATAGTGTGATAATATGCTGCTAAAAAGAACAAGGCTGACCCAAATGTATTCTCATGGAAAGCTGAGATGAGTTATATATATCTGAAAAAAAGTAAATGGCAGAATCATATGTATTGTATGCAATAGATGGTCATTTAAAACAACATCACAAAAGCCAGGTGTGGTGGCACATGCCTGTAATTCCAACACTTGGGAGCCTGAAGCCAGAGGATTGCTTCAAGTTTGAGGCCAGCCTGGGCTACAAGGTCAGTTCAAGTCCAGTTTGAAGTGCAAAGCAAGACCCTGTTTAAAAAAATACACCCACAAATTCATTGATATTTCTTCCTCTAGGAAATAAAGCTTATTTAGCCTACCCTTCAATGTGTATCATACTTTGTAACTCATCTCTAAGAAACAAAATATGGCAGATATAACAATGTGCCACTTCCAAGACTAAGTCATAAAAAGGCACTGTGGCTTCTTTCTTGATCTCTCATCTAGAGAAAGCCTGCCAAGAACACCCAAGGATCCCTGTGGTGAGGCCCACAAGGCAGCTCCTGCCAACAGCCAGAGAGGGACTGAGGGCTCCAGCCCACAGCCAGACCAAGCTGTCACAGACGCCCGTCCTCCCGCACCAGTCAAGTTGCCATAGAACTCAGTCCTGCCTCACATTCTCAAAACAACATGAGTGACCACCCAGAATTTACTCATCCTTAGATTTCACACTTGGAAGAGGTATGAGGTAACAAAAAAGTGCTACTTATTTCAAGATACTAAGGTATGTGGGAGCAATTGATAATATACCTTTTATATAATCACAAATCTCTCCCCCTCACACATCCATACATACACACTTACTCACACAGAAAAGCCAATGCGTCGAGAAAGTTCTGGAAGAAAATATGTCAGATAATGATAGCAGGTACCTTTGAGGAGTGGAACAGAGAATAGGGTGGGGATGAAATTAACTTCACCTGTTCTGCTTCTGGTTTTGTTGTATAATATTTAATACATTCATATTGATGTAATTTTAGAAAACACTTAAATAAGGAAATACAATTTAAAATTCTACTAAATTTCATGGTAAGTCAGATAAAACTGTGGCTTACCTTTGATCATCTCCAGGAAAAAGGGTTGCTTAGCAAAGTTGTTTAATAATAAACAAGGTTATCAGTAGAGCTCCCCAACCTACTTAAGAAAGCCAACTCCTGTCAGTGAACTCTTAAAAATCACCTTAGCATAAGGCATGTACAATGAATGACTATTCTACTCATGTCTCTTATCTGTTTTCAAAGCAGGTCAAAGAGACCTTTATTGGGACAACACCAACTGGCAATACTTTCACTCCCAAAGAGTATCAACATTCTTTTGAAAGTAACAGGGATACCTCTATTGAAAAAGCCAAATTACATATTAATGCATTCTGGTTTTATCAGGTGGTTGAGAATCAAAGAGGCTTTGTTATCAGGTAAGGTTATGGAAGAGGTATTTTAAAAGTAACTTTGTATTGGATTTCTTTTAGGCTTCTGCTAATTTGTTTTCTGACTTTGAGCCTGGGGGTCTGCATCTTTTAATGGTTGTGCAAAGTGAGGACCCTAATCCCTGTCTGTATCTAGATTGGCTGCAGGCATCAAAACTTATGCATTTTCCATGGAATTGGGTCCAGAGCTTAGCTGCAAGATGCCTTCTGGGTGACTGACCAGAAATTCAATCATAGCACACTCATTTCAAAAATCCCTTTCATGTATCATTTAAAAGCAGCCAGCATACTTAAATTTGCATAACTCTGACCTTGGATTTTGGAAACCAAAGAAAATAATAGATTTCTGTTTAGTTTTCAGGATGATGGGAAAAACAAACCGGAAGCATTTTCTTTTCCTGGATTACTAGGCAGATTTAAAACTTTACAGTTCGTAACATAAGCCATTGTCCCGAGAAGCTCTGGAATAAGAATAACTAACATTTATAGGGTGTTTTATACCCTATAAAGTACATTAGCATTCATTGCTTCATTTACTGGGAAGAGAGGGTCTTAATTATTCTTTCTGATGAGGGGACAATGGTTCTTTCACTCCCAGCATCTGCAGAGATTACTCTGATATTGCCCTCATCTTTCCTATGAACACTTTAAAGAAGCAAAGCTGGCACTCTCCAGCTCCCCCAGCCTAGGAACCAAGGAATGCACTGTAGCAGGCATGATTTGTTAATTTTCCTTATGCTGCAGTGTGTGTTCCAGGTTCTCTTGCACTGACTCATTGCCCACATGAGTCTTTGTTACATGAGTACCGCAGGGTTAGGAGGGCCTCCATGGGACACCTGTTTAAATCCTGGGTTAGTCATTTTCCATTTGCATGGTCTTGAACAAATTATTTATCTGGCAAATATTTAAGATTATTTTAAATCTCAGTTTTCCTATCTGAAAAATGGGGCTCATCCTAATAGTACACACATCAAAGAGATTTCATGAGTTAAATGAGTGAATTATGCAGGGTGGCTGGGGCGTGGTTCTCACTCAGTCCCGGTCAGGGGCTGCAGATACACAGTGAGCTGTACTGTAGACTGCTTGGGCATCAGGACACATTCGCCATTCCTTCAGCGCACTGAGCAGCTCTCTGCTGGGCACAGTGCCAAGCTCCAGGGGTACACAAAATAAAGATTCTTCTCCTGGCAACGCTTACATTCTGCAAGTGGATGAAAACAGAAACAAAAGCAAAGACAGCTACTCTGCTATAAAGGGGATGTACCTGGAGACCATAATAAGTGAAATAAATCAGACTCACAAGCTAAACTATCGCATTGTTTTGTTTTGTTTTTAAATCTGAGAAGCTCGGGCTATAAAGAAAGAGCAACATAAAAGGTAGGAAATAGGGAGATAGCTCTTTCACAAAAGGGAAAAGGGCCAAGAGGTGGAGGGAGCAGGAAGGAGGGAAGGGATGAAAAAAGAGTAAGCACCGCCTTCCCATGAGGATGAATAGTTATGTTCGCCAAACCTGCACTAACGAAAACATAAAAACTGAGCAAAAGCAAAGAAAGGATAAGAGAGAACAGGCCTGAGTGGGAGCAAGGAATTCCTTTATTTTAGCATGTAAAATGCCAGGGTTCCAAAACACGAGGGGAGAAATAGTTCCCGGATAGGGAGTATTACGAGCGAGGGTCCTGGTGGAGGAGTGCGTGACAAGTTGGGGGGCTGAGAAGCAATAATTGGGAGCCTGAGTGAGGGGGAGAGAGTGAGGGAGGGAGTGAAGGCCATGGCAAAGGGTTATCATTCTGTTTTGTATGTCACAGGAAGCCACAGATTTTGAAGTGGAGGAGTAACATCGCTTTATGTAAATTCCATAAACTTGACATTCAGCACAAATTTTATATATTTGTATCATTAAATATGTACTACACACTGTTGCATATCTTGGCAGCACTGCGGAATGCGGGGACTAGAGCAGGAATACAGACATAGAAGAAAGGATCCCATGACAACAGAGAACGACAAAGCGCCACTGAAGTTTTCTTGAAAAGATGTGGAGAAGGAAGCATCATTTGAGCTGATCCCGAAGAGGGCACAGCTCTTGGCTATGCCAGGTTATCTAGAAAACAGAGACCGCTCCGCTAACTGCTTTGTACCTTGCACAGAAGGGACATGGGTCTTCCCCAGAGTGTCCAGAATTGAATACATGGATCTTTGGAAACTGCATAAACATGTGCTATGGGGGCAGGAAGGGTTGTGAGAATTCTTCCCGCATCCCACGTTACAATGACACTTAGATATTCTGGAACGAAACATAAGGTTCCGGAACTATCTGTGATTTGACCTGCATCCAAGTAGAATGTTTCACCTCAACATCACCCTAGCTTTTAAAGGCCACGGGGCCCTTTGGGGCTTAACTAGTATTTTCCATTAGGTATCGAGGGAAAACAGAACCTTTTCATGCTTGCCAGGTACTTGTTTCACTGAACAGAAGTGGAGGACTCACAGGCAGACATTTAAAGCAAAATGACCAAGGAAGCGGCAGCGGTGCAGATCTGTCCAAGTATGGAGCTTGGCATCACAACCTTATTTCCTGCTTGATTTTGCTTACATCCTGATTCTGTTTATGTAATCTTTCTGCCTGGTAGGCCACCTCTTGGTATTCACATCAGTGATGCCTGTTTTCTCTGGAATTACTCATGCCAGCAATCTCTTTAGATTAGAGGTTTACAATTTTTGTAGGATTTAAATTTCAAATGGATACTCCAAAGGTTCAACCTGGAGCCACAAAAGAACACAGGAAGTAGCAGCAGAGGATATGTGTTCAAGTCTAGCTCTGTCATTAAACAGCCTTGCGATTTGTGGCAAGAATCCTCAGCCTGTGAGCCAAATAAAGCTTTTATCCTTTTAAAAAAAAAACCCCTCAGCTTTTGAATTTGTTTCCTCTTGGCAAAAAGTTATCAACATCCATCTCAAGGGCTTGTCACAGGATTAATTAAGATGTGTGTCAAAGTATTTTATCAAATTAATAGAATACAAGTACGGCACAATCATCATCATCAAATAACATCAAGTGTTTGTAACTAAAATGCTTAAATATATGCATTTGTTGTATTTAGTCAGTTATCTAATTAATGAAGTGCCCACTAAGTTGTCTCCATGAGCAGCATAAAACTTTGTCTGAGTTTTACTTACCCTGCATTCCCAGCATCTACAAGAGCATCAGTTATCTGTGAAGGGCTCTATAGCTATGTGCAGAATGAAAGGAAGGAGGAATGAACAGAAACATGTAGGGAATGGATGGCCACTGCTCTAGGAAAGACAGTTTGACTCTCATGGATTCTGAGTAACAGAAATGTTTACTTGTGTTGCAAATTCAAAATTCCCAGCTACACTTATGACAGAACAGGGGCTGCTGTTGGCACTCCATCCCTCTATGTTTGTCTACTTCTAATTCCTGCTCTCTCTGAGCTACATAGAATGTTGTTTTTTCAAATGGAATTAAAACCTAATGCTTCCCTAATGCAGTCTTTCAGTCTCTTCCTTAAGCCATCTGCTCTTTTATCTGCCGAGACTTATTGATTTTATTTGAAAACTTTTAATTAGATGCTTCCAGGCAGTGGCTGAGTTAAGTTTAGAAGCTTTAAGCTTGTCTTATATGTGGCAGCTGCAGTGAGGCAATAAGGCTTATGATTTAAGTTCATTATTATCTCTATGTTGATGTCATTTTCTTTTCCTTTGCACTGTTCCGGGAAGTTACATAAGGCATAAGAACAACAAGACTGATATTGCTTCTTAGAAATGACCTTTCAGGGAATTTTCCTTATGATAAACACACTTCCTTTCTACCTCCCTTTTTATCTGAAGATTACTGAAAACTTTATAAACATTAATTAAGCCAACTTCATAACACTCTATGAAAAGACAATTATTCACTGCAGAAAATTTAAACTCAGGCACTTAGTGACAGATTTAGAGTCAGCCAATGAGCAACAGCAAGCAGATTGTTCAGTTCCATCACAGAACTGTCCGCACCTTCACCTGAATGGCCCTGTGAGCTGGGGAGACTATTACCCTACAAGACTCTGCAGTACCAAGGAAGCACCGCTTACCTCTGTCCTCCAACGGAGTGAGGTGTACCCTTCTCTTGCGCACTTCCCACAATCTCTGTGTGTATTCATACAATGCTTATTAAAATGTCTACAGTGTGTATTCTGGTTTATTTCCCTTCTTTAGGTTCAATTTACTTCTTTTCCTCAGTGAAAACATGTAAAAATAGGGACTGGAGATTTAGCTCAGTGGTTCCAACACCTGCCTCCCAAGTGCAAGGTCTTGAGTTTGATCCCTGGTACCAAAAAAACAAAAAAAATGTAAAAATATTAAATACTTTTGTGTCCCCTCAATCCATTCCATGGTCTGGCAGATAGGAGATGTTTAATACACATTTGCTTAAACTGAAGAGGATTCCTCTATTAGCCATCAAAGCTTTCTAGAATTATGGCAAGAAATTACCTCATTTATAATTTAGTACCAAATGGACATTAAACAAATTTATAGAACAAGGTTTTTTCAACACAACTGTTTTAATTTCTTTATAAAGCACACAGACTATAATAGTGAAGAAGAACTCATGGTTAATACTCGCCCAGATCATGTTGAATAAAGAAGTTTCTACTTTGTTGGCCTTACAGGTATTTCCAGGTCTTATAATATTTAATGCTACACAGTGTCTGGACCAATGACATTCACTCTATTCTGTATAGCAACATACACTAATGTCTCAGTTACTTTTATTGTTGCTGAGACAAAAATACCTAACACCCAAAGTCGAAGGAGGAAAGGTTTATTTTGGCTCACAGTTTGTAGAGGTTTCAGGCCATAATCGGCTGGCTCCAAGGCAGGGTGGCTTGGCAGAGGTGGCTTGGCATTGCAGAGGAGAAAGAGTCCATGGTAAAGCAGGGCAGGAAGAAGGCAGCCATCAGTGAAGTAGCAAGTGGCAAGAAGCAAGCAAGGCAGCAGTCCTCTTTCTGTCCCTTATATTCTATCCAGGCTACACACCTTAGGGCATGTTTCACTCACTCCTAGAGTGGGCCTTCCCATTATCCACTCCCAGGACTATGCCAAACCAATCAGTGGACTAATTTAGTAATCACACACCCTTTATCCCAGAATCACATACTTAATCCCAGTATCACACAGCCTAGATCCAGCCACCTCTGAAAAGCCCCACCTATGACTGCATGAGGCTTTGGGGGACATCTAGACACACACCATAACAATTAACGAAGTGCTCACATGGTTCCTCTGATAGGCAAGCTCATTTCTGTCTGATTTTCATTTCTCTGTCACTTGAGAGAAAGCATAGGGACAGAACTAATAGAGGTGATGATATCATAATTATTTTGAACCCACTACAATTCATATTAAAAAAGCAAAACATTTGTTAGTCCCCATACTTTAGCTACTGCTATAATTATTGTGTAAATCTGTTATTATGGTGTACCAATAGTGTTTTATGATGATGCATTTGTGATTGCCTAAAATAATTCTGAACAATTCTCACTGAATGGTTGGGGTCTTAAATAACTTTTGGGTAACAGGAAAGGTTTTTGATATTGACAAACCCTTGCTATATTATGTACAAATTAAATGAGATAATTGTATACAAAGCATTTAACACAGCATGTAACACACAGAAAACACCCAATGAATTAATTTCTGTGCAATAGTAACATCAATAATTACTATTTATTGAGTGCTTATTATGTGCCAGGAACTATGCCAAGTACTTTATATGTACTATGTTAATAGTCTCAGAAACTCTATATTGTTATAATCCTTATTTTGAACATCAAGGAACTAAAATACTTGGAATTTATGAAAATTTTCACTGGGTTGCATAGCTAGTTAGAAGAAAACTGCATCTGTCTGCCTTAGAGTTCAGTTAAGTATCTCTCTGGAAGGCAAGTTTTTGCAAACTTCACTGCCTCCATCCTTAACACACAAACTTGGGGAATTATGGCTGAAGTCTGCCAGTTATTGATAAAAATATCTAGAGGGGAGTAACTATGAGTGTGGATTCTGCAGTCAGATGGGTTCAAAGTGTGGCCACATCCTATCTCTCTTTGAACCTTAGTTTTTCCATCTATAAAATGGGACATCATAAGTACAGCAATGAGAACATGTAAGTTGAGCCCCTAGCATGAGTGTGCATATGACTTGTGTATCACAAATGTTCAGTGTATGACACTTCACGTTAGCAGTGTTTCCCTGGATGGATGAGAGAGAGAAAAGGCAGATAATCACTGATCTAAGATGTGTGTCAGCAAACTGCTCTGTCTTCTCTGCACATTTTGGGCTGGCACTGTGGCAGAGAATGGGAAAGAATGAGCCAATAAGCTTTGCATTTCTAATTTATGTTAGACCCAAACCTTCCATCTTGTACTGAACCCTTCCAGTCTAAAAACATCTGAGTCTGATGGTATTTCTGAAATAGCTCTGACTCCAGAGGACCACTTAAACCTAATAGAATGATATCATTTCATTCAACATACTCTTGGGACTCATAGAAATTCCTTGAATGGATAAACTTAAACTATCACAGAAACAAAGTTAGTGATGTTGGCTAAAATAGAAGAACAGAATAGAATAATTTTTCATAGGAGAGATTTGAAGAAGAGACCACAGGCAATTACAGAGAATGTGGGCTCAACAGTAAGACTGTCCCTGAATCCTCTCAGAAATTTCCTGGAGGCCTGAGTTTCTCCATTTATGAAATGGGGATAAAAATAGCCATGAAAGCTCCACATAGGCAGTCCGGAGGCCTAACTGAGCCACTAAACACAGTTCCAGGCATGTAGTTAGCACTCAATACACACTACTCTTTTTACTGCAGGTGCTGTGCTAAGATTTGGGTTACAGAGATGAAAACAATACCTAAGCATTCCCATAACAGTTTTCAGTATTGTTTCTTGCAAGTCCATATACCCTTTGGGGACAGAGTTCTCCTCTGATCCATTCTATTTATCTCTGTATATCCAGAGATAGACACAGTACATGCTTAAGAGCCACGACTTGAATGAACAAGCGGAATCCATGAGACCCAGTCCTCATATTTAAACTCATATGAAAGAGGACAAACACGTAAATAACTACAACATAGCGTAACTGCGGTGGTCAAGGTGCTCCGGGTTCTCAGAAGGGCTGGGTAACTAGCATCACTGTTCTGGATGCAAGCCAGGCCAAGTCCATACACTGCTTCAGGCTGGCAGTAATAAGTAACATGCGGAGAAGATCACCATCTGACTACAGTCACTTAGAACTCTCTTGTGGAGCCTCTGTCATTTGGCTAATGTGCCCCACATGTCAGTGGAGTGACCTGTGACCTGCCTGGCCCCAGAAGCAGCTCTGTGAGCCTGTTTTGTTAAGGTTTCTGCCTGGAGCACTTGGCTGTAACACAGTAGAGAGGGGGAGAAATCAATATAACCTGAACTGAATGCACACTTAAAACATCAGCCTTCAACTCTGGAATCACACCCTGTCACTGACATCCACTGTGCTTTTGCTCCATGCCCTGCTCGTCTAGTAAGCCAACATGAAGGAGAAAATGGAAATGGCAGAGGACTGTGCTATGTTATAAATGGTGACACACACAAGGACAGATCACCAGTAAGGTGGAACAGAAAGAATGCAGCCTGTTGACAGGCCCACTGGAGATCCTTGAGTATGCTCCTCAACCTCTTTGAGCATCAGGTTTCTTACTTGAAATGGCTAATAATAACAATACTCTTAAGAGTGGTATGGTCATTTGACAACTTAGTGAGCATTAATCACATAACACACATAACACAAGGACTGACTCTTGGCTTATGTTCAATAAATAGTAGTTTATTAGGTCAGAATTTCTGCTGATTTTAACAGGGTAAGCAAGACCAGATATTATAAAAATCATTTTCTAGACACACAAATGCTACAACAATTTCAGTCTCCTCAATTCTGTTCAAAGAGTATTTACTAGACATCTATCATGTGCCATAGACAATCCTAAGGGATAGGGATGCAAAAAGCAAATAAGACAAAGGCCTTTCTCTACAAAAACATAAGTGCTTTTAATATAATTCTTAAGCAAGACTTTATAGACAAGAGGAATCTACAAGGTGACAAGATGCACAGAGAAGAGCATCTAACTCAATGTGGAAAAGATGGAAGCTGATTAGGGTTTGAAGAACAGAGTTGCTGGGAAGGAAACTCCAGATGTGGGAACCTAAGCTTGGTGCAGTGGGCAGGTGTCAGGTGACAAAAGCCCTGGGGGCTTACTTTGGATGAAATTTACCTTGAAGAGAGGGAGCCACTGAAGGTTTCTAAGTAGGGACAGATTTGCATTTGAACACATCACACTGGCTTTCAGGAGGCATGGGAAAAGCTATAGTTTCATAAAAGCATTAGGGTGCTATTTCTTCATTCCTTTTCAATCCAAGTAAGTATACAAATCTATAGCCTCTTCTGGGTGGTCCAAGTCAGAAATTCCACAAACAAATATGACTTCTGCACATCGAGTCATCCCCTAATGGGGATGTTTTTCAAGCAGGGGCCTGTCTCTCAGCCCTTATGCTCCCCACTCCCCCAGAGTCTCTGTCTTTTGATAATATACTTGTCCATTTCTGCTATGCCTGCATGACTGAACTCATTCATCTCCAGGATACATCCTACTCATTCATAAGCAATCTCAGTGGGAAGGTCACAGGTTCCAGCTCTTTTGGTGGCTGGTACAGTTGACACAACTAAAGTGCCTCTAAGCTCCAGAGGTGATCCACTATGCAAGGCAAAAGATGTCTGTCTTTGTGGATCATCTCTATCCCTGGGAAGAAAATGTATACACATGTTCGTACTCTGTTATATCTAAATCATCCCAGTAGATCTTCCTAGATATTACTAAGATTATCTATTTTTATTTAATAATATATTTCATTGCAGTACAATTAAGAATTTAACAGTTCTCAGGTATTAGAAGAGTGAGTCCGAAGATTAACTTCTGGCAAAAAAATGTATAGTTATAAATAGGGGTTTTGTAGGAATAAGTAGATTTCATAAAATGTGTATCATACATACTCATCTCCTTTATTAAGTTCCAATCAATGAAAAGGATTTTATAGGTCATAGAAATTTTAAATGGTTACTAAGAAACACAGTTGTAAATATTTTACATTTATAAGTTAAGTCATAATTTTTAATGATATCTGAATGCTTTCACATTCTTTAGCTAGAATGAGAACATGAAATCCATGTCTGAGATTTTTATATGTTCACACACTGTATAAGTACTAGGGTAATTTTCATCCCTACTAACATTTCGGTAAGGAAACATCACATGAGGCTTAATAGCATGAGAAATAATAAAAATATATTCTTCTTATTCCTCTGAGTCTTGAAGTTCAGCTTACACTTGAAGAACAGTACTCAGAACATGGAGGGAACACATAAATGGCATACTACCAGTAAGCAAAACCCTTTATAGTAGCATCTGACTTGTTATTTATGACATTTAAATTGATACTCAAAATTGTAGAGTAGTTGAATCTTGCCCAATTTGAAAACATCAAGATCATATATTCTTTCTTTATATCCACCATTCTGGCTGTTCCTGCTTTAATCTAGATTTCCCTAGCACTTTGAACATTATTTTTAGAACTTGGTTTCCTCATCAGATTTATAGAAATAGTTAATTCATGTTTTATATCACAGGAAGTGCTTGGAATAAACTTGATATTGTAGGGGATTTTGAATTTAGATGAAGAAACCCATTAGTTCTCCCAAAAAGCCATCAGAATAACTTTAATTAAGTCATCCTTATACACAGAATGGCTTCAACTAGATTTTCAAGGCTCACATTGGTAACTTTCAAGTATAACAGAGAGTCACCTTGGGAAAGTATTCAGGCCGGCTGTTCTGGATAGATCACCTTAGACTTTCCCCTGTCAGAGCCTGGTGATTAAAGAATCAATTTAAGATTGTGGTACCTAAAAATATTCTTTCTAAGGAAAATAAATATTATTAAGTCATTAACTGAGAAAAAATGAAGACTCAGTAGCATCTCCTAAAAAGGCCTTATTATAATTTCTAACTTAAACATGTAAGGATTTCTTTGTTAGCTCTTCCTGCTCATCAAAAGCTGCTGCACCATGTACTTAGCCATCTACTTTGCTGATGGTAAAGAGTCAAATTCTACTCTCTCCTCAAATTTTCATTCCAGTATTTTTAGGTATAGACCAGATACCCGGACAAAAATGTTAAAGAAGATTCTCTTAATTAACATTAGAGATTAGGAAACAACTATTTTCCAGAGATATCAATCTTATAGTATTCTACCCCAAGTACACTGTAGGAAGAGCAGTGACTAAATCCTTAAACAAAAGGGACCACAAGAATACTTCAGAGAGCTGCCAAGAACTAAGCTAACATCTGACCAAACATGAGGTAGAAAACACATAATTCCTTCTAATAACGATAGTAGCTATTATTATATGCTGTGCTAAGTATTTTACCAGAATGACTTCATTAATCTTCATAAGCACTTCATGAGTTGAGTTCTATTAATTTTATTTTCAAATGAGAAAATAGGCTCAGAGAAGTTAAGTCCTAAAAGTTACACACACAGTAAGTTCTTGTCGCAACCTCCATGGTGAAAACCATTGCACCTACCTTCAGTCCCATGGCACCGTGAAAAAAACTCAGCAAGGACAGGAATAGCAAAAGATATCTTAGGTAGCATTCTTGACTTTCTCCTTGTATGCGTCTAACCAACTCTAAATGTTTAGGTGAAGAAGGAAATATCAAAATAGGCATAACTGAAATTGTACGGAAGTGTCTTATGCCCTTCAAAACTAAAACTCCTATGGGCACCCCTCAGAATCCAAAGAAATCCAAGGATTTTACAGACTCATCAGTCACCGAGTTTATAAGCACATTTCATTGAATTCATGTCTGGCCACAGGTTAACAGTGTGTGAGCAGAAATCCTGGCAGTATACTCTCAGGACTGTCACCAACTTTAGATAGGTATGTGATGACTGCTGCACAGCTCATTCTTACTTAGGACAGCTTGACTCTTTCAGTAGGAAGGATTTTTAACAAGGTCCCCTGTTCCTGAGGTCAATAGAAGGCCAGATCCTTTGAAATAGTAGATGCTTGAACTATCACTCCAATATGTATGTGTGTGTTTTAAATAAACTTTAGAGAAGTTTTAGGTTCACAGCAAAAATTACAGATTTCCATAGGTACCTCTCCTACCTCTACTCATGCATAGGCTTCCACATTATCAATAACCTTCACCAGAGTGGGACATTTCTTGCAGTTGGTGAGCTTACAATGATACCATCACTAGCACCCAGACTCCACTGTATACATTAGGGTTCACTCTTGGTATAATTCCTTCTATGGTTTGGACAAATGCACAATAGCATGCACCCACCATGATCATACTGTTTAATACAAAGAAGTTCCACTGCCTTGAAAATCCTTTATTCTCTATTTAGTACCTCCTGCAAACCTTGGTGAACATTTTTCTTTTTATTGCCTTTGCCAGAACCATATACTGTTTGAAACAATTTCTTGAGGTTCCTGGGAGAAAATGAACCTTGTCATCTTTAAAGGTTCTGAAAAGTCCAGTAATTAAAGACTGCTTCTGACTTTGTTGTAGCCAATGCTTCCCAAATACTCTTGAGGGTGAAATAGGTCTGGGTTTATTCTCCCTTCTCTTCATATCCACGACCACTCCTGAACCAGGCAGACTTCACCTCTTACACTTGTGACTTCAAAATTCAGTCTTTCCATACAAATCCTTGCTCTCTTTTCTCCTCTCAACACACAAAGTCATCCCTTTAAAGTAGGAACTGCATGCCACCTCTCTGCTCAGTATCCTTCTTGGCTTTCCACTGCACTAAGACAGACATCGGTCTCTTCCCAACACCACTGAGTCAGAGCAGCCCTTCCAACTCGGATGTTCATCACTCACTTCTCCCGTTAGCCTCACTGGCCTCCTCACCTAACACAGCCCAAGCCTTTCCTGTTTGTGGACATTTCATGCTGTCCGTGGCTGTTCTTCCTGAGACATGTTAGTGGCTCATCTTTCAGGTGTCACTTTAACATTTAGCTGTTTTCAGACAAAATTTTTATAACCACCTGGAGCAGTAGCTCTTTCTCTCCCCTTCCTGATCTTTAACTCTCTTCCACAGAGGTTTGCAAAGAGTGGTTTCTAGACCAATAGCATCAGCAACACCTGGGAACTGGTTAGAAAAACAAGTTCTCGGGCTGCACCCCAGAGCTGCTGAATCAGAGACTCTGGAGAGAGACCTAGCAACAAATCTGTCAGACTAAAGTTTTCATCATTCTATACTGTGTTTCCTGCATGTTCACTGCAAACTATAATGATTCTATTTATTTTACCTGTTTTAAGCCCCTCACTAGACTCTTAAGCATTGTATACACTTTATGTCTGCAATCATCATTGGAGTACAAGAACATAACTGAGCCTAACTAATATTTGCTGAATAAATAAATGACATGGAACACACCTTGGGAAACACTGCTTTAAATAGGACCTGTATAACTTATGGCTGAACTTTAAGCATCATGGATTGTATATTACTAATATTTCTCTTTGTTTATTCAATATTTATCTATCTATATATATATACTGCATTCTAGATACCATAAATACAAACAAAAGCAAGTCCTTGTCCTGAAAAAAAATTACAGACAAATGGGATTAAATCAGCAGGTGAGCACAATTGTTTCACCCCATGAAGTATTATAAAGCCTAGCAGAACCTATCGAAAGTATTAAAATATACATGTATTTGCCTCTGACCTAGTTATTTCTGTTCTAAAAATTAATTCTAGCAAAATATCTAGGGATCTGCATACAAGTTTATCAAAAGGATTTTTGCCAGCATTAATTATACTAGAAAAAATCAGAAATAACCTAGATGTAAAGTAGAAAAAAATTAAAGTATAGAATACTAAAAACTTATTGTAATTAAAAAGAGTTCTTAATGATAAGTGAAATTTTTCATAATATGCTATTGACTAAATTACTGTACAGTGCAGTTTTAAATTCTGTATGAAAATAGAAATATATGAATATATTGGAAAAATGTATACCAAAATATTAACAGAAGTTACTAGGTGGTGAGGTAATAGGTAATTTAATTATCTCCTTTCGTGCTTCTGTGTATTTTCAAATTTTCTACAATGCTCTATCTTAGAGAAAAATGTTAAGGGCGAGAAGTCTGAGTTGAGGGAACACGGAAACCTGCCCTGTGGGGTAGAAGTGCTGCTTGGCCAGGAATAAGAGAGCATGGGGGAGCTGGTTTCCGGAGAGGCTTCAGGAAAAGTGAGAGCCCCACAAGTCTACAGCGTGTTTAGGGGCTGAGGAACAGCTCCACGAGACTGAAGCAGTTGTGGAGGGGATGTGTAGCTTTCCATCAAATTCAGCCTACAGAGAGCAGTCTGTTTGTTTACCTTCTCAAAAGAAAATACAGCCCCATATGGACAGTGGCATTCTTTATTAATCAAACTCAGAATTTACTAAGCATGACGGGCTTTCCATGCTCCAAGGGGCTCCCTTCTTGGCATTTTGAAAAGCCACAGACAACTTTCCTGTTGTATAAAGGCTAATACAAATAAATAGAAACCATAGCAAGGTTTCACTCTGGCTGGATTATTATGAGATAACATCAGATGAAAGAGGAAGGAGGAGACGTTCAAAGATATCCTTGAATCTTAGACCTAAAGCTCCCAGTGCCAGAATTCTAGCAGCACACCTAATCCCAGGGTCTGGCTCTTGTCAATGGCCAAGAAGGCTGAATGAGCAGTAAAATACCTCTTTGATGCTTGTTCATCGCTCAGCACTAATACAGAAATTTCAAAGGCCATGATAAGTGGCTTGACAACCTGGAGACAGATGATAAGGTCTCAGCTTCTGATCACTAAACACGATAAATCCCTTGTGAACAGGTGCTACTAATTTTTTTAAACCTATCTTGTGCTGTCAGTCACTTTCAGTTCAATCACATGTGAGCCCGTTGACCTAAGGCATTCTCATATTTAGCTAATATTCAGTGGAATATAAATTTTGAGGAGGTTTAAATAGAAGGGGTTGCCCTTGAGATCATATTAGGGATATAAACTCAAATGTCAAATGAGAAATGACAGTTAATGAGTTGTCCACCCAAATCTGTTCTCCCCTTCTTTAACAGCAATAAATTTTCAGATGGGCAAATGGATGGGTAGAAACAACATTTCCAGCTTTCCTTTCTATGGCAGGAAAGCTAGAAGCTTGTGGAAATATTTTTCCATTTTTCTTGGGCACACAGTTAATCTATATTTTCCACGCACTCCTAGAGATTTAGTTTTCGCCCACAAAAACTTTCCAAATTAACCTCTCTTCATTCCCTCCTGCCAAGAGAAAAGAAAGGAATTCAAGGACCCACAGAAGGTCAGAATATGTGTCCCTCTAGCCACGAGTTCCAGTTTAAGGGAGCTATGCTACAGAAGCACTTGCACACGTACGCAGAAGCACACATATGGATGTTCACTGCAGCGCTGCTTATCATGGCAGAAAATTGGAAACAACCAGAATTGTGTTTATAGGAAAGTAGCTACATAAGGCCTGGACTACCCATACTATAAAATACAATGTAACTTTTTAAAAAGGGTAAAATGACTTCAAATTTGATGTCATAGGATTATCTGCAAGATTTACTGCTGAACACAGATGCAAATTGCTGGAAAAATCATTCCTTAATGCTTCATTCATTGATGCTTTATATGTCAGTTACTGTTCTAGGGACTAGGGATAAAGTAGTGAACAACACAGGCAAAAAATCCATATGAACCTTACATCCATGTAGAATAGTGTAGTGCCTCAGTTCATGAAGTTAATTCATACCACAACTCTGGAGAATTTGGCCTCATTCATGTTCATCATCCAATGCAGAGTTCACAAACAAAAACAAAATTTTGTCAAACACTTTTGTTTGTGAACCAAATTGTTTGCAAATAAAAGCATTTGTGAACTGGATCACTGTTTCACATATTTTATAATCCTAAACTATATATTAATAATAAACATATATTTATTTCTAAATCCAGGGATAAGATCATGATGGTGACCTTCAGAGGTGTGAATGGAGCCAAAAGAGGGGTGGTAACTTTTTGACCTCTGTTCTTTTGCATTGTTTGAACCCTCTTTATGGGAATACATTTGTGCATTTGCATTCTTTTACTGGAATGAAATCCAGTAACGAAACCAAAAGGTGTTCTTCAGAGCCCTAGCCGCAAAACCCTTCAAAGGCTACCAAAATATTAGCCCAGCTACTGCCTCCACTGGCTTTAGTTATTCATGCACATAAGGGAGATTTCTTTTGATCAAAGGTTTCTGTGCCAACAAAAGTTTAAGAACCAACCAACCTTGCTCAAAATCAGAAAATTAAAATACGTAAAGGAATAAGGATGAAAATCTCACTTGGGCATAACACTAGATAAATCCAAATCATTTAACGGGTTTGATTGTCCTACTCTTTTGTAACTAAGGTTTCTCTGCCTGTAAAGGACAAGATTTCAGCTTTTCAAACATCAAATTCTACTTAACAAACATCACAAATGAGTTCTGATGTGGAAAATGCATTTTCAAATAGAAGAGTTTTGTTTTATTTTATTTTAAATTGTGTTAGCAAGTAAAAGACCCCTGTAATAGTGAAGATAAAGTTAATCCAGTAATGCATTTTACCATAGTAAACCTCCAGAACAGAAACACATTACTTCTCTCTGATGGAATTTTAAATCCGTGTAAGGGATTAAACAGTATTATCCAGCTGATGGAGAGAGTCTTGGAAAACACAATGGATTGTGGGAAACGGCCATCCTGCTCACAGCCCTTTGTGTTCCAGGAAGTCTCTTTGGCCTTTCTGTGATTAAATACATCTGACATAATTCTGGGTAACTGTTGTCTTTTTTCCTTTAACTTTTCAAAAGGCCTGCATAGAGCAGAGGCAGGCATCATGTTCTTTCAGACTGTGGTTTATCATGATCTGGATTTGAATTAAAGCAGTGGGAAGAGTCTCACACTTCTACAACTCCCTTTTCAGCATTTGGGTGAGTAGCGGAAACAGGGAAACAGAGCACATTCTCCCTTGTGATAGCACATTTACCAAAATAATAAATTATGATATAACTACAAAAATAAATGCTGTCATATCACCTATAAAGAGCCCAAAGATAATCAAAGTTCATTCTTCCTTCTTTCACCTTTCCTTGCAGTTTACCTTCACAGGCTCCATAGTTTGGATGATTTCTCCAAATTTTGTTCTATATATATAAAAAGCAAAGCAACCAAGCAGCCATTGTAGATCAAAGTATCTTTCCATTGATCCAGCTTTACCTGAAATATTTTAATCTTAGAAGCCAATTTTAATTTCTATGAATTTAAAAAATGTGAATTATCCAGATCAGTTTTAGCACTGAGTACCAGCCCACTTACATAGACTATGTCTTCTCCCAAATATTGTGCCCTTCCATAGTCCCCTTTCTTCTAACCCAAACATTCCTGTGATAGCTTGTGCTAACAAGTAAAATAACACAACTTGGTACTTATAGCCACAATATGAGAGAAACTGTACATCTTTTAGACTTGGTGAATTTTGCAGACTTATAAGCACTGGACTAATTATTAGCAAAACACAGTATCTTTCTTTCATTCTCTGGATATTTTGACCCGGTGAGAAATTTAACTGCTTTGAGTTTCAGTTTTCAGTTTTATGATAGGGTGTGATGGTATTACCTTTCTCATAGGGTTGTTAAAAGAGCTCAGTGAAATGATATATGTAAGCTACTATTTACTAAATGGTAGTTATTATTGCTGTATTATCATGAACAGCAACATGTTTTGATCCTAAACAGAACAAAAGAATAAGGTCTAAGAACCAGTATCAAATGTTAAGAAGGTTCTTGGATGCAGATTTTAGAAAAATCAAGGAAACCTCCCTAACAACGGCAAATATAAAAATGAGTCTGTCAACATTACTTTGTTGGCATAACATGTAACAACTTTGTAGAAATAACAGAGTATAAGATAACACTATAAACAATATCAAAAAATTAGATAACCTAGATGAACTGGACAAACTCCTAGAAACACACAAATTATAAAAACTGACTTAAGAAGTCATAGAAAATCTGAATAGACTTTTAACAAATAAAGAAATTAAATTAGTAATCAAAAACCTTCCAAAGAAAAGCCTGGGACCAAATGTCTTCACTGCTGAATTCTATCAAATATTTAAAGAATTGACATTAATTCTTATCAAACCCTTTTAAAAAATTAAGTAGGAGGGGACACACTGCTTATTGTATGAAGCTAGCGCTACTCTGATACTGAAGCCAGACAAAAACACTACTAGAAAACTATACAGCAATATTCCTTAAGAGTATTGACATAAAAATTTCAACAAAATACTAGGATACAAATTCAGTAGCACATTAGAAGGATTATACACCTTGACTAATTTGGATTTTTTTCCCAGAATTGTAAGAGTGGTTTACTATATGAAAGCCAATCAGTATCATAGTATGGAAAACAAAATGACACAGTTATCTCAACTGCCACTAAAAAACTTATGACAAAATCAAACACTGATACACTCAATAAATTAGGAATAGAAAGGACCTTCCCCCAAATGATAAGGCCTGTCTTTGACAAGCTCACAGTTAACATCATACTCAATAATGAAAGACACAGACTTTCTCCTAAGACAAGGAACAACACAAAGGCACCTGCTTTCATCACAGCCTAACTTGAAAGGAAGAAGTAAAATTATCTACATCTGCAGATGATATGCTCTTATATATAAAAACCCTAAAGAATATACATATACACACACCTATTATAGCTAATAAATTAATTCACCAAGGTTACAGGCTAGAAATCAACATAAAAAATAAGCTGTAGCAATGAAGATAATGAAAATAAAACAATTCCATTTATAAAAGGATAAAATGTTTGTGAATAAATTTAACCAAGGAAGCATAAGACTTGTACACTAAAAATTACCAAATATTGCTTTAATAAATTAAAGATGAAAATAAATGGAAAGACATTAAACATCATAGATATGAATGAAGGGCTACCGTTAAGATGATAGATCTTCTCAGATGTAGTAGTACATCTACTCAAAGTGAGATACAGTCTCAATATGCTCCCTGTCAAAATCCCAATGGCAGGTTTGTAGAAACATAGAAATTGACCCTAAAAATGATATGGAATCTCAAGGGAGTGAAAATAGCCAAAACAAACTTGAAAAAGAACAAAGGTAGAAGACTCTCCTAATTTCAAAACTTACTACAAAGCTATATTAATCAAAGTGAAGTGGTCTTGGGATAGAAAGTTATTATATAGAATATTATATACTGTATATATTGAGAGCCCAGAAATAAATCCTCACAACTATGATCAAATGATTGTCTATAAGGGTTCAAGATGATTCAATGAGGAAATAAAGGCATCTCCAACAAATGGTGCTAGGAAGACTTGGAGATCAAAATTCGAAAGAATGAAGTTATAAGAAAAAAGAAAAACAATGAAGTTAAACTCTTACCTTCAAGATATACAAGAAATTAGCTCAAAATGAATTCAAGACTTCAACTTAAGAGCTGAAATCATAAAAGCTTTAGAAGAAAAAATAGGGTCAAATGTGTACCCTTACATTTGGTAATGGATTTTAAAATAAGATAACAAAAGCAAAGGCCATGACAGAAAAAATAGATAAAATTGGATTTCACCAAAATTTTTAAAAAGTATGACAAAGGACAATAGTAAGAGAGTAAAAACACACCTCACAGAATGAGAAAAAGTATTTGAATATCTTATATTTGATAAGGTTTTAATATCCAGAATTTAAAGAGAACTTTTATAACTGAACAACAAAAAGACAACCCAAATAAAAATCGTCAAAGGACTTGAACAGATATTTGTCAAAACAAAAACACTAATAAACAATTGGCCAATATGCACATAAGACTCTCAACATTATTAGTCAGTAGGAAAATGCAAATAAAAACCATAATATGACTTCACACCAACTAGGATGTCTATAATTTTAAATAAAAATAAATTTTGGTAAAATGTGGAGCAATTAGAAGCCTACATTCCCAGGAGGTGATATAAAATGGGTCAGCCACTTTTTCTTTGGAAAAAAGTTTTGTGGGTCCTCAAGAAGTTAAATATGAAGTTCATGGCCTAATACCTCTACTAGGTATATACTCCAAAGAATTGAAAACAGAACCTCCAATAGATCCTTCTACACTGATGCTCATGCAACATTGTTCACATTAGCCAAAAGGTAGAAAAGACCCAAATGTTTCTCAACAGATGCATGGATAAATAAAATGTGATAAAGGATAAATAAAATAAAATATATAAAATTTATATATAAAACCATAAAAAGGAATGATCTCTAATACATACATAGAAATTTGCAATTATTATTCCAAGTGAATGAAATCAGACACAAAAGGACAACTACTGCATGATTTCACTTTTATGAAATATCTAGAATAGGGAAATTGATAGTGATAGAAAGTAGATTTGTGGTTAATAGGGACTGCCAGAAGGAGAAATTAGGAATTATTGCTCAATGAGGACAATGTTCCTGTTTCGGGTGATGAAAATTTTTGAAAATGGTGATAACTGTATAACACAGTGAATGTACTAAATGGCATTGAGTTGTGTAATTAAAATGGCAATTTTTATGTTATACATTTTACACATAAAAACAGACAGAAAGTCTACATGTATCATTATTGCCATTTGTAACTGTATCATCCCATAATATGTACAAAACCATGCACAGTTTTTCTACATACTGTTGAGAAGAGAAAAAAATAGCCCTTTTATATTGAAATTTAAATACTTTTGTATAATACAGTTAAGACAAGTAAAATCTAATTGATTAAACTGCATCAGATCTATCTAAAAATATCAACTGAAGTATATAAATGTTAAAAAAAATGAACACACCTCTTTGAGGTGCAAACGTCTTGGCACTGACAATAGTCATAAAAAATTGGATGATCACCAGCTGGGAGATCCTAGGATGAATTTTTATAAGCGGCAAGACACAGGACAAGATCAGGCCCCACAGTGCCTTCTCTACGGTTCAGTGAGAGTCCTTTGTTTGTTTGTTTTTTTGGTACCAGGGATCGAACTCAGGTCCTTGCACTTGCGCCGCAGGTGGAGAAACCACTGAGCTAAATCCCCGGTCCTCTGTGAGAGTCCTTTGCAAAGCTGAAAAAATTTCTCTTCTTTCTCGGGTGATGGCAAACTTTTCTGTTCAAGTATGCCTAATAACAATTCAGTGTTACCATCAGGTTGGTACTGAAGATACTCTTTGTATCAATATCCTGCCTGGAATTTTCATATAGATTATCAAGTTTCATAAAGCATATCACCTGAAAAAAGAATCTTAAAGGTCCATAATGAAACAGATCCCTTTATGAAGTCATAATACAGAATCAAGAGTTCTCCTAATGCTAATTGTTTCCACTAGTGTTTCCAAGGAGAACATCTAGGGATATGACATGATTAGGAAGACCATAATAAAGATGTGAATTTCCACATGTGCTGACAGTCTCAAATATGCAGCCTACTCAAAAGCAATCTGAGTAAAAAATGTCATTGCTATTGTCAGTGTTGTCGCTTCTTGACTAGGGACTATATTTTATTCGATTTTGGTCTTACTGATGGCCCAAAGCATCATTACTCTCTGGCATTCAGTCAAGATCTCTTGAGTTGAATAATCTTCCCTCTTTGATTTTGTATATCATGGGTTTTCCTATAACAAAGAGGGTTGTGAAGAAAGGAGGTGAGACCATGACTCAAACTTATAAAACAGGGCCAAATGGCACAGTCATCAAAATACATAGGTTGGGGCACAGAAGGAATGTTTAAATAATGACTTGGAAAACTCAGAATCTAATCAAACACATCTGTGCATTATATTCTCTACCTGCTGTCTTGCCTGAAATGAAGATGCTTAAATCTCCATTAGTGAGGTGGGACCACCTATCTATGGAAAAACAGAGCCGGACTCCAATCTGTTTTGTGGATCTTCAGAGCAGCTACCAGCTGACTGGAAAACATTTAGTGTAGGGGATCCAGTGTAGGGCTGAATGAACACAGCTGGCTGACACAGCAAACAGTTAGGAACAACAACGAAAATGTCATTTGATTCGTGGGCTGAGCCAATCCATCTGGAAAATCTCTCAAAGAAAGTAGCTGGAAATGACATTTCAGCTCTGATTTTCCTAGTCAAGTCTGTACCTTAAGCCAGAGACTCAAAAATAGCACTCCATCTAGATGATGTCAACAGAGTGACACTTGAGTCTCTTTGCTTTGGTTTTCCAAGAATGATTTTAGCTTTTTTGGAGATAACACAGACAGCAGGGGCTGGGTGCTGGACAGAGATCCACTCTTGCATCTCGTTTCCAGGAAATGGATGACTCTGCCAGTGGCTGACTCCTGGATTTCTTACATGAGATCTGATCCCTGGGCCTGATGTACAGTGAGGCGTGCAATTGGCATTAGCAGAAAGCTTGACATCCCACACCGCAGTTCAAGAGTGGTGTCAGACAAAGGAGCACATTAAATGACTGCCAGGCCTATGATAAGGCCGGTTATTACTGAGGTATAGTTTCCTCAGGTCTAAAAACTCATAGTGGTGCCACTGAAGCATGCCAGGGAGAAGATAAAATTTAATTAATAATTTCCTTAGAGGCCAACAGTCTATTACAACTATGTTCCTTGCTGTTTTCTGCAATGACCTTACAGCTCATAAACATTATGGATACATGCTTGGTCAGAGTCTCATCCCCCAGTTTAATTTATGGCTCAGGTTGCACTGCATAATTAGCTAGACCGAAATGATTTTCAGATACTGAGACCATTATAGGCCCTGCACAAGGTAGGTGTGTGCCTCCCTCCCTTCTGTTCAGGCCAATGCCTGGAACAGAGGCTATAATTTCCATGATTAATAACATGCATCATGGACAAAGCTAGGGATGAAGGCAAAGTTTGTTTCTGACTTACAGGTGATAAATTTTGGTTTCTGCTAGAATTAGAGAGCCTGGACACTGAATTAAGTACTGTTTCTTAATTCAGTGAGATGGCTCAATCTAATTGTTTTTAAAAACACAAAAATTCAAGGAAAGATGTAATAGAGGGGTAGATTTTTTTCTGTTAGAGTCAAACACTTGTTCCTTTAATATGCAACTACAGTTTATTTTGGATCTATGTTATGCCCAACACTTTGTAGAACTATGGGAGAAACAAAGAAATAGTTTTAATTATCTCTAGGATCAGCGCCTCAAAGTCTGGGAAGCAACACATGTTTAATAAATACCTGTTGGATACATGAATTGATGAACTGTTGTGGGATATTTTCTATTTTGAATTATAGAAAACATAGACAATATTTATAGTTAGAAAAATAACAAAAAATTAAAGATAATAGCCTCTATCTTCCTAAAGTTGAGAACCAGTATTTACTGAATGCTTCCTGCCAAACATTATGGTACCAGGACTAGAGAGGATATAGCTGCAATTTCTGTTGCTGTCTTTAAAGACTGCTTAATAGCAAAATTCACCCCCACAACTTCCCTGAATACAGCAAAACTTAAAGCTTGATATTTTCTTCCATTGTCTTTTTAGATATTCTGCTCCCTGTGGTATGCTCTAGCCAAACTAGATTGGCTTTGCTCTGTTCAGAATAGAGTCTCAAACACCTGTTGAATTTATGACATATAGAGAATCGTTATGCCTTTTGCTTTGAGTATTCCCTCTGATTAGATGTTCTTCTCCTATTAAGGGTGCATTAAAACTCTCCTTACTTACTCTTCAGAGTCTATTTTAAACACCATCTAAAATAGTACAGTTGTCTCTTAATACCCACAGAAGATTGGCCCAGGATCCCCGTGGATACCAAAATCTATTGATGTTCAAGTATCTTATATAAAACAATGTAGTATTTGCAAATAACCTCCACACTCCTCCCACACACTTTAAATCATCTCTTGATTACCTACAACACCAAATACAATGTAAGTGCTATATAAATAGTTGTTACACTTGTATTGTTTAGAGGATAATGACAGAAAAAATGTCTATACATGTGTATTACAGATGCAGGGTTTTTTTTCCAAATATTTTCAGAATGTTGAATGTGGTTGGTTGGAATGGTAGAAGAGGAATTCTTGGATTATTAGAGCCAACTGGTACATTGCCAGTGTCCTTTGCATTTATTCATTCTTTCATGTGTGTACAGACACTTCTCATTTAACAACTGGGTTATGGTTAGGGTTAGCAACTAGGTTGTTAAACGAATTGGTTGCTAAATGAAGAACTGCATATAGTATGTACATTATAATATTCAGAAGAAAGAAACAGTCAAAGGAGACTCCAACTTGATTTTGCTTTTATTTGCATAACTCTATGTGCAGTACTGTGATATATAACAGAATGTAAAACTATAATACTGTGCGGTAAGTACAATCAGTAAAAATTATAATACTGTATAAATAAGGTGTACCGTACAAGAAAAAGACAGTGAGGCTCTATAACAAGATGTACAGAACTGTAGAAAAAAAAAAGATGGGTCATAAGTCTGAACAAGGCACCTTGGTCATAAGTCTGAACAGTCTTTAACCAAGTAGGTCATTAAATGAGGAATATCTATATATCTCACCTCATTCTAAAGTGGTGAAGGTTGAATTGTGTGGAAAAAATAGGAAAACCTATGGGATTTCGAGAAGATAGACTTCAGTGCCAGAGCAAGTCACCTCATTCCAACTCTCATTTGTATCACAGATGACGTTGGTGACAATTGGGCTACTAACATAGCACTTATTTATATAATCACATCACTCACACACCAATGCCACCATAATATAGGTATTGCTATTGTCATGTTATAAGAGAGGAAACTAAATTAGACACTGTAAGTAAACATGTTCCTAAATCATACAGATAGTAAAGATAGAGTATCAACCCAGGTCCACACCTAAATCTTTGCTCTTAGCCACTGCCTCATCCTACCTCTCCTGTAACCCTCCACTGATCATAGACATGAAAGTGTATCTACTAAGTTACATCCTTGAAGCAGACAACTTTGGCATCACATTTGACTGTCAAATGGAAACCTTCAAATCCATGCAGTCACTTGACCACATGAACCTTTATATGAACAAATACACCTGAATATTTGGAAAACTCTTATACTGAAGCATTTCAGATCTTATCTGAATGCCTGGCTCCATCTAATGCCTGGGGAAGGCACCCCCACTCCATGAAAACAGATCGTAATGGATCTGAGCTGAAACATAAAGGAGACATTTTAGAGCAAAAGTAGCATCACTTAGTCATTATCAATGGCTTTCAATGTGCCACAATACTTCATACAATAAGAGTTGTTCTGGTGTGATACTTTATGAAAACAGGCAATGTGAGGATGTTACAACCAGACCACATCCAGCTGGGATTGAAATAAAGGGAGAAGGGAGATGTGAATGAAATAAATGACTCTGGAATCTTCTTAGATTCTTCACTATCTACCACCATCGTAGGACAACAACTGTCCTGCAGACATGAAGATTCTTAACATTAGTGTTTCACATCAATGTAAAGATAACCATTCTAAACTTCTTTACACAAAATATCATGGTTTCTGTATTAATCCAAGAAGTTTAGGATCCAAACGTTTTGCCTAAAGCAGCAAGTCTACAAATTTATAAAATTACAAAGTTGAAAGTGAGGGCTCATCTCTCCCACTTCATATGTACTCTTCCAATTATGAACAGATATTTCTGTTCATTTTACTTCAATGCAGAAAGCACATCACAGCCAAGGATAATTAGATTCTCCAAACCTAACACCCCTATAGTGGCTTTCTTTCTTACCCACTCTAAAAGAGTTGATCTATTGTCTTTTAATGCTTCGTGTATCATGACCACCTTGATTTCTGAACTCCTCTTGGCTGTTTCCCTCTATTAAATGTCTAATACTAATTGATGGATGTGTGCATGTGTGGGAGAGAGACAGAGAGAAAAGAGAGAGAGAGAAACAGAGTAGAGTTACTGCAGACAGAAATGTAAATATAACAGTGTCATAGGATGACTGATCAATATGGAAGATTCCTTAAACCTGCTATTATATTCTGAGTCAAATTCTGCTTTTAGACATTTTTCTTTCAAATAAACAAAAAAAGTAGGCGTAGTAAGGGTTACTAAGAATATTAAAGGAACCAAAATTCTAAGAATAAAGGAATAAAGGCTATATTAAATAAAGTACATTTATATGGTGGGTTATGATAAGCTATAGAATGTCATGTGATAGAAGAATATTTAATCATACATCCATGATCTATTTCCATTACTGAAGCATGCATGGTCATAGTCTCATTTACAGGTTTAATTTATGGCTCAGGTTGTGATGCATAATCAGCAAATGAAGGTTCTCAGATGCTTCTGCTGGAAATATTACAGGTTCTGCATAAGTTATGGTGTAGTATAAGCCCTGGTTTTGTTAAAAATACATATGCATAGAATAAAATGATATATTGACACAAAATGTCATGTATTTATAAAGGATATCTTTGGGAATTTTAATCATTCTTTGGTTTAGACCTATCACTTTGTCTGTAGTTAAAATTCAGACTTTTCAGTTTATGTTTTTTGTATTTTTTTCAAAGTCCATATAATCTGTATAATCAGTTTCACATCATGTTATTTTAAAAATAATTAATCTCACGGGCTGTCAATGTTTTTTTTTTTCTGGTTTTTAAATTTTTTTTATTTTTATTTTTGTTTTTTTGGGGGGGGTTTGTTTTTTTTTAAACTCAGCCAACAAAACACTCTGAAAAAATACTCAAAGGGAACTTCTTGGAGGTTAGTACCTTTCTTTAAACAGTCAACAACAAGGCCGGGTTGTAGCTCAGTGGTGCCCTGCCTGCCTCACAAGCTCAAGGTCCTGAGTTGGATCCTCAGTACCAATAAATAAATAAATAAATAAATAAATAAATAAATAAATAAATAAGAAAATAAAATAGTCAACAACATGATTGCAGACCACATCTCTGCCAAAGTCCCCGACAGCAGGTGTGATGTCTAGGGGATAGGAAGAGCAAGAAGGTTGGACTTCTACCTCAGTGAACGTCAGGAATATCTTAAAGTTTTAGATAAGATCGGGTGCTTTCAGGGTGGTATGGCCATAGACCATATCTTAAGAGTTTTAGGAGAAAATTTGGGAGAAGCTATGTTTGTGTGCATGAGTCTGTGTATGCTTGTTTATGTATTCTTAAGAGATGATTTTGAGACTTTCAGAATTTGGTTTGCAAAGGAATAAGTATCACAATAGTGAAGGACTGACCTTGATCATTAATATCTCAAGATCTTAGTTGCTGAGGGGAACAACATGCTGGTTAAAAGTTTACCATTTCCCTCTTTAAGTATAAATAAGAAGTGGAATGTTTCAGTCTATTCCCATTTCATCTAATTTCCAGGGTTTTTTTGATACCGGGGATCGAACTTGGGTCCTTGCGCTTGTGCAGCAGGCGGCCAAACCACTGAGCTAAATCCCCAGTCCATCCAGTTTTATTTACATACAGAATGATGTACGAAGAAAGTCTTATCAGTAAATAAGTATAAAACCAGTAAAACAAAAGTAACTGAAGTAAAAGGGGGCAGCCTCAACCCTCTAAAAATCTGATATTGTATATATTCCTAAATGAAATATAATCATTTTCAATGCTAATGATGTTTCCATATTATCATAACAACTGCTGTGAATGATAATTCTTCCATATTTACTTTAATTAAGAAATATATTAGCACTTGTAAAACTAGTGGGAAGATGGACACAAGATAGTGCTTCTTAGGAATACTGGGCATTTCCCTCATCACAATCTGATTGATATTCACATCTTCAGTACACATCATAACTCTGGCAATGGAAAATCAGAATTCATACCAACTAGGCTTAGACTGCTAAATATATATAAAATCCAATCATATGTTGGGCTTACATCTACTATTAAATGTGTCGGTTCAAATTGACAAACATTAACACGGTTTTTTTTCATCTAGATTTCAGCTCCTCAGAAGACTGAATGCCGTATCAGCACTCAAATGCTGTTCCAGCATGGCGATGGGGCTTAATGGTAAAGCATTTATCCAGTATGCGTGAGGACCTGGGTTCTATTCCCAACATCACAAACAAGAACAAAAATATTGCTCATTTTTTTCTAGAAGGACAAACACTTCCTTCACCTCACAGCAAAAGGTTTCTTTACATTAACTTTACAGAATTTAAATTTCTTGATGAGTTCAGAATCATACATACATAATACGTCAAAATCATAAAATTTTAAGATTGGACATATGTAAGTTAGAAACAAATTTAGAAAGAAAAAGGGATGGAGAATGGACTTGTGGAATCTATGATTGGAAAGAGAAACAACTACTATTGAAAACCACATGGAAACACTTGAGATCTTGTCTCAAGGGTCACTTCTGAGTCTTAGGATGACTCATGAGCCCTGGAAGGTCCACTTTTATGAGGCATAGGCATCAGTAAATGTTGCTTTAAATGAGCGGCTGTGGCTGACACAGGTTGTCGAGTTCAGTGTTCCTGGAGATAGTCAGCCCAGTGCCAAATATGAAGTTGGCACATTCCTGTTTATCCCACATTCTGATAAGGAAGACACATACCGCCACTTCCTGAAGCTCTTGGCTGCCAGATCGCTCTATCCATCTGCAGGTACTGAGAAGCAGCAACCACTGCCAAGGTGCTGGGCGGGCGGGGGGAGCTACTTACAGGAAACCGAGGCTGTTTATATTGCCCTCTGTTTTCTGTGAGCTCTTAGTTTAAAACTCTTTACTGTTTTTGTATTATCTGCTTAATTCCTCCACCCATATTAATGCTTCTTGGTATCCTTGGGAGAGGATAGTTTGGTGTGATTGTGCCTCTCCCCACAGTTCTCCAAACTAAGGCAAAAAATTACACATTTGGCTAGCAAGTTTCTTCTTAATTTTTAGAAAAAGAGAAAAGGCTTTTGAAAGCAATAAAAAAAAGGGCATCTAAAGTTTTCTTTAATTCAACCATCCAGGAAGCTTTTCTTCCCTCTTTCTTTTCTGTCACTCTTTTTGCTCTCTCTACCCCCAACCATTTCAGAAAGCTCTATCTCAGCAAAAGTTTCCTGCCTCTCTCTACCTCCCTTCCTCCTTCCTTCCTTTCCCTCTCCCTCTCTCCCTTTCTTCTTCACCCTATCTCTTCCTTCCCTCCCTCTCCCCTCCCCTCCCCTCCCCTCTCCTTTCCTTCCCCCCACCCCAGGCCTCCACACTTCAGCCTTCACCCTACCCCAGGCATTTTTGAGACAGACCTCCTTAATTTGCCCAGACTGGGCTGGAACTTGTGATCCTCATGCCTCAGCCTCCCAGAGTGCTGGGATTACAAGTGTGAGCCACTGTGCACAGCTGAACAAGCTAAGAATGATAACCCTTGTTATTTGCTTTAAGCTTATAATTCCAGACAAATATATAATCTTGTATAGGGTTTACAGCTCTCATTCTTTGTAAGTCTGTGAAGTGGTTACTATAATAAATTCAGTTTATGGAGAAACAAATTAAGGATTTGCTCAAGGCCAGTTGGCGCTTTAGTAGCAGATCTGATCTTCTAATTCTGTTCAAAAATTGAGCAATCATACAAAAATGGTGCTTATAAGCACTCTATTATATTCCTCCCCATATCCTGTTTTGAAAGTTGCAGACTCTGATGTTAGGCAAGCAATTTTCATGAGTGAGACAGGTCTGGGGGTGGGGGTTGGTAAGGTAGCCTGGAATTCCTCTACTTCATCTACAGGATACCCCCACCCCATGAGAGATATACCTGCCTGCTGTGGCCACAGGATCAAACTTTTTAAATGAAGACAGAAATATGGTTATTTTTAACATCTAAAAAATCATCTGATTTTTAAATGTTGGCAATTTATTTAAAAATATTTAAATACAGAGGACTAACTCAATGTTAGATGAACAAGGGCCATCAGTAGGCAGAGCTCAGGTTATGGACTGTGCTTTTCTGGTTCCTTATCTTTTACTTGCCTTAGGCTCAAATTTTGAGAGGTGTGATAGGAAGATGCTGCTTTAATGAAATAATACATCTTTTAAATAACTCTCTCTTTATCGACTATGATAAATAATTGAACAGCAAACTCTTTCCCATCTAGGCTCTAAGAGGCAATGTCAAAACTAAGCAGGCTTGGCAGAAGCCTGTTTTCCAGCTGGTGATGAGAATCCAGGGCTCCCTTCCCTCCAGGCTGTTGTGTTGGCATCTCTGAAGCTGCCTCTGGCTTTCTCACAGTGTTCAGCTACACACCGATTTCCACTGAGTCTAGCTCTACTTTGTGTCTTGGAGAAAAAAGAAAAAAACCTTTCAAACTCTGAAAAATACGAATCTGCTTCAAACTTCTCTGTCCAAATTTTAGAGATGATGGTAAATTCCACACCCACCAGCCACATTTTTCTCCTTAGCACACTCTGGTTTAAAAAAAAAAAAAAAGAATAATTGCTCTTCCAAGCAGGGAAGCTGAGGCTGGGCAGAACAACCTAGAATCTTAGCATTAGATAATTTGGAAAAGTCCTTTAACTATGGTGAAGGGTTCTCTTTAAATACAGTGCTTTGGTTTACAATAAGACTCCCTGCAAAAACAGCTCCAAACCTCTCTGCTTTGGGTTTGGATCTCACAAACCACTGTGTTCACTCATCCCTCTCAGTTTCTTCCCAGGACCATAGCATCAGCATATCAATCTTGCTCCTTGTTGTATCCCTAGCACCTGGCACCAACATTAATAAATATCTGTTGAATAAATGAATAAAATGAAAGGCAGGTTGAAATCAGTAGGGTCCAAGATAACACCTATGCAGTGATTTATTCATTCAAGTATGTTGGAATGAACTCAAGTCCCTACGGAATATGCTTGAGGAGCAAAGGGTGGCTGCTGCTCACATTACTGAGGTTTTGTGCAGCTGTGTCAAGCTGATTTTGGCCACACAAAGGTGAAGAATGAAGAGTTTTGAGTAGAATATGTGGAAAAGGTGATAGAGAATGAGAAAATAGCTACAACTTTGGGGGTAGATGGCAAGACATGGGAGAGAGAAAAGATGGTGGAGTGTGTGGTACAATCCTCTCCAGTCTTTCCATGAAATGGTCAATAAAATATTCACTAACATCGACTATATTGATGTCATGAAACACAGTCAGTACTCACAATATAACTATCATGTATAGTCAATATCAAAAAACAACTATAACCAGAACAAAGCCTCTTTCTTGGGGAGTAAATCATCTAGGGTGACACAGCCAGAGATAAAAACTTATACTACAACATGAAAAAGGCTCAAAAGTACTCACAAAACATCCTTGATTTATGCAGACATTTATTGAGCATTTACTATGTGCCAGGCCTGTGAGTTGTGGCAAGGAAGGGGGCAATATACTTCAAGAGTGAGATAGTATCAGTGATGGGTACTTCAATGGGGATGGGGTGGTTGAGTGATACAAGATAATGATAAGGGATGAGCTTCAAATTAACTGGGTTGTCATGGTTGGCTGCTCTAAGAAGTAACACCTGAGCTGAGACCTGAATGCTGGGATGAAGTGAAGAAATTGTGTATAAGGCCTTCCTAGAGTAAAGAAGACCTATGTGCAAATAACCCTACTGTGGGCCAGCAGTATGGTACAAGGAATAGGGAGGAGGGGAGGGTATAGCAATGGCTGCAGGAAGCAGGAAGGGATCAGATTAGGGACACAGACAATGGTCTGCAAAATTGGGTGGACTGGTAAAGACTCAGGGAAGTTGCCTGAAATGCAGAGGTAAAATGTAATCACAACACAAGGGCCTTGACATGTACCATCTCTGGGGGAAAGTTCTCAAACACTGTCCCTCCAGGGGGCAGGAAATAATGCAGTCTAGTTAATTGGCCATAGGGACTGCTCTGTATATTAATGTAAAACTAGGGATTATCCAGTCCCAGATGCAAATGAAAAGGGCACAGTGGGTCATTGGTTTTCCGAAGACTCTTCTCACTTGAGGTAGAAGTGAAAATGCCAATTACCCTCATTTCAGTGGGAAAAAATGGGAAAGGAAAAACACTGGAGAATTGTGATTCTGATTGGCTTGAAAATCATAACAACCACCCCAAAATTAGGAGAAGAGAAAGGGAAAAAAAAGCCCTTTACTCTTGGGACCTTAAGTGATTAGGAGGAGTTGTTATTTGGCTGATTTTCACACTTCATTAGCATATGCATGATTTAACGAGGAAACATGCTGGGGGCTGGCCTGGGTGAGGGCAGCTCTCCCCACCCACGCACCGGAAACTAGGGCAGTAGCATTGGGAGTGTGTAATTACAACAGCAAGGAACAGAGATCAGCGCAGAAAGGAGGAAAGCACATTGCTGAGCCTTGAACATCACAGAAAGACACTGAGATATCTACTTTCACTCCTGAGCTCACTCCTGAGCTCACCTGTGCAGGGAGCCACACACCTGGAATACTATATCCCTCCCAATAACAAAGCCACCTGGGTTAAGCCCAGTTCTCCTGTCTCCATCAGACGCCCGTATTTTCTTCTCCAAGTATCTGTCAATGCCAAGAAAACTGTATTGAATTATGATTGTCCACATTCCACTAAGCAGTGAAGATAAGAAAGAAGTGGGGTGGTATTTTGAGGGCAGAATAAAATGGGCTCATGAAGAAGAGTCAGGCCTTCAAATTTTCGTTCTGAATTTCCAGATTAGATCTATAAGCAGAGCTACAAGAACGAAAGTCACAATCAATGTTTCACAACAGTTACACGTTAGGCTTTCTTTTGCTCCATTCAAAAAACTTCAAAGGAAAAAGAAAAAGACAAAAATAGGCTGCTTGCCATGGAAGGGCTCAACCATGCCCAGCAATCTGCCTTTCTGGGCCTGTATCTCTGCTCATTTCCTTTGGAAAAGTAGGTATATAACTCAAAAAGGGATGAAAAGAATGTGTAGGTCTTCCTGAAAAAAGTGGCAGGGAATGTCACAATTCTCATATCACATTCACTTCATCACCATATTCAATATCACAGAACTTTAAAATTGTATCATTTGGTCCATTAGTATATTCTGAGATGATTTGTGTGATGGTTAAGCTTAATTGTCAACTTGTTGGCTTTGAGCTGCCTAGAGGATTAAAGCAAAGCAGACTTCTGAGTGTGTCCGCATGGTTCACAGAGGAGTGACCTCTGGTACTGTATCTGGTCCCTGTCCACTTCCCTACCAGCACTGTTCCCCTGCTCTGCTTCCTGGCTGACATGAATTAGGCATCTTTGCTCTGCCATGTCCTTTTGTCATGGTGCTTCTGCCTTAGAGCCAGCCAACCATGGACTAAAACTTCTGAAACCATGAGCCAAATAAATCTCTCCTCCTTTAAGTGCAGATGTCAGGTATTTGATCCCAGCAATGGAAAGGCTGACCAGTACCATTTGCTAATCTTTTTCTGCTTCTGGGATCTCCTTGTGTCAATTCTCCTGTCTTTTTTTTTTAAATAGAAAATCTTAATTTTCTTTTCTCTTAATCCAGTCTGCTGTATATGTATGCGTATGCATGTGCATCTGCGCATGTGTGTATATCCTAAAGATCTAAGCTAATCAGCATACTCTGTGACCCTGGCAACAATGATTGGTTCAGAATTTTTTAAAATCCATCTTGGATTAAAGAAAGTTAGGTCTAGATTTTTTTTTCCACATTGAGATGATTCCAACATATTCCTTTTACTCCCTTCACACCCACCCCTTCAAGCTCTCCAAACATGTCAAGGATTTTCATACCTCTGGGCTTTTTCAGATGCTGTTCTACTCTTGAATGAATAAAGAAATCTATCAGCTTTTCCATATGTTATTCTGGCTTTGATCCCCAAACCTTATGCTATCATAGTTAACTTCATAAACACGTACTCACTACTATTATATCAGACCACTGACTGTTTTCCTAGCAACCATTCTTCCCTTCTTCTGCCCAAAGCCCCCAACTTTCCCCTTCCCTATCTTCAAGTAAAATTCCAATGGTACCTATTCCTCCTCCCTCAATATCAGAGTTAGAACCCCATTGGCTTAAATTATTCCATCTTACTGAGTAAAGGGAACAGACTTGGGGAGGAGCACAAAATCTAAACAGAGTTGATAAGATATTAGGAGATATTTCCTAAGAATTTGAGAAAAAGATATGAAGCACTGCATTATGACAGCCAATTTTGTGCCACAAAGAGAGATCTTGGAACTGGCTAGTGGGTTTATGTAGAAAACAAAGGAGAAAAGCCGTTTATCCAGGGCAACAAAGCTAAACATTGGATTAATCCTTACCTGAACCCGGTGTTCTTTTGAACTTTTGGTTGTGCTAAATTATTGACTGAGCAAATTTTTAATAGGAGTCTCAAGCCCATTCAATCAAGTTTTCAGGTCAACAGAATAAGAAAAATGTTCAACAGTTCAATAGCCAAGCCAGAAACCTGTGGGAAATTATGAACTATGTTCTAAGTCAATTCCAGATTATTCACTGTTTAATACACTTGATATACTGTATATTTGAACACTTACTATGCTAAATAGTATTCTAGGATGTTGGAGGGTATAGCAATGAAGAAAACAAACAAATGTCCTTTGAGAGCATAGATTCCAATGCAGCAATAAATAAGTGATAGAGGTGACTATGGGAAAGAAATAGAGTAGGTGAAGGCAGTTCAGAAAGGTCGAAGGTGGAGAGGGATTGCAATTTTCCATAGGTAGTCAATATAGGCTTCATTGAAAAGATGTCACTTGCAGAAGACCTAAAGGAAGGAAACTGGCTATGCAAGTATCTGGGACAAGAGCAGTGTAAGGAAAAGAAAGAGCCCAATGCTAAAGACCCTGACAAAGTATCAGTTTAAGCAGCAGCAAGAAGGCTACTAAGTCATGAGAAAACAGTTGCAAGTGTTTTTAGAGAGGAATTTGAAAGGTGATAGTAATTATAATGTCCTGCAAGGCTAACACATTAACTGTACAAATTAATAGGTTTCCATACATGCATATATCATGCTTTGATCATCTCATAATGAGAAGTCATTGACGATTTCTTTTTTGTACCAGGGATTGAACTCAGGACCTTGTGAGTGTGAGGCAGGTGGCGGAACCACTGAACTAAATCCCAGGCCCCATTGCAAGATTTTGAGCAGAAAAGTGACATATCTGACTGAAATTCTTAGAAGAATCAATTTGGCTATTCTTTAGAGAGGATTTTGGGTTTAGAAGTAAAGAGTAGAATCAAGGAACTGTTGTAGCCTCCATGTTAGGCAATGACTTGGATCATCATGGCAGTGATGGAAATTATGAAAAGAGATTGGATTCTGGACAGATTTTAAAAATAGAGCCAATAATACTTTCTGACACCTTGCATGTGAAGTGTGAAGGAAGCAAGACTCCAAAGTTTTTGGCTTGAGGAGCTATAAGGATAAAATTGCCATCAGTTGACAAAGGGACAGCTGCAGGTAGAAAAGATTTGTTTAGGAGATGTTCAGGTGGTCAGTTTGGAACCACTAAGCCTGAGATATTTCATGAGATACCCAAGTAGAGATGCTAAAGAAGCAATTGGAAATATAAGTCTCGACTCCAAGAGAGAAGATAGGATTACAGATAATGAATTTAAGGGTTGCTGACACATATTGATAGAACTTAAGTCATATGACAGGATAAAACAAAGTAACTGTAGACAGGAGGAGTGTATCCAGGTTTTAATTCATTTAATTAATGCATTTAATCCATACAATAACCTTATGAAGTCAGTTGTTATTGTTATCCTAATTTATAGTCATGGAAATCGAGGATTAGAGATGTTAAATTTGCACAGCAATTTGGCCAAGAGCATAGATGTTCTGCAACAGCTTATAAACACACTAGTAGTCATGCTGGAACTAAAACCTATACAGTCTAACTCCAGAGCCTGTGTTATTAGCTATTGCCCAATATTGCTGCCTATTCCCGAGTGGGATTATTTAATCAACTGATAAATGCTTGGATTAGAGATAAGAGTGTATATGATCTAAGAGTGGCCAACTGAGGTAATGAACTCAGTTTTCTGTTTTTAAAGCTAGATGATGCAAAGACAAAAGTAAGAGCTACATGGGATACAAACGCAGGAGACCAGTTTGCCTAGTAATCCTCATATTACTCCCCTCTCTACAATTTTGATCAAATAGACAAGCACAGAACTTTAAAATCCACATATTGTAACTCCAATAATTTGACAGCTGAGAAAGCCTACAAAAACATGATAAACTAAAGTTTGCCCCCAATTTGGTTAGAATCTAAAAGTAATTGCACAGATGATTTCCTCCAGTACTAAATGCCATTACCAAATGTTTATACATCCCTGTGCTTTCTATTTCTATTTAGGCTTTTGAAAACAGTCCTTACAAATTATCTCAGTTTTAGTGATATGACTAATCACCATATTAATATAGGGTAGTTTCATTTTAATTTCAAAAATTTTCCAGAACCACTGACTCATCCAATTTATTGATTTCATTAGGGGGGAATCCCAAATGGAACTGGACTAATTCCTAAAGCAGGAAAATCAAGACAACAGTGATTTCTGCCTTACCATCTTAGTCACTTTCCTCATTCCTGGGACAAATTACCCAGCCTCAATTTAAAAGAGGACAAGTTTATTTTAGCTCACAATTTTAGAAGTTTCAGTCCATGCTTGGCAAACTCAAATGCAGAAATGGCATTGTGGAAGGGCCTGCATGGAATAAAACTGCTAATATTATGGTGGCCAGAAAGCAGAGAGGGACAGGAGAAGCCAAGAAGGGAGATATACACTTTCTGGTCATGCCTCCAGTGACCCACTCTTCCAACCAGACTCTACCTCCTAAAGAGCATTCAGGTATAGCACCCCCATGGCCCAGTTATCTTCCAAAAGCCTTGCCTCAGAGCACATGAGAGTTTTGGGCGTCATTCTTGATCTAAATCTTAATGCCACTCAATTTTTTGAGCCATTTAAAATATGGAGGCAAGAAAGGAATAATTTCTCTTTCTATCCAACCAACAATCCATTCTTTTAATTACATTGTATTAATCATTTATATGAAAACAGAAGACAGTAAATAAGATCATGGGTTCTTAGTTGCCATGAGCAAGTTGCTTATCTATAAAATGGGGCCAGTAAAAGTATCCATTTCACTAGGACTGTTGAGAAGATTAGATAGAGCCAGGCATCATGGCACACACTTGTAATCCTGGAACTCTGGGAGAATAAAGCAGGAGAATGGCAAGTTCAAGCTCAGCCCGGTAACTTAGTGACTTAGTGAAACCTGGTCTCGAAATTTTAAAAAAATGTATGTGAAGATGTTGGAGACGTAGTTCAGTGCGAAGGCTCTAGATTCAATCTCCAGTATCACAGAAAGAAAAAAAAGAAAAGACAGAAGAGATTAGATGGAATCCCATTTTTTGGTATATATCCAATGGAAATAAAAACACTGTCTCGAAGAGACAGGTGAATTCCCAGGTTCACTGAAGCATTATTCACAGTAGTCAAGGTATGGACACAACATAAGCATTTATCAATAGAAGAATGGGTAAAGAAAATGTGACATTTATATTAGAATATTATTCAGTCTCGAAAATGAGGAAATGCAGCCATTCAAAAGATACCATGCTAAGTGAGACGAGCCACACAAAGAAAGACAAATGTTGCATGATCTCACTTATACGTGAAATCTCAAAAAATCAAACTCATTGACACTGAGGGTAGCAGGGTGGTTACCTGGAAAGGAGGGGATGTAGAGGGAAAGTAGGGAGATGATGGCCTAAGGGAACAAACTCTCAATTATAAAATGAGTAAGTTCTGGAGATTCAATGATTTAATGAAGACCACAGATAATAATAATGTGTTTTATACCTGAAATTTCTTAAAGAGCAGATGTTAAGTATTCTCCCTCCAAATACAACAAACAAAAAACACAAAATGTAATTATGAGGTAATAGTTATGTTAATTAGCTTGATTGTGGTAATCATTTTACCATATATGGCATACAAAAACATTCAGTTATACAATTAATAGATACATTTTTGTCAATTGTATCTCAATCAAGCCAAAAATCAATTTGCACTACAAAAAAATGAGACAGAATAATGCATAGAACATAACTAGCTCAGTCATGGCCCACAGTGAATGCTCTGCCATTGTTAGTAATTGTCATTTTTATCTATGTATATGTTCAACTGGGTCTAAATATGCATATACACAGGTGACTTGTACTTTTTGCCATTCTGCATTTTACTATTACACACAGCTGTCCAGTTCCTGACTAATAAGCATCTCTGTTTCACCTCTTCCATTGCAGCCATTTGTTCAGTGACTTTAGCTGTTGACTCAAATGACGCTTCATCAGTGGATGATAACATCTCTATAAAACAACATCACAATGATCTAACAACTGAGGAGGATTCCAGAAGTGCAGTCACATCATCTTATTTACCTGGAAAATGAAAAAACAAAGGGCCTCTTCATGACGGGTCCTGGTGCCCTGGTGAGATGGGTACACTCAGGTGGGCCATTCCCTCACTTCCAAGCCTGTTCATATCTGTCTCTCCACTGACTCACCCATCCAAGACAGAGTAATCATAAAAGATAGAGTGAGAGAACACGTAATTACCTATCTGGCCTCACTTGGTACAATGCTAGTTTTACTGAGAGATAAGTTGAGGTTATTTTGAGATTGAACTCCACTTTCCTGGCATCTACCTGCTCTGGTAACTCCAAGTGGCAAAACACTCTTTTAAATTTACCTTCATGGGATGCCTGATATGCCATGCATTGGGCCAAGTACCTTAAAAGAAAGAGAGGCAAATAAGATGAGATTCTTGAGATCAAGGTAATGATAAGCCATAGAATACACTATTTCTCCAATAAATGCCTAGTGGAGAACCTGGCCCATAACTGATGATTAATAAAGATTTGCTAAATGAATGAACAAATGTACGATTTGGGCAAATCCATCTACATGCCCAGGGTAGGAAGTAAAACTAATCAGGCCAAATTTAAAAGCTTCTGTTCCCAGCTACCACTGACAAAAGCCATTCTTTGTTTTGCAGCTTCTAAGTCTGGCAGGAAACACAAGCTTTTACTTAGGCCATTGATTTTGAGTGATTACAATCACTGTGATTTCTGCTACTAATCAAGGTCTACTCTGGTCTTTTGTAGTAGAGGTAGTAACTTGATACAGTAACATTGGCAATGGGAAAACTCAGTTTGACTTCACCAATCTCTGACTCCTTCCCGCAGGATTTCTTCCTTTCAAGTCAAAAGTAGGAAATCAGCTAAACCCTTCCAAAAATGTGACAGTCAACCCTTTGTTACCTCTCAACATCCCTGCTGTGCCCTCCCAGCCTGGAGGGGGACTAGCATGTTATATAGGATAACTGGCACTATTCCTTACAAATCAGTAGAATCAAGGGCTCACAATATACATCCTATCAGCTATTATTTGTAGGGTGACTACAATCATGCTTCAGGTTTCAAAATACTCAAGAACTTGAGGACATACCATCTGTGGCTTTTTGTCATCACAAAAAGCAAATCATTGCTTTTTTAAAAAGCCATGCCACTATTGCTAATTTTTTCATTTCTACAAGCTCCTCCACTAATAACCTCTGGGCATTTACACAGTTTATTTGATTATGCAGTGCTTTTGTGTGTTCTGAGCATTACACAGTGAACTCATCATCCTGATTTTTAAATCCACGCTCTTGCTTTGTTTTTATTGTTCTTCCTCTATTTTTAGCAGGAGGACAGTAACACCAGCCTTTCTTTCCTTTGGACAGATTAATGTTCCTAAGACCTTTAACACTTGAAGATGCTGAATATGATATAATAAGATATATTTAACCTTGTGCTTTAAAAACTTCTAACTACTGGGCATCTCCAGCTACCAGCAGCTAAGCACATTACTGTCATCCAATGGTATTTATTGAATATGCAGCAACTGTCTTGTGAGCTCCAAATTAATGGGGGACTCCTGAGAACCTAATTTTAAAACATTATCCCTTCTTTGTTATCTGTATTTGTTTGTTTGAGAGCCTGACACTTTAATTGGGGCTCAGGACTCAAATGCACAACTGCAATTTTCCTTTTGAAAGCTTAGAAAGCTGCTGTCTAAAGGTGCCCTGCTCAGCTCCTGGAGTTCAGAGGTTGGCAGGGAGGTGCGTTGCTACAAGTGCCAGCAAATGCCATGAATATGGAAGAAAACTGGAGCTTGTTTTGAGTACAAGCTCGGGGTGGACACACCAGCCATTAATCTTTCAGCTTCATCCTCCTGTAATAACTCCTTCCTTCAGGGGCATTTGTCTTATTTTTAGTCTGTGTTTCAGGTGCTTTCTATCTTTATCTCTCCTAGTTTCTTCGGGAGTTTGGTATGTCTGGGTTTCATCCTCTAATTGGCTTTCACTCTGCAATTCTTTTTTATTTTTTATTTCCCCACCAGGCAAATTGCCTCTTTCTTTGTCTACTTAATCCCAACTTTTTTTTTTCACTGTTAGGTCATTTTGCTTGTTTTGGATCTTCCAATAAGATCTCTGGAGAGATCTGCCCAACCTACCCCAACCCTAGCTACCCTTCTACCCTTCTCTGATGAAGCCTTCCCCAACTGTAATTTATATCTTTCATCTACAGCTTTCACAGTCCTTGGTTTGGGTCTTCTGTGTAACACATTCTATGCCGGTTTGTGCCCCCAAGTGCCTCACTTACAGGGATAAACCAGAGGATCACTCTTCACACACACCCCACATATCACTTATTATCCTCAACCTAGAACACATGCTTAGGATATATTCTTTTTTATTGCTAGTACGTGTTTGTATTACATAATGATTACATTCATTGTGGGGAGTTGGTACATATATATGACATATCTTAATTCTTTTTTTTTACTCCCCTTCCTTCTCCTCCACCTCTTGAATGCCTTCTCCCTTTTTTTGGTACATGTTTGTGGTACATAATGACCACATTCCTCCTACAGACTTGGTACATGTACACAGTCCATTACAATTGCTTTTTTTATTCCATTTCCCTCCCTTTTCCTTTTTCTCCCCCTTCATCTCTTGGTTCCCTTCACTTATACTAAAGATCTGTCTTGCTATTTCCCACTGTCTTTTATTTTGGTCTTTACTTGCATTTTGAGTTTCTCATAGAAGAGAAACTAAGCTTCAGTGTCTGATTTATTACACTTAGTGTTATGGTTTCAAGGTGCATAGGATATATTCTTAGAAAAATGAATGCTATAATTTAAAATGACGTAAGTACTTTAAAAGCAATGTTCTACTGGTAGAACCTAATGTAATCTAATCATGCACCGATTCAGTACTAGGAACAAAACCAATAAAACATAACAATAGCAATTAATATTTACTCAGCACTTAATAATGTTCCAGGTACATACCTAGACATTTTACTTAGATTAGAACCCTAGACCTTATCAGTAACATTGTAGAGTAGGCTAAATATTCTAGATGGGAAGCTGCAGGTTCAAGAGTTAACTTTTTCCACGGTATACAGCTAACAAATGGCAGATCTGGAATTCAGGTCCATGCCTGCCTGAGCCCAGAGTTTCCTCTTAAACACTTCATTGCATTTCCCTCTTCTATCCCACTTTAGAAGGATCTGTTCAGACCTAACTAGAGAGACTTACTCTCAGAATTTATAAAACTTTGTATATAAGAATGAGTAATGGAAACAATGAACATTTAGAGGTGACCTTTTAATTGGGTAGGCAGAACAAAACCATGGCCAAAGAAAGTTTATCTACTCCTAAATTAGGTGGAATGATTTCTTCAATAAACAACAAAGGAACCAATCTAATCTTATATCACATCTTATTTTCTGGCAATAATCTTACTTCTCTTGGTCTTTAACATTAAAAATTACTTAAATATAAGTACAATTTAAAAATTTAACAGAAAGAGAGAGACAGAGACAAAGACACACACACAAGGGGGGGAGGGGCTCGGACTGGTGGTGCTGTTAGTGGGAGGCTCTATTTACTTTTGGTTAAATGCCAGTAGTATAAGAATCTGAGGTCAGTAAAAGAGGTGTGAAACCAATTAGGGTTTCTCAGCTTTTGGCTGTTCCAGGCTATTCATATTGCATGCCCCAAATACATGGTTTGCAAGGAAGGAAGTATGGAGGGGCTACAGTCAGTGTGTCAGGCCGCAAAATGGCTTGGTGCCAAAGTCCCAGGACAACACATGTCCACTTTCCAATCTTGGGTTAAAAATGCTACAACCTATAAGAGCAGGGATAAACAAAAGAGATACAGTAAAAATGGGAATGAAGCATGAATCATAGATATAAGACAGTACCAGCAAGAGTTTAAGAAAAAAAATCTGCAAAAGCTATATGGCTCTTCTGTTAATGACCGTGAGTGTAATTTCTGCATATTTTAACAGATGTTCTGTTTATAAAGCTGCAAACAGATTTAGGGGTTATGAATAAAGCCAGGAGGCCCTGGAGATGTTTCTTTGTATGATTAACTGACCACAAGCCATTTGTTTTACAACAAAGATGCTCAATGATCCATAGGCCATGATTTATACCAGCCCATGTGTACTAATGGCTGATGTCTCCATGATATTTCTCATTAGCATCAGAAGGGGGATTGGAGGAAAACAGATTATGGGAATAGCTCCCCCATTGCTTGACATGATAGTTCATTAGTGGGTGTGGAATTGATCTGAAAGAAAACTAAGATAATCATAAGCTGAGATTTGAATATTATAATTAAGATATCTAATTCAGTGATGAAGGAAAGAATATGGCCTTTTGTAATCCTAGCTGCATACATTTTGATAAATTGGGAATGAGAGAGTGTTCTGCATTTCCCAAATAAAAGACAAATCGTGTCAAAACTTCTAGTAATAATAAACTTAATAATATAACTGACTTGTATTATCACTTAAGTATATATCAGGCATTCTGCTGGGTGATTAACATAAATTACCTCACTTCAATTCTCACAAATGTATATTGTAATGATCCCCTTGGACTGGAACAAGGAAGGCATCAGAGGTGGGACATCCCAAGCTACTGGCTACATTCTTTCTTTCTTGTAATACTTCCACTTCTTGGTGTACATTCTCCAATGATTTCTCCACCAAATGAATCTTCTCTACTTGCTCTTACTCACTGCTGCTTCATTACCTTATAACCTTGACATGACTTCAGTTTCGTTTCTTCTTAAGTTCTCAAAGCTAAATATTCTGGTGGTATTTTTTCTAATCTAAAATCCCAAGAGAAGGAATCTGGTAAGCTCAGCTAAGGGTTTTTAAATTTTTTCTTGGTGTGAGGCTGCATAAGAGGTCACAACTGATTAGTTGCCTTCTTGAAGTCTTTCTCCTCAAGTCCAATCAGCAGTGGTTGAAGGGATAGTAAGAAGACATGGCACAAAAAATAGGGCTCCTGGGATTTAGCTCAGTGGTGCCACCACCTGCCTCACAAGTGCAAGGTCCAGAGTTTGATCCCCAGCACCAAAAAAAAAAAAAAAAAAAAGGGCTCCTTTCCAAAAATATGAGGTTGCATCTATTTTTTTAAAAAATTTTTTATTTTATTTTATTTTATTTTTAAATATCTCTTCTTTTTTTTCTTTTGGTACTGGGGATCGAACTCAGGTTCTTGTGCTTGCACAGCAGGCGGCGAAACCACTGAGCCCAAGGTTGCATCTTCAAGAGATACGTGCATGCCCCTTATGGCTGAGTAGTACTCCATTTTATTAAAAAACCACATGTTCTTCATCCAGGCTCTAGTTGACGGGCAATTGGGCTGTTTCCAAGTTTTAGCTATTACAAATTGTGCTGCTATAAACATGAGCACCCATATATCACTGTGGTATGATTCTTGTAATTCTTTGGGGAAGATCCCCAGCAGAGGAATAGCTGGGTCAAATGAGACTTCCAATCCTAGTTATTTAAGGTATCTCCATATTGATTTCCACAGTGGTTGCACCAGTCTGCACTCCCACCAACAATAAAGAAGTGTTCCTTTCTCCCCACACCCCCGCTAGCATTTGTTATTGGTTGATTTTATGATTGCAGCCATTCTTTCTGGGGTGAGGTGGAATCTCAGCATTGTTTTCACCTGCATCTCTTGAATGACCAGTGATGTTGAACATTTTTTTCATGTTTATTTGCTGCTTTAACTTCTTTGTCCGAGAAATGTCTGCTCATTTCAGATGCCCATTTTTGAAGTGGGTCTTTATATTTGGGGGGGTCTGATTTTTTTTTTTTTGAGAAATTAGAGACATTTATAGCTAAGTGGATGCACATTGAGGCCATACTTTTAAGTGAAATAAATAGGACACACATGTGTAAATACCGAATAGTTTCTCTGGTGTAAAAACTAAAAGTGTAAATAAGAATAAAAATGTATAATTGATATTGTGAAATAGGAAGAAAATGTTTAAAGAAGTAGGGGAAGTGGGAGGGGAAGGGGAAAGGAAAGAAGGGAAAAAAATATGAGAAAAGGAAAGAAGGGAAAAGAAAATATATGAGAAAAGGAAAACATGGAAACAAAGTCTTTGTAAATAGGGAAGGGTGGAGGGGTTGAAGGGTGCACAGGTAATGGGGAAAAAATAAGAACCAAGACACATCATATAAAGGTACAAGATCCCAATGATGAATGTAACTGTATAGTATACCTAAAATGTACCAACAAACTATATGGAAAAACAAAAGGAATGCAAGAGATACTTGCAAGCTCATGTTCACTGCAGCATTATTCACAATGGTCAGATATAGAAACTACATAAGTTTCTGATGACAGATGAATGGTTTAAAAAACTGTGGAATATATATACACATATGTGTGTATTTGTGAGCACAAAAAAATTGGTAAGTGCTCCTGAAACATCATTTCCATCTGTTGCCAAAGATCACAATAAGTACCAAATTCAAGGGAAGATAATGAGTTATGTGGCAATGAACTCATGCTTGGAATTTCAATATCCCCAGGTGATGCAAATAGGCACATTTGAACTTGTTCTGAAAACTCCCAAGCTCTGGGACCTGAACATATGGTCCAAGTTATTTAGCTAGATAAGCCATGGGATTTCCTACAAGTAGGGTTTGTCAGCAGGTTGGTAAACAGTTTACAGTTTTCCCTCAGCTTGCACACTCCAAATCATGGTGGGGGCAGGCCACAGATTAGTGAGGTCTTTCTACAAAGGACACACTTGCAAAAAAAAAAAAAAAAAAAAAAATGTTGTGCCCCAGGGCTCAGAAGCCAGCATCGGTTTTGCAAGTGTTCTGAATTCAAAGGACTTGTATGAAGTTGGAATCCATTGACTTGTATAAATTGGAAATTGGAAGGAGTCCAACCTAGTTATTAGAATTAAGCTTCAGACAAATGTTACTCCTTTCTTCACTATCAACATTAATAAGATGTTTAAGGAGCTGACACCAGAGCCATAAGAAATATTTGTCAGAGAAAGCAGGGTACACAGGAACAGGAGGAGCAAATTTAACTTGGATGTATTTCTTCATGGACTCTAAAAGCTATTTCTTTTTCAGAAGCACATGCCTAATACTGTCAACTCCTCGAAATGCTTTACAGCTACTATTATGTATCTGAATTAGAACACTTTAAAATATTTATTACAAGACCAAATCCCCAGGCAATTTATGATGCAAAAATTTCCTACATTATTTATTTTTCAGTGTTGTACAAAACCTACCATTAGAACCACATAAGCACCAGCAAGCTTGTGTGGGAGAATGTTCTGAGACAGAACTGGATATTATCATCCACATTTGTTAACTTTAGTACAATTGAGACACTTTTAAAGATAAAGGTCATTAATATTTCAACACATCATTAAATTTAAATTCAGAACTGAGAGCTGTTATAAGTGAGAATCTAACCAGTTTTAATTAGGCATTTAATAAAAATTCTCCATGTGAAGAGAAATACTTACTGGATATTAGGAGAAAAAACACAATGGAATAAATGTTTGAAAAAATACTATATTCTATATTCTACCTAAGCCATGTGAGTCATCATTAGCAGATTTAGAAAATTAAGTTTCTCAAAACCCTATGACAGGGGATAAGGATGTAGTTCATTGATAGAGCGCTTGTCTATGGTGTACAAGGTCCTGGGTTTGATCCTCAGCACCACAATAAACAAACAAACAAACAAATTAAAAACTATGACATATGTGGTTCTTAAAAATACGAGGAAAGCTTGGCTTAGTGAGAATAGGGCAATGGAGAGGAATCAGAATGTCCAAGTCAGGTACTCTTGGATTTAAATTTGACACTAATAAACACAAAAGTTTTAGTAAATTATTTTACCTTTCTGGGTCTGGATTTTCCTATTTGTAAAATGGAGGGAAAGCATAGTCTCTGCTTCTTATACTTCTAAGGCTTACATGAGGTAATAATTACCACTAATACTGAGGGCTTACTATATGCTGGGCATTGGGAACCTATGGCACGGGTGTTGTGTTTTTCTTTAAAGACAAAAGATGTTAATATAGAGTCTTTTTTTTCTAAACTAAAACCTCAGTATTCAGGTTTAATTGCAGTGTTGGCATTTTGTGATAAAAGGTGGGTTTTGGGCTGCAGTTTGGCACTCAGTCTCTAAAAGGTTTGCCATCATTGTTATAGACATTCTAAAATATATATTATTTTATTTAATCTTCTGTTGTGGCTTGTCTCTAGATGCCCTCCAAGGTGGGGCATTTCAGAGCTTGGTGGATCTAGGGTGTGTGATACTGGGATTATGGGTGTATGATACAAAATTAGTCCACTTATTGGAATTAGCATAGTTCTGGGTGTGGTTGAATGGATTTACTAAAAATAGAAGCCCTACCCTGGGTGTGGGTGGTACCACCCAGAAAGCTTTCAGCCCGGATGGGATAAAGGGAAAGGCAGGCTTTGTTGCTCCTGCTCACTATTTCACTGTCTCCTGCCTGCTTTGACATGTACTATTTCTCCTCTGTGATGCCCCTCTGCCAAGCCACCCTTCCTTGGAGCCAGTTGACTATGGACTGAAATCTTTATGAACTCTGAGCTGAAATAAACCTTCCCTCTTTTAACTTTGAGTATCAGATATTTCCTCCTAGCACTGATAAAAGTAACTGAGATATCTCACAATAACCCAATAAGGTAGATATTTTTATCCCCATTTTTAAAGAGAAGGAAACTGAGACTTAAAGAAAGATCCATGACTTGGTTCAAGTGTCACTACGAGCATCCGGCATACTTGGGACTGGAATCTAAGTCCCATCTGTGTACAAAGGTCACTGTTCTGCTGCTTACAATCCCCTCCACCCCTACTCTGACCCATTGCCTTTAAAATTGTCTACCTTCTCAGGTACACTGTAAACACCTTGAGAGGCAGAGCTGTGACTTTCCACTTAATGAGTATTTGCCAAATGAATTAATATATCTTCTGATAAAATCAGAGTCTGCTTAGAAGCAATAAGATCCTTGGAAAACTTGAACTGAAGGGAGGACAGGGATCATGGATATTCTCATATTATTTATGTTTTAGGCATTAACGGCTTTAAAATTAGAACAAAAATCTGGCAAACAGAATAACTGCAAAGTGTGTGCCAATGGCCTTGAAATCAAACAAAAGCAGGTTGCATGAGTAAAAATAGAGTGTTCAGTGGGTCACACTCCACGATGAGATCTAGAGAAGAAATGAGGCTGCGTAGGAACAAGGCAGCCTATGTGGAAACCTCTCAACTGGAACTATAGAAAAACATTGTAGCAATTTAATCTGATGGGGGTGCAAATCATGCTACAAGAGTTGCTTCAGTCTTTAGACTAAAATCACTGAGTCTCAAGATGGCAGCATTTTTACTCCCTCCAGCTGTGGGGTCAGATTTTATGTGCTAGTAAGAGATCAACTTTATTTCTAGGAGAAGTGTTTAATTGCAGAAAATGGTTAGCCAAATGCTTAGATCAATAGAATGCAGGTCAAACTGTGCTCGGAAACATCCACAGCTCTTATTACATGGAAAGTTGAGGACCAGAAAACCATTTGGGGACTCTAAGTCACTTGAGCATGAAGTCATCTGCAAGCTTTTCCCTAGACTGCAAATGCATTCTTTGCTTCGCTCAGTAATGACAGCATGCTGACCCAAGGAACTCTCAGGCCCTACTTTTGAAGTGGAGAAAGCCAATAAAACAACTAGGGTCCTTCAGTGCTGTTTTTAAGATGAGATCAGGCACATTCAGGCGATATCTGTAGACTCAATGCTGGTTTTAAAAGCAGAGAAATAATCCTGCATGGTCAAGCTCTTCAATCTCTAATTGCAACAAATCTCAATGGTTTTGAAAATGGAAAGCAGGTAGATCATTATTTATCCAAGAAAATATTTAGGCAGAGGATGGAGTGACATCCTCAAATACATTTCAGTTTTCTCCTGCCAGAATCCTCCTAGTCAATCCATTCTGCATTGGTGTTAGCCTTGGGAAGGAAGTTATTGATAGTCAAGGAACAGAATGGGTACAAATTATACCTTAGGCAAAAAATGCATTGTTTGCAGAGAGCTATTTTACTTAACTGATACCTACTAGCTCACCAGGCACCCCAATAAGCTGAGCCTATGCATAGGTGACATGGGTCCAGGGGAAAGTGGTGTTTGCGAGCTCAGCCAGGCTGGGACCTCAAAATAAGTGACTCCATCTGTGGCCCACACTCAACAAGCAGAGGCTACAAATTCATCTAATTACCAGCAGTTCAATAAGTCTGAGTTCCTACTTCTTGACATGTATCTCCTAAAACCCAAATCTTATGATGGAAAAGACCTAGAAAACTGTCCTAATCCTATCATGGCCACTAGAGCAAATAAAGAGATAACATCCAGCAAAAAGCCAAGCTTTCTGAATTCCCTGAGAGGATTGCAGGTGACGTCTTGCTCATCTTGAAACACATTTGTGAAATTAGGTGGATGATAATATGAACTGAGCATGCCACCAAACATAGGAGAAAAGTAGGGAAGTAAAGTGTGTGTTGTGTACATACACACAAATGTGCACAAACACACATTTATCTAGTGCCACCAGTTCTAAGTTTCAATGCCTCTCATCAAGTTGTTTTAAGAAACTGTGCAGCTCATGTCTACCAAGGAAACATTTTCTCTTCCCTGACAGTTTAGTGCTTCATTTCTACCTTTCCCACTGGGAGGTCCCATCAGTTTTAGGCTTTCTAGGAATACAACATGATTCTAGGAAATGACTTGTGCATAGTCTTTAAGCACTCTGCTAATGCTCAGCTTGTAAAATTGGCTCAAGAATCCTATGCTATGATACAGGAAAAAAACAAACAGGTACTTGACTTTTTTCATACCTTCATTTTTTGCTGTGTGGTATCCTAAGTGCGGACTGACCCTAAGTCCCTACAAAGGCTCCTGTTGTCAGCCATCATAATAATCAGCCTGGAACTTTTCCAAGATGGAAAATGGAGCCACAGAGACACAATGATATAATGGAAGAATCCCTGGGACAAGGGTCAGCTCATTTGAACTTTAGCTCCGTTTAACAAGTAGTCACTAATTGGAAGGCAAGTGGAATAATCTCTATCCTTTGTTATCCTCAGCTGACAAATGGAAAAGGGAGTACATGACAGAAGGACATTTTTCAAACTGCTGAGTGTCATGTAACTCAAAAGACTGTAGTCACCTGGGGAAGTACAAGAGCCCAGGACAGTGGAGTAGGCAGTAGAGGAAGTTTGTTTTATACTTGACTCTACTTCTCATTGTCCATGACCTCTTGTTCCCATTTCCTCATCTGACAAATAAGGTCCTTGTCCTATGCCCTAGACCCAAGGTGCTTGACAGCTTTGTTACTTTAAGTGTGGACCTGGACAGAGGCATCTAACACCTACCTACTGTTCTGACAGAAATGCAGGATCTTAGCCTCCACCCAGACCCCAGTCCAAACCAGCCTTTAAATAAGGTCCTTAGCTGATCTCTTGGTACACTAGCTTGAAAAATCACTGGTCCTCAAGATCCCCCCCAGCTTTTCTGCTCTATAATTCTACCATAAATGGCACTGTACTTTCACAGAATATTCATTCACGAGATGCTAGCCTAACTTGCTATTTATTCATTGCTAACGAGGTACAGTCCTATTTTTAAAAAATAACTTTATTATCAAACACACACATATACAAAAAATTAAAACCATTCAAAGAAGAACAATAAAAGGGGGAAAATACTACAATAATATACAAATACAGTAAAACTCAACCAAAACAAAACTGAAAAGCACTTAAACATATTTCCATATAACTTAAAAAAGCATCTCAAGTACCAACAAGACACCAGAGGATGTGATTTGTTTCAGAAAGATCTCCAAAACCAACATTGAACAAATAATGATCTGGAAAAAAACTCCAGTTAGCAGACTCCACAGAAGCCAAACTTCTCCCGAATTTAAATTTTGATAGTCATATGACACGCGATGGAAACACAATCTGAGAAATACTGCAGTCCAGAGGTAGGTTTCAATCCACAAGATGATCATGTTTCATACCAAAATCTAATTGTGCCAAGTTGCTAAAACATAACTTGTACCACGCACAGTATGAAATTCATTCACACAGTATCTCATTTAATACTTAAATCAGGCCTGGAAAGAAGGTTTTATTCTTATCCTCATTTTAGATATGAGAGATGTGACTCTTGGAGAAGTTATGCAATTTGTCTTTATTCCTAGCTGGGACCTGACAGAGTTGACATTTGAACCCAAATTTGTCTCTTACCAGTGTGTGTGTTCTTAACAACCAGAGGCATACCCTCCCAAGCCACTTGGCTGAAATACTTGGGGAACCTCCTACATATTCCCACTCAACTTTTATATTCTTATACTATTCTTACATTATTTTTCTTACACATTCTTACATCATTACCCCAATTATACAACATACAAAAATACAATTATATTTTATATTTTGCTGTCCAAAGGAATAATCAGTGGCCACATGTGGTTATCTAAATTAAATTTAAAATTCAGTTTCTTATTTGATCTAGCAACATTTCACTTCACATGTGTCTGTTGTTGCCATGTGTTGGAGAGCACAGATATCGACTATCTAATGGATGGTATTGCTTTGGAGCATCAAGTTGCTAAAAATCATTATTCCATCATTAACTTTGCCCCATATTTTACTTTTTTTTAGTACTGAAAGCTCTACCTTTAAATATACACATGTAGAAAAGCCACCTCAGCACCCCTCCACTAAGAGGTTGTCTGGGGAGAAACTAAGTGATCTTGAAAATCTAACAAGATAGGAGTCCTAAAACTTGGTTCTAATTTCAAGTTCACAGATCATGTGCACATAGAAGTCAGGTCTCTGTTGCCAGCCTTGCCAGCCTTGGCCTTTATGATTCACTGTGACAGCTCCTCCTTTCTGTCAAGGGAAAGAAAGTCCAATCAGGCACAGTTTTATTTTCTCCCTGAAATGAAACAGGACTGGTTAAGGTATCTCCTGAGACATCTGCTATAGGGTCTTAAATTACCCAGTAACACGTCAAGTCAATCCCACTTCCGTGTCGGAGTTGGCAATCAACATTTATCTCTATCGGACAGCCCATCTGTAGGTTTCTAGTACCACTTTTATTATTACCTTGTAAATGTAAAATCCTTGAGGCAGAAATGCCAGCTGTTAACAATGGAGCTTGTATGAGCACATACTTCTCCAATGAGGAATGTCCTTGTGTCCCTGAGACTTCAAAAAAACCCCCAAAATACCCACACCAAGAACTTGCCTAGAAATTATGTATTGTGTGGGTCCCACATCAAGAGCTGGCTTTGAGACAGCTCTTTCTAGTGAACCCACTGACACAGAGTGTCTTTATGCTTTGGAAACTGAAGGGACAAAAAGAAATTCTTGCTAAATGTTTGTAACTGGACTCGCCATAGCAGCCTGTCAAGTATTAATGGATAATAATAGCCATCATTTGTTGAAGGCCTAGCTTTTATTTCTCTACTAATTTAGCAAGGCTTTGGGCCCCTAACAGAATAGTTCTGGATTTCACAGAGCAACCAACCTAGTGAGCTAGGCACTTAATCTAATAAGCACCTAAATAAATGCATACTCACTACAATGACAGAATGAAAGGTGTCATGGTTGAAATTAACAGCGGAGGCTTTGGAGGCAGTGGTAGTCTCCTCTTTGGGAGGTGCCTGCTCAGCTGAAACCATGAAGCAACTGGCCAGTGTGTCTGGAGCTCAGTAAGTGAGGAGTGGGCAATGAGACTAGGGCAGTGGTGGTGGACCTATGGCATGCGTACCACAGCAGACTGTTTGAATCACTGAAAGCTCTAAAAGGATCCCCATCACTGGGCTAGGGTATGCAGAAGCCAGAAGATGCAGAGGTTAGGAGATACAGAGGTCAGGAGATGCCGGGTCCACATCTTACAGGGCCAGCCTTAGGAAAGAGTTTAGCTTTTCTTCCAAGAACAATGGGAAGTGATTGGAGGATTGGAAGCAGCAAGCTGACACATACTTTGTGTTTATCTAGCTGAAGTGGGAAGAATGGATTAGAGGTTAAATGGGCCTGAGGGTAGAAGCTGGGAGACAAAATAAGGCTCTGCAGTCTAGGTGGAAGATGGTGGTGGTTTAGACTCACATAGTACTAGGGATAAAAATAAATGAAGAAATTTGTGAGATGTGTTGGGAGACAGTATAGAAAGCTTGCTAGCCAACCTATTGTTTGGGGGTCAGGTGATGAAAAACCCCAAGCTTCAGGCTTACAGTGTGATGGGCAGTGGTGAGGAGTGCCAGGACTAGCGTTGATGCTTTGTACTCATCATTTGCAAGGCTGACAATTACCCTTGAAAAATTAGTTATTGTTATTAACATCTCCCTTTATAGATGGGGAAACTCAAAGATCAAGTAACTTGCCTAAAGTTCACAGTGTGTTAATGATCAAGCCAGGATTTGGATCCTTGTCTATCTGAAAAGCTTGTGTTTACCTTTTCCTTTGACTTCATGGCCTTACAAATGCATTTTCTCAGTCACTGACTACAAGTCTCTATGGCTCCCATCTCTGTATCGGTCTATTCAGCTCAAAGTGTTCCTTAGGTCTAGAAAGTTCTACGCTCCTACTCTGCCTCCAGCTAGTTATCCCTTCTCATTCCCTAAAATCTGAGAGTTGGTTTCCACCACACCCTGCCTTTGCTGTATTGATGCACATTAAGCTTTATTTCTTGTCTAATCATTTGATTTTCCCAATAGACTATAAGCTCTTTAAATGAGTTTCCTGCCACTATCCCACTAAGGCCTGGCACAATTCTGACCATATGATTCAACAATAATTCAATAATAATGATTCGATGTTTTCTAATGCATTCCTAGCTACTGGAGAGGTTGTGACAAAAGCTTGTCCAATTTAATGCAAGGGGTCAGGAGCCTAGATTAATGATCTTCTTGGCATGCTGTAAGAAATTGGAACTCAGGAGCTATGGGTTAGGTTTGAACTTTTTGTTACTAACTAGTTCTGTGATATTTGGAAGTTCTCAACTTTATGGACCTTGGTTTCCTTTTAGCTCAAAACAGGAGAAAGTAAAACCTGGCCCTTTTGACCTCATGGGGTAGAATAAAATCCAAATTCATACATGTGGAAGTGCTTGAGAAGATATAGAGCTATGCATGTGGATGGTGTCTCATTCGCTAGTGTACCTAAATCCTCCTCAGTATGATTCATAGATGAAGATCCTGGAGCCTAGGAGATCTGAGAATCTTTGGTTGGAATACTTAGCTGTTTATGTTTGGGCAAATCATCTTCTCTGAAGTGAGCTAATGAAGATGATATCATTACTTCCACAGGGCTCTTCCAAGGATTAAATAATCTCTAGCTATAGTGCTGTACATACACTATCACAGAACATAGTAAGGAGCATTGCCTGGTGCATAGGAAGAACCATAATCTCAGCTTTTAAAAATTTATTTTTTTAAAATCCTTTGTTTGCATACATATACATCACATACCAACTCAAATTCTCCATCAACAAACTGGGAGTTCAGTTAGTTATATATTTTTGAAAATGTCATTAAGGGTGAATGTTAGAGCATATACAATCTCAGGAACAGTTTTTTTTTTTTTTTGAACAAGTGGAAGCAATGTTTGGAGATAAGATCTGAGTACAGCTCTGCAGCAGGGACACATTTTACTGAGCCATGGCAGCTGCCTGAGTCCTCAGTGTGCTGAAAACGGGCCATATGGGGAGACAATTTTTAAAACTTCTTAGCATCAATAAATCACTTCCTTTTTTAAAACTCCATCTCCTAATTCAAAACTGAAGCCTCCCATTTTCCACTGCTTTTCTCTGCTGCTACTTCAGTTATTAAAAAAGCTGTCGCTTGAAAGTGTTTGGTTCCCAAATAGCGGATAATCAAAAGATGAGGGGACTTGTTTAAGCAGCAGGATGAAAAACTGATGGGACAAAGTGGGAGACGACAGGCAGCAAAGAAAACAGGACCCAGGAATAAATGAGGACAAAACTGGAGAGAGCAAGAGGGAAGATCCCGACACTGGAGACTGGGATAAGAGTGGTTGGGACATGGAAGACAGTGTCACATGCAAGACTGGGTAAGGGAAGGGGGAGTAAAATTCCAAAATCTTCTCACTTGTGGAATGTCACAAGGCAGTGGATTATGTTCAGTAAAGTCCTGGTTCCAGAACTTGCTATGTGTGGACTCTGAACCTCAGTATCATTACCCACAAAATGGTGCTTCTGAGTACCAAAAGAATGAAATGAATTTTGTCCATTGAGCACTTAGAATAGGGTCTTAGAGCATGTGCTCAACGAAAGCTTTAGAATAGATTGTGAGCAACCAAATGGTATTGATCCCCGTCCCCAAGTAAATATGGAAGGAAAAGGAAACAATATTTTAAAAAATCCATATTCTTTCATCCTAATTTTCTTTTTTTAGACAATGTTGGTTTTCTAATTTACCAAGCTGTTTAAATGTTGCTTTCTTCCCCTGCAGTGTCTCTGCATGGGAACTGCAACTGATGGACTCTTATGTGGGAAGGGGATACTGAAGTTATGGTATCTCTTCCATTTTTCCCAGCAGGTTTCCAGGCTAATTCTGCCTGGGCTGGTCTGCTATGGAAGCTAGTGCCCCCAGGAAGGTCTGCTTCCCCCTTGAAAACTTAGCTATGAAAACAACGTCCTCCTAGCTGAGCATGGTGGCACACGCATGTTATCCCAGCACAGCTGGGAGGCCAAGACAGAAGGATTGCAAGCTTGAGGCCTGCCCGGGCAACAGCAGTTTTATGAGACCCTGGCTCAAAATAAAAAAGGGCTGGGGATGTAGCTCAGTGGGGCCTAGGGTTCAGTCCCTAGAACTGGAAGGGGGTGAGGCTCTTCCTTTTAGCAAATCAGAGCTCTCTGTTGTTACTATCAACTGTCAACTTGGGTTCCTCCTTAGACTTTCTGGTGTTAATTAGAGCAGCTGTATTCCCTTTCCCAATACATATTCATTCAAAACTCCTACCCAACTGTCATTCTATTCTTCTTAAAGCCAGGCAGAGATGCTCTCTTCCAAGTTCAAGGCTAGTTCTAGCATATTGCGCAATCCCAGGCACAGAGTAGGGCTATCTGAATGAATAGAAAATATTCACAGGATCAAAGGATTTCATCTACCAGTTGAAGTGAACTAAATGCCTCCAGGTGCCCAGTCAGGCAAAATAAATAGGAGGGGTGTGGCTTGCGGCTGAGGAGTGGATATTCTGCCTAAATGCATTTTAATTTTAGCTGTTTTAGAAAAGTCCCTGGGCTGGACAAACTTTCACTGTTACTGTTGTAGCCTGCAGGACTCCCAGAGTTAGTGGCTGGATTTTTAACACTGCCCCAGGAGGAATTTGAATTTCTTCAATTACATCCTTTACAAATGCTATCTCATTTTGAGAAATCCCTAAGGATGAGGAAAGCAAGATCTTCAAAACTCTTAATTATTTAAAAATTCATTACTTGCAGCATAAAGCTGCTTCCTTCAGATTTTTACCCAGTTGGTCCTTGCTGTGCCCTTTGAGGCTGGCAAAACAAACAGAATTCTTTTCTGTTAGATTTCCCTGCAAATATTTGAAGATATTTAGCTCTCCTCCAATCCCCCTAAATCTTCTCCAGATTAAAGTTCTTTCAGTTGTTCTTCATGTCAAGCCAGGAAGCCCTCCCCATCCTGACCACTCCCTCTCTGGTGTGACTATTCCTCCTCAGGGTGTAGCAGCTCACAAGCATATGCAGTATTGACAGTGAAACATTTTGGAAAAGATCCTAAAACACAACAGTAACAATTCAGTAACTTTTGGTATTCTCATATAAAGGACAGTTTATAAATCTATTAAAAAGTCATTAAAGAGAATAGGAAAATGCTCATATTTGAATAGTAAATGAAGTAGCATTACAAAGTGATGTATATAATATGATTTTGATTTTATTTAAAACTATCTTAAAATCAATTTGCTTAAGATGAAAATGATAGGCTTCTGGGTCGCCATCCTTCCTGCCACTCCCAGCCCAGAGGTAGGGTCTTCCAGGCCGCTGTCAATCCCGGTGACCCTGGCCCAGAGGAAGGGGCTTCTGAGCGGCCATCCCACCACTCCCGGCTTAGAGGAAGGGGCTTCCAGGCCACCATCTGTCCTGCCACTCCTGGTCCAGAGGAAGGGTCTTCTGGGCCACTGTCCATCCAACTGCTCTGGGCCCAGAGGAAGGGGCTTTCAGGCCACCATCCATCCCACTGCTCCCGGCCCAAGGAAGGGGCTTCTGGGCTGGCGTCCTTCCCACCACTCCCGGAGCAGAGGAAGGGGCTTCTGAGCCGCTGTCCCATGGCTCCCAGTTTAGAGGAGGTTAGCTGTGCAGGCACCAAGAGCAACCCCTGCCCCCCCCCCAGGGCGAAATGAGAAGACATGTAAACAAGTCTCAAAACCAGACTTCCAGATTAACGACAGCAACCCCAAAGGGAAATGAGATGGAATACCCTGATACACAACCACCTGGACTCCCTGAACTGGCAACGAAAAAGGATCTGGAAAAAATGAAATCAGAAATAAATTCTCAAATAACAGCAGAGATTGTGCCCATAGTGCAAGACATGATTAATAAATCTAGAGAGGAGCTCAGGAACATGATGGACTCTCAACATAGAAAACAAATGGAATCCATAAAACAGATGCAAATAGATTTCCAGGAGATCAAAAACTCCACTGAAAGTCTACACAGCAGAATGAGCCAATGTGAGGACAGAATTTCAGATATAGAAGATGAGATTGCAATTAGTGACCAGGAAAAGAAAAATTGCTTCAAAATTGTAAGGGACAAGAAATCAATCCAGCAGCTGCTAGATGATGCAAAGAAGAATAACATAAGACTGATTGGAGTCACAGAAGAAACAGGAGAGAGTGCAGATGACATAAAAAATCTCTTCACAGAAGTAATGGCAGAAAACTTCCCAAGCAGGGGAAAAGAACTTGACATACAGATAAGTGAGGCATATAGGACTCCAAATAGCCTTGATTAAAAAAAAAAAGTCTACACATAGGCATATAATTGTTAAGATTCCAGAAACTCAACAGAAGAACAAAGTTCTACAAGCAGTGAGAGAAAAGAAACAAATCACATACAAAGGAAAGCCATCAGAATCACAGCAGACTTCTCAACACAAACCATCAAGGCAAGAAGAGCTTGGAGTGAAGTATTCTAAGGCCTAAAGGAAAACAGCCTCCAACCCAGATTGATGTACCCTGCAAAACTATCTTTCAAAATTGATGGAGAAATAAGATACTTTCATGACAAAGAGCACCTTAGGAACTTCGTGAATACCAAACCAGCACTCCAAAAAATTTTACACAATATCCTAGGAACAGACAATGAGGATCACAACCCCAGGAAGCAAAGCAGAATGAACCCATCGGGTGGGACAAGAAATTAAATGTAAACGGTGAGAATCCAACAAAAAGAAAAAGTCATGACAACAATAAGTCAATATGTGTCAGTTATAACCATCTATGTTAATGGTCTCAATTCACCAATCAAAAGAAATAGACTGGCAGAATGGGTCAAGAAGCAAAATCCAACAATATGCTGCATAAAAGAAACACACTTAATTCAAAAGGAAACTCATAGACTGAAAGTTAAAGGGTGGAAAACAATACTCCATGGGACAGGAACCCAAAAAAAAGCAGGAGTAGCTATCCTCTTGGCAGATCAAGTAGATTTCAAACCAACACTGATTAAGAGAGACAAAGAAGGACACTACATCCTTGTAAAGGAACAATCTAACAGGAAGAGATGACAATCATAAATATCTATGCACCAAACACTAGTGCACCCAACTATATAAAACTAATACTAACGAACATAAAAAGTCATATATGCACTAATAAAATTGTAGTGGGGGACCTCAGTACCCCACTATCACAAATAAATAGATCAACTCGACAAAAAATAAGTAATGAAATACTAGAACTCAACAAACTCTTGAACAAATGAACTTAACAGATGTTTACAGAGTCTTCCACCCCACAAAATCAGAATAAACATTCTTCTCAGCTGCACATGGGTCATTCTCCAAAGCAGACCACATACTCACACATAGAACATGTTTAAGTAAGTGCAAAGGAATTGAAGTTATCCCCTGTATATTATCAGACCATAGTGTGATGAAATTGGAGATCCATAGCAAAAAAGCTGGAAAAATTTCATAAACACATGGAAACTGAACAATACACTTCTGAATAACCAATGGGTCACAGAGGAAATTAAAGGAGAAATCAGATAGTTCCTTCAATTAAATGACAATGATAATACAACATATGAGAATCTATGGGACACAATGAAAGCAGTCTTACGAGGGAAATTCATAGTAGTGAATAACATATTAGGAAAACAGCATGAGCCCAATTAAACAACCTGATGCTGAACCTCAAGCTTCTAGAAAAAGAAGAGCAGGACAACCCCAAAGCTCATACAAGGGAGGAAATTATAAAGATCAGAGGAGAAATCAGTGCAATGGAGACTAAGAGAATGACACAAAAAAATCAATGAAGCCAAGAGTTGGTTCTTTGAAAGAATCAAGAAAACTGACAAACCCTTAGCCAACCTTATCAGAAAAAGGAAAGAAATGGCCCAAATCCATGCAATTTGGAACGAACAGGGTGAAATTACAACAGACTCAGCAGAAATCCAGAGAATCATCAATACCTACTTCCAGAACCTATATGCCAATAGGATGGAAAATACAGAAGAAATGGACAGATTCCTAGATACATATGAATTACCAAAGTTGAATGAAGACCACCTAAAAATTCTAAACAACCCAATATCAATCAATGAAATTGAAAATATAATTAAAACTTGCCAACTTAGAAAAGCCTGGGTCCTGATGGCTTCACTGCTGAATTCTACAAGACATTTAGAGAGGAACTACTGTCACTATTGTTTAAACTCTTCAATGAAATTGAAAGGGAAGCAATACTCCCAAATTCATTCCTAGAAGCAAGCATCACCTTGATCCCTAAAGCAGACAAAGACCTAACCAAAAAAGAGAACAATAGGCCAATCTCACTAATGAACATAGATGCAAAAATCCTTAATAAGATACTGGCAAACAGAATGCAGAAGATCATCAAGAAAATCATACACCCTGATCAAGTGGGCTTCATCCCAGGGATGCAGGGATGGTTCAACATATGCAAATCAATCAATGTAATACACTATATCAATAGAGCCAAGGATTAAAACCACACGATCATCTCAATAGATGCAGAAAAAGCATTTGACAAAATCCAACACATATTTATGATAAAAACCCTACAAAAAATTGGAATAGATGGTCTGTACCTCAATCTGATAAAAGCCATCTATGAAAAACCAACAGCCAATATCATACTAAATGGTCAAAAACTTAAATCCATCACACTAAAATCAGGAACAAGACAAGGATGTCCACTATCACCACACCTGTTCAATATAGTTTTGGAAACAGTAGCCACAGCAATCAGACAAGAGAAAGAAGTAAAAGGAGGAAAGATAGGAAATGAAGAAGTCAAATTGTCATTATTCGCAGATGACATGATACTCTATATAGAAGACCCCAAGGACTCCACCAAGTCTTCTAGACTTAACCAAATTCAGTAGAGTAGCTGGATACAAGGTCAACACACAAAAATCAATAGCTTTCCTCTACACGAACAACAGACTCACTGAGAGAGAAATAGGGCAAACAATCCCTTTCACAATAGCATCCAAAAAACTGAAATACCTAGGAATCATCCTAACAAAAGACACCAAAGACCTCTTCTCTGAAAACTATAGTACTCCGAAAAGAGAGATTGAAGATGATATCAGAAAATGGAAAGACATCCCTTGCTCCAGGTAGGAAGAATCAACATAGTGAAAATGGCCATACTTCCAAAACTGCTATACAGATTCAATGCAATCCCAATTGAGATCCCAGCAGCATACTTCATGGACCTCAAGAAAACAATCCAAAAATTCATTTGGAACAAGAAGAGACCCAGAATAGCAAAAGCAATTCTAGGTAACAGAGACATGGCAGGGGGAATCACAATCCCCAACCTGCAACTCTACTACAAAGCTACTGTGATAAAAACAGGATGGTACTGGCAAAGAAACTGACTTGAGGACCAGTGGAACAGATTAGAAGATGCAGAAACAATGCCAGACACACTCAGCCATCTCATCTTTGTTAAAGGAGCCAAACACCCTCACTGGAGGAAAGATAGCCTTTTTTATAAATGGTGCTGGAAAAACTGAGTTTCAACTTGCCAAAGATTAAAACTAGACCTATATCTCTCACCATGCACTAAACTAAAATCAAAATGGACTAAAGATCTAAATATAAAAACAGAAACACTGAACCGACTGGAATAGAGTTAGGTAGAACTCTTCAAGACATTGGGGTAGGAAAAGACTTCATGAACAAAACCTCAGTTGCCCATGAGCTAGCACAAACAATCAACAAGTGGGATCTCTTTTTTACTAAAAAGCTTCTGCTTTTAGTAAAATTTTTTTTAGAATAATCGATAATGCAAAATAGGAAGAAAAGGTCCAAAGGGGTAGGGGAAGTGGGAGGGGCAGGGGAAAGGAAAGAAGGGAAAGGAAAACTTATGAGAAATGGAAAAGATGGAAACAGTCTTTGTAAATAGGGAAGGGTAGAGGGGGTGAAGGGAGGGCAGGGAATGGGGAAAAAATAAGATCCAAGATGCATCATGTAAAGTTACAAGTTCCCAATGAGAAATGTAAATGTGTTGTATACCTAAAATGTACCAATAAAAGAATTTAAATACAAAAAATAAATAAATACATTTTAATCATTAAAAAAAAAAGAAAATGTTACACAATACTTCCAAAATCAGAAATAAAAACAAAAGGCTATTGCTTCATTAAATGTGGTTTCAGAAATTAATTAAAAATTGAAGACTGCAGATCCTTTAACACTGAAAAACCCATTGAAAAACACTGGCCATTCCCTTGATCTAGGTCAATTTTCAAAATCAGAAACCATATAAAGTAGGTGTTTTCAAAATCCAGGAATTGAATCCCTCCCTTCCTCACCCCAGATGTGAATATGGAGTGGCTGGGGCCTGAACATATTTTTAAAGACTCTGAGGTGATTTTGATGAATAGCACTAGTTAAGCACCGAAGTACACAGTACATTTCTAAGAAAGTTGACAAACAATGTAGCCCTTTTCTTGGCAGCTACAGGGTTCTTTTGATTCAGAGTGAACTGAGACCCTAGGGGCTCGTGCTGAGCTCTGAAGGGCGAGGTCCTCCCTGTAATGCATGCAGGTGGCTTTTAAGACCTCAGGGAAGATATTGGCATTGATCCCCACACTATTTATGTTATTACATTTGGCCCATCCATTTAGGCTGTCAAGATCTTTCTGTTCAGGCTCCTCCTTCCAGCTGTGAGTCACCCTCAAAAGCAATCAGAATGACACTTACATTACTTCAACAAACCTCTTTCCCAAAGTAAACATTCCCAGTATCATCAACTAGAAGCTAGGGATATTTTTTTCTTTACCATCAACATGGACATATGGCCGACGTGCTCAGAGGAGCTACTTTGTCCCTTTTTAAAAACTGTGGATGCTAAATTTTATTATTTTTATTAAGGTATAGTTGCCAAATAAAAATTCCCTGTATTAATGGCGTATAATGTGATCTTGATATGTGTATAAACTGTGAAATGGTTAAGTGAAAACAACATGTTTAGCATTTTACTTACTTTATGCTGAAACTTCCCCGTTAATCTTGATATAGGCATACCATTTGAAAATGTCCCTTCTTTTGTGGACAAAGTCCCTAACATGGCTTTTTAGTTATTAAAGTAGTATTTGCTTAGTGTAAAATAATTTTTAAAGCATTAAATATATAAAAGAAAAAGCTCCTACATCCCCAGGCTTATTTTTCCCAAGGTGATCACTCTAGACAACGCGCAGATCCTGCTCACTCTTTGCTTATCTCTCTGCTGGGCTTGGTTTCATTTCTGTGACCAACAGCCAAGTGTTTCTGCCACCTATTTCATAATAACTTATTTTGGTATCAATTTTAAATGGTCAATTTAATCCATAACTTTTGCTTCCATAAAACACCATCTAGCTAGGAACAGTGGTGCCCACCTGTAGTTCCAGCTGCTCATTAGGCTGAGGCAGGAAGATCATAAATTCATAGCCAGCTTGGGGAACTTAGCAAAATCCTGTCTCCAAACAAAATTTGAAAAGGGCTGGGTATGCGGCTTAGTGGTAGAGTGCTTGCCTAGCATGTCTGAGGGGGCCTAGATTCAATACCATAAAACAACAATAACACAAAACACTGACTGTAATGTGACCCAGTTCGTAACTATGAGAGGGAGAGCAAGTTACAATTTTGCTTGTCCTTCAGCAGCTTGACTGGTCACTGTCTGGGGGCCTGGCTGTGAATGGATTACAAGAGTGGTTCCCCAGTGCTGGGCTGCATTACGATCATCCAGGGAGCTTTTTAAAAATACAGCTTTTACAGACATGTTCCGGGTGGTTTTCACATAGTGGGGTCGGGTGTGACTCAGCACAATCTTAACAAATGCTCCAGGCTGTACTACTGTCCTGCAAGGTTAGACATCATGCTAAACCCTGATGCTACGGGCTTGGCATTCTGGGACTATCAATCCCATGTTCCCTCTTCCCCTCTCCTACAAACTGTTTCCTTATCATTCAATCACAGCCATTTCCTAGCTAGTAAACCTCCACAGCTCCCCATTGAATGTATAAAGAAAATGCGGAGTGTATATACACAATGGAGTGCTACTCAGCCATAAAGAAGGAAAATTTTGAATCATTTGTAGGAAAATGGATGCACCTTGAAATCACAATGCTAAGTGAAATAAATCAGACATGAAATGTTAACCATCATATGTTTTCTCCTATATGAGAAACCCAAAGTATAAATAATTCAAAGAGAAAAATGAAAGCTAGATTATAGGAAATAGGAAGGTAGTCCTTTTTAGAGATCTAGAGATGGAGGGAGAAGGGGAGGAAAGGGAGGGGCAGGGAAAATGGGAAGCATTAAGATGTGATATATACATGTGCCAATTCCCCATGATAAATGTATTCATTATGTACGACACACATGTGCTACTTCTAATAATAACAAAAGCCAGGAAGTCTTAGCCTGGTCTTTTGCAGCTTCTCACACACTGACATTATCAGAGAACTCAAAGAACTTCCCTTCGCACAGGTTAAAATCCAACCAGACTTTGTGACCATTCACCCCATAGTTTCTGTGTCTTCACTTTCGATGTTTTCATTCTCTATTTGCATTTGTGTCTCCTCGTGCCCCTTGACTCTGCCCCTTTATGTTTGCATCTTCAAGGCTCACATCAGACACCACCTCCTCTGTGAAACTTACCTTGAATGTTGGCCATTTCCAGACTCCTCCTAACAAATTAGCAGGAATATTCCTTTCCTCTCAAATCTTCACCCCAGTTTTCATACTTTATGGTACTCGCTTCTATCTTACTTTGTAATTTATTGCATATATCATATTTCCAACTAGATTATGATCTGATCTTGTATAGGTTAAATGAGTAAATGAATTCATAAATAAGCCAACAAAAAGAAAAAAGAAAGGGAAGGCATGGGACAAGAATCAGCAGCATTCTCTCTGTCTCCTACTATCCCCAAGAAAATGTTGAAAGCATATAAATCCACCCACAACCAGCCTACTCTGTGTATAGTGTGGTTTGGTAGATTCCTTAGTAGAATACTTGCATTTGACTTTAAAGGAACTTAGCTCATCTCTTTTGCTAGTAATCCAGGATCATGACTACTTAAATCTTTCCCATGGGCCTGGATTTAGGATGCCTGGAGGCCAGGTGAGATTCTGGGAGACTGTGGGGTTCCCAGATTGAGCGACAAGACTTGTGCACATCCCCCTCTGGCCCCCTTCAACCAATGGACATGCTACCTAAAACTCCACAAAGGCTTTTCCTTGTCTTAGGTTGGTCCTGCCTAGTGTAGCCTCTGCTTCTCTCATGCCATTTTTCTACTTGCTCACACTAGTGCAGTGCCACTCCTTTTTCCCAAAGGGTAGGTTCCTTCCCATTTCATGCCCTTGATTATTTGCCTAGAAAGGCTCCTCCATCCCCACACCTTGGATTAAATGCCATTTACTCAGGGCTGCCTTCCCTGATTCCACAAGACTAAGTCAGCTCATTATAACACAGTCATAAATAAAGAAACCAACATACTTGGATTTTATCTCTTCCATTTGTGACCATTTGATCAAGGTTCTGCTGCTGCACTAGATTTTAAACTTCATGAGGGCAAGGAATGAAAGCTGTTTACCTAACTGCTATATCCCTCATACTTAGTATCATGTCTGGCATATAAGATGCTGAAAGAATACTTTTTTAATTGTGTGAACAAAGTGAATTACAATGACATTCATCTGTGCTTTTAAAAGAAAGTGCAAGAAAGTCATACGTATTTCTACACTTCTAACTCAGTCTCTGCTCCCTCCACTTACTTAATGAGCACCCTGATTCTGCACAGTGAGACCTCTAAGACTTATAAGCCACTACCACTAAAATTTTCCAGAACATATCTGGGAGAAACCTCACCAGGGTCAGCCCCATTCTTCCAAGGGCACTCACATATTTTGAGCATCTTACTGTGTGTAGGTACCATCGCCATGTGTGTTAGGTTACTTAATTTTTTTCAGGATCCACTAAAGTTGTTTTATTATTTGTATTTTACAGATAAAAATTGTGAATCTCAGAGTGATAAAGCAATGTGGCCAAGATCATGCAACAGCAGGAATTTGACATTGTTTAACAAGTAGTCAATGAAAAGAAGGTCCTGGAAACCAGGAGATGTCAGTTTTGGTCCATTCTCTGCCACTAGTTCCTTGGGTGATCTTGACCCAATCATTGAATCTCTTAGTTTTGATTACCTCTATTCAGAGATAAAATCTGAAGATTGAGACCAGGCCTTCAGAAGTTTCTGAGCAGGAATAAAGTACAGCATGTCATAAAGATGATTATCCTGTCTCATTCCCCCTCTCCTCAAGAACCAACAGATGGCTTTCTCTTCATGTGAAAATGAAACACTCCTACCAAGGTCAGTTATGCCTACAAATCAGTGCTGGCTTTCTTCTCCAGCACAAAATCTCCAGCTGGAAATCAGCTCTAATTCTTTCTTTGCTCAGGCCTTGCTCTAAATAATATATTTTGAAAATGAACTATTTTGGGGCCAAGAAATCTGTCAAGCTGAGCTGATTCATCACTTTCACCACCAGGCTGCTGCTCTCCGGCTTCTTCTGCTTTGTCAGATAAAGACGTTTTATCTCCCCTAACAATTTCTCAGTGGGCTACGTGGAGAGTTCTCCTCTTGTCACAGTAAGATCTTTTGGAAAAGATTAAAAACCTAAGAATGGGCAGAGTCTGAAGAAATAAATCTTAAATAAATAAACCTAGAGAGGGAGGGAGTCAGCAACAACAGAGATGCAATCACAGAAGAGTAGAACTGAAGGTGGTCACCACGTGGCACTTGTTTCTAAATGCAGAGATTCCCAAAGTGTCGGCTCGGCCTCCCAAGTTAGAAGAGTGAAGGAGGGAGGGCAGAAAAAGACAATTCTATAAAAATGTATTATTTGAAAACTCACCCTAGGGAGTTCTGAAATGTTCATAAGATTTACCTTTGCCCTTAAGATATACCTTTCTAAATATCTTTTTTCTTGGATGCATTTATATGGGAATAAGGTTACTTTCTTTGGAGAAAAATGAGGACATCCTGCAAACCATGCTAGGTAGAATGGAGCACCCAGTACAAGAACAAAAGCAAGTTGCATGAATGCTCATTCTGGATAATTGAGAACAGGAAATACCCCTTCAGAAAACCTCCCTTATTCGGTGAGATTTTTAAACAGTATATAAGAGCACTGTGATCACAAAAGCACACCGCTGCAGTGTTAGAGGAGAGAGGTCATGCTGTTTGGGGACATTCCCTTCCTGCTCCTCTTCCTCTGGGATACACCGCTTCAGTGCTCAAGAGTGGCTTTCTGAATCCATCCCCAATACTGGTATCTTCACGTGGTTGTCAGGCTGCTCCAACTCACTGACTTCTACCCGCTTCTCTCTGTCAATCTTCCTCTGCTCTCACTTTCCTCATCCAATTGCCCAGGACTTCATCCACTCCACTGCCAACCTAGAAACCCAGGATTCTTTCAGAACACCTCTCTTGGTACCACCAATGTGTAAAGAAACCTTACTGATTCTAGCTCTAAATTATCCTTCTAGCGATTCCCCTTTCCTACACTATACTCTTAGCAGTTCTTCAGTTCTGGCCCACACTGTTCCTCACCTGGCTCAGTACTCTGGCCTCCTAAAGGACCCCCTCCTCCTGTCATTTCATGTCTTTGACAGTGGCATAGTCCATCCCCTCATTATCAACCTTATCCTGACTTTTCTCATGGTCACATAACACACAATCTCCTCACATATTAAAAAGCACTGTTATGGTTTAGACCTAGAATGTCCCCCCAAACTCCCATGCACTCACAGGAAGGTGATTGGATCATGGGAATGCTCTGCTTATCAGTGGACTCATCCAGTAATGACTTCAGCACCTGAATGTGCTATAGGCTGTAGGTTCTGGTTAGAAGCAGGACACTAGGGGTATGAGCTGGATAAGGGAAAATCTCCCTCCTTGCTTCCATCCTCCTCTCGTGACTTCCTGGCTTCCATGACTGGAGTAATTTTCCTCTGCCAGACCTTTTCACCATGTTCTTCCTTCCTTGGAGCCAGCCAACTATGGACTGATCTCTAAAAACAGTAAGCCAAAATAAACGTCTCCTTTTTTAAGTTCTAGGTATTGGGTATTGTTTCTCAGTGCTGAGGAAAGCGACCAAGACAACAACGCACATACACAAACACAATCTTTAAAACCAAAGAATACCCTCAGACAATATGCACACACACTACCATATATCTTTAAGTGCCTGCCACCCCATTACTCCAGTGGTGGCGGGTCTATGGCACACATGCTGCAGTGGGCTGTTTGTATCATTGAAAGCTCTAAAAGTTTCCCCATTACTGTCCTATACAGAGATCTGGAAACAGGAGAGAGGGGTATGGAATACGGCAGGGATGGCAAATGTTTTAGAACTTTCAATGATACAAATGGCCTGCTGTGGCACACGTGCCATAGGTTCACTACTACTGGTATGGGCTGTTTTTTTTTTCTCCTGAAACATCTTCCTTCTGCTACCCATCTATTAATTCACTTCGAGGCTCCAATTCAAGGTCAAAGTATTCTCTTCTATAAACCAGTTGAGTTTGCTCCTCCCTTCCTGGCTATCACAGCATTTTGTACCTGTGTACACCAATTGGTCAAGACTATTTGTTGGCTTGGGCTTTCCTCCTCATCTTGGGATCCTAAAAGGTGGCAGAACTCTAAGAGCACAAGATTTGGGGGCAAAGAATCTTGGGGTGAAATTTCAGTCTTCTCTTATGAAGTTGGAAAAGAAATTTCTCTAAGCCTCATTTTCTCATTTCAAAAGCAAACTGACGTAGTTCCATTTATTTGATAGAATTGAAATTATAAATAAGTGAGAAAATTCAGAGTACCTAATATCTGACTAAGACTCAATAAAATGGCAACTGTTATTGAGACCCCTGTACCTTCTTTAGTGCAAATGCTTAATTTATTTCATAGATGGATTTGGCTTTTAGCCCTTTCATTGTCATGCAAAACATATTCAAGCAAATATACTGTCACACTAGAACTTCCCAAGATTGATATAAACAAAGGAATTACTAACATTTCCATTTTACCCACGGGAAGTGAATGTTGAGCATGGAAGGAACGTTCCTCAGGATGCACAGTGAGTCCTTAGCCCAGGTAAGTGCAGAACTCAGCTTTCAAATATTATTTACATGTAAAACTGAATTTAACATTTTAGAAAATAAGCCCATCTAAAAATAATATGGCTGTCCAGTTATCTGTACTATCCAAGGCATTTTTCCTAAATATGGCTGTTTTACAGGAAAAGAAATTAGTCCGATAACAAACCAGTAAGTTGCCAAAAAAGGACAGGCTCCCCAGTGTAGAGCTGAACAAATCTTCTGGAAAGCACAAGTCAGGCCACATCATTCCCTTGCTTCTAGGCCCCCCAGTGACTTCTCCCAGCTCAGAATGAGGTCCCACTCCTTGTTGCCTGTGATCTTTTCTATGGTATAGATGGTAACTATCCTTCTATGATGCTGTCTTATTTTTTAAATTCATTATACTTAAGTCACACTGGTCTTCTGCTTCCTTATACTTTCCAAGCTCAGTATTGGCTTAGGCTCTTTGCATTTACCAGTTCTTCTCCTGGGAGTCTACATTCCCAGATTTTCAGAATCTTGGTATCTTTTTGTTCATTAGGTCACAGGAACAAACCCTTCATCTTCTCAGTGTGACTTGGTTCCCTACCATTCCTGTCATATATCCTTAACTTGTCATACCTTCTTCATATTATTTATCACTGTATAAAATTCTCAGTTGTTTTTGATCTTCCTTCCATAGAATATTATGGCAACAGAGAAAAATCTTGATTTTACTCACTGCTCAACATCTAGCATCCTAGAACGGTACCTAGTACATTGTAGGTATTCAATGAACATTTGTTAAATAGATGCTTCAATAAACTTATTTTATCATCTCTAAAACACCAAGATAAGTCCTCCCATCCTTAAAAATCTAGACTATGTATCATCATTAAAATTTAAAGTAATACCACCCTCAAAATTAGAACTCATAAAAAGAAGTGAAGCAATTCTAAATATCATCCTTACATAGTTGAGAACAAAGGACTCTTGTTTTTCTATATATCTAAGGAAGGCACAGTCTTTTGGCAAAGGGACTATTTGGAGACACTCCCTCCATTGAACTCAAAGATCATGCATGTTCCTTCTGCAAGTTGGACCTCAGCCTCTTGTTCTGGTTTCAATCTGGTGATGTTATCTGACAGTCTGCATGTCACTATTCATGGTGGACTTGCTCTGTTGCCAGAGAGTTAACTTAGACAGCACACCACATACATAACAAGCAAAATGCACATCAAGAAGGCAAGAAGGACCAGAGGTGGTGGTACCGACCTGTAATTCCAGAATGCTGGAAGGCTGAGGCAGAAGAATCACAAGTTTGTACAAGTTTGAGCCTGGGCAACTTAGAAACATAGTGAGACCCTGTCTCAAAATAAAAAATAGAAAGGGCTAGAGATGTATCCCAGAGCAAAGGCCCTAGATTCAATTTTTAGTATGCACAGAAGAAGGGGTGGGAAGAGGATGAAGGGCTCTTCAAAGTTGTTTAATGTCTAGGTTTAACTTCAAAATGATCTGGAAACCTTGTTTCTAATGCTATAATGCCTAATCCACTCTAAAGTTTTGGAAATGGATTTAATTATCCATGACAAATGCACATACTTCTCAAGCAAAGTATGAGTAGGTTCCCTTTACCCTCTTGAATTTTCCAGGAAAAATAATAGCATCCAGAAGCTCATCTATTATCTAACAAGAATTTTGCAGAATCCAGCAGAATAGAAGTCCCTATTTACTTGTTTCAGGTTAATTTAATAAAGGAAAGTTGGAAAAGACTCAGCTAAACTTATCCATGTAATGATCTTTTCTTATGAACAAGAAAATGCCATCTAAAAGTTAGGGTTGGGGTCCACCTCATTCCTGGAGTTGTAATGTGGTAATTAATGTGCAATGAAAGTGAATCTAAGCACAAACACTAAGTTCTCTCCCAACAACTTCCAATTTACCTCTTCCTCTCTTTTAACCATGGAGCCACACATTTCCCTTTATCAAATGCCATAGGAAGTTACATAAAGCAGGATTTGGATTGGATGTATGTAATTATGTCCAAGTTGATAGCAGCATAATTCAATGAAAATCAAAGAGCTTTTGAAAACATGAGGCTATTTCTAAGAGTTTAAAACATGCAGTCAGTTTCATCCTCCAAACCTACTCCAAAAATCAGGAAAAGATTCATGATATGAAGACACTCATAGAGGTGTCCAAAATGGTGTTCATGTTGCTTCAGGTTGCTTTCTTTATGGCCATCTCTTTAGCGTTCAGCCCAATGAGGGCAGATGTTGCTAGTACAGCAAAATGTTGTACTCTATCCAGTTTATGAGTTAGCTATTTGACTCCCAAGAGTCCCTGCTTCTATAGATATTATGGATTTCTTTTGGGTCCTTATCATAGAAGAGTTAGCCATAGATACACTAATTGAGTTTAGGATAAAAGCGTTGGGTAGAATGTGGGTCGGGGGAAGAGCACTAAAAAAAGTAGATTCATGAAACTCAACTGTGGTAGGCTGGTAATTATTGAAAAGGCCTTAATGGAGATAGAAAAAAATCTATAAGAAGGCACTTTCCAGTAATTAACTGAGCCTTTCTTACTTCTAAATTGAGAAAAATACAAAAATCAATAATTTTAAATGTGTCATACTTATTGACACTAATGAAACCTCCTGAATAAGCATTTAATGCATCTCCACTGGCCTTTTAAATTTTCATTCCTCAGTGAGTGAGCATTACAAGGTCAGGTCAGTTCCCTTGGGCTTTCCCAAGCTGATGCCATCAAATAGACAGGGCTTTGTTCCCGCGGCACCAGGAAGGCAGGTTCTGAGCTGTCCGTGGTGCTAGAAAAGCATCTCTGGCTTCCCTTTCCTCTTTGGGACAGCAGGAGACACGTTCAAAAATATGATCTCCCACAGTGTAGTGACCCACACTTCCGTGTTATTTGGAAAAGAAAATGTAATGTCCTAATATATCTTGTCTTCCTAGGAAACTTTGGTTTGATTATGCTACTTCAACACAGTGTCTCTTTTTACTCTTTTGCCTCTTAGTACTAACTGTTAAGGTACATTAATTTGTACTTGCTTGCATTTTTCTTTTTAATTTTTTATACTTAAAAATAGACTGAAAATTTAAGAGTTGTGGGAATACTCATGGTTTGGTTGTACAAAGAAGTGGTTAACGCTTTGGAGAGAAAATGTAATGGTATATTTCAGAGTATTTTGCAAATTGGTATGCTAGACATTGAAAACATTTATCATACCATTTTTTGTTTTAGTATCACAGTAAGAAACTCTGAATAGAGCATTCACAATGAAAGACTTTGTTTCCTCCAAATGAGAACAGGTCTATAGGAGTTAAGGACCTGTCATATGCCAGGGATCCTTAGGAGTTATAGATATAAGAGCAGATTAACATGAGGGAAGAATAATTTGGAAATATAAAATTTAGATCCCTTTAAATGACTCAAAGATTAACACTCAAAGATTCTGCTATTTCCAGGCACCTTTCTAGAACTTGAAATTCATTGCCAAAATGCCTTAGTATACTAAATGTACTTAGATTACATTTAGTCTTACCACTCCCATTTTATAGATAAAGTAATTGATTTGGAAGTAATTTAAAAACCTGACAAACATAAAGACTGGCAGAGTCAAAAGTTGAAGTCAGATTATTCTGAAGACAAAGCGCACTCAATGAACCATCATGTCCTCAGCTCCCTGTATCTGAATGGGCCATTTGGCCATAGGTTAATTTAGAAGCAGCTCAGAACTCCTTAGGTCTCTCACTGTACTTTTCGACATGGGTGGTACTAGAGATCGAGCCCAGGGCCTTCTGGATATTATGTGCATACTCTTGCACTGAGCTGTACCCACAGCCCCCTGAAATAGGACTTTTGAGAGCCCAAGTCTAACATGTTAGAGGTTATCTTGAAAACAAATTTTTTTAGGAGCAGGGACCTAAAAGGAAAGTTATTTTGTAAAACCTAACCCAAGATAATCCCTTAGTTTCCATGATATAACTAACCAGAGGCAGAATAAGCTCCTGGAATCACAAGTATGCTGGTTTTATCATTTTACCAATTCAGTCTTTCTAAGTTAACTAAAACTCAAAACACAGCAACTTCAACAGTTCTATCACTTTAAAATTATATTTATTTGTGCAAACTTTTCTCCTCCTATTAAAATGCTTTCCATTCTTAAAGATCCAGGACTCCTTTATTTACATCCTCTATGGCAAACACACCACAGGGCAGTGGTGGTAAACCTATGACATGTGTGCTGCAGTGGGCTATTTATGTAATTGAAAGCTCTAAAAGGTTTGCTGTCACTGCCATAGGGGTATACTTTATATATGCCTATAACTAGAATTATTACAGCAATGAGCCAGCTGAATTGAGAAGGAGTATTGCCCAACATAGTAAACCACACTCACAGACCCCACCCAGAAGCTATTGGTAGAAAATTTCAAATGTCTAGTTGAAGAGGACAAACTATATTCCTAAAAGAATTCATTTTATTAGATATGAGAGTCACTTTCAAAACTCCCATAGGAAGATTTGTGTTTGAAAATTCTGTTACCAGGTATAACAACAGCAACAACAACAAATGTAGCATAGACCATAGACAGATTCAAGTTTAGAATAAGGTAACCATGTGAATAAATGAGAAAGAGCAGCTAGATTACATCAGTTAATCATGCATAAAATGTCTTATATCAAGAAAAGACAGGTATTTTTCTTCAGCCAGAGAAAAAAAGAAATTTATATGAGCCTTTTCAAGTGTTTGCAAGTTGCCCTAAGTCTGTATATTTATGTATTTATTCAGTGATATTAACTGTGGTAAATGCTGGGGATAGAGAAGTGAAGAAAAACAATATGGTCCTGCCCTCATAGGACTTACATTCAAACCAAGTAAGAAAATAAAGGAAATTTCTCCCATTCATTTCTTGTAAGTACTGTTAAAGAATCAAATCCACACAGAGCACTGGATGTCTTTGCCCTAGCTCTGCCGCACCTCTCATGTTACTGAGTGTAGAACAGATGACACAAGCAGTTAATCTGATTTAATAAATCCTTTAATTCTTTTGGTAAATACTGGGAAAGAAAGGAGATCATGGAGAAAGAAGGCCCAGAAATACACTTCAATCTTTTTTTCCATCTTCTTCCCACACCCTTAAATAGAAACACTAAGACAGTTCTTTGAGAGGGAGCAAACTGCCTGGCTCAGAGGAAAAAGAACTGAGAGTCTCCATGGCCCCTTTACAGTGTGTGTAGTAAGCAAGGTTGCTAGGTTTCATGGTATGTGTCATGGCTCCTACCATGGTCACAACTCAAAGAGGTGAAGGAGCAACTCTTCCCTGCATGGACTTCCTGCAAAGATTTCCATGGATTCTTTGATCCCAGATGTACATTCTCTAATTCAAAAGGTTTTTTTCCCTCCCTTTTCTTTGTTGTGGTAGAGTTTTCTATTATATTCTCAAGTTAAGTGTTATTTTTATCTTATTTGTTCCTGAGGATTGAACCTACAGCCTTTGCAATGAGATACGTCTTCAACCCTGATTTTCCTGTTTGTCTTGAGGGTCTCACTAAGTCTTCAAATTGCCCTGGCTGAGCTCAATCTTGTGATCCTCCTGCTTCATTATCCCAGAGGGCTAGGATTACAGGCATGTACCACCACAACCAGCTACTTTTACCTTTAAAAGAAAGAGATATTGTCTTGCAACTTTACATTTAGTTCTTGGATTAGTACTCTGATCCATTCACCATTATAAGAGAAACTTATGTGTCAGTGACCAAATCAGTGAGTGAGATCTACAAACCAGAATCAAAGGCTGATGCATTGTTTTAAAAACGTTCTTTATTTATAGATAGATTAATTGCATTAAGTGCCAAAGAATGCACTGCTTTCTTTGTAATGAGTTTTTCTTAGTCTTCAGAAGCTCAGAGTCCATCTGTAACAGCAGACTGTTGTAGAATTCAGCTATTAATAGCTACTGGTACACACTCAGAGCTAAGAGGCCCACGGCTGTAGAGACAGCCAGATGGAGATAATACCAGAGGGTGGCTGTATGAACAAAAATGTATGATCTATTTTTTTTCAACACAAAACAGACAACATTAAAAACACGACAATCCTGTTTTATTGCAAGGCAAACTCTCTGAGGAGATTCCACCAACTCTCCCTGGAATTTGAAGGTCTGGTTCTAATCCACATGTGATTTATCACTACTTTTGATGTTCAAGTAAGCATTTATGCAGGTTACAAAGATAAAAAGATTTAGATGGGTTATAGCCCTGATTTGGGAAACTGATACAAGTATTCACACAAAATATCAAGAATAAAACAATTTAGTCATTAACCAAAGAAAAAACCCTTTAATATTGGACATTCTTCTAAATCAGAAACATTTTCCTGAACAGAGAAAAAGGGACAGAAAATGAACAAATAACACAGACATTTCTTTACAGGAAAAGAAAATAAAACAGAAAACAAAAACATTAAGAACAAAAAGTAAAACTCATCTTTATTCTAATGAGTGTAAGAAAAATGTAGTGCAAGACAAGAATGACACAGCTACTTAATGTCATTTTTTGTTCATTAATGATTCTTTTGGGCCAAAGTTTTATGAATCACCAATCCTTTTGTTTTTAAAATTTTTTTAAATACACTGCTAGGTGAGGGGGAAAATCTATTTTTGATATATGATTTATCACTGAATTGAATGATTAAATTATGTTTTGGGAGTACGTTTATAAGTTGTTAAAATTTGGGTTTTATGGTTTTTAAAGATAGAAATACTAATGAGAATCCTCATGTGGAATGGGAAAGAATAAAAAAAATCTAAGGGGTGAGCATATCTTCTCTTTTGGACAGCAACATGAATAGAATCACACTATTCTCATGAAGCTGCTGCAGCTGAAGGGAATAACAGACAAGCCAGGGATTGGAACTCTCTGCTAGCATAGTTTAAACAAGTTCCCAGCAACTTGGGTGATGGTGTGTTAAAAAACTGTGTTCCTTTTCATAGACATCATATAAAGAGTCCTGAAAATAAAGTAAAAGTGACCTATATGAGAGAAGTAAGATGAATGATTCATAAAGATGGATAAGTAGTCCAGGATGTCTCAAACAATCCAAAGAATCTATGAACTTCCATTGGTTCATGTACTAGTTTTCCCTGACAAAATATTCCTAAACTTATGATAATCTATTCTTTTTGAGACAGGGTCTCACTCTGTAGTTCAGGCTGGTCTTGAACTCACAGCAATTCTTCCTTCTGCCTCAGCCTCTGAAGTGCTAGTTTACAGGCGTGCACCACCATGCCCAGCTTGATAATCTATTCTTATTGCAGGAAAATTGGTTAATAATTTAGGAAAGTCACACTGTACTGACTTCAGTCTTTGTCTACACCTTACTAGTTGTATAAACTTGGCTAAGTTTCTTAATTTAGGTGGGCCTCTATTTTTTTCAGAGATAACGTAATACAGTAGGAGTAATTCTTGTAGGATTGTAAGAGTTATATCTTTTATCCAGTAGATATAGAACAGTGTCTGGTATACAATCAACACCTAATAGTGGTTTCTTATTTATTATTATATTCAAGATATTTATAAGAGACTTGAGTTTGAATTATAGCTGGAAGAATTTGATCAATCTTTAGTTTTCTCATGTGTAAAATAGAGCTAATTCCTAGCTTATAGAAATGTGAGAGCTACATTAGATACTTAGTACTACATATTTATCATGTCACTCTGTGACATGAGCTAATTCTTGTACGAAATTAGTTATTATGCTCTCACCGTCATAATCAGGGTTGTGACACTTAAATGTGATATGTAGAGAAAGCCCACCACAGGGCCTGAACCCTAGGAAACATTAGTTTATTCCTTCATGTTAGCCATGCTGCATGAATATTACAATTAGCCAAATAGTGCCTTCTGTACATTAGCTTTATATTTATTGGTCTTCAAGTTCATTAGCTGATTTGCTATTATACAAAGCAATTGAATTATAGCCTCAAATGCTCTCTGCAAACTAGATAGGGGAGGTATTTCATCCTAAGTTCCATGCTTTTGTTAATTCAAGGTCACAAATTAAAACATTTTCAGGTACATGTAACACATGCTTCTACTTTCTACTTAAGTTTCTAGCATTACTTTTTTCCTGAAATTCTAAAATTAGCTCAACACTTCAAAATGCCTCCATGCCAATGTACTGAATTTACTATCAAACAGAACCCCTCATACATGTGCCATGTGAGGCTCTGGGTGAGCATGTTCTACAAAGGGATGTGTATTTGTATCTACATTGCCAAGTAGCAGGGAGATTCTGTTGTGCTACCTTCCTTCTCTGGAAGGTTTACTAACTAGCTGATAATTTCACTGTCATCCTACACTTTCAAGAGTCACAGCAAGTGTACATGCAAGGATCTAAATAGGTAAAGTTCTTAGGCTGCCTTAAAACAAAACCTGTCTGGACTGTCATACCAAATTCCCCTGGCCCGTTTGAACACTGACAATGGAAACATGCATTTCCCACCTAGATTTTACCTTCAGTGTGACAAGGCAGTATCTAACTTCAGGGCATTCAGTGATTATGAAATCTTGACACCTCACCTACTGTGGGAATGACATGTTGAAACGGTGTCTCCATTCTCTGAGGTATTTTCATATTAAACTCTGTGGATGGGAAGTAATGAGATGGACCACAGAGTGCTGTCAAGAGGGCCCTGCGTCTTTCCTCTCACCTTACCATCCTCCTCCTCCACCCCCAGCTGCAAAGCTGACAACTTCAAACATTTAATATTGATCTCCTTGTCCCATAACAATCAATAGTTGATGTGCAAAGAACCAAATAATATTCAATGTGCAGAGCTATATGTATTGTCTCATAATGCTGCAGGGAAATGAGAGATGACTCATTATATGAATCAGTTTCTCTCTTTATGATTAAGAAATGACCGCCACTTTCAGGCACATCCAAGGCTTTTAGTTAATGTGGCTCTAAAATGTCCTTGGCAAAATGCTCCTGCCACTTTTCCAGTTATATCAACCACCGTCTAATGACATCCTTGGTAAAATATAATTTTATGTATCTGAAATTCGAAAAAAGATCATTGTTATCCATAGTAAATGACTTGTCTTCTAATAATAGAAATAGCTGACATTTACTGAATTCTTGCTGGGTACTGGGTCAGTCCTAGGTGTTTCACATACAGAATCCACTTCATTCTCATACTAACTTCATATAGGTAAAGTGTCATCATTATTATTCATGTTTTATGCAGATGAGAACATTGACATTTTTACAGAATAGGTGACTCTAATAAGGTTACAACTAGCTAGTGGTAGAACTGGAATTTAGAACTGTTATATCTGAATCAAGAGGCAAAAAAACCTTAGCCACTCTTTCACACTGTCTTTCTTGGCAAATTGACTCATTTCAAGCCATTTTTGTTTTGGTTTGGCTATGAATATTTTACTTGTCTCAACTCACATACTATCTTTATTACTAAGGTTCCATTTTCAAGGCTCAGCCCTCTAACTGGTATCCTGAGTAATACTAACTGCATTTTCCATATGAAAAGTCATATACTCTTAAAATTTTTCAAAAAGGTCAAAGTCTTTGAATTAAATTACAAAACTGGGTTTCAGAAATCAGAACAAAAGACCTCAAAGTTTTTGTAAGGATCTATTTTTCTCTTGGAGTTTTATACCAGCAGAAAAGTTTTAATAACTAGCAAGATAATTTAGCATATTATTGTTTAACCTATTATATTTGGAGAGAAAATATTAAAATGCTTCTTTAAAAATATATCAACAAATGAAATATGGCCAAACTAAGTTGGAAATTTCAGTGAAAGTTCTAATTTCCCAGTCTGCTACTTTGAACTGCCTAGGTCAGTGAGCCTGGTTCCCATCCTCATAAAATATCCCTAATTCTAGGGAATATGCTCATCTTTGGTTTGTCAACTGTCCACGCTGGACCTGGGTGGAGTAACCACCCTTTCACGCCTCTCCTCTTCCTCAAGATTCCAAGGTGTAGAGAATTAGAACACTGTACACAACCTTAGGACTCAGTATTCCAGCCCTCCCAGTCTACTAGTGAGGAAACAGAAGCCTAGAAAGGTGGTCAGCTTGTAGTTCCTGGGCCAGACCCATGTTCCTGAGCCAGATACGTCCATCTCCCACCCCCTCATGCTGCCTCCTTGGCGTTTCCTGTACTACAGTTCAGACACAACTATTACTGGTAAACAAGGCCCACAGTGTCTCCTCCCCGAAATGTTGTTTATTGTGAAGAAAACAATGGCGGCTAATTCTGCATCAAAGATATCCTGTGCATTATGCTAGTTGGAGCCTAATCATCTGGGTTGGTGTCCCAGCTTTACTAGTTACAAGCTGTGTGACCTTATGCAAGTTATGAAACCTTCCTAATCCTAAGTCCTATCCATCATGAGTAAGAAGGTAATGATAAAACTACTAACTGCATTGGGTTGTGACATGTAAATGCCATAATTCATATTTAATATATCTGATACATTATAAATATTTAGTATATATTTATATCATTTTACAAAAATGTAACAGAAAATTCACTACTAGCTCTACAAAGTGCATTCTGTCTACTGTCAACTCTCCATGCAGCTGCCAACAAGCCTACTACAACTGATATATACTAGTTAAATCCTATCTCTTCACCCTTACCATACACATAACCTTCACTTGGTTTAAGTATGAAGCCATTTACTATATACGCTCTGACATCTCTATAAGAAGACAATTTTTCAAGACAATTTCTTACAGTTAGAGAGGGTGAACCCCAGAAGAAACTTCCATAAAATGATGTCCAGTCTCCTTTCCTATAGCTTCTAATGAGTAAGGAGCTAGTTCTAATTGTGTCCTGCAGAATCCCCTTCTTCATTCAAACATCACATATCTAGTCTATTTGATCTAGTGGGGGAGGCAGAAAAGCAAATATGACCCTCGCAGTACTCAAGTCAACAAAGCATCGATTCCAGTTGAGTTCTAAAATGTAGACATAATTTCTAAAAAATTTAAAATCATGTATCTGTGTCAGATTGGAGACAAAGGTAAGAATCAGAGGTTGCCCCTATAAAATTTAATCTTTTCTCATTTTTATTGAGGATTAAGACTTTGCACATCTACTGACCCTGTTAATCATCAGAGGGCTGGGGATTTAGTTCAGTGGCACTGAGCCTGCCTAGAAAGGGCAAGGTCCTGAGTGTGATTCCCAGTACGGGAAAAACAACAACAACAACAACAACAACACCCCCCCAATCATCGGAAACTTGGAAAGCTAGGGTGATATGAAAAATAAATCTGCAAACTGAGATGATAAAAACATAATAAAGTTCTAATTTGCTTTCTTCTTGTCTGTGTTTGAAGAGTCTACTGCCTGCCCTGCACCCCCTGAGCTGGGGCAGAAAACAATGCAAAGAGCATCACCATTTCTGCAACTTTACTCGCCTCTATTTCCAAACATTTATTTTTGCTTCCTTAGGGTATCAGGAAGAGCCTGTTCTAACACAATTCTAACTCAGTCTGAGCTGTTGTCAGGAAGTCAAATTTATCTTCACGCCACCCCTGGGTAGGTAGTACGGACTAGAGGAAAATAATATTTGGGGCCAAATGTTGAAAACGAGTTTTGTTTAGCTTGCATGGAAAGAGAAAAGAGCTAAAATGAAAAGCTAATAAAATTGTTTCAATTTTTCCCTCCAAGAGTTCTATTTAGAGGAGGGACAGTGGTATAAAGAGGATGGGCTTCAAGTACCAACAGCTTTGGGCTATAACTCAGACTTGATCAATTGCTGCCTGATTTAATACACGTGGATAAACATAAACATTTAATTGAATGACTCCTCTCTGTCAGGCACTTTGCATGTACTCATAGAGCTTAAAGTTCAAGTCAGTTACCTCTCAACCCCCAAAATACTCCCCAGCCCCAACCCCCCCAAAGAGAAAATAGCCTTACTATTTGCATGGCTTAAAAGCCATGTGTTTGTGTCAGCTAAGAGGTAAATATAATTAAATAAATACAATTAAATGAGATAACAAATGTAAAATTACCAAGCCCAGTCCCTAGTATATAGTAGTTGCTTAACAAATCTTAGTGTCTTTTCCTTATCTTCAGAATAACCAAATTAATCTCTCCTTTAAGACAACTTATGATTTAAAAGCATAGCACTAGGACATAACTAAAAATACAACTAGCAGACACTTCCATAAATCTACACTCCTAAAATACCCACAGTGTTTTTGCAGGTCCACTAGTCAAGACAGCTAGACTTGAAAAATCAGTCTCAGACACTGTCCTTTTGAATAGTCCTATTTTGACTCTAACTTGGTTTTATGAAGAACAAAAATAAACTGCTTTTCTTTCCAATTACCAGCCAGCAAATATTGTATACATAGCCCAGAAATTAGAGTTGTAAAAGATGCTGAAACATCAGAACTGTTCATTCAACATAATTTATTGTCTGGAATGTGGGAGACATTGTGATGGAATTAGCATAATGAGGAAAACAAACCTGTCCCTGATCTGATGGTGCACATTCTCTAGTGTGGCAAATATAGTGGCCGCCCTGCCAAGAGGCTAAACCAGCAAAAGAAACAAGACAAACATGCATCAAACAGTAATGGCCAAAAAGCTACATTGTAAGTATTAAATTATAAACTAGAAGCTCTATTGTAGGGATTCCAAAGTGATGATATAGTAAAGGAGGCTTTTTGTGGGGAAAAATGGGACTTGGGCTAAGGCTTTTGAAGTTTAGGGAGGACTAGTCAGTGTCTTCTAGTCTCCCTGTGCATGAAGATCAAATACAACAAAACTCAAAGCAGCAGCCAGCTGCACTCACTAGTGCTTTCCCTTTCTGAATGCATGCAGTGCTCGCTGAACTCCATTATTCTCTATCTACAAATTTTACCTGGGTTCTGTCTTATCCAAAAGGCATTAACTACTTTTAGGTAAAAGATAATTGATTTTTATATCACTGTAGAGTTTTTAAAGGCGCTCTGGTCCTGGCTCTGCTCCCCTGCCTCTACCACATGTGAGGCAGTAAAAGAGGGAAGCAGCAGGGCGGCCCAGCACAGATTCAATATTTACATTTTCTGGTTATGAGAAACCTCCTACCTCCCAAACTTCCCTATGGATAAGAGATGATCCCAACCCAGACAGCTGGTGTGGCTCCTCCTACGAACCAGAAGTAGAAGCAGATCAGGCTTGTCATGTCAGAAAGCACTTAAATTTCTAAATCCTATTTGTACTGTACAAGCTTCAGAAGTGAGCCCTTACATAGGAATTTATCCACACTCCCTACCTAACCACACCATTGTGAAGCCAGAAATGAGTAAAGACTTTATCCAGACTCCCTGAGCACATGATTGTGAAGCCAGAACAATCATACTGACATGGCTTGGAATACAACATATTCCCCTTAAAGCACTACTCCTTTACCTTCAGGGCTTCACCTCAACATCCTTCAATCTTCTGGACCAGAAGTTCTTGATTGGCCGTTGAGGAATAAACTTCATGGGAATCTATGTCTCTCTAAAAGTATATGGTGTATTTTATGTTTATGTTTTTCTTCGCACCCCCTCACCCCCATGGAGAGAAGCCATAGCTTTCATCAAATTCTCATGATACCTCCCTACTCTTACAACTGTCCCCAAAGTTTAAGAACCCATATTCTAAATCACTGATGGTAAATTTTCTATTTATATCATTTCCAACTACATTCTAATCATAATTAAAGGAAAAGAAAAAAGAATGACACATCTGAGTATTTCAGCATTTCTTATCTACAAATAACTTATCCACTGTACTAACTTTTGGAAAGTTTGGCTCCTACTTTACTCAAGTTGTAAGTTAAACTAATTTTCAAATGAAGATCTTTTTTTTTGTCTGAATGCTTAAATGTTATCCATGCGTCAAGGTGAATAACAATGATCAACTTGGGCCTTGATTCTATCACTTTTTGAGTTTTTTTTGGGACAGGGTCTCATTATGAACCCAGGCTGTGCTCAGACCGACAATCCTCACACCTCAGTCTCTGGAGTACTGGGATTGCAAGTGTGCATCACTGTACTCCATCACTTCCTACTCATTACCTAATGACACTTCGTAGTCTACTGAGCACTGTATAGGAGATGTATATAAACCCAGTTACTTGGGAACTTTTAATCAAATTGTCTTATCAATGAGAGATTATGAAACTGTTCCACCTTGAGAGAATACAAAGGATGAGGTTTCAAATAGTCCCTAGGGAAATTCATTCCCAGTTTGCTCAGACTGTTTTATACATTATTAAAAGAAGGAACTTATAACAGATTGGTGTAGGTTCAGAAGTCACTGGTGTTCTCTCACCCAAGGGGAACGGACATAGAAGAAGATATCCCATTTGGTATCGTATCTTAGTCACAAACTAACCCTTCACTTCTCAAAGCCTGTTTATTCTTCTATAATTTGGACATGGTTCGGTTTGCATCATCTATCTTACAGAGTTGTCATGACCATGAGAAGATGATTTTTTAAATATATTGAAATATTCTAAAATGTCAGACAGATAAAAGGTTTTCTTCTCTCCCAGCCTTTCTGGGTCTTTGCTTGTTTTTTAACCACACACTGTTGCAGGACCCCTGGCCAGATGTCACCGTGCACCTGCAAGAACTCACTGAAGCAACAGCCAATCACTTACCTGGGAAACCAGAAACCCTAGAACAGAAGACCAGCATGGCTAGTTCTGTTCTATGCAATTGGAAACAAGTTTCAGTTCCACTCAGAAATCACATTAAACACAAAATGTGGGACTCTGTTACCAAGAGCCACTCAAAAAGCCAGCTAGCTGTAGTGTCTTTCTTTTTTCAGGATTTTGGAACTATAGATCATTATATTGGCTCCCCAGAACTTTTGATATATTCCATCTTTCTCTCATTAAAAATCTTGTGAAGTATGTAGAATAAACATTCTTCCAACTTTCGCTGGACTGGATTTTTAATCATTTTGCTATACAGTGACCTGAAGTTAAAGCAGTCATCTTAATCAACAAGTCCCTTCCTCTTAAACTCTTTAGCAGCCTTCGGAGCCCTTGGGATGATATTCTAACTCCTTACCATGGCTTACAAAGTCCCATGAGATCTGCTTTCTGCCAACCTCTATGGACTCATCTCATGCCACTCTCTTCCCTGTTACCCTTCAGCCATGCTTCCTCCTGATTCTCTCAATGTGCCACAAGCTTCAGAGCTCTTAGACCTGCTGTTTCTTCCTCTTGCTCCATTCTTTGTGTGGATAACTCATTTTCATCCTTATCACTCAGTTTATGCCACCTCCATTGAAATTATCTAAAGTCATCCTATCATGTTTCCATTGAAATTATCTAAAGCCATCCCACCATGTTTCCATTGTAGTCATCTAAAGCCACCCTACCACATTTGTTCTCATTTGTTTCTATCACAGCATGATTTATAATGATTTCATTTTCTGGGATTTTTGTTTGTTTTTGTATGTCTGCTCCAAAAACTTATAAGCTCCTTGAAGGTTCGACATCATGTGTACTCAGCTTATAATTAGAACCACAGTGTATAAATAGCAGGGGGTGGTATAGTAGCTGCTCCATTACCACACAGTGGATACCCAATAAATACTTACGGAAATAGGCAATTTAAGTATGTACAATATATTTTGTATTCAACATTCACAAACAGAGAAATGTTCAGTACCTTATTTTAAAAAATTTCTCCAGCAAGCATAAATCTGAAAAGTTTTTACTAAGTTTGGGAGTTCTACACCTTCATTGTTCAATACAGTGGCTGCTGCTTAAGCGTATGTCATTATTATATACCTGAAATAAGGATACTTTAAATGGAATGTGCCAAAATGTAAGTACACTGGGATTTGAAGACTTAATGTGAAAAAATATAAAATATTTCAATTTTTATTTTGGCTACATATTGAAATATTTTAATATTATAATATACAGTTAAATTAATTTTACCTATTTGTCTTGTGTAGCTATTAGAAAATTAAAATTACCTGAATAGTTTATATTCTACCTCTACTGGATAATGTTGTCCCCTCAGTATTTCATAGAGTTTTGTGCTTATGGCTTTTCTTTAAGCTACCTATCATTGTATATGTTGTGAGTGGAAAATATGAAGTTTTGATGCTACTGTTTAAAATTCTTATGTCATCCAACAGTACGTTTATCTTATGCAAATATTAGGAAATTACTCAGGTGTCACAACCTATAATATAATCAGACTCTTGAGCAGGAACAGGTATTTACATAATTTTAAGGTCATTATTTTCCCTATTGTTATTCATTGACTATAGCCTTCAAATTCCTTAACTCCACTTCCAGACTCCCTACCATAATTTAGGCCACCATGATCTCACTCCTGTTCAGGTAAAACAGCTTCCTGACTTGTCTTCCACATCCAACCCACTTTTCTCACCAATATCCCAAGTGATCTTTTGGTCATACAAGTCTTGTATGTTGTCTTCTTGCTTAGAACCTGCCTGTGGTTTTCCACAGACCCCAGGATAAAGCACAGATCCTTAATCCAGCATTCCATCCCTCATATACAGTTATGTGGGCCATACTTACCTCTCCTACCTACTTTCTCTTCTTCCCTCCTTAGGCTCCACACTGCAGCCTTTCAGAACTCTTAGCAGTTTAGTAAAAGTGACATGCTTTCTATGCTTTTGGCCTTTGTTCCTTCTGTGGGAGCTGACACCCATCATCCTCCTTTTATCTGCTCAATTTCAACTCTATTCTCAGCTGAGTTATAGAAAAGGCTGATATGTCTGTGCATGGGACTCAGGGGGAAAACATCTCCTGGCCTCCAAGAGACTTTACCTTGTTTCCATAGGGCATGTGCTTGGACAGTGGTGGAGACAGAATATAAGCCACATGCCTAACTCTAGGCATGCCCTACGCAGATCCTTACCACTAGCCTGTGAGAAGATAGCAGTGGCTGAAGCTTATATTTACCTAAACACTATGTGCTTGGACAAGTCTCTGAGGCAGGCACTATTTTTACCCTATTTACTGATGGGGAGCTGAAGCCCAGATAGATTTAGCACATCACTAAACTTCACAGCTGTGGGTTTGAGGTCTTGAGATTTGACGTCACAGCCTCTGTTAACTTGTGGCAGGTATTGTCACCATTTGAGATCAGGAAACAGGAGCTCAGCAAGGTTAAGTAGCCTGCACAAAGTCAGGATGTGAAGGACCTGTCGGATGACCCATGTTTTTCCCAATAACTCTTTACATACTTCTGTCATTATACTTGTGTTATTACATTTACCTACTTACTGGCTGCCCCCACTAGGGTGTCACTTATTTTATTAATAGATATTATTTATAAAAAGTTTTAAATTGACAGAAAAGTTAAACAGATAATACAAAGAACACATATACCTCTTGGAGAGTTTCTGCTATTACTGACATCTAATGTTACTATAATATATTGGTTATAATTAATGAATCAATACTGATAAACTGTTACTAAGCAAAGTCTACAATTTATTCAAATTTTCTTAATTTTTGCCTAATGATGTTTTTCTGATCTAGAACCTCATCTATCTTACACTTAGTTGTTATGTCTCCTTAGGATCCTCTTGGTTGTGAGAGTTTCACAGACTTTCCTTGCCTTGGACCTTGACAGCTTTGAAGAATAATCGTGGGATGCCCCTCTAGTGGTTTGTGTGATGTTCTCCTCATGACTGAAGACCACAAAAGTGAGGTGTCATTTCATCACATCATATCAGTCAACTGTGCCTGTCCTCAATGCAACTTATATCCATGTTGACTTTAATCACCTGGATGAAGTAGCTATTTGTCAGGTTTCTCCACTGTAAAGTTCCTCCCCTCCTCCCCATATCATACACTAGAAAGAAGTCACTATGTACAGCCTAAATGGAGGGGTGACGGCTTACGCCCATTCACTGTGGTCTGTGAGGGTATTTTTTCTTCCCTCCCGTTCATTAATTTATTCAAGCATATGCCAGTATACATATTTATTGTATGATTTGGGAAATAATCTAATAATATTAATTTATTTTTTGCTCAAATTGTTCTACTTTGGCGATTCAGTCCCTACATTGAGCCCAAGGCCTTGTGCATGCCAACCCAGCACTCTACCACCAAGCTATATTCCCAGAGCTACTGGGGCTCATTTCTCTCTCTCTCTCTTTTTTTTTGTATATCCTTTTATTGGTACATTTTAGGTGTACAATATAATGACATTCAACATTGGAGATATGAACCTCTACATACTCTCTTGGTTATTTTTTCACCCTTGCCCAGCCCTCCCTTCAACCCCTCCGTACCTCCCTATTTACAAAAACTTTGTTTCCATTTTTCCATTTTCTCATATTAATTCCATTCCTTTCTTTCCTTTCCTCTACCCCTCCCACTTCCCCCTCCCTTTTGCCCCTTTTCTTCCTATTTCACATTATCTATTATACTTTTTAGTCCTTATTTACACTTTGTTTCTCACACCAGAGAAACTATTTGGTATTTATACATGTGTCTCCTGTTTATTTCACTTATGGGTATCGCCTCAATGTGCATCCATTTAACAATAAATGTCTCTAATTTCTCATTTTTGATGGCTGAACAGTACTCCATTTTATTAAAAAACCACATTTTCTTGATCCAGTCTCCAGTTGATGGGCATTTGGGCTGTTTCCAAGTTTTAGCTATTACAAACTGTGCTGCTATGAACATGGGTGCACATATATCACTGTGGTATGATTCTTTTAATTCTTTAGGGAAGATACCCAGCAGGGGAATAGTGGGGTCAAATGGGACTTCCAGTCCTAGTTCTTTTAGGTACCTCCATACTGATTTCCACAGTGGGTGCACCAATCTATACTTCCACCAGCATTGGAGCAGTGTCTGGGGCTCATTTAATTAGCTCCTGTGTCCCTCAGACATATCCCCATCATTGTAAATTTTTTTTCAGCACTTCCTTTGTAGCTTTATAAGAGTTTTCAGGCTTGTCCTGTAAAATTTCTTTTCTAATAATTACATCAGACATCTTCCTAAGGATTCCTGGTTCCTTTTATTGGAGAATGGTTTTAGAAATGAAGGTCTAGGGCTGAAGGTACAACTCAGTGGTCAAGTGTGTGCTTAGCATGCATAAAGCACTGGGTTCAATCACCAGCATGGCAAGAAAAAAATTCTTCTCTGGATATTAGCTGGATTTTTATTTGTTTTTGCTACTGGGGTGTCATTTCAGCCCTCTGAGCTGACACAAAGAAATACAGGTTATTCTACATGTAATACCTGTATCTATATAAAAATGATATTCCCAATGCTAATTCACAACCACAGTGGTAATTCTACATCTCCCTTTCTTATCTACAAATTTCCACCCCAATCATGAGAAATGACTGTAAGCTTTTTATAGGCAAAATTAGTGCCTTGTTCACTGTTGTGTCTTAAATATTGCTCTTGGCACAGATGTAAAGGTTGACTTGGTACTGAGTTTACCCCATAGTCTCAATTCTGGGACTACTGATAAATTTGCAAATGTTACAAAATATGTATTTCAAAGATGAAAATCACAACAATTTATTAGGGCAACAGTGCAAGAAGATGCAATAACAAAGGTCTGATTTAAGTGTTTTTATTCAACTCAGTGAAGGGAAAATGACAGTAATACATCTAAGCCACACAAAAAGGATCCCAGCTTCCCTGAGAAAGATTCAAGTGGCATAAAGTGGTTTGTTTCTCCACAGCAATTTACATTTATTAAAATAGATAATAGGCATAATCACTGTCAAAATAGAGCTTCTCTCCTACACAATGTCTTAATACATTCTCGAAGTTTCTGACAAACAGGCACAAAGCCATGGCAGATTAGACCCTAAGTGGAGGATCACTCTAATAGCATAGCAGAAAAACCAATCTCACACTTCTGAGAAGGAAAATAAGACCAGAAGGAAAATAAGCCTTTGAAGGCAGAGGGTAAAGTACAAAGAGAAAGGTGCTAAAGTGATGCATAGCTGGAAGGGGAATCAAGGTCTAACGTGACACTCTGCATTAATGATGCTAATTTATGTCCAGAAAAGTGTATGTGCATGACACAAAGGAAACTTGAGGTGGTCTATATTATACCATGAAGGAGCTCCTCTTGAATCTCTTGCAAGGGCATGTGTTTTATACAGGGATTGCTTCACATGGGCATATATTATCCACATTCTCTGTCAGTTTCATGTGAACAAATCACTTGTCTTCTTAAATCTATTCTACACCCCTTTTAATCTTCTTTATGAGAATGACCCTTTTGAAAAACATTTGGTTACTGCTCCCCCATCTTCCACACATTTAATTATTTAAAATTTCCTTTAACTCCATCCATAAAAAGCAGAAGAGTCTCATATAAGTTCAAGGCTCTGCAGGATGTGGCTTCTCTCTAATAATTATGCTTGGGTTCCCTCTGGCAAGCCAAGCCTCTCTGGCCACCTTTCTCTTCTCTGAACACACAGTCTCTACCACACTGCAAGTTCCTCATACATGTGGTCCTGTCTGCCTGGACATCCTCCCATCTCCTCTTCAACACAATTCCTACTATAGTTTTAGGATTTAACAATCATTCTTCCACCAGGGAAGCCTTCCTATCTGAATCCAACCCTCTTACTGTATACTCTTTTAGCACCACAGGCTCTTCCTTGAGAGTGCTTATCACAGCTGCAATTATACATTTGTCTCTGTTATTCTTTGATTAATGTATTGCCCCAGAAAGTCTTGCCATTCTATATTCCTGGCACCTAGCTCCATGCCTGGCATACAGTAAATGTCCAGTAAGTATCTGTTGAATAAATGAATGAAAAATGACAACACCATCCACCCACACTATAGTCAGGGCTTTCCTGTGCACTAAAGCTAATTTCTCTTTGGATTCTATGAAATGTGCCATTTCACACCAGAAATTTGGTTACTACAGGAATAAGTATAAGAAATATTGCTGCTCAGCATTGGTAGTTTTCAAACAAACAGAAGATTCTGTTTATCATATGGGCCATTAATGAGTGGAAATGAATTACTGCATGGAAACGGACATAAGGTAATAAGAAAAAAAATTCAATGTGTAAAAGACTATCTATGGTACAGATATTTACCAAGTCCTATTTCTTAGGATCATTGTTATCAAGTAATTTTGCTTTATTTCACAATCTCCAAACGATACCATTGATTTTCAAGCAATAATTATTGGACCTGGATTTCATTTAACAATAAATATTTATTGAATATATTTATTCCACTGTGCTAGGGCATGGGGTACATGGTGAGCAAGAGAGACAGGTGCTTGCCTTAAATGGAAGAGAGAGCAACATGCTGTCAATAAAATAATTACGGACTCTTACTAGTGCTGATAAGGAAAGAAGTTCTGTTCTGTATGAATGAGATCATTCCCATTGTTTCATATTTCACTTATTGTTTTGTGCCTCACTGGGATAACCTGCACCATTATTACTCTATGACACAAAGAAGACCATAGTGTTTTTTCCTTTACTCTACAAAGAATTAATGGAGTTTGTGTATGTCATGGTTTCCTATAGAATTGAAAAGTAATCTCAAGAACTAACTATGGCTGTTCAATGTACCACAGCAGAGAACTAATGCTCCAGTCTACCATCTCCACTGGAGAAGGATGATCAGCAGATTGATAAATTCTCCTGTTTACATCCCTGAGCAAACAAACTAATTATGCCTTTGTTTTTAACCTAACAAATCATAGCTTGATTACAGGTCATTAGTGACCATTAACACATGAAACTGTTTGCATTTTGCTCTTACATCCGAATTATAGTCTTGCCTTTCACACCAGCTCAATCTGGCTTCCACAGGGAAAATCCCTTTATCTGACCTCATGCAAGATTCAAACAAACTAACAATTAGCCTCTGGAGCTGAACTATGATATAGAAGACTTCATTATTTTGGTTCATTATTGTTCTGCCTACTGTCGAATCAGCCATTCCCTTTCTAGTAGAGATATGCTCTGCATGCCAAAAGATTGCCCAACTGCCTCTCCCCAAACATCTCAGTAATGCCCAATGATTGCTAATGCACTGGCCAGGAATACAGACCTACTTTCGTGCTGCTAGTTCAGACAGCCCTAAATTCACAATAAAAATTTAACTTTGGTTACAGTCTGGATAAATGCAGAAGACATGTTGGGGATTATTAGAAATATAGGAAGAGAATCTATTTGGCAGGCAAAAGTAGAGGCAGAGAATGAACACACGCACACAGCAATCCTAAATTCACAACAAAATTCTAACTTTGGTTAGAGTGTGGATAAATGCAGAGAATATGTTGGGGATTATTAGAAATATGTAAGTCGCAGGAAGACTCTATTTGGTTAACAAATGTGGAGGTAAAGAACACACACACACACACACACACACACTCAGGTCCACTGTATAGTCCAGAACTTTAAAAAGCCAAATTGAGGCTTTGGATTATCTATTTGAGGAGCCAAGATTCTTTAAAAAAAATGGAGGATTCCCAAACCTCTGTTTCATTCTGTGCTGAACAGTACAGAGGGCCATGGAGTGACTAACAGAGACTAACGATGTCAGAAATGTTTGCACATTTTCTAACACAGCAATTGCCATTCAGGAGCGAATCCATGGTCCATCTCATCTAATGTTCTTTTGCCTCAACAAAGGTCCTCCTGGGAATGTCACTTTTGCCTACTAACATGCTAAGGCCAACAAATTAGAGGAGTTCCTCAGAAGGCAAGTAATGATAGTCCACATGTCGCTGCAATCATTTTTACACTCTTTATTCTGGGCTGGCTATGGGACATGTGACTAATGCTTCAGTGCAACATGCACAAGCATAGTAAAGATTTCCACAGAGTTTAAAAGGCCCTTTCAAATCACTTACCCTGTTCATCTTTATATCAGCCACATGAAAAGGGTTATGAATGTTACAATACTGGCAAAAAAAAAGATGCAGTCTTTAAAACCAAATTTGTCAGTCATCAGATCCCAGCCTTTCTACTCCCTAGCAGGGAAACTTCAAGCAAGTTAGTTAAGCTTCAGTTTTTCCTTTTGTAAAACACTCATAATAAAACATTTCATAAGGTGACTGCTAAATCCTAATAGGTAAACAATGCATATGAAGGGCTTATTATATTCTATGGCACATAAGTGCTAAATAAATATCAACTGTTGTTAAATAGATGTTCCATAAAGAAAAGATGAAAGCCAATCTGGAAATCGGAGACAGCTGTTTTAGCTATTAAATAATTTTAAACTTATGTTAAAAATTCAAGGCAATCCTAAAAAGAAGTTGAAAAAGTTACTAAACTTGTGAAGATGACATCTTAAAGTCATTTTACATTCTATTATAACACAGATCTATTTTATACCTCACACTTGTTCACTAAACTACATACAATACTTACACAGTTATCAAACCCTTAGCATTTAAAAAATGGTGGTCTCTTTGTTTTTGAAAGGATTTTTTCAGAAATATTTGGATTTTGGGAATGGGTACTGGGGGATCAAACTCAGGAAGTGCTGAGCTATATCCCCAGCCCCTCTTATTTGTTAGTTTTGAGATGGGATCTCACTCAGTCACCTTGGCTGCCAAGAACTTGGAATCCTCCTGCCTCGACCTCTCAAGTAAGTGGGATTATAGGCATGCATCACCACTCCTGGCTCAGAAACATTTGGATTTGATGAAGAACAGTGAAAAGCAGATATTCATCCTTGCTATTCTTCCTTACAAGCTCTTAAAATTCTGACTCTCCAGTGTGTCTCACTTGGAAATCTTGTGACTTTGGAAATTTTAAGTCTGATGTAATATACATACGACCAAGTAACAAAAGACTTCAATTCTGCCCTTCTCTCCTCCCCTCTTAGAGGAGAAATAGGCTGCATGAAGCTGAAAATCCCTTCCAAATGTTTCCAGTTTTATCTCAAAGTTAATATCATTAAGAGCAAACCAAATAAAACTCAAACTCTCAATCACTACTATATTGGAATGCACTGAAAATGTTATTGGTTGTTAGCAATGAAAAAAAAGGTACATTGAAAGCACAACAGATACAAAGCTCTTGTTAAAATAGGCAGATGAAAAAATGTAAATTTTCTATACCCAGGAAAGAGCAGAATTCCTCCTCACATCACATATACCCACAGGTATTATTTAAAAATAAGCCCTGATCTATCAGCTTATATTTTAAAATGACATTAAGAAATATCTCTGAGGGGGTGGAGATGTCAGTGCTGAAGCACTTGCTTAGCATGCATGGGACCATGAGTGAGATCCCCAGTACTGCCAAAAAGAAAAAAAGAAAGAAAGAAAAAAGAAATATTTGTGCAATCTACATGAGTATACAAAGCTAATGTTGTGTGGTTCGTTTAGGACACCAATGCCTGACACACTTTTATACATAAGCTGATAGAAAGTACATAGGCTTATATATACACACACACCCCCCACTGCATTTTTTTTCTTCCGTTTTTGATCTTCCACCACCTTTTCTTTTTTTTTTTTTAACCACCTTTTCAATTTCATTTGCTTAATAATGAATCAGGGGAGAGGCTTTTCTTTCCTCATTCCTTTTCTCAAAAAAAAAAAAAAAAAAAAAGCTCTTATATCTTCTGAATGTCTTACTCATTGATCTGCCTGAATTTGTATCGACCTCTGTTATAAGCTCTACCTCAAGGGAAAAAAATCTCTGATGATTCTTTTTCTTAAATCAAAATACAGTTTTTTTATACTAAATTTTATTTTCCAGGACCCAAACATAGAGCTAAATATAGAGGCTGTAAAGCTAAGTAGCCTTACCAACACAGTTCAAGAAATGCTTAAAAAGTTAACAGAAATATTTGTGCCATGCCATACAAACAAGCTGATCTGCCAAGGGTTATGAGAGGACCTCCGTTTAATACAGGGGCTTGTCCTATGCAGTCATTTTCAGATCTTTTTTCTTATTCAAAGTTATCCATTTATTAAGACTTCTCTTCATTATATACAAAGATACCTACATCATCTGTATTTATCTCCTGACACCAAGCCCTTTTCCTTTGTTCAAGTACTTAATCTATCTGTCTTATTCCCTAGGTTATTCAACGTATCTCTCATGCATCAATAAAGCAGGCTTCCCTCTTGTCTAGACTATGCTGGCAATTTTTAAAACAGTCATAATTTATCATCCCATGTATGGTTAGCCAAAATGTACTTAGTTCTTACAACTCCAAGTCAAACTATGTCTCATTACAATAACTTTTTATAATGTTAATTTACTTGGGTCCTGACTACTTTTAAGCAATTGGAACTACTCAGCACTTCCTTATTGCTACTTTATCAGAATAGTAGGTATAAATAATATTAATACCTTTATTTCCGTAGGTGCTTTCATCTGGATAATTCATGCTTCATTATTGTGCCACTATTCTCTGTCTTGGGTTCTGTCTTGGCTCCTATGACAAACACGGGGTTCAGATCCAGACTCCAGGAGCAGTGATGGTTTGTCTTTTGGCCACACACATACAGGTGAACTTACATAGTCTCCACATCCCCCCAGTCTCCTTGGGTGACACTGCTCTTGGCCGGGAAAAACCTAGGCCAATAAAATGACATGGTCAAGACTACAAAACCTTCCTCTGCTTCAGCCCTTCACCTGGAAATGAACTGGCCTGACTTTGGGGACCCAGAGCAGTGGCTCTCAAGGTGTTGCTCTGGGCGGCAGCAGCAGTACTTGGGAAAACTATGAGAAACCAAACTCTCAGGCCCTGCACAGCCCCATTCTATCAGAAACTCTTGGGGTGGAGCCTGACAATTTGTAGTTAACAGATGCTTCAGGTGACTCCAATGCTCATTAAAGTTTAAAAACACCTGCCCCCTGTGTCAAGTGGTTTTGGAAAGGCTAAAGTGGCGAGGAGCATGGTATTCACTTAGCTAAAGAGGGTCCATGTGGGTAGGATACTGAGCATTTTAGGCAAAGCTTCATCATGTAAGGCTAGGAGCAATGGGTGAAAATGAGAGAGGGAGCCCTGGTACAGAATAACTTAGGCAGATGGAACTATTCAGAAGCTGGTCATCACACTGACTAAAAATATCTCCACTGCATGAAGACCAGCATTCCATGCCACCACCACAAAAAAAAGAAAAAAGAGAGAAAAAGAGAATTCAGAGGTGTGCTATAAATGAAGTAGAATATGGAGAAATACTAAAAATAAAAATAAAAGTGCAAGAGTAAAAGAAAACAAAAAAACCCCAAAATTAGGCCTCAATGGAAAGTTTCAACATACCACTGATACAAAAAAAGGGTTTATAATTAATCTATCACCATTTATTTTTTAATATATTACAGCTAGTAGCTTTAAAAACTATCCTACAGATGGTTCATAGATAATGGATTTTAGACTCATTAATGTTTTCATTCATATTCAGAATAGGGCAACAGTTGGTTTAGATTCTCACAAAAGATCAACTTGAGATTTTTTTAAAAGGATCAAATCACTACTACAGAAAACTGATACTTGATCAAAAATTAAAGTTGGAGTGTTAACTTATTTATACTTATTTTGCAGTAAAAACAACTGTCCTTCAACATGATTGTTATACTTTAAGATGTAGGTAACTGTACCAATACTAGTGAAAATACAGCCTAATATTATTTAGCAAATATTCTATACCGGCACCTGGGACTGTCCTGAGCACATTACAGGTGTTGTTATACCTAATACTCAAAATAACCTCGTGGAAAGTATTGTTATGCTCATTTGTTAGATGATCCACCTGCACTTAGAGAGGTTAAGGTGCCCAGAAACAGAGTGTTCAAGCCAGCATACAAAAAGTTGACTTCATAGAAGCAAAGTAGAATAGTGGTCACTAGAGGGTAGAAAAGAGAGGGGAAGGGGACACAGAGGAAAAAAGAGTGATTGTTTGCTTCAAGAGGGATGGTAAAGATGTGACACAAAACTACAAGCTAAAACAAGCCAATGGAAATTAGAAGAAAAAAATGGGGCTAAAGCATACAATGATTTTCCACCTAAATAATCTTGGATAAGGATGTTGATGGCCAGCAACCAGCAGAGAGATACAGCAAAAATGAGCACTTTTTCCCCCATGACTGAGATCTCATCTAGTTGGGAACTCAGTAAAAGATGATTTATTTAATATTCTAATATTATGTGAAAAGCTCTGTTTTAGGAATTGGAATCTCTGAATCTCAGGCTTTTCTTAACCATAAACTATGTAGCTGTAAGCCAGCTGATTAATTCCAATGGATCTGTTTCCTCAATGAAGAAATGAGAATAAAAGTCTTCATATTTGTTGTACAGCTGTGAAATTATTTTGTAGAAATTTAAAATCACTTCACAAGTGTAAGATGGCATTACTATTTTATGTAGCTCCTTCCTTGCCCATAATTTGACCAGTTCGCATCAAGCCAGTTAGCAAAGTTGATTAAAACACAAATTTAAAGAAGAGGATTCTTTGAAGTTAAAAATTATCAGCATTATAAAAAACACATCTGTGGAAGTATATGGATTTTTTTGGAGACAGAATATTACTATGTAGTCCAAGCCTGGCCTTGAACTCCTGATCCTCCTGCCTCAGCATGCTGAGTTAAGAGGATTGCAGGCAGACACCACCATATTCAGCAAATCAAGTTGTTGGGTAATTAAAATGATTCATTCCAAAGGGCCTTACTTTCTTGTAAAATTGGTAAATTCCCAGATCAGCTCATGTCAGTATGAAATATCCTAGAACACCTTGCTGTGAAAGCAACAAAGAATATCATCAGACCACTGTATCAATGAACAGGACACAGAGACTAAGTACAAGGGAGACTCAGTGCATTTTGTGAAAAATTACTTTGGGTTCTTATTCAAATTTCAAGGTGCCAAATTATTCTCTTGTGCTTATCTCTATTTGAGAATATAATTTACCCTATATATAGATTAGGAAAGCAGCACAAGGAGGAAATGTGTATGACATTTTTATGTAGGAAGAAAGAAATTCCACTGGAGTTCACATTGAAGAGATGGAGAAAAGATGATATTTGATACTATTAACTGATTTTAATCTAAGTGGAGGGGTTTAACCAAGAGTTTTAAGAACAAAGATATAAAGATCAAGGAAACAAATTCTTTAGGGACTTCACAGTTGTCTTAGACTACGGTTTCCCCTGAAGTCATTCAACAGATTAAAATGGCTTTGTGATGTGATAATCATCATTCTGCTTTTTCTATTCTGGTCCATTTCTTAAAATATTTTGTAGGTCACCAAGAACAGGTAAAACTAAAGCAAGAAGCACGCTATTCTAAGCATAAATTTTCCTTGGGCCTATATTTGGGAAATTCTTTCAAGTCATTAGTTGTGGGGCCAGGAAACAACTTTATTAATTACTCAAACTCTGGCTGTAGGTCATCTTAGCAAGTTTACTTTTCAGTACAACAAAACAGAGGACATGGAAGTTGCCTGGATTATAAACCCAGGAAGAAATGCTTCTTGGACATAAAACACACTATATTTCCTAAACTCAAGATCATCTTCTAAGGGGATGGTGGCAATTTCCCATCTGAGGTTCTCTGATAAAACATGCCCATACTGTCCTTACAGCCAGATTGCAACACAAGACTCTTGACCAGCTGCCTTGCTGTGCAGACCTCTCTAGTAGGTCTGATTTTCACTAATCCACTGATTAAACATGTTAAGACTGACTTTGGCAAAACATGCCAGAAATTCCTTCAGGGTAATTAAAACCACTTTCTGTGTCAATAAACAAAGACTGTGAGATATTTCATGTGCTGTGGGGCTGGCTCTGACCCACTGGCTCTAGGACATTTTTTTCTTAGATGGGTTTTGCATCATTGCAATTGATTTTCACTGACTCATCCAGACCCTTGCTTGCCCCCTTATAAGAAGACTGGCTGAGGTCAGAGGTATCATCTTAGCTTTCTTGTTTCACAAGGGACAAGGACTAAAGGGGCTCTGAAAGTAAGGCCAAGCTCACTGCCAAACACTTTCACCCAGATCTTCAGGTAAGAGACCTTGGAAAGGATTCTTGCTGCAGAAATTGACAGTCCCTAACTATCACTGGTCTTCCAAAGTTCAAACTCATTTCCACTTGAACAATTATTAATGAGTCTTCAGAGTAAAAGGAAGAACTTAGTGGACATTTACTACTTGATATTGAGAGACTAATCCTCTGCACATAGTAGACACACAACAAATTGTTTTTCAGTGCAAGGATGGATTTATTTTTATTATATAAACAATGTAATAAAATATAAATAATGACTTATTCAAAACTGTGATATGTGATAGAAAACAAATAATAGAAATTACTTAAAATTTCCCCAGCTTTAGATAACCAGCAGCAATAATTTGGTAGTCATTTTTTTTGTTTCTTTCTCTTTCTTCCTTTGTTCTTTGTGTGTGTGTGTGTGTGTGTGTGTGTGTGTGTGCGGTACTAGAAATCAAACTTAAGGCTTGATGCCTACCAGGCAAACACTCTGCCACTAAGCTCCATAGAATCCAGCCCTTCATAGAATCTTTATGTATATACATAGGAGTTTATTTCAAATTATCAATTATTCATTTTAATCATTTTAATCCTTATTTACACTTTCAGAGAAACTATTAGAGAAACTATTCGGTATTTACACATGTGTGTCCTATTTATTTCACTTAAGAGTATGGCCTCAATATGCATCCATTTTGGAAGAAAAGGTCCAAAAGGATAGGGGAAAGTGGGAGGGGAAGGGGAAAGGAAAGAAGAAGGAAAAATTATGACAAAAGAAAAAAATGGAAACAAAGTCTATGTAAATAGGGAAGGGTGGAAGGGGTGAAGGGCTCACAGGTAATGGGGAAAAAATAAGAACCAAGATTCATCATGTACAGGTACAAGCACCCAATGATAAATGTAAACATATTGTATACCTAAAATATATCAATAAGAGAAGAAAAAAAAAAGAATCCAACATATACACAGGAGTTTATGTAAGAGCAATCATACTACATATACCATTTTAAACATGGATATGGCTACCTTTCATTTTTAAAAAGAATATAGTCCTTTTTGTTTGCTTATGTCTTTTTCCCTCTTTAAATCACTATTAATAAAATTTAAAATTTTTATTTTATAAAAATATAAATCTTTCATTATCAAATAATAAGAGAATAGTTATTACATTGTGTACCATTATCTTCAATGTAGTTACTCGGAGTACAAGACATAAACCAAACTTTTATATATTTTTTATTATTGATACTAACTCATATGACATGAATGAGATTTCAGAAGCTTAATAAATAATTGGATGGTTAAAGAATAGGATGAAAAACAACACAAATGAATGGATGAAAGAATAATAATAATACATTATGCTCTTAATGAGCTAGTAGAGATTCCAAGTGACAACAAAAAATCGCATAAGTACATCTTCTGACATCTCCCAAACATTTTTAAACTTTAGTGGAGGTAAGAGAACTTGACTTCAACATGTTTACAGGGATCTACACACTTAAACTCCCAAGTAAATAGTAAGTAACTGACTGTTGTCCTAACTACGGAGAAGTTACCAAATTACTCTCAAAGGAAATCAAATTCAAAAACCATTTACTAACCACCTGCAAGAGGACAAGGGCATTGTTCTCTGTAGGATCAACTAAAGAAGCACGGCTGCAACTACTGACTTCCAGCGCTGTCTGTCTTTCCTGGGAGACAGTGTGCAGCATCTCCTCTTTCAGGCTGGCTGAACTCTGAACTTAGTTTCCACATTTGTGAAATAGGGATAACACTCATACTTCACAGAATTGTGGTGATTTAAGAACTAGCGTAATTCAGGAAAAAACTTTATGAGAAAATGTGGGTTGGAGACAGAGTCTTTAGGCACCAGGGAAGGGGAAAAAACAGAGAGAGAAGTGGTACTGGCCTAAGCACTAAGAACCCGGCACAAGCAGGCTTTGATAGCTTGAGTATTAGTTAGGATGCACTCAGAAGATGAGAGGACAGGCAGAAAACATTAAGGTTCACAAGCACAGAGGAAAATTGTGAGCAGACTCATCTCCTTAAGGGGGTGAACAAAAGTGAGAATTCTTTTTGGCTTTTCAGCATGTGCCGATGTCTAGATCAACACCATCCCTGTGAGCAACTTGAAGACGACCTGCTTGTCAAGTAAATGGAAAAAGAAAACACCTGGCTTGCATAATGGGCTCAAATCAAAGTTTCTAAGACTTATAGGAAAAATTCTAGTCGGAAAATTTCCATCTCAAATTGTGCTGAGCAAGCTCAGGGACTGAGTAAGCCTGTTGGCAGTAGCGGCAGCAGCACAGTATGATGATCCCACAGCTACTACATTTTTCACAACAGTCCAGAGTTCAGGTCCTGCCAAGACCTTGGCAAGCTTTTGATCTCTGACCCTACAAGAGGACAGGAGGGAATTAGGAACTAGTTATCAGGGAGCTGTCAACTGGCAGCACTGAACTATCCCAATCTCTTCTCTTATTCCAGAGTTTTGGGCAGGTATCTCACACCTCCATGCCATACGCTCTGTTTTAAAACTAGTGCTATGGCTGAAATTCAAGAAGCATGTCCACACAGCCCCACTCAGTCCTCTCTCACACCATCCCACCTTGTCTCCCAGAAAGAAGAAGGGGGTGAAAGGACTAGGCCCCCAAACCTCCTGTGAAACTCAGTGATGCTAGAAGATACCTTAATACTTTTAATCCTCTGAAGAGGCAACTCACCTACTAACCCCATTGGTACTGCTTTTTTCACAACAGTGCATAGAGTTCGGGTCCTGATAAGTACTTGGCAGGTTTTTGATCTCTGACCCTACAAGGTTTACCCACTCAACTGTCTATCCACACATCTTTTAAATTTTATGAACTGAGCTGTAGGCCATACACTGTGTGTCATTTTCAAAATACTTTATAAACTTTTTAAATGAAAAAAACATTTCAGAAGAGTATTCTTACTTCAAGACCTCAAGACATTTTAGTAGGGGAAATGCCCCCCAAACTCAAGCCAAATAAACTGGGATTTCATACTGACTCCCAATTATAATCCCTAAAGATTGCTGAAATGTCGACAGTTAATATGCTCTGAAAATGGACTAAAAACTGCTTACTAAAAATATAACCCCAGTGGCAATGTATAAGACTGGTACTTTTCATTTACATTAAATCATGGTGCCACATTTTGGAGAACACTACAGATATTTGGAATTCTGAAGACAGTGATAGGCAGCATGTAGTTTTCTCTGCTTTGCCTGGGTTCAAATCCAATTCAACTACACAAAGTATTAACAACAAAAAATTAGCACAGTTTTCAGAAATGTCAAGTTTGAATCCCATGAGAGGTTTGCTCATTAACAATCACACTGCTTGTCATACTGGGCCAATCAACTTTGAAGTTACCTACTTACCACTTTGAAGAAAATTAACATTTCTGGGTCACCAGGTTCCATCTACTCATATACAACCATGAAAGCAATTTTTTATTTAACCTAGGTAGGCAACTGACTCCCAGGGAACAAGCAACTCACCCATGTATTTACTGTATTTACTAACAGAGGCTGAGAAGTTACCCTTCCTCTCCTCTCAGAAAAGGTAAAAGTACCTTTAAGCTCTGGGAGGCACAAGGCCAATGGGACCAAATTAAAAACCAACAGTTATGGGCTGGGGATTTAGCTCAGTGGTTCTGCCACCTGCCTCGCAAGTGCAAGATCCCGAGTTTGATCCCCGGTACCAAAACAGAACAAACAAACAAACAAACATCAATAGTTATATCCTTAGGACTATGCTTCTAATATTCACCCCAGAAAAGTTCCCTGAGATGAATTTAAACACTCTAAAATCTATGACAATATGAAGGAGAGGCAAAATAGAGATATAACAAAGGTAGGGTAGGGCCCAGTGACTATCAAGGTATCCCTTAGTATGTCTGTTTTAGAAGGCCATTTATGAATATTATCTAGAAACTTAATCATTCATATCATTGAACCCAGCAATCATGTGTTTAGAAACTTAATGTAAAAAATAACTGAAGATGTGACAGATAATGTCATTAATATCATACACTTATTAGAGCAAAAACTAGAAATCTAAACTTTCAAAGTAGCTGGTAAAATTATGGCACAACTATAGAATATTATAGAAAAACATTCACAGTATTATATTTGGGGCTGAAACAAACCCCAGACATACCATTTTACATATAACTCCAGCATTCTCCCATTCATACATCTCTTTTCTCTCTCCTCTCCCCCACCCCCTCTTACACACACACACACAAGCACATGCACACAGAACCTAGGAGGTGGTACATAAGAATGTTTAGGATGATTACATCTGGAGCTAGAGTTAAATTAGTTTCTTTCTTTTCAGGGTTTTTTCTGTAGTCCAAATATTCACCAGGGAGCATACATTTTGTTCCCCGATACCATTTTCTTTTTTTTCTCTACATAGTACTTAACAAGATTTATATTTATGTATATTCATGCTTGTATTTATTTAATGTGTATCTTCTTAGAATGCAAGCTCCATAAGATAAGGATCTGTGTCTGATTTTTTATTGTATACCTAATTTTTATTTTGAACATAGTGCCTAATATATAATTAATATTTTCAAAATGACTGTTGAGGGAACAATGAGAAGGACACTATTTAGAAGAGTTATGACAGTGTGTGGGGATTTTAATGAGCTATCAAACATTCTGTTACCTCTCTAAGCTCAACCATTGTGCTGCTTCTCCTGCTTACTTTTGTCTCCTGACATCAGAGAAGACTCCATTCTCCAACAAGGGAAGCCTTTGTATCCCTCCTCTCCATCTGCCAGCATCTCACCAAGGCTCTGAACGATTTGTGGTCAGTGAAGCTTCCCTCTAGGAGTCTCTGAAGCTACTTGTTTGGATGATCAACATTTTGGGGGACTTTTTAAAGGAAGGTGATCAGCAGATTTTGGCTCAAGGCTACAATCCAATTTTGTAAATAGAATTTTACTAGAACACAACCACACCCATCTACTATAATGAAAGTGTTCAGTGGTTGGGACAAAGAAAGCCTAGAACATTTACATTTGGCCCTCTTCAGAAAAAGCCTACTGACCGCTGTTGTAGAATATCCATGAATTTTTTACAAAATGGAGATACTATTGGGTTATTTGTAGGATAATATGGAATCCAAAGTATGTATCCAAGAGCTCTGTACAATAAATTTGTCCTTAAGAACATACATGTTTGTGTCAGACATACCTGCGTTCAAATTCCGGGTCTGCTGATACTTGGCAGATTACACAAATTCTCTAAGCCTTAGTGTCATCATCAATAGCGGGTAAATCCATTTCTTCCTTCCCTCATTTCCTTAAAAATGTATAATAAATACTATTTGATAGGCACTGTGCTAATGGGTAAACAATGGTGAATAAGACCTGAGAGCCTCACCCAACTAAGTTTCAGATGTAAATACTTTTTAGGGTTGTTGTGAGGAATACATACACACATCTGTGTATATATGTACACATAAACATAATGTGCAGTACATCACCTAGGGAATATACAGGGTACTTCAATCACTTTTTGTTGTACTGTGAGCACTCAGTAGACAGCGGCTCATCCCCCTCTCGTCAGTTACAGCGGAAACTCAACACATCTGTCAGCAGCTGACTCACAGGATAAACAGTGTCTGCTGCTCCCTCTGTAAAATGGGCCAATGGCATGCTTTGTAAATAAAGGTAATTTAATAGGCTACTCTTTAGTATCTAGTCATACTTCAGCTTCTTCTGGCTGAGTTGCATTTTACTGGCAGTCAGTTGTATTTGGTCCTGAACATCTTCATGCTGGTTATACTTGTTATTGAATTATCATTAAAGGTGATATGAAAAGAAAAGTATGAAAAGAGAATGATTTTGTATAAAAAGTAAGCTGCATACTCTCAAAAGAAGACAAATAACTGCCAAATTAAATGTAGTAGACATAAATTTGTGAAACAATCACAAAAATCTACAGTAATGAGTAATGAGTCTGTACTCACGTTCACTCTCAAGTAAACCAAAATTGGACATGTTCTTTGTACTCTTGGGTGTGGTTTGTGCAAGAGAAATATGACCCTTGGTCATCAGGTCCACACTTACAGACTTTGATTCTTCATTAGGCCTTTCATCAAAATGAGTGAACACTATTAAAATCGTTACATCACAATTGATGACTTCTGGCTTCCCTTTTTTTTTTTTTGGTGCTGGGGACCAAACTTGGGACCTTGCACTTGCGAGGCAGGCAGCAGCACCACTGAGCTAAATCTCCGGGCCCTGGCTTCACTTTTTAAATTCACTGTCAACTATCAGTCCCAAATTCATGAGATAAGAGAGAATTCTTTTATATTTATTTAAATATAAACATATTTGTACAAGAGAATTTATATATATTTATTTAATTCTCAACAATGTGTTGTCTTGCCCTCTGCCATGTTTTTGTAGGTTAGAGAATACTCAGCAAGATGGTGTGGCCTGTCCAAGGCCACAGAGCTATATTGCCAGAGGTGGAATTTAGGCAGGCTCTGATTCCCCACATCAGCCACTTAGTAGCCAAGTAGAGTTAAACACAACACAGTCTCACCCAGCCTGGCTTGTATGGTGAATTACCTTGTGAGGACAGAGCATCATTTGCCTAAATATAAAGGCTGATTAAAAAAAATACACTGTGTTTAAATTTTTAAAAATGTATTATAGTAAAAGACACATTGCCATTAATTCTCCTTCAAAATACTCTCCCTTGCTTCGAACATACTTATGACATTATTTTTGCTACTTTATAAAGTAGTTCTAGAAGTCCTCTTTCCAAGTGTCTTTAGGAAATGGGATCAAAAATACAGTGAATGCTGCTGCCATCCAGTGGAAAGGCAAGCTCCTAAAGACATTTTGGTATGTCCTCATCTGCTTCATTAACTGGCTCTGGCACTTGGCACCACACAACTTCTGGCTCCTCCCCAAAGTAAAAATGACCATGAAGGTAAATGTTTTATATTGATTCACGACATTGAGGCAGCCATGACAGTGCGACTAAAGACACTCAACTCATGAAAGAGGACTTCCAGAAGATGTTGGAGACCAAGAATAGTGCTCATCAGCACTTCCTGCATGGCATTCAACAAAAAAATTTTGTTTTGAACCGGTGAATTTTATTTTCTACTTTGTAAAAGTGGAGAATATTGGGGGCTTCCTGATTTCTGAAAGAGCTGGGTTTATGTGGGATTTTTTCACCCCTCTCCATGGAGTAGTACAATGGCAGGGGAGAAATTTTATTGTGCCTGTCAGATCATGTCATCAACAGCTTAGCCTCACCAATTGGCACTTGCTCTTCCCTGTCAGTGCCACAAGATGAGCAGCACCCTGCTCACCAGATGGTTATTTGTTCCACCAGCCACCTTTGCTGCATCTCTGATTCACCCCACCCCAGGACTGTCTCCAGAACTCATGCTGCAAGGTAGCTCGTGCCAACAACTTTGCCAAATGGCTCCTCTCAAAGTCATGGGCTGCCCAGACAGACTGGCTCCTCCATCTGCAGCAGCTTTTGGCAAAGAGACATTTCCCTTTCTGGCTCTGCCTCTTGGCTGCACCAGAGCCTTCTTGCCAGAAGGATGATCTGACCCTTCAGTAAGTACAGCCAGACCTGGAATTCTGGGACCATTTAGAGCCTGTTCCTGTGGTCTTCAGTCCTACATCCAAGCACAATGACAGAACATACCAAAGACATGTAGATGATCACAAATACAGACATGAAGCATCATAAAAACTCAGAGCCAGAAATATCTATAGAAAGCATGCTCCCCTCCCCCACCTTCAACCTCATTATGAGTAGATTAGGAAACTGAAGCTCAGAGAGGAAAAGTGACTAATTACGGCGGCAGGACTGGGAAACCTACCAGAGCTTTTGATGTGTATTCCGCTTCACTGCTTATGATACAACACCACATTTCAGTTTCCTATAGTTCATCTTCAAATTCTTGATAAAAATTGGAAACTTTATGTTAGTATTGATTCAAAGGAGTGATTTTTTTTTTTATTCTTTTATTGGTACATTGTAGGTATACAACACAACTACATTCTCATTGGGAATTGTACATTTACATAATGCATCTTGGTTCTTATTTTTCCCCATTCCTAGCTCTCCCTTCACCCCCTCCACCTTTCCCTATTTACAAAGACTTTATTTCCATTTTTTCCATTTCTCAGCATTTTTCCTTTCCCTTCTTTCCTTTCCCCTGCCCCTCCCACTACCCCTACCCCTTTGGACCTTTTCTTCCTATTTTGCATTATCGATTATTCATTCTAATCATTGGTACGTTTTAGGTATACAATATAATGACATTCATCATTGGAAATTTGGACCTTTATTACATAGTCTCTCTTGGTTCTTATTTTTCACCCTTGCCCAGCCCTCCCTTCAACCCCTCCATTCCTCCCTATTTACAAAGATTTTGTTCCTATTTTTCCATTTTCTCATATTAATCCCATTCCCTTCTATCCTTTCCCCTAGCCCTCCCACTTCCTTCCCCTTTGCCCCTTTTCTTCCTATTTCACATTACCTATTATACATTTAGTCCTTATTTACACTCAAAGGAGTGTTTTTAAGAAAAATGAAGTCTTTTTTCCAATGTCAGTATCATGACTTTTGTTTTAAACAGGTTTGTTCACATACTAAATTGAGATGGTCTATTGAAGTATTTAAGAATATGGGGTTTAGAGTCTGACTCTGTGACTTGTTTTACTTCCCACTGTGTAATAATCTCATTCTGGTTCAACTTTTTATTTAAACAGGGATAAGAAGGTATCAGCCTACAGAACTATGAGGATTAAATGAGAAAATTATGTTAAATGTCAAAGCCTGTCCTCAGCACCCAAAAAGCCCTCCCCTGCTTCCAGCAATCATTCTTAATTATTAACATTCAAATCCACAATGGTTTTAGAAGACACAGTACTGTACACATATAAATAGGTATACCAGGCATTCTCATTTTCTACAGTAGGAAATTCAGGTTCTAGAGATTAAGTGACAGATGCATGGTAACACAGAGAAAAGTGGAGGGCCAGAGATTTCTTCTTGTTGTTCTATTAAGAAGTGGAAATTAGTATCTCAGCTTTAAAGATCATAAAATCAGAAAGAAGAACATTATACATGGATAACCTCTGTAGCATCATATGTAATATAAAAGTTGCAAACAACTTTCAATCTATTCACAAGAAAATTACTAATAAACTATGAGTACAGTCACACCATGGAGTACTGCAAAGCCATTAAATAGCACAGGGCTCCTGATGTAGAAGATCTTTAGGAAATATCATGTGGGAGAAAAAACAAAGTGCAAATAAAATAGGCAGTGTGCATTCGTTTATGCAGGCACACTCTCCCACCACAAGGCATACTCTATCTAGCATACCCCAGCTTTCTCATAGGAACGATAAACTCTACACATTCTTTTGCCCCATCCCTACAGATCCTCCAACTTTTTTACATTTGTTGTAAGCAATCAAGTCTTTTTTTTCTACAGCACCAAAATGAGTCTGTCCTCCTCTTCCCATTGTCCAAAATGGCTTTTTTTCTAAAGAAACCAGTGAACACAAATAGTTTTTTGTGGATCTCTTACATGAATATCCTATCATCATTACTCCTAGCTCTTTCCAGGTTGAACCTGGGGGCATGAGAATTCAAGGGCTCCTGGGCAAAGCTCTTAGCAGCATTATAAAAACAAGGTATGACTTTCAGTGGGATTATTACACTGAAGCTGACTTTCTGCCAGATTCTACAGTTCTACTGGAAAGGTAAAAGAGGGAAATTTGGTGGTAAAGATGACAAGGTAGATGAAAGGAAACTCATCTTCTTAGTAATGGCGGTTGAGGGGGGTAAGCTAGAGAACAGCTCTGGCCAAAGAGAGGCCTCAGATACCTCCACATTTATGTGCAAAAAGATATTTACCATTAAATGGCAGTGCCATTGCTTTTGCTGAGGTCCAGGCAATCAGCCCTGGAAAATGGGTGTTTTGGTGGCCTAGTGGGTCCATTTTGATTTATCCTGGGAACTGCATTGTTAAGGTCTTAGGGTGAGGGTGAGGGACACTGAAAATGCTGTTTAAAACACTTCAGCTAGTTCTTACCTCTTGACTACTCAATTCCATAAATACTTCCCTTATTAAGGAGGGGATACAATCTATGAAATAAGTCAGCTCAGGATTCTGGCTGGGTTCAGCTGCCTCCAGCAGGATGCTGGCCCAGAGATATGCACTGCATGCCAAGAAAGGATGGATCTTGTGGATCCAGCAGCACTGAGTGGGCATCAAGGGGGGTGGTCTATGGAGGGTGGACCTCAACCCACATTTTCCCTCAAGAAAACCCTAACTAGTCAGCAGGCGGGGCAGAGAGCAGGTGCCTGGAGTACAGGCTGTTGTGGACTTCAATCTGGTCACACCACTTACAATAAGTATTTTTTTGCAATATAAATATTTTTGTTATAATTTCTCTGGTTCTCTGTACTTCAGAACCCCTATTCTGAAAAAAATGGAGCTAACATAGCCACTCTCTCAGAGTGATTAAATAAGCAAACATATACAAAACCCTTAGGAAAATGCCTATTACATATAGTACTTGTGATACCTTTAGTTCTCTTTTCTTAGCTAAGTGTCTAAACTGGACCCTTAGTTTCTCCCCAAATGCAAATGTCAGAGTCTAGGAATGTCAATCTACAGCTGTGCTCTTTTCAATGAGCATTACCAATATTTTGACAGGACTAGCCTAATATTATTCACCCCAGGTTCACTGGTACGTTTCCGACCAACTCTCATAAAGGGCTTGGGGTTGCCCCTCGAGACCTGGATGCTAATAATACTTGCTAGTGATTTTCAATGCACTCTGGTTATTATATTGAGTAGCAGAACATTTCCTATCCCCAGAAAGGTCATTTACAACAGTATAAGGCTGCTTCTTCCCACTTTCCATTTCAGGTTTTTCTGAAAGCTCAAATACTCATCCATATGTATTGGAAGTATCATTCTGATCTGGCATTTGCATACAAATATCAAAGCAACTTGAGGAACTAGAGGCAGCTCTCCCATCACAGGACAATAACTCCTTTTATTTTTCCAGTACTTTCCCAGCATCTTTGTAGTAAAATACATTTTTATGTACCTTCCCAGATTTATTTATTATAATTTCCGTTTCCATCTTTCTTGTGATTATGTGGGATAGGGAGGGGGGAGGGACCTTTACTTCCTCACTTTAATTATTGTGGGCCTAAAAAGCTGCAGAATTTCATAGATTACTCAGATCTGAAGTTTGGAAACCCTCTAAGTTCAACGCATCTAAGATTGGACCCAGCTTCCCACACTGCTGAGAAATGGCCACATATCATTATTTAAATAATCTCAGTATTTGATTAATCATTGTTACCAAGGCCCCTAGTCCATGAAGTACTTTTTGTTGCAATGTCTTTATACCAAGCTAAGATGAGTTTCATTTTAATTTTTCACTCACTGCTTCAAGGTTTGACTTGAAATGACAAGGCACATGAAAGCAAACTCATCTCCTTAGTAATGGGGTTGAGGGGAGTAGGCTAGAGAGCAACTCTGGCCCAATGGGAGGTCTCAGATACCTCCACATTTACAGGCCTGGAGAGTGGGTGTCTAGGTGACCCAGTGGGACTATTTCAGTCCAGTCTGGGAACAAGGGTGAGGGACACTGAAAAGCTGTTTAAAAAAACTTCAGCTAGTTCTCACATCTTGATTGCTCAATTCTATAAATATTTCCTTTTTTTTCTTATTGGGCTATTTTGTTTTTGAGCTTCAGACCCAGATATTCAACAGCTTACTTAAGAGTCTCATGAAAACTAGACAGTTTACAATTGATTTTCAAAACTTGTTTCCCTGAAAACCCCCTTCACGCATTCATTCCCATGGCAAAATTCTGGAAGTTGTCCTGGACATTCCCTTCTCTCGATATACCTAATCTAACATACCAAGTAAGTCTGTTGCACTCTTTCTCTACGATGTATTTAAAATCCAGCTGATTCTCTCCACTTGTACTGCTGCCACCATCCTGAATACAGCCATGACTTTCTAGTTAACTCCAGGCTTTCATCCTTATTCATTTCATACCTGGCCCTCCAGCCTTACCCTGCACAGAAGTCAGACAGCTTTTGAAAAAATAAACCTGATCATATTTCCCCCCATCAAAATCCATTAATGGCTTTCGATCCATCTTTGGAGAAAATCCAAGTTGCTTATGGTCATCCATAGCTAGTGGGTGACACAGGAGAAGACTGTGAGGGGTCTGAATGACCTCTGCCCTATGGCCAATAGTCTTTCTCCATCAGACTGCCCCAAATCCACATCCAGTCGAAGGAAACACTGCATGCTTGTTATGCAACTGCAGCTGAAGTAACAACAGCTATAGTGCACTGCAGGCCTTATTTATTGAGGGTTGACTTTGCATTAGGCACTGTTATGAGTGCTTTCTCTGCATAAATAATTTTTTCCTGTGGTATAGGTTCTATTGCTCTTCCATTTTGCAATCAAGAAAACTGAGAACAGTTCTTAAAAACTACACTTATGGGATTATTCTGTCTCTGTGCCCATTAGAAAGTAGAAGATCAATCTAGAAACCCCATAGACTGGTGTAAAACAGAAAGGGTTTTAGTTGGCTCTAAAAGAAACCTAAAAACACAGAAATGAATCTACATCCAGATCAGAAGATGTGAGACATGAACCCTTGGATAGGAAGCTTTGAGTTCCATATCTAAAAGTGCCAATCAAAACATTATGTAGACTCTACTGTTCTGCTTATTCCAAATCCACCTGCTGCCCTTCCTCAAATATAATGTCATACACACACTCAAATGATGTCTGTAAAGAATTCTACCCCAGGTAGGTACCTTGCTTATACAGAAGGATAAAACCATTGTCATCTTTTCAATACCAGGAGCTGACAGTTAAAGAAAAATGAGGCACTGTAGAATTTCCTAGTGAAAACACATGGGCTTTTGACAGTCTTGAGTTTGAGTATTAGCATTTCCACTAAATGTGTGACCTTGGCAAATTACCAACATCTCTGAGTCTCAGTTGTATCAGCTTTTTTTACAATTTGAAAATGGAAACTACTTAGCAGGATCTGGATATATTGATATACATATAAAGAACTCAACACAGGCCCTGGGACACAAATGATGCCCACAGATATTAACTTTAAAAAAGGAGGAAACAGGAAAATGTACAGCAGGGCAGTAACTTTAACACCCAGTATTTAGAAAATAGAGAAAATGTCTTGATTTCTTTAGCAAATGCACATCGTGTGTGTGTGTGTAAAAGTGTCCTTTAGAATTTGCATTGCTCTTAGCTGGAGGAACTAGCCTGCAGCTACCACTTATAATACAAATTGAATTTAGAGTCCTTCACACTAACTATACTGCAAAACCCTTCCAGCTTTAAATAGAATACTGCAGTGTGGAATGATCTGAGCAAAGGGAAGAAAAATGTAGAGATAAATATGGAGACTTTGGAGAAAAAGAAAACCCTGATATATCAGAGAAACAGAAAGAAAATGAAGAAATATTAAAGGAAATAGAAAAGTATAAAAGGACTAGGTGTTAACTCCTCAGTATGCAGGTTTAAGTTAGTAAGGGGGAAGAGAACTTTTGGGGAGGCAAATTTTAACAGAAAACATTTGGATCTGGAGCTTTCTCAGGGCTCTCAGATGTGCTAAGTCCCTCCTCAGGTGTCTCTAGGAAGGGGTGGGGCTTTTCCCTTGCTGGCCAGCAGGAGATTTGAATGTTCCCTGAAATGAACAGGTCAAGACACAGAAAGCTTCTTGCTCTCCCCAGCTTCTGGTATTTACGTGGTCTTAGTTGTAGTTTTTCTTCTCATGCCTTTACTGAACTGGAGTAGGGGGGTGGAAATCTGAAGGGTTGACTTTCACATATAAGAAAAATTCTAGCTCTTTGCTATAAACTCATTTTTTACGACATAAATTCAGATATTCCATCCAGAATCAGAATTTCTAAAAATGCCAAAAATAAGGGTAAATGTAGTATCCAGAGCCTTGAAAGCAATAAGAAATGTTATTTTTAACTGACTTCTTCATTGTATAAATGACACTCATACATATGGCCCCACTTTGGCCATCTTCTCAGCTCAGTAAGTTTCCTTTGCCTGTATAATGTAATATAGAGGAAAGTGTGAAGACAGCTCTATTTCTTTGTAGTTATAAGCAGAAATGTTCCCCCCAAAGGCCATAGACCCGAAGCCAAGTTCTCTGTTGGGTGTTGTGCTTAGGGACAGAGTCATATGCTAGCTGGTCACTGATTCAGTGACAAAGCACAAAGACTGAGGAAAAACAACTTACAACCACATTGTCATGCAAGTAAAAAGAATTGGCAAGTATGGTGATCATTGTGGGGGAGGAATGGGCTGTCTGTCCATCTTAGAACCTTCTCCAAGCTCCTGAAGACCGGAGGAGACAACTCTGCTTAATCTAATACGGGGTATATATTGGGGTTGATGGGCTCCAATGATGATGATGGATGGAAAATATTCATTCAATAGCACTGGAAATTCTCCTTGTCTAAAACTTCCAGGGATATCTATAGAAGATGTCACCTTACCCCTCCCCCACAGGTTGTGCGTGTCTTTTTATTTCCTCTAGAATGTGAGCGTTTACTCCTCTCAACGCTTTTCTCTTAGTAACCCTTTGGTTTGAATAAATATTACAGAAATTTTAGTATTCAAGAATAATAACAGTAATTTTAATATATTCTGCAACATTTTTTCTAAAGCATTTTCACACACATTTTCTCACATGGATTTTACTGTATGCCAATGCAACACTTTATACTATTGGCTAAAGATAAAGGCCTGCGGGTAGAAAATGAAGCAAAAACGCAAAAGTTTTGTCACTTAAATAAAATGTCTCCCCTCTGTATTCACACACAAAAGGCAGAATGAGATCCACCTGCTGACTTTCTCTGCCTGCCTGCACAGCGCTCCAGCTAATGTCAGAACAAGCTGAGAGAGAGAGAGAGAGAGAGAGAGAGAGAGAGAGAGAGAGAGAGAGAGAGAGAGAGAGAGAGGACAATTTCACCTCTTGGCAGAGCTCAGCTTGCTGAACCCTCTTGCTTTCTGCTGGCTGTTGATTCAGCAGAAACTACTGCTGCAGAATTCATAATGGTGATTTTTAAAGGCCCCGTAGATCGCGTTGCTCGTCCCACGTGTCAGCCTCCTTGCTCGCAGCTAGGACACTATTTCCCCAGCCACCGTTTTATTTCTTGCTAATGCACTTCCAAGGGGAGAGGGTATCACCCTCCTGCAAGGGGCCTTTTGGGGTTTTGATTGTCTGAGCAGGTAACCCGGCCAACCAGAGCTGAATGGGCAGGAAACGAAACCATGCCCTCCCTGCAGCCACGGAGAGACACAACATCTTTCCGCTCAGGGAGGGGTTAGCAAGGCCCCCCGGGCGCCTCCCTCATCTCCCTCCAGGACCCTCCAGAGCATCTGGGCGCGAGGGTCCTCTGCCTTCGCGGGCTCATCTTCCCGGCTGGGAGCCGCGCCCTGAAAAGCCTAATCCCCAAGGGCCATTTTAACTCCCCGGGGCGCCGGGTCCACCTGCTGCTGAGCGCAGGGCTAGCCTCTCCGAGCCCAGGTGGATGCGCGGCGCCCCGGGGCTGCCCCGCGAGCCAGCCCGCGCCCCCGCCCCAGCCCGGGGCCGGGAGGAGTCTCGGCCGCCAGCGCCCAGCTGCCCGCGAGGCACAGCGACCCGCAACTTGGACCTGGCCCCAGCGGCGGAATGCGGCCGGGCTGGCGTTACCTTCGGTCGCATAGCTGTGGTCGCGCAGGAAACTGTTGTTGATTTTGCGGGTATCAATGTCCTCCTCCATTGACAGCAGGTTTACTTGCGTGGGAACCAGAAGCCGGCAGACAAGTATCCATGATCCCTCCCCGCAGCCAGTCTCACAGGAGAGGGGGGCAGGGGAGCCAGTGGGACTGCACCATGGTCCGAGCCTGAGGAGGAGACGGGGAGGCGGAGAGAAAATAAAAATAAAAACCCGGCAATGGAGCTGTCACCTCCTCCACTCGGGTGCTCCGAGGCTGCGGCGGCTCCTCCCGCGCGGTGCGCTCACTTCGGCTCCAATTCCCAGCAAGGATGCTGCGCCTGCCTCCGCTGCCCTCGGGGCCAAGACGCGCCGAGCCCCAAGGGGTCTGCGCCCGCCAGCCCCGCAGGCTCTCGCACGACGGGCCGGGGAGATGCCCAACAGGTCCCCCTGGTTGGCAGCCGCTCCAAAATGCAAAAATGATCCCTCCTCCCCTGGGAGAGAGGGAAGCCGCGACAAAATGGTGCCTTTCCGGACCCAGGCTGCAGTGGCGAGAAGGCAGGGGTAGGATTCAGGCCGGCCGGGCCGGGGAGGAGGGCGCTGGTCCCACGCGAGGCCGGCTCCGGCGGGAGGGGGGCCGGGGAGCCGGCAGGGAGCGGGGCCGGGCGCTGCGACGGCGCCAGCGCACTCACCCTCACACCCACACGCGCGTACTCGCAGCGGCTGCTCCTGCTGCAGGAGGCTGGAGGCGGCTGGTGCATTACAGGCGAGGCTCCTCCCAACCGCGTCAGCAGCCCCGGGACTCTTCCCCACCGGCGCTGGTGGCCCAGGCGGAGGCTGCGGCTGCTCTCTGCTGCAGTGGGCGCACGCAGCCGCGAACCGGCACCTCGGCAGCCAGCCGCTAGCTGTCAGGTTGGCGAGCAAAGCACAGGCGCGCTCTTCCAACCTCTCCCCTCTCGGGTCACGCAGCCAGAGGCTGTGTCTACGCTTGCACCTAGAGCTCCTCAGCTCGCTGCCTTTCTTGACACACCTGCAGTTCATTCAAGACTGCAAGCAGAAGTAGTCTCCTTTGGATAGGCTAGAATTCCTCATCGCGTCCCTTTTGGTCGCCCCTGTGTGATGCATGTAGCCCTTGCTGAAGTTAAAGCTCGAGGCCTGGAGCTCAAAGAAAGCCTCAGAAGGAACGAAGAGAATGGGGAAAAGAGCTGTTTCTAGCATACCCTAGCATAAGCCCTTCCTGCTAGGAATCGAAGCGAGAGCAGGGGCCAGGACTTTGCAACTGCAGTCCCGTATGACTCCCATTCAAGAGTCAAAGCACCTAACTATAGAAAGTTGATGTTCCGAAAAGCATTAGTGTCTACTCAGGCAAACATTGGCACAGGACTGAGTCATGAACCTAGCTGACCTATTCTGTTTGAGGAAGCTCTAGTCACTCTGGTCCTGTGCACTTCGTTTTGGGCAAACTGCTGTACCCCCTCTCTTTGGTTTTGCTTGGGCAGGAATGCCTTCCATTTGCTCTCAACAGGGAAGGTATATTAAAGGATAAGGGAGCCCCGTGCCCACAGAGAGCCACTGCTACCCTGAGGGAATTTCAAGGATCCAATTAATGCAAAAAAGAGGCCTGTCTTCCTACTTCAACTAGGAGGGAAATACAGACCCCCCCATTTCTCCAAATTGCAAATTCCACATTTGAAAGAAAATGAGATCATTATAGTTATGAAACAACCAAAATCATTTAATGAAACAACCTGAATCTCTAGAAAGCCAATTTGGAAAAGAATTTCCCTGGTTTCCACTTGTAGAAGATATTCATTTCAATGGGTGTCACTGTAGGGAGAGACATCAGCAAATGTCTTGCTCAGTTAAGCTCCACAAGTTTAGCTAGATGAGCCCAGAGGGACCTGTGAGTTAATTATATACATACAATGCTTTGGCTAACACAATTTAGAAAGTATTTGAAGTTCAAAAAAAATAAGAAAACAAGTCCTTAGCTGAGGTTTGGGAATTGCCATTTGATTTCTAAGAATAGATGCTTCCTGCAGGTGGAAAATAGCATTGCCCCCCGTATCAAGAAAGTAACTGTGCATCCTCAAAGAAAAAAGAGTAAAAATGTCTCTTTATATAATGTTTTTTGGGAAAGTTCATCTTCCAGCCAATTCCATTTTATTTTCATCTGGTGGTTAAGTCCTACACACTTATTTGAGTATTTGTTCAAAGTCCACATGTGCGATTTAAGCAGCAGACATAGGGTGGTGCAAGTTGATTTAATCCCCTTCAGTACAGTTGTCCTGGCTGGCTCTTCTGTATGATGAACTGTATCCATCCCAAGGCAGCCAGATTCCATCACCTGTAGTTAACACAGTCCAGCTTCTCATGGAGATTGGTGCATAGTGGGGAGGAAGCAGAAGGGTAAAAAGCTAAGTCCATCTCTTTGTTGTCAAGGTGATGAGAAAACATCTTGCCTTCCACTGGAATGACCTTCTGTTATGACAGGAGGCACTGAAACAGGGAAATTCTCTCCCTTGTCTTCCTGGAACACAGGCTAGATTAGCACAGGGCTGTGTGATGAATCAGGTAGGCTCAGAGTCGTTGGCAAGGCTGTGCTTGAGGGAATTTTCCATTGTGACCAATGGGAGAAATGTTCCCTCCATAAATTTTAGTTCACTAAATTTTCCTTTTCTTGTTTCCCATGAAATTCCTCCTTTTTGTATACAACAGTACACAGACACAAGTTCAGAGAAGGCAAGTTAGGTAAATTTTCAATCATTATGTAGGCTTCAAAGTTTCTACTTTGTGAATACTCTTTTTTACTATAAGCAATGGAGAACAAGCCCCTCCATCCAAAACCAAGGGGAAAAAAATGCTATTGGCCATGTGCCTTAACACAAAGACATGTTAGAGTAAAGGAAGTAGGATAGTGAAAGAATGCACATACCATTCTGTGGGATAAGGGACTTCATAGGCCATTTCTTACAGGATTTACTGAACTCCTACTCCTCCCACATGTCAAGTTCTTCCAAAAGCTGTGGCGTTTTTGCATTCTATTCCTTATTGCCCCTGGCATTCTCCAGTGTCTCAATGTTGCTATTTCACTGAGACACTCCCCAACCACACCATGGTCCCTTCTGATATTTTCTGTCTCTGCAATTTTGGGGGGTTCTTCATGACCCACTTTATTTTATAACATATGTTTAGTTATTACCATCAGATATTTCCACTCATACCTCCAATATTGAATGCCTGACATTTAGTAGATGCTTAATTCCATTTATTGAGTGGAAATGAATATTTGTTGAATAAATTAGTAAATTACTGAATTTATTTAGTGATATTTAGGTTTTATATATCTACCTTTGTTAGAATTTATGAAAATAATAATCTGTAGTGGGCCAGAAATTTTCACCTTATTATCCCTATCTCAATTGAAATAATTGTTCCTATTCATTCCTATAAGGCATATATGCCTCCCAAAATTTATTGAATACTTAGTATATGACAATATTGTTCTAGGTGTCAGGGATATAAATAATATAAAAAGGATCATTTTCTTCACAGAATTTAAAATCAGTAATCTGATTTTAATACTATGAGATTTCCTGGATATACAATAAATACATTATAAATCAACAGACCATAGCATAATATGTAAATGCCAAGACTCTGTTATCAAGCAAAGCTGATTTTTTTGCTGCTTATTGTTATATCCTCAAGCAAGTTACAAGCTTTCCCTAAATCATGGATTTTCTTATAAATTAAGAAGAAGAGGCTGGTCCCAGCACCTGGAAGGAAGCTTCCCGCCTCCATCCCAGGCTCCTAGGGCAGAGAAGCTGAGCCAGTCCCAGCACCCAGAAGGAAGCTCCCCCGCTGCCATCCCAAGCTCCTAGGGCAGAGAAGGTGAGCTGCATGGGTGCCAGAAGCACCCCCGCCCTGTGGAAACGAGAAGACACATAAACAAGCCTCAAAAACAGACTTCTGGATCACTTACAGCAACCCCAAAAGGAAACAAGATGGAATATTCTGATACTCAACCACCTGGACTCTCTGAACTGGCAACAAAAGAGGATCTGGGAAAAATGAAATCAGAAATAATTACTCAGATAACAGCAAAGATTTTGCTCATGGTGCAAGACATGATTAATAAATCTAGAGAGGACACAGATAAAAAAAAGAGGATCTGAGGAATATGATGGAATCCCAACATAGGAAACAAATGGAATCCATAAAACAGATACAAACAGATTTCCAAGAAATTGAAAACTCCATCAAAAGTCTGTGCAGCAGAACGAACCAATGTGAGGATAGAATTTCAGATATAGAAGATAAGATTGCAATTTGTGAGGAGGAAAAGAAAAATTGCTTTAAAATTGTAAGGGAACACAAGAAATCAATCCAGCAGCTGCTAGATGATGCAAAGAAGAATAACATAAGACTGATTGGAGTCAATGAAGAAAGAGGAGAGAGTGCAGATGACATAAAAAAACTCTTCACAGAAGTGATGGCAGAAAACTTCCCAAGGAGGGGAAAAGAACTTGACATACAGATAAGTGAGGCATATAGGACTCCAGCTAGCCTTAATCAAAAAAAATCTACACATAGGCATATAATAGTTAGGATTCCAGAAATCCAACAGAAGAACAAAATTCTACAAGCAGTTAGAGAAAAGAAACAAATCCCATACAAAGGAAAGCCCATCAGAATCACAGCAGACTTCTCAATGCAAACCCTCAAGGCAAGAAGAGCTTGGAGTGATGTATTTCAAGCCCTAAAGGAAAACAGCCTCCAACCCAGATTGATGTACCCTGCAAAACTATCTTTCAAAATTGATGGAGAAATGAGATACTTTCACGACAAAGAGCACCTCAGGAACTTCATGAAAACCAAACCAGCCCTCCAAAAAATTTTAGACAATGCCCTAGGAAAAGACAATGAGGATCACAATCCCAGGAAACCCAGCAGAATGAATCCACTGGGTGTGACAAATTAAATGCAAAGGAGGAGAATCCAACAAAAAGAAAAAGTCATGACAAGGCTTTTAAAACTTTTAACTTCATCTCCCTAATGAGTGTATAATTCAATCTTATCATTGTACTGATTAGTATTTTTCTGATTCTAGAGTTGCACAACTTTCCTTGTGCTATACTGGCTATTTATCATCTTCTTATGTCTACATTTTAATTGGGTTGTCTATTAATGAGCTCTAAGAATTCTTTATATATTCTGCTCATAGGTTATATGCATTGTAAATATGGTCTGTTTAAGGACTACTTTTCATTTTAATGATGTCATTTAAAGTTCTAAATTTTGATGGAATCTCATTTATCAATTTTTTTCTTTTATACATCATATTTTTTTTGTATCCTAGGTAGTTCTTGCCTACCCTGAATTCATAAATATTTTGCCTTATAATTTCTTCTTAAAGTTTTATACTTTTAGGCTTTCTTATTTAGGTTCACAGATCCCTTCAAGTTATTTTCATGTATGGAAAAAAAGAGTTGAGGTTAATTTTTTATATACGGATACCAGGTGTTCTAGTGCCGTTTGCTGAAGTCACTATCTCTTCCTCGGCTCTTGAATTGAGTTTATATTCTATAAAATGCTAATGTTAAATAATCTTTCAAAACTCACTGGACCATATATGTGTGGTTCTATTTCTAGATTCTCTGTTTTATTCCAATGATCTATATGTCTTTCCTTACACCAACACTGCCTTGATTACTGTAGCTTTAGAAGAAGTCTTAAAATTGGGTGCTAAATGTCTTCCAACACTGTTTTTGTTTTTGTTTTTGTTTTTGGCTTTTCTGGGTCCTTTGTACTCCTACATAAGTTATAAATTTCAATATCCAGTTCCTCATTTATAGCAAGTATACACAGACCTGAATTTTTATATATACCTTGTGTTTTCTAATCCTGGTAAATTCAAGTACAAGTTCTAGGGGTTCCTAGAGATTTCTTAGTATTTTCTCTGTAGATGGTCATTTCATCTACATATAAAGATTTTGCTTCTGCTGTCCCAATCCTATCCTAGTTGTGTCATTTTATTGCCAGACTATTTTGGTAGGGACTAGGTTTCAAAGTTTAATGGACAGATAAAGAGTAAGCATATCTGCCCTTGTTCCCCACCTTAAGGAGAAAGCATTGTATCTTCTCCATTCATATAAGGCATTCTCGCTGGAAGTATGGAGTACATGTCTTTAATCTGTTGAGAAGTTTCTGTTCTACTTCTAATCTCCTGATAGCTTTTACCATGAACAGCTGCAGAATTTGGTCCAATACTTTTTCTCCAACTAGTGACAGGATCATATGGCTTTTTCCTTTCCTCTGTTAAAATGATGACTTTTGGGGGTGGATCTTCCAATGCTGAACCAACACTGCCATCCCTATAACAAAACCACTTACTATATCCTGCCAGATATGACTTCTAAGAGTTTGTTTTGTTAAACAAATTTCTATGTTCATACTTTTTTCTTCTATTATCTTTATCCAATTTTAGGATTAGCACAATGTTGATTTCCTAAAATGAGGGGAGAAGTGTTTTTTCTTTTTTCTGCTTTAATTGTTTGATATAATTTATCAGTTAAAATGTTTATGAGCCTGCTGTTGTCATATGGGTAGGTTTTCAAGCTAAGAATATACTTTAATAGGTGCTATTCAAATTTTATATTTCCTCCAGAGTTAGTTTCATTAATTTGTCTTGTAAGTTACTTCTTAGAAGTTGTCAAATTTATTTCAAAACAGATTTTTGTAATATGCTTTCTATATCCTTTTAAATTCTGTAAAATCTGTGGTAATGTCTCCTAGATCTTGATATTGTAATTTTAAAAATGTATAACTGATATTGTGTAACAGGAAGAAAAGGTCTAAAAGAGCAGGGTAATTGGGAGGGGTAGGAGGAGGGAAAAAAGGGAAAGAAAAATATTTGAGAAGAGGAAAAAAATGGAAACAAGGTCTTTGCAAATAGGGAAGGGAGGACAAGGGAAGGGGAAAAAAATAAGAACCAAGAGACTCATGTAATGGTACAAGATCCCAATGATGAATATAACTGTATTTTATACCTAAAATGTACCAATAAAGTTAATGGGAGGGGAAAAAAAAGAGAAGAAGAATAGCATCTATTTCATGATGTTATTGTGAGGATTAAATGAGATAATGCATGGAAAGAATATGTTGGTTTTATTTTAAGGTTTTACTTGTATAATCACTATGATCAATATTTAACAAATGTTTTTTAACAGACACTACAAGGTGTGATTGAAAACTATAATAAATGTTTAAGGGGCTGGGGATTTAGCTCAGTGGTTCCGCCGCTTGCCTCGCAAGTGCAAGGTCCCAAGTTAGATAACTGGTACCAAAAAAATAAATAAATAAATGGATAAAATTTTTAAATTGCAATAAAAGACACATTGTCATTAATCTCCCTGAAAATACCCACTTTGCTTTAAACATACTTATCATTTTTTTGTTCTGTTGTGGCTGCCTCAATATCCTGAATTGATTTAAAACATTTATTTTTCATGGTCATTTTGACTTTGGGGAAGAGCCAGAAATTGCACAGCAACAGATCCAGTGAATAAGGTAGATGAAGACACACTGTGTTTTTAGGAGCCCCCCTTTCTATTGGATGTCACTCAGCAACAGCATTGACCATCTTTTTGATCACACTGCATAAAGACACTCACAAAAAAGGACTTCTCGCATTGCTTCAGAAAGTGGCAAAAATGATAGGATACTTGTATTCGAAGGGAGGGAGTATAGTCTGAAGGGGACTGATGGCAATGTGTCTTTTACTGTAATAAAATTTAACAATTTAAACATTCACCATATATTTTGATCACCCCGTGTATACCAGACACTGACATAGGGCTGAAGATTCATCATGCTCAATGCACAAGATCTGCAGTCAGTCCCTGTGGTCATGGAACTTATGTTCTAATTTACAGTTTTTGTAAGGGGGACCGAGGGCTACAAAAGGGGCAGCAGAGGGCACTCTGAAAGGCTGACCTAATTTAGGCTTATGCTTTACAAGAAAGAGCCAATTATGAATACACAGCCTTCCTAAGATACCCAATTCAGTATGACAGCATGTGGACACATTCTTTTTTATCACCCTTGTCATGGTCACCTCCCTGAATACTCACAAATAACCCCCTCCCCCAGTAGGCGAGTGCTTCCTACGCTGGAACCTTTTAGCTCATCCTGTCCAATTAGAACATTAAATATCTACAATCTTATTAACACCCTTGACCTGAGCCACTCCAGAGATTCTTAATATAGGCTTTAGGTGTCAGACAGCCCCAGTTTGTGTCCCAGCTCAGGCATTTATGAATTTCTTGACCTTTGACAAGTAATTTAACATCTCTCAACCTATGTGTTTCCAAAAACAGAAGAGAACAATGGTAGCTACTTTTCAGGGTTGTTGGGTGGCACAGAGACAATGGAAAGGAAGTGCTTAGTCCAGTCTTGGGTCAAGCCAGGCCTCACTACAATTCTGGTTCTCTCCTCTAGTAGGGCTTTGTGGAGATCTCTACCTGCAGAGATAAGAGAGATGCTCTACAAGTCAGTTGTTCCTGTGAACAAGTGTGACCCAGAAGCCTGAGTTTTAAAACCCATCACCGTCTCAATGAGCAACTAGAAGTGGGATATACAATAGAAGAGATGAGACTTCTCTCTTTTTGATTAGTGCCTTGTGTGTGGCAAACCTAGCCACATTTTCCTACTGAGGAATCATGTGGAATTCCTTTCCAACATCACTAATAACCCCATGCCCAACCCTCTTTCTCTGGGTTGGTTTATGTGCTGACTGACTGCCCAGGGGATGACCTTATGAATTTCTAGCAAGTTTGCAATTCCTTCCTGTGCGTGCTACAACATGTAATAGAGTGATTCTTTAACATGGTATTTTACTTAGGAAAAGGAAAAAACTTCTCGCCCTCATAGCAATGTATTAATTTTAGACTCAGGACTCATGATAGATTTTACTGGAAATGTCCCCCAAATCATTTAAGAATAGAATCTTATGAAAATACATAGTGATGTGCTGGTGCTGATATGGACCAGTTATTGAGAGCTGATTTTTCACATTGCACATATCTCTTTCCAGCTTAGCTTTGAGCAGTGACCCCATGTTGATGGTTAAAATTTGAAATCTGTCATTGTTGAATATTTATTTAGGAAATAATGTTTTAATTAATTTATTTATTTATTTTAGGAAATAATAAGTTTTAAAAGCTATATAAATCAAGGGTTTTTAAAAAAATTTAAGAGCCAGCTTTTCAACATTTACCAATATGCCAGTATAAACACATTGAGTTGCTGGTGTTTCTTTCTAATCCCCCCTGTTATATGTGCAAAGTCCCTTTTAATTTCTCAATACCCTCCAAGCTGAATCAGTCCTACTATCCAACCAAACTTCTGCTATCATGTTAAATAACTTTCAAAAATCTTACCTTGATCAGAGGAAATCTGATACTTTGTCTGGCCCCTTGCAAGTTGGTTATGAGATTGTTGTGTAGACTTGTGAGTGATTGCTCCTGGGCCTGACAGTTTAAGGAATGTTAGGTCATGCCTATTCTCAAGGAATCATTCTTTTGTACTGTCCTGGCTTCATTGTTACCTTACTCTTGCCTTTGATTTGCCTAAATGCAAAGTAACATCCACTGTGTCTGATTTCATTGATAGCTCTGCTGCTTGTCTAGTTAAAATGCTAACATAATGAAAGGAAAGGCATGAAATCTCCACAGTCCAGCTCTGAGAGCCAGTGAGGAAACACCTTCTTGGGTCTTTTTCACTTGATGGTTTTGGAGTTAAATTTAGGCTGTCCTGTACACGGTAGTTTTAATTTGCATTATATTTGTGAGATACAAGGGATGATTTCCGAAACCCATTAGCAACATTCTAGAGTATTGTCTAGTATCTGACTATATTATTCAAACTTAAATTTTAGTATAATTTAAATAAGAATAAATATATTGGAAGACGTTCTTCAATTTTTAAGGAAAAGCCAAGAAATTCCATTTACAGAATTTATTCTAAGAAAGTAACAAGGGATATGGGCAAAAATGTAGCCATAAAGTTATCTCTCAATGTATTGTTCATAATCATTAAAAAGTAGAAACAAACTAAGTGCCAAACAATAGAATTGATTAGGTAAATTATGATGTCTTCATATATTGGAAATTACTGAGACACTGATATAGTAATAATAATAATAATAGCTAACACGAGCATTTTATTATGTAGCAGACACTGTGCAAAGGGTTTTCTTTGCATTATTTTATTTAATTCTAACAATAGTTCCTAAGGTAAGTATGATTACCATCTCCATTTCACCAAGGCTCAGAATGATGATACATCTCTGAAGCCCATGCTCTTAACCATTGTGCTTTCAGTGTGTATGTATTGGGGTGAGTAGAAGTCACAATAGAATCAACTCATGAGGTCTTTTTCCAAACCATGCTTCACTAGAACCTGATTTGTCCTTCATAAGAATAAATATTGTCAGTTGAAAATTGATATCATTGTATTGACAAGGATGTAGTAAAACCACATTCTCATACATTGCTTGTGGGATTGTGTAACAGTGCAGGCATAAAGCTTGACAGTTTCTTCAAATGTTAAAGGTTACTTATGACCCAGCAATTTCACGTCTACCTATATACTCAAGAGAATTGAAAGCACATGTTCACTACAATACTTGCACATGAATGCTATAGCAGTATTATTCATAGGAGCCAAAAAGTTGAAATAATCCAAATATCCATCAGCTGATAAATGTATAAACAAATTTTTATATATCCACACAAGGAATAGTATTCAGCTATAAGAAGTAATGAAGTATTGATACTTGCTACAACATAGATGAACTTAACAACATTATGTTAAGTAAAAAAGCCAGACTGATTCCATTTATGTGAAATGTTCAGAATAGGCAGCTCCAGAGAGACAGAAAGTAGATTAGTGGTTGCTGGGGACTGGAGATGGGATGGAGGTACTGCTAATGGTTTCCAGATTTCTTTCTAGGGTGATGAAAATGTTCTAAAATTAGATAGGGGCAACAAATAGCTCTACAACACTGAATATACTAAACATCATTGAATTGTATACTTTAAAAGGATGGATTTTATGGTATATGAGTTGTATCTTAATAAAGCTGTTACTAAAAGACTAAAATAATAAACAAGCCACTGTTACTTCTAGGGAGTATGCTATATCTTTTGGGTTTATTAGTACAGAAAAAATTAAAAGTATCTATAGGCACAGACAGTTGTTCTTATTATGTTAAAAATCATGAAACAAAAATGCTCCAATTTTTTGGTTTAAAAGTGTACATATGGTGGTGGTAATGTGTAGTGTAGTTGGCTGTTTTGTTCAAATTTTTTTCAAAGAAAATTTAATACATGTATCATTTTGTAGCAAGAAAAATTTACAAATATTTTAATGCCATGAAATACTTTAGAGGATGAAAATTTGTGTTGAAAAGATCATTTTCTTTATATCAGAAAGTTGAAGATAGTGACATAAAGATGTGTGTAATCAGAATGCATAGAAATATAATGCAAGCCACATTTGTAATTATAAGGTTTATAGCTGTCACATTAAAAATTTAAAAACCAGATGAAATTAATTTTAATAACTGTTTTTAATTTTTAAATTTTTGATAATAAAACTTAAGCATTTTTTTCACTCTAACCTACTAAAATATTATACTTTCAACATATAATCAATATGAAATCATTAATGATATATTTCCATATTTTTCCATTCCAAGTCTTCTAAATTTAGCATTTTACACTTGGAGGCCTCTCAAAACTAATCACATTTGTAGGATCCAATAACCAGTGAGGCCAGTGGTTACCATGTTGGACAGAAGATGTACAGAGGAACTGTTTTGAAAATTTTATTCCATTCAGAAAAAATTTTAAGATATTCTTTCAAAAATAATTTTTCATCTACTAAGGACTTGAACTAGAATGTAATCCCCAAACTGAGCTAAGCAGCATCAATTTGATGAACCTCAAAACCATTCATACAAACTGAATATGAAAATATAGATATACTCATAAATATATACATATATATTGAACAGTAAATTTGAACCCAATGTACATTTCCCCCTATAACTAGTAGGATGAGTGAAGACAGTACAAAAATATCAGGTCTCTAAAGCCACTGAGATGATATCATATGACAAACTCAGATAATAAGATGTGGTATATTATTCAGTCACTGTGATAGTTACTGCCTTAGTAGGCCAACTGTTTAGTCCAACACCTATGGCTTCAGTTTCAGCTAGGCAAAGAAGCCAAACAGCCAGATGTTACTGCCAAATAAAGAATTTTCACAGCTGGGCATCTGGATTCTATTATGGATACTCAAGGTGGAGAGATTTAAAGGTACAGTTATTGGCATGTAGTTCTGGAATATTTATCTTTTAGATTGGATAACAGTTGAATTTTGTCATCATGTGATCAATATATTAATATCTGAGGACCTGGGGAATTAGATACTCCATAGCCCTTGAGACATACATGATTTGGCACTGTCTCCTTCCTAGGACACTTTCTTCACTCATTCCTAGGCACTGCTTTTGTTCTCCCTCCCTGGATTCTCCTCATTTCCCCAGTGTGCATTCGTTGGGCTCATGTGCTGTCTCTTGCTCATTACTCTGACTTCTTAATATACAACCACCCTAGAGTTCAGTTTTCAGACTTCTCAATTCACTGTCCCCCTCTAGATGACCTTATCTAGTCTCCACGGGTTACCACTCATGTGATTAAAAAAAACACACAAAAAACAAATTTGAACCCCGAATGCAAGTTTCTCCCCTTACCTCCAGATTAATCTCCCTAGTAGCCAGGCTGACACCTCACTGTGCATATGCACCACATTTCAGTCCTTAGTGCTGTGCTCCATGCCTGCTCCATGCCCTTCCTGATCCTGGGTTCCTGTTTCATTGTCCACATCCTTCCAGCCCATTAGCCAATTCACCAACACTATGAAAGAGATCCATAATTGACCACTTTTCAGTACCTCCACTGCTACTATGGTGCTTCAACTATTGTAGTATCTCACCAAGACTGTCCCAAAAGGTTGGGCCCAGTCTCTGGGTCTCTCTTTAAATGGCTCTGCCCACCCAGAATAGTTCTTTTCAGCAGGCAGAAAGGTCCTTTTAAATACACATCTCCTCATTTACTTTTCTGCTCAAAGTCTTTTATTGGCTTCCTACACATTCAGAGTAAAATTTTTTTAAAATACTGCAAAGATTTGGCTCTAGCTAGAGCCCTTTTACTTCTTACCTGCAGTACCACAAAATCTTGACTCCCCTACTCCCTCATAAATACTGTGACATCCTTTTCTTCATCAAACATGACTGGAAGAACACTCCTACCCCAGGCGCTTTGCATCTGCTCTTCTCTCTGTCCTGAGTGCCTTCCTTTAGACATCAGCATAGCTCAGCATGGCACTTCTTCAGGAGTCTGCTCCAATATCAACTTTTCAGGGATAACTGCCTTGACTACTCTCACCATCTCCATATCACAACCAATATATGTATCTTTTGGCAATTACACAAGCAGAACTTTTTCTGGGGAGACAGAAGCTTTTTTGTTTCCTGCTCTATATCCAGCACTCAGACGAGTGCCTGGCATATGCTAGTTACTCTAATGCACCTTTTGAAAGAATGACAGTGAATCTGTGTTTTCTTTATATGAAGATCATGGGGAGGGATTAATGAACAGTAACCTAGGATGGAGAGTAAAGAATTTGGCTTTCTCCCAAAAGTGGTCTGGTTCTTTACCCAAGCTTCTTGGTGGTTATATGTGTCATATACTGTTTTTATAGGGCTGGTCACCCCAGGATGAACACTTGATTTAGGGAAGGCGTCTTGGGTCACATGGTTATCAGTTGATATGAATACTGAGTTCAATCATGTTTTAGTCATATCTACCTAAGGGCCTCCAATAAAAGTCTACACAATAGACCCAGACAAGCTTCTGCCATTGACAATAACCTTCATATCAATACACATCAATGACCAGAGGGTAATACATCCTGAGAACAAGAGAAGACTTGCATTGGAACCTGCCCAGATAATGCTCAGGCAAGCCTTCCTCTGTTTAATTTTTTATCTGTATTCTCTCCTTATAATGAACCATAAGCAAGAGTGTGAGTATGCTAGTTGTCAGTGAATTCTTCAAGTCCTTCTAGCAAATTAACAAAGTGGAGGGTAGTTTTGGGAACCACATCCCAAATCTGCATTTGGAGTCAAAAAGTTACAGTCGTCTTGGATACTCTGCCCTCAAACTTCGCAGTTTGGTTAACTCTAGATAATGCTAAACAGGTTAGTTGGCAAGGTGCATGATAAAAAGTGGGCTTTCGGTCATTAGATTTAGCTCATCATTTTACTGATGAGGAAATTGAAGCTTAGAGAAAAGAAGCAACTTGCTCCAATTTCCTGATAATTTAGCACAAAATCTGGCTTCATGGCTTATGTCGTGGCACAGTAACTCCTCAACTTCTGTTTGTTTAACCATTTTTTTCTTAAAAAGGTTAAAGCACTGGGGATGTAGCTCAGTGAAAGGGTATTTGCCTAGAGTAAGCAAGGCTCTGCGTTCAATTTCCAGTGCTACCAAGGAAAGAAGAAAGAGGATTAGTAGACAGTTACTGGATAATTAAATTGATTAACTTCCTGGTATATTAGGTTGGTACCCTGGGAAAAAATTATTACTGTTTTTCAAAAATCACTGGGGCCACCCCTGGACAAAATTGTAATGTAACAGAGTTCTTCCTCATACCCCTCATCTTTGCTTTTCTGCCCTTTAATGAGCTCAGAAAGAGCTGTAGGAGGGACAATATCAATCTTTCTGACCCACAGGAGTCTGAGAGGGGCCTTTCTGCTCATTGAGGACTGTCACTAATTAATCTCCCTCTCCCCACACCTTGATGGTCTGCCACTTTCCCCTTCTTTGGAGGGAAACTGCAAAGTACAGGCAATTTGAGAAGCTACTGGACATAGCACAGAGTAAATTTAGCCCAACATGTGGGAGACATGATAAATTCACTGTTATGCAAGCAAGGCTGCTGTCCTGGCCGTTTTTAGTGTGGTAAGTTACACCAGCCAGAATTCAAGAGCTAGATGGACCTTGAACTTGTAAGCAAGGTTGTATATGTTTTAAAATTCAATAAATATTTATGGAATAAATATGGATTCAAAACAATTATATTAAATATCTCTCACGCAGAGACCTCTGCAATTTCCATTTGGCATCTGACAGAAGTCCAAGGACTGAATAAAGGATAAAGATCAAAGTTTATGAATTTACATCTGACAAGTAGCACCCATGCTGGGCAGGGACTATATAACATTTTAGAATCACAGATCATTTTGAGAATTGAATGAAAATTTTAAATTTTCGCTGCATAAAACAAAACAAATCTAAACAAAAAAGCTCCAACAGTTTAGAGCACTTCCTGCTTCCAAATGCTGACTCATTCTATTTTAGAAAGAGTTAAAAAAAAAAAAGAAAAAAAAGAACAAAAGACCTGGGGCCAAAAGAAGGTACAAAGTTAAGGACAAGTTTAGAATTACAGTGCCACCATCTCCCATGCATGTTCTTCCATGGAGAATAAAAGCAGCTATCACATATACAGCAGGTAATGGTATAAGGCTAGATGTGAGTCTGCTTCTTCCTAAGATGGGTCAGTAAAGTGTAATAGGCAGATGGCTAAAGTCATGATTTTGGAGCAAAGTCTGCTTGGGTTCAGATCTTGGCTTTGATATTTCCGAAAAGTGTAGTCATGGAAAAGTTAATCACATCATATTTTAATTTCATTTCCAAAACAATACTAGTATCCACATAATAGGGTGTTTGTAAAAATTACATGACTTAATACACATGAAATTCTTAAAACACCAAATGGTACATAACACTCTTCCATTATATGTTGGGTACAATCTCTATTATGTGCCCTGTCATTGTCTGGATGGATGCTGAATTTATTTACTTGCCCAGTTCTTATCCCTGAATTATTTTAGCAGGTCTGCTCTTTATTTTTAAAACTTAACTCGAAGATATGGTTTCATTACAAAGGAGAATGGAACTGTTTATGCCAGTGGGCTGATGCTGGAGGCATATATTCATTCAACATCAAATATTTACTACCTGCTTACTGCACTAACCTTTTGAAGTACTAAAAAGGAGCCCACATCTTGATTGTAGAGATAACTATTAAAACTTATGTGTTGTGCAAATAAGAGACTAAACAAGTATGGACAAACCACAGTGTAAGAATTTAGAGGCATCCAGCTAAGTGAGACTAGACATAGAAAATGAAAGTAAAACACCTGACCTAGTCCTGAAGCAGGACTGGCTCCACAATTTGTAGAGCTGAATCCAAAATAAAAGCACAGCCCCTTTGTTCAAAATGTATTTGAGATTGTAAGACAGCAAGAGCAGAGTATGACACCAAGCCTGGGACCCTTCTAAGTGTGGGTTTCCTGCCATTGCACAGGTGACAGGTTCGTGCAGCTTACCCTGACTTGAGGACAACAGGACTCATGAGGAGATTATTTAACACAATACCACTCCCAGACTGCTGGATAAAACATTTTAATCTCTGTCCTTTTTTGTACTTTTCCTCCTAACTAAAAAGTTTTTACTTATTTTTTCAATCTATGCAAATCCTACTTATTCGACAAATCCCAGGTCCCAGGGGATCTAGGCAACACAATGGCATGAAGACAGCCTGCACACAGAGTGAGGAGAGCAAGGGTCAAAAGTCTGGCTTTAGGGTCAGGGATTTAGCTCAGTGGTTCTGCCGCCTGCCTCACAAGTGCAAGGTTCTGAGTTCGATCCCCAGTACCAAAAGAACAAAAAAAACAAAAAGAAAAACAAAAAGTCTGCCTCTCACCTGCTCTGGAACTTGAGGAATGCTCCTTACTTCTCTGATACTACTATGCTCGTATGCTCAGTAGGGAAAGTGATTTTAAAACTGTCTCATTGATGGGAGGGTCTACAACCATCACAAATACAAAAGAAATGTTCAAATATTGATATATTATATTGGTAAAGAGCTTTAGGATTTTCTTGATAAAGCTTTCCTTTGTTTCTACAGGCTATAAATAGCACCTGCCAAGTGCCCATATATTATTAAAACATGCATACACACATGCAAGCATGTGTATGTGAGCCCCTGTCTGTTCCGCCACCACTGCCCCCATTTAGCATATATAAATTTGCTGTCTTAGGCTCTCCTTTAACTTCTTATGGTCATCAAACCTCTGTCTTTAGCTCAACCAATTTACCCTCCTCACTATGTCTGTGTGATCTTTCTAACTCATAGATCTGTTCCCACATCACCTTTGTTTGAATCCCTTCCACTGTTCCCCATTGTTTTGAGCAGTTTGCTAAACCCAGTGGCACAGAATCATCAGTGTGTTTTGAGGTGTTGTCAGTGTTATGGGAAAAGAGATGCAGAACTTGAAAAAATCCATAGTATAGCTCTCTTTTGGAGGTACCCAATTCACATTAAAAAGCTCTGAGAAATCCTGTTATAAAGAAGTTAATTTAACTTTGTTGAAACCAGAGTCTCCTATATTAAATTGATCATATTTATATTCTGTAGGATACTTTTATTCTGCAGAAACACTTTTGTCAATTGCTGGCCTGGAGGATGACAGGCGCCAGCTTGATTTATATAGCCTTTATCATCTATTCCTGTCCTAGATTTCTAGTTCATTTTCTGCTACCCCTTTCCTAAATCCTAGGCTCCAGAAACAGTGGGCCATTACCAGTTTCTCGAAGAACTTTGAGCTCCATACCTGCTGTGCCCTCTGTCATAAATGTCTTCCTCCCCTCATCCCTTCACCTATTCTCTAGTGATCTGTCACTGATCACTTAGGGCCCAGCATGACAGCTTTGTGGAGTCTTTTCTGATCTCATTAACCACTTTTCCTCCCACTTCCGACAGTTAACTTCTATGAAACTTTCTAGGTAAAGTTAATTGCTGATGTTTGTTAAACACCGCCTTTGCACCAGGTATTTAGTACTTAGTGTACTGCAGACAACCCTTAAAAGATGATTAATTATGGCTACTTTACATAAAAAATAAATACAAAGATTAAGAAACTCACTCCTCTTTCTATCTTTCTAATGGTGCCCACCATCCATCTAGCTGCCCAAGTTAGAAACTCAGGAGACATTTCCAATGTCATCTTTCTTCTTACATCCAGAGAGTTGGAAAGTCCTATAAATTCCAGGCCCTTAGCAACCTTAAAATTCTGCCCACAAATGTCCATTTGTACAGCCACTAATTTAGTGTAGGTCACCATCTTCCCTGAGCAGTGCTCCCCTGAACCGGCCTCTGATAAGATCTTCCATTCTCTGTGTTGCCCCAAGCATGATTACTTCCTAAAGCCAGATCTGAGCACCCCAGGTGCCCTGCTAACTGCCTGGTATGGCTTCCTGCAACTCTTCGGAAAAGACAAATCCAAGACTGTTAATACAGCTTAATGGACCCTTGAGAACTGGTTACCATCTCCTTTTCTACCCTTATTTCATATAGTATTAATCAAGACCTCACAGACCACACCGGAAACCTCATGGACACTGCAAGGATTTCCCAGCTTGTCATATGATTTTTTTGCCTCTGAACCTTTGCACATATTTTTTCTTCTTCCTGAAATTCTTCTCCCTTTCTCCTTTAGCTAATTCACCAGCTTCCTAAAAGTAGACTGAGGACAGTGCTCTTCTGTCACCCATAGCATCTGGGCACTCTCTTCTCTTCTCTGTGGGATCTTTGTAGCTGGAGCTATGTCTTACTGTTGTATCTGTACATAACAAGGTGCTAGCCCCAGAACTGGCATGGGATAATCATTTGTTCATTTAGTAATTACTTCCTCCAGTAAGCTCCTGAGAGAATGTCGCCTTTGTTATTCACCATTGGATCCCCCATGACTAAGTATAGTGCCTGACACACCAAAGTTTGTTAAATGCATGCATTAATTAAAAAGTCCAGCTCTCATCAGAAGTTTTGTGGTTTGTTTCAGTACGTTATATCTTGTAGGGTTCAATAATAATAGCTGTTTTTAAATGAAAGTGTAAAACTTTCTTTCCTCCATTTGTAAACAGTTATTAGGTAATATGTTTGAGGCAAATAAATTAATTACAAATTTAGCAATTCTTGGATGTTTTCATACCACCTTGTGGTACATTTATAGCTTCTCTGGAAATAAATGTTGTCAAAAGAACTCCATCTGCCCGGTTCCTGGACTATACCTCATTAGGCAAATACGAAGCTGCAAAGGCCATCTCTTCCACAGGAAAGCACAATAGCTTTAATTCATAGCTTGCATAAAGTACACATAATTGGGAGACATCAAAATCTGTTATGTCACAGGCTAGCCAGTGCTTTCCCAATAAGTAATTGTTAAAATGGCAAAACAAACAGTCCCAAGAAGGCATTAATGTTTAACAATTCTCTGGGGCTAAATAATTTTGACTAGGTGGTAGCCTGGCTCTTTATCCTGAGGGTTGAGTGATAGGGGATGAGCTTAAAAAAAAGCGGAGGGTCAGAGAGAGACAGTAAAAAGAGCTTCATCTAAGACATGTGGAGTTACACAATCTTTGATATGTCTACAAAGAAGTACTTATATATATTGGTAAGAGGAAGGTAGGCAATGACATTATAAAGCCTATTTACCTCATAATTGCTTCAGCTGCCATTGGACAGTGTATGGCACTTGCCAAGCATTGTGCTCATTTCTTTATGTGCTCACTATTGGTCTTGCTCAGGAGCAATACCCCAAAGGAGGTACTTTTGGTTATCACTGAGGCAATTGTAACTCAGAGATGTTAACCTAGAACAAGAAGAATGTGGCAGATCTTGGGTTCAAATCCAGCTTTACTCCACTCCACACCATAATGACTCCCTTTACCTTTTCCTAGAGAAGTCTGTTCCAAGCCTCTATTCAGTAAGTATGTACAAAGTATTTAATAAATCATTGAAAAGCCATCATTCCCCTTGTTCTTTGAAGAGAACACCTAAACAGTAAGCAGAGTGATTTTTCTTTAAAGAAGAAAATGTGTTCATCTATAAAGAAATACTTGAACTGTTTGTCGTTTAAAAAGTTTTAAGACCATTTATTTTTTAGTGATTCACTTCCCTATTATTCAGAACATTACACACCTACACATGAAATAAAACTCAATATTCCAAGATTTTAAGGCATCCGAGGGGGCTGTCAATACTTGAAAGAGAAACTCGTTGATATAACTGGGGGAAAGGAATGGCTTAGACTGTCAAAGAAGATGGCTTTTCTACTTCCAAACAAAAGCTCCAGGATATAGAAGCAGAATAACTAAGAAAGGTTGGTTTACCCTCTTAAAAAGGTAATAGTTTTTCCTGACTTTGGAAAGTGGAAAAAGAAAATATGTATTTATTGCCTTTTTATTAGTATATATTTGCAGTGCATAATGACTGCATTCATCATAGGTAGTTGGTATATGGACGTAACACATCTTAGTTCTTCTTTCTTCCTTTCCCTCTCTTCCCTCTTCCCTCTCCCTCTATCTCCTGGTCCCTTTCCCTTTTGCAAAAGATCTATCTCTCGGTTTCCTATTTTTTATTTTGCCTTTTAATTTATATTTTGTGTTTCTCATATAAGAGAAACCATGCGATATTTAAGCTTGTGTGCTTTATTTATTTCCTTTAACATTATGGTCTTGAGGTGCATCCACTTTCCTACAAATGACCCAAGTTTATCCTTCTTTATGGCAGAGTAGTACTCCAGTGTATATCTCTTTTTTCTTCCAAAGACTCCTTAAAATAATAAAGAGGAACAACAACAAAGAGAAAATTATGAAGAGCCATTAAGTAGACTGTGGATTTCATATTCTTCTGAGAGAAGAAAAATAGATGGGAGAATGATGACAGATGAAGGGCACAGCTAATGAGAGTATGCATGTACCTAGCTGAAACCTGGAGAGTTTAGGACTTAGCCAAGAATGGTGTGAGCTGAGAGCTGAAAGGGGAAGGGAGCTGAAATTCACTGAGAGAAGAATGGACTCGGCTGCTCTCCATCCCCACTGCTCAACTCTTCTTCCCACCCCTCTTTAGAGGAGACAATAGACAGTTCTTCCTTTTGGAGATCTAAAACAAGTGGTCTGGAGAGGACCGTGCTAAGTGTAGGAGTTAGGTCTCCAGAGCAGAGTGCCTCTGCATTTGCCATTTAGGCTTTCCAAAATGCAGAATCACCCCTGTGCTTGCTCTTTCTTAATGAAACCAAGCAGTCGATAAGTTGCATTCATGTTCACTCAACCATTCCACAGATTTATTCTCACATATGACTGGACAATGTGTGATCATCTACTCAATAGAGTAAAACCTACAATGTGAAGGAAAATAAAGATCAATATAAATAAATATAAAAATGTATACTGGAAAGAACAGACATACTTTTGTGAAAATAAACAAATCCCAATTAGTACATGCAGAAATATTTTAAATGAAAATAAATCCACAAATTGCGGACAAAATACTATTTTAAAAAGGAATAAGCAGATTATAAGAAAAGAGAAAACTCATGGTATTAAAAAATGGCAAATTGTCTTTTAAATCATTACAAAGTAGAAATGTATAGACATGGTCATTTTGTAAAAAGTAGGACAAAAAGATAAAGAGGGAAAAAAAACTAGAGACAATAAGATTAGGAGATTATTATATGAATCCCAGCATCCACCTACCACAGAGAGAATTAAGAAATCAAAAGGCAAGAGTTTATTGAAGAAATGCTTAAAGAAAATATTCTCCAATTAAAGAATGCAAGTCCTTAAGACTCAAAGGACTAATTGGCTATTTGTTCCATTTTTAAATGACCTATAACTACATAAGCATTGTATATTTTCAGAACATCAAGGTTATAAAATACATGCTAAAACCTTTCTGGAAGAAAACAGAGGATGGATTTATGATATCCGTCCATCTATATTAATGGCAGTAACTATAAGAATGTCACTGGATTTTTCTTTTCTGTAACACTGGCCCCTGAAAAACAATCCAACAACAACTTCAAAGTTCCAAAAGAAAATTATTTTCAAAAAGGATTCTATAGTACTCAACCTGACAATTACCTATCTGAATGGGTGGAAACCCTGAACCTTATTGAGCTATGCCCTTCTTTTGTTAGATGTTTTCCTAGAAATATCAAGAGGCCTTTAAGGGTGGGATTATTTTCACCAGTCACAGATGAGACATGCTGGTAGGTCAACCCAAAGAATAAGGATTAGAATAAGTGTCATCCAGAAAATGCACCTGAGCCAACCTGGTTTTCTTCATCCAGAGTACATCTGTGGGCCTTTGAACACAAAGGCAGAGTAGCTCACAGGGTGCAGAAGCCACAGTGAGAAAGCAAGACAGTCTCATTCATCACTGGGACTCTGAGGCAAGAGAGAGGCTGTTGCCATTTGCAAAGGAGTGCTGTGTCCCTGATGCTACCTTGGTAACTTTCAGAAGTTAATATTCCAGCTGACAACATGAATAAATATAAGTGAGAAGATTTCACAAACTGAGCGATCCTATTTTAAAGTAAAATACAAACATGAAGTTCCCATTGTAGATTGCTGACTTGTTGATGTTAACTTAAAACATTTCAAATAAATTCAAACAAAGTACAAACTCCCCTACATTCCCAGTGCTGTTTTTTCACTTTGACCCATCTCTTGAATTCCATTTATATTTTGATGCAACAGTAGTCCCTTGATATCTGTAGGGAATGGATTCCAGGCCCCCCTCAATGGATACCAAAATCTCTGGGTGCTCAAATTCCTTACGTAAAATAACATAGTTGCCTTAATCATGTTCTCATAGCTGAGACACAATACCCAGTACCTGCAACTTAAAGGAGGAGAGGTTTATTTTGGCTCACAGTTTGTAGAGGTTTCAGTCCACAGTCCACTGGCTCCCAGGCAGGACAGCATGGCACAGGGGCATGGCAGAGCAGAAGCTGTTCATGGCATGGCAGACAGGAAGCAAAGAGTAAAGGAAGGAGTGGGAAAGGGAGAAACCGTTCCATGCCACACCCCCAGACACCCACAGTTCCAACCAAACTCTGCCTTTTCCAACCAGACTCTACCTCCCAACAGCACACTTAGCTAGAAACTCATCAGTGGGCTAACCCGCTGATGAAAATCATGGGCCCATGATCCGGTCACTTCCCAAATATTCCACTTATGAGCACATGAGGCTTTGATGGGACATCTAGATATAAACCATAACAACAGTATTGGTGTATAACTAATGAGCTTCTTCTCAAATACTTTAAATTATCTCTAGATTACTTAAAATAACTAATACAATGTAAATGCTATGTAAATAGTTGTATGCTGTATTGTTTAGGGAATAATGACAAGGAAAAAGTCTATACATGTTCAGTAGAGACTCAAATATTTTATCAATATTTTCCATCTGTAGTTTGTTCCATAGATGCAGAACCCACAGATGTGGGGGACTAACTGTACTCTGAAGATCTAAGTGACATGAGTCAATAATTCAAATTCCCTGTCCATGTGAAGCTTTTAGTCTGAAAGATAATGAATAGAATTCAGTGAAAGGGAAGAATGTAAGGGACGGGAGACTTACTTGGCTAAAAATATCAGGAAAGGGCTGTCCATGGAGGCAACATTTCAGTCAACTTAAAGGAGTCAAGTATGTCAAGGGACGGTGTGATGTATAGGACATTTAAAAGAAACAAAATTGTAGTGCAAATACCCCAAATGAGAGACACATTGGAGGGTTCAGGAAGTGAAATATTGGGAAATGGGAGGCTGGCCTATTATGAAATTGGAAAGATAATCACGGCATGGCAGACAGGAAGCCAAGAGTAAAGGAAGGAGCAGGGAAGGGAAAAGCCCTTCCATGCCACGCCCCCAGACAGCCAAAATTCTAACCAAACTCTGCCCCAACATATTGACAAGCAACCTGTCATAAAATATTAAAATAAAATCCAAAGTGGATGGAAAATCTCTGAAAGTGCTTACCACATTGGAGGGACATGAATTGATGTATGGGACAGTGTGTTATCTATTTAAAGTCCTCACCATATGCACATTCCACTGGTACCTCAGAACCAGCAGACTCAAACTCATCTTCTTTGACCCCAGTAGGCTCCATTTTCTTCCATTCTTCCCTTCTCCGTCCCTCTCTTTCAAATTTATTGAGAATATACTGTCAGAATATTTCTTGCGTCCTTATATTGGTCAAATGGCAAAATAGTATTATCTTTGTGTTTTTTATTTCCTCACTCCTACATCCAATCAGTAACTACAAGGGCTGTTCAAAATATATGTAGGTATTTAAATTAAAAATATTACAGTACATGACACACTGTCATTAATTCCCACTAAACTACTTCTCCTTGCTTTAAACACAGCCCATTGTTCTTGCTACCTTCTGAAGCAGTTCTGGAAGTTCTCTTTGTGAGGGTCTGTGGGAGGTGTGGCCAAATATGTGGTGATTGATACTGCTGAGTTCCATCCAACAGAAAGGCAGACTCCTAAAAACATTACAGAGTGTCCTCATCTACCTTATTCACTGGAACTAGCACCATGTGACTTCTGGCTCTTCCCCAATGTCAACATGAAAGGTAAATGTTTCGAATGGATTCAGGACATCAACACAGCCATGATAACACAACTAAAGATACTCATGAAAGAGGACATCTAGATCTGCTTCAAAAAGTGGCAAGAGGGCCTGGTATTTAGCTCAGTGGTTCTGCCGCCTGCCTCGCAAGCTCAAGGTCCCGAGTTCTATTCCCTGTACAAAAAAAAAAAATGGGGGCAAGCATGATGGGATAAGTATATTTGAAGCAAGAGGGGACATTTTGGAGGAAGTTAATGGCGACATGGTTTTTTCTGCAATAAACTTTTTAATTAAAACATTCACTGTATTTTTGGATCACATTGCATATACTCTATGAACAGTATTGCAAAATGTCTCTCTAATTCTGCCAAGTTCAGGTTTTTGTTTCTGCTCACCTAATATTATTATTAATAATAGCAATAGTATCACTGCTAATATTAATCACGTCTATATCTACTACAAATGCTTCTAATACAAACAGTGCTTATTTTGCCTCAGCCTTTGTTCTGTGCAATTTATATTGATTAACACATTTAATTGTTATGAAAGTCCTAAAGCCTGGCTCCAGATATATAATGGTACCCTGCCTCTTTGTAGTGTTCTTACTGATTGCTGCTCTCTATCCTCTATCTAATCCATCCTGTTTTTTTTGTTTTTTTTTTTTTTTGGCAGACTAATTGTCCACACACAAAGCTCTAATCAAGTTGAAATTCGTCAATGTTTTTCCAGCGCTCTCAGAGCAAGATCCAAGCTCCTTAACTGTGTGGCCATCCTCCCATGACCTGGTCCTACTCTGAGATTCCCAGCTCAAAGCCCATTTCTTTTTTCTTTTCTTTTCTTTTTTTTGGTACTGGGGAATCGAACTTGGGTCCTTGCGCTTGCAGAGTAGGCAGCAAAACCACTGAGCTAAATCCCCAGCCCTCAAAGCCCATTTCTTCTCTACACTGGAATCAATATATTTATAATTTTCCTAATACAACAATTCTCAAATTGTGGTCCGTGCACTTTTAGGAGAACCCTGAAACTCCTTTAGGGAGCCCACAAGTCAAAACTATTTCATAATACTAAAGTATTATTTGCCTTCTTTATGCTATTTCTCTCATGAGTGAACAGTGGAGTTTTCCAGAGGTTACACACTGAATGCAGAGGCAGCCTTGAGAACCCAGCTATCTTCTATTAATTCACACAATAAAAAGATTTGCAAAAAAATAAAACAATGCTACTTTTTCTTACTAAATTTTGTTTTGAAGAATATAGTAATTTTCATAATAGCTACTGATATTACTATATAATATGGGTTTATTGTTGTTTTAAAATAAATCAATAAATAAGCAAAGAAAGTATCAATAGATATTAAGCACATGAATGAAAGACACTTGGAGTCCTCAAATTTTCCAGGTTGTAAGCAGGTTCTCAGACCAAATCATTTCAGAATAACTGTTCTAATGGTTAAGAGTATCTGCTTGCAAGAACAAATGATATAAGGCATCATGGCCATTTCACAGGCACAGATGATACTAGTTTGTTGGGAAAGAGAGGTGATGGAGTACAATATCAACAAGATGTGAAAGATATCAGTGACCAAAGAGAAGATGTTTATATTGGAAACCATGTGTCTTGCCCCGAAAAACTTCAATGGTTTCTGCACCCATGGGAAGTGTGAATTCATCTATTCTACTCAGAAGGCTTCTTGTAGATGTGAATCTGGTTACACTAGATGGCACTGTGCAAAGACAGACGTCAGTATTTTCTATGTAGTGCCAAGTAGGTAGAAACTCACGTATGTTCCTATTACAGCCATTACTGGAGCTGGGCAGATCGCCATTATAGTAGCAATTGTCATGTGCATAGTAAGAAAATGCCCTCAAAGCAATAGAGGATGTCAACAGAAGCAAAACCTAGGTCATTTTACTCCAGACACATCATCTAGAATGGTTTAGACCAATGACTTCTGTATGTACACTGATCATGTGATGCACATTTATTATGTCTTTTTTTAAAGAATGGAAATATTTATTTCAGAGGCCTTAATTTTGGACATTTTTAGTGTACTACTGTTGGGTCATATTTACAATATTCAACTACAATAATTTTGGACTGTTTAGTAGTCTCTGTTTTATGTTTTTAAATATAGAAATTGATTTCACAAATTTGTACCACACGGTAATTCTAAGATTTGTTCTTTAAACATGGAATGTAATATTTCTGCAAAGATAGACCCACTTTACATATGGTTATAAAGTCATCCTCACTTCTTCTACAGTGATAACAGCAAATGACCAAGCATGAACTAGAGGTAGAGATGTTTACAGATTACTTTTCTTACAAAAAAAATCTAGAAGACAGTGAGTTTAAATAGACATTTAAATGTTTTTGAGTAAATAGATATTTAAATGTTTTTGAGATTTAGTATCTAATTTTTTAGACACTGCCTACTGCATGAGCTATAATGCTTTGCATGTTAGATGTAAAATGTTTTAAAGACATATGGACTGGAATTTCATTGCTCTTCTCTTTGAAAAAGTAGTTCTGATAATTTGAAAAAGAACTTGGTAGTCATGATGGAACAAATCACTGAAAAGTAGATTTAGATATTGTCAAAATACACTTTTTAACAAATGGGTTGGAGTAAATTCTTCTACTAGTTAAACTACTATAATGCACATTCATTTTAGACAAAATATTTGTTTTAGTATAAATAAAGAAATTATAGCAGTGTTTTTGAATACTATGCAAAAATTGTTAATGAGTGATGCTTTTAAAATGAGCTTAAAAATAATCTAAGACCTCTATCCAAATTTGTGTTTTAGTAATAGCTATATTAATAGATTGTTGGTGTTTAAATGTCTGAAGTGTGAGTCGAATGTATTGAGCTGTTTAATGTGTAGTTTAGATACTCAAAAGCATGCAGGTAGAATTTACAAAATATGTTTAAAATTAAATATTAATTTTAATATCTGGTTTGTAAAAGCATGTTATAATGTTTCCACTATAAAAAAGAGTATATGCTTTAAAATCAGACTTGGAGTTTAAACCCTGGTGATGCTAACAACTTTTGACTTCAGTAAAGTTAAAGTCATATAAGAATACTATAAGAAGTATCAAAATGATAATAGGAGAAAAATGTTTAAGCCAGAGTTGACACATAGTACCAAGTTGTACTAAATGGTAGATATTAGCAGCAGCATGATCAATCTAATGATCATTATTGCTTTTCCAAATATGCTCTGGGCTTTCCTGCCTTTGAATCATTAGTGATACTTTTGTCTGTGCAGGAACTGACCTTTCACGTTTTCCCCCTATGGAGAGCCAACTGTAGTAGGATAATGTTTTGCAGAATCAAGACAGAACTCCAAGTCTTCCTTGGACCCACCACTCAGGGAGAAAAAACAAGACAGAGTAAGTATTACAGTCTCTTTTTTTGTTGTTGTTTTGCTTATTTGTTTTTTCAGTTGGAGTCTTGGTATGTTGCTCAGGCTGGTCTTGAATTTTCAATTCTCTAACCTCAGACTCCCCAGTATCTGGAAGTATAGACATGTACCACTGTGGCTATATTCTTTGTTTGTGAGTTTCTAACTAGACTTATAATTTACAATGGGGTTATTAATCATAGGGTCTATGGGTTGTAAATATAAAAGCCTAGTGACTGAAAGAGGGGAAGAAATAAAACATATTACCATTATTGTTTTTGGTGGTACTGGGATTACACTCAGGACCTCATTTGTGCTAGGCATGTTCTTGGGTGTCCTCTATCACTGGGCTATCACATATTATTAACATCAATTTTATGTTTCTTGTATTTAAAAAATTGTGGGTTTTTTTGTAGCAGGGACCTAACTCAGGACCTTGTGCTTGCCAGGCAGGCACTGTGCCACTGAGCTAAATCCCCAGCCCTAAAAAAATAGGGCTGGGGATTTAGCTCAGTGGTTCCGCTGCCTGCCTCACATGTGCAAGGTCCTGAGTTCAGTCCCTGGTACCAAAAAAAAAACGTTTTTAAAAATGTAGTCATTGGAAGATTTTAATTTGTACATGTGGCTCACATTATATTTCTTTTGGACAAAATTATTCTATATCATGACTGAGGTGATACTTATATTCCTTTGTCAAAACTTATTGAATTGTTCATTTAATACTAGAACATTTTAGGAATGTCAGTTACATCTCATTATGGTTTAAATGTGTCCCCCTGAAAAGCACATGTAGGGAACTTAATCCCCAAGGCAACAGTGTTGGGAGGTAGGGACTAATACCGAGATGTTCAGGTCATGAAGGCCCCACCTTCACTAATTAATTATTAGTCTCAATTAAAGCTTGTTGTAAAATGACTTCAGGATATGTGTTTGATCTCTTGGTCCCTAACCATGTGATGCCTTCTGCCCAGCTATGATGCAGCAAGAAGGCCTTGCCTGATACCACGCTTTGACCTTGAACTTCCCCCACCAGAACTGTAAGAAATAATTCTGTTCTTTATAAGTCACACAGTCTCTTACATTCTGTTAAAGTAACACAAAAAGGACTAAGATACACCTTATAAATGGATTTTAAAAGGCAACCCTAGCAAAGAAGAGCCATCGGGATAGACCAGAGAAGATGAGCCACACCTGATAAGAGACAGGATGAATTACACCTGTATGTTTGCACTGCAGGGCTAGAGGCCAATGGGAAGATGAGGAGAAAGTAAGACTCCTCAGCTGATTCCTGTGGGGGCAGAGAATGGTACAATGGTGCTATTCTGGTAGGGAACAGGGAAGTAAAGGGAAGATTATGTAGGTATGAAATTGTTTCGATCCTAACTTATCACTTTAAACCTGAAGGTGGATTACCATGAATTGACAAGCCTATATTATCTGCCACCAGTAGAAGTTAAACTTGAAAAGTAAACCTATACTTTTGTACAAGTGAGTTGGTGGACTACTGTACTATGTAGTTAAGCTTTTCTGAAGCTCAGCTCAAGCAGTACTTTCTCTCAGAGCCTCTCCAGAACATTGGTTAAAGTAAAAGTTTGCCATATGACTATTCTCAAAGTTTGACTTATATTCTTATTAGAGGAATTGCCATGTATCTAGTAATCTAAGAACACTTGTGGAATTAATATTTTTCCGAACAGCCCAGGTCTATAATAGCAAGTGTGCCATCTGGCCTTCACAGAGTTGGGAAAGTTCCTGAGGAGAGCAGAGCTGAACATTTCCCTTGGGGCCAATCCATTGGCTGTAGCAGGGGAAGGGCCAGGACCCGCACTTGCTAAATTCCTTAATTTGGGTGAGCCTTCTCACTCCCTTCCCTTGTCTCCAAGCTGTTCATACATCAAGGCCTTGCTCAATTCATGTCTTCCCTAGCATGACTTGCATTTGCTATGCTTTGAAATCCTGTGCTACTTTATTACTTAGTAGTTGGGAGTTATTCACTCTTCTGTCCTCTGCTTACTCTGTCTCCCCAACCCAACTGTGCAGTTTCTGGGGCATACACTTCACTTCCATAACATGCCGTTTTTTGTTAGGCATCTCAACTGGCTGATTAAATGTTGGCAGGATTTAATTCCTTGGAGGAATAAAACCATGTTTTCCTTCTTTATTAATAAATATGACCACAGTGAAAACCTGTTGAGCAGAAAGAACAGCAGCAGGGATCATTTTATGAATATACCTAAAGCCACATTTCATCCTCTAAACTCAAACAATATGCTACCTAAAACTATAGTTCCTAAAGTGAACTGAGGTCTCTCAGGACACAACAGCCAACTCAGAGGTTTGCTGAGGGAGATTTTAAATATTCAGAGAAACATTTCTATCAGATATCATGCAAACCATCAGCTTGAGGAAAATCATAGTTCCAACGGTAGACTGTGCTACCTGACATGTGTTTGCAAAGCTTCGTTATCAGCAATTGCTGTGATAAAAACCAAGTATGGTGCTATGATAAAAACCAAAGCAGTGGGAAGACAAAGTCTAATTCTGAGATCTAATCTGATTGCAAGTTCAGGACTCTGTGTGGTGCTCAACATGCTCATATATCCCATGAATAAGTAATTAACAAGCTATGTTATTAATTAATTGTTATCTCTCTAGTTGTCTGGCCCTATTAATAAAGAAATTGTTAGATATTTTTATGAACACAGAGGCTCTGTGAAACAACTGTTGAGATGCTAAGGCTTCAGTGAACAGAGTTTAGAAATCTCTGCCTTGTAAGGTTCACGTCATTGTTTTCATGTTGTAGTTGAAGCAGCTGATAATGGAGAAGGTGTAGGAACGCGCCAAGGAACATGCCCCAGGTTGTGTTAGACCTGGGCTTCAGTTCCAATTTCCCCTCAATATCAAGCCTGTCCTCTTAGCCTCCAAGGTTTACTTAAGACACTTCAGATCAGCACCTGGAGGCAATCACTAAAGAGAAGGCAAATGACACAAGGAGAAGTGACAAAGGTCATAGATTTCCACTGGGATTAAAAAGGGCAGTGGGAGGCCACAGGAAGAGGCAGGGTGAGTGACCCTGCTGTTTCTGACCACCAACTATTCCCATGGGGAAATTTACACGGAGGGATTAAGTGATTTACTCAGGGTCCCATGAGGAGCTCATTCACCCTCATAGACAATGACATTCCCCCATAGTAAAATCAGAAACTAGGTGGTAACTTAGTACTAGGCAAGCAATTCTTCATTTCTGTTCATTCGCTTATATAGTGTGCCTTGCCTGGATTTTTATTCCAACCTTGATACATTCAAGCAATGACAATATGACCCTTTTCTTGTCCTGATGATCTGGGAGCATTTTCCTCACCATTATGCACATATTACTATCCTCTTAAGGGGTCACTAAAGCCTTTCATTTCAAAGTCTGATTTATTTGCATCCATAATCTTCCTGTTAGCTAGGCAATCTGCATAATAACCTGGCATGAAATATTTTTAACTGGGTTTTCCAAAATACAGAAGGAAGGCTCCATAACAATGGAAGGCATTAACCATCTTAAACAGGAACCCATTTGCAGATTAAATTTGCCAAGAGGTCAGCCTGCAGCTGCCACTGTGTTGCAAACCCCACGTGTCACACACTGTGACACATCTCAAGAAGAGTCAGGGTCTTTTCCAGTCCACTGGTTCTCTGTTTCAATTAGAATAGATTTAAGAGTCCCCAAGCTCTGGTTTCTAGGTGGCCTTGCACAATATTATTAATAATTCAATCATACCTGTGCTGATAACAGATTATATTTCTACCACCCTACAAAAAAAAAGCCCAAATAGATTAAAGACTACCCCATAGCTAATTTCTTTAGCAGTTCATATCTGACTGACATCCATTTATCTAATTGCAGCTAGAAGATTTAATTTTCATTCTGTTGGCTTAAAATTAACGGGCAAAACCTGTTTACTTTTTAAATATTTGACTCATTTTTTTCTCATCTCCTGAATAGTGTTAAGATATTCCATTCCATGAGATGAATCTTATAATTTACCAGTTTTCATTCTTGGAATTCATTTCAGCCAAGTCTCAACTATTTACAATTTGAAATCTAATATGAAGTTTAATCTTTCAATGCAAATAATTTCATTTTTATGGGCTCCCAGTAATGAGGAGGGCAACTGGGTATTCATTTGGAATTTCAGAAAACTTTAGAGATACAGAAAAATTTTAAAGAGATATACACCAATGGGTTCAAAAGCTAGTTTAATCATTTATGAGCGGCAATACCCAGGATAGACTATTTAACTAAGATTTGAGACAATGGTCAGACGATTTTTGAATGCACAATTTATGGAGGTGCTCCAGCTCAAGGCTGTGCAAGTGTAGTCAGCATTTACTTGACCCCAAACTGAATACATGTCTCACAGGCTTGTAGCTTGTTTCACTCTAGTTCTGGCTTCAATTTCTGAGCATCAGTCGCCTCATCTACTAAAGGCAGCTGATAATACCAGCAATCTTCCTCATGGTGGTATAGTGAGGATGACATGAAGGGATTCACACAAAGCCCTTAGAATACTGGCTGGTACATAACAAGTACTTCACAAATACTCAATGATGTTACTGTTAATAATGTATTATACAATTTGATCATGTTACTTCTAGCCTTTCAGTATTTTCTTATGTTTATTTTTAGAATAAAGTATAAAATCATCAACATGTCCCCAAACCCTGTGTGGATCTCAGTCAATACCTTCTAATACTTTTTCAGAAAGATCTCCGAACTCTGAGCACCCTGGTCTGTTGGTTTCTTGAATGCACCATGTTTCATATCCTTTAGCCTACTACATTTGCAGTCCCTCTTCCTAGAATAAAATGCTTCTCTTTCCCTTTTCACATAGTTAACTCTGATTTATCCTTCATATCATCTTTCAAACATTATTTCCTTAGGGACTAGATCAGATCTATCTATTAAGCACTTCTTAGCTTTTAAAATGAATCACTGTTGGATTTTTGCATTTATCAGTCTGATTACTTGGTTATTGTCCCTCTAACACACTAGACGTTAAGTTCTAAGGAGGCAGAGACCTTTACTGCTTTGATTGGCAGTTTATCATCTGGGCATGTCAGTGGGTAGCCAATATGTAATTGTTTAACAAATGACATGAAAACAATATTGCCTCTATCCTATTTTAGATAGGGCTATTCTTGCCAGGGTCAGGGCATGAAGTACTTCATATGAGAAACCATTCCCTTTTGTAGCAACAGTTTATACTTCTTGCTTTTCTACACAGTGATCCCAAATGCCTCCCTTCACTACGTGTCCCCATATAAGTCCTATTTTCTTTCACGTACAGCCACCTTCTTTGCACATTTATCAGTTCCCTGACTTTTTGAGTGCCTAGAAAAGGGTAGCACATTAAGCTGCTTTGGGTATACACAATGAATAAAGATGTATTCCTTACTTTTAGGATTCATTTAGCATCCCAGGGTGTGAGTCATATGCCCAAAGCTCTGATGTAAGAAAGTATATGTTAAGTTCTGGAAGGACAGTGAGCCTATCATCTGAGGAATTGCTGGCCATTTCCCAAATGGGAGGATGTTTTAAGCTAACTCATGAAGAATGAGTGGAGAGGTGTAGATAGAATGGAGGGGAGAAGATGAATACTCTGAGAGAAAGGATGAAAGAACGATGTCAAGGCATTCTGTATATTTGTAAAGAGTTCATATATTCCACAATCTCTTATTCTTTCAACTATTCATTTGCTCATTCATTTGTTCATTCATTCATAACAAACAATATGTCTTTCCAATGCGCTGAGTTCTACCAAGGTACAAAAACATAGGTAGGAAATAGTCTTATGCTCCTTAAGGGGATTCTATACTGGTAAAATTCAAATCCTGTCTGTATCCAAAAATTTCTCACCTAACATGCAGGAAATGCTGCTGAAAATATTCCAGGTGATACCAGTCTAATGGTTCATTCCAGGCCATTCTTGGAATGCATTATCTTGTCTGTTCATGAAGGAGAGGTATTCTGAAGTCAAGGCTAAGTTTATATTTGGCCAAAGGAGTCTATTTGTTATGATTTTAGGTACACAGAGACAGTTAAGTGCTTCAAACAAAAACAATGCTAAAAATGTTTGTTCTGTTGTTATTATTACTTAACTTGGGTTGGGAGGAGATGGCAGAGAGAAAGGACTGGTGCTTAAAAAGAGGTATCTTCTTATGGAACTGCTCTCTGTATGAGAAAGACAGGAAGGAACCCTTGGGGCTTATTCTCTCTCATTAGTGTGACTGACAATTTTAGCCCAAATTTTCAGACTAGCCTGAAACCCAAATCAGCCACATTCTAAGAAGTTCTCTACTTAGTAAAAATGGAAGGAAATAGAAGCCAGTATATATTTCTAGGAAGAACTAATTTTTTTTGCATTGTGGTCCTTTTTACTTTACTATTTCCTGTTTTCATGATATTTTCAAATCTGTCATATTAAAATAATTCACATAGTGGCCAAGTCTCACATTCGCCTTTACCTGAAGATCCCACAGGGGATGGTCTTTGACATGCATGTTCATATCTAATTTGAAACATAAATTGAATTGGGAAATGGTAAATGTGAGGGACTTGACCTTACACTTATATAAATATAGTAGCCATTCTTCAGTTACTGTTCAGTAGCTCAAGTCTCAGAACTAAAAGCTAAACTCTTAAATCCTTTAATGAGTTAAAGTGTAGGGACAGATCCTTAAAAGCAATGGGACCACTTACCTTCTGCATTCTACTTGAATGGAAGTAGCTCATTTTCCACTCTCTCCTTATGTGGTCCTTGGTGGGAAATTTTAGTCTAGGTTAACCAGTTCCAAATCTATGAGGTTATAAAGAGTCAGCAGAGAAAATGACATATGGTGGAGAGCAGGTGGGTTGGAAAGGCGGTATTAACTATGTATATATGAAATCACAATAAGTATAAATATTTAATTTCCAGTGTTTGGATGAGAAAAGAGGTTTTCTTTAAAGTAGACTGTAATGTATATGTAAATTAATTATAATTCATGATATGTCTTGCACAAATCATTATTTCAGAAAATGATGCAATAATTTAAAACCAATATTGACATGTTAAATGTTACAATACTTTTAAAGATGTATTGTCGTGTATTTTCTCCTTCTCCTGATAAAATCTTTCCATTATGAGCAAGATGGAATGTGAAATGTGATTTCTATTTGTCATGGTTATGTAACTTGGGTTTAGAGGAGGCTCTCCATAGGGTCCTTTGTGGGGCAGGGGTTAGGGTGGTGGCAGTTCACACAACCATCCCCCTAGACTGAATCCTGCTACCTCATTATAACCTATGTAAAGGTCACATCCAAAAGTTAATGATCTTTATGTTTTCCTAGGTACCATTTCTCATCTTGGTCACCACTTTAGCATGTGTCTATATAACTATCTCCAAATTTGATCTCCTGGCACAATCAGTTAAAAAAGCACTTAATATCTGGGGATGAACTAGCCATTCCAATACACTAAAATAGCTCTTGTTGATCAGTTTGGCCCTAACTAAAAGGAGAGACATTAGTAGGGGAGAACACTGGCAAAGCATAATGGTCATGTGCTTATGGATAAATATAGGAATAGGTTTCATGCACAAAGCCTTTTTTTTGGCTACACAATGATGTAAAAAGAAAAACCAGATTTGGTAGCCCAGACAGGCGCTCCAAAAATCCTAGTAAGAATTGGTACATCTAGTGTAGCACATTTTGGGGCCTAGGTACTTAAAGTGCCTCTTTAGCTAAAAAGTATTTCCCTAACTAGCCCACCACTCTCAACATTAGAATCAACAGCGGATACCATAAAAAACATTTTCACAAAAATGTTCCAGGTAAAATGCACAAAATTTTGTAGAGCTGAAATTTGGAGCATCATTTCCTCTTTTATTCTCCATATTTTAATAGCAAATTCTATTATTCTATTTATTACATAGCTCTTAAATGTCCTTGCCTATTTTCACTACCATCAGTCTGGTCCACCTGGGCCATTGCAGCAGTTTCCTCACTGGTTTTCCTGCTTCTACTTTTGCCTCCATGAAATCTACTATACTCCTCCAAGTAGCCAGAGAAAACCCACTTTAGAAAATGTGAATCAGAGCATGCTGTTCTTCTATAGAAAATCCTCCAACGTCTTTCCCCTTGCACTCAGAATAAAATTCAAATTGCTCATTCTGGCTTTTAAGTAAAAACATTCTTCCCACAGTCTTTTGCATGCCTAACCCTCTCTCATTCATATATTATCTTCTCCTCCTACCTGATCAATCTAAAGAAGTTATCCTACTTACCAACCTTTATACACAACCTGGACACACACAGAAACACAAGACATCCATGACCTTCTTCTAATTACAATTTCTTCATAACAATCTCCACTATGTGAAATTTCAGAAACCCAAGGAGTAAATCTCCACGATGGTGATGACACTCCTTTACCTTGAGTTTAGCTGTCACTGTCATGTCCAAACTTAGAGAAAGAATATGCACTAATCAGTGCATTTTCTGAATGACTGACTCATGGATTCACTGATCTTTGATCCTTTCCACGTTACCGTACTATTTGGTGTATATATTATGCTATATTCTGAGCTACTGTAATGGAAATAAACTGCTATGGGCTCCATCCTCTCTGCCCAAGTTTTTGTGCTTCTCTTCTCTTTACTACTATATAAAAATCATTCGTAACAACAAAAACAAAAGAAACCACCATTTCAACACTGTTGCTACATCTTTCTTTTCTCATTCCCTTTTGCATTTAAGAAAACTTACTACCTCCCTATTCCAAACACTTCTCATCCTTTCAGGGATGGTAAAATTATAAAACTGGATCAGCAAGACCTATGACTTTCACTTCGAGGGCCAGCTTTCATTTCCCATTGAATGGAAAACTCCCTGAAGTCAGTGGTTTAGTTTAACATTGGTAACGGAAATACACAGTTCTACTCACTTTGAAGTGGTTTACACAACATCCAACACATAGTTAGAATTCAAATATCTGTTATTAGATACCACATCATCCTCAACAAAAAGGTGTAAGGGGTTAATATTTTTAAAAGGCATTTTGAGTTGTTGAGTTATTCAAGTTCTTTCCAACCCAGAAAAATACAGAGGAAATTCTGACCAGATGTTACCTCCATTTTCTTATTTTCTTTTTTGGATTACTTAGGGAATATTCTTTCTCTTTGAGAGTATAGTAGGTCTCAACATATATTTAACCAAACGATTTCAAGTATGCAAGATATGCATACTTGGCAGAGAATGACAGAGAGAAATCAAGCAAGCGATTCCCCTTCATTTTTCTTTATCTGTCTCAGTTGCTGTTGTATACTCCCATAGTCACACTCAATATCTGGCATATGGTTGGCATGCAAGGTACAGGAAATAAATGAATAAATACATGCAGCTAATACATGACTGGGCCAGTATTTTAAGCTATGCTGTTCTGATTACAAGCCTGTGACCCACAGCTAAACTGTACTGACTTCTCTCATTTGTCTAAGTAATTGTGGTAATGTTCTTAGGTATCATTCTTTGATCATTGCTGTACATTTTTCTGGACTGTCATTGTCTGGGTTGTATTTTTTTCACCAAATGCCTGCAGTTTTCTCACCCGGTACTTGCCTCAGGGTAAGGTCATTCCTTATATAGCACTGTATAAGGTGCCTCAGAGCACCCTCCCCGCCAAAGAGTTCTGATCCTCAGGGTCTATCTCATTATGTGCAATCAGGACATTCATTTTATAATGATCTTCATTCATAGAGATGTTCAAAGTTGTGCGCCAGGACATACAATTAATGCTAGGATTGGTCCCAGACCCTAATCAACTTAGTCCCTTCACATTTTTATAAACAAAGTAAATCTTCTCTCTCCCAGTCGATATTCTAATTCTACAGTGCCTGACAAAGTCAATCATTTTGATTCCTTACCCTAGTCATATTTCATAATCTAAATGTAGCAAGATTTGCAGAGAAGGAAAGTGAATAGCCTAATGAACTTAGAAGTCACAAATTTTACTTTCCTCACCTTTATTGAGTCCTTTTTGCTATCTGAGCACACAGAGTATTTAACAGTGGGAACACAGGCCATTTTCCAACCCACCTTCACTTTTCAGAGATGCTACCTCAATTTCAATTTTGTGCATTAGCTTTCCACTCTGCCTCTCCTGTCCCTCCACACGACATCACTGACTTTCCCTGAAAACCTGTAATCTGGTCCACCTGCATTTTCATGTACAGTATTTGGACTGTAGCAAAGGATCCATTATGAAAATGACAGAACTTCCAGAAAGAGTTACGACTTCACTGCTTAACAAGCTTGTGAATTTATCGAGGAGCCAGTGAGGTAGAGAAGCAGAACAGGAAAAAGAAAACACACAAAGGGGAGCTTGACTTGGGCTTTGCACCCTCCTTCTACTACTTTTTGAGGGTAGTTTTAACAGATCCTCCTGAATGTATGTGCTTGCTCTGTAACTAACTACGTTTTCATAGCACAAGGCAGGATTTGGGCCTTTTTACCTAAACTGAGTAGTTCTGGGGTTGATCATGTTGATGGCAATAACACCTATCACTTATTGAGAGGTCAGTAGGTACTAGCAGTATGCTAGGTCTTTGCATATGTGATTTTATTCAATCCTCACAACTCCTTTATACAGCATCTCCACTTCCATCTTCTAAGGACTTCCCATTGCCTTTAGGATAAAGTCCAAATATCTTAACATAGTTTATCAGACCCTTTGAGACTCCATTAACCCCTGCCTCTCTCCACCTCATCTTACACTACTCTGCTCTTTTCTGAAATATCCTGGCCTTATCTAAGCTCAAACAGATCTGTTCTTCTCGTATTTTGTGCTTTTTCTTGCCTTGGGCCTTTAAATATGTTCCCTGTCACCACATTTTTTCCACTCTTCACCTGGTAACTCATACCTGCTGTTAAGGCCTTGACACATTTTTCTGAGAAAGGCTGTCTCCAATCCCCTTCATTAGGTAGGGTTCTGTTCCTGCTTGTTTCCATGGCACACTCTACTCCCTCTTTTGTAATGCAATGCTTGAAGTGGCTTTCTAAATAGGCACCTTTTCTGTTACATGTAACCTTTGTGAAGGCTGGCAGCTTGCCTTCTAACTCACAATTGTTCCTCTAGCATCTAGCTGAATGCCTGACATGGAAACAGACCCTGAATAAATGAATCAAAATCAACTCTATGCAAAATCTGTCTGTGAATATTCCCATTACTTGGATGAGGAAACAGGGTAAAAGGGGTTAAATAACTTGCCTAAGATTGCACTGTTAGCAAAGGGAGAAGCTGAGCTTTGAAGTCAAGGCTGATTCCCAAGCCCTTGGTCACAATCACTCTATAACATAGCCTTCTCAAAATTCCTTGGAGCTATACAGAAAGAAGAAATAAATTAGTATAGAATATTTATCTCAGAGAAAAACTGGGCAGCAAAATCTGCCCAGGATTCAGGGAGGTGATCTTTCTCCCATCTGATTTCAGACCACAGGAAAAAATCTGGGTGATTTTGCATCATTCTGCACTCTGGGTGTGATGGTGTGCCTCCCTGAAAGAGGGTTTCTGTCTCACATCTGCAGGTGGTAGTGGATGACAGGCAACCTATAGCTTTATCTTTTGGTTCTTTCTACAGATCTACAGGGAAAAAAGAGAAAATGAGTTTCTCATTCCCGGAGAAGTTGCCCAGGCAACAAAGACAGAGCTAGAGCAGTAGACCACCCAGCTGAGACATGGTTCAGCACCCGCACATCCTCCCTAACCAATGCTCACTTTGGGGATCAGCCTGCTGTGTTCACATACCCTTTTAATAAGGCACCACGAAGAGGCTTACCTGGACACAGTATGCAAAAACTTACCCATGGACAGCCAAAACAATAGCTCAGAATTCCTGCTATTTGTCTGATGAGAAGCTCAATGTTTACTCTTTAGACTAAGCTAGAATAGTTACCCTACAGAAAAATAGCTTGGTTGTTTCAATTTTGTGATTCATCATAAGAAAAAAAAGTTTCCCACTGAATTAAACATTTATTTCTTTAAAAAAAAAATAAAACCCTTAGAACGATTTGCATATAATGGCAGCCCTGACACAGCCCTGCTATTTAACAGCTGTGTGATGTATGATAATTTATTTAACATCTTAATCATGAATTTGTTCATCTATAAAATGGGTTTATAAATATAAGTAATTACCAAAGATATTCTTGTGAGAGGTGAGAAAATGCATGTAAAGTGCATAATTTATGGCATATAACTAGCATTTAAATGAGGGAAATAGTAATTATGAGGGATTATTTGGGTTTCTGAAAAGGCAGACAGGAAAGATTACATTCTCTTCCTTTGTGTCTATCTGTTGGCTTAAGTGTAGTGCCAAGAGCAACTGGTATCATATTTGTTCCTGTAGTAACTTGCAACACCTCCTGCCTCATGCTGTCTTTGCCATACACTAGAAAGCCTTTACCTGGCCTAACACAGTGTGAGGTGCACTGTGCATGCCCAAGAAATGCTTGCTGAATCTGTCAGCATTGGGGTGCACAGTTCAAAGCACAACAGGAGCTGGATTTTTTAAGGAAATGGCATCCTCACAAGAGTCATTAAATGAGTTCTTCAGGGAGGGTGGTAACAACATGCCACTGGATTACTTTGTTCAAAAGTACTTTGTGCCTGAGTTACCCTTGGCTACATAACTGCATGACTGTCTGTCCCTACTGGATAATTATGCTGCACAGGGCTTGCTGGTATGCACGTGTGTGGAAGAAACAGGCTGGCCACAAGGAGAGAACCCCAGTGTAGGGTGAAGCTCCCACCAGCCTGCTCCCCACCTCTACTACACTATTGTATCCTATCATGTTCTGTGTGGGTGGGGGGGTGTGTCTTTGTGTATTGGGGAGAAATGGGTAGATACATCTGTGTACCCATTCACCTTTAAAAACATGTCCAAATCTCATTTACTTCTATTAGAAAATTAATCTTCAGGTATAACTTCATTTTCAGAAAGTATTTTATCCTTTGATTACCAAAACCTCTTTGGAGGGAGTTAAAATGAAAAGTGTATAAAGGACTACTTCTCAAAATTAAACTATTTCTGAACAAAGCAAATTAGCCTTTTCTAGGATACAGAGTACAATTTATTGCTCTGGTCTTTGTTCTTGAGTAAAAATTTCTAGAGAGGAAAACCTAGAATAAATAATCTCAAAGTGCTAATTTGCAAAACTAATGCTGGTGGCTCATTAATATTTGTAAATCAGCTATATTTTGCTATATTGAAAAATAAACCCTATGAATTGCTAATTAATAAAAGATATCATGTCTTATTAACATTCATATAGTAATTACCAAAATCACAAATCTATCTGCTAAGTAGTCAGCAAACAAGACAAATGACTGCTTTCAGTTAAATAGATTATCAAATGCCTTTGGGAGTACAATCTAATAGCCCCAACTACACCATGAATCAGGCAGCCACTCCTTTTGCCACGTGGATGGGCAGCAATGATCCCATCTCCCGCAGGAAACAAGATGGAGCCCTGCAGATGGTAGCACGTCACCCTCACTAGAGAGCACACTCATGCCAATGTCAATGTGGCTCATGGACTTTTCCCTTACAACCTTTGTGAACTGGTATCTTAAAAAGACACAAAAGATCCAAAAGATGTCATGTAAACACAACCTCACCAGCAGCTTATTTGTGAGACTTCTCAGGTCCCAACACAGAGCAGAAGGTCATCTTCCTGTAACATTCTATGTCATTTCATCTCTACTTCTCTTTGACATTCATTATGTGTACAGTAAGTCCCTGATTTATGAACATTCGAGTTGAGAACTTTCACAGGTATACTGTATAAGATTCACAGATATACTGTGTAAGACTTACTTTGTTGGATTATAAATGAATCCAACTTATGAATATTCTCCTGGAACGAAACTCATTTGTAAGTCGGGTTCTTGCTGTGCACATTTCACATCTATACCTTTAGACAGGAGTCTTAAGAGCAGAGATCGTGTCTTACTAGTTTATCAAGTACAACAACAACAACAACAAATAATAATAATAATAATAATAATAGTGATAATAACTGCCTACCATTTCTTGTGACTATGTGTGCCAGGCACTCGGATGAGGGCTTTAATTTACTGAACTTTTAATTCTTTAAATTGTGCCATTTGATTTTCACAGAAGCTGCTAGACAAAAATACATCTTTACTTCACACATGAAGTAACCGAGGCACAAAGAGTTTGGATGACAGACATGGAATTCAATTCTAGGTATGAAAGATTCTAAAGCCCATTCCCTGAAACATTATGCTAAATGGTACCTATCTTATACAATGCTTAGGGCCAAGTACATAGCAGACATTGATACATGTTGGTAGAATGAATGAATATCTTAATATCAGTTCGTTCCTGCAGCTCCTTGGAAGTTAGGGTTACACGTGCAGTTTCTGTTCTCCTGTGTATTTTTTTCCCCAAGAGGACATGATGCCAAGGGTCATGATTAGTAGTATCCAAAAATATCAACAGCCACTTCCCTTACGTTTAAAAAAATACATAAATAAACACTTCTCCAGGGCTCTAGTTCAGTGTCTGCCAGGTTGATAGTCACCATTAGGCACAGTCAATGGCTTTTCATTTGTATTAGTGTTACTTACACATTGGACTGCAAGGGAGAGTAGGAGAGAGTCCAGTGTTCTCAGCACTTCCTCCCAGCCTTCTTCAACATTCTGAACTCTCCAGTCCTATGGGGCAGGGATCAGAGGGCCAGCTGGCCACTGGCTTCACAATAGCCAGTGTCTCTTACTGGTGGGGTAGTGGAATTTTGCTAGTTTAGCCCTCTTAGCACACAGTATTATCCCCCCATCCTGGTAACAGTAACTCTACCAGGCAGCCCATGTCCTTAGAAAAAGCACGCCTGCCTCATTCTAAACTAGAACCCTGGTTGGTTTAAGCCAATCGGTCCACTGCCTTGACCTTGTCACAGTGATTGGTTGAAATTTGAAGTCCTGGATCAAGGCAATTAGAAACAAAGGGATGTTTGCTGGGGCTTCTGAGAAATAAAAGCTTCCTGATTGAGAAAGCTACCAGGCTGAACATTTATGTACAACAGGGAAGATACAGAAGGTGCTGAAAATTATTTTGAAACTATAAAGGAATCCAGCTTTAGGATTAAGAAACATACCATTGCAGGCTAAGAAGAAAAATGGAAAGAAATTGCTTTTGATGACATAATTGAGCCACTTAATCAAGACTTTTCTAAAGCTTTGGATTATTTCTGGATTTTTTTGTAGCTATTTAAGAGTTGAAATTCTCTTTTTTTCAGTAAGCCAATTTTTAGCCAAATTTTCTCTGATTTGAAACCAAAAAATTTTAATACATATGAATGAAAACTTTCAGTTTTTCAGGCTTATTATCTTATTCACTTTTTTTCCAGAAAAGCAAGTATAACAGTGGTCTGAAAGACCACAAGGGACTACTTACCAGTTTAGCCCAAATCTTAAGTTGAATAGAATTGGCTTGCATGAATTAGGGCCACAACATGACAGGGGACCCTTGAGAGTCTTTGAGACTAGCAAACTAGGCTCCAGTCAATTCTTTCTAAGATGGTCATAAAGCATGATTGTGAAGACATGATGAGATCTCTGCGTGACTGGGCCAAAAAGAAGTGGCCATCCTCACAAACAGATAACTTCATCCCAGCACAGTTCCACAGCCTCAAGTTCACATACATTTAACACATTTTCAAATGAATTAATACATGCCAGCTACTTAGAGAGACATATTCTTCTCTGAAACTTCTATGTTGCCTTTTTGTACAGGGACAACTGCCCTTGAAAAACTACAATGTTAGCACAAACAAAGGGAATTACAGGTTTTAATGCAAAACAATCTGCAACACGTATAATCACAGCTGGCTCGTGTTGAAGTGACAGCTTAGATCTGAGCCCTTGAACTTCTAGTTGTGAAGGATGGGCTCTTCCCAAATGCTGGATGTTTTAGATACAAGGATAGGAAAGGAGAAGACAACAGGGAAAGACTAGGGATTGAATCCCTAAAGAAGTTTTACCCAATGTGATAAAATGGGATAGTGTCATCTTTTGCTTAGTGTTAGGGCCAGATATGTGGGTGAATTACTTGTGTAATAACATAGGGCCTTGTGATCACAAGGGTCCCTTGCTTGACTTAATGGTGTCTTATAACCATCTTGAAATCTGAAATACTTTTTGAAGAGGGGCCTGCCATTTTCATTGTGCCTTGGGTCCATAATGATGTAGATAATCTTGCTTATTACAGATCTTTAGTTCTGTCTTTACTAAGAACACACAAGGGGAAAAAAATCTGCCAAAGATGTGCCTCAGATATTCTATGTTTCCTATCTTTTTCGATTATTTGTTCCTCCTTGTCTGTCTTCTTTGTGTTGAATAAATATTTTTACTGTGCCATTTAATTCTCTTCTTTATTTACTATCATTTTTTGTCCTGTGTTTGTAGTGGTTGTCCTAGGATTGAAATGTACATTTTATTTAATTTATTTATTTATTTGCACTTTATTAAATTCTTTTATTGGTACATTGTAGGTATACAACACAATTACATTTCTCATTGGGAATTGTGCCTTTACATGATGCATCTTGGTTCTTATTTTTTTCCCATTCCTAGCCCTCCCTTCAACCCCTCCACCCTTCCCTATTGACAAAGACTTTATTTCCATTTTTTCCATTTCTCAGCACTTTTCCTTTCCCTTCTTTCCTTTCCCCTGCCCCTCCCACTACCCCTACCCCTTTGGGTCTTTTCTTCCTATTTTGCATTATCGATTATTCATTCTAATCATTGGTACATTTTAGGTGTACAATATAATGACATTCATCCTTGGAAATTTGCACCTTTACATAGTCTCTCTTGGTTCTTATTTTTCACCCTTGCCCAGCCCTCCCTTCAACCCCTCCATTCCTCCCTATTTACAAAGATTTTGTTCCTATTTTTCCATTTTCTCATATTAATCCCATTCCCTTCTATCGTTTACCCTAGCCCTCCCACTTCCTTCCCCTTTGCCCCTTTTCTTCCTATTTCACATGACCTATTATACATAAATAGGACACACATGTATAAATACCAAATAGTTTCTCTGGTATGAGAAACTGAAAGTGTAAATAAGGACTAAAATGAAATGTATATTTTAATGCATCATAATCTTCTTCTGATTAATTTTATTATGAAAAATAGAATCTTTGCTCCAATATAATTCTATTCCCTCTTTTCTCGATGCTATTCTTGTCATATACATTATATCTTCGTATGTTACAGACCCAACAATACAGTGTTAAAAGTATTTTTCATATTACCTTATCTTTTAAAGAAGTTGGAGAAAATGAGAAAAAATATACTTATGCACTATTTTATACTAACTCAGATATCATTTGGAGCTCTTTTCTTTCTGTGGCTTTGTCACCTCATGGTATCACTTCTGAAGGACTTCCTTCCTTCCGTATGTCTTGCAAGACAGGCCTTCTAGCATCCCATTTACTCCCCCTCTGTTTACCTGTGAATGTCTTTATTTTGCCCTCATTTTTGAAGGCACAGTTTTTGAAGAATAGTTTTATTAGATACAGCATTCTTGTTTGGCAGTTCCTTCCTCCTTCACTAAGGATGTGTCACTCTTCTGCCTCCTGCTATCGTCGTTTTAGATCAGAGGCCAGTGTAATTGTACTGATGTTCACCTATCTACGGTGAGTCACTTTTCTCATGTTACTTTCAAGATTTTCTCTTTGGGTGTGGTTTTCAGCAGTTTGACTACAACATGTCAAACTGTGGATCTATTTGTATTTGGGTTTCTTTAAGTTTCTTAGATATGTAGCTTTTTCTTTTTAAACACACACAAGTTTCAGTGGTTTGGGGGCACTATTTTTCAGAAAAAAGTTTGTTCCTTTCTTTTCTTTCCTTTTGAGATTCTCACCTCAGATGCTTGATTTTGTCCCACAGGTTTCTGAGGCACTGCTTATTTTAGTTCAGTCTTTTTTGCTCTATTTTTTTTAGATTCACTGACTACTATTCTTTCTCAAACTTGTTGTCAAGCCTTCTACTGAATCTTTTATTATACTTACTATACTCTTCTGCTACAGAATTTCCTTTTGGTACTTTTTAACAATTTCTATCTCCTTATTAAGGAGCTCTGTTGATGCATTGTTATCTCACTTTCCTTTAGTTCTTTAAACATGATTTGCTATAGTTCTTCAAACATATTTATAGTAGCTGCTTTGGAACGTTTGTCTGCTAATATCTGGTAACACTCAGTTTCTAACAACTGCTTTTTTTCTTAAGTATGGGTCACACTTTCCTGTTTTATGGCATGTCTAGTAATCTTTTTTTAAATGAGACATTTTAGATCTTACATTGCAGCTACTCTGACTTGTGATATTCTTTCCCTAGATGGTGGGTTTTTTGGGGTTTTTTTGGTGTTTTTATTTGTAGCTTAACTGGCCAAACCCTATGAAATCTGTTATTCCTATGGTTACTAATGCTTCTACTAGGGTTAAAAAAATATTTTTGATTTTCTTTTTAAACCTAGCTTGTGAAAAGTTGCTTGTGTGTCTGTATAGCTTAGTGGTCAGCTCATGATTGTACCTCAGCTGTGCCCCACCCATCGAACCACTTAGATTTCCAACCTTTACTGCTAGATCTGTTGGCGGACAGAGGACCATGTTCAAATTCAGGCTGTTTTCAAAGCCTCTTTGTGTTTTGGTTTCTGCTGGACTCTCCTGGGTCTCCTATGCACATGTCCTCAGCCTTGAATTCTCCAGCAGGAAACGGAGGTTAGTGTTTTCTTTCATTTTTCCCTCTACTTCTACACAGCCTCAGCCAATAGATCCCTCATCATAACTGCAGCCTCAGGGTGGGGGCAGCTGATGACCCTCCCATCTCACTCACTTCCAAGATGGATTTTACAACTCATGTCTTTGCTGGGTATGCACATTGCCTCTTTCCACTGAGTGAGGTCCTTCCCACGCCTGCAGAGAAACTCTGGTCATCATATCTTGCCTCTCCTTGCCAGAACCCATAAGCTGGGCAACGTGGCTGAAAGAAGCGCTAGACCAGAGTATCTCAGACTCTACTGTTCCTGTGAGGAGCTCAGCAGTTTTGAAAGTGCAGACATTTCTTGTATTGCTATATGCCATGCTGATTTTCACAGCATGAAATAGTTGCTGTTGTCAATTTTTTACAGCTTCGTAGTTGCATTTGGATGACAGACTTCATCTCTCACAGAGCCATAGCTAATAGTCCTACCCTTTGGCTTGTATTTTGACTTTTTCCACTCCCCCTCTTCTTCTCCATGGAGTCCCTTTCACGCACAACATGTACTAATGACTCGTGAGCAATAAAATTTTTCTTACATATGGGCAGTAACTCCAGCCACAAGTTCTATACGGCTATGGCTACGAGCCACCCACATTGACTTGCAGCCAGTTAAAACATTCAGCAAACTCTGCAAACACCACCTGCTGAATGTCCTTAGTCACACAGCCTTTCCTCCAGTCAAGGAATGAATGGCCAACAAGGGGTCCCTGCACTGCTTGTTACCGCTCAGTGCTTTACAAGGGCAGCAGAAAACACTCATGATATGCTTCTTTCCTACGGTGCCCAGATGTGGTCTCAGAATCCTCCTCACTCAGAATGACAGGCATGACTTGGGGCAGGGGAGACCTCTTTGCCTTATATTCCAGCCCTGCAGGAGAAATTTATCATTCTTCATAGTCTCTTCCCTGCTCCCACCCACCAGTCAAGGCTTTGGGTTGGTTTCCTGATGAATACGTCCTTTTTATACTTAGGCATCAGGATCAGCTCCTTTGTTTCGGTTTTACTTATGGAACTCTACTCATTCCCTTGCTAATTCCGTCCATTTTCATGATTTTAAAAATCTCACCCACTGATTAGCCCTTCCTAGATTTATAGCTTTAGGTAAAACCTCTTCTCCAAACTCCAACTCTACCTATCATCTCTACTTGGAAATTGTGATGGATTAACTAATGGTCAATTTAAGTGGGAATGGCCTGCTGAACTGAGTCAGCATGCTGTTGATTTTCCTGAAGAAGCTGCTTTTTGGTGGTTTTTCTTCAAAGCAGCTTTGGCTGCTGTCTTCCTTCGGGAGAGCTTCAATCTTTATCTTCATCTTGGATGTTGTCTCCTGGCTCCAGAGCAGATCCCTCAGCCTTCTGGCACAGATATTTCAGCCCACCACTGCAGACTTTCTAGCTTCCACCACTGTCCTTTGGGCCTTCCTGGTGCAGATCCTTGATATGGACTTCTAGGGACATTGCTGTGGGGTCTAGGCCTCTGGCTGGACTCGTGTGGGACATTGCCATGGGATTCAGGCCCTTAGCTGGATTCTTTGGGACTCTAGCATGTGGACAGATCTCTTGCACTCTTCTGCATTTGACTTTTTGGGTGACTATTATAAAATAATCATATAAAATTATGTGTCCTGTATCAAATCTTTTCCTTTGCAAATCCTGACTACATCAGAAATTTTAAGGATGTCGCTAAGTTACCATACACAAAGCTAAACTGATTTCCCACTTAGAGTCTCTTCGAAATGTAGGTGCTCACTATCTTGACTGATACTATCTTTTTTCTTTCCTGACCAAAAAAGATGGAGTCATTTTGGATTTTTCTGATTTCTCTCACAACATCAGGAAATCCTTTGGGCACTACTTCCAAATAAATCAGAAACCTATGGTCTCTTACCACTGTCTCTGCCTGGTGAACATCTTTTACTGAGTCAGATCTCTCATAGGATCATTAAAATGGGTTTCACTGGTTCTACCTATGGTGAAAATTATATCCTCATCTTGGTGGGTCATGGGGTACATTATCATAGTAAAAGTTCTAATAACTTTCTAATAAGCCATATAGGCATGTAATGGGTTCAATTTTTTAAAAGTTCAACACAAACCCAGACTTTTTAAAAGGCTTTTATATTACAATGTATGAAGAAAATGAACACCATTTGTGAATGTGGGCTCTGGAGATGAATTATCTACCTAGGTTGTATTTGGTTTTGCCATTTACAAGAATTATTCTATGTCTCTGAGATTTACTTCTTTCATGTATAAAATAGGAATGGTGTCTATATCACAGCTCTGGGGTAGAATTAAATGAGATAAACAAGCTCTAATATATAGTAAACTCTCCCACCACTTTTTAAAAATTACATAACATTGTGAAGGCCTTTAGTCTGTGCAGAATTAGCCTAGATTCTGGGCATTCAGAATAGAAATTGGCCTCTGATCTCATAGAACTGACATTGTATATGCAGGAGACAGAACAGAAACTAATAAACATTTTCTGATTGGTGACACTATTTTGAGGAAAATAAATCAGGATTATGCACTAGAATGAGAGGAACAAAGGTGGTTTTAGATTGGCTAGTCAGGGAGGCTGTTTTTCAGAGAAGAAAGTGCTTACACTGAGAGCAGGGCAGTGTGGAGCCAGCCAAGCAGGGCTCTCTGGAGGAACCGAGGAGCAAGCACAGAGGTGTAGATGGGAAATGAGCTTGGCTTGTTCAGGATTCAAGGAAAAGTCTGTGTGGCTGGTTATGAGGAGAACGAGAGAAAAATCGCAATTATTATTATTATTTTTGTGGGGGGAGTTACAGGGGATCGAAATTGGGAACTTCCGCATCTTAATGGCTTTAAATAATCCCCACGCTCATAGGCCTTTACTTGCAGAATTCTGGAAATGGCCCAGTGGTCTGGAGAGGAAGAAAAATAAAATTATCCCAGATCTGAGATTCAGGGAGAATTGACCAGCTTGTTTGAATAGGTTTCCCAGGCTAAAATGGTGATATTTACTCTACCTACAAAAAAAAAAAATGGGGTTAAAATGGACATGAGTTAGCAACTCAGAGGTTAAGAATTAAAAATGAAGAAGAAAGGGCCCTTGCATGGATCTCATTGACAATGTGGTTTCCGTTGATCTCTGATATTCTCATTCTTCTTGAAGACTATACTTATTTCTATTAGTTGACATATTAGCCTAAAATTTACTTTTCCTTTTTTGGGAGTAATGTTTTGGGTGTAACTAAATATTGAAGTAAATGCTCATCAAATACCACATGCTATTCCTTTTGTAAAACCTCAGTTGTTCACTGTACCATAATTAAGTCCTTTCCTAGACATGAAACCCTCCCCAACATGCCCTGTGCATGTATTCTCACTGGAATTCATTTGCTTGCCAAAGGTCAGGCCTAACCTGAAAATTCTGTTCCCTATTGTGCCAAGGATCATTTTTAGTGCTCTTCTCAATGACAGTAGTTGAAAGGAGAAAGTGATATCTCTGTAACTCAAAACCAGACCATTCTACAGTAATACATTGGCAAGTGACAATGGGATGGAGATGTTTTTTGTGTGCATCCTTTTGTTTTCTATCTTAATGTTTCTGAATGCAGAACCAAGCTGTTTGTTATTCTTCTGCTACACAATGGAAAATGGAATTAAGAAGATTTCTGACTTCCTTGCAACTGGGAGACAAAATTTCTTAGGAATGTACAACAGGCCTCCTTGGAACTGTTCAGAAATGTACCCTGTCTCAATAATCTCTTCTTTCTAAGTGGGCTAACCTAAGCTCCCTCCAAAGTAACCCATGACACCAATTCAAAGTTTAAGGTTTGTTTTTTTTTAAATAGGGATTTATTTGTATGTCATCTTCCTTCTTTCTCAAATTTTTGGTTTTGGGTGAGCATTTAATCATTCCTAGCAGCACTAACAGATGGGAAGCAAGAAGCTTCAAGGAAAAACTTCAGGCTACTTTTAGCTTTTCATTAGCAGTTATGGGAAAAGCTTACGTAGAAAAAATTGAAATTGTCTGAAGTGAGATTGGAGAATTCTCTATGGATTCTAATTAGCCTCACCTTGTCCTGGTCTTTCTAATATCATAGATAATAGAGCTGACATAAATGAGAATTATATCTTAATTATCTTAATTACTGAGTAGTAAAGAAGTTAACTCCTTAAGTCATTGATTTAGACTAAATTTAGAAGAGATTGTGTGTGTAAATGCACTCATGGGTATGTATATATGCATTCATGTGAATGAATTCATCCAAACTCTTCACTCCAGCCTCCAGCAGCTCATCCAGGTCTGGTCATTAGCAGCTGTCTGGAATATTTCCTGTCCTTCTCTGGGCATTGGGAGAGTCTCAAACTCCTTGGATCTTCCTCAGTATGTTTGTATTAAATCATTTGGACTGGCTCAAACTTTCACTCAGTAACTATTCTCATCACGTCTCTCCCCTTCTTTGTTCCCCCTTACACTATTTCAAAATCATCCCCAGGGAATTGGGATTCTCAAACTCAAGTCCTTTTGTGTTCTAGAGCTTATCAAGTTATCAGCCCAACCTTCAGTTTTCTATCCTAATTTTAAGTTATAAACTGAATTACCTAAAATATCAAATATGTGGACAGTAGATACCATAAAGAGGCAGAGTCTAGTGGTCCAGTGATTAAATCCTTCCTCTCTGTTGTTACTTTTTCATGTATACCACATTTGTGATGATGATGAACAAAGTCATAGAGCAGCAAGAAAAGGAAAACAAAACCATCTAGTGTATGTCAGGCGATGCTTCATGCTGAAGTATGTCCCAAGAACCCCTTGGGAAGGACAGCAAGCAGAGAAAGCTAGCTCCATTAGAGATATTACAGCTGCAGCAGGCTAAAAGAGGGCTTGAGAATCTAGAAGGGTAGCTTAAGAAAAAGTGTTTTGTTTTGTTTTTGTTTTTACCTGTAAACATAAAGTGTGCTGAAATTTCAACAGGGGATTTATATTATATGATGTTTTAATTACAGTTGGTTGTATTCTACCTTGGAATTGTAACTAATTCTGTTTGTGCTTTGAGAAATGATGATTTTTTAAAAATCTGGCTTAAGCAGTTGAGATTTCAAATAAAAGGACTGGGAAATAATTCCATGTGTTTCTAATTGGATGAATTGTTTGCTTGTCAAGTTATTTCCTAAGGTTTCTTTTTCTTTTCAATTAGCATATTAGATCCTTGAGGAGTACCCTGGATAAATGCCCAAGTTGCTCTTTGGCTAAGTAGCATAACACAAAGTCTGTATCCAGGGAACCCAATCCTGTGATCAGGAAACAAGTCACAGCTATACCTTAATTATTTCTTTTCAAAATCAAAAGATTTTTTAATGATTATTTGGGACCCCCTATTTTTCTATCTGTTAAGTGTTTTGGGTAGATTCTTAAGGAAAAACAAAAGAACAAAAATTAAACCTATTATCAACCACACTTGTGATACTATTAATGACCACTTTGCTTTGTTCTGAAATTTCCACTTCAGGCAGATTAACAAGGATCCAGATAGAAGCAAAATGAAACACATGTAAGAGGCTGTGGCTTATCACAACAATCAGAAGCTCTAAGGTGCCCTGGAGGTATAAGAGGTAATTTCTCACAAGTGAAAATAAAACTGTGGTCGAGGGGGTGGAGGGGCTCTGGAGGAGACTTTGGCCTCAAAGGATGTATCTGCAATTTTTTAGGTCCAGCTGTAGCTCATATTTTAAAACTAAATATTTGAAAGTTGGATTCTATTTCATCAAAGCTATAAGAGAAATCAGATGACAAACATTTTTAAGAGTAAAGAGTGTTGTTGAGGTGAGCCAGGACTATTTTTGCCAACATATAGCACATCTTTTCAAATATCAAATTCATAATGTCTGTGTATATAGGTAGGGAGAGCCTGGATGTAGAATTATGGAGAAGATGGCACTTGCCATTTGTACAGAAAGATAGCTGGGAAATCATCAGTCTCCTACCTGAAGGATTCCTACTCCGCAAGTAGTCATTTTTCTGTCTATGCATTGATTTGTTCATCTCACCATTGTATACTGAATTTCTCCCAGTTGCCAGGCACTGGGGATACAACAGTAAATCAGACAGACAAAGATGCAAGTACTTAGTCTCTCTGTGTTCCTCTACATTTCATAAGTTGAAATCCTGACCCCCAGTATGATGGTATTAGGATCTGGAGCCTTTGGGAGGGCTTTTCTATCATAAATGGAATTATTATTCCTATAAAAGAGGATCCTGAGTGATTCTCATCCTCCTCCATGATGTGAGCAGATAGAAAGAGGACACCGTGATCCACAGAGCAGGCTCTCACCAGACACCAGAGCTGCCAGCACCTTGATCTTAGACTTTACAACCTTCACAACTGAGAAATAAGTTCCTGATGCTCATAAGGTGCCTCATTTATAGCGTTTTATTATAGCAGCATGAAAGGACTAAGGGATCATTGAATGAATATCGCAGGCAAGTATAACTATGCCATATGATCCAGTCTAACACAAGGAAAACGAAGTCACTCTGGAACCCCTTAGCAGGAACCACCCAACAACATCTGGGGCTGGGGACAAACTGTCATGGCATTAGGTCCCCAAGGAAGTGAAATTTTTAGCTGAGCCCTGAAAGTGTGAGCCTGATAAAGGAGGCTGGAAAGTAAAAGGGGCAGGAGAAGAAAAACAGAGAGTTTTTATGATTTGTTGGAGTGACTAAAAGAAGTTTGGGTATATTCAGTGGAAAGTTTGAAAGAAGGTGGTAGAAAACACAGCTAGAAGAGGGAACAAGTTTTGGAGCCAAGCTATTTCAGATCTGACTTCTGGGGTCTGCACCTCATCAAAAAGAGCTGGTTTTGATGACCAGTTCTGAAGTTTCCCAGCAATTTATGCAAGTTACTTCACTTCTAAGACTCATTTTTCTTACCTATATAATGAGATATACCTCCTTTGTGGGATTGCTTAGAAAATTATGTGATGAAAATGTCTGTACCTGGCAAAATGAAGTATTTAATAAATGGAAGCAATAGTTATTTCTTTGACTATTGCTAAATAGAGTCACATTTCACGAAGAATAATGTCTCGGAGAAGAGAAGCTCTACTGCCATCAGCTTAAACATCAGCAAGGTTAGACATGTAGGCATTGTGTGGCAGGGTGCCTTCCTGATATGTCTCAGATACTTATTCTTTACAAGAATTTGGCCCTTTCCTTTGTCCCAAGACAGCAAGTACTTTCCAGTACAAACAGTAGAGTCACCTGATAAAATATCATTTTAGGCACTGTAGCCATTAATTATTACACTCATTATCTCGGTCCCTCATCTGTCGAGTAAGATACCCAAATTACTCTGCTATTTCCCCGAGTGGGCATAGGAAAAAAGTGCAATAAACTAATGTGATGGTTTTTGTGATGTGTCAACATGACTGGGATGAGAATACCTGGCAGATTAGGAAAGTGTCATTCTGGGTGTGTCTGTGGATGACATGGGAGCCAGCAAACTGAGCCCAGGTGACCCACTCCAGTTGTTGGTGGCACTAACCAATAGGCTGGTAGCCTGGATGGAATTGAAGAAGAACAAGAAGGAACTGTGTCCTGTTTTGGAAAAGCTCCTGTCTTCTTGAGTTGGTGCATCTTTTGCTGCCATCTTCTTTGAACATAGGATTCCAGCTTCTTCAGCCTTCCAACCCAACCTCACACTGGCAACTCTGCAGTGAGCTTGCAGACCTTCGGCCTTAGGCTGGCGCTGCATCCTTGATCCCTCTTGTTTTGCAGCTTCCATCTTCTAGAGCTGAGCAGCTGCTGGATCTTCTGGCTCTCCAGAGTGCAGACCGCCACTGTGTATTATCCTGCCTCTGATGCTGTGAGCTTATCTAATAAATCCCTTGCATAATTGTAGATATATTTTCTATTGATTTTGTTCCCCTAGAGAGCTCTAACACAACATGTGGCCATATGAAAGGGTCTCTAATATGTAAGATAATGTCTCTTTTTGTTATCATTGCTAAGAATTCTTTGTTTGTTTGCTTTTTTTTTTTTTGGTACCGGGGATCGAACTCGGGTCCTTGCGCTTGCGCAGCAGGCAGCAAAACCACTGAGCTAAATCCTCAGCCTCTAAGAATTCTTGTAAGCAGTAAGACAAAAAATGAAGAGCCAGACATACACAGTTCTTATCTTATCAGTCTGGGAGGCTGAGGTGGGAGGATTACAAGTTTGAGCCCAATCTGGGCAATTTAGGAATTTAGGAAGATCCTGTCTCAAAATAAAAAAAACAAATTAAAATGACTTTGTATATATTTTGGTGCAAAAGCCCTGAGTTCCATTCTCAGTACTAAAATAAAATGGGGGAGGGATGTCTTACAGGCTTTCTGTTTTTGTATCACTAGGTTCTCTACAGACAGTAGGAGGGCATTCATGAAGAAGAAAGGAGCTCTTTCTCTGCCCCAAAGAGAAGTCTGTTGGGCCAATGTTTCTTTGCATTTCTAAATCTGTGGACTTGGTTTCTCTAGGTGAGCACTGTAAGACACCTGTACTGAGAATGGACTCCAAAAGGGGGTTTTGAAGGTGGAGCAGGAGTTGGCTGTGTGACAAACCCACGGAAAGAGGACATCCTCTGGGCTAGAGTGAGCAGCAACAATACCTTCCCAGAGCAAAGAGGATGTCCTCAAGGAGCTGCTGGTAGCTCAGCACAGCTCTTGGTTCTCTGTGACAATAAAGGAAACGTGGAAGAGATGATCCAAAATTCACGTCTGTTTGGCTTCTGTATAGATAATGTTTTTATTTATATTCTGCCATATTCCACCAAGGTTTTGTGATAAAATTCATTACATGGTTCTTATGCATTGACCTTCCTAATTAAGTTTTTCTCAGCACTGTCATGTTCATCTTTGTATTCCCTCAGCCATATGCAGAGAGACTTGAATAAAAATTGAATCAAATTTATATACTCTAAGCTTGCTGCAGGTGGTTAGCAAGGGCAACTGGTCCCAGATGCTTGGTGGGTGGCAAGGAAATCTGGGCCAGCACTTCAAATTGCTTAGATTGAGTTACCATATTTCACTGAATCTAAGATGCCATTGATCATAGGGTCTATGGTTGCTTTATATGCTATTAAGAAAAAATCCTGTAGATAGAACTGTAACAGTATAAATTCACCATCTATGTCAAGGTGCAATCTGATTTCAGATATGTCAGATATTTTTTAAAAATATCTTTAAAGAGAAAATTCATGGTGATGATACTATTCCCCACCCTGAATAGTCAGAAATTCTAAGGAGTAGTGAGACTCTGGTGAGAGACAATGAGAACTCTTATACTTTTCTGGGTGACAAATTTGCCTAACAGTCTGAATCTAAAAGCCCTTGACTCAGCAATTGCACGTCTTGCAACTAAATCCAAGGAAATAAGTATAAAGGTTTATAAGGATGTCATCACAGAATAGTTTATACAGATAGTAGCAAAAAATAAAGAGGAAATAACCTAAAATAGTCATTATATACATTAACTTAGCATTATACAATAGAGTAACATGCTAATAGAAAAATATTTTAAATTCAAATCATTTTATAATGTTATGTTTTAAATATCAGATAACAGGACCAGGAATTTAGCTCAGTGGTTCCGCCACCTGCTTCACAAGCACAAGGACCCAAGTTTGATCCCCAGTACCCCCCCAAAAAATAAAAAAATAAAAAATAAAAAAAAATCAGGTAATGATCTGTTACAGCACAAAATCACTGCTGTGAATGAAAAAATATATTTCCATTTCCTATTCACATTATCAAAAAGTTAATAAAGGGTGTTTACATGAGGGACTTCAGTTGATCTTTTTCTGTGTGCTCTAATTTTTCAAAAATTGGAAAACCAAACATTGGTTAGATACAGACCTTGGAGTAATAATATGCATATGGGTAATGGAGAATTAGCCACCTTGACTTAGAAACATCATTTTCTATGGAGAAGGGGCCTAGAGGTTTGTTGTTTTGTAATAACCTTGGTCCAGACTCCAACTGGCTTCAAGTGAGGCCCTGGTTAAAAGGGTGTGGGAAAGTTTATTTGATTCCTGACTGGAAATATACCTTCATCATTGGATTCTTCCTCAAAAGTTAATACCAAAAAAAAGAAATATCTCAGGCTGTGACTATGCCAGAGTGTCTGCATACCTAGAACTTTAGGATGTAATCTTAGCTGGAGGGAAAATATGGGACACTGAACACAAGTAAGGCAAGTTCCAGATCCTACAAGTGGGAAGGAGGTGACGGTCAGATGTCACGGTCAGATCTGTTTTTACCATCTAAAAAGGTAAATCCTCTGAATCTGCCTCTAAGTACCACATTGCCACAAATTCAGGTCTTTTCAAGTTACTTATAGTTCTTCATAAATTATGTCATTTCCTAAAAGATATATGGTTGGGATCAAGACCCCACTTTAAAGATAAAGTGCAATGTTTTGACTATATTTATTTATGAAGTGAACTTGTCTTCCCATTTTATATGGAGACATTTAATTTTGAATAGTCTATCATAGAATTTCTGCATGAGCAGGAAAGATTGTGACTCTGCATTATGGTTGTGTATTTTATCCTCAAGTGAATGAGTTACCTTTCTGATTTTTTTTCAGTCTACCTTTATATTTATTTACAGCTTGCTTTAAAAAATAATCGGTGATGCATTCCTGTGTTTATAGTAGCACAATTCCTAATAGCTAAATCTTGGAAGTGGTCTATATGTTTCTCAGGAGGTGAGTGAATAAAGAAAATGTGGTATTTATACACAATGAAGTACTCTTCTTCCAGAAAGAAGGATAAACTTGAGTCATTTGTAGGAAAATGGATGTACCTTGAGATTATAATGTTATGCAAAATAAATCAGACATACAAGCTCAAATATCACATGCTTTTTCTTATATGAGAAACCCAAAATAAAGGGCAAAATAAAAGATAGGTAACAGGAAGTAGAGAGATAGATCTTTTGCAAATGGGAAAGGGACCGAGAGATGGAGGGAGGGGGAAGGGAGGGGAGGGAAAGAAGGTGAAAAAGAATTAAGATGTGTTATATATGTGTACCAACTCCCCATGAGGAATGTAATCATTATGTACTGCAAATGCTTACGAATAAAAACTGAAAAAATAACCTGTGCTTATGGTTTCCAACATTATATATCTCACACCTCCTTAATTTAAAGCTTGGTTCATATAAAAGTTTTGTTTTATAATTATTTATTTACATGTTTATAGAATTAGCATTGTTATTGTTTTTTTTTGTCAACTCTGCAAAGTTTAGCCTTGTAATTTTTGAATATCTACCTAGTGTCTATCTAGGTATCTCTACCTTATGTGTGATACATGACAACTGTAACCTGAAAAAGTAAAACAAAGACTTCAAATGACATAGAAATCTGGGTCGAGGAGAGATGGGTTAGAATGTGGGGCACAGGGATATTTAGTAATCTCCTACTATTCGCCTTGTTTGCATCATCTTCCTCTCTCTGGATAATATACACTGCACATGGATACTCTTTCCGTGCCATGTTGTCCTCAGAGTGTTGCCAATTTCAGTGCCCCACACTTCTGGTTGCAAACCAAAGACTGGCTAGCCAGACTACAGCATCTACTTGGCCAGGATATTTGACTTCAGTGTGGACACCTAATCCAAAGCCAACAGAGAGTTCTCTGGATGATTTGTGCATGGACACTGAGAAAACAGAATTTTCCTCTGGATTGTGAGTCATGAGAACACATGTCAGGAACAAATCTTCTTGTTCTGGCTAGACAGGAGAAGCCCATTTGCAGACAAGAAAATAAGGCTACCTTTCAAGAAGGAGAGAACTAGGAGGGGCACTGTGACATAAAGACACAATAATGAGTCCTTAGGGAATGGATGCCACTTCCAGATCTTGATTTCCTAACAAAAATTTCCCCTTTTGTGGTATAAGATAGTTAAAAGTTGGTTTCTATCATTTGAAACTGCCCAAGTTCTTAACTAATCCTTGGCCATTTGGTGACCTGCCTGATCACCCTACAAGTGTACACACACTCTCTGTGTGTGTAGTCAGCTGTGCTCATTTGGATTTGCTATCATAAAGGCACCCAAGTAGGTATAATTAATCCTATGAGAATAGCATTCAAATACAATTACTCTAAAAAAATGAGTGACTTCAGCCAATACTGTATTTTCCACAAGCTGTAGCCCTCCCTTCTAAGTGTGCCTTGTGTTCCTTTGCCCCAGAGTTCAGACCGTCATCCTGATCTAACTTGGACTCTGTCCACTTCTGATGCACTTGGATCTTCCATTTCTCTTTGCCAAGCACCTAACACAGTCAGAAGTTATGGGGTTCTTCGTGTCTTGTCATCTTCCTTCTTGTATCATAGGCACTTAGAAGATGATTATGAAGCTACCTAAAATACAGTAAGATTTTGCAGAAATCCAGACTGACCGTAGAAGGCAGCTGGAATACAGGACACTCTTCCTCCACCCACTTCCCTCCTAAACAAATGCCATATGTCTGCTGATGATGCATTCTGGCTCACTGCTATGTGGTTGACCTTCAATACCGAAAAGATGCCAAACCACTCGGGACCTAATTTTCTTTTCAGCTCATTGTTATAGTCATATTTAATATAGTTGAGGGAAAAAATAAAAATGATGACAAGCAGGTCTGGAATTCTTTAAAGTAGTCCATCAATGAGCCAGATCTCTGGACGTTTCAAGATATTTTTGATGATTCTCAGCAGGAGGAGTGTTCTGAGGGTCTTGGAAAATGATGCTTCTGTTGCCTAGGAGTGTGGTCAGAACCACTTTGAAATTTGTGTGATCTGTAGAGAAACGAAGAAGTGGGATCTTTCCACGTAGTTTTTCCATGTACCGTTAATTCAATCCCAGATAATTATACTGGATGGAGACCAGTTTATAGAAAGGCTTACTATTCCATGTGTGGCATGGCAGGATGGCAAATCTGACTGTATTTACATAGTAAATTGAATTTCCTCTCAAAATTAAAATAGTTTTTATGTTGGTTTCCCAGGGCTGCTGTAACATAGTACTAGAAATTTGATGTAGGTGTGGGCCAGGGAGGCTTAAACAATAGAATTTATTGTGTCTCTGTTCTGGAAGCTGTAAGTCCAAATGCAAGTGTCAGCAGGGCTGTGCTCCCTCTGAAACAAGTAGAGGAGAATTCCTCCTTGCTTCTTCCAGCTGCTGATGTTTCCTGGCATTCTTTGGCATATAGACGCGTCACTCCAGTCTCTGCCTTCATGGTCACGTGGCCAATTTCTGCAGTCCCTCTTCTTATAAGTGCAGCGGTCATATTGGATCAGAACAGGTCTGAGTTCACTAAGACCTCACTTCAACTTGATCACATCTGCAAAATTTTTACTTTCCATCAAGGTCACATTCTGAGGTACTGTGAGTAAGGACTTCAACATATCTTTTTGGGGGACACAATTCAACCCAGGACAGCTGTATTATTTTCACCCCTGATTATAGCACTAATATTTGCTTGTTGTTGTAAAAATAGTAAAATTATGAAGAGAAGTATAAAGAAGAAATCAAAAATTATCCCAATTTTTCTAAAAGTGCCATGTTAACTATTTGGTGGATGTCTTTTTAAATGCTTCTTTAAACCAAATTTTTTTTCTTTACCACCAGAAATAAATCAAGTTCAAAACAGAGGCAGTTAAGGATGACTGCAGTTTCATGCAAAGGATAATAATGATGCTGTGATACCTTTCTCTCTCTTCTTTAAAGAATAAATGTCTACAAATTAATGTTTGGATAGAAGGAATATGTTCATTTTTATACACAGTCAAATTATCCTCCGGAAAGGATGTATTAAGTTTATTCCCACCAATTATGTGTGAGTGGTCTAGTTTCTCCAGTTGCTTTGTCCTGTGGGTTATAAGTATTAGTAAGATGCATAACTTTACAACTCTAAATTTATAAATACAAATATTTTCTCTTTTAGTAAATCTAAGCCAATTTTCTTTTTTATTCTTAGGTAATTAACATGAATCCCTAATTTTGTCCAGTATTTTTATAATTTTATAAAAGCTTTTATATTTATTTTTGGTACTTGGAATTGAACCCAGGGCCTCACACATGATATTTTAATAAATAGATCAATCTAGATTTTTTTTGAGTATATTGTGTGAAATTATAACCTAGGGAGTCTGGTAGAGCGCAGTTTAATTTCCTTAAGTTTAATTCATTCTAAAAAATTATATTATGTGGGAATATGAATGAGGAAATTAAGTGTGTTTCCTGTTCCCCTTTCCAAGGGATCAGGTTTATTTAATAAAAGGCCTTGTACTAATTCACAGAAAAATGCATGCTCAAAAAGCAATCAAGGAAACAATACTGAGCACCTGGTAAGAAGCAGTACTTTTAGTTAATTGAATTTCGCAGTATTCTTGCTGAAACTATCCTCTTTTTCTCCAACTTCACATAAATTATGATGTTGTAGGAAATAAAGGTAGGGTTAGTCTTGAGTCCATTCTAATTTGCTTAGAGAGCGATATTAGCAAACTTGGGCCTTTTAATTTTGAGTCATTCGAGTTACTTGCAAACCATCTCTCAACTCTATCCTGGGCTTAAAGTTAAGACCTCTGGTTTAAAGAAGCACTACAAGTTTAAAAAATTGCAAATAACATAAGCTTAGAGGGATGATTCCCTAGAGAAAAATCTATAAGGACTCACAGCTGGTTGCAAATCAAACTTACAGAAACAAGCAGAGTTTTTTTGGATGAAATGAAGACACTGTCTCCTATTATCTCTTTTTCCTTGGCTCTCATATAAATTCCCTATCAAGAAACAATTGCTCCCCAAATATACCATTCTTCACACTGGTCTTTGACTGTTAACTTTCCTTTGGGTCAGTGAGTGATTTTGTCCATTCTTTCTACCTCAACATGTGTTCAAGGGGAGGCAGTCGCAATGCTTTGTCTCAGGTGGCTGACATTTTATGTCAGTGTCTTGCCATTTAGCTACAGACACTAACTTTCTCATCCCTTGTTAAATGAGTAAATGAATACAAATTAAAGTTTTAATTTCAGACTGGAACATCAATGGTAGTTTCACTACAAGTAGTTTCATAATGGTCTCATTACTGGTTCTAAGTGCAACATACTGAGACATTTAAATTGCCGGGTTGCTACTACATATATTCTTTGAGAACAGGTATCTAGGTAACCATGGCAATAGTGTCTCCAGGCAGGTTGGGAGTGGGCTGGGTAACTATTGCATTAATCGAAGGGAAGAGATTCAAAGAGATTTTCAAGCTGTAGATCAGAGAGAGAGGAGAGAAAGAAAAAAGGTAGATTTCACAATCTTTTTTTGTTTTCATTATTAAATTATACAACTCAGAGAAATGCTAAATGATTTGAAGGTCTAGAGAAATCATAAGATTAAATAACAGCAGAGTTCTTAGCCTTTCCGCCTTATTACATGGTTGACTTGTAACAGATTTTATTTAGTTGGATTATATATAGTTTGATTGAAACTTGATGTATCTCAGAAAGAAGAATGGTCTACTGTGATTTAAAAGGAAAAAAGGGAAAAACCCTCACATAAGTGAGAAGGCTGTGTAGGAGGCAGAAGAGCTCTATTTATTTCAAGTTGATAGCACCTGAAAAAGCTGATTTTATCAGAAAAATTCATTTTCAATTTACTTTCCTGCCTTCCTCCCACTCTTGACAGTTCTTAACATTTAAAAAAATTTTTATTAAAGGGTAAAGAAACATTGTGAAGAAAAGAGGGCACCTGGATGATACAGGGGAAAAAAATAATTGTCAGATATGGTTTCTCAGAGAGGCCAAATGTTTTGTTTTCATTTACAAGGTACTGCAAATGTGTAAGTAGATTAGCTTCTTTATTTAAGCAAAAGGGCCCTTGTGTAACTTGCTGCTTCAACTATCTAACAAAAAATGTTCTAATGGGCAGTTTAGGATTTGTGAAAAGCCAATTACCCAGATAGACAACCTGACTTCTAACATACGTTGGCTTTGGTTGTAGAATTTCTTTTCAGATTAGGCCAACATACAGCACTTTAGTGACCCTGATGAGGACCGGACTTCCTTCTGTGCTCCCTGCGTGCTGTACCACCTAGTTAATTCAGGAAGAAAAATAGAGAATATCGGGTGCACTTGTTGCTAAACAAGGAAACCTGGATATGGAAGAATCTGTGGACCTCTTCTTCAAAAGGTGGGTCGATTTTTAATCAATGGCTGGACGAGGCAATGCAGAAAATTTGATTTACAGAATTGAGGGAAGCAACCTAAAACTGGGTGGATAATTACTAACCAAATGGATTTCATTTCAAAACAAACATTTCTTTTCTGCCAAACAGATTTTTATCTTGGAAAGCAACTCATTCCTGAGAATTAGGCCAGGAATCATGGTCTGAATGATGATAGCTATTTGGGTATTGTCCAAGTCCATAGGACTGACCGCCTCCCTTTCCTTCGCAGCCCAGGGGCCTTCAGTTACCAGGAGTTGGCCCTATGCTGCTGCTGCTGTCTAAAGCCCGCACTTCCAGGATGCACCCAGTGGGAGACGCAAGGTAAACAAAAGGAGCAATTTGTTTTTCCAAAGTTTAGAGGCTAATGAGGGCCGATATTTTCAGCCTTGTTATCATGGCTAATACAGTTTATATTGTGCACACATGCATCTAATTCTTTTGAGATGAAGCCTCACTGTTTTGCCTAGGCTGGTTTTGAACTCCTGGCCTCATGGGATCCACTTGCCTCAACCTCCCAAATGCTGGGACTCAAGCATGTACCACTTACACTGGGCTTGAGCCTAATTTTTGAAAGTGCAAAGTCATCCTGTGATTGTACAACTCGAGAAAAAATATTGCTTATGTTGTGGAAGAAGAACCACTGCTTTCAAGAATGAACTGAGGACTACAAAGGGGAGTGGCTCATGCCTGTGTCAGATCTTTTGAGTAACAAGGTGTTACTATGGCCCCCCGCTTCATGGCCAGCGTGTGGTCAGCTGTTGGAAGCTCTTACCTTACAAAGAAAAACTTGGGATTGTGCAGTGACTGAAGGGTGACCAGAAAGATGATTGGAATTTCTTACACTTGGGCTGTTAATTCTAACTCACTATTTGGCTTTTAACCAATCCAGCTATTCATCATGTGGACTCTCAAACTGATTGTTCTAAAACCTTTTATGCTTCTGTTCCACTTTCTAAACTATAGTCACTTAAACAACAGCTTTGCACAAAAGAACATAATTAGCTAGTAGCTAGTACAGCGTAGCTCCGAAGAGTGCTTTCTTCATCATTTCACTTGCAGCAATGCCAGATGCAGAAAGACAAGTCCCTTTTTCCTTCCTTTAAAGGTGGCTCTGAATGGTTTTACTTGGAGTATGCCAGCAGAAGCCCACATGCCAAATGATGCTTGAATTTATGGTAATCAATTCCTCCTTTTCCAGTTCCGGGGTATAAGTTAGGGTGTCCCAGTGAAAGTTTCTCGTTCAAAAAGCAGTGTCATCAGTGGTGATGCACAGACTGTGGTTGCATCAGCATCAGTTAGAACTGTAAGAGGTGAATATTTTTATTATCTGAAATCACATTATAACTGCTAGGCTAGGCTAAAAGATTACAATTTGTCCCTGAATGTAGATATATGAAGAATTGTATGTGGAGTATATAAAATCTTTTCTATGTCTAATTTGCATTGCAAATAGAGAAGCTAACCAGAGTTCTTGAAAAAAATAACATAAATAAAACATGGCTTCACTATGGTAAATGCTCCATTCATGCCAGAGGAGGCCAAAACCATACAGAGAATTGTTTCCATCTAAACAATTCTAGCTCACACACTTTGCCTCTAAAGTAACTGCCAATAGGATGGGGACTGGGTAGACGGATTTGGAAAACACTCAGTAGAGGAAGCCTCAGAAGCTTTTTAAAGAAAGCATGGTTTATAATCCTGCATTTTGTTCTGTGTTGAATGTCCTCACAACGTAAGGAGAAACAGTAGCCTGTTCTTCCACTCAGTCTGAGCCCAAAAGACCAATCCAGAGCTCGATGAAAGGTCAGTGGCCAGACAAAGCTTATCATTTGAGATCAAGAAAAATACTACATAATTCAATGCAAATGCCTTGGTTAGTTTATAGACATTAAAGGGCAGGCAATATCTGAATTTCAACTCTAGTGGACATTTGTTATGCTTCTCCCTGGCATTTACTCCCTCTTCCTGTGATAGCAGCACCCTGTTTTTACTTTGGGGTACAACTCCATGCTTTGCCTATGTGTTTTGTGACTACTTTATGGTTTCTAAAGGGAGGGCACATGCAGGATAAGACAACCCACACTTCCCACTCTCTGATAATTGGATCAGAGACAAGAAGAACCCAAATGCAACACAAATCTGACCAGTGTTGGTGAAATTCATTTCTGTTGGGAAAAAGGACTTTCAGTTGCTGACCTTAGTGCTCTGAGCACAAGATGATTGAGGCTTGGAGCTGCAGTCAGCAAACAGAGCTGACAGACAGAAGCAGGTTGAGAGGCCAGATGAGAGACATGAAGTGCCTAACTAAGCACATGGTTTAATGCCTCATTCACTTATACCAGGAGACAGCCCTGTGCTGTGACTCCATGTAATGAAGCAATGCATTCTCTTGATGCTTGTGTCAGTTAGGATAGGGCTTTCTGTAAGATAGCTGTTGGCCACACACTCCTTCCCACCATGAGCCCTTCATATCACCCCACCTTGCACTTTATTCTTGGATCTCCCACACTCACTCATCTGGGTGCTCGCTCATCAGCTCACTGTGTTACCAGTGTTCTAACGCATCCTGCCTTTACTCATGCTGCCATTTCCTTAGGGATGTCTTTATCTTTCTCTTTTCCTCATGGTCAAATCCCACTGATGGCCTCTCATGGTTCAAGACAACCTCACCTGCTCTATGAGGTTAATACTTTGGATTTATACTTTGCCCCACTCTCCTCAAGGAAACATGAAGAACTTCCTGTTTGTATCCTCATGATCATTTCCTTAACTTTGTCAAACCTTAATACATCATAAAAACACTTTCGGAGACTTCCCTCCCTCCCATGAGGCTGTGAGTTCTTTAAGATCAAGGTCTGTGTTGATTTATCAGCAGTGTTAGAACAGGGTGTCTTTGGATCCAAAATGTCTGGGTTTAAACGCTGGATCTGTTACTTCCTAGGATGTTGACTTAAATACCTTGTCTGTCATCTCTGTGCCTCACTTGCTTCATTTGTAAAATAAAGGATAGTATTAATACCCATTTCATAGATTACTGTGAGGATAAAATTCATATTCAATGGAAATACTTAGTGCAGTGCCTGGAACATGGTAAAATTTCAGTAACTTAGCTGTTATTGTATTTCTAGTGTCTAATAATGAAGGACATAAATAGGTATTTAAAAATATAACTGCAACCATGACAAGGTCACTTATACTCAGTAAGCCTTATATTAAAAGTTGAAAAGAAAGGAAAAGAAAGAATAACTTAGTTCTTATAATTCCATTTTTTTTTCTACTCTTAAATTCACATGTCCTTGCAAGCAAACATGAGGCGTTAAGGAAAACTCGGCTGTTTTGAGGAGATTCATTCATATTCCTGCATTTGGTGCAATGATATTATTAAAAGGGCATTTTGTTTGGCCCTAGGAATCAAAATTGATTGAGATAACATCCTTGACTTCAGGGCTCATTATTTAGTAGATGTATCTGAAAGGCAAATGCTTACCATTGAGTGAATGCGCAGTAGAGATGTATGTGGACATACCATGGGGACAGGGAGCAATGTTTCCTGAAACTGCTGCACATGATCATCTAAGGAGTTTGTTAAAAGATGCAGAAGTTTGGGCTCTATCTTTGGAGCTTCTGAAACACCAAGTCTAGGATTGTGTATCTGTATTTGTTTCAGATCTCCACGAGCGCTTCCTGGCATAGAAGACAGGATGATAGTCTTTGCCTGTATGGTCAAGTAAGGCTTTTTGCTTGGGATACATGTGCTGGGTAGTTACAGAAATTAGGAGCTTGCTAACCTTACACATGAGCAGGACAGTTGAGGTCTCCAGATGCTACTGACAAAGACAGTGCACACATCCTGATTCAAAGTATTTAACAATTATTATTATTATTTTTCACTCCAGTTTCAACTCAGCTGCACAGTGAATCAACTGGAAGGTGCTTGAAAGAGACATTTATTTTCCATCCCTAGATGTTCAGGTTCAGTTGGTCTGAGGCAAGGCCAAGCATCAATACTTTTCTTTCTCAATGGAACCCAGGGCCTTATGCAGGCCAAGCCAGCACTGCACCACAGATCCACACCCCAACCTCAAATATCAGTAATTTTTAAGGCTCCTTGGTGATTACAAATGGATAACTAAAGAATCTCTGCTTAGGCACTCCATGGTGTCCCTGAAAGGCTATGGAAACATCACGTACTCCTGGGCTGGGCTCAGACCTGTGTCTTTCTTCCAGGTGCCAAAAGAGGTCAGGCCTCTTGGTTGAAGAAATTTTAAAGAGGGTTAACAAAGCCATGATACAAAGGCTTACACACAAGAAGCGGATCCTTTTAGCACAAAATAGGATATAACAGCAAAGGTATGTCAGCCACCAGATAATTAACAGATGTATAAATTTAATTCTTAGTGCTAAAATATGCAGGCGGTATGGATAACATATTAAAGGACATACATATCCTGGTTCTGTAGTTCTATGATTGTACACAGCCCCACGTAGAGATCAGACTAAGCATCTCAATGTGAGACTACATGCTCGGGAGGCAAAAATAGCCTTCTGTCTGGGCTCCCACTCACTGGTGTGGCAGTTCTTCAAACTCACTTCTGGCGATGAGCTCCAGATTTAAATCAAGCACTGTTTCTGAGAGTGTGACTCTAGAATCTATTTTTTAAGCCCTCTGATGACAAAATACAATTGTCCAAGCTGGCATCTGAGAATCACTAGAATTTATTATCTTCTTCGCTTTTGTAATTCTGTCTACCCAAATAAACAAAATATTATTGTCCAGATCTTCTGTAGCTTCCCATGGGAGTAAGGGAATAACTCTCCTTTTCTTTGTTTCCATTCTAATTTTTTAAAATCCTCTTATGGGTTAGTCAAATTTCTGTAATGATCATTTTTTTTATAGACTAGGAGGTGACTGTGGTCTTCACACATCATAAAGTGCTTGTGGAAATTATTTTCCCTCCACTTATTCACTTTTTTGGACTGGTAACAGCATCCTGATGGGGCATCTCTTCTTTACTATTGTCTACAATCTTAGTGAGATTGTCAATCAAGATGCCTTGTGTGTGATCCAAACTAAGATAATCAGGTTTTCTCTCCCAAGTCTTTGTACCTTGAATGGAGCAATGCAAGGACAGGAAGAAGAGAAAATGGTTGGTGTCAACTCATTCCTGGAATAGCTGACAGATGAGACAGTCAGTTGGATACCAAGATACCCTGAGCTGTTCTTATTCATCTAGACTTTCTTTTTCTTTTTTATTATTCCTTAAGTTTATTGGTACATTTTAGGTATACAATATGATGACCTTCATCATTGGGAATTTGTACCTTTACATGATATATCTTGGCTCTTATTTTTTCCCCATTCCCTTGCCCTCCCTTCAACCCGGAATTACCTATGTTCTGCCAATACTTTTCTGTTTTGCTAAAATTCACCAGAGTTGATTTCTATTGCTTGCAACTGAAGAACTGTATAAGATACTGTGTTACAAGGAATGTAGTAATCCATCTCTCCATCTGCCTCCTAGTCTAGTCTGGGACCACAGGATCTGGTCAGGTGGTAGATTATGGCTACAACTGCCTAATCTCACTGGTGAGATAGTGAGATTAGTGACTAACCTTGGCTAGTAGGTATAGATATGAGACTCATAAAGCTTAAAAAATAAATGATCTAGGTTTGAAATGAATAGAACCAGCAGATAATAAGGGTTGGGGAGGTAGGGGACTCTGATCAAGGTAAATTTGGAAGTACAAAGTTTCAAAATAAAACTCATACCCGAGTTTAACAAATGAAATCGATAAGAAATAATAAACTATGTTTAGAATTCCTGGTTTCACAAGCCCAAAGCCAAATGACTGGTGCCAAGTTACATGGCCTCCTACTAATGATGACAGGACACTGTTTGCCATAGGAAATGCTTATGAATCTGCATCTGAATAAAATAACCAATTAGGAATAAATCTCATGTTTACTCCTCTCATTTTCTTGCTATAGCTGCTGCATTAAAATGCATTAAAGATGTACAATCATGTGTATACTCGTCACATATAATAGGTCTGAACTATAATACTCTGATCATTTCCAAGTCTGTCACCAAGGTGTGCTATAGTTTCATTGTCCAAAGGACAATTGCAATGCATGACTCTAAGTGTGGAGCTCCTTAAGTTGCCATTTATTACCATGAAACAAGCATTTACTTTGAACTGAGGAGAATTTCACATAACTTAGGTGAGAAAAGGCAAAACCAAATTCAGAGTTGTTAATGGAATTGGTCCAATATTTGTCATTTAAATAATAATGAGATATGAAGTGATCCAACAGTGAACTTGATGAATATCCAGATGAGCCCCACTAAGTAAAGAAGTGAGGATAGTATATAGTGTAAGGTCCACCATTTATGAAGTGCTAAGTCTGTGTCAGACATTGCACTCAACCCTTTAGAAAACATGATCTGCATTAATTTTATAACAATCCTAAGAGGTATGATTATTCCTATTTAACTATTAAAAAAAGGTTTATATTTCTATCAGCTACTGAGCTGTGTCCAATGCCAAACTCCTATGTAAAAATGCATACATTTGAAAACAAATGTTGATATTTTGAAAAGACATTTAAGGCCTGAAAATAGGTAGCAATGCATTTGAAGAGAATTGCAGAAGCTAGTTAGTAGCATCAATTAATATGGTCAGCTGCTAAGGAAAAATTGAAGTCTCCAGTGTTTCTAGCTTGGGATAGGAATATGGTACTGCGCTACTTGGTATCTATGAGGTGGACTGGGGTGTGCCTGCATGCAGTTTTATTTTCCCTATAAGTACCATGTTATGGCAATGTTTCCTGAAGAAGAAGGGATAATATTTTGTTTTACCAAGTGTTATGGTTTAGGTCCTATGTATTATAGGCTTTGTCCTCATGGAAAATGTCCTAGTGGAAGATAATCGAATGCTTCAGAGGTTCAGCCTAGTGTAGGTATTCCAGCCACAGAGGACATACTCTTGAACAGGAGGTTGGGAATCCAACTCCTTCCTCATATCTTCCTAGACATCAGGTCAATAATTTTGCCACACGCTGGTGCTATGATGTGCTATCTTGCCACACACACAAAAGCAATAGAATGAACTTCCCAAAACTGTGAGTTAAAATAAACTTACTCTCTTTGTAAGCCGATAATCCCAGGTATTTGTTACAATAATGGAAGGTTGACCAAGACATCAAGATAGGTTTTGGTTTTTGTTTTGTTTTGTTTTTTTAACATGAGAAGTTATATGAAGCCAGTATCTCTCCCTCCTCTGAATGCTTCACTCCTAGAAGGTAGAACCTCCAAGTGTTTAATGATACTTTAGAAAAAATATTGCCCTGCATAACGTTAAATGTAATGTCAGATATACAAGCTTAAATATCACATGTTTTCTCTTATATTAAAGTTCAAAATATAATTAAAGAGCAAAAAAAAAGTTAGATAATAGGAAATAGGGAATAGATCTTTTGAAAAAGGAAAGGGGCCAAGAGGTAGAGGGGAGGGGTGGAAAGGGAGGGGAAGGAGAAGAAAACAGAATTAAGATGTGTTATGTACATGTACCAACTCCCCACAATGAATGTAACCATTATGTGCTGCAAACATGTACTAATAAAAATAAAAACATTTTAAAAAGCAGAAAGCTGATGTCTGTGGCAGTGTTTAGGTAGATCACCTGGATGTCCAGAAAATTTATTAATTGGAATCTGCATCCTTAGAGATACACACATACCATGTGCATACACATGTATATGGGTTGGTTGAGTGTGTGGTGGTAATAGTGCTATTGCACTTAGCTTTTACCTAAGAAGCCTGTTTTCTAATCAGCAAAATAAATCAAGTATAATCTTGCAGCATAGGGGTTCCTAAAGTATCTGCATCACCTAGAAATACTAGACCCATAGAAACAAAACCATTCAATTAATGTATCAGACTAAAAATAGCCAATGTTTCTTTGAATGTTTACTATACACAAAGAATCATAATAGTTATAATCTAGTCCTCCCAATAGTCTTGACAAATAGGTATATTTGACCTCTTTCAGAGATGAGGTAACTGACCCAGTCAGGTTGAATTACTTGGCCATTACACATCTAGTGAGAAGCAAAATTATACTTTAAGCCTAAGTAATCTTTACCAAGAGCTCACCCTGTACCAGTTATGCGAAAATATAATATAGTGGGCTTGGAGTCTAGAAATAATTAATAGCCTTTGGAAATTCTTATGCATCTAGTTCTGTATTGTCTGAGAAATTACAAGTAAGTCTGTAATGTGCATATAAACTACCTAGAGACCTTGTTAAATTGCAGGTATTGATCCAGCAGATCTGGGTTTGGACCTAAGAGTCTGGATTTCTAACAAGTTTCAGGAGAGGTTGATACTGCTAGTTCTCAGATCACATGTTGTGCAGCAAGCCAGCTGGACATAACACTCAATTACACAATATCTTAAATTATTCTCTATAAAATCTTGAGTGTGTCTGTATATAAGTTGTTACCACCTGAAGCATCTTTAAAGTATCTTCAGTATCTTTGTCCCTTAGTAGTACCAGACCCATATAAATAAAGATAAATAAAGCCACTTGATTCATGCTTGAGGGAGAGAGAGGGAGGGAGGGGGAGAGAGAGAGAGAGAGATTGAGAGAGAGAGAGAGACAGTGTTTGGTGCTGCGATGGAATCCTAGGGCTTCATGCTGAGCTACAGCTCAAGCCATTGTTAAGTAATTCTTGAGAGAAATATTATTTGTACTTTGTAAAAAAAATGAACACAATAAGATTTGGAACTTGCTGTCAAGAGCGTAAGTACCCTGATTTACTTCTACATGGAAGAGATGGAAAAGGCTGTAGATTTTGTGTTGTGTTGTGTTTCTGGTTCCTTGAGAAGTTACCGACAATAACCATCCTTCCAAGGAATCCCAGAAAAATGGGCTCTAAAGAGATATTAGTAAAGTCACTAGAAGACAAATGACACATGTTCTTTGGTATTTGAAAAAAAATCAACTGTGAAAAACATTAATTTTCTATCATCAGATATCCATGTATGTTTTGCTCAAAATTTTGCATTAATTAGCACAAGGTCCTTGCACAATTTATTCTCCTATGCACTCTAACCCATGAATGGGAAAATTCTGTGTTCTCAACTCCCATGGTCTTTGTTTTCTTATCTGATCCCCAAGTATGTGAACTGTCGTCAGAGAATATGAATGGCTCTGGTCACTCCCCAAAGAGCTTGCTCAAGATTTTATCAACCTTTGTTTGACCAAAGATTAGTCTTTTGATCTTGGGAAGAAAAATATGTTCAACTCAGTCAGCCAGCTTTTGAAATAACCCAGGATATTTTCACCACACTTGTTTATTTTAGAACCACTTCACAGTGCATACCATCTCTGTTTATAACCCCTTTCTCCCCCTCCAGTCAAATACACACACACCGGTTTATAAATTTGAGGCTGCATCTGTTTTCAGAGGATAATAGATATACACATGTATACATTTGTCTTTTCAGGGGCTAAACAAAATCCCATAGACTGAGTAGCTTACACATTAAACATTGATTTCTCAGAGTTCTGGAGGTTGAGAAGTCTGAGATGACAGTCAGCAGACTTGTCTTTAAGGACCCTCTTCTAGGTTCATAAATGCCCACCTTCTCATCATGTCCTTCCATCCTTACTTGATGGAAGGGGCGAAGGAGCTCTCTGGGCTTTAGACACGTGCTGACCCCATGGATGAAGGTCCTATCCTCATGGCCTCATCATCTTCCCAGGGTCCCAGCTTCTCATATCACATTGGGAATTAGCATTTTAATATATGAATTTAGGGGGAGGCAGACGTTCAGTCTATAGCAATATCCTAGTATTTCTAATACATTTGGGAATGCAAACTTTTTCTTATTGGGGAAACATAAGTGGCTAAAGCTTTCTCCAAATGGAAAACAATGCCCAGTATCTCATCACCTACAGGAAATATGTGCCTTGTCCTCTAGAACAGAGAACATAAAAATGAGTAGACATAAGTCACCACAGGTGAGCCTTATTTTTAAAATGTAGCTTTTTTAGGCTCAGGAATCTGCATTTTCACCAGTGTCTTAGGTGGTCTTGCCTTAGCAGTTCACAGTTTAGAATGAGAGACAGACAGGTAAACAAGTAATTGCCATCCAGCATGATAAATTCAAGGCCAGAAGGATGTGCCTATTATAGTGGCGGTAGAGAAGGGCAGTGTAATTTTCCTTAGCCCAAGAGGAGGGAAGACATAGGGATGATTTCCTCAAATAGTGCATTTGAGTCTTGAGAGGGGAGTCAAGCAGATGCTGGTTGATGGAATCTAACAAATGGATACATCTTTGCTTGTGTGATTGTTAAAGATAAAGTTGGGAAAGGTAAGGGGAGGCAGAGACACCTGGTGCAAATGGTTCTCTAAGTTTTATATCACCCAACTTTGCAGAGTCAATCATACAATAGGTTTATATATTTATTGCAAAAATTTTCTGAAATATATCAACAAAATACAAAATATCTTGATGAAGCATCTCTCTCTCTCTCTCTTTTTTTTTTTTTGGTACCGGGGATCGAATTCGGCTCCTTGTGCTTGTGCAGCAGGCGGCGAAACCACTGAGCTAAATCCCTGGCCTGAAGCATCTCTCTTTTTAAAAAAATTTCTACAAAGACCAGTGGGTCCCTGGTAGGAGGAGCAGAGGGAGAGGAGAGATCTTGTTCACTCTTTCCAGGCTCACGTTCACATAGACCACTCATTCTATGAAGAACTCCTGGGAATGGGATGGGGATTTAGCTCAGTGGTGCCGCCACCTGCCGCACAAGCGCAAGGTCCAGAGTTTGATTCCCCAGTACCATAAGACAAAACAAAACAAAAACAAAGAACTCCTGAGATCTAGGAGGGAAGGCTAGAATCACAGCCTGTGGAGAAAGAAGGAATATGCTCAAAATATAGAGTAGACTGAGGAGAAGCAGCCCATAACTGGGGAAGGAAGAGAAGCTGGGCTAGAGGAGGACCGTCAAACATCATACTTACTGTCTTAGTTACTTTTCTCTCATTGCTGAGACAAAATATCCTACACCCAAAGTTAAAGTGGAAAGGTTTATTTAGCTCACAGATCATAGAGCTTTCAGTCCATAATTGGCTGGCTCTGAGGCAGGGTGGTAGAGGGGCAATAATTCTTGGCAGCAGAAGACAGCAAAAGCAGTAAGAGACCTCAGAGCATCTTTCTGCCCCTTTTATCTTATTCAGGATACTTAGGGCGGGCAGCACTCACACCCTTAATCCTAGTGCCCTCAGGCCTAGCCCCACCATGAATCAATCACACACTCTAGATTCAGCCACCTTGGAGGAAGTATGAGGCTTTGGGGGGACATCTAAACACAAGCCGTGACACTTACTGGTTTTTCCTCCCCTAGTGCTGGTCCCAAGTCATTAATCAATCAACTTATGTCCAGTGCTCATCAAACATAACACCAAGCATCTGCTGGTCATAGGTCTCCGAAGGAGTTCACCCTTTCCAGCTCCGGGCACTAGCTCTGAAGAGCAGATCTTTTATTTCTCACTTGGACGCCCAATTTCCACGATCTCCAGCCCTTCTCTATGCATTTACCAGCTCTTCACCCTGTTGAAGTGATTCTTTGTATTCATTCCAAAAAACTTCAATCCTGGAGAGATATTGCCATCTAATTTTTTTGTTTCATTTTGTTTTTTTGGTACTGGGGATCGAACTCAGGTCCTTGTGCTTGCGCAGCAGGCGGCAAAACCACTGAGCTAAATCCCCAGCCCCACCATCTCATATTTGAAAGAAATATCATCTAGTTGATCTGCCTGCGTGAACACTTTCCAGATGTGATCTATTTTCTTTCTTAGGAGAGGTGAGAAATACACAAGCTCAGCGCTGGCCTCTTTCCTCTGTAACCGTCTCCATTACATTATGATCATCATAACCATTAAAAATCACATTTATTTATCACTTTCTGTGTGTTCATCAATTGTCCTAAATCTTCACTGTCATAATTTGTTACTTAACCTTTACAATAATCCCATGATGTACTTATTTTTAAGACTCATTTAGAGGGACCACCAAGACTCACAGAGATTAAGCAAGTTATCCGGAATCACATAATTAACAAATAAACACCATCAGGATACGAACTCACGATTGTCTGACTCCAGAACGGTACATACTACTGCCTCTACTTCTTTGCCCTATAGTACCTAGCCTTTGTGAGTTAAGCGTTTTCTGTGTATTATCTAATTTAAAAGCTCATGACAACCTAATATAATGGGTTATATGTCAGAGAAGAGAAAATTATGGCACAGAGAAATGAAAATAAATGCCTACTCTATCCAGTCAGTCAGTGGTTGATGGTTGGATCCAAATAATTCAAAAGAGGTACTGAAACATAGTTTTAAATTACCCCAAATTTTGTGTTTCATTCTTACATAGCTGTGTTAATCCAACTAAATCCACAGTTTCAAGGTATTTTATCTACAAAAATATGCTGACATATTCAGGTATGCAATTCAATTCAGAAGGAGAATACAGTAAGGATCTAGAAATTCTAAGGCCTTTGCCTTTGAATGTATTACATGGCAACTAAATAGAATTTTATGTAAATAGGAAAACTTGACTAACCAGCATGTCTTCATTGTATTAATTTACTTACTTAATCATCAGCCATTGGTGCATGTTTCTTGGATGCCTACATTTTCAGGGCCTGGGAAGTCAGAGTGGGTGGAGGTAGGTTCCCTGCCTTCACAAAGCTTGCAGTTGGTAGAGGGACTCAGAAGGAACCCGGCAATTATGGCATAAGTATCAAGGCTAGGATTGATGGGGGGCTCCTTGAGCACAAGCTCTCTGTCTTCTGCTTTTTCTCCACCTAGCACCTAGCACATGCTTAATGGAGAGTCAGAACACAAATACTCATTAATGCCCGCATGAGTGAGTGCTTGCACTCTGCTGGACCTAAGGGATGTGAGGAGTGAAATGTTGCACCGTCCTTCCTAACCCTAATTGGAGAGGGGTTTGTTGACCAATACTATAGTTGCGCCCGGACTTACTGAATGGTTGTCATCCTACCTCCAGTTCTGTTCAAGACCTGACTGTAAACCTCCCACCTAGGGTCATACTAACAGGCTCCCTGACCTCCTTGAGCATCTCCAGGACAATCCTCAGCCCTTTTCCTACTACAAAGGACATTCCATCTATCACACAGTGTCAACTTACATACTCATTAAATCTTCTGGGAGAAAAGACAAAAACAGACAAACACATCTTTTAATGAAAATCACCCAGAGTGAGAAAGCAGAAGACAGAGGTACAGTCATTAGAATGGAAAACCACCAGCTCTACATGGAAGTAGACTGGCAAGACAGACAGATCTAGGCAAATTAGGCTCTGAGCTCAGGCTTCTGTCTTTCAGGAGGGAATCAGCCCTAAATCCCAGGTAATAGTCCTTCACATATTCAAGGGAAGTAAGTAATCATTTAAAATCTAATAAAATGATAGTCTGTCTCTGGCATGTGGAAACTGCAAGCCCTTTCTTGTGCAGGATACCCTTCCTCCCCCGCCCCAGGGCTTTATTGTTGCTTTCTGATTATAAAAGCGAAGTGTGCTTGTTGTTAAAATTCCAACAATACAAAAAAAATAGCTTCAAGAAAAAAGAATTCTCCACTTGACCTACCAGAATCGACCAGCCTTAACACTGTGGTGTAACTCTTGCCTGGGCTTTGTTCTCATGGGTATGCCACATTGTCGCTGTTTTTAAAGGTATGTTATCTTAGTTGTGAAATTTGCTTTTTCTTCCATTCTCTGTAATGTGAGTATATATGAACATCATAATTTCTAAACCCTGCAGAGTATTTTATTAACCTCTTCTTCACAGACAATGGGATTATTCCTCACAAAAACGCTAATGGAGGAAAAAGGCTGTGACAAGGACCCATGTAGCTAAATCTTGCCTTTCTACTGTTATTTATTTAAAATGAACTTCAATAAGTGGAATTGCTGAGATAAATGATATACATTTAATATGTGGGCTACATATTGCCCTCTGGATTGCTCTCTCCCATGCACCGCCTCACCCACAGTGTCTCCTTTGCTCTATCTGTAATAATTTAGAGTCCTTTGGTTCTAATCTTTGCCTACCAGAAGAATTAAAGACAGCTTCTCTAGCTTTTATTTCTTGGATTACTAAGAAGCTGGAACAATTTTTCATGTGATAGCTAGATGTCCTTTCTTTTTATGAATTGCATTTTCATATCCTTTGTTCATATTTCTGTTGGTGATGAATTTTATATATATGGAATTTTAAATCATCAAGAACTTATTTTATAGCCTGAACATTATGATTCAGTTCAGTCACCCATTGGTAGTGTCCAGCCTAAAAATCTAGCCAACATCTGTACTGGACGTTTCAGCTTCAGCAGTCCCCATCCTGGGAGACATCGCTCCCCCAGGTAAGAGCTATTTTCAAAGGAAATGAATCACAAACCACAAGGGATTTTCTGTGGTGACCCATTTAGTAAAATGATGTGGCCTGTGACCTACTTTAGCTTTGGTAGTTCTGGTCATCGCTCGTGTATGTATGTGTTTGTGTGTGTGTGTGTGTATGTGTGTGTGTGCGCGCGTGTGTGTGTATCTCAGGAACAGAATGGATTATGGAGTCACTATCGAAGATGTTGTAGAGAGAAAGGATTTTGGGTAAAGCTTATTCAGCTAGTCTGAGAGTCATTTGTGTAAGCAGCCAGATCTAAGCTTCATGAAGGGAAGAGGTCCGTAAACTCACTCCTTGTCTACTCTTGTGCTCCCATTCCAGGATGAACTCATAGGTCTGAGCATGGTGGGGGTACAACTGTGTATTCTGAACCCTAGAAACACTTGAGATGGAAAAAGAATCATGCTTCTTTGTTTTTCTTTCCTTTGGTTCAGTTCAGATTTTTGCTCACACCAATGCTTTCCCTATTCCCACCGTTTTGCTTTTCCAAAACTTCCATTCTTTGTTGATTTTCTAAAAGATCTAGCAGGGTGTGTGTGTGTGTGTGTGTGTGTGTGTGTGTGTGTGTGTGCATAAAAGAGATAAGGAAATTAATTTGAAGATTTTAAAAAAACCCTTAAAGCTATAGTCTTAGGAGTCAATATCAAATGGGGACCCAACCAGAGATACTATTTCAGAAATATAAGCATGACCTTATTTGATTCTGACTACTATCAAGTCTACTTCAGCACTTGTTGAAGGCCACAGAGCTCGAAAGTGACAAGGCTGAAATCTAATGCAGGGCTCTTTCTTTCCAAATTCACTTTTGTGTGGCTGTGACGCCTTGTAATTCACCTCACCTGTTGTCTCTTGTCTCACAGGGGAGAGAACCAAGGCTCAGTGTGATAAGTAGCTGGCCTGAGGCCTCCAGACTTTCCCAGCAAAGCTGAGGGGCAGATGCAGGCTCTGACTGTCCGTCCAGCCACCACTGGTGCCCTTCACTGTGCTGGCACAACTTGGAGACTACGGTCCAACTTAAAGAGGGCACACAATTAAATGAGAGCAAATTGGATTGCGGCAATTATTCAAGAATATTTTGTATAAAGTGAGCTAAAGCCCATTCATGCTCTTTGCCTCGCTTCCCACTTAGAGGCATTTCCTCTGAATTCTTATAATAAGCCTTTGTGGGGTGATAATCCATTGTCAAATCAAATGAAAATCAGTGAAACCAGTCATTTCATGATATTTGCGGTCTTTGCTGAGGTTTTGTGTTAACACTGGGCTGACATTACCTAGGAAATTACATGTGAAAGTACCTCCCAGATCTTCCCTAAGAGTCTTTTAGAACCCACAGGAAGTAGGCATCTGGAGGACTGAGTGAGAGGTTCCTCTTTCCCTTTCTCCTGCCTGTCCTCTGCCTCACCACTCACTGACTCTCACCTCTAGTGCTGGGTGAATTTTCCACCCCCACTCAAAGTTTCCTGTCTCTTACCGTGCAGATTAGTTAACTGACTGGATTCTGTTACTTGAGCATTTTTTTCTGGGTCCTGCTTTTCTCCCCAAATTGTTTATCAGCACGTAATCTAAGCAAATATTGCACTTTCCATTTGTTTATAAATCCTTTCCCATAGACAATTTTATCCTCCCAATTTTTACATAATGTTACTGTATCCATTTTAAGGAATCTAAAGGTCAATGTAGGTAATTTTCCCAAAGTGACATTGCTAACATGCTGCAGAGCTGAAATTCAAATTCATATTTGTGACTCCCAAAATTCTGGCTTTGTTTAATGAGATTAAGTCCCTAAATAATTGTACTGAAATCTTACTATCTTTGTTGTCTTCCAAGATATTGTATAAACAGTTTGTCCTTCAAACAGAACAATTAAAATAGCTTGACCTTTCCCATCTCATTCAGAAGGTTCTTACAAAGACAGCTCTCACTATGAATAATTTACCTTTCTCAAGGTGAATTTCCCCAGATAAGCCATGACCATCTTGAGGAATGGAGCCCTCCAAATGTAGCCTTTAAAGCAGTAGACACTATTGCTCAAAGGTGGTTTTTGTGAAGCAGTCCCTAAGTGTGTTTTCCCCCAAATATTTATTCCATTAGATCCTATTATCCTCTCAGACATGGAATTCCATGACCAAGTACTTTGGGAACCACCTATAGCAAAATGTAGTCAGTGTTTCCCAGCTACATTCTGTTGAACACTATTTTGTGAGCTGTTAATCAATATGATAGACAAAACAAAAGATGAAAAAACTAAAATCTGTTCAAGGTCAAAGAGTTTAAATACTCAATTTCTTTTTGGAGATTCATGGTAAATATTAACTAGCTCATTAAACATTCTGACAATTCCTGTTAAATTGTCTAGCTTGGTTTGACTTGGTGCTTCTCAGACTTATTTGACCTGGAGATCTTGTTTGACCTTGAGGAGCCCATGAGGGCCCACTGTGGAAAGGGATCTGGTTTGATTTCTCGCCTCCTGTATTCTTAAAGGGGTTGGTGGAGAGTCCTCTTTTGGAAATTGAGGCCTCATCCTGACATCAACTGTGAGCACGTCACTCCTCTCTGGGCCTCACTTTCCCCAGCTGTGAAATGAAGGCAGTGCCCCACTTTGGCTCTAACTTCCCTTCCAGATCTAGCATGCCATGGCCTAAACATACGGAAGCGATGGGGTCTCCAACCCAAATGTCATGTTTTTACACCTCTTTAATCTCATTCAGTCACCCAGAGGCAAAATTACAATCTTCTTCAAGCTATAGAATCTTAAATATATAAATATTAACTTGCACCTACCTACTAATAAATCATAAAAAGCATTCTCTGGAGTTACATGAATTTTTTCTTTTCCAGAATGCTGAGACTTTCTTTGAACAGCCATTTTCCAGCATAATGGGAAAGTGTACACAGAGAATGGTCCTCATAAACTGCAGTGGACCTGCGTTCTTACTTGTAAGAAGAAAATGCTGACCCTGTGCCCTTCATTCCTCCAAGGCTGCCAGTCACAGTCAGATCAGCGCTGCTGCCATATGCCTGCCACTGTCCTAAAATGTTGGCTCCACTCCGGGTCATTCCTAGGGCCAAGTGGGTGCTACTGAATACATAAATACTCATCTTGAGAATATTAGTATTAGTATTGTATGGGTGAGAATATGATACCCTAGTATGAAAGAACACTTGTTCTGCTTCAGTGACACTTGTCTTACTGATCAGATCATTCCTCTCTCACAATACAGAGCAGGGCAGTGTGATAGTAAATAGCTAGGCTTTCATGTCAGTTAAACTTAGGTTTGAACCCAGGTATCCAACAGGCAAACTGTTACTCTCTGATCTTCTGATTCCCTATCTGGAAAGTGGGGATAAGATGATCCACTCCAAAGCTGTGGATAACGCAATACAATAATGTTTGCATAACTCTTTGCATAGGACCTGGGATATGTAACATACACTCAGCTATTGCAGTTAAAAACATTATGTATTCGTTTTAGACACCAAATGCAAGGAGGTTAGAGGAAACTACCACCCTAAGAAGGTCAGGAGTTGGAATCCTGCGTAGCCATCAGAAAGGATACCTGTAACTGGTGCTGGTAGCAAATATTCATTAGGTGTCCTGCAATATTTATGCTGGTGGAAGAGCCTCACCAATGCTATCATTGTTCATTGTTGAACACTGCCACCTAGTGGATAAAGCTGCTACATGCAAGCAAAGAAATTTGAGGTTACGTCAGGACCTGGTCACTCAGATTCTCCTCCATCTTCATGCGTTTGTAACTGACACAAAGGCACAAAAATTGTGTACTTGAATGTAGGCTGGTGTTGGTCTTGCAATCTGTGCCAAAGACTGACTTCATCTGACAACGTTATCTAAAAGCAGACTCCCTCACACATAACCCAACGGACTACTTTATACATAAAGCGTATCGTTAGCTGAAAATCTTTTATTTTTGGCCCTCCTCGCACTGGAATGGAAGGGAGCTTTTCAGGTATTAGGCCAGGCATCCCTATTTCTTCATCTGCCACTCACACCAAACACAGACAGGGCCTGGCATAGAGCAGGTGATCAAAAATATTTGTAGTAAATAGAAAAAAACTAACAATGATAATGCTAATAGTCACAGCGATGACTGTTTAAGGATCCTCCTTCATCTGTAGGCACAGAGCTACTCTGGACATAGACCATCATCTAATCTTAATAGTCACCTTGCTTGATGGCGATAATGTCACCCTCATGTAGTATTAGACATTTCTAGGAACAAGAGTGATTTTTCCAGTTCAATAATTACAGTTCTTTGCCAGTATTATAATACTGTATCTTAATTAATTAATCCCCTCTCTTGTGCTCTGTATTATAGTTTTCCCCATTCCCCATTTTACAGATTTAGAAGCTAAATATCATAGAAATGAAGTTATTTGCTCATTCTGCTCAGTTATAAAACCCAGGTTTTACTAAATTCCAAAGGCCCTGCTCTTTTCTCTACAACACACTGCCTTCTATTAGACTTGGATGAAAAAGGGTTTTCTTAAATTAACTCTGTCTGGAAACCCAGACCTGAGTTGGCTAAGCATCCCTGCCCCCTCAGCTAAGTCTCAAATTTGAGTTTTCTGTAGCCAGGTCCTTTTTGGCCCCTAGATGTCTCCTACTTCAAAGATAATAATTAGCTATGATTTCAAGCATGGTTCAAATGATCTCATTTAATTTTAATAACACCCCTGTAACACAGGTTCTGTTGATATCATTCCCATTTTACAAATGACAAAACTGAGGCACAGAAAGTGTTATGGCTTGTGTCTAGCTATCCCCCGAAAGCCTCATGCAGTCATAGGTGGGGTTTTTTCAGAGGTAGCTGGATCCAGAGCGTGTGACAATGAAATTGATTCATGGTGCAATGCTAGCCTCAAGGGCATGAGGATCAAGGGTGTGAGTGCTATCAGCCCTAAGTAGCCTGGATAAGATCTAAGGGATAGAAAGAACTGTGATCCTCCCTTGTTGCTTTGCTGTCTTCTTCCTGCCATGAACTGTTTCTCTTCTGCGACACCTGTGTGCCATGCCACCCTGCCTCGCAGCCAGCCTATTATAGGCTGAAATATCTACAAACGATGAGCTAAATAAACCTTTCCTCCTTTAACTTTGATTGTTGGGTTTTTTGACTCAGCAATGAGAAAGGTAACTAAGACAGAAGGGTTAAGTAATTTTCCCATGGTTACCTAGAGCCCGAGCCAGAGCCCTGGCTTGAACCCCCAAATCATATACTCTAAGCACCAGTGCTCTCTCCACCAGGCAAATCCTCTGTGTTCCCTCTGCTGCCACTAGAAACCTCTGGGCTCCTTCACTTGGTGCAGCACTGCCCAGAATGTCTAAGCCCAGAAACTGTGCCAAAGTTTGCACCCACAGGGACGCTGGGCACCCTGCAGCTAGCTCTCCTCCCCTCGGCATTTGCAGTTCCAGCCTACAGTTATTCCTCAATTAGGTTCCATCTGTGGAAGCAGCAATTCCCTAGGGGTAAACAGGCCAAAAAGAGAGACCAGCTCAGCCAAGATCCAAAAATATCTCCACTGCAGCAAGCAAGCTAGTGATGGAGAGGAAGAAAATGTTCCCTTCAAGGCCTGGACATTTCTCAAAGACAGCCCACTCAGCTTATGTAAGGCACCACTAAGCAGCACCACTAAGGACTGCAACCAAGATCCTATGGATCTAGGACACCCCTTCCAGTTATGTGTTAATTAAAAGTATTTTAGGAGCCACCCACATGCCCTTTGGGGAGGCTGACACTCTGCTTACTCTGTCGTCTGTCCTGGATCACCAGACCTGGGCAAAGGGGCCCCGGCGACATCCCAGGGACAGTGATTCCCGCCCAGTCGTTCCGGGGGTATCAGCTCACACAACTTTTCCCTGTCCCCAAACCTTTCCTCCAAAGCCGTGGGCAGCAACAGTGTCCAGAATTTCAGGCCTCCTTATAGTCATTCATGTTTTCATTTTTTATGTACTTGTATATTTAAAATGTCTTTATACATTTTCAATAAATACCTGGTAAGCATCACCTCTGTGGTCAGCACCAGGTCCTGGGAACACCAAAGTGGGTTAGACACAGTGGAGCACTAGTACAGGGTGTTGCCCCCTAAATGCGATGCTGCACAAATGTTCGTTGTCAATTTTCTGTAATGAGTAAGACAAAAGTGAAACTGTAAAGACCTATGCCTGTGATGTGACATGAGCAACTTGTTTGCTGAGTTAGAAAACAGTGTCAACAATGAAAAAATAGTTCCTACTTTGTGTGGGGGGGGTGCTATTTACAGGCACTATGGCATACTTCTAAGATTAATCTGTATTAGTCATGTTTATCAGTTTCTTGCATGTAAACAATGGAAAAAGCAATGAATCAAGCCCTCATTTGTAGCATTTGCCAATTTCAAAATATGCTTATTGTGGGCAATTTTAAGTTACTGATATTTTTGTCACTGAGAATGGCATTAAGAAGAGATAATGGGAGGCTGAGGCAGAAGAGTCAAAAGTTCAAGCCTAGTTGGGCAACTTAGTGAGACCGAATCTCAAATAAAATTAAAAAGAGTTGGGGAGCTTAGCTAGGCAGGCAGCGAGAGAGGTCCCTGGCCACCTGGACCCCTGCTCTGCTCAACTCGCGCCATGCCCACTGGCAACCAGCCAGACAGTGAGGACCCCTCGCCACTTGCCACGCCGTTAGCCGCGAGGGCACCTGTAGCTCGGCCCCGGCCCCCCGCAGCCTCTGACCTCCTGGCTGTGCTGCTACCTGGTTCCACACTACAAAGGCACGGGGTGGGGGAGGGGGCATAAAGGCTATTGTCCTGAGCTCCAGAAGATAGAGCAGAAGTGAACAACAGATAGAGGGCCTCTCTCAGGGTCCCTGATGAAAACAAGCCCACTGGAAAAGTGAAGAGAATCTCTGCAATAAAGGCACACCAGACCACCGTACTTGCTAAGTTGGAAGGCTCATCACCTCCATCGGAACCTGGACTATCTTCAGGGGAAGCGCAGCTGGAACCTGCAGTAGAACCTTGCAGAGCTCAACCTTGCAGGAGGACAAGGAGCTCAACTTGGGACTTGCAACCAGAAATCTGCCTGGATCTCATGGGTCTGTGACTAGCTTGCTGAGATTTATTGACTTATATCTGCACACTGCTGCCACATTGCCTATTGTGACAGCAGATACATACACTGAAGGAGACCCTTCATTTTTATTTTTCATTTGTTATTTTCAAATTTTTTTTGCTTTTCTTTTTTCTTTTTTGACTCTTTCCAAATTTTTATTTTTCTCTTCTTTTTTTTTCTTTCTTTTCTCTTTTCTTTCTCTCTCACACTCACTCTCTTGCTGTCCCACATTGTTCTTCATCTCCCTTTCTGTTCCTGCTGTGGCCCTAATTCATATTTCTTCTTTATTTTTCTTTTCTTCTCTTTTTCCTTTTCTTGTCTGTGTCCTCTGGCCTCACTGCTAACCTTCCCCTATCCTTCTAACTATCTATCCCTCCCTTACCAACTCCTTCTAACTTCCCATCCCATTGGTAAAGTTGCTATAATGAAGGGTTTATTCACTATAAACATATGTTGGGTTGGTCCTCAATTCTGATTTAATTCACACAGTTAAAGGCAATAGATTAATAACTACCACAAATTGTCATTTTCTAAGATGTAGTTGATGTGATGGTGTTGCTCATTGTATCACTTGGGCTAAGGTATTGTGATTGATCTAATCAGCTGTCCTTCCTGGTATAATGAAAATGAGAGCCTCAGAGTCATTAGAGACTCAAAACCTAAAGACCAGCTAAGTCTGGAAGACACCTCTGAGAAGCAGTCATTCCATAAGGGTTCTAAATACAAGCAACAAAGGTACTTATAATAAGAAATTTTGAAGTATCAACCCAGGAATTAAACCAGGGACAGTACCAAAAACAAAAATGAGAATACATTTAAGCAAGGCACAAACTCAGACTTACACCCCATCAAGGGTAAATTCTGGGGGAAATGAGGTGGAAAAGTCTGATAATCAACTCCATTGACACCCTGAACTGATAGCACAAGAAGTAACAAAACAGATGAATGAGGCCCTAGAAAAATTCAAAACAGAAATAATCTCCCAGATAACTACAGAGATGATGAGCAGAGTGAAAGACATGATTAGAGGCTCTAGAACAGAAACAGATAAAAAAAAAATAGATGAGCTCAGACACATGGTGGAATCCATGAATGCCCAGCATAAGAAAGAAATGGAAACCATGATCACCCAACATAAGAAGGGAATGGAATCCATGAAACAGATTCAAACAGATATCCAGGAGATCAAAAACTCCGTTGAAAGTATGCACAGCAGATTAAGGGAATATGAAGATAGAATATCAGATATAGAAGACAGGATTGTGGTTAATGACCATGAAAACAGAGATTTCTTCAAAATAGTAAGGGTCCATGAGAAATTAATCCAGCAGCTGCTAGATGATGCAAAGAAGAATAACATAAGACTGATAGGAGTCCACAAAAAAGCAGGAGAAAGTACAATTGACATAAAAAACTGTTTACAGAAGTAATAGTAGAAAACTTCCCAGACAGAGGTAGAGAATTGGACATACAGGTAAGTGAGGCATATAGAACTCCAATTAGCCATGATCAAAAAAAATCTACACCGAGACATAGAATAGTCAGGATCCCAGAAACCCAACAGAAGAACAAAATCCTACAAGCAGTTAGAGAAAAGAAACAAATGATCTACAAAGGAAAGCCCATCAGAATCACAGCAGACTTCTCAACACAAACCCTCAAGTCAAGGAGAGCCTGGAGTGAAGTATTTCAAGCCCTAAAAGAAAATAACTTCCAACCTAGACTATTGTATTCTGCAAATTGTCTTTCAAAATCGATGGGGAATTTAGATACTTCCATGACAAAGAACAGCTGAGAAATTTCATGAATACCAAACCAGCACTCCAAACAATTCTAAATAATATCCTAGAAAAAGACAATGAAGGTCACAACTCCATGTGGCCCAAGAGAGGGAAGCCACCAGGCAAGGCAAGAAACTAAAGGGAAAGGGGGAAAAATAAAAAATAAAAGAGCCAACAATAGTAAAACATCATGACAAGGATGAATCAATATCTATCAATTATAACCATCAATGTTAATGGCCTCAATTCACCAATCAAAAGAAATAGACTGAAAAAAAAAAAAGAAATAGACTGGCAGAATGGATTAAGAAGCAAAATCCAACAATATGCTGTATACAAGAAACACACCTAACTCAAAAAGAAATTCATAGACTGAAAGTAAAAGGATGGAAAACAATTCTCCACATGAAAGGAACCCAGAAAAAAAATAGGGGTAGCGATCTTATTTGCAGACAAAGTAGATTTCAAACCAAACTAAGAGAGACAAAGTGACCACTACATCCTTGTGAAGGGAACAATCCAAGAGGAAGACATGACAATCATAAATATATATGCACCAAATTCAAATGCCCCAACTATACAAAACAAATATTAATAGACATGAAATACCAAATAAGCACTAATACAATTGTAGTGGGGGACCTCAATACCCACTATCACAAATAGATAGATCATCTAGACAAAAAATTAACAACAAAATTCTAGAACTGAACCAAGCTATTGAATAAATGGACTGAATAGATGTTTACAGAGTGATCCACCCCACAAAATTAGAATGCACATTCTTTTTGGCTGCACACAGGTCATTCTCCAGAATAGACCACATGTTAGCTCATAGGACATATCTAAGTAAATGTAAAAGAATTGAAGTTACCCCCTGTATATTATCAGACCATAGTGCAATAAAATTGGAGATCAATAACATAAGAAACCACAAAACCCCCAGAAATATATGGAAATTGAATAACACCCTCCTGAACAACCAATGGGTCACAGAGAAAATTAAAGAAGAAAATAGACAGTTTCTACAAGTAAATGATAATGCCAGTACAACATACAGGAATGTGTGGGACACAATGAAAGCAGTTCTATGAGGGAAATTCAAAGCAGTGAATGCTCATATTAGGAAAACAGAGAGAACTCAAATTAACAACCTAATGCAGAACCTAAAGCTCCTAGTAAAAGAAGAGCATAACAAACCCAAAACTCATAGAAGAGAGGAAATTATAAAGATCAGAGCAAAAATCAATGCAATAAAAGAGTGATACAAAAAATCAACGAATCAAAGAGTTGGTTTTTCAAAAGAATAAATAAAATCGATAAACCTTTAGCCAATCTAATCAGGAAAAGGAAAGAAAAGGCTCAAATCAATGCAATTAAGAATGAAAAAGGTGAAATCATAACAGATCCATCAGAAATCCAGAGGATCATCAATACCTATTTCAAGAACCTGTGCTCTAATAAAATGGAAAACAGAGAAGAAATGGACAGAATCCTAGATGCATATGAATTGCCGAAGTTAAATGAAGAAGATATAGAAATTCTAAACACCCCAATTACAATGAATGAAATTGAAAATGTAATACAAAATTTACCAAAAAAGAAAAGCCCAGGTCCTGATGGCTTCACTGCTGAATTCTGTAAGACATTTAAAGAAGAAATATCGCCATTACTCTTTAAACACACCAAGGAAATTGAAAAGGAAGCAATACTTCCAAATTCATTCCTGGAAGCAAGTGTTACTTTGATTCCAAAACCAGGGAAAGACTCAACCCAAAAAGAGAACTACAGGTCAATCTCCCTAATGAATATAGATGCAAAAATCCTCAGCAAGATACTGGCAAACAGAATATGGAGGGTCATCAAGAATATTGTACAACCTGTCCAAGTTGGATTTATCCCAGTGATACAAGGATGGTTCAACATATGTAAATCAATAAATGTAATTCACTATATTAACAGAGCCAAGGACAAAAACCATATGATCATATGAATAGAAGCAGAAAAAGCATTCAACAAAATCCAACACCCACTCATGATAAAAATCCTACAGAAAATTGGAATAGAAGGACTTTATCTCAACCTGATTAAGGCTATCTGTGAAAAACCAACAGCCAACATCATATTAAATGGTCAAAAACTGAAAACTTTCATGCTAAAATCAGGAACAAGACAAGGATGCCCACTATCACCACTCCTATTCAATATAGTTCTGGAAACATTAGCCATAGCAATTTGAAAAGAGAAAGAAATAAAAGGAATAAAGATAGGAAAGGAAGACGTTAAACCGTCATTATTTGCTGATGATATGATACTTTACATGGAAGACCCAAAAACTCTACCAAATGACTTCTAGACTTGATTCAGTAGCATAGCTGTATACAAGGTCAGCACTCAAAACACAATAGCTTTCTTATACACAAATAACAGACTCACTAAGAGAGAAATTAGGGAAATAATTCCTTTTATAATAGCATCCAAAAAAATGAAATATCTAGGAATCAATCTAACAAAGGAAGCAAAAGACCTCTACACTGAAAACTACAGCATTCTGAAAAATGAGATTGAAGAGGATATAAGAAAATGGAAAGACATCCCTTGCTCCTGGGTAGGAAGAACCAATATAGTGAACATGGCCATACTTCCAAAGCTACTCTATAGATTTAATGCAATGCTTATTGAAATTCCAAAAATATGTTTCACAGAACTAGAAAAACAATCCAAAAATTCATTTGGAACCAGAAGAGATCTAGAATAGCAAAAGTAAATCTAGAGACCTGGCAGGGGGTATCACAATCCCCAACTTGAAACTATACTACAAAGCTACTGTGATAAAAACAGCATGGTACTGGCAAAGAAAAAGACCCAAGGATCAGTAGAACAGATTAGAAGATGCAGAAACAACTCCAGGCATGCTCAGCCACCGCACCTTTTTTTTTTCATTAAGTTTATTGGTACATTTTAGGTATAAAATACAGTTACATTCATCATTGGGATCTTGTACCATTACATGAGTATCTTGGTTCTTATTTTTTTCCCCTTCCCTTGCCCTCCCTTCACCCCTCCACCCTTCCCTATTTGCAAAGACTTTGTTTCCATTTTTTTCCCTTTTCTCATATTTTTTCTTTTCCCTTTTTTCCTTTCCCCTACCCCTCCCACTTCCCCTGCTCCTGTAGACCTTTTCTTCCTATTACATAATATCAATTGTACATTTTTTAAAATTACAAAATCAAGATCTAGGAGACATTACCACAGATTTTACAGAATTTAAAAGGATATAGAAAGCATATTACAAAAATCTTTTTTGAAATAAATTTGACAACTTCTAAGAAGTACCTTGGAAGACAAATTAATGAAACTAACTCTGGAGGAAATATAAAATTTGAGTAGCACCTATTGAAGAAAGTATATTCCTAGCTTGAAAACCTACCTACATGACAACAGCAGGCTCATATACATTTTAACTGACAAATTATATCAAACATTTAAAGCAGAAAAAAAATAAATGAACACTTCTCCCCTCATTTTAGGAAATCAACATTGTGCTAATCCTAAAACTAGATAAAGATAATAGAAAAAAAAAGTATGAACATAGATAGAAATTTGTTTAACAAAACAAACTATTAGAAGTCAGATCTGGCAGTATATAGAAAGTGGTTTTTTTATAGGGATGGCAGTGTTGGTTCAGCATTGGAAGATCCACCCCCAAAAGTCATCATTTTAACAGAGGAAAGGAAAAAGCCATATGATCCTGTCACTAGTTGGAGAAAAAGTATTGGACTAAATTCTACAGCTGTTCATGGTAAAAGCTATCAGGAGACTAGAAGTAGAACAGAACCTTCTCAACAGATTAAAGACATGTACTCCATACTCCCAGTGAGAATGCCTTATGTGAATGGAGAAGATACAATGCTTTCTCCTTAAGGTGGGGAACAAGGGCAGATATGCTTACTCTTTATCTGTCCATTAAACTTTGAAACCTAGTCCCTACCAAAATAGTCTGGTAATAAAATGACACAATTAGGATAGGATTGGCAAGGTAGAAACAAAATCTTTATATGTAGATGAAATGATCATCTACAGAGAAAATACTAAGAAATCTCTAGGAGCCCCTAGAACTTGTATTTGAATTTAGCAGGATTAGAAATCACAAGGTATATATAAAAATTCAGGTCTGTGTATACTTGCTATAAATGAAGAATTGGATATTGAATTTTAAAAGTTATGTAGGAGTACAAAGGATCTAGAAAAGTTAAAAAAAAAAAAACAGTGTTGGAAGACATTTAGTACCTAATTTTAAGACTTCTTCTAAAGCCACAGTAATCAAGGCAGTGTTGGTATAAGGAAAGACATATAGATCATTGGAATAAAACAGAGAATCTAGAAATAGAACCACACATATATGGTCCAGTGAGTTTTGAAAGATTATTTAACATTCACATTTTATAGAATATAAACTCAATTCAAAAGCCAAGGAAGAGATAGTGTTTTCAGCAAACGGCACTAGAACACCTGGTATCCGTATATGAAAAATTAACCTCAACCCTTTATTTCTATACATGAAAATAACTTGAAAGGATCTATGAACCTAAATATGAAAGCCTAAAACTATAAAACTTTAAGAAGAAATTATAAGGCAAAATGTTTATGAATTCAGGGTAGGCAAGAACTACCTAGGATACAGAAAACATGATGTAAAAAAGAAAAAAATTGATAAATGAGATTCCATCAAAATTTAGAACTTTAAATGACACCATTAAAATGAAAAGTAGTCCTTAAACAGACCATATTTACAATGCATATAACCTATGACCAGAATATATAAAGAACTCTTACAGCTCATTAATAGACAACCCAATTAAAAAGTAGACATAAGAAGATGATAAATAGCCAGTACAGCACAAGGAAAGGTGTACAACTCTAGAGTCAGAAAAATACTAATCAGTACAATAACAAGATTGAATTATACACTCATTAGGGAGATGAAGTTAAAAGTTTTAAAAGCCTTGTCATGACTTTTTCTTTTTGTTGGATTCTCCCCCTTTGCGTTTAATTTGTCACGCCCAATGGATTCATTCTGCTGGGTTTCCTGGGGTTGTGATCCTCATTGTCTTTTCCTAGGGTATTGTCTAAAATTTTTTGGAGTGCCAGTTTGATATTCATGAAGTTCCTGAGGTGCTCTTTATCATGAAAGTATCTCATTTCTCCATCAATTTTGAAAGATAGTTTTGCAGGGTACATCAATCTGGGTTGGAGGCTGTTTTCCTTTAGGGCTTGAAATACCTCACTCCAAGCTCTTCTTGCCTTGATGGTTTGCATTGAGAAGTCTGCTGTGATTCTGATGGGCTTACCTTTGTATGTGATTTGTTTCTTTTCTCTCACTGCTTGTAGAATTTTATTCTTCTGTTGGATTTCTGGAAGCCTAACTATTATATGTCTATGTGTAGATTTTTTTTTTTGATCAATGCTAGCTGGAGTCCTATATGCCTCACTTACGTGTATGTCAAGTTCTTTTCCTCTGCTTGGGAAGTTTTCTACCATCACTTCTGTGAACAGTTTTTTTTTTTTTATGTCATCTGCACTCTCTCCTGTTTCTTCATTGACTCCAATCAGTCTTATGTTATTCTTCTTTGCATCGTCTAGCAGCTGCTGGATTGATTTCTCCTGTTCCCTTACAATTTTAAAGCAATTTTCCTTTTCCTGGTCATTAATTGCAGTCTTATCTTCTGTATCTGAAATTCTATCCTCACACTGGTTCATTCTGCTGTGCAGTCTTTTGATGGAGTTTTTAATCTCCTGGAAATCTGTTTGCATCTGTTTTATGGATTCCATTTGTTTCCTATGTTGGGATTCCATCATGTTCCTCAGATCCTCTATTTTTTTATCTGTGTCCTCTCTAGAATTATTAATCATGTCTTGCACTATGAGCCCAATCTTTGCTGTTATCTGAGTAATTATTTCTGATTTCATTTTTCTCAGATCTACTTTTGTTGCCAGTTCAGAGAGTTCAGGTGGTTGAGTATCAGAGTGTTTCATCTCATTTCCCTTTGGGGTTGCTGTAGGTAATCTGGATGTATGTTTTTGAGCCTTGTTCATGTGTCTTCTCATTTCCATGGGGCGGGGGTTGCTTCTGGTATCCACGCGGCTCACCTTCTCTGGCCTAGGAGTGTGGGATGGCAGTGGGGGAGCTTCCTTCCAGGTGCTGGGACAGGCTCACCCTTTCTGCCCTAGGAGCTTGGGATGGCGGTGGGGGAAAGCCACCTTATCTTTGACAAAGGAGCCAACCACCATCATTGGAGGAAAGGTAGCCTATTTAATAAATGGTGTTGGAAAAACTGGATCTCAACCAGCCAAAGATTAAAACTAGACCCATACCTATCACCATGCACTAAACTAAGATCCAAGTGGATTAAAGATCTAAATATTAAGACAGAAACACTAAACTTGCTGGAAGATAAGTTAGGTAGAACTCTTGAAGAGAGTGGCATAGGAAAAGACTTTATGAACAAACCCTCAGTAGCACGGGAACTAGCACAAAGAATCAACAACTGGGATCTCATCTTATTAAAAAACTTTTGCACAGCAAGAGAAACCACCAACAGAGCTAAGAGACAACTTACAATGTGGGAAAAATATTTTAGCAGCTGTACCTCAGACAAAGGACTACTATCGAGAATATATAAAGAACTGAAAAAGAACCAGACCCCCCAAATTCAAAGACCCAATTCAAAACTGGGCATCTGAAATGAACAGACATTTCTCAGACAAAGTGAAAGCAGCAAATAAACATATGAAAAAATGTTCAACATCACTGGTCATTCAAGAGATGCAGATGAAAACAACAATGAGATTCCACCTCACCCCAGAAAGAATGGCTGCTATCAAGAAATCAACCAATAACAAATGCTGGTGGGGGTGTGGGGAGAAAGGAACCCTTCTCCATTGCTGGTGGGAGTGTAGACTGGTGCAACCACTGTGGAAATCATAATGGAGATACCTCAAATAACTAGGACTAGAGGTCCTATTTGACCCAGCTATCCCCCTGCTTGGTATCCTCCCAAAAGAATTAAAAGAATCATACCACAGTGATATGTGTGCACCCATGTTTATAGCGGCACAGTTTGCAATAGCTAAAGCTTGGAAACAGCCCAAGTGCCCATCAACTGGAAACTGGATAAAGAAGATGTGGGTTTTTTTTAAAAAATGGAGTATTACTCAGCCATAAAGAATGAGAAACTAGAGACATTTATAGCTAAATGGTTGCATATTGAGAACATACTCTTAAGTGAAATAAATAGGACACACGTGTAAATACCGAATAGTTTCTCTAGTGTGAGAAACTGAAAATGTAAATAAGGATTAAAATGATTAAAATGAATAATTGATAATTTGAAATAGGAAGAAAAGGTCCAAAGGGGTAGGGGTGATGTGAGGGGAAGAGGAAAGGAAAGAAGGGAAAGGCAAAATTATGAGAAAAGAAAAAAATGGAAACAAAGTCTTTGTAAATAGGGAAGAGAGCACAGGGAATGGGAAAAAAATAAGAACCAAGATACATCATGTACAGGTACAAGCACCCAATGATAAATGTAAACGTATTGTATACCTAAGATGTACCAATAAAAGAATTTAAGAAAAAATCAAATAAAATAAAGTTAAATTACTCAGTAAAAAAGAGTCGGGGTGCAGTTCAATGTGAAGGTCCCAGGTTCAAAGCCCAAAACCCGGGGAAAAAAGAAGAGATGAATAATATAGTTGTACATTCTATCAAGAGCATGGATTATAATAAAATATAGTAATTAGGAAAGGATAAACATATGATTTGATTTTGATACAGGATGTACTTAACAACCAGTTCATGACAGTCCTGGACATTTAATGACTAGCTCTAGTAAAGTGATATTTGTCAACTGTAGCACATCACTAGGTAGACGTGGTCTCTTTCAAGAAGCTTACACCTGAGCGTGGAAAACTCTCAAAGAATGAAAGATTAAGGTGCTAGGGGAGGGTTCTGAGACAGATCCACCCAAGAGTTAGGTTTGGGGAAAGCTTTCTGAGACAGACATGGAATCTGAGCTCTGAGGGAAAGCAGGTAACTATGGGAAGGAGAAAAGTGGGTCCTGGGTAGAGGCAGCACCTATGCAAGACTCAGGAGTGAAACCAGACAAGAGAACATTTCAGAAATACACAGGGCTTCATTATGGCTGGAAGAAAACTTCGAAGGCAAGGCAATGACATGGAAGAAGAGCCAGCACATAGAAGCCATTCCACACAAGTTTGCTCTAAGATGAGGGAGAACTCACTGGTAATTTACTATGACTAGATCTCTTACTAGACAGGTCATTCCGCCTGAAGGACAGGAGGGATACAGGAAGGGGCAATGCTGGAGCATGTTCGGCAGTCTAGTAAAGATGAAGGCTGTCCACATAGGGTAATGGCAAAGAGGATGGAAAATAGAGGAAATCAAAAGTCACTTAGGAAGTTGTATTGGCTGGATATAGTGATTAATTTCTTGAGTGTGTATTTTGTGGGGGCAAGGAAAGTTGAGGAATACAGAGTCAAGAATGACACTGGGGTTTCTGATAAAAGCAGTCAAACAGATAAATGGAAGTAAGAGATGGTAAAGGAGGCACTGATAATAGGCTTGAGAGATGATATTTATCTAAGTGTACATCCAACTGAAGATATCCAGGAAGAAGCTGATCTTGTAGGTCTGAGGCTTGGGATGCAGATCTTGGCTGTAAAACAAGTGGGAGGTGTCAGCATAGAGAGGAAAACAAGGCCACATGTGTGGAGGGGATTATCCTGGCGAGTGTCAGGATCACTCAAGCTTATGGTTCGTTTACTCTGCCAGCAGTATCAACCCACTTCACATTACATGCACTCTTAATCATAACTGCTACCCTCTAATGCTGGTATTATTATTATCCTCCTTTGTGGATAAGGAAACTAAGACATAGCAAAGGGCACAGCTTTTCTGAGGCTGAGCAGAGAGCAGCAGTGCTCAGACCAGAAGCCAGGCAGTCACACTGGGCTGCTTCCATGTCAACATACAGAAGAGATGGGCAAAGTGAGGCCCCTGAAAAGAAGAGCTTGTAACTCCAGGAAGGTGAAATTACAAAGGAGATTGTAAAACAAGGGCTAGAGGTGGTGAGGAACTTTAGATTCTCAACTGTCAGGTCAACATCGTCAAAGCTTCCTCACTAAGAACAGGGTAATTGGGTTTCCCTGTAAATTATAGCCACATTGCATATACTAATATGTTTTCTGATAACAAAGGCAATTCTCGATCCTTGTAGAAATGTAGAAAATATAGAGGATACCAAAAGGAAAGTCAATACCACCCCTGCTCCATTACCTGGATGAAATTATAGTCACTGTTTGGCATACAGGTCATCAGACTTTTTCTACATGTACAGAAAAAAAATATTTATTTAAAACATTTTTTAAAAGTTTTATTTTGAAACTACGTTATACTATTTCTAAAGCTGCACACCTTAAAAAGTCAAGATTCATCTTGTAATTAATAGTGCTGTAGCTGCATCTTGTAATTGATGGCATCTTGGATTTGGTGAAATGCGGTAGGTGAAATATTTAAGTCTTTAAAAATCCAAAATGTACCAAAAGCTAAAGAAAGATCTCTTTCACCTCTGCCTATTCTAGTGCCCCTTCCCGGAAGCAGAGATATTTTCCAGTTGCCCATCTATACTCACAGATGCATCTTAAGGCACATACAAGAAAATATTACACGTGTCCCCCTCTCTTTAAATACATGGCAGTGTACTACCTACACTCGGACATCTTGAATTTTTTTAACTTTACATTATATATTGAAAGCTTTTCTTTTCCCTTCCCCAGTTGCAAACTTGCCCTTGAAAAAACAGATAACAATTTATTGAGAAGTCCCCGACTGAAGTGCAAAGTTATTTTCAATCTTTTGGTGGAATAAACAATGCCGTGATGAATAATGTTGCATATTTTGCACACATACCAGGACACCTATTACATTTCTAGAAGTAAAGCTGCTGAGGAAAGGGTAACTCTGTGGTTCTTTTGACAGATATTGCCAAATTCACCCCCATAAATGTTATACATATTCATACTTTATCCAAGAAAGCATGAAATACTCCCCTTCTACACCGTTTTCAACACAGTACATTATCAAGCTGCTAAACTGATAGGTGAAAGTTTTATCTTTATAATAAACTTTTCATTTTGGTAGTCTTAGATTTTATAGAAAAGTTAAAACAAAAAGCAGCACAGAGAGTTCATGTCCTTCCCTAACAGCAGTATATTATATTCCCATGGGCCTCTCACCAAAAATAACGAATCAACACAATATGTTGCTACTAAATGACTCTAGATTTTATTTGGATTTAAACATTTTTTTTCTATGTATGTCCTTTTCATGTTCCCGGATCCCATTTAGGAGAACATGTTGCATTTATTCACCATGTTTCGGTAGACTCTTCTGGTCTCTGATGGCTTCTCAGTCGTCCCTTATTTTCCATGACATCGAAGTTTTAAGGACTCACCAGTATTTTATTAAACATCTCTTCATGTGGGTTGGTTTAATGTTTTTCTCACAATAGACAATGGCTATGAGTTTCTTCTTGGCGTAATAGAGGACATGTAGCATCAAAATGAACCCTTGGTGATAATGACCTTATTTATTTGATTAAGAAAGTGTCTGCCAGGTGTCTCCACTGTGAAGTTACTCTTTATCCCTTTTCTATATTCTCATCTTTGGATATGAGTCACTATGTTAAGCCAAACACAAAAAAGAAATCATAGTGGAATTCATAGTGAAATTGTAATTAGTATTTATCTTGTGAGGAGGCTAATTATATTTTATGTGTTGATTCATCTATATTTCCTGAATTTTCTGTTGATATTTTGCCCATTTTTTGGTTGAACTTTTTTGTTATCAATTTCCATGTGAATTAAGCTTTTTTCTCTGTAATGAAAATTTAAAAAATTTCACCTAGTCCATAATTTCTTGTTTATGTTTGTTGCATTTTTTTTACCAGATAGATTTTTAGGTTTTTGTTTATAAAATTTACATATTTTTCCTTTATAGCTTATGTGTTTCTATAATATTTCAAAGTATAGTACTTGTTCGAGCCTAATTTTGAAAATGTTCCACGGTGCCTATTTTGCAGATATGTCTTTAATCTTATTTTGATGTAAAAATCAGTAGGCTCTCATTTTATTTCTTTCTCATATGGCTACTCAGTTGCTCCAAGAACAATTTTCTGAAGCCTATTTCCCACTATTTTATTTGAAATGCAGTTCATAATTTTGCAGGAAAAATCATAGGAGTCTCAGCCTTGCTATAGTTTGGGTCTGAAATGTCCCCAAGAGGCCTGTGTGTTGAAGAGAGGTGGTGAAACCTTTCTTTAGGTAGTGGTGCCTAGTGACAGGTCCTTAGGTCATTGTGGCATTGTGGATCCTGGTCCCTTCTTCTTTCCCTTTTTGCTCCCTGGAGTGATGTAAGCAGTTTTACTTTGCCACACACTCCCCCCAAGATGTGTGTCCTCACCACGGGTCCAAAACAATTGGGTCAACTGATCATGGACTGGACTCTCCTAAATGGTATGCCAAAACAACCCTTTTCTCGTTATGAATTAATTACAAGTTCAGGTATTTCATTATAGTTACATGACGTTCACTAATGCAGCCCTGTGCCTTTCACATTATTCCATGGAAGCAGATAAGGCAAAACAAACAAAACCTTCATGTTTTACATTATTGGTGATATAGATGACTTCAGTCTTTCTGCAAAAAGAAACACTGTGAACCACATCTGTCACATCAGGCTTCTTTTACTTTTGCCTTATTTTAACAACAGCTGAAGGGCAGTATGGCCCCTGCCCATAGCTAAGCAGCAGGTAAGGGCAGTGAGCACCAGAGTTACATGGGATTATTAGCATCATTTTTCATTTAAGCTAGAGCTACAGGATCAGGATTGTGAGAGGGATTGCACTGCTGGTAATTGTCCATGTATAAATCCACCCCCATTTGGAGAGAAATAGCTAGTTGATTATATGAGAGGAGAGAGTATTCAGCGCTAGAATTCCTCAAAGTGGTATCTAGGTGCAATTACAATTGAGATAAGTTGTATAACTACTGGTATGTTTAGAGCATCTTTGAGAAGATTCTATATGAAAACTAAATGAGAAATGGTAAGTGCCCAGAACCTTAAGGAGGACAGTTCTGTCAGGGACAGTCTGTACACTAGAGAGGAGAATATGGGTGTGGATGACAGGTACTTCGGTGAGTAGGCAAGCCTTGCAAACCCTCCTTGCTCCCTGGAGTGCAATCCAATGCCCATTCTGTATTAAAATCTGCAGAAATAATTTGGATGTGGAAAGTGCAATGATGATTTTAAATTTTTGAGTGACATCAATTTTTCCTTTAGACAGTAAAGACCTAAGCAAGCCAAGTTAAAAAACAATAAAGTTTTAGAAATCTATTTGGAATTTGGCAGAAAGTATTTGAGATTAGAGGTGAATATAACCAGTGATGCATGTTTAAAATGCATATTTAAACTGGCTGTGATCTCTGATCCCAGCACTCATCCAGGCCGAGGCAGGAGCGTGGCAAGTTCTGGCCCAACGTGAGCAATTTAGTGATTTTGTAAGACCCTGACTCAAAAAGAAAGAAAAAAAAATGGTAGCGGCGGGGGAATGTAGTTCAGTACCAAGGCCCTGGGTTCAACCCCCAGTACCAGAAAAAAAAATGCATATTTAAAAAGAACAAAAAAGTAGAAGTAGAAAATTAAGGCATCTGTTCTGGAATTAGCTTAGTTCACACTACTATAGTACTTCCTTATCTGCTTTACACCATTCTAGGCCCTTCAACATACATAAATTTATACAAATATTCAAAAGTAGCCATGAGATAGGGTCTGTTACTCTTCCCATTTTGTGTATTAGAAAATGGAAATGGAAGTCGAGAGAGAGACAGAGAGGGGGAGAGAGAGAGAGAGAGAGAGAGAGAGAGAGAGAGAGAGAGAGACACTAGGTGGTGTTCATACAGTGGTACTGTACGTGGCTGAGCAAGTTGGATCAGGTAGCCAGCCCTGAGCATGTGGTCTGAACCTCTGGGCTTGCTGCCTTCCTACAGGCTCTATGTGGCAGGCAGATCTCCCCTTAGTTCATTTCTTCACTAGAAGAGGGGTGAGTGAATCACATCTACCACTGTATTTTCAAAGGTAGCATAACCCTAGAGACAGACTAGATGCTTAGTAAATTAGTACATTTCAACTACCTAAATAGAGGTATGATCAAAGCCTTACAAAATTACTTATCAAATATTTTTTAGAATGTAGAATCAAGAATTCTCTGATAGACATTCTCTAAGAGGACCCCAAAGATCGTCTTCTCCTGGTATTCATGTCCTTATGTATTCCTCTCTGTTCAATGCAGGATGGACTTATTGACTTGGTTCTAACAGACAGAACTTTGCAGATGTGATGAGATGACACTGCCAGGGTTAGTCAGAAAAAGACTGTGGCTTCCCTCAGGGTGCCTTCTGTCCCTGTTCTTTGGATCTCTCACCTGGGGAAGCCGAGTACCGGAAGTGCAGCAGCCCTGCAGAGAGGCACATGTGCTCAGCTGGGAAGCTGCTCTTCTTGGGCCTTCAGCAGCCCTGGAATAAGCTTGGAAACGGATCCTACAGGCCTTGAAACACTGCAGCTCTGGCCATGCATCCTGATCCCAATGACCCCAGGCACGCCATTCCCAGACTCCTGACCCACAGAAACTGGGATAATACAAGTTTTGTTCTAAGTTGCCAAGTTTTGGGGTAATTTATTCCATAGCAGTCATAAATAATGAAGATTTCCCAAGGTTTAAGATGCTCCATATAGAAATAAAATTTCCATTTTTTTATAAATGAAAAACCTAGGGTTTATTTTTATATTTAGGTCTTTTTTCTTTATACCTTAAAAAAATGTGTATGTGTGTATGTAATGAGATAAAAGAACTTAATTTTATTTTATTTAAAAAATTTAAAACTTCAAGAAATGTGATAAAAATTTCCATCTCCAACATTTTTAAGTGTATAGTTCAGTAGTGTAAATTCACACTGTTGTTCAAGCAATAGCCAGGACTTTTTCACCTTGTAAAACTGAAAGTCTATATCACACATCAGATAACTCCCCATTTCATCCTCCTCTAGCTCCTGGCAATTAATTTTGTATTTCAGTGAGTTTCAGTACTCATGGTGCCTCTGTAAGCCAAATCCCACAATGTATGTCTGTTTGTGACTGGCTTACTTCACTTAACATAATATCTTCAGGTGCATCCTACATTCAAGGGACAAGAATATCAGGAGATGGACATCTCTGGGATCTTCTTATGAGCTGTCTACCATAAGATCCTTGTAAGCCTTAACAAAAGAAAAGAAAACTAAAAATTTTTTTCCCACATTGTAGGTTGTCTCTTAGCTTTGTTGGTGGTTTCTCTTGCAGTGCAGAAGCTTTTTAATAAGATGAGATTCCAGTTGTTGATTCTTTCTGCTAGTTCCCGTGCTACTGAAGTTTTGTTCATAAAGTCTTTTCCTATGCCACTGTCTTCAAGAGTTCTACCTAACTTATCTTCCAGCAAGTTTAGTGTTTCTATCTTAATATTTAAATCTTTAATCCACTTGGATCTTAGTTTAGTGCATGGTGATAGGTATGGGTCTAGTTTTAATCTTTGGCAAGTTGAAATCCAGTTTTTCCAACACCATATATTAAATAGGCTACCTTTCCTCCAATGATGATGGTTGGCTCCTTTGTCAAAGATGAGGTGGCTGAGTGTGTCTAGAGTTGTTTCTGTATCTTCTAATCTATTCCACTGGTCATTCAAGAGATGCAGATGAAAACAACAATGAGATTCCACCTCACCCCAGAAAGAATGGCTGCTATCAAGAAATCAACCAATAACAAATGCTGGCAGGGTGTGGGGAGAAAAGAACTCTTCTCCATTGTTGGTGGGAGTGCAGACTGGTGCAACCACTGCAGAAATCCGTATGGAGATACCTCAGAGAACTAGGACTAGAGGTCCCATTTGACCCAGCTATCCCCCTGCTGGGTATCTTCCCCAAAGAATTAAAAGAATCATTCCACAGTGATATATGTGCACCCATGTTTATAGCGGCACAGTTTGTAATAGCTAAAGCTTGGAAACAGCCCAATTGCCCATCAACTGGAAACTGGATAAAGAAGATGTGGGGTTTTTTTATAAAATGGAGTACTACTCAGCCATAAAGAATGACAAACTATACTATTTATAACTAAACTATATTTATAAACAAACTATAACTAAATGGATGCATATTGAGGACATACTCTTAAGTGAAATGAATAGGACTCACATGTGTAAATACTGAATAGTTTCTCTAGTGTGAGAAACTTAAAGTGTAAATAAGGATTAAAATGAATAATTGATAATTTGAAATAGGAAGAAAAGGTCCAAAGGTGTAGGGTAAGTGGGAGGGGAAGGGAGAAGAAAAAAAGGGAAAGGCAAAATTATGAGAAAAGGAAAAAATGGAAACAAAGTCTGTGTAAATAGGGGAGGGTGGAGGGGGTGAAGGGCACACAGGTAATGGGGAAAAAATAAGAACCAAGATACATCATGTACAGGTACACCTAATGATAAATGTAAATGTATTGTATACCTAAAATGTACCAATAAAAGAATTTAAGCAAAAAAAAAAAAGAAAAGAAAGAAAACTAGAATCTCATATCTGTGTATAGCATGTGTCAGAATCTTCTTTCATTTTTAAGGTTAGGTAATATTCCATTATGTAATGTGCCATATTTTGCTTATGCAGTATTCATAAGTTAATGGACATCTTGGCTGCTTCTGTCTTTTGGCTATTTTAAATAATTCTGTTATAAACATGGGGTATACCAACATCTCTTTAAAATCTTGCTTTAAATGTAACATATAATTAAAATATGAGAGCCAGAGTCACAGAGAGAGAGAGAGAGAGAGAGAGAGAGAGAGAGAGAGAGAGAGAGAGAGGGGGGATCATTGAATCATATGGTATTTTATGTTTTGATTTTTGAGGTCTCTCCATACTGTCTTTTATAGTGGCTGCACCATTTTGCTTTCCCACCAAGTATACCACAGTTCAAATTTCTCCACTATTCACTAATATTGGTTATTTTCTGTTTGTTTTATTTTTTAGGTGACAGCTACCTTAAATTTTCATGAGAGATGATAATGTGATTTTGCTTTGCACTTCCCTAATGACTAGCAGTGCTGAACATCTGTTCATATGCTTGTTGATTTCTTGTATACCTCCTTTAGAGAAATGTCTGTTCAAGTCCTTTGTCTGTTTTTAATTGGCTCATTTGTTTTCTATTGTTAAATTGTAGGGACTGTTTATACATTCTGAATATTAACCCATTATGAGATACTGTATAGGATTTGCAAATATTGTTTCCCATTCTATATGTTACCTCTTCACTCTGTTAATTGTGTCCTTTGATGCACAGGAAGTTTTAATTTTGAAGTAGTTTAATTTGTCTATTTTCATTTTTGTTTCCTGTGCTTTTGGTAGCATATGAAATCAGTCAAATCCAATGTCAAAAGCTTTAGTTTTTGATGTCACAGTTAGGTCTTTGAACCATTTTGAGATAATTTTTGTATATCATAGAAGGGTCTAAGTTGTAATTTTATCTCCTCCCTCAGCTGATTAGCTAATTGCATCAACAATTTATTTAATTTATTTTTATTTATCTTTATTTATTATTTTATATATTTGTTTATTATTTATATCTTTATTCCCATAAATTTGTTCATTCTTTATAAACTGAATTCTTATGTATATAGATCTTTGTGAATGCTCTATTCTGTTGCGTTGAGGTATTTATCTATTTTGGGGGGCTGGGGGTTTGGTACCTGGGATCAAACTCTGGTCCTTGAGCTTGCTCAGCAGGCAGTGAAACCACTGAGCTAAATCCCCAGCCCCCCGATTTATCTATTCTGATGCCAGTGCCATATGGATGGATCGAGTGCAGGTTAATCTTACATTCTGACTTTCAGGAAAATGTCCTCTCCTTACTATTGCCTTTTTCCCCTTTGGTGCTGGGAATCAAACCCAAGGCCCCACACTGGCCAGACAAGAACTGTACCACAGACCTGTACCCCTAGCCTCCTTATTACTCCTTTTTAAAATTATCTTGGTGGATTGTGCAGGTTAATTCTTCCTAAAATTTTTCTTATGAATTTTTAGGGTACTCCTTAGCTCTCCCATTAACACTACCTCACTGCTCTGTCTCCATAACAAAAAGTGAGAAGAGTAAAAGTGGATTAAACAGAGTTTTAGTTTTATAATTCTTAATATTTCTCTCTACATGTGTCCTCCAGTGGTATATTATATCCCAGATAACATCAATTGCATGTTTCTACTTGGAAAAGAACAAAACAAAACAGAACAGACTTATAGTTGCCCTTGGATGCCTTCATAGTCCCAGGCAATAGTAAGGACCCTAATTTAAGGTAATTAACTCAACACTTTTGCCCATTTCCTTCTTAGTAAAGTTCATAATCCAAACTTTCTTTTAGATGGTCTTGAGTAGTAAATTTTCTTAGTCCATATGATCAGAACTTTCTCTTTTGTCCTACTCTTGAATAAAAATTTAGGTGGATTAAGTCTTTTATATTTTTCCCTGCAGTTTGAATCAGTTGTTTCATTAACTATTTTTTGCATTTTGATGTCTGTTTTTGAGAATTAAGCTGTCAGTCTGTCATTATTTGGAAGGTAATGGTCCTCTTCTTTCTGGGAATTTTTTGTTTAATTGAATATTTAAAAAAATCTGAGATAACTATAGATTCAAAGATAAGAAATAATTCAGAAAGAGCCTTGCTACCCATTGCCCAATTTATCTCACTGGAAACATGTTGCAAAACTATATTGGTATCACAACCAAACAATATTGATATTGAAACAGTAAAGATACATTTCCATGCCTATAAGAATCTCTCATACTGTTCTTCTATACCCTCATCTACTCCCTCCTTCTTAGACCCGCCCCCAACCCTTGACAACCAGTACTCTGTTAGCCAATCCTATAATTTTGTCACTTCAAAAATGTTACATAAGTGGAATGGAGAGATTGAATACACAAACTGAGATGATGTGGGCAATCTGACAAATGATAGCAGAGCTCTGATCCACAAACTCTGCAGCCACTGGTCCCAAAGAGCTAGGACTTACGTTTTGCTTTTCCTTATAATTTAAGACCAACCAGAAGAAAATAAATGTTCCCAAGACAAACATGCAAGATGCTTTGCTTTTGGTTAACCTTCCCTTCCTCCCTCCCCCCTTCCTTCTTTGCTTCTTTCCCTCCTTTTCTGTGGTACTGACAACAGAATCCAGGGCTCACATATGTTAGGCGTGTGGTCTCCCACTGAACTATATCCTCACCCTGTGCTTCTGATTAGTTTTTATTTTTATTATTATTTTTCCTACTGTTTGCTTTTTTTGCTCTTTTGCTTTGAGGTTCTTGAGGTAGCATCTTGTTTTATTGATTCAAGAGTTTTTTCTTTCTTTTAATGCGTGAATTTAGGACTATAAATTTTCTTTTCAGCCTTCATCATGTTCCACAAATGTGATGTGCTACATTCTCATTTTCCTTCAGTTCAATATATTTATTTCCCTTGGGACTTCCCCTTTGACTCATGGATTGTTTAAGTATGTTATTTTGTTTCCAAGCATTTGGAAATTTTCCTGTTATCTCTCTTTTATTGATTTCTGGTTGGATTCCATTGTGGTCAGAAAACACATTCCACGTGATTTTAATTCTTTAAAGTTTGATGAGATTTGATTTATGGTGCCAGATATTATCTTGGTCCCACGGGCACATGACAAGAATGTGCAGTTTGCGAAGGGTTCTATAAATGTATATAGAGAAAATATTTGAGATAATTGTATTTATCCTGTTAGTTGATGGTGTTGTTTCATTCTTCTATATCCTTGCTCTTTCCTATCTTGTTGTTTTATCAATTTAAAAAAAAAGATTATTGCACAGGATGATATAATCAAAGTATGTTATAGGCATGTGTGAAAATGTCACCATGAAACCAAGTACTTTGTATAAGCAATATGTGTGAATAAAAATAAGTACATGAATTAAAATGGCTTATTTCAGCCTCCAACTATATAGATTTGCCTATTTTTCCTTTCAATACAGTTTTGCCTTATATGTTGTACAGCTCTGTTTTGTGGTGCATATGCATTTAGGATTGTTATGACCTTTTGATAACATGATCCTTTTATCATTACATAATGGTCTCTCTCTGTTCTTGTAATTTTCTTTGTTCTGATATTAGTATGGCCATGCCTGCTTTCTCTTGATTAATTTTTGCATGATATATTCATCTTTTTTACTTTCACCCTGCCCACATTCTTGTATTTGAAGTGAGTGTCTTATAGACAGCATATAAATATAAAAGCTTGGGTTATTTTTTTAAAAATTAACTCTGGGGTGGGCACGAAGGCACATGCCTGCAATCCCAGTACTCTAGGAGGCTAAGACAGGAAGATTCCAAGTTCGAACCCAGCATAAGCAAGACCCTGTCTTAAAATTTTAAAAAGCAAAAAAGGGCTGGGAATGTAGCTCAATGCAAAGGCCCTTGCCTTAACCCCAAGTACTGAAAAATGAATTAACTCTGCCCATTTTCATCTTTTAATTGACATATTGAGACAATTCATATTTAATTACATTTTGATATACTAAGTCTTAAATCTGTCATTTAATTTTTGGTTTTTGTTTTCTTTTTCCTAATTTTCTGTGGACTACTTAAGATTTTTTAGAATTTTATTTTATTTGTAATTTTGAGTGCACTTCTTTGATAGCTTTTTAAAAATTATTTTTTCCTAAATACAGTATTACTTTATATAAACATGACTTATCAGTCTACTGGTATGGCCATTTTACTAGTTCTAGTAAACTATAAAAGCCTTCCTTTACATTTCTTCATCTATTATAACTGCCTTAAACCTTTCTTCTATGTACATTTGAACTACATTAGACAATATTATAATTTTTAAAACTCAATAGAAGAAAAATTACTGTATTTACCCACATTTTTCCATGTCCTCGTTCTTCTTTCTCCATATTTTAAGTGTCTTCATTTCATCATTTTCTTTTTGTTTAGAGAACTTCCCTTAGGGGTGGTGTGTTGGTAATAAATTTCCTTAATTTTTCTTCACCTGAGAATGTCTTAATTTCCTCTTTTTTCTTAAAAAAATTTTATTGTTAGTTTGTAACTGTGTGTATTTGTGAGGCACACAGAAATGTTATGATTTGTTAGTACATTATGAAATAATTAAAGCTAATGAACATATCCATCACCTCAAAAACTTACATTTCTTTGTCTTAAGAACATTTGAGATTTAATTTCTGCAATTGTGAATTATACAATATACCATCATTAACTGTATCCACTAGATGCTCTAGATCTTCCACAAACAAAGCCACTTATACCTCTGGTCATCTGTGACTCTGTGCCTTTCAATTATTGTCTATCATCTCCTTATTTCCCTAACCTTCCAGCCACAGTTTGCTAACCATCATTCCATTCCCTACTTCTGTGAGTTTAACTGTTTTAGATTCCACATATCAGTAAGAAAATGCATAAGTATTTGTCTTTCTGTGCCCAGTTTATTTCATTTTACATAATGTTCCCAAATTTCATTCATGTTGTCACAAATGATGAAATTCTCTTTTTAAAGGCTGACTAGTATCCTGTTGTGTATATATACACCATATTTTATTTATCCATTCATCTGATAATGGACACTTAAGTTGATTCCACAATGTGGACATTCTGAATAATGCTGCAATGAACATAGGGTGCAGACTTCCCTTTGATGAACTGATTTCAAGTCTTTTGGGTAAATACTCAAAAGTAAGATTGTACATTCAAGCGATAGTTCTAGTTTTAGATTTTTTGAGAAATACCCATTTAGTTTTCCGTAACAGTTTAGTTTTCTGTCGCTGGGACAAGATACTTGGCACATGCAACTTAAAGGAGAAGAGATTTAGTCTTCAGAGATTTCAGTCCATAGTCAGCTGATTCTAAGACAGAAACATCATGTTGTAGGAGTATGGAGGAAGAAAGCTGCTCAACTCATGGCAGCCAGGAAGCTGAGAGCAGGGGAAGGGAACCGGAGTAGAAGGGATCAGGGACCATGCAGTTCCCAAGGCCATGCCCTTCTGATCCACACAGAATTGTGCTTCACTAATCATCTCCAGCACATCAAGCTGACAGTTGAGATTAACTGGCACACATGGCTATACTAATGTGCATCCCCAGAAACACTGCTCGGGGTGCCTTTTCTCCACATCCACATCAACTCTTGTTATTGTTCATCTTTTCTAATATAAAAGATAACTTCCAGCCATCCTAATGGATGTAAGGTAATAAATAGGTCATTGTAATTTAAATTCGCACTGCCCTAATAACTAGCAATGTTGAGCATTTTAAAAATATTTTTCTTTACCCTTTGTATGTCTTCTTTTCAGAAATGTCCCTTCAGGTGTCTTGCCCATGTTTAAAATTTGGGTTATCTGTTTTCTTGCTATTAAGTTGTTTGAGCTCCTTAAATATTTTAGTTACTAAACCTTTCTCAGTTACATAACTTGCAAATATTTTCTTCCACCCATAGGTTGTCTCTTCACTCGATTGTTTCCTTTGATATCCAGAAGAATTTGATGTATGTAATTCCATTTTCCTATTTTTTTTATGATGGGGGGTTGAATCCAAAGCACTGTTTCCAAACCAGTGTTGTAGCAATTTCACCCTGTGTTTTCTTTTAGCAGTTTCACAGTTTCAGGTCTTATGTTTAAGTCTTTCATCCATTTTGAGTCAATGCAATAAGGTCATATATTATAAGCCCACAGATAACATTATACTCCATGGTGGTAAATTAAAAGTCTTTCTTCTATCATGTGGTATAAGACAAGGATGCTCATTCTCACCACATTATTCAACATAGTATTGGAATTTCTTGCTGAGCAACCAGATAAGAGAAAGACAGAAAGTACATCCAAATAGGAAAGAAAGAAATGAAGCTCATTATGTGCAGATGACTGATCTTTTTTTATTTTTATTTTTGGTTCTGGGGATTGAACTCAGGACCTTGTGCTTGAAAGGCAGGCACTGTGCCACTGAGCTAAATCCCCAGCCCAATTGATCTTTTTAAAAATCAGTACTAGGGATTGAACCCGGAGCCTTTGCACTGAGCTACACCTCTATCTATCTATCTATCTATCTATCTATCTATCTATCTATCTACCTATCTACCATTTATTTATTTATTTATATTTTGAAGCAAGGTCCTACTAATTCCCTAAGTTGCCCAGGCTGGGCTTGAACTTGTGATCCTCCTATGTCAGCCACCCAGAGTGCTTGGATTACAGGGATATGCCACCATGCCCTGCTGCCTGATCTTATATATGGAAAACCCTATGAATGCTACCAAAAACTGTTAGATATAATAAACAAATAGAGTAAAGTTGCGGGATATATGGTCAGTACACAAAAATCAGCATTTCTATAATGAAAAATGAACTAAAAGAAAAAGAAGTCAAGAGAAAAATCTCATTTAGGGCAGCTTCAAAAAATACTTAGAAATAAATTTAACTAAGGAAGCAAAAAGACCACTGCATTAGTCATCTTTCCTGTTGCTGGACACAGTATGTGTCAACCATAACCTAAAGGAAAGGTTTAATTTGACTCACATTTTAAGGAAATTCAGTCTATGGTTGGCTGGCTCCAAGGCACAAACATCATGACAGAAGAGCTTGGCAGGGCAAAGAAGTTTAGTTCATGATGGCCAGGAAGCAAAGTAGGGGGACAGTGCCAGAAAGGAAGGGGCAAGCAACTAGACATTATCCCAAGGCTGCACCTCCTGGACCTACCCTGAGACACTCAGAAGTGTGTTCCATCAGTGCCCCAGGTGGATTCCAAAGCCAAGCAGTTTGATATTCCATCCTAACTCCTATACCTGTGCATTGAAAACTGTAAAATCTTGATGAAAGAAATGGATAAAAAGATACAAATAAATTGAAGACTATCTCATGTTTCATGCATTAGAAAAATTTATATCATTAAAATGCCTATACTACCTAAAGTGATCTATAAATTCATTGCAATCTATCAAAATTTATTATAAAAGTGTCATTTTTCATAAAATAGAAAAACACCTTAAAATTCACATGAAACTACAAAAGATCTCAAATAGCCAAGGAAATTATTAACAAAAAGAACAAAAATTAGAGGCATCTCTCCATTTGATTTCAAGCTATTCTACAAAGCTCCAGTAATTAAAAAGCATGATACTAACATAAAGACCAAAACATAGACCAAGGGAACAAAATAGAAAGCCCAGAAATGAACCCATTCATATATACAGTGAACTGATTTTCAACAAGATTCCATGAATGCACAATACAGAAAGTATAGTTGCTATAATAAGTAGCATTGAGAAAAGTGGCTGTCATCTTTATTTTTAGGGTATTTTTCAATAGGAGATGAGATTGTAGCTTGGAAGAGAGAAAAAAATGGAAAAATGTCGAGCAATATTTGTTTGCGTAGCTGGAGATTGAACCCAGTGCCTTGCAGATGCTAGCCAAGAGCTCTGCCACTGAGCTACACCCCCAGATCTGACTCTGTAGGGAAAGATATTGTGGAATTTCTGATGTAAACTGCAGTCATACAAATTATTTTCCCTAAAAGTAAGATATGCTTTCTCTCACATGATTTTCAAAATATTTAGTATGACTTTAGCTTTCAGAAGCTTGATAATGATACGTTTTGGTGTGAATTTGAGTTTATCCTGCTTGGAATTTATTTATCTTCTTGAATATGTAGGTATACAAATGAAAAACTTTGCCAAATTTATGGTCTTCCAGCGATTATTTGTGTGAATACTTTACAGCCCTGTCTTTTTCTACTGTATGCTCAGTACTACAATAGATACATGGTAGACCTTTTTATGACAGTCCCACAGGTTTATGAGCCACTGTTTAGGATTTTTGTAGAAAAAACTCTTGTCCAAGGTGTGAAATTTGTATTACTTGTTCTTTTACACAATGACATGTTCCTTCTCTATCTCTTCCACTTTTGAGCACATGAACTGAGCTATGCTTTGTTTTATTTTTGCTTCCTGCATTCTTAAGTTCTAAAATTTCCTTTTGGTTCCTTTTTTGTGTCTTCTATTTGTTTGCTAAGAATTTATGTAGTTTTATTTATTTCAAGGATGTTTATTTTTATGATTGTTGCCTTAAAATCTTAGACAATTCTAACATCTTTCTCCTTTCAGTGTCAGCATTTATTGATTGTTTCATTCAGTTTGATATCTTCCTGGTTCTTTGTGCAACAGATGCATTTCAGGGAAATCTAGACGTGGGGTGGTACGCTAACCTCTGGATCCAACTTAAATTTTCTACTTTAGCTGGCTTTGTTCTTTTACACTGCTCTGGAAGGAAAAGGGAGAGGAAATAACACATAGGAATCTCCATGAGAGGTTAAAGGTCCAAGTTTCTCACTTGGTCTCCACTGACACTTGAGTCTCCACTACTACTGAATGGAGCTGGGAGGTGGGGAGATTCTGACTCCCTACAAGGCCTCCACTGAGATCTCCCACAATGCTAGGGATATTTTGAATTTCTTATCACTGCTTCCCATGTGGCTCCCAGTGACACCATGCTGGGGGAAGGCCTTGTTTCTGTGGGATGAAGGTGTAAGTTCTGATTCCTCCCTGAGCAGGGAGCATGAGGGTGCTTATCAGCTTATCCCCCTCAGGTGGAGCTGGAAACCCAAGTTCCCCTCATAGTTTCACTGACATTTCAGTACAAGAGTTGTGTAAGCTTCCACTGGTGTAACAAAATACTTGAGAAAAAGAACTTTAAAAAGGCAAGGTTTATTTTGGCTCATGGTTTCATAAGTTTCAATCCATAGGGTTTGGCTCTGTTGTTTCTGAGCTGTAGGGAGACTGATTATCTCGGTGGGGAGCAAAGTGACTCATCTCCTAGCAGACAAGAGGAAGGGAGCATGGTGGGATTCCTCAGCCTTCCTCTTTCTTTTGTCCTTATTTTGTTCAGACCCTCAACCTACTGGATGGTGCTGCCCACATTCAGGGTAGTTCCCTCCCCTCAGTTTGCTGCCCCATATAGCAATCCTCTCTGGAAACACTCACAAACACAAGGAGAAATGTTCTTTACTAATTTCCTACATGTTTCTCAATCCAATCAAGGTGATAATAAAAATTAACTATTTTCCCAATTTAGCTGGGATAAAGTCCTGGTTTCCTTCTTGGAGTTCTCTGACCCTACCTGTATTACTCAGGTTTTTGTCATTAGGAAACAATACCTGACATTCACAACCTAAAGGAAAGGTTTAATCATGGCTCATGGTTGCAGGGGTTCAGTATATGACTAGCTGTCCAAAAGCCAGGAACACCAAGGTGGAAGGGTGTAGCAGAGCAAAGATGCTTAGTCCATGGCAGCAAGTGAGCAGTTCCTTCTAGGGTGAGGGACCCAAGGTCATACCTCCATGACTCACTCAGATACAGGAAGAAGTAAGTTCAAGCCAGTCAAGTTGACACAGTTAAACTTAACCAACACATTACCATGGTAGGATATCAAGATACTTTACTCCCGAGATACTTTACTCCTACTCAAGAGTAGGAGGCTAGGCTCTCACTTTAGCCTTTTTTTGGCACAAGTGCTATAGTGTTAATATGACTTTGAAGTAAGACTGAAAAAAATGTATGGCACCTCTGTCTTCAGTGAATGCTATAATTCTTTATTCTTGTGATAGAGGAAGCTAATAGTGAATACACAGACTATGACTTTTAGAACATCAGTTTGACTCTATGGATCGCTACTGTGCAGTTTAATGCAGTTTGTTCTTAGCCTCAGTTTTCTCATTTGCAAAAGGGAGAATAATAAAAACATTGATCTGATAAGAGTATGTGGAGATTTTAGGTAAGTAGTCTATACAAAGTTCCAGCTTTCTTTTCAGGAGCCCAATAAATAACACCTGTTATCATCATCATCTGTCATCATTGTCATTGTCACATTATCTAGAAACATTACACACTGTTTTTTCCAAATGTGAGTTACATGTAAACTACATTCTGGATCCCTGCAAGAGAACACTGGAATGGTTAGCACCATACACTAAGGATCCAGAGCTGCTATTTAAACCAGGAGGTAGCAACAGACCCTAGAGATCTATGTGACCTGCAGAAAACTACCTCTCATTAAAAACACTGTATTTGTCCTATGGGTATGGAGACACTTCAGGAATAGCTGTGCAGGTTGTGAGCTCTTGAGGTCAAGGCAGACAGTCAAAAGTTCTCTTCTAGCTATTTGGCTCTTACTCTGCTCGGTCTCAGATGGTCCAGATGGGCATTGACAAGGCAGTGGTTCATTTCAACTACTCAATTCAGCACAAGCAGGCTTTTCATACATCACATGTTGCTCATGGCCAAGCAACAAGCTAGTGAGGTTAGAGAGGGCATTTGACAGCAGAGTGAGGACAGTGGCCAAAGGTCATAAATTGCTTAATTAACTAGCCAAGCAAGTAGCTGAGTCAGAAGGGGAATCAGTCATTCAGCACATATTTGGTGAGTACTTCCTTATGCTGGGTTCCCTGAGCCAATCCTGAGTTGAGGAGCTGATTAAGAGTGGCCTTGGGAGAGGTTACCCCAGGGAACATTGGAAGGGGAGTGAGAGCCAGGGGAGCTTAAACCCTCTGCAGAACATGTACCTCAGTTACCTACCTCAGGGTCAAGAGTTGTGGCAGTTATCTATCCATCAGCCCTAACAGTCCTTGCTTAAGGTTGCTCCAAGGACCGTTGATTCCCTGTTGCATTTGACTCTGCCTGCAGGGTCTGCTCTGCCCATGTTTCAGGTCCTGATGTTTGGCAACCAGGAAAGTATGGATGGGAATGGTGTGTGGTAAGACAATGTGCAAGATATTCATATATTTCATATCCACCACTGTGTCAAGTGCGAGAATTGCAGTGGTGGTCAAGACAGACATAATTCTTGCTTTTGTGGATTTTATTATTTAAAGAGTAATGTCAACAAGTAAATAGATAATCATAATGCAGGGTGATAAGAGCTTGATCATGAGAATGTAGGAACATATATGGAGGTCCCATCTCTCCATGAGCAGGGAGAGGGAGACTTCCAAGAGGAAGTGGTATCTCAGTGATTGAAGTCAGCACTATCTTCTTGCTTCTGAGGTTTCCACAATCTGTTTCCTTCGCCCAGAATACACTCTTCTCCATCTTCATCTGGGTGTCTCATGTACATGCCTCATATCTTAGATTACATCTCAGTTCTTCAGAGAGCCATGTCTGAATCTTCACAATGGACTTTACTTCCCAGCTCTACGTTCCCATGGCAATCAGTATTCATATTAAGATTAAATAGGATCTGAGCCTGCCTTTTTCATTTTGTATCCCCAGCACTTGACCCACTTTCGGGCACAAAGTCGTAGTCAATCATTATTTGTTGAATGAAGAGAAAATGATCTGTCTATAGAAAAAGCCACACTTGCTGTTGAGGAAATATATATTATAATTAGGGGTGTAACTGCAGATAGGCTCTGCCTTTCGAGAACAAATTCTCTAAGGTAGAGTGTGCAGGCTTGAATTCAGAAGTGACAAGTGCACTTCGAGTATACAGATACCCTGCCAAAAAAAAAACCCTGTAAAAATAAAGGCCATCTTTGGTATTCACCTACCTGCCTTATCAGAAGTACAACTTCATTATTTCTTGCAAAGCTACTGCATGTTGGGATCAATTTCTGAGGACTCAGAAGAAAATGCAATGCAGTTTCCAATCTAGTGAGCAAGACTCTGAGCTCCAGGACACAGAAGAGACTAAATATACCAATGGTAGAAACAAGGCCAGACCAGGAGAAATGGGAAGAATCATGAGCATGAAAGAGGGAGAACAGGTGCACAGGAGAGAAAGTTCCCCTTCTGAATTGTGTGGCAATTGCAGGAAAAATTTGTTATCATTGGATATACTAGAACTGCCTTAAGCTCTAAAAATCAGTACTATAAATTGTGAAAAATATATTCAGTTTGCTGTGAGACAGGGTTAAATCTCAACTATTTAATTATAAAAAAAATCAAGACTCTTAATGGCAACTTTGGTGAGGGGGCAGAAATCACTGAAATTAGAAAAAACCACTCTTTTAGTTATTTTTCAAAATGGTGACAATAGGATAGACTCATACAGATATTAAGCTAAGCCTATGTCAGATTCACAAATAAAAATATTCTCAGTTCATTAAACAGAGGAAGCAATCAATCCTAACTGGTAGATTAGAGGGCACTTTTACAGAGGCGAATTTGAGATTAGTCTTTGATGGGGAGTATTTTTATTTTAAGAGGAGATAGTTGTGGTGAGTAGCTCAAGCCGAAATAGGGTCAAAGGGTAGGACATGTTCGGGTACTTCTATGTTGTGTGATATAGCTGGGATTGAATTTGCATGAAGAAAGGACAGGGAAATAAATGTGAAAAGTAAAAGGCGTTGGGAGAAATGGAGCATCCTGAGCAGACGGTGTAGCTGGGATTGTTATCCTGTTGTCATCAGGCAGGTACTGAGGACCCCTGAGTGGGAGTATGGTCTGATAGTAGAGAACTCTGGTAGGTGTATGGAAGATTGGTTTTAGTAGGGTCAAAAAGATGAATCAGGTAATTCTAGTAACAGAGACAAAGAGGGCCTGGACTTGAGCACTGGCAGAGGTGATGGAAAGAGGAGACTACTGGTAAAGGACAAGGACTGACTGAGTACATTGAAAAACATGTTGAAGGTGACCTTGAGTTTCCCAATCTTGGTCCAAGTTGATGGTATCATTAACACAGAGGGAACTCAACAGGGATCCACTCTCCATCCCATTCTGTCCATCTCTTCACTCTGCTTTCCCACAAAGCCTCATGCTCCTGGATCCTCTTGGACAGAACTTCTCTGTTTCAGGCCTACCCTCTTTTGACAGTCCCGACTTCTTTTTCTGCTCTTTAGGCAGACTGGTTTATGATCTTCAGGGAAAAAAATCACTTCATCTCCTTGAACTTCCATTTCTAATTTTAAAAAGTGTAAGACTGAAACATAGGAACCACTAAATTTCTAGATTTTTCCAACATCGTCTTCCAGGACCAAATACAATGAGTAATTAGACTTTCAGGCCATTTCCAACTTCCCACCAGGTATGAGTCTTGAAACAAGGCAAGATGCCTCACAAAGAAACCCAGTAGAAATGGTGGATTTCCAGAAGCAGCCATGGAGGCAGTTCTGAAGAGGAAGGTTAAGTTGGAGTCAAAAGAGCCCTCTGGCCTTCAGTCCCTTCCTGTAGCCACTCTAGTCTGACTCCTGGTGAAGATGCTTACTTGTATCTACTGACAGCAGTCCACAGACCATCTCTCAGGGTGGTCAGCCCCTCAGGTAGGCACCTGGGTTAAGACTGAGCAAGTACAGTATCCCTGGATGTGGCCTTTCACTCATGTCTTATGCATTGTTGGTAACCGCATTTCATCTACCCTTTTGAATTAAATGTGGAGCAGCAACATTAATATAACCCCCAGATTTATTAGAAATGCAACTTCTTGGACCCTATTCAGTACCTACTAAATCAGAAACCCTGCGTGGGAGGCCCAGCAATTCCCATTTGACAAGCCCTGTAGGTGTTTCTGATGCATGCTAACACTGAGAACCAAGAAACTAAAAAAATGGAGCAAAAAGAGGAAAGTACACTACTACTCTTAAATAATACATGAACATATTCATTATTTTGAGCTGAAAGCAGGCTTAGTAATGTAAATTTTTAGAATGTTTGAAATCTAATTTTTGGAAATAAAGTAGATGCTTTCATGAAACCTAGCAACATCTCTATGTAAAAAGGAAGAAAGAAATTACCCAAGAGCCTTAGGTCTAAAAAAAATCAGGTTATTAAGGCAAATATAAGTGCTGGACTTTTATTTGCAATATCTAAATGCATGGGTTCTGAGATCTATTCTTTCACTTTTTAAAAAATGCTATGTAACCTTTGATTTAAATGAAATCTAAACTGAAACCCCTAATGTAAAACAGATAATTAAGTTGTTCATTAGGGAAATGGAGAAGCAGCCAGATCTCTGTCTCCACCTCTTTTCCTGTCCTTATGCAGTGGCCTAGGTGCTCCAGGCAAGACCCATTACTCCAGAAAATAGCTTTCATTCCCTTTCACTTTGCATACCCTATGGAAAAGCCTCAGGAAAACTCTACCTGATTCTAGAAACAGCCATTATAATGAACACAAAAAGAAAATTTGTTTTTGTGGTGGTTGTGATTTACCTAAAGACCAACAACCTGAGTTGAACTTCACCTGGCAGAGGCCTTTTCAGAGACAGGTGAGCAGCAATAAAATACACTGTACAGGTACTTCAATCACCTTTTGCAGCTGGGAACCTGAACCACCTGCTTAGGAATGCACTGGCAATAAATACGATTAATTGAGCCTGACAATCCAGGAAGCCTGGTAAGTTGCCAGCCCAGGAAGTGAGTGACTCAGTCTGTGTCTGTCACCATACTCTACTTGGGCAGATGGGATATTTGGGCTTCATTTCTACAAAGCTTTTCCTGAAAAGTCCACCTGTATTTGCATGCACATTTGCAGGCTTGTAGAAAAATAGCAACCTGACTATGCCAGCTGTTCAATTCTGTCCAAATTCTGAATCAGAATTTAAAAACATCCCCTGTCACAGAAAGAAGGGGTCTTAGGCATCTTGTAGTCAGTGGTTTTTGAACCATTTTTCTTTTAGGCACTAAACTCTTTATTCAAAATAAATACTACCTTTAAATAGATGAAAATGGATTCCCATCAGTCATTGAACCTGAAGAATTCAGGAAACGCTAGCTGAAAAGTTTCCATTGATAGGGCTAAAAAAGCCAAAAACTCAAAAAATACAGGCCTTTCAAAAGGTACCAGGACCAGAAAATATCAGAGCCTGGATTAAAAAGTCAGTCTGTTTGTGAGATCTTTCCTATGCAGTCCCTCAGGCCCATAAACTTATTCATTGTGTTGACATAGTTTCTAGGCACTTACTCATTCATGCTTTGAGCAAATTTTTATTAAATACTTACTGTGTTCCACGCACTATCTAGCTGCTGTGAACTTCATGTTAACCAAAAGAAGATGTGGGCCTTGCCCTTACAAATTCTACTGCCAAATAAATATATGGATTAGTCACACACACAAATGTAAAACATGGAGAATGCTGACAAGAATGGTGGTGAGGATGAGGTCTAGTTTATGGTATGTGGACAGTGGTAGTGAATGTTGCATCAGATCAACCCTGGATCTTGCCACATAGTGGTTCTCAACCCTGGATGTACATTATAATCACCCAGGAGAGGAAAAAAATATTCAGGTCCTATCCTCAGAGTTTCTGATCTACCTAATTGGGGTGATAACTGGGTACTGGTACTGTCTACAAGTTCTGGTGATTCTCATATACCACCAAGGTTGAAAAATCACTGCTGAAAGCAATCCTCAGGGGGCCTATGCTAATCCTCTGTTTGAATGCAGGTCATAAGAAAGGAGAACACCATGATCTTCAGAAAGCAATTCAGTTAACTCTCAGGAAAGAAACCAGTTCACAGGAAATCTGGTAAATATGACCTAGTACCAATTGGGAAATAGTCAACTGCATCTGGTCCATAGAACAGGGGCAGTGAAGTAGAGGAGAAAGGATCCAAACTGCCAGAGACATCTCAAGTCCCTTCCCTGTCTGGCAGAAGAAGGTATTGAACTAGTCTAGTGGTTTTAAAACTTGAACTTGCATCCACACCACATGGAGGCCTGGATCTACAGCAGATCACTGAGTCTGCCCTCAGTCTCTGCCTAGATCTGGGATGAGACCTGAAAATCTGTTGGCCACAAAAATCCCCAGTGATGCTGCTGACCCTAGAGCTGGATGAAAGGATCATTGACCAAAGGAGGAAATGCAGGATCTTTCTTTAAAACAAGGATCTTTTATTTGTTGAAATGTTGATATCTAATTCATCATCAACTTTTTTCCTAAATAATGCATTAAAATACCATTTATCTCCATTCATTGGTGGGGAGAGGACTTCAAATCTTGCATATAAGTCGAGTGCTCATTCACTTAGCTCTCATCCTTGCTGGCCACGGACTACACACAGAATTTCTGAACTAAAGGATTTCTAAGCGTCCTTCAAGTTCTAGCAAACATTCATTAGAGAGGTAGCAGGGGCAGTAGGAAAGCAAAGGCACTCGGAGTCTTTTCCCTTGTTCATGCCAGTGTAACACACACTGCCCTTCACAAGCTTTGTAGCCTTGGGGAAGTTGCTAACTCTCACTGGGCCTGCTTTTCCTTATTCACTAAGTAAAAAGAACAACATTACTAATCATATGGGTTTATAGTAATTGACTGAAATGACACGGATAAAACAGTGTGACTCGAAAACTTTCAGCAGTCAGCATCATCAACGATTGTTTATTTTTAAAACTTTAAAATTTTTTTATTAGATATGTTCCCAGTGCATAATGATTACATTCCTTGTAGGGAGCTGGTACACGCACCTAATACATCTCAATTCTTTTTTCATCCATTTTTGTTCCTTTCCTCCCTTCCATTTCTTTATCCCCTTCACATTTGAAAAAGATCTATCTTCCTACTTCTTATTATCTTTTATCTTGTCCTTTATTTTTGTTTCTCATATAAAAGAAACCATGCAACTAAAATGAATAGACACTTCACAGAAAAAGAAGTACAAATGCCCAATACTTGAAAAAATGTTCTGCATTGCTGACCATCACAGATATGCAAATCAAAACAACACTGGGCTTCCATCTTATTCCAGAAAGAATGGATAATATCAAGAAATCCACCAATAACAAATGCTGGTGGAGCTGTGGGGGGAAAAGGAACCCTTCTCCACTGTTGGTGGGAGTATAAACTAGTATAACCACTAAGTCAGAATGGAGAGTCTTCAAAAACTAAAACTAGAAATTCCACTTGACCCATCTATTGCCCTTCCAGGTATGAAAAGTGTAAAGACATCATATTACATTGATTAAGTTTCCATGAATATCCGTATTTATAGCAGCACAATTTATAAAAGCTAACTTTTGGAAGCAATCTAATGTCCAACACCAGATGTGGTATTTATACACAATGGAGTACTATTCTGCCATAAAAAAGATAAGCTCGAGTCATTTGTAGAAAAATGAATGCTCCCTGAAACCATATGTTAAGCAAAATAAAATGGCACACAAACTTAAAGAGTTGCCTCTTGGTTTAGTCATCTTGAGGATTCCCTTCTGATTAGGTATATTCTGACTTCTTTGACACCCAAGAAGAACTTTATTTGTTTTTGTCTATATATTACTTAAGTTGTGTAACTTCTGTTTTCTGATTTTCTAATTTATCCCTTGTGGGTTTGTATTTCCTCTATTCCAAAGAGACAATCTATAAAGATAGTTTAAAGAAATACAGCATCTTTTTAAAAAGTCTTTAGAAATAGCAAGAAAAAAATTTAAATCAATGCTCATTATTTATTGATCATAAATGAAGTAGCCAGTATTTCCCGAAGAGGTCAATAAATACTCTTATTTATGTAGTGGGACACAAATATTTATAAAAAGGGGGAGTGACATTCAAAGATATTGAGAGGAAAATCATGGTGTTGGTAAATGCAGTGAATAGTTGTCATATTCTATAATAAATTCATATTCCTAAATTTACAGATTTTTTTTGGTCAGCGATATAGTTTCTTTAGAAAGTCAGGGGAAATGAAGGGAGAGGTCTTCAGAGCAGGAAACCCAGTCCCTTCAGTGTCTACTTAGAAATCTTCACCTTGAAGTCTCTACCTCTTTCTCCCAACTCATGCCTGCCACTGTTCACCACTGGTCCCAACCAAACAGGACTTTTCACTGTTTGTCAACATGCCACATGAACCCATGCCTTCCTGCAAAGATCTAACTGTGCACATGAAATGGCCTTCCTTTTTATTCATATCAAAATCACATTCACTGCCGTCTAGCTCAAGAGTCACCTCCCACAGGAAGCCTGCTGTGACCCTCACACTCCCTGGTTTCTGGGGTTGTTATTTTCAGTCTCTGTTAGAGCATACCTTGCAGTTGCGGGGTGGGGGGGGGGTATTGCTGAACATCAATGTTTATAAGGGACAGCAGTACTAGTTTCTGTTTGATTGATTGTCAAAGCAACTTGGGTTCATTGCCAAAATTTAATCAGCTGCCCAAAAAACAGAACACTAGTTTCTGGTCAGAGTTGACCTTTCTGTGGCTCAATTCTTTTTTTTTTTTTTTTTTTTTTTTTGGTTGTGGCTCAATTCTTAACAAAAGCATCAGTGTGAAAATAATACTTATGAGTCATCCTTAGATCATACTGTGGGGACCTCTTTACTGATTTATGTTTTAATGGTGCTAAACAAAGATACTATGAGAATAATCCCTATAAAACCCATCTCTACATTACTGTTTGAAAACTCTTAGGGAAAATCTGCCATATGTCTTCATTACCCACTGGAGAATCGTCCTTATAATTGTAGGTCAGGAACAAATGTACTCCTTCTACACCACTGGTGAAATGTAATCTTGTTGATAGCAGTGAATCCTGTATTGTTTTCCTCTTTGCCCTGCTTGGGAGAAAGCTCTGAACAAACATTGTATAGAATGTATTGAGTTGCATTTTTTATACTGATCCCATTCCTGGCTTCATATCACTTTCCTAACAATTTGCGTTTTAGTCTCACCTCCATTTAATTTTTCCTTTTTATTTATATCTATTTAAGACATCTTGAATTTTTATATAAAGTGCTTGAGGATGGATCCTTAGATAATTCATGTTTCCTTTAAGGCAGATAAAGTTCTCTATTTGTTTTTGAATTTCTTAAATTTAACCTAGAACTTGACATTATGTTTTGTTTTTATTATGTTTGTTTTTAAAGAGAAAAAGAGAAAGGATAACGAAGGAGAAGGAAAAATTAAAACTGGTAGTAGAGATATTTACATCCAATTTTTACATAGATGAATGATGAAAAAAACGGAATATTTCAGACATGTAAGTCCTGCTAAATATTTTAGAATACCTTACATCCTCCAGATAATGCTTAACATGTTTCCAATTTATTTTAATATTACATGGATAATCATTTTAGATTATATCCAAATTTTGGCATATGCAAAAATGGCCACCAATTTAAAAACTACCGCAAGTATGAAATTATTGTTAAAGTAATTATTCTCTTTCTGAAGCATGTGTGTATCTGTGTGTGTGTATACCCATACAAATGTGGCTCAAGATACTGAATATACTGCATCTGCCTGGCAAGTGCAAGGTCCTGAGTTTGAGTTCCAGTACCAGAAAAAATAAAAAGATGCTGAATTTAGAAATAACTGTATTTAAAAGATACTCCGTATGATCATCCTACCACATAAATGTGAGTATAAAGCAAGATGAGAATGCCCTTTTCAAGGTTAAAAATCTTAATGAAAAGTAGCATATTGTGTTATATTCATAAGCACACACTTTATAAGAACATTCATTTATTGGAAATTCTACTTGTTTTAGCCTGATATAAAAGGGCTACAAATGCAGTATATAAAACACACACACACACACACATACACACACACACACACACAAACACAAGCTTAGTATTCATAAAAGCAAAAACCAGTCATTTTTGAGTGCATGAACTATTTGGAATTGTCCAGATTCTTCCTTTTCTCTCACACTGCCTCCATGTGAACTTAATTGGCACATCTGACCTCCGCCAGCCAACCCCACAGTACCCCATACTACACCACCAGCATCTCTAACTGCACTGGCCTCACAACTAGAATTCCTGCTGGTGCTCCTGTCCTGTTCCAATATACTCCGGGTGGAAGCCAGAGGTATCCTGTGGAAGCATGAATCAGACTGCACCATTTCTCTGCTCAAAACACTCCAGTGGCTGCACATTTCAGCCACAACAAAACCATTGTCTCTGTCATGGCCTTTTTTGTGATCTCCTTTCTTTCAAAGGCAGTAGCCTTTCCTTCTGCTGCCCTTCTTGATCCACAACAATCAGCTGGCCTCTTTGCTGTGTTTTACATACGATGAGGCACACTCAAGTCCTTGATGCTGTTCTTCCAAGCCTGGGGTGTGCTCATCCAGTTTTCATGTGGCTCAATTCTCACTTCATGTCTTTGCTCATATGTCAGCTTTTTGGTAAGACCTTGCCCCACAACCATCTTTAAAATTGTCAACACTCTCCCATCCCTACCTTGGAACTTTCTGTCTTCTTCCACTGCTTAACTTTTGTCTGTAAAATTATCTTCTAATGCACCACACAGATATATAGCAAATAAGCTATACATAATTATATATGCATTCATATGTTGTTTATTTAATCATATGTCCCCTTCAACAATAAGGGAGGTATTAAGTATTTTTGTTGTCTATGTTGTTCACTAGTGTTGTCCTAGTACGAAAAACAGTGTTTTTCACGCAGAAGTGCTGTTTATGGCTCTAGAAGGATAGTCATATAACCCCATTAGAGTGGCATGCACTTCCTACTACCATTTCAACTTGCTTTCCCCTTATTCTTTTGCTCTTTCCAAACTTATCTTCTTGGCTTTGTATTGCATACACTTTCCCACCTCTGGGATAGAATGCCTTTTCTTTTATTATCTGAAGGTCCAAGTTTTACTCAGCTTTCAATCTATGGGCCAAATGTCATCTCCTTTGCTGGAGCCTTCTCTGCTTCCACCAGCAGGAAGCCATTTGCCTCTCTCTGCTCAGGGTCTCACTGTTGGCAGACCTCTGTCATCTCATGTCACAAAATTCCAGAGAGCAGAGTACAGGGTTGTGTTTCTTTTACTCACAGTCTTGGTGTGATCGACATAAGATGGGGATAGTAATAGCTTACTTAGAGTACAATTGTGAGGTTAAATGACGGAATGGAAGTAATTCTGATTTTCCTAATAAATGTTAACTATTATCACTGTCACTAACATAATTTCTTCCTTGAAATACAATAATGTTATTTTTCTACTACACTGTGAGTTCTTGAAAACAGAATAAGTGTCTAATTCACCTGTACATACATATAGGTATTCAGTAAATACCTTTTGAATAAATTTAGGAATCCAGATGAATACCTTGTCCTCTAAGTTAAAGCAAAGATATTTGCTAAAAAGATGGTCAGTGACTTTTTTTTTTCAGGCAATGACTTTCTAGAAAATAAGTCCATTCTTATCTGACTTTGTTTGAGTTCTCAGATGCTGTTAACATAGAATTTTAAGCCCATTTGCATTAGGTATTCTTACATTTTCAGTGTACAAAAGAGCATATTAGTTAGGAATATATCAACCTAAGGTTTTCTAAAATAAATCCAAGAAAACATAAGGGAAAGAAAGAAAATAAAAGAATAAAGTTCAAGTTCAAGAAGGCACAGTCCTCGCCATCGGTCACATGCAGAGATACCCTGTGGAGTCTATGCACAGGGGCGATAGAAGAGGGAGAAGAGAGGGAGAATATCAGTCCTTTTGCACTGTTGGAGAAATATTTCCTAGAGAAGACGTTAGCTGTGTTAAACTAGTAGAGTGAAAATTAGTCAAAAGAAGCACATAATGGGTATTCCATCTAGGCAGGAAACATCAAAAATAAGGACAAGAAGGCCTGCTGCATTTAGGCAAATCATATCTTCTTCGGACAAGAGGGAACGGGGTACAGACTGGGCATGTGAGAAGGTGATGATGAGTCCAGTACTAGTCACGGGAAGCATCACTAGGCGAGAGTCTTAGCCTTAGGAAAGAGAGTTGAGCTGGAGATAGCATTTAACACCTTTAGAAAATAGTGTTGGTTAAAACCATGGGGGTGTGCAAACTCACTCAAGGAAAAGTTTATGTTGAGACCAGAATTCTGCTGAAGGTACAGCAGAATTTACAGCAGAACAGGAGAAGCACTATAGAAGAAGCATATTAGGAAAGTACAGAGAAAGGCAAGAAGAAAATCAAAGGAAAATGAATTTGCTGATGCTAAAGGAGTAGAGCTTCATGGAAGAGGAACTGATCAGCAGCATCAAATGCAGATGCAATATAAAGTAAGCTATGCACTAAAAAGTGTTTCTTAGATTTGGCAAAAGGCCTTTTAAAATGAGGTTCAGAGCAAGAACAAAAACAAGATAGCTTGAAGCCTGTTGCTTGGAAAAGATGATGTCATGTTAACAGATGATAGTGAGAGAGGAGCGTGCAGCATTTCTGTTGTTTGCTTGTCCTATCAAGGAGGAGAATCTCCAAATTGGAAAGGTAGAACTAATGTGTTTATGGAGGAATTGAAGCCTACGATAAGGATAAGTTAGAGGTCAGCAAGGACATGACTGTTTACATCCACATATAAGGAAGTCTTTCAGGCCCAATGAATTATATTCCAGAACACCACAAATATACATGTTCACATAAACAAACACACACTTCAGCTGGAAAGCTTTAAGCATTACATATAAGAATGTCAACAATGGCAAAAGGCTGACGGTTAACAGAAAGAAAGAGGACCTCAGAAAACATGTGTTCAAAAGTATTATCATATAGAATAAACAAGTAAATTTATCTTGTGTGACTTCAAAAGACAGAATTCAAATCAAAATGTAGAAGTTACAGAAATACAGATTCACCTAATATTATGGCCCAGCTTCCATCATCCAATCATGCCTCGAGGCTCTTTGGAAGGTAGTGTTTTCTTGTTTTGTTGGTGCCCAAGCTGAGGGTGGTAGCCATCTGTCAGGATTGAAGTTGGGCTTGATTTGGAACCATCACTATCCAGTATTCATGTCCTTTGCTCCCCTTATAATATATGACTTTTTTGAAACAGCACTTTTTCTAGTAAGTTTAGAAAATAAAATAAGTTGCATTTGTCATCCTCATATCATATTATCTCTAAGTTCTCTTAGAAAATGGAAACTCCTTATATCTAGATTCTAGAATCTACAGTAAGTGAAAATGATAGTGAAAAGCGATAACTTTGTTGACTAAGTTACTTGGGGCCTGGAGAGAATGGACTAGTGTGAGAGTAGGTGTTCTATTATCTTTTTTTGTCACGGGACTCCTTGTAGGAAGGTGGGATTAGGCAGTGTTTCATGCTGCCTTCAGACTACCTGATTTATGAACAAGTACTTAGTGGTGTCGTCCTGGTGCCAGACACAATGCTAGGTACAGCAACTGTGGAGAAAATGTGTCAAGGAAGAGACTAGGCACACTCAGAACAGAAGGTGATGGTGTTATAAAAGACTTTTTATCTTCTCCCTCTAGGCCAGTTAATATGAATTAGAATGATAAAAGGCATTAGCATTGAGTTCTTGCTTTGTATAGTTGAGCCTACAAATCAAATGCTGCTCTCTGTTTATTACTGCAAGATCATAATTTACAGAGAAAGGTTCAGAGAGGTCAGTATTTATGACTACCAGAAGTGTTTCATTTGCAAAAATTATAAATGGAAAATCTGGCACTTAGTTAGAAATGTAGGTCTTCTGATACATAAATTTGCCCCATTGATTTTTATGTATTTCTTAAACTGTGCACTGCTGCTTTCAATATTGTTTTGGAACAGATTGACCCATAAATATTTAAATAACTGCTGTTCAGCAATCAAAGCTACTCACACAGTAGCTGTTTGAAGTTACAACTGTGATCTGCTGAGGTCAAGAAAAGCAAATCAAAACAGAAAAGATTCAAAGTACCTGGTTACGTGGTTTTATTCTTTCAACCAAAACAAGAGACTATTCATAAGATCGTGCTTGCAATTTATTAGGAATCCAATAAATACTTTAAAAGTGGAATGTATGCAAAAGTATCACCAGCATGGAAATGAGAGAGAGGGAAGATTTTAGCTTTTATAGCAACTGAAACAAAGGAACTACACAACCTGGAAACGTGAAATCTAATGCTGGCCAAGTAATTTTACTTTGCTTTTTACTTCTCTATCACTTTCAAAGAATATAAGTTAAAGGCATAAATTGCTTTATATACAGGACATGCAAACAAAAAATAGTACAGTTGCTTTTGTCTTACCAAATGGTCTCAGAAATATTCTTATTATGTGACTTGAACACCTAGTTTTTCCATTGTAGCATCCAAGAGATATGGAATCAATCATTTAAACATTACTTGAAATATATCTGCTCGGCTAGGTCTGGTTGTCCTACACAGCAGCTAAGAGAATGCACTGCTCAGATCTTCCTTCATGGGAACCGTGTTGGAGTGAACACAGCATGGGTACTAGATCCAGTCATTTTGTGTTCACAGAGGAGTCGCCTCCAAGTCATTCTTTGCCCTGGGGCTCTAGGGATCCTGGTGTAGACCTTTCCAGAGCTGCATTACATTTGGATGTGCTTTCTATCCAACTTTCCTTCACTTTACTCTCTCCTTATAAAACTGTCAGACTTGCATCACTATTTGCAGCTATCCCTGCTCCTATTGTCTCTTTCTTTTCCTCTACAGGCATTTTCTCTAATAAATCCTGGAACACTTTCAATTCTAGCTTGGCATTTGATTCTGAAGATCCCAACCAGACATATTCTGCTATACCTTAAAAGTACCTTGTGCCTTTTCTTTAAAGCATATATATTTTTAATTACATATTTATAGAATTATTTGATAAATTATTTTCTTCTCATGAAACTTTTGATTTCCACTGAAATAAGAAATGTCTTCTTCATCCCTAGACTCTATCAAACTACCTAAAAATTATAAGTACTTTATGAATACTTATTGAATGGATAAAGAAATGACAAAATAGCAACAGTGCCATGTTATCCTGAAAGATTTGAGGCTTGAATTAAAATAGTCACCATATACTTTGGCAGTAGAAGACCAGGAAAGTAAGGAAATAGAAGGAAGGCTAAAAACAAGTCAGCAGTACTTGTGAAATTATTTAACTATATCTTTCTGTTTATGGGTTTTGACAGGGTTTGATAGAAAGGGAGTAATTAATACTACAAAGATATCAGAGCTAAGATGACTGGAATCTCCTGACTACATTAATTTTAACTCATAACGAGTACAGTACTAATGAGCCTAGTCAATACTAGTCATATCCTTCAAGTTTAGTCATTTGTGTATGTAACTGAAAAAAGAGGACATTTTTCAAACCAAACCAAGAGAAATTTGCAATAGCTTTCTAAGTCTTTGGGACCCCACAAGCCTGGTAAGAATGACTTCTAGTTAGCCCAAATACCAGAAAGTATAAACTGAATAACTATAAGGACTACTCCCAAATGGGAGATTTTTACCTGATCCTTTGATTAGAGATCCCAGAAGGGCCATGTCTTAGTAGTGTGGCTATCAGCCACGGAACAGTGGGTAATCTAGACCCACTCAAGCAAACGTTGAGAAAAGGCCTCAAAAGGAACAAAATTAGTAATGAATAAATTAACTAATATCAGAATGAAGTCCAGTATTTTCTAAGGAAGACAATAAATATAGACACTTAAAAATATAACATTTTCACATAAAAATGAGATGTACAAAGAAGCCAGAAAATATGACTCATAACCAAGAGAAAAATCAGTCGTTAGAAGCAGCTCTCTAAGAACTGAAAGGATGATGGTACCACTAGTGAAGGATTTTAAAAAACTATTATAAATATTTCAAGGATTTAAAAGGAAAGATGAACATAATGAACAGAGAAATGGAATCTATGAGAAAGTACCTAAAAGGACTTACAGAGTTGAAAAATTCAATGATGTAAATGAAAATTTCACTGGATGGGCTTCAACACAAAAAAAACACTACAGAAGCAGCAACAACACATAAAAGTAAAACAGATGAAACTATCGAAACTGAAACAGAAAAACTGCTTAAAAGATAAACATATCTTTAATTATCAGTGGAAGAATATCAAGCCATTGAAAAGAATGCAATTAGAGTGTTAGGATGAGCATAAAAGGTGGGCAGAAAAAGTATTAAAGGAAGTAATAACTAAAATTTTCCAATTTCATGAAATAATATAGAACTAAGAAACTCAATAAAATTCAGAGTAAATACAATGAAAATTTTTCTAAGATACATCATAATTAAATTATTGAAAACCGGTTATAAAGATAAAAATATTAACAAAATCCTGAAAAAAAATCATCCCTTCCATATAGAACACAACATGAAAAATTACCATTGATTTCTCCCCATAGAAAGAGCAAGCCATAAGATAATGAAGAACACCTATACAGTGTTAAAGCCATGAGATCAAACATCTCTAAATCCTACAGTACCAGGACCAATGTAAACATCCTTATATCTTTCAAAAATGAAGACAAAATAAAAATTTTCCAAAAAAGAAGAGAAAAGGCAATTAAATTCATTGTCATACATGTCAGTTTAGATGTGAATCCAGATTTCTACAGAGAAATGAGCAGAACAGAAAATGGTAAACACATGAGTATGAAGAACTGTTTTCTATTTCCTTATTTTCTAATTTTTCTAAAAAAATTTATTTATTAAACCAAAAAGAATAATGGAGTTATTTCAGTCATACTATATCTCTTACATATGTACACATACACACATATATACATATATGTAGAAATAATAACACAAAAGTCAAAAAAGAGAAAGGCATGTTTTTATATGTAGTATAATACTTAGACTATAAGTTAAAGACACATAATATAAATCATAGAGCAACCACTAAAAAATAAACAAAACAAATTAGTAAAGTGAATAAATCAATAAAGGAGATAACATGCTAATAATAGTCAATCAATACAAATGAAGTGAGAAAAAGTGGAAATGATGAACATAGAACAGATGGATAAATAGAAAAAGATAACAAGATGGTTAATTTAAAAATGGAACAAGCACACCAATTAAAAAGCATAGATTGACAGATTGGATAAAAATGCAAGGCAAAAGTACTGTTAAAAAAGTACTTTAAATATGAAAGCATAGGTCAAAAATAGAAGGATAGAAAAAGGTATCATTCAAACAGTAATATAAGAGGGCTGTCGTTGTATCAGGCAAAATAGACTGAAGCACAAGCTATCTTACCTGGACCAAAAGGGGCCCTTTATAATGACTGCAATAATTCACTTTATGTGTCGATTTGGTTAAGACATAGTTATATAAAACATCATTCTGGGTGTGTCTGGGATGATTGGGGGAGAGATTAGCATTTGAATTAGTAGACATAGACAAAGAAGATTAACCCTCATCAGTACTGACTGGTGGCTTCCAATCTCCTGAGGGCACAGATAGAACAAAAAGTAGAAGATGGTCACGCTCACTCTGCCTGCTGAAGCCAGGAGGCCCAGCTTCTCCGGCCCCTAGACAGTAATGCTCCTGACCCTCAGGCGCCGTCCAGACTCCAGGACTTGCAGTGCTCCCCACTCACACTTTGCTCCAGTGGTGTCCTTGCTCTCAGGCTTGGCCCTGATGCTGCATCACACTGCCAACTTTTCTGGTTCTCCGGATTGCAGAGAGCATCCTATGAGAAGTCTTGGTCTTGATGACTGTGTGAGCAAGTTCCCTCTGTAGGGAGAATTTGAACTAGTCTACTTCTAAAAGGGTCAATACATTAACAAAGACATAGATACAGTAAATGTGTATGGCCCCCAAAATAACAGGAGAGAAAAGGGAAAACAGGCAAATCTATATTTAGATAATTCAGCATTGTTTTCTCAGTAACTGGCAGAACAAGTAGAAGGAAAGACAGCACTTATGTAGAAGAGATAAACAATACTATCATCCAATTTTCAATTAACTGACACAGAAAAACACCACATTAAACACCTAAAAAATTCACACTTTTAAAAAGTGTATGTGGAATATTCACGTACTGGCTATAATGTAAGACTCTATGAGTTGAAAAAACTGAAATCATACAGAGAGTGCTCTCTGGCCACAACAGATTAAATTATAAGTTAATAACAAACATAGAGCTAAAAGATCCTTGAACATTAAATAGCAGGCTTCTAAATAACTCATGGCTCAAAAAGGTCAGAAAACATTAAAAAATATTTTAATTGAATAGCAGTGACAAAATAACATGCCAAAATTCCTAATAAAGAAGCACTTAGAGGGAAATTTATAGCTTTAAAAGCTTATGTTAGAAAATATGAGCCAAGTGTGGTAGTGCACACCTGTAATCCCAGCACTCAGGAGGCTGAGGCAGGAGGATCACTGTGAGTTCAAGGCCAGCCTGAACTGCAAAGTGAGACCCTGTCTCAACAACAACAACAAAAGATTTAAAATCAGTGAGCTAAGTCTTTACTGCCTTACAAATCTAGAAAAAGAAGGTCAAAATAAACTAAACTGAGTAAAATGAACCAAATCATAAAGATAAGAACAAGAATTAAAAATGAAACCAAGAGCAAGCCCTCTGAAAAAGAAAATAAAATTGATTAGTTTCTATTCAGATTAATGAAGAAAAAAGAGAAGGAAAAAGAAACCAAATTAACAATATCAGGAATGAAAAAAGACCTCTCATTGTAGATCTTACAGACTCTAAAAGGAAAAGAAGTAAATATTATCAACCATTTTATGTTGATGATTTTTTCAATTCAGATGAAGTAGACAGTTTCTGAAAGACACAAATTAACACAACTGATACAAGAAGATATTCAAAATCTGAAAATTTCTGTATCTACAAAAGAAATTGAATTTTTAATCAGTGAAAAACTTTTCCAAAATGTGGCTCCAAATGGCTGCAGTGATAAATTCTATCAAAATGTTTAAAGAAGAAAATACCAATCTTATGTAAATTCTCTCAGAGAATGGAAGCAGAGCAACCCCAAACACGTCATATGAAACCAATATTACCGACACCGAAATCACACAAAGACACTACAAGAGAATGTAGGACAAAGATCATTGTAACCTTGAGTTCTTAGACATGATATCAAATGTGTGCTCCACAAGAGATGATGGACTTTTAAAGTTAAAATCTTCTGCTCTCTAAAATGTGCTAAGAGTATGAAAAACAGGATTGGGATGTAGCTCAGTGGTAGAGTGCTTGCAGAGCATGCATGAGGTCCTGGGTTCAATCCCCAGCACTGAAAAAAAAAGCAAGACAAAACAAAACAAAAACTACAGGCTGTGAGAAAATATTTGTAAATCATGTCTATGACAAAGGACACATATCTAGAACATATAAAGGACTTCTAAAACCTCATTATAAGCAAGCAGTTGAATTTAAGAAAACAGGAAAAATATTTGAGCAGGCATTTTACCAGAGAAATATAAGAAAATAAAAAACTAAAAGCAGGTATAAGAGTCTGTAACAATTTTTACCAAATAAAAACAAACAAGTCATTAGGAAAATGCAGTTTCAAGCAACAATGAGGTCATGCTATGCACCTATTAAAATGACAAAAAATAAAAAAGGATTTGCTTTATCAAGTGTTGATGAAAATATGGAGGAACTGGAACTCCCATACATTGCTGGTGGAAATGTAAAATGGTAAATTACTTTAAAAACCAATTTTGGAGTCTCTTAAATTGTTCCCCTATCATACTATGCAAACACTTTAATTGTAGATATTTACTCTAGAGAAAAGGAAGCATATCTCCTTTGGAAGAACTGTTGATGAATAGTCACAGTAAGTTTATTTGTAATAGCTCCAAAGAAGAAATAACTCAAATTTCCATGAAGAGATAGACTGATATAGTACATCCATATAAAAGGATACTTTTCCATGAAATATTGATTCAGTAACACCAGTGAATCTCAAAACAATGAGGATAACCACTTTGGAAAACAATTTGGCAGCTTCTTTTAATACTAAACATATGCTAACCACATGACACAGCACTTTCTTTCCCACTATTTATCCAGGAGAAGTCAGAGCATGCGTTCACAAAAAACTTTGTAAAGCAGTTCAGCTTTATTCATAATAGGAAGAAAATGGAAACACTGCAAATATATATCATCAAGTAAATGAATACAAGTTTGGCATACTCACACCATCATAGAGTACTATGTAGCAATAACCTGAAGGAATTACTGATATATGTAATAACGTGGATAAATCTGCTGACTGAGTACTTATGATTCAAATGCACTTATGAGGTTCAACAAGGGTGAATGGAACTACAGCATATGGTTAGTGTGATTATACAATATTGTGAATGTATTCACACTAAACAGTTCACTTGCAAATGGCTAATTTATTTCATATGAATTTCACCTCCTTAAGAAAATCAATGTGGAAGATTCACTACAAATGGGCACAAAATAATCTTTTGGGGTAACTGAAATGTTCTATATTTTGACTTTGATGGTGATTAATGGAAATGTACATGTGTTAAAACTCCTTTAATTATACTCTTTAAAATAAGTGTATATTATTGCATGCAAATTATGTTATAATAAAGTTGATTTTAAAATATATTTCCTCTACTTACAATGATGAGTGCCTCAAGGTAACTGGACTTTGCTTGTGCAATGAGAGGCAGAAGTCAGTGGTGGTGCTTGCAGGGTATCTCTAACAAGAGACACATGGTGGACATGGACTTTGTGGTTTAGTCTTTCTTAGAGATGCAGATGAGGCTCTTGAAATTGATATTATTTCCAATTCCCTATCTCTCTGACTGCTAGTTGGGTTTAACCACTAAAACCTCCCAACAGGTGAGAATAGGATAATAGGAATATTTATTTTATACTCCTAAGGTCCTTTTTCAAAGGTCTTCAGGTGGCTCTCTCTCAAGCTCTCTCTTTCTGTCTTATTTATTTATTTATTTGTTTGTTTGTTTTGTTTGTTTGCAGTACTGGAGATTGAATCCAGTGATTCATACTGAGCTATATCTCCAGTCCCCTTTTTTTTTCGTATTTCATTTTGAGCCAGTGTCTCGCTACACTGCTGGGGCTGGACTTGAACTTGTGATTCTCCTTCCTCAGCCTTCCCAACTGCTGGCATTATATGCATGTATCACCATGTATAGCTTAGTCTCTTTGTAGATCTTGGCTCTTCTCAAAAAGAAGAACTCAAAATGACATCTGTTTTTCTAAGTTCCTTTTCTCCCTCCTTAATCCTACAGGCCCAAATCTAACAATAATTTAACCCCAGTTTTTACTGCACTATGTCTTTGTCTATATATCCAGTATTTGACCAGCCCATCCTACTTGATGGGCATTGTTTCGTTTTGCTTTCTTTTTTTTAAAATCCTTTTATTGGTGCCTTTTAGGTGTACAATATAATGACATTCATCATTGGAGATATGCACCTTTACATACTCTCTTGGTTCTTATTTTTTCCCCCTTCCCCTGTCCTCCCTTCAACCTGTCCGTCCCTCCCTATTTACAAAGACTTTGTTTCCATGTTTTCATTTACCAGCTTTTTTTCTTTTTTTTTTTGGTACCAGGAATCAAACTCAGGTCCTTGTACTTGTGAGGCAGGCAGCAAAACCATTGAGCTAAATCCCCAGCCAAAACTTCTTTTTTTTTTTTTTTGGTACCGGGGGGATCAAACTTGGGTCCTTGCGCTTGTGCAGCAGGTGGCGAGACCACTGATGTTTTGTTTTCACTTTGGGTTATTATGATCAGTGCTGCTACGAACATTCCTCTGTATGTCTTTTGGCGAACATAGGTCTGCATTTCTTCCATGCATATTCTTAGTAGTAGAATAGCTGGGAATAGAGTATTTGCATGTTCCATTTAGTGGATTTGACTTTTTCCCAAAGTGATTGTAATGATTTACCCTCCCACCAGTTGTACATGAGACTTCCAGGACCATAATGTCCACAGCAGTCTTTGGTACCTTCAGTCTTTTTAATTGTAGACATTCTGCTTGGTATGCATTGTAGATTTAATGTGTTTCTGATAACTAATAAAATTAAATACGTTTTTATGTTCTTATTGGCCATTAACATACTCTCTTTTATGAAGAGCCTGTCAGATATCTTGCCTATTTTTCTATTGGGTTTTTCTTACTCATAGTTTTTTTGTAACATGGTTTTAAGTCTTTTGTTCATTATCTGCTTGGATAACATATATTCCTACCCTGTCGCTTTTTGTTTCAGCCTCTCTTTTATAAAAGAAAAATTTAACTTGAATGCCCAATTTGTCAGTATTTCCTTTTGTGGTTATTTTCAATTTTTTATATCTACTTTAAAAACTGTTTACCTACCCAAGGTCGTGAATATTATCTCTAAAGTTATCACCTAGAAAACTTATTATTTTATACATTCATAACATTTCATCCAGAATTGCTTTATATATATGTGATAGGGATCAAAATTATTTTTTCTCAAAATAGATTTCAAACTTTCCCAACATCATTTATTGGGAAGACTGTATTCTCTTCACTGTTCTGCAGTGTCACCTTTTCATAGATTGGAAATTCATATCAACATAGATTTTATTTCTGGACTCTATTATGTTCCACTGATGTGTTTATCTGGTATGTGACACTCAGTGTCTTAATTAGTGGGCATTATAAGAAATCTTGCTAAATGGTGTTAGACACTTGAAAAAATTCATATGCTGAATCCCTAGCCACTAATGTGACTATATTTGGAGATAAGGCTTTTAAAGAGGGTAATTAAGGTTAGGTAACACTAATCCAATGGCACCCCTGTCCTTTTAAGAAGAGGAAGGGTTTCCAGAGGGCACACATGTAGAGAAAAGGCCATAAGGACACAGGAGCTACTTGGACAGCTGTCTGCCAGCCAGAGAGAGAGCCCTTCTGAGAGCTGATTCTGCTGGAGTCTTAATCTTGAATTTCCAGCCTCCAGAATTGTGAGAAAATAAATTTCTATTGTTAATTCCACCTAGCCTCTAGTATTTTGCTATATCGACCCTTGCTGACTAATGCAAGTGGTTAATTTCTCTACCCTTCAAAATGTGTTGGCTGCCTCTTTGCCCTTTAAATTTACATATAAATTTAGAATCAGATTTTCACTTTCTACAAAACAATTTTGGAATTTTAACTAGGACTGCATTTCTCTGTAGATAAACTTGGAAAAAAATTGGCAACTTTACAATATGGAGTCTTCCAACATGTGAACACAATATATTTGTCTTTTTTATTTTCTATTAATAAAGTTTTTGGTGTTAGTATTTTAAGAGCTTTTTAAAAAAACTTGGACATATTCTAAAATATTGGGTGGTTTTATTGCTGTTATAGACAACCTCAAAACAAAATTATTCTAAATGTCTGTTCCATCAGGTGGTGATAGAAATTAACATGTAAATTACTACCTAAAGAGCTCACAAAATTACCTATTTATTTTGTTTGCCTGTAAATACTCCCATTTTTTTCTATAAAAGTGTCAGTTAAGATATTTCCCTTTCCTATGTAGCTTGTTGATTTTACTATACAAATTTATAATATAATTTCAAAAATTTGATCCTTAGAATCTGTTTTTGGTGGAAGTCTTAATCTATTTATAACTAATGCAACTAATGTACCATATAATTATTTCCACTCTATTTTTCTACTTGTTCTCTATTTCTTATTTTCTGGGGTTTATTTATTTATTTATTGCCTTAATTTGAGTTAGTAATGTATTTTTAACTTGTAAATTTTCCTACTAGGTTGTTATTTGTGCCTTATTTTAATTTACCCTTTTAGAATAACAGTTACATCAGAAATTACAGCACACATTTATTAAGTAGTACAGTCTAATCTCATTAAAGGTCAAATAGAGTGGTACTTTAGTACTCATCATGAATTGGTTCAGAGAGATGTGATGAGTAGCTCGAACAATGAATATCAAACAAATTGTTTAGGCTGGAAAGGGTAAAGACTCATGAGGCAACTGACACCAATGCGTCTAGTACCAAACAAATGAGGAAGTGCAGCACTGAGACAGAACTTTCCTATCAAAATGGGTTGAGTACCAAATTCTAGGAGTTTCAAACCAGTCGAATACCAATGTATAATCATACTTCTCCCCAAACTTAAGAACTTAATCATTTCAACTCCCTTAAATATCTTCTTTCTGTCATTTGTACTATTTTTCTCCTAATTTTTAAACTTTACATGGTTTTGTTCTTGGTCATACTGGGCATTAAACGCAGGGCCTTCACACCGAGCTCCATTGCCAGCCCTTTTTTCTTTTTAATTTTTTATTTTGAGACAGGATCCTGCTAAATCCCTAAGTAGCACAGCCTATGGTTGAATTTGTAATCCTTCTGCCTCAGTCTCTCAGAGTAGTTATTATTTTTATTAGCATTTTTCTACTCATATTCAACACTTTTTATTATTATTCATTTCTGCAATTTTAAATGAATGCTTGCAAGAAATCATTTCAAGTTTTATTCATTTGAAAATATATGTTGCCTTTTAGGGAAATTTTTGATGTAGAATTCTAGACTATAAGCTTCTTTCAGCATTTTAAAGCTGCCATTGCATTATCTGCTTGGTTCCATAATTTCACTGAAAAATTCAATTTTATTCCAAATTTCAAGTTGTAGTATATGTTTGTTTGTCTTTCTTTTTAACGTTTTCTTTGTTTTGTTTTCCAGCAGTTCTACTGGCATGTCACAGAATGATGTTTTTAAATTATCTTTTTTGATTAGTACATGAGTCAAACCCAGGTGCTCAGTGCTTTACAGTGAGCTATAACCTTCAGCTTCCTTAAAAAACATATCTTGGTTGAAATTTATAGTGCCATTGAAACTATAGTCTAATGGCTTTCTTCAATCTTAGAAAAATCTCAGTCTGTATCTCTTCAAATATTGAAATTGCTCATTATCGCTCTCATACTTCTTAGACTTCAATTCAAAATATATTAGACCTTTCGTATCAGTCACCTTTTGGTTGCTGGACAAAATACCTAACCCTTACACTTAAAGTAGGAGAAGTTTGTTTTGGCTCACAGTTTTAGTACAGGATCAGCTGGCTCCAAGGCAAAAACAAAATGGCAGAGGGGCCTAGCAGAAAAAGGGTACTACCCATGGCCGCCAGGAAGCAGAGGGAGAAATGAGGAGCCATGGACAAGAAAACACCCTTCCAGGTCACAACCCAGTATCCCACCACCAACCAGGCCCCTCCTCATAGTAGCCAGTCAGCTGTGAACTCATCTGTAGACAAATCCACAGATGAATGTAGCAACCCCATGATCGAATCACCTTCCAAACACATGAGACTTTTGTGGGACATTTTATTTCTAAGCTATAGCCATAACACCTTTGACTATGTCCTTCATATGTAACCTTTCGGCTATTTCCTTATTGTCTATCCTATTTACTTATTATTGCTGCAGTCTTAGGATTTATTAACCTGACTCCCTGGTCAGTAATCTCTTCTGCTATAGTAAAGCAGTTCTTCAATCCATTGATCAAATTCTTTGTCATGGGTAAGCGCATGTGTGTTCTTGTGTGTGTGTGTGTGTGTGTGTGGTGTGTGTGTGCTGACGATTGAACCTAGTGCCTCGTACAAGTTGGACAAATGCTCTACCATCAGCCTGGTAAAATTCTTAATTTGAGTTACTGAATGTTTTTAATTCCTCTATCTTAAGGTTTTCATCCTAGCTATGGCACGATGTCAGAATTTACCTTTTCTTCCAATTCTCCCTGCTCTTCTTTCTTGTTTGAGGTTGTTCTTGTAGCATTTGTGGCTGCTGATTCAAGAAATGTCAGTTTGGCTAGATTCTACAGAGGTACATTGTCCCTACTTTTGGCACCTGTGCTCTCCCAGAAAGGAACTATTATGTTGGTTTCTTGGAGTAATTAGATATTGTTTGTGTAGCAGACGCTTCTCTGCCAGCCTCGGACGGCATCATTGATTCAGCTGCCTAGTGGCTTAGAAGCGAGAAAATTAAAACTGCTATCAGAGACCTTCACAATGAAGGCCCTTGTCCTTTCTCCAACAGCAAAGCACTTACTCATCTAGATGACTTGGCTTGATGAATTCTGATCAAGGGGGTACAACCCTACGTCACCGAGAGGACACAGCTCCCATCCGAGCTCCCTACACAGTGGTCCCTTGGTAGCTGTGGTTTTGTTTCTGTGGTTTCAGCTTCCCATCGTAAACCACGGACAAAAATATTAAATGGAAAATTCCAGAAATAAACAATTCATAACTTGTATTACACATTATTGCTATAATTATTCTATTTTATTATCATTATTCTCTCACTGTGCCTAATTTATAAATCAAACATAGGTATGTATGTATGTACAGGGGGAAAAAGCCCCACAGTATATGGAGGGTTTGGTACCATCTGCAGTTTCAGGCAGCCACTGGGTCTTGGTGTGTATCTGGCATTCCCCACGGATGGAGTCAAGCGGGAGGAAGTTCAGCTCTGGGGCAGTAGGATCAGCTCTTCTACTCAGTCACATGACATTTCCTTGTGTTCTGGCTGTCATAATCTCCTTTGGCAGATGCTCAGGTCTTGGTCCTAGGCTTCCTTCTCCTTTTGATTTTTTAATTTTTTCTCTTAATGATCATCCACACCCATGACTTGAAATATCATTTATATCTCTAATTCTTTCCTCTTCCCAATACTCCAGACTCTGATGTCTACTGGCCTATTTAATGTCACCTCATGGAGAGAAGATACACCACCCAAAGCTGATCTTACTCAAACAGAGCTGATCCCCCTGAATAGAGCCCCCAGGACACTTACTCAAATGGAGCAATCCAACAGTTATTAGTGTACTGTTCTGTCCCTACTTAATCTTAGGAGTCCTACATATCTGATATTTGTTATGTTTATTTCTTCTTGTCGTTGTTGTTGAGACAGGGTCTTGCTATGTAGTTCAGGCTGGCCTTGAACTCACTGTAGAGCCCAGGCTGGCCTCAAACTTGCAGCAGTTCTTCTGCCGCAGCCTCCTGAGTGCTGAGATTGTAGATGTGCACCGCCACATCTGGCTTGATATATTACTTTTTTATAGTCCATCGGCTCATGTAAGAGCACAAGTTCCATTGGGACAGAGGTGTGTCTGTCTTGTTTGCCACTGTATGACCAGTACCTATATCACAGATCACACTAACATACTGAGTGAGAGACTATTCATGGGTGGAGTGTAAGAAGATAGCCATAGTTAGACTGTACCTTTTTGCTTAGATGACTTCTGGCTGGAATGGGGTTGGGAGGATTGTGGTGCTGGGAACTAATGTTTCATCCTATTTTTTGCCGTCTCCAAGCCTACATTGCAAGCCCACCCTTCTTCAGAGGGTGTCACTCATTCCCTTTCTCTGACACCGCACTTAAATTTTTCCACTTCATTAGCACTGCTATCAACTTCAGCTCCAATCCATCCCAAATGCATTCTTTTTTCTCCATGACCTCTGGTGCCACAATAGTCTAAACCTCTCTCCTTTCCCCTCAGTCAACTATGACAGCCTCCTTCTCATATCCTGCCTCCTACTCTTGGGCCCCTATAATTCATTCTTCACACAGCAACAAAATATTTTAAAATAAAAGCACATTATGTCTTTGACTTGCCTCTGACCTCCAAAGCTTTCTTATTGTACTTATAATGAAACCAGACTCCTCATCCTGGCCTTTACAGTCATACACGGTCTGTCCCCTTCCTTCCTTTGTATCGGTGGCTCCATCACGCCTCCTCCCACTAAGCCCTAGGCACACTGCCCAGCTTTCTTTCCCATTAGCACAGTAAACTCATAGCTGCTTAAGCTCCCTTTCACGTCTATTCCCTCCATCTGGGAGAGTCTCTCCTCTAGTTTTCGTATGGCAGATGATATCGCATCTTTTCAGTTTCCAGCTTCTCTGCCTGCTCTCTCTTTGTAAAAACCACTTGGCCTTTCATCATTACACTGTCCTGTATCATTTTTCTTCACAATTCTTGTTGTTAAGCAAAATGAGCTTAGTTTGTGAAAATCTTTTCATTTTTATTGTCTGATTTATTCACAATCATCTTGCCAGCATCTAAAACAATATATTATACATATTAGACCCTTATCACTTATTTGTGGACAAAGTAGATGACAATTGGAGGGGGATACTCTAACTTCTCACAATATTGATCTTTTAAATGTCATCTTTTTGGCAGGAGTTCTTGTTTAAAAGTTCTTTAGTTAAAAAGAAATAGAGTAATGTTCAAAATCCTTACTTTCCCCTCTTGTCTATACTGTCTTTTTTCCAGCAGAACTATTATGACTCTCTTAAAATAATCACGATTTAACATCTATGGATCTCTTTTTTCCAGCAGAACTATTATGACTCTCTTAAAATAATCACAATTTAACATCTATGGATCTCTTTTTTGAGCTAGACAGTGTACTAGATCATCTCACTTATCATATCAATCATTTGAATTAGGCTCTGTTATAATCCATAGTTCTTAAGTTAGTTATCTGAGCTTTGTAATGTTTCGATTACTTTTCTAAGGTCACAAAGCTAACCACCATTCCAGTTTTCTATTTCAAGTGAACTTCATAAACAAAGAAACCATATATTAGATATATAATAGGGAAGACTTTGAATGATTGTAACATTTTTTAACAAATCTTTAAGTAATCAGTGATGGTGGGAGAGAGAGAGGGAGGGAGAGAGAGAGAGAGAGAGAGAGAGAAAGGGGCATTAGGAGACTAAGTGCCAACTTCATTTTCATGATACTCGTGTAAAATTTTAGTAGCAAACTCCAGACTCAGCTCATTTAACAGCATCCCCAGAAGGAAAGACAAACCAAAGTCAGACCATTCTCTGAGAATTTTTCCTTTTTCTTTCAGAACAACTCTCTAATTAGTAGACTCTTAAAGCTTTGAGGTCAGGAAAATCAAAGTGGTATGAGAATGACTTTGCCTGTCCAATTAATCTTGGGGCTTAGCTTGACCAATTCATTTTGTTATTCAATAAACAAAACTATGCACAAAGTGGAAAGTCATTTACTTATTGCCAAGAAGTTCACAGTTTGAAACAGAAAAATACTTAAGAACAATCTTGGGAAAATAAAAGACCTCACAGCCCAAGAGACTGTCTTTATATAGCCTTCAAAGTCTAGATGAAAACTAAGGAAAAAGGACAGTTTGATATTTAGAAAATTAATTAAAATGTACATTTAAAAAATTTGGTCATTTTGTACCATGAAGATATAATCAAGCTAAATCACTTCACAGGTATTTTAGTAATTATTGATTCTAGTCAATAGATTCTCTCAGATGTTTAGTTTTCTGTGTTAATATTTCAGAGTATAAAATTGGTTATTTTTATACCTTTAGAAGATAAATGCTGCCTTTAAAATCCATTAATAAAATCACAATGTTAGAAAAACTTTTTTTGGAATTAGTAACAATTTAATGGTGGCTTACTTTGTGTCTAAATTAGCCAGTGGTAGACCAATGAAGGGCATGTTTTAAAAATCAGCGAATCTTATTAAACCATTGAAATGTGTCAGTAACTTTGCTAAGCACTGTGTTCTTTCATTGTGTTCACAATGAAAGAACTCATTGAATTCCACATCAACCCTACAAGATTAAATAACTTGCCCAAGTTAGCCTGTGGCAGACCCTGGTGAATCCAGGTCTAACTCGGAAGCCTAATCATGTCAGCATGCAGCTCTTCAAGGAATCTATGGTTTCCCTGGGAAAAGTGCAAATGTATGTCCAAGGAAAACCACAATAATGGTGGCCATGGGATCACTGATCTGAAAGAGTATCCTATCAACATTAGATTAAAGACAGAGTGACTCCTGACACCGTGATCCAAGGGAAAGAGCTCCATGTGAGCAAACTGTTAAATCAAGAAGGAATTAGGATGAGGAAGTAGGACAAAAGCATATCTCTGAATCTGAGGTGTTTGTGTGTGTGTGTGTGTGTGTGTGTGTGTTTGTGTGTATACATACCTATATATTTGTTTGGGTTCTTTGCCTTCTAACACTGTAAAATTGTCTTGTTAGCTGCTTTTACCTCTTGTTTAAAAGAAAAGTTTGCCTTACAACAATCTAGGTTGTCTTGCAAATAAAGCAGCTTGCAAATTGAGGGTGTGATATTACAGGCTGCCAAGAGCTATCAAGACTGGCAGATTCTTATTTACATCTACCTTGTAATGTTTTGGGGTTTTATTTTCAATTTATCAGGGTTGGATTTTGGTGGTTTATTGGGTTGTGTGTGTAGTGAGTGTACACATATGTGTTGGGGGAGGGAGGAGCCACTGTGTATCATGGGAAAATGCACATAAATGTCATCTGCAGAGTGGCACTGAAAGCCACCAGTGCCTTGGGAGTGGTGTGAGGAAGGATGAGTCAGTTTGGAAACAGCATTTTCTGACTGCCCACTCACAGGCACATGGCCAGGTTTTATTTTACTCTTTAGCTTGTAGTCTTCAGATTCACACGAAAGCTTATTTCTAGCCGGGTGACAAGATACTTTTGTAAGAGTGATTAATCCTAAGACTCTATTCTCCTGAGAGCCAGAACTTAGTTTTATTCACCACTGTACACCAACATCTAATATGCTGCATGCCATAAAATCAAGACTCAATAAATATTTGTTGAGTGAATAACAAATGAATGTGATATTTTGTATTATTGGATCAGGTCCTGCCAGAGAGTCTTTTCTTTCCTGGGTCAGTGACAAGCTGGCAGTTCATATTGTGCTGTGGGATATTTTTTGAGCCAAGGTTCTTTTGCCTGTCAGCAGCCCACTATCTGATATATTTTGAAGGGGTGGGAAGAGACATAATGGAGCCAGTAAGTATCCATTTGGTTCCATTACTGGTAGACTGTTACAGGAAATGGAACAGTTCGCTTAACAAGGTAACTGAGTCCTTATTCTCAAAGAGCTTTAGGTTAAGCAACAATATAAATAAATGCACAACATAACTAGTGGAATACATGCAATGAAAAAGCAGGAAAAGAAGAAAGACAGTGATGGAGCAACAATATATAGTGTAGTTCTTTCTCTCAGGGGAAAGGATTGGCCAAGATCTAAAATCAATTTAATGAAAATATTATGAGTCTTAGCTCTATTAAATTACATTGAAAACTTTTTGAGGATTTCAATGACACCCAAATTATAGAGCCTTTAGAGAACTACTGTATATTTTGCTTTTCTAGAAATTTTCAATAAGTTGTGAGTTGGATAAAGGATGACAACAAAGACTCAAAACTTGAACTTCTAGAGGAAACAACAGAGGGGTCAGAGAAGGCAATGTGCTTTGGGCCCTTAGTATGTACTGCTAAGTTCTTTATGTTCTTTATCCACTTTCACACCCAAAGATTATTAAGCAGTAGGAGTATTCTTATCCCCTTTATGACATATGAGGCACAGAAAGATTTGGGAAAGTTGCTCTGAGTCACTCAGCCATTGGTGGAAAATCCAGAAGTGAAGCCAAAACAGTCTGACACTAAGATCAAATTATTCCTTTGCACAGGTAGGTAAGCTGTCAGTAGAAGAACATAGATTCCAAGTTTTTAAACTACTAAGGCATGCTGCTTCTTTGAAAAGTATAATGACTTATAAGGGTTTAAATATTTAAAGGGCTTTAAAAATCTTTTTAAACAAAACTACAGACTCTGTCACCAAAAGGTATGGTGTTTCCACACAAGCTTTTCTATTCCTTGGATGTATTAATTCCAGACTGTAGGCCTTACTTCCTGTTTGTAGGTCTCCTGCCTGGAATTCCCTTCCTTCTTCTCTTCTTGTGCCAGCTCTTTCCAGTCAGTCAGGCCCGGCTCCAGTGTACCTCTTCAGAGAGGCCTTCCCAGTCTGCCCTACTCCCAGTTTCCTAGAATCCCTTAGTCACTCTCTCCTATTTGTCCTTTTTAATTTTTTTCCCCAGTCCTTATCCCTATTTGAAAGTTCTTGATTATTGATATTCCTGCCGCTCTGTTTCCTCCTACCATTGTGCAAGTTCCATGAGTTCAGGGAGAGTGGCTGCTTTATTTATTGAAATTTCTCAAGACTCACCTCTGCCTGGTGCATCACAGTCTTGAATAATACTTGGATGAATTAATACTGTCTCTGGGTGCCGTGTCTGCCCCATACTTCAGAGCATTATGTCACAGGCAGCATCTGCCCCCCATTCTGGGCAGAATGAGAACACCATATGGGAAAAGAGAGATCTGCAACTGAGGCCTGAAAAATACTTGCCAGTAAGCACCCAAATGAGTCAAGGCGGCTCAGAAGACTACCAAACAGAAGTCCTCAGGAGCTATGAAGCCTGTTTGCAGGCAGAACAATGTGCAGGGCAGAGCTGTAATTAGATACACGCAAGGCCATAACTTCAGTTTTATCTGAGTCTCCTTGTTTATGTCTTGTTTTCTTTTAGTTCCCACCTTAATTTGGATCTAACAATAATCTTGGTTTATCCCTTTTTGCTTTCTACCAGGTCATAAGGTCTGAGAAAGCAGGAATCCACCTGTTTTTCCTATCTTCTATAATCAGTGTCTAGAAGCATGCTCAACACAGAGTAGGCACTCAAGATATACATAATCACTGCACCACGAAATGGGCCAGCAGGAAATTCTGTCTGTAGACAAAAGGCATGTGGGAGAGCCAAATGGAGCCCTGCTAAACCCCAGGCACAGTTCCAGATATTTTCACCTACCTTAGGTCATTTGTGTAACCTGTTGAGTTACCAGCTTTGGGAGCCCAACTTTTAAGAAGCTAGAATCTATTTAAAGTAGAAGACAACTTTCTTTTTCCATGTTGTAAAATGAGGTCTTGCTGGGCAACATTAATCAATCTATTGAGGTCTGTGCTATGACCCGACATTGTTGTATCAAAGAAATAACTGTATGATAGCCAGTGCCTATCTGAGAATCAAGAGAAAATTGTAACTAAAGCCTTGGCCATGGCTTCACCTATAGGATCATTTCCATTTATCATTTCAGTTTGAATATATCTGAATGTGAGCCAAAACTATAATTTCCAAACAGAAGACTAGAAATGACTGCAAATCAAGTGGATTTAGAAGAGGTTGTTTCCAGCAGGCACAGCAAGCTTAGCCTGGGTCAGCGAGATGGGAAAAATGCAAACTGGCACAGTCTTATGTTGGAGCTCAGTGCAGAAGATGCTGTAGGAGAATCAGTTCAGGTAATATCTGACTGTCCCAAATCCCCAGTCCTGAGCTCTAAACAGTTAGGCTGGCCCACTGCTTAGTGAGTTTAAGGCACAGTCTGAAGAAACATGTAATACAGAGCCTTGCACTGAATTACCTTGTTAAGTATACAATGTGAGGAAGGTAGCACTTAGGAGAACGTTCTTGAAGGTTTAATAAGAGATAATAGTTTTTTCATGTGATTCTGTGTGTAAATAGGATCAATTTCAAAGAAAAATGAGCTTCCTCTTAAAAATTGTAAACTAGCACCATTACACACACCTTGCTCGAGTATGAAAAAGGAGTTGGAAGCTGGTTCTCTCCTGAGGGCTTATCAAGGCAGTGAGAAAGGAAGTAGACCCTTCAGAGTTTAGATTTCCCACCTCTCTGTAGAGTTTCTACTCAGGTCAGTGTATTGTAAGGGATTCACAGGATTGTCAGAAACAATCAAGCCACTTTCTGTGAGGTGCAGAGGCAGAAAAGCCACAGTGAAGTCTACAGATCCGGTTTCAGAGGCCCTGTTATACTAAAGAGCTGTGGGGTTTGGGGCGGTTCCCTCAATCTTTCTGAAAGATGGTGAGTGGGACCTACACAGGGCTGACAGTTTTGGTAAAAACTGCAAGAACTGCCAGGGACTAAAAGGGTCCCCTCACAGGATGCAACAGCCATTCAGAAATTGCCCTGCACAGCCAAGCGAGGGAATGTATGTTGGCCTTTGGGTTCTGAGTTCATCTTAGAGCCCCTTCCTTTAGCAGGGCCACAGCTCTGCTCTCTCCAGTTGACACTGCAGAAAGGATGGTTATGAATATCATACCTCACCCTGCCTCCCCTAGCATCACTGATGCTAGGTCTAGAGTTTGCCCTCCCTAGACTAGAGGTAGAGGGAAGAAGGTGTCACTGTGTTTTTCCTTGTTATCCTACGACAATGCTTCATGAAGCATTGCACTTGGGATTCTTTCCTCAAAAGGCACTGGGGTCCTTCTTAAAATTGCAAGTTCTTGAGCATTGCTCAGGCTGTATGACTCAGAAATTATTTTTGTAAGGAGGAATTTTGAGTCCCCAAAACTGCATTTTAAACCAAGCACTGCTGATAATTCTTTTTTAAAATCTTGTTTTTATTAGTACATTTGCGATACATAATGAATACATTTAACATGAAGAGTAGTACCTATACATATCAAGTCCCCTTTACTTCTGTTCCCCTCCTTGATAATTCTTATATATGCTAGACAAAATTTGGAAACTGTTGTCCTAGACGAAGGGGCGAAGACTTTATAACTCTACTTGCCTGCTACAGCTACTAACCATGATTATTGCTACATTTATTCAACAAAGATGTATGACCCACCTCCTATGTGCCAGGCAAATGAGCAAAGGCACAAAGTGTGTGCTTTCATGGTGCCATGATCTAGTAAGAGGAAACAAACAATCGAATGTGAATCTGTACTATTCTGAAGCAATGAAATAATGGCAAATGATAGAGAAAGAGAGCTCTTTCAGACAGGACAGGGAGAACGGCTTATGCAAAGGATGACTTTTCTGCCAAGACTTGAAAGAAGTGAGGGAAAGAACCATCAGACTGGAGGAAGAACATACCACGCAGGGGGAGCAGTGAGGGCAAAGGCCCTGACAGAGAAGGTGCTGGTGTGCTTGGAAACAGCAAGGAGGCCAATGTGGGTGGGGAACAGTGAGTGACCGGAAAGCGGTAGGAGACAATAGGAGTACAAATCACCTGAGGCCTCACAGGCCATGGAGCAACTTCAGATTTCCCTGAATAAAATGGCAGCCATTGGCAGGACTCCAGTGTGAGCAGAGACTTTACACAATTTGAATGGCTATTAACTTGTAGCTTCACTTGCTCTACATATAGACTGCAAAACACTGTGGCATCTGGATTGGTGGGAGTGAAGCAATTATTTGTGGTCATTTATTTGCATTCCAGTCTGTTGTCCTTTGTTTAAGCTATGATTCCCTGTTCTTGGCTGACCTCTGGAGGACAACCTAAAATAGGTACTTTGCTTGAGAACTGGGGCAAAGAGTAAGAAAGTTTTGCCTTGGAAAAGTTATGGACTGAAATGTGTCCCATTGCTAATTCAGAGGTTCACAGTGGCAGCAAACCTATGGCACACATGCTGCAACAGACTGTTTGTTATCATTTAAAGCTCTAAAAGTTTCACCATCATTGCCCTAGCATGACTGTGCTTAGAAATGGGCCCTTCAAGGAGGTAAAGGTTAAATGAAGTCATTAGGATGAGGTCCTAATCCGAGAGGATTGGTGTCCTTATAGGAAGAGAAAGAGATACCAGGAGTATAAGTTCATGGAGGAAAGGTCACAGATAGGCTGAGGGAGAAGGTGGTTATCTGCTGGCCAAGAGAAGTCTCAACAGAAGCCAACTTTGCTGGCACCCTGGTCTTTGACTTCCAGCTTCCAGAAAGTCAGAAAAAATGTCTATTGTTTAAGCCACCTAGACTCTGGAATTTTGTTATGGCAGGCTTAGCAGCTAAATACAGGAGAATGAGGTCAGATACCCTCCTTCCACTTATTCACACATTTATTTATTCAACCAGTCTCTACTCAATGCCCATGTTGCTGCTTATCATTTTATTTAATTTCTCAACAATGCTGAGGGAAGGCCTATGACCAACATCAGACAGATAAAGAATTAGTAGCTTAGAGACAGTTGGCTAAGGGGACCATTGGAGATTGGATGCAAATGAAAGACCATGCTAGGAAAGCCTCCTCCATCAGAGAGGTGAGAGAACAATCCAGTTTATCTTAGTTCAAATCCTGCTCTTGCTGCTTGCTTACTTTGTGACATCAGGAAAGTTATCTCTCTGGGCCTCAGTGTCTACATCTGTAAAATAGGGGTAGCAAAAATTTTCTCTGTACTGAATTGTTAATAGAAATAAATGAGGTAATATATCTCAACAGTTGAAACAATTATATTTGCCTAAATGTAACCCTCACTGAAGGTGTAGTCATAGGAGGCTACTTAAAGAAATTTAAGATATTTAGGCTGTGCAGGGTATGAAAACTATCATACGTATGGGTTTATCATGTGGAAAAGATGTCTTATTCAGTAGTTCTAAGAAGCAGATTTCAGCTCAATTTAAAGACAGAGGAGGCAGCAGCATTGTCCAGAAGTAGAATGGTCAGGTTTGGGAGGAAGTGAGCTTGGCAGGAATATCATGAGGGCTTCTGGGAGTTCTGCAAAGGGCTGAACTACAGGGTTGCAGAAGTTCTCTCCAAAATAGAAATTCTATGACTTTTACCAGTGGAATAGAAATAAGTGGTCCAAGTTGTCTTAGTTTCTCTCTGTGTCCCTCTCCCTCTCTTTCTCTCTCTCCCTCTCCCCCCTCTCCCCTTCTCACTAAATTATGTTCTATTCCATTTAGGCAGGGCTCAAACTTCCAAAATCACAATAGCCAGTACCATGCCTTTTGGGTAGTGCTACCTGCTTAGCTCCTGGAGGATTTTACAGTTGGGGATCCCATGCAAATGCTTAAACATTCTGCCACTTGCGTTAAAGGACCACGAAAAGAGAGGTTAATAATTAAGGTAGATACAGCTGCCTAATCTTTGCTTATAAGACTGACTTTTGGTCAACTCACCCCTGAGAAGGCCACCTTGCTGTCTGCATGTGGCTAGGAGCTACACCTGAGCACACATCCAATTCTCCCTAGAGGCTTTGACACAGCAGCTATATCTTGCTGAATAAACATGATATGAAAAGATTCTTAGTGGTTCTATCCTAAGACAGCTTTTCTTTCCCTTCTAAATATCATACTTTGCAAGTGCAGAGTCTGGAAAAGCAAAATCACTTCCATGCCTAGAAAGCTTACTGCCTCCTCCAAACACAGCATACAGTGTTCTGCCATTGCTCTATGAGAATAAAAATGTCTTTGTTTGGATGTCAAGACAATGGACAGGTTTTCATATTCATAAGACTGTTCTTTTCAGACTCAGTCACAAATAGACACTCAGGAATTTGGGGCGTACATACATCCTCTCCAATTCTACTCTATGGCAACCGTAAGAACTCTTTTGAGAGACCACATATCTGTTTTACACATCCCACTCCTTAAAATATGCCCATCTCCTCTTAGCTCCTCTAATCTATTCTTTTTACAGAAGTCAGAAAAATCTTACGCTGCAAACATGACCAGTGTTTTCTAAAATTTATACACTAATATAATTTCCAGTTGCTCTTTGGTTTAATACCAGGTTCTGTAACTCATGTCATGGATACATGCAAGGTCACTAAAACCTTACTCTTTGCCATCTTGTGTGCTCCGGTCACACAGGCTTTCCGCCAGTGTCCCAATTCACCTTGACCTTCTGGAGACTGGGCCTGAAAAACATGCTTTCCTTTGTCTGGAACATTCTCATTCTGTCTAGTAAAGTTCTCCAAATACCTCAGACCTGAGCTCAAGTGACACTTCCTCAGGGCAGATATCTAGATCTTCCCGACCAAAACCCCACTAGACCTTGTCTTAATGTCAGTCCTCTCCATTGCTGCATTTGTCACAGTGTACAATTAATTTATTAATTTATTTACCTTCTATAATGGCTAAAATCACATCTGTTTTCAATCCCTGTGCACCATAGCCCAGCTTCTATTTGATATATAACAGACATTCTTTATGTGTGTTTGTATTTTTTGAATAATTGAATAAGTAAATGAATAATTTTTCTTGCAAGGAGGTTCACTGACTCCTGAATTTGCTCCCACAGTTTCCTGAAAAGTGACATTCCCATGTATCAACAACAGAATCCAGAGCAAGCTTTCTGCCCATCTTTGAAGCTGTACATTTATTTGCTTCCTGTTTGTTTTCCCTACTAACTGCTTTTGCAGACACTTGTGAAGATAAAGGCCATGGTCATCTCAGCCCATCTTTTATCCTGGCTCAATTTGCCTGTGAAGAAACAATGACTCAGGAAACTAATGGGCCCATCTCTAACGATGGCAATGACTTCGCTGCTGGTGATTTTTCTATTAGATTTATAAAATTGAGTCCAAATGAAGGAATTGCCTTGGGGCACAAGTACCAAAGGCAAAAATTGGATCCAGAAATACAAATCAAAACAGCAATGACTTGTGCACGTTATAGGCAAACACCAGCAAAAGTGATGTAGGCTGAAAGAATCAAAAAATGAAAACAAAAGCTTCTTTTGATAGGGTCATGGTGAAGTGGGAGGAGCCCAAGATGTGCAATTGAACAAGCTTGGTGTTGCTACTGGTGAGACCTGAACAAAGAGTCTGGCAGAGGCAGAATGGTCAGTTAGGTGTCTTCCTGGCATATTCCATTCAACATTTTTCATTTTTCTAACAAACATGAAAAGGAAACACTGTTGCTCCTCAAGCTGAAAAAACAGGCATACTGAGTATGACTGGAGGTTCTAGCTTATCTGATCTTAAGGCCAAAGATGTTTCCAACTAAATAGTTCATGTTAGCAGTCTCCCCTCCTGTTTTCTCCTACAAAATGTGGGTAATACCATGCAGGACTGTGATAATTATCTCCATGTGAATGCTTGATACCTAGTTGGCTTTTATTAAACATTATTTTCTCTTTTCCCTATTTCTTATCATCTAATAAGTTCTTTACAGATTTTATTAAGAACTCCTGAAAATGGGTTGTAACTCTCAGCTATACTGAAGGCTCAAGAAGCCATCACACCTTAGGAAGCATGTATCATTTCATCCCAAAGCAACCTCACCAGTATGTTTCTGTTACTGTAACAAATACCTGAGTAATTAACACACAAAGGGGAAAGTGTTAGCTTAGTGTGGAGTTTCCCAGGTTTCAGTCCACGATCCATTAGCCCTGTTGCTTTTGGGCCTGTCATAGTGTCAGTGCCCAGCAAAACAGTGTACTTTATGACTGGGGAGCAAAACAGAAAAAGGGGCTGTTTCCTTCAAGGACCTCCCCTCACTGGCCTGGAACCTGCCACCAGCAGCTCCCTCCTGAAGGTTCTTCCAACTCCTAATAGCAGGGGATCAAGTCTTTAACATACTGGGCTTGGAGGACATTTTGTATCTGAAGTGTAGTAACCAGGGTTTCTTATATTCCTGCTGAACTTGGAGGTACAGCAGAACTAGCCAGTTGTCTAAAGAACATCCATGTCAGAAGAGGACCAGAACCTAGGCGTCTCTGGACTGCTGGCCCGAGATTCTTCTCATCCCTGTGCTGCATCAAAGCACAAAGCCAAGAGTTGATTTCTGAGGTTTCTAATAACATGAATAATAATAGTTAATTTTAACTGAGCTCTTAGTTTGTATTGGATCCTACACTATTACTTGGTATGAATTATCACATGTACTTGACAAAGTAACTGTTGATGCACAATTTTACCCTCCTGTTTATAGATGACAAAATTAAAGCTCAGGAAATGGAACGGTTTTCTCTATATTAGGTAGGTATTTTAGTCAATACTCAAATACAAAATCTTGAAACAATTTCACAGCTACCTTGAAACAGGCAAATGCTCAATAGCGTTTCATTGAATTGCTAAGTGGATAACAATGACCTTGATTTTTCCCAGGACAGCCACTTTTCTGCCAGATATCAGAAGCCTTGACCAAAAGCAACCTCTCAATTTGCAAGATTTTACTCTGTCATTTCAGAGGGATCCAGCTGAGCAATCTGCTCCTCCCAGGGCTCTTTCCTTGAGCTTTAGTTTGTTCCTTTACCCTGGCTATTATTTAGTTCCCACTTTGACTCAAAAAAGACTTGCCTGGGAAACCTTAAAAAGTAGGATTCCTGGTGTCTCTTGCCAGGGAATCTGATTCAATGGGGCTGTTGTAGAGGTGATTCTTGTGTTCAACAGGGTTGAAAGCTACTGACAGAGTTGTATATCTATGCCTCTTTCTCTCACTGCAGCTTCTTAAATGAGAGAGGTGTCTCTTCTTTTTCAACTTTTAATTTCCTATGTGCTAAGAATAATGCCTGAAATGATGTAGACAATAATGTGGGGCAGATAAGAGCCTGGACCCTGGTGTCAGGCAGATGTTGATATACCACATTTTACCTGTGTGGTATTAAGAATGTTATTGAACCATTCTGGGCTTTGTTTCCTCACTTATAAAGCCGGGGAAAATGATAAGTTATATCATGACATTTTTGTGAGATTTGTGTGAGGTAGTAACTGTAAAGTACTCAGCACGGGGCATGGTACATAACAAGCCTCCAATCAATGCTATTTATGTGGATAGGCAAAAAATTAAATCCATATGGAAATGTTTTTTTCCTCAGTACTGATGATTGAGCACAGGGCCTTCACACCGAGTTACAGCCATAGCTGTTTTTATTTTTGTTTTTTTATTTTGAGACAAGTTCTCACCAAGTAACTAAGTTTCCCAGGCTGGGCTCAAACTTGCAATTCCCCTGGCTCATCCTCTCGGAGTGCTTGGATTAAATTTATACAGCACTACACTGGGCTTCACCAAGTACTATTAATGCCTTTATGTGACTGTCACTGTGACAAGTGCAGTGGCAGATACAAAAGTTGTGTGATGTCCCATTCACTAAATACATGCCGGCACTTTACATGCTAGGTGTTCATAGCATAGTTTTTCAATCCTATAACAATGCTTTGATATAGATTATTAGAGAAAGAAATTATTAGAGAAAGAAATTAGTTGGATAACTGCAAGTCTTCCAGGTAATTATCAGTGCAAAGATTGGAACTCAGGTTTCAGACCCTGTTTTTTTCTAGCTTATCACTGAAGCATCATGTAAGCATTCATAATATATTCATCCATGCAATCCATAACTCTCCAGGAAAGACTCACTGCATGCTGGAAACCATGCTAGGTACCAGAGATACAAGAACAAGAAAAACAAAAACCTCTGTTTTAATGTGCTTTACATTCTGCTGGGAAAGTTAGAATGGGGAAAATGGGGAAAAGATGGGAAGTCAATAAATAAATGGATTTATAACACATATGGCAAGAAAGTGATATAACATTAAAACAAAACTGCAGCACAGCAAAAACATGGTAAAAATAACAGAGAACAGAGAGAAAGTCAGATTGACACAGAGAGACAGAGAGACAGAGAGACTAGATAGGAAAGCCAGAAAGGCTGCTTTGATTAAAAACATGAGAGTGACAGACGTGATAAAACGTGATTGGATTCTGGGTACTGTATTTTTGGGAGGGTAAGCCCAGAGGATTTACCACAGGATTGGAAGATGAATATGAGAGAGAGAAGGAAATTGAGCAGAACTCTAGGATTTTTGGCTTGATAGCTAGGAGAATGGAGTTTCTCTTATTAAGCTGGAGAAGGATGCTGGATAAACAGTGTTTTATGGGGGAAATTAGGACTTCTGTTTTGAGATCTCTACCATGCATCCAAGCAGAACTGTTTTGTAAGCCCAGATATATATATGTCTGCATTTTAGGTGAAAGGTTGGAGTTGGAGATGTGGATTAAATAGATGAAATTTAAGACATGGATTTGATGAGTTCACCTAGGAGTGAGCAATGATTAAAGAGAAGACTGAGCCCTGGGCTTCAATATACGTAGCATTTATAGTGCAGGAAGACAATGAAGAATCAGCTGGGAAGCTTGGGAAGGGTTGGCCAGGGAAGGAGAAGGAAACCGCGTGGACTCTGAGGCCAAGTCAAGGAGCTCTTTCGGGAAGGAAGGAGGCAGTGTTTATGTGTGTCAGAGGTGCTGAGAGCTGTGACCAGGGGAGGCCAGCAAAGGAAGAGAGGATTATCAATCTTGTGGCATCCAGGGACACCCTTCAGAGCCATTTTGGTGGAAGGAGGAAAGAGCAAATCAGAGCAGAGGAAAGGATGACAGTGAATGAAGATAACTTTTTGGAGCGTTTTGTTTTTGTTTTTGTTTTTGTTTTTTTCTGAAAAGGCAGCAGGGAATGGGGCAGTCACTGAAGGAGATACAGGCTCATGAGATGAGCATGTAGAGTAAGAGTTTCACAGCCCAGCATGCTCACGGAGAGAGCGGGGACAAGTTCAGCAGTGATGTGCTTGAGGAGAAGAGGGGATGGGATCCACCTTAGAGATGAGGCCTGGGCCCACGTGAGAGAGGGGCACATCATCAATTGCACACAAAATTCAGAAAAATTGGGCCAGGGATTTAGCTCAGTGGTTTCGCCGCCTGCCTCACAAGTGCAAGGTCCCAAGTTCGATCCTCGGTACCAAAAAAAAAAAAAAATCAGAAAAATTAAAACATAAAGCAGCACCAAATAATGTAGGATTTTACAATGACCTGTTGAGGTGGGAATTACTCTTTCCATTTTAGAGAGAAACACAACATGGTTTCAGGAAACACTTGAAAGGTAGGTGTGTATTTGTGAAGGTGAGAGCGAATGAGGAGGAAGTGAGCAGTCAGGAAGAGAGGTGCACTGGATGTGGCCCATGAAGATTAGGTTGGTTCTAAATATGTGGAAGGGATTGAGAAGAGAATTTTTAAAACGCGACAAATAAGAATTCCATAAATATAAAAAAGGCACAAACTATAGTCGTGGATCAATCCTTAGCATGTATCTGGAACTAGACTGCCTGGGGTCTAATTCTAGCCCTCATACTAAGCAGAATTGTGACAAATTACCCAACTTCGCTGAGATTTGGGTTTCTCATAACTAAAATGTGGATAGTAACAGTACTGACCTCATAGGATTGTTTTGAGGAATACACACACAAACACATATCCACATCTACATTCAAATAAACACAGTGGAATTGTACCTAGCAAATAGTAAGCACTATTGTTCGCTTAATTCTGTATTTATTTCTTTGACAAAGTAGTTAGAAAAATGTGCTTCGTTCCATCTTTTATATTTCTAGCAAGCCTGCCTTTGGGTGTCATTAGAAAATACACCACTTCAAGATGCTTCTTCCTGATGAAGGATTATTATTGCTACAAGATGGGTGATTCTGTACATCCACTCTCTCGCCCAGCCCTTCATTTATTTCTTGAACATCTACTTGGCCTAGTTCTGTTAAGCCAGAATACAAAGCCTTGGGGGTGAATGGATCAGCATCCCCATGCCCAAATGACTCCTGGCCATCTGAAAGACAGACATTTAAAGAGACTGTTCCAATATAACCCAAAGGCTGTCCTCACACCAGCACTCAGAAGGAGGTGTGCAGTGCAGTGTAAAGGTTAAGAGCATGGATGGTAAAGTCAGTGAGTTTGGACCTGGGTCTTAGCAAGTATGCCTGTGTCAGTTTACTCACCTATAACATACTAAGAGAGACTCTGGAGGGCAAGCTGGAGGCCCTAGGCACAGCTCTGGGCACAGAACTGGGGTCCACAAGCTTGGGGAGCTTCCCAGTGCTTCTTCCCTCTGTAACTGTGGTCTGTGACTCATAACAACAGTTCTCTCTTTGGATAGTTGGAGAAGTCTTCCTAGAAAGACTTAAGCTGAGTTTCCAAGGGTAAGAAGAGTTTTGTAGATGGAAATGTGACAAGGACAATTCAGAGAATAGAAGGAATATCTGGTGAGGCTCATTGCCCTTGACCCTGTAGGAGAAGGAACCTCTACTGATTGCTTAGATAACTAAAAAGTCTCACACCCTGCTTTTTGGCATCTGCCACCAAAATTAGGCCCACCAAAAATGTCAGGCAAGGCTCCTTTGGCCTCACTCTCTCTCCCATTCCTCTGGGCTTTGCTTCCCATCTGTCCTGTTTCAAATGGTTTCCTTCGTGCTGTGGTTGGGATTTTATTTCTCCAATCCTGAAACCATTTTTCTGGATGAATCCTCTTCTGCCAAAGTGGGGGAAGTTATGTGGTCCCTTAATGAGGTCCACAGGGAAGGAAAAAGAGCCCAACTGTCTTCTCAAAACCCAGATCATGAATCAATTTTATTTGGCTGTCCTTGCTTCTGTTTGTATCCTCTTATGGTAAGTTGGAGAAAAGCATTGTAATAAAAGCCATCCATCCCCTAAAGGATGACTAAAGAAAGCTCCTTAACCCTCAATGATTAAGATAACTTGCACTTATGTCTGAGATAGTGCTTTTTGGAGTGTTTTCCACTTATGCTTTTAAAAAATCTGTCCATACAACAGCCTTGGTATTTGTCATCCTTTCACTCAAAGAAAATTTATTAAGTGCCTATTATGTACCTAGTATTGTTCTAGTGCTGGCGGAACAACAGAGAGTAAAATTATGTAGCTCCTGCTCCTACAAAGCTCTTGGTGCAGCAGGGAGACAGATAATAACAAAAGAGCCTTATCAGCTTACTCAGAATGTTTACTAACAGGTAAGTGCTCTGAAGTGAAGAAACTCAATTCTTAAAGAGATATGATCAGGTGGGGTCAGGGGCAGATTCTTAGCTGGAGCTGAGAGCCTGGTTGAAGGCTAGAATTAACAAGGCCATAGGGTAGGAGAGAGAGGAGAAGAAGTATTCCAAAAGCCTGTGGTTGGAGGGAGAAAACTGCAAAACCAATGCTGGCTCTTGTGGCAGGAGGACAGCCAAGCTGGAGATGTTTGAACCAGGCAGGAAGTCAGGCAGATGTTGGAACGTCCCATAGACCACCAAAATCCACTGGGAGCTTTTAAATGTAAATGTGTTTGTGTTTGAGGGGGCAGAGGCTAAGATGATCATCATTCTGACTGCTACATGGAGAACTAAATCTAGATCTGATGGGTGAAAAAAACAGGCATGAGAGCCAAAAGTGAGGAAAGGGAGGAAAAAAGAACTAATATTTGCAAACCACATATTTTTGATGCACTCTATGTGTGAATGAGTCACTGTACATAGTGTGCTTAGATAATGACTTGGACATGGTAAATTCAATGCAAGTGAAGGTTGCCCATTATCTTTGTCATTATTACTAACAGCTTATGTGTGGCATTCTGAATGTGTTTCTTTGCGACATCCCTATTCATTCTTATTTCCCCTATTTTACAAATGAGGGAACTGAGGTTCTGGGAGGTTAAAAAACTACCCAACACCACCTAGTTGGCAAGTGGCAGAGCTAGGTTTCAAAGCCTATGACCTTCCTATGTTTAAAAACAATGTCAAAGGAAGCAGCAAAGACAACCCAAGTCTTCAAGGTATGATGGTTCTGCCCCCTAAGAAGCCAGGAACTACTGAAGCTCTTAACGTTGTGCTAGAATTATTTTTAGGGAGACTGTTTGGGTCATTTGTATTTACTTGAGTTTCACAGGGAAATTCAGAAATTGTTTACTCTTTACTTTTTAATTAAATAAAATAATTAATTAAAAATTCAGAGCTGTAGCTTGCTTGAATTGACTCATGTCCACAGTGACATGATTGCTAACAATACAAAAAGAAACACACACACACACACACACAAGGAAAGCAAACTCAGACTAAATTTACACATTCTTATCCTCAGACAAACTTTTAGTAAGATAACTAGTTTTTAGTAATACATTGTTCAGAGGAAACTACACGTTGTTTAGATAATGCAAAAAAGGAAGAAAACTTGAGTATCTAAAAAAACATTTAGGACATAGGACTCAGAAACAGACAGTACCTGTTATGTGCTAAGGTTTATGAAGAACATTATTTAATTATCATGTTTAATTCTCAACATCAATGATGTCTTTTGATTTCCATGTTACAGATGAAACCAGACAGAGCAATTAAGTGATAGAGCCCTGCTTGGCTGGTATCTAACTCACTTCTTATCCACTATCCCCCAGGGGCCTCAGCCATGAGGTGAGTTTGACAGCTGCTATTATCTTGACCCATTGTCTTTATTAGGTTTACAACAAATTTCAGTGCATGTCTGCTTGACTCCTATTCCTAAATCTGTTGATAGTGAGTAATGCAGAAATTATTTTGACACAAAGTGGGGTTTCCACTCTGATGGAACCAACATGTTAAATTGGACTTTAAAAAGCAGTTTTAGAAAAGTTCTTTTAGGGCTGGGGATTTAGCTCAGTTCTGCCACCTGCCTGGCAAGGGCAAGGTCGCGAGTTCAATTCCCAGTACCAAAAAAAAAAAAGTTCTTGTAGTGACATTTTTTAAAAGTCCATATAATGTAGGATATTTTGCTTGATTAAAGTACAAAATAGCAACTGAAGATATGAAATGTTTGGGTTTCAAAGTCTAAACTGGGAGAAGATAGGGGAGCCAATCAGAAACACAAAAGCCAAATGGGCAGCTTCCTAATATGGCTTTAGGTCTTCTACAGCTGGAAGTCTGGAGATTTTGATCCCGGCCCCTCCTTTTTTCCCCCTCCCTCAATGTATAAAGGGACTTACTAGGTTTCTCTCCATGAGAGGGAATCCCCCCCCAAAACAAAAAGCATTTCCCAGTGGGTCATTTCCTTTAGCCACCAATGATTTTTAAAGGGAAACATGCAATTGTAAATAAAATCTATGTGATACAATGTTTATTAAAAAATGCCATATTCAGTCTCAATTCAAGATTTATCTCAAAGGTCTATCCCCTTTTCCTAGGGGTGCTGACTGAAAAATCCCCTGATGGTATAATGTACGCCTCTCCCACTTTACACATACAGTCTTCAATCCCAGGTTTCTACTCGGAGGCTGAGAAATGGGATGGAATTTCAAACAGACCGGTCACTCTGCTCTGGAAGAGTGTGGCTAGCTTCACCATCCTCTGCCCTCTTTAATCCACTACCACTTGTAGGACAGTCCCTAAGGCTGAAAAATGTTCAACCAGTTCTCTTTCAAGAATATGTCAGATCTAAAGGAACACACAGATCTAAATCACATATAGAAAATGCACAACTAGCTAGCTACAGTACTGACTAGAGCAATGATGAATTTTGCCTTGCTTAGTTAGAGGAGCTGCCAGAATGTTTACAAGGCACACATGTGTGCACACGGAAGGCACACACACATGTGCATATCATGGCAGGTTATAAGGCAGAAGAGGAAGTCCCTGAGACAAACAGGAACTGGAGAATGTGTACAAGACTCACCTCACCCTCCCTTCAAAGCATTAACTTCAGCTCCCCACAAACCACATTTCCATCAAGTGCTGAAAGTCAGCTGTGTTCTTTTCTTAACTGCTGTGTAACACAAGTACGGACTCTAAGTGAACCAATCTAACAACCAACACTCCACAGTCATGTATGCAGCTAATTCTATTTTGCTAATTGCTTTCTTGGGCATGTACCAAGGTATTAAACAGACAGTGACAAAACAGACAGCTCAGATAAATGTCTGTGGCAGAACCTACTGACTTGTTTTTTTCTTAGTACGAGTTCCAATGACTTGTTTGCATGTTACATGGAACAAGAAAAACTGGCAGAATATTTTGAATTATTTTCTAATCTCCTGTCAGCTCTGAGATCACCTTTGCAATATATTTTGCTCTTCAGAAAATACTTCTCTTTCCTTGTACAAGAGAGGCTGATTTTAGGAGCAGATCTTAGTCTGTCAGACACAAGCTTTTGCCAGGAACGACAGTCATGTAGTAGCTACAGAAAACAGCATCAGCAGAACCTGGGGGAAGTCAGACACCAGCCCACTTTGTCCCACCCACCCAGACACTCTCCCTCTCTGGTCTGTACCTTCCGTGTGGCAGCTGGAAGAGAGGATGGTGTTCGGAGGTCTGAAGATGTAAGGCAGGTAACGAGAGAAGCATTTCATCTTCCAAATAAAAAATAAAATTCTAAATAAAAAATCAGTCTCCTGAATCCATAAGGATTCTCTCGGCCTTCGAAGCTGGCTACATCACCAGTATGTTTATGTAGGTTCTTGCACAGATCTGCAAAGCTGGGAAGCCCGAGGAATAACTGGAGCTGGTTCCCATTTTGCCATCAGCGCCAGGAAGCACTGCCTTACATTTCTGCATGCAGCTCAAACTCAGAAGCCCCCAAGCAAGCCAGGATATAGCCTCTTCATTGGCTGAAGCTCCTCCGAGCAGGATTTGCTGAGTAAGTCAGTCCTGCCTGTAAACACACTGAAATGCTCTGCCTGAAACCTCTACCTTCTCCCGTGTGGTCAGTTTTTCTGTAGCAAAGGAAATCCAGCAGGATATGGGAGCAGTGAGGATAAGTGACCATCTCTTATTTAGCTGAAAGATCGCATGAAACAAAGACAGCATAGTGTTCGGCCCTGGAGGGAGATGGCTGTTAAAAGGAGCCACCCGTAAAGCCATGGATCTCAGGAATATGAAAGTACAGTGCGATGAAATGGGTCTCTGTCCTCACTTAATGTAGATTTAGTTCTATTTTTTGCATACTGAAGCCCAAACAGTAGGACCATTCGTCACTTAGGTCAAGCCAAAAGCTGGGCTGGGCGTGGGTGGCGGGGCTAAGACAGACAGATTCTGTGCTGCACCACCACGCTATCCCTGTGCCAGCCCCGACACCGAGGCAAGGACTCAGTGCTGAGCTACTCTCCGTACAGATAGAAAGCCACAGCCCAAGGGAAGAGACAGACCAAGGGAAGAGGCGCTTCACTGACGTGTGAAACATGGGCAAAGTGAGCTGATCCAGAGACGACACAACTTTACCAGAATTCTCATTGGGATTTCCAGGTTGCGGTGGGGGCTGTTAAAGGACAAGACACCAAAGACAAGTGATTCAGGAAGGGGGTTGGTTTTGGCCCATGAGATAAAGTGACGTTGGAAACCTCACTGCTGGACCCAGGCACAGAGCTTCAGTCTGGGAGTTATAAATTCTGTCAAAGACACCATTGTATATATGATGAAGAGAAAAGGGCGAAAGTCCTTTGTGACGCATTCAGAGATACCAGGAAATGATTTAAATAGTCTGCAAAAGAAAACAAATCTTTCCTTGAGTGGGATTTTAAAAAGTAGGATTTAAAAATAAAAGCAGGCCTTAAAAATCTAATAGAAATTTTTAAGCTTTTATTGGCTCTCCATTTTACAAAAATATTTAATTTGGAATTGGGAAATGTGCTGGTCTTCCCAGGAGAGAAAAGACACAAAGTAATTATAATAAAGGCCAAGCATGATAATATAAATAGACTCTCCCACCAATCTGCTACTTCTCTGACTTGGACTGTTGTGACATGAAGATAAACGTCTGCACAGCCAGACCATTTAGTCCCATGATAATTATAACTTCCTTCCACAGAGGAGCCTGGCGAGCTAGGGGATCCCAACTAAAGTGCTGCTTAAACAACACCTAATTGATCTTGATCTCAGGATAGAAAAGCATATCCGGATCTTTGTAGAACATACTTCACATCTAACCTCTCATCAGCAGCAAAGCAGAGCGGAAAGAGTGTGGGTCATGGCACCATTCTGTCACAAGTTTGATTCCCAATCCAGTCACTGTGATTCAGGTAGGCATGAACCAAACTTTAAAACCTGTGTGCCTCTATAAAGTGGGAACAATAGCAAGGTTTTTCTCATGTATTTTTGGAAGAAATGAGACAATAAATATAAAACACCTAGCACATTGTAGGCAATTGATAAACTAAGTTGTTACTTGTCTCTGTTGGCTTTCTCTGAGCTCCTATGGCCAAAAACCAACCTAAGAGCATGTGTGGTTAAGAAGGATGTTCCTGGGGTGAGACAGGCAAGGTTTAATCCTACCCTTGACACTGACTTACTGTGTGATCTTGGGCAACTCTAAGCCTAATCACATACTAGTAAGGATAATAGTAGAATCTCATTCAATGTTTCAGAGTAAAATAGGATGGTTGCTATAGAGCAATGATGGCAAACCTTTTAGAGCCTGAGTTCCAAACTGCAACCCCAAACCAACTTACTTATTAAAAGTGCCAACACTAGAATGAAACCTAAATACAGAGGTTTTAGTTTAGAAAAAAACAACTCATATATTAACATCTTTTGTCTTAAAAGAAAAACACAACAACGTGTGCCATAGGTTTGCCACCAGTGCTATAGAGCATTTAGCATAGTTCTTAGAACACTGTAAATGTTTCCCAAGTTTAATTGCTATTGTTTATAATAGTAATATCAGCTCTTAATCACAGTATATTACTATAGTTACTTACCTGTCTTATCTAACAATGAAACTGTAAACTTCATGAAGGAGAGGTCAATGTCCACTTCATCTTTGTATAACTAGAGTTTAGCCCAGTGTCTGGCACAAAGTAGATAATAAATATTATGGAAGTGAATGGATGAATGGATAAACCAATGTTTATAGGTGAAAGGTTTTGAAAGATATTTTATCTTTGGGGGAAAGGCATCCTCAGCATGAATGATGTGAATTTGAGCTTATCAGAAAGCTGGAATAGATGACTCAAGCAAAGGCATTCATGAGCAGAGAAGCTCTATGTATATTACTGTCTTGGATAAGCAGAAGGCATCTAGGAAATATCTTCTCAGTCAGTAGTAGGCATTCCTGAAAAAGTATTTCCTGGTGGACAAATACTAACTGATGATGTTGCTCATAATTATCCTCAATGAACAAGGCAAATGCAAAAGGAAAAAAATGAACTATTTATTTTTTCCCATAGAACCAAAAGAACAAATGGAGCTGGCACCCAAGCCCCAGATGTTTCTTCCAAACCAACGAATGCCTTTGACCTTAACTGAGGACATTGTCTCTGATCCAAATTTAAATAGACTGACTGAATGTCAGGCCTATGTACCCCATCTACTCATGTGCAGAACAGGCAAAAGGCAGAAAGAACAAATAAGAAATTTCGTTGGACAGGTGACTCTTAGACAGGTGGTCTGCACTGCATCATTTGAATTGCTTCAGTGTACTTTTCTACCTTTTTTTTCCTGTTTGATCCTCTCAATGGCCCCATTTTACAGAGAAGAAAACAGGCTGAGAGGATGAGATACATTATCCAAAGGAGGTCCAGTGTTTCCATACTGCAATCACCTGATGAACTTGCAAAATAATGCAGACCTCATAGCCCCCAGGCTAGCTGATTCAGAGTCTAGAAATAAAGAAGTACTTCTTTCAAGTTTGAGAACTTTGCTGGGTATGGTGCGAATGCCTGTAGTACTTCCTGTTACTCTGGAGGCTGAGGCAGGAGGATCCAAAGTTAGAAGATAGCCTGTCTCAAACGAAACAACTTGTTTCTCAATTGGGTCTCAATTTAACAAGACCCTGTCTCAAACAAAAGAAGACAAACCAAAACCTCTGGAGTAAGGTGTTTAATTTCATGTTTTGCACTGATGAAGACACTTTTCCAAATATCCTTGTCTTAAATCATATACCTCACCATTTTTATCCAGTAATTTGTTGCCACCTAGATAATTTATTGGGCATTAGGCAAAATGATGGGGATATAGGTTATAAGGTAACACTGTTGCCTAAAAAAGTGCATATTCTAGAAAAAAAAGGACTAATAAATTATTTTAATACAGCTTCTTGGGGCTATTGGAGGTAGAAGAGGGTCTGAAACAATTGCTTGAGATTATGAAGCCCCAAAGGTCAATGTTAGAGATTCACATTTTTTCCTTAGGCATTATTTACAAATGGCTCCTATTAAAAACCAATTAATTATTTTACTGAAAGACACAACAAATCAATAGCAAGTAGTCATTCACTCTGTCCGTGGAACTACCTTCTGATATTCCTAATGTCATCACAGAAAAGAGCAGGTCACCAGGAGAGGAATAGGGTCTTTATAAGGAGAGGGAAAGCCCAAAACCAACGGCAGAAGGGCCTAGAGGGAGGGCGCACAAGCAAAAAGGAGAATGTGGAGGAGGGAAAGATAAAAGTGACCCATTTTAGGTGCTGCCTGAGAAGCTTCCTGGGTCTGACTGAGCACAGTCCAGAGATAAGAAATCCACATGTGATTTCCAAATGTCAGGTTCTGATATCAAACAGCAAAGAAAGTAATTAACCGAGAATTTCCTGGATGCTGTGCTCTGGGATGGGCTGCTTGCAGTTGCTTTAGACTGTAGCAGTACTCCTGTCCTGTGAAGTCCCAGCCACAGCCCTGCCTTGGGGTCCTGGACTCCCAACTCCTGGTGCTATTCCTCCTGCCCACTTCCACTGAAGCCTGAGCTTTGTGGGAAAGTTGCCCGATAATTCTCCCCTGGGATGTTTTGATAACTTCCTTTGGGGGAAGGTTCATCATTACAGCTTTTCATTTTGCTAAGGAGAAACCTAAATCCCATGAAAAAAATAAGCTTATTTAAGACCAGTCACAATGAGCCTTTCTGTGTTTTCACTTTCAAGTCAAATTCCTATTCATTCTTCAAATCTTAAATAAAATGTCACATCTTCAGGGACACGTTTCTTAATATCTTGGACTGAGGTTTGATCCCCTTGCTATAGATTCTCTAATAATGCCCTCCCCTTTCAAAGCACTCATTCATTATTGAATGTATTTATTGAGCATCTATTTATGTTAGGCACTGGACAAGATCCTAAGGAATCAGGAGTAAAAAACACAGATGCAATATCTACCTTCTTCATCAGGTATACTAATAATTCCTTATCACAAATCACTGGTCAGCATTAAATGAGGCAACTCAGTGAACTGCTTACAATTTTGCCTCGCACAAAGTAAGTGCTATTCAATTAAATTGATAACTGCTATTAAGTATCCAACTCTAATTCCCAGGAGGGTAGAAATTTGACTTTTCTCTGATCCATCTTGAGTTCAAGGTTTACTGCCTAGAACACAATAAGAGTTCAATAAATGTGTACTGGACTGAACTGAGTTGAACCGAAGAAGGAAAAATTGACAATTTTCATCATACTTGCCACACCCTCTAGCCAGTATGTGAATTCCACAACTGGGGAGATTCTGATCTGAACAAAAGAGGGCCCTCTCTGTGGCTCATTCATGTATGCATTTGTTCGTACAAGTACAGTCTTTCCAGCAGCTGTTAGATGACAGGCCTGCTTGTACATGTTGGGGAGGCAGCAAAGGACATATTGGGGTTTAGTTCACTGAGGTGATATTCTCAAAGAGTGACATAGATAATGAACCGGTAAACATTTCATCCATGAGGGTGCATATTTCAGATGGTGTGAAGTAGAATAAGGAGAGGAAACAGGAGTGTAGTTGCTGGCCAAGGAAGGGTTTGGCTCTCTCATCCACCAACCATAGCTGTAACTTAGCTCCACAGCAATGTTCTCTCTTAATTTCATAAACTACTTAATAATTTTTCCAATACAATGTTTACTTCCCTGCTTTCATATAAGCTGTGTGAGCCCACAGGTCATAGTCTTGTCCTCCCACTGGATCCCCTCGGCCTCCCAGAGTGGTCAGTATTGACTTGATTCACATTTTTTACTCACTCTAAACCAGTTTTTAGCCAGGTCTCTTGGCTTACAATGACAGCTCCTGAGAGATGGGCAGTTAAATGTAAGCCTAGAGAGGGCTTCACCAGGAAGGGCAGGCTCAGTTGAGAACAGATGCTACCATTCAGCAAATGCAAAAACAAAACTCAGTTGGTTATAACTAAAGGTTTTGGCTCTCAATGAAAATACTATAGAAGGAAAAGCATAATAAGACAAAGCATATATTTCCACCAAGTTTTATATATAGTACAAATTCTCACAGTACCTGTAAAGAGTAGAAAAATAGTGTCTCTTAATTTATAAAGAGATGTCAGAGCAAATAATTACAAGCCTTAGAAATATAATTTGATTTTAATAGGTAACAAACATAGTAGTAATAAGAGCAGCCACCAATCTGACTTCATCTGAGTTTTTACTAGGTTCTTTTCATTCTAGAAGACACAGAAAGATAGAATGATTTCATCTGTCTGTAGATGACAGGATTTACACAAAGAGGTTTGGTAATTTGCAAACTGCAAGCAAGTGAAAGATCTAAGGTTCTAGTGCAGGCTTCTCACTCATGCCTACTCCCAGGGTTTGTGGTTATTGTGACGCTCTCTGGGTTACCTGATCTCAGCATTCTCTACCCTGCAATGTAGTATGGGACAGAACACCAAGAATTAGATTAAACTTCTGTATCTACTTATTGGGAACCTGTGAGCATTTGATCAGGACTCATCAATTTGTATTCTAATCTATTTGAATGAAAGGGTCTGTTAATCACGTTGGAGAAATCTAACCAAATCCACACCTCCGCATCAATGCCACTAGCACTCAGTATACACACTGTCCGCAGGACATAGTGCCTGGGGTAGGTGAATGTGTAAGGCACGGAATGTAAAGGGGGGTAACAAGCATGGAAGCAAGAAATTGGGTAATAGAAATGAATATATTACAAATTATTAAAAAACCATAAGATGAGTAACAGATAAAACACTGAGTAGAAAATTCCCCCACCTAATTGGCATATTGCAGGGAGAATTTGTGTGGAGCTATAAATGGGAAGAACATTCTGGTGAGGTAATAGTAAGAGCAATAGTTTGACTAAAACAACTCAACTTCACCTTTTCCAATTACTCTAAATTAATGGACTTATAAAACATTTTAAACATGTAACACAGATTCCAACTGCTGCGTTTGAGGTCTGCATGAATCAGCTCTCATTTGAAAATAATGGACTTCAGCCTCCTTTGTTCAAGCTAGGTACAATACAAATAGACCAGTTATTCAGTATACGCAACACTTCCAAACCTTCCCAAGAAGATAGTCTTGCAGAATAATTCCAGAATGTATTTCCAGTTTCTCAAAAGGAATTCTCCTGTCTACTTCCTTCTTGCACATCTTCACATCTTAATTAAATAATGAATAATATGAAGAGGCACCACTATGCTGATATAGCTGATATAATAATATCTCAAAAATACTTCTCTGACTGTGGTATCTATTTGGTCTTTGATTATCCCCAAGGAGTAAGCAACATATTTCTTTTGGGACAGATGAGAAGATTAAAGGACTTTAAGACAACTCTACATGTCAGTCCAAGTGGCAAAAATCTTAGTTTTCTGACCTGAAGGCCACCCTTTAGAGGTACAGAAAAGGTATCTGAGTGATCAGCTTTAAGGTCTTTCCTAGAAAACACTTTAACACAATTTTCCCTTTGATTCTGAGAAGCCATAATAGTAAATCTTTTGAGAGGCCACAAAGGGGAAAATGTTTTAGTTATTGTTCTTCAAGTAAAGAGCAAGACCTCCCCTCCCCGGGTGTGTCACACTGCCCATTCCTCCTCCAGAAGAGTTCTGCAAAAGAGTACTTTTTATCTGAATTCAAACTTTGTGCCTTCACAGAGGGTACATCCTCACAAGTCTTCCTCCGTCTGAAGAGATTTACACACTTTGGTTTCCCTGTCATTCAAGTGAATGAGTTTTGCTTCACAGCACTGTTTACAGCCTCAGCACTGTGGACATGGGGTCAGAAAATTGCCGTGTGCATGGGGAGAGAGCTGTCCTGTGCATGTAGGATGCTTAGCACTCTTGCTGCCCTCCATCCATTAGATGCTAGTAGTATCCCTACTCTAGTTATGACCATCAAAAGTGTTTTCTAATTTGGTAAATATCCCCTGGAATAGAGTAGTGTTTAATAAATATTTATTGAGTAGACAGATGAGTGAATAAGTGAATACCAGTTTTCCAATAAGCAAGGAAGACCAATAAGACAGGAGGCTCAGAAACATTTCCCTCCCCCAGCCTAGATTGAGAATCACTGCTTTATGTTGATATGGGCTTTGAGATCTGGGCTGTGCTAATAACCAAATTTATTGCACATAAGGCACCATAAGGTGGGCAAATAACATGGAGCACTATGATCTGACACTAATTGGCTATACTTTAGTTTTTCTTTACTTCACTTTCCCAGAAGGGTGTTGTATAAATTTTATGAAATAATATTTGTAAAAGAGTTTTGAAACTTTAAAAATATAAGGTTTTTGCCATTTGCTCTAACTTGGCTCTTTCACCACCTCTGATGCTGGTACACTGAAAAATGTCATCTTTGTTCTACAATAAATCATTTAAATTTGAAGGAAATCCATCAGTCAAGTACATTGTCAAGAAGTTGAACTTAGCAGTAAGAAATGTTATTCTTTCCACTAGGAGGAATTTTCTTACAATCTCCTGTCTTATTAATCTTTCTTGGTGATTGGAAAGATGGTATCCATTCATTCATGCTTTTACTTATGCAAAAAATATTTGTTCAGCACTACTATGTGCCAGACATTGTTCTGAACACCAGAAATACTTACATAAGTTGTAGCTGCACATAAGCAAGTGACTATGGTAATCAAGATAGATATGGCCAGGCCTCCATGGACAGTATGGTCCAATAGAGCCATCATATAAGGAGCAAGAAAATTATAATGCATTTGGCAAGTATATGATGGATAACATCCAGGTCCTCCGAGAATGACAACCAAGCTCAGAATTCAGGGTTAGGGAAGACTTACTAGGGAAACTAAAACCAAAGCTGAGAGCTGACCAGAGGATTTCCAGGGAAAGAGAGGATAAAAGCATTTTTGTCAAAGGAGTCAGCATGTGTATAGTACTAGAAATGAGGGAATAGAGCACTGGAGGAAATAAGAAGCAGAGAGTACTTGAAGAGGCTTGAAGTGAGACTGGGGAGATCTTAAGAACATGAACTCTATTGGGAATTTTAGGAGGCAAGTGACATGTGCACACCAGAAATATTCCTCTAGGTGTGGTGTGAAGAACAGACTAGAGGTGACCAAGACGAGAGAGTGGGGACAAACCACAGCGGCTGCTCCCGTGTTCAAAGACAAGAAGGTGGCATCTAAACTAGAATGGTGACAGTGGAAATGGAGAGAAGATGAGGGATTTGAGAGACTGTTTAGAAGGAAGTATGACAAGGGACAGTGATAGAACAGACAAGTATGCATGTCAAGGAAAGCTAAGAAAGCAGAGCCCAGGATGAGCCTCAGGTGTTTGGGTTGGCTTTTGGAGGAAGTAACTGGAGCTGACTGGAGCCACAGCTGCCAGCCACAAAATGAAAGAATGTTTTGAGGGTGTTGCTGGCCCCTGAGCTAAATGCTGATAAGCATTAATTCATTTGAAGCTTGTGACCTCACTCTGAGATATGATCTCTTCTTCTCAGGAAATCAAGACTCAGAATAACCTGCTCAAGGACACACAGGATAACAGAGCCTGGACCCAAACACAGCAGCCTGACTCCCACATATAGCCATGATCAGCAGCCTGATCTCTTAACTCCCATACATAGCCATAATTAATTAATTGTGTTTGCCCTCTAGGTTTAAATCATAGGTTTCCCAAATTAAGGATGATAGTTTTAAAGGAAATATGCAATCATTTACATTCTTTGCAGCTCAATTTCCTTAGCCAAAATATCAGTATTAGAAAATCTCCTTTACAGCTCTAGTAGAGTGATTAAATAGGTATTACTATTAAGAATGAGGGATCAGGGACCAGGGATTTAGCTCAGTTGTTCTGTTGCCTGCCTTGCAAGCGCAAGGTCCCAAATTCGATCCCCGGTACCAAAAACAAAACAAAACAAAACAAAACAAAATGAGGGATCAGGCATTTACAGAATGCTAACTATATCCCATCCCGTGCTCTAAATATTTCAAATACATTACCTTATTTAATCTGCACAAGGTCCTCTAAGTAGCTTCAATTACTGTTCCTATGTTACAGGTAAGGAAACAGAGTCACAGAGAGATACTTAGAGTTACAGGGATTGGATGCAAACCTGGGTGAGGAATTTTGGAGCCTCTACCTTTTCACTGCCTTGGTATCGATCTTAGAAAGTACTGGACACACCAAGAGCCTGGTTCCTGGGATGTTGTACATGCTAAGGGTGGGCTACAAGTTTTCTTCCATGTTAGGTTTCCTAAGTTATCAGTAAATGCCACACACTGTATTAGGTGAACAGAATAGACTTGGCACTGTCCTAATGCCTTTCTGTGGCTTTTGGAAAACCATTCCTAGTCATGAGTTTTCCCCCTACTATTAAGTTTCCCCTGTACATAAGAAGTAAAGAAATGTCAGTGGTTTACAAGGGACACTTCAGAGGAGATTCCTAGAGAGCTGGGCTTCATTTGAAGCCAGATAGATAGCCCTGAGCTGTGCCACTGATGACAGTAACCTCACATTCTGCTGAAAGACCACACTGGGCCCTTAGAGATTTGTGGCTTCCCTTTCTTTCATATTTGTGTATCTAATCAACACCTAGGTAAAAGACAACAACTGGCTGATACAATGGAGTCAGAAAACTCTCCTTCATATTGTTTCGTGGCCAGGAGATTAAGGACCATAGAAGCATTTTTAAAATCAATAAAATACTACATATTTATGGCATACAACATGATGATCTGAAGCTTGCATCCACTGTAGAATGGCTAAATTGAGAAGATAGGTATTATTTACACATATTTATTTGTAGTGAAACACTTAAAATCTATCCTCTCAGAAATTTTCCAATATACAATAAACTGTTATTAATTCTAATCACCATATTATACAATTGATCTCTTGAACTTATTCCTGTTGTCTAACTAAAATTTTGTATCCTTTAACCAACCCTTTAACTAACCCCAATCCTTTAACCTCAAGCCCTTGAAATCCATCATTCTGTTCATTGCTTCAAGCTTTCTTTCTTTTTAAAGGGTGAATAGTATTCCATTATTTTTAATTGAAAAGGATATCAGAAAGGCAATGTAACCTGAAAGGTCACAGGAGAAGCTGAGTGGTGGAAATAGTAAGTGAATATGTGGAAATATAAACATACAGGCTTGGTTGTGTCTTTATTCCTCTCTATACCACAGATCCTCCATCTATAAAATGGGAAGAGTAGAAATGATCTGATTTCCTTCAAACTCCAATATGCTATGAATCTTAAGTGTTCAAATCACATACTCATTTGCTTATTAACATCATGTGGTAAAATACTACTTTGCTTAGGCATAAGATGAACCAATTAGGGCCGGGGATATAGCTCAGTTGTGCTGCGCCTGCCTGGCAAGCACAAGGTCCTGAGTTCGATCCTGGGTACCAGAAAAAAAAAATTCCCCAATGTTTGCTGGTGATGCAGAACTACTAGCTATTTATAATTTTTCTTCAGCTCCTTTGACACCATGTCAGTAGAACATTTGCCTAGAATCCCTTACAGGTGTTTCCCAAAGATGGAGTTTGCTTTTGTTTGCAGCCAGGTATATGATCCTTTTAGTAAAGATGTAGTTCTAATGGCTATTTTTAAAACTTATTTAGAAGCAAATTTAATGAACTTACCAAATACTAAACATTAAAACCAAATACAGTGGTAACACAGTACTCCTTATTAATTGGTTCCTAGAAGCACAATGAGGACCCCAAAGGATGAGTACCAACAAACTGTTTTGGCTAGAAAGGGTAGTGAGTATCAAATAAATGACTAGCACTGGGAAAAATTTTTTTGCATTGAAATGCATTGAGTTTCATATCTGATGCATTTCAAGGCAGTTGAGTACCAAGGTATGACTATGATGGTCTGGGTATTAGGGTGACAGGTTCTTTTTATTTTCTTGAAGTCCATATTTTCATCACCATCACAGGTAACATTTTCTGTTTTTTGTGGATTATTTTATTTGCTCCTCAAGACAAGCCTCAGAAGGAGATAAGACTATTTTCCCATTTTACAGAAAGGGAAAGTGAAATTAACTCCAAATAAGGACATGGAATCTATTCAAAGTAACATTGGTCCTACTGGTATTCAAGCCCAGACATCTGTCCATAGTTCACGCTCTTAATTATGGTAAAAATTTGTCCAATGTTCTCAAATTTCCATTAGGAATACAGATGATTACTTTATGCATAAAGAGATTCAACTAATTAAAAAGCAATGTCTAAGTTGCTTTTTAAAAATAAAATTTATGAATTTTTTTCAATTTTAGTTTCTCAAATGAGTTTTAGTTGCTATTAAATAACAATATTTTTAAAAGACAGCTTGGCTTCAGCAAACTATAAATTACTTAAAAACAGGTATATCTGATAATGAGCTGCACTTTACATAAATCACTGAAAAAGAACAAGAAGGTAAATTCTGAAGTGTGTGAATGGTAAGTTGTTAAAATTGCTAATAGTTTTCCTTGGAAAATAGATGCTTAATATCAGTATTCAGAAATCATTTCTTCCTGAATATCATTTATATGGATCTGTCAATACTGAAATTACCTGTATGTTTGATTGATTGTGCAGAGTGAGACGCACATACTGAGAAATGACTTATATTTAATTTGGGGAAAGTCTGCTTTACATTGCAAAAAGAGGAATCACTCCTGAAACAATATATAGTAATGTCTTTAAAATCAGCTGGCAAAATTATGGGACTACCATGCATAGTAAAAATTAAACTAAAAATTCATCTTCACAGAACGATCATCTAATGCAATAGCCCCTAACCCTGCTCCTACCCACTCCTGTACATCATGCTGTGTATTCTTGGCAACACATGTTCATCTGTGTCTCTGTAAGATTCATTTTCTATTGTTTATCTCCCCCACCAGAATGCAAACTCCACGAACACCAGAGACTAGCTATTTCAGGTGCTACTGTGTTACCAACATCTACCATCAAGTCTATATTTATTGAATAAACAGATGAATGAAATTCAGTGTTTTACCTCTAACTATACTCGTATAAACTTAACTCTTTCTGTCTCTGTCTCTTCTCTGTTTCTGTTTCTGTCTCTCTCCTTCTGTCTCTCTGTCTCTCTGTCTCTGTCTCTCTCTCTCTCTCTTTCTCAATATTACTTAATGGATTAAAAATAGACATCTTGAAGGAAAAGGTGACTGTATTTGGAATCTTGAACACAAACACGGGAACCACCCCACAGTGTCCATGTGCTTAATTATTTATTCTTGGCTTTTGAATCCCATTAACAAATAACACTGGCAATAAGTGAGATAATGCTGAGCCTACTTAATTAGTAACATTTCAAAGAAAGGCAGATAATCTCCTCATATACCTCACAGCAAAAGTTCAAGACAAGTCATCCTAGAGAAACTTGGCATTTAGAGTTTCCTGAGCCAAGAGTTCTAAAAAGAAGCTAATGACCTATGTACCTTTGCCCAATGGTAGCAACCGAAATGATTAAGCTACATTTGCCTCTTCCTGTACGTCACACTACTGTTGGGCTACCTTCAAATATTGTGTCATGGTATCCTTTGCTCAGGGGATGATGGTCCTATGCCAAATCCAGATACAGGTCTATTTATGCAAACCACTTAGGCTAGTCCCATAGTCCTTTCCAGTGGTTGGCTTAGAAGTAGGCAGATGACTCCAATTATGGCCAAGGGGGAATCAAAATAAAATTGAAAAGGTTCCTTGCTTTAAAAAGAAAGTATAGCGAGGGATTTAGCTCAGTGGTTTCACTGCCTGCTGCGCAAGAGCAAGGACCCGAGTTCAATCCCCAGTCCGAAAAAAAAAATTAAATTAAAAAATAAAAAGAAAGTATAATGTCCTTTCATTGACTATTGTTGGTTCTGTGTGAATGTGATGCCCAGAGGTGGCACAGTTGTCTCAGGATGAAGCTGACATTTCAAGGTCAGCAAGGCTGGGAGCTGGAAAGGATATGGATCTTCCATGCTGTGCTCAGCTAGGAAATTTATCAGCTCTGGCTGTTCCCTGCCTCAGAACTTACGTGAAAATAACAAAACTTGATCACAGCAAAAACCTCTTAATGGGGCTCCCTGCTTCTGACATTGCCCCTGTACAATCTACTATTTATCTGCTGCTAGAAAGAGCTTTATATAACCAGTGGCTGTATCATTTGGGCAGATGTCTAAATCTTTGGAGTGATTTATAAGATGCTCCTTTTCAGTCATCATATTCCTGCATCCATCTTTCACAACTTCTCCCTTTGCTCACCCAATCACAGCCTCGCTGGCCTCAAGTCCAGTCCTTGAGCATACGTGACAAACTCTTGGCTCAGGGCTGTTCCCTCTATCTGGAATTCTCCTCAGATATCACATGACTTGATCTCTTGTCTTCTTCAGATCGTTGCTCAAATGGAATATTTTGCATAAAGTCTTAACCATCCTTTCTAAAGAAAAACGCCATACCCCTATACCCTCTATTGCTTTATTTTTCTCTATTGCATTTACAATCTCTTATTTTATATTCTACTTATTTCTATTGTCTATTATCTACCTTTTTCATAACTGAATCTTCAATGCCTAGAATGCCTAGCATATCTAGCACACAGTAGGTGCTTAGTAGATATTCACAGAAGTAAAGGAGATATAGTAGTCCGTTTACTGTTCCAAATATTTTGATAGAGGAGTTTTCTGTTATAATTGAAAGCATCATTGGAATAATGATTTCCTTTCAGTTGCCTGTGTTCAGTGCCCTGCCTCTTCAAGGTAGTTACACATATCTTAAACTCCTAGCCAGTGCCTCTAGAACAGGGTCCTTTACATCCCAGGCCATCACTCCCTGTTGTGCAGTGGAAGCAGAATGCTAACTTAGTATTCAAAAATTTGCTTTTTGGCCTCTATGAGACTTTGGGGGAAATTTACAACTTACTACCTTTGGCCTTAATTTCTTCATAGCTATGGAGAATAATGTTATGGCTTATATCTAGATTCCCCCCAAAGCCTCATGTGCTCATAGATGGCACTTTGGGGAGGTGGCTCAATCATGGGTGTGTGATACTAGATTAGTCACAGATTGGGTTAGCATAGTTCTGGATGTGGATGACAGATCTACTTAAGGGGAAGACATATCCTGGGTGTGGGTGGCACCAACCAATAGGATGGAATAAAAAGAGAAAGAAGAAGGAAGTCTTTCTGCTTTCTGCCTGCCATGCCATGCCCCTCTGCCATGCTGCCCTTCCTTGGAACCAGCTAACTATGTACTAAAACCTCTACAAACTGTGAGCTAAAATAAAGCTTTCCTGGGCCAGGGACTGAGCGTAATGGTACTGCACCTGCCTCGCAAGTGCAGGATCCTGAGGTCAGTCCCCAGTACCAGAAAAAAAAAGAAAAAGAAAATAAATAAAATTAAATAAAATAAAGCTTTCCTCCTTTAACTTTGTCTTAGCAATGAGAAAGCATTTTTGTCCTAGCAATGAGAAAGTAACTAAGGCAAGTAATCTACATTACTACCTATAATATCTGAACTATCTTTCTATATTTATAATATGAGATTATAAAAACCTACTGTAGTCATCTCTCATGGGATATAAGAAATAAAATGACTTGTATACATTAAAAGTAGAAAAGTGCTGTATAACTCTAATGAATTGTTTTAAATGAGCCTTTTTATTCTCCTAAAATATTCAATACAGCTATATTAGAGGTAATTTTGATTTTTTGGGGTAGTTGACATTTATTAGCTACTGACTGCTCTATAGTAGTCTTCCCTTATCCATGTCAGGCATGTTCCAAGATGCCTAGTGGATGCTTGAAACTGAGGATGGTACTGAACCTCAATCAAACTGGTTTTTCCTATTTGCCCTGGAGTGTTGCCTCTGAGTAGCAGAGTTGATCTTTCTTTCCATATTCTGTGCCCTGGTGCCTTCATTCCATCACCACTCTTACACACAGGGCCATGATTAAGTAAAATAAGGATTATTTGAGCATAAGCACTTCGATACCATGACAGTCATTCTGATATTTGAGATGGCTACCAAGTGCCTAAAGGGCAGATAGCATGTATATAATGCAGATGTGCTAGATAGAGGATGATTTGTGTCTGGGTAGGATGGAGCAGTATGGCATAAAATTTCATCATATTATTCAGAATAGTAAGTAATTAACTGAGAACCTGTGGATTGTATTTCCAGAAGTTTCCATTTCATGTTTTTGGATCATGACTGGCCATGGGTAACTGGAACCATGGAATTAGTGAAAGGGCAGACAGAAGGAGTGACTCTGTCCATTTAACAAATACCCTGGAGCCCCCACTTAGTGCCAGGTTGTTTTCCAGGTTGTTTTAGGGTCCTGTCCATGATTATGGCCTCATGGATCTTCCCAGTGGCCAGGACATGCCAGATGCTCCATAAATAGTATTTGATGATTAAGCACATTTAACATGATTGGTTTTAGGGAAGGGGTGAAATAAACAGCCATGGAGATTTTTCTTGTTGTTGGCTTAGAAATATTTAATTACCTAATGCATAAAAACCAAACAGGTTGTTTGGCCTCAGCATTGTACATAGAACCTGCTTCCCTTCCTTCACAGAATCTGCTTCACACCAGGCCACCTGCAGAGTCCTGTGAGCCCTCTCACCTCAGGACTTCCCCATCACAGCTGAGCAAAAGTGCTTTCATCTCACAGCAACTTGTTCATAATCAGACCAGTTTTGCTTCCAGCAGACTAGAGCTCCATACCAAGTAAAACTGTATAGGAAATTCCTTTGTAGACTACAGGATGCAGAGAGGAGATTCCTGGCTTTCTTTTGATACTCAAAAGGAGAGGTTTTCACTCCCTTCAATGCCTGGGGCGGAGATCGTGGCTGCACAGTGACCCCCCTTATTTACTACCTTCCTGCTTTCTTTTTTACAAGCACTCAAAATACATCCAGATTTTCTATCGGCTTTGCTTTCACAGTAGCCCCCAGATGTAAGCAAAGAAAGAACAGAATTTCTCAGTCTATCTTTGGGATCACCTTATGTAAGAATTATTTGGGATGCCTGAGAAATACATATTTCTTTGGCCCTGCTCCAGACTTAATGAATCAGAATCTCTAGGTGTAGGATCTAGAAATATGTGCTCTAACAGCCTTCCCAGGTGATTTAAATGCACAATAGGTTGGAAAATCATTCAATGATCTAAGGTTGCTAACTGGACGGCAGAACAAGTTTAAAATTAGGGATAACATGATTTCAAATGGGTACCTGATTAGTAACTCCTGGGAATTGCTGATCCAGAAAACTTCTGTCCAAAGGAACAAGACTTCGTCTTGAAATGAGAATTTTTATCACAATCACCACATATATCCAAAAGAGGGAAGGACAAGACAAGTAAAGCTCCATTTTACATATTTTAGACTAACATCTATGGGATTGAAGGCACAATAATCCTGGGCTACTTATGTTGCATAAATATCTAAGAAAGGCTATTGTCATTTGCTGACTTCTTTCTGTAAAATGAGAAGAAATTCACAGGTTTTTATATTGCTTTGAAATGGCCCAATTGGTATTTTTCATTCTTGGTGTAAGAAAAGAGTCACAACCGCTAAAAGGAGGCTGAAAAAGAATCACTTAATTTAAACATCAGTGCAAAGATAAGAGCTTGCAAATGTTACCAGTAGAGAACTCTTTGCTAGGAACTCACTCACAGTAAAAGTCATCAGGTTTTACTTTAAGGTGTGTAGAATGCACCTCACATTAACAGCCACATTGATATTTTTCTCTCATTAGAAATATGAATCGATAGATTGCTGCATCCTTCCCTCCACATGAATGATCTTTTCAGAGGGTGGGGAATGAAAAAGGTCATTCCCATGAACCAAAACAGAATAAATACCATAATCATTTCCTGTGAATAAGGTGAAATGACCTATGTTGACAGACACTGAAAAACTGCAAAATGAGAAACAAAATGCCCTAAAACTCTAGTATCAGAATGAAAATGGCTATGTGCTACAGCTGGGGAAAAAAACAGAAACTGACATTTTTCCACTCAGATACCAAATCTTAAAATTGTCTGATGTCCAGAGTACACAATTTCCAGTATGCAAATTGCTTCTAATAATGTAATAATGTAAATCTTTATGAGATGAAATCATATATTCTATGAAATGTGCATGCCAGGCAAATCAAATACAAAAATAGTACAGAATCAGAAACTCAAACTGTGTCTTCCAAGAACTAAACTAAGTGACCCATGCTCAGAAGGTATCCTAACCCCTGGGAAAACAGTGAAAGTTTTAGGCCATCCCTGAGGTGTTTGGTGACTGTGTGTCAGTACGGTCGCATGCTGTGTGACAACATCCATTTCAGTTGTTTCAGAAACCATCAATATACTGAGCCACCCCAGTGTCTACCTGCTTCTCAGATTCTCTCCCAGACACATATACACAATTTTCTTCTTGGCATTTAAGCCTATCTTCATGTTTAATATGTTCATAGTGAAGCTCATGATTTTTCCCCCTAAATAGTTTCTTTTCCAGGATTCCTAGTGTCAGTAATCAGTACCTATCACCCAGTTGTTCAAGGCTGACACCAGGGAGCTATCTTAGCACTCACTTTGCCATTCACCTACAATCCTTCCTATCGCCTTGAAATTCATCTGCAACCTATTCTCATCTCTTCATCTGCTCCTTCTCTAATAAAGCCACATTTTCTCCCAGAATTCCTCTAAGCACATATGCTAACAGAATACATTCATCTTTAAACTGCTTCAGCAGAAACGAGACTTGCCAGTCTAAAATAACATCCAGGTGCTGTAAGGTGACCCAACAGGCCTGCCTGATGGAGCCCTTTGTTACCAACCCTGCTCTTCCTCTCAGGACACACAGTTTTCTCTCACTCAACATGAGGCACCAGAGTTCTTCAATGTGCTTTGAAAACATCCTTCCTTTCCTGGTGCTAGGTCTGTACATGTGCTCATTGATTACTCTCTCCAACAGCCAAGGCATCATTCTTTAGTTGTGGGTACATCCCCATCTTCGTGGCTGTGGCTCATGGCCACCTCCTCTGACAGCCCTACACTGGTGCCCCGTTCCTTCAGGAATTCTCTCATCCTACCCTGTTTATATCTTTCCCAGTGTTCATTAAAACCTCAGAGATCATATTCACTTGAGCAGTACCTACCTCAGAGCAGCCACTTGATAAACAGTAATTGAATATTTGAGTGAATTGATTCAAGTTAATTAATGAATACAGTAGTATTCCTGTTTTACCAATAAATTGATTAAATTGCATTGCCAAAATGAGCTCATATGAATTCAGTTATGTCAGTATGGCACAGCAACACATTTTTCAAGCCTCAGAAATATCAAGTGGTATCACAAGGCTCTAGGTGTAGGGTATTTATTACTTAATGTCACTCGACACCTTACATCCTGGGTCCCACCTGCCTTTTGAGTGTAGTCTTTCACTTTTGCTTCTGCAAGTACTCTATGCCTCAGCAAAATAGAGACCATCCTCTTTCTGAGCTTACAAAGCTTAGGATTTTTGCACAAGCTGTTTCCTCTACTTCATGTTTCATAATTTCTGCTTTCTGAAATCTTCTGAGATGCTTGGTAATTAAAGTATGAATTAAAGATATTGCAAAAACTAATTTTTAGGGCTGGGGATATAGCTCAGTGGCACCGCGTCTGTCTCAAAAGCACTAGGTCCTGAGTTTGATCCAGGTACCACCAAAAAAAAAAAATCAAACTAATTTTTAAATGCTTCAAATTCAAGAATTTGGGAAATGGTCAACATTAAATATTGCTAGTGGATTGTAAGTCATTAGCACCTGTCTAAAGGACCTGGGTCACTGTAAATTTAAAAAACTTAAAATACTTGCCTAGACCAAGGGATTCTATTTTTGAGAATGTATCCCAATGATAATCACAGTAACTAAATGTAATTATTAAAAATTGTTGATGGGCTATGTTGTTAAAAATATATTATTACCATAGTTCTTATAAAAATAGGGTTTGTTATTCCAATTTTACATATCAAGAAATAGATCATAAAAGTTTGAGGTGACTTGCTCCATGCCAATAATCAGAAAGCCACATTTTAGGCATTTTTTGCTACAACAAAATAGACCCTTACCCACTGTACTACACAGTTTTTCCTAGATAAATGTGAAGACTTAACTATTAGGTATTCATAACATTGTTATTAAAAATTAAAAATTTTGGGAAATAAATTAGGAGATACCTACTTCTTATAATATTAAAGATGACCACTATATATTAAATGAAAACATAAAATTATAATATAGTATTCCCATTATGATTTCTCTTTGGTAAAAAAAAAGGGTGATGAATTTATTTGTTGTAATCTGACCTATTCATTGCCTTGTATCTGGCATGTGGTGCTTGTTGACTGACTGAATCAATTGATGAATATGTATGCACAATCAAAAGTTTAGAAAAATACACCACAAACTTTTAACAGTATTGATCTGTGGGTTGTGAGGTTATGAACGAAATTTATTTTCTGATGTATGTTTTAGTTACATTTAAATCTTTCTGCTTGGAGAATATTTTGTTTTAATAATCAGAAAGGGACAAGAATAAATGAAATTATATTTTAAAATATTATTTAGGGTGTATCTTAAGTGCTTTTTCTCATTGTCTTTGTCCCTTCCCCATCGTGTATATATATCTAGCTCTTTTGTATTGAAATTCTTCATTCTTTAGCCAAAGCACTTTTGTCTCTAGCTCATCTTTTTTTCTACTATATTTATTGATTTAATACTGCTTTCTCTTATAGCATACTTTATTTCCTCTTTAAATGGTACATTTGCTTGTATATTTGTTTGATACTTGGGATCAGCTATCCCCCCAGTCCTCAATGGTAAATTTCTTGAGAGCTTGGGCTACATTTTACTTATTTTTACAATGTTTTCACTTTCTGGAACAGTACCTAGATGCAGTAAGCACTCACTAAATATTTATTGTTGAACTCATAGTATCTATCTTTCATCTGAAGTCTTACTGAATGACTTGGAATGTGAAAAACTTCAAGCTTACTGCCTGAAACACATTTAATTAAATTAGTAGTAACAGTACCTTACTGAGCCATATTAAGAAAAAAATCAATACTAATTGTGTCTTTATTTAACATTTTGATATTTTGTTCATCATAGATTCTTTGCATTAGTTTTTGTGTTGAAAATACTGCATTAAAATATTTATGTTTATTTACTTTTGTCACTTCACCTGGTTAGCTTTACTTCTATAATACCATAACAGCAGTTATGACAATTTGGGTAGCATATAAATAATAATTAGGGGGCAACCCACTTTCTGGTCCCCCTTCTGTCTCTCTTGGGGAGAAGCTTTCTTTCTCCCCATAAATTTTTCCGACTCTTAACCTCCGTTGTTCCTAAAATTCACTCTTAGATTTTAGAGAACATGAACTCCTGTTTTGGATACCTAGTAAGTTTGGGAGTTATATCTCTTCTCCCTATATCATTTTGGAGGTCTTCCACCAAGAGATTACTGGTCGGAGGTAAGAGTTTGCTTTTGTTCCATAGGTTCTAACTTTGGTCTTTTTGCTTCATAGATTGTAACTTTTGTTTCATAGGCTCTCAACATTTGTTTCATAGATTCTGGTTTTTGTTTCATATAAATTCTGGCCTTTGTCTTGGCTTTTGTTTCAAAAGTGTCTTAATTTTAAGTTGTGTGTTTTAAATGTTTGCAAATTTCTTGTTTTCCTTATGCATTGTCTTTTGTTAAAATTATGTTTCATTCTTGCTTTTTATATGTGTTGTATTTGGACTTAGTTGCTTAAAAAATGTTGTAAAATGGGTCTCTTATACACTCACCTCAGATAAAGACAGTTCAGGCTTTTATCTTTCCCTCATAGGATGTCAAATAGTGGTTACTCTGCCAGCTAGTAATTGCCTTTAGGGCAGCTGCCGCTCTCAAAGCAGAGGACAGGTTTCTCCAGTTGTCCTCTGGTGAATCCCCACTCCCATTGTCACCAATGGTGGGTGGAACATTGACCAGATGGGCAACTGGGTTCCTCTCAGAGACAGATCTCTGATTGTGTGGAACTAGCAGAAACTGAGGTGACAACTGAGGGGTCATGGCCAGGGCTACCCTCTGGCGGATGCCCAAAGGTCCCTCAGAAGAATCTAGCGCCCAACAGCCCATCCAGGTAATCAGCAGAAAATCTCCACATCTTGTCCCTATCTGGACCCCTCAGTGAAAGGGGAACTCTGTCAGTGATCACCAGATATCCTGTCTCAGAGTGATCTGAGACGATGCTATCAGAGCCCTTTCTTAAGCCTTCATTAAGAGTTGAGCTACAACTCCTTTCTCTATTAGTAAGATGGGATCCTATGTCAGACATAAAAAACAAATCTTTGATAGATTAAAACCTACCCGAACCTTGTCTCCCCCTTCTAGGCATGGTCTCCATCATTTATGTGTGTAGGGGAGAAAAATGGCTTTTCCAATAAGTTATGGACTTTGGAATGTGGACTGTGGACTTATAAAATGCTATATGGTGATTTTTGGATGTTTAACCAGTTTGAGATTTATTTGGACTTTTTCTCTCTGCTAACGAGTTAAAAACTCCCCTTAAACTTTTCTCCAACTTATTGGGAGTTCATTTGAGAATCCCTTGTAGTCAGACTGCTCCTCCTTCTAGAAAGTCAGACTAATGCAACTTCCAACAACTGTTTTGTCTTACACTAGGGAAAATATCAATTGGTAACTTGCATTTGTGTTTTTACATGTTAGCTAGAATATGGGACTATTTTAGCCAGCCTTTCTCTTCATTCATGGGTGCATAGGAAGTCAATAATAGTGCCTTTACTAGTGCATTTACTATGTAGATTGTGGCCTCTAGAAGGACCTATGGTTTCAAATACTTAGTGAATTTAAAATGGACCTTAAAGAAGTAGCCTTGTCTTGCTAATAAAAGTTGCCTAAATGACTGGATAGACAACAGAAATTTGTCAGAGCTTTCTCTGCCCTAGGCCCCAGGACAGAATCTCTGACTTACCATCTCTGGAGGTGATCTCTTTAGCAGCAAAAGTGCCCTATTTGTTGACCTATTTTCCTCTTTCTTTCAAGGAATTAAAAAGCAATGGTTTAAATCTCTTGGTTTGCTAGCAATACTTCCTTCTCTAAACAAGATTGTTATGGATGAAGTCAATTGTAACTTGTGCTTTGAGAGTACCTACTGGAGTAAGGATATGAGTTACCTGAGGAAGATAAGATCGCGTGCTGGTAAAGGGTAGATGGTCCAGTCTGGTTTTATTTTCTGGTTCTCTCTCCATACCTGGAGTGGTATAAACCTTGGGGGATGCCCTAGGGGACACAGGAATCAAGCAGAGGCTTATGGGACACTGTATTTGTTTCTCTTGTTTCAGATTAGGAGCTCCATATGTGAACTTCTTACTCCTTTGGAATATATTAAGGACCAATTTAATACTTCTCTACACCCGTGTGGGATGTGCCTACCTCCAAAAGCCAAGTACACAGAAGAAAGTACTATGATGCTATCTCAATTAGAATTATACTGTAAAAGAGAGAAAATGGTCAAAATCATCTTATGTTGAGATTGTCTTTACATGAAGAAGTAATTCTTGCTTGTGTTCAAATGTAAATGTGGGACATAGGAAAATGAGAGACACCTCACCCTTAAGACATTCAGAACCTCTAAGCCTGAGGCTGCTCCTCACCCTTTAGAACCTGTGAACAAAGTTTACAAGACAACTTTAAGCCTTGACCACCAGTTGCAGAGGGTCAAGTTTGGAGGCCAGCCATAATTAAAACCTCCATGAAGCTACATCCATCCTTAGCTAAATTGTTCAGGTCCCTCAAAGACAACATCCCTTGCCGGAAGTAAATGGCAAATATGGGACTACCTGTGTTCATTTGTCTTTTTCTCTCAGCGATTTAAGACAGATCAAATGAGACCTAAGAAAGTTTTCAGATGGCCCTAATGTATACATTGAGAACTTTAGAGGACTTACTCAGACCTATGGACTAGATTAGAAAGATGTAATGTTGCTCTTAAATCAAATATTGATTTCTAGTGAGAGACAAGTAGTATTACAAGCTACTACTACATGTAGAAACAAATATTATCTTAATTTTGGAAGCTCAAAAGACAGGCAACCAGGGTAACAACTGGTTCCTACTAGAACACATGCAGTTCCTATACAAGACCCCCTCACTGGCCTGCCAATTAGATAGGAGATTAAATAGAAGACATTTTCAGGTATGTATTCTTGAAGGTCTAAGAAACATGAGAACTAAAGCCCTTCAGTTAATTTAAATTGTCAACTATTTATCAGGAAATAGATGAGGACATCCCTAGATCCTGATTTGACAGTAGGAAATACTAGTTTTTTCCAAGTCAGTCTTGCAATATGTAGATGATATGCTGTTATGTGCCCCCTCAGAAGAGCTTTCTAGCCAAAACATCTGTTCTGCTGAATTTTCTAACAGACAGGGGTAATAATGTTTCTAGATCTAAGGCACAACTTTGCAGCCTTAAGGTAAAATATTTAGGTCTTATTATATCTAAGGGAACCCAAAGACTGGGTGAAGAAAGAATTAAACCAATTCTTTCCTTTTCTCAGCCTGACTCTAAAACAGCTAAGGACATTCCTAGAAATTACAGGCTTTTGTGGCCTTCAGATAGCAGGATATAGTGACATTGTGTAACCCCTCTATCAGCTTATAGAAAAACCCAAGAGACAGACACCTGGGAACCTCATTCCCAGATTGCACTCTAGAAGTTCAAACAAGCACTTCTAAGTGCCTAACTACAGGACACCATTTCAGTTTGTATGTTAATAAAAGGTGAGATATGGCTTTGGGAATGTTTCTACAAGATCAGGGAGCTGCTCAACAGCCTATAAGATATTTAAGTCATAAATTAGATATTATAGATTCAAAATAATTTATTTTTTAAAAATCCCTAAACAATATAGTTAGAACACTTTTATTCTTTCTCATGAGCCAAAAAAGCAGCCATTCAGGTTCTTTGATTATTGGTTTGATTTTCTGCTTAGCAATTCAGTTGGAGCCAATCATAGCTTTTGTCTCTGGAGACATGTTTTGCTAAGTATTACAGCTCCACTCTCTTGATCTTAATTTTCCTTCTACACTTGAGATGGTTAAGGTTTAGTTCTTGTGCCATACTTAAAGGCACTCTTCTGTCCCTTCTCCACTGCCCTGCCCCTGAGAAATAATGCAGTTTGATTCAAGGCACTTCCCTCTTCTGTGGCTGCTGGTGACTTTCCCTTTCCTGGAATCCTTCCAGAGTAAAGCTGACCTTCACTTATCTCTGGGCCATATAGAAAACTGGTCTAGGTTTAATCCTGAAACTCTAAAAGATAAATGTAAAAGTTTTAGTTCAGATTTATCTGTCTTTCAGCCCTCATGAAAAATTAGAGAATGGTAAGAACAGCTAACCTGGCTCTGGCCACTTCCTTGTACCTTTAGTCAGCCACCACTGGCATTGGATGAGATAAAGTCTAAGGGACACCTTAGATTGGGCACAGAACAAGAGGGATAGACAGGGATGCCTTCTTTTCCTTTGGGTTTTTTTTTTTTTCTCGAAATGGGAAAAAACGGTCATAGGTAGACATCTACAGCACAACAGGTTGGTGGCAGGCCTTCTTCCCTCAATGCATGGAATTCATACTTAGCTCCAAAGAGTGTCACCTAGTCTCTTCTACATGCAAACCTGCCCTGAGCAGACCCCACTGGAGGTAGTTAAAGTTACCTTTAACAGTCTCTCCCTTTAGAGGGAACAATTACATGTGGCTATCAAACAACTATGGTTATCAAAGCAACAATGAGAAGCATTTATAGCTGGGTATTCCAGTCAGATAAACTGTCAGCTTAGGGCCCATCTTAAAATGGTCTTTGCTTTCCCAGGTATAAAACATTTTTATTCCTTTTGATTCTTAGCATAAGAGATTTCTGTTAATTGATCTACAAAGTTCTGACTAGTCTTTTAAATAGTTATAAACCTAATAAGTATAAAAGCTATTATAATTCAACTTGGCCAAATACATCTGAGTGCACTCTGGTTTATAAACAAATTCTTGTGTGTGTGTGTGTGTGTGTCTGTTCAATTTGTTACAACATGTACAGCTGTTACGTTTAAGCTTTTTTCTTTTTGCATTTTGGATTTTTTAAGATGTTTGCCTGTAACTATAGATAAATGACATGCTTCTCCCAGGTTGCCAGATTATCCAAATAATGTCAACTGGTTTTACAAATACAGTACATATTGTTGTCTGTGTATAACTTGGGAATCTTCCATTGGTCAAAATAATGTGTTATTATGATCTGGCTCTCATAGGTCATCTAAAAATTTGTTAAGATAATTAAATAATGACTCTTGGGCTTAGGAAAACTACCAGACAGGACTGCCCTGAGTAAATAAAGGAGCAGCTGCCTGGAAAAAATTTATTCCAGCCTTTGTTCACAAAGGGGACCCCAATAATTTCCATAGCCTTATGGGAAATACATTGCTAAACATATCATTGTGATATGCATACATTGGTCATGGTCCAAGTTTTCTGTGGGAAAAGAAGGTATTATTTAAAATGTTCTTGGTACAAAACAAAATTAAGTGACAAAGGTTTTTATGTAACTGATACTCATTGTTATTTCATGGTATATATATTCATGCCTTCTGGGTGTACAAGTCTTCTAAGATATTGTTTATGGTAATGATCTTTTTTTGACTCAAGTATCTGCCTTTCTCTTGTGCTCCAGCTACTTATGATAAGATATACATATCAAGCCAACATGAGATAATGAATTAAATAATAATCCTTTAAAAAACTTATGTGATAGATATGTTATGTGTCACCACACTTAGGGATGTTCAGTCGTCAAACAGTTGAAACAGTGTCACACTAAAACTAGGGGCTAGACGTGAACTTCTAAGGTACATTTATAGGCCAATATGTATGTTCTCTTTAGATGGCATCCTACTAAAGGATAACAAAAAAGAAATAAGAGTTTTCTTTATGTCATTTAATCTCTTGTGATCAGATGGAGGTGTTTGACTGAAAGACTATTCCATACTAAGACGGACACGTGTCACAAAGAAAATGTCATCATGATTGTCATGCTAAAATACTATGTGTAGCTCTTTTTTTGGTTCCAGAGATTGTAAGGACCTTGAGCATTCAAGGCAGGCGGTAAAACCACTGAGCTAAATCCCTGGCCCCTATGTGTAGCTCTTAATCTTGTTTCTGTATAATATAAAACTGTTGTCTGTTAACATTCTGCAGGGATTCAACTATTAAAACAACCATGGTTGATAAGAAATAACAGCCCTCTAACTGTGCTTTATACTTCAAAAGTGCTTGATGTCTTAACTATTATAATAGTTAAGCTCACTGTTCCTACTGAAATACTTATGTCACTGATCTTCTCTTCTGGATGTTCAACAACTAAAGTTTGGAGACCAAAACTAGAAAGGTACCTGGGCTATGAGGATAGCCAATATTTTGGCCCTGGCCTTTCAAGGCCAACAAAGGTGCGGGACACAGAGGAACCTTTCCTACAGGGTCCTACATCTTTGGTAAGTCACTCAATCTCCTGAGCAGGGAGATTGCTGGGCACCAGAGGACAAATGTACCATGTGCCAAAGGGGTCACCAAGAGGGGAAAATCTCCCACACTTTCACTGAAAGCAACATGGTCAAGCAAGGCTGTGACCCATCCTGACAGCCGACACTGACAGAGGAGCTGAGAGGCTCAATGGACGGTTCTGAAGTATTACCTAAGGAGATTTAACTGACCTTGATAGATAGCAAGAAGTTCATACTGATTGACACAGGTCTCACTTTAACTTGGTCTTAAATGCCCAGCAGAAAAAGAATAACCAAAAGAGGTATAAAATAATGCCATAGTAATAAAGCTAGATATAAAAAGGGGCTTCAGTCTCTGACACCTTCTGGCAGTTTCTAGCTATACCAGTAGCTGACCAGAGTTACAGATCATTAGGAAAAAACTATGGTAGAATCTATAAGAGCCAGCAGGTTACAATCACTATTTCAATTTCTAAGTGTGACTTTCTCCCCAACCTGCCCTTCCATTCTAGTGTGCTCATGCTTAGATTATACATGCTCTAATTTCTTAAAAGTTTTGTTTATTCTTGCCTAGAGGCTGCCAAACTCCAAGTAGTTATACAAATGGAACCAATGACAAATGTGCTAGACTTCTTTTACAGGGATCCACCACATCAACCTTGTAAACAGCTCATAACTGCTAAACTATATAATATGACTTCTATGTTGGATTCTGAAGTCCCCTGGACCTTCTCCTTATCCTCTTTATGGGAGGCTATTACTAGTTCCTCCTGGTGAAAACCTTTGTTCGCTATATTCATAGCAGTCCTGCTGACCTTATTATTTAGCCCATGTATTCTTAACTGTTTCTTTGGCTTTGTCTCCTCCAGACTTAAAGCTATAAGACTACCCAAGATGACAATGCCTGGTGCCTATCGAAGGCTTTTAGATAGACCCTCTGTAGAGTATCTCTGACTGCTGATCACAACTATGACCCCCCTCAGCCAGAAGTAGACAGACTGGTCTTTGCCCTTTGCCCCCTCACAGCAGTTAGGGGTCCTTCTTCAGAGGGGGGAATATTGCAGATAGGTAAGTTAATTAGATATCTTGTAGGCAGTTAGGGCCTCCCTTAAGGCGCCAGCCCTCCAGGAGCCAACACAACAAGGAGCCAACATGGAAAACAATTGAGGCACATTCACTGGTTAGCATTATAAAAAGGAAAAGAAATACTACTTCCCCTAGAGATAGATAGCAGTGATTGATATTCTAAGTGGGAAATTCCTTGTATGTGATTTGTCTTCCCACTTGATCCCCATTTAATCAATATTATCTGGGTGACTGTACTTGTAATCTTATTGGTTGGTCATGGTTTTGTCCCACCTCATGCCCACCTTGTAAATTTCCATGGGGTCTTATAGTTTTGTCCCACTTTGTACCCGCCTCACCACATGGCTTTGCTGTATAAAACATCTTTGAACCATGGGGTGGGCCATTAGGGTTCAGATTATATTTCTTAAAATATGCTTCTGCCTTAGTTCACAATTTGAAGTATATTTTTCGGACATAATTGGGAATTTATTGTCATTTTGATCTTGGTTCTATGATCCAATTAACAGTCAGTTCATCCGGTTATCTACTTATTATGTATAGTAAACATTTAAATGTAACCTCAGTTTACCTGGATCCATGTTGATCATCTGAGAACACATGGGAAAAAAGTGTAGATTTCTGGAACTTACTCCAAACTATAAAATCAGAATCTCTGCTTTCCAAACAATGTTTAAAAAGCAAAAGTGTTGGAATCCCAATGACTGAATCTGAAACCTAGCCTGCACAGGGGTACTTTGGTAAATTACTTAACATTTTTACTTGTTTAAATTCAATATCCTCATATGTAAAATAGGAATAACAAATACCTGCCTCTTGTAATGTTTTGGTGAGAGTTAAATTAGAGTAAATACCTAAATATCATGATATTCTTGGTACCGGGGATCGAACTTGGGACCTTGCGCTTGTGAGGCAGGCACCAGAACCACTGAGCTAAATCCCCAGCCCATCATGATATTCTTAAAAAATAACATACTAATATTGAGTATTTTCAGAGTATCATTTTATTAACTTATCTTAAGCATTTAGCAGAGTGCTTATCACATAGTAAGTCCTCAGTTGATAAGAGCTATAGGTAGATATGGTCCTTATAACTTCTAGTGAGTCAGTCAAAAAGGCAAGATTTAAGACCAGAGTTTGAGAACAATGGCAATGGATAACCTGGAATAGGTCATCTATCTTTGCGATCTTCAAATGCCAGTCCGCTCCATCAGAACCATCTGGGCAAGCTCATTAGTACCTTGCACCACCGTGGTTCTTGCACCTCTGACTCAGGACCACTTGGAGACCTTTATTGTTTAAAAAGCACGAGTGATTTTTTTGTCATGGCCAAGATTGAAAATAACTGATTAGCCTGCCTTTAATGTCTTGAAATCCACGAGGCTAAGAGTTGAGGTATCGTTTTCCCTTCTTCTCCTACTCCTCGACCACCTCTTTCTTTTTCTTAATATCATTTCCTAGCATAATGTTTTCATATAGATAATACTCAAAATATTTTTTGATTAGATGGGCATAAAGGGTTTAATAATTCCTGCTTTGTCTTCATAGGGGCTTTGAAGGATCTTTTTAAAGATCCATTTGACAATGTATCTCAAAAACAAAAAATGTTCTATAAAACTTAATTTTATAGGCTAATTAATTTATTTCAGTGTGTTTTCTCCTGCTCCTTAAACATAGGTCATTTGGTTTCAGATTACCCACCATTACATTGAGTTTATGATAATAAATTATAGAAAGATTTCAAATAAACCATCTTCTTCAAAGTATTCAGATTAGCTGAATACTTTTACTCAGAAATAAGGTGCTATGGAATGACCCAAAGTCCACATGCACTGATGTACATTAGGTTCCACACTAAAGTTCAGCCTTGTCAACTGTTCACCCTTCTTTCATTAAAATGAGTTTCAGACAAGTTTTATTTCACACCCGCCATCCATCCAGGAAAACCTGTTTCAGGCAACACTTACTGCACCCTGCTAGACCTGCTCAAGTTTGATTTAAAACACCCAGAAGGGCTATTCTAGTTCCTTCTGATTGCAATCATTCAGCTATTTGGAAATGCAGGCTCCCTGAGGGAGCATCCTGGAGGTCTCCAGACCCAGGCTTACAAGGGAATGAAAAGAAGATTAAAAACAAGTTCTTCAGGAGGAGAAAAACCTCACACATCGTCCCAGGTAAAGGAGCCTGGAATGAGAAAGTCCCTTGAGAACCAGAAAGGGAGTCAATATTCCCACGATTCAAATGACTAGACTTGAATTCTTCAGGCTACCTCTGTGCTTCGTGGGTAGTAAGTGGTCCTCAGCCCAGCCTGACCAGAAGGCTTACAACTAGACCATCTGGAAGTATTTGGACTCAGAATTCTCCAGAGCTGACAGACCATCCTCAAACAAGACTTGTTTCCTTCAGCCTCTATCCCTGCAAGCCCAACTCATGTCACTGAAAGTCCATTTCAATCCTGCCTAATCAGTGGGGGATAAAGTAAACTTCACCAGGAAAAGGAAAGGGGGCACAAAGAGATGATCAAATCAATCCCTAGCTCAGAACTGGATGTGTGGGAACTTATATTGAAAAAGCAAAGATGAAAGTTTTCAAATATGAACCAGCACAAACCTCCAAGGAGAGAGGATAAAGGCCCAGGGAACATTCTCCTACCTTCTGTGGTTCCAATCTCGATAGTGCCTTTCACTTGGCTGAAGCACCATAGTGTGTCCTGGGTGAGTGTCCCAATTCCTGGAAGCAACACAAGGAGACACTTCAGTTTAGGTGAGACCACCCAGTTGTTCTTAAAGGGCAACAAGAGAAGAAATGCACAGTGTAGCTATGCATTCCTAAAAGGAGATTGCACACCAGGTATCATCTCGGAGAAGAAACCCTATTGAGTCCTGGGAGGATGGTCGGTCTGCAAGCACCACGTCCTGTGGGAATCACTGTTCTGTCTCTTCCCGCTGCCCCTGCCAGGACTGGTTTGAACTGGAGCAATTGGAGTTGGTCCCTTCTCAGGCTCTGGCAGCATCCTCGAGCAGTTGTGAAGGGCCTGCAGTGCACCCTGTGTGACTGGCCCTTTTCATGGGAATACTAATGCTGCCAATTGTTTCCCTCTGGTGGTGGTGGGGAAGAGAAGAGGCAGTTCGTTAGAGGAGTGAGAGGAAAAGAAAGGAAACATTTTTCAAAAAAACCAAGTTACACAGTTCATATGATTGAATGCCCAGCAAGGGGTCAGACACCCAGAGAACTTCCATCTCTCTTGTTCACTTCTTGACCACTTGCCAAAGTCAGAGCTGACTGGAGAGAAGGGAAAAGTAGAAAAAGAAAAGCTGTTGATGGGGGTGAGGGGAGTGGAGGCTGCTGACACAACACTGGGGAGTCCATTTCTGAGAAATGTGGTCTATTTTTTTTACGGAGATTTCTGTTTCAAATTTGAATTGGTCATTTGGTTGGGACACCTTTTCTGGCTTATGCTGACTTCTGGTTTCTAAACATATGTACCCTGTACTAATAAATACACCGGTATAGATATATATTCTAATACATTGACTAATATACATATTCAAGTCAAATGGATCCTTTTCAGAATACTTCTGGATAGCAGTGGTGACAATTTTCTTCTTAGCAGCATGAACATTCTCTTCAATTAAACTGTTTTTTTTAATTAAGGGGAATAATGCATGGCCAAATACTGGGGGAGGGTATGAATTTAAGAATGATTAATTCAGTAGGAAAAAATGCCATGAAATATCAAAACCAAATTGACCCTTTCCAAATACACAGACGATAATGTCAGCATCAGATTCTTGTTGAATTTCTTGATGGAAACCTTCACTTACTCAACCACACAAGAGGACAGTTGTTTCTCACTGTTGGGAGAGTCTAGCTGATGGAAGCTGTGTGGGCTTGTCCTTAAGAGCGTATTCTTTGCAGTCAGATAGGGTCTGGAGTTTAGCTCTGACCTGGGACAAGTTTTTAACCAGGAAGAGGATTTGTTTCCTCACCTTTAAATGACAGTAATAATAGTACTCATCACTCTGGATTGTGACTGTTGAATATGATTAGCACAATCAACTGTTTAATAACAAACAGGATTATTTTTAGAAAAATTCTAAAATCTTCAATAGTAAGAGAGAAGAATGTGAGAGGAGACATTTTCAGTCAGTTGCTATGAGGCAGACAATGTGCTAGGTACTTCACATAGAGGATCTCCATTCTCTCTCAGCTCTATGAGGAAGGTATTGTTATCATCACCATTTTATAAAGAAGAACCTGACATTCAGGAAGTTTTGGTAACTCCTGCAAGGATGTATGTTGGACATAGTAGAGCAGGGATTTCAACCCAGGCTGTCTGAATCTCTACATTCCTAGTGTTCAACTCTGAAACACACACACACACACACACACACACACACACACACCTGTTCTTATTACTTTGTGGAATTTTATCCCTAGAGGGATCATTGCCTATTTGTGAAATCAACTTATGCAAAAGCAAATCACAGAGAGTTATGGACCTGCTGAGAGTCACAGAACAAAGACTCATGTGACCAGCTCACCTGCCAGTGACAGCTCCTGTTGATTACCTATGGTTGTGGTTGCCTGGGTGTCTGAGCTTGGTTGTTTAGCATTAGTTGACTAGTGTGAGTTGTCCTGGAAGCCAATGTATCATTGGTTATCTGCCCTGGTGGGCTTTGATTGGTCCAGTTTTTGTCTCCCCTGAAGATCATTGTCAAATGATGGTGTTGGTGATGTGAAGAGAGTTTGGACCATGCCATCTGCATCCTAGAAGTGTTAAACAGCCACTGAAAACACAAAAGCCTGGTGTGTTAGGATGCAATAAGAAAGCTGGACAGATGTGAGATGCTTAATGACTTGACATTCAACTTGAGGCTGCGATCAGGCCAGGACTGAGAGGTACAGTGGAACTGGGAGAACACAGGCTATGGCCTCAGAGGAGGCAGCTGCTCCACTCCAGCTGTGGGTTGCCATGGAGGATTTCAGCTCAGTGTTATCAGACTTTTGTTGTTGTTGTTTTGTTTTGTTTTGTTTTTCAGAAGAAGCCAGAATTCTGGATTATGATACAAATAAGCCAGGTATTCAAATAACTCCCAATTGCTAAATGCTGTCAGTCAGTTCAGATTGGAGCACTAAAGCAGCATGGGGCACAAAGTGCAAGCAATCACATCCCACTGGCAGGCTGAATATATTCTTTACACCACTACTTTATAAGTCTCCAGGTAGAATATTTGTGCTGACACATACCATAGAGAGTACGTAGTTCCTCCTCACCATTTTACAGATTAGGAAGTGAGGCCCCAACAGGTGAAAGAACTTATAACACAATAAAGTTAGTAGCACACCTTGGACAGCATTCCTTTTCCCACCAGGCTACCTCTCATGATGGTATGGTGAGATTTAATGAATGCTCCTTAGGGAAGTGTATTCTATTGCTAAAGTGCATGACTGAGAGAATTAAACTAACATAGTGTGAAAAGAAATTTTTTTTTTTAATTACAGACCTCGACTGCATCCCTAAACCCCAGTGCTAAATGATACTCCAGTTGCTATGGTAACTGTGTCAATAAGCGACATTCTCTTCCAGGAGGCTGGCACCAATCTAGTGACTAAACATCCTAGAAGATGCTCATTCTTTTCTCTTCATCTATGGCTCAAACAGGTCCTGAGTCTCACCCTGTAAATAGCCAGGAGGTCAGCCTATGGTACATACTTCTTTTAATTCTAGGATCATGCAGTGGTTGGTTTCTGAATCTTTTTTTGTTTGTTTGTTTGCTTGTTTGTTTTTTGGTGCCAGGGATCAAACTTGGGTCCTTGCGCTTGCAAGGCAGGTGGTCAAACCGCTGAGCTAAATCCCCAGCCCAGCTTTCTGAACCTTGTCAGCGCTTAGAGATCACCTCATTTAGAAGCAAAGGACACTGAAGCCCAGAGGGGCATGGCCACACAGTGAGTTAACAGCAGAGCTAGAGCTAGCCAGGGCTGTGATGTCCTGCACAGGGCCCTTTCGAATCCAGGCTGGCTCTGTGCTGCCTCTTTCATGCCAAGTCAGCTTTGTGAATACAATGAACAGAGGGTGTGACACGCAGCAAATAAAGCTCCTTATTGATTGGGAGGCCACAGTAAAGAGTTATTTTCATGGCTCTTGTGCCAGCGGTGTGTTTCTCTTTGCAGAGAGGGAGGGAGTGGGGTGGGGGCTGGGGACAATCCTTGCACATAGAATTTTCTCTGAGAATAATCTATTTTGAAATTTATTATTCAGCTACACAGAAAGAGCCTATGACTGTACAATCCTTTGAGTGTGTTATTATGATGATAGCATGAAAACTTCGTGCAAGCATTTAGCATTAGTGAGTATCTTGCTAAGGCATCAGCCTGGACTTGGTATACAAATCTTTCCACCTAGGATGCCAGATCCCTAAGAAATGAGACTCAGGAGGTCCAGAGACAGTTAAAAATAGCCCTTCAGACTTCAGCAATAAGAGAAAGACTTAACACTCTGTATATCTTAATACTCTGTATATCACTTAATTTTAGCAATTGCCACTAGTTTATAAGAGACAGATCACTTCTATGTCCTTCACTTGACAGTGAGCTCACTAAGAACAAACAGGAAGAAGTAGAGAAGGTAAAGATGTTAGATTTTAAAATCAAACTTTTGTTTGCATAGAATTTTATCAGCCATTGAGAGATTACAGGGAAACCATCATTGAATCGAGTTTTAGGGGTTTAATTCTCTGGATGATTTTGGTCAACTATCAATCAAAATTGTTAATTGGCTGCACTGAGCATCACACCAGTCTATTTGGTGGAAGAAAGGGAAGCCAAGTGAAAGGCAGTGGCTACATTTGAGTGATTATTAAGAAGATTGAATCAGGGCTGGGGATTTAGCTCAGTGGTTTTGCCACCTGCTGCACAAGTGCAAGGACCTGAGTTCGATCCCCAGTACCAAAAAAAAAAAAGAAGACTGACTCAATTAGGAGTTTATGGTGATCTGATATACCAGGAGGAAGGGAAGAGCTGAAAATATCTTGGGCTACTGTTGAAACAGTGGAGCTACTCATTCTTTACTGCTCTCTTGATATTACATCCTAAGAATTTATCTATTGAACAAAGGAAAGAAGTATTTATATTCTCAAAGAAATTATAGTGCTGCAACATGCCTCAGAAGAAATCTTACCCTATTTTACAGCTCAAAAGCAATGGCATAGTACTTAACATCCTCAAACAGATTGAGGTAAATATTTTTATGTTACTAAGAAAATAAGGAGACATTTGATCTTCTTGTTACATCAACATGTTATTTTGCAGTATAGTTACAAAGTAACCTAAATTCAAACATTACATTTTGTTCATCTTTACCACATATACAATAATTATTTTGTAATAATTTTCTAATATTTACAGTAAGGTTTTAATGTATGGTCAATGTAGTCCTTTCCACTCTTAAAAAGCTTTTGAAGGCATAATAAGTATATAACAAACTGGAGATATTTAAGTTGTTCACTTTGGTAAGTTTGGACATGTCCAATCAATATAATAAATGTAGTAAAATTACCAAAATGATTCTTCACGAATTTTATAATCTTTTCCAGCCCTCTCCTGCCCATGCCTCCCTGACCGCTGATCTCATACACCTCTGCTCTGCTTTCTGTTACAATATATTAGTCTGTATTCTCTAAAATTTTATATAAATGCAATCCTAGGGTATGTGCTCTTTCATTCTGGCTTTCGCTACTCAGCGTAATTATTTTAAAATTAATTTGTTTTCACATGCGTCAGTAGCTTGTCTCTTTGGGTACTAGTATTTCATTACATGGATATACCATAGTTTCTGCATTCATTCACCTAAATATAGGTTGTTTTCAACTTTTGGCTATTAGAAATAAAATTAGAAGCATTTGTATATTTGTATGTGAATTTGCATTTATTTATCTTGGGCAAATAGCTAAAGGTAGAATAACCAGACTATACGGTAAACGTGTCTAACATTTTCAAAAATACCAAAGCTTTTTAAGGTGACTGTGTTTCTAACATGTTTAACTCTATACCCTCAGTAATACACTGTGCCATCAGAATTTTGAATAATAGCCACTCAAATGGGAAGTTGTAGTATCTGGCTTAAAATACACATTTCCTAAATAAGTATTCTGGCTCTTACTTGTTATCAACACACACACATACACACACACATACACACACACATATATTTTGCCTTGTTCAACTAGCAAACCCTTTATGAAAAATTTAAGTAAAAGTAGTAAAATTAGACATTTTTGTCTTGTTCTTGTTCTTAGTGGGAAACCAGTTTTCACCATTAAGGATGATGTTTACTGTAGATTTTTCATAGATGGGTTTAACTGTTTATCAGATTAAGGAAGCTCAATTCTATTCCTAGTCTGCTGAAAGTTTTGTTTTGTTTTGTTTTTAACCAGGGATGCTTGCTAGACTATGTCAAATGTTTTTTCTGCACATATTAAGATGATATATTTTTCTTTTTAAAATTGTTTATGTGATAAAATACACTAATTGATATTTGTTAAAGGAAACATATTTTGTTATGGCATATTATCCTCCTTTTTATATATTGTGGGATTTGACTGATAAAATTTATACTTATGAGAGAAATTGGCATTAAAAAATGCTAAACTCATAGCATATGTTGGGGAACGATTTGCTTCTCTGCAAATTGTGCAAAATTGGTGCTATTTCTCCCTGAAATATGTGAAAGTCTTCACCAGTGGCAATCTAGGGTTAGTGTTCTTGTGTATGGTTTTTAATTATCAATTCAATTCCTTTAATAGACATAGTGTTAATCAAGTTATCTATTTATTCCTGCGTGGCTTTGGTGATCCGTGTCCTTTCAAGAAACTTTTCTATTTCATCTTAGTTGTCAAATTTATTGACATATTTCTGTTTGTAATAGGCTCTCATTATACTTTTAATACCTGAAAAGCCTGTACAGTTATGCCTCTTTCATTCCTAATATTGTTACTTTGTGTCTTCTTTTTTCCCTAACCAGTCTGGGTGGATCTTCTTTGTCTGGTTTCTTGAAGAGGAAACCAAAGTAACTGGTCTGAGACACTTCTTTCCTAACATAGTGCTTGCTGTGGGTTGGATGTGATTTGTCTTCCAAGGGTTCGTGTTTCGAAGCCTTGGTGCTCAGCAAGGCAGTGTGAGCGATGGTGGAATCTTTGAGTACAAGTTCATTGGGTCACTGGAAGCATCGCCCTTGGAAGTAATTAAGTAGTTCTCATGGGAGCCCAGTCAGTTCCCACAAAAGAGGTGTTATAGAAGTGCAAGCCTGAACTGTCCCAGTTTTTCTCTGGGTCCCTGCATCACCTCTGCTCCCACCAGGATGTCATCCACCACGAAGTGACAGTTACAAGGTCATTTGTCAGAGCTGGTGCCACGCAGTTTGGAATTTCAGCCTCCAAAACTGTGAGCTAAATAAATTATTTTTAAATACATTACCTAGCTTCAGGTATTTTGTTACAGCAATGGAAGCTGGACTGACAATGCTGGAAGTTTTCTAATAAGTATTATTTTAGTGGTATGCTGCAAATTTTGGTATATTGGATTTTCATTTCCATTAATTCAGAATAACTCCTTGTTTCCTTTTTGATTTCTTCTTTGACTCTTGACTTATTGACTTGTATTTTTTTTAAGTCTTTGGGAGATTACCCAGAGATTGTTCTACTATTGGTCTCTAATTTAATTCCTTTATTGTCAGAGAATATATTTTCTTTGATTTAAATTCATTTAATTCTATTGAGAGTTATTTTATAGCTCCAAATATGACCTAACTCAGTATTCTCTGTATACTTGGTAAGAAGATGTATGCGGCTGTTGTTGAGTGCTCTGCAAATATCACTTTGGTCAAGTGGACCAACTGTGTTGCTTAAGTTTTCTGTATTCTTACTAATTTTCTCTTCTATCAGTTACTGAGAGTAAAGTATTGAAATCTGTATATATAATTGCGGGTTTTCCTGTTTCTATTTCTCCTATCTCTGCTAGGTTTGTTTTTCTTTATATTTTTAAGCTCTGTTGAGATATATATATATATATATAGATATATATATATATATATATATAAACATCTGGGATTGTAAATTCTTCCTCATAAATTGGTTTCATTATCATTTTGAAACAGTCTTCATTATCTTTGGTGATATCTTTTCCTTTGAAATCTGCTTTAATATTAATATAACTGTTCCAGCTTTCCTTTGATTAGCATTAATATGGTATACATTTTTCCATACTTTAATTTTTAATTAACTTTTGTCTTTATGTTTGAGACATGTGTTAATGTCTTAACACACATATTAAAGTATTTCTTGTAGGAAGCATAAAGTTAGAATTTTTTTTTTTTTTTCAGTGCTGGAGACTGAACCCAGGGCCTTCACACTGAGCTACATCCCAGTCCCTTTTTATATCTTTTAATTTAAAATACAGCCTCACTAAGTTGCTCAGGCTGGATTGGTATTTGCAATACTCCTACTTCAGCCTCCCTGAGCTACCAGAATGACAGGTTAGCACCACCATGCCTGGCTTCATTTATTAATTTAGTTAGAGATGAGGTCTGCTGTATTGCCCAGGGTGGTCCTGGACTTACGTAGCTGAAGTTTTTAAAAAATCAAACTTGAAAGTTTTAAACTTTAAACTGAACTGTTTATACTATTCATATTATAGAGCCTATTGATATAGTTAGGTTTAAATCTACTATCTTATTGTGTTTTATTGTCTCATCTGCTTTTTGTTCTCCAGTTTTACTGCATTCTTCTGATGTACTGAATGCATTAAATCATTTTATTTTATCTACCTTTTGAGTACTGACCTCTATAATTCTTTGTTTTGTTGTTTTAATGGTTGCTATGGGGCTCACAGTATGTATCCTTAAGTTGTTAGTTTGCCTTTTAGTGATTTTTATACTCCATATATCATAAAAAATCTTACAATAATACATTTCCATTTTCCCCTCTCAATCTGTGATATTGTTTTCAGACATTTTACATGCTTTAACCCCATACTAATTTTTTAATTTTTTCACTGTTAGTTATGAAAACCATTTATGTAATTCTTGTTTACAATACAGTTGTTACTTCTAGATCAAAAAAACATAATTGACACCCAGTCAATTACTTCTTAAAGGTATTTAAATAATATGAAAAAGTATTTTATATTTATCCATTAGGTACCATTTTTGATGTCCTGAATTTCCTACTATGGATCCATATTTCTGTTATGATTTTACCTCTGTCTTCCTTTAATATTTCTTCCAGTGAAGGACTTCTGGATGTAAATTCTTTCAACTTTTGTATGTCTGAAAAGCTTTTAAAGGATATTTTCAGGAGGTATAGAATTCTGCCTTCACATACACTTCACTACTTTAAAGGTGTTAGTCCATTGCTTTTGACGAGAAACGTCAAATGGGGCTCCTGGAGCTTCCTCCACATTTACATGGAAAAATAATCAGTACAGAATAATTCATGTACAAAAAAATTAGCATTCTACTAAATACTTAACAGAAACCTTTTAAACATCTCTGGAGTTCTTGCTGTGAAAGTCTCTTTTTTTCAGTTCCCTATTTTCCCAAACTCTGGCTGCCATGGTCTCTTACAGGTATATCTACCACCCTCGATCCCATCTCCTCAACTGAGGGAATCTGTTGGGATCCTCCTGAGTCCCCTTCCTTGTGCCATAGCCTGGAAACTCTCTAAGCCATGAACTGGGCTGTTACCACCCTGGCATGCTTTTCCTCCCCCTTGCCTCATCTCTCAGGAGCCACAGTCCTTCATTGGCCAAGAGCCAGTGTCTTGAGAAACACTGCCTCCCACATCTTATCTTTCTGTTTAATTGTTTCAGACAGGAGAGTATATCTAGTCCATGTCATTCCATCTTGCTAGCAGGAGAAGCTCATTAACTAAAATAACCTTTTTTTTTTTTTTTTTAAAGAGCTTCTTCAGGTCACAGCATCTCTATTCAGTAGCTTTGCAGTGAACATGGAAATCTGGCTGGGTTTGTCTGCTCTCTCCACTCCTCTGTAACGGTTGGAAATTTATTCCTTACAATCAGTTTGTGGTAAAAAAAAATATACACGAGGCTCTGTTTATATTTTATATTTCTTTTCTTTTTTTTTTCTTTTTTTTGGGGGGTACCAGGGATCGAACTCTGGTCCTTGTGCTTGCACAGCAGGTGGCAAAACCACTGAGCTAAATCCCCAGCCCCAATATATTTTATATTTCTTTGTCCTGTGTCAGGGGGTTTCATAATTGCTTTTCTGCTTATATTCTTATTCAATCTAAATCAATCATCATTACAAATTTCCAAGTCTTTCCTGGATTCCCACCAAAACATCCTGTCATCCCTGTGATTTACTTACTAAATGTGTCTGTTCTGTGTTCCACTCCCTTAGACCATGCTTTCTGCTAAAGTGTTAATCAGTAAAAACAACTATTCTATGCCATGAGTTACTGTTTTATTAATTCTTATTAACAGAAGTATAAAAGATTATTTCTCATAGGAAATTAACTTTGAAATTACATGCATAATCAAAATCATTTATATAGTTCTCACAATTGTACTTTTAAGATCAAAACCCTTTTCTGGCAGCATACTCTAGCTCTTCAGATAGTTAATCATTCTTCATTCTATACTGTATTGTTTTCTTACTTTGTACTTATAGTAAAATGGTGTGTCAAGGACACCTGGTTGCCTATGCAATATCCATACTTTGTCTTCTATCTCAAGAGATTTCTCATTTTGTTCAGAGCTAAGCATTGCCCTGACAACCTTCCTCCAAATAACCCCAGCATCCCTTGTAGCTAAGGTGGGTCATGTGACTCAAACCTACTTCTTTGAAGAGTATGTGGAAACATTTTTGGTTTCACAATACAGATGCTACTTTTCCTCCCAGGTAGCATTCTTCCTTTTTCTGTTCATGAAACAGTATGTGAGGACAGCAGCTACTGCAATCTTCTGGCAATCCAAAGAGAAAAAAACCAGCAATCTTCACCCTGGACATCAGGTCACTGAAACAAAACAGCATCTGTGTGCCTCTGGCTTTTCATGGCACACATACATATATTCAATAAACAACAAAACCTAACTTGTTGAAGTCACTATTTAATTCATTACAGCTAAATCAAAGCCCCATACATAAAGAAAGAGGATATTACCTCTGTGTTATGAAGAATCATTTTTATTTCTCACAAAAAGAAAAGGAAAACAGTCATTTTTAGGTTTTTAAGGGGTATGTCAGTTCAGAACAATCCATTTTGGTTAGTTTCTGGCTTACTACTTTCAACTTTGAACCAAAATGTCAAGTATCACAGCAAATACAGCACTGTTATAATTTATGTAGAATTTATTTATATCTCCATTTACAGACATTGAATTCTTTGAGTGCATATCCTGTGTCTTATTTATTCTTTTGCCCTTAGAGCCTGGAACACCTACTGGGACCTATGAAAAGATCAGCAAGTTATTGTTTACTAAATTACAACAGAAAGAGAAGGAGTTCTTTGATACCATAGTGGTTGCTGTTCCCACAAGATAAAAACCATTGCTCAGACACTGACATGATAGGTGAGCAGAAGGGAGCCAAGACATAGGGATAGCACTTTATCTCACACCCTGTAATACAGAAGACTCATGTGGCTCTCCAAGGAAAAAAGTGTCTTCTAGCATACAGCAAAACAACTTACAAAAAATATTTGATAGATGCTTTAGCAAATGTACTTCCATTTTCAGCACTTTTCTGCCTGCAATTCCATTTTACTGAGAAGGGCAATCATATTAAAAACTACATATCGTACTTACTACATTGCTTCACTTACATAAAGCATAAGTGGCAAAAAGCCAAATGGTAGCCTGCTCATTTAATGTTGTTTTCTCCAGTACACTTATCAAATGACTTGGATCTGGGAGTATGATATTCTCTGTCTAGGAGTGTCTGAAACCAGCAGCAGCTCAAATTGGATTTCTTCTCATGCTTGTACATAAAGGTTAGATAGGCCATCAGGGCATGAACCTCCCAAGGGCTGAGACACTGACAACCAAAATTGCCTAGGAGTGAGGTCATACTTTTGCCTGAAGGCTTGCGAGAATGTTTTGAGATGGTGTCACTGCAATGGACACATAGGACATGGCCAAGGGGATCAGGCAATTTTGACACTGAAAAGGATTTTGTGTTGTATGATTTTATATACTGAAGCCATTCTTTTAAAATACTGAGACCTGTGATCCTCAGAATGTCACTCAGCAAGGAGCCTAAAGTATTTTGATGAGACTAGGAAAAGCAAGGCAGAGAAATCCAGTTTTCCTGAAAGTTGAAGGAACAGATTTGTGAGGATTTATAGGTGAAGGTTGAATTTTCAATCATTCTTTTTTACAGGCATGCCTAGACCACCTGATAAATAATACATTTGCATTATGTTTATGAAATAGGCAAATGGTGTCCAATTTGCAAATAAATGCCTTGAAGAATTTTTAAAACTTCAGAGGTAGCCTAATCCTAGACTTCTTATTTTGTGAAGTTTTTATTTTATTTTGTGACAACTGCTATCAATTCAATTAATCTATATGGAAAATGAAATCTGGGTGGTTTTTGCTCTCTCTAGCTGAAAGAAGAAAATGATCAGAAAGTTGGCAAGATGAGAAACAATGAGCACATTTGCAAATATGGAAATCAAACAGTGTCACATCAAAATAAGAGAGGAGAGCCAGCCAGCTAAGCACAAAAGGCCTTACTTGCTATCCTTGTCCTTCCTCTCATCCTCAACATTCTCTCCTTGCTATGGACGAAAAGTAAATCCAATTAGAATCTCTAAATTTAGAAGCTAAAAAAACGCTCTAACAGCAAACAGAAGCCAGAAGTGAAAACTTGAAATCTGTAGGCATAGAAAATACTGTAAGAGATGGTGATTACAAATGCATTCCAGGACCCTAAGGCAGCCTCTGGTAGGCACCCAAGAGCAGTAGGTAAGCATGACTGATACTAGTTTCTTGTAAAATGAAGCTACAAAACTCCCTGATGTATACACTCACAGAGGTAACAGAGTCAGAACATGGACACAAAATGCATGAATAAACCACTGAATTCCCTTTACTCGTTAGACATGTCCTCTAGTCCAAGGACTACTCTCTGTTGAAGGCTTTGTTCATGCTGGACACAAAGACAAGACCATTCATGCAGTGCTCACAGCAGCTCTGCAACCTTGTTACTGTAAGCAGAGAAAGTAAAGCACAGAGAGGTTTAAAGGACTCACCCAAGGTCACATGGCTAAGGGTGGCAAACCTGGAATCAGAACTCAGGTCATACATTCTTGAATCCAGGCTGCTCTGCTCCTGACATTTCCAGCAGGTGCCTCTGTGTGCAAAAAAGGAAATGTACTTTCTTCCACTTGGTTTCTGTCCTATATGCATGAGGAAAGCTTACTAGTTAAAAGAAATCTCAAGAATCCTTTGGAAAATGAAGTATTCATAATAATAGTAAATTAGTAAATTTAGGATTTTCTGAAAACTCTATAGACATGCCACGTACAAAAGGTGGCGGTCAAAAGGGGATTGTGTTGGAAGTACTTGTAGCTCATTTTTTGTGTGTGACCTGAATATTTTCTGTCTCATATTTCTTTTTTTTCCCTTAAATTCTTTTATTGGTACATTTTAGGTAAACAATACATTTACATTTCTCATTAGGAACTTGTACCTTTACATGATGTACCTTAGTTCTTACTTTTTCCCCATTGCAAGCCCTCCCTTCACCCCATCTGCCCTTCCCTATTTACAAAGACTTTGTTTCCATTTTTTCCATTTCTCATCATTTTTCCTTTCCCTTCTTTCCTTTCCCCTATCCCTCCCACTTCCCCTACCCCTTTGGACCTTTAATTCCTATTTCCCATTATCAATTATTCATTTTAATCATTGGGACATTTTAGGTATACAATATAATGACATTCATCATTGGAAATTTGCAACTTTACATAGTCTCTTGGGTCTTATTTTTCCCCCTTCCCCTGCCCTCCCTTCAAACCATCCATCCCTCTCTATTTACAAAAAACTTTGTTTGCATTTTTCCATTTTCTCATATAAATTCCTTTCCCTTCTTTCCTTTCCCCTGCCCCTCCTACTTCCCCTTCCCCTTTGCCCCTTTTCTTCCTATTTCACATTATCGATTATACCTTTTAGTGCTTATTTACACTTTCATTTTCTCACACTAGAGAAACTATTCAGTATTTACACGAGTGTCCTATTTATTTCACTTAAGAGTATCACCTCAATGTGCATCCATTTAGCTAAAAATGTCTCTAATTTCTCATTTTTTATGGCTGAGTAGTACTCCATTTTATTAAAAAACCACATTTTCTTTATCCAGTCTCCAGTTGATGGGCATTTGGGGTGCTTCCAAGTTTTAGCTAATACAAACTGTGCTGCTATGGCCATGGGTGCACATATATCACTGTGGTATGATTCTTTCAATTCTTTGGGGAAGATCCCCAGCAGAGGAATAGCTGGGTCAATCGGGACTTCCAGTCCTAGTTCTTTGAGGGATCTCCATACTGATTTCCACAGAGGTTGCACCAGCCTGCACTCCTACAAACAATGGAGAAGGGTTCCTTTCTCTCCACACCGCCAGCAGCATTTGTTATTGGTTGATTTCATGATAGCAGCCATTCTTTCTGGAGTGAGGTGGAATCTCAGCCTTGTTTTCATTTGCATCTCTTGAATGACCAGTAATGTTGACCATTTTTTCATGTGTTTATTTGCTATTTCTACTTCTTTGTCTGAGAAATGTCTGTTCATTTCAGATGCCCATTTTTGGATTGGGTCTTTAAATTGGGGAGGCCTGATCTTTTTAAGTTCTTTATAGATTCGAGATAGTAGACCTTTGTCTGAGGAACAGCAGGTGAAGATTTTTTCCCACATTGTGGGTTGTCTCTTCACACTGCTGGTGGCGTCTCTTGCTGTGCTGAAGCTTTTTAAAAAGAAGAGATCCCACTTGTTGATTGTTTGTGCTAGTCCATGGGTAACTGAAGTTTTGTTTGTAAAATCTTTTCCTACACCAGTGTCTTCAAGAGTTCTACCCAATCTCTGTTCCAGCCAGTTCAGCGTTTCTCTTTTAATATTTAGATCTTTAATCCATTTCAATTTTAGTTTACTGCATGGTGAGAGATATAGGTCTAGTTTTAATCTTTGGCAAGTTGAAACCCAATTTTTCCAGCACCATTTATTAAAGAGGCTATCTTTCCTCCAGTGAGGATATGTGGCTCCTTTGTCAAAGATGAGATGGCTGAGTGTGTCTGGTGTTGTTTCTGCATCTTCTAATCTGTTCCACTGGTCCTCAGGTCTGTTTCTTTGCCAGTACCATGCTGTTTTTAATCATAGTAGCTTTGTAGTATAGTTTGTAGTATAGTTTCAAGTTGGGGATTATGATACCCCCTGCCATGTCTCTGTTACCTGAATTATTTTTGCTATTCTGGGTCTCTTCTTATTCCAAATGAATTGTTGGATTGTTTTCTCAAGGACCGTGAAGTATGCTACTGGGATTTCAATTGGAATTACATTGAATCTATGTAGCAATTTTGGAAGTATGGCCATTTTCACTATAGTGATCCTTCCTACCCAGGAGCAGGGGATGTCTTTCCATTTTCTGATATCATGTTCAATTTCTCTTTCCATAGTGCTACAGTTTTCAGGGAAAAGGTCTTTGATTTCTTTTGTTAGGTTAATTCCTAGGTATTTCAGTTTTTTGGATGCTATTGTGAAAGGACTTGTTTTCCCTATTTCTCTCTCAGTGAGTCTTGTTCATGAAGAGGAAAGCTGTTGATTTTTGTGTGATGACCATGTTTCCAGCTATTCTACTGAATTTGGTTATTAAGTCTAGAAGACTTTTGGTGGAGTTCTTGGGGTCTTCTATGTAGAGTATCTTGGCATCTGCAAATAATGACAATTTGACTTCTTCATTTCCTATCTTTATTCCTTTTATTTCTTTCTTTTGTCTAATTGCTATGGCTAATGTCTCCAAAACTATATTGAACAAGAGTCGTGATAGTGGACATCCTTGTCTTGTTCCTGATTTTAGTGTGATGGATTTCAGTTTTTGACCATTTAGTATGATACTGGCTGTTCGTTTTTCCTAGATGGCTTTTATCTGATTGAGGTAGAGACCGCCTATTCCAACTTTTTGGTAGGGTTTTTATCATACATGCATGTTGAATTTTGTCAAATTTCTGCATCTATGGAGATAATCATATGGTTTTTGTCCTTGGCTCTATTGATATAGTGGATTACATTGATTGATTTGCGTATGTTGAACCATCCCTGCATCCCTGGGGTGAATCCCACTTGGTCAGGGTGTATTATCTTCTTGATGATCTTGCATTCTAGTTGCCAGTATCTTGTTTTAGGATTTTTGTGTCTATGTTCATTAGTGAGATTGGCCTATAGTTCTCTTGCTTGGTTATGTCTTTCTCTGCTTTGGGGATCAAGGTGATGCTTGCTTCCAGGAATGAATTTGGGAGTATTGTTTCCCTTTCAATTTTATTGAAGACTTTAAACTGTAGTGGCAGTAGTTCTGCCCTTAATGTCTTGTAGAGTTCAGAAGTGAAGCCATCAGGACCTGGGCTTTTCATAGTTGGTAAGCTTTTAATTACGTTTTCAATTTCAGTGGTTGATATTGGGTTGTTTAGAATTTTTAGGTCTTCTTCTTTCAACTTTGGTAATTCATACATATTTAGGAGTCTGTCCATTTCTTCTGCATTTTCCATCTTATTGGCGTATAGGTTCTGGAAGTAGGTATTGATGATCCTCTGGATTTCTGCTGGGTCTGTTGTAATTTCACCCTTTTCATTCCTAATTGCATGGATTTGGGCCTTTTCTTTCCTTTTTCTGACAAGGTTGGCTAAGGGTTTGTCAATTTTGTTTATTCTTTTGAAGAGCCAACTCTTGGCTTCATTAATTTTTTATATCATTCTCTTAGTGTCCATTGAATTGATTTCTGCTCTGATCTTTATAATTTCCTCCCTTGTATGAGCTTTGGGTTTGTCCTGCTCTTCTTTTTCTAGAAGCTTGAGGTTCAGCATCAGGTTGTTTAATTGGGCTCACTCTGCTTTCCTAATATATGTATTCACTGCTATGAATTTCCCTCATAAGACTGCTTTCATTGTGTCCCATAGATTCCAATATGTTTTATTGTCATTGTCATTTAATTGAAGGAACTGTCTGATTTCTTTAATTTCCTCTGTGACCCATTGGTTATTCAGAAGTGTGTTGTTCAATTTCCATGTGTTTATGAAATTTTGGGGGTTTCTTTTGCTATGGATCTCCAAGTTCATTGCACTATGGTCTGATAATATACAGGGGATAACTTCAATTCCTTTGCACTTACTTAAACATGTTCTATGTGTGATTATGTGGTCTATTTTGGAGAATGACCCATGTGCAGCTAAAGAATGTGTATTCTAATTTTGTGGGGTAGAACACTCTGTAAACATCTGTTAAGTTCATTTGTTCAAGAGTTCAATTGAGTTCTAGTATTTCATTACTTATTTTTAGTCTAGTTGATCTATGTATTTGTGACAGTGGGGTATTGAGGTCCCCCACTAGTATTGTATTAGTGCATATATGACTTTTCATGTCCATTAGTATTTTTTTTACATAATTGGGCACACTAGTGTTTGGTGCATAGCTATTTATGATTGTCATCTCTTCCTGTTGGATTGTTCCCTTCACACGGATGTAGTGTCTTTCTTTGTCTCTCTTAATCAGTGTTGGTTTGAAATCTACTGGATCTGCAAAGAGGATAGCTACTCCTACTTTTTTGGGGGGGTTCCTGTCACATGGAGTATTGTTTTCCACCCTTTAACTTTCAGTCTATTAGTTTCCTTTTGAATTAAGTGTGTCTCTTGTATGCAGCATATTGTTGGATTTTGCTTCTTGACCCAGTCTGTCAGTCTATTTCTTTTGATTGGTGAATTGAGACCATTAAAATTGATAGTTATAACTGAAATGTATTGACTCATCATTGTCATGACTTTTTCTTTTTGTTGGATTCTCTCTCTTTACATTTAATATCTTGTCATGCTCAATGGGTTCACTCTGCTGTGCTTCCTGGTGTTGTGATCCTCATTGTCCGCTCCTAGGATACTGTCAAAATTTTTTTGGAGTGCTGGTTTGGTATTCATGAAGTTCCTAAGGTGCTCTTTGTCATAAAAGCATCTTATTTCTCCATCAATTTTGAAAGATAGTTTTGCAGGGTACACCAATATGGGTTGGAGGCTGTTTTCCTTTAGGGCTTGGCATACATCACTCCAAGCTCTTCTTGCCTTGAGAGTTTGCATTGAGAAGCCTGCTGTGATTCTGGTGGGCTTTCCTTTGTATGTGAGTTGTTTCTTTTCTCTAACTGTTTGCAGAACTTTGTTCTTCTGTTGGGTTTCTGGAATCTTAACAATGATATGCCTATGTGTAGATTTTTTTTGATCAAGGCTATTTGGAGTCCTATATGCCTCACTTATCTGTATGTCAAACTCTTTTCCCCTGCTTGGGAAGTTTTCTGCCATTACTTCTGTGAAGAGATTTTTATGTCATCTGTACTCTCTCCTGTTTCTTCATTGACTCTAATCAGTCTTATGTTATTCTTCTTTGCATCGTCTAGCAGCTGCTGGATTGATTTTTCATGGTCCCTTACAACTTTGAAGCAATTTTTCTTTTCCTAGTCCCTAATTGCAATCTTATCTTCTATATCTGAAATTCTGTCCTCACATTGGCTCATTCTGCTGTGTAGACTTTCAATAGAGTTTTTGATCTCCTGGAAATCTGTTTGCATCTATTTTATGGATTCCATTTGTTTCTTATGTTGGGATTCCATCATGTTCCTCAGCTCCTCTCTAGATTTATAATCATGTCTTGTACTATGGGTACAATCTCTGCTGTTATGTGAGAAATGATTTCTGATTTCATTTTTTCCATCCTCTTTCGTTGCCAGTTCAGGATGTCCAGGTGGTTGAGTATCAGAGTGATCCATCTTGTTTCCCTTTGGGGTTGTTGTAGGTGATCTGGAAGTTTGGTTTTGAGACTTGTTTATGTGTCTTCTCATTTCTTTGGGGGAGTGGGATGGGGTGTGCTGTTGGAGCGGCTCATCTCCTCTGAGCTGAGAGTGGTGGAATGGTGGCCTGTAAGCCCCTTCCTCTGGGCTGGGAGCCTGTCTCATATTTCTTTCAAGTGACCCACTTCTCACATAAAGGAAATCTCTCGCTAGTGTCCTCGTGGTTGGAAAGCGTCTCCTCAAACAAACAGGTGTGAGGGAACTCCAAAATGACTAGGCATACCTGGCTCACCTGTTGACTTAGCTCCACTGAGCCAAATTCAGGAGAGAGAACAGGGAGATCAACTGCCGAGGAAGATGCCACTCTGCAGGATGTAAGCTCCTTCCTGCTTCCTTTGGTTTTGTCAGGAAGTGTGCAAACAGCAAATAATAGAGAGAGCAAATACAATGGTAGGAAAGAAGAAGTGGGCTGAATGTCACTGGAATTGTGTCATTTCTCCAAGCTCCTAGCCAGGTGCAGTGTTATATGTTATTGTATCATGTATATATGTATGTATGTAATACATTTTCCATCAAATATTTATAAAGGGCCAACATTGTTCATGGTCATGGTGACATGACAAGCAAGGCTGCTGTTCTCATGAAACTTTCATTCTAGGAGATGAGAAGATAGACAAGAGTGAGATAAATATGCATGTTTTTAGGCAGTGATAAATTCCATAAAGCAAAAGAAGCTGGTTATAGAAAATAAAAAGCTATCAGGGGAAAGTCAAATGAAACCTTCTGAACGTGGACATTTAGGCAGAGACCAAAAGGAATAAGCTAGAAAGCCAGGAGAATTCATTCCAGAGGGAGGGAACAACCACACAAAATCTCCATGGCAGATGCATGCTGTGTCCCTGTGTCCTGGGGATAACAAGAAGGCTGGACTGGCAATGAAAGGCTGGGATGAAAGAGTAGGTGTAAAGGTTAGCTAGGTATCAGGTAGCAAACACTGTGACTGCTGTGTTTTAAACAAACCTCCAGCCTCTACCTAGAGGAAGGACGTAGGGTTAAAGGCCTCGCCTGTGGTTAACACATTGGCCAAGCATTGCTGAATCTTTATCTGAGAAAAAATAATTCCATGATCAAAAAAGTTGGAGACAACCTGCTTATCATATCCCTTTCTTGGATATTTATGATGGACCTTAGTAGGTTAAATGCTGGGAGAAGTCTTAGATTTTTAGAAAACTATCTAATGTCACTTAAAGTAGTATTTTTACATACCTATTTTTATTTGTCACTAAACAACTTTAGAAATATGACATTCTATAGAACATAATTTATAAGAGTCTGAGATAACTTGCTTTATCTGGGAGTTAATACTATACCATAAAAGGTGGTGGTACATACCTTTAGTCCCAGCTACCCAGGAGCCTGAGGCAAGAAGACCACATGAGCCCAAAAGTTTGAGACCAGCCTGAACAATGTAGCAAGATACTGACTTACAAAACTGTACAAAAGAAAGGTGCCTGTGCAGCATATTGAAAAGCATAGTCTTTGACTGGGTTCAGAGAACTGGATTCAAATCCTTCACTAACCTATTTAATAGCTTTGTGGCTTTAGATGAGTTACTTAGCCTTTTTGTGCTTCTGTAAACTGAAGTGCTAATTTGTTTTTCACTCCAAGCACTTTACTTTTAATACATATAAACTATCTTGATATTTATATGGTAACCATGCTTTTACAATTGGGCTCTCCTTTGCAACTTTGTTCCCTCCAAAATTGTCTGCTTCACCCCGAGTAAGCATCTGATTCAGATCAATGCCTAAAAGCAAAGGCTTTGGATTAAGATTCAAACCTAGATTCAAATTCTGGCTCTGCCATTTACTAGCTGCATGGTTCTGGGTAAGTTATTCGATGTCTCTGGGCCTAAGTTTCCTTCTCCGTAAAATAAAGATGCTGGGAGGATGAAAATAGTTAAGCACAAAGTGTTCAGCCAAGGATCAAGCTCAGAGTTTGTGGCATAGTAAAAGCTTTTACAGGTTTCTGGTTTTCATTTCCTGTCTCCTCACTTTCTATCTGGCTGGGCTATGATCTCTCCACTTAGTCCCATTGCTACACACATGGGATTTGGGTAGCCAATGCTCCTGACAATGGGGTCTACCCACTCCTTCCCCCATTCCCATTCCCAAATAGTAGCTTCCTCCCTGGGCCAACTGGTGCTTATAATTTACTTCCAGATCCCTCACCCAGCTGCAGAGAGGGAGAACAAACACCGATTTCTCTTCCCGCAGCCTCCCACACATTAGTTTTCCCTGCATGTCTGACGTTTGACTTCTAAGGGCCCTCTGGCTATGATTACTCAGGCAAAGTGAAGTGGACAGATGGAACAATTATTTGGAAAGCTCAGCCAATGGAAAACAAAACAAAAAGACAGAAAAAGAAAACTTGAGACAAAGCCCTGGAGTGGAAGGGAAAGTGTTTATTGGTTTAAATTATTCTTATTGCCTACTGGCATCGATTGTATTTTCCAGGTAATTGCCCTGCTTTCCCATTAGTTTGCCCATGTAGAGAAATAATATCTCCTTAGATATTGACACTACAGGTAGCTCCCTCTTGAAGGAATAGATGTGTTTGGGCAAGGCTTACCTAAAAGCAAAGTTTCATTAGGTGACTGTAATCAATCCACTGGCTTTCACAACAAATCAAGAGGTCTTGCACAAGTGGGAAAAAATGGGTCTCTGGATGAGCTATGAAACCATACGTTAGAATAAAGGATACTTTCACTACTAAGTATTTGAAAATTTTCTGAGGAAATTATAACGCTTCATAACGTGGAGTCAAACAGCCTGGATTCAAAAACTGGCTCTGCCACATTTCTGCTGTGTAACCTAGTATCAATTATTTAGTCTCTGAACTTCAGTTTCTGCTGAAGATAATAAGAGTACTTATTCATGGAGTGAAGATAAAATGAAACAAAAAGGTGTTATAGGACTTAGTGTGGCACACTTAGTGCGACACTTATTGTGGCACACAGTAAATTCCCAGTAAATGATGCTAATGAATTATTAATAAATTGCCTTATGTTTCAAGTTAGAAAATTTACAGAATGAAGTGCCTGGCACTCTAGATCATGGAAGCTAAGGGCCTCGCATTCTGTGTGGTTTGAGCTCTTATTTGTTGGGTTTGATTCGTAGACTGCTTCAAATTTCAGTTCTCTGGAGCACATTTCCGTTCAATGAGAGATGTCTGTATGGCAGCTGATCACACAGTGTTTGAAGTTTGTTCACTGTTCACAAATACAGAGAGCATGCGGCTCAATCCCAGCTGCACAGTGTGCAGATGCACTGTGGAAGCTGAAGCCTCACTGGACCTCTGGGCTGGACCGGCAGGGTGGATGGGGGTGCAGGACATCTACCCTGCCTTCATCCAGATGTCCCCCTGCCTGACATAGGGAGAAAATGTACAGAATCTAAGGATGTGCAGTGTTTTCCAGACTTTCTGCCCTTCTAAAACAGAAATCAAAGGGAAATGTAAATGCCTCTGACCCTGAACTTTCATTATCTGTGTAGCAGGGTAAGCCAAAGAGGTCAAATAACTTCCTTGAAAGCTAATAAGATATATTAACAGTAACGACCATAAACACAGTATCTCACATATCAGACACCTGTCTGGATGTTTGACAGGAATTGTCTGATTTAATTCCTATCACCACCTTCTGAGCATGGAGTTATTATTAAGCCTGTCTTTTCAGGAACAGAGGGGTTAAGGGATTTGACTAGATCACACAGCTAGTGGCTATAGTATGGATTTGAACATGGGTCTTCTGATTCCAAAATCAGAAGCCTTAATTAATTGCTCTGTTAGCTTTTATGAGAGTTAGTTTTAATCTGACAACAAGCAGAAACAATTATTTTCCTACAAATCCTTCATCTTGATGTAGAGCCTCACAACCTACCCATGACAGAGCTGTCCTAAACAGCAATAGTAAAGATAATTAACAATAATTCAGCAGAGTTAATAATAGCCATGAGTATTTAGTGAGCAAATACTATATTCCAGGTACCATGGTGTGCACAGATTAATCCTATGAATCCTCACAGAAGCCACAGCTCTAGTGTCTAACAAGCCTGTGTCTTGATCTAACTCTTCGTTTAGCAGCTGTAGGATTTCCAGGATAACGTTTAGTCTGTCTCTCTTCTTTCCTCCCCTCCCCTCCCCTTATTTCTCTAATTTCCCCCACTTTAAAATAATTTCTATGAAAATTAAATGAGATAATGTACAACAGAAAACTTAATACTTAGAAGTTGGCAGGCCTCAACAAATGTTAGCATTACTATTATCAGTTTTCTACAAGATGAGCATAGCAGTTCCTTCCAAGAAGGTAGATGAAGTTAGGCCTCATGACTGGAAAACTCTGTAAAATCTGGGCCAGTTCTACTCCAAAGACAGACAACTCCCTCCACCTGACCCATGGCTCTCTCACCCGGGCACATGTCAGAGGTAACTTGGTAACTTCTTTACAATCCAGGCTGTGTCCCCACCGCAGAAGATTCAGCAGAACTGGGCTCTGAGGCTGCGCTGTTGCAGGGCCAGGTTGGGATGCCCTCTGTGGCCCTGGCCACCACTCCAGTCTCTGGGTCCTCTCTCTCCCACATAGGAGCATCTCTGTTACCAGTGTGCACAGCTCTTCCTTAGGTTAGGCTGCTAAAACAAAACACCATCTATGGGGTGGATGAAGCAACAGGAACCTATTTTCTTACAGTTCTGGAAGCCAGAAGTTATGATCAAAGTGGCAGCAGGGTTGGCTCTGGTGAGGTCTCTTGACTCGTTTCTGGTAAGGCTGACTTTTCGGTGGGTTCAAACCCGGTGAAGAGGCCAGGAAGTGAGCGAGCTCTCCACTGTCCCTTCTGTTGAGGGCAGCAAGGGCCCTGTGCTTGTGACAGTCATCTGTCAAAGGCCACATCTCTAAGTATCTAGACATCAGTTTTAGGACTTTAACGGGTGAATTTTAGAAGCATATAATTCAGTTCATAGCACTTTTCTAATTAATTAAAGATGTTCTCCTTTCCATTCCACGTCATTACCAATAGCTTTAAAAAAATTAAAAGACATTGGCTGAGCACTTGTTTGTTGGACATCATACTCTGAGGAGGACTATTTATTCACTATTTATACTTGGTCTGCTTTCAAAAGAAATACGTGATGTTTCTGGGAGTTCAAATGCTCACAGAAATCACTGACAAGAACACATCCATTCACACCATATAGGACAGGAGAGTAAATTTCTGGGTGGTTGTTTTCCCTATCCATTGTGATCATTATTCACAATAAATGTGTACATTTGCCCCCGTGGCTCTGTCCTTCACTCCACTAGTAACTCTTTCTTCTCTACCCTCCTAGATTTTGTGGCTGGATCAGCAACTGAGTCATCACTTGGCTGTGGCCTCCAAGTGCCTTAGCAGAAACCCGAGGCAGCATCTTTGTCTCCAGTGATTCTCTGAACCATGGACAGCCCCACGTTTCTGGGATACAAGTGATGCTGATGAAAGCGAGTAACCTCCACCAAGCCCTGGGCATGTGCAGGGCCCAATTTCCTTCCATCTTCATAGCACCGTACAAGATGGGAGATATTATTGCCCTTTCTGCAGAAGTGGAAACTGAGGCTCAGGAGGCAAGATGTGTTGCTCAAGGTCCTGCATGGACAATAATCCAGAAGCCATAGAACAATGCACTCCCCTGCCTCTGCTTCCACTCAGACTATTTCACCTCGTGAAATGTTCTCTCCTATTCTCTGCCTCATATCTTGGCTTAGAAATAAGGTGTCTCATTGGCCAAGTTTTTCTGCATGATGGAGGTGATGTAACTCTGTAGAGGACAGAGGGTAGGTCTCAGCCTACATCAAAACTCAGCCACTACCAATCTAGAGAGACAATAGAATGAAACAGAGTCTTAGTCTCATTATTGACATTAATATTAAAACTGATTTCAACAGAAAACCACTAGCACAACTAAGTAATTACAAATCTAATTTAATAAACTTTATGATTTCACTTGTCACATTCTAGACATAGATTTAGAAACTAAAAATCACCGTTAAGTTGGAAAAGCTAAATAAGCTGGAGGTCTAAAATAAAGTCAGATGTGATTCAATTACATTTTATTAATATGTTAAGAGATGTTTTCAAAACACCATTTCCCTATCCAATGTGTATTTACCAAGTAAAACACATAAACTGCACTCTGGAAAGCATTTAAAAAAAAAAAGCAATACAACATTTCTCTGGCATTTGTACCCAAACTTTCACATAAACAATTCCCATGAGGCATTAAGGGTGTATATTAAGAAGAAGGAATTAAGACTGAAAACCAGTTCTCTAAAAGAGACGGGCATGATTTTCCCTCAATGGCTTGTTCCTACTCACAGGGACATTGCTCAGGGACTGGCAGGTGCTCCACTAGTGTCCTAAATTGCAGCATTTAGAAGCCACTGCAGAAGGCTTTAAATTTGAGGGCTAAAATATTTTATGTACCTTTATAGATACCTAAATATATACTGGATTTTGAGTTTTGGGAATTAAAAACAGTGGTATTTTGTATTGATTAAATATACAAGTTCTAAGATCAGATAGATATGAATTTAAACCTGGGCTTGAGACCCCCACAATTCATTCCTCTATGTTTGGTCTTCTTATGCAAAACGAAAACAGTGATACCTATTTCCTAGGACAGTGTGTGAAGATTATATAAGAAAATGCCTTTATCACTTAGCAAGGCTACTAGACAGTGAGAACTAAATAATTAACAAGAGCCAATACTATTATTACCATGCCAACCCCTGCCAATGTTACCATATTATTATCACTATCGTTACTATCTCTATTACTACTGTTACCTTTACTCCTCCTTCTCTCCAACTACTTCCACCACTACCACTGCTAACACAACTATACTATTACCACTACTGCTGCATCTTCATAAATTTTTAAAAATGTCTTTTCCATCCTCATTTTCTCTGGTTTCCTTTTGCTCCTTCTATTTATAATGAGGAATGAAATTGTTTTTCCTGCCAAATGAGTCACTTGAGATTGGAACATTAATTTATTTGAGCAGACGTGTGTCAGTGTTGCTCTGAATAAAAGGTCCCGATATGGCCTGGTGACATATCTCATGAAAATATGAATTGTGGGTGATACATAAATTCATATTCCAGCTCCAGTTCCAATTCCTTTCAAAAGTCCTTGGTTCACATTGATGTCACCCTTCTCTGAAACAGTCATGATCACATTCTCTAATTCTTCTGGGCTTGTGAGACTCATCTCTCTATTTATAAGCAACTTACAGACAGGCCTTAGTAGCATAAACATCACAGACATTTAAAAAACATTGATATATGAAGGCATTTCCTAAACCAAGGCTTTGTGCCCTGCAAGGATATTTAATTGCTCATGTAACCCCAAGATCAACCCCAGGAGAGCTACACCCGGGACCTGACAAGAGGTCATTGGAGTCTAGTAATCTGTCCACCTCTCAGACCTGCTTCCCTTTCTGTAGTTACCAGGCAGCTTTGTCCCTTGTGTCAGGGGGCTGTGCTCATGTCCTCAAACCACCCAGTCCACAGGACAATAAACTGCCTCTCTCTGGCCATTCCTACAGACACCCAGGGTGGGCGACTTTGCTCTGGGCAGGCTTCTGCCATGTGCCCATCTTGGAGCTGCAAGGATGAAGTCAGCCCCATCCAACTACCTATGCCAAGTAAAGGTGGGAAAAGCCTTCCCAAAACACTGGGAGAAGGGGAGTGAGCTTCAGCTATAAAAGCCACTATAAAGGTCTTGTCTTTTTATAACTACCTTAGCTGTAAACAGAAAAAAAACACATACAGACAACTCACAGTAAATTTTGAAGTGGATATATTTCTATGGACCAAGCCTCTGACCAAAATTCAAATCTGTTTTTCCTTCAATATCACTTCAAAATTGAGATTATTTCAGGGGCAGTAAGTCCATAAAGGACTAGAGTCACCCTGTTTTGTTTTGCTGCCCTTTCTTTCTGGATCCCCAGGCAGAAGAAATGACTCCTCATTCTGGTAATTTTTCAATGGTTCTACTTATGGTCCTTAAATGTCAATAGACTATGTTTTTTCCTGTTTCTTCGACCACATCTTTAATACTCCATTCTCAGTTCCATTGTTCACAAGCCCCTAGACTTTATCTCTGGTTCACTTCTAATGGAAAGAGAAACATGTCTTTCCCAACATCCCCCATCTCCCTCTTTTCATGGGCTCTAATTGAAGTGTGTATCACCGAACCAATCACCGCCCACAGAAATCCTCAGTGCACTGTTTTGTTTAGGCCTAGGACATACTTCCATCACAGGGGAAGTATGTCCCTGTGCACAGGCATAAAAACGTGAGACCAGCCACTCCCAGAGGAATAGCCACTCTGAAATCGGGACTAGAACTACATATCTGGGCCAGTGAAAAAATAAATGTGAAACCCAACATGACTCTTTCTTTAGACAATATGTTTATTCATTATATTGGCCTCACTGCCTGATAAAGTACATGGCAGATGCTGAGGAACTTCCAGAAGGATAAAAGTGCTGACCAGGCTAGAGGAACCACTGATCTTATACTTCTAACATTTCCATAGTGCATCCATCAGTCTTCCTTTATTTGAAATGGGATTTGGAACCTGGGAATATGAAGCTACTCATCAGTTTGATTAGTGTCAGCCAGTGCCAACTAAAAGTTTGCCACAGGCATTAGGTGTTTGTTTCCTTACTTTAAATGTTTCTTAGTAAAAGCACCAGGGAAGAAATAATTCATGTCTAAATGAAGCAAAATTCTTACCTCCTGGCCACTGGAATTCTGCATGAAGACTTGAAGCCATATGATGGAAGAAATATTGCCCATTTTGGAAAGAATTTTGAGTTGCACTTACAGAATTGGCTGGAGAACTATTGAGCAGAGTCTGCCTTAATGAGGTATTTCACCTGACTCTACTATCTGCCTACCCAATGAAGATTTAATGGTAATCACGGTCTCTGCACAGGGTTAATTACAGGATGAAGAGAATCTAAACCAGCTTCAGGCTGCTTCTGTTAAGCAGATGTCATTGCGTGATATGGGGCTCAGTGTTTTTTCACCTCCCCTCAAAAAAGCCTGCTCTCTGAACATCAATTGGGGAATTGGAAATTACAGATTCAGAATCATTCCTTTTTTTATGCCCCTGTTGAAGCCGCTTAGCTCTCTTTGGCCCTGCACTGCCCAGTCATCTCTTCCATTAGCTGAGAAGGAGAGGCAAGCTTGAGGTTCTGTGAAGAGAATTAATGAATCGATAATTGCAAATTCCTTCAAAGACTGAATTCTCATAGGTCACCTTTTTGCCCCCCCCCCCAAAAAGCCTATGGTCAGTAGAATTTCTTTAAAATTGTCCTGAACAAAGTCTGTCTTCTTCAAGGAGTTGGAAGCCAAGAAAAGCTAAGCTACACTGTGGAAGATTCAGCAAAGATGTGTTTTCAAACGTAACATCACTGGCAGTCAAAAAATCGATTCCTGTGATGAAAAATCCCGGAGACGAAAACATCAAAACTTTATGTATTTTACTTTAAGATAACTATCAAATTATTGCTAGTCACTCTTTGGCTTGGTGATAGGATTGGAACTAAAGGGGTTGGCCCATTTATGTGGCAACAAAACAGGTAGATGAGCAGTGAGAATGATTCATAAAAAGGCCCAAAATGATGTTATTGGACAATAATTTATTCCTTTGTTTACTCAACTCTATTAAACATAGACTGTCACCTCATGGGTAAGCATTGTCTGTAATGATAATTTTTGGAAGGTCACAAAATTGTTAATCAATGTTAAGGGAAAAAAGCCTAGACCAAACAGCAGTAATTAATTTTCAAGAGCCCCGAATTTATTTCTGGCTTGATGTGGAGATCTTAGGAGAAGAATAATGGGTACCTTGATATGTCTACTGGAACAGAGGAGAGGTTAATAAATTCTGTACAGAGAAACAAGCTTAAGATGCAGTGGGAAATAAAATAAGCTTTTGTCAAAGGATCAGATTGGGGAAAATTGCTGTAAACAGATATGATCTACAGAAAAATGGAGACTATATATATGAATTATCCAAAAACAATTTCAACATTTTACAGGTTAACATACTTTCCTAATATTTAGAATAATAAATGCTCAAGGAATATATTTAAAAGGTCAAAGACTGAAATTATTCTGTCTCATTACTCAGAAATAATTACTTTAAATATCTCAATATTTTTCTTCCATTCACCCCAATTTTTCTTTCTTGTTTTATGTAAAAATTTTCTGTCTTTAGAAAAATTTGGAAGTTACAGAAAAATAAAAAAAGATTTTGAGATTATTCAAAATTCTATCAGCAAGAATTAACCACTGTTAATAGCCTGAATGTATTTGCTTTCAGAATTTTACTATAATGTCTTCATAGTTGTACATACAATCCTGCTATTTCCTCCCCTTAAAATTACAAACATGCAACCCAGAAAGGCCTCTTTTGGGCATTTATTCCAGAGAAATGAAAACTTTTATTTTTTTTATTCTTAAGTTCTCTTATTGGTACATTTTAGGTAGACAATATGTTTACATTTATCATTGGGTGTTTGTACCTGTGCATAATGTATCTTAATTTTTTCCCCATTACCTGTGCACTCTTCACCCCCTCCACCCTTCCCTATTTACATAGACGTCATTTCCATTTCTTTTTCTTTTCTCATTTTTCCTTTCCCTTCTTTCCTTTCCCCTTTCCCTCTCTTCGCCCCTACCTCTTTGGACCTTTTTTCCTATTTCAAATTATCAATTATTCACTTTAATCATTTTAACTCTTATTTACACTTTCAGCTTCTCACACTAGAGAAACTATTCAGTATTTACACATGTGTGTCCTATTTATTTCACTTAAGAGTGAATATGAATATCAATATGCATCCTTTTAGCTATAAATGTCTCTAGTTTCTAGTTCTTTATGGCTGAGTAGTACTCCATTTTATAAAAAACCGCATCTTCTTTATCCAGTTTTCAGTTGATGGGCCCTTGGGCTGCTTCCAAGCTTTAGCTATTACAAACTGTGCCGCTATAAACATGGGTGCACATATATCACTGTGGTATGATTCTTTTAATTCTTTTGGGAAGATACTCAGCAGGGGAATAGCTGGGTCAAATGGGATCTCTAGTCCTAGTTCTTTGAGGTTTCTCCATACTGATTTCCACAGTGGTTGCACCAGTCTGCACTCCCACCAGCAATGGAGAAGTATTCTTCTCTTCCCAAACACACACACCAGCATTTGCTATTGGTTGGTTTCGTGATAGCAGCCATTCTTTCTGGAGTGAGGTGAAATCTCAGTGTTGTTTTCATCTGCATCTCTCGAATGACCAGTGATGTTGAACATTTTTTCATATATTTACTTGCTGCTTTTACTTCTTTGTCTGTGAAATGTCTCTTCATTTCAGATGCCCATTTTTGAATTGGGTCTTTGAATTTGGGAGGTCTGATTTTTTTCAGTTCTTTATATATTCTCGATAGTAGTCCTTTGTCTGAGGTACACCTGCTAAAAATTTTTCCCATATTGTAGGTTGTCTGTTAGCTCTGTTGGTGGTTTCTTTTGCAGTGCAGAAGCGTTTTAATAAGATGAGATCCCAGTTGTTGATTGTTTGTGCTAGTTCCCGTGCTACTGAGGTTTTGTTCATAAAGTCTTTTCCTATGCCACTGTCTTCAAGAGTTCTACCTAACTTATCTTCCAGCAAGTGTAGTGTTTCTGGTTTAATATTTAGATCTTTAATCCACTGTGATCTTAGTTTAGTGCAGGGTGACAGGTATGGGTCTAGTTTTAATCTTTGGCTGGTTGAGATCCAGTTTTTCCAACACCATTTATTAAATAGACTATCTTTCCTCCAATGAGGGTGGTTGGCTTCTTTGTCAAAGATGAGGTGGCTGAGTATGTCTGGAGTTGCTTCTGCATCTTCTAATCTATTCCACTGATCCTCAGGTCTGTTCTTTTGCCAGTAGCATGCTGTTTTTATCACAGTAGCTTTGTAGTATAGCTTCAAGTTGGGGATTGTGATACCCCCTGCCATGTCTCTGTTGCTCAGAATTGCTTTTGCTATTCTAGGTCTCTTCTGGTTCCAAATGAATTTTTGGATTGTTTTCTCTAGTTCTGTGAAGTATATTGTTGGAATTTCAATTGGCATTGCATTAAATCTATATAGTAGTTTTGGAAGTATGGCCATTTTCACTACATTGGTTCTTCCTACCCAGGAGCAAGGGATGTCTTTCCATTTACTTATATCCTCTTCGATCTCTTTTTTCAGAGTGCTGTAGTTTTCAGTGTAGAGGTCTTTTGCTTCCTTTGTTAGATTGATTCCTAGACATTTCATTATTTTGGATGCTATTGTAAAAGGAATTATTTCCCTAATTTCTCTCTCGGTGAATCTGTTATTTGTGTACAAGAAGGCTATTTTTTTTTTTGAGTGTTGACCTTGTATCCAGCTACTCTACTGAATCTGTCAATTAAGTCTAAAAGTCTTTTGGCAGAATATTTTGGGTCTTCTATGTAAAGTATCATATCATCAGCAAATAATGACAGTTTAACTTCTTCCTTTCCTATCTTTATTCCTTTTATTTCTTTCTCTTTTCTAATTGCTGTGGCTAATGTTTCCAGAACTATATTGAACAGGAGTGGTGATAGTGGGCATCCTTGTCTTGTTCCTGATTTTAGGATGAAACTTGAAAACTTTTATTGATACAAAAACCTACACATGAATATTCATAACCACCTTATTTGTAATAGTCAAAGCTGTAAACAGCCTAAATATCTTTCAATAACTGAAAGGTCAAGCCGTGGTATGTCCATGCTACAGAGCACTACTCAGCAGTAAAAGGGAAGAACTGAAGTACATACCAACACTCAGATGAATCTCAAGAGAATTGTTCTGAGTGAAAAAAAGCAAAGTTTTTATAATTAAGTTTATTGGTACAATTTAGATATACACATGATCACATTCATCATATGAAATTTATACCTGTACATTATATATCTTGATTCTTATTTTTCCCCATTCCCCTCCCCTCCCTTCTACCCTTCTTCCCCTTTTTATTTAAAAGAGCTTTGTTTCCATTTTATCATTTTTTTCTTTTCCCTTTCTTCCTTTCCTCCTCCCCTCTCCTCTGGGCCCCTTCCCCCCCCAAATTGGAACATTTTCTTCCTATTTCACAATATCTATTATACATTTTGGTCCTTATTTACACTTTCAGTTTCTCACACCAGAGAAACCATATGATATTTACACATATGTGTCCTATTTATTTCACTTAAAAGTATGGTCTCTAGGTGCATCTATTTACCTCTAAATATCTCAAGTTTATCCTTCTTATGGCTGAGTAGTACTCTATTGTATTAAAAAAAATCCACATCTTCTTTATCCATTGAACAGTTGGTGGGCATTTGGGTTGTTTCCTAGATTTAGCTAATACAAACTGTGCTGCTATGAACATGAGTGTGCATATATCACTGTGCTATGATGCTTTTAATTCTTTCAGGAAGATATCGAGAAAGGGAATAGCTAGGTCAAATGGAACCTCTAGTGCTAGGTTTTTTTGTTTTACTTCTTTGGTACCGGGGATTGAACTCAGGACCTTGTGCTTGGGAGGCAGGTGTGGTGCCAATGAGCTAAACCCCGGCCTAGAGCTAGTTTTTTTTAGGAATATCCACACTGATTTCCACAGTGGCTGCACCAGTCTACAATCCCACTAACAGTGAAGAAGGCGGGTTCCTTTTTCCCCACAGCCCCACCAGCATTCGTTATTGGATGATTTCTTGATAAATAGGCATTCTTTCTGGAGTGAGATGCAACTCAGCATTGTTTCAATTTGCACCTCTGAGATGACTGTGATACTGAACATTTTTTTTCTATATATGTATTTGCCATTTCTACTTCTTCATCTGAGAAGTGTGTATTCATCTCAGATGGCCATTTTTGGTCTTTGAATTTGGGAAAGTTAATTTTTTTTCAGTTCTTTATATATTCTAGTTATCAGTCTTTTATCTGAGGAACAGCTCGCAAAAAATTTTTCCCACTCTGTTGGTTGTCTCTTCATTCTGTTGGTGATTTCTTTTGCTGTGCAAAAGCTTTTTAATAAGATGAAGTCCCAGTTGTTGTCTTTGTAATATTTCCAACTCTTGGGGTTTTGTTCATAAAGTCTTTACCTACACTTACGTCTTGAAGAGTTCTACCTATTCTCTCTTTGAGCAGATTTAGTGTTTCTGTTTCAATAGGTCTTTGATCTATTTTGATTTTAGTTTAGTACATGGTGAGAGCCATGAGTCTAGTTTTAGTCTTTGGCATGTGGGAAGCTAGTTTTTCCAGCACCGTTTATTAAAGAGGCTGTCTTTCTTCCAGTGAAGGTGTTTGACCCCTTTGCCAAAAATAAGTTGGCTGGGGCCAGGGATTTAGCTTAGTGGTTCTGCTGCCTCCCTCAAAGGCTCAAGGTCCCAAGTTCGAGCCCTGGTACCAAAAAAAAAAAAAAAAAAAGGTGGCTGAGTATGTTTGGAGTTGCTTCTGCATCTTCTAATCTGTTCCACTGATCCTCAGGTTTGTTTTGTGTCAGTACCATGCTATTTTTATCACAGAAGCTCTGTAGTATAATTTCAAGTCAGGGATTGTGATGCTCCCTGCCTTGTCTTTATACCCAGAATTGTTTTTGCTATTCTTGACTTATTCTGGTTCCAAGTGAATTTTAGGAATGGAAAAAGCCAATATTAAAAGGTTCCCTTTATATGCGTTTATATAACACACATGAAATGACAAAACTATAGAGATGGAGCACACACCAGCGGTGGCCAAGAGAGGTGGGACAGGGGGTGTCTGTATCTATCAAAGAGAGGCAGGATAGCGCTCAATATATCTGTTGAATTTTTACTAGAACTATGCTGGAGCAATTGTCTTGCACCTGAAATAATAACTGTGCTTCCTTAACATCTACTCCACGGGTTTCGATCTTGGGATACCACATATGGTGTTCACTATGATATCTTGGTTGCCATAGATATTCTAGAACTTCTAGGTGGGAGCCCTTTCTAGACAGGAAATCATGCAGAAAGAGAATCAGTCTCATCCATGTCAAGCCCTGACAAAGGGGCCAAAGGGATAAAGATAATATGTGCCACTTGTCTTTTCTATCATTGCTTGTTCCAATCAAGAAAGGTAATCAATTCATGTCAGAGTCTTTCTATTTATACTATCAGATAGCTTGCTCCTCTTCCTATGTAAGGAAGTAAATAAAGGTTGGGGGCTGGAGATAGTAGATTTCCTGGTATGCTTTCCTTCCTGGAGTAAAAGTTATTTCATGGAAACATGAAGGCAGGAGAGTAGAGATCCCTCTCAGAATCCTTTATATCACTATCATAACTCAGGTCTGACTTTCCTATCCATTTCAAAAATACATTAAATATTTTCCCACGCAGTAATACTATGGAATACACCCACTATGATAGTCTTCTACAATTATTTTATTGTAATTAACTAATATTAATTGTACAAATTAATGTGTTTCCCTGTGACATATCCATACATGCATATGTCATGTTTCATATGTATCCATGGGAGAGATTCTTGCGATAGAACTGTATCTTAACTGTGGTAGTGGTCATGTGAAAGGAATATGGACATTATAAAATCACATGGAAATAAACAAAATGATATACAATGAATATATGTAAAACTGATGAAAGCTGAATAGGGTCAATGAATTGTATCAAGGTCAATTTCTTTGTTGTGATATTACATTGTACTGGTACAGAGCATTGCCCCTGAGAGAGCCAGGTGAAGGGTGAAGAATGTGCACTGTACAGCAACTCTCTGTCTTAGTTTTTACAACCACATATGAACCTACAATTATTGCAAAGGAAAAAGGTAAGACAAATAAAAAATAAAACAAACCCAAAATACTGTATAGCATAAGCATTTTACTCTGTAAACATAATTTTAGATGAGAAAATTCTCTGAAAACAAAATTTCAATGCCTACATAATAACTTGCTATGAAAATACTATTTACCCAACTATCTCTCTAATATTGGCTATTTACTGTTGAGCTGTGTGTAATGTTAACATATCACAAATTACAGTGCAAAGATTTTGTGCATGAAACTTTATGTCATTTCAGAGTACTTCCTTAGAAGAGTATTTCATGAAGTACGAGATTAATATTGTAATGAAAAAATTTGTTTCTTTGGTTAAATAATTTGAGAAACAGTTTTGTTCATTCTGTCTGTAATAGACAACTGTACATCTTGAATCACCCCAGGGTGATAAGATAATCAATGTTACTAAAACTGCCTGCTCTCAGTACTCCATTACAGATTAAAGATGACTGCCAACTCTTTGGCTTGACTGTCCCCACGGATAAAACTGCTTGAATCACTAGATTGCTGGGGGAATGATGCTTTATCAGTTTCTGGGCACAAACCTCAAAACATTGACAGTTTCCATTTTCTGTCTCTTGAAATAGCCCCTTTTGGGGGACCCAGCAGCCATGTAAGATAGTATCTCAGTACCCTGCAACTGCCACATTAGCCCACACTGGCCTGTGAAGAGATAGTGTCAACAGGTAGCCCTAGTTGTGCAAGTAGTCACCACCCAGGCTTTTGACGAATGATGCCATCTTGTATGTTTTAGTCCCAGCAGAAGCAAGTGGAATAAAACCAGTCAATCAAGTGCATAGCCAGAATCAAGGCCCCAGACATGGCATCAATGGAGCCTGCCCAGGCAACCAGCCATCTGAAATAACCCAGCTGATACTGAGTCATGGAGAGCATAGGAAAACCATTTCCAGTGCTCTCTGTCCAAATTCCCAAGCCATAAAGTCATAAGCACAGTAAAATTATTGCTTACCTCACTAAATTTAGGGCTGTTTGTTACACCGCTTAGTGATAACTATTATACCTCCTCTTCTTGTGTGTGTATGTGTCCATAGCACAACATAGTGTTCTAGTTCATTTGGTTTTAGGACTAGGGTAACAAAGTAGTCAATAACTTATATTGGTGTTATTTTAGCAAATCAAATTTTTCAAAACAGAGTCTCCTCCTTAGTAATATGGAAATAATAATTATTATTATCTTACAGAGTTGTGATACTAAAATGAGATTATATGCTGGGGGTATAGCTCAGTGGTGGAATGTGTGCTTAGCATGCATGAAGCTCTGGGTTTAATACACTGCACCAAAAGTAAATGAACATTTAAAATGAACATCTAACAAACATTAAATGAACATCTAAAGCATTTAGTGCCATTCCTTTTAAGTACTAAGAACTCAGCAATAATTTCATTCCTCCCATTATTGGTCAAGTAGGGCCATGTTATACAGAAGAGGTATTACTATATTAAAAAGTATGTGTACTTTTCACTTTACTTTTTATTACATTTTCTAATACAGATGGTCAAGTTGTTCTCCATAAACTATGCAACAATTTATAGTCATTTGTGTAGGGTAGAAGGTTAACCAAACTTTCTCTTCTAGAGCAAGATTTGATGAACTTACTGTATTGGATCAGATAGTAAATATTTTAGATTTTTCAGCCGGTATCTATATCTGCTGTTGGAGTAAAAAAGAAATCATTGTCAATTTGTAAAAGAATAAACATGGAGGCTTCCAATAAAACTTTATTTAATTGAGTCAGGCTAAATATGGACTTCAGGATTTATCTTGCTAATAATCTGTGTTCTAGTGGTTGGACCAAGAGTGTGTTTCACCCGGGAGATGTGCTGAAAAGAGTGTTGAGAGCATGCACATTTCTCTAGGATTTGCTATGTTATAGGCTCTCGTGGGCCTTTTTTCCTTCAAGACAAACTGGCTGCTTTGTTAGGCATATATCTGAGCACCCAGAATAGTGTAGCTTCAGTTGTACCATATTATTTCCTGCAAGATTAGCTACATCAGCTGCTTCTACAAACTTTAATTGCTAATGATCTATGCATAAGGCATATGTGCTCTAGTATGTGCTCTTGGTTAGGCTTGGAATTAGGAAAGTCAGCTTCTTCTTCATGAAGCAAAAATGATTTGGATTCTTTTTAAAGCACAAAGTAGATATTCAAAGTTAACTAAAGCAATAGGCATAATCACTAAATATAGACAGTAGGCTTTCACAGCAAAAGGTCTGGGTTAGCAAAGAAAAGCTTGAGTTCTACTTCTGGTTTTAGCTTGTAACTAGCTATGTGACTCTGGAGAAGCCATGCCCCTGGGCTTCAGTGTGCTATAAATTTAAAAAACAGGACTAATAATTTCTTCCCTTACTGCCTCATAACATTTAGAAAAAATATAAAATACACATAAAATTTATAGATCTCATATTGTAATATACTTAACTATGTGTCATCTCTCCAGTAGAATATGAATTCCTTGGGGACAGAAGCTATGTCTTATGAATTTTTAAATTCCCATTAATTGATGCACGACTTTAACATACTGAGTCCTCCATAAATGTTTGCAAAATGAATACAAATATGGATGGATGAATGAAGCTTTTGTAAACTTAATGATTAGGAACAGAAAATACAATGTTTTTCACTAGGAAGCAAATTGATACCTTTGGAAAAAAATGTTTCAAAGGGAGTTGGCATTATTTTTTTTTTATCCTTTTATTGGTACAGTTTGGAGTTGGCATTATTTACACCAGTAATTTCAATGAGCATCTTCTTTGGATCTCTGAGATATGAAAATACTTCATGTGTTCCATGATTCACTGAATTTAGCTATCAATTTTTGTTCAGAGAGTGCATATTAGGCATAAATGTTGGCCCTACTTTTAAACTAAAAAATGACTGAATTTTCTAAAGATCATAAACATAACTGCCATTTGCAGCCCTCGAAACAGCAATGACTAATTTTTCTAAAGATTATAGACATATTGTCACATGCAGTCCTTGAAACAACAGTGACAGAAAAAAATCACCATTGTGTTTTATTCTAGTATTAGCATAAAAGAAATATTCCTTTAGGAAACTAAGATGAAATTAAAACAGATACATCAAATAAGCAGCTGTAAAGTTAATGTAATACAATTGATAGTTTAAGGCAATACTATTTGGAGGAAAAGACATTGCTTAGCCATTTAAACAGTGACAAATTGCTTTGCCTTCATTGGTCAAGTTGGCCTCCCTTGAGTGAAATTCAAAGCCTCAGAAAGCTTTGGAATTCTCCATTTCTTGGCAAATCCACAACAGTGAACAGTACTGAAGTACTGTTGCCATGATATTTTATATCCAATATGATGAATTGACCAACAACTTGCAAACAAATGTTTCTCCCAAAAGGTCTTTATAGAGAAAATATCTCCATGGATGTAACTGTTGAATAATAGATGTACTTAATGGACTAAATGTTAATTTTAGTGCATATAGTTTCCTTAGCCATGCTGTGGATTTTAATGATTTCAAGTTAGGAGCTTGCATTAGCCTTCTGTATAAGGGTTACATATAGCTGTACTGACATTACTGAGGGAAGAGAAAGTGGCCAAGGTCTAGACTAGAGCAAAGGATTGATAGAGATTGCTCCTCAACTTGCAATGTGGGTTACATACTGATAAGTCAAAATGCACCTCATCGATCACTACCATAGTTTAGCACCACAGTCTACGGTAGATGTAGACTGGCCGCTATGGCTTGCTGTTGCTGTCCAGTGTTGAGAAAGAGTACAGTACCACATACCTGACCCAGGAAAAGATCAAAATTCAAAATAGGGTTTCTACCATTTATGTTTCATCTTACACTATCATAATGTCAAAAAATTCTAAGGCAAACCATCAAAGATCTAGTACCAACTGCTCTAATCTCTTTTGGCAATTCTTTGGCCTGTTATTGGCCAGCTGCTTCACCAGCTGCTTCGCGTGCTACTTCAGCATGCTCCCCTCAGGACTCACATGTTGACCATTGCCATCTTGGTGCAGCAGATCATTGAGAATATAACTACAAGGAAGAGTGGTTGGTGTTCAAGAGCAGTGGCTCAAGACTTACTCTACTGCTTCAGTGTGTATATCACTGGGAATCCCCAGGGGCCTAGTGTATTGAGCACAGTGTACAGAAGAGGCCCTGTGGTACCTCCTGTTTGAAATTGTTTGTTCACATCTGTCTTATTTTGTTTGTCATTAAAGCTAAACTTTTAAAGAAAAAAAAACATTTTATCAGCTATCTGGGTATTCTTAGCCCAGTCAGATCGACACATAAAATTACCCATCACCCACCCATATATTCACTCACCTATCATTAACACTTTGCTACCTTTATTTTAACATATCTATTCACCTATACATCTCTCTATGTATTCATCTAACTGTTTCAATTTCGATACATTTTAAAGTAATGGCACCCGGAGTAGGGGAAGTGGGAGGGGTAGGGGAAAGAAAAGAAGGAAAAAGAAAAAATACAAGAAAAGAAAAAAAATGGAAACAATATCTTTGTAAATAGGGAAGGGTGGAGGGGGTGAAGGGAGGGCAGGGGAATGGGGAAAAAAATAAGAACCAAGATACATCATGTAAAGGTACAAGATCCCAATGATGAATGTAACTGTATTGTATACCTAAAATGTACCAATAAACTTAATGAAAAAAAGTAAATTAATTTTTAAAAAAGTAAATGGCACACATTGGAACACTTCTTTTTAAATACTTTACTATGCGTATCATGCAGTACAGTTTAATACTTGCTTATAGTTTTTTGATGTAAACTTTACATGTAATAACATTGACAATCATAATCTATATATTCATAAAGTTTTGAAAAATCATACACCTGCATAATACAAATCCCTATAAAGATCCAGAACATTACCATATGCCAGAATCAGAATTACAGCCTAGGAATATTTCCTTATGCTCTTTTCAATCAATAGTCTCTCCCACTTCCCATTAGGAGAGGCAATCACTATTCCAATTTCTTCCAATTTAGAGTAGGTACCAGCACTTTGCTCAATACATGTGTTTTTACAGTATTTTCTCCTGATTTGTGGCTCTTCTATTCATTTTCTTAATGGTGCCTTTTGATAGGTCAAACTTTTTAATATTGAAGAACTAATTTATCTTTTTAATTTGGGTCTAGAAACTCACATACATCTAATCACTTAGTATGCACTCCTTTATTTAAATTTTATTTCACACAGCATAATGTCCTGAGAGTCATCTGACCTATTTGATGTATTAGCAATTTGTTTTTCTTTTTATTGTTGACCAGTATTTTATTTTATGAGAATACAGATGTTAATTCATTCTCCTTTTGATTGGCCCCCATGGCTACTTCAGTCTGGGTTAATTAAGTATAATGCTGCTAAGGCTTCTTCTGCAAATCTTTGGGGAACTTCTATTTTTCTTTCTTTGAGGTGTATGTTTAGTTATATAAGAGGTAGCATAAGCACTTCCAAAATAGTCATACCATTTACATCACCACCAAAAGCATATGAGAGGTCGACTCCTCTTCTGCTGAATTAAAATGTAGGGTCAGACATCTTAATTTTAGCCATTCCAGAGGGTATGGAGTCATTTCATGTGGTTTTAATTTGCATTTTGCTCATGACGAATGATGCTGACCACTTTTCCATGTGATTGTGGCCATTAGTGTATCTTCTTTTGTGAAGTGTTTGTTTGGATCTTTCAACCAGTTTGCAGAGATATTTACTTAAACAGCCCAGACACCAGCCCCTTATTCAATATGTGTTTGACAGTATTTTCTCCTAGATTGCGGATTTTCTATTTATTTTCTAAAGAGTGTCTATTGACAAGCAGAAGTTTTTACTATTGTAGAACACTAAAATTATCTTTTTCTTCATATTTACAGTTTCCTGTGATTTTTCTAAGAATATCCTTGAGCCTAGAAGATACACTGGTATGTTATGTTCTAAAGGATTTTTTTGCTTAAATTCTTTTATTGGTACATTTTAGGTATACAATACATTTACATTTATCATTAGGTATTTGTACCTGTACATGATGTATCTTGGTTGTTATTTTATCCCCATTCCCTCTCCTCCCTTCACCCCCTCCACCCTTCCCTATTTACAAAGACTTTGTTTCCATTTTTTCCTTTTCTCACAATTTTTCTTTTCCCTTTTTTTCTTTCCCCTTCCCCTCCCACTTCCCCTACCCCTTGGAACATTTTCTTCCTATTTCAAATTATCAATTATTCATTTTATTCATTTATTTTTAAATTAAATTCTTTTATTGGTACATTGTAGGTATACAAAACAACTACATTTCTCATTGGGAATTGTACCTTTACATAATGCATCTTGGTTCTTATTTTTTCCCCATTCCTAGCCCTCCCTTCACCCTCTCCACCCTTCCCTATTTACAAAGACTTTATTTCCATTTCTCATCATTTTTCCTTTCCCTTCTTTCCTTTCCCCTGCCCCTCCCACTACCCCTACCCCTTTGGACCTTTTCTTCCTATTTTACATTATTGATTATTCATTCTAATCATTGGTACATTTTAGGTATACAATATAATGACATTCATCATTGGAAATTTGCACCTTTATATAATCTCTCTTGGTTCTTATTTTTCACCCTTGCCCAACCCTCCCTTCAACCCCTCCAGTCCTCCCTATTTACAAAGATTTTGTTCCTATTTTTCCATTTTCTCATATTAATCCCATTCCCTTCTATCCTTTCCCCTAGCCCTCCCACTTCCTTCCTCTGTGCCCCTTTTCTTCCTATTTCACATTACCTATTGTACATTTAGTCCTTACTTACACTTTCAGTTTTTCACACCAGAGAAATTATTCGGTATTTATTCATGTGTGTCCTATTTATTTCACTTAAGAGTATCACCTCAATGTGCATCCACTTAGGTATAAATGTCCCTAATTTCTCATTTTTCATGGCTGAGTAGTACTCCATTTTATTTTTAAAAACTGCATTTTCTTTATCCAGTCTCCAGTTGATGGGCAATTGGGCTGTTTCCAAGTTTTAGCTATTACAAATTGTGCTGCTATGAACATGGGTGCACATATATCACTGTGGTATGATTCTTTTAATTCTTTGGGGAAGATCCCCAGCAGTGGAATAGCAAGGTCAAATGGGACTTCCAGTCCTAGTTCTTTGAGGTATCTCCATACTGATTTCCACATTGGTTGTACCAGTCAACACTCCCACCAGCAGTGGAGCAGGGTTCCTCTTTCCCCACAGCCCCGCCAGCATTTGTTATTGGTTGACTTCATGATAGCAGCCATCCTTTTGGGAGTGAGATGGAATCTCAGCATTGTTTTCATTTGAATTTCTTTAATGACCAGTGATGTTGAACATTTTTTCATGTATTTATTTGCGATTTCTACTTCTTTGTCTGAGAAATGTCTGTTCATTTCAGATGCCCATTTTCAGATTGGGTCTTTAAATTTGGGAGGTCTGATCTTTTTAAGTTCTTTATAGATTCGAGATAGTAGACCTTTGTCTGAGGAACAGCAGGTGAAGATTTTTTTCCCACATTGTGGGTTGTCTCTTCACACTGCTGGTGGCGTCTCTTGCTGTGCAGAAGCCTTTTAATAAGAAGAGATCCCACTTGTTGATTGTTTGTGCTAGTTCATTGGCAACTGAGGTTTTGTTCATAAAATCTTTTCCTACACTGATGTCTTCAAGGGTTCTACCTAACCTCTGTTCCAACTGGTTCAGAGTTTCTATTTTAATATTTAGATCTTTAATCCATTTTGATTTTAGTTTAGTGCATGGTGAGAGATATAGGTCTAGTTTTGTTTTAATCTTTGGCAAGTTGAAGCCCAATTTTTAGAGCACCATTTATTAAAGAGGCTATCTTTCCTCCAGTGAGGATATTTGGCTCCTTTATCAAAGATGAGATGGGTGAGTGTGTCTGGTGTTGTGTCTGCATCTTCTAATCTGTTCCACTCCTCCTCAGGTCTCTTTCTTTGTCAGTACCATGCTGTTTTATCACAGTAGCTTTGTAGTATAGTTGCAGGTTGGGGATTGTGATACCCCCTGCCATGTCTCTGTTACCTAGAATTGCTTTTGCTATTCTGGGACACTACTTGTTCCAAATGAATTTTTGGATTGTTTTCTCAAGGTCCATGAAGTATGCTGCTGTGATCCCAATTGGAATTGCATTGAATCTATATAGCAGTTTTGGAAGTATGGCCATTTTCACTATATTAAGCCTTCCTACCCAAGGGCAGGGGATGTCTGTCCATTTTCTGTATCATCTTCAAACTCTCTTTTCAGAGTGCCATAGTTTTCAGAGAAGAGGTCTTTGATTTCTTTCGTTAGGTTGATTCCTAGGTATTTCAGTATTTTGGATGCTATAGTGAAAGGAATTATTTGCCCTATTTCTCTCTCAGTGAGTCTGTCATTCATGTAAAGGAAAGCTATTGATTTTTGTGTGTTGACCTTGTAACCAGCTACTCGACTGAATTTGGTTATTATGTCTAGAAGACTTTTGGTGGAGTTCTTGGGGTCTTCTATATACAGTATCATGTCATCTGCAAATAATGACAATTTGACTTCTTCATTTCCTATCTTTATTCCTTTTATTTCTTTCTCTTGTCTAATTGCTGTGGCTAATGTTTCCAGAACTATATTGAACAAGAGTGGTGATAGTGGACATTCTTGTCTTGTTCCTGATTTTAGTGTGAAGGATTTCAGTTTTTGACCATTTAGTAGGATACTGGCTGTTGGTTTTTCATAGATGGCTTCTATCAGTTTAAGGTAGAGACCATCTATTCCAATTTTTTGTAGGGTTTTTATCAAAAATGCATGTTGGATTTTGTCAAATCCTTTTTCTACATCTATGGAGATAATCATACTGTTTTTGTCCTTGGCTCTATTGATATAGTGCATTACATTGATTGATTTGCATATATTGAACCATCCCTGCATCCCTGGGATGAATCCCACTTGATCACGGTGTATGATCTTCTTGATGATCTTCTGCATTCTGTTTCCCAGTATCTTATTAAGGATTTTTGCATCTATGTTCATTAGTGAGATTGGCCTATAGTTCTCTTTTTCAGTTGGGTCTTTTTCTGCTTTGGGGATCAAGGTGATGCTTGCTTCCAGGAATGAATTTGGGAGTATTGCTTCCCTTTCAATTTCATTGAAGAGTTTAAACAGTAGTGGCAGCAGTTCCTCTCTAAATGTCTTGTAGAATTCAACAGTGAAGCCATCAGGGCCTGGGCTTTTCTTAGTTGATAAGTTTTTAATTGCATTTTCAATTTCATTGGTTGATATTGGGTTGTTCAGAATTTTTAGGTCTTCTTCATTCAACTTTGGTAATTCATATGTATCTAGGAATCTGTCCATTTCTTCTGTGTTTTCCATCTTATTGGCATATAGGTTCTGGAAGTAGGTATTGATGATCCTCTGGATTTCTGCTGGGTCTGTTGTAGTTTCACCCTTTTCATTCCTAATTGCATGGATTTGGGCCTTTTCTTTCCTTTTTCTGATAAGCTTGGCTAAAGGTTTGTCAATTTTGTCGATTCTTTCAAAGAACCAACTCTTGGCTTCATTGATTTTTTATATTGTTCTCTTAGACTCCACTGCATTGATTTCTCCTCTGATCTTTATAATTTCCTCCCTTGTATGAGTTCTGGGGTTGTCCTGCTGTTCTTTTTCTAGAAGCTTGAGGTTCAGCATCAGGTTGTTTAATTGGGCTCATTCTGTTTTCCTAATATGCGTATTCACTGCTATGAATTTCCCTCATAAGACTGCTTTCATTGTTTCCCATAGATTCTGATATATTGTATTGTCATTGTCATTTAATTGAAGGAACTGTCTGATTTCTTCTTTAATTTCCTCTGTGACCCATTGGTTATTCAAAAGTATGTTGTTCAATTTCCACGTGTTTATGAAATTTTTTGAGTTTCTTTTGCTATGGATCTCCATGTTCATTGCACTATGGTCTGATAATATACAGGGGATAACTTCAGTTCCTTTGCACTTACTTAAACATGTTCTATGTGTGAGTATGTGGTCTATTTTGGAGAATGACCCATGTGCAGCTGAGAAGAATGTGTATTCTGATTTAGTGGGGTGGAACACTCTGTAAACATCTGTTAAGTTCATTTATTCAAGAGTTCAATTGAGTTCTAGTATTTCATTACTTATTTTTTATCTAGTTGATCTATCTATTTGTGACAGTGGGCTGTTGAGGTCCCCCACTAGTATTGTATTTGTGTATATATGACTTTTCATGTCCATTAGTATTTGTTTTACATAGCTGGGCACACTAGTGTTTGGTGCATAGATGTTTATGACTGTCATCTCTTCCTCTTGGATTCTTCCCTTTACAAGGATGTAGTGTCCTTCTTCATCTCTCTTAATCAGTGTTGGTTTGAAATCTACTGGATCTGCAAAGAGGATAGCTACTCCTACTTTTTTTCAGGTTTCCGTCACATGGAGTATTGTTTTCCACCCTTTAACTTTCAGTCTATTAGTTTCCTTTTGAATTAAGTGTGTTTCTTGTGTGCAGCATATTGTTGGATTTTGCTTCTTGACCCATTCGGTCAGTCTATTTCTTTTGATTGGTGAGTTGAGACCATTAACATTGATGGTTATAACTGAAACGTATTGACTTGTCATTGCCATGACTTTTTCTTTTTGTTGGCTTCTCCCCCTTTACATTTAATTTCTTGTCATGCCAGATGGGTTCATTCTGCTTTGCTTCCTGGGCTTGTGATCCTCAATGTTTGTTCCTAGGATATTGTGTAAAATTCTTTGGAGTGCTGGTTTGGTATTCATGAAGTTCCTAAGGTGCTCTTTGTCATGAAAGTATCTTATTTCTCCATCAATTTTGAAAGATAGTTTTGCAGGGTACATCAATCTGGGTTGGAGGCTGTTTTCTTTTAGGGCTTGGAATATGTCACTCCAAGCTCTTCTTGCCTTGATGGTTTGTGTTGAGAAGTCTGCTCTGATTCTGATGGACTTTCCTTTGTATATGATTTGTTTCTTTTCTCTAACTGCTTGTAGAACTTTGTTCTTCTGTTGAGTTTCTGGAATCTTAACAATGATATGCCTATGTGTAGATTTTTTTTGATCAAGGCTATTTGGAGTCCTATATGCCTCACTTATCTGTATGTCAAGTTCTTTTCCCCTGCTTGGGAAGTTTTCTGCCATTATTTTTGTGAAGAGATTTTTTATGTCATCTCCACTCTCTCCTGTTCCTTCATTGACTCCAATCAGTTTTATGTTATTCTTCTTTGCATCATCTAGCAGCTGCTGGATTGATTTCTCATGATCCCTTATAATTTTGAAGCAGTTTTTCTTTTCCTGGTCACTAATTGCAATCTTATCTTCTATATCTGAAATTCTGTCCTCACATTGGCTCATTCTGTTGTGTAGACTTTCAATGGAGTTTTTCATCTCCTAGAAATCTATTTGCATTTGTTTTATGGATTCCATTTGTTTCCTATGTTGGGATTCCATCATGTTCCTGAGCTCCTCTCTAGATTTATTAATCATGTCTTGCACTAGGGGCAGAATTTCTTCTGTTATCTGAAAAATTATTTCTGATTTCATTTTTTCCAGATCCCCTTTTGTTGCCAGTTCAGTGGGTCCAGGTGGTTCAGTATCAGAGCGTTCCATCTCATTTCCCTTTTGGGTTGCTGTAGGTGATATGGAAGTCTGGTTTTGAGACTTATTTTCGTGTTTTCTCATTTTGACGGGGGGGGTGGTGTGTGCTGTTAGCACCTGCACGGATTACCTCTGAGCTGGGAGAAGTGGGACAGGGGCCGGGAACAGTGGAGGGATGGTGGCCCCCAAAGCCCTTTCCTGTGGGCTGGGAGCAGTAGGAGGGATGGTGGCCAGAAAGCCCCTTCCTCCAGACCAGGAGCAGTGGGATGGTGCCTCAGAAGCCCCTACCTCTGGGCCAGGAGCGGTGGGAGGGATGGTGGCCCAGAAGCCCCTTCCTCTGGGCTAGGAGCAGCGGGACAGAAGGTGCCCCAAAAGCCCTTTCTTCTGGGCTGGGAGCAGCAGTAGGGATGGTGACGAGAAAGCCCCTTCCTCTGGACCAGGAGCAGTGGGAGTCAGTACCGTGGTCTGGTGGTCCGGTGTCCTCTGCGTCTTTGTAGTGTGGAACTAGGTGGCTGTACAGAGGCGTGGGGGGGGGGGGGTGTCCAGTGGATTTTTGCCAGGGCATGGGCTGATTCGGCGTGTTCTGCATGACTCAGGACCTCGGTAAGCCATGCACAGACCTGCCTGTCTGCAGTAGGCTGATTCCGTGTGTTCTGCACTACTCAGGACCTTGGTAGGGCATGCACAGACCTGCCTGTCTGCAGCAGGCTGATTCGGCATGTTTTGTGTGACTGGGGACCGCGTCAGGGCTCAGGGAGACCTGCCTGTCTGCAGCGGGGTGATTCAGCATCTTCCCCATGACTTGGGACCTCGGTAGGGTGTGCGCAGACCTGCCTGTCTGTAGCGGAGTGATTCAGTGTCTTCTACGTGACTCGGGATCTTGGTAGGGCGTGCATAGACCTGCCTGTCTGCAGCAGGCTCATTCGACATGTTCTGCATGCCCCAGGACCTCAGTAGAGCAATTATTCATTTTAATCCTTATTTACACTTTCAGTTTCTCACACTTGAGAAACTATTTGGTATTTACACATGTGTACTATTTATTTCACTTAAGAGGATGTCTTCAATGTGCATCCATTTAGCTATAAATGTCTCTAGTTTCTCATTTTTTATGGCTGAGTATTACTCCATTTTATTAAGAGAACCACATCTTTTTTTATCCAGTTTCCAGTTAATGGGCACTTGGGCTGCTTCCAAGCTTTAGCTATTATGAACTGTGTTGCTATAAACATGGGTGGACATATATCGCTGTGGTATGATTCTTTTAATTCTTTTGGGAAGATACCCAGCAGGGTAATAGCTGGGTAAAATGGGACCTCTAGTCCTACTTCTTTGAGGTTATCTCCATACTGATTTCCACAGAGGTTGCACCAGCCTGCACTCCCACAAACAATGGAGAAGGGTTCCTTTCTCTCCACACCTCCGCCAGCATTTGTTATTGGTTGATTTCTTGATAGCAGCCATTCTTTCTGGGGTGAGGTGGAATCTCAGTGTTGTTTTCATCTGCATCTCTCGAATGACCAGTGGAATACATTAGCAGATGTAGAAACAACTCCAGACATACTCAACCACTTCATCTTTGACAAAGGAGCCAACCACCCTCATTGGAGGAAAGATAGCCTATTTAATAAATGGTGTTGGATAAACTGGATTTCAACGTGCCAAAGATTAAAACTAGACCCATATCTATCACTATGCACTAAACTAAGATCGAAGTGGATTAAAGATCTAAATATTAAAACAGAAACACTAAACTTGCTGAAAAATAAGTTAGGTAGAACTCTTGAAGACATTGGCATAGGAAAAGACTTTATGAACAAAACCTCAGTAGCACAGGAACTAGCACAAACAATCAACAACTGGGATCTCATCTTATTAAAACGCTTCTGCACTGCAAAAGAAACCACCAACAGAGCTAACAGACAACCTACAATGTGGGAAAAATTTTTAGCACGAGTACCTCAGACAAAGGACTACTATCTAGAATATATAAAGAACTGAAAAAAATCAGACCCCCCAAATTCAAAGACCCAATTCAAAAATGGGCATCTGAAATGAAGAGACATTTCTCAGACAAAGAAGTAAAAGCAGCAAATAAACATACGAAAAAATCTCTGTATTGATTTTGAATTTTGTATTTTTAAGCAGGCAAAGAAGGTTTCATCTAAAATTTTATTTTGTTTACTATGGCTACTTCCTGTTTTAAATGTAATCTTCAGCTATTTATATGTGCTCTTTTTATTTCTTTTTTTAATGGCTTTACAAAGTTTTATGTTGGCTCCTGTTTATTGTGCATTTGGAGGTTATACTCTCAGAGTTCCCCTTCCTGGCCAGTGTGCCACATATGAGCTGCCCTAAAGTTTCCTATATGTCACTGGCCCAGTCTATATTGGCTTTCTAGCTGTGTATTTTGCATTGTTTTAACTGGTTTGTATGGAAAAAAATCTACATTCTTAAAACTTCAAATTCTACTAGATTTGTGTCATTCCACATAAAATGTAGAAGTCTTTCTACCAAAGACTTCCCCTTTCATCTTTTATATCAAGTTCTGCCACATTATAATCATGGGCCATATATGACCTACATATAAAGTTTTACGAGGAACAGTCAAATGTATTTGTTGGCACATTGTGCGTTTTAAGACCAGTATGAAAAAAAGCTATAAAATACAGTATGTCAATAATTTTTTTATATTGAATGCATATCAACATAACATTTTGGACCTTTTGATTTAAATGAAGTGTTTTACAAAATTAATTAAGCATATTTAGTCTTTTGCAGGATGGCTGCAAGATAATTTAAAGTGATATATATTATGCTTTTTTGCACAACAGTGCCCTAGTGCTCTGCCATATAGAAAGTGCTTGGTATATCTTTGTAAATAAATAAATGAAATATTTTAAAGACATAATGCAAAGCCATTCTTAATTTGCTCTTTTGGTTTTCTCCATTATCTTTGGATAAGTTACTAGTTGGGGACAGGTTACCCTAGTTTGGGCTTCTGTTTTGAGCTCAGAATATTAATGAGCTGAGGGATAGCCAATGCATAGACGTCTTACTAACTCTGTAATTACAGGCAAGGGACTACTTGGCGCTTCATTTTCCCAGATAAAGAGTAAAGATAATCGTAGAGTGTTAAAAGGAAAAAAAATAAATTAATTTTGTGAGTTATTTCACAGATCAAATGCTAGTGTGCACAGAGTTAACAATCAGCGTATTAACTTTATTACTTGTGCCATAGCTGTATGGCTCATTGGTGGTGAAATGTAGAGAGAACACCTCACTTAGTGCTCTGTCACACTCTATGGAAGGACAATGTGCAGAACTGCTGTCTGCGTGCCCAGGACATCTACAAGCTCCTTGGTGGCAAGCTGTGGGGACCATGGCAAGGTTTTAGGAAGCCAGGTGTCCTGTAGATGAGCAACAGTCTGATTACTTCCTGTAAGCTCTGGGGCCTTCACATTCAGACGGTGTTCCTTTGTAGGGCCATGGGGGGCTGAGCATCTGGAGAGCACCAGATTTAATTACCTTTAAGCAAAGGGAGCACAACAGAAGAAATAATGGTTATAAGCTCCAAACCTGCAAATTAAAATGTGGAAGGCCTGTTTGTCACATCTTCAGCTCTTTCATGGACTATGTCTTCCAATTGAGTTTCTACAATGTATCTGTACAAAAGTGATCCTCAACCTCCGCAAAAAAAGACAAAGGAAAGGGAACTAGATTTGGGTCTATGTGCATTTAATGCATCTTCAAACCCACCAGGGGACTCCTTTCTTTGATCTCCTGAAACTTGGCCCAGGCTTGCCAATTAAATGCCTTTCCATTCAGATCTGTTCAAAGATGAAAGATGCTACACACTCAATAGTTCCAGGGGACTAATGGAGTATTTGTGATATTTTCTGGCACTTATTGCTAGCTGAGACTCCTGAAGGCAGCCTTCTGGCAAGCCAAATAGCAGAAATGGTTGGGTATTTTTAGCCCTTCTGCATTCCTACAGATGTTTCCATTCTGCATGCCACTTGCATACAGAGTAAGTCCAGCAAGCACGGGCTGAAGGACCGTGTAATCCTGTAAAGAACAAGACTTGGCAAGCCTAGTACTTGCCAGCTGCACAACAACAGAGACCACTTTGCTCTCAGGTTTAGTTTTTTTACCTGTAAAATGGCTACAATAATAACAATTTCATAGCACTGTCCCTCCAGAGAATTACAGCAAAATGAATATTTTACTCTGCCTAACTAGGGACCAATATGCCATTTTTTGATATTAATATGTTATTTATACAGTTATTTGTCTAAAAATGTTTGTATTCATACATTTACTAAGCTTCTTTAGAGTGCAGAAATCTGTATCCACCTTCAGTAAAGGGAAGAGAGACAATGTGAGGCCTTTTCTCAGGGAATTTAACGTTCTGTTTAGGACCAAATAATGTACTCCTAATGTTTCTTACATATCCTGAGCCATTAAAGCTTTTATAGTTAAAACATACATTTTCATTCTATTTAATTTTGAGATACACAAAATGAAATATATAAAAAAACTCCAGTCCCTCCACTCTTTAAAAATGTCATATTATGTAACTAATAAGGAAATACAGAGATGAGAAAATTTTCACATGTCATTTTATTCTATTCACAGTGAAAACAAATTTAGTCTGAGAGAGCCTAAACATGAATACAGAACTGCTTCAACAGGATTTAAATGCTAAAAAGGGGAAGCAACATGATATATTTTACAAGTTCAAAGCTACCCAAAAAATAGTATTTGCTTAGTTTGAATGGTTTTCATTTCCTTCTTAGGTTATAGCCATCTAGATGAAAAAAAGTGAGGAAAGTATAATTCAGTAATTTCATCTGCTGCTTTATATAAAAATTTATATAATTATAATAACAGATAATGATGATGATATTAACAGCTAAAACACCAAATATTCCTATGATCCAAGTACTTTCTTCTCATTTTCTTTTAAATACCAACAATGATCTTAATGCTAAATAATTGCCCAAAAAATGATTAAAAAGTGCTGGAGGAAGGATGTGAAGGATTTTATCTTGTTGCATAGAATGCTTGTGTTTTGCTTCTTAAAGGTCCCTGTGTGGTCATCAGAAAGAGACAATTAGAGAACAAAACTATCTTGGGCAAATTTCTCAATGTGTAGCTGATTTATGTATTGATGTGCCAGATCTTCTTTAATAAGCAACATGGCTCTGAGTTCATCATTAGTCCTCTTTCCCTTCCTGTCTGTGCCTTAGGCTTAGGGCCTCACTGTGGATGCTATAGGAGGTCATGGGTTCTTTTCTCCATCTTCAAAAATCCTATGAGGAAGACATTCTTCAAATCCAAACAATGAAACTCTAACAACTTGTCCCTTGCCTTGGAGAAGACTGAGGTATTGAGATATAATAGGCACACTTGTCACCATTCCAGATGACTGAAAACAGGGGAAAATGTGTTCTATACTTTGGGAATGGGACGAATATTCCATTATTGAGATCTGATTTAAAAATAAAGTATAACTGTATCATAGAATTTCTTTAATATACCACAAAATAATAACTACTTGGAATGTGATGAAAAGACAGTGTGTGGAGGGACAGGCTGAAGAAAAATTAAATATAGGAAAATAATAAAAAATGAAAAGGCAGCCTAAGGACTGGGGGGAAATATTTGCAAAGCATATATCTGATAATGGGATAATATCCAGAATATATTAAAATGTATATAATTTAATAACCAAAAAACCTTTCTATTTAAAAATGAGCAAAGGACCTAAATAGACATTTTTTCAAAGAAGGCATAAAAATGGCCAGGTACAAGGAAAGATATCATTAGGAAAGTGCAAATCAATACCACAATAAACTTCATACCTGTTTTGGTGATTATTACAAAAAGATAAGAGACAACAAGAGCTGGTGAGGATGTGGAGAAAAAGGACACCTTGTACAGTTGGTGGGAAGGTAATTTGGGAAGCTTTTATGGAAAACAATATGGAGTTTATCATATGACCTAGCAATCATATGACCTAGCAATTTTTGTTAGTTATGTATCCAAACGAATTAAATCAGTAATTTGCAAAGATATGTGAACTTTCATGTTCACTGCAGCATTCACAATAGCCAAGATATGGAAATATTTATGCCTCTGGCAACAGATAACTGGATAAAGAAACTGTGACATAAATATAAATATATATATATATAAAGAATTATGATATACACATGTATACATATATGATATATTATTCAACCTGTACAAAGGCTTCCATTCCCATAAATAACTTAAAATTAAAGAGGTTTCACTGTACTAGACCCAGATTTCATCAGAAAAACTGAACTCCAGAGAACAGAATAGAAACTCACTGAATGAGTCACAGTGCACAGCAGCACAGAGGGGCCTGCCTTCATGGATGTGTCCCTCTGTGTCCTTTTGAAGAATGCCTCCAGAGAAGTCTATGCAGTGGGAGCCCCAGCTAAGAATGCAGGTTACAAGTTAGCCAGATCTTTGTTACATTACTAACCCTGACATTTATTGGCTGTATAATATTGAACAAAGACTTGACTTCTCAGACCCTCCATTTCCTCATCTATAAAATGGGGCTATTAGTGTTTATCTCATGGGTTTGTGAACATTTTTTAAATTTTATTATATTGGTACATTTTAGGTATACAATACAATGACATTCATCATTGGAAATTTGCACCTTTACATAATCTACCTTGTTTCCCCCCCGCTTCTCCTGCCCTCCCTTCAACACCTCCATTCCTCCCTATTTACAAAGAGATTGTTTCCATTTTTAAATTTTCTCATATTACTTCCATTACCTTCTTTTCTATCCCCTACCCCTCCCACTTCCCCTTCGCCCCTTTTCTTCCTGTTTCACATTATCTATTGTACCTTGTAGTCCTTATTTACACTTTTGGTTTCTCACACTAGAGAAACTATTCGGTATTTACATGTGTGTCCTGTTTATTTCACTTAGGAGTATTGCCTCAATGTGCATCCATTTAGTGATAAATGTCTCTAATTTCTCATTCTTTAAGGCTGAGTACTCCATTTAAAAAAAACCACATTTTCTTTATCCAGTCTCCAGTTGATGGGCATTTGGGCTGCTTCCAAGTTTTAGCTATTACAAATTGTGCTGCTATGAACATGGGTGCACATATATCACTGTGGTATGATTCTTTTAATTCTTTGGGGAAGAAGCCCATCAGGGGAATAGCTGGGTCAAATGGGACTTCCAGTCCTAGTTCTTTGAGGTATCTCCATACTGATTTCCACAGTGGTTGCACCAGTCGACACTCTTACCAGCAGTGGAGCAGGGTTCCTCTTTCCCCACAGCCCTGCCAGCATTGGTTATTAGTTGATTTCATGATAGTAGCCATTCTTTCTGGAGTGAGGTGGAATCTCAGCTTTATTTTCATTTGCATCTTTTGAATGACCAGTGATGTTGAACATTTTTTCATGTATTTATTTGCTATTTCTACTTCTTTGTCTGAGAAATGTGTGTTCATTTCAGATGCCCATTTTTGGACTGGGTCTTTAAATTTGGGAGGACTGATTTTTTTTAAGTACTTTATAGATTTTTAGATAGTAGGCCTTTGTCTGAGAAACAGCTGGTGAAAATATTTTCCCACATTGTGGGTTGTCTCTTCACATTGCTGGTGGTTTATCTTGCTGTGCAGAAGTATTTTAATAGGAAGAGATCCCACTTATTGATTGTGCCAGTTCACAGACAACTGAGGTTTTGTTCATAAAATCTTTTCCTACACCAATGTCTTCAAGAGTTCTACCTAAACTCTTCAAGCCAGTTCAGTGTTTCTATTTTAATATTTAGATCTTTAATCCATGTCGATTTAGTCTAGTGCATGGCGAGAGATATAGGTCTAATTTTAATCTTTGGCAAGTTGAAACCCAAGTTTTCCAGCACCATTTATTAAAGAGGCTATCTTTCCTCCAGTGAGGATATTTGGCTCCTTTATCAAAGATGAGATGGGTGAGTGTGTCTGGTGTTGTTTCTGCATTTTCTAATCTGTTCTACTGGTCCTCAGATCTGTTTCTTTGCCAGTACCATGCTGTTTTTATCACAGTAGCTTTGTAGTTCAGTTGCAGGTTGGGGATTGTGATACCCCCTGCCATGTCTCTGTTACCTAGAATTGCTTTTGCTATTCTGGGTCTCTTCTTGTTCCAAATGAATTTTTGGATTTTTTTCTCAAGGTCCGTAAAGTGTGCTGCTGGGATTTCAATTGGGATTGCATTGAATCTATATAGCAGTTTTGGAAGTATGGTCATTTTCACTATATTAAGCCTTTCTACCCAGGAGCAGGGGATCTCTGTCCATTTACTGATATCATCTTCAATCTCTCTTTCCACAGTGCTACAATTTTCAGGGAAAAAGTCTTTGATTTCTTTTGTTAGGTTGATTCCTAGGTATTTCAGTTTTTTGGATGCTATAGTGAAAGGAATTATTTGCCCTATTTCTCTCTCAGTGAGTCTGTCATTCGTGTAGAGGAAAGCTATTGATTTTTGTGTGTTGACCTTGTAACCAGCTACTCGACTGAATTTGGTTATTAAGTCTAGAAGACTTTTGGTGGAGTTCCTGGGGTCTTCTATATAGAGTATCATATCATCTGCAAATAATGACAATTTGACTTCTTCATTTCCTATCTTTATTCCTTTTATTTCTTTCACTTGTCTAAGGGCTATGGCCAATGTTTCCAAAACTATATTGAACAGGATTGGTGATAGTGGACATCCTTGTCTTGTTCCTGATTTTAGTGTGAAGGATTTCAGTTTTTGACCATTTAGTATGATATTGGCTGTTGGTTTTTCATAGATGGCTTCTATCAGTTTGAGGCAGAGACTATCTATTCCATTTTTTGTAGGGTTTTTATCATAAATGCTTGTTGGATTTTCTCAAATGCTTTTTCTTCATCAATTGCGATGATCATGTGGTGTTTGTCCTTGGCTCTATTGATATAGTGTATTACATTGATTGATTTGTGTATGTTGAACCATCCCTGCATCCCTGGGATGAATCCCACTTGATCACGGTGTATGATCTTCGTGATGATCTTCTCCATTCTATTTGCCATTATCTTATTAAGGATTTTTGCTTCTATGTTCATTAGCATGATTGGTCTATAGTTCTCCTTTTCGGTTGGGTCTTTCTCTGCTTTGGGGATCAAGGTGATGCTTGCTTCCAGGAATGAATTTGGGAGTATTGCTTCCCTTTCAATTTCATTCAAGAGTTTAAACAGTAGTGACAGTAGTTCCTCTCTAAATGTCTTGTAGAATTCAGCAGTGAAGCTATCAGGGCCTGGGATTTTCTTAGTTGATAAGTTTTTAATTACATTTTCAATTTCATTGGTTGATATTGGGTTGTTTAGAATTTTTAGGTCTTCTTCGTTCAACTTATGTAATTCATATGTATCTAGGAATCTGTCCATTTCTTCTGTGTTGTCCATCTTAATGGCGTATAGGTTCTGGAAGTAGGTATTGATGATCCTCTGGATTTCTGCTGGGTCTGTTGTAATTTCACCCTTTTCATTCCTAATTGCATGGATTTGGGCCTTTTCTTTCCTTTTTCTGATAAGGTTGGCTAAGGGTTTGTCAATTTTGATAATTCTTTCAAAGAACCAATTCTTGGCTTCATTGATTTTTTGTCTCATTCTCTTAGTCTCCATTGCATTGATTTCTCCTCTGATCTTTATAATTTCCTCCCTTGTATGAGCTCTGGGGTTGTACTGCTCTTCTTTTTCTAGAAGCTTGAGGTTTAGCATCAGGTTGTTTAATTGGGCTCGTTCTGTTTTCCTAATATGAGTATTCACTGCTATGAATTTCCCTCATAAGACTGCTTTCATTGTGTCACATATATTCTGATATGTTGTATTGTCATTGTCATTTAATTGGAGGAATTGTCTGATTTCTTCTTTAATTTTCTCTGTGACCCATTGGTTATTCAGAAGTGTACTATTCAATTTCCATGTGTTTATGAAATTTTTTGAGTTTCTTTTGCTATGGATCTCCCATTTCATCGCACTATGGTCTAATAATATACAGGGGATAACTTCAATTCCTTTGCACTTACTTAAACATGTTCTATGTGTGAGTATGTGGTCTACTTTGGGGAATGACCCATGTGCAGCTGAGAAGAATGTGTATTCTGATTTTGTGGGGTGGAACACTCTGTAAACATCTGTTAAGTTCATTTGTTCAAGAGTTCGATTGAGTTCTAGTATTTCATTACTTATTTTTTGTCTAGTTGATCTATTTGTGACAGTGGGGTGTTGAGGTCCCCCACTACAATTGTATTAGTGCATATATAACTTTTCATATCCATTAGTATTTGTTTTATATAGTTGGGTGCACTAGTGTTTGGTGCATAGATATTTATGATTGTCATCTCCTCCTCTTGGATTGTTCCCTTTACAAGGATGTAGTGGTTTCTTCGTACCTCTTAATCAGTGTTGGTTTGAAATCTACTGGATCTGCAAAGAGGATAGCTACTCCTGCTTTTTTGGGGGTTCCTGTCGCATGGAGTATTGTTTTGCACACTTTAACTTTCAGTCTATGAGTTTCCTTTTGAATTAAGTGTGTTTCTTGTATGCAGCATATTGTTGGATTTTGCTTCTTGACCCATTCTGTCAGCCTATTTCTTTTGATTGGTGAGTTGAGACCATTATCATCGATGGTCATAACTGACACATATTGACTTGTCATTGCCATGACTTTTTCTTTTTGTTGGCTTCTCCCCCTTTACATTTAATTTCTTGTCATGCCAGATGGGTTCATTCTGCTTTGCTTCCTGGGGTTGTGATCCTCAATGTCTGTTCCTAGTATGTTGTATGAAATTTTTTGGAGTGCTGGTTTGGTATTCACAAAGTTCCTAAGGTGTTCCTTGTCATGAAAGTATCTTATTTCTCCATCAATTTTGAAAGATAGTTTTGCAGGGTACATCAATCTGGGTTGGAGGCTGTTTTCTTTTAGGGCTTGGAATATGTCACTCCAAGCTCTTCTTGCCTTGATGGTTTGTGTTGAGAAGTCTGCTCTGATTTTGATAGGCTTTCCTTTGTATGTGATTTGTTTCTTTTCTCTAACTGCTTGTAGAACTTTGTTCTTCTGTTGAGTTTCTGGAATCTTAACAATGATATGCCTATGTGTAGATTTTTTTTGATCAAGGCTATTTGGAGTCCTATATGCCTCACTTATCTGTATGTCAAGTTCTTTTCCCCTGCTTGGGAAGTTTTCTGCCATTACTTTTGTGAAGAGTTTTTTTATGTCATCTGCACTCTCTCCTGTTTCTTCATTGACTCCACTCAGTCTTATGTTATTCTTCTTTGCATCATCGAGCAGCTGCTGGATTGATTTCTTGTGCTCCCTTATAATTTTGAAGCAATTTTTCTTTTCCTGGTCATTAATTGCAATCTTATCTTCTATATCTGAAATTCTGTCCTCACATTGGCTCATTCTGCTATGTAGGCTTTCAGTGGAGCTTTTAATCTCCTGGAAATCTGTTTGCATCTGTTTTATGGATTCCACTTGTTTCCTATGTTGAGATTCCATCATGTTCCTCAGGTCATCTCTAGATTTATTAATCATGTCTTGCAATAGGAGCACAATCTCTCCTGTTATCTGAGAAATTATTTCTGATTTCATTTTTTCCAGATCCCCTTTTGTTGCCAGTTCAGTGGGTCCAGGTGGTTGAGTATCAGAGTGTTCCATCTCATTTCCCTTTGGGGTTGCTGTAGGTGATCTGGAAGTCTGGTTTTGAGATTTATTTACGTGTTTTCTCATTTTGACTGGGTGGCCGGTGGGGGGGGGGGGCGCTGTTGGCACTCACAGGGCTCTCCTCCTCTGAACTGGGAGAGGTGGGCCGGGAGCGGCAGTAGGTATGGTGGTCCAGAAGCCCCTTCTTCTTGGCCGGGAGTGGTGGGAGCGTTGATGGCCGTGAAGCCCCTTCCTCTGGACCAGGAGCAGTGCTACAGTGGCTCAGAAGCCCCTACCCCTGGGCCAGGAGCAGTGGGATGGATGGCAGCCTGGAAGCCCCTTCCTCTGGGCCAGGAGTGGTGGGACAGAACATGGCCCAAAAGCCCTTTCCTCTGGGCCAGGAGCGGCAGAAGTGATGGTGGCCAGGAAGCCCCTTCCTCTGGACCAGGAACAGTGGGATGGCAGCCCAAAAGCCCTTTCCTCTGGCCTAGGAGTGGTGGGTATAGTCAGTATTCTTATCTGCTGTGCCCCCAGGATCTTTTCTCTTGTTAATAAGCAAAAAATAATGCTGTCAGCCAAACAGAGAAGAAAGTGAGCCCAGTGAAAAAATAAAGACTCCATTCTGCTCCTAAAGGCTCTTTATAGTCATTGCATACCACATACTTTGAGGCTAGAAGTTGACAGGTAACTTCAGTGGCAAGAAACGGAGAATTAATTTGCTTAGTCTGGACAGGGAGTGAGAACCTAGGCTGTGGAAACAGTTCAGCTGCAAAATCAAGACATAATGTTGTACAAAAATCCTTTCACCCCTGAGTCCTTGGTCTCTGATTCCTCACCTTTGAGATTGAGGAGTTTCAAAGAGCAGCTGAGCTCCATCAAAGCAGGGATTGCTGAATGTACAGTATCTGCAGCAGTGCCTGACACAGAGTCAATACAGAATAAATACTTACTAAATAAAACACCCCTTAAAAAACAAAAATCAAATGTTGCTAAACTAGGAAAGTTACTTTACTAAAGAGACTCTGCTGTATGAGAATATCCAAGAAGCTACAATTTAAGACCCTTCAAGCAACCCTTTACACAGTGGTATCTCTCTGATGCCAAGCTCATGCTGCATGCTGATCTTACAAGTGAAAGATACCTAGGCCAGAGTTGAGTCAGCTCATCTCAGAATGATAGCCTTCTGAGATCTTCATTCTCTCAATCCTTATCACAGCTGCTCCACTGAAGGACCAAGGAAGGGTATCTGAAGGAAGCGTGATTATTTGGGAGGTAGCAATAGTGCCAGCCTAGCACTTCACAGTTGAGGAAGCACCTCTTCATTTCATTTGATACCGACAGGAGTTCTGTGATGATAACAAGTAGTAGATAGCTTATCCAGTGCAAGTTGTTAAATGGAAAACTTAGAAATGGAATCTGCTTGACCCAAGTGAATTCACTGGTAAGTGGAACAGCCACATATTGAAGCTGGGACTTTCAATTCCGAGGTCCAATCATTCTGTATGTAGCAAGAGACCATGGGTCCCCATCTATTCCCAAAACATTCTCAAAGATCCCATGTCCTGTGCAGAAGAGTTATTAGCAAGAATTTGTATTCATTGCTACTAGTTTTACAGGTTACCATATTCTTAGCACATCACATAAGTTAACACATTTAATCGCTATAGCATGATTATGAGGCAGACATTATTTGCATTCCCATATTAGTGATGAATGAGGCACACAGATACTAGAGTAACCCACCCAATTTTAGCTATTAAGAGACCCTACAGATAGTCAAGGTATCATTAAGTTTTCTCTTTTTCCTAGTACCAAGAGATACAGAACTGGTGGGAGGACAAGGTTAGAAAGTGCCCTTCTGTCTTCACCTCACCAGAATATGACTGGAGAGTCCAAAGAGCTCTGCCTGTGGTTGGGGGTGGAAATCTGCCAACATTTATTATTTTAGGCTTGCAGCTGTCAGCACCAAGGGAATATTTTCCCTTGCCTCCAGGAGAAAATGTATCATGGAGCTCTTTATTTGCACCACCTGTACTCTTCCATTCTGCATTTTTATCATTTTGCAGAGCTAAGAAAGGGGCTGCTCTGGTATTGTCAGAACCATATCTGTCCCTAGTTTCTGTCATGGAGGGTTAGATAGCAGAGGGAGGGCAAGGAGGAGGTAGGATCTTTAGCACCTCAGCCAGATTCAGACCCACGCAAGGTTTTCCTCCAAAGTTCTGAACACTAGATTAGTTCATCCACTCATTCAAAATAATGCTCCTAGTATGTGTCAAGTGCTGTCTTAGTCATTCAATTTATTAATCAAATTTAAAATATCATCGATCATGTATGAATATCAAGCCCTAAGGTAAATATTAGTCATGTTAAAAAATAATGTTTATTGAAAATTTACTGACGTTCTAAGCGACTACATTTAGTAACTTATGTACTCTTCACAACTCTTGAAGTTGCAACTACTCCTGTTCCTGTTTTATAGATTATGAAAGAGATGGTAGAGAGCCAAGATACCACAAATGTTAACTGGAAGAGCCTGGATATTAAAATAACTAAAATTGAGTCCCAGACTTAGTGGAGGCTCAATCATTATAACTTATTTGCCCCTTACAACCACTGTGAGATACATAGTAGCATTACTTGCATAGTGGATCATTGTCTGCTTAATTTCTGCAATTTCAATTTTAAGTGCTTCATTGGCAAACTACATGTTAAATACACTTTTCATAAGTATGACCCCTAATTGGCAGCACAATTTTTCAACAGATAGTCAATAAAACATGGACCTTTTTCCCATGCTCAGGTTTACATAAACCATGTTCAGTATTCTTTTTTTTAAGGTCTTTTATGTTGGTTTAATACTACAAAACTATATATATATATATATATATATATATATATATATATATATATTTGCACGCATATATTCTGGTAATTTTTCCTTCCTAAATTAGGACTATAACATAGAAGTTAAAACTATAGCTATTATGCAAGGTCCCGAGTTCGATCCCCAGTACCAAAACAAAAAAACAAAACAACAAAAAACTGGAGCTATTAGAACAATATACCAACTTCCTACTTCAATGTCCAGTTCTACCACTGTGACCTTTAGCAACCTCTGTACAATATAATGTGCATGAAAGTACCATCTCAGAGAAATGGTGAAATAACCACTTTCCCTTTGAAAATCTAGGTAATTAGTACCACCAATACAGTAAGAAAAAAATATTCCTGGGGTTTTAGCTTTTAATCTTTGAAGCTGTATATGAGATGAACTCTGAACTTCTGGGGTAAACTCGCAAGATTAAAACTCTAGTGTCAATGATGAGAATGCCTCAGCTCAAAACAAAAGCACGTGACAATTTGGTATTTATAAAATGTGAAATTAATCACTCATTTACTTTATATGACTTAACATCTTTCAGACTGATCCTGTCATTTATTTTCTATTCAAAAAACTTGATTTATGAAATTTACTTTCATGTAAATTTTGGCTTATTTGAAAGCATTCCACTTTTTGCACTAATACTGAATAAATGATAGGATTTTTGATTAAAGCAACTTAATAACCACCCGTTCTTTTATTATGAAGTCTGATAAGGTAAAGAAGATAAAAGCTTTTATTTAACAAATCTCCATCTCTAATTACGGCAAGCACTAGAATAAAAACTTCCTTCATGGTGTTTTAAATACTGTTTGTAGTTCAATAAACATCAGACTTATAAACTATGCTGGGCATACCAGTGGTACATGAGATTTTAGCTGGTGCACGGATGTACATTTGTTTCTATAGAATACTGAACACCTTTGAATTTGGGGATATAACTGCCAAGAAGAGTTAGGATAGCAAGTTTATGTTACTTCAGAAATGCTCACAAGTGCCCAGAGAGCCAGCTGCCTGATGGGTTCTATTATAGCCATCGAATACCAACTGATATAGATACCAACTGATATTACACTGTCAGTGTAATAAAAGAAAGCAAAAAGCCTAATGGCAATTATGGAATTTATTTCTTTCAAATGTTCTGAATGTCCAAATCTAAAACCTCAGTGAGAGGCACTGATAACTTACTGACACATTGGAATGAAGACAAAAGCTATTCTTTACCACTGACTCACCATAAATACATTCTTGGGAATAATTTTCAGGAAAATATTTTAACTGTTCACAGTGATTACTTCTAATATTTATATTTTTAAATAGGAATTTAATTGTGAATTTAATGTTAAATATATTATCTGCAAATTATACATGTAAAATTATTTTTCATTATAGTAGTGGTATAATTTCCTTTGCATTAAGTTTATATATAAAGTTAATGTAAAATATATTTTTAAAAATACAAAATAGTACAAAAAATTTTAAATTAACCTTCGAAAATCACTGCAATAAAGCCAAATCAAATGAATGATTATAGGACTGGGAATGAGGCAGGAGGAATGCTGTATGTTCAAGACCAGCCTGAACTACATAGCAAGACCTTGTCTCAAAAAACACTAATTACAAAAACTTGGTTTTTAAAAATATAATGAAAATCTGGACTAATATCTAAAATTTTTATTCTCCCCAATTTTACAGTTAATCCATAGCAAGAAAAAGTCAAACGTATGTATATAAATCTTACATTGCTTCATTAAGTACTATTGAATTATGCCACCACATTACAAGAAACAATGTCTAAGAGGATATTCTATGTTTATTTCACAGGTTACTACTCTACTGTGTATCCGAGCTGGCCCATATATTCACGTAATAGATACACATCTCTCTTTCTTATTGTTAATCCACCAATTATACTACTGTCTATTATAATTACCCTTTGGGTAAAGCATAAATAACCTAATTTAGTTCTTTTGGAATAATGCACTGGAGAGGGAACTTATTAACCCATTTATGCCAAAACTGAAATTTAATTTTTGCATGAAATTCATGCTGCTAACAAAAGTTCAAGGAACAAGAATTGGAAAACATTTCATTATATTCTGTTGTTATGGGCATTCTAAAAATGAATTAGGAGGCAATTAAGAGTTAATATGTGGGCTTTTAAAAAAAACAGTAACATCTGGTTGTATTTCTAATTTCTTTTTTAAAATGTCAGAATAAAATATGTTGCTGCATTAAAGCCTTACTCAAAAGAAAAACTGTTCAACTTCCTAACTCTACAGGAGAAACTCATCTTTACATTGCACTTTTCTATGAACAAGCATTGTTTTTAGGTTGCCACGGCTGGATTTTCAGTAAGTGACCTAGTTTCTGTGTTTTACCTTCCCAATCTAGAAAGAAAGCTAGATACAGATATAGGTCAGAGGTGAAAAACCTATGATACATGTGCTACAGCAGGCTGTTTATCACTGAACGCTCTTAAAAGGTTCGCCATCACTGATACAGGTGATTCTAATTCCAGAGTCCTTCATTAGTTTAGTTTCAATTCTTAGGTACCTCATTTTTCCTGCTGTCTTGCTATTTGATATATTACTACTGACCACTTTTACCTAGACTAAGAATAAAATTGTAACAAAGAGATTTCTTATGAGCTGTTTAATCTTGTAATGAAAGACAAAATGGTAAGAAGGGATAAGCCAAAATATTCACTTATCTTTAGAGAAGGAGAGATAAAGCACTGAAAATTTTGCATTTATGTTTCTTAAAACCAAATGCTGGGGTAGCATAAAGACTAACCAACAGCTCAGACATTCTTTGGATTAAATGCATAATTACAATGGTCACATGCACATCCTAAAATTAAAAAGTAAAAAGTTATTCCTAAAATCATGTGTCAGTAAAACTTGCCTGGAACTGGTTATACAATATACATGACATGTATACCATTTTGTAGCACAAAATTTCTCAGAACACACATGAAAAATAGAATAATTTATATTTATAAAAAAGTACTATTTTATGAACAAAACAACTGAAACTCAGAAAAAAGTGATCAGAATATTATAGGACAACTAATGCCCTGTTTCTCAAAATCCTTTACAAAAAGAGGTAGATTCATAAATTAACAGTTCAAGGTCTGGTATTTTAATGTTACTTTTTTTTCTTCTTTTGCTTTTCGTCTGCTTCCAGTTTAAGCTTAACTTCTTCAGCTGTAAGGGCTCCAAGTTTCTTATTCTTTGCTTTCTTAACCTTTTCCTTGATGGTAGCCACCTCAATTTTAGTTTCAGTAGAAGCTTCCTTAGGTTTTGCAACTGGCTTTTCTTTAGGTGGAATAAACGCTTTATTTCTTTCCTCTTGTCTCTTACTGAGAGCTTCTGCTTGTTTAGCCTTTATTGTTTCCATTTTCTGTCGCTTCTTCTGATTTGCCTTCAAAAAGTATTCATCACTAGCCAATTCTTTGTCAACCTGACTTTCTGGGTTTGGTGGTGGGAATGGTGTATACTCTTTCTTTACAGTTTTCTTCTTTGGTTCTTTGCATTTATTCACATTTTTGTGTTTGAACTGTGGCAAAAATCTTTCCCAACTTTGTGATCGTAATTCAGAATCTTTTGCCAACTCTTGTTTAATCATTAAGGTTTTGATATTATAAATTGGATGAATATTCTTCATGGTATCTAAAACTACTTTTCAAACCTTTTTTAAGCCACTAAAAGGTCCAATGGCTGAAACTGTGTTTCCCTAAACCATAATGTAACAGTATGTTAAGAGTTTCAATGCCTTCAGAGTAGATCCTTTGGGACCAATAAGTCGTTGTCTTCTTTTTACAAATCTTTCTTTATTTCTTACTAGAGAACCTATTTTCATGATGTCACACGCAACATCGTCCTGAAGAATTCGTACCGCATGTTCAAATGAAACACTTCTTGCTAACAGTTTTATCAGATCTCTGGCCCTGATGATGATGTATGGATCAAAAGTCTTCTTTGTAGTACAAACAGTCATGCTGCCCTCAATCAGGTCCAGGCTTGCATTAATGTGCTTAAAAATCAGCACACATAGGGCCGAGGATTTAGTTCAGTAGCACCGCGCCTGCCTTGCAAGAACACAGTCCTGTGTTTCAACATGTTCATTCAAAGCCTTCTGCACCAAAAGCCAACACTCTTTCAAGCAGGCCTCTCTATATTTAGGGAACAAAGTTGCAAAACTGCTCTCCTCCAAGAGTCCTCTGGGATTGTCCTCTTTAGAAAAAGCTGGTTCCTTCCAACCATCAGGAACAGTGAGGAGTTCTGATTCATCTCGGTTCTCTGGCTTCGGTTTCTGGCTGCGAAATTCATTTCTCTCAGGTGCTGCAGACGTCCCGTTCTTCGAGGTGGACGCCATTTTCCTCTTCAGTATTCTTTTAAAGGTTATTCCACTTTATTGAACATATGAGAAATGACTTAAGAGTGGATAGGTGACCTGCTCAGGCCCCAGACAAGTATCAAATCAGTTCATGGTCTTTCTACTAAACCCCACTTACACATCAACCTGAGAGAAAATGTCTTACCTTCGTAAGGTATCTCTACTTCCAAATCAACATATTATACCGCTTTGGGGAAGACAATTCTTCATTCTTAATTATAACGGAAATCTTTTTTTTCCCCCATTAAGTTTATTGGTACATTTTAGGTATAAAATACAGTTACATTCATCATTGGGATCTTGTACGATTACATGAGTCTCTTGGTTCTTATTTTTTTCCCCTTCCCCTGCCCTCCCTTCACCCCCTCCACCCTTCGTTATTTACAAAGACTTTTTTTCCGTTTCTTTTCTTTTCTCATATTTTTTCTTTTCCCTTATTTCCTTTCCCCTACCCCTCCCACTTCTTCTGCTCCTTTACACCTTTTCTTCCTAAAACACAATAACAATTATACATTTTTTAAGTTACAATATCAAGATCTAGGAGACATTACCACAGATTTTACAGAATTTAAAAGGATATAGAAAGCATATTGCAAAAATCATTTGTGAAATAAATTTGACAACTTCTAAGAAGTACCTTAGAAGACAAATTAATGAAACTAACTCTGGAGGAAATATAAAATTAGAATAGCACCTATTAAAGAAAGTATATTCCTAGCTTGAAAACCTACCTATATGACAACAGCAGGCTCATATACATTTTAACTGATAAGTTATATCAAACATTTAAAGCAGAAAAATGAAGGAACACTTCTCCCCTCATTTTAGGAAATCAACATTGTGCTAATACTAAAACTGGATAAAGGTAATAGAAGAAAAAAGTATGAACATAGATAGAAATTTGTTTAACAAAACAAACTACTGGAAGTCAGATCTGGCAGTATGAAGAAAGTGGTTTTATTATAGGGGTGGCAGTGTTGGTTCAGCATTGGAAGATCCACCCCCAAAAGTCATCATTTTAACAGAGGAAAGGAAAAAGCCATATGATCCTGTCACTAGTTGGAGAAAAAGTATTGGACTAAATTCTACAGCTGTTCATGGTAAAAGCTATCAGGAGACTAGAAGTAGAACAGAACCTTCTCAACAGATTAAAGACATGTACTTCATGCTTCCAGCAAAAATGCCTTATATGAATGGAGAAGATACAGTGCTTTCTCCCAAAGGTGGGGAACAAGGGCAGATATGTCATCTGTTCATTAAACTTTGAAACATAGGCCCAAATCAAAATAATCTATCAATAAAATGACACAGGATAGGACTGGCAAGGTAGAAGCAAAATCTTTATGTGTAGATGAACTTGTACCCCTAGGACTTGTATTTGAATTTAGCAGGATTAGAAAACACAAGGTATATATAAAAATTCAGGTCTATCTATATTTGCTATAAATGAGGAATTGGATATTGAAATGTAAAAGTTATGTGGGAATACAAAGGACCTAGAAAAGTAAAAAGAAAAAAAAAGTGTTGGAAGACATTTAGTACCTAATTTTAAGACTTCCTCTAAAGCTACAGTAATCAAGGCAGTGTTGGTGTGAGGAAAGACGTATAGATCATTTGAATAAAACAGAGAATCTAGAAATAGAACTACACATATATAGTCCACTGAGTTTTGAAAGATTATTTAACATTAACGTTTTATAGAATATAAACTCAATTCAAGAGCAGAGGAAAAGAAAGTGTTTTCAGCAAATGGCACTAGAACACCTGGTATCCGTATATAAAAGATTAAACTAAACCCTTTATTTCCCTACGTAAAGATAACTTGAAAGGATCTATGAACCTAAATATGAAGACTAAAACTATAAAACTTTAAGAAGAAATATAAGGGAAAATGTTTATGAATTTAGGGTAGGCAAGAACTTCCTATGATACAAAAAACATGATGTATAAAAGAAAAAAATTGATAAATGAGATTCCATCAAAATTTAGAACTTTAAATGACATCATCAAAATGAAAAGTAGTCCTTCAACAGACCATATTTATAATGCATATAACCTATGACCAGAATATACAAAGAACTCTTACAGCTCATTAATAGACAGCCCAATTAAAAAGTAGACACAAGAAGATGATAAATAGCCAGTACAGCACAAGGAAAGGTGTGCAAATCTAGAATCAGAAAAATACTAATCAGTACAATAACAAGATTGAATTATACACTCATTAGGGAGATGAAGTCAAAAGTTTTAAAAGTCTTGTCATGACTTTTTCTTTTTATTGAATTCTCCCCCTTTGTGTTTAATTTGTCACATCCAATGGATTCATTCTTCTGGGCTTCCCGGGGTTGTGATCCTCATTGTCTTTTCCTAGGATATTCTCTAAAGATTTTTGGAATGCTAGTTTGGTATTCATGAAGCTCCTAGGGTGCTCTTTGCCATGAAAGTATCTTATTTCTCCATCAATTTTGAAAGATAGTGTTGCAGAGTACATAAATCTGGGTTGGAGGCTGTTTTCCTTTAGGGCTTGAAATACATCACTCCAAGTCTTCTTGCCTTGAGGGTTTGTATTGAGAAGTCTGCTGTGATTCTGATGGGCTTTCCTTTGTATGTGATTTGTTTCTTTTCTCTAACTGCTTGTAGAATTTTTTCTTCTGTTGGGTTTCTGATATCCTAACTATTATATGCCTATGTGTAGATGATTTTTGACCACGGGTAGCTGGAGTCCTATATGCCTCACTTATGTGTATGTCAAGTTCTTTTCTCCTGCTTGGGAAGTTTTCTGCCATCACTTCTGTGAACAATTTTTTTATGTCATCTGCACTCTCTCCTGTTTCTTCATTGACTCCAATCAGTCTTATGTTATTCTTCTTTGCATTGTCTAGCAGCTGCTGGATTGATTTCTCATGGTCCCTTACCATTTTAAAGCAATTTTTCTTTTCCTGGTCACTAATTCCAATCTTATCTTCTATATCTGAAATTCTGTCCTCACATTGGTTCATTCTGCTGCGTAGACTTTCAATGGAGTGTTTAATCTCCTGGAAATCTGTTTGTATCTGTTTTATGGATTCCATTTGTTTCCTATGTTGGTATTCCATCATGTTCCTCAGCTCCTCTATTTTTTAATGTGTGTCTTCTCTAGATTTATTAATCGTGTCTTGCACTATGGGCATGGCACAATCTCTGCTGTTATCTGAGACATTATTCCTGATTTCATTTTTTCCAGATCCTGTTTTGTTGCCAGTTCAGGGAGTCCAGGTGGTTAAGTAGCAGAGTGTTCCATCTTGTTTCCCTTTGGGATTGCTGTAGGTGATCTGGAAGTCTAGTTTTGAGACTTGTTTACATGTCTTCTCATTTTCATGGGTAGGGGGGCTGCTGCTGGTGCCCATGCATCTCCCCTCCTCTGCCCTGGGAGTGGTGGAATGGCGTCCAGGGAGCCTCCTCCTGGGCACTGGGATTGGCTCACCTTCTCTGCCCTGGGAGTGATGGAATGGTGGCCAGGGAGCCTCATATGATGTAATTCTTAATATAATATAATGTAATTCTTATTATCATTCTTAAATATAATGTATTTCAGCATTTTCTGATCAATTTTTTTAAAATTGTCAAACCAAATCCTGTTTGGTTTCCTATGCAAATACTGACAAGTGAAGATTTCAGGTTTGTCTGGGGTGAGGTTCTGATGTTTTAAGTAATGTACTTTAAGTATAATAAAGGGGCCCTGGGTTTGTACATGATGTCCTTGCAAAGCAGAAGGAAATTAGTGTTTACTTGTGAGTAGGTTTCAAGATAGCAAGTTGTTGATTTTCAGAAAACTTCAGAAATGTGATCATCTGTTAAGATAGCACAGTAGGAAATACTCATAACCATCTCTTTGGACACCCTAAGTGAAGACAGAATTTTTGAATGCATGTACTTTTCCTCTGGGATGTGGCTGCCATTTTGAATGCAGAATAGGATAGGGAGAAACTCATTTTAGCTCTCTGGCCCTCAGTTTGCCCATTCTCAAAAAACCAGAAAACATAGAAAAATGTGTCTATAATCTTTTTGAGTGTCATAGGTCCAGGTCCCTTTGTGAATCTAATAAAATTTCTGGATGCTCTTCTCTGAAACAGACAAAAAATTTAGGTATCATAAGTTCCTAGACCCCCTGAAACCTAGTAATGGTTTCCTTAAATGCCTCTAGTTTCCAAGTTTAAAGACTCTAGTCCAATTTATTTATTTATTTATTTATTTATTTATTTATTTATTTAGGTACCAGGGATTGAACTCGAGACCTTGATATTTTTAAATTTAGTTTCACAACAGAACATATTATTTCTAACACTCATAAAGTTTTGGATTTCTGGCACACCTAGGTAGGCACTCATTCTTGTTTTTACTTCTAAGTGATGAAACAAGTTAGGTCAGAGTTCTAAAGGAAATAATTAGGATTGAGAGATATGTTCCAAGCCCTCCCCCCTCAAAAAAAAACCCGATTAGGTCCTTCAGAACTTTCTGTAAATATTGAACTTTGTGAGGGAATAATGATCCTTTCAGGGAGAAGAGCTGCTCTTCAAAGCTCAGAGCAGTTATAAGATTATTAACCTAATAACTTCTAGGAGTAAAATGCTCCTTGATTCAAAATTATTGTTGTGAGAGAGTATAATTTACTGCCAGCTTCTAACATTCCTTAAGCCTTTAATTTTTATGATCTTTGTTATAGACACAGTTATCTAGATTTTTTTCATTCAGTCAACTAATATTACTTGAGTAATTACTACATGAAAGAACTTGGGAAATACAATGATGAGTCACCACTCCTTAAATATGTTAAAAAGTTATAGTTTTAATTTGCTTTAATGACAATTCCAAAATTACAGACATCTTTGTGAGTACAATTTTGCTGTTATTTCGTTCAGTTCTTATTGCCGTATTTCCCTGTATATTTCGTGTACATACATATGTGTGTCTTAGTCAGTTTCCTGCTACTGTGACAAAATATGCAAGACTGCAACTTAAAGGAGGAAAGGTTTATATTGGTTTCAGTCACTGGTCTGCTGGCTCCAAGCCAGAAACATTAGTGAGAATGGGACGAGCAGAAGAAAAATGCTCAGCCTATACCAGCCAGGAAGAAAAGATAGGTGGCAGAGGAGCTGGGGACAAAAATACACTCTTCCAGGTTACACCACCAGTGACCCACCACTAACCATGGCTACTGAACCCATCAATGGATAAATCCACTGATGAGTATAGCACGTCCATGATCCCATGATCTTCCAAACATGTGAGACTTTTGGATATTTTGGGTCTAAACCCTAATGTATATATTCAAGTTGGTGTGTGAGTTTATGTTCCCTAAAAATTTATCTGTAGAAATGTGGGGAGGACTTAAGCTTGTATTCCTTCAGAGAGAAACAGCATTTCTCTTCCGGGTGTGCTACCTGTATATTATACTGGGAATGCTGCCAAGTTGATACCTCTTTTAATGTCATTTTGTGGTATTTTGAATGCTATAGACAATATAATTTGGCCACAAATACACATAAGGACCAATTTAGTTATGAAATCTCAGGGAAACATTTATGTATTTTATTTTTTTCTCTTTATTTAGTGCCATCTCACCATAAGAAATGGGCTGAGTTCTCATTCCCCCTTAGTTTGAAGCTAGAGCCCTTTAAGAACTCCAGGAGCAAAGATTTCATATCAGGTTCCTTGCTTTGGGAGGATGTAGGTTTTATCCCCTGTCCCTTGTACCAGCCTAAGAATAGAAGTTCCGTGTCATCATCTTTCTGGAGATGCCTTCTGGAATTATTTCATTTTTTATCTCTGCAGTTTAATCCTGTCATAATCTTGGTAGTTCATTTAAATTGTAATAGCATGGGAAGCAATGTATTTCCATGTGTACTTACATTTTCATTCACACCTCTAGAATGGTTACATTTCCTTTAAAAACTCTCATCTTAAAACCATAGCCAGAATTGACCTCCACAAGCACTTGAACTATTTTTGTCATAATGTATGCAGGAGCAATACCCAAATTATGCTTTAGACTACCACCAGCAGCAGCATGACCTTGCAGCTTATTAGAAATGCAAATCCATAAGTCCCACCTTGGACATAGTGAATCAGAATGTCTTCAGTGGGGGCCCAGAGATCTGCATTTTAATACATTCTCTAAGGCAAAGGAAGACCTATCTGATAGGCAGAGGGAAAGTTTGAGCAAAGGCTAAGACTTAGAAGAAATAATAGTATAGTATATGGGAATGTAAGACACTGAATTTTGCAGTAGCTTCTGCTGGTGGAGCTAGATTATTGAGCCTATATCACTGAGGAGTTCAAAATTTAATCAATTCTTTTTTAGTATCTTAATATTCTATAGGAAAATAGAACATGATTGTGACAGGACAATCTTAGGACAAACAATGAGTTCTTTCCTAAGATCCATGGAATAACAGAGCATGCTACACTATGATCTGTAAAAGGAAGAAGGAGGATTCACACAGGCTGATGCTAAGTTTAGACTCTGGAATCCTACGGATGCATTTTACAGCTCCGTGTTGGCAAGGAGCACAAGGAAATGTATTTTCACAATTCAAATCAAGAGGCTTTGGGAGAGGGTTGCCAAGTGCACAGATGCAGAGGATGTTAATTATTCTCATGGACAAAGCACCTGAGGACTTCGTGTGAATTATTAAAATGCTGAGCTAACTTATTGCATTTGAATGTCAATTGACTGGTTTCTGTATTAATAGGTCTTTACTTTAAGGCTAACTAATAAAATTTCTAGTTATCCCCTCCCTCACAGAGCTGCTATTATTGTTGCCTTTATTGAATTACATAGCATGGAAATTAGAATGGTGATTGGCCTGTACAAATACAAACTCTGTGGGGGTTTAGAAATAGGTGAGAAAGCAAAGAAGCAATAGAATTGGCTCAATGACCTTATTTCTTTGAGACAATAATGTTATCAATTTTCTCAAGAAATACCATCCAGGTGTTCTAAATGTATGAAACAAAAGAAGAGCACTTAAACAGTTAAAAGAGGACTACATTGGAAGGATGATTAGGGATGAGGGAAGCAGTGGAGTGTTCAGGAGCTGCCAATAAATGACTCCCTGATTGATTCCTCACAGGCAGCTGCATGTAAATTAACCTCATTAGCCCCTCTGAAAAGTATAGACAGCAAATATACTTAATTTGTGAAGATTAATGAAAAATGAGTTTAGTATATCCTGCAAATTTTATGACACATGGTAGGGGCTCAATAAATGGAAGACTTTGCTCTTAGTGAATCAAACTTGACCAACCAGGAGCCAGAGTCAGAGCATGTGGCGTATAGTCTATCATTTTATCTATACAAAGCCTGTTCCCTTTTCTTCTGCTCATTACTTGACTATTTTATTTTGAAGAATGATTCCTCCCTAGTGATACAGCTTTAAAGGAATGCAGTCAACCCCCTATCTTCCCTTGCCAAGAGAGCCTGAAGACCTATGCTGGGTCAGTCTCATAGTACTTGCTGTTTGCTAGACAGTAACCTGGAAAGAAGCCTGCTGAACAAAATGGACATAGCTACAGCTTCCAGATCCCAAGAGCATTGTAACTTTTGTCCCTTCCAAGCCTAGTTCTTTGGCTTTCCCTGCTCTTCTTTGAACCTCTTATTGGGGTTTCCTCCTATTTCCGTTCCCTGAAAACAAACCCCAAGTGATATAGAATATGCGAGCTGGAATCATCTTCAGTATCATCTATTCTAATTCCATTATTTTAGAGAAGTGGGGACTGGAATTTAGAGAAACAAAGATTTTTTTTTTTTTAATCTAGGGCATAGTGACAGAGCTGGGTCAGCCCTGTTGTGTCTTGTTCCAATGCTCTTTTCACTATTGTTTGATATTCCCCCAAGGCTATGGTCCTACCTTTCAATCTATGGATATTGAATAAAGTTCTATTAAAACAGTCCTCAGGTTGGTATCAAATGCCAATGCCTTGGTGCTGTTCTAGCCACAGATGTGTCTGAGCTGTGACATGAGGTACCTCTGCCCACTTAGCGGATGTCTCATGTCAAACTCAGGCTGGGGAGGGTAGGGGCTGGAGTTTCTGGTCTGTCAATCACCCAGGACTAGCAGAGGTTTTAGTCAATTAGTAGCTGCTTGTAGGACTGTCTGCTTCATTTTACCCCTTTTCTCTTCTTCCCTCCCTCTAACCATTTTTTCCCTTCCACCTACCGTCTTTCCTTTTCTCCCTCCAAATATGACTGTCTTACTTAACGCTGAGACAAAATACCCAATACCCACAATTTAAAGGAGGAAAGGTTTACTTTGGGTCAGAGTTTGTAGCGGTTTCAGTCCACAATCAGTTGGCTTCAAGGCAGGGTGGCATAGCAGAGGAGAAAGCTCATGGCATGGCAGGCAGGAAGCACCTAGGGCACAAGGGAAGAGGAAGGATATCTAGCTATATTTATACCTGTGTCTCTATATATCTCTCCAGGCCACTCCCACAGAGACTCACCTCTTCCCATCAGGCTTCACCTCCCAACTTCACACCCAGCTACAACCCATCAGTAGACTAATCCAGTATCACACACCCATGATCCAGTCACCTTCCAAAAACCCCACCTATGAGCACATGAGGCTTTTATGGGATGTCTAGATATAAGCTGTAACAGTGACTATGATTTGCTTTCTCTGCCTATGTGTATACCTCTGAAAGTTTCTCTACTTCAAACTCACAAGTGAAGCATGGAAAAGAGAGAATAATTCAGTGAGCAAATTAGCAGATTTTTCTTAATGACTTACCCTTAAGATGCAAATAGCTATGCAATATTAAGGTTTTATGATTGTAAAAGCTTGCATAAAAGGTAATCATGGGTGAAATTAGATAGTGTGTCATAGTCATTAACAATTTAGACTCAAGAGGTGGAATATTCCTGGCTCAAATGCAGATCCTGCCAATATTGTGTAAGAATGCACACAGATACCACATTCCAGGACCTCCTTTTCTTCATTTGCAAAATTGAGACTATAAAAGTAGTATTTATCATATTAGTCAAGTTTGTTGTCTAATTTAACTTTTACCTCAAACCTCTTTGTCCCTTGTTCGTATATATCTGAGACAGAAAAGTTAGATAGTTTTCCAGTTTCTCTGGTATCTAGAGTTAGCCATGAGAAATGAAGTTATGTTTCTGATCAGTGGGGTGAAAATAGTAATCTGCTGGGATTCTGGGTAAACTCTTCCCTTCAAAAAATTGTCTAACACTCCCCCCACTTTTACTTTCTTCTTGTGACTGTAAGGAAATTAGCATGAGAATAAAAACAATATAATCACTGAAATGCTAGTCTTGATATTGAGCTTTCTAATTAATGTTAGTGGCCATTTATCTGTTATCCTTTTATGAGAAAATAAACTATACTTGGAATATTGAGGTTAAATGGTCTCTTATTAAGTGGAACTGTATAAAATTGTCAATACTTAATCATTTTAACTTACAAAAAGAGCAGTTTTATATAGTTCAATCTAACATTTGCAGCTAAAGCATTCCTAAATGAGTATGTTTCACATTATAAAGGAATCAATGCATATAAAGAACTTACAATTGCCTAGTATGTGCTCAATAAGTGTTAATTAACATATTATCTCCATATTAAGATATATTCTTTCACAATAAAATATCTCTGAAACTGGAATGAATCTTAAAATCAATTCAAATAGTTAATGTTATCCTGAAAGGATGCTATGAGTTTGTTTTAATAATAGAGTATATTTAAAATTTGATTTGCTATGGTCCCACGGTTAAATTATAGAATTAACAACTAGTCACTAAGTCAAGTTTATAATATGTATGTACCTTATTTCAAATTATCTTTGTTTTGTTTTTGCTTTTCTTTTTTGGTACTTGGAATAAAAACAGCATTATTTTAGCTTTCTGCCATTATTTTGGACTTAATGATAAATACATAGGAATAAATTCTATTATATCCTCTAAAAGTTTGTAAACTTAGGTCATTTATATAGAAACCAGCTATTACCAATGTGGAAATAAAATAGATTTTTAAATTATGTCCTGTGTCCAGCAATCTAGGTTAAAGTCACTTCTACAATATATGTGGGGCTTCCTCTACAAGTTTCCATCTGTACCAGTCAGACTGATGCTGTCCTCAAATCCTGCCATCCATCATCCACGCCTTTTCTACTAAAGAATCAGAATCCCATCTCTATGTTGAATTAGTGGTATTGGGGTCTGGGGTGGTAGAGCATGTGTGTAGCAGCAGGAGGGCCAGGAGTCAAGCCCCAGTAACACCCACCCCACACACAAATAAAAGAATAAGTAGTATATAATTGTTTTCACAAACTGCAGCATCTATTGCTTAAGTGCTTAATACCTTTCAGAAACTGTTCTAGGTCTATGGTTTGTAACTCAGTAGTGGATCATGGATAACACTTCTAAAAAGAAATAGAACTAATAGAAGAGAAAATATCACACTACTATCACAGGTAGTAAAAGAATTGTTTTGTGAAACATTTTCCAATTTTGTACATGAATCATGGCTTTAGGATGCTGCTGTGGAATGTGATCAAACATTTAAATGTAAGTGTCATGGAAGCTGGGGATCCAGCACTAATAAGAGGTTGCCTGTGGTTTCATCCTGGGAGCCAAGGAAGGTAAATTGCAAGCAAATGAGCAAGCAAGCAAGAAACAGAAATTCAAGGAGGAATAGAGATTGTGAAGAAAAATTGCAAGATAAAGTGCAGACTGATGGGGGCCAATGTTGCTATTTAACATAGTGGCCAAGGAAATACTCTCTAAGGGGATATTTCAGCAGATTTCTGAAAGAAATGAAGAAATGTTTTACATTGTGGTTAAGAAAGAGCTTTCTGGGCCCTACCGAGGTCGTGAGTCGCACAGAACATGCCAAATCAGCCCGCTGCAGACAGGCAGGTCTGCTCACCCCCTACCAAGATCCTGAGTCATGCAGAACACCCTGAATCAGCCCGTGCTCCTGCAAAAATCCACTGGACCCCCCACACACATACTCCTCTGTACAGCCACCTGGTTCCACACTACAAAGATGCAGAGGACACCAGACCACCAGACCATGGTACTGAGTCCTGCTGCTCCTGGCCCAGAGGTAGGGGCTTCTGAGCTGCCATCCCACTGCTCCTGGTCCAGAGGAAGGGGCTTCCCGGGCACCATCCCTCCCGCTGCTCCCAGCCCACAGGAAAGAGCTTTGGGTCCACCATCCCTACCGCTGCTCCTGGCCCCTGTCCCACCTCTCCTAGATCAGAGGAGGTAATCCATGCAGGCAGCAACAGAATCCCCCAGTCAAAATGAGAAAACATGTAAATAAGTCTCAAAACAAGACTTCCAGATCACCTACAGCAACCCCAAAGGGAAATGAGATGGAACACTCTGATACTCAACCACCTGGGCCCACTGAACTGGCAACAAAAGGGGATCGGGAAAAAATGAAATCAGAAATAATTTCTCAGATAACAGGAGAAATTGTGCCCCTAGTGCAAGACATGATTAATGAATCTAGAGAGGAGCTCAGGAACATGATGGAAACCCAACATAGTAAAAAAACGGAATTCATAAAGGAGATGCAAATAGATTTCCAGGACATGAAAAACTCCATTGAAAGTCTACACAACAGAATGAGCCAATGTGAGGACAGAATTTCAGATATAGAAGATAAGATTGCAATTAGTGACCAGGAAAAGAAAAACTGCTTCAAAATTATAAGGGATCATGAGAAATCAATCCAGCAGCTGCTAGATGATGCAAAGAAGAATAACATAAAACTGATTGGAGTCAATGAAGAAACAGGAGAGAGTAAAGATGACATAAAAATATCTTCACAGAAATAATGGCAGAAAACATCCCAAGCAGGGGAAAAGAGCTTGACACACAGATAAGTGAGGCATATAGGACTCCAAATAGCCTTGATCAAAAAAAACTACACATAGTCATATCATTGTTAAGATTCCAGAAACTCAACAGAAGAACAAAGTTCTACAAGCAATTAGAAAAAAGAAACAAATCACATACAAAGGAAAACCCATCAGAATCAGAGCAGACTTCTCAACACAAACCATCAAGGCAAGAAGAGCTTGGAGTGACATATTCCAAGCCCTAAAAGAAAACAGCCTCCAACCCAGATTGATGTACCCTGCAAAACTATCTTTCAAAATTGATGGAGAAATAAGATACTTTCATGACAAAGAACACCTTAGGAACTTCGTGAATACCAAACCAGCACTCCAAAGAATTTTACACAATATCCTAGGAACAGATATTGAGGATCACAAGCCCAGGAAGCAAAGCAGAATGAACCCATCTGGCATGACAAGAAATTAAATGTAAAGGGGGAGAAGCCAACAAAAAGAAAAAGTCATGGCAATGACAAGTCAATATGTTTCAGTTATAACCATCAATGTTAATGGTCTCAACTCACCAATCAAAAGAAATAGGCTGACAGAATGGGTCAAGAAGCAAAATCCAACAATATGCTGCATACAAGAAACACACTTAATTCAAAAGGAAACTCATAGACTGAAAGTTAAAGGATGCAAAACAATACTCCATGTGATGGGAACCTGAAAAAAAGCAAGAGTAGCTATCCTCTTTGCAGATCCAGTAGATTTCAAACCAACACTGATTAAGAGGTATGAAGAAACCACTACATCCTTGTAAAGGGAAGAATCCAAGAGGAAGAGATGACAATCATAAATATCTATGCACCAAACACTAGTGCACCTAACTATATAAAACAAATGCTAACATGAAAAGTCATAAAGGCACTAATACAATTATAGTGGGAGACCTCAACACCACACTGTCACAAATAGATCAACTAGACTAAAAATAAGTAATGAAATACTAGAACTCAGTCAAACTCTTGAACAAATGAACTTAATAGATGTTTACAGAGTGTTCCACCTCACAAAATCAGAATACACATTCTTCTCAGCTGCACATGGGTCATTCTCCAAAGTAGACCACATACTCACACATAGAACATGTTTAAGTAAGTGCAAAGGAATTGAAGTTATCCCCTGTATATTATCAGACCATAGTGCAATGAACATGGAGATCCATAGCAAAAGAAACTCGAAAAATTTCATAAACACATGGAAATTGAACAACACACTTCTGAATAACCAATGGGTCACAGAGGAAATTAAAGAAGAAATCAGAGAGTTCCTCCAATTAAATGACAATGACAATACAACATATCAGAATATGTGGGACACAATGAAAGCAGTCTTACGAGGGAAATTCATAGCAGTGAATACACACATTAGGAAAACAGAACGAGCTCAATTAAACAGCCTGATGCTGAACCTCAAGTTTCTAGAAAAAGAAGAGCAGTACAACCCCAGAGCTCATACAAGGGAGGAAATTATAAAGATCAGAGGAGAAATCAATGCAATGGAGACTAAGATAATGATACAAAAAAATCAATGAAGCCAAGAGTTGGTTCTTTGAAAGAATTAGCAAAATTGACAAACCCTTAGCCAACCTTATCAGAAAAAGGAAAGAAAAGGCCCAAATCCATGTAATTAGGAATGAAAAGGGTGAAATTACAACAGACCCAGCAGAAATCCAGAAGATCATCAGTACCTACTTCCAGAACCTATACGCCAATAAGATGGAAAACACAGAAGAAATGGACAGATTCCTAGATACATACAAATTACCAAAGTTGAACAAAGAAGACCTAAAAATTGTGAAAAACCAAATATCAGCCAATGAAATTGAAAACATAATTAAAAAGTTACCAACTAAGAAAAGCCTGGGCCCTGATGGCTTCATTGATGAATTCCACAAGACATTTAGAGAGGAACTACTGCCACTACTGTTGAAACTCTTCAATGAAATTGAAAGGGAAGCAATACTCCCAAATTCATTCCTGGAAGAAAGCATCACCTTGATCCCCAAAGCAGAAAAAGACCCAACTGAAAAGGAGAACTATAGGCCAGTCTCACTAATGAACATAGATGCAAAAATCCTTAATAAGATAATGGCAGACAGAATGCAGAAGATCATCAAGAAGATCATACACCCTGATCAAGTGGGATTCATCCCAGGGATGCAGGGATGATTCAATATATGCAAATTAATCAATGTAATCCACTATATCAATAGAGCCAAGGACAAAAACCATATGATTATCTCCATAGATGCAGAAAAAGTATTTGACAAAATCCAACATGCATTTATGATAAAAACCCTACAAAAAATTGGAATAGATGGTCTCTACCTCAAACTGATAAAAGCCATCTATGAAAAACCAACAGCCAATATCCTACTAAATGGTCAAAAACTGAAATCCTTCACACTAAAATCAGGAACAAGACAAGGATGTCCACTATCACCACTCTTGTTCAATATAGTTCTGGAAACATTAGCCATGGCAATTAGACAAGAGAAAGAAATATAAGGAATAAAGATAGGAAATGAAGAAGTCAAATTGTCATTATTTGCAGATGACATGATACTCTATATAGAAGACCCCAAGAACTCCACCAAAAGTCTTCTAGACTTAATAACCAAATTCAGTAGAGTAGCTGGAAACAAGGTCAACACACAAAAATCAATAGCTTTCCTCTACACGAATGACAGACTCAATGAGACAGAAATAGGGCAAATAATTCCTTTCACGATAGCATCCAAAAAATTGAAATACCTAGGAACCAACCTAACGAAAGAAATCAAAGACCTCTTCTCTGAAAACTATGGCACTCTGAAAAGAGAGATTGAAGACGATATCAGAAAATGGACAGAGATCCCCTGCTCTTGGGTAGGAAGGATTAATATAGTGAAAATGGCCATACTTCCAAAACTGCTATATAGATTTAATGCAATTCCAATTGACATCCCAGCAGCATACTTCACAGATCTTGAGAAAACAATCCAAAAATTCATTTGGAACCAGAGGAGACCTAGAATATCAAAAGCAATTCTAGGTAACAGAGACATGGCAGGGGGTATCACAATCCCCAACCTGCAACTAAACTACAATGCTACTGTGATAAAAACAGCATGGTACTGGCAAAGAAACAGACCTGAGGACCAGTGGAATAGATTAGAAGATGCAGAAACAATGCCAGACACACTCAGCCATCTCATCTTCAATAAAGGAGCCAAACACCCTCACTGGAGGAAAGATAGCCTCTTTAATAAATGGTGCTCTAAAAATTGGGCTTCAACTTGCCAAAGATTAAAACTAGACCTATATCTCTCACCATGCACTAAACTAAAATCAAAATGAATGAAAGATCTAAATATTAAAATAGAAACTCTGAACCAGTTGGAACAGAGGTTAGGTAGAACCCTTGAAGACATCGGTGTAGGAAAAGATTTTATGAACAAAACCTCAGTTGCCCATGAACTAGCACAAACAATCAACAAGTGGGATCTTTTCCTATTAAAATGCTTCTGCACAGCAAGAGAAACCACCAGCAGTGTGAAGAGACAATCCACAATGTGGGAAAAAATCTTCACCTGCTCTTCCTCAGACAAAGGTCTACTAAATCGAATCTATAAAGCACTTAAAAAGATCAGACCTCTCAAATTTAAAGATCCAATCTGAAAATGGGCATCTGAAATGAACAGATATTTCTTAGACAAAGAAGTAGAAATAGCAAATAAATACATGAAAAAATGTTCAACATCACTGGTCATTCGAGAGATGCAAATGAAAACAATGCTGAGATTCCACTTCACTCCAGAAAGAATGGCTGCTATCACAAAATCAACCAATAACAAATGCTGGCGGGGCTGTGAGGAAAGAGGAACCCTGCTCCACTGCTGGTGGGAGTGTAGACTGGTGCAACCACTGTGGAAATCAGTGTGGAGATACCTCAAAGAACTAGGACTGGACGTTCCATTTGACCCCGCTATTCCACTGCTGGGGATCTTCCCCAAAGAATTAAAAGAATCATACCACAGTGATATATGTGCGCCCATGTTCATAGCAGCACAGTTTGTGATAGCTAAAACTTGGAAACAGCCCAAATGCCCATCAACTGGAGACTGGATAAAGAAAATGTGGTTTTTTTATAAAATGGAGTACTACTCAGCCATAAAAAATGAGAAATTATAGACATTTATAGCTAAGTGGATGCACATGGAGGCGATACTCTTAAGTGAAATAAATAGGACACACATGTATAAATACTGAATAGTTTCTCTGGTGTGAGAAACTGAAAGTGTAAATAAGAACTAAATGTATAATAGATAATGTGAAATAGGAAGAAAAGGGGCAAAGGGGAAGGAAGTGGGAGGGGTAGGGGAAAGGATAGAAGGGAATGGGATTAATATGAGAAAATGGAAAAATAGGAACAAAATCTTTGTAAATAGGGAGGACTGGAGTGGTTGAAGGGAGGGCTGGGCAAAGGTGAAAAATAAGAACCAAGAGAGACTATATAAAGATGCAAATTTCCAATGATGAATGTCATTATATTGTATACCTAAAATGTACCAATGATTAGAATGAATAATTGATAATGCAAAATAGGAAGAAAAGGTCCAAAGGGGTAGGGGTAGTGGGAGGGGCAAGGGAAAGGAAAGAAGGGAAAGGAAAAATGATGAGAAATGGGAAAAATGGAAATAAAGTCTTTGTAAATAGGGAAGGGTGGAGGAGTGAAGGGAGGGCTAGGAATGGGGAAAAAATAAGAGCCAAGATGCATTATGTAAAGGTACAATTCCCAATGAGAAATGTAATTGTGTTGTATACCTACAATGTACCAATAAAAGAATTTAATAAAGTGAAAAAAAAAGAAAGAAAGAGCTTTCTGGGCCAAGGATTTAGCTCAGTGGTTCTGCTACCTGCCTCACAAGTGCAAGGTCATGAGTTCGATCCCCAGTATGAAAAAAAAAGAAACAGCTTTCTGATAAGGTGAAATTTGAGCAGATTCCTGAAAGAAATAAGGCAGTCTATTGTCCAAATATGTAGGGATGGTTGTTCCAGGCAAAGGAACCTCAAGTGGCAAGGTCCTGAGGCAGAGATGACATGGGATTGCACATTTCTGATCAGAAAACAGAGCAGCAAGGAGGCGATGCTGACTGAGGTGGAGGTCCTGAGGAGCCATGGGTAGATGAAACAAAAGACAAGGTCATACAAACTTCGTGTTCCACGGAAAGCACTTTTGTTATACCCTGTGCTGCGACAGCCTTCCCAAACATACTCAACATGACTGCGGATGACAGTCAATATGGATTCCTCTCTGTCTGACTGAGTCAGCTATAGTTCTTGGCATCTTTCATTTGATGCTTACTATATTCTTTGGGTTATATAAATCTATCTATAGTTAGGCTATTAATTCTTTTTATTTTGATTTTTTTTTCCAGTACCAGGGATCGAACTCAAGACCTTACACTTGCAAGGCAGGCATGGTGCCACTGAGCTAAATCCCCAGCCCTAGGCTACTAATTCTTTGAAGACAACTTAGGTACATGTATAAAGCATATGGTTATAGACATAGGTATAGAAAATATTGATTTATTTTTACTGTGTGCTTAACACATTACCATCCACACAGTGAACTTAGTATTTGATTGATTGTCGTATAAGTCTATTAAAAATAACAGAATTTTTGTTGTTATTGAAGAGTTGTTAGTTTAGGAACATACATTATTCTACCAAGTAGTACCAAGAATTTCATGGGGTTTAATTTTGGCTATATTTACTGACTGCCGGCTGCATGGTAGGGGGTTTGCATTTTTACACACGCTGTGAACAGATGTCTTGTGTCCTAATTCCTCTCTCTTCTCATGCTTGTCTGAAGCTTGTTTAAAGTCTTAGAATATCGTTGCTTCTCTTATCATTTCACACATGAATGTGTTAATAATGGAGTGTTTACTAAAGGTTTCATTTAAAAAAGAAGGCATTGCTACCCTCCGCTCCACACAGCAAAATTTAAACTAAATCCACCATTAAACATTTCAGCCTTTTCTCAAAATTTCCCTATTTGACTGCCCATTGCTGATTTTCTCCTCTTACTTTTCCCCATGCCACTTCTAAAAGGTCCATTTTGTTTGTCCAAGCAATCCATGTCTTCTGCTCAGAGCTCATACTTCATTTGCTAAAACAAAAATCTAGCAGTAACTGTGTGATTTTCTTTGTAAATCACAATTATGGCCATGTACACTGTCTACAAGGTCCACTTTTTTCTTTTTTACTACTGCAAATTGAACCTCGAGCCTTTGCACTGAGCTACATCTCAGCCCTTTTAATTTTTTAAAATCTATTTTATTTTGAGACAGGGTCTTGCTAAGTCACTAAGTTGCCCAGACTGGGCTTGAAGTTGCCATCATCCTGCCTCAGCCTCCCAGAGTGCTTACACAGTAATCAGTAACCATGCCTGACTACAAGGCTTTTTATCCAGTGAAAACTCAGAGAATGTTGGTCCCATGGCAGGGTTGCTGCCAGCTAATGGCAAAGTGAAAGTCAGAGTACACATCTTCCTCACTCCTTCGCTGTGCTCCCTGCAGACACACCTTCTGGGAGTGTTCTGTCACAAGGTGGAGAAGTTTTGTTTCCTGGGACTGCACTGCAGGACATGTGCCTCACTCAGCACTGTTTGCTCTGCAAACCATGGTATGGTTTTCTGCCCCAGGATCTGGTGACTTGCTATTAGACCTTGTGTGTGTCCGACATTCTCCTCTCAAGTTTCCATTTATAATAAGTAGACTGTACATAAACCTATGAGACTGTTACATGATTAAAAAGTAGGCCAGGTAAAACTATGCAATTATAATATGAATTTAAAACCCACAATGTGTTGTGATTCAAAACTTGATCCCTATATTTCCAAATCAGTTTTCCCTCTTCCCTCCCTGTTCCCTCCTAACTTCGCATCTTCGCTCTTGCAACTTTGCATGTTTTCCCTGGAGACTATTGGGGAGCTTATGCAGTCATCAATAAGGCCAGGGTGCCATCATCAGGGTACATCATAACTACTATTATATGGGAGCAGCCTGCAGTAGCATGTGCACAAACACAAAACATATCATCTGGCCAAAACTGATGTCATAGAGTAACCAACTGTGGGTATCTAAGTTAGCATCCTCTCTGTTCTACCAATAAATACAAAGTTTAGAAATAAAAGAAGTCTCTGGGGGGAAAATACACAATACACATTTCATCTGGCTTCAACAGAGCTCTGAAATAAAACCAAAAAACTTGCTTCAGTGGAGTATTTATTGCATCCTGAACTACTCTTTCAAGTACTTTGCTCATCATTAAACATTCATTTCCCTAGAAACTAGAGCTTTCGCTTCTTATAGCTGTAGCAATTAAGGACAGTTTTGGCTGGGTAGCTCTGACTTCCCAGCAGGACTTTGAGTGATCTGTGGCCTGGCCTCTACAACCAGAGAGCCTTGCTCATTTATAAGCATTATTATTTTTCTGGGAAACACAAGATAAATCCTTCCCCAATGCAATAATCCAGGTCAGACCTGTAAACATGATTCTAGTAATAAAGGAACTGTAATTGTCAAGAGGAAGCTATAGTTATTGATTAAGCCATCCCTCTTGCCCCTCACAAGAGCGCACCTGTCTCCAGAAGCATGCATTTCACTGTTTTGTTCCCTATGCTGTGCTGTAATCAAAAGTGCAGAGCACAGCTATTGTTGATACTCCCGTCTCTGTAATGATTGCACTCAAGAAGGGCGCATGATGCTTGAGAAACATGGTTTTCTCATTCACGGCAGTGGCATCTCTCTCAGGAAGGGATGAGGTGTCACACGTAATGGATGTAGGAACAGAAAGATGTGGCTGCATCAAGAATAGGAGTTCAGTTATTACAGAAAAGTCCAGGTCAATTTTGTTATTCACATTTTGTTATTCACCTGCCGATTGATCTCTATTATCATCACCGATTCTTATTTTATAATAAAACACAAGGAGCATGAATTCGTGTGTCTTTGAGACTCTGAAAGTTTGAGACCTCTCACAGAGACCTGGGATGGAGATGCAGAGCATCTCTCCTTAGTTGAGACTGCTGTGGGTTCTAATTTCTCATGTAAATTGAGAGGAACAGATACTAAAAAACACAAGTAATCAGAGAGCCATTAATAGTCCACAGAGATTTGTCTCTGAGGGTTATTCACTGCAGCACTTTCAGAAAAAAAAACATATCTCTCTTCTCTCAAGGGATTTCAGAACAAAATAGAAGAAAGCATTCTTGACAATAGACAGTACTTACTTTCTTTCTAAAGAGGAAAGCTGCCAGATATTCCTCACTGCAAAATAACACCAGATACAAGAAAGATAAAAACCAACAAAAGATGACACTGCTACAAATTGTGTGTTTATGGGAGGCTGGGTCTTTCCAACCACCCTGGCAGGGAGGTGAGGCAGCACCAAATTCTGAGCCATGGCCAGTGGCCCAGGGACCAGCAGGAACGAAGTGAGAGGCCTTGTCACAAGCAAGCACCAGAGTCCTGGACACCCCCACCAAACACACACAGGAAGCTAGTAAGACTAATTCTAGTTTTAGAGAATATATGATACTCAGATTCCTCAGGCACATAATATAAACACCTGGCTGCACAGATCTAAGCAGAGTGTTCAGAATCCCTTCTAGGGGAGGCAGGTAAGCAATTGAGACTTGCTTTTGAGCCTAAATTCTCCCAGATACGAGCTGAGTGACACAAGGGAGGTCATTTCTTGGAGCCACAATTAGTCATTTATAGCTAAATGGATGCCTATTGAGGCCATACTCTCAAGTGAAATAAATAGGACAAACATGTGTAAGTACCAAATAGTTTCTCTAGTGTGAGAAACTGAAAGTGTAAATAAGGATGAAAAAGATTAAAATGAATAATTGATAATTTGAAATAGGAAAAGGTCCAGGAGGGTAGGGGTGGCAGGAGGGGAAGGGGAAAGGGAAGAAGGGAAAGGAAAAAGTATGAGAAAGAAAAAAAAATGGAAACAAAGTCTATGTAAATAGGGAAGGGTGGAAGAGGTGAAGGGCGCATAGGTAATGGGGGAAAAATAAGAACAAAGATACATCATGTGCAGGCACAAACACCCAATGATAAATGTAAATGTATTGCATACCTAAAATGTACCAATTAATATATAAATTTTTTAAAAAAGAATATGTACCATGGGTTACAAAGCCCTTAACATAGGCAAGAATACATGTTCACAAGAGTATTATTGTTAAGTGGGATGTACAATTCAGTCAGGGTAGATAGAATGATGGGTTTTCAATCTGTTGTCCCCCTACCTCTAAAATGTGATTCTTAATGTCAGGCCTCCCAGACAAACCAGGATGCAGCGTTTCAAAATCTAAAAACACATCTTTACTAATTGATGATTGTTTTTCATCAGTTTTTTTACAACAGATATTTCTGACCTCAATTCTATATTCAAATCTCAAGCATCAATTGTCCCATTTCTTGCTCACATTTTAAGCCCAAGCCTTGGTTTAGAATGAAACAGGAGCAAGGAAGTGTGGTGCCAAGTATGTGTTACCCACATCACTGCCTCATCCAAAATAGCTGAACGTTAAATGGATTGCTTTTCAAACTTTGTCAAACTATCACTGCTTTCGAAATAGCCTTTCGGAAATGATATAAACTCTTCCAGTTTGAGTAATTCCCAAACGGTCTTATCTACAGGTGAATTGTTTACCTAAGGCTTCCTTCAAACTAAAACAGCATCAATAGCAATACTTAAGTTTATTGAACATTTCCTAAGGAACTGGACTGAATTGGTGCTTTACAAAACATATCACCAGTATATTTTACGTGAACAGTGATGATCAAGTAAAGCATCTCCACTTTAGGGCTGAAGAAGCAGGCTTGGAGAAGTGAAACAACATGCACAAAGTCACATATGTGGAGGAAGGATTATCTGAGTAGAAATTCACCCAATCCAAAGCTTAAGCTCTTCTCACTAGCTCACAGGCACCCTGCCTATCTCAGATGTCCCCTGACAAGCCACAGCCTCACAGACGAACTCTCTTTCCAGCCTCACACAGGGCTGCTGTCTTCCTCCTGGCCAGAGGCCTCATCGTGGACAGCACTTTCTCAAGTCCAGGGTGTCAACCATCTCATGTGACAACAATCCCCATGTTCAGAAGAGACAGCTGGGACCCTTGTGCTTCCTACCTAGGGCCCTCAGGGAGAAATTCCCCACCTCCATTCTTTTGATAGCTAGGAAACCACAAGCCCCTCAACCCTGGAAACCCTTGGTCATTTCTTCTCCAAATGAACATAATGCTGGCTGTCCTGATTGCCTAACATCTACTCTGTACCCACTGACAGATAATTCTGGCACAAGTTTCCCACTTGTAATAGTGAGAAAGCTTACTGAAGATGATGGGAAGTTTTTTAGTTAACAAGGATCAATTGTGCACATTCCACACCCCAAGATCTAGGCCACTATTTAACACTCACCACAACCTTAGAGTACAAAGTGTTACTGACCTCGCAGATGATATTTGGTAAGTCTTAAAAAGTAACATAATTAGAAAAAAGATATTTGTTCATTATATAGAAAATATGTTAAAGTGTTCTAAAAATCATGAATGAGAAAAAGAAATTAAAATTTAATGCAAGATATAATACATGACATTCATCATTCCATGGTTTCCTTTTCCCTAATCCCCTTTTCTTAGGTTCAAAACCTTTTCATACTTTCCTTTAAACCACATTTTCCTGTTAGCTTCTCTTCCTAATGAGGCCTTTACTACTGGCCTTTTTCCTTTTCCACTGTGCAACCCCCACCCCAAACCTCATATGTATTGAAAAGCTGCACCTTTTTGATCTTTTGTACAAATCAATAGTACATCTTGGGAAATAGATTTCCTCTCCCTTCAGGCTTCCATGTCTGTAATTAGCTTCTGAAGCTGGAACACAGAAATGCCGGAACGAGAGTCATCTGTACCTTTCACAAACACTGATAACTCAGCCAAGGAACCCTGGATGCTACATGTGTCCTGCTGCAGAGGTTTTGTGTGGTGGCAAAACAGGGAGTGCAAGGAACCAAAATAAATCATTCATGACATTGTCTTCCTTAGATGTGCTGAAAAACAAGCAGCCCAGGTGCTTTGCTGTTTCCTGGGTCTGCCGTGTACATGGTATCCTGAAAAGAGTAGATGGCCAGGTCTAACTGAAAAGGCTGGAGACCTATGGGCTTGGTTCTCACTAAGTGCACTACTTTGGTCAGGTCATTTAACTTTCCCGAGTCTCAGTGCCAACAGATATAAAATGGAGCTGATATTATTTCTTCAGTGGCACATAATTCAGCAGTGTATACACCTGAAATTTAGAAGCCATCCTCTTTTCTTCTCCCTTCCTTGCCCCAACATTCAGTGTCTCTCTGACTTACATTAATTTTATGCCCTAAATTTTTTCCCACTTCTGAGTCTCCATTCTCACCAGCTATGTTAGTTCAGACATTAATACGCTGTCACCAGATCAAGGCTTTGTCCTTAGTCTACCACTCTGTTCCTAGTCTACCACCAAAATCAATCACTATCTGCTCACCGCAGACAGTCATTTGGTAAATTGTACCTCTCACCATCTTGTTCCTGATTAAAATCATTATCTTTCTTTCAATCATTTATAAAATACAAATTCATCAGCCTAGGGTACAAGTCCTCCATGACCTTGATCTGACCCAGCCTTAATAATTAGTAATCTTTCAGGCACAAGTGGCAGAAACACCTCTCAAATAGGCATAATCAAGGAGTACTTAGTGGCTGTGAAGCTGAGAAAGCCTCAGGCAGCTCAGGCACAACTTGCCCTAAAGGCTCAGACTCACTAGGAAGCTGTCTCTTTCCACCCTTGGCCTTCCCTTCCTCCATAGTGGCTTTTTTCTTGATTAGTCTTTTCCTGTTCAATAACAATTTTGCCCCTAGCAGTTTCAGAGACACCTAGCATCTATACATAGCCATCACCCCCTTTCATGCCCACTCCAGGGAGTACTTTTCTCTCATTAACTTCAACAATAGTCAGAATTCAAAATCTCAGTGGTCCATTTTGGGTCATTCATTTGCTCAAGCCTTATCATTACTGAACCTTAGGAGGAACTTGATGCACAGGTTGGTATATCTAGGAGTCAGGGGATGTGGCCAGCCCCATTTGAGTTACCTTAGCATAGGGTTATCCACAAAAAATTATCATGCTGCCATAACCAAAATAAAAGGGAATGAATGCTAGCCTGGTAAGAACAACACCTTTTATTTCCCCTAGCCAAAAGAACTTCTTTGCTAATTCAGACTAAAATTTAGTGGCTCAAAACCATTATTATATTTTATGACTTCTTGAATGTTAGGGATGCAGAAAGGCTCAGCTGGTTGCTCTTGCTTGGAGTGTCTCATCTGTGTGCAAGGAGATGTCAACTGACACTGTAGACATCTGAGGGCTCATTGAGGCTGCATGTCCTCACTTTCTCATCGCTGAGCTACAATAACCAACACCCACAATTTAAAGGAGGAGAAATTTAATTTGGCTAACATTTTAAGGGCATTCAGGCAATGGTTACAGGCTCCAAGGTAGAAATGTCATGACAGAAGTGTATGGTAGAGCAAAGTTGTTCAGTTCATGGTGGCCAGGAGAATATATCTGAGACCACACCTCCACAACCCACCCAGATATACCCAGATGTGTTTCTAAGCCATTCAAATTGATACAATCAAGCTTAATTATCAGGGCTCCCTCTGAATGAGCATGCATGCTATCAGATGTGTGCTCCACTAGCTTTCCTCAGCATGAGGACTTCAGAACTGGTGGGGTTCTTACAGGGTAGCTCAGGGCTCCAGCAAAGAAAAGGGGAAGCTGAGTATATATGCTACGAGTCAGAGCAAACTTAGAAAAGAGCTTACTTTCCAGTGGAACTGCTAAGTGAGTACAGCTCAAACCAAAACCACTGAAGAGCCACAACATGTAAAGTATATGCCCCTGAAAAAAGACCACTGAGGCAAAGAGAAGAGAGACATGTAACTGATGATAAGATATGAACACTTGGTTATAGCTATTCTCAAAATAAAAATACATTTTACAGTTAGTTTTCTTTTTTAAGTTTTGTTACTGTTTCTGTATCTTGCATCTAAAAGAGTCCTGATTTATAAAGTCCTATATGTGATTTAAGGTAGTATAATATCTAGTTTCCCATCCTTTATCAGAATATAACTTTGACTTTTAATATTATATTCTCAAATTTCCATTTCAAAATTACTTTTGAAACCTATAATTTAAGAAGTAAATTAAACAGAATATTAACTAGACATGCTATGTATCTGAGAAAATTAATCTAGAACAATTATCACCAAGATACAGTCATTCTTTCTCTAAGTTTTACTGAGATATAATTCATGTGCCATACAAATCATTAATTTATAGTGTGTCGATATGCTTATAATATCTTAACCAAGACATCATTGTCAAGTCTAATGTCTTAAACATTTCCCATTTACTTGTAGAAATTTTTTATTCTTAGTGTCAATGATTATTTCTGCAAGCTATTGTCTGAGTTTGGTATACACTATGTTCAGAAATCCATGCACACTCCCACATCTGGGACTTTACAGACTTTCTACTGGATGGGCATGAGAAATAGCTACTTTGTAAATCCAACCTGGCCCAGCAGAATGAATATTACCTAAGTCTTCTGGGTGCCCAACAATGTACAAGAAGAGTGTTGAGAGGTGAAGGCAAACAAGATGCAGCCACCAAGAACCAAGGAATCAAGGTGCTTGTCTTCTGAGGTCAAGGGCATGGCCAACCATGTGGGGACTCACATCAGTACCATGACTAAAGGCAGGTGTCCACAGTCTCCCTCTCCCCTGCACCTTTCTCAGGCAGCTATTACAAAGTGGGGAAGAAATTCCTGGTTTCCCTGCAGCTCTGCCTACAGGAGCACACTGAGGTGACCTTAAACAACACATATAGATCAGCTGCAACCCTGTCCCTAAGAAAAGCCCCAGACCCAACCATCACCTGATCCCCAGTGCCCATGGCTACAGAGGTCCATCTTGAGTCTGCCACCCCATCCACATGATTACCAGCACCTGCACCTTGTCCAACCTGCACGGCTGTCAGAACTGTTGGCACCACTGAGAGTATGCTGTAGTTCCACCACCACCTCTTCCTGTGCAGCATCTGGGCCCGAACCACTAATCTCTCAGAGGACAAGTACTTCAGGCCTCTCTTTCCTGCTGAGGCTGTCAGTGCCAGAGGACCTTGCTAGCGGTGGAGCTTTCATTAATGGTGCCTGAGCAAATCCCCATTGCCTGACGAAGGCCACTATTCCTAATGTAGAAATAGCCATCTGGTGAGCACCCTGCACCCACTGCTATGTGTACCACACGTACCCAAAGTGCTAGAATGCCCACATATATAGACACTGGGTTTCTTTAACTCTGCTATGGTACACACTATGCTTAAAATTATTAAACACAGTAAAAGAAGCTACAGGGAGACATATATGCTGCCCAGCTAGAAATACAGCCAACGTTGCATCACAAACCAACACTCCAGGAGAAAATTCCTTCCTTACTAAGACCACCTCCAAAAGTGGTAGAAATGCTTCATTTACCAGATGGGCAAATCTCAACATAGGAGCATAAGAAGTGTGAAAAAAGAAGAAAACAAGGTAATATAATCCACAAGAATATAATAACTCCCTAGCAACAAATCTCAATGAAGTTGATATAGATGGGATATAAAGAATTTGAAGGAATGATTACAAACAAAGCTGAATGAGATCCAAGAGAATATAGTCAAGTAAAATTAGGAAGACAATGCAAGATATGAATGACAAATCCAGCAAAGAGATAAAGATTCTAAAAAAGAACAAAACAGAAATAGTGGAAATGAAGAGCTCAATAAATGAAATATGCAATACCATTGAAAGCCTCAATAATGCACTTGATAAAGAACATATCTGAATTTGAAGATGGGTGTTTTGAAATATACCAGCCAGATATGGAAAAAAAAAGGAAAGGAAAAGAAAAGAAATAAGAATGAAGAAAGAATTGAAGACCCTTGAAATGCCACTAAATGAACAAATATCCACATTTTTGAAATGCCTTAAAGGAGAAAGAAGTTAGTGGTATAGAAAAATCTATGCATGAGATACTAGAAAACTTTATAATCTTGGGAGAGATATAAACATCTAGGTAGCTAGGCTGATAGGACTCCAAATTGACATGACCAAAAAAGATCTTCACCACAGCATGTTATACTAAAACTGTCAAAAGTACAAGGGAAAGAAAAAATTCTAAAATATGCAAGTCGAAAGTACCAAGTCACGTTGAAGGGTATTCCTACTAGGCATATAGATTCCCCATTAGACATACAGATTATGTATTTTATAAAGAATTTGAAAAAATGATTATAAACAAAGTTGACTTCTCAGCAGAGACCCTATGAGCCAGGAGGGAATGGAATGATGAATTCCAAGTCCTAAGACAAAATAACTGCCAACCAAGAATATTATACCCACCAAGGTTACCATTCAGAAATGAAGGAAAAGTAAAGTTCTTTCTAGAAGTAAAAACTGAGGAAACTTATGACCAACACACCTGGCTTACAAAAGATGCTTAAAAGAGTATTATATCCAGAAGTAAAAGAAAGATAACTGCTATCATGAACGCACGTGAGAATACAAATCCCACTAAAAAAGTAGATGCACAACAGAGAAAAAGAAACAAATTAAACATTATCAATACAGTAAAACATCAAACTACAAAGACAAAGGAAAGAAAGAAGAAAAACCAAAGAATACTCAAAACAGCTTAAAGAAAATCAGTAAGTTTTTTCCTATTATAACAGTGAATATAAATGAACTAAACTGTCTAAGAACATACTGGATGGAAGGAATTCATCTCACCACGAAAGACATATGTATGTGAATTGAAGATCAAAGGATGTAAAATGATATTCCAAGCAAATGGAATCACAAAGCAAGTAAGAGTAGCTATACTATGTCTGACAAAATGGACTATAATGGCTAAAAGCTATTAGAAGAGTAAAGTTACTACAACTAATATCAGAACAAACAATTTAATAGTTTAAACATTATTAGACCTAGAGGGAGAACAGGCTTTAATAATAATTGTAGGAGGGGTAGGGATTTAGCTCAGGCACTGCACCTGCCTGGCAAGTGCAAGGTCCTGAGTTTGATTCCCAATACCAGTAATAATAATAATAATAATAATAATAATAATAATAATAGGAGATTTCAATACCTCACTTTTATCAATTGACAGATCATCCAGAACCCCCCCATCCCTCTAAATTGGAGATAATAATACCATAGAACAAATAGAATGGATAAATATTTACAGAACATTTCATCCAACAGCTGCAGAAAACATATTCTTTGCATCAGTGCATGGAACTTTCTCTAGAGTAGACCATGTATTAGGCCACTCAATAAATCTTAACATTTTTTAAAACTGCAATAAAATTATGTATCATTTCTCATCACAATGGAATAAAACTAGAAGTCATTAACAAAAGAATTTTTAGAAATTATTTAAATACATGGAGCCTGAATAATACATTTCTTGAAAGAACAATGGTTTGTCAAAGAAATCTAAAGGAAAATGTAGAAATTCCCTGCAACAAATGAAAATGGAAATATAACATGCCAAAACTTATGGGATAAAGGAAAAGCAGCACTAAAAGCTTATAGCAATAAATGCTTACATCAAAAAAGTAAAAAGAGTTCAGATAATCCACCTAATGGTTTATTTCAAGGATTTAGAAAGGCAAGAACATGTCACCTCCAAAATTATTAGAAGAAACGAAATAAAAATTATCAGAGCAGAAGTAAAAGAGAAAGACCAAAAAAAAGCACATACGAAAAACCAATGAAGTAAAAATTTTTTGAAAAGATAAACAAAAATATATGAACTACAGAACCAATAAAAATGAGAAATCTTAAATAAATAGAATTGAGAGGAAAGGAGAAAGTACTGATCACAGAACACAAAGGATCACAGAGGTTATTATATATACTGAAAAACTGAAAAATCTAAAAGAAATAGATACATTTCTGGATGCACAAGGCCAACCAAAATTGAACCATGAAGACATAACAACCTGAAGATACCAATAATAAGTAATGAGGTAAAATCAGTACTAAAATGTCTCTTAATAAAGCCTAAGACTAATAGCTTCATTACTCAATTTTATGGTACTTTTAAGGAAGAATGCCAACTCTTCTAAGCTATTCCAAAGAATTGAAAGGGATGAAACCCTTCCAAATCCATTCTATGAGGACAATATTATCTTGTTACCAAAACCAGATATGAACATAACAAAGAATGAATGAATGAAAACCATAGATGAATGTTCCTGATGAACATAGGTTTAGAAATTCTCAACAAAATACTAGGAGAATGACTTCAACAGCACATGAAAAAGATCATTTATCAAGTTTGTTTCATCTCAGGGGTGCAAGACTGGTTCAACATGTGCAAATCACTAAATTTAATGGAACAGATTAGAGATCCAAGAAATAAATCTATGTATCTATAGCCAATTGATTCGCAACAAAGGTGTCAAAAATCTTAAGTTGGAGAAAGGACAGCCTATTCAATAAAACATTCTCAGAAAACTGAATATCTACCTGCAGAAGACTAAAACTTGACCCCCATTTTTTACCTTTTACAAAAATCAACTCAAGATGGATCAAAGACGTAAACGTAAGACATGAATGTATTGGGAGAAAATGGAAGGGAATGATTTTAATACATTTGTGCAGGCAATAGTTTTCTGGGTAGGACCTCAAAAGCACAGAAAACAAAAGCAAAACTTGGTAATTGGGATTGCATCAAACTAAAAAGCTGTGTACAGCAAAGGAAAGAATCAACAGAGTGAAGACATAACCTACAAAATCTTTCCCAACTATTGACCTAACAGAGGGTTAATATCCAGAATATATAAGAAAATCAAAAAATTTTAAGAAACAAGTAATATAGTTTAAAAATGGGCAAATGATCGAATACTTACATCTCAAAAGAAGAAATACAAATGGCCAACAAATACATGAAAAAAATATTCAATATCTTTAGCCATTAGGGACATGCAAATCCAAACTCCTTTGAGGTACTATCTCACTCCAGTTAAAATGGCTGGCATAACAACGACAACAACAAAAAGAAAAAAATAAAAAATGCTGTTGAGGATATGGAGAAAAGGAAATCTTGTACATGGCTGGTGAGAGGGTAATTTAGTACAGTCATTATGTAAAACAGTACAAAAGTTCCTCAGAGAAAGTAAAAGTAGATCTACCATATGACCCAACTACTCCACTTCTGGATATACATCAAAAAGATATGAAATCAGCATACCTAAGAGGTAACTGCATACTCACATTTATTTCAGCTATGATAAACCCAATTCTTGGTGTGAGGAGGATCTGAATGTGGAAAGCAAGTCTTCAAAAAAACCTAAAATACCAAACCAACTTTATGTAACTAGAGTATGTGTTTATTAAGTAAAAATAAAAAGTATAAATACAGATAATAATAAATGCAATTGTATTAACACTAAAAGCTTTTTTCAAAATATACCAATAAGATGCACCATGTATATTAGAGACCAAGGATATTGATAATAATATGACAACAAAATATCACATACACGTGTAATGGGCAAGTATCCCACAGATATACATATATGTATATTGTTCCTCATATCTATAAAATAAGTACCAAATTGAAACTGGTGAAGGGTACAAAGCTAATGCACATAAAGAAAACTCAAAGAACAAATAAAATGCTTCCATCTCACCAGCAACCATAGAAGTGATCACTAGAACCACAATGAAAAAACATTTCACATCTGTGTGATAGGCAAAACAATAATGATATGATATTTTACATGGTGAAGGACATCAATTTACACAACTCCTTTGGGATCAATTTGACAACATGTAATTAAGATGAGGATATTCAAATCCTCTAGCCCTAAAATTTCATTCTAGGGAGACAGAGCTACTTCCACATGAACCGGAACTATACAGCCATATCCACTGCCTGATGGGTGGACAAATAATTTGTGCCATATTTATAAAATGGAATGTTGCACCCTGGCAAAAATAGCCAAAGCTGCTGGGGATTTAGCTTAGTGGTTCCGCCGCCCGCCTTGCAAGCTCAAGGACCTGAGTTTGATCCCCGGTACAAAAAAAAAAAAAAAAGAAGGCAAAGATTTGAACTTTAAAAATAAAAAAATATCCAAAGCTTCATATACAGTATTGACATAGATGGGCCTGAAAAAATCATGAGGGAATAAGGCAAGTTTCAGGAAAACTACCAAATGACATCATTTATATAAAATTTAACAAGTGAAATAATACTGAAAGTAGTTAAGGTACCTTAATGTGTAGTAAAAGCATATAGAGCTGGTAAAAATGATAAACACTAAAATTAGTTTTTCAGTCACCTTTGCAGCAGAGATTATACTGGATTCACCATGACCTTTTTTCTTAAATGGTGGTGGGTACTAGTGTTCATCATACTGTTCTTGATATCGTTTTGTATGACCAAAATACATGTAGTCATAATAATTAATACATCTTAAAGAGAGAACTCACATTATCACAAAAAGATATTTGGAATATGACTGAACACAGAGAAATATGTACGCAAATATACGTACCATCTATTTTAAAAGTCAGTGTTCATGAAAACATAAATGGGTGGAAAGACATGCTATAATGTTAGAGGTAGTTGCAGTTGTTTGAGATTATGAGTGCTTTTAATGTATTTGTGTTTGTGCTTCATTTTCCCTAGCGAGCATAATTAGCTCTTAATGTTGAATTAATTAATATTTTTGAAAGCTATGGTTGTAATAAATAGTAACATTCAATCTACTTGTGCTATGTTTTAAAGAAGCAAACAGAATCAGAAAAGTGCTCAGAGCTATACTTTTTATACAAAATTGTATCTGACCTAGTTGGGAAAATAAAACAGGACAACACACAAATCCTCTGTGAGTTAACCAACTAAAAACAGATGACAAAATAATAAAACAGGCCTATAAATTGAGCATAAAAACACTGTGTCTTTGAATGTTGGTGCTCCTTGACATTTAAACATAAGGCTGGTCTCCACTCTGCCTCTTTGATTTGGAAGAGCTAATGCTTTTCACAAGAGTGTGAAATAGCTGTCCAAACATGTCTTTCTTGCCACTGCCTTTTTCACACCAAATGTTCCACTTTCTTTTTGAAATAAGGAAAAGACAGTGCTGCAGCTATGGGAAGTGGATGTAATGGGAGTGTGATTTGTGTTGGGTTTTGTTTTTCACTCACCCCCCTGATGCACATGCCTCATTGCCTCAGAAAGCCAGCTCAGTGTGGGTGTGCATACTTCCGTAACTTGCTATCTGGCCCAGCTTGAGATAAAGCAAAAATAACCAAATATTGCACATTTTCCTCCATATCTGTATCTGACTCCTACCAACAACAATGAGAAAAGTATTCCAGGTTACGTAAAATAAACTAAAACCAAAAGGGTTCTATAAATGGAGGAATAGTCATCATCTTGGTTAATCATTTTACAAATATCTTGGGAGAAATTATTACCACCTGGATGAGAGTCCTTGTTAACATGTATTCAGAGAAACATACCATCTAAATCTCACCTGGTGCCCACTTGTGCTCCGTATTATGATAAGTGCTCTGTATTCATTGCCCAGTTGATCCTCCCAGCAACTTTGTTAGGCAGTTATCAGCCCCATGTTACTGATGATAAAACTAAAGCTGACAGCGATGGCTTGCCAAAGCCTAAAACTAGCAAAAGACACATGATGGAAAAGAGATTTGGACCCAGGCAGGCTGCCTGGAGCCTGAACTCATGAACCTCACTACACCTGTCATCAAAATCACTCAGGGAATTGGTGCTTTCACCTGCAACATTCCTTTTCCTCTCCTTCTATGGCCATTAGTGGTCAGCATTGTAATCCCTCTTCACTGATGAAGCAACTGACTCTCTGAAAGATCAAATAACATGTCCAGAAACACCAGAGACAGCTAACATTTTTTACATTGACTCACAGCCAGAATAGAGTGATATCAAGTGCCTATTTTACTTTCTAGCTCTTCATCTGAAAAGAAAATCATATTTTCCCTCTTGAAAACCTCAGTGGTTGTTACAGGGAGCAAATGAGTCATTGTAAAAGAATTTTGAAATGTATAAAGACAGGAGATTTGCATTTGCACTCATATTTCAGCTAAATGCCTTACCTGACATGAACTATTAGAAAATGTCAAGTCTCTGATGCTTGTGCTTATAAGGCTGTGAGTAATAACGCATTCTCTGTTTTTAGAACAAAACCCAGATCATTGTTCCAGCATCCAGCCTTTTCCCAGATAATCCTGCGCTGGGACTAAGCTGTCCACCACCATGTCCAAGGGTAGAGCCTGACAGGCTTAAGTCAATCAAAATAATCTCAGTCCCCTCATCATAGCGATTCTTTCCATAGACTTTCAGACAAGTAGCACCTGCATTCCCCTGAGTATAAGACTTGAATACATTTGTATATTGATGACATGAGATGCAAGAGTGAAGCCCTGGTAGCTACTGTCTACCATAAAAGAAGTTCCCACAGGACAATACTTGAACCTGAGCCCCACAGTGGGATGTCACATGTAGCTGACCCACCCATGGCCTTGTTCTGGGACTTAGACCCACTATTTTGTTCTCCCCGACCCAAGCTCGAATGTGGATTAGTGACAAAGAAACAGAGTCAGTTTAACACGCAGGCAGCCGGGGGGCGGGGGGATGTCTTGCCTCTTAGAAGGCAGAGAAGCACCCAAATTTGGCTCGTCTTGCCTTTATTCACCCAAACACAGGTACAAGCAATTAAAGTAACACAAGATTCATCTGCTTTCCAATATCCATTTGTACACACTCTGGTAAACAACTTAATCTCAGCTGTCTTAACTTTTCCTAGCGCCTGGAATATCCCATCACCTCTGAGTGCAACCTTTCTCCTTTGTGCTCACAGGCCAATTAGGCCTCAATTCTCCTCTGGCTCCTACAAATATAAACATTATCAAAAGTCTATAGACTTTTGATACTAGTTTATGTCACTGGGCTAACATCTTTTTTGTTTGTTTGTTTTGGTATTGGGGATAGAACTTGGTACCTTATGCTTGCTTGCAAAGCAGCCACTGGAACCACTGAACTAAATCCCCGGCCCCAAGGGCTAACATCTTTTGACAGCTTCTGTCCCAAATTGGATGGTCCTATACCCTTCTTACACATGATTTTAAAAGATGTCTTCATTTTAACCAATATTCTGGCTCCAAGTCATTCCTGCTCCAGCAGGCACAAATATTATTTCATGTAACAAACTTGCATAAAAAGGCAGTTTCCTCTTTACCAAGTTACTGTCTCATTTTTGAAAGTTCTATACTTTCAGGGTTAGGAAGTGGTATTTTCCAGCATAGGAACTGCACTTCCCTTTTGTTTCCACTAGGAAAAGAACACTCACATCAACAAATGTCACAGCATTTCACGAACTTACATTTTCCATTAAGTTTATTGGTACATTTTGGGTATAAAATACAGTTACATTCATCATTGGGATCTTGTACCATTACATGCATATCTTGGTTCTTATTTTTTTCCCCTTCCCCTGTCCTTCCTTCACCTCCTCCACCCTTCCCTATTTACAAAGACTTTGTTTCCATTTTTTTCTTATATTTTTTCTTTTCCCTTTCCTTTCCCCTATCCCTCCCACTTTCCCTACTCCTTTAGACCTTTTCTTCCCATTACACGATATCAATTATACATTTTTAAAATTACAATATCAAGATCTAGGAGTCATTACCACAGATTTTACAGAATTTAAAAGGATATAGAAAGCATATTACAAAAATCTTTTTTGGAATGAATTTGATAACTTCTAAGAAGTACCTTGGAAGACAAATTAATGAAACTAACTTTGGAGGAAATATAAAATTAGAATAGCACCTATTAAAGAAAGTATATTCCTAGCTTGAAAACCTAACTATATGACAACAACAGGCTCATATAAATTTTAACTGATAAATTATATCAAACATTTAAAGCAGAAAAAAGAAGGAACACTTCTCCCTTCATTTTAGGGAATCAACAGTGTGCTAATACTAAAACTGGATAAAGATAATAGAAGAAAAAAGTATGAACATAGATAAAAATTTGTTTGACAAAAACTCTTAGAAGTCAGATCTGGCAGTATGTAGAAAGTGGTTTTATTATAGAGATGGCAGTGCTGGTTCAGCATTGGAAGATCAACCCCCAAAAGTCATCATTTTAACAGAGGAAAGGAAAAAGCCATATGGTCCTGTCAGTAGTTGCAGAAAAAGTATTGGACTAAATTCTACAGCTGTTCATGGTAAAAGCTATCAGGAGACTAGAAGCAGAAGAGAACCTTCTCCACAGATAAACCATGTACTCCATACTTCCAGCAAAAACACCTTATATGAATGGAGAAGATACAATGCTTTCTCCTTAAGGTGGGGAACAAGGGCAGATATGCTTACTCTTTATCTGTCCATTAAACTTTGAAACATAGGCCCAAACCAAAATAGTCTGACAATAAAAAGACACAATTAGCACAGGATTGGCAAGGTAGAAGCAAAATCTTTCTATGTAAATGAAATGATCATCTACAGAGAAAATACTAAGAAATCTCTAGGAGCCCCTAGAACTTGTATTTGAATTTAGCAGGATTAGAAAACACAAGGTATATATAAAAATTCAGGTCTGTGTATACTTGATATAAATGAAGAATTAGATATTGAAATTTAAAAGTTATGTAGGATTACAAAGGACCTAGAAAAGTGAAAAAAAATAGTGTTGGAAGACATTTATTACCTAATTTTAAGACTTCCTCTAAAGCTACAGTAATTAAGGCAGTGTTGGAATAAGGAAAGACATATAGATCAATGGAATAAAACAGAAAATCTAGAATTAGAACCACATACATATGGTCCACTGAGTTTTGAAAGATTACTTAACATTAACATTTTATAGAACATAAACTCAATTCAAGGGCAGAGGAAAAGATAGTGTTTTCAGCAAATGGAACTAGAACACCTGGTATTCCTATGTAAAAAATTAAACTCACTGGTGCCTGCCCCACAAGCTCAAGGTCCCAAGTTCGATCCCTGGTACCAAAAAAAAAAAAAAAATTAACCTCAACCCTTTATTTCCATACATAAAAATAACTTGAAAGGATCTATGAACCTAAATATGAAAGACTAAAACTATATAACTTTAAGAAGAAATTATAAGGGAAAATGTTCATGAATTAAGGGTAGACAAGAATTTCCTAGGATACAAAAAACATGATGTATAAAAGAAAGAAATTGATAAATGAGATTCCATCAAAATTTAGAACTTTAGATGACATCATTAAGAAAATGAAAAGTAGTCCTTAAACAGACCATATTTATAATACATATAATCTATGACTAGAATATATAAAGAACTCTTACAACTCATTAATAGACAACCCAATTAAAAAGTAGACACAAGAAGATGATAAATAGCCAGTACAGCACCAGGAAAGGTGTGCAACACTAGAATTAGAAAAATACTAAGCAGTACAATAACAAGATCATATTATACACTCATTAGGAAGATGAAGATAAAAGTTTTACTAGAACAAATGTCAGCTTAGGTGTGAACCATTTAGAACTGTCTAATACTGCTAATGTGAATGTAAAATGACAAAACCATTTTGGAAAACAATATAGAAATTCCTTATATTACTGTTAAGAACCAACAGTTCTGTTCTTAAGTTTTTACTTAAGAGGAATGAAAACACATGTTCACAATAGATTTGTACAAACAAGTTGACTATTGCTTATCTAAAATCTTGGGACCAGAAGTGTTTCAGATTTTGGTTTGAAATCCACTTCATCTGCAAAGAGGATGACTACTGCTTTTTTTCAGGTTCCTGTCACATGGAGTACTGTTTTCCACCCTTTAACTTTCAGTCTATGAGTTTCTTTTTGAATTAAATGTGTTTCTTATATGCAGCAAATTGTTGGATCTTGCTTCTTGACCATTCTTGCCAGTCTATTTCTTTTGATTGGTGAGTTGAGACCATTAACATTGATGATATGTAAAATAACTGATACATATTGACTTATCCTTGTAAAAACTTTCTCTTTTTGTTGGATTCTCCCTCTTTGGATTTAATTTCTTGGCGCATCTGACCGATGCATTCTGCTGGGCTTCCTGGGGTTGTGATCGTCATTATCTTTTCCTAGGATATTGTTTAAAATTTTTCGGAAGGCTGGTTTGGTATTCATGAAGTTCTTAAGGTGCTCTTTGTCATGAAAATATCTTATATCTCCATCAATTTTGAAAGATAGTTTTGCAGGGTACATCAATCTGGGTTGGAGGCTGTTTTCCTTCAGGGCTTGGAATACATCTCTCCAAGCTCTTCTCCCAGTTTGCGTTGAGAAGTCTGCTGTGATTCTGATGGGCTCTCCTTTGTATGTGATTTGTTTCTTTTCTCTAACTGCTTGTAGAATTTTGTTCTTCTGTTGGGTTTCTGGAATCTTAACTATTATATGTCTATGTGTAGATTTTTTTTTATCATGGCTAGTTGGACTCCTATATTCCTCACATATCTGTATGTCAAGTTCTTTTCCCCTGCTTGGGAAGTTTTCTGCCATCACTTCTGTGAACACTTTTTTTATGTCATCTGCGCTCTCTCCTGTTTCTTCATTGACTCCAATCAGTCTTATGTTATTCTTCTTTGCATCGTCTAGCAGCTGCTGGATTGATTTCTCATGGTCCCTTACAATTTAAAAGCAATTTTTCTTTTCCTGGTCAATAATTACAATCTTATCTTCTATATCTGAGATTCTGTCCTCACATTGGCTCATGCTGCTGTGCAAACTTTTGATGGAATTTTTAATCTCCTGGAAATCTGTTTGCATTTATTTTATGGATTCCATTTGTTTCCTATGTTGGGATTCCATCATGTTCCTCAGCTCCTCTATTATTTTATCTGTGTCCACTCTAGATTTATTAATCATGTCTTGCACTATGGGCACAATCTCTGCTGTTATGTGAGAAATTATTTCTAATTTCATTTTATCCAGATCCTCTTTTGTTGCCAGTTCAGGGAGTCCAGGTGGTTGAGTATCATAGTGCCCCATCTCATTTCCCTTTGGGGTTGCTTTAGGTGATCCAGAAGTTTGTTTTTGAGACTTGTTTACATGTCATCTCATTTTGAGGCGGGGGCTGGGGTAGGGGTGGGGGTTGCTGTTGGCACCTGTGCAGCTCATCTCCTCTGCGCTGGGGGGGATGGGGTGGTACGGCAGCCCAGAAGCCTCCTCCTGGGCTCTGGGAGTGGCTCACCTCCTCTCTCATGAACTTACATTTGATAAGCATGATTCCCCTGCATTCATCCTAGACTTCAGTCTTTGTGAGTTTGAAGCATCCCTTCCTCCACTGACTGCACAAACCCGTACTTTTTCCATGAGAAATAAGAAATATGAGCAAAATATGAATAAATTGCTTTTTAGTATTAAATTCTGTGGTCAAAGAATTGCACACCCACACCCACAAAACAAACATTTTTGCATCTCTCTAAAAGAGAGAAACTTAGAAATAGTTTACTCCACCTCAGGACTGGCCTTGCTGTGAGGACTTTGGATTTCTCCATTTGTGTCTCACACCGCCAAATTTTGTATTTTCAACCATCAATTATTTAGAAAAAGTTAATTTGCTTTAACTAGCTTCCATCAAGTCTGCAAAGCTCTTAGATCTACCCCTTGTATCCATGATAGCAGCCACAACTCCCATTCAAGGGTCCATCCTTCCCCCTTCCTGCTTCTCCCCATTCAAGTTCCTATACCTCATTGCTTCTGGAGCTGCTGTTCTCAAGGCAACCTGGTGATGACATCACTGTCCTGTATCACCACCTTTCCATTGCCCCCAACAGAAAACCTCCACCCCGTTGGCTGATGTTCAAGGCCCTTCATTATATTTGGCCACTTCTGACCTGTAGCTCTCTGTTATACTTTCTCACTGCAGTTACAATATTGGATCATGCCCTCTAACAAAATAGAGTGGGCTCAGAGTTTGATTTTTTTAAAAAGAAATTTAAATTTAAAGAAAAATTTTTAGAAAAATTAGGGTTCTCTATATTTTTTATTAGTTTTTTTTCTAATGTTTAGACATCCCTGGCATTGATTTCTTTTCCTTTCTTTCTTTCCTTTTTTTTTTTTTTTTTAAATACAGTGTAGTAGGAATCCAGGTGTGGGAGGTAGTAAGGGTGCTGAGTCAACTTTAAACAATCAGCAAATTCCTTTAAATCAGATTCAGAATTTATATATCTCTGCAATGGAGAAGGAAGCATCAGTATTCTCTAAAGTGCCGCAGCCAGGAAGCTGTGGAGCCAGGATTCATAGCTATATTTTGTTTATTGCTTAAGTACTGTTTGTTTCAAACACTAATCCTGTCCATATTTTTTCTTCTTTTTCAGAAAGAAAATAATTATCTGCCTTATGTCAATTGAGTGACTTCTCAGTTCCAGCCCTGTGGTCAATACAACATGGCCCAAGACACTCTCCCTTTATCCTCAAGGCTCTGGTCCTCTGCAGTGGCAGGACACTATCTAAACATGAATATATTTTGTCCTCTGATTCCCCTCCTCTTTTCTATGAAGAATGCCATGCTCTTTGTACTGCCTTTGCCTAGGACTTTTTGCAAGGGTTAAAGGAAGCTCCTAGACAAGCATGCTCCCCTTTTCCCTCCCTACCCGTTCTCTGTTCCTCCTTCTCTCCCCTTTGAGTGAAAATTTGAGCTCACAAATGCAATGATGATGGTGGAAGAGCAGCATGAGAGACGTGCCTTGGCAGCAGCCAGGGAAAGACTTTCACCTCTTGTTGGGAGCAATGCTACATAATTCTAGGGAAAAATCATTTGGTTAGCCTAGTTCTCTTGTCTACAGCCCAGCTACAGAATAACTCCAGTTTGGCCTCCGGTCACAACTGAGACTTCAGTGATCCAGTAATGCTGTGATTCTCCAGGACAAGAAACATCCTGGGAGAACAAACATCTGCTCAGTTCCTCATTGTTCTTGGACTGATTAACATCTTGTTTGCCGGAGATGTACTGAACTCTCTGCAAGCCTTCCGTTACACCTTGTTTATCCCAATGTGAACTGTTGAACTCTCTGCAAGTCATTTGTTACATTTGTTTCTCCCGATGTACTGAATAAAAGGTGTGGTAAGCTGGGGGGCTTTGTCTTTGCTGCCCAGAGCAGCACTGATCAGACCCAAAGCTCAGCTTCTTCTCAGTCTCATTTTTCTACCTTTCCTGTAATTCGCCGTGTGCTGCCGTGGCTCGCAGGAGACCAGGACTAACTGCAGAGGTTCTGGTAACGTCCCCTTCCCCTGTCCCCTACAACCTCTCATATTATTTTTCAAAGGCTTCTTAGCTTTCCAGAATCTATAGAGAAGTGGATCCCTGTTCTCCCCACACAGGCCAGGCTTCTCCAGGCAGGAAGCATAGCAGATGCTTGGCCACAGGAGGACAGACAGGTGTGGAGAATGGACATCTCTGTGTGACCTGTATGGGAGAAGCTCCAAGAGCAGGCTCCTCTTTGGCCATTTGCCTCTCTGTAAGGCCTTTGGGACAGTTAGATCATTGGAGGAATGTAGGGAGTCAAATAAGCAGATTTCATTTCTCATCAATGTGGTAGGATGGGAACCTAGACATATTTGAGTTTTGAACAGTAACAAATATGGCATTTACAAATATGCTCCTGTTTGTGCAATATTAAGACTCATGCCACCTTCTACATTAGAAATCACAGAAAGTTAGAGCCATCCTTAAAATTTGTTCAACCTCATCATCTCAGTATATAAATAACTCTGACCCAGCAAGCTGAGTGATTTCCAGAGGTCAATGTTACTAGCGTAGGACTGCAAAGCAAAGTACTATTGTGATATTTTACTCACCAGTATTCCCTCAGCACCACACTGCTGGTTGGAAAAGAATTATGTCTTGAAAACTGGGGTAACTTTAAGCAATTTAAAATGAAAAGTAGAACAAAACAAAATATAAGGTAACAACTACACAAATGAAAGAAAGCTGAGTTCCCAGACACCGGGCAGAGAAGGCAGGAGGCACCATCAAAAGGCAGTTGATTTCAGAAGCAAACACAGGCTCATACTGCCTTCTGGTGGATATGAATGAAAGTGTTGCTCAGCACTGATGTTAAATTCAAAGAGCCTGGAAACTGCTAAAAACAAAACAAACCAAAACAAAAAACAAAAAAAGAAAATGGGAGTGCTCGCTTTGGCAGTACACATACTAAAAAAAAAACGGGAGAGCCCCCTCCCTTTCAAATGTGGGTAATATCTTGGAAGCTATGTAAATATAAATATTTTATTACTATGACTACCTTCACAAGGAAAATAGTAAAGCATAGATGTAAAATAAGATTCTCTTTTAACCAAACTGTAGATTAGGGGTTGGCCCTAGCACTCTGAAGCTACCCAGTCTCTCTGGGGCTCCTTTTCCTCATCCACCTCATCCATAAAATGGACATAATAGTAGAATGATCCTTACAGAGTTGTTGTGAGAATTAAAGAAGAAAATCTACAACAAAGCCCTTAGGAAAATGCTGGACATGTAAGAACTCAATGTAGAGAATATTCTTGTGTTGCTTTTATTACCACCATCTTGGTAACTGCAAAAGTAAACTCATATGTAAATGACTGAAGTCTTAATTCTTGGGAAAATTATCAAGAAACTACCTAGGAATGGTGTGATTTTGTGCATTTCTCCACATGTTCTATGACTTCTGTAAGAAGTTTCTGTATATTTACCTTAACGTTCATTCTCCACTTCTAAAAGCACCACAGAAACCCTCTATTGATTTTTCACTCCTGTCTTTTTCATTCAGAGACATTAAATTAAAATCCAAGCAGAAGAGTCAACGCCTCTGAGGCTTTCTTTGTGAAGAGAGCTTGCCACGTTGAACACTCTCAGGAAAATCAAAGCTTATGATGCAGGGTCTGTTGTGTGGGGCCATTACAAGCCCTTGCTTTCTTGTCAGTAAGTTGCTACTGCATGGACAGTAACCTCATATGTCAGTGGCTTAGAACAATAGTGATTTCTTACTTCTTGGCAGGCTGATCGGTTCACATGGTCCACCAGTCTATCATGCCATTACCAGTACACCAGTCCCTCCCTCCTCATGACCACCCATCCTCCAGAAGGCTACCCCAGGGTAGTTACGTGTTGCCCAAGAGCTCCCAACAGCAAAGGGGGAAGCAGGACCCAACACCCAGGCACTTTTTAAGCCTTGCTTGTGGCACATTTGCCAATTCCCCTTTACCAAAGAAAGTCACATAGCCAAGCCCAGGTTCACAGAGTGGAGAGTAGGGCTCTTCATCTTGTCTGGAGAAGTGGCAAAGTCAGAATGCATCAGGGTGTGTAAACACAGGGGAAATTAGTGGCCATCTTTTACAAACTACCATACTTCCTGGGCCTCAGCTCTAAAAAGTGCTGGGGATCTAAGTCAAATCAGTGAATCAGCCTCAGCAATAGCAGCAGGAATACGCTAAGGGATTAAGGAGTTTACACTTCAATGTGTATAGAAATCAGGTCTCATTTGAAGGCAAGAAAGGAGGATAAGGCAACATGTAGCTCACTGCTTATTTTGCTGCTTAGCTCTGCTCGGTGGCCATCATGTGGAAATACAGGCTTGATGTTTGTAGATATTCTGATTTTTCAGTAAATGATGAGATGTACTGTTATGGTTTAAATCTAAAGTAGCCCCCAAAGACTCAGGTGTTTGGAAGGTGATTGGGTCATGGGGATGGGATAGCTGGCTTGCCTTTGAGACTAGACTTGCTTGGAGGAGAGGGGTCACCAGGGGGCTGACTTGGAAGGGGTGTATCTCCCTTCCCAGTTCCTCCTCCTGCTCTTTGCTACTACCCAGTCATGAGCACCTTTTCTTCTGCTATGCTTCTCTCCCATGCTGTCCCCTTTGGAGTCCGGGGACTATGGACAGGAACCTCTACAAACTGACCCAAAATAATCTGTTTTTCTTTAAATTGTGGCTATCCGGTATTGTGTCTCAGCGAGGGAAAAAGTGACAAAGGCACCTAATTTTTATATAAAATCTTGTATTTAAATACTGACACTAATTTCATTTCTTAAACGTTTTATTCAGGGGTAAGCAAACTCTTGGTGGAAGCAGTTGGATCATTTCACTTGCTCTTTCTGGAACTAAGTAGTCAATCCTTGGGTGCAGTAGCTTCCTTCTAAAAACGTATGATGAGTCACATGTCAGAGGACCGCAGCATGGAGGTGGCCATGTCTGTAGTGACGGCAGGCCATAGGGCAGTCGGGAGGTTTCCGGTTCCGGTGTAACGTTCGGGCTCCGTCTCAGGGGCTGACTTTGTGAGATGTAGTGTTGAATCCCATTTGAGCTGTCATTCTCCTTATTTGGGAAAATGGCACTGTCTAAGAGGGAGCTGGATGAGCTGAAACCATGGATAGAGAAGACAGTGAAGAGGGTACTGGGTTTCTCAGAGCCCACAGCGGTCACAGCAGCATTGAACTGTGTGGGGAAGGGCATGGACAAAAAAAAGGCAGCTGAGCACTCAAACCTCTTCCTGATGATTCTACACTCCGATTTGTGGATAAACTATTTGAAGCTGTAGAGGAAGGCCCAAGCTCCAGGCATTCCGAGTCTAGCAGGGACAGGAGCAGAAAACGAGAGCTAAAGGAGGTGTTTGGTGATGACTGAAATCTCCAAGGAATCATGAGGAGTAAAGAAGCAATGAATACCCCATTTTGAGGAGGTAGAAGAGGCTCCAGAAGTGATCCCTGGGCCTCCATCAGAGAGCCCTGGCATGCTGACTAAGCTCCAGATTAAACAGATGATGGAAGCAGCAACATGACAAATCGAGGAGAGGTAAAAACAGCTGAGCTTCATTAGCACCCCCACACCTCAGCCAAAGACTCCTTCTTCATCCCAGCCAGAGCGACTTCCAATAGGCAATACTATACAGCCTTCCCAGGCTGCCACTTTCATGAATGATGCCATTGAGAAGGCAAGGAAAGCAGCTGAACTACAAGCCCAAATCCAGGCCCAGCTGGCACTGAAGCCAGGCCTCATTGGCAATGCCAACGTGGTGGGCCTAGCTAATCTCCATGCCATGGGCATTGTTCCCCCGAAAGTAGAGTTAAAAGATCAAACGAAACCTACACCACTGATCCTAGATGAACAAGGTCGGACTGTAGATGCAATAGGTAAGGAAATTGAGCTGACACACCACATGCCTACACTGAAAGCCAATAGAAGAGGGAACAGTTCAAGCAGCACCTCAAAAGCCATCAGAAGACATGAAGTCCAATACTTTTTTTGACCCCCGAGTCTCAATTGCCCCTTCCAAGCACCAGAGACGCACTTTTACATTTCATGACAAGGATAAATTTGAGAAGATTGCTCAACAATTGTAGATAAAGCCTCAACTGAAGAAGCTGCAGCCAGAGATTTCACAGGCTGCTCGAAAAACAGGCATTCATGCTTCAATTAGGCTTGCCCTCATTGCTCCTAAGAAAGAGCTAAAGGAAGGAGATATCCCAGAAATTGAGTGGTAGGACCCTTACATCATACCCAACAGCTTTGACCTTACAGAGGAAAATCCCAAGAGAAAAGATTATTTTGGAATCACAAATCTTGTTGAACATCCAGCCAGGCTCAATCCTCCAGTTGACAATGACACACCAGTTACTCTGGGGGTTTATCTTACCAAGAAAGAACAGAAGAATCTTCAGAGGCAAACTCAGAGGGAAGCACAGAAGGAACTACAAGAGAAAGTCAGGCTGTGCCTGATGCCTCCTCCAGAACCCAAAGTAATAATTTCTAATTTGAGGCGAGTCTTAGGAACAGAAGCTGTTCAAGACCCTACAAAGGTAGAAGCCCATGTCAGAGCTCAGATGGCAAAAAGACAGAAAGCTCATGAAGAGGGCAACGCTGCCCAAAAACTTACAGCAGAACAGAGAAAGGTCAAAAACATTAAAAAGCTTAAAGAAGACATTTTACGGGGGTACACATATCTGTATATAGAGTTTGAAATTTGAGCAACCCAGCCAAGAAGTCCAAGACTGAGGCCAATGCTGGGCAGCTGTACCTGACTGGGGTGGTGGTACTGCACAAGGATGTCAATGTGGTAGTAGTGGAAGGAGGCCCCAAGGCCAGGAAGAAATTTAAGCATCTTATGCTGTATCGGATAAAGTGGGATGAACAGACATCTAACACAAAGGGAGATGATGAGGAGGAATATGATGAGGAAGCTGTGAAGAAAACTAACAAACGTGTACTAGTCTGGGAGGGTACAGCCAAAGACCAGAGCTTTGGAGATATGAAGTTTAAAAAGTGCCCTACAGAGAACGTGGCTTGTGAACATTTAAAAAAGCACGGGGCTGAACACTACTGGGACCTTGCACGGAGTGAATCTGTGTTGGAGTCCACTGACTGAGACTACTGTTAGCCCTTGCCTCCCCTACTTTGCCTCTCTCTTCAGTCCTCTCCCTATTCTACTTCACAACCCAGTTCAACTTGTCTGTGTGATCTCAGACCTGTGCCAAGCAGGTGCTCGGGCAATGGGAGAAAACCTTGCTCCCATCCCCAGTCAGCTTGGTGCTCTCCTTTATTCCCCTTATGTGCATATGATTAAAGTTTTTTTAAAAAAGTATGATGTAGAAAATCACAGCAACAGCCATATGTGCTAGGGAAAAATAAGTGTGAACACCGAGTGGGGCCTGTGACAGCTGCCACAGGAGGCAGTGGAGCACAATGCTAATGTGTGTGGGTTTCAGTCAGTGGACCAGCTCTACTCACAAGCAAGGTTCCTCTCTTTTTACCTACTTATCTTTTAAACCTCTCCTTAGAAATTGAGAGCACAACCTGAAGAGCCAGACAGACTGCCTAGGTTTGAACCCCAGTTTTGCCACTTACCACTGTGCACATTTGCTACAAGTTGACCCACCCTAATCCAAACATCTGAAATCCAAAATGCCTCCCAATATGACACTTTTTGAGCACCAATATGATACCGCAAGTAGAAAATTCTTCACCTGACCTCATGTTATAGACCCCAGCCAAGATGCAATCACAGTGACAAATATTGTTTAAAATTACCTTCATGCTATCTGCAGAAAGCACGTATGAAACACAAATGAATGAGATGCCTAGAATTGGGTCCCATCACCATGTTATCTCATGCATACACAAGTATTCTAAAATCGCAAAAAATCTGAAATCTGAAACACTTCTGGTCCCCAGTATTTTGGATAAGGGATACTTAACCTGTATCATCACAGTCTTATCTAAGTTAAAAGAGCACTTTGTATATAAAGAGACAAAGTACTTCTTCCCTGGATTGCATTAGTTGTATGAATATTTGCTTTCCTCAGTATACTGTGATCACTAATAATATGAACAATTCCAAAACAAAAGCTTTTACCTTATCCTTTACCTCATAGGTTGAACCAGTTACATACATTGTATCATTTAATCTTCACTACAGCTTTAAGAGAATAACATTCTTTGTATTCCAGTTTTATAGATGGAAGCACCAAGCATTAACACAAGAAGTGACCTGCACCAAGTTTACAGTTGGTAATTTGATAATGTCTTTAAAATAAAAATACATCAATCTCAGACAGCATTCCTACTCAAACCAGGATCTGCAGACCCTTTGAGTACACCCAGGAATACATTTGATGTCGACAAGTTCTCTAAAATTTTTAAAAATTTTGCATTCACTTTTATATTGGTAAATATTATCACACTGCCAGAATATTTAGATGATTCTCTCTAAGCTAATACTACAGCATAGGTTCAGTGCCCGAGTTTAGATCTGTGCTTAACCTCACATGGGCACTTGGTGGCGCTATTTTAATGGTCACAGGCTAACCGGAAATGGAAAAGCCAATTTGTCAATGTCATGCTCCAGCCATGTGAAGGCCAAATGCATCACCCCAATCCAAGGTATCTTGGTACTTTTACCTGAGAAAGGGTGGTTGATTGTGTCACCTTGACCCAGAGACACGCGGAATCAGAACCCCACTGCAGAATCCCCACCAGATCCCCGCTGCCTGTGACAGTTCAGTTTCAGTAAAATGAGATTCATTTCCCTCATTAAATTGTGTTAATTTGAATTTTGTTGTTTTTATTCTTTGTTTGTATTTTATTTAGAAATATATTTTGGTTTTATAGTTTCACATGAGCTGTAAGTGTAAAACCATACACCCAGATTTATGTTTATACTTATAATAAGCAATGCTATAATAAAGAATAAATTAAGTAAAGTAGTTGACTGCAAGGTTTTTATTTTTTCTGTTTAAAAAGGTTAGCATATTTCTCAGCTGTGAGAACATGGCATTGGGGTACAGTGCTCCTCAAAGTTCAGAAGGATAATGGAATCTTTTACAGTTGGGTTCCCAGGTCCTACCATGTGAGGATGATTCTCACCATGCCTCCTACTTGTGTGGTCTTGGGCAAATCATTCCACTTCTCTAAGAGTAGATTTCATAATACATTAAATGGGAGAAATAGAACTGTTATGAGAACAGAATGAGATAGTATAAGAAGCTCTTATACTTTGTAAAATACTTTGCACAATAGAACTGATGAGAGCTGCCAATAAAACAATAGAACACATGGAGAAGCTCCTGTTCCATGAATAAGTGGATTAATCTGTAGATTATTCCAGGGTTTGTGTGGCTATGATTCTGAATTGAGAATTTTCTAGATAGAGAGAATTTGTGTGTGTATGTGTGTGACTGTGTGTGTGTGTGGTACTAAGGATTGAACCCTGAGCTACATCCCTGGCCTGCCTACCTTCCTTTCTAAAGACTGGACTTGAACTTGTGATTCTCCTATCTTGGTCTCCCAGAGGGTTGGGATTACAGGCATGTGCTGCTGTGCCCAGCTGAGAATGTACTTCTACAAGAGTGCCCATCAATCTTGAGACAAGAGGTAAAATCACTGTGCCTTATATGTAGACACTTAACTTTGCAGAATATTTCCTTTTACTTTAAAGAATAACTTTTGAAAATCTGGGATAGCCTCCAGTTAGGCAATTAGACTGATTTCCCAGAATTAGTTTCTTATTTCCAGCTAAATGCATTATGATTTTACCCATCTTCTCTTTGCATGTCTTTGTGGATCAGAACAAAGGAAATCTGCTACGGATATTGCTTTATTTCATTAGGGATTAAGCATCCTACTGACTCATGGTTTGGCAAGTCACTTGAAATAATTTCAGAGGAAGAAAGATCTAATATTTATAAGCACATTTCTCAACTCAATCCATTCTCAGGGGCCAGGAATACTTGGGACTTGATGACATTTTAAATAATTATGGAATAATACTAACCACCATGCTCTGACACATTGTCTTAAATGAACAAAATCTGTCTACTTACAGCCAGTGTGATCCAGTTTATGCATTTTAGAGTCAGATGGTCTTATATTTGAATCATAGCTTGACAACAGTAGATCAAACCTGAGAAAGTTTCTTCACCTTTTTCTCCTGGAAGCCTATACTTCCAACTGGAAAAGAGTCATCTTTTGATAGCATAAATTTTAGCAATGTTCACTTGTTTTCTTTCTATCTTCCCAGCAGGGTGATGTCAGATGCAAGAAACTGTTAGGACTATACACTCCATTTGTTCATTCTGTTATGGTTTCTTGTCTAGATGTCCCCCCGAAAGCCTCATGTGGTCATAGGTGGGGCTTTTCTCGAGGTGGCTGGATTTGAGTGTGTGACACTGGGATTAGGGTGTTTGGTTACTAAATTAGTCCACTGATTAGTTTGGAATAGTTCTGGGTGTGGATAATGGGAAGCCCCACCTTTAGGTCATGTACCCTAGACAGAAAATAAGGGACAGAAGGAGCGCTGCTGTGGTTGCTTGCTGCTTCTTTGCTACTTCACTGCTCTGCTGTCTTCTGCCTGCCATGGACTGTTTCTCCTCTGTGATGCCCCTCTGCCATGCCAGCCTGCCTTGGAGCCAGCCAACCACGGACTGAAACCTCTACAAACTGTGATCTGAAATAAACCCCCCTTCACTTTGAGTGTTGGGTATTTTGTCTCAGCAATGAGAAAAAGTAGTTAAGACACATTCTTTCTGCAAATAATTATTAAGTGACCAATATTTGCAATTTATTTTAACAGCTGCCGCAATTCAGCAGTGAGGAAAGTGAACAAGTTGCCTGCTCTTAGGCTTATCTTTCATGGGAGAAATTAGAAAATAAATTCAGAAATAAAGTATTGAGTAAAACAGTTTCAAATTGAAATTAGTGCTACAAATGGGTATTGGTGGCAATAACATAATGACATAGTGAACAAAGCCTACCCTGGAGAGCTACTTTAATCAGGATGGGCATGGAAGTTTGTTGTAAGCAGAGGAGTTGATAGCTGAAAAATGAGAAGCAGTTGGCTATACAAGAGTCTGAGAGAGAGATTCCAGGCAGAGGGAACTGAAAATATAAAAGATATGAGTTGAAAAAGAGGTAGGCAGACTCAAGGATCAACTAGTGTTGCCAAAGCACATCAAGTATAGGGCAGGCAGCAGATAACTCAAGTGACCTAGATGATGTCAAACTTAGTAAACCATGGCAAAGAGTTTGGGTTTCATTCCAAGCAAGGCAGGCTGGAGGACTCTAAGCATGGGAGTGATAGGGTTTGACCTAGATTCTTTGGGGTGATCTGATTGTTTTGGGAGGAATACATTTTAAGGAATCAAGAGAGGGAAATGTAAGTCAATTCCTGCTTTTACAGCAAAATACTTAGATTGAGTTATTTATAAATAATACACATTCATTTCTCACCTTTCTGTGAGCTTGGGTGTCTAAGGCCAAGATGTGGTGTCTGTATGTCTGTCCTCCAAGAGTCATTTTGAGTGCTGAACTCACCAGAAGGGGTAAACACTGTATCCTCCCAAGATGAAAGGGACAGAGGCCAAAAAGAGAGTCAGCTTTCTAATACTCCTTTTATAAGAGTGTTAATTCCACTCATGAGAACAGAGCCCTCTTGAGCTGATGACCTTCCAAAATGCCCCACCTCTTCCACTCTCACAATGGGGCTTGGTTACGACATGAATTTGGGGAGAGACACAAACACTCAGACCATCATGGAAGGAGATGAGACTAGAGTGCAATTACCATAGTTCAGGTAACAGATGGTAAGAACCTGTCATTCAGAAGATGGGGAGAATGGAATTAGGCGTGAATGGCTTCTGTGCACCCTTCAGAAGAAGAAGAAACTGAACCACTTTGATACATTGTCTCTTGAGGGTCTTCAGTGTCCCTGTTTTTTAAATGGAAGCCATTATTGTAATGCCCTGTTATCTTCACCTACTTTGTATAGACCCAGAAGTCATGGTAAATTGATCCTTGTGGAACAGGGTGCCAAAATCAACATCATCCCCCCAAAAAATGCTTCTTTGCACAATCCTGACACTTGCTCCTGCTGTCTAGGAGCTTACATGCTAAAACAAAACACATTCACAAAAAGAAAAATATGATGCTGAACATGTTGGCCACATAAAGTTTATCCCTACAAATATAAATAAATAAAATTTTAAAAAGTAGATGTTATAAACTAAAAATGCAGTTGTATCTGTTCAAGCTTTGATATAAGAAATTTTGGGGACCATATATTAATAGAAATTACCTTCTGTTTACTGAACTCTGAAAGATTCTAGCTCCTTCCATATCTTGAAGAAATGTGTGTGTGTGTGTGCGTGTGTGTGTGTGTGTCTGTGTGAATTCAATAGGGAAAATATTGATGAAGTATCTGGAGACCCAACTGGCTGCAGTTGAGAGTAGCTAATGAGTGACAGTAGTAAAAATGCTACTGAGTATATTCTTTTGAACTTTCTCAAAAGAATCTCCAGATCTCCTTTCTATGCCTGACATAGAAAATCAGACATTCATACCCAGTTTACTCATTCAAGTAAACAGAGAGATTTGATTCAAAGATTCTTGTACACTGCATTTCTTTTTTATATATCTTTAGGGGAAAAGAAACATCAGCAGTTTTGAGGAGCCACATGTGGTGGCACGTGCCTGTATCTCTGCACACAGGAGGATGGGGCAGAAGGCACACGAGTTTGATGTAAGCCTGGGCTACATAGTGAGTTCAAGGCTGGCTGTGGACCACGTGGTGAGACCTTCACACATAATAGAAATAAAAGCAGTCAAAAGTTCAGGAAGTAGGCTCCCTAAGGATGAGGGGGCATTCTGGTGAGTGACTTTTAAAAATATTCCCTCCAGACTCGTAGCTTCCTTCCTAACAGTTTTTGCCTCCAAAGTTTCCCTTTGATTTTATAAACTGACACAATTTCTTGTTCTGCTATGGATGCATGTCACTTGGTCCTTCCATAGAGCTAACTCACATTTTCACCATGTTTGACATAATTCTTCCCTCTCTGCAATGCTAGGAACATTTTATTTGGGAAGATCTTGAACACTATTTTATCTTCCTTTACCATTAAAGTAGTGGCAGTCTTCCTAACCTGACAGCAGATGGGGGAAATCATCTCAGGCTATTCAAATTTAGATTAAAGTCAAAGCCAATCCCTTTACATTGAGATGCAGCAGAAATACCAATTATGAACTGGAGAAGCCATATATTGGCTTCCTGAGCTCAGGGCCACGGTATAGATCTAGGACATTCCAAAGCATTTCAAAGCATTGCAGTTGGTTTGAAAAACTGGCAAGGTTCCATTGCATAGCACCCCTGAAGAAGATACCTCATCAAGGGACCCTTTTGCCACGACAGGGGGAGTCCAGTGTTGGCTCACAATGCTTTGTTGCCTTTTCAACTCTGGTGGGTTTATATGGAAATTGTTTAATCTGATAAAGCTGCTCAGATTCATACTATTCTTCTGGTTTTGCTGTGGAGTTCATTAAATATTCAGTAAATTAGTTCCTCGTAAGGCAATTCCGCCTTTTTTTCCAGCCTGTATTCATTCTATCCTTGATATCTGGCTAGATATGTGTTGGCACAATTCTTAAATAAGATGTGGTCACAGGTGAGATGAGCTCTTCAAATCATGTTAGACACCATCAATGTAATACCTGTTTGCTCAAATATGTGACAGCGTTCAAACAACTTTCATCATTCAAATATTTTAAAAAGTTAGCTAAGACTCTATTTATTTATTTATTTATTTATTTATTGGTATCAGGGATCGAACTCGGGACCTTGCACTTGCGAGGCAGGCAGTAGCACCACTGAGCTAAACCCCCGGCCCAGATAAGACTCTAATAGCTTCTGTGTCTTTTGTTGACAAATACTGTGATGATAGAAGTAGATTTTTAATTGTACGAAGTTTTACATATGAAATGTTTTTAAGAAGTGATGGAATTTTTGCTCATAGCTCATAAACTTGCTTGGAGAAATTCGGCAGGAACTTGGTTAACACTGAAGAAGGGCACCCTCCGGTGCAAAGGGATAGAAACACATTGTATATGAACAGACAGGTGCAGCTGGATCTTCAGAACTCTTGTCCAGACTTTCCCATCCCCATTGTCCATATTTTGGGCACTGTGGCATGTTCTTTGGACACCTGGAACTCAAATTCCTCTGGCAGTTCCATTTGTTCTTTGTCCACAATGAGAAGTTGTACATTCTGTAGCTGGAGCCAGAGAAGTTCTCCTTGGCAGACTCCACTTGCTGCCATGGAGTCATGAAGCCCAGTGTTACACAATCTGCTTTTTGTCTTGGGTATTCTGGGATGTTCTGTTAGACACCATTCTTCTCAAGATGCCCTGAAGCAACCCCTGGAGAACACAACTGAGAGCCAGAAGCAACAAACAATAAGGTTTTGGCCGCCACATAACTGACTCATTACCCTCAGGACTGAGGTTGGGGATAGGAATGCATCTTATGTGCCTGACAGCCCTTCACAGCTATGTACAAGAGTGCATGGAATATTGGTTGAAGGTGCTAGGCTATAAAGTACACAAGGATGACCTTGGCACAGATGAAGAAGCAGATGTTCTCAGAATGGCCAAGTGCTCTCAGAGCGGAAAGATCAAAAAGGCAAAGACAAAATCTGTGCTTCTAATTGCACATTAATTCTGCTATATCTCATTACTTCTCTGGATGCAACTGGCTTCATGGGAAGAGAATGAGAAAATCCAGTAGTATAGATCATGACTGGTGTTTGGGGGCATTCATGTTTACAGGGTAATATTTTCAGCTTTTACATGGAAAAATGTGAACAAATAAGGTTATGAATGCAAAAAGGTTATTATGCAAAAGTTTGCCGATACTCTTTGCATATGGATCCATTTATACTGCAATGACGAAGTGGGAATTGTTTATATCTTAACTATTGTTTTAATAAACTCAGGCATTTTTCAGAAACCAGATATCTGTAAGCTTCCCATATTAAGGATCCAGGCTAACCGTATAGAGTACTGGGATTCATAGAGAGGACCATCTTTTCTGCCATTGAGTTAGGGAATGGAGGTCAGGAGAACTTCTCACAGGAAGTGATTTCTTGGTTAAATCTGGCCAGACATTAAGACCCTGTTCCCTAGGCAATTCACAACCACATTTAAGAAATTAAACTAGGTATTGTCCATTCATTAGTTCATTCCTTCCTTCATTCATTCAATTAAAGCATTTACCATCCCCGGCATCCCAACTGCCATCACAGAACCTATAATTTAGATAATTTTTGTGCTAAGCTTTATCTCTTTAGTATCCTGTTCTTTCATCAGCCTGGCATCTCAGTCTTAACCAAAATATCATTGTGGAGTCTATAAGAAAATGTTTCCTGGAGGAATCAGGCTTGAAATCATCTCATACATAATGCACAACTTTAACTTCAACATGAAGCTACTGTAGAAAAGTGGGGGGAGCAGAAGACACATTGCTGGGAGAAATGGGAAGATATGAAAAGGATCCTGGATATGAAACAGAAAACCTGAGACCTAATCCTGTCTCTGGTTGTGTGTCCTTAGGCCCATCTTTTAACTTCTCTCAGCTGTAAGAGAGGTTTACTTGGTAAAGTGGATTTCCTATTGCCCAGCCCATACCGCAAGACTCTTGTGATGATCAAATAAACTATATGTGGAGATACATAATAACAGTAAAACCTAGATCAGATACTAGTTACTCTAATTCTAGGCTGAATGTATACTCTTCTCCTGAGGTTTCCAGAGTTTGTGAGAAATACTGAGCTTTTTGTGAGCACAGGCCTGTTAGCTGGAAAATTAACAGGGTTATCCCCATCACTTCTAATTCTGGGCCTTTTCTACACAGGACTTGCCAATAAAAACATGAGCCTCTACTCTGCACCAGAGGTGTTCGTTTTCAGGTGCCTCACTGCGGTCCTAAGAAGAACACTTCTGCAGATTTCATTGAAGAAGCAATGAGAACTGATCTGAGGGTGATATGATCATTCCAAGTTTCTGATATTAACAAGGAAGAATTTTGTTTGCACAAATGATCCTGTAGGGAATAAATTTGTTTTCAGTGCATGGGAGATTTCCAATATCCTGGGAAAGTATGAGTTTGAGCCCCACCCAATGGTCACCCTCCTGAGCTTATATGACAGACTTTTACAAAAGGCATTACTTTCGTGCATTAATGAAAAAAAATACAGGTGAAGTGAATTGGCTAAGCTATTCCAAAACTCCTTTCTTTTTATTTTCATTTAACTTTTGTTACTTGTGTTATGGTTTGGATCTAAAATTTCCCCCAAAGGCCGGCTTTTGATTTTTGCACAGTGACTGGATCACGAGGGCTCTAACTTTACCAGCGGATTCCTCCACTGATGAGATAATAATTTTATGGCATTACTGAATGTAACTGAAACAGAAGATGGAGCCTAGTTGAAGGCATTGGACCCAGGGGTGTAAACCTGGGACTGTGTGCGGTCCCTGGCCTTTTCCTTTCTGGATCTTTCTCTCTCTGCTTCCGGCTGCCATGACGCTGGCAGTTTTGCTGCCTCATACCCTTCTGCCTCACCTCACACCCACAGCAATGGAACAAGCCCACCGTCTGAAACCTTGGAAATGGATGGGAACCTCTGAAACCATGAGCTAAATATTCCTTTTCATCTCTAAATTGATTTTCTTAGGTATTTTTAATCACACCAATGAAAAGTTAACAAAATTCCTCCCCCTCCTTCTTCTCTTCCTCCTCCTCCTCCTGCCCCCTTTTCCCTCCCCTCCTCTCTGTTTACTATGTTGCCGAGGTTGCCCTGGATCTCCTGTCTCAGCCTTTCTACACTACAATACTTGGCTCCCTAAAACTTTGTAAAATTGGGAATATGATTTTTCTAAATCACATTTTTATGCAAAGTCATCAGTGTCTGTTTTTTTATACTCTGTGTCCTGTGTACAGTAAGAGCATTGATAATGTGGCATTTCTCTTTGAAAAATCTGTAACAAAATTAGAGGCCACAGTGCTGACCTCTTCAATAGGCATTGCAATGTACAGAGTAGCCAATCTTGGATATCTGCTTGAAGAATGTTCTAAATGAGCCTCATTAGCCGACTCTCCTCCCTTTAAGAATTAAGAGTGCTCCATAATTGTTTTCAGATTGTCTTCCTAGCTGCTGACCCTTTTCTGTAGGTTTTGATAATAGCCTTTCTAAATTTTCCCATGCAATAACTACTAGGCTCCCATTTGTAACAATTAATAAGTAAAATACATCCTTTTAGAGATGCCATATGTGAAAAGTATGCATCTTGGCATCTTTTAATTATAAGAAGGAGCATTAATTGAATAAATGAACAGGAGAAATGCTTTTTTCTCTTATTTATTATAAGACTATTTTAAAAGAGGTATTTGGAGACAGTCTGAATATATGTGTGTTCCAATTCTCATGGTGGTATTGAGTTGTACATAAAAACTCCTGAGATTCCGTTAATCAGATGAGTTTCTACTATCTTTAAATTACTCTAGAATGTCCTGTGGGAAAGGAATTCTTTAGCCCAATAACATATATGCAAGAAGTAGTTGCCAAAAATAGAAATCAAGTTCACAGCCCATGACATTGCCAGTCAATTTTTGGTGACCACAGGAATATTCTAACTGAACACCAGCCATATTCGTTGTCACTAGTCTCTATAGGTTAGGAAGAAAATTAGTTCAAATTTCTTCAGGTAAAAAAGGTCACCATTTGAAATTTAGTAACTATATTTTTATTAGGTAAGTATTCATCTTTTAGTCAAAACCAAGCAATTTTCCTCAATGTATGAGATAAGATGAGCCTTCCAGATGAAACTGAAGGATGGAAAGATGACAGCTGTGCCTGATGTATGGCTGAGTAGGCAAGAGAAGGTTGTGTAAGAGAAGGCTCTGTAATGGCATGGGGAGACACTAGGAGAAGAGAGCCCAGTCACGGGGTCTATCCAAAGCCTTTATAGAGTTAATCAGGAAGCAACATTATCATACTTTACTCATTGGACTGGCACAGACATCAGCAGAGATTGATCTGTGGGTCAAATCAAGTGCACAGCCTGATTCTGTGAACCAAGTTTTGCTGGAACACAACCATGCCCAAATGCTTACACATTTCTGTGGCTACTTCATTGCTGCAACACCAGAGTGGATTCTTTGCACCAGTGATTATCCTCAAAAGCCTATAATACTTACCCTTCGGCTCACTAAGAGAAAGTTGATAAACTCCTACAACAGCACTCAAAAGTCCAGTGTTAAGTCATACTGAAGTCCAAAGCTAAAAAGAAATGACTGAATTATCAAGAAGAAATTTTGAAATTTTTTCCTGGTTCCTCATGTCCTGCATGTAATAATAATTTTAAAAAACCACAAAACATAAAATAGCACTGCTCCTCAGCTAATTAAAAACACAAAGAGAGTAGTTTCTATGGAAAAATATTTATGTTTTATCTGAGGTAAAGTCATACACATATGTGCCAGGAGATAGCTATAAAAATGTTGACTGTGGTATTGCCTATAAAAAAATTTAATACAAATATCCAGCCATAAGAGAATGACTAAAGACATGATGGTTCTGTATACCTTATAAAATGGAATGTTATACAGCAAGAAAAGCTAAATTACTAAAGCTACGTGTATAATCAACATAAATACCTCTCCAAAATGTGTTGAGTGTTGCAAAGAATTATATAAAATGTGTACATGCAACATAATTTTTTTAAGAAGATAAAATAATGTAACTTATGGCTTTACGTATACAGACATAGTAGCTGTATGGAAATACACCTGAGGATGCACGTTCAGAACCATGAGCACCTCTGGCAAGGCAAAGGGATGAGATTAGAGAAGGGGATATTGATGGTATATGTGATGTTTTATGGAGGGTTTTTTTTGGTTGTTTGATCTCTTCTCCACCTCCCCTCTCCCCTTCCTCTTTCTCTTCCTCCTCCTCCTCCTCATTCTTCTTTCCAGGGCCTTTGCACTGAGATACATCCTAAATCCTTCCTTTTTAATTTTTTATTTTGAGACAAAGTCTCACTAAGTTGCCCAGGCTGGGCTTGGACTTCTGATCCTCCTGCCTCAGCCTCCCAGAGTGCTATAATTAGAGGTATGTGACATCACACCTGGGTATTTCATGTTTTAAACACAGCAATGGCTGCATTGATGAGCATTACACTAACTGCTATAGTTTGAATCTTAAATATCTCCCCAGGACCACAGAGTGGTGCTGTGTGTGTGTGGCGGGGAGGGGAGTGGAGTCCTTGAAAGGGGAAATGTCCTTTCCAGGTCATTTGCAGAGAGCTTTTGAAGGGGAAAGCAGGACCCTGGCCTCTCCTTGCAGTCTTTGCTTCCTGATTCATGAAAAAGTGAGTTGTGTTAGTTGGCCATGTGCTTCCTCCATGATGTGCTGCTGCCACGGGACAACTGAGCATGGGCTGGGACTTCCAAGTTGGTTAACTAAGATAAACCTTTTTTCTTTACAAGTTAATTATATCAGGTATTTTGTGACAGAAAGCTCATTAACACCCTAAATCCTTTTCTGGTGCCTACAATATATAATAATAAAAAAAAGATACCACATACTCAAAAGAAACACTGAGTGCCCTAGGGAGGAGAAGACAATAGCTCCAGTATTTCTAACAACACAAGAAAAAGTTTATTTCTTTTTTCTGCACTTCATAAATCCTAAGGCAAGAAGGAAATTTTTCAGGCAATTATATCAAATCCTATCAGAAAAGCAGAACAGAATTAGAGAAGGCTTATAAAATATTTCAAGCTGACCTGATGGTATGGGAGGGATATGTTTCACAATTTAACTAATTCCTAGGCTGTTCTCCAATATGGCTGTGTCATATTATATTCCTTCCTACAGCACATGAGGGTTCCAGCTGCCCCATGTCCTTGTAAACCCTGGTTATCACCAATTTGTTTTAAGATTATCTATCCCAATGGCTGTTTTGAAATTTTAATTTAAGATATTTTAAAACAATATCCAATTCATCTATAGACAAAAGCTTCTGCCACCTACTGAAATGAATATCTAATACTCTTGATAATTATGGTGGACTTTAATGTTCACTGAAAATATCCAGAAACTGCACCGTAGCCCACAAACGTACCGTGTAGAACGCTTGCCGTATGTCTGACACGTCAGTACAATTTCATCATGCTTAATCGTTCTAATAGATAATTTTAACCCAGCTTCATACAGGACACTGAGGCTCACAGTTAAAGGACCATGGGTAGGAAATGGCAGAATTTGAGATTCGTATTTGACATATCTCACATGGTTAATCCGTAAGCACATGTGTCCTCCAATTGTGCTGCTTTCCTGTTTTAACTGTTATAACATGTTGATCTTGCAGGAATCTGTTACTTTAATAATCAGTGATTCCAAAAAATGTGAAACATTACAGTGTTGACAAACAAAGTAACTTCAGTTCACAATTTTTAAATATTTAAGATTCATTTATTTCATCGTGAACTAGAAAAATACACCGCTGACACATTAGATGGGTGCTTCTCTATCCCATTTCATCTCATTACCAGCAGGAATACCATGAAATCAAGGATTTGACATGCCGGTTATGTTACTACGATACACATTATACACTCAAACTGTTCTATATTTGGGGAAATTAATTTTCACATCTGACCAGTGAGATTGCTGACATTGAAAGAGAGCACATGGGCAATTTTATATGCTTTCAGTGGTGAGGGTCTTTTATTCAGTGGAAGAAACAAGGCAAGATTTAAATAGCCAAAATAATTATCATCTTATTTCAGTAGGCTCTTGCCTTCAGATTGGCTGTTACCTTACATGTGGCTCATGCATGAATTGTCATGAAAAAGTTAATTTCTTTAGTTTAAAATATTTTCCCTATTTTCAAATACAGAATATTCAAGCATTGATAATCCTTCAAAATGGGCTAAGAGTGGTCTACTTATGACTGATGTGATCAGAATCTCTGACAATACTCCATCCAAATGTGTTCAGACATTAATACTTTATTGACTAGAAACAGTGCCAGTTTTCTCATTTAATTCTTCTTTTACAAAGTAGGAAATCTACGTTGTAAGTATATATGTTTCTAGCTTTCCCCTTCACTGAACTCAGTAGTCTTACACTGTCTTAGACTGTTTGATGATACTATCACAGAATCCCTAAGACTGGATGATTTTAAAACAGGCATTTATTTCCTCACTATTCTGGGGGCTGGAAGTCCACAATGAAGGTGCCAGGATCTGATGAGGGCCTTTTTGCTATATTCTCACATGGAGGGGAGCAGAAGGACAAGAGTGAACAAACCCACTCCCACAGGCCTTTTTACAGTGGCATTGATCCATTCATGGGGACAAAGCCCTCATGCCTTAAACACCTCTCACTAGGCCACACCTCCTAACACTGTAGCATCGGGGATTAAGTTTCTAACACATGAATTGAGGGCCACACATTCAAACCTTAGCATCTAGAAAGTATTTTAGTTATCCTTTAAAATGTATTTATTCAGAATGTTGATATTTTGAGTAGCTTTTACATTTGTCATATGTATTTCTGTAGGCAAAGATAAAACTAATTTTTTCTTTCAGTATAAAAAACTGAGCCATTAGCTTTAGACTAATATATTCTCAGATTTTTTCCTGAGGGTAATTTTGGATAGTCAAAGTGACTATTGCTAAAATAATACCTAAAGATCTCTGATATGATCAAGATCAAAGAATAGCCACTTGTAAGCAATAAGATGTTGGGATGGAAAAAAACCCAAGCAGTTCAGGGTGGCTATGTCTGGAGAAATGGATTGATAGTGAAGTGCTTGGTTTATTTTTTTGTACCTTTTTGTGTAGTTTAAATTTGCTAAAATAAATGAATATTATTTCTTATATTAAAATTAAAACAATATTTTATAAGAACATGATCTCTACTCCAAAAGGACTAATTTCTGAGTGAAATGCACTGTGTGAAGACCGAGCTGAGTCTGCAGTGCCAAATGCACCACTTTCTACCTTGGCCCTGTAATACCACAGCGGGCTTTCATTCACAGAATCATCTGTTTAGAAAGCGGGAACACCAGAGACCATCAGCTCTCAGTCACAAGAGCCCTCAGGGGTGGACTAACAGAAGGACTGCAGTGATGGCTTGCCCATTTCTCCTCTTCTGTCATGTGAGGATGTAGCATTTCTTCCTTCCAATGGACCCAGCATTCAGGGCACCATCCTGGAAGCAGTGAGTCTGGGCCCTAACATACTGGCACCTTGATCTTGTACATCCCAACCTGCAGAACTGTGAAGAAAAAATTTCTGTTTGTTACAAATTACCCAGTCTCTGGTGTTCTATTATAGCAGCATAAAATAGACTAAGAAAAAGTTTACCTTGGCAGGGAGAAACCAAGAGGAGGAGAGTCAATGTGTGAAGCTCTCACAACTCCTTATGCCAGAGTGACTCACATTTAGCTGTTTTCTATGTTGAAATTCTACCCACAATTTGAACTTCAGAGTATGTTCCAACTCTTGGAAAAGACTGTTAAAATTATCTGAAGTAAAAGATGTGCATCAGACCAATCCCTTGAAGAATATGACTCACTTTTTATTTATTCTTTTAGTAGGACCGGATGGAAGTTTTACCATTCAGCAGGAGAATCTACTGAGGCTAATAAAAAATTCATGCTTTGAGAAATACCAGAATTCTAGTAATGAATTACTATACAATTCCCTAAAAAGAACAGCATATATTTTAAAATAAGGATTTAATGTCCAGAAACAAGTGTTTGGTTTATGCTAATAAGTCATGGGGCATTTTTAGGAGGAAGTGGGCACAGATGTCATGGTAGGATAGACAGCCACAACTTTTAGAACATGAGACACTGTCCCAATTTGTCTCTGTACAGAGACTTTTCCATAAAGCTAAGTCAAATAAATAAGCGTCTATGTGTGCCAAGATCTGACTTGGCTCTAGGAAGATTCAATAATAATAATGGCACTATGAAGAAGGAATTTTAACATGCCAAAGGACATTAGTGTGATTTGTAAAAATTCAAAAATTGAAGTGTACCTAAAGAATATAACAAATATTGCAATTTTGAGGACTGGGTTTTTCTATAATTTTTAATACTTTATCCTCCATGACTATAAAAATAGTATATGCCAACTGAAGATCATGTGTAAATTACAGAAAGCATTCTTTAAAAAGCGAATTTCATTAGTCTCACAAAACAGCAATGACCGCTACAATCATACTGCTAACATTTTCTTCCTAAATTATGTACATATATTTAAAAATAAAATTTAGGATATATGTTCTTTTTAATCTAATTTTTCAAAGTGTTAATCTACAAAACTTTTGTAAAACTATAGTTTCTATTGAAAATATTAGAAAAATATAAGGGGAAAAGATTTTAAAATAAAGCCGTCATAGCATATTTATGTGCCATTTTTATGTATGTTATACTTCTATAATGTTTTATTAAAATCGCCTTATAGGACCAAGAGAGGCACGGGGCTATGGCTCAGCAGGCCGGGCCTGACCGGAGGCCTCGGGACTCGGACTCGGCTGTGGCGCGCTGCCTGCGCGTCGCCGTGATCCATGGGCAGTAGCCAGGGCCTCGATGACAGACTACAGCGAGGAGCAGCGAAACGAGCTGTAGGCTCTGGAGTCTATCTGCCCCGACTCCTCCACAGTATTATCAGAAAATCCACCCAGCTTCACCATCACTGTGACGTCTGAGGCTGGAGAAAATGATGAAACTATCCAACTACCCTCAAGTTTACATACAGTGAAAAATACCCAGACGAAGCTCCTCTTTATGAAATATCTTCACAGGAAAACCTAGAAGATAATGATGTCATAGACATTTTAAAATTATTAGCATTACAGGCTGAGGAAAATCTTGATGTGGTCATGATCTTTACTCTAGTGACAGCAGTGCAAGAAAAATTAAAGGAAATAGTAGATCAGATAAAAACGAGAAGAGAGGAAGAAAAGAAACTAAAAGAAAAAGGAGAAGAAGCAGAGAAGCAATTATTCCACGGCACCCCTGTTACAAATGAGAATTTCTTATGTTGGAAAGCCAAGTTTGATGCAGAACTCTTGCAAATTAAAAAGAAACAGATAAAAGAAGAAGAGCAAGCAGGAAAAAATAAATTAAGTGGCAAACAGCTGTTTGAAACTGATCATAATCGTGACACATCTGATATCCAGTTCTTGGAGGAAGCTGGAAATAATGTGGAAGTAGATGAGTCTTTGTTCCAGGAACTGGATGACTTGGAGCTGGAGGATGTTGAGGACGACCCAGACTACAACCCTGCTGGCCCAGGGAGTGACTCAGAGGACTGATGCACCATCTCCAGAGAGCTCCACAGCCACAGCATCTGTGGCTGTGCTGAGAGGCTTTTAATTTTCCTTTCTTTTTTTTCTAAGAAAAAATAACTGTCAGGAGAATATTCTTCTGATAACGTTCGCCATTGAACTTAATAAACTGACCATAAAACTTCAAGATAAAAAAATCGCCTTATATGTGACTATGTGTGTAAATAAATATTTGTGTGTGTGTAATGTGTGTGTGTGTGTGTGGTGCTGGGGATTAAACCTAGAGTCTTGCACAGGCTAAGCAACTGCTCTACTCCTGAGCTACATCCCTAGTGACATAATATTTATTAAAAAATGAATTTTAAAATTTTATTTTAGAAAGGCTTTACCATAGCCTATAACAACAACTTCCCAAAAATCAAAACTAGGAATTATTGAATTTTAGGGTTGCAAAAGAGAGTCATTATTTCTCTTTACCAGCAGAAAAATATCATCCTTCAATTGTTGGCAAGCCTCTAATGGAAAATTATCAGGCTGCACAATTAGGCTGTGTCAGTGGAAACCATGAAAGGGAAAAGAAAATCTTGAACACTGGCAGCCCTGTATTCGCTCCAAAAAGTGGGAAGAATGCTCTCTTTATGACATTATTTTCTTTGACTTTCTAGTTGCATCCGAGATGAAAGGGAACTATTTATAACACAAGGATTATTTGTGCCATATTATCAAGTTAATATACAGCAAGAGCAATGGATTTTTGTTCTTACACAACCAATAATTTGGAAGGGTGTACTTAGCAGATAGTTACAGGCTTTGAGAAGAAAATGGTGTCTGCTGTTAAATTAGAACTAATTGGGGAAAAATAAACTTCTCTGTCATAAACCACAGATAATAACTATGTGAGAGCAACAATAATGTTTATCATGATGTTTACATAGTATTGCTATTAACTAAGGGATATGCTGAAGCTTAGTGTGTTATTTATCCTTGGAGCTTTCATGTGCCAAAAGAGACAGGTGCAATGTCTTCTTTATGCCTCAGGTGAAGGAGATGTTGAATGTGACTGGCATACAAGGCAGAGACTGGAAAAGAAACCAGATATCTTACATCCCTGATTAATATTCCAGTTTTTACTAAGTGCCACATTTCAATTTTTTCAAAGGCTTTAAAGAAACATCTGAAATTGAGAATGGATGATATATAGGGTTCTTGTCTGCTTGTATGTATGTTCTATCTCTGTTTGGTAACAGAATCCCCTCAGATGGGAGCAATGTTGAGCATGGAAAAATGGCCAGCACTACTCATGATGATGTAAGTTGTGATCAGTAGGTACATGGGCTGAAAGTTAGGCATAAGCTGAGGTCGACCTACAGTCGGGACTGAGCTTGTATTACTAGAGTTAAGGATCACTGGTTGAATTCTTCTTGGTCTGGTCGCGTTTATTCTGTAGGGTGCTGGAGATAAGAACACTTAGTACAGACACTTGAGTGACAAAGGTAAAGGCTTGATTACTCATTAAAGTTATCAGAAAGGTAAAGACTACTCTCTGGGACTGCAAACTACTCCTTCACTTTAGCTATCAAAGCTTGAGAAGAAGAATAAGAAATGTAAAGATATTGATCTACATCACTCTGGGGACCCAAATGGTTGGAATAGATGGATTCAGTTTCTTCCAAGTGTGGCAATATGGCATCTTTCCTTAAGAGTTTGATATAATCTTCAATCATTTGCACTGTTGTGTAAGTGTGTGAGGGCACTAATGAAGTGGAAGTTGAGTTGTTAATACCTGGTATTATCTTGGACTTATTAGCAAAATTCAAATTTGTAATATATAGTAGAGATACATTGAAAGGAAGTGGTTTGAAGTACATAATATGAATATAAAAGCATCAAGTCAAAATTGCCCTTAGAAAGGCTTTATTTGGGAACTTAATATAACATGTTGCTTAATCATTATAGCCAATTTTCTTCCTCTATTTTTCTTCCAGTTGAACTCTACCTTAGGTAGGTAGCTTGCATTGAGGCATTCACCATTTAAAAGGAAAGGTATCCTTAAAGGCTAAGTTTTTATTCTGTGTGGAGAAATGTTCCCACCTAAAGGAACAGGAAATTTCTGTCCAGGTTCTGAGGCTCAACTGGAGGCACTCACTCACTGAGTGCAGTGGCATCCAGGAGAGCCAGAGTTTGAATTATTCATTTACTTATTCTGTTTCTCATTCTCACTCATACAATCTTGACTTCTGTTTCTCTGACCTTCCTTTTCCTCAAACCCCTTCTTTAGCAGAGCACAAATACATGACTACACACATTAAATATTCCTTCAATGTGATTTTATGGTACCACTCAAGGCAGAAATCACCAATTTTCCACCTATCAGGCCTAGGCTTGATCCCCTAGTCCTTCCCAATACAGCACTCCAGGCAGGCACTACCAGTTGACCAGCATATGCCATATGCTACTTTTTATTAACCACTAGGGTTCTTTACAAGGACCCACTTAGGGTCCGTCTGAGTTTCACTTCCGTATATGAATGAAAACAATGCATTAGATATTATACTTTCTAAGATTTTTTTTTACTCTTCAAACTACAGCAGAGTTCAGCAAACTGAAGCCCCTTGATCACATCTACTCCAACAGATTTTACATGATCCAGGAACTAAAAATGGATTTTATATTTTCAAATCATTGAGTAAGTTCAAAGAAGAGGAATTATATAAAATTCAGTGTTCATAAATGAAGCTCTAGTAAAGCTTAATTTTTTGCATATCTTTTATGGCTGCTTTCCCACTATAATGGCAGAACTTGAATAGATGCACTAGACACCACACTGCTACAAAGCCTAAAATATTTACTAATTGACCAACAGAAAAAGTCTAGACAAGACTATGGTAAGGAAATTATGGATTGAATGCCAGGTCAAAAGGACTGGGTCCACTGCTGAAGTACAAAAGAGTATGGGGCAAAAGCAAGTGAGATTAAACTCATCCAGTGGCATAGTTTCAAAAGATAACTTTATAATAAAATTTTGTTAGTTTGTTATAAATTTATTAGTAAGAAAGCAATACAGAACTTAAAAATAAGAAAGAACCAGGCCTTTATAGGGACTATAAAAAGGAGGTTGACATAACATAAGAGCTCTGTGGTACAGACTACTCTGAAATGTAAATTCCACATGAAATTTGTCAGTGTTTCATAATCCAACTAAAATGTAAGTTTAATTAATATTCAGCTCTGGAGAAATGCGTTCTATTCTATTTTACAAAATGTTGACTGTTTAATAGTTAATATATTTTTACAGTTATTAAAAGCAAGTAACTTCTCTAATCTTCTATTTCAGAAGCTGAGATAAATTCCTCCTTTCCTCATACAGATGGCAGAAGGAATTCCTAGGAAAAATGCTCGAAGTCACAATAGGTTTACTAATAAATATTTATATTTAATTTTTGCATAATAACTCCTCTAAATTGCTTAATCATAGATTACACATGTATTTAAAGTCTGAGTTAGCAACAAATGATACAAACCCAATAAATATTATACTTGTGATTAATTTTCAACATGAAAATTATTTAATATCAACTTTCCTTTTTTTGGTACCGGGAATCAAACTTGGGACCTTGCGCTTGCAAGGCAGGCAGCAGAACAAATGAGCTAAATCCCTGGCCCTAATATCAACTCTTAATGTGTCAATATTTGATAAAATTAGAACCTAATTGCATTCCATAATCTTTTCAAACTAGACTTTTCTTTTTTTAAAGGATCTAGGGCTTGTTAATGACTCAATCCACATATGTGAAAACAAATATAGATATCATTAGCAGCAATACATAATTTGCAATTTCTTCATCTCTTACTAGTACTTAGGCAATAGTCAGTTCCAGTTGCTAGAAAAGACTGAAAAACAATTTGTGGCTAAACATGTACATTTTTCTAGGAGGAAAAAAAAAAGAAAACATTATTCACAGAACTCCATAAACTTGGAAACAAGATTCTAGAATAAAACAAATAAATTAATCCAGCGAAGCTTAATATTCATCCTAAACATGAAAAAATATATTTATACATTTATAGTTTTAAAAATATGTTTCTAGGCAATTGAAAAATACAAATGCACTGCAATGTTATCCGATGCATTTTCCACAATCACTGTTGTTCTGGGGCACGTGTGAGGACAACTCAGCCTAAACATGTCCCTGTTGCAAAAACACTAAGAAGAAAAGGAGAAAATAGTAGTTTGCTCAATTTGTCTGCAGTGCTATTGAGGTAAATGTCAAATCCATAGCCTATTCTCCACATGTCCTCCAGTCTCAGTGTGCCTGTGCTAAGGTGTGATTGTGTGCAGAAGGGTGTGTGTTATGTTGAGAGTGAAGAGTTGAGGAATCAGTGACCAAAGGAATCAAATTAATGTGTCTATGAACAAATAAGATCACTTCTTCCCTTCATTTTCTATGTCACAATATAATCTGATCTCCCATAGGAGTAAGGTGTAAACCAATGATGTGGAGAACAAAGTCAAGAAGTAAGTGAGTGCAGAGGAGGCTTCTGGGTCAATGAGCCACAGCTCTCAGCACAGAGTAGGAGGCTTCCGGCTTGACCTGCTACAGCTACCATCGCAGAGGAGGCTTCCAAGTTGACATGCTACAGCTCCCAGTGCAGAGGAGGCTTCCAAGTCAACATGCCACAGCTCCTAGTGCAGAGTAGGAGGCTTCCAGGCCAACCTATCCCCACTCCCAGCACAGAGGAGGTAAGCCACGTGGGCAGCAGAGCACCCCTGCCCATTGAAATGAGAAGACACTTAAACAAGCCTCAGAACCAGACTTCCAGATCACCTAAAGCAACTGTAAAGGGAAATGAGATGGAACACTATGATACTCAACCACCTGGACTCCCTGAACTGGCAACAAAAGAGGATCTGGAAAAAATGAAATCGGAAATCATTTCCCACATAACAGCAGAGATTGTGCTCATAGTGCAAGACATGATTAATAAATCTAGAGAGGACACAGATGAAATAATAGAGGAGCTGAGGAACATGAAAGAATCCCAACATAGGAAACAAATGGAATCCATAAAACAGATGCAAACAGATTTCCAGGAGATTAAAAACTCCACTGAAAGTTTACATAGCAGCATGAGCCAATGTGAGGACAGAATCTCAGATATAGAAGATAAGACTGCAATTAGTGACCAGGAAAAGAAAAATTGTTTTAAAATTATAAGGGACCATGAGAAATCAATCCAGTAGCTGCTAGATGATGCAAAGAAAAATAACATAAGACTGATTAGAGTCAACGAAGAAACAGGAGAGAGTGCAGATGACATAAAAAAGCTGTTCAAAGAAGTGATGGCAGAAAGCTTCCCAAGCAGGGGAAAAGAACTTGACATACAGATAAGTGAGGCATACAGGACTCCAATTAGCCTTGATTAAAAAAATGTACACATAGGCATATAATTGTTAAGATTCCAGAAACCCAACAGAAGAACAAAGTTCTACAAGCAGTTAGAGAAAAGAAACAAATCACATACAAAGGAAAGCCCATCAGAATCACAGCAGACTTCTCAATGCAAACCCTCAAGGCAAGAAGAGCTTGGAGTGAGGTATTTCAAGCCCTAAAGGAAAACAGCCTCCAACCCAGATTGATGTACCCTGCAAAACTATCTTTCAAAATTAATGGAGAAATAAGATACTTTCATGATAAAGAGCACATCAGGAGCTTCATGAATACCAAACCGGCACTCCAAAAAATTTTAGACAATACTCTAGAAAAAGACAATGAGGATCACATACAGCCCCAGGAAGCCCAGCAGAATGAATCCATCAGGCATGACAAGAAATTGAACACAAAGGGGGAGAACCCAACAAAAAGAAAAAGTCATGACAAGGATAAGTCAATACATATCAGTTATATCCATCAATTTTAATAGTCTCAACTCACCAATCAAAAGAAATAGACTGGTAGAATGAGTCAAGAAGCAAGATCTAACAATATGCTGCATAAAAGAAACATATTTAATTAAAAAAGAAACCCATAGACTGAAAGATAAAGGATGGAAAACAATGCTCTATGGGACAGGAACCCCCAAAAAAGCAGGAGTAGCTATCCTCTTTGCAGATCAAGTGGATTTCAAACCAATACTGATTAAGAGAGACAAAGAATGGCACTACATTCTTGTAAAAGGAACAGTCCAAGAGGAAGAGATGACAATCATAAATATCTATGCACCAAACACTAGAGCACTCAACTATATAAAATAAATACTACCAAACATGAAAAATCATATAAGCACTAATACAATAGTACTGGGGGACCTCAATACCCCACTGTCACAAATAGATAGATCAACTAGACAAAAAACAAGCAACAAAATACTAGAATTCAATCAAACTCTTGAACAAATGAACTTAATAGATGTTTACAGAGTGTTCCTCTCCACAAAATCAGAATACACATTCTACTCCACTGTACATGGGTCATTCTCCAAAACAGATGACATATGCACTCATAGAACATATTTAGGTAAGTGCAAAGGAAGTGAAGTTATCCCCTGTATATTATCAGACCATAGTGTGATGAAATGGGAGATCCATAGCAAAAGAAACTGCAAAAGTTTCATAAACACAAGGAAATTGAACAACACACTTCTGAATAACCAATGGGTTACTGACAAAATTAAAGAAGAAATCAGACAGATCCTTCAATTAAATGACAATCACAATAAAACATATTGGAATCTATGGGACACAATGAAAGCAGTCTTATGAGGGTTTTCATAGCAGTGAAAACACATACTAGGAAAACAGAGTGAGCCCAATTAAACAACCTGATGCTGCACCTCAAGCTTCTAGAAAAAGGAGAGCAGGACAAACCCAAAGCTCATACAAGGGAGGAAATTATAAAGATCAGAGCAGAAATCAGTGCAATGGAGACTAAGAGAACAATACAAAAATAAATGAAACTAAGACTTGGTTCTTTAAAAGAATAAACAAAATTGACAAACCCTTAGCCAACCTTATCAGAAAAAGGAAAGAAATAGCCCAAATTCATGCAATTAGGAATGAAAACGATGAAACTACAATGGGCCCAGCAGAAATACAGAGGATCATCAATACCTACTTTGAGAACCTATACGTCAATAAGATGGAAAACACAGAAGAAATGGACAGATTCCTAGATACATATGAATTACCAAAGTTGAATGAAGAAGACCTAAAAATTCTAAACAACCCAATATCAACCAATAAAATTGAAAACCTACTTAAAAACTTACCAACAAAGAAAATCCCAGGTCCTGATGGCTTCACTGCTGAATTCTACAAGACATTTAGAGAGGAACTACTGTCACTACTGTTTAAACTCTTCAATGAAATTGAAAGGGAAGCAATACACCCAAATTCATTCCTGGAAGCAAGCATCACCTTGATCCCCAAAGCAGAGAAAGATACAACCAAAAAAGAAGTATAGGCCAATCTCACTAATGAACATAGATGCAAAAATCCTTAATAAGATACTGGCAAATAGAATGCAGAAGTTCATCAAAAAGATCATACACCCTGACCAAGTGGGATTCATCCCAGGAATGCAAGGATGGTTCAAGATATGCAAATCAATCAATGTAACACACTATATCAATAGGGCCAAGGGCAAAAACCATATGATCATCTCAATAGATGGAGAAAAAGCATTTGACAAAATGCAACACGTATTTATGATAAAAATCTTACAAAAAAGTGGAATAGACAGCCTCTACCTCAATGTGATAAAAGCCATCTATGAAAAACAAACAGCCAATATCATACTAAATGGTCAAATACTGAAATCCTTCACACTAAAATCAGGAACAAGACCAGGATTCCACTATCACCAGTCCTGTTCAATATAGTTTTGGAAACATTAGCCACAGCAATCAGACAAGTGAAAGAAATATAAGGAATAAAGATAGGATATGAAGAAGTCAAATTGTCATTATTCACAAATGGCATGATATTCTATATAGAAGACCACAAGAACTCCACCAAAAGTCTTCTAGACTTAATACCTAAATTCAGTAAAGTAGCTGGATACAAGGTCAACACACAAAAATCAATAGCTTTCATCTACACGAACAACAGACTCACTGAGACAGAAACAGGCAAATAATTACTTTCACAATAGCATCCAAAAAATTGAAATACCTAGAAATCAACCTAACAAAAGAAATCAAAGACTTCTTCTCTGAAAACTGTAGCACTCTGAAAAGGGAGATTGAAGACAATATCAGAAAATGAAAAGACATCCCTTATTCTTGGGTAGGAAGAATCAACACAGTGAAAATGGCCATACTTCCAAAATTGCTGTATAGATTCAATGCAATCCCAATTGAAATCCCAGGAGCATATTTCACGGAACTTGAGAAAACCATCCAAAAGTTCATTTGGTTCAAGAAGAGACTCAGAATAACAAAAGTAATTCTACGTTACAGAGACATGGCAGGGGGTATCACAACCCTCAACTTGAAACTATACTACAAAGCTACTATGATAAAAACAGCACGGTACTGGCAAAGAAACAGACCTCAGGACCAGTGGAACAGATTAGAAGATGCAGAAACAACTCTAGACACACTCAGCCACCTCATCTTTGACAAAGGAAACAAACACTCTCACTGGAGGAAAGATAGCCTCTTTAATAAATGGTGCTGGAAAAATTGGGTTTCAACTTGCCAAAGACTAAAATTGCACCTATATCTCTCACCATGCACTAAACTAAAATCAAAATGGATTAAAGATCTAAATATTAAAACAGAAACACTAAACCAGCTGGAGGAGAGTTTAGGAAGAACTCTTGAAGACATTGGTGTATGAAAAGATTTTATGAACAAAACCTCAATTGGCTGTGAACTAGCACAAACATTCAACAAGTGGGATCTCTTCTTATCAAAAAGCTTCTGCACAGCAAAAGAAACCACCAGTAGTGTGAAAAGACAACCCACAACGTGAGAAAAAAAGTTCACCAGCTGTCCCTCAGAAAAAGGTCTACTATCTCAAATCTATAAAGAACTTAAAAAAATCAGGCTTCCCAAATTTAAAGACCCAATCCACAAATGGGCATCTGAAATGAAAAGACATTTCTCAGACAAAGAAGTAGAAATAGCAAATAAACATGTGAAAAAACATTCAAGGTCACTGGTCAGTCCAGAAATGCAAATGAAAACAAAGCTGAGATTCCACCTCACTCCAGAAAGAACGGCTGCCATCAAGAAATCATCAATAACAAATGCTGGTGGGGCTGTGGGGAAAGAGGAACTCTGCTCCACTGCTGGTGGGAGTGTAGACTGGTGCAACCACTGTGGAAATCAGTATGGAGATACCTCAAAGAACTAGGACTGGAAGTCCCATTTGACCCAGCTATTTCTCTACTGGTTATCTTCCCCAAAGAATTAAAAGAATCATACCACAGTGATATATGTGCACCCATGTTCATAGCAGCACAATTTGTAATAGCTAAAACTTGGAAACAGCCCAATTGCCCATCAACTGGAGACTGGATAAAGAAAATGTGAGGGTTTTTTAAAAAAATAAAATGAAGTAGTACTCTGCTATAAAAAATGAGAAATTAGAGACATTTATTTCTAAATGGTTGCACATTGAGGCGATACTCTTAGATGAAATAAATAGGACACACATGTAATAATCAAATAGTTTCTCTAGTGTGAGAAATTGAAAGTGTAAACGAGGAGTAAAAGGTATAATAGATAATGTGAAAGAGGAAGAAAAGGGGCAAAGGGGAAGTGGGAGGGGTAGGTGAAAGGAAAGAAGGGAATAGAATTAATATGAAAAAATGGAAACCAAGTCATTGTAAATAGGGAGGGATGGAGTGGTTGAAGGTAGGGCAGGGGAAGGGGAAAAAGTAAGAACCAAGAGAGATTATGTAAAGGTGCAAATTTCCAATGATGAATGTCATATTGTATACCTAAAATGTACCAATAAAATAAAATTTTTTAAAAAAGTAAGTTCATAATTTCACACATTCATTCTTTGTGTTTGTAATTTTAATTGACACATAAAAACTGTACACATTTATGGGGGTATCCTGTTGTGTTCCCATACATGTATACACAGTGTAATGTTCAAATCAGGGTAAATTCATATCCTCACTTATAAATTCTATATGGTTAAGACATTCTTTGCAGTATAGGTTTGGTTATATGGAGCTGTCATTTATAGAACATTTGGTGGAATATATAAGAAGTTGACATCAGATAGGACAAATTTATATTTCCTATCTTTGAAACAACTTCACAGGAATGTTCTCTTTAAAGTTGTACTTTTTTATTGTTACATTTGTGATATAAAAGAAAGGATTGAAATTGTAACACACACACACACACACACACACACACACACACACACACCCCAAACAGAGAGGTAGCCTTTATTATAGTGAAAATGGTGTGGACTTTGCAGTCAACCAAACCTAGGAATTTGGGAAACTTACTCAACCATTTCTTTTTCCATTCTGGACATAGAAGATTACACTACATGGTTTCCAGGTTTGTGACATGATTGCTCATTGCCTCTGTTACATCTAGGACATTTCACTTGCTGTTCTGTCTGTGTAGCATGCCTTCCTCCTCCACAACTGGTCATACCAAAGCTCCTGGGTTTTATTAACTTCTCTTTCTTCCCTACAGCTTGGCTCATGCTGTTCTCTCTGGCTGGACCGCTTTCTCCCTTCCCTTTGCACAACTAACTTGTGCAAGGCCACACTTGGATACTATTCTTCTGTGACATCTTGGCTGACATCCTTAGACTGGACTATGGACTTCATTTATGCACTCACGGGGCACTCTAACTTCTACTGTCGAAGCCTTATCTCTCTATTAGAAGGGTCTGTTTTTTAGTAGACACAAAGCTCCTTAAAGTAAGAAATCTATATTGTTCAATATTGAATTATGGTTCCTAGCAATGATCTTTTAAGTAGTGCTTCTGAGGGTACAGTGAGTTAGGTACTCTTTCAAACTTCTTTTTGTACAAATCATTACACAACTTGGTGTAATGATAGTACTCTCCTTGGACACCCACATGACACAAGCCATTACACTAAGTGCTTTCGTATATTATCTCATTCATTCATACCAACACTCTTTAGGAGCAGATTTTATCAGTATTCATATCATCCAGAGAAACAAACAGAAAGTCTCAGAATCCAAATTACTTGCATAAGGGCATGAAGTTTTTAAGTGATAGAATCAGGAAATGAACTCGGGTTTATGATACTAAAAATATTGTTGCTCAAAAACAGTGCTCTACTGTGTAAGTTTTCTGGGACAGCAGTTGAATCATTCATACTTCACTTAACGCTGTGGAATAAATGTATGAAGATATATTAACCATAAATGTTTATTTCTTTTATGCTTTAACTCAGACTTTTTTGGTTAAGTATTTTTTAATAAGTATGTATCAGGAAGAATTCTGATACTATGTCTATCTTTCACTTGGGGCACTAGAAATAAAATGTCCCCATTACTTCCTAGGTTGTTTCCCCCATCAAACCTATGAGAGAAGTAGTAAAGACAGTATGCTATCAATCATGAGCTTGCTAGAATGCTTGCTCCTCGAGTGTACAGAGTGGCTCATTCCAGCTCCGGGCACAGGGTCATCTCCACTGTAGACAAATGATCAATGCTGTAGGAGTGGGTAATTACACAGATAATGATCTTAAGTTACTGAACTTGTAAAGGCCATTTAGAAACTAAACTTTAATCTCTCAATAAAATTAGAAAATAAAATAAAGCCTCTTTGCCAGGATACTATCGAAAAGGAAAATATTTTTCAGATTATTCCATGAAGTTTCTCAAAGAGGTGGTATTTTTAGATGTGGACAAACCCGGTAAACCTGAACAGTAAGTTGGATGCAGTAAATATTGGAGAACTTACTAAATATGAGACATTGTGCTCAATCTGCTTATCGCTATGGATATTTTCTAATTGTTACAAGTGCTTATCTTCTTAGTAACTGAGAAAAATTTTGCATGTCAGACCAAGGGAAAATAAAGCTTTATTTTTATAATAAGAGCTAAATTATCTTACTTAAACTAAACTGTAATTAGGTATAAACTGCTAACCCATGTGAGGGCTTCCCATTGCCATTATATTTAAAACTTCAGAGTGTTTCTCATAGTATATTTGGTTCTTTAAGATGTTTTTCTCATCCATTCTCACTCCTCACCACACTCCCTATATCCCATCACACTAAACTTTTTATAATTTGTCTTAGTTACTTTTCTCTCCTTGCTGAGACAAAATACCTGACACCCTAAGTTAGAGGGGGAAAGGTTTATTTGGCTCACAGTTTGTAGAGGTTTCAGTACATAATCGGCTGGCTCTAAATCAGGGATGGCAAACGGCATCACAGAGGAGAAACAACATGGTGCACACAAGGCAGCAAAGGTAACAAGGAGTCTTAACAGTGTCTTTCTGCTCCTTTTATCCTTCCAGATTACCAGGATTAGGGTGATGTCAAACTAATCACTCACATGGTTTAGTGATCATGCTCCCTTAATCCCAGCATCACACTATATTTAGCCACCTCAGAAAAAGCACGAGGCTTTGAGGGTTCATCTAAACACAAGCCATAGAACATTCTTCCCCTGGCCCCCCAAAGACTCAAGCGCATCCCTTTATGCAAAAGGCATTTAGTCCATCTCCAAGAGTTGCCAAAGTCCTACCAGTTTCACCATTGCTGAAAAGCTCAAGTACAAAGTCTCCTCTGAGATTTAAGGCAAACCCTTTGCTGCAAGCCCCTGCACAAGTGAAAAGAAAGTTAAACACTTCCAACATTCAATGGGACAAGATAGACATTTCCACTCCAAAAGTTATAAACGGGGATACAAAGGAATGGGACCAAAGTAAGCCAAAAATCCAGCAAGGCAAACCCTAAATCCCACAGTTTCACTTTCAACACACACACACACACACACACACACTACCGCCTGCAACATGTGGCAAATTGTGAACTCCAAAGGGCTTGGGTGGCTCTGCCCCTGCAGCACTTCGGTGGTTGTAGTTCTGGCTTCTCTCTTAGGCCGGTTCTGCACCCTCTTTGCAGTTTTCCTCAGATGACCCACACTCCTGGCATCTCCAAACTTCTAGCGTCTCCACTGCACCTTTGGCTTCACACTCACAGCTTCACACACTTCCCTCAGAGACACACGGCCTTCTTCTGAAATCTGGGTGGAAGCCTTCCTGACCCCATAACTCTTCCATTCTAAAACCAGTGCCACGTGGGCAATGCCAAGGTCTGCTGCCAGCTGGACCAGTAGTAGACAATCTTCCCTTTTTCTTGGTTGTAGGGCTTCAGTGCCTGGATCGCCAAGCACTCTGAATACAATTCCAAGGAACAAATCCTCTAGGCTGCCACCATTCTGGAACACGGTGCTCTGGGGCTTTCTTCTTAAAGCAAAGTCTTTCACTTTTGCAATTTTGAGGCTGCAAACGGTTGAGTCCTATTCCTTCTTGCGATGCCCTCAGGTCATCTTTTCTATTCTCCAGTTCCTTCTCAGCAATCAAGACCTCCTCTGCTCTATCTTTGCAGTCCACAGCTTTACCGGTACTTCCTTTCTGGCCAAACTCAAAACATTTTAAATCATTCTGCTGGGCTTTTTGCTCTTGATTCTCAACATAGATCTGGCTAAAAGCCCCAACACCATCCATGCCATGGCCTCAAAATTAGCCTGCCTTGAAATTTCTTCTGGGAGATTAATTAGTCTGCCACCCTTAATCTCAGTCTCAGGCCAACTCACTAGACATGAGCAAAATGAAGACAAACTTTCTTCCAAGCCATAACACACATTGTCTGGAGTCCAACAGCAGATGTAGTTCTTCTTCCCAGCAGAAACCTCCTGAGCCTGGTCTTTCCCAACTTTCTATTCTTCTGAGCTCTGACCAGAACTTCCATTAAGAACAGCTTAGGGTGTTCCAGCTCTACTTCTTCAGCGTGCATCTCTGAACCTTTCTTAACCTTTCCCCTTCCCACAAGCCAGTTCCAAAGGCTCTTGAGCCACATGCCAGGTAATGTCACAACAACGACCCCACTTCTCTAGTACCAAATCCTGTCAAAGTTACTTTTCTCTTGTTGCTGAGACAAAATACCTCTCACCCAAAGTTAAAGGGGAAAGGGTTTATTTAGATCACAGTTTGTAGAGGCTTCAGTCCATAATCGGCTGGCTCCAAGGCAGGGTGGCCGAGGGACAAAAGTTCATGACAGCAGTGGAAGACAGCAAAAACAAAAAAAACAACAAACAACAAACAAACAAAAAAGGATCTTAACAGCATCTTTCTATCCCTTTTATCTATCTCATCGGGACTAATGGGATTAGGGCAATGTCAAACCAATCATTCATATGGTTTAGTAACCACACGCCCTTAATCCCAGCATCACACACTCTAGATTTAGCCACCTCAGAAAAAGCATGAGGCTTTGGGAGGACGTCTAAACACAAGCCATTATATAATTCTTCCAAAACATTACATTTTTATGCATCAATTCTCTAGATCTAGAATGCCATCCTCTCTATCTAGTGAGCTTTCACTCACTGTTTAGGACAGATAACAAATGTAACCAAGGCTTCTGGCTCCTTCGGGTTGAGCTAAGAGCACCCACAAGAACACCCATCAATCTCTGGCTGAGGTTACTGCTGGTATACTTATCTTCAAATCCTTTAAACATAGCCCATGCCTACTTCAACTTCATGACTGAGTGGTTATTGCTTTGAGATATATTATGTCTTCTTTGTACTTTCCCCTGAACTACTCCATAAAAAAGAATGATAGAATTAAATGAACATGTATTTATTAGATATTTCTTATACACCAAACACTAGTTCAGTGGTGTACATAGAAGGGAGAACAAGATGGATGCTATTACTGCCCTTCTGAAATCTGCATTCAATGGAGGGAAACAAAGCATAGACGTTATATATGCAAAATAGTTCAAGCTCATGACGAGTGAAAAATGGAAGAGATTAGGGTGCATAGAAAAGTGGAGGAGATAGTGGGGAAACAACTTCAATGATGAGGTTGACGAAAGGTCTCTGTGGCCAGGATACATACGAGCCGAGACAGATGAGCTGGCAGCTGATTGAGAAGGAGTGTAAAACTGTGTCGGTGCCTAAGGAAGAACGATTCAAGTGTGCTGAGTGGGAACAAGCTTGGTGTGATTTGAAAAGAGCAGAAGGCTGTGGGCTGTCATGGAGTGAGGGGAGGAGCACTGACCTTAGAGGTGTGGACCGAGACACAGGGGATGGACAACATAAAGCCATGTCTACTGGAATCAAGAGCATCACTTTACATGCAGTGGAACTGAATGGACAGTTTTAAACAATAATTATATGGTTCAATTTGGAAGGTATTACAATTTGTGTTATGAACCATAATTTCCTCTCTACATTTTAAATAATCCTGTATATAAGCAGGATGTGGTGGTGCATGCCTGCAATCCCAGCACTCAGGAGGCTGAGGCAGGAGAATCACTTCAAGTTCAACCCCAGCCTGAGCTATATAGTGACCCCCTACCTCAAAAACAATAATAGTTCTGTATATTAATCTGGGTAAGACTTCCTCACTGATTTACTTGTAACTTCATTCTCCTTTCCACTGGGGGGCTCCAGAGATTGTTATGTGTACACAGCCTAGTCTCCCAAGCACCTTCAGTGGCAGCATCTGCCTTTCTCCAACAGCTAGCTATATTTAAGACAGTAGCACCAACAGAGTATGGACAAATGAATAAATAAAAGATTTAAACACAATCAGCTCTTTGAGCCAGCCCTGTATTTGATGGACTGCAAATGATACAGTAGTATGAATCACTTTTTAAATAAAATTTATGCCAAGCCTATACATGAACACATGCATTAGGACTGATTAGTAGTTTTTAAGAAAAAGTGATGGGACCAGCATAAGAGTGGTGTACAGAGAATATCCTAGAAGGATTAGGGCCTACTTGGTAGCCTGCCTATTGAAATGACAACCTTAAAAGTTGCTGGTCTCTTGAGTGCTTGCTCTGGGCTGCCTAGCGCCGTGTTAAGTGAACTGTTTTATATATATATAAAATTTCATTTAATCCTGCACCAACCAGAGCTGATAGAGGTGGCCATTATTTCCTTTACTGAATAATTGGAAAACTGAAGCCCAATGCCTTTAAGTGACTTTGCCAACATCTCAGAGATGTCAAACTGCAGTGTTGGCATTTGGTGAAAGACTGCCTGACTCCAAAGACCTCTATGCCAACCAGAATACAAAATTGAGGTTTACAGAGATTTCAGTTCTAGTCTCAGCTCCTTTTCATGCAGTTTCAGTTTGTTTAATGATAAATTGTGTATCATTACATCTTCAGGGAAAAAGATAATAATACAGATCCAACAAATCCAGTGCACCTCCAATGCCATTAGGTCACTATCAGAGGTTACACAAAAATAATGTTTTTTTCCAGGTGTCTGATTGGGGTTTAAGAATAAAACCCTTACTGAAAATAAATTCTTTTAAAAGTCTACTTTTTTCCTGAACTTTGTCACCTTTAATCATCTTTTACGACTTGTTCCAAATTGTACACTCAGTGTTAACTGATAGCATGTACTCTTCTCCAGACAGGTTCTTCATAAAGGATTGGGAACAAAGGTGCTAGACAGAACCACAGCACAAGAGACATTTCTACCCAGCCTTACCACGAACTCACTGTACAGCTCTGGGCAAATCCCTTCTTCTGGACCACAGATGCAAAATGAACTACAGGTTAGCTAGAGTTAACAGTTATCCTAAGTTTTGAAATACTTCGGAGGAATGCAGCCCATCGCTGAGATGAGAGAAAGAAGAGGTAAAAGTCTACATTAAAATACAGTACCAAATATTAAATATGAAAATAATTAGAACACTGTGTGGCTCAGCTGCAACACTTCAACAGTTGCAGCAGATACTCAACGTTCATCAAGAGCCACCCTCAGAGTTGGTATTAAAAGGAGTGGAAAAGCCAATAGAGTTCCTGCCCTCTGTGGAACTTTGGATCTACATAGATCAAAAGCAGGAGTCTGAAAAGGACATTCAGCTACAGACACATTATGTTTGACTAACACGTTTTAAACGTTTTTTAAAAAAACTTGCCAATGTGCAAAGATAATGGGAGGTTTAACGCAAAAGTTTGCTTTTAAAAATCCGAATGTTTGGCAATGCTGGCATTTCCACATGGCAAGGCGAGGAGGAGCTGGGCAGAGGCTCCAGACTAGAGCCACTCTCTCCCTGCACACACTCCGGGGTCGGGGTCAAAAGTAACCTTGTGTAATGGCTTTCCCTGGCGCAAGGCGGGTAACTCTCGGATTCGAGGGAGAACAGTAGGTCACTTCAGTGGTGTTGATAATTATAAATGGAAGTAAAAGAAACTGCTGTGGAAGGGAACCTAAAACCTTCTCGGGGGCTGCCTCCCTCTCTGTGCCTCCCGTCCCCGCCCCACTTGCAGAAGCAAAGGGGAGAGCAAGAGAGACGCGTGGGAAAGTTGGGGGCCGGGAGCCAGGACACCCGGGTCTACCAGATGTTCCCTCCAATCACGGTTAAACTACGCTGGGCAAGAACTTCCCGTCTCGGTGCCTCAGCTACCCCAGCAATAAAATGAGAAAATCTACCGGAGCTGCGTCCTGAGCGGGTCTTTCCCGTCGGAAGCTGTGCAATTCCCCGAGATCTTCAGGATATACCTGCCCCCTAGCCCCAGCTCCGCAGCGCCGCCCGAGCCTGGGCCGGGGTCACCTCGGGGGAAGCCCGCCCCGCCCGCTCCGGGAAGTACGGGCCAAGGCGCCGCGAGTCCCGCGCATCTCGGAGCCGCGCCCGCAGCCCTCCCCTCCCGTCGGCCCCGCCGGCTCGTGTCGGCCTCTGCTGGAGACCGCGGTCCTCGGCGCCGGCTCCCTCGCAGGCCGCTCCGGGAGGCGCCACGGGGGACGCCGCGGAGGGCTGCGTTCCTCCCGGCCGGGCTGCCCCTCCCCGGAGCTGGCTCGGTGCCTTCCCTCCTCTCCTGAGCCCTGCCTGCTCTCCAAGTTGGGCTGGCCCGGCTCCCTGGACAGAAGCATCACTCTGAGCTCCGCGAGAGGTGTGAGGGGAGAACAGGGACCAGGTAAGTGGTGAAGTAAATTTACTGCAGCTTAAGCGCGCTATTGGGAAGTCGGGAAGTTAAAGATGAAGAGAAATAAAACAAAGACAGGTGGTCAAGATAACAGTCAGATGTGGGCTGAGACAGTCCTGGTTCTTTTGTACCCTGCTTGGCCCCCAGACTAGCACCGACTCTGGCTCAGACGTAGGCTTCAGTAAATATCTGTTGGGGTGAGAGAAGTGTTTCTGCTTGTTTCTCAGTCCAGCTTTAAACAAACAACAACAACAACAAAAGCCGCTTTTGATGGTTGGCTTCATTTCTACAAGAATCTCCTCCTCACCCCCTGTCCCAAGGCTAAAGAACTTAAATATTTTTACTCAGAAAAGTAAAATATGTTGTACTCACACAATGGACTGCTATACTGCACTTAAAAAGCAGAAATTAGAGCCGTAAAGATGAGCATGCCTCAGAAATATGATAGTAAAAGAGCCCAGCAAGATGCGAAATATACCTACCTACTTAATGATGTCAGTCAGATGACTTATTTTAAAACACTTGTCATGTGTGTAAAACTGTAGCCAGTGGAGTGAAAAATGTACACCGGGTTGAGGATGGTGGGTGTCTTTGAGAAATGGGAAAGGGTAATCAATTTCTCATGAGGGTTTACATGAAATAATGTTTACTTATCATTTGCAATATCTAAAAATGGTGAAGCCAAGTTGAATACTATAAAAAGTTAGTATCTGAGAGTGTTTAACTTGGATGTGTTCTTATTTTCCTTCTCTCCTGTGTTTTTGAATATTTCTCAATTTTCAAATGCAAAATAATCTATGCGTGTACATATTGTGACAATGTATAAACACTTCTGTGGGAAGTTGCAGCCTTCTTGCGTCATACCCTGTGTTCACCAGGTCTAAAGATGATGCCACTCTACCTGGCAGCCTCGGGTGCTCAGGAAGCTCAGGACAGGGTAAAGGTGAAGTGTTAGGGTTAGGGAGCTCTTTGGCAGTTAATGATGTAGCCAGGGGAACGTAGATTCTGAACACTCTTGTGTTCCTGCAAGAAAAAAGTTCTCTTCCCTTTATATTTTCTGAGTTTTGGATTTTCATTTGCATGCATGGAGGCTTTCTCTTGATCCTTCTCCAATGCTGTGGATTTAGAACCAGGATATCAGGAAGGTTGGGGGCGGGGGTGGCAAAGGGGAATAATGCAGTTCTCCTGAGCTCCATTCAGCAAAATGGAAAGAATGTGTCTTCATGTTCATGCTAGAGAAAGGTTGATTTATTTCTGGATGTGGGGAACACTCTCTAATTTGCTTATCGCATGGGGGAGAAAATGAGAAAGGCTATTATAAACTGGACTGTGTTTGTTGGGAGCAATGCACCAGATGTAAAGCTATTACTGCGTCGTCCCATCTACTTGCTCCTCTCCTAAGTGGATTCCTTTGTATATTTTTCTTTCCACTAAAAATCACTGTTCTGTGGTGAACAAAGAATGAAACTCTGAAGTGCAGCAGATTCCTCCCTCTTTCTCTTTCTGATTTGACAACTTGCAAGGTCAATGCTTGGGACATTTTATGTTGCAAGAAGATAGGCTACTGGAGAAAAGCCCAAGGTGTGAAGAAAAATACAAGAATGACAGGACTGGTGAGATGTGAGAGCTACATGAACTCCGATGTTAAGCACAAAATAAAAGAATTTAGCTCAAGTCTGCAGTGTTAACAAGCACAGTTCCTTACAATTATTTTTTTCTTTAGGACCAGCCCACTTTTTCTAGTACTGTCAGTGTTTAAGTCTTTACACTATTCCTCACTTGTTCTAGATTCTAAATGCCATAATAAAACAAAAAGATGCCCTTTCTCTTCTTAACCCCCAATAAAATACAAAGGGCATCCACTTGCTTCTTAATTCCCATTTCCGCTGGAGTTAAAAGCCTTTTGATTTTTTTAGCTTGGAAGACAGTTGGGCTTTTTTCTGTCTGCCTTCATCTCAGTAATCCCATTGAGCTTCCTTTAGCCACCTGTTACCACCTGCCCAGGCCCCTCCTCTATCCCAGCCATTTAATTGGTTGCTTCCTAATTGCTGACTCTTTCTTTAGTACATTTAATGATTCTTTTTAAAGTCCATAAGGCACTTCGCCAGCAGTTGGCTTTTACATGAAAAGTAGCATTTCCTTAATGAGTCTGCCTTCCAAATAAAAACTTTACTTACATTTTCCTAATGAGAAAATGGACTTTTTTTTTCTACTCTTGCACAGGGGCTTCCCAAGTGTTTTTTCAATCATTTGTCCACAACTCATGCTAACTAGAACACGTCTCCAAGCCTGGAATCTGCATTTCCTTCAGGCATAAGTCCAAGAAGAAAATAATCAATCAATAAATGTCAGTAATTTTAAAATAATACACAAGAAAATAATGCTGTTATCAAGAATAGCAGTAGCTAACATTTATTCTGTGCATATTATGTACCAGGCATTGTGTTACTTGTCTCATTAGCTATATCCATGAGCCACATTTGTCCCAAGTGCTATAGCTGAGCTGAATTTTAAAATATTATTGTATAAAACTTGGATCTCCACCCTGGTCATAGACCTGAGGAGCTGATGCCCTGGTCCACATTTTTACATGGCAGCAATCTCTTGATCTTAGAGAGATCATTCCTTTAGTTTAAGCCACTGTCACCATTGTCCTCACAGTGCAATAATGTCACACACTTGGTCTGGCTCATGTACTCACATGAACTCCCTGGCACTTACTGGCATCTGAGCAGGTGACTTCTGTTCTTTCCCTCATTCTAGAGACCAGAGGTTAAGAAACTGTTCTGAGCCATGATCAGTGTCAGTTTAGGACCAGAACCCAAGCTGCTATCTCTCCTTACCAATTTCAGGAAATTTTTAACAATATATTTTAAAAGGAAACAGAGCCATAGTGTACATTTAAATAATTTTATCTTTCAAATGCATCATTTAATTTGGGCTTTAGAGTGGTCAACAAATATTAAACACTTATGCTATGAAAATACTTTATTGTGTTAAATATATCTATATCTACATTTGTCTAAGTCAATGCATAAGACATATATATTCATATAATATACACATAAATACAACATAAGGAATTATATATAAATATACGTAGCATACATTTATAGAGTTAAATATACTGTATTTGGATCACATTAAACTCTTCTTTGAGGTAAGAATCATTATCATCTCTAAGTTCAGAGGAAGGAAAATAGAAACAGACCTGGAGAAATTCACCTACTTGCTGGTGTGACGAAGCCCTCTCCAGAGTGTATCCCTTGAACAGTGTGGGACCTTCTGGGGCAGGGGTGAAAGGCATGGCATATACAAGGGGTGATCAAAATATGTGGTAAACATTTAAAATCAAAACAAATTAGTACAGTAAAAGGCACATTGCCATTTATCACCCTCGGAATACTCCCTCTGACTTTGAACACATTTATCCCACATTCTTGCCATTTTCTGAAGCAGTTTTGGAAGTCCTCTTTTATGCGTCTTTATGTGGTGTGATATAAAAATTACAGTGAATGGTGCTGCCTGGTGCCATCCAGTGGGAAGATGGGCTCGCAAAAACGTGGTGGATCCTCATCCATCTTATTCAGGCTCTTCGCCAAAGTCAAAATGATGGAGAAAGCTTAACATTTTGCATTCATTCAGGACATCAAGGCAGCCACAATAGTTCAACTAAAGAAGGGAAAGAGACCTTCCAGAACTACTTCTAAAAGAGTAAAAACAATGGGAGAAGTGTGTTCAAAGTGTGTGTGGGGGTTAATGGCAATGTGTCTTTTTAAAAAATTACTTTTTTGTTACATTTATATTTTTATGAATAAAATTAAAATTGTTGGTCACGCAGCAAAAAATAAAACCTAAAATTAGCAGAGTTTTCAAATATATAGATTGAAAATATATTTTAATTTTACAGTTATTAAATTAAACATTGCTGACTTCATCTTAAACTTTTCCCCATACTTAGGAAAATAATTTGCTTCACTCCTATTTTGTAAGTACAGATCTGCTGCTGAAGAGACAGTTTCTTCTCTCATTGCTTGATGTCATATTAGTTCTGAAATCATAATTCTTGAGAACAAAAATTTCTACTGCCATGATACAGTTTAGGTTAATATTTTAGCCACGGTCTGTATTCGGGGCATCTAGAGCGTACCATATTATAAGGTGACCATTTCTTTTTTTCTTCCTAGATACTCAGCAAGTTTTCTGGACCTGGTTTGAGCAAAGATGAGCGTTTCTGCGTGGATCATGTAACAGGAGGGTCCAGGTCAGGACAGACTTGATCATGGGAGCCAACACTTCAAGCAAACAACCAGTATTTGATGAAAATGAGGATGGTAAGAAGTGGGGGCGGTGGTATATAAAAATGGAATTTTATGAAATTCATTTATTAGCTCTTAGTTTCATAAAACACAAACATGATCTATAGGGCCTTTAAAGACAAAGAACTAGGAGAATAAGCTCAAAGACTTTGTACACTAATGGCTGGAGTGTATCTTTCACTTCCTTAATCTTGACTGTGCCTGACTTCTCTTGTCCAAATGGTACTGTGGCTGGGTACATGGTGGAAAGTTAATGATTTGTTTATTCTCTATGCTGTTCCCTTGACAGTTGAATCCTTACTCCATTGCTACTTTTTATACAGAATTTCTTATAGTATCAGATTTCATGTGAATGATAATCAGGAATCATCATGTTATAGCATCAAGTTATATAAGGTTGGTGGCTTTGGAATTTTCTACTCCCATGCTTCTGTGACCTAAACGAATTTCACATTGTCAGGTCATAGGAGAAAGAATCAGTTTTATTGAAGGAAAAGAAAACTTTCAAGGCCAGGTTCAGCTTGGCAAGAAAGCAAAGGCATAGTTCTCCCAATTCAACTGCCACCCTCCAGTGAAGTGTGCTACAACCTCCCTGGCCTCCCTAAGTCACGTTTTCTTCCTATTGTGAAGGTGTGAGCAGCTGTGCAGTTCTGGGATGGAATTGCTTTTAGGTTGTGTAGAAAAAAGAAGGCCCAAGGTTCTGGGTAATAAGCTGTTCAGACCTCCAAAGAGGAGCCTCTTGAGTAATTTCCAGGAGTTCTGTTAATTGAACCACAAAGGGAAAGGATAAACTGAAGTATAAGAGATCTAATACTAGTCCTATTACAGCTCCCTCTGAAGCTCAAGATGCTTTATTCATTTTACCTTCAAATTGCTCATCAATAAAGTAAGGGGATAGGGTAACCTTGACGGTCCTTTCCAACTCAGGAAGTTTATCATTTTGAGGTCTTAAGTCCACTTTATAAAATTACAAAACAGCTTCTGAGTCATCAAGGAAATTTTATTGTGTTAGAATGTAAGTTTGAGCGCTGAAACAGAAAATACAAATAACAGCAACTTACACAAGATGACTGTGCTTTTCTTTTTTATGTAACAGTCCAGACATAAGTAACCCAGGGTAGTATGTGGTTGCAAAAGCATAGGGGCTGTGGCTCTGACTGACTTGCTTTTTTTTATCTCTTTCCCCTTCTCTAGAGAGGTACTCTCACTCTCAGGCCTCAGGAGGGCTCACTACCACACCTAAATTTCAGCGAGATTTAGAAAAAGAAAGAAGAAAAGTTAGGAAGGCTGTATTTTTTCCTTTTAAGCAATTGATCTGGTTTGTCATGATCATTCACATGCACACACCTAGTTACAAAAGAGACTAGGAAATTTAGTTTGTTATCTTGGGTGGCCATGAACCTTCTAAAAATAAGCACTTTTTATTAGAAAGGGGAGAATTAGCAGTTTGCCATGGTTGGGAAATAATTAAATTTGCTATGGTTGAAGGACATAATCTTAATTTTGAATATTTGGATGGAGACAGAAACAAAATGTATGTCTGAGTAGGATGACTTGTTTTAAGGTATCTACAATTTAATTAGAGGTCTGTTTTCACTACTTGCATAAAATACACCATAAGAAATTAATAGCTGTAAAGATCCTAAGAAAATGTTTTCCATCACTGTTTTCATTGCTTTGATTTATTTTATCGTTTATTAAAATAGTAAAAGCAAAGACGTTATATGAGTAGTAAATACTAGTAATAAATAGTAAAAGTAACAGTGATGTTATATGAGTTTTTTCATTTCTAAAGGGGAAAGAAACCAACTTACTTTCCATTCATTTGTCTCACTGTACTATAGATTCAGAACTAATATTTGCACAAGGCAGGTCTTCCTAGACAGAGTGAGAAAGAGCAGCCAGCATCATGCTTATAATTTGCTAGGGATATGTGTCATTTGAAAGTGCTACCATAGCATTATGATAAAAAAAATAAAACACAGCCAGCCTTTCTCATGAGGTATCTAAGAAAGTTATACCTCCAACAGATGGTGACAACTGAAAGGTAAGGTACCACTTTATAAGTGCCTTCAAGGAACTCTGAAAAGAAAAAAACTGGATTGTAGGAGAGTTCCATTTTAAAATAGGCAGGTCTTTCTTTACATCCTCTAGCTTGCTTCCTTTTGGTTGTCCACCCCAACCCAATTATGACATCTATAAAATGAAAAGGTAAACAAAGCAGTAAGTCCATGTTTCCCAGGAGCAAGGCTCTGAGTCCACTTATACACGATATTGCAAAGCAGAAGAAATAGAAGAGCAAATCCACTTACTAGGAGCCTGCCACTTTGCTAGACATGAAGGATAGAGATGAAAACAACATGGTCCTCACTCTGTGCCTGCAAAACCCATGTTCTAATTGTGAAGGCACACAATAAACAGGCAACCAAATAGGGAAACCAGAAGATTTCAGAGTATGTTACAGTGCCTCCAAGGAAAGAGCTCAATAATCTTATGGACCATGAGAGAGGGGTGGTTGGGCTTTCTAGGGAGATGACATTTGAGCCAAAGCCTGCAGGATGAGAAGCTAGCTATGCAGTGAGATGAAGGGGGATAGTTCAAGCACAGGAAGGAGCAAGTCCAAAATCCAATAATGACAAGGGTTGGGAATGAACACTTGACTGTATCAAAACCTGCTCTATTGAATGTGATTTGTCAAAGGGACTGAGAGACTTACTTTATTTTTTTAATTTAGTTAATCCCATAAAGTTTGCTCTGGATTGAGCACAATGCAAAATTTTATCAAGCGCAATGTAAAATTGAGCTGTGAAGCATCTGATAAAGGAGGGAAAATAAAAAGCACTGACTACTCAAAGAGCACTAAGCTTATATTTAATGTTCATATTTTTCTATAAGAAATCAGACTGGGCCGGAATCTAGGGTGCTAAAATGAGCCAATTTAATTATTTTTTAAAATGTTGCAAACAAAAGAATCCTAGTATGTGATGAAAAGTGTTTTATGTTTCCTTCAAGTTGTTTAAAAGTCCTAATACATAGATTTGAGAAGGAAATTTAACCAATTTTCCTAAGTATTGTTTTAAGAATTTTTTATTATGGAAAAATATTTTTAATCATTTTAAAGGTTATTAAGGGTTAAGATAAGGTATTATTAGATGTCCCCTGAGATAAGCTATTCTTCCTAGAGTTCATCCTGATATCTGTATTCCATGGTGTTCCATCTTGTATCTGATCTTAAGAGTCATTCTATCAGTTACTTATGTTGATCTTTAATGAAAACAAAGTAGGAAATTTGTAGTGCTGGTAAAGAGAGTAAGGTTTTCTTACTTGGTTACTTTTAAGCCATCTTTTACAAATGAGAAGTCAAATGATACTTTTGGAGTTTGAACTTTTAGTTTCAGTACACAACTAACTCCTGTTTATTTCTTTAATTATGATAAAATATACGTTACAAAACGTGCCATTTGAAGTGTCCATTTCCGTGGCATTCGGTACACTCATACTGTTTGCACCCATGGTCACCACCCATTCCTAGACCATTTTCATCTTCCTAAATTGAAGCTTGAACTCACTAAATCATAAATTACCCATTCTCCACTATTCCTAACCCCTGGAAACCACTATTTCACTTTATGTCTCTATGAATTTGACAATTCTAAGAACCTTATATAAGCAGAGTCATATAAAATCTGTCCTTTTATTACTGGCTTACTTCATTTGGAACATTTTCAAGGTTCGCACATGTTGTGGCATGTATATCAAAATTCCCTTCCCTTCTGAGGCTAAATAACAATCCATTGTATGTATATACTATATTTTGTTATCATTTTTATCTGTCAAAAATGATTGCTTGTTCCCACTCTAGTTATTGTGAATCATACTGCTGTAAATTTTGGTATACAAATATCTACTGAAATCTGTTTTCAGTTCTTTAGAGTGGGTAGCTGGATGGAGAATTACTGAATTGTATAGTAATATTTTGTTTAATATTTTGAGTAGCCACCATACTACCTTTTGCATGATTCTGTTATATGTTCTAATAATGGGAGAATGATGGGCAGAGAACATGAGCTCTGTTAGTAAGAAGACAGACCCAGGATCAAATTTCTGCTTTGCCACATATTACTGATCTATATATTTCTGTGAAAAAAAATCTCAAAGAGAAAGTAGCTCTTCCTGATAATCAATGATTATCAGACACTAGAGGCCATTTGACTAATTATAAATTATTTTAAAGGAACTTAAAATACCTGAAAAAAAATTCTTCAAACCTAAACAATTACTAATGAATTAATTTGAAACAAAAACCTCTATTTGGGCAAGTTGTTCAACCTCTATAAGCCTCATTTTTTTCATCTGTAAAATACAAACAATAATTGGGCATACTTCATTAGGTAATTGTGAAAGTTAAAGTAATGCAAATAAAACATTTAGCACGGTGTCCCACATAAAGTAACTACCAAATTAATGCTGATTAATAGTATTTCTAAGCATCAGAGTTTCTTAGTGTGAACTCTTTGAAGTATTTCAACTTCTGAAAGAAACAAAATCAAATGTAACTCAGTAGATACCATAGTCAATATGGCCTACACGTGATTCTGTCGGTTGAACTGGATTGACAGAAGAGCAAATTCTATAGATCCTGCTAAAAGCCTATACAGTGGTACCTCAGTTCACAAACTTAACTCTTTCCATGATTCTAGTTGGCCATTGTGCTTTAAAAGAAGCCGGGTTACTGACAGCACAAAAACACAATCTTATTTGGTTTTTCTTTTATCCCCTCTGGTGATTGTGTTGTCATTTAAGATAAAACCAAGGACAAAAATCAGTGAAACTTATGTTTTCTTATATAAGACCCAAACTATTAATTTCATTTTATCTGTGGACTCAGTGACAATTTCCCCTGCATCTAACAGCCGTATGCATGTTCTGAGAACTAAATAACATACAGAAAAACTTTTTTGAGTTTTCTGAAAGAAAATTATTGCAAGGGACATTTATTTTTAATTCTCATAACTTTTTTTAAACTGATTTTATTTCCTCTGTGTGAATGCTATGTTTTATATTGTTTACTTGTTGTTATTCTACTTGCTCTATTTTTAAAAAGTCGTCATTTAAAAAATTTAAGCACTGAGGTTTTCCAGGGTAATTTAGAGAATATAAATCTTTGTTAACAGAAGAAAATGGACTTGTTTATAACTCAGGGTCTAAGCAACAAGAGAAGGTCTTGCCATCATTACAAATAATGTGTTATGTCTAAATATATACAAAGAATGTAGAGGTGATAAAATTGGCTTAGTCCAACCAAGAGACAGCTTTCTTCTGGTGTGTTGTAGCTAAGAGAAGTTGGCCTTAGGTTAAACAGTTTCTCTAAAAAGCTCATCAGTGCCCTGAGTTTGTAGAGAGAGCTCAATTATTGCATTATTCTTTGGGTTTGCTGAAAACTCAGTGTTGAGTCATTAGGCAGCACTTGTCTCCTAGGATATGTGGCTGGTTTTAGTTTCTCAATGTTTTTCTTCAGTGCCAGAGGCAGTGGGGGCCTTCAAAATGGTGGACCAAGAAAATTGGCCACACATTTTCAATCCAAAAGAAATGTGAAGTTATTGAATTGATTCCAGCCTGAAGGACCTTGAGAATCTGCACTGTTATTTTTAATGTCCATGCTTTGCATATTTATACTCAAGAGGTTAGGCCAATGAATTTCAGGATTTCTCCATCAGATTTGAGTATTGCTATTTTATATTGCATTTATTATTTTTGCATTGGACTGACTGGAAAAGTTAAAGAAAATTTATCTGTGAGAAATGACTTCTTTAAACATGAAGTTCTCTTGGACAATTGAACATTTAGCAAAGCATTTGTCATAAATAACTTCAGGTGTCCAACTGCTTATGGCAACATTTTAAACTTCTGAGTGTTTTTTTCTCCGTGCAAAGGGATTAGAAGAATCAACGGTAAACAAATCAGAAAGCTCAGAAAACAGAACTCAAACACAGCTAGTGGTTCCCACTTGAGTGTTCCTTGAATGGAGTTATGAATACGTGTTTAGGAGAATCTACTCAAACAGATTTAGGAAAGTTACAGCTGGCCTTTAGAGATCTACAGCTCATGAGCACAGTAAAAGATCTGAAATGACTTACAATATTTAAATTTTAGTCTTCTGATGTTTTTCATACTTACTGCAAAATTAAGCCTTTTTTTGAAAAACCTTTTAATATTTATTGGCACATGATATTCTATGGACCGCAGTTTGGGAAATGAAAAGTTATGATCATTTCTAGTCTTTTTCTCCTGGAATGTCCTTTTTCACATTGATTTTTTTTCTGCAGGTTTAATAGCAAATTTTTTAGTGTAAATTATTTGTAATGTAATCTCTATGGAAATACTGATGAAGGAGATTGTATTTCTTTGTGAGGTTTCATCACAAATTCTTCATTGTAGCACAGTTCTGGAGGGCTGGATATTTCTAGTTGAAGTAGGAATTGGATTTGGTGAAAATTTATTGCTTCTTTGTTGATATTTTAAAATCAGAAACATTTTAAGCAGTGTCTTATGAACAAGTATTGGTGAGGTAGTTATTGATTACTAAATAACACTCACTCGTACTATACTAGCTTTTTCTCAGCTGGGGATTTAGCTCAGTGATTCCGCCGCCTGCCTCGAAAGTGCAAGGACCCGAATTTGATCCTCAGTACCAAAAAAAAAAAAAAATAGAAGTTAGATTAAAAAAAAAAATAAATCCACACCTGGGCTGGGGATTTAGCTCAGTGGTTCCGCCACCTGCCTCGCAAGCGCAAGGTCCTGAGTTCGATCCCCGCTACCAAAAAAAAAATCTACATCTATACTAGCTTTTTCTCCAATAAAACTTGTGTGCATTTTTAATTTTCATCTTAGAACTACTTAGACTAGAAATACTAAGTCTATATAAGGCCGTTGCAATGTTCAGACATTTTGACTATTGAAGCCTGCTATCTTCAAAGAGAATGGCTGTGAAGGTCTTCAATAAAACCAATTTCTGCGTGTTTGGCCTTGTAGACCTAACCTTAATCACAGTAGACCCTTGACTTATGAATTCAATTCATTCACAAGGGCTAGTTGTAACTCAAGCTGGTTGTAAGTCAAAATTATTTTTTGCACAAGAAATAATGGAATGCACAAAAATAAACATGACTCCCCTTCATCAAAATTTTACTTAAAGACAGTGAAATTTGAATTTCAAAAAATTTCCAGTTTTCATCAAGTATTATTCTTCTGATTTTTTCCCAATCATTAAAAAATACAAAGCCCATTATTAGTTTATGAGCCATATAAAAATAGATGGGAGGTTAGATTTGGCCTGGCCTTACTGTCCTGAACCTCTAAATGTTGGCATCTTGCAGACATTTATTTACATGATCTGTGAAAGTTTCTGATATTCACTTAAAATCCTCTGGCCTTAAACCAAGAGACTGGGCAAAGAGATTAGAATCTGTTGTTTCTTTTTTTTGATGGGGGGGGCGGTATCAGGGCTCGAACTCTGGTCCTTGCGCTTGCTGGGCAGGCGGTGAAACCACTGAGCTAAATCCCTGGCCCCTAAGAATCTGTTGTTTATAATAAATTCATTCTTTACTAACTGTCATTTCATTGGTCCATGTGAGCCAATGGAATTACTTGGACCAATAAATCTAGTGCTTTGGAAGATCTAGTGCTTGTGTTCATTTTGTTCTATATATTATTTGACACCTATGATTTGATTAAAAAGTCACTACCTGCAATGCATTTGAAATATGACAATGCAGAATTGGTTTTTTAATAGGGACATTAATTCAACTGAAGATCACCCAACATTTGGAGATATTGATCTCTGCATCCTGCCTAACTGTTCTACTTTGCCTTTTGTTCTTAAGAAATTGTCAGTGTGTTTCTGACTTCTAAGCAGATTTATGAATTGGGGTCCAGGCAGCAGGACAAGTAAAGTTGTTGATGCCCATTGCTTGGTCTTGGCACTGGTGATGGGTGTCAGTAAATCCCAGACTTCCTGAGGCACCCTGTTTCATAAAAAGAAAGCGCTAACAGTGCAGATGGCTGCCATTGTTGGCCTTGGAGGTCTCTTCCCTGGAGAAGTCCAATTATATTCTTAATGGACTTGTCAAACTCTCAGTGTACTAGTCTTAACTATTTGCTGCAAACTGTGTGGGACAAGGAAGGACTGATGATTCAGTTAAGTAATTTTTCATCAGTGCATCATAAATGATAGGGTTGAGAGCCAGCCTTCATCCTTAACTAGTATCGGAGTACCAGAGAGTTACAGGTTAAATCAGTGGTTCCCACATTGCCTGTATAGCTATGTGCCAAACTGTCCCAAAGTTTTTCTTGGTCTGTGATAAGAGAAAAAAAATGAAGACAATCTGATAAGCTTCTCACCAAGTTAAACATATTAAAAATTTTAATTCTGAAATTATGTCTTGAGTGTGTATGTGTGTGTGTCTTTGATGTTTAAGGATTGTGGAAAATAGAAATTATTTTTCATAGTTAGAATGTAGGTAAGTAATTTGCCTCTTTGATCTGATCCTCTTCTTTGTAAAAGTAGCTGAATAATAGTACTTGCATCTTAACAGTTTTTGTGGGAATAAAAAGAGATTATTCAAGTAAAGTGCTTAGCTAGTGGCTGGCATATGGTAATTGCACAATACATGTTACTTATTCTCATGATAATTATAATAATCATTGTTTTCAATGCATTTCCTTGGCAAATAAAAAATAAAAATTGCCCAATGCTGAGTATCTTATTTTCCCTGCAGGTTTGTTTTTGGTGTGTGTGTGGGGGGGGTGTAGGGGGAGATGTATTTTCTGATCTGTAAAATACAACTATATAATTGCAATTTATCGTTCTATGTAGAGAACTTATTTAAGTAGCTAAGATGGAGAAAAATACCAAAGTGACCTGTTTCATTGGAACCATGTAAGTAACGATGATAGTGCCTAGGCTAACAGAGCAGCTGTGGAGTCAGAAAGCTGAAGTTATATGACATTTATTTTCCATATAAAATAATTAGAAGTTAGTTACTGATAGTTTGAATGTGGGGTAAGATAAAAGCGAGGGTGAAACCAGGGTTTTGGTGAGAAGAGTGGTACTGAAGGGGCTGAGACATGCATAGTCACATGAGTTCTTGTATGGATTACACAGCGGTGTGGGACATCCAAATGCTAATGTCAAGGCTGGAATTGAGTGTCTGGCAATGAGTAGGAATATCTGGGCTGGAGATACAAAATCATAGGTTTTAATTCTGTGGTGACTGGTGAGTTGGCCTTGGGAGAGAGCAAAAAGAAGAGAGATTCCCTAAAATTGAGTAGTCAGGTAGAAGACAGCAATCCAGGTAGTGGAACTGAGAAGGAACAGGCAGAGGGGAATAAAAAAAAAAATGACTTGTGAAATTTAGGAAGAGTGCTTTGTGTAAGAGAGAGTAGCCACTTGTTTTGAATGCTCCTGTATGGCTCAGCAGATGGAAATAGCTATGGGAGTGGGCAATGAGGAGGGTATCAATGACACTGGAAAAAAGCAGTTCAGTGGGCTTGTGCAGGCATGAATCTGACTAGTGAATTAGGAGTGAATGGAGATGGAGATGGAGATGCAGCAAATATGGGCAACTCCTTCAAGAAGTTTTCTGTCTGGTGTCCAACCTGCAGCTCTTTTTGTTTGTATTTTTTGAGTGAAGAGGAATTGACTTGGGCCACATATCTAATATAGTTAATGTATATAAGTAACAAAACTGCATTTTAAAAATATTTTAAATTATTGTAACATTTTCAAAAAGAAGGATAAAAAGAAAGACTAAAAGGTGGGCCTCAGGCTGGGCACACCAATGTAGGAAGCAGAGAAGAGCCAAAACCTGAAGCTGACTATAACTTTAGAGCAGGGAATTTGTTTTTCCAGATTATAAACTAGAGCATGTTGATGCTGAGGAGACACAACAAATATAAAAATAAGAAGCCACTAAATCAGTGGACGACAAACCAGGGATGATTTCATAACTGTGAAAGACAACACACTAGGGCTTTAATCCTCTGCAGTTGCTACCTCCAAATTCTTATTAATTTAATCTTTGAATTTGTGTTTACCAATGGAGTGTGATTGGATAATGGACCAGGCCCTGGGGCACCAGAACATTGGCTTGCATCCTGCCCCTTCCCTGGGACAGGTTCTGGGTTGGCTACTACCTGGACCCAAACCTGCTGCCATCCTGTGTGCACAGGAGGAGAGTATGTACTGGTTCAGCGATGGTTGGGGTGAGCACCACCATGATGATGGCTCCCCGCTTTTGGGGAGCAGCTTATTGAGGGGACAGGTAGGGACTGTCTCTAGGGTTCTCAGCCACATCCCAATATTTATACTTCAGGGAGTTTGGTTTGGAAGCAATTGATGTGAAAATATACTCATCACCCAGCAAATATTTGTCAAGGGCGGTGGTGGAGACATCCAACAATCAAAAGGAATTTTATCATCAGATCAGTCTGCAATTGAAACAGCAGAACTAGACTAAGACATATGAAAATTAAACCACTGACCTGAAATCGGATACCCACATGTCTAGATCTTAAACCCTGGAATAACATGAATCTCATTTATATTGGTCATAGATATCCTCCCACAATGAATTTACAAAATTAAATAAACACACACATGGGATTGGTCTCCAACAAGAATCATCAATACCCAGTATGTGCCTTGCTCTGAAGCCCACTGGAGAGCGCTAGCAGTAATTTCACTTCCCAGTGGCGTTTGTCTCCCCTTCTGCTGTAACTCACATGCCTCTCTCCTCCATAGCATTATTACTGGGGTGTGGGGAATGCTCTTCCTCCCTGGAGCTCATCATCCCACAATGCACTGCTCCTAAGATTTGCTTGCCTTTCTCAACCTCTTATGATTCTCAGAATAATTTCAGTCGCCTTCACCATGTTTTTCATAATTAATTTCACTATCCTCCTCCTTTTCCTCCTCCTTTTCATCATATATTGGCTCAATTTAATTGGTAAAATACTTCATGGGATAATTTTTATTTAGTTTTTTAAATACTGAAGTCATTGCCACTTTGATAACGTCCTTATCTTCCCAGGGTATAACATCAGGAAAAAATGTCCTAAAATAAGACTTGATTGAAGTATTAAAAAGAATTTGTTTAATCTCATGATTCTAGCCATTAGCTAAAATTAACTAGCCTGCTATCTTCAGGGGATTTCATTAAGGACCATATTCCCAATATTCACAGTAATTAACATTTGTGGGGTATGTAATATAAAGGTAGATAAACTTCATTGCAGCTGTACTTAGAAAATGTATATTTTAAACATATATTTAAAGGCAAGTTCTATATTTATAAAAGTAATGCATGTCAATTGTAGAAAGCTTAGAAAATAAAATCAAGAAGAAAAAAATTGACACAAAGTGTTTCAACCCAAAAACATGACTAATATTTGGGGGTATTTCCTCCTAGAACCTCCCTTTCCATTTTAGCAATCTTCATTTCTCCTGCCTTTTTATCCTTTCACTGTATTTTTATTTCTTGATTAAACTTACTTGTTTGTTAAGTGTGCTTTCCTCTTATTAGAAAGTAAACTTTATGGGCCGGGGATTTAGCTCAGTGGTTTTGCCACCTGCTGCGCAAGTGCAAGGACCCGAGTTCGATCCCCAATACCAAAAAAAAAGAAAGAAAGTAAACTTTATGAGGGTCAGACATGTTTTTCTGTTTTGTTCACTTGTATATTCTCAGTACCTAATTTGTTTACTAAATGAATGTATTGATAAGCATTTTATGTATTAATAATCACATATATATTCACATTCTTGATGTACCTGGGGTTCAGAGACTTCACCATATCTCTTTTTGGGACCCTCAACTCATTACTTTTAATTTGATTGCTAGGTACAACTTTACCAGCTTTAGTACCTTGGGTATGCAGCTGCTTGCAATTGGTGCAGGTTTTTTAGTTGCATTTTGGGGCCAGTAAGGATTGATTGAAACTACGCAAGTAAAATGCCTAGAACGTTATTTTGTATACTAAGGGTTCTAAACTACTAGTAGATATGATTATCATCAGATTTGTGGAAGGGGTTTATGCTGAATGTTTGGTGTTAGGATGCTCCTTTAGAGCACAGCATTGTTCATTTAGGGGAGATCTAATTGTTAACATGGTATCCATAAACATGATTCTGAGGAATCAGTTAATTTGCATTCCTTCTTTTCTCTGGTGAAAGGGTCCATATATTCACCACAGGAGTCCATGTTATCTCCCCAAATTTAAGAATGTGCTTGCACTCATATTCAGTGGTCCATGATTTACAAGAAGGAGTCTCGGGGCAGGGGATTTAGCTCAGTGGTTCCGCCGCCTGCCTCGAAAGCATAAAGTCCTGAGTTCAATCCCCGGTACCAAAAAAAAGAAAAAAAAAAAGGAGTCTCAAAGTGTGGTACTTTTATTATCAACTTGTATTATTTTAACTTCATTAGATATTGTGAGGAAATGATCAGCCACAGTGATTTACAGAGCATAGTGTTGAGACTTGTCGAAATGAGAAAACTTTGTCTACGTTCACACAACTAGAAAGAAGCAGAGCTTCAATTTTTATCTCACTTCTCTCTATCTCCAAAGACCAAGAAGAATGCTTTGCACTTCACTGTACTGCTCATCCTCTTAACAATTTGAATTTTAAAATAAGCCTGAGATATAAATAAGAAAGCTGTTATCCTCCTTGTATTCGAATGAGTCTAAAAATAGTTTTTAAAAACATTAACCAAAGTCACAAAGTCAGTGAATGGCAAAGATATGATTCCCTCTAACTCATACTGTTAAGTTCTTTCTTTCAAAAACAAAAATAGCTCTTGTTCACTGAATGTATATATATATTCCCCCACCACATCCCTATAAGGTAGGTATTGTAATTCCCATTTTATAGATGAGAAAAAACACAAGTAAGACTTCTGAGGAATAATGGTGAATTAAACACATTCTGCTGCTCACATTCCCTTCTGAAAATCTCATTAATATGATAAAAAATTATTTTAAGGTCTGCTTCACAAGGATGAAAAGAAGTGTAGAGAAGACATCACTATCAACTTTATAGAAACTAGAAAGCAGACAGATATGTAGAACCAAGAAAACTGAGGCATAAGCTGTCAGGGGGAGGCTGAGACTCAACCAGATTCACCCCCCAGTCCTTCAAAGACTTAAGAATTGGCAGTGTCGTGAGCCTCTATTATAGTAGAGGCAAAGGGGGAGACCTACAGTAAGGATCGTCTGATATCTATTCAAAAACTGTCATTCCCCTTTTGCACCTTGGCAAAAGAAAAAGAAAAAAATAACCTCAGTCTTCTCTACCCCATGCTACGGTTTATCCTCTGGAGAGGAAGTGTTCTCAGTGGGGAAGACCTAGCACAGCTGAGTAGGGATTCGTTACAGAAGATAGGAAGGGGTCAGCAGGTGAATATACAATGAATGCTGTGGTGCCTGGTCTCTTGGCCTTTAGCATGCCTCCCACTCTCTTCCTTCTTCTCAGTGTGATACCATTGGTGCCCTCTGCAAATTACAAAGTCTTTTCTGGAGATTTCAACCAACCCAAGAAAGGGGATTCAGAATTATCAACATTAGCGGTAGCTGTAGGTAGAAGTTATACTTAGAGGCTTACTGTTAGCAAGATCCATGTGTGCAGAACCTCCCAACATGGGTTTAGATCCATGAATTTAAATATGAGCAGATAACCGAGGTTTCCAGACATTGCAGAAACAGTTTCTAATATGACTGAGAGATACTGAAACAAATAAGTAGAGAAAAAACAAATCTACTACTTAAAGAAAATAGAGAGATAGAAGAAAGAACAACCAGATAACAACAAATAACAGGATACCAAAAAGGGGTACCAAAAAAACAATATGCAGAGAGCAAAAATTAGTTTGGAGGAAATTTTTCTAGCATAAATGGAAAAATTCAAAGAAGGTTAGAAGGTAAATTTAAGGAAGTTTCCAAGAACAAAGAGAAGATAGAAATTGGAAACAAAAAGATAAACCTAAGAACATTTAAGGGCCAATATAAAATTTCATTTCTAAATGATAATGTATAGAAAGAGAAAGAAAATAGAAGAGGGAAAACATCATTATATAATTTAAGTTAAAAGGCCTAGAACTGAAGTTTGTAGGCTTCTAGATTGACTGAGTCTATCAAGTGCCTACAACAATGAATGAAACAAGCCTACATCATCATGAAATTTCAAAATATTTAGCACAAATATATAGTACTATAAGGTTCTAGAGAAGAAAACTCTTATATACAAAGGATCAGGCATCAAAATAGCTGTAGATTTAATAGCAATATGCAAAGCTGCAAAAAGAGAGCCATGCCTTCAATTTTTTTTTTTTTTGGTACTGGGGGTTGAACTCAGGTCTTTGCGCTTGCGCAGCAGGCAGCAAAACCACTGAGCTAAATCCCCAGCCCAGTGCCTTCAATTTTTTAAGGAAAATAATATCCAATCTGAAATTCAATACTCAGCCAAATTCCCAGTGGAATGTGAATAGAATACAAATATTTTTCTTCTCTGCAATATTTTAAAATTTGCCTCCTGTTTAAACTTGCTTACAAAGTTGTTGTAGGATGTTCTCACTAAAGCAAGATGGTAATGTAAGAAAGTGCATGACATTGTGTACAATAGTCAGACATCTGCCATTAAAGAGCATTGAAGGAGAGCCCCAGGATGACAGTGAGGGAAGTCGCATGAAGACAACTGCACAGCTATAAATAGTCCAGATTGGAGAAGGACAGATGGCTGGGAGAGAGATACTTTTAGGAAGACAATGGTGTGACTGATGCATCTGAACATGATGAAAGAAAACTAAACAAGTGGAGAATATTTCGAGATTGAATTAGGAGACAAAATTAAGTAAATGTATAAACAAAACAATTATTAACCACAGGGAAAATGAAAATTGTACAAGAATGGAACATATAACAACTAATCATAACACGCTAATCATAGTTTACCATATGACTCAGCTGAGCATAGCCTTTATGTGGTCAGTAGGATGGAAATATGGAATATTCATCTCATTGGAATTAGTATGCCAGCTACAACTACACTGGAAAGATGGAAGCATGATGGGATTAAAACCAAGAAGAAAGTGAGGTGAATCCTCAACTGCCACCTTGGAAATTCAATCAAGTGCCCAAAACTGAACAGAAAGGACAATAAAATTATGCTATTTAAAAACATGGTGGAAGCTACCAAATGTATCAGTTAAAAGAGGTAAAATTGGTTGCTTCTTGGTTGGGAGAGACTGGGAGGGGTCCAAAGAATCATAAAAATATTATTTTATCCATTTTAAAATAAGAAACTTTTAGAAATATTTGATTCTTTAAACTGTGTATATGAATATAGATACAGATACATAATGTGGGTAAAAATAAAAATGTTTTTAAAATGAAATAGATCAAAATATGAATGGTGGTTATCTTAAATGGATTTATTTTTGTTCTTTATACTTTTCTGTGGATAAACAAGAAACTGAAGCTCAGGAAGGCCAGATAAACTTCCTAATAATGTAGATTGGGTAAATGGTAGTCCTGAGATTCCAGTTCAGTCCTCACTGACTCATTTTTATCCTTCATCAAAGCTTTCAAACTTCAGTAAAATCCAAGAAGCAAAATGTCACTCCTCCTCATTCTCTCACATCTCTGAAAGTCCATGGTGCCTCTCAGTGTATCATACAGACGAACACTGGGTTGCTTTCATACATTTATTTACTTACTTGTCAATTTATACTCATCATCTTCCAGAAAGGCGAGAGTCTGGATTCCAAAGACACATTCACTACAACAAGAGAAAATCATAAGAATGAGTAAGGGCACTTGATTATTTAGGTCTTGTATCCCCATGTGGCCAGTGAATCTGCTCACAGAGGACTTTCTCCTCCTTCCCCTCAGAGAGAGTAGGTTCCCTTAGGTCCTGGCTGAGTCCCGCGCATGTTTGTTTTCCCAACGATGCCTAACAGAGTCCCAGGCACGCAGGTGCTTATGGAACATTTGCCAGTGTGGCTGGCAGCAGAGCTGTGGTTTTGGGAGATGTGGTTTCAGTTTCTTTTCTTTCTAGCTGTGTCTGTCTTAGAAGGATGTATACTGTATGAGCCTTTTTTGACAACTGACTCCACTTGAGAATGCAACATAACAGATGAAACATTCCTCAAATTTGTGCAAAATGATAAACTCTACCTGAAGAATTGTCTTTTCAACCATGCTTAAAATTTATCCCTTGTCTCCTTTTCTTGTTAAATCATGCAGTGTCTATCCTTAAAAATGAGCAGGGCTTAGAAAGGAGGCTGATTCTGTCTTTGTTGGCAGACCGTAATTTAATGTTAGTGCCTTTCTGTTGCCATAGTGAAACGCATTTACTTCTGTTCAAAGATCATGCAGCTTTGACAAAGCAAATAACTTCTCACTCCCGCTGTTAATTATCCTTCAGTTGCTGTAGGGTTTTCACCCAAGTCCTTGCTTCTTAGGGTACTTAATGGCTATGAACTGCCTGGGTGGGTAATGGCAGTTCTCAACACTTTTGAGGTCAAAAGACGAGCAAGTCAGTTCTTGAGGTTTTAAAATGAAAATGCAGTATTTGCGGAGAAATATGAAGTTGTAATATTAGAACACCATTTCAATGGAGATTTTATTGCTACTTCATGAAGAAGTCTTTTAATAATAGGTTTTTGGTAAGACTTTTCTTAGGAAGTACATACTGTAAATGATGATGTGCTAGAAAGTCAACATGAAGAAAATGTCCTTAGAAATTTCCTCCAAAGCCACCTGAATTCTGTATAACCTTAGTGTTGGTACCTCATTTCCACCTACCTTAGTTAACAAGCACTTATTATACACCTGCTATGTGCCCAGAATGGTTCTAGGTGATGCGGATATAGTCATGAACAAGACAACCCCAGTGTCCACCTTCACAGCATTTATATTCTTGGCATTCTTTGTCCTGTGCGAAGTCCTCACACACCTTCATCTTGGCAAGAAAAGAGCCATTCCGGGCTGATGCCAAGGTAACTCATCTAGTAATGGTAGCAACAATAATAATAATGCATATATTGAGTTCCCAGTCTCTGCCAAAAGTACTTGATAAACACCTTTGATATGGCTTATTTCTCCTAGTTCTCATAATAACTTTGGAAGCTATACTATATATGATCAAAATTTTACAGAGGAGGAAATTGAATTTCAGAGGCATTAATTTTTTAAAGTTCATAGCTAGCACAACCCAAACTCTAACCCAGAGTTCCATGCTCATCATTAGGATAATGTATTCTGAAACATCTAGGACTCATAATTTTAAATCATGGAACCTGTAGCTACACAAGGTCAGAGCCAAGTCCAAGCCCACCCCTGGACAATTTAACTTTTATGATTCTATAGAACTTATTTATAAAATGCCAACAATAATATTACTACTTCTGGCTAGTTTTGCAAGGATTAAATAAGATGACTTATTTTAAGGTGCCTGTACCTGCCTATGCATGCATATACATAATAGACATGAATATAATCATTAACTGTGACCTGAAATGGGGCATAGAGTGGACAGCGGAGGCAGATTATTAATCATTCACAGACACCATCAGTAACTTGGTTGAGACTCACAGAGATAGTGGGCAAATGTCGAAGGAGGAATTGAGACAATCAGTGTCTATGGAGAATCTCTTCACCTTGGGGATTTGGTTCACTCAGTAAGTGGATCCTCCTCTCCTTGGCCACTGTTGAACTTTTACTCATTCTTCAAGGCCCAGATGAAATGCTGTCCCTCCTTGAAGCTTTTTATCTTCTAAAGTAGGAAGAGATTTTTCCACCTTAGAACTCCCATGGCTTTTACTATTTAGAGCAGTGATTTCTAAATAAACACCCTCAGACTGGTTCCAGGCAGATTTTATCAAAATCCCCAGAAAGCTATTAAGCTTTCTGGTCCCAGGTCTACCCCTCAGTGGCTCTGATTCATATGAGGTCCATGAATCTGTACTTTTTAAAAAGTGTATGTGTGAGTTTAATGGGTGGACATATTTGGAAATTATTGTAGGACCATTCGTGTGACTTTCAATACATTAAATATAAATATATAATTCTTCTATATTACTATTATTTGTGCATATGTTTCCTCTCTTTTCCTGAGAAATTATCTTTCTGATGTTCTAGTTGCGATGGTTTGAATGTGTCTCTGAATTTCATAGGTTGGAAACCCAATCTGCAAATTCATATGTTGGTGATATTTGGAGGTGGGGCCTTTGCAAGGTAATTGGGATTAGCTAAGGTCACCAGAATGGGGCCCCCAGGATAGGACTGATTGCTTTAGAAGAAGAGGAACAGAGCCAGATTTGATGGTGTGTGCCTTTAATATCTTCAGGAGGCTAAGGCAGGAGAATCAGGAGTTTGAGACAAGCCTGACAACATAGCAGGGCTCCATCAAAGAAGAAGATGAAGAAAGAGGATGTTATGGCTTATATCTGGATGCTCTCCCCTCCCCACAAAGCCTCATCCACTCATAGGTGGGACTTTTGGGAGGTGACTGAATCATGGGTGTGTGATCCTGGATTAGTCACTGATGGGTTTATAGCTGGGTGTGATGTTGGGAGGTAAAGCCTGGTAGGAAGAGATGTGGCATGACCTGGATATATATTTTTTCTCCTCCCTTGAGTGCTTGCTATGTCATGACCAGCTTCTCCTCTGCCATGCCCATCTGCTGTGTTGTCTTGCCTTGGAGCCAACCAACTGTGGACTAAAACCTCTATATACACTGAGCTAAAATAAACCTTTCTCCTTTAACTTGTAAGTGTGAGGTATTTTGTCCTAGCAACAAGAAAGGAAGATGGAGGAGGAGGAAGGGGGGGGGAGGAAGAGGAGGAGGAGGAGGAGGAGGAAAGGACACCTGTACTGACAGCTGACATACGCTCGGTTTCTCTCCCAATGGGATGTCCTTCTCCATGTAATCATGCAGCAGAAACCCTCACCAGATGCCAAGCTACTTTTGGACTTCCCACCCTCTAAAACATGAGCTAAACAAACCTCTATTCTTTATAAATGATCTGGATTCAAGTATTTCATTATAGCTACAGAAAGTAAATTAAGACATCAGTGTAGGAACAAAATGAAGAAAAATCTAAAGAAAAGTAAAGAAGGATCAAGTCTCTTGTAACATTACTCTCAAGTTTTAATCATCTCTTTTTTTTTTTTTTCAGTACTGGGGATTGAACTCAGGACCTTGTGCTTGCAAGGCAGGCGCTGTGCCACGGAGCTAAATCCCCAGCTTTAATCATCTCTTTTAGGATGCTTTGTTGGATTTCTCTGGACTGAGTTGGCTTTTCATGCTATATATTCCCATTTCACTTATCTCCCTACAACAGTGATGCTTATTGCTTGGGTCTTGAATCCATTTCACTTAAAAGAGTAAAACACTGAGTTATTGGAAGGATACTGGAGATATCTTCAGGAGAATCAAATTAAAACCTGTGTGGAAATAGAGCCAGATGTGTTCAGACCATCAGGACCTGTTCTTTTTCTTATGATTCTGCCCTATTCCATGTGTTGGCTTTATTTTCTTGATCAGCTGGTCTTTCTCCTCATTTTCCAGTTGTTTTCGTGTTCTGGAAGTTTTGACATGGGGAAAGAAATGTGTACTTCCACATGAGAACCCCAATAAAGATATAGATTCCAATGGTTTGGGTCACAGATTCACATCCAGAGCAAAGCTTCTGGCTAGAGTTGTAGTATAAGATGAATACCAGGAACTGCAAGCAGTTGGTGGAACTGTAGCTGTGAGACAGGGCTGTGAAAAAGGGAAGTCCCTCCGTAAGAAAAGCAGAAGTGTGGATATTGTTGGGAGTCAGGACTTATTGGACTCTGTGCCGCTATCCTATTTCTTTTATGAAAGAAAGATAAGAACAATTGATTTTCTGTGTTTAGTGGAACTCAGTAGAGAGTACGGTTTGAGAGCAGCTATGGAGACCACTTGAGTGAGAGTCTGCCACTTACCTACTGTGGCCATGGGAAAATTACTTTGTTTTTTGGGCTGCAGTTTGTCCATCTGAAAAATAAAATGGCAGCAGTAGTAGCACTACCTCATGGAGTTGATGGAAAATTGAGGCAATTATGTAACATACTCGGAATGATGATCAGTATTCTAAATGTTAGATACTAGCTTGATAAATTATTCTCTTGTCTCATGAGACTGTGAGCCCTCTGCGAGCAGGCAAGCTTGGCTTGCTTTCTCCCAGAAACTAGCTCAACGCCTGACGGTTCCTATGTAAGCAATTAGTAATCACATGTCCTCAGTGAATGTAAACTGAGTTTAAGGAGAGATTTCTATGAGTGCCTTTTCCACACTTAAGGTCTTCGGTTATCCTGAGGGTAAAAGACTCAAGTATCCTCTGGACTAGAGAGTGGAAACAGGACCTGTGGTCAGTCAAGCGATTATTCTTTTCATGTTGCAATGACTCCTCTTTAGAGAAGAACAACCCTAAGCAATGTCATATCTCAGCAGAGACATTGTATGACAAGTTAACAAAAAAGGCAGGCAAGACATTTGCTTCACTTTTCCCTCCTCTAGAGAATGTGTCTTATCTTGGTACTCTTAGATTTAATCAGGCCTCTGGCTTAATCTGCTATCAAGTGGTACCATAGAGCATTGGAATTTAACTTGTGCCATGTAACCAAAATATTTACTAAAAACGTATCAGCATAAACAAGATGCAAAGGACTACTTTGAAAGGATATACTCTCAAAGCACATTTGAAACATCTACCTCTTAATAGCCACATTCCTGTGAGTGCATATCAGGAGACTATCACTTGTTTTAGCTTTTTTCTTTCTTGTTTAGGGAGTACTGGGGATTGAACCCTGGGGGATCTAGCTTATATCTCGAGCTATTTTGATCTTTTATTTTGGAACACAGTCTCACTGAGTTGCTCAGACTGACCTTGAGCTTCCTATTCTCTTGCCTCAGCCTTTCCATTAGTTGGGATTACAGGCATGTGTCACCCTGTAGCTTTTATTTTAAACAGAGGCAGGAGGACTTTAAAAAAAATTTTTTTAAATAACTTTATTATCAAACACGCATACATACAAAAAATTAAAACCATTCAAAGAAGAACAATGCAAGGGGGAAGAAAACTACAATAATGTTCAAATACAGTAGAACTCAACCAAAACAAAACTGAAAAGCACTTAAACATTTTTCCATATAACTTAAAAAAGCATCTCAAGCACAGCAGGAGGACTTTTATTTTTTCTAAATTACACTGTTTTGTTCTGTGTATTCTGAATAAATACAACGTAATTTACTCTAACTCTAGAGAAAGACTTTAAAAAATGAAAGCATCCTCAACAAAAATTTGTGTTAAAAGTTATTAATTTACAATATAAGCACATGATTTTAACAATCTTTTTTAAAGTTAATTTTATTGGTACATTTTAGGTTTACAATATAATAACATTCATCATTGGAAATTTGCACCTTTACGTAATCTCTCTTGGTTCTTATTTTTTCCCCATTCCCCTGCTCTCCCTTCAACCTCTCCATCCCTCCCTATTTACAAAGACTTTGTTTCCATTTTTTCATTTTCTCATATTACTTCCATTCCCATCTTTCCTTTCCCCTACCCTCCCACTTCCCCTTCCCCTTTGCCCCTTTTCTTCCTATTTCACATTATCAATTGTACTTTTAGTCCTTATTTACACACTTTCAGGTTCTCAAACTAGAGAAACTATTCGGTATTCACACATATGTGCTATTTATTTCACTTAAGAGTATGGCTTCAATATTCGTCCATGTAGCTATAAATGTCTCTAATTTCTCATTTTTTATGGCTGAGTAGTACTCCACTTTATAAAAAATCCCACACATTTTCTTTATCCAATCTCCAGTTGTTGGGCAATTGGGCTGCTTCCAAGTTTTAGCTATTACAAATTGTGCTGCTATTAACATGGGTACACATATATCACTGTGGTATGATTCTTTTAATTCTTTGGGGAAGATACCCAGCAGGGGAGTAGCTGGGTCAAATGGGGCTTCCACTCCTAGTTCTTTGAGGTATCTCCATACTGATTTCCACAGTGCTTGCACCAGTCTACACTCCGTCCAGCATTGGAGCAGTGTTTCTCTTTCCCCACAGCCCCACGAGCATTTGTTATTGGTTGATTTCATGATAGCAGCCATTCTTTCTGGGGTGAGGTGGAATCTCAGCGTTGTTTTCATTTGCATCTCTCAAATGACCAGTGATGTTGAACATTTTTTCTTATGTTTATTTACTGCTTTTACTTCTTTGTCTGAGAAATGTCTGTTCATTTCAGATGCCCATTTTCGGATTGGGTCTTTAAATTTTGGAGATCTAATTTTTTTAAGTTCTTTATAGATTCTAGATAGTAGACCTTTGTCTGAGGAATAGCAGGTGAAGATTTTTTTGTCTCTTCACACTGTTGGTTGTTTCTCTTGCTGTGCAGAAGCTTTTTAATAAGAAGAGATCCCACTTGTTGATTGTGCTAGTTCATGAGCAACTGAGGTTTCGTTCATAAAATCTTTTCCTACACCAATGTCTTCAAGAATTATACCTAACTTCTGTTCCAGCTGGTTCAGTATTTCTGTTTTAATGTTTAGATCTTTAATCCATTTCAATTTTAGTTTAGTGCAGGGTGAGATATATAGGTCTAGTTTCAATCTTTGGCAAGTTGAAACCCAGTTTTTCCAGCACCATATATTAAAGAGGCTATCTTTCCCGCAGTGAGGGTATTTGGCTCCTTTGTCGAAGATGAGGTGACTGAGTGTGTCTGGAGCTGTTTCTGCATCTTCTAATCTGTTCCACTGGTCCTCAGGTCTGTTTCTTTGCCAGTATCAGGCTGTTTTTATCACAGTAGCTTTGTAGTATATTTTCAAGTTAGGGGTTGTGATACCCCCTGCCATGTCTCTGTTGACTAGAATTGCTTTTGCTATTCCAGGTTTCTTCTTGTTCCAAATGAATTTTTGAATTGTTTTCTCAAGGGCTGTGAAGTATGCTGCTGGAATTTCAATTGGGATTGCATTGAATCTATGTAGCAGTTTTGGAAGTATGGCCATTTTCACTATGTTGATTCTTCCTACTCAAGAACAAGGGATGTCTTTCCATTTTTTGATATCATTTTCATTCTCTTTTTTCAGAGTGCTATAGTTTTCAGAGAAGAGGTCTTTGATTTCTTTTGTTAGGTTGATTCCTAGGTATTTCAGTTTTTTTGGATGCTATTGTGAAAGGAATTTTCTCCTTATTTCTGTCTCAGTGAGTCTGTTGTTCGTGCAGAGGAAAGCTATTGATTTTTGTGTGTTGACCTTGTATCCAGCTACTCTACTGAATTTTGTTATTAAGTCTAGAAGACTTTTGGAGGAGTTCTTGGGGTCTACTGTATAGAGTATCATGTCATCTGCAAATAATGACAATTTGACTTCTTCATTTCCTATCTTTATTCCTTTTATTTCTTTCTCTTGGCTAACTGCTGTGGCCAATGTTTCCAAAACTATATTGAACAGGATTGGTGATAGTGGACATCCTTGTCTTGCTCCTGATTTTAGTGTGAAGGATTTCAGTTTTTGACCATTTAGTATGATATTGGCTGTTGGTTTTTCAAAGATGGCTTTCATCAGATTGAGGTAGAGACCATCTATTTCAAGTTTTTTGTAGGGTTTGTATCATAAATGCATTTGGATTTTGTCAAATGCCTTTTCTGCATCTATTGAGATTATCATATTGTTTCTGTCCTTGGCTGTATTGATATAGTATATTACATTGATTTATTTACATATGTTGAACCATCCCTGCATCCCTGGAATGAATCCCACTTGTTCAGGGTGTATGATCTTCTTGATGATCTTCTGCATTCTATTTGCCAGTATCTTTTTTTTTTTTTGGTACTGGGAATCGAACTCAGGTCCTTGCATGTGGTGAAACCACAGAGCTAAATCCCTGGCCCATGCCAGTATCTTATTAAAGACTTTTGCATCTATATTTATTAGTGAGATTGGCCTATAGTTCTCTTTTTTTGGTTGGGTCTTTCTCTGCTTTGGGGATCAAGGTGATGCTTACTTCTAGGAATGAATTTGGGAGTATTGCTTCCCTTTCAATTTCATTGAAGAGTTTAAGCAGTAGTGGCAATAGTTCCTCTCTAAATGTCTTGTAGAATTCAGCAGTGAAGCCATCAGGACCCAGGCTTTTCTTGGTTGGTAAGTTTTTAATTATGTTTTCAATTTTATTGGTTGACACTGGGTTGTTTAAAATTTTTAGGTCTTCTTCGTTCAACTTTGGTAATTCATTTGTATCTAGAAATCTGTCCATTTCTTCTGTGTTTTCCATCTTATTGGCATATAGGTTCTCGGAGTAGGTATTGATGATCCTCTGGATTTCTGCTGGGTCCATTGTAATTTCACCCTTTTCATTCCTAACTGCATGGATTTGGGCCTTTTCTTTCCTTTTTCTGATAAGGCTGGCTAAGGGTTTGTCAATTTTGTTTATTCTTTCAAAGAACCAACTCTTGGCTTCATTGATTTTTTGTGTATTGTTCCCCTAGTCTCCATTGAACTGATTTCTGCTCTGATCTTTATAATTTCCTCCCTTGTACGAGCTTTGGATTTTCCCTGCTCTTCTTTTTCTAGAAGCTTGAGCTTCAGCTTCAGGTTGTTTAATAGGGCTTACTGTGTTTTCTTTTTTTTTCTTTTTTTTTAAATTGTTTTCATTTTTTCCCCATTAACTTTATTGGTACATTTTAGGTATAAAATACAGTTACATTCATCATTGGGATCTTGTACCATTACATGAGTCTCTTGGTTCTTATTTTTTTTCCCCTTCCCTTGTCCTCCCTTCCCTATTTGCAAAGACCTGTTTCCATTTTTTTCCTCTTCTCATTTTTTTTCCTTTCCCTTTTTTCCCTTCCCCTACCCCTCCCAATTCCCCTGCTCTTTTAGACCTTTTCTTCCTGTTACACAATATCAGTTATGCATTTTTTAAATTACAATATTAAGATCTAGGAGACATTACCACATATTTTACAGAATTTAAAAGGATATAGAAAGCATATTACAAAAATCTTTTTTGAAATAAATTTGACAACTTCTAAGAAGTAACTTACAAGACAAATTAATGAAACTAACTCTGGAGGAAATATAAAATTTGAATAGCACCTGTTAAAGAAAGTATATTCCTAGCTTGAAAACCTACCTATATGACAACAGCAGGCTCATAAACATTTTAATTGATAAATTATATCAAGCATTTAAAGCAGAAAAAAGAAGGAACACTTCTCCCCTCATTTTAGGAACTCAGCATTGTGTTTTCTTAATATGAGTATTCACTGCTATGAATTTCCCTCATAAGACTGTGTGTCCCATAGATTCTGATATGTTGTATTGGCATTGTCATTTAGTTGTAGGAACTGTCTGATTTCTTCTTTAATTTCCTCTGTGACCCATTGGTTATTCAAAAGTGTGTTGTTCAATTTCCATGTGTTTATGAAATTTTTGCATTTTCTTTTGCTGTTGATCTCCAATTTCATCACACTATAGTCTGGTAATATACAGGGGACAACTTCAGTTCCTTTGCACTTACTTAAACATGTTCTATGTGTGAGTATGTGGTCTATTTTGGAGAATGACCCATGTGCAGCTGAAAAGAATGTGTGTTCTGGTTTTGTGGCATGGAATACTCTGTAAACATCTGTTAAGTTCATTTGTTCAAGAGTTTGATTGAGTTCTAGTATTTCATTGCTTGTTTTTTGTCTATTTGATCTATCTATTTGTGGCAGTGGGGTATTGAGGTCCCCCCACTACTACTGTATTAGTGCTTATTTGATTTTTCATGTCAGTTAGTATTTGTTTTATATAGTTGAGTGCTCTAGTGTTTGGTGCATATATATTTATGATTGTCATCTCTTCCTATTGGATTGTTCCCTTTATTAGGATGTAATGTCCTCCTTTGTCTTAATCAGTGTTGCTTTGAAACCCACCTGATCTGTAAAGACGATAGCTACTCTTGCTTTTTTTCGGGTCCTGTCATATGGAGTATTATTTTCCACCCTTTAACTTTCAGTCTATGAGTTTCTTTTTGAATGAAGTGTGTTTCCTGTATGCAGCATATTGTTGGATCTTGCTTCTTGACCCATCTGTTTCTTTTGATTGTTGAATTGAGACTATTAACATTGATGGTTATAAGTCATACATATTGACTTATCCTTGTCATGACTTTTTCTTTTTGTTGGATTCTCCCTCTTTGTATTTAATTTCTTGTCGTGCTTGCTAGATTCATTCTGCTGGGCTTCCTGGGGATGTATGTGATCATCATTGTCTTTTCCTAGGATATGGTGTAAAATTCTTTGGAGTGCTGGTTTAGTATTCACGAAGTTCCTAAGGTGCTCTTTGTCATGAAAGTATCTTATTTCTCCATCAATTTTGAAAGACAGTTTTGCAGCGTACATCAATCTGGGTTGGAGGCTGTTTTCCCTTAGGGCTTGAAATATGTTACTCTAAGCTCTTCCTACCTTGAGGGTTTGCATTAAGAAGTCTGCTGTGATTCTTATGGGCTTTCCTTTTTATGTGATTTGTTTTTTTTCTCTAACTGCTTGTAGAATTTTGTTCTTCTGTTGGGTTTCTGGAATCTTAACTATTATATGTCTATGTGTAAATTTTTTTTTGATCAAGGCTAGTTGGAGTCCTATATGCCTCACTTATCTGTATGTCAAGTTCTTTTCCCCTGCTTGGAAAGTTTTCCACCATCACTACTGTGAACAGCTTTTTTATGTCATCTGCACTCTCTCTTTCTTCATTGAGTCTGGTCAGTCTTATGTTATTCTTTGCATTGTCTAGCAGCTGCTGAATTGATTTCTTGTGGTCTCTTACTATTTTAAAGCAATTTTTCTTTTCCTGATCACTCATTGCAATCTTATCTTCTATATCTGAGATTCTGTCCTCACATTGGCACATGTTGCTGTGTAAACTTTCAATGGAGTTTTTAATCTCCTGGAAATCTGTTTGTATCTGTTTTATGGATTCCATTTGTTTCCTATGTTGGGATTCCATCATGTTCCTCAACTCCTCTATTTTTTTATCTGTGTTCTCTCTAGATTTATTAATCATGTCTTGCACTATGAGCACAATCTCTGCTGTTATCTGAGAAATTATTTCTGATTTCATTTTTTCCAGATCCTCTTTTGTTGCTAGTTCATGGAGTCCAGGTGATTGAGTATCAGAGTGTTCCATCTTGTTTCCTTTTTGGGTTGCTTTAGGTGATCTGGAAGTTGTTTTGAGACTTGTTTAGGTTTCTTCTCATTTCAGTTGTGTGTGTGTGTGGGGGGGTGCTGCTGGCCCCTCCATGGCTCACCTCCTCGGCACTGGGGTGGTAGTATGGAGGCCCAGAAGGTTCACTTTCTCTGAGCTGGAGGCAGCTCTGTTCCTTGGCGCTGGGGGTGGGGGTACAGCAGCCCAGAAGGTTCACCTCCTCTGAGCTGGGGGCAGCTCTGTTCCTCAGTCCTGGGGGCAAGGTTATGGTGGCCCGGAAGGTTCACTTTCTCTGAGCTGGGGGCAGCTCTGCTCTTTGACGCTGGGGGCTGTGGTACAGCTGCCGATTTTAACAATCTTGAAGTTAAAAGAAAGACACAAACCTAAAAGGGCATGAAGAAAAGACCAACACATTTAACCACATAAAATTTAAACCTTTTATATTATTGAAGTTTTAAAGCCAAAGAAAAAGCTCATGCCTTAGAAAAACACTTCCTGAGGTATATTAAAGGCAGAATTAATTTATTTAATGTTTTTAAGTACACTTGCAAATAAAAGACTAACAAGTCAAAATATATGAATAGGTAATTTGCTAAAAACAGGTATTATAGATACGTGCAGCTTCACTTATTAAAGTCATGAGATAAATCAATAATTCAATCTTTTTCACTTGTCAAATCAAGGACAGTTGTTGTGATAATGTTGCCAAAGTGGTGGACAAAAAATCATTCTTACACATCACTGATGTGAAAGAGATTAGATGCAACATCTTTGGAGGCCTACTGACAATATCTATTATATTAGAAAAATTGTGTATATGTACTTTGGGCAGCGATTGTGCTTCTATAAATGTAGCCTACAAATGTATACAAAAAGCCCATCAAGGCTATTTGAAGTACGATTGTTGGTAATAGCAGGTAATTAAACCATTTTTCAAAGCTCATCAATAGTTTTTTTTTTTTGGTGTGTGTATGCGTGTGTGTGTGTGTGATACTGACACAATGAAAGACAAAAGCACTACAGTATTTAAAATAATTAGACTGTATGTGATGGAATAAACAGAAAGACACTAGAGTTATATAGAAAGGGCTTAGTTATCTATGCTCCTACAGGAATGATAGTATTGTCACCAGATTGGGTCTGTGAGGTTCCTGAGGCCGAAATAACTTATCCCACCCTTTTAAAATAAGTTTGCAGGTTTGCTGACTCTTGTCACAGAAAAAAAATTTTCAGGATGCACCAGTAAAAGAGAGTTGAAAAGGTTTCACGTGGACACGCTCCATTCTTGAGTGTGGGTGCTCAGAGCAATGAGAACACATTACAAGTGGGAGTAGGGGACAGTTAGAGGGGTGTTTTCCAGGTGGGGGATGGAGGATCTGCAGTCACACTGTCAGGATACACTGTGAGCCATCTATATACATTTGAAGTTGAGATACGTTGTTTGAAGTTAAGATTATGGAAAGGCTTATGGAAAGGCAGTTTCTAGGTGAAAAGCACAGGTCTAGTGCTGGGAATTTATAGGCTATTGTAAAAAGACGTTTCAGAATTTTCCTTTTTAGAGTGAGTTTCCTGAAAGAGAAAAGGCTTGTCTTCAAGTTGTATTTGTTCTTAAAAGTATAATTTTAAAAATCTCAATTTTTTTGTCTCTTCTTTTTACCCACTTAAAAATTTTTTTAACCCTATCTTAGCATGTTTCTCTTGCTGTTGAAAAGGAAAACACATGCACAGAGAAAAATCTCTTAAAGGAGCCACAGGGATTTATAATGGTGGTTGCTTGGTGGGAATGGAATTAAAATTTGAAATGGAAAAGTGGCCCTGTTTTTATCAAATAATTATACCTTTTAAAAATGACTTGTAAAAAAAATGATTTGTAACTTTTAGTTTTCAGTGGGCCATATATTCTACTTCTGGCTTACTTTGTCTCATATTGAAAGCCACATGTTCCATCGTCCCTAGAAATATTTACATAAATGGCAAGATGTACTGTTCTCAGTAGATGCGTACCTGCTTATGATTTGGTACTTACTAAAGCTCAAGTTGATTTTTTAGGAAAAGATAAAATATTTTTACTTCAAAAGTAAAAAATAAAAATAGATTTTTTTCTTTATCTTCTAGAGTGTGTTTCTCCCACTTTCCAAGGGGCAGGGTATTATTCCAAACTCTGACAGGATTTCCTCCTTTCTTTCAACACTGTTTATTGCAGACTCCTGAGCCTGGGAGATGGCAAGAGAAGTCAAAGAAAAGAAATCAGAGCACCAGCATTGGGTCTCAGAAGCAGCATATTTGTATTAGAGAAAAACTTGGAAAAACTTGATTTGGTTCTTGTAATTCCAAAATGCAAGAGAAAGAAATCACTTGTCACTATTGACTCCACTGCTGGGTTAAGTAGTTATACAGTAAGAATGATATTAAGACAACTTCAAAAATAAAAGTAGTAGTTAAGAGCTAAGTCCAGAATCAGAAAGATTTGCTTTTAGGCATTTCTTATATTCCTATAATACTGCTGGATTTCTGCTGAAAAGAATTCATATCTGTCTCACTGTCTCTTTCTCTCTTTCTGTTTCTCTCTCTCCCTCTCTCTCTACTAACTGGTGATTCTGTTCTTGGACATTTAAGAAGAGGTTGTCAGGATTAAGTATGAGATTCTCCCAGTCACTTTATGTTATACTACTTATCACTGGCTTTCTGCATGTTTTATTGTTACATGTGAAAATGACTTTAGGTGTTATAGTACTGGACTAGAGTTGGTTCTTTTTTCAACTGAATATATATATATATATATATATATATATACACATTAAATAAGATGAATAACTCTAAAATTTTAGGGCTGTCACTTTTCTGAGATCTGACATTTGGGAGGACACATTAATTTAGGCAGTTTTGCTAGTCTACATTTACCAGGAACCTGACATAGATTCCTTTGTCATTTTCAATAAAGTTTAAAGTGGTTATAAAAGGACATGGTTCACGAAATGGATTAATGTCACAATGAAACTTCATGCTTTCTAGGTACTCAGTGTATGCTTGCAAATTCAAAATGCCATCACAGCATTCTAGGCTCGGCTGCTAGTGGAAAAATCACAGTGAGCTATTTGTTCAAGGTCAAATCTTGGACTTGTAAATACATACCGGTCAGTTTTTTTTTTTTAACCTATGGTAAATAATACATAACTTAGACTCATATAATGTGTGTAAAGAAGCTATTGCATTGGTTATTTCAGTATGAAACTCTGGAGAAAATGTGTAGAAGTAGTTGTAATTTTATCATAACGCATGGTAAGAAATAAGCTAACAATTACATATCTACACACATATAAAACTAAAACAAAATTTCAGAGGTAACTGATCTTACCTCATTTAAGGCCTTTCTAGTATGATCTTTTCTGTTCTATTTTTTAAAATTTATGACTGCTAAATTTATTTAAAAACTCAATAATGAGTCTTGACTCACAGTTCAAAAACTGCTGCCTTAGTGGACCCAAATCTCACATTGCTCATATTTCGCAAAAGCCGTCCTTTAGCTCTTGGGTGTCCTTATAGCTTGGTTTGATTTATTTGCTGAGAATCCATTTGAGCTAGATTCTGTGGGAACTGTAAAGATTTTTGCCTCCACCTATCTGAATCTCAAATACTCTAAGGTTGCAGGAAAACCAGGGTAAGTGAAATGACATCCAACCCCTCCCCCCATGGAGCTTATGTTATCCTGGATGAAATGAACTCTAAATTCAAAGGAGCTTTGGAGGATCAGGCATTCACTAGAATATGAAAGCAAGTAAACTGCTTTATTAGCACTCTCTGAGTAAAGGTATTCTTTTTTTTATCTTGAGTAAAGGTATTCTTATAGAGGTGCGTCAGTTCCATTTTAACAGATGAGCAAACAGAGATACAGAGACTATTTTATCTCGTCACATTGTTATTTTTGAGTGTAAACCCAGATTTATTCATAAAATATCACCTCACATGATTGAGTGGGTTTGTGCTAGAAATAAAGTGATCTGTTAGATCGGAAGAGTTGGTGATGAAGTCATATTATAAAAATACTTGACACTTAGAAAACTAGGAAAGACCTCAGGTCTCCTTACCATTTCTCTTTCCTTAAGGGGGAATTAATCTAATTATTCTCTTAAAAAGAGACAAAATTTGTTTATTAATGAGATGAGTGGTTCATTCTAGTGTTTCAAGATATTTTCGGAATAAACTCTTAACATCCTTCATTTTGTATTTACCCATCTAATCCTTTTTTCAAAACCTGGAAATAAAATTAAACATTTTATCAAGGTCATCAGGGCCAGGAACCAAACAAGGATCGTCACTTGCTAGAGAGAGTCTGCATTTTGTTCCTCTCCTCACCATGCATTTCATGAGCACGATTCCAAGGGAATATGCAATCTATAAATTACACACACCTGCAGCTTTGCACTGCTAGAGGTTGCCAAGGCCCACGTGCAAGGCCATCCCATTTTCAAGGCACTCTTCAGCGAACTTCACTCATGTGCACACCCTCATCCAGGGCTGTCTGCTCTGGGAGATAATCTTGTTGGGCAGACTTCTGAGTGTACTAGTTTCCTACTTGGGGAAAACTGAAATTATTCATATACAAAGGGTGATTGTGGGAACAAAATGGGCAAAGAGATTTTTTTTTTGTACCAGGGATCGAACTCAGGACCTTGCACTTGCCAGGCAGGTGGTAGAACCACTGAGCTAAGTCTCCGGCCCTGAAGAGATTATTTTTAAAGTGCTCACTTAAGTCAAGCTATGTGCCCCTTGGACTGGATCTCTTTCCATGATTGCTACGTTCGGAGAAGTTTTCCTGATCTTGCTGCTTACGGCAAGTCACTTGTACCATGTTCTTAAAGCTCCATGATGTCTACTTAACATTCAGCAGTTTTAATTTCTACTTATTTTTGACTATTTAATTTATGAAGGTCTCTCTCTTTATAAAGCCCTCACTAGACTCCAGGCTTAACAAAGATATTATTTTTTTACTCTATTATTATTGTCTCCTCAGCCTTAGCACTGTGATCAACTCATAAGTATTCAATATACCTTTATTAAATAAATAAACTGGCATTTGAAGGTCATCTTGAATGTTATTTTAAACAGAGTGACTCAGCCAAGCTCACCTTCCATCTTTCCCTCCCTCTTTCTTCTCCTTTCTTTCTTCCTTTCCTCCCTCCCTGTCCCCCCTTCTTGTCCTGAGGACTTTATGTATTGATTAGCTACTAAAGAGCAATTGATAATCATTCATAATGTTGTTCTTTTTTTATTATCTTTCAGTCAACTTTGACCACTTTGAAATTTTGCGAGCCATCGGAAAAGGCAGTTTTGGGAAGGTGAGAATCACAGTTATGTAGCTCCAGAACAGAGGACCTGAGAGTGTTCTGATTACTGAGTTTCTGGGACCACAAGGGCCAGTTGACATTTCAGAATCATTTTCAAATTGTGCCACCTGTATATCCAATGATCGTTATCTTTTCAATATAAGAATAATTCTTTTCACATGGGAAAGAAGACCCCTAGTTTCAATTTCCTTTTCCCAGGTAGTATTGTGTACTTCTAAAAGCTTACCATGAAAAATATACATAGCCAGATTTTTGGTAAGAAATTTTCTGACTCAAACTCTGATTATTAGCTGTTCAGTGGAGACATACCCTAAGAGAGCATATGTCATGCGAATTTGTATTTTACTCCATCAGGAATTATATGGACTTCTAATGGAATTTTAAAAGCATGGACTGCAGTATGTAAAGGTACAATTCCCAATGAGAATGTAGTTGTGTTGTATACCTACAATGTACCAATAAAAGAATTGAAAAAAAAAAAAGAAACTGAGGGAATTGACCATAACACCCAAGTTAGGAATCAGGCAGTTACATCTTTGAGTTATCGTGACTGTAAGGAGATTGGGAAGACCTTTGAGATTTCTGAGCCTTTGATTCCTCCAGCTCAGAGCAGGCAGAGGCTGAGTGCTTGATGCCAGCTGAAGGACTAGGATAGTGAAACCAAAAAGGAAAGCAGCATGTATTGCATATATTGTATGATTAAACATTTTTAAAGACAAGTTGTTTTTAGTAAAATGTAGCTTTTAATAGTTAATAAAATTTGTCATGGTTGTCTTTGAGTAAAAAAAATTTAAAAATTAAAAAAAAAAAGCATGGACATCATATTTGGCTCTCCCTAGTGCCCAGGGTCCATTTCATCATATCACCCATGGTTATGAACAGAATCTCTGCCCCAAGTTTTTCACCTTGACAATTTGGTTATGTCCATTGCAGTCACTTGCCATAGGATTAAGGATGTTACTTAAGGATTCCTGACACATAGGCAGGTTTAAATGCTGTCTTAAAAAAAATCCCAGAAGCAAAACCACACACACATGTTTCAAAAACAGAGGTTCAAGAATTGACATAGTACATGGGGAAGAAAATGAAAATTTTACTCCAAAATCAGAGCTGAGTGAAAATAAAGAAGCCAAGCTCTGCTAAAGACCAAGTCCTATTTGTCTCCCAGCTATGATTTGGCATCTCTCTAATCCCTTTTTTACTTGGGTTTGCATCATTAGGTCTGCATTGTACAGAAGAATGATACCAAGAAGATGTATGCCATGAAGTACATGAATAAACAAAAATGTGTGGAGCGAAATGAAGTGAGGAATGTCTTCAAGGAGCTTCAGATCATGCAGGGCCTGGAGCACCCTTTCCTGGTGAATCTGTGGTAAGTGATTTGACTGGACCTCTGAGAGGAGCCAGTCTTGTCTGTGTCCTCAAACACCATAACAAAAATGCATCTTAATTTCCTGGTGTGCCTTTGCAGAATACTCATTAGGGTCTTCCTCAAAGGTTTTTGATCTCCTGGATTTCCTTGGAGACCAATAAAAAGCAATGTACCTTGGTTCATTCATCACAGTTCCCCTTGTCCTATGTTTTTAAAGCATTACAACTAAATAGGCTGAAAAGGAGTAAGTCAGATGCCTTATCACTCATTAGATACTTTTTCTCATAAACTGTGCAGCAGGGACTTTAGGTGCAGAGTATTGCCTCAGTGGTTAATATGGGGTTGATGTTTAAAATTTGTACAAAGCAGTTTCTCCTTAAAATAGGTAACAATAAAACTGATTTCTTTGTAGCATACTTAAGCAACTACAGGTTCACCTGTGACTTGACAAAGGATATGTGCTTCTTTTCTCATCCAATAGGTCTGAACAGAAGTGGAGCTAATTTATGTCAGTAGCTAGACAACAACCTACTGTGATCTGTTCTCAAACACATTACCATAATTCCAGGCTTAGAAAATGGCAAAGAAGCTTACCATATCTGTTACCTTCTGCTCTTTTTTGTGTGTGTCTAGGTCTTTATGTTTTTTCTTGATTTTAATGTATCCATTATATTAAGAGACAGTTCTTAAAGCTAATTCAGTATGAGTGTTATTTAAATATGCATACCAAGCAGTTCTTACTTACCAGCAAAGGCAAAAAAAGGGTTTTTATCCAGAGAATGCTAATGGAGAAATAATTGAGATCACTGTGTGTTTAGAGACATCCTTCTGGAAGAATCAGTGCATAAGACTTGCCTCAATCCATTTTTAATTAATACAGCTTACTTAATATACAATTCACTCAAAGCCTCTATGCCACAGTAGAAAAGAAGATGGGTCTGTGTGACTTGGAAATAGATCTATTATAGTTTATGCACTATTCAGACATGGTAAGAATCTAATTCTGGCTCAGCCTCAGTGTTTTTAATCAGCATTTTAGAGTAGCCTATTCAAAATACTGCCATGTAAAAAGTTAAAATGGATACAGCTCTGTCTTCCTTAAAATTATCATCAAATCATCTTTTCACCTCTCTCCCTGAACCCTCACAATGACAATGTGCTGTCACATCACAGCCTTCCTTTGTTCAAAGTCATATTTCCTTTTTTAAAAGTTCAGCCAATTACCTTTTAAGGCCAAGAACTCTTCATAAGAATATACATAGCATTGTTCCCTTTTGTGTTTGTCTCTCATTGTAATGTGGCCAAAGCTGATTTCATTCTATTCCTGTGTTCTTAAAACATTAGGTATTTGAGACTTTAAGATGGGCAAAGTTTAGAAATTTTATTTGCAACTTTGGTGTCATACCAGACAATATTCTGTTTTCCATGTGTGCTAATACCATCACACACACACACACACACACACACACACACACACATTCTTGTTTACATTTCTCATACTTGATATCCTAGTGAAACATTGGACACCTTAAGCATTTTCCTCCTTGCACCATGAAGGTAGAGAATTCTGAATATATTCATCACTAATGGGCCAGAGTGGACCTCCCAGAAGACAAATTTGAAGGATGCTTAGTTCCAAAGTATCATAGGAAATTGTATGAAAGGGGTCTTCATTTCATTCTCTATTATAGCTTCTGTTGTTTGTTTTGTTTCCCACCCTCATTCTGCAAATTAAACATTCTCCAATATATTATACACAGTTTAGCCAATTCTTTTTTTTACTTTTATATTATTAATTTTATTGGTACATTTTAGGTATACAATATAATGACATTCATCATTGGGAATTTGCACCTTTACATTCTCTATCTTGGCTCTTATTTTTTTCCCCATTCTTATGTCTTGGACTTAACTTACATTTACCTTTACAGCCCCAAAGCTTGGAGTGGATTTTCTTAAGGAACATTGTATAATTTATGAAACAACAGCCATATGATTTTACCACCTGCCTGCTTTGTGTGCTCTATTTTACAGACCTGCTTTATAGGCCCCTCCATATTGCTTTGGACAATCTTTGCATCTGTGCTCAAAATGCCCCCAACCTCAGAGCTCTGGGATGTGTTTAAAAAATTCAAGTTTCAGTCTGGGGGAAAACATAAATTCTCTTTTAAGCAGGCCTTATACTAATGTTGAGAAGAGCATCTGTGTGTGTGTGTGTGTGTGTGTGTGTGTGTGTATGTATGTGTATGACATTTTAAAACTTTTTTGCTCATTTTAATCAATTTGAAAATAAGAAAATATCTCATAGGAAAATGAAAATTCTTCAACAAATCATACAGCCTTGAAGCAATGACTCCTAATATATTGGTGTGTGTTTTAATGTCTGCATACTGTTTTCTGATTTTAATCATGCATTAGTCCTATCCATTCTTTTCATTTGTGTGTGTGTGTGTGTGTGTGTGTGTGTGTGTGTGTGTATAATCTACTGAGCATCAAAAATAAGTTATAGTTCAGGGTTGCCCTTTAAAATACAGGATGAACAGTTATATCTGAAATTCAGGTAAAAATAGCCAATTATTTTTAGCTTATGTGCCAAGTGTCACACAAAACATGTTTTTACTGAGGATCATTCATTATTTATGTGAATTTTAGATTCAACTGGGTCTCTTGTAGGATTATTTGTTAAACCCAGGCAATCTAACAGAGACCCGTAGTGTAAGGGTACAGTGGTGAGCAGGAGTAGACAGAGACTTGCTTCCCCCTGTATCATCATTTAGTGGGAGAGACCAACCTTAATTGAATGGCACATGGGTGGGTGTGTAAGGTGTGGACATACACCAAAGGAAGATATGCACAGGACCGTGTGTTGAGAGATTGCGTGTTTTAAAGAAAGAAGTTCACCAGTGTGCAGGGGTATAAAAAAGGGAAGAACATATACAATTAAAATCCAGCCACGCCAGATCCACAGACCTGGGCCAGCTCAGGAACACAGTGTTCAGATCTAGGCCATGTTATCAAGCGAAGGCTGCCAGACAGGGCTGGAATCCAGGAAGAGTAAATCAAATCTTCCTCTGAGTCCCTTCCCAAGGGCTGTTAACAAAGCCCTGGCAACCCACAGCCTGAAAACAAGTCTGCCCCAGTGATTCCCAGCACAGCCAGGGCCCCAGGTGGCTTTTAATTGAGATTAAGCCTGCAGCTGCACAGGACTCCTCGGGGCCTCTCTCTGCTTACCTGTGTGCCTGGTCCCTGTGAGCAGAAGGGCTCCATGCATGGCTTCCGTAAATTAAAAGACAAGATCAGCCGTCTGAAGTGGAAGTATAATAAGCCTCTCATATGGCTGAGCATAACTCCAGAAATGAGTTCCCTGCAGGCAGAACTGCATCATTTGTACTCAGTGCCTGCATTTCTTCATGGAATCATACACTGTGATAACTCAGATGGCCTTAGAGCCACAGTATCAATAGTAGTAGCTTCCAAGAAGAGCATCCCGGTACTGTGGGTTTTACACATATTATACCCTTAATTTGTCCTAAGAAATTTAGTTGATAGGGATTGTTGTTCCCATTCTACAACTGGAGAAACTGAGGCTCAAGGAGGCTCAGAGGTTTCCCCAGTTTCATAGAGAGCAACTGACAGCCAGGACTCAAGTCCAAGAATCCTGACTTCAGAGCCGCTGCTCTTCTTTCTGCACTAGGAGTCAAAGACATCTTTGTGACTTCTTTACGAATATGAGGAAGCAGAATTTATTTTGTTTATTGTCATTCATACCCCACAAGAACATAAACCCCATGAAGCAGCTATATCTATGTTTTTCTTGGTTTTATTCCCCATCTCTCACAATAGTGCCTAGCACACCTGAAGTGCTTAATAAATAATTGTTGGATAAAGAATAGTTAGTGGTGAGAGGAGGACTGTGCCTCCTGGTAATTGTCCTTTTTCTGTAATGCCTTCATCCCCTTTTGTTTACTCACAAATGCACCCCCATATCATCAGGCCCACTTCCGTTTCTTTGCAGACCCTGCAGTCAGAAGCATATGAGTTTAAAATCCCTGCTCTGCCATATGGTAACTGTAGATTAGGCCTATTAACATTGGGTGTTTTACTTGGTTTCCTCATCTATAACTGGAATAATGGCAATATTCAAGTCATAAAGTGTTACCATAAATACTAAAAATATGTGTGTTAAGTACCTCCCAAAGCTGGTGCTTAGTAAATGATGACTTTAAAAAAAAAAACCTAAGTTAGGCCCCTCCCAGAATGTTTCCTCTGCCCCTTCACTAGAGAAGACTTAGTTCTCAGGATTCTGTGGACTGGGCCGCCAATTTTGGTCTGAGCCAACTTAGTTAAAGCTATGTGCGATATGTGAGTCCGCCTTGCAAAATCAGCCACCAGTCTTATTGAAGACAAGGACCTGGACCAATCCTTCTCTTCTGCTGTGAGGCCAGCCTTGTCTTCACATGGGTGGAAAAGGTCCCTACAGCAAAAGGAGGACAAGCTTCATGAGTAAGTACTCTTCCAGCCTCTGCCTATGTCATATTGTCTAATATTTCACTGGCCAGAGCAAGTCATAAAGCTGAGTTCAGATTCAAGGAGAGGAGAAACAGGCTTCATCTCTGATAGAATGCATGGCAAAGTCAAAATTCACAAAAGGCATGGCAGGAATCACTCTGGCCAGTTCTAAGAACAATTATATGAAATATACATGATCTCAAACTATGATTTTGGTTTATTTATTATTTAATGTTTATTAGTGTATGTTTGAAATACATAATATTTACATTCATTTTGGGGATTTGAAACATATAGATAATTCCTTGATCATTTTTGATCCTTTTATCCCTCTCCTTACCTTTTCCTTCCCTCTGGTCACCTTCCCCTTCTCTTTAAAGTCTGCCTCCCTTTAAGAAGTCAACAAAATAATGAATAGCAGAAACTGTAACTGACTGACTGATGGACTAATGAGAGGAAATTAGCTAAGTCTTTGTAATACAGACCTTTAGTTATCATTTACTCATCCATATTAGAAAAGTTTCCTTTACTGAAAACAACATAAGGAGCCATTAGAAATTTGAGCTAAAAGGAAATTCACTGGAAGGATATGGGGTAGTTTAGTAAGAAGTAAAGTTGCAGACGCAGGTCAGGAAGGTTAGGGACAAGGACAGTTCTGGGAATTTCAGTAGCAGGGACTAATGGACAAGTTCTCAAGGCTGTCTGGGCAGAGGTGAGTCAGTCCCAACCAGTTTTCTAACCCGATGTCACCCACTGAGATTCATTTTCCTGGGAGAAAACTCAACTAGCCTTGCTCAGAAAGTGTGTCTGCCCTGTGGATAAAAGAAAGAGGAAAATAAATAAACCTTCCTGGATTGTTGGCCTGAACAACTTGGATGACTGTGTCCTTCACTGAGATGGGGAGATCTGAGGAGTTGATTTGTTGTGAATAATCAAGAAAACTCTTAGCTGTGTTAATTTTGCACTGCCTCTCAGTAATCCAAACAGCCATTGCCTAAGGAGTGAATCTGGAGTTCAGAAGAGAAATCCAGACTCCAAAAAGTCTTAACAACATACAAATATAGAAAACACTGGCTTGAAGATGCTATTTAAACCACAGATTTGAAGGGAGCATCTTTGGAAAAAGATTGAAGTCAAGGGGCAAGAACTTAAGGCTCAAAGCACCCTGATAGTTCTCATAGAAGAGGAAGACTCAGGACAAAGAAAACACTACAAACATATCACATTTGTTACTCATCTGGCCACCATACACTTGTGGGTGTCTTCATTTTGGTCATCGGTTGGTTTATACACCCTTGCACATTTAGCACACCATCTTAATTACTGTAGCTTTACTCTGTATATCCAGTAACATAAGTTTTTAAATTATGTTGGGTGAGTTAGCCCTTCACAATTTGTTATAAATTTTATACTTAGCCTTTCAATTTGTGTTTTAAAACTGCTTGTATGTTGGGTAACATTAAATCTATAGATTTTCAGAGAGAATTAATATATTTTAAAAATATTAAATAATTTATATATTGAATATTTTCCTTATTTATTTAGATATCACTTAATTTCTCTTTGGTTTTAGTTTTTAATGTAGTTTTTAGTGTGGAAGTTGGCATATTTGTCTTTAAGATTTATTTTTAGGTATTTTTTATAATATTACAAGTGGTATAATTTATCACAATTTTATTTTCTAGCATCTTGTTGGTTATATACTAAAATGTGTAATTTGCTATTAATATTGAATTGAGTCCAGAGGCCAGGCTAAGTTTCCTTAGCAGTGTTAATTTTCTCACAGGTTGTCTTGGATTCTCGATACTTATAATCATGTTGCTTATGAATAATGACAGTTTTACTTTTTCATTTCCAGTCCTCTTACTTTTTATTTCTGTACCTAGTGCATATGCGCTGAGGATAGTGTTCAGTAAAAGCAGCGAGGATGACCATGCTTGTCTGCTTGTCTGCATTCATAGGGAAGGTTTTCAGTATTCCAAGATTTCCTGAGGTTTGCCGTAGACTATTTGCACACATCCTTTGTCACAATAAGGATGTTTCTTTCAGTCCTAGTTTTCAGCAGTTTTTAACATGAATGTGTGCTACATTTTATTAAGTATCTTTTATCTATTGAAATTGTTTCTACTATGTAGTAAAGTACACTGATTTGCAAATAATGAAGCAATCTGGGTTTGGAGAAATAAACTGAATGTCATCATGTCCTTCTCTTCACTAGATACTGTAATATATATTTTTAAAGAGTTATTTTATTTCATATATATTTAGTGTATATCATTTATGCAGTTTATTATTTATATAATATTTATATAATATTTATGTATTTTTAAAAGATGTGTACAAACACATTTGAATGCCAAAGATGATGAACCAGTTAGCGGAAGGAAAGGGTGATGTGGCACAGAAAGGAGACAGTCGCCAGCTGCGGCCCTGTGGGTGGTGAGATGGGCGGAACTTAGAGTGCAGGGAAAGGGTGGCTTTGGTTCCTTTTCCACCCCCTTCCCCTCTTCCTCTCTGTCCTTGCATCTCTTGGCCCCTCTCCCTTTCGGGAAGCTCTACCTCCCTGCTTCCGATTATCTACTTTTGCTCCTCATTTATACCTTGTGTTTTTCATATAAGAGAATTCATGTGATAGTTAAGCTCGTGTGTCTGTTTTATTTCACTTAACATTATGGTCTCAAGGTGCATCCTTGCATTTTCCTACAAGTGACTCAGTTCGACACGCCGGGTCTGCCCGCTGCAGACAGGCAGGTCTGCAGAGGCCCTACTGAGGTCGCGAGTCACGTGGAACACGCTGAATCGGCCCGCTGCAGACAGCCACCTGGTTCCACGCTATAAAGACGTAGAGGACCCCAGACCACCAGACCACGGTACTGGGTCCCGCCACTCGCGGCCCAGAGGTAGGGGCTTCTGAGCCACCTTCCCACTGCTTCTGATCCAGAGGAAGGGGCTTCCTGGCCACCATCCCTCCTGCAGCTCCCAGCCCAGAAGAAAGGGCTTTGGGGCCACCTTCTGTCCCGCCGCTCCCAGCCCAGAGGAAGGGGCTTCCAGGACACCATCCCTCCCGCCGCTCCTGGCCCAGAGGTAGGGGCTTCTGAGCCACCGTCCTACTGCTCCTGGTCCAGAGGAAGGGGCTTCCCAGCCACCGCTCCCGGCCCCTATCCCCCTCTCCCAACTCAGAGAAGGTGATCCTCACGGGTGCCAACAGCACCCCCCCGACCCCCCCCCGCCCAATTGAAATGAGAAAACACGTAAATAAGTCTCAAAGCCAGACTTCCAGATCACCTACAGCAACCCCAAAGGGAAATGAGATGGAACACGCTGATACTCAACCTCCTGGAAGCACTGAACTGGCAACAAAAGGGGATCTGGAAAAAATGAAATCAGAAATAATTTCTCAGCTAACAGGAGAGATTGTGCTCCTAGATGATTAATAAATCTAGAGAGGAGCTGAAGAACATGATGGAATCCCACCATAGGAAACAAATGGAATCCATAAAACAGATACAAATAGATTTCCGGGAGATGAAAAACTCCATTGAAAGTCTACACAGCAGAATGAGCTAATGTGAGGACAGAATTTCAGATATAGAAGATAAGAGTGAAATTAATGACCAGGAAAAGAAAAATTGTTTCAAAATTATAAAGGAACATGAGAAATCAATCCAGCAGCTGCTAGATGATGCAAAAAAGAATAACATAAGACTGATTGGGCTCAATGAAGAAACAGGAGAGAGTAAAGATGACATAAAAAATCTCTTCACAGAAATAATGGCAGAAAACTTCCCAAGCAGGGGAAAAGAGCTTGACATACAGATAAGTGAGGCATATAGGACTCCAAATAGCCTTGATCAAAAAAAAAAATCTACACATAGGAATATAATTGTTAAGATTCCAGAAACTCAACAGAAGAACAAAGTTCTACAAGCAGTTAGAGAAAAGAAACAAATCACATAAAAAGGAAAGCCCATCAGAATCACAGCAGACTTCTCAACACAAACCATCAAGGCAAGAAGAGCTTGGAGTGACATATTCCAAGCCCTAAAAGAAAACAGCCTCCAACCCAGACTGATGTACCCTGAAAAACTGTCTTTCAAAATTGATGGAGAAATAAGATACTTTCATGACAAAGAGCACCTTAGGAACTTCGTGAATACCAAACCAGCACTCCAAAAAATTTTACACAATATCCTAGGAACAAACATTGAGGATCACAGCCCCAGGAAGCAAAGCAAAATGAACCCATCTGGCATGAAAAGAAATTAAATGTAGAGGGGGAGAAGCCAACAAAAAGAAAAAGTCATGGCAATGACAAGTCAATACATTTCAGTTATAACTATCAGTGTTAATGGTCTCAATTCACCAATCAAAAGAAATAGACTGGCAGAAGGGGTCAAGAAGCAAAATCCAACAATATGCTGCATACAAGAAACACACTTAATTCAAAAGGAAACTCATAGACTGAAAGTTAAAGGGTGGAAAACAATACTCAATGTTACAGGAACCCACAAAAAAGCAGGAGTAGCTATCCTCTTTGCAGATCCAGTAGATTTCAAAGCAACACTGATTAAGAGAGATGAAGAAGGACACTACATCCTTGTAAAGGGAAGAATCCAAGAGGAAGAGATGACAATCATAAATATCTATGCACCAAACACTAGTGCACCCAACTATATAAAACAAATACTAATGGACATGAAAAGTCATCTATGCACTAATACAATTACAGTGGGGGACCTCAACACCCCACTGTCACAAATAGATAGATCAACTAGACACAAAATAAGTAATGAAATACTAGAACTCAATTGAACTCTTGAATAAATGAACTTAACAAATATTTATAGAATCTTCCACCCCACAAAATCAGAATACACATTCTTCTCAGCTGCACATGGGTCATTCTCCAAAATAGACCACATACTCACACATAGAACATGTTTAAGTAAGTGCAAAGGAATTGAAGTTATCCTCTGTATATTATCAGACCATAGTGTGATGAAATGGGAGATCCATAGCAAAAGAAACTGGAAAAATTTCATAAACACATGGAAATTGAACAACACACTTCTGAATAACCAATGTGTCACAGAGGAAATTGAAGAAATCAGACAGTTCCTTCAATTAAATGACAATGACAATACAACATATCGGAATCTATGGGACACAATGAAAGCAGTCTTACGAGGGAAATTCATAGCAGTGAAGACGCACATTAGGAAAACAGCATGAGCCCAATTAAACAACCTCATGCTGAACCTCAAGCTTCTAGAAAAAGAAGAGCAGGACAACCCCAAAGCTTATACTAGGAAGGAAATTATAAAGATCAGAGGAGAAATAAATGCAGTGGAGACTAAGAGGACGATACAAAAAATCAGTGAAGCCAAGAGTTGATTCTTTGAAAGAAACAAAAAAATTGATAAACCCTTAGCCAACCTTATCAGAAAAAGAAAAGAAAAGGCCCAAATCCATGCAATTAAGAATGAAAAGGGTGATATCACAACAGACCCAGCAGAAATCCAGAGGATCATCAATACCTTCTTCCAGAACCTATATGCCAATAAGATGGAAAACACAGAAGAAAAGGACAAATTCCCAGATACATATGAATTACCAAAGTTGAACGAAGAAGACCTAAAAATTCTGAACAACCCAATATCAACCAATGAAATTGAAAATGTAAAAACTTATCAACTAAGAAAAGCCCAGGCCCTGATGGCTTCATTGCTGAATTTCACAAGACATTTAGAGAGGAACTACTGCCACTACTGTTTAAACTCTTCAATGAAATTGAAAGGGAAGCAATACTCCCAAATTCATTCCTGGAAGCAAGCATCACCTTGATCCCCAAAGCAGAGAAAGACCCAACCGAAAAGGAGAACCATAGGCCAATCTCACTAATGAAGACAGATGCAAAAATCCTTACTAAGATCCTGGCAAATAGAATGGAGAACATCATCAAGAAGATCATACACCCTGATCAAGTGGGATTCATCCCAGGGATGCAGGGATGGTTCAACATACGCAAATCAATCAATGTAATCCACTATATCAATAGAGCCAAGGACAAAACGCATATGATTATCTCCATAGACTCAGAGAAAGCATTTGACAACATTCAACACGCATGTATAATAAAAACCCTACCAAAAAATTGGAATAGGCGGTCTCTATCTCAATCAGATAAAAGCCATCTATGAAAAACCAACAGCCAATATCATACTAAATGGTCAAAAACTGAAATCCTTCACACTAAAATCAGGAACAAAACAAGGATGTCCACTGTCACCACTCTTGTTCAATATAGTTTTGGAGACATTAACCATAGCAATTAGACAAGAGAAAGAAATAAAAGGAATGAAGATAGGAAATGAAGAAGTCAAATTGTCATTATTTGCAGATGACATGATACTCTATATAGAAGACCCCAAGGACTCCACCAAAAGTCTTCTAGACTTAATAACCAAATTCAGTAGAATAGCTGGAAAGAAGGTCATCACACAAAAATCAATAGCTTTCCTCTTCATGAACAACAGACTCACTGAGAGAGAAATAGGGAAAATAATTCCTTTCACAATAGCATCCAAAAAACTGAAATACCTAGGAATCAACCTAACAAAAGACATCAAAGACCTCTTCTCTGAAAACTATAGCACTCTGAAAAGAGAGGTTGAAGATGATGTCAGAAAATGGACAGACATCTCCTGCTCCTGGGTAGGAAGGCTTAATATAGTGAAAATGGCCATACTTCCAAAACTGCTATATAGATTTAATGCAATTCCAATTGGGATCACAGCAGCATACTTCACGGACCTTGAGAAAACAATCCAAAAATTCATTTGGAACAAGAAGAGACCCAGAATAGCAAAAGCAATTCTAGGTAACAGAGACGTGGCAGGGGGTATCACAATCCCGAACCTGCAACTATACTACAATGCTACTGTGATAAAAACAGCATGATACTGGCAAAGAAACAAACCTGAGGACCAGTGGAACAGATTAGAAGATGCAAAAACAACGCCAGACACACTCAGCCATCTCATCTTTGATAAAGGAGCCAAATACCCTCACTGGAGGAAAGATAGCCTCTTTAATAAATGGTGCTGGAAAAATTGGATTTCAACTTGCCAAAGATTAAAACTAGACCTATATCTCTCGCCATGCACTAAACCAAAATTGAAATGGATTAAAGAACTAAATATTAAAATAGAAACTCTGAACCAGTTGGAACAGAGGTTAGGTAGAACTCTTGAAGACATTGGTATAGGAAAAGATTTTATGAACAAAACCTCAGTTGCCCATGAACTAGCACAAACAATCAACAAGTGGGATCTCTTCTTATTAAAAAGTTTCTGCACAGCAAGAGAAACCACCAGCAGTGTGAAGAGACAACCCACAGTGTGGCAAAAAATCTTCACCTGCTCTTCCTCAGACAAAGGTCTACTATCTCGAATCTATAAAGAACTTAAAAAGATCAGACCTCCCAAATTTAAAGACCCAATCTGAAAATGGGCATCTGAAATGAACAGACATTTCTCAGACAAAGAAGTAGAAATAGGGCTGGGGATTTAGCTCAGTGGTTTCGCTGCCTGGTGCACAAGCTCAAGGACCTGAGTTCAATCCCTGGTACCAAAAAAAAAAAAAAAAACAACATAGTAGAATTAGCAAATAAATACATGAAAAATTGTTCAACGTCACTGGTCATTCAAGAGATGCAAATGAAAACAATGCTGAGATTCCATCTCACTCCAGAAAGAATGGCTGCTATCAAGAATTCAACCAATAACAAATCCTGGCGCAGCTGTGGGGAAAGAGGAACCCTGCTCCACTGCTGGTGGGAGTGTAGACTGGTGCAACCACTGTGGAAATCAGTATGGAGATACCTCAAAGAACTAGGACTGGAAGTCCCATTTGACCTCACTATTCCACTGCTAGGGATCTTCCCCAAAGAATTAAAAGAATCATGCCACAGTGATATATGTGCACCCATGTTCATAGCAGCACAGTTTGTGATAGCTAAAACTTGGAAACAGCCCAAATGCCCATCAACTAGAGAGTGGATAAAGAAAATGTGGTTTTTTTAATAAAATGGAGTACTACTCAGCCATAAAAAATGAGAAATTAGAGACATGCGTAGCTAAGTGGATGCACATTGAGGTGACACTCTTATGTGAAATAAATAAGACACACATGTATAAACACCGAATAGTTTCTCTGGCGTGAGAAACTGAAAGGATAAATAAGGACTAAATGTATAATAGGTAATGTGAAATAGGAAGAAAAGAGGCAAAGGGGAAGGAAGTGGGAGGAATAGGGGAAAGGATAGAAGGGAATGGGATTAATATGAGAAAATGGAAAAATAGGAACAAAATCTTTGTAAATAGGGAGGAGTGGAGGGGTTGAAGTGAGGGCTGGGCAAGGGTGAAAAATGACAACCAAGAGAGACTATGTAAAGGTGCAAATTTCCAATGATGAATGTCATTATATTGTATACCTAAAATGTACCAATGATTAGAATGAATAATCGATAATGCAAAATAGGAAGAAAAGGTCCAAAGGGGTAGGGGTAGTGGGAGGGGCAGGGGAAAGGAAAGAAGGGAAAGGAAAAATGCTGATAAATGGAAAAAATGGAAATAAAGTCTTTGTAAATAGGGAAGGGTGGAGGGGGTGAAGGGAGGGCTAGGAATGGGGGAAAATAAGAACCAAGATGCATTATATAAAGGTACAATTCCCAATGAGAAATGTAATTGTGTTGTATGCCTAAAATGTACAAATAAAAGAATTTAACAAAAAAACCACAAGTGACTCAGGTGCATCTTTCTGGCAAAGAGTACTCCATTGTGAGTTGTGTACATGAGCCACTTCCGCACAAGGAATGTAAATGTTATGTATTGCAAACGTGCACGAAAAAACAAGGCAATCAAGAAATGGAGAGGGAGAAAAGGAAAAGGGGATGATAAAATGCAGTACAGATGTATTATGTACATGTACCAGTTCCCTGCAAAGAATGTAAACATGTACTGCAAACGTGTACTAATAAAAAATAAAAATAAAGTTAAAAAAAGAAAGGGTTGGCCTTAGGTGGAAATAAGAAATTTCTTTCATTTCACTCCAGAAAGAATGAAGGCTGTCATCAAAAAATCAACCAATAATAAATGCTTTCAGAGCTGTGGGGATAAAGGAACCCTTCTCCAGTGTTGGTGGGAGTGTAGACTGGTGCAACCACTGTGGAAATCAGTGTGGCGATTCCTCACAAACTAAAGCTAGAGGTTACATCTGACCCAGATGTTCCCCTCTAGGTATCTTCTGAAAGAATTAAAAACATCATACCACAGCAATATATGCACATCCATGTTCATGGAAGCAAAGTTTGTAATAGCTAAATCTTGGAAACAACCCAAATGTCCATCAACTGGTGAATGGATAAAGAAGATGTGGTTTTTTTTTTTTTATATATAACAAAGTACTGCTGAGCCTTAAAGAAGGATAAACTTGAGACTTTTATAGGTAAATGGATGCACCTAGAGACCATACTTTGAAGTGAAATAAATCAGATACACATGTTTAGATATTGGATTGTTTCTGTTATGTGAGAAACCAAAGAGTAATTAAGAACCACAATAGGTGATAGATAATAGGAAATAAGAATAATATGTTCAAATGGGAAGAGGAACAAGGGAAAGAGAGAAGGAAGAGAAGGGAGGAATAAGAATAAAAAAATAATTAAGAATGGAAGGGAAACAATAGAAACAATGTTTTGTAAAGGGAAAGGGGAAGAAGGATTGAAGGGAAGGGAGGGGAATAAGAAATAAAAAAGAATTAAGATATAATATGTACAGGAACAAATTCCCTATGATGAATGTGTTCATTATGTATGTTAAAAGTGTACCAATAAAATTAATGTTATAAAACTAAAAAGAAAAGAAAAGGAAGCAGGATATGTAAGTGTATATGGGGCATATCTGGCTTTATTGGCAGGGAGATGAACTAGTCATTGCCTCTATGTCCCCCATGATATATGAAGAAAGAAGTTGTGAAGTGAATGAATGTGTGTAATTAATAGAGAATTTTGTGAGTATCCATTTGAGTCTGGTAGTTATAAATTTAAAGTGAAAGCAATAACCACAGTTTTGTGTTTTTCACATTCAATTGCCCCTGATAGATGCTGGTTTGTTTTGGTTGCTGTTTTAAAGCGCGTTGGTGGGTTTAACCAGGGTTAGAGTTTAACTTGGTGAGGTAAGCACATTATGGGCTTGGAAAGCATAGCTTCAGGAAGCAGACTCAAGACTTGGACTCCTAGGAAGACTTATGGAAACCATCATATGTATCATACATCATATGTATCATATGTCTTTGATGATTATTACTTTTAAAGTGCTATACTAAAATATTATGTGCGTAATCTATCTCTTCAAATACATTTTCTGTAAGATAAGAATTGTATTTGTTTCCTTATAAATATGATGAATGAAAGCTGATGAATGAAAGGTGTCATTTGTTGCCAGAACCACAAAAACAGAAAGTCCTGGCAAATTTGTAATCCAACTTTCACACCCTCCCCACCATATCTCTAAGACCCGCTAGGTTAGCTTATGTTTCATTTTAATGTTACTTTTATAAGTACTTTTACCTCTATCTCTAAAACCAAACATTTAAAAGTTAAATACAACTGTAAATTAACTTTACATAACCATTTAACATGATAAGTTTTGACTCATCTCTTAAAACAGAATCATTACTTACAATTTTGTTACACTCTCGTCTGAGAAGAACCATTTTTCCTGTGTCCCTGCTTTCCTGATAGAGTTTCAACTGCTAGGTATCAGTGATAGTGATAGATAGTAGAGCTCCTGAGATAAGAGTGAGGTGAGAATGATCAGGGCATGGGGCTGGGGATTTAGCTCAGTGGCACCACGCCTGCCTTGCAAGTGCAAGCTCCTGAGTTTGATCCCCCGTAGCAAAACAAAACAAAACAAAACAAGAATGATCAGTGCATGTCTGAAGATGCCATTAGCCTAGTTCAGCTACAGGGAACAACTCAGGGGGAGGGAAGTTGGGAGCATTAAACACAAGGGCATGAAGGGTAAAGTAAGGATCTGTGTGTTTGGTACTGATGCTGGGAAGTTCCCCCCAGCCCTGGAATTCTGAGAGGTGTGTACCTTGGTCAGTAAGAAAATAAATTGCCTTTTTGGCTGGAGAAGCAGAAGGGTGGACAGTACACTGTGCCAGAAGGACAGTCTGTCTCTCCACTCTAGAGAAAGGACAGTCAACAAGTGTGACTCGGCATGTTCTGCACCCCTCCACCCCAGCCAGGGCACTCTGTATCACAAGAGGCAGTTTCCAGTTGCTTCGAGGCCTCGGGCTCACCAGTGTAGATTGGTCTCTCTACAGTTGGACTGAGTGTCGTGGAGTGCAAGAAGTATTGACTTCTAACACCTTTTTTTTCTTTTGCTGAACCCTTTGATGAACCCCATGGGTGAGAAACTGATTTAATTATTCCTCATCATCTGAGCGTGTGTCTTGGCTTTTCCATTTAAATGGGGAACAAGACGACGTTATTCCCCTTTGCCTGTTTACTGGCTTGCTTATTCTCTGAGGTAACCGCTTCAAGAGATTCTGTAAAGAGTAATAATAGCCAAACTTCCCCTTGGAGAGACTTCATAAATAGCATCTCAGAGCTGGTACACATGAGCTGATGGATCACAAAGTACTATTCAAAGCTCTGTCCAGAGAAAAGTCAGGGCTTCACAAAATCAACTATGACATCAGAACATCAGAAAAATAATCTGCAGCCTGTTATGTGATTTTTTTAAAAAATCACACACTATCTTTTCCATTGCATGAATTGCAAATTTTTGTACATTTTATTTGAGACAACAGTTTATGGCTTAAATCATGCAAGTATGTATATTAGTTTCTGTGAGGTTTTTACGATCCCTGTAATCACATTTAGATCCTGCTGTTAGTGTCTGTCATAGTATCCTGTACTTTTCTTTTGCTACATATTTATTTGTGCAGTTATGCATTTGTCTTTTATAGATGATTTGATACATGTCCTTTACTCCCTTATTTTCAGCATTTTGGACAAGGACATGAGTAACAAATGTTTGTAAAATGGTTATTGAATAAACGAATGCTCATTTATGTACCAAGCTATGTGACAGGGGCTCCTGATGGATACAGAGATGAACAAGGCACAAAATTCTCAAATTATTTAGTTAAATGAGGAATTGAGGTGAAAAAATATTAGTGGTGATGATAAAATATTATGCAGTATAGCCTTCTCCTGCTGAGTTCTATATTGGAAAACTTATCTGAGTGCCGTGGAAGTGCAGAGGAGAAAACAGTGAGGGATGTCCTCTGATTTACATTTGGCAAGGAGAGGTCAGGAAGGACTAAGCTAAGAGGAAATAAGTCAGATCAACTCAGAGAGTTACGTAAAGATTTCTTCTAGGCTGGGGATTTAGCTCAGTGGTTCCGCCGCTTGCCTTGCAAGTGCAAGGTTCTGAGTTCGATCCCTGGTACCAAAAAACAAAATGACTTCTTACTAAAATGGAAGTTGTTACTAACTTTTCTAATACCATTATATATATAATTTTAATTCATTCTCTCCACTGTTCAAAGGGAACTATCTAAACTATAAGTTATTAGTGTTTGTGGGTTTTAGTTATATAGCTGTTTAATCTGGATAAACACAAGATACACAAAAGTGGGTGAAGTCATTTATATATGCTTTGCTAAAGGAATTTAAGGTGCATTTTTCCTTGGAAAAATTTGTAAGGCACTAAGGAGCTAGATAAGTAAGTGCTTTATATATTCCAAAACTTCTTGGTCTACTAATGGGTTTTTCTGAAGTTAAAAATGCCTGGAAATCTGACAGCATACTTTAGAGAGACAGACTGTGGCAAAACAGGCACTGTCATTTGGAAATTCAAAATGATACACATTCTAAGGGGATAGAAAAGGAGAAAGTGTACAAATCTTTGCCCTCAGTTTTCCTGAATTTTTATCCTAGCAAACACACTTCTAGAAAAATACAATAAAATTAGATTGGCAAGATTATCAAAAGACATATACATGAGGTTTTTCTTTGTTGCACTATCTGTATCTGCAATAGGAAAAGCCTAGAAACAGCCTGAATGTCCATGGGTAAACGTGTGGTGCACATGAACTGCAGCACACACATCTGAGAAAAGGAATGACAAATTTCTCCCTGTGCTAGTATGGTCTGTTCTCCAAAATATACTGCTAAGTGAAATGTGACTTCAAATGTATCTGTAGAATTTACACAATCCTGTTAAAATCCTAGCTGGCTTCTTTGCAAATATTGATAAACTGATTTTAAAATTCACATAGGAATTCAAAAGATCCAAAAATTTAAAAATTTAAGGAACATCTAAAACAATCTTAAAAAGGAAGAATGAAGTTGGAGGGCTCATACTTAATTTGAAAACTAATTACAAAGCCACAGAAATCAAGACAAGGTGATATTGGTATAAAAATAGACGTATGACAGAATTGAGAACCTGCTTCTCAATTAGTATAGTCAACTAACTTTTAACCAGTGTGCCAAGATGATTCAGGGAGGAGAATATAGTCTGTTCGACAAATATGGTATGACAACTAGATATACAAAGGCAAAAGAATGAAGCCATATACAAAAATTAACTCCAAATGAATAAGGGTATATAAATGTAAGAGCTAAGTATATGAAACTCTTAGAAGAAAATGTAGAAATAGTTTCTCAAGACTTTGTATTAAATAATTGTTTCTTAGGTATGACATAAAAAGATAAATTGAACACCATCAAAATTTAAAACTTTTACCCCTCAAAACCACTACCAAGAAATGAAGACACCCCAGAGAATAAGAGAAAATATTTGCAAATTGTATGTCTGGTAAGAAACTTGCATCTAAACTATACAAAAGATAAATATAACTCAATACAAGAAATAATTTTATTTTAAAAAGAATTAAAAATCTAAATAGATATTTTTCAAAAATGATAAATAAATATCCTATAGACATATAAAAAGATGCTCAAAATTACTGAACATTAGAGAAATGCAAATCAAAACCACAGTGAGATACTGCTTCACACAAATTAGGATGGCTACTATTTTAGAAATAGAAAATAATAAGTGCTGGGAAAAATGTGGAGGATTTGAAAACCTTGTCCATTCAGGAATGTAAAATGGTACAGCCATTACAGAAAACAGTTTGGCAGTTCTTCAAAAAATTAGGCATAGAGTTACCATATGATGCAGGTCCACTTTTAGATACATACCTCAAATAATTGAAAGGAGGGATTCAAATAGATACTTGCACAACAAAGTTCTTAGCATATTATGCACAATAGCTAAAAGATGAAAACAACACAAATGTCCATCAAGAGATAACAATATTTGTTACATGCATATAGCAGAATTTTATTTGGCCTTACAAAAGAATGAAATTCTGATATATGCTAAAACATAGATAAACCTTAAAAACATCATGCTAATGAAATAAGCTAGACATAAAAGGACAAATATTATATGATTCCACATCCATGAGATGCCCAGAACAGAAAAACTGATACAGACAGAAAAAAGCAGTAGAGGCTATCAGAGGATGGGAAGATGGAGGAATGGTGAGTTATTATTGAATGTGTAAAGATTCTTTTAGCAGTGATAAAAAAAAGTTCTGGAAATAGTGATGATGGTTGCTCATTACAAATATACTGAATATCATGGACTGTACCCTTAAGATGAGATGGTAAATTTTATATTGTGTATTATTTTACCATAGTAGAATATATATAGTAAAAAGTCTCAATGTGGGAAAGAAAGAGAGGAGACAGAAGGATAGACGTGAGACACCAGTGTCTCACCAAGATACTCAGTGTACCCTGTTTTGCAGTTTTGCCTTTGGAAAAATTTTAAATGTTTCGTATGACCATAAAACATATTAAATTTTAAAAACTATCCCAAAACTGGAATGAAAAGTGAAACCAATGAACCTAAGACCATTGTGTATCTCGTATATCTAGCTAGTAGCAATATCCCAGAATGAACTATTCCAAATCATTTTAGGGCTGGGGATTTAGCTCAGTGGTTTCAGCGCCTGCCTCACAAGTGCAAGGTCCTGAGTTTGATCCTGGGTACCAAAAAAAAAAAAAAAAAAATTCAAAAAAAAATCCAGATCATTTTAAAATGATCACTTTGATGTATATCAGTAGTGGAAAATATCCTAATGACAAAAAAGAACAGCAAAAATATCTTAAAGGGTTTTCAGTAATTGTTTTATTAGAAGCAATGTTGCTATTCTGACAGTGTGTGTGTGTGTGTGTGTGTGTATGTGTGTGTGTGATATGAGATAAAGCATACAAGTATTTATATTGTTGTCAAAATTTTGAGAACCAGGATTTTCATTGAGGGTGAATCGAGTTACTGGGTAAAATATGAAGTTAAAAATATCAGTAATCTGGAACATAAATTGAAGGTAGTATTATGAAATTTATGATATATTTATCTTGTTATGTTTTTGTGTATATAGGTACATTGCAGTTATACCTATGTTTCTATAGCTGCAAACACTTCTATTACCCAGATTGTCTGGTACAAAAACTATACAAAATAGCCACAACATGTTTTCATAGTACATTCATTAAGCTATCAAAATTTGCTGTCATGTCAAAATAATGCATGATCCTACTTGGCTAATGAGCAGACATTAATGATTATATAACAATAAGGAAGAGACCATCAAACCTATCAGTTCATTATAATATATATTTTTTAATTATATTGATTTTTTATATTTTCAGGAAATTAATATATCATTTTGAAAAATGGTAAATAGAGTAAGGAATTAAACATTTGTTTTACTTGCTGTATAGAAACTGGGCCTTAGAGTAACCAAATAATTGATGAAATCATGTTTCTCCTTATAAAAGTACTTCAGCTAAAACATAAAGGAGAACTGATAGAATCCAAATACCACTCCTGAGGAATGTTTGGTTGTAGTCAGTGATGATAACACTTATTAATTTTCTACCTCCTAATCAGACCACACAATATCAGCTGTAAAGCCAATACATAAATCTAACTTGAAACTAAGCAAGCCTTTAGATATAGCCACCAATTTTCACAAAATATAGAGAGTGGTGGAACATGTCGAGAAATATGGTATGAATGCAATTCATGAATGTCCGGACTGGAAATGCTGCAGTAGCCAGCAAATAATTTGGTTTCTTGACAAAAATTGGGGGAAAAAAGAAGAGTTGGTCAGAGAAGCTACAGATAAAAATGATTGAAAAGGCATCTTGTTCGAGTCCATTTGTAGGACTCAAATATTTTATGAGTTCCTTTTAAGGAACATTTGGATATCAGGGAAATGTGAACATTGCCTGTTCATGTGATGAAAACTATCAGCATGTTACATATTATAATTTGTATATATTATATACAAATTAGAAGCTGAGGAATTTTATAGCTTCTTTCCTGGTCAGTCAACCCACATTGGATATGAGTAGAAGGAAATACTTTTTTATGTTTATTTGGATTTTAAAATATAAAATACAATAAAAATAACTTACCACTGGCTGGGGATTTAGCTCAGTGGTTTCGCCCCCTGCTGCGCAAGCGCAAGGATCCGAGTTCGATCCCTGGTACCAAAAAAAAAAAAAACTTACCACTTAGATAACTGAATTTTTTGCAAAAAAATTCTGTACATACACCAAAATATATGTAGAAAATGTCTGTTTTCTCTTCAATATATGCAGTATATGTATCCTTTTAAGCATATTCTATTTATGTATACCAAGCATCTACATACTTTAGTATGAACATTGTTAAACGTTTTTAGTATAACTAGTATACTAAACATTGTTTATACTACACTTTCTTTTGTCTTCATAATATAATATCATAGAAATATTTTCGTGTCAGAGTATAGATCTGTACAATTTTTAAGGCTTCTATATAGTCTATAGCATGAATTTACCGTAATTTATTTGCATGTTCTCATATTGAGGGGATGTAATGTGTATCCGTGTAAGTACCTCCTGGCATACTTTTCAAGTGTATCCATAATGAAAGTCACTTCCAATGAAATGACAGGGTCAAAAGCCATACGCTTTTAAAAAATATATTTCTGGGCCAGGGATTTAGCTCAGTGGTTTCGCTGCCTGCTGCGCAAACACAAGGACCTGAGTTCGATCCCTGGTACCAAAAATAAATAAATAAATAAATAAATAAATAAATAAATAAATAAATAATATATTTCTAAATTGTCTTCAAAGGAAGTCATCAAATTGCCCTCCATCCAGAATATAGAAGAGCACCTGTTTTCCACATCCTCACCAACAGAGGTTTTCCCCAAGCCTTGATGGGAATGTTCTCACTTCCATACATTCAGAAGTAAAAATCATGATGCAGTTGCTGAGGACTGCTTCCTCTAAACTTTCAGCAGAGAATTTACATTATTGGCTCAACTTGGTCCCAGTGTTATCCAAGACATTAACTTTTCTTTTACCTCAGATTGTGATACTTTGGCATTTCAGTTAAAATAACTCAAACTGAACAAGTATCATTCATATAGACTATTGAAATCTGCCTTTTGCAAACCTTGGATTTTCTTTGTTGTCCTGGTAAATTATATGAGATAATACCATTTTTAAAATGACTTTCACATTAGATACAACTTTGAGAATTGTTCCAGAACCACAAGAAAATATGAAGAACCATTGCTCCAGGAAAAGGCTTTAAAATTTTTAATTTGTACTTAACTAATAGGTCAGTTTACTCAAATCTCCTCCTCGTCCAGTCCTCAGGGATCTCTTCTCATAAAGGCTAATGATTTTCCTAAGCTAGGAAAAAAAAAAGCCTGCTGCGAGCATTCTCCATTCAATGTCTGAAAAAAAAAGATGAACTGTTCTATAGTTTAGTACCAGGGCAAAGCTGGTTCTTTAAAACTCTTCTATGGAGACCCTGGCTGAAGATCAAAAATGTCCCACCACTGGAATGAGACCAATGGGGAGGCATAAAAATTGAATTTTGAGAAATGAATCGAAGGGCTTTTCAATAATTATTTTATTTCTGGCAGGATTTTTTTATACACTTTGGATGCTGTTTATCTCATAGATTTTATTGGCCATTGTATGTACAGTGTGTGTGTTAACTGCAGGGGTTTGGACATAATCCTGGCTTCACAATTTTCTAACTTGGTGTCATCGGGCTGGTATTTAGCTTCTTTATACTATAATCTCCCTTTCCCTTCTGCAACATCCTTTTTTAAAGAACAATTTTATTTTGGTGTATTTTACATAACAGAAAATTCATCCATTTCAAGTACACATCTTACTAAGTGGTGCAATCTTACCCATAAATCAATCATAGAGCCTTTTCTTTTTCTACTAAGATCTCTCATGGACATTTACAATTAATCCCTATTTTCACCCTGAGCCTGAAGCAACAATGCATCTATTTGGTCCCTATAAATTTTCCCCTTGGCTATGGGCAAAGCTCAGTGGTAAAGAGCTTGCCTGGCATGCATGAGACCCCTGGGCTCGATCTTCAGCAGCAAACAACAAGAACAAGAAGAAAAACAAAAACAAAACAGTAACCAAATATATATTTTCCCGTTCTGGCAATTTCATGTTAATGGAATTATAAATACATAGTATTCTATCTGGCTTCTTTCATTCAGCATAATGTTTATGGTGTTCATGCATGTTATAGCATGTTTGTATAGCTGACTCATTTTTAATGCTGAATAATATTTCATGGTAAGGCTATTCCATATTTTGTCTTTCCATTTACCAGCTGATGAAGCATTTAGCTTCTGTCCAGCTTTTAGCAATTGTGAATAATGAAGCAGTGAATATTTGTGTACAAGTCTTTGCATAGATGTATGTTTTTATTTCTCTTGAGTAGACACATAAGAGTGGAATTGCTGTGGGATAAGGTTTTTTATGTTCAACTTTTTGACAAACTAACAGACTATTTTCCAAAGTGACAGTACAATTTTTATTCACATCAGTGAAGTATGAGGACTACCTTTTCTTTATATACTAGCCAACATTTGTTATTGTCTGTCATGTTTACTATAGTCATTTAGAAGGGTGTGAAATTTGTAGTTTTAGTTTGCAATTTTCCAATGACTAATGATGTTCAGTATCTTTTTATGTATATCTTCTTTAGTAAATTGTGTGTTCATGGGCCAGGGATTTAGCTCAGTGGCACTGCACCTGCCTCACAAGTGCGAGGTCCTGAGTTTGATCCCCGGTACTGGGAAAAAATTGTGTGTTCCTGTCTTTTGCCTATTTTTGATTGGATTATCTTATGGCTGAGTTGTACTAGTTCTTTATAAATTCTGAATATAATCACTTAACATTTATGTATTTTGGAAATATTTTCTACCAGACTGTTGCTTTTCTTTTTATTTTCTTGTGTCTTTCCTTTCCTTCTTCTTTTATTTTTTCTTATTCTTCCTTCTTATTTTTGTGGTGCTAGGCATAGAACAGGGCTTCATGAATGCCAGGCAAGCACTCCAGTACTGAGCTACATTCCTTGCCCATTTAAATGCTGTCTTTTGAAGTGCAAAAGTTTTGAATTTTGATTAAAGTCTAATTTAATTTGTCAATTTTAAATGGACTATGCTTTTGTTATTATATCTAACTTTTGCATAATCCATGGTTTGAAAGATTTTATTTTTATGTTTTATACTAAAACTTTTATTGTTTTTATACTTATGTTTATAATTCATTAGAATTAATTGTTATATATGGCATATAAGCCCAATTTCATCTTTTTTTCATGTTCATATCTAATTGTCTCAGCATCATTTCTTAAACACTTCCTGGCACCTTTGTCAAGAATCATAGAGCTATAAAAATAAAAATTTACTTCTAGACTCAATTCTGTTCCATTGACATGTATGTTTGTACTTAGGCCAGCAGTACACTTTCTTCATAATATTTATTGTATTTTTAAAAACTTAGAAGTGAAAGTTCTCAAAACATTTTTGTCTATACTGGATGTTTGCACTTTCTTATAAATTTTAGAATCTGTTCACCAATTATGCAAAAACAAAAATCCACCAGAAGTTCTACTAGGATTTTGATAAAGATTTCATTGACTGTATAGCTCAATTTGAGTAAAGTTGATACAGTAAAAATACAGAATCTTCCAATCTATGGATGTAGAATGTTTCTCCCTTCTCATATCTTCTTTAATTTCACTAGGCAAAGTCTTGTAATTTTCAGTGTACAAATCTTGAGTGTTTTTGTTAAATTTCATTCTTAAATCCTTTTTCTTTTTTATGCTGCTGTGAATATAGTTGTATTCTTTTGTTCTTTTTTTTTTTTTTGTACTGGGGATCGAACTCGGGTCCTTGTGCTTGCGCAGCAGGCAGTGAAACCACTGAGCTAAATCCCCAGCCCTATAGCTGTATTCTTAATTTTCATTTTCATATTGTTCATTGCTTCTATAGAAAGACATGACTGATTTTTGTATATTGATCTTTATCTTGCAACTTTATTACACCAACTTACTAGTTCTAATAGTTTGTGATTACCTTATGTTTTTATATATGTTGTTGTGCTGTTTGTAATTAAGGGCAGTTTTACTTCTTCTTTTCAAATTTGGATGTCTTTTATTTTTCCTGTACTGGCTAAAAATGCCATTGCTAAAAGAAGTGAGAAGAGTTGTTCTTGCCTTGTTCCCAAAATTGGAGGGAAGGTGCTCAGTCTTCTCAGACCAGCTCGGTAGGGTTTATTGCAGGTGTCCTCGATCAAGTTGCAGAAGTTCCCTTATTTTTTTAATTTGCCAAGCACTTTTATCATGAGTGACTATTGGATTTTATCATAATTGCCTTTTGTATCTATTGAGAAGTTCATATGTTTTGTCTTTCGTTCTGTTAAAGATATACTGTCACTCGATTTAATCCCTTTTGGTCATGGTATGTAATTTTTTATGTTGATTCATTTCTATTGATGTATAAGGATTCTACATAGATTCTTATGATTAACAAAAATAGGGATGCTGCTGCTACCTTATAGTTGTGATAACACTCAAATGCAATAATGCACATGAAGTACTAGCATCATGTCTGACATGAATTGTGTTGACAATAAGAATCTTTATATTATTACCTCACATAAAGTAATAGGAAACATTTGTATAAAATAAATTGATTCCCTTCATACAACAGCTATATTACAGTCATGGGTGAAAAAAGAAAAGTAATTATAATAGTGGCTAACATTCATTGTTTGCTATCTCCCAGGTACTATTTTAAACACTTTGTATGTTTTAACTCAATCTTCCCAACAACCCTATAACCTATGCACCATCCTACATGAAGACACTAAGGGCTCTGTGACTTGCTCTAGTTATAAATAGTTAGAGAACTGGGATTTGAACACAAGTAATCTTGCTCCAGGGCCAAGTTCTTTACCACCATTTCATGTGCCATTCCTTGTGTGTTGTTCGAGCTAATGATGCATTTTCCTTTGCTTTGCTAGTCAAGGATATCAGAAGTGACTTTTGATCAGGTACAGTTCAAATGAGGGTTTGATGCAATAATTTTGCACTATGAAGTAGGCTTTCCTAGTGTCATGGTTTCCAAGATTCTTGTTTTACTGTAATCTGTAGCAAAAATGAATTTTTCATCACAACTCAGTAGCTGTTCTAATGAAACACACTATATTTAAAAACCAAAAATCATGTTACTGTAATGTGTTAATAGCATTTATCCTGTTATTCAAATGATTTTATTTCTTTTTAAAAATTCTTGTTACAATTAACCAAACTGCTTCATAATTCATTAATGAGCTATTTCACAATTTGAAAAGTGCTTCACTAGAGAATATGCTAGGTCTCTTCCAACCCTGAGTCAAATTCACTTCACAGCAGCTTTCATAAGACAGCTTCAACTATATAAGTGACTCCTTGAACTTGTTACCCTGCTTATTTCTAAAAGTCAAACCTGCACAATTTATATGAGACCCACCCAAAGCTTGTGTTTTAACTTTGATTTTATTCTTACTTTCTTTACTTCACTTATCAATTCATAGGTTTTTGCTCAATTTGTAGAATCTCTGTTTTAGGTAGCTTACAGAGTACTAAGGGTAAGAAAAAACAGACATGCATCCTTACGGCATATTGGGAAGAGGAGTTAATCTGAAGGCATACCAAAAGACATTTCCAAATTATGCTAAGTTCTGTGAATAAGATGTAACACTGCATGTAACAGTGGGACCTGATTATTGTGAAGTGTTATTTGGAGAAGTAACTAAAGCCGAGACTTCAAAGATGAACACAGCAGAACCAGGCAGTGGACAGTGCTGTGAAGCCAGGCATACGTTGGACCCGTTACAGGCTTCTGAGCCTGGAGGCCACTTGAACAACTAGTTGGGGAAGAAAGGAAATCTTCAAGATAAGGCTGGAAAGAAAAATAGGGCCAGACCAAATAGATTTCTATAGAACAGGGAAAGGCGATGAAGAGGTTTTAGAGGTTGGATAATATGATAAAACAGGTTAAAAAAAATAACTGCAGCAGAGTGGAGAATTGATTAGAGGTTCAAGATGAGATCTGAGAGAGAGGAGGGAGGGAGGAAGAGAGGGCAGGAAGGAGAGAGAAAGAAAGAGAGGTATATGCCCTTGCAGAAGTTAGTTGGTGGTCTTTTGTTATTCATTTTCTTTCTTACTGAGTACACTTCACAGTACATTTCACAGAGACTATGACCAAACTTGCTAATTTTAGAGCTATCAAGTAAGAAATGAGCCATGATATGGCATTCAAAAGAAAAGTTACAGAAGTACAACTCTTAGCTTATGTGATATATTGTTGAGGAACAAGGGAGTTGCTCTTTTATTTTAAAAATTGTATATGCACCAAATTGTATATGCTTACATATTTTTATTGAGTATAGTCCTTGCAAAGAAAATACTTATCTCTTTCTGAGTTTTAAGGATCTGAGATGGAGAGATTCAGATCTGATATGCTGAAGGAGAAATATGATTTTTAACAATCAAATTTGCCTCTATGGTTACAAAAATTAATATTTATACTAGCCAAGAAAAGCATGTTGGCTCTTGCCTCTGCCTCTTCTTTGATTAATAATCCCCTTGTGCAGTTGAACACTGTTGTTAACTTGTCACGACTGGCACCTTTGTCACTTTGTTCTCTGAATACAAATAGTTTAACCCACATCTCAGTAAAATGTTTGCTCATTTAGACTGAATTGAATGCAAACACTATTCCCCTTGGAGTTTAGTGAGTAATAGGAGAGGAGACCCCTGGTTTGCCCTGGACCTGGGAGCTCCTGATGATCAACCACACGGAGGAAATCAGATCCAGTGGGCATGCTGACCCAATCTGAGTAGGTTGATTCTGTTGCTACCTAGTTATGCTACAGTTAGCACTCTTTTTTCTTCTTCTTCTTTTGGTACTAAGCCCTTATTCATTTCACCATCCATACCCCATCTGCCACCCAGCCCCAAAAGATCTTGGTTACATCCTATACATAAACATCCTTTCTCTTATATTACCTGAGAGCAGCCTATGATGCAACAAGTTCCAGGCATGATTAGCTATTAACCAGTCCAAGGCTGCTTACTGAAAGACCTTGATGAACGTTAATGACTATACCTTGTATTGGTACAGTTAGGAGGATTGTGAATCAAATTGCATAGACCCAGAAATTAATCCTGGTGCCACCTAAACTGATAGCAGAGAGAGCCAGGTAGTCATTACATGCAGATAAAGCATGTGATTGCCTAAAAGTCAATAACAAGCACACATATCTCACATGTTTACAAAGCACTTCCTGTGGGTCTGTCTCTCTGAATTCCTCAAGACTTTAATTTCTGGCATCATCTTGTGAATCAGTCTTCATTGATAAAAAAAATTTTGTCTATTGAACAAATAAGCATTGGAGACTCTTAGTTTTCGTTAGACGTTAGACTATCACTGCTTCAGATTAATGCTTCACTGAATTTCTCACTTTTTTTTTTTGGTACCGGGAATAGAACTCAGGTCCTTGAGCCTGCAAGGCAGGCAGCGGAACCACTGAGCTAAATCCCCGGCCCCTGAATTTCTCACTTTTTAAATTTAATTCCCCTCCTTCTCCTTCAACACAGTGATAAACATAAAAAAGAAAACATACTGAGGAAGGTTGTCTTATCATTAATATTCTACACCTATTTCCTAAGCACAGAATTTGTCATTGGAAATTGGTATGCATTCTTTGTACTGCCCTCAGGCACTTATTTAATTCAAATAAAAGTGATCTCAGTGACCTTACATAAAAAGAAACATGTGAAAACAGTATTGATACTGAGAACTTTATTGTGACTAGAAATCATATCTGGGCTTTGAGCAAAACAAAATAAATCACTGCAACAGGAATGAGTTTTTACGGGAGGCTCTTTGCGCATAGCAGAGCTCAATTCTGCTCTCTGTGCTCATTTCCTCTGCCAATCCCTCAGCCCTTGCTCCTTCTACCAAGTCCGTGTCTGGTCACGTGTCCTGCTTGAAATCCTTCAGTGAGGCCCAAGGCCTACAGACTCGTGAATGGGCTCCACTTGTGGTACTCAGGCTCTGTCTTTCCCCCATATTCAAGCTCCCTCATTATACCTGTGGTTCCAGGAAATCCAGTTTCCTTTCCCATTCACAGGAGGTTCTCTTCAGTGTCTGTGCTTGAATACATGCTATTTTTTGCTTTCAGATGTCACTTTTACTCCTAGAGAACACTTTGTCTCTACCATATGTTAGGATTTTGACCTTGTGCAAGTCACTTAAACCATTCTGTGCCTTGATTTTCTCCTGTGTGATGCATTATGGGAGCCAACTGGGGGAAGGCCAACAGAGCCTGCCCCACCAAAGCCACTGGACAGAAACACCAGATGTTAGCTTTAGTTTGTAGTTACTGTTTTAACTACTGTCCTTCAAAATTTAGCTCAGGTTTCCTCTTTGGTGAGATGCTTTCCTTACTTCCCGATCCCCAACACTGAGTGTATTATTTCCTCTTACTGTTCACTTGCTTCTTTATTGCCCCTTTTATATCTTTGTCTTATTATTAATATGGGATATAAGTTTTTGAAATATTGGTTGAAAGTAAACTTACTAGTATGGAAAAAGGGATCTGAGTATGGTTCAAGGAGGCTTCAGAGTTCATATTTTACGGACCTCCAGCAACAGTATGGTTAAAATATGAACAATAAATGTATAAATGGGGTACTTCTTATTTCCTCAGCTTTATCACAGGGTGTTGGGTGAGATGAGAGCTTACTATACGCCAAGCCTGACAAGAAATATTGTACTCATCCCATTAATCCTTCACTATGATCCAATGTGGTAGATGTTTTTCTTATTCCTGTTTAGACATGAAGACACTGAGGGTCCAGGTCAGAGAGCTAGTGATAGACCATTTTCGCTCACAGAGATTAAGAGATTAAGCTAAATTCTTAGCTCAAGAACACCTGGCCCTGGTCTGTGAGGTCTCGTTTGCCTCTGGGACCCTGGTGTGTGTAAATCATTTGATGTTTCCTTTCCTTTCATTCGTTTTCTTTTTTGTGGTACTGGGGATCAAACCCAGGGCCTTGCACTAAGCTCCATCCTTAGCACTTTTTCGTTTATTTTGAGACAGAGTCTCACTATATTGCTAGGCTGGGTTCTGAGATGCGAGCCTCTTTCCTCAGCCTTCCAGAGTGCTGGGATTACAAGCATGTCATGTTTCTTTTTCTAATGTTACTCCAGGTATTCCTTCCAAGATGAAGAAGACATGTTCATGGTAGTGGACCTCCTACTCGGTGGAGACTTGCGTTATCACCTGCAGCAGAATGTCCACTTCCAGGAAGACACAGTGAAGCTCTTCATCTGTGAGCTGGCCATGGCCCTGGACTACCTGCAGAACCAGCGCATCATTCACAGGTCAGAGCCTAGAACTGAATGGGCAGGAGAGAGTCCATAACCTACTTCATTCAGCAAATCTTTGCTGAGCATGACATTTAATGCTCGTTTCATTCTTGCATCACTGACCTGAGGTAGGGTGACTATCCCCATTTTGCAGATTTTAAAAAAAGGCTGATCCCAGAGAAATTCTTTGGGGAGAAAATTTGAGTCTTCTAACATCTTCCTAGCTAATCTTGGTTGTGAACCTGACTGGATTAGAGACTGCTGGGTGCCGATTGTGAAGGCACTGACCTCATCAGTGAGTTAACCCAGTGCCGAATGGGCTGTTAGGAGCTGTTGAGACTGAGTTGGATGGGTGAGTCATTGACGCATGACCTTAGGAAATATATCTGGTCCCTGGCCCCTTCTTGAGGCTTTTCTTCTGCTGCTGTTTCCTGGCTGTCATGTGGTTAGCAGTTTTCCTCTGTTGTGCCCTTCTACCCTGATGTTTCTGACTTGGAGCCTCCGAACAGGGATTGATATCTCTGAAACTGTGAAGCAAAGTAAACTTCTCTAATTTATGGGTGTCAAGTATTTTGTCCCAGGAAATAGAAAGCTATGGAAAACTGACCCATACAGAGCTTAATCTGCCCAAGTTCACAGTAAGTGAGAGGAACAGAATCAATGACTATTGGTACATTTTTATAACGTAGCCTAGACAAAGAGGAGAAAGGGTGACATAGGAATGTAACTACTAAGTGGATTAATTGAAATAGAGATGGAGGAAGAACAGGAAGGGAAAGGAATAGGATGGGAAGAAAGAAATTCCTTGGAGAAAAAATGTGAGTCTTTCTAACATCTTCCTGTTACGCTATCGTCTATATTAAATAAACCCTTGATGAAGCAGGACAAAACAATGTGTCTCCTGCACTTAGAGCATTTGTGGTACACAAATAATGTAAGAAGCTATACACCTATATGGGCAATAGAGAGAAAGAAATTAGGAATTTTAACGATAATTTCACATATAGCATATCATTTGATTTCTAAAATAACCTGTGATAAATGATAGAGAAGCTATTGTTTAGCTTTCCTCTACACAAATGACAGACTCACTGAGAGAGAAATAGGGCAAATAATTCCTTTCACAATAGCATCTAAAAAACTGAAATACCTAGGAACCAACCTAACGAAAGAAATCAAAGACCTCTTCTCTGAAAACTATGGCATTCTGAAAAGAGAGATTGAAGATGATATCAGAAAATGGACAGACATCCCCTGCTTCTGGGTAGGAAGGATTAATATAGTGAAAATGGCCATACTTCCAAAACTGCTATATAGATTCAATGCAATTCCAATTGAGTTCCCAGCAGCATACTTCATGGACCTTGAGAAAACAATCCAAAAATTCATTTGGAACAAGAAGAGACCCAGAATAGCAAAAGCAATTCTAGGTAACAGAGACATGGCAGGGGGTATCACAATCCCCAACCAGCAACTATACTACAAAGCTACTGTGATAAAAACAGCATGGTACTGGAAAAGAAACAGACTTGAGGACTAGTGGAACAGATTAGAAGATGCAGAAACAACACCAGACACACTCACCCATCTCATCTTTGATAAAGGAGCCAAATACCCTCACTGGAGGAAGGATAGCCTCTTTAATAAATGGTGCTGGAAATATTGGGCTTCAAGTTGCTAAAGATTAAAACTAGACCTGTATCTCTCACTATGCACTAAACTAAAATCAAAATGGATTAAAGATCTAAATATTAAAATAGAAACTCTGAACCAGTTGGAACAGAGGTTAGGTAGACCCCTTGAAGACATCGGTGTAGGAAAAGATTTTATGAACAAAACCTCAGTTGCCCATGAACTAGCACAAACAATCAAGAAGTGGGATCTCTTCTTATTAAAAGGCTTCTGCACAGCAAGAGAAACCACCAGCAGTGTGAAGAGACAACCCACAATGTGGGAAAAAATCTTCACCTGCTGTTCCCCAGACAAAGGTCTACTATCTCAAATCTATAAAGAACTTAAAAAGATCAGACCTCCCAAATTTAAAGACCCAATCTGAAAATGGGCACCAGAAATGAACAGACATTTCTCAGACAAAGAAGTAGAAATAACAAATAAATACATGAAAAAATGTTCAACATCACTGGTCATTCGAGAGATGCAAATGAAAACAATGCTGAGATTCCACTTCGCTCCAGAAAGAATGGCTGCTATCATGAAATCAACCAATAACAAATGCTGGTGGGGCTGTGGGGAAAGAGGAACCCTGCTCCACCACTGGTGGGAGTGTAGACTGGTGCAAGCACTGTGGAAATCCGTATGGAGATACCTCAGAGAACTAGGACTGGAAGTCCCATTTGACCCCGCTATTCCACTGCTGGGGATCTTCCCCAAAGAATTAAAAGAATCATACCACAGTGATATATGTGTGCTCATGTTCATAGCAGCACAGTTTGTAATAGCTAAAACTTGGAAACAGCCCAAATGCCCATCAACTGGAGACTGGATAAAGAAAATGTGGTTTTTTAATAAAATGGAGTACTACTCAGCCATAAAAAATGAGAAATTAGAGACATTTATAGCTAAGTGGATGCACATTGAGGTGATACTCTTAAGTGAAATAAATAGGACATACATGAATAAATACTGAATAGTTTCTCTGGTGTGAGAAACTGAAAGTTTAAATAAGAACTAAATGTATAATAGGTGATATGAAATAGGAAGAAAAGGGGCAAAGGGGAAGGAAGTGGGAGGGCTAGGGGAAAGGATAGAAGGGAATGGAATTAATATGAGAAAATGGAAAAATAGGAACAAAATCTTTGTAGATAGGGAGGAATGGAGGGGTTGAAGGGAGGGCTGGGCAAGGGTGAAAAATAACCAGGAGAAACTATGTAAAGGTGCAAATTTCCAATGATGAATGTCATTATATTGTATACCTAAAATGTACCAATGATTAGAATGAATAATCGATAATGTAAAATAGGAAGAAAAGGTCCAAAGAGGTAGGGGTAGTGGGAGGGTCATGGGAAAGGAAAGAAGGGAAAGGAAAAATGCTGATAAATGGAAAAAATGGAAATAAAGTCTTTGTAAATAGGGAAGGGTGGAGGGGGTGAAGGGAGGGCTAGGAATGGGGGAAAATAAGAACCAAGATGCATTATGTAAAGGTACAATTCCCAATGAGAATTGTAATTGGGTTGTATACCTACAATGTACCAATAAAAGGAGTTAATAAAAAAAAGAGAGAAGCTATTGTTAAACCAATATTAAATATGAAAAAACTATGGTTTGTAGATATTAAATTATGACACGGGTTTATTTGTAAGCATTGTGAACCTAATCACCATAAAGCAGCTACTGTTTATTGAGACTTATGTGCCATGCACTGCCAAGTACTTTACATTGTCTTAAGTTCTTAAACCTCAAAAATGACTCCACAATTCATTACAGTATTCCCATTACACAGATGAAGAAAGTGTGGTTCAAAGATTTGCCAAGGATAAACAGGTAATAAATGGTATTGCCAGGATTAAAATCTAGATCTCTCTGCCCCCAAGTCAGAGCTGTATTATATGAACTCACATTAGTTACACATGTAAAATATATGCATTAATGATGTCTTATTAAATAAAAATCGACATGTAACTCCACCACTGTCATCTCTTATCTTTGGAAGAATTTACTGAGGTTTTACATACAATTTTGTCTCATTTGATAAAAAATTGGCTAGATAAAATATTAGTCAACAGCCAGTTGACATTTATCTGTAATTTATCTGCATTTGTTCAGAGCCTTTGGATGAAAATGTAGCATAACAATGTATAGATTATGCACGTACCAGGAACCATTTTTTTTCTTATTCTTTTTTTTTTTCCTTTTTTTTTGGCCTTGACCCTGTAAATTTAAGTAGTTATTTAATTTTCCATCTTTGAAAGGGTCTATTTGTATTGGAGATATGCTCTTCAGGTAACAGTTAACTGGAAAGCAGGCCGGTTAATCATACAAGATCTCTGAAGTGAATTTACACACCTGGTGTTTTGTCAACAACTAGAAATCCTGTTTTCAAGCACTTTCTTCCATACTGCTTTCAGGTGTTTCACAGTTCTTTCTGAGAAGAAACTCCTCATATCTGTAGTCCAAGGAAACCCTGTCAAACATTCATACTCCCCAAAATTACCAATCCAAGCCAGTTTTGGTTGCTGACATCACAGATATTCGAAAAAGCAAACTTTGATAAGCCAGCATGGCCTAAGAAGACCTTCTAACTCTTCTTTATCCATTTTGAATTTATGCTTTCTTTTTTTAGGCTTTTTTTCCCCTCTTCCATCAAGTCAAGATGCTCTGAACATTTTTGTATTCTGCTTAGAACTGTATTCCAGGAGGAAAACAGAAACAAAAACAGTGATATAATTTTTACCCCCAAGGAGCTTACAAATACAAGAATACTATTTTTCTGACCTTCTCTCCCTCACTCTTTATTACTCACATCATCTTTTTGACACTTAAGTCAGAAATAAAGGATTAACTTCCTGTTACTGGTCCTTTACACATCCATAATTTTCACTTAGTGTTCATTTTCAGAGGGCCACTTTGTATTAAAATGTTTTCTTCCCGAGCTCCCTGCCTCCATCCCAGGCTTCTAGGGCAGAGAAGCTCAGCTGGTCCCAGCACCCGGAAGGAAGCTCCCCCGCTGCCATCCCAAGCTCCTAGGGCAGAGAAAATGAGCCACATGGGCACCAGAAGCAACCCCCCCCCCGTGGAAATGAGAAGACACATAAACAAGCCTCAAAAACAGACTTCCAGATCACCTACAGCAACCTCAAAGGGAAACAAGATGGAACACTCTAATACTCAACCACCTGGACTCTCTGAACTGGCAACAAAAGAGGATCCGGGAAAAATGAAATCAGAAATAATTACTCAGATAACAGCAAAGATTTTGCTCATGATGCAAGACATGATTAATAAATCTAGAGAGGACACAGATAAAAAAATAGAGAAGCTGAGGAACATGATGGAATCCCAACATAGGAAACAAATGGAATCCATAAAACAGATACAAACAGATTTTCAAGAGATTAAAAACTTCATCGAAAGTCTGCGCAGCAGAATGAACGAATGTGAGGATAGAATTTCACATACAGAAGATAAGATTGCAATTTGTGAGGAGGAAAAGAAAAATTGCTTTAAAATTGTAAGGGAACAGGAGAAATCAATCTAGCAGCTGCTAGATGATGCAAAGAAGAATAACATAAGACTGACTGGAGTCAATGAAGAAAGAGGAGAGAGTGCAGATGACATAAAAAAAACTTCACAGAAGTGATGGCAGAAAACTTCCCAAGCAGGGGAAAAGAACTTGACATACAGATAAGTGAGGCATATAGGACTCCAGCTAGCCTTAATCAAAAAAAATCTACACATAGCTATATAATAGTTAGGATTCCAGAAATCCAACAGAAGAATAAAATTCTACAAGCAGTTAGAGAAAAGAAACAAATCACATACAAAGGAAAGCCCATCAGAATCACAGCAGACTTCTCAATGCAAACCCTCAAGGCAAGAAGAGCTTGGAGTGATGTATTTCAGGCCCTAAAGGAAAACAGCCTTCAACCCAGATTGATGTACCCTGCAAAACTATCTTTCAAAATTGATGGAGAAATAAGATACTTTCATGATAAAGAGCACCTCAGGAACTTCATGAATACCAAACCGGCACTCCAAAAAATTTTAGACAATACCCTAGGAAAAGACAATGAGGATCACAACCTCAGGAAACCCAGCAGAATGAATCCATTGGTCATGACAAATTAAACGCAAAGGGGGAGAATCTAACAAAAAGAAAAAGTCATGACAAGGCTTTTAAAACTTTTGACTTCATCTCCCTAATGAGTGTATAATTCAATCTTATCATTGTACTGATTAGTATTTTTCTGATTCTAGAATTGCACACCATTCCTTGTGCTATACTGGCTATTTATCATCTTCTTATGTCTACATTTTAATTGGGTTGTCTATTAATGAGCTCTAAGAATTCTTTATATATTCTGCTCATAAGTTATATGCATTGTAAATGTGGTCTGTTTAAGGACTACCTTTCATTTTGATGTCATTTAAAGTTCTAAATTTTGATGGAATCTCATTTATCAAAGTTTTTTCTTTTATACATCATGTTTTTTGTATCCTAGGTAGTTCTTGCGTACCCTGAATTCATAAATATTTTCCCTTATAATTTCTTCTTAAAGTTTTATACTTTTAGGCTTTCTTATTTAGGTTTATAGATCCCTTCAAGTTATTTTCATGTATGGAAAAAAAGGGTTGAGGTTAATTTTTTATATACAGATACCAGGTGTTCTAGAGCCGTTTGCTGAAGACACTATCTGTTCCTCGGCTCTTGAATCGAGTTTATATTCTATAAAATGCTAATGTTGAATAATCTTTCAAAACTCAGTGGACCATATATGTGTGGTTCTATTTCTAGATTCTCTGTTTTATTCCAATGATCTATATGTCTTTCCTTACACCAACACTGCCTTGATTACTGTAGCTTTAGAAGAAGTCTTAAAATTGGGTGCTAAATGTCTTCCAACACTGTTTTTGTTTTTGTTTTTGGTTTTTCTGGGTCCTTTGTACTCCTACATAACTTTAAAATTTTAATATCCAGTTCTTCATTTATAGAAAGTATACACAGACCTGAATTTTTATATATACCTTGTGTTTTCTAATCCTGCTAAATTCAAGTACAAGTTCTAGGGGCTCCTAGAGATTTCTTAGTATTTTCTCTGTAGATGATCATTTCATCTACATAGAAAGATTTTGCTTCTGCCGTGCCAATCCTATCGTATTTGTGTCATTTTATTGCCAGACTATTTTGGTTTAGACCTATGTTGCAAAGTCTAATGGACAGATGAAGAGTAGGCATATATGCCCTTGTTCCCCACTTTAGGGAGAAAGCATTGTATCGTCTCCATTCATAGAAGGAGTTTTTGTTGGAAGTATGGAGTACATGTCTTTGATCTGTTGAGAAGGTTCTGTTCTACTTCTAGGCTCCTGATAGCTTTTACCATGAACAGCTGTAGAATTTAGTCCCATATTCTTTCTCCAACTAGTGACAGGATCATATGGCTTTCTCCTTTCCTCTGTTAAAATGATGACTTTTGGGGGTGGATCTTCCAATGCTGAACCAACACTGCCATCCCTATAATAAAACCACTTTCTACATACTGCCAGATCTGACTTCTAAGAGTTTGTTTTGTTAAACAAATTTCTATCTATGGTCATACTTTTTTCTTCAATTATCTTTATCCAATTTTAGGATTAGCACAATGTTGATTTCCTAAAATGAGGGGGAAAGTGTTCCTTCTTTTTTCTGCTTTAAATGCTTGATATAATTTATCAGTTAAAATGTTTATGAGCTTGCTGTTGTCGTATAGGTAGGTTTTCAAGCTAGGAATATACTTTCTTTAATAGGTGCTATTCAAATTTTATATTTCCTCCAGAGTTAGTTTCATTAATTTGTCTTGTAAGTTACTTCTTAAAAGTTGTCAAATTTATTTCAAAAAAGATTTTTGTAATATGCTTTCTATATCCTTTTAAATTCTGTAAAATCTGTGGTAATGTCTCCTAGATCTTAATATTGTAATTTAAAAAATGTATAGCTGATATTGTGTAACAGGAAGAAAAGGTCTAAAAGAGCAGGGGAATTGGGAGGGGTAGGGGAAGGGAAAAAAGGGAAAGGAAAAAATATGAGAAGAGGAAAAAAATGGAAACAAGGTCTTTGCAAATAGAAAAGGGTGGAGGGGGTGAAGGAAGGGCAAGGGAAGGGGAAAAAAAATAAGAACCAAGAGACTCATGTAATGGTACAAGATCCCAAAGATGAATGTAACTGTATTTTATATGTAAAATGAAACAATAAAGTTAATGGGGAAAAAAATAAAAAAAAAATTTTTAAATGTTTTTTTCCCATGGCAAACACTGAATACAGTACAAAGTTAAATTGAAATGACATCCTGCTGTCATCAAAAAAAAAATGACTCAGGTGTATTCCTGTTGCCTGTAAGCACTGCCCTACCTCCCATATTTTATAGGCTATTATATTTTATACATATTTTATATTTTATAGTCTATGCCAGTATCTTGAGCCTCACCTAGGAGTTTTAACATTTCTGTGGTGTAATTACTTCATTCGTCTTCTCTAATAAGTTGTATTCTCCAAGAGTTAGGGCCATGTGCATTTATTTTCTTTTGCATGACTAGTATATAGCAAAATATGAAGGGAGGGACAACTGGCCTGAGCCACATGACTGGCTAATTGACTAGAAGCCTAGGATTCCAAATAATAAAGAAGAAAGTCAAAGATTTAGACCCACTAAAGTATTTATGTTCAGTAATCATATGATTTACCTTTCAAACCAGGGTATTCCTGAATACTAAAGAGAATGCTGCTACTAAAAATGGTGGAAAGACAGTTAAAACTCATCAATATTCTTGGTAATTTAGGACATAGATCAGCATTGTTAAGGCTTTTCATGACAGTAGTCCAAATAGACATTTTAATCCCAGTAGAGCTCTGATAATTTATTGTGAGCTCTTCAGACCCCCAAAGATTGAGACCTCAGGGAAGATTATGAGGAATAAAAGAAAGAGACAGAAACAATATTCAGTGTGCAGTGGGGGACTGGAAGAAAGCTGTTTATAGTGGACAGGCTTCCATGAACTCCATGGTGGGCTGACTTTTATTATTCAGCAAGAAGTACAGGTGAGGGGTAGCATACTATTCCAGGAACAGCAATTTCTGTAAGGTTAGGGTAGTAACATAGGGAGTAAATTTAGCATCTCAAAGGGAACAAGTTAAGGTCCTTCCCCATACCTGGATCCTGCGTTTTATATTGTCCTCAGTAGATGCTTTCTTGTCTCAGCGGAGCTGTGGTTATGGCTATCCCACACAGCCTGCAAGTTTAACCTTTTGATTAGTATTTTTTTTTGTTGATACCGGGGATCAAACTCTGGTCCTTGCGCTTGCACAGCAGGTGGCAGAACCACTGAGCTAAATTCCTGGCCCTGTGGAAGTCTGTAACCTTTTACATACTTCTCTGTTCCTGAGGCAAGTTAACATCAATCTTGGGAGTGCAGGGCCTATAAACTGGCCCCCATCAATCTATGAATATAATGGCTGGTCCCCAACAATAATTGGGATTTTCTATCCTCAAAATACCAGACATCATGAGTGTAAGTATCACATAAGTTCTCTAATATGATAAACTCAAAGTATAAAGAATTTAAAAAGCAAAAGAAAAGACAGACAATATGAAATAGGGAGATAGATCTTTGAAAAATGAGAGAGGCTTCTAGGATGGAGGGAGCAGGGAAAGGGGATGGGAAAAGAATAAATAGAATTAAGATACCTTAGGTACATGTACCCTCTCCCCATAGTGAATATAAATCATTATGTACTGCAAACGTATACTAATAAAAAAGCCAGCCATCAATTTAATGTGATATCAATTTAAAATGGTCCCAGATGGCTTGTGAAAAGTGTGCATAGTGAAATAAGCAATATCTCTTTGTCTAAGAAATTCAAATGATAGTAATAGTGACATTCTTAGACTGAAGCTTTTGGGGTGGGGTTAAAACCGAAACAGCAATATTAAAAATCTGTAGACTTGAGTACTGTAATTGTCTTTACAAAATCTCTGTCTTCATTTATTACTACAAATGTTTATTTATCTTTAGGTTTAAGCTATTTTCCAGAGTGTCTTATGGTATATAATAAAAACTTTTAAAGGAAAAACATCTTTCTCTGAAAAAATCAACAAAATTAATGCTCCATTTGACTAAGATAACAAATCATCTTACAGTTACTTAGAAGATTGGATTGTAAATCAGATCCTGAGTTCCAAGATATTAAATTTGTAAATGAAAAAAGAGAATGAATGAAACACAGTAGATCCCACAGATGAGGAGAGACAGATCATCTGTAAACACTGCTGATATAAAATATGGAACCTCTAAATTCAGACTAAGAATTATATTTTGCCTCTGGATCTGATAGAAGATTCAAAGTTTTCCATAAGCAGTCAGCAGATATATGTGGAGTGGGAACAGCAGTAGGCTGCCATGTACTGAGGGCTCCCTGGGTAGCAGGTATTCCTCTAGGCAATTGTGCATTATTTCATTCAGTCTTCTCCAACTCTGGGAGATTGACAGTGCCATTGTCCTCATTTTACAGTCAGTGAAACTCTGGTTCAGAAAAATCAAGTAGCTTTCCCAAATTTGCAGGCCAATAAATAGGTGATGTCCCACATTTAAGGAAATGCAGATCTCTTAACTCCCATGCACCCTACTGATGTAGAAGAAGTGGCACCCATAGTCCAGCCAACTGACCACACAGGCAAAGATGGTACATGTGGGACCAACAGATTGCAGAACAGAAACTAAAAGCTAAACTGTGTGGTGAAGACTGAACTACTTCAGAGGAGAAGATGATTGTAGGTAACAAACTAGTTTCATGAGTGCTTAGAGGGCTTAAAAAGACTTTTATTGCTAAAGCAGGAAAGAGAATCTAGTCTTTGTAAGGGAAGCTAAATAAATAAAAGTACTCATTTGTTCTCCTGTGGTAACATGGAATGAGCTCTGTTTTAAATTTTGTCTCATACTGGCTTTCTGCCAGCAATGTCTAACTTATTTTTTAATACCTCAAGCCCTGTATATAATGTAAATTCCAATGAGACTTAATTCCAAGTGAGATTTTATTTGTAGATTTTTAAAGTGTACAGACTTGAATTGTAGTTTTCTGATATGTAGAATAGTCAACTCATTTCTTTTGATTTCAGAATCTTTTTTCTATAGCTGTTAAAAACAGTTACATCATAAACATTAATTTTGAATTATACAATGAGACAATTTTCTTGTTAGTCAAGAATTCAAATATTTTTCTGTGAGCAGAACTTGAAATTGGTTTCCAAAGTATGGCCACTTTCTAGTTTAATATTCCCCTTTGCTTACCTTAAATCAGCAAATGAAGGATTTAAAATACAAAGTGATTATTTACTTTGATTAAAAACTCATTCCTGTGAGGATAGAACTATTTGATTGTATTGCCAGAGTCTCTCTAATTAATAATATAATGGAAACTAATTATTACAGTCCCAAAATGAATTTGTATTTATCCCCTTGTCAGATGTTAAAGAAGATTCAATTATGAATTTAAGTTAATGAAATGAATTGTATAGCATAGTTAATGGTAAGTCATCTTGGATCAGAACACCATCTGAATGCATGGTTGATTATTTTCTCCTCTTTCTAGGAATTGCTACATTCTAATGAAGTTATAACTCAGTTTTCTAAATTCCTATAGGAATGAAATAAAAATCTAATTTGATAGCTCATACAAATAATTGCAGCCCAGCAGAGAACTGCAAAAAAATTTTTATCTCCTGTTGATAGCAGAAAGGTTAAAGATGAAATGAAACTTTTTGACTGTCAAGAAATATACAAGATTGGGTTTTTATTACCTTTGTCTATTTATCTTTAATCAGAGAAAGCAGTGACTACACCCAAATTCACTGTAGAATTTCTGTAAGGTTCAGATAGGAATTGATGGTCACACATTGCCTTTAGGACTGTAATAGCCAAGAAATTCCTATTGTTTTACTAGAAATCAGTATCTTGATAGTGAAGAAAAGATTTAGGAACAATGCTTCTATCTTTAATACTCATGCAAAAGCTATTTATTGAGGATCTATGTGCCACACACTATACTCAGGGGTAAGATTCCAATAGTAAGCAAGATAGACAATGTCATGCAGATTTGGTAATATTACAGCATGAAAAGTAATCAAATACTTCAACCTAGCATGAGAAAGGTTTTAAAATGTTGTAGAATATGGTATAAAGAATATAATGTGTCCTGAGCTACACACACACACACACACACACACACACACAGTTACATTTTTTACAATGGTTATGGTTACACTTCTAATTGTGGCCCCTGGACCACATATTTATAAAAAGCTCTCTCCGTTTCCTAAATGTAAGTCTTCATTGGTGGAAGCTACATTTCACTCATGTTTTAAGCCCAGCGTTTACCATGGAATCTAAATGGGATGGTTGCTGGATAATTCAATGATGGAACAGATGACTAAGATCAGTGTGAAAATGTAACCTTTGGGTGATTAGAGATGTTAACCTTTGCTGTGGGTGATGTTGTTGGAAGCAATTTTTAAATTTTTTCCCATGCGTTCTTATGGTGCATCCACAGAGTGTGGGCTCTGTGAGGCCTTTTCTCCATGCTGTTAGTTTTGTATCCTGTGTAATAAATTACCACAAAGGTAGTGACTTATCCCTCATTTATTAGTTCCCAGTTTCTTTGGGTCAGGAGTCTGGACATAGGTTAGCAGGTTTTTTGCAGGGCCACTGTTTGCCATCAAGGGGTAGGCAGAACTGGCCTCTATTCTCAAGCTGGAGTGGGCAAGGCCAGGCAGTGTTTCGGCAGGGTTTGTCACCTTGTAGCTGTAGGACTTGTGCCAGCCCTTTAATCAAATTCAACGAGAAGAACCAGACTCTAGAGTGAGTTGAATAGAAGGATGGAGTGGATGTCCTTGAATAAAGACATGTAACATATATAACATAACTCCCTCATATCACATGAGTTAGAAGCAAGTAATAGACCACTCCATACCAATGGGCTATAAATTATGCAGGAGACAAACAGCAATAGGTGGCGATCATAAGGCTCACCACAAAATATTTGTCACATTTCCTCTAAAGAATTTGTACTGTGCCACATTTTTTTTTAGAGGAAGACATCAATGATTCTGTTCTTTTCCATGCCTTAAAATTTAGACATGATAAGGGAAAAGGCATACCTTGCCACATTTCAACACCAGTTTCCTGTGTGACCTTAAATATAACCCTAACCTTCCCTCCAAGAACAAAGGGAGGAGATTCATCCAATTGATCAGAAATGATTCTTTTTCATACCTAATATTCTAGGATGATTTCTTCTCAGTCCAGGTGTGATGTTCTTTAAAGTGTGACCTGGTCCTTTCTCTGTGCTCTGACACATAGCCACTCACTTCCAAAAGGGCTGTGGGATTGGAATGAGCTGTCTAAAGAGTATTTGAATCCAAGGTGTGATAAATAGCCATTAGCACTTTGGCAATCAAGGCCTTGTTTGCAATTCAGTTGCAAACCAAACTGCCATGTGTTAGACCAAGGTCTTTTGTTTATTACAGAGATCTGGGCTAGGATTTCACCTTTGCGTCTGACTCCCACACGCGGTAGTATCTTGGCAGGCATACTTTATTTTGTTGAGATGATAATTTATAGGAAAAATAAGATCTTTCTGCAGCTAATCATTTTAGTCTGTGATCACTGAGTGCCAGATGAGCTCGTAGCGAATGAATTTGCCAACACAGTGACGCCCCAGCTTTCTGAAGCCTTTGAGAGTGAGTCATCTGGTGAGATATTTTTTCTAATTTCTGAAGATATTACTTCTTTCAGCTCACCAATGTCTTTTAACCTTTTAATTTATACTAGACGGTATATGTCATTCCCTGAATGACTTAGCAAGAGAAATCATTTATTGCACATGTATCAAGAACTAGGCATTATCTAATATGCATGTTGCACACACTGCCTAGGTAGACTAAATATGAGGTTAAGCACCTTTCTGGGATACAGTTAGTATACGAAGAGTGGGGAAGGCAAATTCAAATGATCTAAATATTGGCTTCCTTACTTCTACTCTTAGGAAAACCTAACATGCACTCTCAAAATGAGCTGTTTAGTGTTGTCTACCAAATTGCAGCAAACTTTATTTTAGATACATAGTTTTAACTGGAATGTGTTTTATGTTAGTGTCTTTTGGGGGTTCCCTATTACAGTAGTCTGAGCAAACTAATACATCAGGTTTCATTAGTTTTCTTTGTAGCTACGATTTCAATCTGCATTTCTCTAGTAGATGCTACTGAGAGCAACTTCTGTCTTCACTCTGACACATTGCTTTCAATATATTATAAGATGGGAGACATGATAATAAAATTTGTTAAAATTGTTTGTAAAATTAAAGTGACCAACTAGAATATTCAGTAAGTCAAGTCAAGCTATAGTAGATGGTAACCTAGGTAACCTATTTCAGATTTTCCAGAGAGTGTGTCAACTGCTGGATTTCAGGTCTGTAAGCTATTTCAAATGTCTGTAGCTATCTATATGATTTCTCTGGTCCAAGATGATTTATTTTCCTTTTATTTATACATATCTGTAATGGAAATTAAATCTTTTCAGATTTTTCAAAGCAACATATTTGATATGAGAAAAAATTAAACTTGATGCCAGCTTCTTCCTTTCAGTGTATGGATGGCATTTATTGTTTATTTCAGCAGTATAATAGATTTTTGGTTTCAGGTTACCATCGTCTGTGAAATGGTTAAGAAAATGCCTTTTCTTTTTGTTTTATTAAATCTTCTCTTCACTAGATCTCAAGCCTTTATAAATGTTCTTTTTCTAACTCCCTTATCAGAAGGGGCACTTGAGCCTCAAAAACAAAACGGCAGTGCAGTAATGAGGATATTAAGTTGATGTGCTCCATTCAGCACCTGCTCCCAAGCTACGGAATAATGAATGAGCATGAATTACACATTGTGAAAACAGGAGAATCTGCCTTCTTGGTGTTATGCATCAGGCAGTTTCTAAAGGGCTTTGAAACTGTGCTTCTCACACAAGGTCAACCACCTGGGAAAACTCAAAGGCAAAGAACTACTTGTTTACAGGTTAACATGTAACTAGGTTGGGCTGAACTTTTAATTAAAACATTTGAAGTTAAGAGTTTCATTAATATACAACCTGTGACTTGCTCCAGATTAAAATTTAATTGCCTGGCAAGCATTAGAATATAAACCACAAGTTTTACTCTTTTAGGTTTAGTCATGTTACATAGATTTGATCACTTTTGTATGTTCCAAGAGTGTAGTTCTGAATACAGCTTTGAAAAACAGAAGCATGGAATGTCGTCCTCTTGAAGCTTATAGTCTAAGTAAAGACATTAGGAGCCATGTTTGTTACAGATTGTGTTTCGTCCTTTATGGAATAAACAAGGATCTAAGAAAAAGAGTGTAGGTTTGGGAGTGGAGGCTAAGAAGCACTATGCTCGAAGCAGACCTAGGCAAATCCCAGGCATTTTATCCAAGACTGGAAGAACAGGCAGCTCTGACGTGAAGGTTTGTTATGTCCTGGAGCAGAATGGAGGGTGTTGTGGTTAGGGGAGGTGAGAAAGAGGCAGAGTGGTACAAGAAACCACGAGAGGTGTGCCCAGGCCACACGATCTTACTGTGTTCAAGCAAACACCCTAGTGACTTCAAACTCGTTTCTTATTTGTGATTTAATAACACTGCAGAGCCAGCACGAAGGGGTTTTGACTTTGCTCTCAGTTTGAAGACGATTACAGCATTCCCAATAGGTAGTAATTAAGTGAGGATGGGAATGGTGGAGAGTGGCCTCTGGTAGCTATTCTGGACAGTGAGGCAGGAATGAACCACTGAGATGACAAGTCCTCCCTCCTTACCTTGCAGATAAGGGATAGGCACACTTTTCCTGTGACACTAGAAAGCAGATGTTTTAGATTTTGAAAACCAGGCAGTCTCTGCCACTACTCATCTGCTCTCCTATTGTAGATTGAAAACAGCCACCAAAAATATGTAAACAAATGGGCTTGGCTGGGCTCACATAGAACTGTTATGGATACCAAAGTAAGATCATTAGAGGACAAGAAGGAATGAAGCATATAAAGGGGTTTAGCTTAGTTCACAGGTAATAAATGAAACTTATCATCATTGTTATGTCACAGTGGTTCAGTTAGAGTTGAAAATATGCATTCATTTAACATACTCAGTTTACCATCATTTTCTCATTATCTAGCTCTTCCTACATGGGATACTTGCTAATTATTTGTTCAATATTTTCTGAAAGTTGGTTCAACAGTTACCATGTGCCAGATACTATATTAAGAGTCTTCCCATAACTCTATAAGGTAGATACTATAGTATTATTTCCTTAATTACAGAAGGGGCTGTTCTCTCTCAATTGTTTTTATCTAGGAGATAGGAGGAGGGGAATGAGCCAGAGAAGTCATTCCTGGTGGAAGTGCAGTCAGTTTTGTGTTTTGCACAATGCAATTTTTTCTTCTCTTGATCATTGTCATGGTATGGCTCTCAAATGTTGGGATTCAACAGAAGAACACAGGCCTAGCTGTGCACCAGAGCAGCTCCCTGCAGGTGCATCCTCATGCTCTCTGCTTAACAATCAGACTCAGGGTTTTGCCGCTTGTGGCAAAACCTATTTGTAACCAATGCACTAAAAACATGAGCCCTGAATAATCATCCCCATCCAGCAGTTTTGTTCATTTAAGCAATTTATACTAGCACATCCTCCCTGAAGCCCTCTTACTATTGCAATCTGCCAAGACAGCTTATTTTCTGGCTTTAATTTTTTTCACCATCCTGTGCACAGCTTCTATTTTTTCCTACTGTTTTGTTCCTGACATTGTATATCTCATCTGGTCCCTTTCCTTGGCTGACTTTTAGACTTTTGGGCCATATCACTTACCCACCTGAAGTTTTTTTGGGGGGGGGCGGGGTGTATCAGGGATCGAACTTGCACTTGCGAGGCAGGTGGAGGAACCACTGAGCTAAATCCTCGGCCTCTCCTGAAGTTTTAATTATGGCTTCTTCACCAGCGTTAGAGCAGGGGCCTGGATTTACATAGACTGTGCTCCAATCCTGGGTCCACTTTTTAATCACTATGTGACTTAGTTTCCAAATCTCTCTGGAGCTCAGTTTCATTATCTATAAAATCAAGATAGTAATAATACTTATCCCCAGGTAGGTTTTTTTACATATAAAATACTTAGCATAATTTCTGGCACCTGATGCATAATTAATATGGGCACTTTACTATAAGCTTGTATGCTTTATAGAATTATTAAAGCAACACGTCATAAGGTGTGGACCAGTCAGTTGCATTCTGTGACTGTTTTGCCAGGCACAGTGCCTGACACATATAAGGCTTGTCATCTCTGGGGCTTCCAAAATCTACCAGACTCACAGTCTGCTCTGGAAAGATTCTGATTCTGTTTCTCCTTTATATTTTTTTAAAGTTTATTGGTGCTTATGAGAGTTAATTTGCATCATTTTCGAATGACAAGTTCATCTTTTTTTACTGGTAGAGGGAGTACTTTCAGTTCTGCAGTAGAAATGGAGAAAATTACTTCTAACTTATAGTTGAATATTCCTTTCCATTACATAATTTTAAAAAAACATTCTCATAACAGTTTATCTTTTATTACCAAAACACCATGATTGATCTCATTCCTTTTGGTTCCTTCTGATTCATAGATGTTTTCCCTACCTCTAACTAGTACATTTCTATATTTGAACCCTTTTAGGGTTGAACTAAAGATCCAGGGTACATGTGTTCAATCTGGGCTCTGCAACAGTGTGATTTGGCATAGATTTCTAATGCTTTGTGTCCTTGATTCCTAAGTCACAAAATGCATTAACTGTGACCTGAGTTCCCATCTGTGTGACTCTGCATCACAGGAAATAATGGTAATGAATGCACAGTGGTTAATATTAAACCATAAGGCAAAAGCTTCCCCTTATAAACATTCTATTTTTAAAGATTGCTCAATTGTGTTTAAAAAAAAATGTTAAGTTACTGAGACTGTGGTAAACAGACATATTTCTCAGGCTGGGCATCTGTACTGTTGTCCTGTTGAAGATCTGTAACACCAGGAAGAACATAACTCATCTACCCACAGTGAGAAATAATGAAATTTTTATTTTTGTATTGAAAGACATAGATTGTGTATATTAGTCTGTATTTCATTGCTATAATAAAATACCTGAAGCTGGATACTTTCATAAAAAAAGAGGTTTGTTTAGTTTAAACTTGAGGAGGCTGAAAGTTCAAACATAGCCCTGGGTATGGTAAGGGCCCCTTAGCTGTGCTATATCATGGCAGATGTCACCACAGTGCCAGCAGTGCCAACAAGAGGAAGAGATCAGGTGGTGGGAAAAGAAGCCACAGTAAGAGGAACAGACTGTCTTTTGTCCTCTTACTGGGCTCTGCATCTTGAAGATCCCATCTCTTGTCAGCTCCACCCTGGAAACCAAATCCCCACATATAAACTAAGATATTCTCAAATTACGTTCAAAGCATAGCAAGATGTTGTAGAGTACAAAATATATATGATTTTCAAATGCATAATAGGAAACTAGGAAAAACATTAAATTTTCTGCAGAGCAATTTGAACCACACATCGGACCTCTGAGTATGGTACATAAGGACATTCTTCTCTCTCTCAGTGGAAGATAGAAACTTTTGAAGTATAAACTAAAATTACACCTCACAATCTTTGATTGTAATCCCAGCTCTATCCATTTCTTGTCATGTAATCTTGGACAAGTAATTGAAATTATCTGAGCTACCTCTTTTTAATCTGCAAAAATGGGTGTAGCCTTGGTGCTAGAGAGCCATCATGAGGAATAAAATAGATGTCGCCTATCAAGTGCCCGCCAAAACGTGGATAGTAAATGGTAGCTAAAACCATTTTCATTACTCACTGGAGGCACAGCAATTTCAGAACTTTTTTGTTGGTTCTCCTCAGATGTCCCTTCCTGTGTCCATGGCAGAATTGCCGATCAATCGTGGTCCTCTTTCCACTTGAACACAGAGGCACTCCCAATCAATGGAGGCAGACACTACCAATTGAAATTGTTAAAGCAACCAAGTGAGAAACTGTGGAAAGAAAATGACAATTAGGTCCCCCTCTGATATTTATGGGCTGTGTGATTATGGGGAAGGCAACTGTTTCTGTATTTATAATCATCTTTCCTCTTCTGATTCATCCAAGTTATAAATTAATGACAAGAACCGACCTTTGGGGAGGCTGCTTTAGGACAAGACTTGGGTGATTCACAGAAGGTCAGTATTCAAAGACTTTAGAAGGTGAGCTGATTAGGCTGGTCTCTCCTCTGCCCTCCTCACTTGCATGTGTTGCCTTCATGTACTTTTCCAGCCTCTGTGACCTCATCTGTGTCGCATTTTAAGATTTTAACTCTGCGTGTTCATTTCAGAGACCTAGGACTGTTAAGGAGTTCTTTATCTTATCTTGACTTAATATTTCTTTATAACTCCCCCAGCTGGTCTCTACTGAAGAAGTTTAATCTGTTTTCACCAGATGCTCTTTCAGTATCTGCTCCTTACTCCACAGGAGTGTTTTAGTTGAGTAAGTATCTTGACAAGTTGCTTGGATTGTGGGGGATGGGAGAACAGTGAGACCCTGTTCGATTGTGGGGGATGGAGTCTAATTACTTAGCTTTTGTTTTGCTGAGTGGGCATATAAGAGCTAAATTATTAAGACAATTGAAAAGAAATTCAAAGACTGTTGGAGAAGTTACCTGAGATAAGGAAGGCACTGGTGAGCATGCTGGTATTTTGAGGGACACTTTGGTGGAAAAAAAACTTGTATTCATAAAAGCTATACTGAATGACATTTTTATAGGTGGTATACCCTACCCTACCTCACGATAATAAATAGGATCTATCTTATTTATTAATATAATGCAATTGGATCTGTGAATTGGGATTAAGAAAGCAAAGCAATGCTGTCCATGAAAAGACAGTTGCATGTAAAATGAATATGCAGATATATCCCATATGTGTATTGTTGGCAGTATTCACAGCAGTGCCTAGAAGCACGCAGTCCCTTTACCTGGTCTCCTGGGATAGCTTATGTAACCTCATATTTCCTTGAATAAATTGTGAGACATACAGGAGTTGAGCAAAAGCAGCCAATTGGTAGGAGAAGATTGAAAAGCGGCAGGCACTTAATGGATGATATATCTTTTAGTTCTCATTATGTCTCTATACATGAATATCACACCCATTTTTGCAGATGAAGAAGGAGTAGCTCAGAATTTACATTAGTTGCCCAAGATATGTGGCAGATATCTGACAGATTTAGGATTATAAACAAAAACGTAAGGTACAATGTACCTGTTCCATAATAATTAATTCAGGAAGCTTTTCACTTCTGCTTCCTGTTCCAAACTATGTTTCTCTTATAATTTTACCTTCCACTCCCCTTACTCTTTTCTTGATATAGGTCTATTTGTATGAACAGCAGACTTTGCATGATATCCTAATATATTATAGAAATATATATGTATAGTTTTTCCCCTCGGGAGCTTGGAGATGACCTTGTCTAAGAGAATGTAATGTGACATGGAATTAAATTTAAATCGTGGACCAGGCAAGAAGCTATGGGAGACAAAAGAGTTGGATTGGGTTTAGCTGTGCTGATTTCCTTGTTCGCTGCTTTCACACACCCCATCTTGGATTTCAGGGTTTGCAAGCTGATTCCAAGGTGGGTGCAGTGAAGGGTTTTAATTAGCCTATTAAGCTCCACTAATGTCTTGTAAAGTCATCCAAGTGAGAATGGCAGATATATCAGTTCCACCTTGGGCCCTGCCACAAGGAGCATTGTGTTTCCAGCTATTTGTAGTTCTCACAGTGGGAATCATCTGATTCTGCAGCACACAACTTTTGGTTTTGTCTAAGATGCAATGAAGAATTCCCACAGATTGTGTCTCTGTAATTGGCCTTTGCCATTCCCAGAATTCATGGCCCCTGTCTGAAATCATAAGTTCATACTGTATAGAAATCCCTTCTTTATCACTTTTACTCTAATATGTAGGCACATACTTTCTAAAAGTGGTCAAACTTTTAGTTGGCTGGCAGAAAATAATTGCATCTGGCATAAAGGGCCTGTTTTTGTTTGGTTTGTTTATTGGTTTTGTTTGTTTATTTGGTTTTGTTTGTTTTGGTTGCTGTTTTGTATTGCAGGCCTTAGTGTTCTAGGAGTTGATAAGCCAAGAAACTAGGATTCATTCAGTCCTTTTTATGATGAATATTTACTTAAATACATACTTTGTTCTGGGCACTTTTATGAGCCCCAGAAGCTGTTGCATGGAACAATACTAAACAAAGTATTTTCTCTTGGGACTTGCATTCTAGTGGAGGGGAGAAAAGTAATAAACAATTAAAGAAGAAAACAATAGTGGTAATAAGTGTTATGCTGAAAATAAGATGAGGCTGGGTTTGAGTGGGGATGTAACTCAGGATTATGTGGTCAGAAAATAACTGGAACAGATGATGTTTTCACTGAGATTTGAATACCGAGAAGCCAGCCGTGCAAGGGTCCGGGGATCAGGAACACAGGCATGAAGAGGCAGTGTAGGCAGAGGTATAAGGCAGTGAGGCTGGAGCACGCAGGGTATGGGGCTGGAATAGGTGCCATGAACTGGATTAGAGTACAGCTGGGTCACATGAGGCTAAGGGCAAATGTGTGAATCTTATTCCGTGTGGAGAAGAGATGTGTGTGGTGAGGAACTCCACTCTATAAATAAAGGACTTTTAGAAGAGAAGAGGAAAAGCAAGAAAAAAATGCAGTTGTAGTACTTCAACCAAGAGATGACTGTAGCAGTGGAAATGTTAATACTATTACTAGTTTACTTATTGATTTTTAAAATATACAAAACTTTTAAACTATTTTTAAGTGATGATTCATTGTGTACATTAATACTGTTATGAAATTGTAGCCACTATCCATGTCCAGAATTTTCCCATCATTTCAAACTGAAACTATCAATTAAACAGTAAGTCATTATTTTTTCTCCCCTCAATCCCATAGGAACCACTATCCTATCTTTTATGTCTGTGAATTTGATTATTCGAAGTACTGCATATAACTGAAATGCTACAATAGTTGCCCTTTTGTGTCTGGCTTATTTCACTTGGCCTATCTTCGGTATTCATTCATGTTATGGCAGGTGTTAAAATATCTTTCCTTCTTCAGGACAAATAATATCCCATTGTACATAGTACCACATTTTGTTTATCCACTCACCCATTGCAGGACACTTGGGTTGCTTCCACTTTTAACTATTGTGAATAATGCTGCTATGATCATGGGTGTACATGAATTAGTGCAAGTTCCTACTTTCCACTTTTGTGTACAGACATGGAAGTGGAATTGCTGGATCATATGATAATCCCATAGTTAATTTTCTGCAGAATCCACATACTATTTTTAGTAATTATATTTTAAAGGTAGATTTATCAGGAGTTAAAGCAGTGATGTTAGGAGTTGAGAGAAAAATTAAGAATGATCACAAGATTATCAATTTTAAAATGGGAAACTTATGGGGCTGTATACTGACTGGGGTATGGAGTCCTGGAATAAGATAGCTTTGGTATTTTTGTGGGGTGAGATTGCCAAAGGGTGTCAAAGGTTTTATTTGTATTATATTTGTTATGGCTGTTCGATAAACCAATGAAAACCAATAGACAGGTAGTTTTATGTGCTAATCTGAAATCCAGGCTCTATTGGAAATATATTTCATATATGTGATTATTTAATATGCAAGTAGTAGTTAAATCATAGAATTAAGTGAATTTCAGTGAGTATGTTTATATAGAAGACTGGACCTTGGAGAATGCCAGCATGTGGAGGTTGAACTACAAAGGCCCCCTCAGAGGAGGCTGAGGAGGGATCTTGTGTAAAGAGAACCAGTAAAATACGAACTTTTCTAACACACGAAAGAAACTGTGCCAGGAGGGAAGGAATGATCTACCTTCTGAGAAGTCAGACATGATAAATAACAGTGTGACAATTAGACTTGAAGTGCTGGATGTAATCATATATTTGACAAGAGTCACTTCAGGAGTGAAGGGGCTGGAAGCCTAGATAGAAAGGGCTGAGAAAAAATAGGAGTTGCTGTTTCTAATTCCTCCCATGTCAACAACTCAATCCAGAAATTTTATTGTAAAGGAAAGCAGTAAGGGGGCATAGGTGAAAGTGGCTTGGGGGGAAACCAAACATAACGTATTTTCGTGCAAGAGGAGGAGAAGAAGCTGGTGTAGGAGGAGTCAAGGATACTTCTTGAAGGAAATCTGTGACATCCTGAGCCGCAGGAGAAAAGCTGACCTGGGGTAGGTGCAGGGACTCTACACTAAAGAGGGAAGGCAGGGATAGGTTGGCAGACTTGGTGATAAGTGAGTGGACAAATCATAGTTCTTTCTGTGAAGTGAGAAGATACAGTCATCGGTGGAGAGAAAGTGGAAGAAGGAGAATATCAGAAGTGAGAGGAGCAAGGCAAGAAGTGAAGTGGTTACCTTGGAGAAAGTAGTATCACAGCACGGCCTGGCACATGAATGCTCATGTGAATGAGAATGGTCAACATGTCTCTTCTTCTAGCAAAGTTCAAGTGCTTGGCCTCAGGCAAGAAAAATCTGGGGAGTTGAGTTTTAATTTACAGAGGGACTTGATCAAGTGAATGTAATGATGGGGATGAGAGAAAAGTTTTTATAAGGAATGTTAACAACCGACAGTGGAAAGGATCAAGAACCTGAGTCTTTGGTTTACAAGTCAGAGGCTACAGTTTCAGTAACTAGTGGTCTCAGTGTGGCAGATTAGCCACTTTGGAGACTGTGTTGGGTAGAAGGTCACACTGGTCAGAGGGTAGGCTCTCCTAATGACTAGGGGGTGATTAAGAATTGAGAAGGGGGAAACGGTTGGGGTGGGATAGATGTAGGAATTGTTGGAAGTAAGCAAAAGAACTGAGGACCCATCCCTGTGGATTTGAATTTATGTAGAGTGATTTTTAAAAAAGCAAGTGAGGAGAGGGAGCTCATCACTAGCTACTTGAAAATGTTACAAGATGTGTTCAAAACATATGATGAATGTTTAAATTATAAAATTCTTATTACAGGAAAGACACATTGCTGTTAACTCCCCTCAAAATACTTACCCTCATTTATCCTCTTTTGTGCCTTTGCATAATGGTGGTAAAAAAACATAGGGAGTGATACTGCTTAGTGCCAGCCAACAGAAAGATAGGCTTGTAAAACCATTATGTTGGGTCCTCATCCACTTTTTTCACCAGATCTGGTACCATGTGATTTCTGGCTCTTCCCCAGTGTCAAAATGACCTAAAAAGGCAATTGTTTTTAGCAGATTAGGACACTGAGGCAGCCATGACAGCACAACTACAGTCACTAACAGAAGAAGGCTTCTAGAGCCCCTTCAGAAAGCGACAAGAACAATGGGACACGTGTAAGGGGTGTGCTTTGAGGGGGATTCATGGCAATGTGTGTTTTATTGCAATAATCTTTGTAAAATGTAAACATTCACCATATATTTTAATCGCACCTGCTATGTGTCTGTAAAAGACTTTTGTATATGATTTAACAAAATAATCTGTCAGTGAACGACAGTAAGCATTTCACTTTCGCTACTCCTCTTCATCCATAGATAAGCTGTTAAGAGCTTTTTTTTTTTTAAATCAGATTGGCGTTTTTAGATTTGGACAATGCCTGGTTTTTTTAACATGACTGCACAGCAGAATGCCTTAGAGAAGTGTTTGGTTTTGGACAGATGCCTGATTCTGTCCACAGAGAGTTTAATGTTGAGGATGGGCTAAGCCAGAGAAACCTTATTGTTTAAAGCTTACCAGATAATTCCAAAGTGTATTGACGCTTTCTGACTACTAAATTAAACCACATAGCAGCCTTAAATTAAAAAAAATCAGGTTAGGACAAGTTATTTCATAATTAAGTTTACTTGGAAAAACTGAATTGATACTAGAGAAAGGAAATGGAGTTAAAATTTCAAACTAGAAAATCTCAACTTGTTCTAGCAGTAATTTTAATGTAGCACACTGGATTTTTTTTTCATTTTCCTTCTTCTCATACACAAATAAACAATTTTACCATACTTCAGTTTTCCCTGTAGTGACTGTAATCTTCTCTGTAGTTACCTCATTATGTTCTGGAGAAACTGTGTAGTTGTAAATCTAAGCTTATGTCATTTGCCTTATATGTTTCAAAATCCACTTATTGTTTTACATTGTTATTGGATTTTCCTCATATTTTTTTCTCTGAATTTATAATGAATGGCATGTGTTCCCTTACCACTTTATGCCTTTAAGGCACGGTTCCTTATGAGGCTTTCTCATCTTCTCCAACCCCAAGGGACTGTGCCTCGTTCATCTTTATGTTATCTAAGTACAGTAACTTACCAAGGTAAATAAACATTTGACGAATAAGTGAACAAAAGTTTTGAAATAAGAAGTAGCACAATAAACTGTTACCTCCCTGATTCCTGTATTATTAAGTTTCAAAGTAGTTTCGGAAAGCTTAGACACAATGCTGTGTACATTCAAAAAGTAAGAAAAATAATGTTCGAGGACTTAAACTCACAAAACATCAAATCGACAGCAATTCATTTCTCCCAGCACATCCTCATAAATTTAAACCAAGAAATCTTGATATCGATTGTTCCACACTCGACTTTTTCCTTTGATTCTCACTGGATGCAAAACTGAAAGAGGTGGAAAGAGCCCAATACCTGGTTAATCTCTAGCTTGAAGCTACAGAGAGGTTTGATTGTGCGATAGCATTCTGGCCTACACTGTTAGGATCTACCTTTTTGAGTGCACTAGAATTACTCTGGGTGTCATTTAGTGACCACCAAGTGCTGTGAATCTCAGTGATGGAATGTAATATTAACCAACATACCATCCCTGACATTAAGGAATTTGAGAACATAAGTGTGATAAGGAAAAATGAACATGTATGTGATACTTGTCATGAAGGGAGAGATACACCATGTAGTGAAAACACATAGCAGGGTCATTTGACCACGCATTGGAAAGTCACTGACATCTCCCTGCAGGAAGTAGCATCTGAACTGAGGTCCAGGATGAATCTGCACAGTCTGATTGCAGTAGTGAGGAGGATGACCTAGGAACAGGAAACAGCAGCTATGGAGGTGAGGAGTGAGGGGATGCAGGAGCATTTGGAGGATCTCATGCGCGTCTGTGTGCTGGAGCACAGAGCGACATGATGATAGGGCTTTTCTGCCTCCTACGTGACTTTGGACTTGACAATTCCTGAGGTAATGGACTTGTGTAAGGGTTTGGGGTGGAATCTACAATACTATGATAGTGCTTTGCCACAGAAACTTTCAATTAAAAGTCCCCCTATTCTATCTTTTTAGCAAATTATATCAGGCACAAGAGAAAAATTTGCCGCAGATATAGATGAGTAGTCTATGGATCTAGAAATAACTTTCAAATACCTAACAAACTTAATGAAAAGATTTTCAAAATCTACACAGTAATCCATGTCATGTGGATGTTGGATGCAGCATGCACCTAGTTCTGTTTGTAGCCAAGCAGTTGTAACCTAATATTACCAAACAAGAGGATACTGACAGCCTTGTCTGCTTCAGGTTAAGGTTACTTTTTTATTCTGGCAACATAAAAGCCACTTGACCAGGCTGAAGATGTGTTCCCAAAACCTGTTTCAGAATTTCTTCCCTAATGGCTTCTATGAATCCAGGCTGAAGGGCTTTAATGGTGCATTAGGGAAGGGCAGTGAAAACCTGAGAGTAGGGAGGTGAGGGCTGGTAAAAACCACAGTGGTGCTCTCTGATGAGGAGTACTGCTTACAATACTACTCATTTCATGAGGACTTTGAAAACTGTCACCCATTACTCTTGGTATTTAGAAACTACTCTGTTCATCGGAAGACAGTGGTTTTGCTGTCCCTCTGTGGATTGCTTGTTTGTTTGTTTGTTTGTTTATATATTGGAGATTGAACCCTAGGCCTTTGCACTGACTTCTATACATATACCCTGTTTACTTTTTTTATTTTCGTACAGCGTCTCACTAAGTTACTCAGACATTACCCTTAATTTCCGATCCTCTGCCTCAGCCTCCAAAGGGCTGGAATATCGGAATTTTTACTTTTATTTTATTATTTTTTCATTTTTTTAAAAATGCTATTATTTAGGATATGTAATAAGATGTTTTGATAGATATGTACATGATGAAATGAACGCTGCTATCAAAAAAATTAACATATCTATCTAGACACATGGTTGCCTTGTTTTTCCTTTGTGGTGAAATCACCTGAAATCTACCTGCTTAAAAAATTTCCAGTATATAATATTATTAACTATGGTCATTGTGCTGTACACCAAAACATGGTGTTTTGCTGCAGGAATAATTATGAAGCAGCTAGAGGCATTAAACTATCATCCTAAAAGAATGCCAAATTTATGCAAGTTTTAAATATAAATACAGTATAGACCATATTTCCCCACTTTATAGAGTCTTGAAAATTTATAGGATCTATGTAACTTTGAGGTTACATGGGAAAATGCTAACTAATATTATAATGCTACTTTATGGCAATTTAGATGCCCCATATAATCTTATGGACCAGTATTTACATACTTAGATATAAAATATTACAGCAAATAAGAATCTCCATTTTTGAACAGAGAGATCCAGGTGCAGAGCCCATATCTTCCATTTACTAACTCTGTGACCTTGGGTAAAGTCTCAGTTTTCTGATCCACAAGTTGGGGATATGAATGGTAACTGTCTCAAAGACTCACTGAGAGAACTGAGATTGTGAGAGAAGCGCCAGTACATTGTGTAGACACTCATAAGCACTCTTGAGCATTTTAGCCTTTATCCTTTAGCTCTGCTTGTTTGTTCGAATATGGACAACTTAGTCTGTCTTTTTTTATTCCCCCAGGGATATGAAGCCTGACAATATTTTACTTGATGAACATGGTAAGTAAATGATTTGTTTGCATTTAACCACATGACGTGAATGTAGAACAAACTATCTCCATCAAAGGAGTATTAGACATGAAAAAGGTTGATTAGTTGAGTTGCATGTATAAACTCCTTCTTATGGGTAGAAGGGACTATATAGGGAAACTTTGCTACTTATAGCAGTTGCATAGTACAAAAATACACTCTTAAATAGCATTGAATTTACGCAGTGAGAAATCCTCTACCTAATTTTCTTCCACTAGCACTTCTCTTTAAGAAAAGAGAGTGGTTCTGGCATTAGTATCCCTTAATATCTTATATTATATAACCACCTCTTTTTTTTCCATAAAGACAGAGCAGGCTTCAATATTAGAGCATTAGATGGATAATACTATCCACCAAATTAGTAATATTATTTTGTTATTGCATCTACTTTTATGCTTTTCTTCTTATGAAGCCAAATTGCTTTTATATTTACAGAAAGGATATCAAGTTTTCTGTTAAAATTTTTAGTGAAAATCATTGAGTTTAAAGAAAGATATAAAGTAGATGAAAGTAGTCTATGTGGTCCCTAGATATAAAATTGATACACAGATACTAGCAGTAATCATAAAAGTGGTAAGTGAATGCCTTCAGTTTAAGAAACAGATTAGATATCCTCTGGAAGAGAGTTTTTCACAAATGATTAATTACACATAGTTCCTCCTAATATTTACTTTCATGTGCATTTGGGTTCATGAGTATTACATCAGAGAAGTCCTACAGAGGCTACAGCCTGAGTGTTATAAAAGTTACAGTGTCACCAAGATCCTTGTCCTGTATTCAGAAAGCTGCTAGATGGGAATTCTAAATCTGCAAATCTCCTTACTCATTCAGTTTTTACAATGAGGATTTGCAAGTGGGACTGAAACTCCCAGGTCCATCCATGCCTCATTATTTATTTACCTAGTTGGGTTTTAAACCTGGTCTGTCAGACCTCGCCTGTGCTGAAGGCTAAGAAACAGTTTTGTCTGTGACCTCTTATCTCAAAGCTCAGGGTCATTATTTATTTATGGGCTGTCTAGAAGATTTTTTCCACTTTCTTCCAATGTCTTATTTCTCTCTTACCTTTACTGCTTCTGACATTTGTGAACAGATTTCTGAATCTCAGGAATGTGAGCAATGGTGAGATTTAGCATGAAGGTGACTTTCACGAAAACAGCAGCTATTCTTGCCTTAGGTAGAAGGGAGGATCCTCTCCTGCTCTGGTTTAAATAAATTCTGTGAAGCTTTAAAATTGTAGAGAAGTGGCCAACAGAAGCCAACTAAGAAGAAAAAGTGCTTATTTTGCAACCAAGAAGAAAAATTCTCTGTGTGCCTTGGGCAGAACTTTCTGACACTAATCAGCTGGTCAAGAAGAACTAGGTGGGGTTTAGCCCTCGCCGGCCCCTCGCCAGGTTCATCTGGGCCTGACACCTGTTGCTCCATCATGGGCACAGCCCCTGAGTAGCGGCATATAGACCATATCAAGCTAAAGGGGGAAGGGAGGAGGGGCTAAAGTCATGTTGATGGCATTTTTATTCTTGCTGGAGCTGGGGCTCAGTTGTTTAGGCAGTGTGAGCTGTCATCCCAGCCTGTTTCAGAGGCAATGCTAGTCTACCTCTGTTATCTAGTGTATTATTTACAGTGACCCCTTTCACTCTCAAGTGCTTGGCTTGAACAATGAATTCAGAGGAGGCTTTTTGTTTTATATTCCCTTCCTGAACTCAATTTGACAATAATTTCTGTTTATGAAAGAAAAAAAATGCCTTGGGAGGATTGTTTATGAATAGGACCGAAACAAGCAAACAAAAATGTTGAGAGCCATTCTTTACATATTGTCCTAGGGATTCCATTCTCGAAAAAAGTCATTTTTTGAGATTAATTTTATTTATTTTGATTTTTTTAAAACTAGGACTTCTGACATTGCTCAGGGACCATAATTAATCTTGGTTAAGTGAAAAACTTCCCAACCCATCTCCTCCTGGGTCATCATGTAGTTGCTTGTGTGTGAATCACTGACCCACAAATCTATGCCTGCCTTTTGGAACATCTGCTGGTGTCATCTTCTGTGTGGAGCTCATATTCGAAGTCCTTCCTCATCTTTTCAGTAACATTTCCCCTGCTGGGCCATCACCCAGCCCCTTCCATCAGAATATTCCTGTATTTTGATGTGCTGCCCTTGCCCATCCTTCTGAGTGAGCATTGTGTTGGAACATGCAGCTTATACTGTAATCCAGCACCACTTACTAAGAGGCAGAAACTTGGTTTTATTCTTATTGAATCATATTATTCATGATCACCAGAAAATATGGACATTTAATGGGGATGATTGTTATATAGAAAATCTTTCCATAATGTGAATGAACATTCCGTGTACATCAGAATTTGTCATAAGAAATGTTTTTAATTCAGAGCATACCTGATACTGGTTTCCCCAAGTGTCTCATTTACTCGTTCAGAGCCAGGATGGCATCAGATGTTGGATGACTCATAACCAATGGTCCTGATAATATCCTCATATTCTACAAATTTAAGTGCTCCATCCAATTCTATCAATTCTGTAGTGTCTAAAATTCTCGGTTTTTTCTTAAATTATTCATGAAATAAACACTGCATCTAGATGAACAATAATATCTGCCTGACATATCATGACAATTATGGAATCATCTATAATTTAGGTTTCTTAATATCATCTCTTGTCATAAGAAGAGGCAAAAAGAAAAAAACAGTCTAGGGGGTAAGGAAGAACTGAGCTTGCCATTTTAACAGCTTCCCCCTTGCAGAGTCCCAAAATGTTTCTAAAACTCGAGTAGATAGTGTTTTTTTTAAAAGTGTGTATATATAATACAGAATATTGCGCTTTTCTCCTAGATAATCAGATTTATTAGTCTCAAGTAGTGCCTAAGGATATGCTTTTTTAATAAACACCACAGAAAAATTGTAGTGTACATACTCTGAACACTTGCAAATAGGGGGGGAGTTTTAAAAGTTGAGGACAGCACCAACTGATTCGTTTTTGTACCCCAGAGTACTATGTTGATGAGAAAGATCCTCAGACCTAGTACAGACACAGTGAGGAAAAGTACAGAGAATGAAAACCATGATGACTGAATTCAGTGACTCAGTAGATGAATTCAGATTTTTAATGTGATCCTCAGTCTCAAGCCACAGAGGTAAAAGGGGAAAATCAAAAACTTCCCCAGAGTATTAGATCAGGAAGTTCTTAGTCTGGTACCTGAAAAACTTCACACTAAGAAATTGGTTTGCCACTGTGGGTGATTTTGCTCCAGTGCTTCTCCCTGCTGGGGAAATTTGGCATTGTCTGGAGATGTTTCTAATTAGAAAGTCATGGTGGGAGGCGCTGTTGGAACCCAGTGGGTAAAACCCAGGGATGCTACTAAACATCCTGTAATGCCTCAGGCAGCCCTCAATGGTACTGAGGTTGAGAAACTGTTCCCGGGGTCACTCAGCGGCTGGGTTTATGGAAGTAGCCATTCCCATTCTCCATAGGGAATTCCTGTCTCTTTCAATCAGCAGGAGACTAAACCCTCCTCTGTGATCCGGCACTGAAACTCACTTTCACAGCACAGAAAGGAAGCCAGCAGTTGTTACCAGGCTGAGCAAAGTATGGCAGCGTCTGGAGGAACTAAGGCTTAGGGCCGCTGTCCATGATCCTGTGAAGTTCAACTTCATTGATTAAATTAAAGAGCAACAATCTAGAGCTTCCAGTAGATCATGAACCTCAAGTAATTTCTCCCCATTCTTTAATAGGCATCCTGGCAGGTAAACAAAAACAAAAACAAAAAAACAAAACAACTCTGAGCCAATCAGAAAGTAGTTTCTTCAAATTTTTCGCTTCTTTGATCTTGTCATATAACAACCATCCAAGGGATCCTATACCAAATTTTATATCTTAACTCCAACTCTGCTACTTCTGAGCCCTGTCAACTTAACCACAAACCACTCATATGTAAACTAGGGACCACTTTATTGGGTTAAAAGAGAAGCTTTGTGTGACAACTTTTTAAAAACTGAGTTAATCATACAAATGTAAAGAATACTTGAATGGTAAATATTCAATATTCTTTCAACCAAATTCAACAGAAATGAATACTTAACTAGGGTCAGAACCTGGTATGAACCTAAGCCTTCTTTCAAAGCTGTGATCTCAAACTTTGTTGAGTATCAGAATCACCTCGAGGGCTGGTTTAAACACTAAGACCGCACCCCGGAGCTCTGATTCAGAAAGTCTGGAGGAGGTCCAAGAATATGCATTTCTAACAAGTTCTCAGGTGGCACTGATGCTCCTGGTCTGGAGAATGCACTTTAGAAACCAGGTAATTTTAAAACATCCCTTACCTTCTATTTCTACATGATCATAGATAATCTTAGGACTGAGGTTAGAAACTCTATTCAGGCTAGCAAGATATTTATATGATAAATATCAACAATTGAACACTTATTGCCAAATCCTGTGTCAAGTCCCTTATTGTCATTATTTCATTTAATCTTCCCAGTAACCTTACATTATGAAAAGACTGTTATTATCAGAGATTGTAAGTGACTTTTTTTAAGGTATCATAGCTAGTTAGTGGTAGAACCTGGGCTGGAATCCATGTACAGTAGTCTGTGTCCAGAGGACAGCTTATAATCACAGAATTTCCAGGTCCAGCTAATTTGTTCAAACCTTTTGGATTACTGGTCCAACACCTTGAGCATGAAACACAGAGAGGGGAAAAAACCCTGAGACAACCTGCAGTATGATAGGGAAGTTATTAAAAATCATCTGTTGGTGCCCTGTGGGTGAGAATACCTTAACTTTTAGTTAGATGAGTGCCACTTTTACTTTGTGAAAATATTATCACATGAACAAATATAAAAGAGTTTCTGCACAAATAGAACCCTGGAAGTGAAGGCAGTGAGATTTATCCCTAGCAGTGGGCTGCCTGGTGTCAGGGAGTTTAAGGTGATGTTCGGTATGGGGAGAGTGGACAGTGGCCCTAGGGAAGAACCAGGTACTTTCCCTCCAATTGCAGCTGTCTCTGTAAAACCACAGACACATGCAAAGGAAACACCAACTTCAAGGTCCTCTGAAAGCAGGTGACTATTGTGCCAGGCCCTACTTCCTGGGCTCCTTGTGTTGCCCTTTTCTCTTTTCCATTATAAGTGCAAGGACCTGGGGCACTTTGTGGGCTGGGTTCCCTGCTGCACTTCATGCTTAGGCCCACACCACACTGCTGTGAGTGTTCCAGCCCAGGGAGACCTTAGTGATCATCTCTTCTACCCATTCTCTTTCTTGTAAAGGAGAATTGATGTTTAACCTAAGAAAATGATTGGAAGTCTACTCTGTGTCAGGGTCAGAGTTCAGGGCAGAGCCTAGGTCTCTGCCCCTAGACCAGTGCCCTTGATCCCCTTTAAAAACAAAAGCTGATGCTCCCCCTCTGCTTTTCCCAGGTGTCCGTTATTTTGTTGGTAATTGATGAAGACAACCTGAACTATCCAACCCCAAAACTAATAGCATTTCATAAAAACCAGAGGAAAAACTCTTTCTTGATTAAAAAAAAAAAAAAAATATATATATATATATATATATATATATATATACACTTTTGTCTGCTTATAGTATTTTCTGTTTTTTACAATATTTTACCATTTTTTTAAGATCTGGGAGATGCTTGGAATTGTGTAGCTCTTAGCTACTCCCCTGTGATATTCACAGGTTCAACAACTTAAAATGTTGCTAACAGACAGAATTGCCTAAGTAGAGCTGTCAGACCATTAACTCAACTACTGAGGTTAAAACTTCCAGAGGCTGAGCTACAAGTTTACAGTCAGAGACTATCACTGAGTATCATGTTCTGGCTGCTGATTTAAGGCCTTGAGGATGGACGAAGTGAGTTTTTATTGCCTGTACCCCATTGCAACTAACATACAAGGACTTATAGACCAAGTTTCCAGATGCTTTCAGCCTAAAATTAAACACATGATTGTACAACTCAGTTAAACGGGACTTAACATTCTCTGTGGCCCTTCTTTCTCCCCAGGGCACGTACACATCACAGATTTCAACATCGCAGCCATGCTGCCCAAGGAGATGCAGATCACTACTGTGGCTGGCACCAAGCCTTACATGGGTATGGACTTCCTGAGGGGCCACTGTTAACTAAGTGCAAAGCTTTTGTGTTTCATTCCCATGGATGCCATTTACTGCAGGTTAAATCTGTAGGGACTTGCAGCTGGAGAGAACGAAGAAGTCCCCTCTGACTTTCCCTGGGAGCTTCTGATTGAATAGGTGTGAGGTGAGCCTGAGAATTTTCCAATAGCAAGTACACAGAGTGATCTTGATTCATGAGGGTCTTTTGAAACATTTTGAAAATATTATTTCATGAGCTAATTAAGACAATCTGTACTTCTCAACAAAAATTATTAATTAATCTAATAAATGTCTACTAATTATCTGTGTGCTTGGCAAGGTTTCAGATGCTGGTGATCTAGTAGTGGGCAACACATGCAAGGTCTTCACCTCACAGAGCTTATTAATGGGGAAGAAATAACAAATAGAATCAAAATAAAAAGGAAGAAACAGTAATACATAGAATGGTAGTAAGTGACCAAAGAATTATTTTATCCATAATTGACATAACACTACATTACTTCCATAGGGCTGTAAATTGTACAATGTACCTTCCTATTTATAATTTTAGCTTCAATTTTATGCCACAACAATCGCATTTTTCTTTAGAAAGATGAGGAAATTTTTGCCTCAAAAAGGTTAAATGACTGCATAATCTTGCCTACAGTGAAACAAGGTACTAGGCTGTGCCTTGATGTTTCAGAATTTACTATTGGGTGACTAACAGTGTAGGATTAGGTGAAAAATTGCCAGCAAGCCTCATGCTTAATTGTAGCAACAAATCAACTATAAATTCTAACTTAGTTGTCAGAGGGTATGATCTCTATAAAGACATAACTTGTGCTACTTCTTGTATACCCCCAAAATATACACAGAGGATTGTCACCTTTTAGGGGGCATACAGTACTCAGAAAGAGGGAGTTCTTCCTCTTTGCTCACCATTGTGAAAAGCAAGTAAGTCAAATCTCAAGTAATTATGTATACATTATGACGTGTCTACAAAGAGAGGGGCCTCACACTGCACGCTTGGTTAGGTATCTGTTTAATTATCGGACTTGCTGACTGGTCCCTGAGCTAGCAGACTCTAGAGGGCCACAGAGAGTTGATAAATTTGGGGAAAGTCTTAATGAGAATCACAGGAGTAGGAGACAGAAGTATGCATCAAGTCTGAGTGTGTGTGGGGGATTAGCTATAGGATGTGGCCCAGTTTCACAAGGGCCCCTCCAGTGCAGGCTGCCACCAGGGAGGGAAGGGTGCTGTCAGCCCGGCTTTCTGGGCACACCAGCCGTCTCTCAGAACAGCCCAACTATATCAGACCCTCTGAGGGTGGAGCCCAAGGCAGCCATTGGTTTAAAAGCTCTTCATGTCATTTTGCTGACAGCCTCTGCCAACCCTGTGGCTGGGGCATCATGTTTGTGTTAGGATCTCCCTACCTCTACTGTTCCTCTTCTCTGCCCTGAAATAAACAAGGCCTTCTAAAAAACTAGAGAAAGAGTCTCATGAGAACCAGATGAGTCCTCCTCCATCTCCACTCCGAGGTGGCAGGATCTAGTCCATGGGTAGGGAGGAGAGTGGTGACTCAGTTAAGAGGTTAGTTGTAAAGTTCATAGGACTGAATTTGAAAGTATCTAGAGTAAGAGCTGTGATAAGGGAAAGGAATTAAAATGTATTAGGCCATAGGCTGAGCTGTCATTAGAGGATTCCCCATCCCCTAATGATACTGCAGAGTTACTGGTAGATAATAGAAGAAAAAACTATTCATGGTTCATCCTAATTAGTAAGATATTAAAGTAGGTGTTGTTGCTGAATAATCTGGTGGGACTAAATTGGAGGTAGAATGAATTGTGTCAGCTAGGTCTGGTCAGAGTAATTCATAGGCTAAATATCAACTTGAAAATCAAGAGCAAGAGCAATGCCACTTTCTTTTAATATTTAATTCTCTTCCATCCCCCATAGAATTGGGATAACCCCTATATACAGGGCCACCTCACCTCCCAACAGAAAGAAATCTATGGAGAAAAACAGCCTTATTTTATGTGATATTTGAACAATTGCAAATTTCTTAGTATTCAATTATCAATGGGGGGAGTAAATCTCTTTTGTTACTTCTAAAATAAGGGACACATATGATTCAGCCTATTTTCTGCCTAAACCCCATGGCACTCAGATGATAAAACTGAATATCCAAGCCTGCTGGTCTGATGAGTTTAGTCCCCAGGTTTCCTGGGTGTCTATATTAAGGGCTATTTTCTTGGAGCCAAATCAGACAGTGTGCCTGTGGGGGTTTCTAGTGCTGGTTTCCATGGTGAATAGAAGCAGGCCACCTTTCTTTCTTCTCCCTGGTGATTTTAAGTACAATATCTGTATTATTCAATTTTTTCAAAATTGGCATTTCGAGTCTTTTTATAAGATAGATCTAGGAAATTGGAGTCTAGACAAGAGTCTTATGCATTTCCTCACTTCACCCTTATAATTAACAAATGTTAATGTTGATTGAAATCTTTCTGTAGAATAATGAGTTCAATGTTTTATGTTTATTTACTCATTTATTTTTCTTATAACCCTATGAGGCAGACTATACTTATTTTAAAAGGAAGAAAATCAGAAACTAATTTGCCAAAGATCATAAGGCTAAAAATAATAAGTATGAAAAAGCTTAGATTTAATCCAAGCCCTGTTTGACTTCAGAAATCAAGTTTCTCCTTGAAAGAAACATGAAGGGAAAAATTCTATATATATAAATTATATATACATATATATTTAAAAACATTTTTATTTGTGGCTTTTAAATTGTTCTAAGCCAATGTAGTTAAGTCAAGATGTTGGAAATACTTCTTGTTTTATTCTAATTAAATGTCTGACTGATACCTTATCTCCTTAGCCAGAACTGCCCTTGCCTTTGATTTTGGGATAGTAGTCTTTCTAATAGGAATTGTGGAAGAAACCTGCTTTCTCTTTTTTAAAAGTATATTCCCAATAATTTGGTAAAATCTACCTTCAAGCATTCCCTGGTACCTATTTTATAGTGTTTATGTGAAATACCAATTAGCTGTTAACCAGAATAAAAATCTAAAAAGAAAGGAAAATTAGGCTGAAATACTGAATGAAGATTTGAGGAATGTTCCGTATCTACTATAATGAGGTGCTAAGCATGTTATTAAACAGTTTTATGACTGAAAATAAAAAGATAATCCATTTACCAGTGCTTTATTACCTTCTACCCAGGAAGGAGGTTTTGGGTTTTAAAATCCACAATCTTCTACCTCCATGCTCTGATACCTCTAGTCTTTACTTCCCCTAATCTTAAGTCTGTGTGACTATAATGCAGGTCAGAGTTTCAACAATTAAAACTTTATCCTATTTAGAGAGAAATATCTATGTGTGTGTACATAAGTTCACTATGGAAAAAGTATGATATCCTGATAAGCAAAAGGAAAAGTAAATTAATTCTTTTACCAATAGATTTTTATTGTTTCCTTCCAAATTTTATTCTAAATACATACACATATATGTATGCATGATAGTTCCAAAAATTTAGATCATACTAAATTTCCTTAACCTAAATTCTCACTTCATAATGTAATAATAACAGCATTATTATACATCAGAGTGTTTATGATGTCTCAAGCACTTTAAGTTTTTAACATTTATTATATCCTTAAACTTTGAAAATAATTCTGTGAAATAGGTTTTATTGTATTTTTACTTCATAGATTTAAAAAGTCAGGCCCAGAGAGGAAGTGATATGATCATAGCCACACAAGTGATTGGCAGCATGAAATTAAACCCAGTCTAGAAACATCTAGCTTGGGACATTAAGGAGGAGGATGAAAATGATAAAAGTAAATGACTGGTGTTCCCTGAGTTCTTTGGACGTGCTGAGCCCTATTCTAAGTGTACGAATTACATTATATAAACTAAAAGTAATTTGGTGAGACTGGAACATTTGTTATTCATGCTTTAAAGATGAGCAGACTGAGCAGTAGGAAACCTGTCCATGGTGGAGCTAGGCGCAAAGTTACAAGGGGTCTAAAGCCAAAGCCCTAATCATGGCACTGCTCTGCTGCCCTTGGTTCAATTCATAACCACATCTGTGCTACAGCTCAAGCCCTCTTCTCTGACGACAGAGTGTGGGGCTTGACAACTCACCCTGCTTTTCTCTCCACACCAATACATAGATCTATCATTGTTAAAGGCTCATGTCCCATAGATTAGAAGGGGCACAAAAATTTACTGCCCTTATTGTTGGATAATAGATTGGTTCTCATTTGGAAATATGTACAATTTTGTAGTAAAAGCCTTATTAGCAGTATCATTTCCTGCGACAATTATTTCTTTGGGATAAATTTTCACTCAAAAATAATAATGTGTTCTATTCTTGAAAATCATTGAGAGTAAATTTAAGTGTCACCACACACAAAAAAAATAGTGTGTGAGGTAAAGCGCGTGATAATTGCCTTTATTTAGCTTTTCCACAATATATACATATTTTAAAACATCATGCTGTACACAATAAATATACATAATTTTTATTTGTCAATTAAAACTAGTTTAAGAAACAACTTTTGGTCAATGGTGTAATATGAATGCATTTCCCTCCTGAAAGTTCATATTGATTTCTACTTGCCCTGGAGTGCCTGAGATACTCTGTTCTCTTCATCATCACGGCTATACCATTAGTACCATTAATATCCCTTAAATGATAAATAAAAATGACCCATACTGTGGTATTAAAATTGAATTTTGTAAATTGCCTGTTCACATTCTTTGCCCATTTTTTATTTGGGTATTAATAATTTACCTACCCTGATATTTCTTACTGATTACATGAAGAAGTCCTGCCTTTATATTTTACGAGTAGTTAAATCCTGGTATATCATATTTATTATGTTACTCACTTAAATATGATTTCCCACTTTTTAGTTTGCTGTTTTTAATGGCATAAATTAGTTTGTCTGATATCATCAAACTACTCATTCTTTTGAGGGTTGAGGGGATGCTGGGAGTTGACTCTGGGCCTGGAACATGCTAAGCACATGCTCTTCCACTCAGCATATACCCACAGCTGCTCATCTTTCATTACTTTGTGCTTTCTGTCTTTGATGCTATTCTTAGTGAGACCTTCTTACTTCCAGATTTTAGGTGATTTTACCAAATATTTTTATTATTTTTTTACTCAATCCAGCCATATATGATTTTGGCTGAATATATATGGTACAGATCTGAATTTATTGTTGTTAGATAACTGAATAATTATTTTGAGACTGTATCTTAAATAAGACCTTTGTCAGGCTGATTTGAATATATTCATCATAAACTAAGTAAATTTATGTGCTAATATCTATATTCTGTGGCTTTCAAATCTTAGTTGATGTAGCTTTATAATGTAGGTTAATGCATGTGATACAAGTTTGTCTCTTTATTCTTTTTCAAAAATTTTTATTTTTCACCCTTTTTCCTTGCAGATGGAATTTAGAACTAATTTTATAAAGTCCTATGAATTATTTCTATTTTAGTAAATTTATAGATGTAGTTTTTAGGCTCTTTATGTCCTAATCAAGGTGTAATATATAAGATTTTTAAGACTGAAAAACCAAATGATGGAAGTTCAGTGCCTAATAGACCTATTAAAATATAGTCAAGCTTATTAGTAATTGGAAGGATGCCAATTTAAGCAACAACAGAATACAGTTGAATAGTCATCAGTCTGTAAAGACTAAAAACCCAAGTGCCAGCTAATACCAAATGTGGATAAGGATTTTGAGCAAAAAGAGCTCTGAGACATTGCTGGTCAGGGTGTGAACTGGCATGGCCACTTTGGTAAATAGTTTGACATTATCTAGTATACATGAAGAAGCACATCCCTACAGCCAGCAGGGCCCTTACCAGGAATACATCTAAAGATACATAGGAGTCTTACATGTACAAGAATGTTCAAGAGTGCATTGTTTGCAATATTCCAATCCTGGAAATAACTCAAACTGCTATAACAATAGGTCAGGTAGGTAAATTACAGTATATTCACTCACATAGCATTAAATGTGAACAAACTGTAACTACCTGAAGCAACTCAGATAAATCTCAAACACTGTACTGTTGAGGAAGTAAAGCAAAACATCAAGAGATAGGATTTAATTTAAGAGGACTTAACAGAACGCAAAGAATAAGCTTTGTTTCCTTTGTTAATGCTTCTTTATTATGAAGCAGTGAAATGTGAATTAAATAACTGGGCAGCTAGCCAGTCCCCAAGCCAGTTCATCCACAGCCCCTGGGGAATATGCAAAATTAAGCCATTATTTAGAAATATATTCAGCAAGAGTTAATCTGTGTCAGTTCTCAAGACAGTTATTAACATGTAATTCAGGACAGTGAGTTCTAGGAATGTGAACACGGTGGGGGATGGGGCGGGGTGGTGTTCTTTCTGACCTGTATAATATTTACTTGGACATTTGCTTATAACTATTTGTTAAATTCTTTTAAAGTTACATTTATCTTTCTGAATTATGTATAGAAATAATGTAAAAGCAACAACACATAAAATACTTAGTGGAATTTTTTTGGTGTGTGTGCATATGTGTGTGTTTGTGGTCCTGAAGATCAAACCCAAGGCTCACACATACTAGGCAGGCCCTCTGCTACTAGGCTATATCCCCAGCCCCTTAGTGGCTCTTTATGAAGAAGACTTAGTCCCTCTCCACGTCTATTTATACCCTCTCAGGACCAGGGACATCCTTGAAGGGTTAGTGAAAGCCCTTCAGTATCTTCCTGTTCTGGTTTTTCTGCTATTTGAGAATTCAAAGTTTTATCCATTTGTTCAGCTTTTGTATTTTGTCATGATTTTTCTTCCTAATGTCCTACCAAATTCTTCAGTGCATAGCACACCATGAATATTTGGTGAGCAGACAAATGCATATCCAGATGTCTTCAAGGATGAAAATAGAGCACAGAACAGCAGAAAAAAGAATAGTTACCCAACAAAGTTAGGGGGAAAATGACAAAGAATACTTGTAAACTCCAAGAATGATCCAAAATGACAGACTACACAGCCTTTCCAGAGTAATATTTATTTTGTTTGGCATGTTCCTATCATAGTGGCTCTAGTTATCCCTCAGAACTCTTTGCAGCTTCTCTAAGTGAGATATGTCTGTCACTTGTCATCTGGGGGACTATCTGAGATGACTTCTTATGAGATACTGAAAAGGGAAAGCAGAAATAAGGTCCATGCCATCCTGTCTGTGGGAGCATTCTGGGATCAAGGCCATTATCTGCCCAGTCCCCCTAGGAGTTGTGGTTTGCCGAAAGGAAGCAGCGATGCGTGAGAAGTGAATTCACCAGGGTATGAGGGCTACTTAGTCCTGCTCCATCAAGCTCTTATAGGTCAGTCCTGGGCATTGGAAAATCAACATTCTTTCTCTAATTGGATGTTTTCCACAGAATTTTACTTAGAATTGGAGTGAACTGCATAGGCAAGCCTGAGTGTGCAGGGCGTACATCACATCAGTTCCCTTTTCCAGAGTCAGCACCTTACTAAAGGCACTTGCCATCAACACTGTGTACCTTTTGACTAGGTAAATTCCCTGTTATTACGGATGTCTGCCTGTCTAAGTGAGTAATTAATATTTTTGAGCACTTGGTAAGTGCCAGGCTCTATGCTGACATTTTGACAAATATTATCTCATTTAATTTACAAATCTATAAAGATTGCCTTATTCTGATTTTGCTAACCATGCTCTGCCAACTGATATGTTCCAGGGCACAATATGTGGTGGAGGCAGAATTTGAACTCAGCAAAGCTTCAGAGCTAATGTTCACAACTATGGCTCGAGTAGTTGATTTATTTATTCATTCATTTAACAGCTTGCTGCCCATTGAGTCAGACTGCTAGGCTCTGTACTGGACATTAGGAATGTCATGGTGAGCAAGCAATGTCATGGTGGCAAGCAAGCAGACTTGATAATTACCCTTGCTGTGTGTTTCATTCTCCTATTCCAACCCTCACATTATTTATTTTTTCCAGTACTGAGGATCGAACTTAGGACTGTCCACTTACCAGGCAGGTGCCGTGCCACTGAGCTGTATCCTCATCCCTAACCCTCACATTATTAAAGGGATTGTAGAGAGTTCCCTGTGAGGCAAAGTGCATAATAGAGGAGTCATCGCTGGGGCTAAGATTGATTGTGACCCTGCCTTCCATTGAAGCCAATTCAGGGAGCTAGTATTTCTAAGTGTTAATGACTCAAAGATGTAGTAAAACCTTGTATTTCCCAGAGTGTCTATTCTCTCTTTTCTCCTGCCCTCACCCCCAGAAGGAAGCTGCAGCCCTTCTCATTGTTTCCAGGGGATTCCAAGCTGAAGGGCCAGTCCAATGTATGTTGTCCCAAATTTTGAGAATTGTTTTCAATCATAAATTTAGATCATTTAGTGCAAAATCTTCCAAATCAAGATAACAACTTCTCAACCTTCTTTATTTTAGAGTTAGGTACATACTTAATACCTAGTAGGACCCAATTTTTAATGGGTGCATTATCTAAACAAGAGAAGTGTTTGTCTATTACAGCTTGTGCATGCCTGTGTATTGGCTGATAAACGAGGCTACTGAGAGAGCTAAGAAAATTAGAAACTTTTGCCTGCTGTGAGCAATCTAGCAAGGGACAATAAACATTCACAAGTGTTTATACCGTTTATGCTGGTAATTCTCCTTTGGAGGAACATATTGGGAAAATAGAGTTGTTAATATCTCAGGGAGTAAAACTCGCCTAACTTTTGTGTTTTTCAGCACCTGAAATGTTCAATTCCAAAAAAGAAACAGGCTATTCCTTTGCTGTTGACTGGTGGTCCCTGGGAGTGACGGCATATGAACTGCTGCGAGGGCGGGTACAGGACAATTGCATGCTGTCTTTGCTTATTCTTCCAGAAAGTTCTTTTTTAGAATGAAAGAATGTATTGTTTTCTAAGAATCAAGCAAACTGTATTGAGAGCTGAAAACAGCTATGCCTTGTGATCCTGATAATACTCTTTGAGGGCTCTGAACCGATTAATTCATTGTCTTGTATATGGGACTAACCATGTCAGTTAACATTAAATTACCCAGGTAACATTAAGTAAGTAATACAGATATTATACATTCCCAAAGAGCAGAAATCAGTATACCTTACTCAATATATTGGGTAAATATATGTGTTTGTTTAAAGAAAGTCATTTTTCAGTCCCAGTACAGAATTCTAATTCAGACACATATCAAAGTAGTGTGAATTATTAACACAACACACCTCATGCCCTGTCTTATCAGATTCCTTCCTGTCTGTCATTTGGCTCCTGGGTTACGAGTTCAGTGGAAAATTAGAGAAGTTTCCTTTTAACAAAAACATTTCTCAATCTAAGAAACTCTTTTCTAGAAAAAAAATATTAAAAATTAAATAACTATGAAAAAATATATTTTATACAATTTTTACAAATTATTGTAGAATTCAGATATCCTCCAAAGGTTGTGTCTTAGTCAGCTTGACCAAAACAAAATACTATAGTGGGGTGGCTTAAACAGCAGATTTTTATTTTTTGTTATTTTTCCAGTTGGAGATGCTGGAAGATCAGGGTGCTAGAGACAACGGGTTCTGGTGTGGTCTCTCTATGATATGCACACAGTGGGCTTCTTACTCTATCCTCACTGGGATGAGAGAGATACAGAGAGACGCTGTGGAGGGGACTCTGCCTTTTATTATAAGGTTACTAAGTCACAGTCTCATCCTGAGGGCTCTCACCTCGTGACCTAATCTAATCTTCATGACCTGCCAAAGGTCTCCTCTCCAAATACCATCTCAGTGTGGATTAGAGCTTCAATATATGAATTTGGGTCACCTTTGGATCCCTGAATTTCATGTCCTCACATGCAAAATGCATTCATTCCATTTCAATAGCCACAAAAGCCTTAGCTCATTTTAGCACCAACTATCAAGTCTGAAGTCCAAAGTCTCCTTTCAATGTCATCTAAATTGAGTATGGATGAGACTCAAGGTATGTTTCATAATGAGAAAAAAAAAATTCTACAACTATGAACCTGTAAAACCACACAAGTTATGTGTTTCTAAAATACAATGGTGGCATAGACATTAGACAGACAATTCCATTCCAAAAGAGAAAAAAGAAGAGAAAGGGGCCCCAAGTCTAAATCCAACCCCAAACATAACAAGGAAATGTGCATCACATTTTAAGACTCAAGAATATCCCCTTTGACCATCATAAGGGATGAAATCCATTATGTTAGGTAATATATATCAGGCACAGAAAGACAGATACCACATGTTCTCATTCGTGGAAGCATAAAAAGTTGATCGCATAGAAGTAGAGAGTTCAGTAGTGGTCACTAGAAGTTAGCAAAGATAGAGGGGAAGGGGATAGAAAGAGGGTACGTAATTGGAGCGAAAATGCAACTGGGAGGAAGTAGTTCTGATATTCATTACCACAGCAGAACAACTGTGGCCTATAACAATTCATTTACACATTTAAAAATAACTGGAGAAGAGTTTGAAGGTTCCGAAAACATAGAAATGATAATATGTGGAGACTGTACTGAAATGTGTACTGAATTACAATAATGTGATACAAATATTATAATGTAAGTATCACATGTCCATTAAAAATGAAAATATAAAATAATACTCCTTTTTGGATGAATGACCTGTTGTCTGGGACTCTGGGCAGCAGCCTCACTCCCATGGCTGAGGGTGGGGAAGGGAGACACTCTTCAGTGGCTCCACCAGGGCTCTGTGCTCATGGCTCCACCCCACTCACACACCTTGCCAGGCGTGATGCTGCCCTTTGAAACCCTGGTAGAAGCCAGTCTGTTCTGGCAGCGCTGATGGTCTGAGAATCACTCTCAGAGTTTTTCTTCTCTTTATTTAAAGGATGCTGCATACTCACAGCCAGGTAAAAGTTTGTACCCTTCCTTCATTCCATCCCACTTTCTCTGTGCCCTGTAATTTAGCCTGTATCTCTGCAGGTATAATCTCATCTTTATCTCTGAGACTTGCTGAGGTGCTGATCAAGTTCATGAGTCACAGGCATCGTCTCCTTATCAGTTGCTTATTCAGCCTTATTTCCTTAGTGCTGTCTTCAGAGGAAGCTTTCTCTTATTTTGCAATATGGAGAGTCCAATTGTTTTCCAAATTGTTAAGTTCTGATTCCTTCTTGCTTAACATTAAGTTTTGTCTTCAATTGTCTCTTCTTTCCCATTTTACTGTAAGTAGTCAGGAGGAACCAAGCCTGACTACTTCAACATTTTGCCTTAAAATCTCCTTAACTAATTTTCTAGTTTTAATCATCATGAGTTCTACCTGGTAGTCACTAAACATAGTTCAGACAAGTTCATTGCCGTTTTATAACAAAGATCATTTTTCTTTCAGTTTCCAATAACATGTTCCTCATTTCTGAGATCTGACAGTTACATGTAACATCTGTATTTATAATGTGCATTTCAGAACACTTCTAACTGGTACCCTATTACCATCTCCAGTTGATCGTATCTTTAGATAGTTATAGAAGCACCCCACTGCTCAGTCCCCAGAATCTTTTAAGTCAACTAAGGATGCCTTAGTAAAACATGAGGCACAATCACAAACAAAAATGAATGTTTAAATTTTAAAATAATTATTACAGTAAATAATTAAAAATAATTATTACAATGTTGCCATTAATCATTTTAAAATACTTTCCTTTGCCTTGAACACACTTATCCCATCATTCTTGCCACTTTCTGGAGTAGATCTACAAGTCCTGTTTCAAGAGTATCTTTATTTGTACTGTCCTGACTACCTTAAAGTCCTGATTCAATTTAAAACATTTACCTTTCATGGTCATTTTAACCTTAGGGAAGAGCTAAAAGTCACCTGGTTCCAGATCTGATCAGTAAGGTAGATGAGAACACACTGTAATGTTTTTATGAGCCTGCATTTCTATTGGGTGGCACTTAGCATCAATCTTCACCTTATTTTTGATCACACCTTGTAAGTGTACTCGCAAAAGTGGACTTGCAGAACTGCTTCAGAAAGTGGCAGAAATGGGGGGATAATTGTGTTGAAAACAATGGGGAGTATTCTGAGGGTATTAATGGCAATATGTCTTTTACTATAATAAAAAGATTTATTTTTAATTTTATTTGTACATTTTAGATATACAGAATGATAACATTCATCATAGGGAATTTGTACTTGTACGTATATCTTAATTCTTTTTTTCCCATTACCCTCCCCTCCCTTTAACTCCTCTTCTCCTCCTTATTTACAAAAGCTTGGTTTCCATTTTTTCCTTCTATTCTTTTTCTTTTCCTTTCCTTCCTTTTCTCCTCCTTTCCTAGTTCCCCTTCCCATTTGAACATTTTATTCCTATTTCACAAAATCTATTATACATTTTGGTCCTTATTTACCCTTTCAGTTTCTCACATCAAAGAAACAATGAGATATTTAAATGTATGTCTGATGTATTTCACTTAAGAGTATGGTCTCAAGGTGCATCCATTTACCTAGAAATGTCTCAAGTTTATCCTTCTTTATGTCAGAGTAGTACTCCATTATATATTTTAAAAACCTACATCTTCTTTACCCACTCATTGGCTGATGGGCATTTGGGCTTTACCTATAACAAAATGTGCTGCTATAAACACGAGTGTGCATATATCACTGTGATATGATGCTTTTAATTCTTTTGGGAAGATACCCAGCAGGGGAACAGCTGGTCACATGGAACCTTTAGTTCTAGTTTTTTGAGGAATCTCCACACTGATTTCCACCATGGTTGCACCAGTCTACACTCCCACCAGCAGTGGAGAAGGGTTCCTTTTCCCCACACCTCCGTCAGCATTTGTTGTTGGTTGATTTCTTGGTAACAGCCATTCTTACTGGAGTGAGGTGGAGTCTCAGTATTGTTTTAATTTGCATTTCTCAGATGGCCAGTCATGATGCACATTTTTTCATGTATTTATTTTCCATTTCTACTTCATCTGAGAAGTGTGTATTCATCTCAGATGCCCACTTTCTTTAAATTTGGGAAGTCTGATTTTTTTGAATTCTTTATATATTCTAGATGTTAGGACTTTGAGGAACAGCTGGAAAAAAATTTTTCCCATACTGTGGGTTGTCTTTTCACTCTACTGGTGGTTTCTTCTGCTGTGCAAAAGCTTTTTAATAAGATGAGATCCCAGTTGTTGATTCTTTGTGATATTTCCCTGCAATTGGGGTTTTGTTCATAAAGTCTTTTGACTTTATGACTTAAAGTGTTCTACCTATTCTATCTTCCAGCAGATTTAGTGTTTCTGTTTTTAATGTTTAGATCTTCAATCCATTTCAATTTTGCCTTAGTGCATGGGGTCAAATATGGATCTAGTTTTGATCTTCAACACGTGGAAAGCCAGTTTTTCCAGCACTGTTTATTAAATAGGCTTTCTTCTAGTGAAGGTATTTGGCCACTTTGTTAAACATAAGGTGGCTGAATGTGTTTGGAGTTATTTATGCATCTTCTATTCTGTTCCATTGATCCTTGGGTCTGTTTGTTGTTGTTGTGTTGTTTTTTCCAGTAGCATGAAGTTTATATCACAGTAGCTTTGTAGTAAAATTTCAAATCAGGGATTGTGATGCCCCCTGTCTTGTCTTTGTTGCCCAGAATTTTTTTGATATTCTAGGTCTCTTCTGGTTCCAGATGAATTTTAGGATTGTTTTCTGTAATTCTGTGAGGTATGCTATTGGTATTTTGATCGAGATTGTATTAAATCTCTGTAACAATTTTGGAAGTATGGCCATTTTCACTATATTGGTTCTTCCTACCCAAGAACGAAGCATAGATTTCAAAAACTTTAAATTTAAACACACACACTATAGTCTATTATCAGTTCTTCTAAATCCATTGAGGGATTAAACAAAAGAAATTTGTTATCTCAAGCATGGAAGCTGGAAGACTGAGGTTAGGGTGAGAACCAGGTCAGGATCTGGTGAGGCTTTCTTCTTGCCTTGCAGACGACTGCCTTCTCACTGTGTGCTCACGTAATGGGGGTGTCATCATGGTTCAGTGCTCATTTTGCTCAGGGAACCAAGGTAAGTGCTTACACAGTAACCAAAGGAGGGTCTCATCATTGTATCTGTTTCGTGTGCTCTACAGAGTTCATTTCACACCTCTGCACTAATTTGTTCATTGTTTTTACTCCCCTACTTCCCTGAGGAGAGCATCATAACACTACTTGTGAAGCATATTCAAATTTTGATAAGTAATTCATGTTAATAGAAGAGGACTCTCCCTGTAAGCCAGATACATAGTTTTTCCATGAGCAGAACAGGCATTATCTGCTTCTGATCAACTTTGTCCTATTTTTTAAAGACATCTAATGAGGGTAAGGGTATTATATTGATGTTTATAAAGACAAAAAGCAAAAAGAATCACATCATTTACCTAAAAGTAGAAACACTTCATCCTCAAGTTATTCCTCACCTCATCTTCAAGTTATTTTCTCAGATAACTTCCTCCTGACTCCCTATGTAGCCTGTAGTGGTTCACAACAGATCTTGAAAACATCCTGGCAGTTTCTAAGCCTGATCGCAGTCTTCATGAATATGTTCCTTAACTATTAGCTTGCCTTATTGTCTCTCAGTCTCGCAGTACCTGTTGCCCTGCAAGGGCAAAGGTTCGTGTCTTTAGTAGTTTTATCCATAAGTACTAATTTAAGATAGATACCTGTGTACTTTTGCACTAAAATCTTACATCCTTAGCTGCAACTCTTTGGCTTTTGTACTCCTGAAATGGAAGTATAATCATAACACATCCTTTCTTTCTTCCTGTTCATTCTTTATAGTCTCTACTTTCAATTTATATGTTGCATTAGAGTTGTTTTATATATTCTGTTAGATACTGTAACTTTACATTGAACCTTGTATCTCATTTTTAAATGCATGTTTATGTGTGTACTGTTATTTAAGTATCTATGCTTCCTTATTTAGACTTTAGACTCCATTAACATAGAAACCATGTTGTTTTATTCTTCATTGTATCCCCAGAGCAGAGCAGAGGTGCTGGGACATAGTAGGCACTCACTAAGTAATTGGTGAATGAATAAATGTATAATTATGGCATTTGATGAAATAAAGTGAATTTTTAAATTTAGAACTAGAAAAGTAAGTTAATAAGTAAGCTAAAGACAGATTGATTATTTTAATAAGGAACTGACAGGCCATAAAGATGAATGTAATCTTTATGTAATTCAAATCTGTGCTAATAAAAAATAAAAACAAAAAATAATGATATAATGATATCAAGAAAACTAAAAAATATATTTAACATAAGAAGTATCAGACTTATACATTGAATGAAAACTACAAATATTGTTAAGGTAACTATCTAAATAAATGAAAAAATATCCCTTCAGCAAAAATGTTAAATTCACTCACATGGCCTTCTAAAGTAAATAAAGAAAACCACACACTCTTAAGCTTCTTTCTTGTGGCATTCATCGGCTAATTCATTCAAGTTTATCAAATTATTTTGCTTCTAGAGGGCAGAGACAATAAGTTTAGAAACAACAGCCACATGAAATAAAGAAGAAACTTACAAAAAAAAGAAAAAATACACATCATAGGCATAAAATCCTAGAAGCTCAAGTAGGCTAAGCCTTACTCAACTCTCATTGGTACATGTGGAAAGAATATTGTGAAGTAACTAGTGTCCTCTGGCTAATAAAAACACGCTTTGGTAATGGCCATAACGCCTCTAGAACTGTCTGACATTGAGCTGATGGTCTCTTTCCCCTACATCATTACCAAACTATGACACTTGCTTTTAAACCTTACTTAAAAAGAATGAAAAGTTTGACCTAATCTTCCTTTTAAGGGTTACTGCCTTGTACTTTATGATTACCTCAGTAACCAACATTGATTTTTCATGTATAAAATTGAGCCATCACCATTATTGAAGACTAATCCTGTTGACCACTACTCACATTTATATCTGCCTGTTCTACACTTGTGTCTAACAATAAAAACAACCCTGCTGTACTGTTTCTAATAGGTGCTAGACACTCCATTGAGAACCTCTCTAATTTTCCCAGCAATCTTATCTTGTTGTTCATTTTACAGATGAAGTAACTTGCTTCTTACAAATAAAGAAACTGAAGCTCAGAAATTGAGTGGCTGCATTTGGCACTCAGCTCCTTCTGCCTTCAGAGCTCAAATATTTGGTTGCATTAACTCTTAATACTTATTTATTATGAGGAAAATGTATAACCTTTCCTTTGCCTCAATTTAGCTCATCAGTCAGTGATCATTTGTTAAACATCTGGAAAGGGCCAGACATGTGACAAATGTACGTATTCATATTGTGTCCTATGGTGAATCCAATATAGGAAATTTATTCATTCAAAAATACATATAGAATACCTATTAGGTGATAGGTCCCATTGACAAGAATATGAAGATGACAAACTTCCTGGCTATTCATTGCTTAGAGTTCACATAAAGACATAAAATCCTGTCAGTCATTTAAAGATACTATCCATGTAGGCTGCCCTCTAATGGACAGCTGTGAAAACTGCAAGAATTCCCCCAAATTAAAACTACAGATGAAACTTGCTTCTTCCAGAATTTTTTTTAAAGTTTTTGCTTCATTATAAAATTCTCTGCCTCACCTTCCATTGAACCAGGGACTCTTAGCATTTGAGACTGGGCTTGATGTTTTCTGAACAGCTTTCTATCTTGAACTTCCTCATGTTTCAAATAAGTGAAAAGGAGGGCATGGTAAAAATTTGGATCTCTTTATAACAAACTCTTGTATAATTTTTAAACTTCTGGGCTGGGGATTTAGCTCAGTGGTTTCGCCGCCTGCTGCACAAGCGCAAGGACCCAAGTTTGATCCCTGGTACCAATAAATAAATAAATAAACTTCAATTTATTGTGCACTTGACCAGGGTTTTATAAATATTTATATAAATACTTATATAAATTACCTTAAAAACAGCTTCAGATCAGCATCTCAGAAGCTGAGTCAGCCCACTGCAATGTTTTGTTTGGATCAGTGGAATTATCAACTTCTAAACGTTATGATATTTCACAAGAAACTGTAGATTTCTGGCATCTTCTTAAAAGTGAGATATCTGCCATTGCTGACCATATGCACTGTGGCAACAATATTTAGCTAAAATGGTCATAACTCATATTTCACTGGTTGAAAGTTTAGCCTGGGAACATTTGCACCATCTTTTTCTTTTGCCTTATAAAAATGAAGGCTCTTACTTCTTTACTTCTTCTCTCCTTTAAGAGACCGTACCACATTCGCTCCAGTACTTCCAGTAAGGAAATTGTGCACATGTTTGAGACTGCTATTGTGACTTACCCTTCTGCCTGGTCACAGGAAATGGTATCACTTCTTAAAAAGGTAAGACTGCACACCAAGAAGTGATAAAAGGGACCATGTGTTCTGCTTTAGTGGTGGAAATCAGTATATATAATATTGGGTCAGTCATTATAATGTCATTTCTAGAACGGTTGTTAACAGCTAATGACTCTCAAAGATATGACTTAAGTCAACCCCAAGTGCACTTGTATGGCTCAAAACTTTCTCAAACTCAGTGTCCAAAATGCAATCCTTAATCTCTTTGTATTTCTTGGATTTCTTTCAGTGTCCTCTCTTTTGGAATAAACCCTCCATCTCTCTACTCATGCAAGCCAAAACCAGGGCTCATTCATCATCTCCATATCTAAAGTTCTGGAATTTCACATTTTAAGTATCTTTTGAGTTTTCACCTGTCTTTATCCCTACTAATATCTTCCCACCTGCCATCAAGTCTCGTCTTATATCTGGTTTGTCCTCATATACATTTGCTATTACATTCTATTCTCCTCAACTGGAGTAGAGTGTCTTCCTGTTGGTCTTAGAATGAAGACCAAAATAATTTACATGATACAAAGGTTCTAACTACCTCTCAAGCCTTATTTTGAACCTTTATCTACACACAAACTCCTTTGACTTTCTTCTTTTTCTTCCTTCCTTTCTCTTTCTCTTCCTCTTCCTCCCTCTCATATAGCATCCTGCCCCCACCACATGACCTTTGCACATGCTCATCTGTTTCTGGAACACTATCACCCTAGCTAACACTAACACCTCACCCTAGCTCCTCTAGCTCCCTCCCTGATGTCAGTACTACTCAACAAGACTCGTTGACTGGTTCTTAGTCCATGAATTTCTTCCTTAAAAGTCCATATAAGTATAGAAATTGAGAGCATTTGGAAACATTTCTAGCAATTTAACAATACTGTAGTATCTAATCACATGGTCAATGGACTTGCCTCATTGAATAGGTTTCAAGCTTGTTTAGCTGATTTAGAACTCAAGTCATGATTTGTGCACTGTGTGTAGCTGCATACTAGACATACACAAAAGGACCACATGTTGGTTTGAATGGGTTAGAAACACAAAAGTATCTGGCCTTTCTACATAGCTTGAGAAGCACAACTTCAGTTCTTGGCTCAAATATCACTTCTTTGGGGAGCCTTCCTCTGTTATAAGTTCCTTAACACTCTTTCCCTTCATAGTATTTTTCTTGGTTTGCAACCATACCTAGCATTGTTGTGATCCTTCAGCTAATATTTATACTATAGTAAGCCACATGAGGGTAGGGACTATGTCTGACTGTGTACCGTGTAGTTCTCAGCATCTAATAGAGTCTGTCAAGTGGTAAAATTTGAAAGAATGAGGGTCATACTTTTTATGAGATTTTTGTGATGCCCATGTTCACCAAATGGCCTAAACCAATTATAGTAGAAGCTCACTAGTTTATCTTTAACAATAAATCAAAACAAAGTATAAAGAGCCCAAGAGAATGGGCTGAGGTTTTTTTGTTGGTTGGTTTTCTTGTTTCATTTATTTTCCCCTAAGGAGAGAAAATTCCCTAGGTTGCAGCTGGTAAAGGAAAAGAGCTTTGGAGGCTAAGTGTTCAAAATCTGTGCCTCTTGTCTTTGGGGCCAAGTTCACTGTTTTGGGATAGGGACACTGTCATTAGTAATGTCAATGATGAAGAATAGGCCTCCACAAGCAAATACATCTCCAGTTCTAGACAACCCTGATTCACCCCAAAATTACACCTTGATATTCCATGATTGTCTTTTCAAGGGCGTTCTCAAGTGGGACTGGCATTTCCCACTGGAGCTGTACCCTAGATGTGATGTTGGCTGTGGAGTGGCTAATAGGGAAAAATCTTAAATCTATTAGTAAAGAACAAACAGTAACTGTAGTAAGTTATATCTTATCTGTGCTACCTCCAATGTATTTTAATTAGCTGTAAAAACTGCTAAAATTTTTAGAGAGGATCAGTTTCCCTTGTGAAAATATAAGAACGTTTACCTCCTAACATGCCTGTACACTCTATAAAGCTCTTTACATCCAGGGCCTCACTGAATCCTGGTTACAACCTTATGAAATAAGTTTTCTTTCTTTCTTTTTTTTTTTAAGTTTCTTTTTTTGGTACCAGGGATCGAACTCGGGACCTTGTGCTTGCGAGGCAGGTGCTGGAACCACTGAGCTAAATCCCTGGCCCTGAAATAAGTTTTTATTTCTTTTTTAGATTGGTAAATTGAACTTTTGAGAACAAACTTGATCATAGGAAGGAGATCCAGGAATTGAAGATATATTTGATTCAGTAGGACAAATTATATCTGTTCTAATCAGCTGTTAATGCACATTATTTGCAAATGAGGTCAGAGAAGCTTTCAGTCCTACATTGAAAACACTTAGAGGGAATTTGTGGGATTTTTTGTCCCCCTAAATTGTGACTTTTCTCCCTACCTTGATGTCTGCATTCCATTGGCAGCTACTTGAACCTAATCCGGACCAACGGTTTTCTTGCTTGAGTGACATTCAGAACTTCCCATACATGAACGATATGAACTGGGATGCAGTTTTTGAGAAGAAGCTCATTCCAGGTTTTATTCCTAATGTGAGTCAATCCTAACACACCTATCATAATCTCATTTGGAGCATGTTACTCTGTGTGCTTGATCTATACATTGTCTCATTAATCACACAAGTGTTGTAAAAAAAAAGCCCAAATTCCTGTTTTACAGATGAGGAAACCAAGGCACACATGGGATAAGTAGATCAGTGGCCAGGGTAATCTAGGTACAATTGGAGTTGGATCTAAAGGTCCTGAAAATATTTTGTGCTGTGTTTTTGTTGGAAAGAAGATCTCATCTCCCAAATACTGTTTTCTATGAATCTGCTGGTTGAAAAACATGTTCTCCAATTCCAAAGATTTAGTAATTTGTGCACATAAGAGTCTGTGAGTCATAGAACTAAAGACTATTGAGGTTAGAGTGAGAAATGAATTTTCACCATTCACCCTTCTTCCTTTGCTAGTTTTTGGTTTTTGCTTGTTTGATACTGGGGATTGAACCCAGGGCCATCATTCTGAGCCATGGTCCCAGTGAAATTTATATTTTCTATTTTGAAACAGAGTCTCTCTGAGTTGTCCAAGGGCTTGAATTTGTGATCCTCCCAGAGTGCTAGGATTACAAGCATGCACCACCACACCTGGCCCGTTGCTGGTTTTCTGTCACGGATCTACAAATTAAAGGACTAATCACTAAAAAATAATTCCCACAGAGCACCGGAGCCAAGGGACATCTTTTTCTCAGTGCACATTGCTGGTGAAAGCCTAGTTCAAGGGGCCCTCGTGAGGCTTCTCATTCCTTCTGTCTCTCAGCCTGGGACTGAATTACACATTCAGCTTAAGAAATGCATAATTGGGAGAATACGGAGGAATAACATCCCCTTAGGGAGGCGCTTGCTGTGGGTGTGTGAGAGTGTGATTGTTCCTGGAAACAGCTGCCCAGGGCAGGCTAGGGGTAGAAGTGCAAAGTAAGGGAGAAAACAGTTCTAAGGGTAGAGCACCGGGAAAGAGACAGAGTTCTTCCTGGTCCGTGTTCTGGCACCCAGCAGTGGCCGCCTGTACCCAGGTGGATGCCTGACTCCGTGGGGGTCTAGGTACCCTACTCGTGCTTCTGCTCCCTCTGTTTGTCTGCACATCCCCCTGAGAGAAGCTCTGCATTGTGGGTCTCTGGCTTTACTATCTGGGGAGCTTATTAAAGGGCAGTTCCTTGGACTCCTGATTAGAAATCTTGATTTCAGAAGTCTGTTTTGAGACCTGTGAAGCTGAACCAGCAATGGTCATTAGAACAAACTTTGAGAAACTCAACAGCTCAAACTTCAGAAAAATAATTTAGTTTTCCTTTCTTATGTACCGAGAGCTAATTGTAAGTTTAAAAACAATAAACAAAATGTAAAAGCAAAGAATATGAAAAAATCATGCTGGGAATAAGCAGTAGGAACTTAGAGTGGGAATCCAAGCCTGTTACCTTTAGACTGCTTCGTTAAGACCAAGTGTTAGACTCCAGGTCAGACCTGGTGTGTTTTTAGAAGGACACAGGAATCCAAAGACTGAGCCAACCCCTTTTCCTTGCAGAAAGGCAGGCTGAATTGTGACCCTACCTTTGAACTGGAAGAAATGATTTTGGAATCCAAACCTCTTCATAAAAAAAAGAAACGTTTGGCAAAGAAGGAGAAGGAGATGAGGAAATGTGATTCCTCTCAGGTAAGTCAGTGACCACCAAACTCAGGGTGAGGGGCACCGCGGGAGGCTGCCTTCTCTGTAGGACAATCACCCTGGCACCCTGCTTCTGCCAGGTGTGGAGGGGCCTGTGACAATGAGGGGCCACAGCAGGCCATCACCAGCCCTGTTGTCTGTGCCTCTGTGACTAGAAACAGCAGTCAGGGAGCAGCAGACAGCTCAGTTTGGAGGACATGGTCCTCATTTCCCACCATGGCTGCAGCAAGCTGTGTGCAGGCTGCTCTAGAACAGCACCCTGCAAAGAGCTTGGAGGGGGAAGGGTAGCTGGTACCATGCCCAGAGCTGAAATTTCTAGAAACAACTGTGCTTTGTCACCCATGCCTTCGCAATGGAAGGAGTACAAGCCTGAGTTCCAAACTAGTTATGTGAGATAGATTTACCAGGGCATCTTGTTGGATAAGTGGAGAGCTTCCTACTCTGCCACCTTCCTAGGAACTTCATTTAATTTCCATTTTGAAAGCTACTTTGGCATTTACTTAGGGTGATTCTTTCAATAGACAATCTGCAGATTATTGACTGTTTGAGAATCCTCACTCACCTGTTAACTGTTCTTCTATTTTCTCCACTGTTCACCTTGTGAAGATGGGTCTTCTTCAAGAACATCTTGAATCTGTCCAGAAGGAATTTATAATTTTCAACCGAGAAAAGTAAGTCAGTCCTATGAGACCAGTAGCTTGGAAAATGATGGAGCTTTGGGGATTTAATACATTTGCAGGGATTTAATTGTTTCTAAACATTTTTATTTTTACAGTCACACAAATGATACATATCTAAATATAAAGTTTTTCTTTTCAAATTCAGGAAGCCTTCTTTTTTCTTGTAAGGGATTTAAATTCTTTTTAGTAGATTAATTAGCCTAGCATCAAGTTTTTGTCTATGGGAAAGGCAAAAGGTAGGATATACACATTTACAATGAATGACTTTTTTAAGGTTTCCTTGGCTCGTACCTGTTTATAAATTGTTGCATATATGCTAACATTTCAAAAAAGTTTAAGGTTTTCATTTTTCTTCTCAAAGAATAAAACTTTTTTTTTTCTTTTAAGAGTAAAAAGAGACTTGAATGAAAGACAAGCAAATCTAGCCTTGGAACAAACCAAAAACCCACACGAAGAAGACAGCCAAAATAACAACTTGTAAAGGCCTCAGTGTCTCCTCCGACATCTCTTAGCACCTCAGGCCAGAAACTTCTGATTGTCCACACAAAGAAGAACTGAAAGTAATTTTTGCCACTCCACACCTCATGCTTAGAAATGTGAAGGAGCGTCCTCCGAAGGATGCAGCACGATCTAGTGAAGAGACACTGGGATGTAATTTCACCATTAATTATGTGATGTTGAGCAAGTCATTTAATCCCTTTTTGCGCTTTAGTTTATTCATCCAGAAAGAGAAGGTCATATCAGCTGAGCTGTACCTTGCCTTTTTACTGCTACAGTTGCTATTCTACATGGCCTTTGTATTTTAAAAGAAATATTTGGATGTAGATTTATTTTTCCATTCCTTCTGATTACACTGTGATGAATGGACATTGTACACAGTAAGCCTCTTCAGAACTAGGAAACATCATAAAGAGGTCAAAATCCCAAAGCCCGATAAGGTAGGAATGAAGAGTTTCATTGGAAAGAAAGACATAGGGTCAGATTAGAAGCAGCATAGATTTATAGGACCTTCGGTGCTGTGCTGGGGAGACTTTCCATCCTGAACACGGCTTCTCAGGCTCCTCTTCAGTGGGGTGAGATCAGTAACCTGAACTTGGTGATAATGACAGGATTCTCAGCATGGAAATCAGCAAATACTACAAATCAGGGCAACTTTTGTTTTCCTTTCGTGAGCTAATTGTTAATATCAGCACCCCACTTGCCTTCCTCCAGTGTGCATGACCTTTGAGGGTAGAGTGTCCTCTGAAAAGTAGCAGAGATCTGCATCTGGAGAGGATTGGAAAATATTGCCCCACTGACAATATGTTTACTCCCTAGTTCAGGGAAATTGCAGGGATGGAGATTATATTGGGGGTTAGAAGTGAATTTGCCAGAAAGTAAAACTTACCCTTGGAAAAATCCCTCAGTTAACCGTAACATGTAGGAAGTAGTTTTTCTCAGTGAAGCCTCGCACAGGGAGTTGCTCTTCCATAAGGAAAGAAGGCACTGCTTTTGTTTTATTCTTTATTTTTGATTACATTTTGAGTAATACGGCAAACTAGAATACTGAGCAAGTCATCCCTGTCTTTACGGACTAGAAGTACACTTAGAACACAGGTTACTCATGTCTGTGAAGTCAGTTTCACAGAGTCTAAGGGACAGTGCTGCCATGTCTCCTTTCCTCACGCTTATTGCAAGAATGGCAGGCAGAATTGCCTTTTTAAAATATTAGTCTCTCTTTTTCTTTATATTGTATTTATTTATTTGCAAAGTTTAACTGACCTAATTGTACATATGATAGAACTTCACTGTACTAACACAAAGATCTTCACAGAAGTACCATTTTCGGCACCTCATAATGACACTGGGTGGAGTCGAAAAGAGAACAGGCTTTGAGGAGGGCTGTGTTAACCTCTTGGCTAAAGGTCGTCTAGACCTGTCCTTTCCAATGGAGAGATTGGGCCTCCAGGACTACAGTAAGTCAGCAACAGAGAATGTCTCCTCTTGAAAAGCCAGATGGGGCGAAAGAGATGAGAAAGGGTGATGGCTGCCTGCCTGCTACAGCAGACACTTTAGAGGGAGGTCACATCCGGGCAACTAAACATGGGTGAAAGCTAGAGGTGAGCTGAAGATCAGCATTTATGAGTTAATAGGCCCAGAATTTCTGGCCCACTTATGAAATAATATCTCTGATTTAAGAGCAACCATATTTTTGTTAAAAAAACAAAACAAAAAGCACAAAACCGAAAGCCAGCTCTTTTGTGTGTGTGATCCCTTTTCTCTACAGTTCCCACATGTTATTTGTCTGTGCCATTTTTTCCCCCAAATATAATTATAAGCTCCAAGCACTTGCTCGGATTGACTTGTAGAGAGGAGGTTGGGTTAAGCAAAGGAAAGGTGACCAAACTCAGTTCCAGACTGGTAATCCCACCAGCCTGCATGGTTGCCGGCTTCCATCTTCCTTTGGTCTTTTTCAAACCTTCATGTGCTGTGGACTCTAGTACCCTGTCACCTGGTTCTTCCTCTTGTGAAGACCTTGTGTGCATCCTCAAGAGGTTTTCAGAAATGTTTACCAAAGGGCACTGGGACCACTATTCTCCACGATGGTCTGTGCTGTTTCATGTTTGTACCGTTTAACTTGGGATAGAAGCCCACACAATCTCTGTATTTTGAATCCTTTGTTTTATTACCAGTGAGCTGATTTCAATGCCTGAAACACCATGGCAGATTTTCAGAACCATGGACTCAATGATTAGAGAGCAGTGTTTGGGGAGTAGAATGGGCTCCCCGGGCTCCTCAGATGACAGCCACAAAGGAAAAGCAGTGGGCTGGGTCTGTATCCCAGTGGTGGAGTGGGTACTTAGCATGCATGAGGACCTGAGTTTGACCCCCAGCACCACAAAAAAACAAAGATGACAAAAAGAAAAGAAAAGAAAAGCACTCATAGCCAGAATAAGTAATTCCAAGCACCTGTGCATTTTAAAGATGAGAAAGAAAAACTTTCCACAAACAAACAAAAAACCTCCTAAATCTTTATGCTGGTTGCTGTTGAAATCAGGTTCTTTGGTTTTATTCCATAACTTGGGCTGAAAGTTAATAGCCCACTGCATGGAACATCTCTCCTCTGGATTCCTGATGATACTCAGAGCTGAGAATTTTGAAAGAAAGGATGGCAAGTTCGATTCTTTTGTCTGCTCTCCTGGAATCTTTTCGGAACAGCTTCCTCCCTTATCTGCACAGAGCATCTGAAAAGCGTGACCAAGCTCTGAAGATCGGAGCGTCCCTCTGGCACTGCAGCAAAGCCTCACTTCCCATGCATTCAGTGACCTCGAGAAGATTAGGGGGAGCAGAGCCCCAGGACCCCAGTGGAGGTCCTAATGCCATGGAGGGAGATGTGCTAATGGATCACACACCCACCAAGGCGGCCTGGATCAGGCTGAGGTCACTGCTGGGGCAGGAATAAACTTCAAGCAGCACAGAGCACCACTAAATCAATTATAATAATCTAATTAATTACTGGTTAGGCTTTGTCTAATAGAATTTTAACCAGAAATGACATTTCCTATCATTATAGCTTTCCTAGATTGGATGAATCAATAACTAGCAAGAAAGAGTATTAATGCAGCTATTAATGGACCAGTGTTGCTGCTTGTGGCTGATTAGTGATGCTAAAGCTTTAGTGCTTCAAAGGCTGAATGAAAAGGCATGAGAAGCACTGTGCATTTGTTTCAGTACCCAGCTGTCCCTGTATTGTCTACACAAAATCCTGTCTCCTACTTCTGTCCCCGTGATTACTGTTTATTATAAGCACCGTGTGTCTGGATAATGTTAAACAGTGATGTTAAGAACCCAAACTTCACTTTTGTATGCTGTTGTAAACTGGCAGCTGATCTGGCAGCTCCCGAATGAGAATGTACTTCTGTCCAGCTGTAGCGCCTGTAATGGAAGTGTGCCTGTGTGTATTAAATGTCTTCTGCAACATGAAGCCACTGACCTTTGTCAGCTGTGTGTCTATATTATGTGTTTCCCTAGAGGTACTGTTGAGGGTCCCAAGATCATCTGTTCTTACTTTAATAACCAGTAGTGAATGTCCCTTAGCAGAGACACGGTGGTGTCAGAAATGGTATTCTGTAGTGCTGGAATGCAGCACTTCTTACCTCCCAACCTATATAAAAACTGAAACCCCTGACCCTCTAGCATTCACACTGCAGGGAACACAGCCTGGAATCCACTTTCTGCCTGTCACTGTGACCTCAAGTTCATGGACAGCCCATGAACCTCCTTGTTCAGTACCTTCCTCCTCCGGGTCCCATCTTATTTCATACATCACAGCAGCAGATGTTCCAAGGCCCATAGTCTGGGATGGGCAGATACAGAAAACTGGTAACTCTTGCTGCTAGAAGCAGCTTCTGCCTCAGGAGAGAACAAAAGGAGCTTTCAGCTGACATGTCAGGTGCACACAGCTCAGCAGCCAGCAAACCACTGGCTCCCCAGGCTCTTCTTGGAGTAAGTAGGCTCCTGTGATTCTTGTGGGCCTCAAAGTCCTGCACACGGAGTACTCTGTTGTCTGGTCCTGTAAGTGTCCTGTTGTGTTCTCAGATGCCAGCTGAGTGAAGGCCAGGGTCTAGAACTCTTTAGAGCCTGGAGAGTCCCAGCCTTAACTATGAGAATGATTGAAAAATACAGTGAATGTGAAATTTTCATTAATTCTCTTCAAAATACTCCACCTCACTTCAAATACACTTGTCTCATCATTCTTGCCACTTAAGCAATTCTAGAAGTCTTCTTTCATAAGTGTCTTCAGTTGTGCTGTCCTGCCTGCCTTGATATCCTGAACTGGTTGAGACCATTTACTTTTTCATGGTCATTTTGACTCTGGGGAAGAGCCGAAGTCGAACAGTGCCCAAATCAGTCAGAGCCAGTGAATAAAATGAAGGCATAGTGTAATATTTCTGTGAGCTTGTTACCCACTGTATTTTTTACCACACCTCATAAAGACACTCACAAAAGAGAACTTCCTTATCCATTTCAGAAAGTGGCAAGAATGATGATGTGTGTTCAAAATGAGGGGGAGTATTCTGAAGGGGATTCATGCCAATGTATCTTTTACTAACGTTTTTAAAATACAGTTTGATTACACCTCATCGGTGATTCATTTCTGTAGGTTACTCTGGCCCTTTCACCTTCCATTTCCTGACCATGGTCGGTGCCCCTTTGTGACGGGTTGGTGTTAGGAGAGCTGATTCCAGAAGGTTCTTTGGACCAAGAGGGCCCTTGTTCATATTCAGTGATCTCATTCCTCACTGTTCACAAGTGACTCAGCCACTGACCTCCAGCCTAGAGAGGTATGAAAGTTGGTGTATCCTTCACTAATATTTTTTAAATATCACTTCTTCCCTTTTCCATGCTGAGTTCACTGTAAGTGCTGACTTCTCCCTTTAAGCCCTCTCGAATCCTTGGGAGACCTCAGTGTTCCTGGTCATGATCAGGAAGAGGTGTTTCAACAGCCTCAAGTTTGAGCCATAACATGAGACTATGAACCAAAGCTTTTTATGAATAGAACCTGGAACCTCAATTGTAAAACAATTCTCTATGTGCCCGGAGTAGCATTTATCTGGTTTCTGAGTTTGTGTGTTAAAAGGTATCCTCACTTAGCTCCTGTATCAAAGGCACTGTTCTAGCAAACCAAGAGGGATTCATCACATGTAAGGGCTACTAATTAGAAGTTGCCCTCCCCTGGGCTCTCGTTCCTTCTCCGCCTGCCCTAGCCTATGCACAGACCTGTCACCGGGCTACGCAGTCATGCTCACAGGCCTAAGAATGGTGCCACAGCTGTTGCTGCCTCTGCCTTCCCAGCATCCATTCCTTCTTCTGGTTCACACCTTTCTTTGTAGAGTCATTGAGTCCATGCAGTTCTCAGCTCAGGTGGCCCAAGGGCTGAGCCTGTGACTTGGTGTGTCCAACTCAATTTGGTCACTCCGTGACCAGTTCATGGTGGACAAATGAATAGTCAGAGTCCATCTCTGACTGGAACTAAGACTAAGGAAATCCCTCTCCTTCCTTTGAGGTTCATAAGCAGGTGAAATGGAAACGTAAGAAGGAACCAAGGCCAGCAGGGCTGAGGTGGAAAGTAGCCTTCTGACAGCAGGGCTCAACACTGCCATCTAGCTAGGCTACAGTCTGCCCGAATCCATTCCTGAGCTTCCCAGTTGCACTAGATTTAAAAATGCCTTGGGCAGGGGATTTAGCTCAGTGGTGCCGCTGCCTGCCTTGCAAGAGCAAGGTCCTGAGATAGATCCCGGGTAACAAAATGAATAAATAAATGATGAATATTCCTCCTTCCAATTCTCATCCCCATCCCCATACACTAGTCTTACCTTTCCAGTGAAAAAAATGGCCTGTACAAATTAATACTGGGTTCAGTGGTATTTTAGAGTTTAAAAGACTTTTATTACAAGATTTCTCAGAGCCTTCAGTTTGCTGATGTGCACCTTAAAGCTCTCAGAGGAGCAGACATAGCAAGCGATTTTGTTTTGAACATTCATTTGACTCCTTGATATAAGTTTGCTACTTTGGCATATATTTAGTTGGAGTTTTTTGCCCAAGTCTAGACTTTTAGAAAGAAGAAGAACATGTTTACAAAGCAAACTGATAGCAAAGCTTTACGTGATGATAAAAAAAAATATTTTGGTTCTCTCCTGGACTTAACTAGATTTATTGCAAATGGTAAGGCCTTCTATATTGGTACTAAATTTGATGATTCATAGGAAAATCCTAATCATTTCCCAATGTTTCAATAATGGTTATCAAACTCTGTGGCCTCAGCTAAAAAATAAAAACGGCAAGACATCTTGTCCAAATGACTCCGCTGTCCCCAGACGTGCCCCTCTCACTATTTTTGTCTTATTGTGCAATTTTGACACAGTAGGTGAAACAGCACATAACACACAGAGACGGGGGAACAGGGCTGATAATTTTATAGTCATTTTAATAACCGAGTTTACATTAACAGTCACTTGAGGAACGTTTTTTCTTTAATCTCAGCTAACTCAATACACAGTTTTCCTCATGGTTCAAACCAAACAGCTCTGTGTTTGCGAGCGGCCTCACAGCTAGCACAGATCATGGGGAGGTTTACTGTCTGTTCATATCCACCAGACACAGAACGGACACCCACACACCACTGCTCAAAGGGGAAACTTGAGAGGACACTGGTGCCCAGACAGCTCGTGAGTGCACTGGGACTCAAGCTGGGGTCATCTAGGGGTCAGGGCCTAGGAGGCTGCGGCAGGAAGCAAAGTTGGGAAGTGTCCACCCTGTTGGAAGGGGCGTCTCAGGATGAACAGCAAGGGTCCAGGCTCAGCTTCAGGACTTGGGAGAAGAGAATGCCTTTCCGGGTACAGCCATGGAGAACAACGCTACAGTCCGAGTGGACTTTGAAAGAAAAAGCTATTTGAGGCTGTATTTGATGACTATAATCGTACTAGTTTTTGAAAATAAGAAATCGCTGGTTAGCAGTTCCACAGATTAATTCTCAACTACTCACCCACCGCATGGCCCCTCACCAAAGCACTCCGCAGAATGAGAAGGTAAGAAAGTTGCAGGGTGGCAGGGCCATCCTCAGAGAGGAGCCAGGCTAGGAGAGGAGCCAGCCAACACCCGCTGAGGAGGGAGAGAGAAGACCCAGGGCGCCCTCCTGAGCCTGGGGGAGAGGCTGGCAGGTCAGAAGGAGAGGGCCACATCGTTTTCTACTCCTAAGCCCTTGCAAAGGGCTGTTCCACAGGTCTATGGAACAGAACAAACTGGAGTATAAATTTTAACTTAACATGTTACTCAGTACTCATGTTGAGAAAATAGTGGGGCATTTTCTAGGAATCCTCAAGGATCTCTATGCTCAAATGTTTTAATGGAGAGTGAAGGAAGGGAGGCTTCCCAAGATAGTGTTGCCCATCCTGAGGGCACTTGGAGGTTATCCTGGTAGCATAGAAAGCTCATGCAGGACAGAAAGTTCTGGTTGAATGCTGCATTTTGGAAGCCCCAAGTGCACTGCAGATAACCAATTGGCCCTTCGAAGATTTATCTTCGAGCCCAGGAAGGGATGAGTCAGGCTCCCCCAAGATGCAAAAGTGGATGCCGGCACTAGTTTCTTTACGTGTCTCTTCCTCCATCTGGTGGCCATGGCTGGTATTGCAATCTATCTAAAGCCCAGCCTGGCTACTGAGGTATATATATATATCTGGCATACTCCCTTCATATATAAAAGTCATTCTGAATTCCTTGGTAGGCTCTCAAATACTTGAATTGTAAATTAAAGCTAATTTTTTTCCTTTTTACTGAGGTTTTCCTTAAAATAAAAGCACCATGAGAGCCTTAAGATAGCAAGATTCCCTTTTAGGAGGTGAAAGCCTTTTTCATGATTAGAACAGAAAGTAGCTTGCTATGAAAAACGCTCTTTCTTAGCTATTTCTAAATTTTTTGCAGCTAAGTGATCACTTTTCTCCAATCTTTAGTTTATTAAAACCTACAGTCAGGGCTGGGGTGGCAGAGGGTTTGCCTAGCATATGTGAGGCCCTGGGTTTAATCCCCAGCACCATAAACAAAACAACAAAAACAACTGCAGCCAGGGACAGTGCTTCCTCCTAAGCACTTAAAAGGTGTGTGAGGCCTGCTCTTCTCTTCAAAGTACTTAGTACACAGGTTTATGGCTTCTATCAGCTGGGTTTCCCCAGGGCACAGAAGTCTGACCAGCGGCTTAAGGTATTTTTCCTGGTGAGGTGTCTCTGTTCTACCCTCCACTCCTTGTCTCACTCACAGAATCTGCTCCAAAACTTGAGTGTGCAGAAGCGACCTGATAAGGAAATGGACACTCAGCTCTGACAGACAAGGGAGATGCCAACACTCCACTAACCTCCTTCACCACCTCTCAGGATGTCATGTCCTGTCACTGGGACTCACTCTGGGATTTTAGTACCAAAGCAGAGGTCCCCCCCAAGGATCTGCCAGTGAAAGCGGAAACAGATGGCTTAGAACTGAGAAAGTGAACAAAGCTTAGAGTGATTTCTCTGCTTAGGACTGACTTTCCCAAATCCTGAGTTGACTGCCATATAAACTGAGACTGCCTATTAGCAGGAAAAGTTAGAGAACTAAAAAAAATTGATTAAAAATCCTATGCAGTCATTGATGTGCCTGGATCTGAGGAGATCAGGAGAATCTGCACCCACCATTGGCAACAGAGGCCCTTCATTCTACCCATCTGAGCTGAAGCCCTACCAAAGATGCCAGGGCCTCCTCAGCCTTGGTCAGAGGGAGGGGCATCATGGCTTCTGCTGCTCTCCACACCAGAGCCTGTGCTTCATCCTCAGTCGTTGCCTTTTAAGAGCACCACAGAGGCAGACAGGATGAGAGGGAAAGATGAGTCATTTGCTCCTCCCTATCTGGCCTGCCTGCCAAGAATGAGGAGGATTTGAAAGCAACACCAAGAAATGGGCCCGAACAAACACTGGTATAATCAAGCAGGTGGAAGAAATGGTTGAGTTTTGTTGTTTTAATAAATGTTCAAAGAAACAAAATCTACTAGGAAGGGACATGACAAATCGAGAACCCAAAGACTAGCCTACTTCTCTGCAGACCCCAAGGGACCGCAGTGAGTGACAGCTGCCGGAAGTGGCCCCTCCGTGGAGATAAACATACATCATCAACACAATGCACAACACCCCTCCTGCTCACCCGGCCCACCCACCTCCCTCCCACACACCCTACCCCCGCCCTCGGTGCCTTCCACCTTGCTCTCCACTCCCACCACCCACTTGCCCCAAATAACCTGCGTCCCTTTTATTCATTTCCCTGACCTCCCAGCTTTGTCTGTCCCCTTGTCGTAAGATGCAGCACTACACACGCTCTCAACACTATAATATAGCAGACTCTTTCACCTTAGCGGCCTGTCTGATTGCATGCATGTAAATGGGGGAGAGGGTCCAACAAATCAAGGCTATGCATAAACAGAAAACAAAGCAATATTCGTAAAGCTAGGCAAGCGAGCTTAACATGGAGAAACATAAGGCTTGAGGCTTATTGATTCTTTATACCGCAACCGTTTGGATTTGCTTTCTTTCTTAAATATTGGTGTACCATTTTGGCTTCAAAAAAATCTCTTCTTGCTTCTGCTCCCCTTTGGGGAAAGGTTGCTTAACTCAGGGATGTGATATTAGAGCGGCCTCCAGGGGGCGCCACAATGCGCTTGCTGGCTGAGCGGACCCCCTCGTCCACTTGGGTGCCTGCAGGTAGAAATCCCAAGGAGGAAGAAAAAAGAAAAAAAAAAAAAAAAAAAAAATGGAAAGGAAAGGAGAGGGGGTATGAACAAAAGAGAAGCTGATTAAGTATAAAAATGTAAGATATTAAGCGCCTTCCTGCCGCATCACCTCCAGGAACCTTACACCAAGTCTTGAATTTTTCATATTCATTCCCCACCACCACCTTTTTTTTTTTTTGGTACCGGGGATCCAACTTCATTCCCCCCTTCTTGAAAAAACTACCTTCTGGAAAGAAAAGCCAAGTGCTTATCAAGGTCTCATCTGAGCCTCAGCATGGTAAAAATACTAAGAAAAGGAACAATAAGGATGGAAAACGCAGCTCCTTTCATCCACTGTGGCTGACCAGGTTTTCAGAGTTCAAGCATCATCTGTAATCCTCACCGCCTGGTTCAGAGGGCGCTGCTCCTGCTGTTCTGCTTCCAGGGCGCACAGCGGAGCTCAGAGAGGCCAGGCCACCACCCAGGTTTCCTGGCCGGAAGTGGCTCCTCCGGGGAAGCAGTGTGTTCTTGGGTCCATTCAGAATGGAGCCTTCAAAACTTAAATGATAAAGGTAGCCTGGGAGCAGTGCGAACAGCCACTGCAACACTTTTGAAAACTGCCTCGAGTCAGCGGACCCAGACCTCTGGTAGAGTTATTTCAAAGCCTTGAGCCCTTTGTCCTTTTCCCTGTTTCTCATCTCTTTTTCTTCCTATTTCTTCTCTTCCTTTCCCTATATCCTGTGATTTTTGCCTCAAATATATCTTTTCTTATTATCTTGCTTCCCTCCAATTTAAACTGTTCATGACAGGGATACAAATCTAGTATTATTCCCTGTTTTAAGACTACTGGCTATGAGCAATTACGTTTCACTTATTTCAGAGAGTTCTTAAAGAATAGATAAAATTAATAAGTAACCCGTAGTAAATGTTCTATCAATGGAAGCTGCTGTTAGCATTATTACTAGTATGGAGGGGAGAATATAATAAAAATCCTAGGCTAGAAGAATCTAGCAATTTGAGCAAAAGAACAATGTGAGCTTTCTTTTAACCAGTACAAGTTTAAGACCACACACAATATATACTGCATAGTTCTCAAAGGTTAGCGTAGAAAATCGGTATCAATTTAGAGTGAAAATCGGCTCCCTTGCCCTGTCCCCGACCAGTTCTGATCTCTAAGCAGAAGCTGTCCTTATTTAACCTTGACCTCTAACCTGCCTGTGCCTTGTCTGACTTTCTGACCAGGACCCCTCAGCTGCTTGTCCCAGTAAACACCCTTACAGAGGACGCCAGCACTGGGCCGGAAGGCTCATTCCAGGAGCCCACAGGTGCATCCTACAGCCCCAGAACACTGGTTTCCCTTCTCCCCGCCCTGGACCAGCTTGTCCACTCACCAGACAGGCTGAATCCAGACTGGTGGAGATTCCTCACAGGCGGATTGGGCCGGGTGGGGGATCCCCGGGTGGAGCCCGCAGGGGTGCCCCCTTTGGGGGTGGTAGTCAGGTCAAATACGGGCCCATCGTACATACCCCTCGGGACGGCATGCAGGTCGGCCATCTGCAGCAGAGAAATGGCACATCACCCTCATTCATAAACAGTTTAGGGCCTACTTGTGTGCAGGGAAGGAGGAGATGATGATGATGAACGTACTTTAAGGAAGGGAGAAATAGTATATATACAATAAAGAAAGATGTTGCAACCAGATTGAGATGGAGATGGCCCATGAAGCCCTTTCTACCCAGCTGAGCTTCCATCTGAAGGACCAAAGGACCCTGTTATGGGGTTGGGCTCTGGGGAGGGACAAGGCTGGGCACACAGAGGAGTGGTATGAATGGCTGTGTCGCCAGCAGAGGGAACAGAAGTGCAGAGTGCTGAAGGTGAACTGTTGCAGAATGAAGAAAAGCTATGAGCACAGCATGAGGAGAAGGACAGGGAAAGGCAGCAGGCTGAGCTGAGGTCACATGTGCTGGCTGCCGGGTGGGACTGTATGGAGCCTCCACCCTCACACTCCACAGCACAGATCAGCAGTGACAGGCACTGAAATGAGAGTCTGGGGTCTGACCTGCTGACTGCTGGCTGTGGCTGTGAACCTGATCTGGAACTGAGGAGCCAGCCAGCAACGTCACCGAGTGCATTCGCTGTGCTGGGCATTACAGTGATCATGGCATTTATGGTCAGTGAAACACAGTGGCTTCCCCAGGGGCCTTACAGTCCACAGACAAACACGGTGAGACTCCAAAGGAGGAGCACAGCCATACTCGGCCTCCAACACATCTGGTCACTGACCGGATGCTCCTGGCAGCTCCTGGCAGCACCCTCTCTGCTGTGCCCCCCCTCCAAGCTGGTGACTTGGGTGCAGGCACAGAAGCCAAGCTCAGAAAATGTGCACGTGGTAATGAGTTGTGAATAATTTCATCATGCATGACTCTAGATCATCGGCATCTCTTTAGTTCCAGAATCCAAGTCACATTAATATAAAGAAAGAGTGAGTCTAGGAAGCTTTGAGTCTCATTCCCTTCTCTTAGGCCGACATTGGAGTGTGGATCTCATCTAACCTTGCTTTGTGAAGCCTTATGATTATAGGAAGGTGACACGGAGGTGAGAAAGGGGAGAAAATCAGGAAAGAAATGTTTGACCCTCAACCTTAAATGAACTACAGCTTGTGTGTGTGTGTGTGTGTGTGTGTGTGTCCAAAGTCAGGGACATAAATAAGATTTTATTTGAAACACAGTAGCTGAAAGTTGTATGCGCCCTATGGAATAGCCCTGGTCAGGTTGGGACAGGGACGGGTGGGTATGGACTGCTAGTTCTTGTTTTAAGCCTTAATTTGGGGGCTTTTTGAGAGCTTTTCACTTATTTTTTTACAAAAACTGTAACAGATTATTCAAATTTTACAGTATTTTAAATATAAAATGTAAGGAAATTATTTGGAAGATAGCTTGTTTTCAAAACTGTCTTTCACCGCACATTAAGTGCGTTACGGGCTCTTCAGGACGATGAGCATGTTGCTGAATTTCTCTGTGAGAGTCTCTCAAAGTCAGCCCTCCCTGGTCTTGGGGTTACCATCCCTGAGCCTGGGCAGGTCACACAGGCTCCACCTGCTCCTTACCCTCCTCCTGGCTTTGATTCTTTTATAGACGTAGTCGGAGAAGGGGCTGCAGGGGATGAAGCGGCCAGCCCCCTGGGTCACATGCAGGTTGCCATCTTCCAGCATGATCTTGCCCTGGCAGATGACGACCAGGGGCGCCCCACGCAGCTCCATCCCTTCAAAGATATTGTATTCTGCAGCCTGGAGGTGAAGTGGGGACAAAGGCACGGAATGGGCACAGGAAGAGGAGGACAGAGGTCACATGCTGTATTTGGAAACCTATGTTCAGGGTCTCTAGAAACCAGGCTGGCAAGAAAAATTCACATGGTGAATCTGCAACGTTGCCATGGGCAGACAGGACCACGAGGCGGACAGTTGCTAAGCAAGACTGGCCTTGTGACAAGGAAGAATGTCCAGTCTTTATTAGGGTATGCAGTGGAAGTCAATTTCTGCTGCCCATAGTACTCACAGCGAAGCTGAGTAATGGAGCCTTTGTGTTGAGTGTTACACAGAGGGAGCTGTGGCCACTGGGTCCTACTTGCTCAAAATTACACAATGAGCTATGACACCATGTATAAGCAAAGGCCATCACCACCAAAAACGGGGTCTCTCTCTCTCTCCCTGCCTCCTATCCTGACTCAACTAAGGGGAGAACTCACTGCAAAGTGGCTGAAAACATCAGCTGGGAGGCAGATTGTCCAGGTATAAATACCACCTTTACCCCTGGCCCGCTGCATCCATGATTTAATCTCTCTGCATGTCCATCTCCCTTCCTATGAAATGGAGAGAATGGTAGCACCCACCTGCAGAAGACTGCTGTGGAGATTCAGTGAATTAAAAGCACAGTGCCTGAAACACAAGTGCCGAAACATTTTTCACTAGTGCGTATTGAGTACCTGTTGTATATACTGAGCTTTGGTTATTATTTTGCACACAGATGGGAACATAAGACAAAAATATTTATAGTTTCTCTCTTCTCAAAACAAAAAGACTGAGCCTCTGCAAACATGAGAATGGGGGGAGGGTGTCTATCAGCCTCTGACCAGTGACCTGAGCACCCTCTTCTGGGCAGTCCACCAGGCAGGCAGGAGAGAGGCGTCCACAGGGTAAGTTCCAAGCGACTAAGATGTGGGAGGGACCATGACTGTGGCCAGCCTGCTCTAACCACACCCCACTTCTCCTGACGGTGCTCTGTGAAGTGACATTCTCCCCATCCCTCCCCTCCCAAAGGCCCAGTCTTACCGACTGGTGGTTCTTGGCAGAGACGATCTTCACAGCATCTGGATCCCAGATGACCAGATCGCTGTCAGAGCCCACAGATATTCTGCCCTTGCGGGGATACAGGTTAAAGATCTTGGCAGCATTTGTGCTTGTCACAGCCACAAACTGGTTTTCATCCATTTTTCCTGTGGCCTAGTGAAACACAAAAAATTCTGTGTGTATAGCTTATCTCCGCATCATCTATACCAGTCAGTGTGGGGGTTTCTGGTCCCAGGGGAAGAGGACCATGCAGGCCCAGGAATGAGGCGTCCCACAGGTGAGGAACATGGTCAGGGGGCTGCGTGTGTGTGTGTCTGTGTCCATGCACAGGATGAATTGCAAGGTCTCACCTGAGGACAGCCAAGGTCATCCCTCAGTTGCCTAATTATGAGAGATTTGTGCTTTTTTCATGTGTGTGCTTGTCTGAGGTTTCCAAGTGTTCTTTATTGAGGATGTATCACGTTGGCAATTCAAACAGACAGCTACACCTCACTTCACAATGGGGCGGGGTTCTGAGAAGTACATTAGGGGCAGTTTCATCACTGTGTGGATGTCACAGAAGCACAGAGTGCACATACCACGAACTAAGACTGCTGTGATCAAACTAGACAATACGATCTTACAGGACTCCTTATGTCGCTCATTATTGGCTGAAATATCATTATGCAGCAAGGAATGTATATATTACTTTTTTACAAATTCAAATAGTGCTAGGATACACACATACATACATTCATAAATATATAATTATAAAAAAGAAAGACAAAAGCTAACCATGTAAGTGAAGGGACAAAAAAAATTATCTTTTCTGTTTTCTTAAAATGAAATGACTAAGGAAAGATGTGAATTTAAAATCTAGCTCTGAGTTCCCTAGGAGACAAGGAAAAAAGACTCAGTGGATTAGATTATGTAGATGAATGAGCCATTAGTTCATACACATTCTATTTGGTGCTACAAACAGGAAAGCAATCAACTTAATGAGTTTATTACTAATTTTACTAAAATCTTCACGAGCCTCTGTTTCCTTGGCTGTTGCTTTTATCAGCCCTTGGGATGTGAAAAGCACTGATAGACAATGTCTTAGAGAGCCGAATGGCTGTATGTCCTCAGTGCATGGCACATTCGATGGGCAGACAGATGTTAGGCACAGTCTTCTGGCCCACCATTTCAAAGCACTGTTTCTAGCCCTTTCAAAAGAAATCATAAAACTTTCAAAAAAAAGAAGAATTAATTCATGAGTATTTTAAGCACCAAGGCTATGTGTCTGGTTCCTGTTGAGATTCCAGACAAGGAAACCCTTCAGAACCCTGGACTTCTGGATTCATCAGTAGATGGTAAATTCCCAAGTTACCCGAGCCGTCTAGCTCTGTGGACCCTTAGCAGGTGTGAGATTCATCTGACCCTGTGCATCTGCACCAGCAGAGGTCTGAGGAGCAGGAGCTCAGCTGGGTTGGTACCAGAGGCTCTGATCCGGCCCAAGGTTATCTTGTCCCTGGCCACCCACCCAGGACCTCAGTTGCTCACCACAGCCTTGTCCCAGATGACGGACATCCTCTCCTCTACGCCGTTGGTGCCCTCGGGGATGGCTGTGAAGTTGTCCTTCCCAATGGCTTTCTGAGCAGTGCTGAAGGTGCAGTGCGCACTGCCAGAGAGTTGCAGATCACCGCTGGAAAAGGAAAAAAGTGGCCCATAAGCAGTGGGATATCTGGGGCACGTGGGGAGACTGAATCTGTATCTAGAATGTAGTCTGACTACTTCAGTGTGGAATTCCTTCTCTACCCCTTCTGAGCTGTGTGAGCCTGGGTGAGTGTCTTACCCTTCCTGGGGTCAGGTACCCCATCTGGAAAATGAGGGGGTGGAATCATATCATCTCTTTGGTCGCAAAATATAAGGGACTTAATAGAGCGATGGCCTGACCCTCCATGTCCACAGAGGGTAGGAACAAGCATGACTTTCTATAATTTTGGCTAAGAGTCATGAACAACCATTTGAATTTAGGCAAATAATTTCAGCTTTTTGGCCTTCAGTTGCTTAATCTGTCAAGTGGTGATAATAACAGTGCCCGACTTGTAAAGTTGTTATGAGGAACAAATAAGATCACATAGGCATTAACTGGCATGGTCATTATAACATTATTACTGAACTGCCATTTGAAATATGAGAAGAAGCACTTGTTCTCTGTACTCCAGACTGCAGGAGAATTTTGCCCTTTAGACAGGAGTGTCGTTGGTGGATAGTCACCCAGCCCCCAGCCCAGCTGGCCCCACAATGTTCCCACAAACCACCTGCTGCCTGACAGTCCCGCACCGACCTGGCCAGCAAAGAGTTGATGTAGTCAGGAGTGGTTGGGTCAGGGCTCAGAGGTGGGGATGTCACAAATGCAGCTGCCTTGGCCCAGTTCTTGCTCCAGTAATGGGTTCCATCTATACCAAGGCTGGCAGTGATGGGCTCCCCAAAGACCACGTTTCCTAGAAGGGGGAGGAAACAGGCAATGGGTTTGTTCAGCTCCAGAGCCTGCTGCAAGCTTATACCTCTGGAGTTGGGCAGACCCTCGTTCAAGTCCATGTCCCCACCTTTTTTATGTCTTTGCTTTTCTCTCTGCTAAATGTGAACAATTTTGCATTCCCTAGATAATAAGTACTGGTTGTGAGGTACAGCATTAATTTTCAAATTCTGAAGCAAATTAAAATTTGAGGCAAAGGAAATAAAAAAATGCATTGATTGTAAGATTTATCTTCATTTCAGAAATATTAAAATGCAAAATAAATATATCCTAGAATTGATGAAACAAGATAATGTCTATGTGTCAGGCTTTGAGAAATGAAAGGATTTAGCAAATGGGAGGAATCTGGCACATAGTTGGTTCTCAGTAAATGCTGATTCCATTCTAAGGCCTGAAGTCCTGAAAATACCTCACATCACTGGGAATTTGGAGATCCTTCTGATACAAGGACATGCATTGGTTCCACAAAGTGAAATCCATTCCTGTGGATCAGAGCCCTCCCATGACCTTTACCATCATGGTTTTCTTCTTAACCTAAAGCAAAGAGTGACCTGCTCCAGAAGCACCTACAGCCTGAGCATATCAAAGGTGAGGCAAGCTTCTTGGTTTCTGTCAGGAGCCAAGGGCTTAACTGAAGAGAGGTGAGGAAGGGCGTGGAAGGTACAATGATCTAAGCTCTTGTTGAGCTTCTTAAAGAGGAGGGATATAATACAGAATGCAAGTGCTGCTCATAGGAAGGAGGAGGTATCAAGCTTCTCCATGCCAACTGACTTGGAGTCCAAGGTGCCCTGCACAGTCTTGGGCTCCTTTAGCACTGGTCCTTCTTCACTGTCAAAGTTCACTCAGATCAACTCCAAGAGTCTCTATGGCAGGGTTATAAAGAAGTTTCACCTTGCTTCAACTCCATCCAACTGGTAATTAACTGGAATTCCAGGTGGGAAAGAATTCTAATAATGCTTCTTGTCTCACCAGAAAGCATTCCTGACTGATCAGTAACGTCTGCCAGATGGAAGAGAGAGGCATAGCAGTGGTTCACATAGGGTATCCCTGCTCTATGAGGAGGTGGTAAGAAGACTGATGTGTAACTGATGAGGATTTCAAGGCTCTCCAAAAACATTTACCACACTAAAGCATCTACGGCCACAAAGAAATGAAAAGAGAGTCAAGGCAAGCACTCAACTACTATCCAAAGAAATACAACCTTAAAAGTGGAAGAGCAGTTCTTCTGGACTACGTGTTGCAAGAAGCAAGGATTGTCATTATGTTTGAGTTTCAATGCCAGGCCGCATAGCAGGGAGACCCTAGTCAAGCTGCACTCTAGCTTCTTCATCTGAAATAGGAGGACAATAATGCTTGCATAACATGCCTTCGTGCTCTCTGAGAATTCTATACAACCAGTGCTGGGCATTATGTCGGTCCTCATTAAATTGAAGCTTTCTAATTCTAATTCTGAGCAGCCATGCAGAGTTATTCATGGGTCAAGGATGATTACTTTCCTTTGGAGTTAAAAAGAAATGTGGTCAGGGGGGAAGAGTAAGCCCCGCTGCACTGTCTTCCTGTTCGGGATGCTCTTGATTCCTTCTCTGAGGATGACAGTCTGAGATGTTTACTGGCTTCAATCTCAGCAGCCAGTTTTTCATCATTGAAAGGAAACATTGTTCCACCCTGGAGACACAGCTGCACTAGTTCTCTTTGCCAGGGAATCATGAGCCAGAAGGGTAAGGGGTAGGAATTCTTCACCATGAACTTCGAAATAAGCATTCAACTGAAACAGCCCATCCTCGAAGGTCTCCAGGTCATCCTGAGGGTGGGATCCAGGCCACCAGAGGTGAGTGTGGTGGGTGGTCCTGGATCAAAGGATGTGTGATGGGGTGGGTGAGGTCCTGCACAGGCCCCCTCCCATTCCTTTTCTCCAAGAATGGGTCCTGATTCTCACCCAATGACTTACATCCAGCAGAGCAACCCTGCCATGTCAGCTGAGGCATTTGAATGCTGAGGGAGAAAACAGCAGCTCACCATGAACAAGATGAGGTAGGAGATATCCCGGAACCTGCCAGCCAAGCCTGGGCAATTAGGAAGATTTCCCTTCCATAAGGAAAGGGTTATCCTTTGCCCAAAGGCCAGGCACTGAAAACTCAGCTGGCAGAGTCAGCTGGAGCTATTTTTAGCCACTCAGTCACCACACATGGAATTTCACAGTCCAGTCTGGCAGATGAGTCACTCATGTTGGTCTCTCCATTACCAGCTGGTCACTGACCCATAGCAGTAATGAGGGTACAATTGGGCCTGCTGAGTCCTCTTTCACAACCAGACATACAACTTCCACCTCCACTTTCTCCACCACACTACTCATTTATCAGATCCACAACTGAGCCTATTACTCTGCCACTGAGGACAAGTACCAAAAATAGAGAAGAAAGCTTGAAAATGGTAATAAACTTTAGCTAAGCTCAAGTTAGGAACTGAAGGTCAAGTTAACAGCAGTGGGGAAATGAAGCAGAAGGTGGAAGGCAGTGGGGACAGGGCCTTGTGCCCTGAAGACCATGGTGGTAGACATCTTTTGAAGACTCATTCATCCCCTCTTCTAAAATAAGCCATGCTAACCTATGTGGTCAGCTGGGGGAGCCTGTGCTATTCTCCTCCCTCGGTCATGGCTAGATTATACATCATCTCCAGAGCAGTCTTTGGTTCAGGAATGAGCACATGACCCAAGCCAAGGCAGTCCCAGTGCTCCTGGAATCTAACCTTGATACTGTTCACAATGAACATAAAGCCCCCAGGGAAGAGCAAGAGAGCCAAGAATGTAGTAAGAGTGATAGATAACATTGTTAAAACCCCTCAGTGTGGCCATGTGTAAAATACCCACAAGCAATCACTGGCTTCTGTTTGCTTGTTGAAGCCAGTTTGGGGTGGATCTTTGACTGTGGTACCTGCAGTAATCTTGACTAGTGTGCACTTATAAAGTTCAAATAATGTGAACTGGAAATGAAAGATCAAAATGAGGAGAGAAGATGCGTCAAGTCTCACAATGATCTGTTCAGGCTGTGGCATCCTAGGCAAGGCACTGAACCTTCCTGAGCCCCAGGTGGGAAAATCTCTGGATCCTGAGTGGGACAGAGGTTTCCTAGTGAGCAAGGCAGTGAGCAAAACAGGCACCATTTATATTATACAGAACCAAGGAGGGAAGGGACCATATGGTGTGGCAGGGGCTCTAAGAACACCCATCACCTTTTTTCCTGGCTTGTGAGATGAGGTCAGCCGCGCTCTTGCTCATGACCTTTGTGACGTACAGAGGGCAATTAGTCTGGCTGGCAATGGTGATGGCACGGAACACAGCCTCAGCTTCCAGCTGCAAAAACAAACAACCACAGAACCAGGAGTCGACAGGAACCTGAGCCTCTTACCCTGGCCACACTCCTACCTCCACAGATGGTGAGAACACAGCGCTGTGCAGAAGTTTAAAATCTAGAAGGATCTGGCATTAAGAGACCTGAACCTGCATCTCAGATCCATCACCTCCAGCTCTATGCTTTGCTTAGCTCCTCAGTGCCTCTGTCCCTCATGGTAAAACAGACAAGAGAACACAGCATAGGGCTGGGGCTGACCGGTGCTGGCACCGAGTCCCTATTGATTTGTTCTCCACTAGAATCCCGAGTCTTCCCTGTGGTCATCACAAAGGCTGTACTTGAATGGAAGTCTTTGCTTCCCTATAGTTTCAAGGTAGGTTCTCTGCAAAAACATCAAGTGTAGACTAATCAGTAAAGGCAATTAGGCATCAGCTCCTCCAATTCTTTCCTGAAGCAAGAGGTAGTCTGCAAAGGGTGCATTCTAGGAAGCGTTTCTTACCAAAATAACCTCCACTCTTCTCAGCACAAAGATTTCTTTTAGTATTGATTTCTTCCATCCCACCCTCATGTAGAATTCATGTTTTCAAATACGCTCTCCAACCCAGTTGCATTTGTTGAGAACAAGTAATGAGCTTCCCCTATTTTATTAACAAAGGAGGGTCTGAGAGCTCAGGCTGTCTCAGGTGGCCTAAGTCTGAGTCCTTTAGTTATAAGCTGAGTGACCTCAGGTACAGTACACGACCTCCTGACACCTCAGTTTCCTTGCATGTAAAGTGGGGATATTAACAGGACCTGGCACTTAGGGCTGCTATGAGGATTAAATGGGTTAGTCTTTGCAAGCAATCACCTGACTTCTGGAACAAGTCAAGTGGCCCTTGAGGGGCAGCTATTGGTCTTATTGCTGATCAGTTTCTAAGCAGTCTGCATCTGTTATTACTCAAAGCCCAATCAGTCCTATTCAGCCTAGAGCACAGACACTGGCATTTCTCCATTTGATAACCAACAGTTCCTTTTTGTATTAATATGACTTTCTGGTTAGTCTGTGCGGCCCAACACTTAGAAAAACACCAAAATAGCTTGCAGATGCCCAGTGGTTGTCTAATACAAACCAGTCCCTGCCTGGAACTCAGCAGACTGGCTCTAGAATGTGCTGGGCTAAGCTGGCATCCATCAAGCTGCATTTATTTGGTGCGGACAAAGTCCAGAGGGCCCCTGAGTGCAGTGAACACAGCCACCCTAAGCGCCCCACTGCACCCTGCAGTGGTGCTCTGAGCCTCAGGTTCCACCCTGAAGAGCATCACTGGAGAGGATATCCTGAGGTGCTTGAAAAGAGATGGGTTGGCTCCTCCCTCCTCATTCCTCCCCCTTCACATCTTTGCTGATCACTTCAGCGCCCCCATGACTGCAGCCATGGCCTCTTTGATCTCCTTCCCTCCCAACATTGCAGGTTTTTCCACACTTCCACAGCATGACTATCTTTGGAAGGTTACATCACCCTCCAACTTCACCCAAAAGGGCTTCCAGGGTTGTAGAGATTTGCAACTGAGAGGCTTTTTTTTACTAAAAAGGAGACGGGAACCAGGAGAAGGTTGGGAGGGTTAGGGTGGGGGAAGGTTGAAAAAACAAACCAAGGAACAAAAATAGACCTTGCTCTGAAATCCCCTGGCTGCTGCTGAAGAAATCTATCCTGCCAGCACATCTCTCCAGTGACCAACATTTACAGAGTTTTACAAACAGTGCTGATCACCCTGGCCTGCTCACACTGTGGACGATTTTCCAGTTCTTCAAACATGATCAGCCAGTGGCTTAACCTCTCTGAGCTTCAGGTTCTTTACCTGTGCAATAATGTCAACTACCTGGAGCAGCAGTATGAATAACTAAGATAAGGCATGCAATCAGCATGGTACCAGCTATGTGTTCTGTAGAAAAGACCAGGTATTATTAAGAAGACAGATTTTTCAGGAATGCTATGACACAATCTTTAAAATTATTTCAATACAAGCTTCTCAATTATTTCAAATGGCAATTAAAATATCACTGGACACAAGAGAGTTTCTGGGGAGCTGAAAAAATTCTGTATTGCTGCTTGGGTGCTACTTATATACATGCATTCAGTTTGTGAAAATTACTGCATCCTTAAGATGTGAACGTTTTTCTGTGTGTGTGTCACATTGTTAAAAAGTCTCTAGAAGACCTGGGCCATGGAACCCTGTCTTTTCTGGTTCTGATTCTTTTCTATCTATTGTGGAGTCTAGAATGACAGTAGAGCAAAAGAATTTACTTCACTGATACAAAAAGCCTTGGATCAACTCCAGGTTCCAGATCCCAGCTGCTCTCCCAAAGCCAACTTGCTCTCAGTCATTCGGGCAGCCAATTCCCAGCTCTGTGCCCTCTGCCAGCAGGTGAAGCTGCTGACATCCTAGAGGCAAGGAATCAGTCACTGGTCACATTTTACTGGTTCTGTAGCTGTGCATCATCATGTATGCACCATGTGGAAACCTGGATATAATCATCAACTTAGGCAAATCAATGGGCATAATGCCTATGAAAAAGACTACTCAACCTCCTGTTCATGTGATCAATACATTGCAAGCATCAAAACATAGTGTGAAATAAGACAGGAAGTGGAAATGTCTCCAAGATTCACAATGATTAAGAAAGGCATTAGCAATTTACAACTCATACTGAAAATCAACTGAGCATACTGCAGCTTGTACTATGTCAAAGAGATTGGGGGTCAGAAGTAAGCATGTTCTTTGCATTCCTTTCTGACTTATTTTCACAGGTCCTTGAGCTATGGTGGGTCAGAAGTGGTCTTTAAAAGAAATATTTTGATACTGCTTTCTTGTACGCGTAGATTTCTCACTATTAGTGTTTTCATCGTAACTGTGTGTGTACGTGGCTCGGAAAAGCAAGCCAACAGGTACTCTCTATATATAACATGAGTGATAGGTGGCTGGGACTGCAATAATCAGAGTCTCCCAGGAGATGCTGATAAAAAGCTCTACTGCTACAGCTTCTACCCCCCCGCCCCATCTTACCTCTTCTGGTCTGCTCAGCACATGGCCTTCTGGGCCAGTTATCCCCATTTCCAACATCCGGTTTTGCTCCTAGAATGAGGAAAAAACCCAATAAATTCTTAGATGAGCTCAACTCGATGTGGAAAAATTATACTGCTATATTCTGATCTAAACATGCTTAAAAAAAAGAATAAAATATGTATGTGCAACAAACATTAATTCTCTGTATTTGGAGTTGCCGTGTAAGTGTGACTTCTTTATTACAAGTAAGACAGTTAGTTGGTCTATGAGAACATCCATTTTTTTGTCTGTATTACCTATCAGAAGTCCTGCCAGGTCACTTACTCTCCGTATCTTTCAGACTCAGCTGCCCATGAAAGCCCACTTGCTTAACTTGTTGGTTTATTCATTTCTGCACTTTTAAACTTATTTATCCAAAAAAATTTACTGAGTATCTGCTTTATGCTAGGCTAAGTACTTGAATTCCTGTGACCTCATGGAATTTACAGTTTAGTGCAACATTCCCCAAAGTGCGATCCGGCCACCACCCCCACCAGAATCACCTGAGCTGCTTTACAGCAATGCCAATTTCTGGCCCTATTTTAGCCTAATCCTACCAAATCAGATGGTAAGGGGAAAACCTAGTAATCTACATTTCAATTAAGCCCTCTGGGTTTTTATGCTTTACACCTATGGCTTAAATGAATGAATTCAGAGTTTAACCATATGAAATAATACCTCCAGACAGCACTGAGTTAGTGATTTGGTCAAATTCTCCTTAGTTGAACAGTGGACACTAGGTGATCTCCCTGGCCCTGGTGGCTGAGTGCTGAACCCCTCAGACTTCTGGCCAGCTTTCCTGAAGAAGCAGGTGGCTGGACACTGAACACACACAGGGCTAATTGGAACTGGCAGGAATCCAAAAGCACCATACCTGCAGTTTTGCTGGCATTCACCCTGAAATTCCTAAAACTACTTCCAGCAAACCAGCCGAGTGACCTGGGAGTGTCCTGAGCCTGCGAGGAAGTGGGGAGTAAGGCAAGTCTCATCTCACTTTACAACTCTGAGACCTTTAGAAAAATTATCCCTTGGAGAAAAAGAACCTTTTGATTTTTTTTGTTGTTCACAACTCAAAATTTCTAAAAGAGGAGTAAAAAGGAAAGTGTATGTAAGAGATGGAAAGTTGCATAAAAGGTCACACGCTACTTTTTTCCAGCAAAGGACCTCTACTTGTCATTCTCATTGTCCTCATTTATTTGAACCTCAATGGAATAAAATTTCTTCCAAACTTTTGTGCGTGTCCACTCTGAAGCACCTTAAGTCACACGAAGTTTACGGTTGATGGTGACAGTATCTTTTTTCTTATGTAACACTCAGTTCTCTCTTGCTCGTGTGTACCATGATAATGCACAGAGAAAAGCTAGCTCAAGCAGTGGATTCCAAACACAGTTACTAGGGACCTATTTCCTTTTTTTCTTTTTTTTTTGGTGGGGGTGTTGGGGAGGCTGAGATTGAACCCAGGGCCTTTGTATTGAGCTCCTCCCTTTTTATTATTTTTCATTTTGAGACAGTGTCTCTATAAATTGCTAAGTTGCCCAAGCTAGGTTTGAACTTGAGATCCTCCTGCCTCGGTCTCCTAGAGTATGGGGATTACAACTGTGCACCACCATACCCAGCTGGGATACGTCTTCAAGATACACTTTAATGAACTCTACTACTGAACTACTGAATGAGAGTATGTGGAATCAGGAAAATCTAGCTCTTCTAATACACTGCTCATGGGAAGTCTTATTCTAAAATCTATGGTTTTACTTACAGTTGAAAGATTAAAGATGACATGTAATGACCCACTGATGCTTATGTGCATGTGGATGTGTTATGTACATGTACCAAGTACTCACAATGAATATAATCATTACATACTCAAACATGTACTAATAAAATAAAAAGCATTTCTTAAATGAATGGCTGGAGATGCTGTACCCTCACACTACCCTGTCAGCTAGAAAGGTCTGAAAACTGCTCTTGTTTGTATCCAAAGGAAGTGATCTTTTTGGCTCTTTAGTCACTTTTGCAGAAATGCAGCAAGAAATTCTAAGTACAACAGCTGCCTTCATTTAGACAATGTGATAAAATCTTTCTGCTCAAGCTGAATTTAATAAACACACACAAGAAATTCATCCAAGTGGGAAAATGCCCTTATTCTTCTCTTGACAGAGAACAGATCTTGAGGCAGGGAAAAGCTGGGGGTGGAGGGGAACTGAAGAGGCCTCTGTGGAAAAGGGGCTCTGCCTTGGAATCCCCTTGCCTTTAGATTGGAGGAGTGGGGACTTTGGTTTGGAGGGCAGCTGAAGGGAAGGCTGGGACCGCTGGCTGCTGCCTGAACCCCTGGAGAAGGGGGAAGGGTGGCAGCTGTAACACCAGCGGGCGTCTCTCCTGGGAGCTGGGCCCTCCACCCTCTGTGGAAAATGATTTCATTATGTCTGGTTGTGTGGGAGATTCGGGAGAAGGCAGAGTCTGGGGCCTGTCTAATTAGCCTCCTTGGTCATAAGAGGAAAGTGCTCACTTAGTCGACCCCTCCACACTCAGTCTGAGACTACAGGGGCTGGAGCCCTGCACTGTTGGGCACTGTGTCTCCGGGGGCCTGCAGCTGGGCTCTAGGAGGAAGGGACCCCACAAACTCCATCTCTGGGTAAAGGTGCCCACTGAGGCACAACCCCTTAGGAGCTAAGATCTGGCCCTCCGGTCATGGTCATTTGCTGTGATTTTGGGGCCAGTGACATAATCCCTAGGAGCCGATGCTCTGATCTATAAAACAGGAAGGATGACAACATCTTTAAGGGTTGGAAGAAGACTAAAGGAGAATATTCCAGAGTACTAGCCAGTGCCTGGCATGTAGTGATAAGTGCTTCACCAACCGTACCTGCTATTAGGAAGCTGTTGGGTCTGGGACAAGGCTAGGCCTGTCTGTTGCTCCCACACCCCTGCTGACCACTTCCACCAAGTCCTGGGCAGCTTCTGAAGTGGAGGCACAGCCCAAAGCACTTGTGTGCTATGGAGTGCATCTGCTTCCGCTCACCTCAGAGCCTCTTGCCTGGCACAGTGCTCAGAGTACACTCAGAAAGAATGGATGCTGGTTCTCGAAATTAATGCTATAAAAGGGCCTAAGACAGCTCCTGCTTCTTTACTGGTCATCTCCTCCAAGCAAAGGCCAGTGCTGAATGATTATAAGATAAACATAACCCTGCCTAAGACACATCTGTGTGTGTGTCTCTTCCATTAAGCGGTCCAGGAGACAGAGAGGAATTGCTTTCTGCTTCCTTACAAATGATCACTTTGGGCTTTGGGGCCCTTGCTTTCATCACTCTTTCCTCATGTTTCTCAATATGATTTCTAGGAAGCCAGTCTGATCCCCACAAGACCTAGATCCTTTATTATCTAAGGCTGTGATTTCTGCAGATGTGGATCAGATTTCTGGCTTCTGAGAACTGCTGCCTTAGGGTTTTTCATCAGGACAATGTCACAGAGCTTTGACTCATTTTTAGAAGAGGATCAGCACTGCTCTCCCACCAACTGGGCCAGTTTGAAAGTGTCCCCCTCCAGGACACCATTTCTGATTCTCTGGGATGGCCAGACTGCTTCCTGTTTTACAGCATCTTGGAGTTTCTCCATTTCCTTTTCTTTTTTCCCTCCATGTAGACTGTGAGTTCTTTAGGGCCAGTTCTGTCTTTAACAAATTTTGCCTTGAGGGTCTCTTCCACACGTCAAGAGCTCAAGTGACCATGAAGAGAGGAGGACCAATGGGATGCAGACCTGAGCACCCTCAGAAAGCACTTGCCAGGGGGCTTCCCTGTGTTACCTGGGCAATGATGTCCCCATTCTCAGCATGAACTTGAGCAATGGCCCCTAGCTCTCCCAGGCAGGTGAAGATCTCATAGAGCTGAAATAGAAATGAATCTTTGTCATCCTCCCAGCCACTTTTAGTCACCTCATTTAAAGGCCAATTACTAAAGCCAGAGCTAAAACAAATGGAATAAACCAAAAGAAATCTATGACTAGAGCAGAAATACAGACTAAAATATGCATGACAAAAGAGGAATGTAGTCCAAAGAAACTCTGGGAGATATGTCTGTTTGAAGATCCTGTCATATTCTAGACAAACAGAACCAGAATCTAATGAAGTACTGGTGAGCGCATCCTCTGGCTCAGGAACCTATTTTTAATGAATCATTTCCCACTGAACTGAGACATAGCTAGCGAATCCTTTGGAACAAGTGTTCTGGAAAGCCAGTACAGCCAGGTCAAAACTAACACAAAAGCTGAAACCCTATGTTTGAACCAACCTTCATCTCCTAACCAAGAGACACAGGAATTAATTTCCTGCATTTCCTCTGCTAATCTGAGATTTGTCTACAACAAATACAAGCCATGACTTTCTAGGAAGAGTCATAGGCAAGCTAGAACAACTACTCCAAGTAGCAGCAGGTCCTCCTGATCCTATAAGACAGGTAATCCTATGCTTTCTCACAGCTTATAAGGGGCTGGGAACTTGTTCAGCAGATGAAGATTTAGACTTGCCCTTTCTCTTATTCTCCCAGAAAGCTGCCGCTAGTGGAAATTCTAGCTCCCTATCCCTGCTTGGCCAGTGGCACCCTGCCCATTACCTTATTTACAAAGCCATGTGGACTGCAAGGGCTTCAAGAAGTACTCTGGCCCAGTGGTCTCCCACACTGACCACAGTGACTCATGTTTCAAGGGCCAAGATATTCAGCAACAATAGGAAACCCATCAGATACCTAAAACCTCATGGCATAGGGGTTGTTACCTCTGTGTTGGACACTTGGTACAAATCCTTGTAGGCCATGTAAACCATGAAGGAGTTAACCCCTGCAAGACAGAGAAGAAAAACAGGAGAAAGACAACATTATCACAGCAACCTTCTCTCCTTAGCTCCATTCTCTCACCCATGGGAGCTGAGCATATTACTCAGTGCCAATCCAGTATCACGCAGATCCTTCAACTTCTCCAAAAACATTTTATCATCCCGACCCTTACCGTATAAAATCAGTAGTTCCTAAGCGATGTCACTGCAGCGAGGCCCTTATTTTGTGCCTATTTCGTACTTCCCCTATTCTGGTTTATATCCAGATGCCCCCTAAAGCTTCATGCACGCAAAGGCAGGTCTTTTAAGGAGTAATTGAGTAACGAGGGCACTTTATCTAATTAGAGGTTAGGAGGCAGGGCCTGGTCAGAAGACATTGGCCACTGGGGACATGACCTGGCAGGAAGTGTCTCTCTCCCAAGTTCTCCCCTTTATACTCTCAGCCTCTCGACCGCCATCAGCATGTGAGCAGCTTTCCTCCACCATGCTGCTGAGCGTACAAAGGACTGGAACTTGAAATAAACCTCTCCTCCTTAAGTTACAGTCTTCTCCTTAAGTTACAGGTGATGAGACAGTGACTAAGATGCCCCCTCCATCTTTTTAGCCCAGAAGCTCAGTACATTTGGATACTGCTTGAGGCAGCAGCCAGCATGGAGAACCACTATAGCCCTAGCTGGGTTCACACGTAGGCTGTACCACTAGAGTCCTGCACATAGTGCAGTGAGCTGGGAATGGATATCTCCCTGGGTCTTGTTTTTCTCACCTGTAAAATAGAAAAATAACAATGCCCTGCATCATAAGGTGGTGTGAAGGCAGCAACACCTTAAAGGAGAGCTCTCAGCACCCATCAAGGTAGATATATGGTCTCTATTACAGGGCTCCCGGAATGAGGTTATTTCACTATTTACTGAATGTCTGCTCTATACTGGACTGAACACGGTGCCTCTAAATACAGTCTCTAAATGAAGTCTTAGGAACTGTTCTTCAATTTAAACAAATTTATGTGAATTTCAAATGTTAAAGAAAAATAATGTAGACCCTGACCTCAGAGAACTAACAGAGCTAGTGGGGGCGGAAAGTAAGTTTTGCCTCTTGCTCAAAGACCTCAGTTGCCAGGGTTATAAGGAAAATTAAATTTTCACCCAAAATAATAGGTAGGTCTAGGGAACAGGGAATCATTTTGAGGGCAGGAAGACAATTTTGGTCTCTACCATTAAGGCCATCTCAACCCACAGTGTTCCTAGCCAGAAGTGGATTATAGTTTGAGAATGCCTCTACCCAGAATGGTTCGGCTCAGGGCAGCTCTGACCAGACCACTCTTCCCAAAAGCCTCCCTGTCATCGTGGAATGACCGAGACCCTACGTTTTTAAAGCCATTCAATTTTCTACTCCAATTGAGATGCCCAGTGTATAAGAAGGTACAGAAGAAAAAGAGGGAGCTAATCTTATATTCTGTATCATCAAGAATTGGATAGGACTTGGGGAGTAAAAACAGGGTTGAAAATAAAAAGTTCATCCTCTAACAGATCATCCTTTCCCTCCACCTTAGGTGAAAGCTCTTCTGCTGCACTCCTAGCATGTGAGACCAGAGTACTAATATGATGCCTGTTCTCTCGCCATGTGGCATTGATTCTATTGTTCTTCACAGGACTGGATGCCAGTAGACTTAACAATGTTCTATGATGGTGTAAATATCTACTGATCAAAACATAGAAAGAAGTAGATAAGAGAAGAATTTGAGAAAATGGGCTTAAGTCATATACTTTTGAGAGGAAACTCCCTTTACCCCTCACGCCTGCTACCACAAGAGCATATTTTCATGCCCTAAGCTTCTAGGCTGAGTAGCAACACATCCTCGCTCCTGGAAATATGTCAGATTTTTCTGAGGATGTCAATGTTACATAAGAGCAATGGTTTGCTCTCTGGGGTAAAAATGATAGAGGTTTAAAGTGCCTAAGCTCATATTTGCTGTCCAGGTGACCTTACATAGGATACATTAGCTTCTCCTAGCCTCAGCATCTTCCTCTGCAAAATGGGTGGTACTGCACAGAAGTGAGGAAGATTGACTTTGGGTAGGTCTACTGCTTACTAATTCTGTGATCTTGGCCAGTCAGTCTGACCCTCAGCTTCACCACTTGAAAAGTGGGAGTAACAGGTTGTGATCCCATAAGCATCCTGTAGGAGGTAAGACTCCACACAAAGGGGTACATGGTGGAACCCCTATGTCCAGGACTCAAGCTTAATGTTTCGGACTCCAAGCAAGGAAATAAGACTGAAATGAACTGATGGTGTAAGAAGTACAGGCAAGGAGATGCCCAAGGAGGAGGGCAGAGGGCATGCTCAGCTTCACCTTTGTCCTTGATGAGGCTCTGCACTTCCTGCTTGACACTGTCATTCCAATGGGTGATGTCCACGTGCAGGGCATAGTCACAGCAGCTCTTCCCGTCAGCCCATTCACGCCACTTCTCATAGGCCTCGCTCAGGCTGGACTCGGGCTCAGGCACCACGTGATCAACTGGAGGACAGAGGCCCAGGTCAGTGACTCGACATGGATTTTCTCCTCTGCCCAGGCCAGTCCTGCTTACTGAGCGATAACGCACAATTCCCACTTCCTAAGCTTGAAATTAAACTAGAAAAGGTTCTCTAGTAGCTTTGAGGGGGCTGATGGTTTAAATGTATTTTAGCTATGAGATATGGGGAAAATAACGAGCCTCTCTATACTTCAGTTTTTTCTCCTTAAAACAGGTGCCAAGTAGGATTGGGCAGCAATTGTAGTGTTGCTTTCCTCATGAGTGTGTTATACAATTTAATAGAAAATCCATGCAAAGTGCTTCACTCAATGCCTAGCGCATAGTATGTACTCCAGAAATACTAACTATCAGTGATTTCTCACTACACAGTTACTACCAGGGCTGTGTCACTGCCAGCGATAAAAGTTGGACCCTCTTTCCAGAGGGAGGGAGGGGTTTTTAAGTTATGCCAAGCACATGAATCAGTAGCCTTCCTGCTTACTGATGGACAAAGCACTGGCGTCAGTTACATAAATCCAACACTCTGGCCACAGACCTCATTTCCATGTGACATTTCTGGCAAGCATCCAGTGTCTTTGAGCCCAAAACTACTCTTTCCCCTATATCCATGGATAATGTTCTTTAAAATAATCACTTGTACAGTTGTGAGGATAACACAAAAGTTACACTCTCATAGCTCTTCCATAGGCTCCTAAGATAAAGGGTGCAACTTTCCTGAGAACAACTTTGGAATGTACATTACAAGTCTAGACATTTTTTCATATCTTAATAGTCATTTCCATGCCTAAGAATTATTCCCAGGGAAATAGGTGTGGATAGCTGCAAAATTTTGGTTCTCAGGATGTATTTTTGTAAGTGAAAACCTGGAAAGAACTGAAATGTTTATACTAGGGACATCTGGTTACCTAGGTAAGTCACGATGCTTTCATAACGTAGTGATCTACTTGAAATATTGTGGTAGGGTAAACAAGTGAGTGGAAAGATATTCATGACATGTAACTGGTGAAAATGGCAGGATAAATACAGTACTGAACAAATATTAGGATCTTATTTTTGTTAAATGGGAAAAATATGCGTAGCATACATAGCCAACTCTAACAGTGATGTGGGATTACAAAGTTTCTTTTCTTTTGCATATTTGTGATTTCTAAGTTAACTGTGAAGGACAAGAATGCTTTTGTGGTTCCCAGTATGCTTTACTCTTATCACCTGGATTTCTAACTTTCCTCATATCCCTTCCCTAATGCAGAAGACCAAGCATAATATGCATCCCAAGGATGTCAAACAGGTCCAATTTCTTGCCTTCATTGCAGATAGCCAGGCCAAGATCATGCTTTTCCTCAGCCTTCCATCAAAGGCAGCCTCATCGCTTCTCGGCCTTTTGGCTAAGATCAAATGCAAAGGCAGCCTTAATGCACTCATCGGAAAGCAAATGATTGTAGCTACATTACTAATGTCTGGAACAACACTAGGGCTTTCATGGGCAGGCAGTTGCTGAGAAGTCAGCTGGCTTCCCCACTTCAGCTGGAGAAAAGCTTTGGTCTCTCTGGATTGCACCTTTTATGGTGTTGATGCAATTTTCCACAGCTTCCACATCCAACTAGCTGAAGCCGAGCCCTGTCAGTGCTCCTGTCAAAAGGAGTGCAAGACAGTGGGCTATTCCATAGCTCAGGGTGTTCTGTGCTTGTGGGTGGATGTATACGATGTTAATTAAAATAAACAGGGCCAGGAATTTAGCTCAGTGGTTCCGCCGCCTGCCTCACAGGTGCAAGGACCTGAGTTCGATCTCCGGTACCAAAAATGAATAAATAAATAAACAGTACTCTGGCTGACCACGTTTGGGCTCAGCACTGAGATAGGACCCAATTCACTGAGATTCCTTTAAGACAGGAAGGACTGCCCTGGCATGCCATTGGTTCAGTAATCCAATGGCATGCAACTCCTTAGGTTTCTTTGGTAAGTTGGAAAACTTACCAGAAACGAAACTGAACAAAATCAAAACAATAAAACAAAACAAAACAAAAACAGAAACCACTCTCACAGTTTGTCCAATCTCAAAGGTACAAATTGGTCAAACAGCACTAAATCCAATGAAGCCCACTAATTTCTCAAGAACTATAAGTTCTTGTTATCTTTCTCTGAAAGTTTTCATTTCCTCGGCTGTTTTCATGCTTGTTCACTTCAAGAATCTCCTCTGTGCAGTTACAGTGAGCTGCCCATTTCCCCAGAACAGCCTGCTTTTCTCAGGTCCCATCAGCTAGAGAATCTATAAAGCAATTTGAGAGGCATGAACAAGAGATCAATGGAGGACACTGTAATTAGCAGGTTTGTTGAGAACACACGCCTCTGGACTTCAAGAACGTAAAATCTGAGGTCTTACTGATCATGGTGGTGCCACCTGCTAAGGCAGCCTTTGTTCCTTGGAAGAAGTCATCTACTGTGGTCATCCCCTTGTATGGCATCTGGAAGTGAGTGTGGACATCAATGCCTCCTGGGATCACCATCTTCCCATTGGCTTCAATGGTCTTCACTCCTCCAGGGACAATCAGATTGTCTCCAATTTGCCTGGAAAGACAGTAAGACAACTGGTAATTTAAAAAAGCAATTGTCAAAATAAATATAGTATCATAAAAATTTCAAACATTTTAATACACTTGTCAAAATAGGCTTCAAGCGACTCACAAGTCTAGCAATTTTAAAACAAAGATAGATATTTGTGTTTTTATTGATACAAATTGACTTGATATGGGATTATGAAGCTTGTGTTTGTATTGACACAAAATAATTTGTATGGTACTATGTGGGTACTAAAGAATATAAAATAATAGACTGTTAAAAGAGATAGAAGAAAATATGGAGTCACTGCAAGAACAGACATGAGAACTTAGTAGTCATTTCTGAGCAGGCCATTTGTGCTTCTAAGAAAAGAACTCTGCCCAGGTCTACTTCTACCTCAGTCTTTACTCCTAGCTCTACCTTTCCTGATGATTTATCATCAACCACAGCTCACACGAGATTCATAAGGAAGGAGTCACAGACGTAGATGCCTCTGGCACCAGCTGCTTTTGTGAGGTCAGGGTCTCAGCAGAAGCTTCAAGCGAAGGAAGGAGATTATGACAACCTCCCTAAGAGACAACTTGGCCCAGGAAACTCCTGAGCATCCTAGGGAGAAGCAGGGCAGACTCAGGAGGAAGCAAGCCAACAGGTACACTCCCCAAGGAATGTGAACAGCACTATTTCCTATACAATGTGACTTATGATGCCATCCGGTGTTGCTTAGTTTAATGTGATTTTTGCATCCATGATTTAAACATCTGTTCAAACCTGTCCATGTGGATTTCTACACACAAGATCCACAGCTGCTACATTATCATTAAATATTTCCTACATTGGGTACACAGGTACCGTACTGCTAATGGCAAGAATACTTCCCCTTCTGTGCACAGCCAGCCTGAACTGTTCTCTCTTGGTGTAGTAAGATGTCTACCACAGGCCTGTCAAACTCTGAGTTCTGCAACTGCAGTATTTCTGACATCTCTAAGAGTTCAACTTCACCACATCACCAAGGGACCATTCCAGGGCCACCACAATGTAAAACACACTGTGGAAAAATGCACCCTCTAGTCATAACTCTAGTCCAGACACTGGCCTGTTCTGTTCCCATTTTTCTTCCTTGCTGATTTTTCCCCTGGGAGAAATTGAGAACCAAGTGCATGAAGGATTGCCTGGGTGTTTTCACTCATTTTGACAATTAGCTAACATCAAGTCTGAAGCAGAAATGCCTCCCCTTTTTTCAAATACTGAAGGCTCAACTTTCATTTCCTCTCCTTCATCAAGCTTCTATTGACGTGCAAGTCTAATAAGAATAAAGAGAGTGGCTGTCCTTGGACGCAGGCTGCCCGGATCACGATCCGAGTCTGCCAGTTATTAGCTATACGACCATGGCCAAGTTACTGAACCTCACCATGCCTCAATTCTTTCATCTGTAAAATGTAATAAACGCCTCCTTCACAGAGTTGAACAGGTTAAATTTATTATCTTTTAAGCTCAAAGAATAATGTTAGGGACATTAGGGTTCAATAAACATCAGCTGCTCTAATTAATCATCAGCCCTCTCCTCTGAATTTCATCTGTTCTACTAATGGGTGCTATTTGCTGATAATATTAGGTCCTCTGCACATATACAGACATCTCTGTTCTCCTAAAAGACTGTAAGGTCCCTGGGGAAAGAAAGCATGATGAATTGGGCCCCAACAACATCTACTGTAGTATGCTACATAGCAGTGTCCAGAGCCTCGCACATAGAAACTACTCCATGAATATTCACAGAGAGGTATATAATTATGCAACAACTGGAGGAAATTAGTTTTGTTCTTATACTCTGTGAGTTAAGGATGTTGTAGGAGATACACGGCATTTCTGAATTAGATGAAGCCCAAATTTATCCACCCACCCCTTTCTCCAATACAGCACAAACAACTAACAACTGATAATTAAATTTCTTCTACAACATCCTTGACAAATAGCCTTCCACTCTTTCTAATAAACCTGGCAAAAAAGATTCATCTTCATATTTAACCCTCCTAAGGGATCCCTGAAGCATAGTATGAAGAAAGATTCTCAACCTGTATTTAAGGCTCAACTGCAAAAAGTTATGTGATTAATCAGTGTTGACTCTCATGTGATGTGAAATGAGGAAGTATCAGGCACCAACTTATTATACTTCTGCAAGCTTCTAAGCAAGGGAACTCATACTTCCAACAATATATAATAATTTTAGTAATAGAAAAAATATATAATCAATTGTGGCTTGTACAATGAATTAATTATTATACTTTTTGCCTATTATTTCCATTTCTCCTGCTTCTAACAAGGAAAAGTAATGATATAACTTTGTGGAGCAACTATGGAGTATCTTCACTCTTGCATTTGTTCATCAATCATTCATTCACTCACTCACTTATTCAATCTATTTGACTAATATTCTGACCTTTCACAAGTTATTTATTCTATGTGCCTTTTTCTGCTCCGCTGAGAAAAGAGGGTAACAATACTTCATAGGGTTGCTGGCAGATTGAAGGAAATAAGACAAGTGAAACATTTTAACACAGTGATTGACCGCTACTATGCACACAATGAAAGGTGGCTGTAAGTGCTAATCCATACCAGGCTAAGTGTTGGGATATGGGGATGGACAAGATACAGTCCTTGATGTAACTGTGTCAGAATTGCTACGCCTGATGAGTGCACAGGATGTTTTGAGAACACAGAAGGGAAGTGAGCTTGGACTTGGGAACAGGTAGAGAATGTCTGCCTATAGAAAATTATATCTGACCCAAATTTTTAAAGATAAGTAAGAGAGCCCTTCTAACTGGAGTCTTAAACTAACCAGTGAAGTTGAACAATAGCAAAATAAAACTGAGTGAGGTCAGAGGTGGTTAAGAAGATGGGCTGGATGTTCTGGTCTTATCAGTGTGGCGGTATACTTTGCCATACATGATCACGTTCACTATGTAAGGGACTTGCACATAATTAACTGGCCCTACTTCCTAGAGGCATCTAACAGCAAGCCTCATCATAAAGAAAATACAATATGAATCCTTCAGGAAACTATTTAAAAATCATATCTGAAATGCATGTAGTATCTGTGCCTGCTGTTCTCAGTCTTATGCTTTTGTCAAGGTTCTAAAAGTTTTAAATAGCCTCTCTTTTCCTGTAAAAGGTTTCTTTCTGTCACTTCTAAATCACTTATCTTGATTTCAAGTCCTTTGACACTTACAACAAAGGCCCTGGTATTTTGAGGCCAGTGTAATTCTCACACACTCCTCAGTATCCATCAGGACAGTGGTAATGTCTTCTACTTCTCCATGACCTGCAGAATGCCCATCCACGCAACTTGCACACAGGGACCCTCAGAATTATTGTTGACTGAATTCAGATTTTTCACTTCATTCCTGCCATCAAAGCTTCTTTCCAGGCCTTCACTGAAGACAACAAGTACAAAAGTAAAAAGAAGGGCTGTATATACATACTTTATTAAGCCATCTTCCATGTAAATGTCAGCATAGAAGGACTGATCATCATTGACGATTCTTCCTCCCTTGATAAGGAGACGGTCACTCTAGAAAAGAAGGAAAACATGAGTCATTGTCAGAACCAGGACTTTGGAGAATAGTAGTTTGCTAAGGTTTTCCCAGTTTACTGTTCTAGAGGTCCAACAGGAACACACTTAATAAAGTCACCTGTGTGCTCTATGTACTCAACATTTTAACTGGGTGTGTCTGTTTGGGCTGCAGTCTTTGTTTGCTCCCAATTCAAATTATTCTGAAGTTTCACCTCCTGTTTCTTCAACCTATCATAGTCACAGGCTTTTAAAAGTACCTATAATAACATGAAGTCATGCCTACTTCATGTTATATTTAAAATTCAGCATACCTACATATGTGTGCACATATGTATACAAAGTTGTGAAAGTATAAGAAAAAGCACTAGGTGGAAAGAAGACAAAGTATCTACAATATTCACCTCAGGGTGGAGAAATCATGCAGAATTTATATTTGGTTCATTATACTCAGAAATTCTCACATTTTTAGTAGATTTCTTTACTGATTTAATCATGAGAGATATAAAGCCTTTTTAAAAATTGTAACTTAGATGAAATTTGGATATGTGATTCAATAGGAAACAATGAGAATATACTTCAAGGTTATTATTAGCAAAATAAATACATGCTTTCTATATAAGTCAGGAGAGGAATAAATCACGGCCAGCTCTACAGATCACAGATCCCATCACATGAATGGAGCTTAGACTGAGGGATGAGCTTTTGACTGGATGGATACAGTATTGTTAGGCCACAGAGGAGCCTGGCTGAGTGGAACTATGGCGTGAATAACGAATGTTAGGTTTACATTAAAATTAAAACGAAAAAGAAAAAAAGAAAAGGAACAGAAGGCTAGATTTTGTGACGAATTCAACTTAGAGACTTCAACTTCATCAGTTTATCCATCCACCCACCCATCCATCTATCCAGCCTTCCGCTCATCCATTTATCTATCACTCATTCACTGATTAAGCAAATAATTATTTAATCTTTATCATCAACCAGGTAGGAAGAGCATAGTTGTGAACAAGACATACTAAGTCATTGCTTCTACGAAATTTAAGGGAGAAGTCTAGCAAAAGAGAAAGTCAACAAAACACAGCAATGCAAAATTGCATTAAGTGTCACATAATACAGGAGTAAGGCTTTATTTAAATAGAGGCTGTAAAAAGTCTTTTCAAGAACAACTGAGATGAAGATGGAGATGTGGCACTTCTTGGGCAGAAGAAATAGCATATGCAAAGGCCCTGAATTAAAAATACATTTAGTTTCCTTGAAAATCTGAAAAAGGTCAATGTAGAGGGAGTTCAAAGAAGAGTAGCAAGAGATGAGACTGGGGAGGCAAAGAGTTTGAGTCTGAATGAAAATACACCGAGAGGCAGAAGGACTGTAAGCTGAGGAGTGAAGACTTGTGTAGAAAAGGCAGTTCTGGATGACAGTGCTCAAGGCAGAAATTCTTTACACTATCTGCCTACTGGGATTAAGTGTGATGGATGGAGGTGTCAAGGGCAGCTCTCCAACATCACCGTCCCTTTGACACTATTCCCTGGCCCCTATAGGAGAATACAGCTTCCAAGGAGGATACAGGTTTTAGGGAGGAGGAAGTTCCACAGACAGGCGTCTTCCAGCTTCAGAAATGGAAGTAGGTGAACAGGGGCAGAAAATGAGGTGTGGACATAGGACCCCATGGGAGACATAGAAAATTACCACTTAGCTTCTGCTCCCAAGGTACTGCATGAAAAAAGGAAATTTCATCACGTCATATTGACAGGGGAGAGGATTTTTAAAAGATACAGACTAAAGAGGTGTTTAGAAAAACCCCACATATATAGCAAGGAAGATGAAGTAATGAAATCAAATACAAACTCCCACCACACGTTGCATAAGCCCTTCATATTCTGATCTCTGTCACAGGCTCACCAACATCCTTATCGTGTATTGCCTTCTATTTTATAGTTATAAAATTATAAAATGTATATTCTTGTCACACATCAGGCTATCTGGCCACCAAGACTGAAAAAATGTTCTCTTCACCTTCTCCCATGTTCACTTGACATCTAGCAACCATTCTCTCTTTTGTGAAGCTTCTAGCCAAAGGGTTTCTCCCCTAGGATGCATTATCTAACTTTCCAGCAAGTTTCACCGGCTCCCACTGAAATTAAATTTGAACAATGAAAATGTTTTTCGTGATTTATTGTTTATCTCTTGGCTAAATCAAAGACTCCTTTAATCTTAGAGCCATTTCTTTTTTGATTTTTTTTTTACCTTAGTTCCTGAAGCCCATTTTAGACAGCTCTTACATATTGGCCAAAGGAATGGCTGAAGGGTGGAACACAGAAGGTGGTATTGTATCAGCATAAATAAAGAGATATCCTATTCAGAAAATTATGTGAAGTTATAAAATTTGACTTAGAAAAAAAGCTATTTTAATGTACTGCTTTAACAGTATCTCAAAATTATATGACTGTCTTAGGTCTGTGCTTCCAAACTAGAGTGCACATGAGAAAGGTACCTTTTCCCAGTCCCTGCTCATATTCACCAGGTCTGTATTTTATAAGGTCCATAGACAGTTCTTAGGCACCCATCAGCCAGCACCAAGCCACAGACCAGTACCCAGCATCACTGACTCATACACAGTTCTGCAACGACAGCTCTGATAGGAGCTGCAGCATAATAAAACCCTGGTAACTTTAAGAGTTCCCTCTCATAGCTCAATGCTTTTCTGATATTCATTATCTTTCCAGTAAAGAGCTGAATTAAACTGGCTTTTGGTAAGGGACCAGTTTCTACCTGAACTGAGACTAGTTATGAAATACAACCAGCTTAAGGACATTGAACCTGGCGTGACCACCACGTCCTTCAATAAGCCTCAACAAGTGGAATTAACACCATTGAGATGGCACCACTGGAAACTCTTCAAGTGGTAATTAAATAAGCCACTTCTGGCTCAAAAGTAAGGCATCTAGACGGAGCCCGAAGATGAATGACAGACATGACACAGATTTCAGAGTAAGTAGACTAACAAGTTCATTGCCTATTGGGATTTATTATTGGTGCTGTTGTTATTTTTTCATTATACAGAGCAGAAAACCCATAACAAACACATGCTTTCCCTGGGGGTCCTCAGCTTGCCTCTATCCTTCCATCCTAAAATCCCACACGATTACTTTCAACTCTTTCCATGCATGGAAAAATCCACAACAAAGGACAGCTTAGGCAAACCAGCCACTAGACACACAAGAGTCTGAAAGGCAATTCTGGATCGTACCATTGAGGCTTGGGTATGACAGAACAACTGACCACCCCTAGGCAATAGAAAGCCAAACATCATTGGAGAGAAAACATGCTTTTGTATGAACTCATGGAAAAACAAAGATGAACACAAGCTAGGGACAAAAATCAACAACACGAATGAATCCAACATAGTGATTAAATGTCATCTTCAATAATTAATATGGCTTTGTAGGGCTTTTTGCAGGTTATCAAGCAATCATGGTCTAGTTTGGAGCTTTCCATTCTTTCTCATGTAATGATGCTATTTCTAGAGCATGCTGGGGTAACCTCTGTGTGTGTGATCGAGTGTGTGTGAGTGTGTGTGTGTGTGTGTGTTTTGTTTTTGAGACAGGGTCTCAGTATGTAGTCAGGCTGGCCTTGAACTTGAGATCTTCCTGCCTCAGCCTCCCGAGTGCTGGGATTACAGGTGTGCACTAGCATTCCTGGCTAGTGCTGGGGTAATCTGGAGGGTACCTGAACCCAAAATGAAGCTACTCAGAGCCTGATGCAACAAGCAGGGAGTTCTGTCTTAGATCCTCATAGCTATCAAGGGCCGGGTGCCAAACCCTCTTATAGTAGAGAAAGGTGCCCAGGCCAACAGCTGGCAACCACGGGCCCAGCTGTGCCTGCCACTGGGAGGTCAGACAGACCACTAACCAGACATGTGGCCTTGGGTTAGGGCTTGACCTCGAAGAGCCTGAGTGTCTCATTAGCCCAGAGTAGCTTATCTCTCAGGGTAGCTGCCAAGAATGAGGAAGTACGTGTGTGTGTGTGTGTGTGTGTGTGTGTGTGTGTGTGACAGTGACAGAGACAGAATGACACTAAAATACCCAAAGAGAGAAATACCTACCGTGATAAATCTCATAAATCCATCAACATTATTTACAGTATGTTTTATATATATATATATTTTAAAAAGCCTTGAGTATGTTGGAGAAAGACCACTGTTCCTGTCTTCCAAATAGGGAGGTGTATACACAAGAGGCACCTAACCCTAGGTGATAGAGTGAGTGAGTGACAGTGCCAAGCAGACCTACTGCACTGATTTCCTCCAGGCCACTGCTCCAAGGGGACTGATTGATTGATTGATGTCTTTTTGAGACAGAGTCTCACTATGTAGCCCAAGTTGGCCTCCCACTCATGGTGATCCTCCTGTTTCAGCCTCCCAAGTGCTGGAACTACAGGTGTGCACCACCATCCCTGGCTTCAAGGGAATTTAAATCTTACAAGTGAATCTTTTGAACAGAATTCTCTTCCCTGTTTGATACTGAATTGGACTGTTCTAGTGTTTAAACTGCTGACTAGTTCTCTGCTGCAGGTAACTTTAAGATTCCGAAAACTTTTAGCCACTGCTCATAAAATCAGTGCATTAAATCTGCCCCTTACGGCCTGAATGTATTAATGCAGTTTATAAAGGGACTTAATTTACAATCCAGGGTAGCAAGAGCCCTTAAAGTATGAAAAACAAAATCTAAAATTTTTTTCCTTCTAAGGTATAATAATGATTAGGAAAATTAAAAATTTGAGTTTATAAGACAAAGAGAGAGAAAAGGAAGGAAGGAAGGAAAGAGACTTTGATTCTCGGTGGGGATTCAAGATCCTTTTAAAATCCAGTTGAGGAGAAAAGGACGCAGGTGGTTATTTTAAATAAATTCCCATCTGGGCAATCAGATTTGACTTCCTAAAAACACTCTCACTCTTAAGAATATATCAGGATGGACACACCACAAGGATGAAATCTTGTTGATTTTCTTCTCCAAGCAGCATCATTTAAAGAAGAGAGAGAAAACCAGTCTTTCTCAGACAGTCCAGTTGACTCAAAGTGGCCTTCAGGAAAAGGTACTGAGAAAGCTCTAAATATATCAGAGCTCTCATCCTAAATAGGCAAGCTTGGGTGAGACACAGACATGAGTCTGAATTCTGGCTACAAGACTACCTGACTTTGGACAAATAGCTTCACCTCTCTGAGATTCCGTTTCCTCATCTATGAGATGAGGAAAATTATATCTTTTTCTCAGGGTGCTGGTAAGGATTATGGAGCATATTACATGTAAAGGGCTGGACCCTTGTTGGCACACTGTAAATGCTCCATGTACGTGAGCTGCCATCATTGTTATCATTCCTTACAATCATAATGTGCTACTATAAAACTTCTCTCACAAATAAGAACTGAACACTTTGTTAATCAAAATATAGCAGATCTTACCATGTAGAAACTTCCAGAGACAGCAGTCCCCAGCCAACCCTCAGCAACTGTTCTATGTTCCTGCCACCAGCAGCCAAGGTCAGCCAAGTCTTCTACTCTGAAACCTGCCGGCACAGGGAAAGTTCCCATGGCCCTTCCAGGTCATTCGTCTTCTGCAAATAAGCTCACATAAAAAGATAGCAACCTACTGTCTTCCAGCAGGAACAGAAGGTGGTCTAGAAACTGCCCCATACTCACCCTTTCTACTAAGCACATGGATCTGTTTCTAGGACCTCCACAACAAGGATGCCTAGAGAAAGGCCTGGGAGAGGACACACTCTCAGGAGCAATCCAGCTTTTCAGCTCTGAGTCTGCACTGAAACTGAGCACAGTGCCCTGAGTGGACTGGGTATTCCACAGCACTGAACTGCTACAGTTGAAAGTCTCAACACACTCTTCCTTTGCCTCATCATCCAACACACTTAAGACCGCCAAGGCATGCTGGATGCAAGTGACCCTGAGGCACTCTCTTCATGATGCAAGCCACTGTGCAGAGTACACAGACAGGGGAAGCACTGTGTTCTGTTTACTATGTTTGATTTGACCCCGAAGGGACAGAAAAGGTAAGAAAAGCAGGAAGGTGGAGGAAGCTGTAGCCAAGGACAACATCAATCCAGGCAGAGAGGCTGCTCAGCCTTCGGAAGGAGAACATCAAAGCCAGCCATGTACATTCTTCCCTCTACAGAATTTCATGTTTACCATTCTAAAGCTGTCATTATCAAGGGGCCTGACAGGTGATGTGGCCTGCCCTGGGTCAAAGTGGATGGGGACTGAACTGTGGATGGCACTTTAATCCCAGCCCCCTGATAAAAGTCTCTCAATCTTCAACAATGTTCCAGACACAGATAAGCTCGAGTGGATGACCAGACCAGGAAAGAGGATGGGGTGAGGTGAGAGGGGGGTGAACAACACTGGACAGGAAGAGTCACAGACAGATTCTGCTCTTGTAGGAAGGTCGGTAAGGTCGGAGTAGGCCAAGCCTCAGGTGCTTATGCACCTGCTTCATGATACTTGACATACCCTGGTACAAACTGTGCTATTATTTGCTTAGTAGTATCTTTAAATAAATGTACTTTACAAGTAAATGCTGTCTTACTCCTATAAATTCTAAGTCAGTATCACTTGCCCAAAATAGTAAACCTAGGAATGAATACAATAAAAATATGACTAAGTTTTGTTTATATTTTGCTGTCTCCAAGAGGGCTCAGAAGGATGAGCTCAGATCTACTATTTTGTTTAAAAAAAAAAAAAGTTTATCAAGTATCAGGCAGATGTGAATTACATGCTGAGACTTTTTTAAAAATCTAATTAGAAGATTTGGAAAACAATTAGAAAGGGGACAAAGTTTCTCATTGTGTTATTCAACATTATTTAACACCCTTTTCTTGAATAACATAAAACGATCTGATGTAACAGCAAGAATACAATCCTTGGTATTAAAACACAGGCCAGGACAACATGGGCTAACATGGGTCCACATGTTCCAATATGGGCTGACAACCAACTGGGGCAAACGTGGACCTGTTAGAAGTTAAAGCAGAACCCAAGTAAAATGGCAGGGATGCCCGAATATTGACAGCACAGCAGAAGAAGGAGCTTGGGATCCGAAGCTTAGGGAACATGGAAACAAGGCAAGGTGGTAAATAAACATGCTTTATTGAGCAATAGGATCCTCCAGATCTGGATAAAAGAAGAATTATGACACACCTTCAGGTGGACTTTTGGTTGAGAAAAACAAGAAGGTTGCTGTCTGGGAAAGAAATTATCACTAATAGCAGTTTGCAGCACTACCCAGAACTAAGGGATTTGAGAATCCAGGGTTATATTAGTATCCCTGCCACTAACTTGCTGTTTAATTTTAGACAAGGGACTTGATTTGTCTCTGGACTTCAGTTTTCTTGGCTAGATGAAGGTACATCCATCTCTCTTAGAAGGCATATTTATATATCTATAAGGTAAAGATAAAAACTCTTACCTGACACGGTTAGTGTTTTAATTGATGGCACGATTAGACACGTTCAAAAGGCTCATAAGCAGTAGGCATCACAAATGATGACTGCTACTATGCTACAACTTTTACTTTATGACTCTTATTATACAGATACACAAAGAAAATCAAACCCAAACTGCAGTACAAACATAAGGCAGCTATTATCATTATATATGAATTGCCTGAGAGATACGGTGTTCAGGACCAATGGGGAATAAAGAGAAGTCAGTGCTTTCGAGAACCGATTCACACCCATCTTTCATCTGGATTCATATGATACTTTTGTATTTATTTACTTTTTAAGTTTTATTTTCCATTGTTTCTTCTTAGCCTCAGATCCATAGAGAAAGCTCTCTGCACATTCACACACTGGAGATGTTGAATCCAGCTTCTATCCAACAAGATCCTTTATACTGTTAGCCCATGAGCTTGTGCAAAAGCCAAATGTCTATTGCATCAGGAGGATGTGCCTGAAATTTCAACCCAGACCTTGATTCTGAGGATAAACAAGTTTAATAATTAATTCCTGAAACATATACTTGCATGACAACTAGCCATGATGTTCTGTATTAGGTTTACAAAGAAGTGAGGATGAACCAGTAATAAAAGTAAGAACACAAGACTGAAGTAAAAAGACAAGACAGAAGAGAAGTAGAAAGACAAATGGCAAAACTATAGGAACAGTAAAATAATTAGTCATGACCAGTGGTGGGACTGGAGGAGAGAAGCAGGGATGAGCTGGTAATAAGCGGAAAGCTGGGGATTTTCAGGGTAGTGAAAGTATCCGAGCTGATGTTGTAACGGTGGATAAATGACATCATTCCCTCAGCAACAAAAGTGAATCCTGATGAAAACTATGGACTTTTGTCAAAGTGATATCAATACTGGCTCATCATTTATAACAACCATCCCATATACAAAGCAAGATTATGGGAGTTCTGTGCAGTTTTTCTATGAACTTAAACTACTTACTATGGTTCAAATATGAAATGTCCCCTCAAAGACTCATATATTGAAGGCTTGATCCCCAGTGCAGCAGTGTTCAGAGATGGGAGCTAGAAAGGAGACTGGATCATGAGGGGACTAACCTCACTGATAGATTAATCCATTGATGAGTTCATAACTGAATAGGCTCTTAGGAGGTGGGGCCCAGTGGGAGAAAGTAGGTCACTGGGGAGTGTGCCTTTGAAGGGTATATCTGATCCCAGTCTCTTTGTCTGTCTTTCTTCTTCTCTCTAGCTCCTGGCTGCCATAAGATGAGCAGCTTTCCTCCACCACACTCTTCTGCCACGATGTTTTACCTCATCACATCCCAAAGCAATCAGCAGACCATGGCCTGAAACCTCTCAAACTGTGAGCCACTATACATTTTTTTTTCTGTAAGTTGAATTTCTTAGGTATTTTATCATCGTGATAAAAAGCTGACCAAAACACTACTCTAAAAAACAAAGTCTGTTACTTGAAAATGAGAATCTTTTTGACAGAAATCACAGCCCACACAGGCCTTTCTGATGTGGGTCTTGGAGAAAATGGCTGATGTGGGCACACAGTAATCGCCAAAAGCAATTCTTGTCAGAGAAGGGAGCAATAATTCATAACTAGCACTGACTGAAAACTTATGTACCAAAAACTGTTAGAAGTTTTATGTACCTTCTGTTCAATTAATCCTCAATAAAATGTTATGAATTATATTCTGTCATCGTCCCCAAGGAATTTAAGAAGACAAAGAGGCTACAGAGGTTAACTCATGGTCTGACATCACAGAACCAGTCACCGGAAGAGCCAATGGTACTAAGGCAAGAATTGCATTTCAGTGAGAAATTAAGGGGCTGGGTGGGACCCTGACACTGACAATATTGAAATGAGGGCTGCAAGACACAGCTGGCTATGGGGTATGCTTTTATTCTATGTGTACTGGAGAGCTCTAGAAGAGTTTTAAGAAAATGAATGGAATTCAATCTGAGAGTTAATAAATGAATAAATAATTAAGCTGACAGAACGACCATTCTGGAGGTCAAGGAAAGAATGATCTAGCTAGAAAGTTACGGCAAGTTGCCGGAGGAAAAATAATGAGCAAGAAAGAACCTTTAGCAACTAGCAGGAAATAGATGAAATACTTAACCTGAATTATTGAAGAGAGTTTAACAAAGGGATTGTCTGAAAAAGTGCAGACAGGGTTTAGGAAATGTAATGAATGTGAAGTCCAGGGCTAGAGGGGAGGAACTGAGGGAGAGGTTACTGGAACTGGAAAGGGGAAACTATGGAGAGGGCTGCCTGGCAAGAGCGGGAACCCTTCAGGGGAGGCGTGTGGCCAGCCCACAGAGACTCAGTAGGAAGACTTAGGGGAAAACACCCTGACTTCATTGTTCGCTTTCCTGCCAGTCTCTCACTGGCACCACCTGAACGAAATCCAACCAGCAGTCCAAGGCAAAGGGGCATCGTAATGCAGACCATCCAGGTTGAGGGCATGAGCAGGGTACACAAAGCTCCAAATTGTATAGGACAAGACAAAGAGGAAATACCCAGCCCAGCGCCAAAATGTCTAACAGTGAGGTATGATTTAATCAACTATGATACAGCCATGCTATGGATTAGTATTTTGAGGCTATTCTTAAAACAGTTTAAAATCTGTATCTTGGACTGAAGAAACATCTAAAATAAGTAAACTGTCAACCAATGTGTAAAATAGGATCTAACTCTCGCAAAAGCAAATCAAATGCTAGATGTACATATATTTAGCATGTTTTTGTGTGAGCAGGAGGAAGATCTGGAAGGATGTGTAACAAATTACTGCTCTTGGGTATAACAGGAGGAAGGGATGCAGGAGGAGGAGGTCCTGGGAAATGTTTAAACAATTTTCTTCAATTTATTTATATTATTTCTTAAGTAGCAAAATTCATGTGATATTTCATAACTTTAAAAAACATTTAATAAACAAAATTATGAAAAGGAAAAAGAACAAATGATTGCTATGGTCCATTGTGACAGGAAGAATATGGATTAGAAAATGCAAGGCATACTGCAGAGGAAGGCTAGGTCAGCTAAGCAACCGAAGAAGGGAAAGGACATCCAAAGTCAGCTGTGGTTTTAAAGCAAACATCCAGAAAGGACCCATTAATAGAAATGGAGAATAGAAAAAAGAGAAGCAAAATTGAGGTATGAGACTATGAGGGACCGGCCAACCATTCAGTCATGCAGCAGAATTAAGGGCATGGGATTCTGGAGAACAGTCACTGTTAATGGATGGACCTGAGTTAAGGTCACTCTGAAAATGGCAATGTTCCCTGAAAGGCAACAAAGGATAGTAGAAAGAGCCCTGGAAGGGGAGTCAGTAGCCCTGCATTTTGGTCACAGCTCTGTGACCCCAGTAAGTGACATCCTCTTGCTGTCGCATGGATGAATGGTATCCACCTTCCTCTTAAGAGGCTGTTCAGCTCTTTGAATACTTCTGACAGATGACTGGCTTTGACTGGTCATTAAAATTACAGGGAAGACAAGCGAATTACCGTTACTGCTTTTCAGAAACAAGAAAGCTTTTCACTAAACCTGAAATCCAGCCAAAATGCAATTCCCAAAAGTGGAATGTAGGGGCTGTGGCCTTGAAATGTGTTAGTGGCACCTTCAAATGGCAGGCAATTGCTCCCATCTATTTGTGGAGGCCATAAGGATTCTTCTCCAAGTCTGACATTATACTTTCAAAGCTGTTGGGGACTTCTTGGGGATTGCAGTTAAAAGCACACAGCCCACTGGCTATGCAACTCACTAAAAGTGACCCACAGTGGACACATTTAAGAGAAGTTACAGCTTCAGTGTTCCAGCTCACACCTCAAAGGGCACTGCAGAGAGAGGGGCAGGAGGCAGAGATGCCCCTGTTGGCTCTGCCTGGCATCCATCAGAGATCTAGTCTGCCATACAAAAGAGCAAAGGGGCCTCGGCATCTTCCCAAGATCCAAGAGGAGAATCAGTGCCCGAGAGGACGACCAGGAGGGCAAGAAGAAGGGCCTTGGAGTCCTGGCCATAAAATGAGGCCAAAGAACCACAAATCTTCTCAGGTCAAAACCATCCACTTGGATGCTTACCCTCCTTCTCCTCTACTCTTCCATTTCTTTTTAGTTCAGTCTAGTTCTTGCGTGTACCTAACTACCTTTCAATAAGGACCCAAGCATACTCCTGAAACAAAATATGGGCTAAGGAGGGAAAGGAAGCTCACTATTTTCTGGTTCTTTCTGGACACAAGAACCAGGCTATAGTGACGACTAAGTCTTTGGTCAACGCCTTCCCTCTGCCTAAAAGCCTATGGGCCCATAGTTCTGCTTTCATTTGAGAGATAAGTGGCTATGAAAGCAGTAGCTATTTTTGATTCTTGGCCTGCCAACTCAACTTCCCCCCACACTGACAGAGAAAAGTGCAGATGCCTGAGAACAAGGACTTTAAGAGGTCAGGCAGACCTGGAATGAAACAAGCTCTTGAATTAAATACAGATGAAGCACCACTCAATAACTATCAGAACTCAAAGTCAGACTATTGGGTAGTAAATTCTGTAACTATAGGTCTTTTTTTTCCCCTTCAACAAAGTTCTAAGGCTCCACACATAACAAGCCTCTTCCGGAACGTATGCAGGATTGCTTACTATTTGCAAAGACCATGCTAATGTTACAAGAATATATTCTCTGCGTTGAAAGGCATGCAGACTTCATTCCTACCTGCAAAGCCATGAAGCTGCAGCTCTTTTCTTCCTAATTACTGTTTAATATTGTAACACCAGAGTAACCTTCCTTTGGAATCATTCTGAAATATCCTTTTATAACTGTTTCTGCTTATAAGTGTTCCAGACCAAAGTGTACTGTTGCCAGTGTTTCCTGGCTATGAAAGCAGGATTTTTATTGTGACATGTATTAAATTGTATCTAAAAAATGGCAAATAAAGTACTATCCTTGTAAGTCATCTCAGACACAGCAGGTTTTCACCTATTTTATCACTTTCCCCAATTATCCCATGTCTTCATCTTTTACTCATCATTCACTCCTTCAAGGGTAGACTGAGTAAGACCTTGGTGATACAGAGAGGACCCTCACAGACATGGTCGTGATCATAGGCCACAGTCTCCCAGCCTTTTGTTAGCCCTCTTTCCTAGACACTGTCTACCCCAAACCACTTAACCTAGGGAAAGTACATTAGATTAAAATAAAGGGACAGTTTGACTTTGTATTCATTCATCTCTATATTCCTTTATTTAATGTTGGCAAATCCCTGTTATAGTTCCAGGGTGTTGTAATGAACAAAATAAATGTCCTGCTACAGTAGTGGCTGAAAAGCCAAAGAAAAACTAAATTGCTGTGTAGGTAGTATAATTTTAATAGAGATAAGAAAAATTTAGAAAGAGGATAAGGGGAGGGTAGAGCCTGAGAAGAGTCTGGGAGTGATTTTGACTAAGTTCTCAAACAAGGCATGTTGAAGAAGCTGTCAGCTGAGCAGAGATCTGTGTGACTTAAGTCCTAGAAAAAAAATTGCTTCCCACGTGAAGGAAATAGCAAGTACAGGAGGTGTAAGGGGGAAAGGGGCATATCCGAGAGAGGATGAGGAAGGCACGAGCGATGCCAGGTCACTGAAGAATCATGGCAGGGCTGGGACCCAGACAGGCAGTTGGCCCCAGGACACCCAGGACCTCAACAGTGGCCTGCATTTTATTTGAAGAGGCTTGGTGGGTGGGGCACAGGTAGTAACTTGATCAGATTTACATTTTAAAGTAATCACCCTGGTTGTTCCTGGAGAATAAATTTAGGAATAGGCAAAGTGGAAGCTTAGAGGTTGGTTAGGGAGTTCTAGCAGGAAGCTTAGAGAAGCATGAGCTAGGTAGGGTGGTAGCAATGATGAAAGGTGACAAGCATTGAATTAAAGACCCTATTGTAAAGGTGGAGCCAACAATATTGTACAGCCCATCCTAACTCAAGCAGGGACTTAACACCAGCATCTGACGAAAATAAAGCCCACTCACCTCTCAACTTGACTGTTGTCGTCTGAGAGACAGAGTGAAAGTATAAGTAATATGTACATTTAGGTATTAATAGATGACACAACTTTAAAATGGGAAGAAAGCTGCTGCAAAAAAGCCATCTATATACAATATTAAAAGCACTTGGTATTCTTCATATCGTAATACCTGGGTTTACCCGTAACTCAGGTTAGTTTGGGGTGTGTGTGTGTGTTTGGTTGTGTGTATTGTGTGTTTCTTTTGGGGGGATTGTATTTTTTTTGCCAATTACATATTTATCACTTATTCAAAATACTTCTAAAATTTATCATTGTAAAACTCCGGCAAAGACAGTTTAAAAGTCACTCACATTATTTGTATGAGTTTGGTTTCCCATGCTAACAAATGTGACCCAGAGTGAGTAACTGATTATCTATGGACCGGCTGCATTTGTCCAGGATCCAGGGTCCATCATTATGAGCATTAATTCTTCATTCTGTGTAACTGCTCATTTGGACATGTGAAAGGGCAAGTCTAAGGGCAGACTCTAATGAAATCTAAACACCTTGATAGCTTTTTAAATTTCCTTGATCTCCATTTTTAACTCTAAAAGAAGGAGTCAAATATTTCCTGTCTAATCAATCCAGTGGATCCCAGGTCACTGAGACATTGGAGTACATTGTTTCTTCCTCCTAACATTAAACAACTCCTGATAAGTAATGACCCTAAACAACAGCTGGGATTAATTTTCCTATTGGGAAGCAGCACCAAGCAGTAAGTGAAAGCTTTCAAGTCAGACAAGAAGGTGAGTTTCAACCTAGCTCTGCCAGTTAGTTAATAACTACATAATTTTATATAAATTAACTTTCTGAGCTTTGGTTTCCTCATCTGTAAAGTGAAGCTAATGAGAAGTATAATACAGGCATGTTATAAAGATTGAGTACAATGCCATAAATAAAATATGATTAAAATCAGTAAACACAAGTGTTAGCATGGCATGATTTCTGGCAAATATTAATTATCTGGGTTTCTGTGTTCTACTTAATTTCATTGAGAATTCCCAAGTTTGAAATTAGGAAATCTTAAATTCTTTGTTTTAAACTTTCCCTCTGTATGGCTTTGCTAGTGTTGCCATAAAGAGGTAACACAGACTCTGGGCTGAAACAACAGCAATTTATTTTCTCAGTATTCTGTAGGTTAAAAGCCTGAGATCAGGGGGTTGCAGAGCTGGTTTCTCCCTGGGCCGCTCTCCTTGGTTTGCAGGAGGTCCTCTCCTCCCTGGGTCTTCACATGCTCTTCCTCTGTGTGCCTGTGCCCAACCCTCCCTTCCTGCGAGACACCAGCCATATTAGACTGAGGCCACCCCAATGACTTCATTTAACTCAGTTATCTCTTTAAGGACCTTCTCTCCAAACAGTCACACTGTGAGATACTGAAGGTTAAGGCTTCAACGTATGAATGGGGAAGGAGGTGGAGGAGGAGTAATTTAGTCCATAAGACTTCTCTCCCTTCTCCCTCTCAAAAAAAAAAAAAAAAGGGGAGGAAAAGCACTAAACTATAGCAAGGGAAAGTGAATACTATGCTCTGTATTTTTTAAATCTATTTTACTATGTGACCTTTGGCAAATTATTCTCCATCTTTGAACCACATTGTCCTAATGATATCTATGAAGGGGTTGGAATAATAATTTTCTTCACTTCCTGTCGATAATCAAGAAAAGCTAAGTTTTACCCAAGCTTTCTCATACCAAAAAGGGGTCTGCAATACAGTATACAATGAAGTGATTGAAATAAAAACAAAATATATCTTCTTTGTGGAATAAACCCAGGATGAAATCTCTAGAAGCAGGCATTATATTTAATTCCCTTAAAACCTTCTAAATTGCTGAAAGTCCTTACTATGTATAAGAATATAATTTAAACCTACTTAGTCGGATAAATGAGAAACCCCTCTCAATTTATCAATATTCCCAAACAAAGTAATCTCATCAAAACGGAGGAACAGATTGGCTTAGAGAAAAAGAGTGCAAGCTTTCAAATAAAGGTCTTCTTGAAAGAATTAGGGGAGAAAGTTTTTAAAACAAACACACATAAACACAGAAAATGCAAAATTAAAACCAGCTTCCAAGCTTATAGGTTAAGGCAATAAGGAGACAGAGAATAAAGAACCAGCCATGTTTCCTCCTCTCCAGCTGTGCAACCTCAGGTCCCAGCATACTCTGCACCTCTGCAAATGTCAACAGCCTCAGTAAAACAGGAAGGCAAGCAAAGATGGTCATGAGAAAACAAATGTGCTCATTCTCAAGCTGAAGAAAACAGAGAAAGTGGTTTGCACCACCGGTGAATTCACTGGAAGGGGGACATTTCAGCAAAGACATTGGGATTCAAATCAATGGTCCAAGACTCATGAACTGATTGCTTTTGGGCAAATTATTCAAACTCTCATTTGAAGTTGCTTTTAATTTGACTTCTACTAAGAAACTACAAGCATTGTGCCATTCTCTTTTTGTTGTTAATACAAAGATCCTGGAAACAATCAAACTATTCTGACAAAATGGGATTCATGTAACTAGTTCCCCAAGCAATGGATATATAGCTAATTAAAACTACAGAATGAGATTTGAAACAGAAAGCTTTCATAATATATTGTAGAATAAGGAGGAGGAAATAAAACAGAACAAACATTATGTGGCAGGCTAGATTTAAAAAATATCTCAATAGCTGATCTGACTCGAAGTTTTCAGAGCCAAGTTGAATTGCAGCAGAATTGTGCTTAGGATTCATTTCAGAGGCTGGAGCATGCAGCACAGGGTATAGAATAAGAAGTTGGCATGCAAACCAGTAAGAAGAATTCCTCATTGGTATTTTTGCTAATTCATTACAAACTGGCCTTCAGTGCTGAGAGGGAAGCCCATCTCCTCGGCATTCTTCTTGCATAAGTACAGCAGTGTGTGGACTCACTCTGGACATGCCAGGAACCAAGGCTGCTCCCAATGGGAAGGCCTTCCCACTGCCAAAGTAGTGCTCATGAGCCGACCCCATGTAGGGGAGAGGAGCAGCACCAAACAGCTCCTTTCCCATGGCCCATCACCTGTTCCACTCACACTCCCGGGGACAGAGGTACAGAGAGAACGGCTCACTCGAAGCAAGTGAACTCCAAGTGGAGCCAATATTTCATGACTCCAAGGGTGGGAGAAGGAAAAAAAAGAGATTCAGTTAGCACCATATAGTGTTGTTAGGAATGTGGGTTCTCAGTCAAATAAACTTAGGTTCAAATTTTGGCTACACAGCTTAAGGTTTGTGTCACTGAAGGAAAATTACTTAATCTCTAAATGTCTTTATCAATAAAATAGACTGTTATGGGTTATGTCTAGATGTCCCCTCAAAGACTCATGCGGTCATAGGTGGGGGTTTTCAGAGATGGCTGGATCTAGAGTGTGATGCTGGAATTAAGGGTGTATGATAATTAAATTAGTCCACTGATTGGTTTGGCATAGTTCTGGGAGTGGAGAATAGGAAGGCCCACCCTGGGTATGAGTGCTACCCATCCTAAGAGCATTTAGCCTAGACAGAACATAAGGCACAGAAAGAGGGTTACTGCTTGTTTTTGCTGCTTGCTGCTTTGATGCCTTCTGCCTGCCATGAACTATTTCTCTTCTGCAATGCCCCTCTGCCATGCCTTCCTGCCTTAGAGCCAGCTGATTATAGACTGAAACCTCTACAAACTGTTAGGTACAATAAACCTTTCCTGCTTTAACTTTGGGTGTCAGGTATTTTGTCTCAGCAACAAGAAAAGTAACTAAGACAAAGATATTTGATGGAAGTCTACCTACCCAAGCTATTTTGCGGAATAAATGAAATACCTGAATAAAAGCACTTAATATAGGATAGAATAAATATTAACTCTTATTATTATCAAACTTATTTTCCCTATATATTATCTAGATTAGATATTCCCATGACAATCTTTATCCTGCTAGATTTAGGGCTGGTGGTCAGTAACTATTTTTAATTCAATAAAAAATAGGAAAATGTTTCTATTATATTCAATTATATTATACAAAACACTGTTATAATACATATAGCATTTCAAGTGCTTTCTAATCAAAAGTTTAGGTCCATATATATATATTTAATTCTCCCATTTTTGCCTTCCATTATAGATGATTCCTTTAAAAGTATCTAGTGATGACTCTTCCATAGTGACCTAGTGAGTCCATAAACCAAATGATCTATACTCAAAATACCCAAGTGGACCTCTAACAAGCTCAGAGTGAACCCAGATGCAGAATTTGGAAGAAGAGGAAGAGAGGCTAAGGGAGAAAGAAGTATAAGTGATGGATGGATCCCTGGCACATTTGCCCAGGGCTGGCCCTGGATTACAATAACATGCTTGTTCTGCTCAAGTGCTGTCAAATTTCTTTTCGTTTAGTGATCTTATGCCAGTTTCTTATAGTCATGTCTTAAAAGTTGATATTCTAGAAAGTTGTCAATGAAAGAGGATAATGTTCAAGAACAAATGTGTACTTTTTCAGGTCATCTTTTCCCTTGATATTATTCCTGCCAAGTAAACGCTGAATATATCCATTCAGTCACCAAAGTTCTACAGAGGACTTAATATGTGCCAGCCAGAGACTTATGTGCTCAAGATTCAGTGGTAACTTCATGCAGTACTCAGGGTATTGCTCAGCCTTTGGGGTAGCTTATTTCCATTGGATGGCAGCCATCATATTTAAAATATTGGCAAGAGAAGCAGAAAAAAGCTGAGGGAGAATATACAGACTAGGGGTTATTTTCTGTTTGTTTGCTTGTTTGTTTAACTCCTCTAGGTTTGGGGCAATTGTTGCCTTTGTGTCTTTATCAATGGTAGCCTTCTCCACAAGAAACAGCAAATAAATCATGGCATCACTTCAATAATGCTCATTATAATTAAAGCTAAAGCTCTGCTAAGGGAAAGGATCTCTATCAATCACCATTATTCCATTTCTCTTCTGCACTATTAATTAAGTCCACTCCCTGAATAAAAATGGATGGGATTTTAAGGGTAAAAAGCAACCAAAGCCCCTTATATCCAGCACAGATGTTGGCTGGTTCTGCTGAATAGAAGGCAGCAACTGCCACGCTCATCTATTTTCAACCCTTCACTCTTTCCTCACAGGAAGACCTTATATGTCTTCTCTGTGAATCTGGAACAAAATGAGGAAGGGCTGGCTCACAGGGTCATCTGCTTTGGCAGGGACCTCAGGATCATCAATCTCAATGCTCACATTTTATCAGTGCAGAATCTGAAAGGGATGATAAGAGTTTACTCAAAGTCACAAGTAAACCAAAGGCAAAGGCAGGCCTGACCACAGAATGCCAGTACTCCCTCTGATGTTCTCTTGAACTGTGTCCAAAGACAAGAGAGCTCCTTTGCTCTACTCATCCAATGAACATCTCTTTTAAAAAACAAATCTCATTTCATCCTTCATATCTCACTGGCTGACACTCATACAGAAAAGAGATTAAGACATGAGAAATGTGTACTTGAATTCCAGATGTCCGAGATAGATTCCTGGACAGTTCTATCATGGAGCTCCCCCATCTGGCTTAAGACTACTGGGTGTGCCCTGGCTTGGCTAAATGGGAATGGGGAGCCTGCCTCCTTCTGTGTCTGGGAAAAGGACAGGGACAGAGAGTGAGAAGAGTCCTTGGGCCCAGATCCACGCTTAAGCAAGGCAGAAAAAATAGCATCATACATGCCCCTGGGCAAAAGCCAGAAGCTAGCTCAGACAGCTGGCAGAAGCAATGCATGATCAACTGCTAAAGGACATATACATAGCTGTCCCAACAGTGATGTGACAGGTTTGGCCAGACCATCCCCACTCCTTCCACCCTGTGAACCCTGGACCACAACTGCAAGCTACCAGGTACAGGTGGGTGATGGAGGGAGGGAGTAGTCACCTGTGCACATGGAACTACTGCTTTCCTGCCTATGAAACTCTGGGGAAGGAGGACCCTAAGGAACTTGCTTTTTCAGCTATGTGACTTTAACGAAGTTACTTAATGTCTCTGAGCCTCTCTCCAGAATGTGAAATGGTGGTTTATCATTGTACCTATAAAAATTTTGGATTAAATTAAATAATCCTTGTAGTTTGTGCCCAGATACTCACTAAATGGTAGCTATTAGTAACAGCTCCACTGTCCTTAGCCCCACTTAACTACCAAGTTCCCTATGATCTCATTAACAGAAGTGTTCCTCAAGAGAGTGGTTTATATGCTGGGCTCCATGTAGGGATCAGGACTACAAGGAGAGGACTGGATGCGGGCTTCATCCTCTTTCACCAAACTAGATTGTTTGGTTCGGGGGAGGGAGGATTCTATGGTGTATGTTAAAACAGACATGTATTAAATTTGATTCGATAAAAAAGGGGCTCACAACAGAAAACTCTATTTCTCTAGGTTTTCTGAGGTCTTTTTCATTTTGTTCCAATGGGCTCAAGAAAAGAGGGAGAAAAGGTAAAACTGCACATTGATTTGAAGAGGGAGTAACAGAGGGTGGTTTGGTTCTCCTCCAGACATCACCCAGGATCTGAGGACACATTCAAATTTGCAGCCATCTTTTAGTTAAAACTACTGATATAAATAAACAGAAGCACATGTGCATCTAGGTACACACTCATATAGTTGTAAATATTTCGTGATTTTTCAAATGTAATAAGCAGATACAAATGGTTTAATAATATATGCCAATAGCTAAAGAATAAAAAGGCATTTAGGATATAAGGGGATATTTTTGTTCTTTTTCAAATTTAATTTTTTTCTAACTCCAGAAAAGGGACAGAGTGAAGCAAGTGAAAATTGAGTTGTAAAGAACCTACTAGAAAATGTAGCCATAATCTGTGACATTGTAGGTCAGAAGCAGATTAGGACTTAAAAACATACAGTTCAACTAAATTAGGAAAATGTTCTGTATTTGGGTTGAGGGAGAATTTCTGGATCAAAGTCCAAAAATAGTCTAGAGGCTCTGTTGGACTGTCAGAAATGATCGCTCCTGTGGAACACTGTAACATAACTGAAGCAAGAAAAATAATGGTGATTTTATATAGCATCATGTTCATTTTTGTTTTTAAAAATTTGTGTTTAAAAAGTTTCTTAGGTAGTCTGTTTGCAAAGCAAACCTTTGCCAAATCTTCCTTTATTAATTTCCACATTCCAAAGTAGTTTGATTTTATAAATAAATCAGTGTTGACTATCTTAAAGTACACCTGGTGTTCACAGACCACATTGATGGTCACTACCTCATTTGACCTTATGAGTGAATATCCAGCGAAATAAGAAGAGTGGACCTTTATTTACACACTGATAGTTTGCATGTAGACTTGAATCGCTCAGGAAATCTATCTAGAATTCCCCCAAGTGCCCAGCTAGCTCAGTTACAGCTAGCAATATTCAGAGCTCTTTATGCACTTGAGGCATTTTGCTAATATTTGGAGAAAGAGGAATAACATGTCTGGGGATCATTGCATACCTGGTCAAAATATAAAGTACTAAATGAACAGCATAGGCAAAGCCTGGGCTGAGATTTCCATGATCAGATATCTAAGATGCTTTCCATTCCTGTGTCTGATTATTCTTCTTCTATCTTTTACTCTGGAATTTACTTTCCAAGATCCCTTACATGGATAGGGCTGGTATGGGGTGACTTTTCCTTTGGTCTCCCAAACTCTAACCTTCCACCTCCTAATTTTTCATTTCTCCCCTTTTTTGTGTGATGCTGAGGATTGAACCCAGAACCTTGTGCATGCTGAGCAAGTGCTCTACCACTAAGCTGAACTTCCAGCCCTTTCTTCCCATTCTTACATGGCACTAAAGCAAGGAGTTCCTGGGGCTGCACTGATCCTTCCTTGGGATCTAGTCTAGTACTAGGCTCTAGTTCAACAGCCACAGAGACCTGGGTGTTTATGACACCCACAGCACTCACAATCATACCCTTTTTCAAGGAACATCAGAGGGCTCACAAATGCCCTAGACTGAACTTTCCAAGTGGCATTCCTAACGAACAATATGTCTTCCAGCAATTTCCAAATATCACACACAGAGCTCAACCTCTACTGGAGCAGAAATGCATTATTTGTAAAACAGTGTTTACAGAAGTCCAATTAGTAGGTGCAGAAAGCCAGGTCTCTGTTCTCTGTCTAACAGAGGGAATCCTGGAGCTCTTTATCCATACCTTTCAAAAACTCATGGCTGCACATGCCTCAGGGAAACAGCAGTTTTCTCAGGATAGCCTCAGCTTTGATGTTGGACAAGCCTTGCGTTTCATTTCCAGCTTTGCCTCAAAACTCTTGCTGTGTGATTTCAAATAACTGATTTCCCCTACTTACATATGTAGATCTTCATCTCTGTATATGCAGATCTATGTCCATATTTTTATGTTTTCAATTATATCTCCATATGATACTATATGTATCAGTATGATACTGTGTATATCAATTTCATAAACTCAGAAATGGTTTTCTGCAGAGTCCAATAAGATACATATAAAGCACTGGAATCTAAGTTTTAGGGTCCTGCTCATTCCTGTGGTCAGCTCCAAGTTTACCTTGTATCAGGAAAACAACAACTGTAACTATCAAATCTTTCTCTCTGCAGAACTGGTATGGTGGCTAACATTCCAAATATTGTCTTTAGTCTTATTTAATATAAAAGGTAAGAGATTTTTCTAAACTTTAAAAAATCTATAAAATAGGATAACTATGGTACCTCTCTCTCAGACAGTATTGATTGAACAGTCAAATTAGACAATATATGTGAGGCAAATGACACAATATCTGACACAGAATAAACATTCACTAGATATGAGCCATTATTGTTAGGAACAATTTTTAATGAATTCATTCACATAAATGACAATCACTAGAACCTATCCACAATCACTGTATCAGAGTGGAGATACAAAGTCCTTTGCCTTCATTTGTTGAACCACCCAGACTGGTTGGTGACTCTCGGATATTTAGAAGCAAGGGTTAGTGCTGAGGTAGGGCAGATGATCTTCACAGGTGTTCTGAAAAGGAACAATGTAAATCTGCAGCCCTCCAGCAAGAGATTCCCCCTAGAAGGCTTTGATCTCAGGAGGGCAGCAAAAATAAGTGGATGGAGAAAACAAACAAAAATACAGCACCCCTATTCTGTCCAAAAATGGTGGCATAAGGTGGTGCCTAGCGAGGCAAAGGGGACAGGACCAGGTTAGACTGCCCCCCTCAGTCCTCAGATTATAGTGGCACTTCAGCTACTGGGTGGGGCAGCCTTTACAGCCTTTACAGGAGAGAGGACACAAGGAATTTAATTTAATTCAAATTTCAGAATATTGCTGTTTTAAAAACGTACTGACATCAAAAGCAAGGGATACACATTTATTTAGATCATTTATCACACTTGCTGTACATGTAGATCTGTGTCCATATTTTTGTTTTTAACTATACCTCAACCATTGAAGCATATAAATAACCATCTTCTATAGATATGCAGGCATACAAATTTTTTTTTTTCTAAAACAGAATCTTTGTTCATGGAAATGCAAACACAAAGCATGAGAAAATCTACAAATGGATTCCTTATTCCCAAAGACCAAGCCCTCCTGCCATTCTCCTCCTTGTTATCTGCCTGGTTTTAACAATGAACACAAGGCAGCCTGGTTTCAAGAAATTCACAGCCACTGTCTGCTCCTGTTGCTGCTGCTGGAGACACAGCCTCAATTCCAGGAGAGGCTGCTATGCAGCACCACACCCCACAGGCAAAGAAACTATGGGAGCAGCTCTGAAGGAAGGGTGTACCCCAGGGAAGACCATCCAAACAGAAACAAAAGGAAACCAGTTGCAAACCGGGCGGGCCCTGAGATCAGGGCACAGCCACATTTCCTTGGGCTTCTGAAACAAGTGATCAAGGCTTAATTTCTTTATCTTTCTTTAAAGTTGGATTAAATGATACCTAAAAGAATGGGTGTGGCCCTGAATGGCCATGTCACAGCTGAGTCCATAAGAATCATTGCAGTCTTCAGATGAGAAGGAAAAAACTATCAGTTCTGTGTTTTTCTCAAAAAGGAGAACTGGCACATGTATACTAGATGTAAGTAAGTGGCACATACATGCAGCATGCTTCCTACATGTAATAGCACGAGAGCTGTGGTTCTATCATCTCCTGAGTGAAAAGTATAAAAATTAAGCTTTGATCCTAACCTTTTTTTTTTTTTGAATGATACCTTTTACAGCTCTTTGCAAAGACAGCAGTGAAAAGATACTTTGCACTGTAAAAGCCACAGAATGTTTAATAATGGAAAGTGGATGATACCAGGTACTGATAGGAGAGGACCTGTTTAAACCCAAAACTCTACCAGGCAAAAGGATCTTTAACTAGCTCAACATTCCCTCTCCCCCCAGTGTTTTTTTTTAAACCTGGAACCAGCTGAATAGCTGCAGGGGTGGGGTGCAGTTGGGTGAAGTGAAGCTCAGGCGCTGGGAAAGTGGATGGTATGTAAGGTGCTGCAATAGAAATAAACCACCTGACAATAAAGTGCACTAGGTGCAAGAAAGGCATCTCCCTGGCTGTGCAGAGTAAGGTCCTGTCTCATAATCGCAATGCACAGAGTATCCAAGAACAATGAGTAAGTACAAACTGATGAGGCCCACAGCAAAACCTGGCAGATCTGAGCAAATCAACTGCGGTTGCAGGTAAAGCTCTGCCCTGGGGCAGCTGCAGAACCTCCCAGGGGCCAGTTGATCACTTCCTTTGTTCGCCTTGCAAAGATGGAGTAGCCACCCATTCCTCCACTAGACACACACACACACACACACACACACACACACACACACACACACACACACACACCATTTTACTCCCTACAGACAAAGACGATCATACTTGATTCTTGCTAAACTAAGATATGTCAGCGGCTTTTGTTTCTGGTTTTAATGCCCTTCCCAGCCTGCCATAGGCCCCTACAATTGGGGGCATCTGTTCAGCACCTCACAGGGCAATCTCAGACCAGGACGCGGCATTCTGCTCAGGAGAGTGTCTGGGGACGCGAGGGAGGATGCGGCGTCCGTACCGCCCCGGGTGCACGCCCAGCGCCTCTGACACTGGCCGGCCTGGGCTCGCTCTTGCACACAATGGCACTAGGTCACGGCATGCACACGGCGTGCGCCTGTGACTGCAAACTAAAATCTGCTCTAAAAAGTCGGCGTTTGGGGGGATTAGGGAGAGAAATGACATTTTTTCAAAAATGTGAAACATACCGAGGGAAGAAAAAAAAAAGTTGGTCATTTCCCCTTGCAACCACGTTAGCCGTCCAGTTCCGAATATGACACACCAAAACATGAATCGGGCTGAATGCAGACCAGAAGGTGGCACGGCGGCAGGGGCCACACACCCTCGCGACGCGGGAGCTAGGAGAGGGGCGCGGTCAGGCTGCCAGGTAGCCCAGGGGATAGGTGTCACCTCTCCGTACCCCGCCGGGCCACAAAGGTCCTTCATCAGACAGCACCTGGGGCAGCGCGCGCCTCGCCCCCGGCGGAGCGGGGGTCCTCGGGGGCCCGGGGCTCTGCGATCTCGGGAAGCTCCCTGCGCCGAGAAAGGAGGACAAACCATCGAAAGTTCTCCGCGCCACTATTGGGATTTCCCTTTTGTTTTGGTTTCTCCAACCCCATGGCTCGCTCGGTCTCTGTGGCGCCCGCCGCGCCCCACCACCGGGACTGCGGGTGCTCAGCCCTCCCCGGGGACCCACCGGGAAGGGGCCCAGCGACCCGGGGCCAAGGGGGCGGCGGCGCCCGCGCCTGGACTCACCGTGATCCGCGGAATGTTCTTCTTGCCTTGGTAGGACATGGTGGCGACAGGGGCTGCAGCGCCGGCCTCCCTCCTCCGTCAGCTCCTGCTCGCCTGCGCCTCGCTCCGCGCGCAGCGCCCCGAGATCAGGTGGAGCGAATGGCGCGCCGGCCGCGGCCGCCTCCTCCCCTCGCCTCCGCCCCCCTCCCGGGCTCCCGCGGTGGCTGCCAGAGACAATAGTAAATCTCCCCGGTCGCTTCACCTCGGCCCCCCCGCCACACAGACACACACCCTCCTCCGCGCGCGTTCACACCCGGGCCTTTTTTTTTCTTTTGTGGTGCCAGCTGGAACCCCGTAAGACAAGAATGGCTGATCTGCGACTCCTCCCTCTTGTCTCTTATCCTGATTGATTTTCCTCTTTGCATCTGCCTCACCCACTTTTCCTTTTTCTTCCTTTTGCTTCCCCCCCCCCCGCCCCCCGCCGACTTGCTAGCGCTGCGGAGCCAACCTGCTCCACGGCCACCAGGGGGCGCGAGGGACTTTTCAGGGAGAGGAAGCTGCAACAAGGGGTGCAGAAATAAGAGCACCAGCGTCGCCCTTCTGGCGTCCGGAGCCAGGTCCCTCCGAGTGCCCACGCCTTCCACCAGCCCCTAGGCAGATTTTCCACCTTCCTTGTCCTCGTTGCGGAACGGAGATGGCATCGGGGTTCCGTCCCGAAGCTCGCTCCCCTCCGCCCTCGCGCAGGCTGAAAGCGGTGGCTGGCGCCTTTGTTAGAACCAAGGGCTCGGCACCGCCTCGGCCAGCTCGGCGCGTAAACAGCAGGCGCAGTCCCGCAGAAAACAAGAGACCTGGCCAGACTGAGCAGTCTGACCTGCCTGCTGGTATCCCCAGACCGTGGAAATGCGTATTGGAAAATGGAAAGCAGTCATTCACTCTGGGAGGACTGCAAGGGGCATGTTTTATAAACTATTCTCGGTATTTTAAAAAGATTCTCCAACTAATTTTTTTAAAAAAGAAACTTCACTGTTTCTGAACTGAGGAAAGAGCATTAGTGTTGCCCGGGAGGGTAAAAAGTAGAAAACACCTGTAGTGGCGTGGCAGAAGCCCTGGCGTGTGCAGGCGTGGATTTTGTGAGTGCTACGACAGTTGTTGCCTCTCAGCAGTGAACCATGTGCACTGCTCAAAAAATTCCGAGTTTACTGCTGATAGACGGAGGTTACAGGGTGTAAACTGTGGCCTTTCACACCGGAATACACCGTCCTCAGCTGCCTGCTGAAAAGAACAGACAAGGAAGCCGTATCTGGACAGCCCACTGTGGGTGGGGTCTGACTGGTAGTTGGGGTGGGGGAGGTTTCTCTGCTCTCCGGAAAATTATCCCAAATACGCAATTTAAATGACAATAGGAACTGGCTTGCTAGGCAAAAATTTTAAAATTCTCTTAAGACAAGTCTGCTATCTCACTCTCCAACTGTCCATTCTAATGTCCTACAAAACAGAAATTTTGTAGATGTCACTAAGCGTGACTAAGCCTGTTAGAAATCTTGAATTCACATTTCTACAAAGCAGGCCTCTGACCACACTTTTCCACATCTTGTCATTAAGTTGAGGGCTTCCTTACAATAGAGAAGCTACAGAAGGCATCCAAGAAAGGGGATGGGGAATGCAGCAGCTTGGGCTTTACTCAAACCTGAAATGAGCCAGCCTGCTCACATAATCAAAGGGCACTCTAGCCCCCCTTAAACACTCAGAACCGAGTTAATCCAAGCTTCGGTTATTCACAGCTAACTGAACTGAAAGCAGCTTTCAGAGAAAAAGTCCATGGCAGTGTCCACTTTCTTTCTGTGATACTCAGGCAAGGAGGATGAATGACAAACGCAATTTCCTTGCAAAACACAGGGGAAAAAAGAGGAGAAAGACTGAGCCAAGGGCATGGCCCTAAACATTTTGCTTTGTCCTTAAAACAGACAAGCTGAGACCAGTAGGCAGGAGTTGTGAAATTACAAAGCATCTTGGGACTGGCATGCAAACAAGCAGCATTATATTTAGAGCAGAGTAAAGGGAGAATAAACTACATACTATGAAACCCCACAGAATTCTCTCTGTGTCTTTATTGCCCAAACTTTATCGCCCAAAACTTGCTGGAAGGGGTCTTGCATATTCTGCTTAAGAAAAGCAAAAATTTGTGGTAGACATTAATAATCTTAAAGACATACCACTGCCGTTTTTAACATTTCATGTATTTCTTTGCTTTTCTTGCATTTGAGTTATCACCTCTGTTATTGTCATTATAATCCACAACACTTCACTTAACAGATTATGCCATATTTTTGATCACCTGATGATTGTGTGTGTGTTGTTTCAAATTATAAGACTTGATTAAACCTTTTGAGGTTAAGTTTGCATGCAAGAGGCCTTGCTGAGTAGAAATGGTGTTCCTCAGATCAGACTGCTATGACAAGCCATGCACAGGAAGACGTGATAACCAGCTAATCGGTTCAAGCTGGTACTATCTGAACCACACAAGCACACTTTTTCCCTGTTCTGTACCCTTCAATCATCTTTCACTTTCCTAAATCAAAATAAAAGTTCTGTAAAATGAATTTGAAGGAAAAAGCCTCCCTTGGCTTTGTCTTTCCTATTCCAGGAATAAGAAAAAGCAGGAATGAGAAAGGCAGCATCAGCGAAGGATGCCTGAGTCTGGCCAAGGGAGAGAGGAGAAGAACCAGTGTGGATGTTTTCCACAGTCAAATGACTCTGAATGATTTCCTTGGATAGACTGTAGTACTTGGCTTTAGGTAGCTCAGGGAACTATGAGAAAGGGAGAGGGAGACACAGAGAAAAAGACTGGACTCAGGTCCCAAAGAACCTTAATTCTGGCCACCAAACTTGCCACACTCTCAAGACTTCCAGCACACTTCAGCCAATGGCTGCTCTCTGCTGGTTGCCCTGGCTGAAGGTCTGCCCCTACTTGGGTGTCTCCTTCAGTGACACCCCGGCACTCCATATCTAACCTTTCAGGGGGTGCCACTGGCTACTCTCAACCTACAATACTTCTCCGTGTCTACCTACCCTCAGCCATTACCTGATGATGGCAATAACCTCCTCACTGGGCTCTGCCATCACTCATTCATTCACTCATCTCTATACTACTTACTTAATGTCTACCCTGTGCTCAGTATCTACCCATACCATTATTTTTCTAGGTACCAGAGTTATAAGGATGAACAATAATAAAAATTACAACGAAGTTCTAAATCTCACAAAGTTTATTTTATACCCTTATTCAAAAGAGTACCATTTTCCACCTGTTGTCTCCCTTCCCTGCTTTATCTTCATAGTAATTTTTATTATGATATATTAATTTCTTTTGGGGCATTAATTTTTTTCTCCATTACTAGAATGTAAGTTCCTTAAGGACAGGAAATGTATGTTTTATTCACTGAGTGAATGACATAGGCCCCTGCTCATAAAAATTGCACAATAATTGCTACATGGGTGAATTTAAGAATTTTAAAGACTGTATCTGAAGAAAGAATAAACAGGTGAAATAAAAGCTGTCCTGTAACTAATTATAGGGCAAGCATTTAGAATCTAGATTTTAAAATGTCTATTTTTCTTTTAACTACTTAGGATTTCTTGATTCTAGATTTCAGAGCAAGTTGAGTTCAAGGTGGTGAATAATCATTTTGCTAATATAACAAGAGTTAAAAAATTCCAAAGAATGGCCTAGTAGAACAGACTGAGTACGTGAGCACTAATTAGATGGCTGCAGCTTTGAAAGAAACTCGATCAAAACTTTATGGAGAAAGTAAAAACCTTTATGTTAATTTAAAGAATTTCTAAAAAAAATTGAGATTGAGTTCCAGGGGAAAACATACGAACTTGAATCCAAAACAATGAGCTATTTATGGATCTAGAAGTGGGAACAAAAGAAACCTCTGTCCATATTCTATCCACTCAACTATTTCTATCATCTTCAGAAGATCATCAACTATCTGAGCCTTGCTTTCTCATCTCTAAAATGAAAATCTTATTATCCAATATGTTTTGTGAGCATGATTTATTCAAGAAACATTTATTAAGTACCTAAACACTAGGGATACAAATATTGGGGGAAAAAAACCCAGAAAAAATCCCCGCTCTTGTGAAGATTACATTCTAGGGCAAGAGATAAGAATAAAAATGTTAAGATATAGCATTTTGCATGGAGGCAGGTGCAGTGGAGATAAATGAAGCAAGGAAGAGGCAGTCAAAGTCAATTTAATGTATTGAGAAGGGGGTGGAATTTTACATAGATTGGTCATTGAAAAGTGGGTGAGATGATGGTAGTTTGGACCAAATGATAACAGTGGAAAGAGCGAAAAGCAGTTACATATCGTATGCATTTCAAGGAAAAGCCATCAGTATTTGCTGATAGATTTGACTCCCATATGAGAAAAGGGAGGAAGAAATCAAGGATCAAATGTTTCTGCTTGAGCAATTCAGTTGAAGGTGCTTTTGAAGCTCAAAACATAATGTTCCAAAGACAGATGCTTTGAAATGCCAAAAGGTTTTAAAATCTATGAGTAGCAATCATTCTGACTTCTGCTCCTTTCTATACTCTCTCAGCACAGGGAGAAGTTTTCTGCAAAATTTCCTTACCTATCTGACAAGCTGTGCCAAGGCAAACACAATTGCCTTCAGTCTTCTTACTAAAATTTCACTAAGTAGAGAAGATGTATCTCACATCACAGGAAGAAGGACTGAGGTCTGTCCATGCACATAGATACTTTTGTTATTCCACTGTCATTTAATTCAGTCCCACAGAAAATCATTAACGATCCCTTACCCATTCCATGGATCAAATAGACTTTGGCCATTATATGTTCTCCAAGCCCAATGGGATCCCCTAAAAATCATTCAGTTTTTCTTTAAATATTGTCTACATTTCTTAGTACTTCACTCCTTTATAGAATAAGGTGTATATAAGTTTCTGAATCTTGTTGGGCTACTGGGTAATTACACTATGTGATTGCCTCCATGCACATAATTAATGTATCTTCTCTCTAATGAATCTGTCTTCGTCAGTTTATTTCAGTGAACCAAAGAGGGTAGAGAGGGAAATTTCCCTTTGGCCTTCTACTGATAAAATGAAATTTGTAGAAGGAATGGGATTATGAAAAAAGGAATGAGATTAAACTTGTGCATATTCTTAATCCAGTAATAAAAACCAGGTATGGTGGCACACACTGCAATCCCAGCTACACAGCAGGCTGAGGCAAGAATATTGTAAGTTCAAGACTAGCCTGGTCCCTTAGTGAGATCCTGTCTCAGAATTCAAAAGGACTAAGGATGTAACTCAGTGCTCCTTGGTTTCAAGTGTTCCTTGGTTCCCAGTACCGTAAAAGAAAAAGAAATCCAATGTTGAGCGGCCAGGTAAATATTTGAGATTGGAAATTTTAAGGGAATATCTTGACCCAGAAATAAATATTTGGAACTTGTCAGCTGACAGGTATCATTTAAAGGAGCAGTGAAAGAGTGAGGTGACTTTGAAAGTCTGATGTTCTGATGGTCGGGAAACAGAGTGAGTTCACTTTGTAAAAAAGGCCAAGGAAAATGGCAGTAAAGAGTTAACTTCTCAGTGGATGAAAACACTCTCAACGTCACACAGAACTTAACCAGATCACCTATAAAATGAACAACTGATACTCACCTCAGTGTTTCGTGGTTTGAATGTGAGGGTGTATTAAATTAATAAGGAATATTTACTGACTACCTACTATGAGTGCCAGAGTACTTTTAATGGAATTGTGGGGCAAAATCACATTGGAATGTTTTCAGGAAAAAAATCCAAGATGGAAATCACACTCATGTAATTCAGGCAACTCTTCCAAAGTATCTTATTGTAACCAAGGACAGAGAAATGGAGCAGTAGCTAGCACAAGAAACAGAATTGAATTCAAGAGAAAAAAACACATATTTATACATCAGTGGGGCTGATACAGTAAGGAGAGGAAACTGTATGAGATGGGAGAGAAATGGCTATATGAAGTTCTGGACCAGGCAACAAAGGTGACACCTAGTGTCCAAGTGGAGGGCTCCACCCTAAGGGAATAAAAACAACCCGGCACAGAGACAGGTACTTTGGAAATACCTTGGAAGGAGTTTATAGAGTCTTCTGACTACATTTACTTTCTCTGCCACCAAATAAAAGAGTCTAGGAGAGAAGGCAGTGGAGATGAGAGGAGAGAGGAGTTGGCAGAGAATCTTTTGCTGAGAGAGGAAAGGGACAACAGAAATAGTACAGTTTTCTGGCAGCCCTAAGTTTTCCCTCCAATTAGTAGCTATGGATTTAAAGAAAGACCAGTAAGCATGCTCGTGGATGCCTCTCCAACCACAGACATCTGCATACCTGCAGGCACAGAGGAGGTAAGGCGCAGAAGGTAACCAGATTTTCTAGATGAGTGCTGAAAAGGGAGAAAGAAATTCAAGAACACTAAAGATGAAGCACAGGATCAAAGTTGATGGAGAGAGGACACAAATGCCCAAGGGAGGAAAGGACAGTGACCATATTGAAGATTAACATCGTTCATTTAAAGTTCTCAGAAGAAAATAAGTTAAGTAGGTGGCAGCTATTCCTACCATTTTTAATGTTTTGATTATTACTTGCTAAACTCATGTCAGGGACAATGTCTTGCTTTTCTTTATAGTCCCCAGTTCTTTTACAGTGTTAAGAATAGAATAGAATCAATGGGGCTGGGGGTTAACTGATCAAACAGAGGAAAAAGTCCAGAAAATTCTTTTTTTTAATCTTCAAGATATCGACAATAATAGCCCCCAGAAGGAGGTTCCCAGGCCACCATTCCACCGCTCCCAGCCTAGAGGAGGTGAGCCGCTGCCAGCAGCAACCCCCACCCCACCCCACCATGGAAATGAGAAGACAAGTAAACAAGCCTCAAAAACTGACTTCCAGATCACCTACAGCAACCCCAAAGGGAAACGAGATGGAATAATCTGATACTCAGCCACCTGGACTCCCTGAACTGGCAACAAAAGAGGATCTGGGAAAAATGAAATGAGAAATAATTTCTTAGATAACAGCAAAGATTGTGCCCATAGTGCAAGATATGATTAATAAATCTAGAGAGGACACAGATTAAAAAAAATACAGGAGCTGAGGAATATGATGGAATTCCAACAAAGGAAACAAATGGAATCCATAAAACAGATACAAATAGATTTCTAGATTAAAAACTCCATTGAAAGTCGAATGAAGCAATGTGAGGACAGAATTTCAGATATAGAAGATAAGATTGCAATTAGTGACCAGGAAAAGAAAAGTTGCTTTAAAATTGTAAGGGACCACAAGAAATCAATCCAGCAGCAGCTAGAGGATGAAAAGAAGAATAACATAAGACTGATTGGAGTCAACGAAGAAACAGGAGAGAGTGCAGATAACATAAAAAAACTGTTCACAGAAGTGATGACAGAAAACTTCCCAAGCAGGGGAAAAGAACTTGACATACAGGTAAGTGAGGCATATAGGACTCCAACAAGCCTTGATTTAAAAAAAACCTACACATAGGCATATAATAGTTAGGATTCCAGAAATCCAAAAGAAGAACAAAATTCTACAAGCAGTGAGAGAAAAGAAACAAATCACATACAAAGAAAAGTCCATCAGAATCACAGCAGACTTCTCAATGCAAACCCTCAAGGCAAGAAGAGCTTGGAGTGAGGTATTTCAAGTCCTAAAGGAAAACAGCCTCCAACCCAGATTGGTGTACCCTGCAAAACTATCTTTCAAAATTGATGGAGAAATAAGATACTTTCATGATAAAGAGAACCTTAGGAACTTCATGAATACCAAACCAGCCCTCCACAAAATTTTAGACAATATCCTAGGAAAAGACAATGAGGCTCACAACCCCAGGAAGCCCAGCAGAATGAATCCGTTGGGCGTGACAAATTAAACGCAATGGGGGAGAATCCAACAAAAAGAAAAAGTCATGACAAGGCTTTTAAAACTTTTAACTTCATCTCCCTAATGAGTGTATAATTCAATCTTGTTATTGCACTGATTAGTATTTTTCTGATTCTAGTGTTTCACACTTTCCTTGTGCTGTACTGGCTATTTATCATCTTGTGTCTACTTTTTAATTGGGCTGTTTATTAATGAGCTGTAAGAGTTCTTTACATATTCTGGTCATAGGTTATATGCATTGTAAATATGGTCTGTTGAAGGACTACTTTTCATTTTGGCGATGTCATTTAAAGTTCTAAATTTTGATGGAATCTCATTTATCAGTTTTTTTCTTTTATACATCATGTTTTTTGTATCCTAAGAAGTTCTTGCCTACCCAAATTTCATAAACATTTTCCCTTATATTTCTTCTTATAGTTTTATAGTTTTAGTCTTTCATATTTAGGTTCACAGATCCTTTCAAGTTATTTTTATGTATGGAAATAAAGGTTTGAGGTTAATTTTTTTTATATATGGATACCAGGTATTCTAATGCCATTTGCTGAAAACACTATCTTTTCCTCTGCTCTTGAGTTGAGTTTATATTCTATAAAATGTTAATGTTAAATAATCTTTCAAAACTCAGTGAACCATATATGTGTAGTTCTATTTGTACATTCTCTATTTTATTCCAATGATCTATATGCCTTTCCTTACACCAATACTGCCTTGATTACTGTAGCTTTAGAGGAAGTCTTAAAATTAGGTACTAAACGTCTTCCAACAGTTTTTTTTTTTTCTTTTTACTTTTCTAGGTCCTTTGTACTCCTACATAACTTTTAAATTTCAATATCCATTTCCTCATTTATAGCAAGTATACATAGACCTGAATTTTTATATATACCTTGTGTTTTCTAATCCTGCTAAATTCAAATACAAGTTCTAGGGGCTCCTAGAGATTTCTTTTTTTTAATTTTAAAATTAATTTTATTGGTACATTTTATTTGTACAATTTAGGTATACAATTCATTTACATTTATCATTGGGTGTTTGTACCTGTACATGGTATATCTTGGTTCTTATTTTTTTCTCCATTACCTGTGCGCCCTTCAACCCCTCCACCCTTCCCTATTTACGTAGACTTCATTTCCATTTTTTTTCTTTTCTCATAGTGTTTCCTTGCTCTCTTTTCCTTTCCCCTTCCCCTCCCTTCACTCCTTCATCTTTGAGATTTCTTAGTTTTTCCTCTGTAGATGATCATTTCATCTACATATAAAGATTTTGCTTCTACCTTGCTAATCCTATCCTAATTGTGTCATTTTATTGCCAGACTATTTTGGTTTAGGCCTATGATTCAAAGTTTAATGGACAGATGAAGAGTAGGCATATCTGAGCTTGCTCCCCACCTTAGGGAGAAAGCATTGTATCTTCTCCATTCATATAAGCTGTTCTCACTGGAAGTATGGAGTACATGTCTTTGATCTGTTGAGAAGGTTCTGTTCTACTTCTAGTCTCCTGATAGCTTTTACCATGAACAGCTGTAGAATTTAGTCCAATACTTTTTCTCCAATTGGTGACAGGATCATATGGTTTTTTTCCTTTCCTCTGTTAAAATGATGACTTTTGGGAGTGGATCTTCCAATGCTGAACCAACACTGCCATCCCTATAATAAAACAAATTTCTACATACTGCCAGATCTGACTTCTAATTGTTTTGTTAAAAAAATTTCTATCTATGTTCGTACTTTTTTCTTCTATTATCTTCATCCTGTTTTAATATTAGCACAATGTTGATTTCCTAAAATGAGGGGAGAAGTGTTCCTTCTTTTTTCTGCTTTAAATGTTTGATATAATTTATCAGTTAAAATGTATATGAGCCTGTTGTTGTCATACAGGTAGGTTTTCAAGCTAGGAATATACTTTCTTTAATAGGTGCTATTCAAATTTTATATTTCCTCCAGAGTTAGTTTCACTAATTTGCCTTCCAAGGTACTTCTTAGAAGTTATCAAATTTATTTCAAAAATATTTTTACAATATGCTTTCTATATCCTTTTAAATTCTGTAAAATCTGTGGTAATGTCTCTTAGATCTTGATATTGTAACTTTTAAAATGTATAACTGATATTGTGTAACAGGAAGAAAAGGTCTAAAGGATCAGGGGAAGTGGGAGGGGTAGGGGAAAGGAAAGAAGGGAAAAGAAAAAAATATGAGAAAAGGAAAGAAATGGAAACAAAGTCTTTGCATATAGGGAAGGGTGGAGGAGGTGAAGGGAGGGCAGGGGAAGGGGAAAAAAAATAAGAACCAAGAGACTCATGTAATGGTACAAGATCCCAATGATGAATGTAACTGTATTTTATACCCAAAATGTACCAATAAACTTAATGGGGAAAAAATATCTACAATAAGTGGTCAGCCATTTGCAGTTTTAAACATTGATAATACTTTCTACTTTTTATGAACACATTTGTATTTTGCTATGTTAATGTTGGGAAACATTTTCCATTGGACTTGGCTTGGAAGATGGAGAATTAAAGAGCTTTTAAAATAAATATAGAGGAGTATTGAAGGGGAAAATTTGTATCAGGCTTTGTGATATATAGGCAATCTTAATATTAAATAAATAAACATTTAACCTTAGAACTGCCCATTAAGTAATTTGGGGTCATTAATTTCACCTACAATTCAAACAAAGGGAATCTTAGTCATGTAATTCAAGTTTTACAAAATGAAAGTGATTCACTTGCTATTATTAGATGTTTACCTATTAAATACAGAAATAAACTGACAATCTTGTCTTTGATACACATAAGCCAAAAACATTATAGCCACAGAAAACTATTCCCATTGGCTGACTCCAAAGCCAAACTCAATCAGCTTGAGCACAGGTGTGCAACCCTTCTACATTTCCCTACATAGCGTTCTTCATTCCTTTCACCAGGAGGCAATGATTCTGAAGCTTCTGGCTTATTCTGCAAGCTTTGATGGTACCTCATTCCAAAGCCTTAAGCCTATAGTATGGGGTGGGGAGGGAATGAAAAATTATTATATACTGATCTCCATCTTTAACCCAGCATATCTTAGACATATAGGTGAGTTTCATCCGTATTAATCGGAAAAAATCACAGCTTTGTCTTGGACATCATTGGAGAAGATACTGTGATCTGACGGATGTATTTCAACTTCAGAAATTTTTAAAAGTCTGTTTTCCCAGAGTTTCTTCTGTGAGTCACTTTTCAGCAAAGAGCAGTAAGTTTTGCAGCTAGATATATGTTTGAACTGAGAGCAAAGACAGCCCAGGGGAGTATTATGATATTTCATACCTAGGGTCAGTGTGATTAGAGTCTTGTGTATTATTCACTGCCCCATAGCAGCTTCCTCTCCTAGTACTACTGCTTTGAACCATGCTGCTCAGTGAAACCTCCATATAAGAAGCAGGGTGTGGCAGCATGCACATGTAATCCTAGCATACTGGAAAGCTGATGCAACAGGATCACAAATTCTATCCTAGCCTGGGGAATTTAGCAACTTAGCAAGACCCTGTTTCAAAAATAAAAAGGGCTGAGATGTAGCTCAATGTGAAGGTCTTGTTCAATCCCCAGGACAAAAAAAAAAAGAAAGAAGAGAAAAAGGAAACCAGGGATGTGTAACTGGATGCTTTTTGAAGAATGGTGGAGCTGTAAATTCACACTTCTATCCCATCCATGTATTCACTATTGTATGCAAAAACTTAGCCAACATTATTTAATGCCTTAAGAAGTCAGGACTGATGGAAGGACATGATTCACAAAACTGCGCTCTGGAACAACAGAGACAGGTGGCAGTGCCAATCGTCAGAAGCCAATGGATACAATTTTCCTAACGGCTATGGTCAGGAATATCTAACGTGGAGTTACGGAGATCCTTAATAGATACCTACTGTTCTGAGAAGCAAAATTGATGGAAGTTTCCCAGAAACCTACCACAGTAGGCAGAATAATGTTTCCTTCAAATGTCCATGTCTGCAGATCTAGAACCTATGAAGATGTAACCTGATAAAGGGGACTTTGTGATTAAGTTAAGGATCTGGACATGGGGAAATCATCGTGGATCATGCAAGCGCCCAATGTGCTTTATAAGGAGGAAACAGGGGGATTGGGAGCACCTGGGGTGGGAGGAATTACGATGAAGAAGCACAGCCAAGGATGTTAAAATGCACCTATGCGACAAATGACGTGGGGAGCCATTGGAAGCTAATAAAAAGCATGTAATGCTTTATATCTAGATGTGTCCCCAAAGCCTGGTGGGCTTTTAAGTGGGGCTTCTGGGAGATGACTGGATCATGGGGGCATGATACTCAGTGGGTTAGTTCACTGCTGAGTTTATTGCTAACTGTGATGTTGAGAAGTGAACCCTGACTGGAGGAGGTGGGTCACTGGGGGGATGGCCTAAAAGGGTGTCTCTCCCTCCCTCTTCCCTTGATTCCTTGCTCTGCTTCCTGCCTGCCATGCCATGAGCTGTTTCTCTGCTGCCATGCATATCTGCCTTGATGTCCTGCCTTGGAGTAGCTGACCTTAGACTGAAACCTCTACAAATTTTGGGTGAAAATAAACCTCTCCTCCTTTAAGTTGTAGAGATTGGGTATTGTATCTCAGCAATGAGAAAGTAATTAAGATAAAGCAAAGAACAGATTATCTGCTGGAAGTTCTAGAAGGATGGATGCCCAGCTACAGTACTACCTTTATTTAAACTTCCTAAGACTCATTTTCAACTTCTGATCCCCAGAACTATTAGAGAAAAACTGTACTGTTTTAAGGCAATTCATTACAACAATGATAGATAAGAAACTGCTAAGTTAATAATGAAAATAAATCAAGGATTGGGCCAGGGATTTAGCTCAGTGGCTCCGCCGCCTGCCTGGCAAGCGCAAGGACCTGAGTTCAATCCCTGGAATCAAAAACAAAACAAAACAAAAAAATAAATAAATCAAGGATTGATGATCAGGAGGCTAAGGGTATTTATGCACTAAAATGTTGCAATCCCTTGCCCAATTTCTAGATTCTGTGCTAGTTTCTAGTTTGCAGTCCACTAGCTGAAAGAGAAGAAGCTGAATCATCGGGTGGAAGAAGCCTGCAGCACCATACCTAGTGTACATGATAATGACTCCCTTATGCCTCTATACAAAGGCAAGTGTAAACTGGGAAAGGGGACTCTCCAAACATCTTGAGGACTGGTAGATACAAGTTCTCAGGTGTCAGGGATACCCAGAGACTCTAGATTTGGTTTACATTTGGTCACACAGGTTCACAGATTCAAATGATGGTCATTTTCACAGTCCCTTGTTGACTGGAATACAGAAATATGGCAATTACAGCAAAATTTCCACATTGGCCTCTTGGCCTGTGGAGTAAGAGTTATCACCTGCTGGAAGACTCTAAAACTGACCCCTTCTTCACCCAAGACATCAAATCAAAGCACTTTAATTCTAGGAGAATGGAAGAAGTTGGCAGCACCCTAAAAGGCCTGAAAGATACAGGACTGGTAGTTCCTATTATCTCTCCATTTAATTCACTAATTTGGTACTACAAAACCCAGACAAATCCTAGAGATGCCTCAGTAAAGTGATAACCCATGCCTAAGCAGCTGTTTTCTAGAGCAGACTGTCATGGCCTCAGGTTCACTGTACAGAGCCACTAACCTTGTAAATGAGTTCTTCTCCTTTAGAAAAGGGGATTAAAAGCAATTTTCATACACTTGGAGCAGACAACAGTACACAAGAATAGTCTTGACCCTAGGGTGTGTTAATCTTCCCTCCATCACAGCATGGTCCAGAAGATTTGGACTCCACATCTTGAACTTCTCAGTGGTACACAATGGATGACATCCTGCAAAGCTGACCAGGTAGCAAAATATGACAAGTACCTTGAAGGTTGAGGCAAGACATATGACTCTAGAGAGTGGGAAATAAAATTTCCAAAGACTCAGGGCCCGATACCTCAGCAAAATTTTAGGAGTCCAATGAACTAGGGCGCACCAGGACACTTCCTCTTGTACAAAGGATAAATTAATTGCATTGGGCCATATATTTTGCAAAGAAGGAAGCAGACACCAGGCTTGGCGTCACACGCTTGTTAAGCCTAGCACTTTAGGAGGCTGAGGTAGGAGGATCACAAGTTTGAGCTCAGCCTGGACAACTTAGTGACTTACTGAGACCCTGTCTCAAAATAAAAAATTACAAACAAAAAGAGCTGGGGCTATAGCTTAATGCAAAGGCCATGGGTCCAATCCCCAGTACAGGGGTGGGAGGCGCAGTCAAAAGACTGGCAGGCCTCTTGAAGTTTTAGAGACAACAGACTGTATTCTTTAACTGAAAATGTTTTAACAGCCCTCATATGTGAAACTTGTCAAGTTTGAGAAGCACTTAGAAAAAGAAAGGGAGTTGTGGCAGATCAAGCTGCAATGCAAACAGTTCAGCTTCTTTGGCCGTAAGGCCCAATAATATTATAGTGTTGGAAACGTCTGTGTGGGAGATGTGGAGGTTATGCAGGAGAATCATTGCTTCAGACCCCTCTACTCTGGGGCAAAAGAGTTTGTCATTCTTTGTAAAACAGATCCTTGAGTGCTACCTGACCCTAGTGAAGACAGAAGTCTGACCAGAGTCATCAAATGACTGTGCAGCCAGAAATGCTCATCTGGAGCTAGGTTCTATCAGAAAGTAATCATCATGTGATCAGGTGACCTAAAGCAACCAATTATGGATGGGAGTGATGCATCCAGTTTTGGCCACTAAACCCTTAAGTAAACTGCCTGAGCAGGTAATCCAACCTCCCACGTCATCCATTATTGTTGCTCAGTATCTTTCTGTTAGAACACACTGAGGCCCTTATGATCAGGTGATGCAAGAGGGGAAAACTGAGCCTGGTTTATAGGTGAGTCCGTTTGGTATGCAGAACAAATTGAAGATACAAAATGTCCATAAGAAAGCCCCATTTAGGAGTGGTCTGAAAAGCAAAAATGAGGAGTTATTTTTCTACAGTTTCAGTAAACCCAGTCATCCACTACATATGGAAAGGAAAGTGTCTCAAGATTACATTTAGACTCCTGAACAGTGGTGACTGGGACTCAGAAGGGGAAAGATTAAAAGATCAAGCAAAAGGGAGCCTTGGGTAGAAGCATATGGATAGACCTACAGGAATTCACACAAAGAGTGAAGATATGTGTAGTGTGTATCAATGCCCTCTGGAAAGTATCCATTCAAGAGAGAAACTAAACAATGGGGTATTTAGTGACTGTACCAGGTACAAGATCCTGCAACCTCAATGCATGTGGCATTATATGCCATAAACACAAACTAAGAGTAACAATATCAACATGAATGAAAGGGGGAAAGGAGAACTAGAGGAAGGAGGGGGAAGGAAGGAAATTTAAAAAAGAAACAAGCTGTATTATGTACATGTATCAACTCCCTAAAATGACTATAAAATGCATGTACTGCAAACATGTACTAATAACGTAAAATTAAAAAGAAGAAAATGTCAGTTGACATAGGCCCATGGCAACATTCGACAAAGATATAAACAGCCACCTGGTGACCAGCTGCATGCATTAGAAGGCACACTGATTCAGTTCCACCGAAATGAATGCATTCTAGTTATGGACTTGGATTTTTGGCTGCTAGGGCCTCAGTCAACACCATTAATGAATGATTGAAGGAATGTCTGCTGCACTGGCATAGGATCCCACATGACATCCCATCAGACCAAAGAAGCCTATTTAATAACAGACAAGTTACAAGAAAGGTCCTGTGGCCACAGGGCCTGAGTTATATCAACTCTCACATCACCTAGAAACTGCCATCCTCAATGTGGAAGAGTGGCCTACTGAGGGCCCAATAGAAGGGAGTGGGATTAATATGAGAAAATGGAAAAACAGGAACAAAATCTTTGTAAATAGGGAGGAATGGAGGGGTTGAAGGGAGGGCTGGGCAAGGGTGAAAAATAAGAACCAAGAGAGACTATGTAAAGGTGCAAATTTCCAATGATGAATGTCATTATATTGTATACCTAAAATGTACCAATGATTAGAATGAATAATTGATAATGCAAAATAGGAAGAAAAGGTCCAAAGAGGTAGGGGTAGTGGAAGGGGCAGGGGAAAGGAAAGAAGGGAAAGGAAAAATGATGAGAAATGGAAAAAATGGAAATAAAGTCTTTGTAAATAGGGAAGGGTGGAGCGGGTGAAGGGAGGGCTAGGAATGGGGAAAAATAAGAACCAAGATGCATTATGTAAAGGTACAATTCCCAATGAGAAATGTAATTGTGTTGTATACCTACAATGTACCAATAAAAGAATTTAATAAAGTGAAAAAACAAAAAGAAATGACTGTGTAAGGGCAAAGTGCCATCCTCCAGGGTATACTAGACATTCTAAATCAGTGCTCCTTACGTAATGCTGGATCCCAAAAGGAAGAATGGATGAAAGAACCAAGGGAAAGAAGCAAGAGTAATTATACCTTCACTCCCAGGGACTCAACTGGGAAATGTGTGCTTCCTATCTATAATTCTGGGTCTTTTAATGTGTTTACCCAAAGGGGGAAATATTCCACAGGATGCTTAGCAAGAGGACTATTGAACTAAAAGTTGCAGCTGTTACCTGGGGACTTTGGGCTCTTGTGCTCAGGAAATAAAGAAGCAACAGTCAGCATCTTTGTAGGACCTTGATGATCAGGAGAGACCAGGGCTGCTGTCACACTATGGAGGCAGCTAGGGCTATGTATGGCATCTTTGTGATCCATGTGGGTACTGTTAGGTGCTACCTTGCCTAACCTGATGATAAATACACAAGAATGTCAGCTATAATGCAACTGAACTTGAGAAAACCAGGGTGACTAGAGCACTGAACCCTCAAAGGTAAGAGTCCATGTCCCCACACCAGGTAAGCCACCTATACCAACAGAGATGCTACCTAAGAGTGACAAAATCTAGAATGGTTAGCAGAGGAGAAAAAATGGGTATGATATGGTCTTAAGATCACATATAGAAAAGAAGGCCTGAGATGTCCAAAAGAGGAGATACCCCAAATACTATAGTTGTTGTTCCCAGAACTTGTACAAAGAAATAAATTTGAGGAATAGTCTGTAGTAGATACTGTGGGGTTCCAACCAGATCCCTCTTCAGGACTGAAAGATTTATTTCCCTAGATGCTCTCAACCCTCAGCTGTTGGCCCTTTATGGAATTTGCCTTTTTTGGAGTTATTTAGGAATGGCTGAAAAAGGAAAGCTGATTCAAAGATTGGTTAACATAGCATACAAAGGGCTGCCTCCAAGACATAAAGAACAACAACTCCCTTGGATTATCTTAGTTTGAGGCCTGCACGTTGACTTCAGCTGAAGCCTCTGATAAGACACAGAGCAGCTCAGCCTGTTTCTGTGCTCAGTCCTTCCTTCCCTTCTTTGCCTTGGCAAGATGTTGATTCCAGAAACACTCTAACAAACTTCCTGCTCCCTATTCTCTGTCTCAGAATCTGTTTCTAAGAAAACTGACCCGCAACTCATGAGGATGATGTTAAATAAATATTTATATGAAGAGACCTTTGGTTTCACTTAGCCAGGAGTTTAAGATGTATGGGTTTCACACTCAAATTTAGATTACTTTAAAAAGTGTATTCTTCAGTTACACATAATGTCTGCTCTCTCTTCTTCCTTTGCATGGAGCTGACTTTCATGGATTTACGCCACCTTCCTGGTTTATAGTCATCTGAATTTCTAACATCAGACTATTTGGAGACTTTGCGTTTTCTAGGAATTAAGAGAATAGAGACTGTGTCTCAAATGTGAGGACTGTTCAGCTGGGAAGCAGTGCCTGTTCCGAATGGAGGAAGCAGAATGGAATTATCTCCAGGGAACTATCTCCTCTCCAGCCTACCCCACTCCACCCACACGAAGCCCTAAACCACAAGACTCAATCTCAGAGCTACGAGACCCTCTGTTAAAAGCGTATTTGAGAATATGAGCTGGAGCTGCTGAATCTTCACTTAAGTGCAATCAATTTCACTCTCGGGTGAACAGAAACACAACCGATTGGATTCAAATCTCCTCTAGTAAGCACAACAGCTCACTTCCCGATGAAGGATATGAGACTCACTCCTGGATGGAGACTCAGAATAGCAAGCCAAACCCTAAGTGCAAGGCTGAAACCCCAGTGTATATTTTCCTGGTTTCCTATCCGTCTCCAGGAAGGAACTTTGGCTATGTGTGTTTGTGCATGTGTGGGTTTTTTTTTTTCTTTCTGTTTCCTGTACTCAGCTATTGCAAATGCTCCAGTGCCAGAGGGCCTCATCAGCCTCTGACTCCCAACCTTTTCAGACAAGTAGAAATGGCAGAGACACATGCCTGAGGGTCTAGTCATGGGTTACTGGGAAGAAATCCCAAGGGGAGCCATGGAATGAGAAACAGATATCTCCTGCACTTGACTGGTGTTGTCAACAACCAAGGACTTCCATGTTGAAATAGTCACCCCTACACTCTGTTCCCAAAGGAGATCCTTGGTTTTTGGCCTCAGAAGGTCCAATAACAAATGCTCACCTGATGCTATGTAGAGTTTTTAGAGTTTTAAAGGTCCAGGTACTAATTTTTTCATTGTTGACACTGGCATAAGAGCCAAAAAACACAGACTGAAATAAAAATTGTTAGATTTTCCAAATTCATTTCAAATTGTTTGTCTCTGGAATTAATCAATATAGAAACTTTTTGAGCTTTTCTTGCCTCATCTATAAAATGGGCCAAGAGACCAACTGAGTGGGTATGCTGACACAAATATGAGGGACCAGGTCTTTGGAACAGAAACATCCACTGATTCACGTATGAGCTGCCAGTGTATAATGTTATATCACAGTGTGCTTAACAGAATAGATTTTGGAGTCCCTGCAGTAGTGAGCGAATAGAAAATGAAGGACCTCTGCCTACCCCCAGCCAAATCTTCATCTTGCCTCACTGTTGTAAGCACATACCAAATTTGATAAGGACTTTCTGGAGTTGGAGTACAGGATATGAAGCATCTTCCAAAAAGTTATAATATTCACATTAATTAATGCATTTTTGAACAAATGCATTTTTGAACAATCAGGTCCTGTTCTCATTACTTCATTGGCACAAAAATTTATGAACTCCACAAAACCCTAAAATATTCCTGACAACAAAGATGGATCATTTTGTGTTACCAACTTTTTACTAGTTTCTATCTTTTATGGGGATTGTTTTAGACCAGTCCTACTGTTATAACAAAAATACTTTAGGCTGGTAATTAATAAACAACAGAAATTTATTTCTCACAGTTCTGAAAGCCAAAAAATCCAAAATAAAAGCATCATCATATCTGGTGTTGGTGAGGGCGCTTTCTTTATAGGTAGCAACTTCTGTGTCTTCACAACGTAAAATAGGCAAGACAGCTCCCTCTAACTTCTTTTATTGCGGCATGGTTCAAAGTACAATCTGTACCTCAGAGGACAGCCTATAGCTCTGAGTACAGCCCTCATGATTTATCACTTCACAAAAGGCCCCACTGCTTCATACTATCAAGTTGGGCATTAGGTTCCAACATCTGAATTTTTAGGGGACATCAATATTCAGACCATAGTAGGGATATTCCATAGCCTAAGGGAAAACAATGCATAAATAGATGCTAGCTAGAACAATGGTTTGTTATAATGAGGGTGTTAAACTAATAACACTGTGGAAAACAATTACTATTATGACACACTAATCTTTGACTCTGCCTTAATTAAAATCACAGATAATATTGGAGGCCCATTTTCTTTTTCTACACAAGTGCCCTGAAAATCACTTGTAAGGCTAAGTTCATGAAACTACTATTGCACATGATTTCATGAATACAATGCACTGGATTAGCAACTTGCCTTTGGAAAGAGAAAGAAAAAGATAAATGAATATTATAATTTATTATAGAACTTAAATTGAGTCTATATTTACTCTATTCTGTCACCATAAAATTGTGAATCTATGCTTACTGATTTAAAAATTGAAGTGAACATTTTATTATATAGAAAGTTCATTTTAAATAGGCCCACAGTCTCTAAACACTTCCTGTGAATGTTTACCACAAGAAACTAGACCATTAGAAAGTTTGTTGTAAAAGATCTTAAAGCCAGAAACTATGCTTCCCATAGAAAGCTGCCTGACTCAATTATCTGATTCCTATTTCATGATGACCTTACTGAGTTCTCTCTAGTAGAAAAAGATGGAAGAGCTGATGGACAGAGCTAACGATATTCGTGACAATTATTTCAAGTAAAACAGGAAATAACCAGCCAGTTAACTGGAGAACAAAATGTTGGCTCTTTATTTCCCATAACACCAAAAGATTCTCAAAGGGTACCCCACAGGCCATGCATTCTCTCCCACTGATTCAATACTGTTTCCCAATCCAAGCCAGTCCTCTCCCCTGAGCTTCAGGCTCACACATTCAACAGCTTATGGGCTGTCTCCACCTGGTGGACCAAACAAGCCCCTCAGCTCCAACATGGTGGACTCCAAAGTTTCCAACCTAGATCCCCCTTGCAGAATAAAGGGCATTATAACTCAGCTTCTGCAAATGCCACCGGAAAAATCTCTCATTGTCAACCACTTTAGACACTGCTTCAGCTGAAGACACCTACCTTTCCCAGGATGACTCTGCTCTGGGGAACTTAATGATACCAATGATAAGCTACAAAGGCCTGGCCCTCGTATCCCAACTTAATAAAGAGCTGAAGGTTCATTTTCTCTTCATAACTGAGGTGTTCACATTCTCCTAACCAATACAGGCTCCTTCTTTCCCTTCCCTTTCTCTTCCTCTTTGGCCTCCCTCTCCCCTTCTCTCCTCCCCCACTCTCCCTTCTCTTTCCCTTTCCTTCCATTCCCTTCCCTTCCACTGGTGTTGACCTCAAGAGCACTCCTTAGTAAATCTTTTGCTTCCTAAGGAACTGGAAGCATCAACATATCTAAAATGGATTCCGGAACCATCTCCTGCACTTCCTTCAGTGATAATGACACCTCCCTTCACCTGAGCATCCTAAGCAGAAACCTAAAGCCTGTTTCTGCTGCTTTTCTATTGTCTGGTCCCGCTACCTGGATCAACCTCAGCCAGTGTTGCTCTTTCTCATCTTTTAGGTTTCGTTTTAAGTGTTTCCTCCCCATTTTCCTGTGTGCTAATGTCCAATCATCCCCAAGATTCTTAATATGATGTACCAGGCTGTCTGACTCAGCCTCTGCTCTTCTCTGTGGTCATCTCTCTTCACTCATGATTTGTACTTTATATTCCAGGAACCTCCAGGAACCTTAGTTCCTCTCTCAGATCATGCTGCTACTTGCCTGTAAGTGCTTGGCCAAATCATGCCACCTACCTGAAAAGACCATAACCCTTTCTTCCTTGGGAAACTCCAAACAATCCTTAAGACACCGCTCAGACAATATTTCTTCTGTAAAGCTTTCTCTGACATCTCTTCTGTGTCCCTGATGCTTCCTAGAGCCTCTTCTGACCTTCAGTACTATTCTTAGAAAGTATGTTGAAATTATCTGTCTTGTTATCTATGACTTTGGACACCTTGGGGGTGAAGATCCGTTTGTTCATCATTTGATCTTGTGCCCAGCACAGGGCATAAAATATAGATAAAGGTACGTGTGAAATATGTGTGGAGTGCTGGTTTGGACAAATGCAAATACACATTCATATATTCTAGCTGCATGCAGGCATGAATGCGTAGCCAAACAAATGCAAAAAAAAAAGAAAATGTAAGCCCTACTCCAGGGTAGAATCCTGAAGCACTAATGGGTTGGAGTGTGAGAAAGTTTTGGATGGATTCAATTGTAAGTTAACAGAATATCATTTAGGTTGACTACTGTCCAAGGGAAAGCATTTTACTAGAAAGTTAAAAGTAACACTGTCAATAAAACAATCTAAAAAACAGAGGGACAATATTAAAATGATTCAAGTATAAATTTCAGGCCAGGCTGAAATAAAGATCTGTCAGCTAGTTGTCTGAATTTTACCCTATGATGATACACCATCATTATCTCTGCTCCTCTATGTTTTCTACATTTTTTTCCGCTATGCATTTGGCCTCTGTGGTTCTTCATTCCAATCACATTCTGAGGGAAAATAAAACCCAAAAAACAAAACAAAACAAAACAAAATGAAAAACAAACGAGTATCTCTTGGCTCAAATTCTCAACTGGAAAGAATCTGACTGGCTCTGTTTTGGTCAATAACCTCTAGTCACTTTTGGAGAATGGATGTTAAGTATCCACCCATGTACATACAGAGGCATTTCTCAGGCAAAATGGAACCATGTAGTACAGTGATGCATGCACACCAATGTTCATAGCACCATAATTCATAATAGCCAAATCTTGGAAGCAGCCTATATGTCCATCAGCAGATGAACAGATTAAAGTGTGGTATTTATATATAATGGAATACTATTCTGCTATAAAGGATGAATCTGAAAATTTATAAGAAAAACCATGTACCTTGAAAACATGTTGTTAAATAAGACACACAGTTTCAATGCTGCATGGTTTATCTTATATGAGACATCCAAAGTATAAGTTAATTAAAGAGCAAAATAAAAGATAGGCAATAAAAGACAGAACTTCTGCAAAAGGGAAGGGGATCAAGAGATGAATGAAGGGGGAGGGGAGGAGAGGTGCAAGGAAGGGGATAAAAGAGAAGAAAGACAGACATGTTACATATGGGCACCAACTTCCCACAATGAATGCAATCAGTACATTGCAGTAAACATGCGGTAAGAAAAAATAAAAGACTAAATAACAGTAGTAATGAAAAGGAGCCACTGTGATGTTGGCAGACCTCATTAAAAACAGATCTCTAGTGAACTGGTTCCTACCTGCCATCCACACCAAAGGAGTAAGGAAGGATGCACAGAAACTCACACATCATTACCAAGGGGGGAAATGACACTGTCAAATTTAAGACAAACTCTATAACAACAGCATAAGAAAACAAACTGAGAAAAATTTGAAAACTTAAATTTGCCTGCTTGCCATATGCTAATAAGTGTTCTCAGTCCAAATATGGCTCTCCTCTTCCCCACCCCTCTCAGGCTTTGTGGTCTCTGTGTCTCACTGTCTACTTCTTCATTCATCTTTAAAATCTTCAAAGAGATAAATTCCAGGAGACCATAGCGATCAACCCACCCAGTCTGACAGTGAAGCACATGCGATGAGGTAAGGCATGTGGTCTGCCACTCCTAACTCCACAGTTAGTGAGTCTAGGATTGTGGCTTCAAATCCAGATAACCAACAACTATTATGAGTTGCCTCACTCCATTCTAAAGTCAGGTGGAAGGGCTGGGGGTGTAGCTCGTACTCTGTTCGAAGGTTCAGTAATACTAAGCTCAGTTTCAAATGAAATAAAATTGTGCACAGTACCAGAAGAGATGGGTAAATTCTGATCCGGAAGCAATTACATTGATACTTCTGTTGTCAAGCTCAATTTGTTTCAAATTGATATCCAAACACTGAAAAGTTTGAGAACTGAAGATATTTTCTCCCTAAGAAATAATGGAAATCCAAATAATTTGTTCTGAGGCCCAGAACCTACAAATTCATTTTACCAGGATTTTAACAAATTTGTCCATGATTTCTTTGACTCTATCGTAGTTCTCACAGTTTTCCTCTTAGCTTTACTGCTGGTGTCACTAACTTTCCTTGGAGCCATGGTTAAGGATATTTTACACAAATAAAATGCACACACACACACACAAAAGCACAATGATGTGTGTTTTAACACACCAGCCCAAGTACTATGTGTTGTACAGGTGAAAGCGGTGCTTGGACTGGAGCATTGTCCCTTCTCTCCGCCCAAATCACTCTCCACTCTTACAGGTTTTTTCCAAGTCAGATTTTCAGTTCAACTATTGAGCAAAGTTATGAACACTGAGCACAGTTTTTTTCAAACTTTGCTGTTCAAGTAGCACAAAGTTCAAGCTTGGAGCTTGGAGCCATTTGACAACCTCAGTATCACTGTACTGTTCTGCAATTCAAGACATAATGACAAGGTGTTGTAGTCAAAAGAAGAAAAGAACGAATCAAGAGACCCAGGTTTTAGTCATTTCTATTTAATTAACAAGTTCTTCAAACTAAAGCAATTCACTTAATCCTTCCTCATTTCTTCAAAGAATCAATTGTCTGCTTCCAACTTTTTTGGGCTGATGATCAAATGAGATAATGGAAAAGCCTCTGTTTGAAAAAAATATATTCTAAAAGGTTATGAGAACACCAGGCCTTAGTATTATTTTTCCATTATGTCACAATCTCATTGAGGACTAATACCTGCTCAAAGGCCTACTTACCATTGATGTTTTCCAAGTATGACCCTGCCTTTGTAAGCCTCTGTTTTTCAAATTATGTACTTCTCCAGATGCAGGTTTCCAGTTTTCTAGGCTGATCTCATTTGTTCATTTCCTGTCCATATTTCTAATCTCTCTAGGTTGCTCTGTACTATGTCTCTTCCTCGCTGGTGTCTATAACACCATCCTATTTACCCTCATCTGCAGATATAATTACCATAATAGGTTTATGGCCTTTTTCCAAGCTTTTAATAACAATACAAAATGACATACATCTGAGGCTGATCTTTGCAGTTTCCTCCTAGAGCTTGCTGCATACTGTTTTTCATTCTCACTGGGTTTTCTAGCCAATTTTAAGGTCATTTCTCATGGTTCAGTAACCCTCCTAAAACAACTCAAGACTTTTTCTTGTCTCTTTTTTTTCTTTTTAACCATATGGGAACCAGAAACTGTCTCTCTTGCTCCTAACAAGGTAAAATAAGTTGTGGCATGCCAATACACGAAGCAGAGCCCTTAAAGACCTGAGAATAAATTAGTGGGTTTCCATTCAAAGGTCCCCTCTCACATTCATGTAGCTGCTGACTGTGATTCTGCCTCTGTATTGATTGAGGATCAGTGAATTTCCAAATCCTTGGGTTTTTTTCCAGTGGAGATCTGCAGCCAAGCTCTTCCATAAACCTGAGGAATGGGATGCATAATCTTTGAGGCACACTACAAAGAAATCAACTTTTCTTTGTTGTTTTCTCAGTAAATTGACTGACATTAGAGTCCCTTTTTTGCCCTCCATTACAACATTTGGCAGTTTCTAAAAGGAATCGAGTTTAAAGAAGAAAGAGAAAGAACACAGATACTAATCCATGGGTAAATAAATTTGAGAAATGGTTCTGATGACATATTATTGCAAACAATTTTCCTTTCTTCTTAGTTTGGAAATCATTTTACTTTATTTTTGTTTTTTAATTAAGTTTGGTATGGGATACTTTGTCTTGTTCTAATCTCCAGAAAGTACTTCTTCATTTCCTCCTGAGAACTTCTGGAAATGGATTTTCCTTCCCCAAATTTGCCTTTTGCAGTTAAATTGTGATTAAATATCGAAACAGTTGGAAATTCAGGTACAAGAAACCCTTGGGCCCTTTTCTCAACTAATACAGAAGTCTCCAAATATCTTTTTAATATAACACTTAGTAATGCTAAAGCTTAGTTCCTGAATAAAGAAGAAAGAAAAGCCACAAGTATCTAAATACCCTAAGTTAATTGCAGTGTTTGAGAAAATGTTTCATATCTATCAATTTCATTCATCTGTGAAAGAGGAACAGTGTAGACTTTGGACACAGAAAGACCTAGTCTTCCAGCCAGGGATTTAGCTCAGTGGTTCTGCCGCCTGCCTCACAAGTGCAAGGTCCCAAGTTTGATCCCCAGTAACCCCCCCGAAAAAAAGAAAGACCTAGTTTTCTATCCAGGTTACATCAAACACTATGAAACTGGTAATTTTTCTTAACTTTTTTGAGTTTGTTCCTACTTCTATAAAATGAGGATAAATAACACACTCATCATGTATCACTCGTGCAAATTGGTGTCCAGTAAGTAGAGCATCTGTGCACTGCACAAAATCAGTAAATGTCAGCTGCTTCTCTTGCTCTCCCATACTCACAAGGCAAAATCTGTCATCTTTTATTAATACACACGGCTCATTCTCTCATAATACTATTACCATGCAATTATGAACTACTAAAAAGAAAATGTTCTTTGATGAATTTAATAATAATGGTAGTGATACTATGCAGGTAGCATTCTGAGTGCTTGATAAAATACAGTATTTCATTTAATCCTTGCGAAGGGAAGTACTTTTATTATTACAATTCCTAGTTACAAAAAAGGATATAGAGGTTGACAATGGTTAAAGGACAAACTAGCTGGTGTATGGGTCAAGATTTGAATCCAAGTAGACTGGTACTACAACTTCACTCTTGTTAGCCACTCCACACTATCTTCAGCAGTGTTTATGATCAAGAGTTAATGATTGCATGGAGATTAATACACGAATGTACATAAAGCAATGTATATAAATAATACCACATGGTAACCTTCTAATAAATCACATTTTTGTTGAAGGAATCTGAGTTTTTGTAATACAGTTAGAACTTCATTTGTAATACCCTTTTGAAAAATATTTCAGATGGTACTCACCCAATTAAAGTGTGCATTTCACTGTTTTTAAAAGTACATTTACAAAATTGTACAACAATCACTATGATCTAAATTGTAGAAGATTTTTTCACCCTTTATATTAAAAATTTTTATTTTCATGGATTGTATTATCTTAAAAGAGAAAATATGTATGAAACTATCATTTTACTCATACTCTGCTGGTTGGAATATAAGACAGTAAAATCACTCTAGAAAATAATTTACAGATTCCTATCAGACTAAATGTGTACCTAGCACTTGCGCTCATGGGCATTTGTCCCAGAAAAATACAATCTCACATTCCTGTAAATACCTGTGCAGGAATGTTATAGCCAGCCTATTCATAACAGGTAAAAACTGGAAATGGCCCAAACATCCTTCCATAGTTGAACAGATAAAGTCTAATATAGCCACACAGTGCAACATTATTCAGTAAAAGTAATCTCACGTAGATTCTTAACATATCACAATGAGAAAGATGACTCAAAAATCTTGAAAATATTCTTAAAGGTTTTAGAGGGAGAAATTATAATAAAAAGTCTAAAGTTAATTTGAGATAAGAATATGATCAAAACGTACAGTGGATCCTCAAGTTATAACTGGCCTGACATACGCACAACTTGGGCTAATTAGGTTAATGGAAGATTCATCTGCCTCTTGTTATCTATAGCATGTACCCAGGTAAACATGGAGATTTCAGCTGTATTGCCTTGAGTTACAACCAGCCCTCACTCAGGGAACCGACTGAGTTCGAAAGTCAAGGGTGCACTGCAGCAATAATGTACACATTCTCAAAATTATTGTATGATCATTGTATTACTTCTATAGATAACAGTAATAATAATGATAAGAACTAAAATGACTAAGTGCCATGAATCCAGGAACCATTCTAAATGCTTTACATGTATCAACTCATTTAATTCTCACAAAACCTGCTGAAGTTGATACTATCATTATGGCCATATTTACAAATGACTTTATATTACTTGACCAAGCTCAATAGTAAGTGAGTGGAGGAGCTAGAGCTAGACTGATATAGATACAAATGATCATAAATCCAATTTTCAAATTCAAAGTTAAATAAAGAATGAATTAATTTATAATATTAGAATAGGAAATTAATCCCCATACTAATTATTTCCTCAGTCACCTAATTAAAAGAAGAAACAAACTAGTTTTATTGGAGTTGACATAAAATTTAAGTTATCCAAGGTTTGATGAGATGGCAAATTTTTATGATTATGAAATAGTTGATGTTCATAATGATGTAAGCATTATGGAGAAGAGAGGAGGGCATTTGGTCCACACCAAAGGACAGAGATTTTCATATAAATCTTGGTCTCTTGATGAGAAAATAAAGTAGAAAGATCTTCTTATTAATATAGAGTGATGACTTGGGCCTATGTTCTTCATGGGGTGTTGCAGGGGAAATCTTCCCAGAATCTGTAACACTGGAAAGACCCTCGTACAGGTTTAGGTGTTATTTTAAAACACCAGCAACTTCTAAAGTGAAATACTAACATTAACAATACCCAGGGCAAAGATGTTACTGGGGTATCTGGCAAAAAGCAAAACTACTAGAAAGAGACACTGGACTGAAGTTCACCAGACTTCTTCAGAAAAAGTGCACCTAACATGAGCTCACAATTAAAGTTACAAAATTCATGAAAACAATCTATCCTAAGCATGGTTTAGCAGACTCACTAAGTACAACAAACCTTCAAAGTTTCATAAAATACAATTGAAGAGATAAAAATAAATTCATGTTTAAATTGAAGACATTCTCAGTACAAATAATACTTAAGTAAGTACAAAAAAAGAACAACACATTATCAAAACAGAAAATGCAAATTTTAAAAAGGGAAAGGGTAAACACTGTCTGGACATGAAAAAAAATAATGACCCAATGAAATTAAAACACCCAATGGATGGTTAAGCAGAAGACTATACACATCTGAAAAGTGAATCCATGAGCCGAATGTAAATATGACCAAATAACCTTTATTACATCAAAGACTGAAAAGAAACAGAAACTGTAAGAACAACTGTAAAATCAGAAACTGTAAAAATAACAGAAAGACTAAAATACCTGGACATTAGAGATACTTCACTCTAAATTTAATACAAATTCCAGATAGAAAAGGGAACTGTATAAAGGGAGATAATACTCACTGAGATCATTTATGGCTATGACATTTCCAGAATTTTTAAAAGACATGAATCCTCAGATTTGGGAAGTATGTCTACTTTAGAGAAGAAAAAAAATCTAAACATTTACTAAAAGTTCAAAACTTTAATGAAAAGTGCTGTTAAAGGCAAGGTGAAAGAAATATTACATACAAAGGAATACTGTAATGATTCTGAAACCATATAAAATTTGAAAGACCTCTGTCATCTTTAAAGAAATATCATATACCATCCAATACAAAGTAAGTGCTTAGCATATTTTATTGATCTTAATTATCGGTAATCTATGAAAATGAAAATGATTTTTAAAAATCTTCCCTTTGTACGTAGTGTACAGCTTTTCAAAAATGTCTTCCGTGGCCTGAACTTGGCCTTGAGTGTGAGATCTCTGCTCTGCAGTCAGATGGCAGGGATTCTTACTGCTGGAAGCCTTGTGACCTCAGACAAATTAGCTAATCTCTATCTCATTTCCTTTATCTTCAAAACAGTAGAAATAATGCATTACTATAATAGTCTATGTTTTCAGTAAAACAATACATGTAAACTGCTTAAAACTGCCTGTGATATAGGAAACATTAAATGTCAGCTATTATTATTATTACTAGTTTACTGGATTGCCAGAATGGCTCTGAAGTAGAACCTTTGTTTCTGTTTTCCAACTGAATTGGATTATTTGATAGTTAACAGCTCATGCAGAATACAATTAGACGTTTTGAAACTAGGGCCAGCATTCATGTCTCTTGAGTTCTCTATTTAATTCTTGCTCTTATAAAAATTGTTTTTCAATGAAGGATTTATCCTGGGCTATGCATAGCATAAGAGAACACTATCCTTAGATCTCTAACATTCAAACATTTCCTTTATACTCATTGGTTCAAACATTTCCTCTATATTCATTGGTCTTTTGTTTTTTGTTTTTTTGGGTGTTTTGTGGTTTTTTTGGTACTGGGGATCGAACTTGGAACCTTGTGCTTGCAAGGCAGGTGTCAGAACCACTGAGCTAAATCCCCGGCTTTTGATCTTTTTAATACACACTCTGAGTTTTTAATTTTACCACATCTCCAGCCAGTACATATCAACATCAGTTAGAGTTTCCATTCAGCCATGCACAACTGTATCTGTAAAAGAGGCTGGAAAAAATAATTTTACAATCTGGGTGCACTGCCTCCCTCACCAAAATCAGAGTTGCCTTGGTAAGAAGGGACACTGTTACTGATTACAGAAACACTGTAACAACTGAGAAGCTCGGTCTGAGAAGCAGATGGCACCCCACTGAGAAGAACAGGAAGCCAAGAGAATCCAAGAAGTCTGGCAAGGCTTGTGGATCAGTACTTGCTCTGTGAGGCCCTGCAAAATTTGGTCCTGGCTGATCTCTCTGACTTTGACTTTTGCTTAACTTGTGGCCTCGCTCTCTACAGGGTTTCATGTTCCTGAGCATGCCATGCTATCTCTTGCATAGATTCTCTTCTTGGAGCCCCTACCAGTTTCCCCCAACCCACCTCATACACACCAGCATGCACTTCCATCACCATACTGACTCACGTCTTACAAGGCTCTCTCAAGTGTGCACCGAGGCCATGAGGAACCTTCCCTGTCCCCCAAGTCCTGGTTTGGTTCTTCATCTATCTCTGAGCCCCGAAGGCCCACAGTGTATATACCCTTAATGTAACATCTACCATACTGTTCTGTAAGTCTGGAATCATGGTCAGCCTTCCTTTCCCTCTTCCCCTTAAACTGCTAGTATCTCAAAGACAGGGGTTTTATTTTTAGCAGGTCAAGCCTGTGTTTTGCTCATCTGAAATGTGAGCCTGGCCTGTGTGGCTGTCTGGAGCTTCAGAGCACAGCACAGCGGTTGGGAGTGCGAATCTAGCTAATCCAGTGAAGGACACTTATTTTACCTGAAGACAGAATGAAAAAGAGAAGTGAAAGGGGGGTGCTTTATTTTGAGAAAGAGAGGAAGCAGGATGACAAATTAAATAAACTGAGAATCCCACATCAGAGCAACCACAGAACCAATCTCAGTCAGGCATTTCATCTGTCAACACCATTCTGACAACCAGCTAATTAAAGCTCTCTGGAGAGAAGGTTCCCATCTTGGCACACAGGGCATGTGCTGAAACCCTTCTCCACATGGAGCTTAGGAAGGTAGGCTTCCCAGATGTCCTAATAATCCCAAATCTCACTGGAAAATAGGCAAAGGCAGCGGATTATACAGAAAGCAAGCTTAGCATAATAAGAAAGGTTTACATGTGTTGGGCACTTGCAATCAGTTTCAGGTAACTGAGTGGTTATTTCATTTAATCCTCCAAAAGAAACTAATCCTGTAGATAATATCCCCACTTTACAGATAAGAGACCAAGGACAGTGATTGCACCTGTTATCTGCCTCCTGTTTCTCAGCTGCAAGCCCGTTCTTCCTCACTTCATATTCTCCAATTTCTGCTTGTCTGGGACTCTGCAAATTGCATGAGTCAGGTTCCTTAACCAGCTAGCTGCTCACTGGCTTTTGCAAACAGAAGGCTGAAAACTGGGAGAATAGAAGGTCAAAGAAATGGAAGTTGACTTCTTTTCTGCTTTTTTGTCCCACCAGCATCGCTCCTGCAGGTGCAGCTGTCTTCACCTATAGCTGCTCTGTACTTCCACTCCCAGTTTTGCCACACCCTCTCGGGAGGACCAGGAGCAGCTGGGTGATGATCCCTCCTTAGAAATCAGAGCACTGGCTCCTGAAGGGCAGCCCCACCTGTTTGCTCCCTCAGCCACAGGTGGTTGCTGCAGCCTCCAGTTATAATCTCCAGACTATGTTCCTTTTTGCTTCTTCTGCTTCCAATATGGGTACAGTCAATTGTCCAGATTAAATCTCCTTTATCTGAGGTCTAAAAGAGCAGGGGAATTGGGAGGGGTAGGCGAATGGGAAAAAGGGAAAGGAAAAAATATGAGAAGAGGAAAAAAATGGAAACAAGGTCTTTGCAAATAGGGAGGGGTGGAGGGGGTGAAGGGAGAGCAGGGGAAGGAGAAAAAAATAAGAACCAAGAGACTCATGTAATGGTACAAGATCCCAATGATGAACGTAATTGTATTTTATACCTAAAATGTACCAATAAAGTTAATGGGGAAAAAATTTCCTTTATCTGAAATATCTACAAAAGTTGTCTATTATTATAACTGAACTTGCACCTAAACAGAGACATTAAATATCCTGTCAAGTGCCACACTGCTAGTAACACCATAGCCTTTATGAAACCCAGGTTTCCCACAGAAGTTTCAACGGGCAGCTTTGTCTGATGTGCAGAGAAAAGATCACAATTAATACACATTTGTTGAATCAATTTCCTTGTGCTCACAGCATAATTACATTTTTATTTAAAATAATAACATACATAATGCTCTCATGGTCATTTCGTATAATTCAGAGAGGAAATATAATAATTTAGGGTGTAATTTTTGCAATAATATAGTTTGATCTTGTTTATGCCATGAAATGGCTGAGTGATATTTGGCAAGTTACTGGACTTGCTAAACCTCAGTTTTATTATCTATGAAATATGGCTACTAGAGCTACCTTCCTCATAGGTTAGCAACATTTTAGTTACTATAATATGTACTAAAAACTGTGTAGGGTCTGAGATTGTTTTACTACTTAGAAACGAATAGGTTAGCCTGCTACTATTTCGTGGCTTCTAGCAGAATACAAGAGACTCAGTCAGGACAAAGGGCTTCATCACTCAGGACCAAAGCACTAGCCAGAGCTCTCTGTTGGCTTTTATTGGTTGCCCATACCCTTCAGTCTCACAAGGATGATGCTGAGGTCCCCTCATGGATGCCTGCACACAAAGCGGGTTCTGTAACAGATGCCTACTGAGCTTGGGGGTTCACTACACTTTAGTAAGCTGGAGCAAGGCCATTCTTTCTCTGGGGGTAACATGACCTCATCTCCCAAGATTGCTCATTGAAAACACAACTGTGAGAAATGATAAAGAATCATTAGGACCTTACATATCTTTTTTTCTGAGACAGGATCGCTCTATGTTCCTTGCTGTCACTATGTAGCTCAGGCTGGCTTCAAACTGGCTGTCCTCTCGACTCAGCCTCCCAGAGTGCTGGGATTACAGATGTGAGCCACTATGCATGGCTACGACCTCATTTCTAATAAAATCAGCTAGAACATGCAACATACTGAAAGCCCAGGGTAGACTGCCTCTCGCCACATAATTTACCAAGAACTTAACAATTAACACATAAATAGTAACTATCATTATGAATCTCATAAAACCAACCATTAAAGAACAGTTTCTCTGATTTATAGATGAGAAAGCTTTCTCAGAGAAGTGAAATGACTTGTTTATGGTAACACCCTTGGGGGGAGTGGTGGCTCACACATCAGAAATCTTGAACCCAAGTCCCATGCCCATCCTCTCTGTCACAATAACTATCTGCAAGGAGAGGTGGTACCTATGATCAGCTCAGACTGGCTTCAGAATCTGTCGGGCTCAGACCCCATAGCTCCAAAACTCTTGAACTTTAAAGCCAGAAGTTACCTAAATATTATATCTTCTACTAGACAGAAGAGACTACCCTAAACTGTATTTACCAAGGACTTTAGAAGCTATCAGGTAGTGGGGCACGTGAAGGGAAGGTGGGAAAGTTCTTTATTCATTTTGGGGGGGGCTATTAGGATTATTTCTGATGCTTTTATTTAAAAGGCAAGAACATGGCTTGGACCTGTAGTTCCAGCTCCTCAGAAGGCTGAGGCAGGAGTATCACTTGAGCCCACGAGTTTGAGAGCAGCCTAGACAAAAAATGAGACCCTCATCTCAAAAACAGCAACAATACAAGCAAAATCAAACAAAAATGGAGGTGTTCCCAGAAAAATTTCATATTTAACTAAAAATTTTATTTAAAAAAATGGAGAAACATTAGATCCAGAAAGATGAAGGGATTTGACCAAATTTACACAGTGAGGAATAGATCCATGTCTCATGTTTGCTGTCCTTCCCTTCAGAAAAATGTTCTTTGCTCCGGGCTGAGGGTGGCCTGCATTAAGTGTAAGAGCTGCTGATGAAGGACAGGGACTTCTAAAAGCAAACAGTACAAAGCTGCTGCAGGAAGACAGGCACTTTGAACTGCCAGTCATGACAATGACTTCCTCCCAGCCAATGCAACACTGTGTGTAGTTAGAAAAGCTTGGTGTCACTGATACACTGGGTAATGAGCTCGTTCATTCATTTGCTATTTCATCCAAATATCTATGCTGTATATGCTAGGCACTTTGCTAACATCTAGGGATACAACTGCAAAAATAACAAATTTTGAGCAAGTTATTGTGGCTTTCTTATTCATTCAAAAACATACTGAGCTACTCTGAGTCAAGGCTACATTGGTGTTAGTTAGGTGCTAAAAGCTTTGCCCTCCAAGGAATCCCAGGAGAAGGAAATGGTTAACAAGTATTCATAATACAGGATAATTATCAAACAGAGGTGCATGCAGGGACACACAAGTGATCCTCACCCAGCTCTGAGGGCCTGGGGAAGGGTCTCAGAAAACACTCAAGATGTAGCTGAGGTCTGAGAGAGAAGGAGTGAGGGCAGCCCAGTGTCCCCGCCTATGAAGTAGTGATAGTACTACCTTCCTCTCTGGAGTAGCTCACAGGTCCAACAAGATAGCATGTGAAAGGCACAGCCACGGGTGGGCATCACACCTGGTTTAGGTCCCTATCTTCACACAGGCGCTGAACAGGACTTCTGTCTGTCTGTCTGTCTGTCTGTCTGTGGCTAATGACCTGTGAAATCAGCAGCCCACAGAGGAAGCAGTCTGTGTCTTCAGCTGCAATAGCGACAAAGTCCCAGCAAATAACGCACTCCAGACCTCAGCCTTATAAAGGACCTCGGTACTGCTGACCGCTTCACCCAGGAATTCACCCTGCGGCCAAGACTGAACCAAAAGCAATTCTTCTCCTAATGTGGTTTCCTCCCTCTCACCAAGTGATTTATGTTTCTTTGAGGGCCTTTTCCCCTTCACGATCCATCTGGCCTTCCTGCCTCAGCCTGCAGGGAGGGTGTAGTCCTGTGTTTGCAGCTTTCCAGACGGTTTCTATGGAAATTAAAACAATATTACAGCTATTGTGGAGCCACATCATTGCTGATTGAATAAGGAGAGGAGACTTGAAAGGAAATTTCAAATTAAATATCAACAACCTAAGCCCTTAGAGACAATGACTAGTGTTCATATGAAGCTGTTCCTTATCAACAGTAACAAACAAATATTGTTTTTGTATTACCCCTATGAAAGGGAGTTATTTCACAAGTTCGTAGTGGAGGCTGGAGTGTAGATAGAATCAGGCTTCATGTTTAAGTGCTTACTGGTGATTTTCAGGAATGAGAGCCAAAGAAAATTTTGGATGTGGGTTAGAGAAAGAAGGCGTGTAGCTCAAATAACTGAACGCTTCAGATCTCCAGTGTCGCACAAGGCCAGGCTACAACTGCTGATGATTTGCAGGGCTTGTTAACTGTTCTCTCAAATCATCAGAAGAACTTCGCAAGAAATTAGGATATAGAAATGCTTGCTCAGGGAAAAGGAGAGGTCAGCATCTACTAATAGTTCCCAAATGCTGAGATGGTAAAGAAATTAACCACAAAATTGCACCTTCATTTAGAGTTTCGCACCAGCTTCTTTCCTTTCTTGTGCTGTGGCTCATATTCTTAAGTTTTTCTATGGTCCATGAGAGATTTAATCTCTTTTTTTTTTTTAACTCAAATATGTTTTGGCATTTATTTCTCCTCTTTGTAAGAGAAATCCTACTGCTTTTATTCAATTTCAAATACAAGGCATTGCAGAGAATGTGGAAAATGTAGCTGAACAAATACTGTACAAGAGAACAAGTTTCCAGTTATCCTTCTGCTCAGAAAAATGCTATTGGTAAGGCTGTGTTAAATTTCCATTTCTTTTTTATTTTTCCGGTACCAGGGATTGAACTTGGGTCCTTGCGCTTGCGCAGCAGGAGGCGAAACCACTGAGCAAAATCCCCGGCCCCTCCATTTCATTTTTGACGTGGACAAAAATGTGGGTTTGGAGGTGTGGTCAGAATTCTACTGTTTGAGTTTGCAGAGGTCATTAAACCTCTCTAAATCTCAGCTTCCCTATCCAGCAGGCTGACTATGCTTGCCTTCAAAGGGCTGAAAGACGAAATAAACCAGGAACAATTTCTCAGCACCCTTATTCTTCACACCAATATTCATCGTGCATGGCTGTATAGTAAGCTACCCTATAAATATGCTGGAATTTATTTACAGTATACTGTTACTGAATATTTCAGGTGATTTATACATTGACTATTAAAATACACATGACACTTCCTTAAAAATAACCTCCAAGGGCTAAGGATGTAGCTCCATGGTAAGCACTGACCAGCATGCACAAGACCATGGGTTTGATCCTTAGCACCACAGAAAACAGTTCACAGACATCATCATCACCATCAGTCCTGCCTTCTGCTTTCTGTGTAGGACTCAGCCTTCAATTCAATGAACTTCTATCAAACACACTGAGAAATGTGATTTGGGTGGCCACTGAAGAGAAGCAGCAAGGCACAAGTGCCATGTTCTCCAATTCAGAGCTGAGCTAGTGGGGTAGAGTGGAGTGAGCGTGGGGCTGGGGGACGGGAAATGTGGGTTCCATCCTCCCAATTTCCTTCTACTCACTGTGTAATTTGGCCAAGTGACCTAATCTTTCTTTCCTCATCTAAAAAAAAAATGTAATTTTAGTACTTTCTTCCAAAGACTTTTGAGAAGAGAACTACATTGATATGTAAAGTGCTTTTAAAAGTGCCTAGCACAGCACTATTCATAAATCAAAAGTAGAAACAATACAATGTTCGTTGAGTTGATGAGTGGAGAAATACATATGATATGTCCATATAATGGAGTATTATGCAGCCATTAGAAGGTATACACTACTGATACATGTGAGAACATGAATGAACCCTGAAAATACGATCCGAAGAGAAAGAAACCACATACAAATATAAAATATCCAAAAAATTTAAATCCATAGAGACAGCAGATTACAGTTGCCAGAGCTGGAGGAAAAGGGGACAATGGGAACAGCATAGTGGCACAGGGTCTAATTTTGGGGAGATAGAAAAGTTCTGCAACTACGTAGTTGTGATGATTGTACAATTCTGTAAGTGTATTCAAAGACATTATGTTATACTTTAAAATGCTTAGAAAGGTAAATTATATGTTATGTGTGTTTTGACACAATTATAAAAAACTGGCATACACTAAGTACTCGACATTTTTTCTTCATCTTTATTCTTTTTCCTAGGCTTCATTTTCCTCTGCTTACAAGGTGAAAGGGTAGAAAAGAATGACCTTTGAACTTCCTTTTTTTTTTTTTCTTTTGTACTGGGGATCGAACTCAGGTTCTTGCACTTGCACAGCAGGCGAAACAACTGAGCTAAATCCCCGGCCCTGAACTTCCTTCTAGCTATGAATCTACAGTCTAGTTGCATGGATCTGCCTTGTGATGGAGAAATGCTTTTGTGGCAACAATTCCCAGTGTTGTATTTTCTGCCCTGCAAGAGGCCCAGTGCCCTTGTTGGCACCTATTTTTGAAGTTACCGTCACTTCTTCAAAACCATCCTTTCAAGCACCTGATACAGCTCTGACTGCCAGTTGCCCTGTGCTCATGGAAGACATTCACTAAATATATGTTGGGCCATGGATGAATGAAAGAGTCTAAAAATGAGAATGTAAATGGAGAACTGCTGACTCTCACTAAATGCAAATAGGCCTAGTACTGGCTAAATTCCAGATCTTTAAGATAGTTTTCCAGCACAGTGAACATACATCTTCCAACAGGTAATCACCTCACCCTCCAAAGTATACCCTTTCCCAGTAATTTCTTCCCTCCTTCCTGCCTCCTTTCCTTCCTTCCTTCTCTTCTTCTCTTTCACTCTCCCTCTCTCTCTCTTTCATTCTCCCTCATTCTTTCCTTTGTTCTTTCGTTCCTTCTTTGTTTCTTCAGCTTTTTGAGTCAGGATCTCACTACACACTACAGGCTGGCCTTGTGCTCACTATGTCATATAAGCTGTCTTGGAATGCTGGGTCCCCCTGCCTCAGTTTCCCCAGGGTACCACTATGACGATCACTGGCAAACTCTTAACCATACTTTCATTAAACAAGGCATTATCTGACTTCACAAACTCCGTATTAAACTGTCGACAGTCCTGGACGTGAATGAGCCCAGCATTCTTCTCATCCACTTAATAATGCCATGTCCACCTCTCCTCATTGCAGCCACAAGCTGTTTTACTTCCTTCCCATCTGTCCTTTGCCTAGCATGCCAGCAAAGCTTTATTTTCAGGGTGACCTTCTTCCTAATCGTGCAGTCTTCCTTTTTGTTTCTTTCTCACTGTAACTTCCAGGTTATCCTCTTTTCCTTTCTCTTTTCTCCTGTCAACAAGCCCTGCCTCCACTTCTTAAACTTACATTCTCTAAATATCGTCCATTGTTTTCATCAGTTTCAGGAATGTATTTATTTTTTAACTTCCTCCTCCAAGCTCAGGCATCTTGAATGGGGAATAAGTGTTTCTAAGCCTTTCAAATTGTCTTATTTACCATATTTACCTCTAATTTCTGAATCTTTTCATTGAAGAATTACTACAGCATATTCTGCTACTCCAGAACATATAAACACACACACACACACACACACTTTCTCTTTTTCTTGTATTCAAGAAAAATACAAGAGGCTGGTGAACTACCTATGGGCCAAATCCAATCCACCACCTGTTCTTTGTAAATAAAGCTTTATAGGCACACATCCACACCCATTCATTGACATGCTGTCTATGGCTGCTTTTGCTAAACAGACTTGAGTAGTTGGAACAAATATGTTATAACCTGTAAAGTCTGAAATACTTACTATCTGGCTCTTTTTACAAAAAGTTTACAGACTCCTATTTTAGATAAATGGGAGACATGTCATTATTAACTTACAAACTCTTAGCTGATGGTATGCATTGCCAGATAAAGCTGCTTTCATTTCAAACCCCTCACACCCATTCCAAACTCTCCACTCCCCTCTTTGTTATCTCACTGAAATGTTCCCCAAAGGGACCACAGTTGGCTTCCTAACCCTCCGAGTGGTGTGTAGGAGAAAACTGTATTTTTTGCTATAGTCTCCCCTCCCTAACAAATTTATGAGATATGATTATTTATCAATTGTAATGTTTTCCTTCTCACTCAATATCCACTTATCACACAACTTTCCATTTCACTGGTTTTATTTATGGCAATAAAGTGCGATCTAAGTGGCAGGATATGGGGATATTACCCAGAGGAAAAGAGCCCCTCCCTAGCCCACTTTGAACCCAATATAGGCATTACATCTTTTCTCTTAAGGCATAATTTAGCTTATTGGCGATAAAACAAGTGGTTTCACTGTCCACAGAATACTGTCTGCCCTTTGTGTGCACCTTCCAATCAGAATGACCCACCCGCCAGCCACAGCAGCCAATAAAAACTATTCTTTAGCTTGGGGCACATCCTACCAACCAAGTCCTTCTCTACTTCTCCCTTCTTGTGCTTGATCACCTGCCTTCTTTCTGGGGCCTCATAGCTTCTGATGTTTTCTGCTTCAGCTACTACGTTCATTTTTACACTTGACAAAATTGTTTTCCTATTTTGATTCTATGCAAGCCCCATGGTCCCACTGTCCAGAAATTCCTACTGATAGAACTTCATTTTGGATAATCCTCTTAGTCAAACCAGTACAAGCTGCTGGTTCTCATTCAGCTCCTGTGCTTAACTGTCACTATGCCAGATGAGAACAGCATTGTGGCTCATAGAAAGCAACAGACAGTCCTAGGATTAAAATTTTTTTTTTGTACCAGGGATCAAACTCTGGGCCTTGCACTTATGAGGCAGGCGTGGTGCCTCTGAGCTAAATCCCAGAGCCACAAGGATTAAAGGTTGACTTCCTCCATTTCTAGCTATAGGATTCCAGGAATTTGAGTAACTCTTCCAAGACTGTTTCTCTTCTAGATTACGAGGAAATTAATGCAAATTTTACAAAGTCCTCATGGGAATTAGAGACATAATTTTCTTCTATAAATGTAATGTGTCACTAGAACATACTTCTTGAACCTCATATTTGTGTCCCCAAATTCAGAGAAAAGCAAAATTCTAAGATGAGTGACAGTACTATTTTGACTGAGAGAAATTATGATCTTGTAGTTAGAGTTCCTCTTACAACTTTGGCTTTCTTTTTTATGTTTTTTTCTCTAGTTAAGATGTACAATTCTTCCTCTTCCTATGTCTTCCACTTTAACCCATTTACCTGGCTCTGAGTCTACTGTTGCTCCACCACAGGCTGCATACTTTTTTTGTAATAGAATTTACAAAAAGAGCTCATTGGCTTTATGTGCCCTGGAGTCCTGCCCCTGAAGTCTGAAGCACAAAGCATCCATCACACACTCAGTGTTTCTGAATGACCAGAGAGGTTGGGGGTGTAGCTCAGTGGCAGAGCATATGTTGAGCAGTTGTGATGCCCTGGGTTCAATTCCTAGCACCACACACACACAGACACACACACACACACACACACACACGCAGGCAGAGATAGAGAGACAGAGAGAGAATAACCAAACATAGCTATTTTAGAAATTTTAATTGACAAACAGTAAAGAATGTACAAATGTGCATAAAGATTTATCTAGAATTTATCTAGATTTATACCAACTTCTTGCTTATGAGAGGAAAAGAAAAGAAAGTAAATATAAAAAATCGAAACCGAAAACAGAAATGTCCAATTAAAAGGAATTAGAATTAAATATATGTCACATCACAGTGGAGTAACACATAGCAAATTATGCTTTAGAAAATCTCTGATGTTCTGTGATGATGCCACAGTAATTTAAGCTTAAAAAAATTACAAAGGGTTTCTGGTCCAGCATGTGAGGAGCTTAGAAATCATCACTCCATTCTAACAAGGAAAAGTCTGAACACACTGAAAAATCAACAATTCTTCTTAAATCTGTAGGAAAATGAGGTCACACAGGGCAAACCATTTCGAAGAGACAGACAGGAAGATACAGAGAATCACACATACCTAAGCTGAGACTCAGGAGCAGAAACCTCCACAGAAACTAATGCTCGGAAGGGAAATCAAAGGCCGAGGAGGGTCAACGCTGAAAGTTAAAAATCCCAGTGGCACCCCGTGTTAGGAAGCCCTCCAAAATTTTTTGGGTTTTAACTCTAAGAGTTCTACCAGGTAAAATTTGGAAAAAATCCTTTTTTATTTCTCACAGAGAGGGAAAAGGAAGCATTCTGAAATATACCAGAATATTCTGTGGATAGTATCAAGCCTGTGCTCTGGAAAAATTACTTTACTGAGAATTTCCCCAAATTAATGCCAGATATCAAACAGATCCAGGAAGTTCAGAGACCATCAAGCCAGTAAATTCTTCCTCCCTCTCCCGCAAAAAAAACCCCACCCAATCTATACTGAGGCATAGAGAACTCCAGAAATTCAAAGATAAAAAATACTGAAAGAAGTCAGAGAGGGAAAACCTTACCTATAGAAAAGCAAACATAAGAATGGCAATAGAGTTCTCTTCAGAAACCAAAAGAAAGCAGAAGGAAATATTTATTTAAATTACTTAGGGGGAAAAGAATAACCTATAATTCTTACTCTGTCAAATTATTCTTTTTTGTTTTGTTTTGTTGTTTGGTACAAGGGATCAAACTCGGGTCCTTGCGCTTGTGAGGCAGGTGGCAGAACCACTGAGCTAAATCCCCGGCCCCAAATTATTCTTAAAAAGTGAGGTGATATAAAGATTTTTGCAGATAAGCAAATCTGAGAGAATTTGTTTCCAGTAGACCAAGCTTGCCAGAGATGTTCAAAGAAGTTTTTCAGAGAGAAGGAAAATGATGTAGGTCAGAAATTCAGATATACATGAAGAAGGCAAAGAATTTGTGAATGAATAAATGAAGGTAAAATAAACATTTTTATTTATACATACATGTGGTTATGTATAACCGAAATGAATGAAAGTAGTTACACAAGGGATAGGCAGCAGAAATCAGGAATATTTTGTTATTATTATACCTGTGAAACAGAACAGTGTCATTTGAAAGTAGACTTGGATTAGTTATAAATTTACATTGAAATCTTGAAGCAACCACTGAAAAAGTAAAAATAAGAGAATAACTTATACTTAGAAAGGAGAGGAAATAGAATCATATAAAGTGCTAAATTAAAACCACGAAAGGCAGATGAAGTATGGAAAACCAAAATTAAAAACAAAATAAAAAGAATGACAACAAATAGAAATCATTGACCAATGTGGGGGGCAGGAATCCAACATATTAATCACTTAAACCAGGTGTAGTGGCACATGCTGGTAATCCCACACTGTGGCAGAAAGATTGCTGCTAGTTCGAGGCCAGCCTAGACTACACACTGAGCTCAAGGCCAAATTGGACTGTGTAGAAAGACTGTCTCAAAAAACAAAACCACCTTAAGTTTCAATAATCTAAACATATAAATCAAAGGGCAGAAATAATCACTGTGGAACAAAAAGTGAGACCCAACTCTAATGACCACAAGAAACCCATTATAAAGACACCCATACATTAAAAGTAAAGGAATAAAGAAAGATACCATGTTAATACTTCTCAGAAAAAAGCACAAGGAGCTATATTTACCTCAGAAAGAACAAACATCAGGGCAAGAAAAATTACCACAGGTAAAGAGCTTTATTAAATCACAGAGATGGGTCCACCGCCTTCCTTGCAAGCTCAAGGTCCCAAGTTCAATCCCCGGTACAAAAAAAAAAAAACATAAGTCTTCGAGAAGATGAAACAATCAGAAAAGCTTGTGTACTGAACAATTTGATTTTTAGCATCAAAAAGCAAAAGACAAAACCTGATAGGATTGCAAGAAGAAACAGATGAATTCACTCTGATAGATGGAGATTTCCACACCCTTCTATCAGAAATGGAGGGATCCTGCAGGTAGAAAATAATTGAGGACATAGCTGAACCAAGCAGCCCATTGTACATAATGGATGCCAACAGACTGCTTCATCCAGCAACAGAAGATTACACATTCTCCTGAGATTCATATGAAACATTTGCCAAAAGAGGTCACATTCTAGAGCATAAAACACATCCTAACATAATATTTAAAAGAGAAGTCATATAATGTCTGTGTCAGACCACAGTGGAATTAAACTAGAAATCAGTAACAGAAAGAAAGCTGGAAGAATCTAAAATACTTGGCAATTAAACAATACAATTCTAAACTACACATGAATCCAAGAAGAAATCTCAAAGAAATTAATTTTGAGCTAATATGAAAATGAAAATACAACTTACCAAAATCTGTTAACACAGTTAAAGTAGTTAAATGAAATGTTATACCATTGAATGAATATATTAGTAAAAAAGAAATACATAAAATCTAAGCTGCCTCCTTAGAACACTAGAAAAAGATCAAATAGAATCCAAAGAAACCAAAAGAAGGGCTGGGGATTTAGCTCAGTGGTCTCGCTGCCTGCTGCACAAGCGCAAGGACCCGAGTTTGATCCTCGGTACCAAAAAAAAAGAAGCCAAAAGAAAAAAATTTATTTTGTTGTTAAATAATACAATAAATAAATAAATTCCTTTTCTAACAATAAAAATTAGAGCAGAAATAAATGAAATTAGGCATGGTGGCACATAACTGTAATCCCACTACTCTGGGAGCCTGAGGCAGGAGACTGGAAAGTTCAATTTAGCAACTCAGCAAGACCTATCTCAAAATAAAAATAAATAATAATAAAAATTAAACAGAACTGGAGGCAGCTCAGTGCAAAGGCCCTGGGTTCAATTCCTAGTACCAAAAAAAAAAAAAAAAAAATTGAAGAAAGAAAAAAGGAAAAGAAAAAAATCAATGAAATTTAAAGCAGGAAATCAGCAGAAGAGATCAACTCCCAATGATGAATGTGACCATAATGTATACCTAAAATGTACCAATAAACTTAATGAATAAAAATAAATAAATAAATAAATTTTTAAAAAAGAGAGATCAACAAATCCACAATCTGCTCCTTTGAAAAGATCAATAAAATGATAAGCTTCTAGCCAGAGTAAGAAAAAGAGAGAATAAATAAGTTCTAAATGATCTCTCCCCCAAAAAGGTGAGGTAATGGATATGTTAATTATCTTTACTTAATAATTCTATTTTGTATTCATAAATCATAACATTATACCTCACAAATATACATGATTGTAATTCATCAATGTATAACAAAAAGAAATTTTAAAAGAGGAAAACCACACATCACTAATATCAGAAACAAAAAGGGGAATGCCATTACAGATCTCATGGATATTAAAAAAATAATAAAGGAATATTTCCAACAACACCATTTCTATAAATCTGATAACCCACATGAAATGGACCTATTCCTTGAAAGACATAATTTACTAAAACTCAACTAGAGTAAACAAAATCTGAAGGTCCATTTCTAGTAAGTAAATTGAATCAATAATTAATTACCTTCTAAAACAGGATCATTGAATCCACATGAATTCCACCAAACATTTAAGGAAGAAATTACACTAATTCCCTATAATCTCCTCTAGAAATAGAAGCACAGAAATACTTCTTAACTCATTCTATGAATTAGAATTCTACAGGAACAACATTACCATAATACTAAACCCAGACAAAGCAAATTATACACAAATATTTCTCATGAACAGTGATAAAATAAACCTCAATAAAATATTAGCCAATTGGGATCCAATAATGCATAAGAGTTACACAACATAACCAAGTGGAATTGATCTCAGGTATGCAAGGCTTGTTCAATAGAAATGAGCTATCAAGCTATGGAAAGACAGAGAAGAAACTTACATGCATATTAGTAAGTGAAAGAAGCCAATATGAAAAAGGATAAACACTGCATGATTGCAACTACTGCCATACTTCTGTCTAGGGGGTTCCATCCACATCAGTGGATATGAAAGGCCAACTTAAGGAACTTGAGCATCCATGGATTTTGGTATCCACTGGTAGTCCTAGAACCAATATCTCAAGGGTACTGGATAATCTGTATATGACATTCTGGAAAAGGCAAAATCATGGAAAAACTAAAAAGGGCAATGGTTTCCAGGGTTGGCAAAATGATGGGGATAAACAAAAAAACGCAGGATGTTTAGGGCAGTAAATCAATTTTGTAAGATTCTTCAATGGCAGGTACATGTTATTAGCTTGCTACTATTTATTCCAACAAAAATGTGAGATAATCAACTTAAAAGAAGGAAAAGTTTAGCTAAGTATCTTGCTCAGAGTGGTAAACCACTTACCTAGCATACATAAGGCCCTGAGTTTGATTCTTAGCTCAGGAAAGGAAGAAAGAAGGAAAGACAGCAAGAGCAACAGAGACAGAGAAAATAAATGGCATCTTCTTATTGTCGTCTCACACAGCAGAAGGAACAAAGCAGCTCTCTGAAACATCATTTTTGTAAGGATACCAATCCCACTGATAAAGGCTCCACCCTCATGAACTACTCATCTCTCAAAGCTCTCCTTCCCCAATAGCATCACCCTGGGAATTAGGATGTAACATATGCATGGCAGGGGGCATAAACATTCTGAAAATTGTGAGTAGTAAAAAGAATAATTTTATCACTGAAATAGTGCATCTTTCTGCCCTTTTTTGGGGAAAAAAGTACATACGTCATGCACAAAAAGATGAGCAGAAAATACAGCACTGTTAGTAATTTTCTTTAGAAGACTAAGAAGAAATGTAGTTTATGTTTTCCTCTTGCTTATCTATAGCATTCATCTTTATTTCTACAACTTTTTATTGTGCTCCTACACAGGTTGGGTTTAATAAATGTTCTTTAATAAGTGAGTAAAGGGATATTCAGACTCCTCATTATACTTATGGCACCTCTGCTAGCCACATTCCATTGGCCTAACCCCATATATATATATATATATATATTTAAAAAGATAGTATCCTGATCAGTAACCAGTAGCTGGTCTACAACTTCATGACTAGTTTCAACAAATTTCAACTTTTCTCTTAGAAACTGTTCAGTAAAAGCGCATACATCACTAAAGGCTGAGACTGACAGTGAATTCATCAATGACTACGTTAGATTCACTTTCATATCTTTGGTCTACAGACTTTCAAGCATTCTTCCAGTTGATTGGGCATGTGTGAGATATATATATATGTATATATACACACATATTGTACACATATGCATGTGATATTTATATACATATATCGTACACATATGCATACATATCATATGTGTACAATATATGTATACTAACATATATGGAATATGGACATGATCAAAATTATTTTCTGGATAGTGCTGCACAATCAAAAAGTTTAAAGACTTTTTTAGACTTGACTTCTTAGTTTATAGACTTTACACTGGTCCTGCTCACTCACTTTAGAAAGGATGAAACCACAGATCTGACAGAAGAGAAGTAGGTGCCTTACCCAACCTAGATAGCAGGGTAAAGGTTGGGTCTAGAAACTGAGACTGCAATACCTTATCAGGTTTTATTTGCATCTGCTTCTTCTCATTGTTCTTTGATGGAGTAGAACTGGTTTGGGAATGTCATATGATTCCATGCAGAATGCAGGTATATTTTACCATTATATTTTCTTAGGAGCTTAATTTAAAAGTGCCTATACACTTAAAAGGACCTTGTGCCTCCTCCACAAAATGGAAGGCTGAGCTTGAAGTCATAAATTGCAATCTCCTCAGCCAGATGTCCTTTTCATAGTGAGCTTTACCCACTGTCTCACAGGAACATTACTGTGGGGATAATGCCCAGTGGAAATTAATCATAAAGAGAATCAGTTATAGGAGTCACTGAGAGAAATTACCACAGACAGCACTCTGGCTGCCTTACAATTACAAGAGCCGTCAGCAAAACTCTGTCTCCAGGGACCATTATTCTGAGGGAACTCTGCCAATCGCCGCATTATTTAAAAGGCTCGTTTTTATGCTCCTCAAATGCTTACTGTCAAACTAAACCAAAGTTTTGAAAGGATTCAAACACTTCCAAGTTTGGGTAAAGAAATATACTCCCATACTCAAATATGGCCTGTGAGCCAGGTAAGCAAAAGATTTTTTTCTTAACCAACATACAAACTTTCCTTTGTCACAGCAGCCTTGTAAAACTCACTTACATTGCAGGGCTTGAATTCTGATGACTCTGAAGGCCTTTATAAACCTACAATTCTATTTCCAGCAGTTTTCCATTGAGCAGGCAATATCTCAGTCATCTTGAAAACTTTTAGCCCAGGACAAAAAAGACAAATAACAAATGATAAAATGGTAAGAGCCACATCTTTTTGTTTCAAAATCTCTCTCTATATATATACTCAGAGCCCCTGCTGACTTCACAAAGGAAACAAAAGTGAACCACACAGGCAGGAGGGAACTAGAAATGACCCATATGTTGTCGTCACTAAATGACAACGTTTTTGCAGTATCATTTTTCTCTTGGCAAACTATATATCATAATTCTGTTAGTAAATTTTTTGCTGCTAGGAAAACTGCGTGCATTTGGAAAAGCATCCTGTGAAATGATGAAAAATACTTTTTGCTTAGACTTGTGCCTATGTACTTAATGTAAAAAATTATAAACAAAACACTATATGAGCCACTATATGAGTTGTGGAGAACTTTGGTGAAATGAATGCCTATCATGAGAAAAATCTAAATACATTATTTAAGAAGATGTTTACCAGTAGGCCCAGAACCACAGTATTAGCTCCTAGTGTTACCTTAAACCTGGAATTGGACATTCAGAGTATAACTTGGAGACACTTTTATTCTGCCAAACACTTGTTACTTAACCCCTTCAAAATGTTCTAAATAAAATAATTTACTTAAAAGTAACAAATATATCAGATATAAAGTTTATTTTGATTTTATTGAGACATTTTATTTTTTAAAAGTCTCTTGATAGCTTCATGATCAACTTGCAAGAAGAAGACTTTTTGCAGCAACTGTGCTCACAGGTTCAGCAGCTAGTCTCAAAGCTTCCCTGAGTAATGGGATGGTAGCAAGATGGAACAAAGTTTCAAGACTTAGTGGAAAGATCTGCCCTTGCCCTGCATTATATTAACATGTCAGGAGCTGACACCATGGTGAGACTGGTTGAATAGAAATAATGAAACAGCCTCTCTGTCTGCAAAAAGTAATGGACACCAGAATCAGAAAAATGAGTTTATATTCTGGATCCCCACAGCTGCTACCCATGTGATGTAGGACTGAATGTTTCATCTCTGGATACCAATATCCTTACCTGTACAATTATTTTCTGTGAAGGGGATGTGTATATATATATACACACACACATAAAGCATAGAGAAAGTGTTCATAAAGTGGTAATTCCTATCAATTCTGGAGGTTGTTCAAAGCTGGGGACAGGAGTACTACATCACAGAATTAAGATTCAAAAGCATGACAGACTAGAAACATGAGCTAAGACAGTGATGAATAAAGAGGGAAGGAAAATAAAATTCTATAATTAAGGTTTTTTCTTAAATTTTGATTTTGTTTTAAATTCATTTGTACCACCATAATATGGGGCCATTCTGGCTTAACAGCAGCTATGTAAAAAAAGTTTCTGAAAGCTTAAATGACAGGGAGCTTACTACGGAAACAATAGTAGGACACAGGTTCTTAACGATCAGGTATAATCCTGTACAACACAAGCATATTTTGGGCCTAAATTCAGAAAATTAAGCAACCTAATGCACTTTGATGACACCATATTCTGTCTGGAGCACCATGTTCAGTTCTAGGCATTGTGTTTTCAGAAGAATGGTTACACAGAACAGCCTGAAAAGGAAGCCAAAATGGCAAAATGCTCATACAAGAGAGAGTTGAAGAAGCTGGGAGTACTAATGCTAACACAGAGAAATTTAGTGAGAATGTGAAAACTTACCTCAAACATATAAAGGTCAGTAAAAAGGCAGCTAAAGTAATAGTGATAACTTATACATACATACTGAGTACTTGTTATGTTCAAAGTAGTCACTGTTCTCCCTGTTTTGCAGATGAGAGGACTGAGGCACAAGGGAGCTAAGTTACATGTCTACTATAGTCACGTAACTCAGGGCCAGCTCTCTTCCCCAGTGTTCATCTTCAGAGCTGGGAGAGATATTAGAGCTATCTGTCAACTATTTCCAGTCTTCCAAGATGGTGGTGAGATTGCCCTCCCCCACTTCCTCTAAAGTTGGGTATGGGCACATGATTTGCCTCAGCTAATGAAATGTGAGCTTACATCACATTCACTTACATTGCTTCAGACGTGCATATAACTTTCCACATAATCTTCCCACCACAGATGTGCAGGGCTGGAGTCCCCATCAATTTAGGTCTCCAATGGACAATGATGGACAAATCTGACCTTTGTTGGACAAGTTACAGAAGTAAGAAATAGACTGTTACCATCTGCTCAACTACTGAGGTTTAGGGACGTTTGTTACTGTGGCATCACTCAACCTTTTCAAGCAGACACAAGAGCCTGTCCACTTGAAATCACTAAAATATCTCAGTATCAGGAAACTTATTTAGTATTCTATTTCCAGAGAACAGAACTAAGAGTAAATTATAGAAACAAGTGGGCAGATGTGGACTTAATTTTTTTTTAAAGAAAAGTTGCCTTAAAGTTGCTTCATGAGATAGTGAGCTTCTTGACAATGGCAATGTTTAAGCAAAGGTGATATGATCATTTTGCATCCATGTAGCAAAACAAATGGCTTAATTAAGGGAATGTGAAGTATCCAATTTTTATTGAATACCTCCAATATATCAGGCAATCCAGCCACAAGGATAAATATAAACCTACAATCTTTATCCCCAGGAAAATAGCCATAAACTATAGAACTAGATAACTGCTATAGGATTTTTTTTTTAAACAGTGTGATTCAGCCAAAATAGAGATAATAACATGGCCTGGCTGAAACTGAAAGCAAGCCTGAACTTACAAATAACCATGTAGCACTAGAAATCCTAGTGATGCTTAGGTTGTATTATTATTTTTCAATTAGGAACCAAAAGTATAGGGTTTGTGAAAGGGAGGGAAACGGGGAGAATTGCTGGGTTTAGAGGAGGAACATTTTTTCCTTTCTCTAGTTACCATTCTTCAGTCTTGCAAACCAAGCATATTATCTGGCTTACATCAGGGGTGTTCCAGCAAAGGGAATACATTGACTCATAGCAATTGTTACTGACCTTTTCCATCACTTCTCCCACCCCTCAGAGCCAGGAAGGGAACATTTCAATACTGATCAAGTCAGATCTGAAAAAAAGCAATAGCCTTTCTATATAGGGCTATTCTTCAGCTCAGAAATCAGCCAAAGCTTTTCCAAAATATCAGAAGTCTTCCCTAAAAGGGCATACAGGCAAGGCTTAGACGTCCTAAAGGAATACCACATTGAATAGAGGATGTGAAAATCACAAATTAAATGAATGATTCCAAGGGACACTGACATTATTTTACAAACAGCACCTTTAAACAGCACTAACTTCAGTACTTGCTTTCCCTGGTGGTATTGGTAGTTGAAAGTTTTTGGGTTTTTTTTTTAACTTTTGAAAATCAAACAAGGGAGATTTGCTGTCCTTTCACTAGCTCATTGCTTTTTAGTGGAAAAACAACTAAGACATGGGTAAGCATTAGCTGTAATTGTTCTGAAGCAGACATTTCCATTTCAGGTTATTATTCATGATGGTATTAGTGCAGAATAATATATGCAGATGGATTTTGCAGCCATTACTAGACCAGGGTGAGGGCATCTGATTACTATTGTTCCCCAACTCAAAAGCATCAGTTTGAACTTTGAATCCTACAGCCTTGCCCAGGTTGAATTTATAAACTAGGGCTGTGATTTTCTATGAAGTAAAATAAACACAAACATCAGGGCAAGCTGGATTTCAATGCCATCTCTTCCACCAATTCAGTGTGGCATAAGTTTCTCTAAAATACGCACTCGGAAGAAATTGGCTTTGGCACAAGTAAGAACAGCAGGGAATGTGCAGCTCGTGTGAGTTTAATGTGCACCCTTAATACACGGTCTATTTAAAATCTTATAATAATATTCTTGCAGAGACAGCTGGATCCCTGTGATACCAGGTCTTGTGCCAAGTTATGTACACAAACATACTCTTACAAACACAGGTGTGAAATATGCTAGGATAGAAGCGAGGGACAGAGATTGGGGTGTTTAGTCTAGTGGCCCCACACCTCAAAGTTTCAGGAGCACAGCCGATGTCTGAAGAGAGGGGAGACGGCCCATCCTGTACTTTTATCCCAGCACCATGGAGATGACCCCATTTTGCTAGCATCAGTTTGCCCTCTGCCCTGGTGGCCTAGGTTGAGATTTAATCCAGGGCCAGAAAAGGCCAAGACAATTGTGTTGCTGGTTCTCAGATGGAGAGAAAGTCAGGAAATCAATAAGGCTTCCTAGGCTGGCTGAGCTGACACACCCACTCAGAAAGAATGGCCCAGGGGGAGATGGCGGGGGGGGGGCACAGGTGGGGAGGGGGCTGGGACCTTTACAGCATGGACATGAAGATGCTGTAATTGGGGACACGCGTGGAGCCAGGGCTGGGAGGTCATACTACACTCACTCAGTGAAAGATGTCTTTTTCCTCCTCCTAGTCCCCCAACCCCATGCCAAGTGAGCTAGAGAAAGTTGTGCCCCGACTATGGCGAACAGGACCGGGAAAGGGGACTCGAACAGGCGGAGAAGAGATCTGGGTCCCCTTACCTTGTCCTTGGGACCGAGGTTCTGCAACACCTCCTTGCCCGTGGCGCTCCGGATCTCCACTGCGGCGGGAGCGGGCGAGGCGGGAGCAGGCTCCCCGCTGTCCTCCCGGCCTTGGCCCCGGTGCGGGGTATCCCCCTCCACCGCGGGCCGGCTCCCCGAAGCGCGGACGCCGCCCTGGCTGCTCCGCGGGGTCTTTGCGCCACGCTGCCCCACGCTCAGGGCATCGAAATCCAGCGTCTTGCTCTCGAAAGCTCCCTCCACATTGCAGAACATGCCGCCGTACTTCTGCCGCGGGACCTGGTCGGTGGTGCCCGGTCTGGCCAGGTACACGGGCAGATCGTCCTCGTGGGAAGTGTCCCAGCCCCTCCGGCCCGAAGCCATGCTGCAAGCGCGTCAGAAGCCGGCGAGTTTTCTTCTCCAGAGGCGGAAAGGGCAGCCGCCGGCAGCGCGCGCCGAGCCACAGTGACTGGGGCGGGAGGAGGCGCTGAGCCTTCGCGCCAGAGGCGGCAGTGCTGTTCCGGCTCCCGCCCGGCCCCTGCCACCCAGCAGCCCGCGAGCGCGCGGCGGCGCGGGGCCTGGAGCTCTCTGGCGCCCGCCCGCCGGGAGGAAACCGACAGCCGCACCCCCTCCGGCACCCCCAACCCCGCCGCGGCCTCCCGGGCTGACGCATCGCCGGTGCCCATCGCTCACGGAAAGCGAACTTGGCGCGCGCGCACACGCACACGCACACTGCCGCCCGCGCCACGCGCTCCCAACTTGTCCCACGCCCCGGGAGCAGCTCCATCGTCTTTGAAGTGTTCGCCCTCAGAAACTCCACTCACTGATGCACGCTTTGTCTGATTTACTCACGCAGACTCTTTCGTGGGCCTCTGAAACAAGTCTCTGACTCTCTAGGGCACAAAAAATGAATGGATCCAGGTATGTTCTTCACAAAGTCCCGATTTATGACTAACACAAACAAGTTAGACTCTCCACAGACTCACAGTGCTGCGCATAACTCTAGATTACCTAGTCCTCACCTTCGAATTGTCAGTTCACCCAGTTACGAGGTCTGCCTCATAAACCTGTACCTCCATATATAAACTGAATTGGGTTACACATCACACACACACACACACACACACACACACACACACACACACGGAGGGAAGACCATCTAACCTTACAGTCACAGAAGCCTATAACTGACTCAGGTAAACCCATTCTTACTTCATATATGCCATTCAAGATTTTGATTTTTATCCAACTTTAATTTGCCTTACACACAATTGAACTCCACATCATAGATGTGTAGACTACCCTATATTTTTACCTTGCAGGATACTCTGAATGAATGCACTGTCCATCACATAGCAAACTCCGGGCTTATATCTCACTCAGTGACTCAGGCCCAGCTTTATACTCCTTCGGAACCCTGCATTAGGAGCCCACACAAGCCTAGATTTACCTCAGAGATATGCAACCAAAGACTGCCTGCCTGGTTATCTCACAAATTCAGTCTATTTAGTTCTTTTTTACTCATATCGTACAATAGCTATAGGCACATAATTGGTACTCAATAAATCCCATTGAATGAATGGATGATAATAACAATTTATAGAGTTGTTGCTATGTGCCAGTACTATGGTAATTACTTTTGATATTAATCATTTAATGTCCATAAGTGTGTGAAAGAATCCTGCGGACATACAGGACATCAGTCTTTGAAGGCATCTGCACTGAATTTGGTGAATTGAAACTCTGAACTCCAGTATTGGAGTGGAACAAGAACATTGGGAACTGCGACACTACGGGATCTCAGTGACAGGCCTGTGACTGCCACTAAAGTTAGGGGAATGGAAGTTGGCCTGAAATCAGAACAAAGACGTGTATTGACAAGTTATACCAACTTGCAGTAAGTAGAGAGAAAGGCACTCACTAAACTGCCTTTGCTCTACCAAAATTAGTTATGAGGGCTGGGGATGTAGCTCAGTAGCGCAGTGCCTGCTTCTCAAGCACAAGGCCCTGAGTTCAATTCCCAGTACAGGGAAAAGGGAAAAAAAAAAAAAAGGAAATGAAATTAGTTATAATTTCTTCAGCTGATTCTCTCTGGGCAGGTGTTCCTTTTTAATATATGAACACAGAATTTCATGTGAGAAATTGGTAGTGCAACTTACTTCCTCCATTTTTGTTCATATAGGTTTATCTCTTTCATTTTTCCAGTGCTATTAAATTATTTTCAGTCATTAATTTACTTACAGGCTCTTACAGGGATTCTTGCTTTGTGTTCAAAACTGTTGCAGGTGCTCTCCTCTGTGGGGCATAGATCCAGTATGGGGAAACACAAAAAGAAAGACCAGGACAGATAATCATAGAGCTATAAAGAAAATAAGGCAATTAGCTAGCAAATATTAAAATTTTATTAGTGCCAGACTCTGTGCTAAGGACATTTCATGCAGTATCTTTATTAATCTTAATAACACTACAGGTAAGATATTATTATTATTATTATTATATTTGTTTGGGGGGGATAAACAAGGCAGCAGAGTTTCTAAGTAAATGCTCAACTTTTGACAAAGTCATAACCTGAAGCAAGATACATGCAGACTCTAGGGTTTCCTTTGAAAGAGGGTACACTCTGACTGCATATGCACACTTGCGTATGACCATGTGTGTTGGTGCATGGACATACATACCAGAGTTTGTAGTTGTAGATGAGCCCTGTTATTATAGCTGCATTGCCTCGCTACTATGTCTTATGCAATGTATATGCCCAATAATTACATTTGTTGACAAAACATCACATTTAAAAGTCAGCTGCTGAAGACACACATATGTGTTTAATTAAGGAAGCAAAGCACAGAAACAACTCCAGACATACTCAGCCACCTCATCTTTGACAAAGGAGCCAATCACCCTCATTGGAGGAAAGATAGCCTCTTTAATAAATGGTGTTGGAAAAACTGGATTTCAACCTGCCAAAGATTAAAACTAGACCCATACCTATCACCATGCACTAAACTAAGATCGAAGTGGATTAAAGATCTAAATATTAAGGCAGAAACACTAAACTTGCTGGAAGATAAGTTAGGTAGAACTCTTGAAGACATTGGCATAGGAAAAGACTTTATGAACAAATCCTCAGTAGCACGGGAGCTAGCACAAAGAATCAACAACTGGGATCTCATCTTATTAAAAAGCTTCTGGACTGCAAGAGAAACTACCAACAGAGCTAAGAGACAGCCTACAATGTGGGAAAAAATTTTTAGCAGCTGTGCCTCAGACAAAGGACTACTATCGAGAATATATAAAGAACTGAAAAAAATCAGACCCCTCAAATTCAAAGACCCAATTCAAAAATGGGCATCTGAGATGAGCAGACATTTCTCAAACAAAGAAGTAAAAGCAGCAAATAAATATATGAAAAAATTTTCAACATTCGAGAGATGCAGATGAAAACAACACTAAGATTCCACCTCATCCCACAAAGGATGGCTGCTATCAAGAAATCAACCAGAAAAAAAAAAAGAAAGAAATCAACCAATAACAAATGCTGGTGGGGTTGTGGAGAGAAAAGAACCCTTCTCCATTATTGGTGGGAGTGCAGACTGGTCCAACCACTGTGGAAATCAGTATGGAGATACCTCAAAGAAATAGGGCTGGAGGTCCCATTTGACCCAGCTATTCCGCTGCTGGGTATCTTCCCCAAAGAATTAAAAGAATCATACCACAGCGATATATGTGCACCCTTGTTTATAGTGGCACAGTTTGTAATAGCTAAAGCTTGGAAACAGCCCAAGTGCCCATCAACTGGAAAATGGATAAAGATGTGGTTTTTTAATAATATGGAGTACTACTCAGCCATAAAGAACGAGAAACTAGAGACATTTATAGCTAAATGAATGCATATTGAGGCCATCCTCTTAAATGAAATGAATAGGACACACATGTGTAGATACTGAATAGTTTCTCTAGTGTGAGAAACTGAACGTGTAAATAAGGATTAAAATGATTAAAATGAATAATTGATAATTTGAAATAGGAAAAGGTCCAAAGGTGTAGTGGTGGTGGGAGGGGAAGGGGAAAGGGAAGAAGGGAAAGGAAAAATTATGAGAAAAGAAAAAAACAAATGGAAATGAAATCTGTGTAAATAGGGAAAGGTGGAGGGGATGAAGAGCACACAGGTAATAGGGGGAAAATAAGAACTAAGATACATCATGTACAGGTACAAGCACCCAATGATAAATGTAAAAGTATTGTATACCTAAAATGTACCAATAAAAGAATTAAAAAAAAAAAAAAAGCAGAGCAATCTATCATAAAAAAGACTGAAATGAGAATAACTGGTCTGACTCCAGTCCTGCAACTGTATGGCCTTAGGCAAGGGTCTGATTTAACTTATTTGTTTTTCTCCTTCATGTTTGCTTCAACCTCCTGATAGCTCACACACCTAGTAGGTTTATTAAGAACATCATTGTTTGAGCAGGGCATTGTTCTGAGAATTTCATGTACATTGACTTAACCTTTGGAAAGACTCCATAAATGTGGGCTAGAGATGTTAAGTTCTCAGCCCAGATCATCACAACTAGTACTTGAAATTGGAATTCACACCTTATAATAGCTGATTAAGAGCCTATTCACTTTAAAACACCCCACAGAGCTTAGTTGTAAAGTTCCAGTGAAAAAAAGAAATCAGAAGACCAATAGTAAAATGTTAGCCAATGAAATAATTAAGTGTCTGAGTCATTCTTGGGGAAAAATTAACTTTAATTAAGACAAACACTCATATAAAGGAATATCCTACCCCTCTCAAAGGCATTAGCCTCAGGGACATGGGGCAGTTTTGTCAGAGGGTACATATGACAACCACGACCTACCAGTATGTCTACAGCTATATTAACTTAGACCATCCAGCAAAGGGACTGTCCAAAATGCTGTTTGAACAGTAAACTATTTGTATAACATCAGCAGTGAAAGAGAGCTTTCAGCATGTCATACACCAGATCAAATTTGCATTTCCTGTAACTACAGTCAATCACATGCCGCTTTGCCTTCAGATGACTGGTGATGTGCACCCATAGCATATCCGAATATGGTTTTAGGGAAGTGTATTCCGGAGGCATCATCTATTACCTATAGATCAGCAGAAGGCAGAGACTCCTAGACAGTAAGCAGTGTCATGTACCAAGCAATTTTGATATGGCAGCACCAAGAATATATTTTATGTAAAAAGAATATTGCACTGCATCCTTATAAGGGGAAAATCTACTCAACATATTTTATTATTTATTTATTTATTTATTTAGGTACCGGGGATCAAACTCAGGTCCTTGCACTTGTGCAGCAGGCGGCAAAACCCCTGAGCTAAATCCCGGGCCCTACTCAACATATTTTAATACTCAAGCTGTGCCTCCATGCTCAAAAGAGAAATAGAGTTATGCAGTTTACTTTGACTTAAGAATGAATTTATTTATTTTTGTTATTTAGGGTTTTTTTTAATAATCATAACCTTGAATCTACAAGGTTAGAGTTGGAAAGGAGTAAGGAAAATGTGGGACCCAAACAGCAACTGCAGCAAAACACAAAATGTATAGAATATTGCAAGCAGGTGGGGTGGAGGGGTGCTCTCCTGAGACACAAGTCTGTTGGTTAAGATGAAACACAAGTCAAGTCAAATGTAGTTTGCCTGCATCTGTTTTCCCACAGTTGTCAATGGTGATCTTCTCGCTGATCTTACCATTCATGGACCCAAAGTGCTCTGTGGCTTCCATCACATCCGTGACCTTTTTCATATTCCCAAAGACCACACACTTGCCGTTTAACCATACTGCAGATGAAAAACCTGGAACCACTTATATTCAGTCCAGCGTTTACCATGGACAAGTTGGCAAGATCTGTGTACTTCAGGATAAAGTTCTTATCAAATTCCTATCCAGAGATGGACTTGTCATCGGGCCATTGTGGCATGTAAAGTCACAACCCAAGCACATAAATATCCTGAAGTAATTTTGTGAAACCAGGAAACCTTACAGCTAAATTCTTTCTCTCCAATACCCAGAGCACAAAAGTTTTCTGCTATCTACAAATAGCTAGAGGGAGATGCAGACCAAAGGCTGCAGCAATGTTGAAGAACATTGTAAGGTGAACCATGGCTGGCCGTCGCAATTCCAGGTGACAGTGGGATCTGCAAAACCAAAGTGAATTTAAATATTTCTGAGTATAAACCATCTTCTGTCTTTTCATTCCTCGGGGAAAGGAATTTTAACCTACATTATCTTCTTGTCCTACTTTATGGACATAGAAGTTAGAAAACTCATTTTTCACCACAGATAAAATATATGAATGAGACAAATTGTTCCCAAAAACGTCAGCCCTTTGCGTGACACACAGTAGGTGCTCAATAAATATTACTCTACCATTTCCTCAGAGTATAATATATCATTAATATCACAGGGAATTTCCAATGACCTAAACCATTCTCTGCAACTTTAACTCTGCAGAAGTTTATTGAGGAAATTGATGAATAGCATAACACGTTTAATATAAATGTTAAAAATAACTGCTGTCTTCCATATACATTCCACCATATGAGTTTTCCTGACAGCCCACTACTGAGTTTTAGCTCAATATTTGGTGACCAAAATGTTAATTAAAAACATAAAAAAATATTTTCTTCCAAATACATGCACAATGGTAAAACTAGATTATAAAATATTTTTGGCAACCCTACCCATGCATGCTGAACCAATATTCCCTGGTCATATATTCATATATATGACAAACTTACAATTATATATATATATATATATATATATATATATATATATATATACACCAAAATACTGTATTACTAGAAAGTCATAGGATTATGGGTAACTTTTAGTTTATGTATTTCTATGTTTTTCAAAATATTTATAATGAGTTACTTCTATAATCATAAAGAATATTATTTCAAATTTCAAATGTGTGTCCAGAATGTTACTTTAGATAAAAATATATTTATTGAACCTGATAAAAATTGCTGATGGAGAATTATCAAACCAGGTGGTTATATGTATACTCTATTAGAAACATATATTATTCAAAATAAAAAATAATGATACAATAAACTTAGTTTCCTCATCAGGGTCAAATTGGTACCTCATGCAGACCATGTCAGCAGTTAGATAGCTGAGTGGGGAAAGGGTCATTATGATGAGAATGTGACATGAGAGCTTACAGACGTCCTCAAGGTAAATCCTTTCCTCCAGAGGATTACTTAATGGGACATGACATAATCACCTTCCTGGTGGGGAGAGGCTGGGCTTCCTTTCTAATGTTATACACTGAACATGTCCCTTTGATTGTTATCATTCTCAGATGTTCAAAAGCCAATTCCAAGCATAGAATTTCCTTTTGCCTTAAGTGGGAAGATGAACAATGTTAAAGTCATTGCTGACTAATATAATAAAGCAAATATTTGCTTCAAATGGTCTAATGTTGTAGTTTCGCTGATGTAGGCTCACAGGTATGAGTTAATCTCCTATCAAGATCTCTGAGCAAGGGCCAGACAGTAAACTGAGTTCCGGGATGCAACAGGAAGCAAAACAAAATGGAACAAAAAAACCAAACCTATAACTAGTCAGTCTACATTGGCAGTCACTAGTCATGAAATTTCACAGTGTTTCTAAGCTTTAGAAGAATACTTACTATTTTTCCAGTTACTCTTCATGTTTTCATCCACTTATAAAATAACCACATTGGTTTTATATTATTTTATTAATATCATTCTGATACTTTGAAATAAAATGATTTTACCTTTTACTCTTCAAAGATAAAAACAATGAATCCCTTGTTTATCTCTCCCTCCCTTCCTTGCTCACTCCCTTCCTTCCTTCCTTTTCAATGAAATTTAAAAATATGGGAAAGCAGAGGGTTGTTTAGCAAACGCCCATGCACTCTCTGTAGAATTTATAAATGTTAACTTTTCAACATATTTTATTCACATATTTTTGTGGAATTCAAGTGTCCTATGTACCCCATCTCATCTCTCTCCCTCTCCCTCTCCCTCCCCCTCTCTGTCTCTCTCCCTCTCTTCTTAGGAAAAAGAGGCACTTACCTACATTAATTACTTATATCCTTGTAGAGTGCACTATCTGTTTAAAGCTGCTTACTTAATTGGGGTTTTAAAACCCATTTTCTTTATTAAGTTAATTACTACCTTAGTTTAATCATTTCCTTTTTAGGAATGATCTTTGGCCAGAAATTATATAGAGAGGTCATTCTCAGAAAACAGAGGCTTGCAACAATATTTGATTTTCTTTCCTAAAATAAAAGTAATTACAACTCATATATCAGGGTAGAAAATTTTCACATTCTAAGAGAATGTGAGCATTTTCAGAATAATGAGCTTTTGAATTGAATGACATTGGATTAGAGACAGGCTCAAAAATCAACCATCTTTCTCATCTTAGGGATTTTTTTGTTATGAGAGCTTGAATGGCTCAAGATGCCTGGACGTGAAACTTACCGCACAACATTTTAAAAGGTAGCCTTCATTGTAGTGTTCCCTGGAGCCCGAACTAAGGAATACACCAAGAAAGGTAGTCGAGTAAGGGGATACTATGAAAGAAAAAGCTCCTTTCAGTCCATAAGACTAGGGAATATCCAGGTTCCAGCATAAGTAACAAATAGGCAAGGACTAAAGATTTGGGAGGAAAAAATGGAAAAATGGTAAATAATTTTTTGTTGAGAATGTAATAATTATGTATGGATTAAGAAAACATAAATGCATCAGCTGTGGCTTCTTATCCCAATGCTTTTGTCTGATTTCATTTTTCTTCTAATAAATAACTCCTTGTCTAGGGAGCTCTCTGGAATGCTTTATTCCTCCAGATCTGTCATAAATAAGATGAATGGACAGGAAACAGGATCCCTTACATGTTTCTGAACTTTTGGAATAATTCATATTGGAAACATGAAGAAAAAGGTATGCAGACAATTAGCGTAGTTATCTAGTCCCAATTTTCATGTTTTATTAAGATATATCAGAGTGTTTATGTGATGTGTAATTTGATTGAAGTACTGCATGGAATTCAAAGCTGGAAAATCTGGACCACAATTCTGGATCACACCACTAGCTGAGTGGGTTTGGGAGAATTACATAAACTCTCTATTTCTGTTCCTCCAAACAAAACGGAAATAAAAATCTGTGTGGCTGGAGAAAGTAAGATACTTCATGCCAAGTTGTAATTTGTTCTCTTCAAATTTTTATTGTTTTATTTTCTTCAGTGCCTGTCCCCAATTTCTGTGATCTAATAGGTAAACAATAAATGAATATTTTGTCAATGTTATCCATAATTACTATTTTCAGTGGTAGAACTGTCTGTTGCTAGTGAAAACTAACCAGTCTTTGGCATGAGGAAAGTTAAAAAAAATTGGGAAACCAAAGCAGATTACTTTCTAGTCCAATAAAATTCTTAGCATTTGTCCTTTAAAATCCTTAGATCAAAGATATAGTCAAATCCATATATGAACCTTATTATTTTAAAAGACTCTAAAGCAATGTACTGAGACAAATGTTTTTATGTATTGATATTTTTAGCAGAGCTTATATGAAAATTTACTCAGCTTTGACTATATGATTGCAACAATTTAATAATTTTAAATGTTTACTGCTAAGAATTAACATTTAAAGTGTAATGTTAACTTGATAAATAATTTATTTCTCATCAAAAATATCAATACAACCATCCACTTAATAGTCTATAAAATCTTTAGTTGTGTCAGAAAGGAATTCTTGGCATTAAAAGTTGCATCTACAGGGCCAGGGATTTAGCTCAGTGGTTCCGCTGCCTGCCTCGCAAGCTCAAGGACCCGAGTTTGATCCCAGGTACCAAAAAAAAAAAAAAAAAAGTTGAATCTACAAAAATACATATCACAGTCTTTTACTATAAGGCTGATGGATCAGTTCTAGAAATGATTACAGGATATGAGGAAGGACTGACTAGTTTAAAAATCTTAAAACTATACATTTATTAAATATATGTTAAGAGAGCATTTAGTGAAATTCTGAATTTAAATACTATGTAAAAATTGTCCTGGATTATTTATCTGGTAAATGTCTTATTTTAATATAGTAATTTGCCATTAATTTATTTATTATTTTAATTCTAAGCAAAAATTAATTTTGAAACTGAAAGGACTAGGTAGCTAAAGAGTTAGGATTTTTAAAATGTGTGTGTAATATTGCAGTAACTTTGGTGGGTGCAGTCCTTGGCAATTACCCTTGTACGAATAAAACACAGATGTGATATGGTTAGCAGGATTACTTTTTGCTATGCATATAATTTTTGACATTTGTTGGAAAATTCATCCTTATTTACAAATTCAGTAATCAGTAATTATATAACCACAAATCATTTAGTAATTAATTTCACCATTTGGATTTCTGTTGTCAAGTTTTACAACTGAATCTTAAGAAGTCTTTAATTCATGAAAAGGCATAAATGAAAATTCCTGATAGGGAAGACAGATACAATTTTATTTGAAAGATACCTTTCTAAAATTCAAAATTGTAGTATATCTCATGATAGAAAAATCAAGTTTACCCCCTCTACTTTTGAAGACATGGAATAATGTCCAAGATAAATAACATCACTTGGAAATTTGCTCTTGTAAAAAAAACTGTAAACCTTTGAAATAGTCTTATTTATCCTGCTTTCTTTTAAATCCAAAGAGAAGCTCTTTTTCTTTTTCTAAAATAATTCAAGTACTGAAGAGACAATGTCTGAGCCAAGTCTACTCTCCATCAGCTATGAAGGGATACAAATCTTGTTGGAGAAACAAAGGAGGAAGTAATCTGCTTAATCAGTTCAACTCATTAAGTATTTATTGAGTACTTATCTTGTGCCAGGACATACTGAAGGTGTTGTGGAAGTTTACCAATAGAGTAGATGAAGACAAATATTCAAATATAAAGGTTCTCAGACTATAATAAGTGTTGTCACAAGAGGAAAGGAGAGCTACAGATCAGTAAAGGCATTTAGAAACAGAATGCAGAAGATCATCAAGAAGATCATACACCTTGATCAAGTGGGATTCATTCCAGGGATGCAGGGATGGTTCAACATATGCAAATCAATCAGTGTAATACACTATATCAATAGAGCCAGGGACAAAAATCATATGATCATCTCAATAGATGCAAAAAAGCATTTGACAAAATCCAACACAAATTTATGATAAAAACCCTACAAAAAATCAGAATAGACAGTCCCTACCTCAATCTGATAAAAGCCATCTATGAAAAACCAACAGCCAATATCATACTAAATGGTCAAAAACCGAAATCCTTCACACTAAAATCAGGAACAAGACAAGGATGTCCACTATCACCACTCCTGTTCAATATAGTTTTGGAAACATTAGCCATGGCAATTAGACAAGAGAAAGAAACAAAAGGAATAAAGATAGGAAATGAAGAAGTCAAATTGTCGTTATTTGCAGATGACATGATACTGTATATAGAAGACCACAAGAACTCCACCAAAAGTCTTCTAGACTTAATAATCAAATTCAGTCAAGTAGCTGGATACAAGGTCAACATTCAAAAATCAATAGCTTTCCTCTACACTCACAACAACAGAGTCACTGAGAGAGAAATAGGACAAATAATTCCTTTCACAATAGCATCCAAAAAGCTGAAATACCTAGGAATCAACCTAACAAAAAAAAAAATCAAAGACCTCTTCTCTGAAAATTATAGCACTTTGAAAAAAGATATTGAAGGGGATATCAGAAAATGGAAAGACATCCCTTGATCCTGGGTAGGAAGGATCAACATAGTGAAAATGGCTATACTTCCAAAATTGCTATATAGATTTAATGCAATCCCAATTGAAATCCCAGCAGCATACTTCATATACCTTGAGAAAACAATCCAAAAATTCATTTGGAACAAGAAGAGAGCCAGAATAGCAAAAGCAGTTCTAGGTAACAGAGACATGGCAGGGGGTATCACAATCCCCAACCTGCAACTGTACTACAAAGCTACTGTGATAACAACAGCATGGTACTGGCAAAGAAACAGACTTGAGGACCAGTGGAACAGATTAGAAGATGCAGAAACAACGCCAGACACACTCAGCCATCTCATCTTTGACAAAGGAGCCAAACACCCTTGCTGGAGGAAAGATAGCCTCTTTAATAAATGATGCTGGAGAAATTGGGTTTCAACTTGCCAAAGACTAAAACTAGACCTATATCACTCACCATGCACTAATCTAAAGTCAAAATGGATTAAAGATCTAAATATAAAAACAGAAACACTGAACCGGCTGGAACAGAGGTTAGGTAGAACTCTTCAAGACATTGGGGTAGGAAAAGACTTTATGAGCAAGACCTCAGTTGCCCATGAACTAGCACAAACAATCAACAAGTGGGATCTCTTTTTACTAAAAAGCTTGTGCACAGCAAGAGAAACCACCAGCAGTGTGAAGAGACAACCCATAATGTGGGAAAAAATCTTCTCCTGCTCTTCCTCAGACAAAGGTCTACTATCTCGAATCTATAAAGAACTTAAAAAAATCAGACCTTCATTTTAATCATTTTCATCCTTATTTACACTTTCAGTTTCTCATACTAGAGAAACCATTTGGTATTTACACATGTGTGTCCTATTTATTTCACTTGAGAGTATGGCCTCAATATGCATCCATTTAGCTATAAATGACTCTAGTTTCTCATTCTTTATGGCTGAGACCTCCCAAATTTAAAGACCCAATCCAAAAATGGGAATCTGAAATGAAAAGATGTTTCTCACACAAAGAAGTAGACATGGCAAATAAACATATGAAAAAATGTTCAACATCACTGGTCATTTGAGAGATGCAAATGAAAACAATGCTGAAATTCCATCTCACTCCAGAAAGAATGGCTGCTATCATGAAATCAACCAACAACAAATACTGGCAGGGCTGTGGGGAAAGAGGAATGCTGCTCCACTGCTGGTGGGAGTGTAGATTGGTACAACCACTGTGGAAATCAGTATGGAGATATCTCAAAGAACTAGGACTGGAAGTCTCATTTAACCCAGCTATTCCCCTGCTCGGTATCTTCCCCAAAGAATTAAAGGAATCATACCACAGTGATATATATGCACCCATGTTCATAGCAGCACAGTTTGTGACAGCTAAAACTTGGAAACAGCCCAAATGCCCATTAACTGGAAAATGAATCAAGAAAATGTAGGATTTTTTAAATAAAATGGAGTACTACTCAGCCATCAAAAACGAGAAATTAGAGACATTTATTGCTAAATGGATGCACATTGAGACTTTACTCTTAGTGAAATAAACAGGACACACATGTGTAAATACTGAATAGTTTCTCTAGTGTGAGAAACTGAAAGTGTAAATAAGGACTAAAAGGTATAATAGATAATGTGAAATAGGAAGAAAGGGGACAAAGGGGAGGCGGAAGTGGGAGGTGTAGGGGAAAGGAAAGAGGGGAATGGAATCAATATGAGAAAACGAAAAAATGGAAACAAATTCTTTGTAAATAGGGAGAGATGGAGGGGTTGAAGGGAGGGCAGGGGAAGGGGGAAAAATAAGAACCAAGAGAGATTATGTAAAGGTGCATATCTGCAATGATGAATTCCATTATGTTGTACACCTGAAATGTACCAATAAAAGGGTATACAAAAAAAAAGGCAATTAGAAAGCAAACAGCATGCGACGAAGAATGAAAAAAACTGACAGAAAAAGGCAGGGAAAGTCGCTGGGTAACAGTGAGCAGTCCTGCTTGACTAGAAAGCATAGTGCTTGTGGTGTGGTAATGAATGACAGGGAAGATTAGACAGGGCTCACATGTGGGCAACCATGAATAAAAGGTGAGAAAATGTATGAATAAGGAAATAATTACACCCTGGATCTTACCTGTTTTGCAGTACTAACATTATCTATAGCCATGAGTTTGATTTCACATGTAACAATCATTTCTGACTCTGCCCACATTCTCCTATCTTTACATTGCTGTCTGAAACTATCTGTAAGACCTGTGTTCTATAATTTAAGGCTCAGATACTTTGTCAATATAAATTCTCTTGTCAGCAACAGCGCTTCCAGCTATCAGCATATGCATGTCCAGTCTCTTGTTGAGTGTGTTGGGGACATTAGGAAAATCACTGGAGTGCTAAATCTCCAAGAGTACTCCCTGGAGTATTTGGAAGTAGGCTGGGAATTGGAAGATAAAATTTCACCCAGGAAAGGGAGAGTTTCTAAATGAGTCTGTGCCTAAAACATGAGCTCCTCTTTTTGCAGGGATTGCGGGTGGAGAACTGTCTGGAAAACCAAGGACTCAACAATAGAGCACCAAGCTTGTAGCTACTTCTCATGAGGGATGAACAATCTTCTCTCTTCCAAAGGAGAGCAAGGGTAATGTAGCCTGTGAAATGAGATTAATTAATATATAAAGCACCTCAACTGTAAAAAGTTTTAATTCTCCCTACATGGGAGTGTATTTATTTTCTATTGCTGGTAATAATCACCACACATTTAGCAGCTTAAAACAACAAAAATGTGGTATGTCAGTTTCCTTGGGTAAGAAATTTGGGTCCAGGTTAGGTGGGTCTAGAACCCACCTAGGGGTGGCTTTAAGCTAAATAAAGTTGTCTGAGGGTCGAGACCTCATCTAATTCTTGGGTCATTGTCCAGGCTCATTGTTTGGTGACTGAATTCTGTTCTTTGCTATTGCAAGTCTGTCCACCACTGTCTTTACTGGCTGCCAAACAGAGCTCACCCTCAGCTCCCGGAGGCCACCCTCAGACCTTGCCATGTGAGCCCCTACACAGATTTTGGGTGTGTTAAAGAGGATCGCTGTTGCTTTTAAGTGTCTGCTTGCTACAAAGAGACACATCCCAGAATCTTTAATGAGTGAGGGACGCCTGCTGATGCTCTTATTGCATGGGGAAATTTGTTAGAAACTGGGGCAAGTGGGCCATTTTTATAGTTTAAATACTCTTCTCTAGCCCTTAGTACCTGAGTATTAATAAGCAGCGTCAAAACATCTACTCTTTCTAGTATTTCAGGATGACCATATGGATATGGATTTGACAATAGGATTCATAATAGCACTTTATAGGACAATTTTACTGTGTAATATATAGGATAACAGCACAAATGCACAAAACAGTGGTACAGTGCCTAGAAATAAGCAATAAAATATATATTGAATTTTTAAAAATGTTCTTTTTCTTGAGTTGAATTTTGAAGGAAATTCATATGACTCAGTGGGAAAAGCACTCCATGGGAGTCACCAGCAGATTGGGCTTAGGCAGCTTTGCTCCTCCCAAACACTACTACTTATGCAGTGGGACAATAAACTGAACAGCCTGACCTATTTTTCAAATTTTCTATAAGGGGACCAGGGATTTAGCTCAGTAGTTCCAGCGCCTGCCTTGCAAGCACAAGGTCCTCAGTTCGATCCCTGGTACCAAAAAAACCATAATAATAACAAATTTTCTATAAGGATTAAATAAGATTATGTAAGGATCAAATGATAATAGTTGTGGAAATGTTTATACTTTGATAATTTATATAAAAACATAAGAAAATTTTATGCAAAATCTTGATGAGTTGTCAGTAGGACAGTAATTCTCAGTTAAATGTCAGATAAGCCAAATATTGTGAGTCGGAACAGAAGCACTGTTTGACCATTCTCCCAGCTGGGCCTCCTTGGTCCACCATGGCTAACACAGCCTCAGAATTCCCTTTCAATTCTAGTTGGCTTCCAAAATTCATGTGCTCAGCCTAAGAAGTGGTCTGTAGTTGAAGCCGTGAGAACTTAAATTATATGCACATGGCTAAGTCTCCCCCCTCTCTTTGCTCTTGCAAAGTTGAAAGAGAAGTAGCGTCTTTTTATTTTTAAAAGGCAATAAGAACACAGCATAAGGGCAGACTGAACAGTTGTATCTTTAATGCATGTGAAAGTTAACTGCTAGTCCAAAAGTAATCTCTGATTACTACTATAGCTGACTTGACATCATTTGTAATAATCAGCAAACTACAGCCAATGCCTGTTTTTCTATGGCTCGCAAAATTAGAATTATTTTTACATCTTTAAATAGTTAAAAAATTTAAATCATGATAGTTCAAATGTCAATGTCCATAAATAAAGTTTTATCTAAACATAGCTATTTTTTATGTATTGCCTATAGCTGTTTTTGTACTGCAAGAACAGAGTTGAATACAGTAATTGCAACAGAGACTGCATCTTGCCTGGTACTGAAAATATTTGCTATCCAACCCTTCAATCAAAGTTTGCCATCCTCTTATCTATGTTATACACAGTTTGATGAGAATATAGTAAAGTGAGTTTTCACACCCATGACTTCTGGGAGTATTTATGGGTACAGCACTTATAGATGGCAATTTGATAATAGATGGCAGAAGTCTTAATACAGTCACAAAATTTGTGTGGTAAAATGCATTCCCCTGGTGATTCTCCTTCAGCAGTTTTCAGGCCCCTTTCCAAAACATAATGCTGTCTGGTGTATCTAATCAGAGACCATCTCTAATGATCTTTTCTTATAGTCCGTGCTGCTGGTGCTTCCTAACTTGATCTCAGGTCTCACTACCCAGTCTGTGCTGGTGTAGATAAATAATCTTCAGTAGGAACTGTTCTTTCAGCACCACAGCTTTCAGGTCTTTTATAAATGAAGTTTATACACCTGAATGAATCTGAGAATTGATGAGAACCTGTTCAAGAAACAAATGCTTGGTACTCTTTGAATTCTCTATTATACATGTGATAGCCTCATATTGATTGCAAATTACACAATTTGGGAGTTTTCCTAATTCGGTTAAATGTTCTGACTGTTTCAAAGTTCTTAATTTTCTTTGAAGATTGTATTTTGATTCTTTGGGGGGAGCCAAGGACTTGTAATTTCTGTGCTAGTTGACTGATTGTGTCAACTTGAGTAAATAAAACCGAACTAGATTGGCTCAGCATAGTTCTGGCTATGGAAGACCCACCCTAGGCAGAATTAGTGCCAGGATGCTATAAAAGGGAAATAAAGAAGGAAAAATTGGTTCTGTCTTCTTTGGCCGAGTTCCAGTCTTCATTTTCACCTTGGACATCATCTCCTGGCTTCCAGTGCAGATTCTTCAGCCTTCTGGAGCAGACCCTTTGGCCTCTTGATATGGAATTGCATAGGACAATACATGGCCCAGGCCTTTGGCTGGATCCTTTGGATCCCCAGTGCACAGACAGGCCATGTGCATTCTTCCACATCTGACTCTGGACAGCCATGATAAGCCAACCTGTAAATTCTTATATATTTGTGTATCTTGAATTATATTTGTTTCTCGAAAAAACACTGACATGGATTTTGGTACCAGGAATAGCTCTAGAGAAACAGAATTATAAAGATAAAATTCTTTAATAGCTTTGGAGATTCTTGGAGTTGGCTGTCTAATTTGATGAGACCTAAAGATGCCATGGTCACCCCTTCTAATACTATGGGAAATATTGATAGTTCTTGGTGTGAACTGTTTAAAGTAATATGCAATGTAGATCAATTTGATTATCCTAATTCACCGCTTGTGAGATGTATAGAATTTAGTGACTCCATATATGAAACTTTTGAATTTTTTTTTTTGGTACCGGGGATCGAACTCAGGTCCTTGCGCTTGCGAGGCAGGCACCAGAATGACTGAGCTAAATCTCCAGCCCAGTTTTGAATATTTTTGGCAGAGTGGGAAATATAATGATGCTGGCTGGTCACTCTTAACATTTCTGGACAAACTAGTGAAAGAAAATGAGTTTAATACAGCCATAGGGAATCTGAAGTCTTCTGACTGTTGGGACAAATTAATGAAAGAAAATAAGATCTCAAAGATTCAAATTCCCAGCTCCAGACACACATAAAAAATTTAAAAGTTTCTAAGTGTGTCCTGAAAGAAAATCTCCTCTCTTTTAGCTGCAGGGCTGAAATTGCAGAAATCTAAACACTGGCCCTCATAATTCATATGGCTGAATTACAACCCAAGTTTAATGCTCAGCCTCAAAATGTCTCTCAAGCAAAGGTGAGGGCACTGATCAGAAAAGAATGGGATCCCATAAACTGAGATGTAGATGTTTGGGAGGGTCATGATGAAGCTAAGGATGTTGAGTTCCTAGATGCTGATGAGATTTTGCCAGAGGAAGAGATTGACTCACCTGCAATGGCAGAGGCATTCCCACCACTGCCCACTGTCAAGTTGGCCTCCCCTAGGATACCTGAAGAAACTACCTGTGTTGACTAAGCATGACAAAGCTGACACTCTTCAGTACCCACCCTCACCACACTTGTTTCCAGGGCTATACCCAGGCTCAAATCACAGAAGGCTCTGAAGGGTGAGGTACATAGTGTGGCCCATGAGGAGGTCTGCTATTCTCCCAAAGAACTTGCTGAGATTTCTAACTCTCGTAAGCAGAGGCCTGATGAGCAAGTGTAGGAGTGGATTTTGTAGATGCGGGATAATAGTGACAAAAATCAGGATCAGGCTGGCTTTGTTGATATGGGCCTGTTAAACAGGCGTTCTCAATTTAATGTTGCAGCTTATGGAGTAAAGAAAGGGACTTTAAAAGAGGGGGTGAATAGTTTGGCAGAAGTATGGATCAAAAGATAGCCCACTGTGAATGAGCTAGAGATGCCTGATATTCCATGGTTTACTGTTAATAAGGGGATTCGTGGACTTAGGAAAATGGGAATGCTGGAGTGGATCTGTCATGTTTAACCTATTCCTTTATACTGAGATGATCCAGAACATGTATCCCTCACTACCAGATTTTTAAGAAGAATAGATTTTTAAGGGGAGCACCAGCATCCCTGCAAAGCCCTGTCATTGCCCTTCTCTGTATGCCAGACTTTACAGTGGGGATTGTGGTTACTCAATTGGGAAATTTAAGGGCATTGGGCAGCAGAGCAGCAGAGGTCAAGTTGCAGAACTTAATCACCAAAGACAGGGTGCATGTACTTAACCATACTGGACATCAGAAGCACAACAATGACCACAATGGTCTGCATGTTATGCAGGCATCACCCACAAGTGGACAGCTCTAGCATTACAGCCCTTTCCAGGACATCCCTGAGGGATAGTGATGAAGGGAAATCTTCACAGTGGGCAGAACTTTGGGTAGTGCATCTGGAACTTTGGTAGTACATTTTGCCTGAAAGGAGAAATGGCCAGATGTGTGACTGTATACAGATTCATGAGCTGTAGCAAGAGGTCTGAACAGATGGCCAGGAACTTGGAAGAAACATAACTGAAAATTGGTGGCAAAGATATTTGGGGAAGAGGTATGTGGATAAAACTCTCCATAAGGGCAAAGGATGTAAGAATATTTGCTTCCCATATGAATGCTCACCAAAAAGTGACCTTACCTGAAGACTGTAATAATCAAGTGGATAAGATGACCTGTTATGTAGATAGTGGTGAACCTTCTTCTTCAGCTAGCTACCCCTGCCATTCCCCAAGGTACACAGTGGCCATGGTGAGAGGGATAGATTTTATATGTGGGCTCAGCAACACAGACTTCCACTCACCAAGGCTGATCTGGCTACAGCCACTGCTGAATGCCCGGTATGCCAGCAGCAGAGACCGACACTGAGTCTCCAATGAGGCACCATTCCCCAGGGTGCTTAGCCTGCAACTTGGTGGCAGGTTGATTACATTGGACCACTTCCATCATAGAAAGGACTGTGCTTTGTCCTTAAAGGCATAGATACTTATTCTAGATATGGATTTGCCTTCCCTTCACATAATACTTCTGCTGAAACCACCAGCCATGGACTCAAAGAATGCCTTATTCACTGCTATGGAATTCTATACAGTATTGCCTCTGACCAAGGAACACATTTTATGGCCAAATAAGTGAGGCAATGGGCTCATGCTCTTGGAATTCATTGATCCTACTATGTTCCTCACAATGCAGAAGCAGCTGGATTGATAGAAAGGTGGAATGGTCTTTTGAAGACAGTTACAGTGCCAGATAGGTGGCAGTAGCTTGCAGGGCTGGGCCAAGGTTCTTCAAAAGGCTGTATATGCTTTGATTCAGCATCCACTGTATTGTACTGTGTCTCCCATAGCCAGGATTCATGGGTCTAGGAATGAAGGAATGGATGTGGGAAGGGTACCATTTACCATTACCCGCAGTAAACCATAGCAAATATTTTGCTTCCTGTTCCTGCAACCTTATGCTCTGCTGGCTTAGAAGTCTAAGTTTCAGAGAGGGGAAGTCTTGTACCAGGAAGCATGACAGTGATACCATTGAACTCGAAGCTAAGACTTCCCCCTGGTCATTTTGGTTTCCTCATGCCTCTGAGGAAACAAGCTAAAAAAGGAGTTAAAGTGGGCTGGCAATTTAGCTCAGTGGTGCTGCCACCTGCCTTGCAAGTGCAAGGTCCTGAGTTTGATCCCTGGTACCAAAAAAAAAAGAAGTTAAAGTATTGTCAGAGGTGATTGACCCAGTCTATCATGGGAGAGATTGTATTATTACTTCACTGTGGAGGAAAGGAAGAATATACTTGGAATGCAAGAGATTCCTTAGAGAACCTCCTAATATTACCATGCCCTGTTATTAAAGTCAACGGGAAATTACAACAGCCCAATCCAAGAAGAATGACAAATGGTCCAGAAACTCAGAAATGAAGGTATGGGTCAGCCCACCAGGGAAAGAACCAAGACCTCCTGAGGTGCTTGCTGAAGGCCAAAGAAATACAGAATGTATAGTAAAAGAAGGTTATTTCAAATACCAGCTATGACCTTGTGACCAGCTACAGCAACAAGAATTGTAATTATTATGATAGTTGCTCCTAAAATGGTTCCAATGTAATATAATATTGACAGACTTAATATTGATTAAACCTATGTTATAAAGTTCAAGTTATGAAATGTTAAGGGTAAGCATCAGCCAAAGTAAACTTGCCTTCTGTTCTGGGGAGGGAATTAGTGTATTTTCATATGTGTGCAGGATAGTTATAACATGTTAGGCATAATTACGAACTTGTCTTTGTATCTGGAGACTATGGTTTAAAGAAATGTGTCTAATTGTCAGGTGGACAAGGGGTGGATTGTGATAGTTGAGTGTGTCAACTTGAGTAAATAATGTGTAACTAAATTGGCTCAGCATAGTTCTAGGTGTGGAAGATCCACCCTAGAGAGAATTATTGCCAAAATGCTATAAAAGGGAAATGAAGAAGGACAGACTGCTTCTGTCTTCTTTGGTGGAGCTCTAGTCTTTGTTTTCACCTTGGACATCATCTCCTGGCTTCCACAGCAGACCCTTCAGCCTCCCAATGCAGACTCTTTGGCCTTCCAATGCAAACCCTCTGGCCTCCTGATGATGGACTCACATAGGACAATACACAGAGGTCCAGGCCTTCAACTGGATCCATGGATCCCCAGTGTGCAGACAGAGCTTTTGCACTCTTCCACACCCACTTACTTTGTGGGTGGCCATCATAAGCCAATCTATATTTCTTTTATATATGTATATCTTGTGTTATATCTGTTTCTCTAGTAAACACTGACTGATACGGTTTCACAGTCAGAAAAATGATCCTCCATGTAGTTCTTATGATAGAGGCTCTTTTCTTGGCTTTATTATTTTTTAAGCCAAAAAAACCTTTGCTTTAAGCTATAATATTAAATCCAAGGAGTCAAAATTGTATTCTACGTGTTAATGACATAAAATCTGCTGAAGCTAGCAAATGAATTAATTTAATTGCTCCCTATTTCTGTTTCTACACTTGAAGCAAACTGTTTCTGTATTCATTGAAAGACAAAGTTTGATAATAGCCCAAGAAAAGCTAAAAAAATGAAAAGAGAAAGTTATTGACTAATAAAACTGTTCTATGTCTCTATTACTTTTTTTAAAACCCAGCAGCTTTGGGACCACTTCGTATATGCAGAGAATTGAAACCACATGAAAAATCCTGTCAAATCCTTGCCAATACAGAGATGTAAAACCATATGTAGTGCAACCTAAGTGATTTGGTGTGAATTACAGAAATAGGAATTAATCATGTTATTTAAAAATACTTCCTCTGGACCTTCCCTGAGTGGGTACTTTGCTATACACATCTACATATCAACCACTGTAGTACAGGAGCTCCTAGAATTTTGGGAGAGACAGGCAAATTATAGCAGCCTGTTAATGCTACCAAAAGGACAAACCAGATATGGGACCCATCATACCACTTCTGAGGGTAAGGGCAATAGGATTCTGAAGACCGAGTCAGAATTAGGAGAGTGGTATTGAAGAAGCACACCAAAGAAGTGAACATTAATGTGAAAGACTGGTGACAAGATAAAGCTTGGCTGGTTCTTAACAGCAAATGACCTCCTTTAAGAAGAGGGGGAGGTGAAATAGGAAGAAAAGAGGCAAAGGGGAAGGAAGTGGGAGGGCTAGGGGAAAGGATAGAAGGGAATGAGATTAATATGAGAAAATGGAAAAATAGGAACAAAATCTTTGTAAATAGGGAGGAATGGAGGGGTTGAAGGGAGGGCTGGGCAAGGGTGAAAAATAAGAACCAAGAGAGACTATGTAAAGGTGCACATTTCCAATGATGAATGTCATTATATTGTATACCTAAAATGTACCAATGATTAGAATGAATAATCGATAATGCAAAATAGGAAGAAAAGGTCCAAAGAGGTAGGGGTAGTGGGAGGGGCAGGGGAAAGGAAAGAAGGGAAAGGAAAAATGATGAGAAATGGAAAAAAATGGCAATAAAGTCTTTGTAAATAGGGAAGGGTGGAGGGGGTGAAGGGAGGGCTAGGAATGGGGAAAAAATAAGAACCAAGATGCATTATGTAAAGGTACAATTCCCAATGAGAAATGTAATTGTGTTGTATACCTACAATGTACCAATAAAAGAATTTAATAAAAAAAGAGGAAATGTTGGAGGCATCAAATATAAGATCAGAAAATTAAGGCAAAAATATATCTGAAGTCATCATTTTTATTCAACAATAAAGATCCTAGCCAGTTGAATAAGGAAAAGAAAAAGGAAAATGAAAGAAATGAAAGAAAATAAAGCTTTTTATTATTTGTGTTCTTCCCACACAGAAAAATTTAAAGAAATATTTAATATTAATAAAAAAAGCTCATTGAGTCTGAAAAAAAAAAAGAAGAGGGGGAGGAGCCAAGAGTATGAAAAATACATAAATATGATGGATATATGTAAGTTCATATACACAATTTTGAACATGTGAAATATTTCATTAGTTTAAAAATAAAAATATGGGCTGGGAATGTACCTCAGTGGTAGAGTACTTAACCTGGATTGCTTGAAGCCCTCCGCACAAACAGCAGAAAAACAACATTTAAATAAATAAATGAATATAAAAATATGTGTTGAAAGTCTAGAAGGGGTACTGTGGTTCAAAGAAAAGAATAAGGTATGTATAAAGTGCCTAGTGCCTGGTAATCTGTTTGTTTCTTTGTTTTTGTTTTATCATGCTGGAGATCAAACCCAGGGCCTTGCACATACTAGGCAAGCACTCTACCACTGAGTGCCTGGCAATTTTTCAATACATGTCCACTATTATTATTAATATAAATGCTAAGTTTAGGTTCTCTGACATAGGATGCCTTATTTGTTCTCTGATTTGAGTTGAAACAAGGGGCAGAATCTGGGTGGGACTTAGCTAAGTAAGATCAAACAGGAATTTGAAGTAATGATTAAGATCCAGACAGACTTGGTTTCAAATCCAGGTGTCAAATACTTGCTCTGTGTCCATGGGCAAGTTTTTTAACCTCTGAAAGCCTGTTTTCTCATCTGTAAAATGGAGATAATAACATCTCATTCATGGAGCTATTGTGGAGGTTAAAAATATTCAGCACAAATTGACTAGCACAGAGAAAGCACACAAAAATGGTTGCTTGTATCATTACAAAAGGAGACATTCGACATGTGGCGAAGATTGGGGAACATTCCCAGAAGACACATGGTGATGAGGACAATTGTCTCAGCTGGATGTGAATTCATCTTGCTGTGGCAGTGTCTTGTAAAGAGGAATAATCCCACGGATGAATAGGCAGCCAGCCAAGGTGGCTGGTTCCTTCTCTCCATAGGTTCTGGTGAGGAAGTCTGAGTGTGCGTAGAATGTGAATCAACTGCTTACTGTAAAGTAATTATTATCATTCATTCAGCAAAGAGGAAAGGATGGTTGGTCAGAATTAATCATCTTAAAAACTGAGTTATTTTAAATTCATTACATTTCAATATGGTAATCAGGCATTTGTCACTTTTATATCTCTTTGTGTAGAAGACTGTCTATTGTAGGATGGAAAAAGATTAACATAATTTTTAGAGTGTCTTCTTTTTTCTATATTTACTGAAGTGTAATATGTTTCTTGCGTATCTTTACTTTGTAGGTAAGGAAATAGTCTTTGAGTTCAAAGTGATTTGTAAAGGGCCCATATCATTCTTAAATAAGTGAAATAGTTTTTTAAAAAATCGAGATCTTTCTGACTCCCACAGTTCTCATGTTAGAATCACTTAAACTTTTTAAAGCTAATGATGCCCAGAGATTAGCTCTAAAGATTCTGACTTGGTGAAGAGTTAAGCACGTCCTCAATATAAAATGTATTGGTCAAAACAACTTCTTTTCTAAGTACTTACTAAACAAATTATTTAAAATATAGATGCACTGTCTACTGGGGAACCAAAGTGAATAATAAATAGATTCTTTTGTTATTGTTCTACTTTATTCAATTCAGGATGTTTCAGAAACAGGTTTAAATAGGGAGAATGAATCCAACCATTGATGCCGTGTTGGGGGAGGGAAAATAGATTTTCCCCCTGACCTTTTGATGAGTCATTGATAGCCTTACTGTAGTGATTTCAGTCTCATCAGAGAACAAATCTCTCCAACCATCCTGAATAATCAGAACATTATTCAACACTTAGTTCACATCACTTAACCAGTTGACTTTGGAGACTTAATTCGCAAAAGGAAAGACGAACCATTTTCTCTTATTTTTTAGGTCAGTCAGTTGAGAAGACTTTTGAGAAGTGGTCTCTTTGTTAGCCTGTGAAATTGCAGTGATCACATACACTTGCAGCTCCCTGGACTCTCACTCTCCCTCACTCACAGCAAGTGCTGGCCTTGGAGGAGAGATGGAACAAAGGGTGAGTCAAAGCAATTCTCCACTTGCAAGTCCCCATGGGTCACTGACTGGAAAAGATGATAAAACGATCCCTCCTTTTAATCCTCTACAGCAGCTAGTATTAAATTTGGGGTAATCCTGAGTCATCTTATGTAGCTAATAAAAGGCCTCTAGAAGAAGCTTATAGCTTTAAATATTTGCCTATCTTAATCTTTAAGGGTTTATAAATTCATAATTAAGAAACTTGACACTGAAAAAATGTGTTTTTCATTTTTATCTATGGATGTGGGCACATAGTAGAAAAACAGACAATTCAAAATTGTGCATCAGAGTCTTTTTTGACATAGACAAAATAAAAGCAATCAAAATAAAACAAAAACGAAATCCTCTACTTCCAAAAACTCCAAACAATGCAAGGAGCCTGATTACTTTCCTGAGATGTATCTCCTTTCCACTGAGTGTAGTTCAAAATTGTGATGTTTAGGTAGATAAATGCTGCTCCTCCCAATCTGAGTACTAGGGCCAAACATTTCTTTTTCCTACCTTTTTTTCTTTGTTCTTCACCCTCTTTTTCTCTTTATCATCCAGACATCTGATCAGAACTATCAGGAAGGAGATTTTCTATAATATGGCCAAAATTGTAGATGGTAAAATGTGAGGTCATTCCCAGAATGTTTTAGAAAATACTTTAGCAAAAAATGTCTAGGAAGAGGTTCTGAATTGACACCTTGGAAATGTGTTTGTGATGACTGCAGTGTCCCCAGTAATTGCACTTTAGCTCCAGTCTGTATTTCGAGTCAGAGAGGTTTGTAAGAAGCCTTGAGAGAACAGGGGAGAGGTAGGGTAGTGGAAGAGTTGTCTAAAAGTGAAAGAGGGAGAGAAACAGGAAGGACTCATTGAGAAATAATATTAAAAGGTAGTATTACTTGAGCTCTTCCTATATATCACATAATGATTGATGAACTCATTTCATCCTTTCAACTACAACCCTACAAGATAAGTACTAGTATTTCCTCTGATGCTGAAAAAGCCTAGGTAGCCCAAGGCCACAGAGCTTCGGGAAAATGTGGTAGATCTTGAACCTAGGAAGTCATACTGCAGGCTCTTTAGTCTTTAGCATATTTTGTGTCCCTTGAACTCATGCTTGGGGGGGGGGGGAGTTTCCATGGAGCACCTTGGTAATCTGAGCAATTTAATGCTATTCAATCTTGTAAAAATATAATTTTTAAACATAAATACAATTATGTCTTTCCTATAGATCTTGCTACAGTTTAGATCATAAGTATTCCCCAAAGGTCTGTGCAGTGAGGGTTTGGTCCCCAGTGTGACACTATTGGAAAGTGGTGGAACTTTTGGGAGGTAGAGCCTTTTAGGAGGTCTTTAGTTCACTGGAGCTCAGAACCTCTTCCCAGCCATACTCTCTTCCTCTCTTCTGTCATCAAGGGGACATGTTGCTCTAATGTGCTCCCACCACAATATACTGACTAGCCACAGACCCAGAAGTAACAGGGCCAATTCATCATTGACTGGAACCTTCAAATGAGAGAAAGCTGACTGCCATAGGAATAAAAATGAGAACATGTTCAAAATATTCTTTAAGTAAGTAAGCAGGAAAACAGAGATGTGCTGCAACAAGTAAGAAAAGATAAACATATTTATAGGTTAAGAGTATGGAGATGAATGTGCAAATAGAAGCAAAACTGGACCCTTCCACAGTGGTGGATGGAAGCCATGTAAATCCCTCCTGAATAGAATCTGCACTTCTATAGACAAGAATTGCTTGACATTGGTATCCTCTATCTATAGCGTACAGAGTTGTAGCCCACATAGAATCCAAGTTACACTAGAAGAATGTGCTAGGAACAAGAGGTAGTTTTTCTACTGATGCACAGATTTTCCCTTAGAGAACTTATAAATTCCCTCTTGCTTCTCAAACTCAGGAAGATTTGTACCTGTTAGGTATAAAAGGCACTTGGTGGGGGATAGACAAAGCCTCCAAACTACCAGAACAGACATTTATCAATATTTTCATTAAGGCATATTTTTAAAGAATACAATAAGGAAACAAGAGATTCACTCAGCTTGGAAACCTATTAGAATTTTTATATAAGGGGTATTTAGGGCAGGTAGAGGGGCTTAGTGACTAACCCGAAGTTGTTTTTAGAAACCACTTTGCATAAAATTAAGAAAAAGTATATTATCTCTATCAAAGAACAGAATGGAATATGATATAAATATGATTAAATTATACCATCAGCAGAAAGACTAGTTCAGGATAATAAATAGGCATGTGTTTTTATTTGTCAAAAGAACGTGTTCAAGATGCAGCTAAAGGTAGATGCAAGCAACAATGCTCCTTTTACCTGCTTAAGAAAAAAGTCAGAGAACTTGTTGAAAAGGAAGTGTCATTCAATCATGGGGGGAAAGTGGAAGTGTAAGTGTCTCTCTGGGATGCAGATGCTAGAAAATGAGTGAATACAGATTAATGGCCTCTGATGCATTTCAATGACATCTCTCTGCCAAAGAGTCAAGTTTCCATGTGGGGATACCTGATTGGTAGGACTTAGGTTACCTGCTCACCTCTTAGCCAGGGATGGCCTTAATGCGTTGACTGACAGTTGCACCAAATTAGCTAAGGGAGAAATTACGCAGCAAAAGGGAGAGAAGTAGATGACTGCTACTTAAAGGAGGAGCCAAAGATTTGGGGCAGCCAAATAGTTGCTTTACATAGAATTAGTATATGAACCAATGATTCTACTCCTAGATATATATATACCAAAGAGAAATGAAAACATACAACTCCACAGAAACCTCTTGTACATGAATGTAGAGCAGCATTATCCTTAATAGCCGTAAAATGGAAAAAACTGGTGTATCTATCAACTAATGAAAAGGTAAACAATAGTGGTATGTTCATGTAATGAAATATTATTTGGCCATAAAACGAAGGAAGTACTGTGTTGATGTATGCTATCACATGATGAATCTTGAAAATATTATGTTAAGTGAAAGAAGTCAGACACAAAATACCACATATTGTATAATTTATATGAAATTGGTAGATAAAAATGGGTTAGTGATTACTTAACACTGGGAGAAGTGAGAGTGAAGAGAATGTGGTGGCATGTGATAGATATGAGTTTTTCTTTGGGCAAACAAAACTATTCTAAAATTATGTGATGAGGAAGATGATTATCCAGCACCTATAGTTTGGATGTTGAATGCTCCCTGCAAGTCCATGTGTTAAAGGCTTTGTCCCCGGAGTGGAATTGTTGGAAAGTGATAGAACCTTTAGGAGGTTTAGGTCATTGGAGGACTGAGAGACCCTGGCCTCTTCCTGTCTTACAGTTGCTTCAGGGCTCATGAAATGAAAGGATCATGCACTCTCACCATGATCTGCTGCCCCAGGGTATTGGGGCCATGAGGACACTGATCTTGGATTGGTACCTCCAGACCTGTGGGCTAACTCGAAACTTTTCTCTGTATAAGTTAATTACCTCAGCTAATTTGCTATCGTAATGGAAAACTGCCTAATACAGCAACCCTGTGAAGATACTGAGAAACATTAAATACTTTGATTGTATGATGTATGAATTAATCTCAATAAAATTGTTTATTTAAAAGGGCAGTTTTACCATTACAATGCCATTATTGCAATGAGGAAATCTGGTTCTGATTAAATTTATTGTTTTTACTTGTTGGCAAGCTACTATGGTGTGATCATAAGGGATGAGAAAGAAGATTACTAGTCTGTCACAGTTTCTGAAACATAAATTACTCTTTTAGATTAGGACATTATCTTTCTTTAGAAACAGCTACCACCAAGGCAGTTCCTTTTAACATTGTAAGTCATCAGAAACAAGTGTGGATTATTCTGTCAGACCCTTCTAAGTCAGCACAACTGAAACAGGTCCTGTCTGGGATGAAAATTACATAAGGCGGTATACAATAGAACTATAAAAAAAAATGCCTTCTAAGAAGGGGGTGGGGAGGGCTGAACAGTTCTATTGATACATCAATGATAAATACTTGATGGCAGATGTGAGCAACTTCTTTTCCTTCTCTGGCCCTCAGCTTCCTAATCTGAAAAGGAAGAGAGTTGGATTAGATCAGTGTTCCCCAAACACTTGTTTTCTATTAATGACTGTGATTTAATATTTTCTCAAAAACTTAAACAAAAAAGTGAAACAATATTAATATAATTCTGGGCAAATAGTAGTACAGATATTGTGTGGCTATGGCAAGTATCATGAAGTTAATATAGTTACTGAAAATTGCAAATGCTACATAATACATTCTGGTTATCTGTAATGAAAGGTGGCTGAATACATTAGCTGCAAATGCCATTATTTTGTGAATCTATTTCTCTCCTTCATTTATATGATTTATGATATTAAATTTTAAATAATGATATTGTTAATGATAATAATAGCCATGTGTTCTGTGTCTATTATATGACAGTTCCTAACAATAAAGAAGAAGGGCAGGAAGGCATTATAATCGCCCTGTACTAAAGTTGACCAAGGAAAACCTCTCTGAAGAGCAAAAACTGGAAAGATGATGAGATTTAGTAAGGTTTAATTTTATTTAGTTAGGATTTAATAAATGTTGGAGGAGCATTTCTTCCAGCAAGTGAAAGACATGTGAGAAGACCTGAAGTTGCAATCAAACATGTGGTCCATTGTATGAACTAATCAAGCCTATGTAGTAGGAACCTGGAGAAGGAAGAAGAGAGAACTACATCAGCACTCAATGCTTGCTGAACACATATAAGATATGATTTGAAAATAGGGTGAATGATTAAATTTTTAAAATGTATTATGGTAAAAGACTCACCAATCCCCCCCATAATACTTTCCCTTTCTTCAAACACACTTATCCCATCATTCTTGCTGCTTTCTGAAGCAATCCTGGAAGTCCTTCTTCATGAATGTTTTAGTTATGCTCTTGGGCTATTTCAATGTCCTGAATGGATTCAAAAAATTTACCTTTTATGGTCATTATGACTTTTCAGAAGAAAAAGCTCACAAGGTGCCATATCTAGTGAATAAGGTAGATGAAGACACAGAAGAATGCTCTTACAAGCCTGCCTTTCTGTTGGATAGCACTCAGCAGCACCATTAACTATATTTTTGATCACTTTTTATGAAGACACTCAAAAAAGGGGGCTTCTAGAGCTGCTTTAGAATGGCCACTCTCACTTCCGCTGCCCCTAATTCTTTAACTTAAACAACAGAGAGACTCTGAAGTCAGTGTCATTATTCTTTTCTGTAAGCGAGAACTGAAGTGTCAAGTTAAAATGTTTTGCCTATAGTTGCAGAGCTTGTTAAGAAAAAAAAAAAGCCTGAATTTGAAGCATCTAGTTTGCCTCAGAGCCATGAACCACCCTGTACACAACACAGCTAGGGGACCACACACTAGTCACTTCAGCGTCTCCAGTGCATTGTAATCCCTTGATTTTCCTCTGCTTAGGCTTGGCTGACAGGCTGATTTAGCAAGAGAGCCCTTGCTCTCTAATCCTGATTACAGAGCTTGTTGTTAAAGTAAATAAGACATTTAAAATCAGGGTTAAAACTATGAAAATTTTATTATCCAACTTTTATTCAAGATTCTGTGCTGTGTATGAATGTCAAAGGAACTTGTTATGAAATCATATCTTTTAGACCTTCCATGTAATTTCTTTCTCTTTACCAGAGTTGGGAAAGGTAAAAATAACAGTGTTTTGTTTTCACTGGGATAAGAATATAATCTTAATTGGGGCAGAAATTGAAAAATGTCTGTTTGGTCAGATTTTGCTCCACACTATAATTTGATGCAGAGAAGGCAAAATGTTATTTTTTACTATATTTTAACAAGTTTGCTTAAACTTGTATAACTTATCATAATTGTGTGCTCATTGTAATAGACTAAATCTTAATAATAGAATCACTCATCCCATTATTAATGTTCAAGAGTTCCACATTGCATACCTCAAACTGTATTGTTACTAAACAAAGGATATGAAGGTAATTGGATGCCAGATTTATGTCCTTCCAGGAATTACACCCAGTCCAACTTCAACAAATGGACCAAGTGACCCAAACACTTTATTTCTAGTACAGATTTTACAAGGCAACCCTCTTGCTAATATTTAGGCTTACTATCTTATCATTAGAAATTCAAGATGAAAGAAAACCAAAGACAGTATTTATCCATGCTGACTGGGAATGGGAGCTACATTTCAGATAAAATTATTATTATTTTGGCCTTCTCCTAAGAGGCATTTTAGAATGGAATCATAACAGTTAAGAAACCCTATCATATTCTCTTAAATAAAATGCTCCTTGCAAAAGAAAACTTTCAGAAAGTTAGAAGATTGAAAATCTAAGAGGCTTTTACTTTTTCAATTGTGATTTTTTTTTGATGGATTCATGCTCAACAAAGAGATGAATTGTGCACTCAGAGATACTCGTTTTATTTATTTTTTCCTATTTTTGTTCTCGGTGTTATATCATGACAAAAATGTATGACCTAGTTAAGCGTCAGAACACGATCTAGAACGAACAAGTATGCTGGTTGCCCAGGATTGAGAGATTTTCTGTTTTGAAGGATTTTCAGTGCTAAAATCTGGACAGGTCCAGGATGATCAGAATGGTTGGTCATCCTAAAATGACATGTTTACTTTTTGCTTTGTTTTTGACCTGAACACAGCTCTGTGTTTTAACAAACCAGAGAAGACTTCCATCCCTTGTCTGCACAGTCATAATTTCCCGAGATCTTAGATATCTCCTATTTTCAAAAGCTTCCCTGGCTGATCTGATGAGTAGCCAGGCTTGACAGTTTCTGAGACAGTGAAAGTAGTTAACTGCTAATGGTGTCAATGGAAATTGCAACAGATAAATATTTTCTTTTATAAGTTCTTGTAGTATCGCTACAGTTGAACTGTATTTAAAAACCTAAAACAAATGGCTTCTATGGTAAGAAAACCTGCTCTAGTCTTAATTCACAAGATGAACATTTTTTTGAAATGAAGCTTATACAAAACTCAAAGGACTAAAACATCAGCTACCTATGTGGCTTTCAAAAATTTGGGGACTATATTTAGAGTGGATGATCTCGCTCCTACTTCTTTCTATTTTACACATCCCAGGGAGGGAGAGATAGAAAATAGGACTCTAAACAACTTCCTTCACTCTTAGAATTTTCAAATAAAATGTTAGATTCTCTTGCTTCATACTTCAGATTTCTGATTTTTAAAAGTGAAATTCATAGTTTGTCATTATAAAGTAATGCATACTTATTCCACAACATTTGAAAAGAAAAATAAAAGGGAAAAATTATCCAACTGAGTACCTTGTCCTTAATCCAACTAGTCTTGATATTCTGTTGTATTTCTCTTCTGCTTTATTCCTTTATAGTTTTAAATATATAAATAGTGTATAGCTGCGATCAGATTATATATGTATACTTCATGTACATTATATTTTGCTTTTCTTTTAAACTCATTATTGTAATGTAAGCATGATCCTATGTCATGAAAAATCAAAAACAGTTCTTTTAATTATTATTGGATATTTAAAGAGGATGAGCATGTTTCATTTCATAAGGCTCTTGATTGACACTCAAGAGCAATGCTGTTAAAATAATCCATCAAATACTAATAGATAATTATGAGAGAGATACACCAAAAAACAGACTCCAAAGAAGACTCACTTTTCTGATAGTTCACCTACAACTAAAGTCTTCCTTTTAGATTAAACAATGATTCCTTTCTCTGGAATATTTCTTTGTTTTGAGATTTTATTACTTTTAATGTAGATGATAGAACAGCTTGAGATGAAACTTTAAAAAAAAATTACCCATAATTATGCTACACTAAAATGTATGTGCATATAAATTTTTACACAGATATAATCATACAATACATGCAATTATGTGTTTCTTTTTTTCCACTTAATATTAGATTATTGCCCCTTAGCCATGCTTTTAGTCTTCATAATTACCGCTTTTTGTAGTTGCATAATTATCTACAGGTTGGTAGATTGGTATTGTTTGCAGCAATAAAATTCCTTTGTTTTGGAATCAATGATTACATAAAATAATTGGTGAAGAAAAAATATTTAAGACTATTTGAAAGCATTGATTTTTAAATTGTGATTCCTGTTCTATCCCAAATATTACCACAGTAAGGATGAGAAGAGGAATAGGACCATTTAATCTTTCTTCAAAGCAAATACCACTTTAAAAATAAATTTTAAAAAGATGAGATCCCTTGACCTAAAAAAGGAACAAAGAGAAAAACATTATAATATTAAATGATGCAGCTTTTGTGGTAAAATATGCCATTTATCAACAATGTGATGTTAAGAAAATGCTTTAGTTTCCTATCTATAATATGGGGTTATTGGGACTGGGGATTTAGCTCAGTGGCACTGCGCTCCCTCACAAGCGCAAGGTCCTGAGTTTGATCCCTGGTACTGGAAAAAAAAAGAAAGAAATGAGAAACATAAAATGGGGGTATTAATTTTATTTAACTCATTTGATTGTGGTAAAGATTAAATAAATATATGTGATATACATAGATTACTAGAACAGTGCCAGACACTGAACTATTGTGCATATGTTAATAAATAGAACAGAATTCTGGAAAAAAATAGTATTAAGCTAATAAATCTAGAGTGTGTTCATGTGAACTGTTTTCCTTTTTTTTTTTCGGTCCTTGGGCTTGAACCCAGAACCTTTGTACTGAGCTACACCCCCACCCCCCTTTCTATTAGATTTGTTTTATTAGTACATGTTTGTGGTACATCATGAATACATTGATTGTGAATAGTTGGTACGTATACATGACACATCTTCTTTTCTTTTTCCCTTCCTTCCCCCTTTCCCCTTCCCTCCATCTCTAAGCCTCATTCTTATTTGTCAAAGGTCCATCTCCCTATTTCTGTTGTCTACCTTTTATTTTGATCTCAGTTGATTTACATTTTGGTTTCTCATATAACAGAAACCATATGATTTTTTGACTTGCATTTCTTATTTATTTCACTTAGCATTATGAATTCAAGATACATCTATTTTCCTACGAATGATTCAATTTTATGCTTCCTTATGGAAGAGCAATACTCCATTGTCTATAAATCCCACATTTCTCCATTCATCTGTTGATAGACAAACAGGCTGCTTCCACAATTCAGCTATTGTAAATTGTGCTGCTGTAAACATGAGTATGTTTATATCACTGTATTTTTAAGGGCAAATAGAAGGGGAACTAGAAGGGGAATACTGGGTCAAATGGAATTTCTATGTTAAGTATTTTAAGGAATCTCTATACTAATTTCCATAGTGGTTTTACTAGTTTGCATCCCCACATGTAGAAGGGGTCCTTTTTCCCACTGCCTTACCAGTATTTGTTAGTTGTTGACTTCTTGATGATAGCAATTCTTTCTGGAGTAAGATAGAGTCTTGGTATTGTTTTAATTTGTATTTTTCTCATGATCAGTGATATTGAAGACTTTCTCAGGTATTTATTAGACATTTGTACTTCTTTTTTCTGAAAAGTATCTATTCATTTCAGTTGTCCATTTTTTGCTTGAGTCTTTTATTTTGGGAGTCTAATTTTTTTCAGTCCTTCATATATTCTAGATATTAATTCTCTGTGTGTAGCTGGTAAAAAAAAATTTCCCATTCTATAGGTTATCTCTTCACTTTGTTAATTGTTTCCTTGGCTGTGAAGAAGATTTTTAATTTGATACAATCCCATTTATTGATTCTTGGTGTTATTTCTTGTGCTATTAGTGTTCAGTTTAGAAAGTCCTTGGCTAGGACTATGACTTCAATAGCTTTACCTGCCTTATCTTCTAGCAAGTTGTTTCATCTTTAATATTTAGATTTTTGAACAATTTACTAAGAAAAACCCCAGCCATTTAAAAAAAAATTTGAAACAGCGTTAAGTCACTAAGTAGGCTGGGCTCCAACCTGCAGTCTTTCTTCCTCATCCCTCCAGAGTGCAGGGATTACAGGTGTGCACCACCATACCCAACTTTTTTGTGAACTTTAAAGCAGAAAGTAGAGCATTAATTGGAGTTGTGAACAGATCTTCCAATGACAGTACCAGCCCAGAATCAGAAAATGGTTTACACACAGACTTAGGGGGAAGGTTATGGAGTTTATGGCTGGCTTCATACCTGTGTGACTTGAAGCAACTGACTTAATGTCTCTAAGATTCAATTTTCTTATCTATCAAAGGATGGTAACAATATTAACTGCACCATAGAGTTCCTCTGAGTAGTAAATGAAGAAATAAATTCTTATAGTGAATTTAACATATAACCCTGCCCATCCTAAGTCTTCAATAATAGTTCAGATCACTCTGGTACAATTCATTGTTGATCACTTTCTGGGGTCTTTTGGGCCAAACCCACAATTTATTTTATTTTTAACAATGTCAAATATGCTACCTATGGTGTTTAGAGGGTCAAGATGGAAAGGAAAGTTAGTTTCACTTTTCAGTGTGTAAATGAATGACAGAAGAGGGAAACTTTGACTGATAGGTCTCTGGATGTCAATGTCCCAAGATCTTTTCTGCAATGGCAGGCAGTGGAATTTGAGGATGGCTGGGGATTGTTTCAAATGTGCTGCCTAAGGCATCACATTTCTGGTCCCAGTTTTGACCTAAACTTGTTATGTGACCTTTAATAAGTCAGTTTTCTGCTTCACACTTAAATTATCTTCTCTCTAAAACGTAGTGGTTGAACTAAGGACAATCTCAAATGTCTCCTTATTTCTGTAATTCTTCTGGAGCAAAAGAATATGCATTGGTTTAGGAATCTCTGGGAATCAAAGTTTGGTAAACAAGAAGGCTTTATATTTTACAGAGCAGTGTACAAATGCAGTAAGATTCTTACTTGTAGATGATTCACACAGGATCTATCTTTTCTCTCTATGGAAGAGGAATCACTTCACAAAATAATTAGGATTTAGTAGGTAAATTCCTAGGGTACATGAATGGTGTTGTTTCTGCCTTTAAAAATATTTAATCCAGATATTTGTAGTTGGAATCTGTGTATTTAATTTAAACATGTTTTGTCTATGAAACAAAGTGAATTAGCACCCTGCCTCAGTATTGTCTCTGAACCTAAGCAGACAGAGAAAAAATGTTTTTGGTCAGCGGTAAAGTAGAATTAGAGAATGTTTGCCTTATTTAGTCATGGTCTGGCTGAGTCATTCCAACTGATATTGTTTGGAATGAAAACTAGACCAGATGTTCACTTAAATGAGCTACAGAGATTAAGTATAAGTCTGACCATATTATCATGAAGGGTGAGTGTAATCATCTCCAAAGAATTTCCTGGAGCTGGCACAAAGGTTACTAATTATAATTACAGCTAACACTTTATTATATATACATAATGTACCAAATACCATTCTAGGTGCTTTATAAGTATTAACTAATTTAATGAAAGCCTACAATTAGCCTTGAGGGAGGCACTATTTTTACCCTTATTTAGTGAATGAAGTCACTGAGCCTCTGAGAGGTTAAGAAGTTTGCCTATGGCCACTTAGGTAGAACATGGTAAAGGCAAGATTTGAATCTAGGAACTAAGACTCCTTGGATCTTGTTTTACACTGAATCACTGTGTCCATTATCATTGTCTCTGATCCAAGATACCATTAAAAATGTTAGGCTGATAGTTAATTTATAAGTGGATGAAGAGGAGTTTGAACTATTATGAATAGGAAAACTGTATTATCCCTCAGGGGACAAAAATGTTAAATTTTGGAGATATATATCTGATAAGAAATCTCTTGGGTTACCAAGACAACATATCCATTGTTGATTGATCTTTTAAAATAATTTGAGGAATGTGGGAAGAGCTGGGGTTTAGACCTTGACTCCTTGTCCTGCATGAAGTGTCTGGAATGTTTTTTGTTAGGCTCAAACCCAAGTGGGTTATATTGGTTCATGATTTTTGGTTAACCTTAAAAAGAAGCAGAACAAAACTGTTAGATTCTTCTCATTTCTAATGGAATCCCAGATACTTCTTTGTTGTTGAGGCTCATTGGAATTCCTGCACCTGTTCATACTGACGTTCTTCTGAGCTTCCCTTAATGTTGGAGAGCTCCTTTGTCTTTTGTCATCATACCTTTTCCAACAATATAAAGAAAGCATAACACTTTTGCTATCCATTTAAGTTTTAAAATAACAGAGTGTGTAGTTTGAAAACAGTGTTGACTCTAGCCGGGGGTTTTTGGATAGATCCTTACAAATCTGAATCTGAGGACTCCTAATGTATTTGAAAGGCATCAATCCCTCTCAGACTTAATCCCCCTTCCTTTTTCCATCCTCCTAATCCAATCCTCCTAATCTGGGGCAGCAAAGTTTGGTAGACAAGAAGGTTTTATATTTTACAGAGCAGTATGCAACTGCAGTGAAGATTCCTACTTGTAGATTAGTCACACTGGCTCCATCTTTTCTCTTTATGGAAGAGGATTAGCATAATCCAAGAATTCTGCTAAAGTTATTTTTAATACACTGTATTTTTTCTATTTCTCCTATGGTAAATATTCTCAGTCTATATACATGCAGTGAAAGCCTTAGTTTATAAATTAGGCTTCCAGAAACTTGTCCCCGTTGGCTAGCACATCTGTATACATTCAGGTTTGCTCGTTTAAGTATTATGATATTACTCATGAATGAATAGCCTCAGGAATGGAATAAAAAAGATTGCACGGTTAAAACAAGTGTAAATTAGGTTAGGGATTTAACTCAGTGGCATTGTGCTTGCTTCGAAAGCCCAAGGTCCTGAATGCGATCCCTGGTATGAAAAAAAAAAATGTAAATTTTGACACTGTGAGTATTGTGAGCATCACAGACAACCAAAGAAATTACTTTATGTATGTGTGTGTGTAAATATTACTTTTTGTGATTCTTCTAACAGTTATCTGAGTGCTGTTTTTTTACCGATGTAGTCTTTTTATTCCTAAACAACTAGTGTGTTCCCAACATTGTTGCTCTAATAAATATTTCAATATTTATTTTATGCCTGAACATTTTCTTTCTTAGGCCTCTTTCTTTGGTTTAGCTTCTCTCAAGTGGAATAACTGCTCAAAAATATTGTGTTATGAAGTATATTGCAAGTAAACATATTTTATCTGCTTATATTAACTTCTGACAATGAACTTACAATACACAGCTAATCAATTTGTCCAACAACCAAAATGAAATAAAGTAGGAAGTAACTGTTCCCTAAAGGGACTCTGAGTTTTCGGGTACTTTATCTAGAGTTTCTGAATTTCTCTTATGTGGCTTCACTCTGCTTTGCCATGTATTTCTCATGAAATTGCATAGCACTTCAACTTCTCCCTTTGCCTACTTCTCTTCCTACCCTACCCTTCCACAGGGATTGACCCCCAAAGCACTATGTAAGGAACCACCTCTGTTTAGAATCTGCTTTTGAAGGAACCCATCCTGCAACAAAGTTGCAATCAGATGGTGGCTAAGGCTTCAGTTATCAAATGTATTGATAGAGCTGGGCATCTCTATGGTTCAATCACATGGCTGTTGTTGATGCTTTCAACTTCTAGTGAGTTTACTCATTGGAAACCTCTGACTTTGATCTTTGGCTGTTTCTATCTATTAAGTTCCTTCTTAGGACCTCAGTTTCCCACATTCATTCTGTCTTCCCTTTATCAATCCCTTTGGGATCCAATCTGGAGGTGGTCATGGGACAACCTAATCAGTCTCTCTTCTGCTTTCCACTCCATTAAAGCCACTCTGATCATATCATCTCAACTTTGTAAATCTAATAATCAATTCTCAACTTTCATCTAATTAGACCTTTCAGCAGCATTTGGCCCAGTTTATTACTCATTCCTCCTTGTTACACTCTCCATTTGACTTCTAAGACCCAATCAAGTCAAATCTAGTCAATAAAACAGAAACCATTCTTAATATTTATTCAGATGGGATTTAATACAGAGTCTCATTGACAAAAAGCTGGAAAGCATAATGGATCATAGTGAGGCAACCCAGAGACCAGCAACAGTGAAACAGTACCACCCTAGGCTGCAGGAACAAAGAGGAGAGGAAGTTGTAGCTCAGCCGGTGGGCTGAGGATGACTCATCAGAAGCTAGAACGATGCAGAACTTGTTTGATAGAAGCTGAAGCCAAGGACGCAACAAACACTACTACAAATACTACTCCAGAGAGGGAGTAGTATTCCCTCCTTCCCTCCAATTTCCTGTAATACACTAATCCTAACCAATTGCCCATAATACACTAATCCTAGCTGGAAATCTAACACCAGAATCTAGGATCAGCAACCTAAAGCAGTCCGCTCCATTTAATACAGACTAGAATGGGAGAAGGAGTCCAAGTCTGGCTCATAATACACTTGTCTTCTCCCCTGCTTTGCTAGTTAGCTCTCCTTGGTCTTTCAACTGGCTCTGATTCTTCTTCTTCTTAATGTGAAGCTGCTTCCAAGCTCAGCCTTGGATCTCTCATCTATCCTGGTTATCTGTGGCTGCTTTATACCACCCTCCCAACCCCACATTGCTCAGAACAATTTATTGCTCCATAAGATTCTGTGGGTTTATTGGACTTAGCTAGGTAGCTCTGTCAGGATCTATAGAGCTCATGGTAAATGCTCTGATGAGTCAATCAGAGATCATGCTTCAGCAGTGACATTTATCAACTCGGTTGCTAAGAGTGTGGGTGGCAGATAGCACTCTTGGTCTCAGCCTCTCTCAGGAAGTGCCTCAGCTTACAAGGGTAACCTTGACCAAGATGTCCCACCTTTCCCAGGGTGGACCACATCAAGTGACTGATTAACATGAACATATAAAGCCCAGCCCTGTCACCTCAACTTGGGGCAGCTATAAAGGATCATATTATGTTTAGAACTCCCTTTTTGCTCAGCTGAGGATTCTGATGAAATTGCATAGCAGCTCAACTGCTTCTTTTGTCTACTTCTCTTTCTACCCTTCCTTTGTACAGGTGTTGATCACCAAAGTACATTTAATGAACGTCCTCTGTTTCATAATCTGCACTCTGAGGACCCCAACCTATAACAGGGTTGCATTTTGATGGTGGCTGAGACTGCAGTCTTCTAATGGACTGACTGATCTGAACATGGCTCACTCATATGGGTGCCATTTGATGCTGACTGTCAACTGGCACCATCAGCTGGCATGTCTAGACATGGCCTCTGTGTGACCTGAGCCTCTCAGCATGGTTGTTCGGCTCTAAAAAAGGTGATTTCCAAGAGCGAGTATTGAAGAGACCTGGGCATCTTATCACTTCCTGGAATGTGATTTCTGTCAGTCCAATCACAAAGGTGTATTAGACTCTCCTCTTGATGTGAGGAACAGTTCACATACATAAGAAACAGATGGGACTGTTTGTGAATTTTTTTTACAATGTCTTTTCCTCTTAATATTCTTTACCACTGTACTGGAACTCTTCTTGTCATAGTCACCTATGGTCACCAATCATCCCCACATTGTTAAATCCAATAAGCTATTCTCAGTTGTAATCTTCCTTGACCTCTTGCAGAATATCTCACTTATTTGATGATATAATAATGTTTATATGCTGATGTCTACCATATTTATATTCTAGTTCCCCATTGCTCACAAACAGCAGAATTCCATTTTGGACCAACCTCTTATTATCTCAAATTAGCATATCAAAACAATTTCCACTGAACTTCTGCTCTTCCCAAAGCATCCTTGTCTTGTCACCAGTTTAGACTGGGAAGTTCACTTGAGATTTGGGTAGCCTAAAGAAGAGATGCAGAGCTGCGGACTGAGTTAAACATCTTTTATTCAGTGCTTAGCCATAGCCTATCTGTTTAGCCACTCTTGAGGCCCCCAGCCACTGTGCATTCCCAGCAGTCTTTAGCCCCTGAGCCAGCCCATTCTTGCAGCAGTCTTCAGCCACTTGGTCTCTCCCAGCCCTCATGACAGACAACATTTATACTAGAATACACAACAGTGGCCAGGTGCCAGTAACAACCTTGGTTATATAAATTATTTACACCGCCCAGCTTTGACCTTGGCTACAGAAGTTATTTATATTGGGGTAACGGAATATGCACCTAAGCTGGAGCTATGTTGACATGGAACCCACTGTTTCCTACATCCCCTTCTTTTCACAGCCTGAACTAAAGTACTGCCATTGTGCACTTTTGTGTTTCCTTAACAATCCTCTTCTTCATTTGTTAGCAACACCATTCTGACAGTTGCTTAGACCAATTTAAAACCATCATTGACTCTTGCTTATCCCACATCTAACTCAACAGAAAATATTCTTAGCTCAATCTGACTACTTTTACCACTTCTTGTTACTACTCTCGCCTTAGCCACTATCTTTTTTCAGCCTCCTAGCTAGACTCTGCTGTCCATTCATGCTCCCATGATAGCCCATTCATGTTTCATTTTAGAGGGATCCTTGTGAAATGTCAGATGATATAATTCCTCTGCTGAAAACACTGCAACAACTCCTCTTTCAATTCAAAGAAGTCAAATCAGTTTCATAATTACAAGTACTCACAAGACTTACCTGATTAGTTCCATTACCTCTGACCTCACTTTGCCTATGATCTTGAACTCACACCATTCTATCCTCACAGGCTGTCCATAATCATTCCTGTGGGTCTTTTCAAAGGCTGTTCTCTCTTTCTGGAATGTTTTTCCTGAAGATCTGATGGATAACTCCTTCCTCTCCATCAATGCTTTATTCAGTTGCCGTTTCTCAGTAAGTCCTATATTAACCACCTCGTTTAAAATTGAAATCATCTCTTTCAGCTTTTAATATCCCAAGTCCCCTTTCCTCACTCTATATTTTTATTATATAACACTTACCACATTTTATATTACTATATCATTGATTAGTTTATTTTGTTAATATCTATCTCCTAAACAAAATGATATGGTCTTTTGCTTTGTTTTTTAATATTGTATTACAAATGCATAGATCAATGCCTGGCACATATTAGCCACTGAATGAATCATTGTAACTCAATCCTCTGCCATAAATGCAAGGATTCACCTTGCTTAGGCATGCATTCATCAGTGCATGGCATTTGCCACATTCATCAGAAATGTGTTTGTGACCCAGTTTAGGTCAGAGAGACAAAGGAAAATCTTTGGTGAGTAATTTCAGAAGTGCCTCACTCTTCTGAGATGGAAGAGCTTCCAAAAATCATCTCACGTAATTTGGACTGTATGGCATGAAAACATGAAATCTGTGCCTACCCCAGACATTTGGCCGTGAGAGTAGCCATCCTCAAGATAAAGCTGTCAGAATGGAAGTTAGAATACAGTGATAGAAATAGGGATCCTTGGCATTGCTGAGTTGATGAATCAAATACATCTTAAAGATTTGCTAATTCTGAACTCTTTAGTTATGAATGGCACTACATCTTCTTTGTCAGCTAAGCCAATTTGAGTTGCGTTTTTATTAACTAATTAAGGCACTCTTACAACAAAATTAAGACACTTAATTGAGGTACCCTTACAACAAAATTTCTGTTCTGTGGTGTAGAGAGATATCCAGGGATACCTAGCATGGCCTAATCAAATCTTACATTTATACACTGAATTCTCCCTGCTTTTCTCTGTTGCTAAGTAATTCAAATATACTCCTTCCATCAAATTTTCCTGGTTCAAGAGTGTTTTTGCAAAGAGCAGATTCTCTACTTCTAATTACCATTTGTTAATTAATCAAAAATACTCTGAAAACTGATCCAAACAAACATTTGGATATGGGCACTGTTAAGTTCTGATTATTTGAACTTATTCATGGTCCATCTAGGCCAATTATCAACAAATTGTATGGCTTCTCTTTACTTTTCCATCCTATTTTCTTCAATTTTTCCCTTGGCACACCCTGTACTACCTATGCTGGCCTTGTTATTTTTCAAAACACCAAGCAGTGTTCTATCTCAGGGCTTTTGAAATTGGCATTTCATCAGCCTGGAGCACTCTTTCTTTTTATTTTTTTGTGTATCCTTTTATTGGTACATTTTAGGTGTACAACATAATGACATCCATCATTGGAGATATGCACCTTTACATACTCTCTTGGTTCTTATTTTTCCCCCTTCCCCTACCCTCCCATCAACTCCTCCATCCCTCCCTATTTACAAAGACTTTGTTTCCATTTTTTCATTTTCTCATATGAATTCCATTTCCCTCTTTCCTTTCCCCTACCCCTCCCACTGCCCCCTCCCCTTTGCCCCTTTTCTTCCTATTTCACATTATCTATTATACCTTTTAGTCCTTATTTACACTTTCAGTTTCTCACACTAGAGAAACTATTTGGTATTTACACATGTGTGTCCTGTTTATTTCACTAAGAGTAAAGTCTCAATGTGCATCCATTTAGCAATAAATGTCTCTAATTTCTTGGTTTTGATGGCTGAGTAGTACTCCATTTAATTTTTTAAAAACCCCACATTTTCTTTATCCAGTCTCCAGTTGGTGGGCATTTGGGCTGTTTCCAAGTTTTAACTATTACGGAGCACTCTTTCTAGTTGAATTCACTTCACTCAAATTCTTCAAGCCTTTCAAATGTCATTTTCTTAATGAGGTCTTCTCTGACCTCCCTATTCCCATTCCTGTCTTTATTTTACTGTATAATACTTAGCAGCTTCTCTCATATAATTTAATGTGCTTATTTATTGTTTCTCAGTAGAGATTTCATCCCTTTTTTCTTACTATTACTCCAATGTCTTAAACAATGATGGACACATGACTAGAGATCCAGTGAATGCTTGTTGCATTTTTGAGTGAATGAATGAATGAATGATTTCACACAAAGGAGTATACATAGAAGTAACCACTTTTGCAATGAAGTCACCATGCATGCCTTCTATATCAGTATTCTATCTAGCACATTATCGCTGCTGTGAATATTTCACAATTATTCTATTCAATAGTTTCTTGCAAATGAAATAACATACATAAATATATAAAAATGTATGCATCATACATTGCATCCTTTATACAAAGCACAGGGCACAGCGAGATACCCAGTCTCAAATAACCACTGATGTTCTTATGTGAGCTCAGAAGTTTATTGAGAGATAGGATGTCTTTTTTACATACTCTTAACTCTTAGAGGTCACCTAATTCTTTTAATATTAGAACCAATTTACTAAAGAAGCCAAACTCTCAAAATAGGTCATTATTTTGACACATTCTTCAGCAGCTGTGAAATTATCTCTCTGGATTAATTTTACCCAGCAACACAGCATATGTATTAGACCTACATTTGTGTACCTCTGTGAATTCTCCAACACAAAGAACAAAATAACAGAAATACTGTATTTCCTAATTGTTATACTATATGTCCCAACAGGGAAACAAAAAATGGCTTGGAAAAGGGATTCTGAGTGTTTCTTGCAGAGTTAGATCCTGTAACTTCTTATTTTATGCCTTTCTTGCTTTTTCCATCTGAAAAACCTAATTCTGGAGAAAATGATTTGGATAGTTTTGGATATGCTCGGCTAAAAATATAAGTACAATCTGAGATTAGAAAAGAAACTATCAGGGACAAGTTGAATATAAACACACATGGAATACTGATAATAAGATGGAAACTAATCTTGCCTTTTCTCCTAGAATCACTTTTTGCTTCCCATATAGGGAAGCACAGGGGGTTTCTCTTATATGATTTTTTTTTAATTACCCAAACCCTGCTCCATTAAGCATCAAGAGCAAGGTCATGGCAAGTCTTCCACTCTGACTCCTTTATAGACTTTCTCAGGTATAGAATTAGCATAAACAACACACAACACAAACTTCCTTGGTGCCATTGAACTTGAGTGTCATTCATTGTAAAAGTAATAACAATTTTTAAAGTAATAAGCTAAGCATTAATCCTCAATAGTGGTTAGAATAAAAAAGAATAAATGGAGATAAGGGTGCTGTGGGATATCTTGACATGATAGGTAGACCAAAGGTACTTACTTGGTGGTGGTATAGTAGAGTTGTTTAGATACAGAAATTAGAAGTGAAAGCCAACAGGGTAGGTACTCCAGAAATATTTATTTAATCACTGAGTAAACCAATGGTTTTACCTCAAATCCCAATTTAATTGATGTTTGATTCGTGTCTGGTTTTTAAGTTCATTTAGTGTAAATTTCCTCAGCTAGAAAATGGTAATAAGAAGGAATATACAAAATAATATTTGTAAAACATGAAGTGAAGCACAAGCACAGAGTAAATGCACAAAGTATCTGTTTTTATTATTCTACTTGACATCTTCACAAGTTTGAATAAATTAGTGAAAGATGTGAGGGGAGAATCCAACAAAAATAAGAGAGTTGAATAGACTAAGGAGCCTGCTGCTGGTGCTTTAACAGTGTTTCCATTTCTACTTTGCCTTGTTCTTGTTTATTTGTAAGTCAGCTCCAGGCATCCAGAAACTTTCCTGCTAGCTGAATATATGCATAGTTCTAGTCTACATACTACAGAGAATCTTATAATTATTTATACAAATAGGTTGCTTTCATATTCTTCTGGGAGGACTTAATGATTTCATTGAGATACCTGGAAGAAATCATGCACTTTAGCTCCTCTTTGATATACTTGGCATTTCAGATATCTGCATGAGGGTTTATTTGTTCCTGCTCCTTTTCCCTCTAAATATTTGGAAACATGTTGGCATTGGTAAATCATAAAAATATTTAATCATTTATTCATATAACTTGTAGGCACTCCATATATAACAAATGAAATAGCAAAGACAAATTTCTGACTGAAATTTACGGTCTTGTGAAACAGTTTAAAAAGCAAACATATGATAAATACATGATTGTGACTTACAAACAGTGGTAAAAATGAGGGTTTTTTGTTTGGGATTCTGGTTATTAAATTGATATGAAATATTTTGGGGGTAAATGACATCTTCAAATGTATAAATAATGGGGTGACTGAACATAAGTCCTTTCCACATTAAGATTCACAAATTGCTATTTTCTTTACAAGGTTTTATTCTAGTGCATTTCAACATTGAATCTTAAATAGCTAATTCAAAAACAAGAATGAAAATTCCTACTGTGCAGAACAATGGAAATGTGTGACAAATAGGCTTGTGAAAATGGAAGGTCTTTTTTGTTTAAGCCTGGGAGCAACTCTGAATAGAATTATTGGCTTGTGGGAAACTAAGTGAAATATATGGCTTAGTTCCACTGTTGTTATAAGAAATGCCATTGTTTTTAGGTCATTTTGTGGTAAGGCCAGAGATTTTTTCTATGGCTTCATCTCTGAACAATGAGGGAGACAAAAATTTGTGATGATCCTTGGAGCAGAGAGCATGTATCACCCTGAATCTAGCAAATTTAACAAGGGTTTTCTTTATTTAAAAACTTTGTGCTGAAGTATGTGAGCACAAATTGACAAGATAAATGCACCTGTGCTTTCCCCAGGAAAGAAATAGAATCTTATAAAACACCCCTCCCATTCAGTTCCTGCCTTACACATGTTATAACTACCCTGGGGTGAAACACCATGTATTCATCTCACTGTGCATTATTCAATGCCATGTATTCATTTCACCATATGTTAATTGTATATAAATGAACCAAATAGAATCTAATCCTTCATGTGTAATATTTTTCTCTCATTTATATTTTGTGAAGCTTGCCTAAGTATTATGAAGTTTATTTTTCATGTTTACTCCTATATGGTATTCTATTATATGAATAATCCACAATGTATTTATCCATTCAAATCTCAACGGGCATTTAGGTTTTTGACCTGTTGAGGATATTATGATTAATGTTGTGCTGATTATACTTGTAAGGAGTTTTAATAACCAAATACACATACATCTATTGAGTATGCATCTATAATAGGAATGGAATTTCTCAGTTATAGATTCTGATAGGTTCATTGTTAACAGATAAAGCTTCCATAAGTAGTTTTCCTATGTGGTTATGTTTCTAAGCTTGTATCACTACAACAAATACCTGAGATAATAACTTATAAATAAAAAGGCTTATTTGGGCTCATGTTTTTAGAGATTCTAGTCCATGATGAGGTAGACGCTTTGCTTTTAGGTCTCTGGTGGGCATGTCAGAGAGAAATGGCAACAGGCCCATGTTGGAGAAAAATCACTCACCTAATGGTCAGGGAAAAAGAGAGTAAGAAGAGAGTTTGAGGGTCACAATCTCCTTCAAGGGCACACATCCCCAATGACCTAAAGACCTCCCGCTGAGCCTCAACTCTTAAAGTTTCCACTATCTCCCAGTAGCATCTCTTGGGGAAGCAAACACTTAACACATGGGTCTTTGGAGGTCACTTAAAATACCAATGATAGTGGTGATTATACTCTCTTGTATTCCTACTGATAATACATACAAATTCCAGCTTAAGGAGACAATCCCAAATGAATAATCTAATGATGGATCTCAAGGCTCTAGAAAAACATGAAGAAAGAAACATATGATAAAGACCAGAGTGTAAATCAATTAACTCGAGATAAGAAAAAACAAAAACAAAACTGAGGATTAATATATCAAAGAGTTGGTTCTTTAAGAGAATAAATAAGATTGATAGACCATTAGCAAAATTTAAAGAACAAAAAGACCCACATCAGAGCAATTAGAAATCAAAAATTGGAAAATCTGTAAGAAATGGATAAATGCCCAGACATATACAACTTAACAAAATTGAACAAAAAAGATTTAAAAACCCTGAATAAAAGGCAGTGAAATTGATGCAGTTATTAAAAGCTCTACCAACTAAGAAAAGCCCAAGATTCAATGGATTCACCACTGAATTTTGCCAGGACTTCAGAGAACTAATGCCAGAAATCCTCAAATTCTTGCATGGAACTGAATGGGAAGGATCACTGCCCAATTCATTCTGTGAAGCTAGCATTTTCTTGATACCAAAATTAGGTAAGGACTTGAAAAAAAAGGAAAGAAAGAGAGAAAGGAAGATAACATGGTAAAATTCTTCATAAACATAGATGCAAAAAAATCTTCAGTAAACTACTTGAAAATAGAATGCAACAAATATTTAATAAGATTTTCTCGCACAACCAAGTTGGCTTCATCCTGAGGATGCAAGGATGGTAAGATGTACATAAATCAGTAAGTATAATACACCACATAAATAGAATTAATGATAAAATTACAGTTATTTCAATGAATGCAGAAAACGCCTTTGACAAAATCCACCATCCACTCCTGATAAAAATATTGATGAAAATAGGTATAGGTGAATCTTACTTGTCCACTGATAAAAGCCACTTATGACAAAACCGCACCCAACATCACATTAAGTGAAGAAAACCTGAAAGTCTTCCCTCTAAAATCAAGAATGAGACAAAGGTATCCACTCTTTGACTCCTCTTCAATATAGTACAGAACTCAAAATTTTAGGCAGGGCAAACAGGAAAGAGACAGAAATAAAAGGCATACAAATAAGAAAGAAAGAAGTCAAACTATCTTTATTTGAAAATGGTATGACCTTATACATAGAAGACCCAAAATTTCCACCAGAAGACATTTAGAGCTAATTAACAGCCTGACATATGAACAACTTGGGTTACAACCAGAATTTTAGTTTTAACTTACAAGTAAAGTCTTGAGGTACAATTCAAATGCCAGCTGTTTGTGCTTCCAGATGGTCTCAGATACAGATTTAACCCTTAAAGAGTTCTGGAAGGAGCATTACAACATCCTTTCCTGTATGGGGTTAACTGAGAAATCCTGGGCCAGTGTCTCTCTAAGGACACTGAGATCTGCCAGTATACAGGAGAGAGACTTTGAGGCTGTGTAGAGGAGCCTGAGCCTTTGATTAACCTTCAGTTAACCAACTTGAGTTACAAACAGCCCTCAGGAATGAATCAAGTTTCTAAGTCAAGGGTCCACTGTATATATATTCTGTTCCTCTAGTGAATCCTAACTGATACATTTAGATTGATCCAGACTGTAGTTAGAAGTCTTCTTGTTTTATTATGCAGAGCTATTTAGGTCTTTTTTTCCACTGTCTTAGCCTTATGGTTCATTTTGTGGGCCATCAGTTTTCTCAATCAAACTGGGCCATCATAGTGTTTTGTTGACCATATTATTTATTGACCTGATATGATTCTTAGGCTTTGTCTTCTTCATATCAATATCTTTTCAACTGGAAGAAAAGTTGTAAAAATTAAGTGAAAATAGCTGCTGTAGCAAACAAACCACAAAATGCATAGTTGCTCAAATATAAAATAAATTTATTTGTTGGCCAAATAGATGTTTCTGAGAGGTGAGATACTCTTCTTTACAGAGTGATGTAGACACTCTACAGTTCTGCTGCCTTCTTCTCATAGCTTCTAAGTTTTCTGTGTTTTTTAAGCGTCAAATCAGAGGAAGGAGAAAGCATGGAGGATGACAGCTGGGAGATTTTGATGAGCCAACTGCACCTAACGACAAGGCGGGCTGAGAAATGTCTGCTGGCTGTGGGCCCAGGAAGCAGAGGAAATGAATCCGGTGAATGGCTGCTGTCCCCGTTCCTGAGCAGCATGGAGTTCTCCTTTCTTTTAATATAAATTAGGCTACCTCTACAAACAACTGAAACAAAATGAGTTCCCTCCATTCTGATACTTAATATAGTTCACTTCAACACAGAACAGGGAAGTGCATATGAAATAGGCATCAAGTGGCTTCAACTGAAATAGAACCAGGAAAAGAAGAGAAGCAAGAGGGCAAGGTTTGTACAAACCGAAAAAGTAGAAAGGGAATAAAGGAAAGCAATTTACCTGAATAGATATTCCCAGAGTACTATTTTGCCTTAATAATGTCTTCTATTTATAACTCCTTCATGTTCAAAGCACTCAACAATCAATATTTTGCAATTGTTTCCTGGTGAGAAGCAAAGTAGGAGGGATATGATTTCACAAATGGAGGGAATAGGAATTTCAAGGAAGTTAAAGTCATGAGGTAAAGGAATTCTGCACAAGAATCCGAACTTCTTTGTTCATTTTCTGTAATCACTATAGTTGCTAAACCAATCTCTCTCTCTCTCTCTCTCTCTCTCTCTCTCTCTCTCTCTCTCTCTCTCTCTCTCTCTCTTCCCCCCACCCCCTTTCCCTTCTGTTGCTTAACCCCACGTCCATACTCTTTGCTGAGAAAACTGGACTGGCCAAAAAGAGGTTTGTGAGACAACACTGACATTTTCCCGTACTGTTTCTATTTGTAGCAGGCTGGATGAACTAGTAAATTGTGTCCCAATTAAACCACTCTTTTCGTCTTTAAGCAGCTTAAAAATTTTTCAGCTACTTAGGCATTCTCATTGTCAATGTAATTCTCAGGCAGTGCTGGAGGAAAACTCTCAGGTGTTCCATACTATGGATCTGCTAGAATTTAGCTATGACATTCATTCTTCAGGTTATTGGATGCTGAGGTAATATGCAGAAGCAAGTAGGGAATGAAATATTTTCAACTTTTAGATACTGGGATTTCTCCCTCACTCAACTTATTGACTATTCACAAAAGTAAGAAAAACAATGGGGTAGTTTGAAAACTTTAAGCTACATGCTAGAAAGAACAAATACACTGATGGATGTTAAGATGGATAAGTGTTCTTCACCTATCCACATTCCAATCTGGCAAATTTTCCCCCTTATTAAATAAAAACTAGAAAAATCTGGAAGTGGCATCTTAGTGAGGAAGAGAGAGCAGTCATGTTGAAACAAGAAATTACTCTTCTGATAAGCATTTATTTATTCTATACTGTAAAAGCAATTAGCAAAGAACCTAAATAATTGTTAAGAGCCAGACAAGTTGGATGCAGTGGTTCATGCCTGTAATCCCAGCGCTCTGGAAGGCTGAGGCAGGAGGATCACAAATTTCAGCCTACTTACTAACATAATGAAACCCTGTCTCAAAACTAAAAAATTTTTTTAAAAGGTCTGGATATGTGAATGCCCTGGGTTTAATTCCAAGTATGTCCAAAACAAAATCAAAATAAATTTGAAGTCAACATCACACCTTACAGTATGAATGTTGGGCAAGTTATTTAACCCTCTATACCTCACGCTTTCACAGATAAAAAGGGAGTAATAGTAGTAGTAGTCGTAATAATAATAATAACAACTTCTCAGGTTGTTTAGATAATTGAGTTACTAAATATAAGATACTTAGGGCAGTAGTCTGGCACAAAGTTGTCTGTTCTATGTGGGGCAAAGTGATATTCTTTCTGATAGACCCTAATCTTAAATTTAACACATCCCTTAATCCTCAACACCCACATATATACATTTAACACACATACAATATCCTATAAACAGGCATATCAAAGTTTTTATCTCTGTGTACATAAAAATGTACATGTACATATTCATATTCTATTTATAGTCTTTTTATTCAGTAAAAATTAAAATGAGATCTTATTAACAATCCTGATCTTCAACTTGATTTTTTCCCACTTAGTGTTCCTTGGCACTTATCGTAAATCTATTATCAAGATCTATTTGGAGATTCTTACTTTAGATTCCATTTGTCTGAATGTGCCATTAAACTTAACCAATCCTTTACTGAAGGATATTTGAGTTCTCTTAAATTTGTTAATCTACCACACAAAACAGTGAAAGTTTTAGAATTTTATATAGTTTAAATATTTTCATGAAAATGTAATGAAGCAAGAATCACAGATTCTAGTCTTTGCAAAGATGTCACTTGTCTTCATACTAAGGGTGCAGAAACTAACATTCAGAGATTACGTGACTTACCCAAGCTAGAAACTACTAAAATGAGGTTTAAAGCAAGCTCTCCACTTTTCAGGATGGGAAGTATCTAGGGTAAGGGTAGGTGTCCGTGAACACACTGGGTTTAGAAAACTTAGATTTGGATCTCAACAATTGAGGATTTAGAGAAATATGTGTTATCCAGGATCACAATTTGTCTTGAAACAGGACTGCCCTTTCTAATCTTAAGATCTTCCCCTGAAACTTCAGGGAGAAAAAAACAAATACAGAACACTACTCTAATGCTGACTGAGTCCAGTGACTCAAGCTGTTGAGAAAGTCTGCTTCTTTCTCTCCATATTTCCCTTCTGGAAAGTGAAATTTAGCCCTGTGACAGATGATTTCTGTCCTTCTTGGAAGCAGAAAGAGAAGTGCTCATGGGCAGCACTTCCTGTTTCTCTGGAACATTTATCTAAGTATGTCTTTATATGGGTCTGCCAGGTTTCCTGGACTTTCCATATTATTTCTTTTCTTTTTTAAAAAATTAAATCAATGTTATTATTTTATTAAAAGCATAGTTGTCATCTATCATCTATATTAGATATTAATATTATCATAGAAGAAATTTTCTTCAGTGGCAAAAGCTGTTAAAAAATTATGTATTCATTTATTTTGCACATTGCTCTAAAGAAAATTTGGAGCTCCTGAAGTTTACAGATATTTTTTACAAATTATCAAATGAATTGTCTTGCTCCAATAACATTAAGGTTGTTCTCTCTCTTTATTTTTTTCCCCATGAACTTTATTGGTACATTTTTGACATACAGTACAGTTACATTCATCATTGGGATCTTGTACCATTACATGAGTCTCTTGGTTCTTATTTTTTTTCCCCTTCCCTTGCCCTCCCTTCACCCGCTCCACCCTTCACTATTTGCAAAGACCTTGTTTCCATTTTATTCCTCTTCTCATATTTTTTCCTTTCCCTTTTTTACCTTCCCCTACCCCTCCCAATTCCCCTGCTCTTTTAGACCTTTTCTTCCTGTTACACAATATCAGTTATACATTTTTTAAATTACAATATTAAGATCTAGGAGACATTACCACAGATTTTACAGAATTTAAAAGGATATAGAAAGCATATTGCAAAAATCTTTTTTGAAATAAATTTGACAACTTCTAAGAAGTAACTTACAAGACAAATTAATGAAACTAACTCTGGAGGAAATATAAAATTTGAATAGCACCTATTAAAGAAAGTATATTTCTAGCTTGAAAACCTACCTATATGACAAGAGCAGGCTCATAAACATTTTAACTGATAAATTATATCAAACAATTAAAGCAGAAAAAAGAAGGAACACTTCTCCCCTCATTTTAGGAAATCAACATTGTGCTAATCCTAAAACTGGATAAAGATAATAGAAGAAAAAAGTATGAACATAGATAGAAATTTGTTTAACAAAACAAACTCTTAGAAGTCAGATCTGGCAGGATGTAGAAAGTGGTTTTGTTATAGGGATGGAAGTGTTGGTTCAGCATTAGAAGATCCACCCCCAAAAGTAATCATTTTAACAGAGGAAAGGAGAAAGCCATATGATCCTGTCACTAGTTGGAGAAAGAGTATGGGACTAAATTCTACAGCTGTTCATGGTAAAAGCTATCAGGAGACTAGAAGTAGAACAGAATCTTCTCAACAGATCAAAGACATGTACTCCAAACTTCCAACAAAAACTCCTTCTATGAATGGAGATGATACAATGCTTTCTCCCTAAAGTGCGGAACAAGGGCATATATGCCTACTCTTTATCTGTCCATTAGACTGTGAAACATAGGTCTAAACCAAAATAGTCTGGCAATAAAATGACACAACTAGGATAGGATTGGCATGGCAGAAGCGAAATCTTTCTATGTAGATGAAATGATCATCTACAGAGAAAATACTAAGAAATCTCTAGGAGCCCCTAGAACTTGTACTTGAATTTAGCAGGATTAGAAAACACAAGGTATATCTAAAACTTCAGGTCTGTGTATACTTGCTATAAATGAAGAATTGGATATTGAAATTTTAAAGTTATGTAGGAGTACAAAGGACCCAGAAAAGCCAAAAACAAAAACAAAAACAGTGTTGAAAGACGTTTAGCACTCAATTTTAAGACTTCTAAAGCTACAGTAATCAAGGGAGTGTTGGTATAAGGAAAGACATATAGATCATTTGAATAAAGCAGAGAATCTAGAAATAGAACCACACATATATGGTCCACTGAGTTTTGAAAGATTATTTAACATTAGCATTTTATAGAATATAAACTCGATTCAATAGCCGAGGAAGAGATAGTGTCTTCAGCAAACGGCACTAGAACACCTGGTATCCGTATATAAAAAATTAACCTCAACCCTTTTTTTCCATACATGAAAGTAACTTGAAGGGATCTATAAACCTAAATAAGAAAGCCTAAAAGTATAAAACTTTAAGAAGAAATTATAAGGGAAAATATTTATGAATTCAGGGTAGGCAAGAACTACATAGGATACAAAAACCATGATGTATAAAAGAAAAAAAATTGATGAGATTCCATCAAAATTTATAACTTTAAATTACATCATTAAAATGAAAAGTAGTCCTTAAACAGACCACATTTACAATGCCTATAACTTATGAGCAGAATATATAAAGAATTCTTAGAGCTCATTAATAGACAACCCAATTAAAATGTAGACATAAGAAGATGATAAATAACCAGTATAACACAAGGAATGGTGTGCAACTCTAGAATCAGAAAAATACTAATCAGTACAATAATAAGATTGAATTATACACTCATTAGGGGATGAAGTCGAAAGTTTTAAAAGCCTTGTCATGATTTTTTCTTTTTGTTGGATTCTCCCCCTTTGCATTTAATTTGTCACGCCCAATGGATTCATTCTGCTGGGTTTCCTGTGGTTGTGATTCTCATTGTCTTTTCCTAGGGTATTGTCTAAAATTTTTTGGAATGCCGGTTTGGTATTCATGAAGCTCCTGAGGTGCTCTTTATCATGAAAGTATCTTATTTCTCCATTAATTTTGAAAGATAGTTTTGCAGGGTACATTAATCTGGGTTGGAGGCTGTTTTCCTTTAGGGCTTGAAATACCTCATTCCAAGCTCTTCTTGCCTTGAGGGTTTGCATTGAGAAGTCTGCTGTGATTCTGATGGACTTTCCTTTGTATGTGATTTGTTTCTTTTCTCTCACTGCTTGTAGAATTTTATTCTTCTGTTGGATTTCTGGAAGCCTAACTATTATATGCCTATGTGTAGATTTTTTTTGATTAAGGCTAGCTGGAGTCCTATATGCCTCACTTATCTGTATGTCAAGTTCTTTTCCCCTTCTTGGGAAGTTTTCTGCCATCACTTCTGTGAAGAGTTTTTTTATGTCATCTGCACTCTCTCCTGTTTCTTCATTGACTCCAATCAGTCTTATGTTATTCTTCTTTGCATCATCTAGCAGCTGCTGGATTGATTTCTCATGTTCCCTTACAATTTTAAAGCAATTTTTCTTTTCCTCCTCACTAATTGCAATCTTATCTTCTATATGTGAAATTCTATCCTCACATTGGTTCATTCTGCTGCGCAGGCTTTTGATGGAGTTTTTAAAGTCCTGGAAATCTGTTTGTATCTGTTTTATGGATTCTATTTTTTTCCTATGTTGGTATTCCATCATATTCCTCAGCTCCTCTATTTTTTTTATCTGTGTCCTCTCTAGATTTATTGATCATGTCTTGCATCATGAGCAAAATCTTTGCTGTTATCTGAGTAATTATTTCTGATTTCATTTTCCCAGATCCTCTTTTGTTGCTAGTTCAGAGAGTCCAGGTGGTTGAGTATCAGAGTGTTCCATCTCGTTTCCCTTTGGGGTTGCTGTAGGTGATCTGGAAGTCTGTTTTTGAGGTTTGTTTATGTGTCTTCTCATTTCCATGGGGAAGGGGGTGCTTGTGGCACCCACAAGGCTCACCTTCTGTGCCCTAGGAGCTTGGGATGGCAGCAAGGCAGCTTCCTTCTGGGTGCTGGGACCGGCTGAGCTTCACTGCCCTAGGAGCCTGGGATGGAGGTGAGGAGCTTCCTTCCGGGTGCTGGGACCGGCTGAGCTTCACTGCCCTAGGAGCTTGGGATGGAGGTGGGGAGCTTCCTTCTGGGTGCTGGGACTGGCTCACCTTCTTGACCCTAGGAGCCTGGGATGGAGGCAGGGGAGCTTCCTTCTGGGTGCTGGAACCCGCTGAGCTTCTCTGCCCTAGGAACCTGGGATGGAGGCAGGGAGCTTCCTTCCGGGTGCTGGGACTGGCTGAGCTTCATTGCCCTAGGAGCCTGGGATGGAGGCGGGGAGCTTCCTTCCGGGTGCCTTTCCATATTATTTCAATCTTTTAAGTATCAGAAGCTTTTTATCAAATACATTTATTCATGGAGGTACTCACTAGGCATTTAAAAACATAGGTGCATATCTATTCATTTTTAAACACCAGGATGAGAAGAAAATGGATAAAGAATAGTTAATTTTGATAGGGAGGAAGAAAGTAATTTGAAATTTTGGATACATGAGGAAAAGTACAATAGATAGCCAAGATCATTTATTACTTGCCTCAGTAGAGGGGTTGTCAAATAGCAAAAGAAAGTTCTTTTTTGCTTTTTAATATAACAACTTTATTGAGGTATAATTTAACAACCATAAAATGTACTCATTTAAAGTGTACAATTCAGAGAGGTTTGATATATTCATAGATTTGTACAACTATTATTGCTGTGGGCATGGACATTTTTACATTCTTCATCTATTGCTAGGTTTATGGCTGAGGCTCTTATAATAAAAGGCAGATTCAAGAAAAGAGTGCTCTCTCTCTCTCTCTGTCTCACTCTTCTCTCTCTCTCTTTCAGTACAGGGAGTTGAGCCCAGGGCATTTGCACTGAGCTACATACTTAAACCTTTTTTATTTATTTTGAGACATGGTCTTACTAGTTATCCAAGTTGCCTGGACTGGGCTCCAACTTGTGATCCTCTTTACTCAACCTTCCTGGGTGCCAGGTTAGAGGCATGTGCAACCACACCTGACTTACAAAATTATATAGTATAAGATTACATGGGACTTGGGAGTTCTCAAAAGTAAAGACCCAAAGAAAGGGGGAAACGTGTGTACAGTTATGCTTAGGTTTGATGAGGAGTGGACAGGGGTGAAGAAGTACGGTTAGATACAAGGGGTGTGGTGTAATGGTAACGAGCTGGGGAATTTAGCAAAGCCTGCTTGCTCAGATTCTTCTGTGTTGCTGTGCTATGCTTCAGGGAAAATGGAATTTCACTGCTCCTAGTAGCTTATACAGTGGAATTACAGACTATTTGTCCCTTCGTAATCATCTTATTTTCCTTAACATTATGTGTTCAAAACTTATCTATGCCACATGTGTCAGAATAACCCTCCTTTTAAAATGTCAGTGATATCCCATTGTATGTATGTATGTACCACATTTTGTTTATCCTCTCATCTCTCAATAGACACTCGGGTGATATTTTGCAATTATAAATAATTGCTGCTTTGAACATACTGTACAAATATGTGCTTGAACCCCTGTGAAATGACTGAGAATATGTTCAGTTATTTATTTCTCAGAGGAAGAATGTTTTTCCCCCAGTACCAGGAATCGAACTCAGGACCTTGAACTTGCCAGGCAGGCATGGTGCCACTGAGCTACATTCCCAGTCCAGATGAAGAATGGTCCTACAAGGGATATATATGTAATTTATGAGGTAGACTTACCTTTGCTAACTGTGGAATCAAGGGTGGAAGAAGGCAAAATGGCACTCTGTGCACTATAGAGCCAAGGAATCCAGTTAAAAATCAAAGGCCTGGAGTTTACTGCAGTGTCTGGTACAAGTCCAAGTCAGAAAGCGAAAGGGTTTGCTGGAAAGTCTGCTGGAAGCCTGAAGAAACTGGAGACCGATGTCTAAAGGCAATGGCAAAGATTGCAGCTCCTCCGCACAAGAAAAGGGAAGACTTCCTTTTTCTTTCCCTTTTTTTTCCATGCAGGATACAAGTCTGTTGGTCTGTTCCACCCACTTTGGGGTGAGACTTCCTTCCTCAATTTGTGGCCTACATGTCGATCATCCATAGACACACTGAGAGCTTTATTAATCTGCTAAGCCATTCTTACTCAAGTTACAGCACCATGTGATATATCACAATTATTCATACTCATTGAAACTTATTTTCTGTTTTTTCAAATAATAATCACTTAATGGGCATGAAGTGGCATGCTATTATTTAGATTTGCATCTCCCTAATGATTAGTGATAGTGAACATTTTTTCATGTGCTTATTGGCCATTTGTATATCATCTTATTTTGTATATCATCTTATCATCTTTGCTTGTTGTGTCCTTTGTCCATTTTTTTCATTGAGTAGTTTGGGTTTTGTTATTGTCTCCAGTTGTCAGAATTCTCTACATATTCTGATATTAGTCCCTCATTAAATATATGGTTTACAAATATTCTCTCCTCTGAGTTGCTTTTTTAACTTTTTTTAATGTAGTCCTTTGACCTTTTAAATTTTGATATAGTCCAGTTTATTGTTTTTGTCATTGTTATTGCCTGTTTTTTTTGTTATTGTTGTTTTTGTTTTTGTTTTGCTACCAGGCCCAGGAAACAATTGCCAAATCCAGTGTTCCTAAATTTTTACTCTAGTTGTCTTTTAAGAGTTTTATAGTGTGAGCCCTTACATTTAGAATTTTTCCATATGGTTCAGCTTCAATCTTTTGCATGTGAATATCAAGTTTTTCCAACATTATTTGTTGAAAACAAAGGGAGTTCTTAAAAGAAATGATGCTAATGTGTCATGTGAGTTCTTTTGAAGCAGACCCTGTGACAAGAACTTATTTACAGATTGAGAGATGATCTCAAGAAGTAAGAGTAACAAAGGGGAGAACAACATAGGAATGGATAAAGGTCCAGTGTAGAGGTCTACTGCGGAGGCTGCTACCATGGCTAGCAGGGTTCAGTTCTTCCAGGACATCTGAGAAGCATCCAGAGTATCTCCCAAAATAAGCTAGCTGAAGAACAAGGAAATGAGGCACTCATCCCAGTTTCTGACCCAGTGGTTGAGGGTTACCCCTGGAAGATGTTAGTGCTAGAGCAACTCCACAGAGTGCATGTATGCAGAGAGTGCCTGCTGTGACTTCTAAGAAGGCTGTTGTATGTGATACCTACCTGGAGACATGAACATTTCAGCTCACAAGGAGCTATCCTCAGCAGCTCCCACATGAGATGTGGTCTTTCAAAAGTGTCTGCAACAGTTTCTAACCATCAAGTAAACTTTGCTTCAAAAGTTAACAGAGGGCCAGAAATAGGACTAAGGCTGTGTCTGTGGGTGATTAGAGGAGTAAGAAACACTTAGATTCTTTTATTGATCACCCCTGATATATATGTGTGCTGAGTTGGAAAATGAATCAGATAGTCTAAAAGAAGTTACAGTTTAATAAAGAAGATAGGACAACTGCACAAATCACCCCTTTAAAAGAAAAGAAGTGGGTTGGAGGTTTAGCTCAAAGCTAGACCACTTGCCTAGCACAAGTAACTCCCTAAATTTAATCTCTACCATAAGAAAGAGAAGTTATATCCTAATAAAAAAATTTTAAAAGAAGTGATCACACTACTGTGCTAAAGATATACATAGAAGGGAAAGAAGTTTCATAAGTCACATATAAACCAGATCTTGAAAAATGGGGTCAATTTATTTGTTCATTCAAAAATATATTATTAATTGCCTTTTGTGTTGCAGGCCTTTATCTGGTAGAGTTTCTGGTAAGTAAATAAGAAATGTTTACTGCCCTCTTCACACTCTAATAGAATGAAACAGACAAGAAAGTTATCAAATAAGTAAGTAAACAAGTGGGAAATGATGGTAAGTGCCATAAAGGAAACAAGAAAATTTAGTAGCATTCTGAGGTGAGGTGGGGTTGATTAGATAGAGTGGTAAGGAACTTCTGAAAGGAGAAAGCATTTAAACTGAAGACAGAATGATAAAGTGAAGGCGTCAGTCCTACATAAGCAGAGGAGACTGCTGTAGGAAGGACGAGAGAACATCAAAGGTCAAAAGCAGGGAAGCACTATGTATGTTTAAGGAATGGAAAAAAATGGGCTAAGGACTCTAGAAAGTTAGAAACAGGGGTCAAGGAGGGGTAAGAAATAAAGTCACAAGGATGAGTGTGGGCCAGGTAACTCAGCATCCAGCAGGCATTGTAAGCTCACTGGACTTAATCCATGTGCCAGGAAAGTAACTGAAGGATTTTAATCCGGGGCATTTCCTAAGGAGATTTATATCTGTAGAACATCCTTTTGCCCATGCAGAGTGGAAGTAGAAGTACCAAGCCCACTACTGAGGGCTGTACAGGTTTCATCCAGGTGAACCTTGGAATTGGGTTGGTCTAGGCTGGTGGCAGTAGAGTCAAGGAGGATAAGAAGTTTGGGATTCTATGTTGGAAGTGGGCTTGACGGTTGCTTTGGTTGTACTGAATTGATAGCTGGTTTCATGGACAGAGGTGCCAAGGTCAATTGAGAATGAGTCCTAGTAGGAAATTAGGATTTTTTTCTCCTTTGATGAAGCTTAAGGGGATACTGACAAATAATGATGAATTGGCTTGAAAGAGAACTTTGAACCTCTGCATAGGAATCAGATTTATTTCTGTAGGTGATGATGAGTATTGAAGGTATTTTTAATCAAAAAGTTATCAGGAACCAAGCTGTGCTTATAGGTCTTATTAGAATTGAAAAATGGGGTCATTTTTGGAAACAAGAAAAACAACAATAACAACTACATGTGTGTGTGTATGCATATGAGCATGTGTGTATGTGTGTGTGTGTGTGTGTAAGCAGGGAAAGTAAGAGCAATTTGGACTGCAAAGCTCCACAATTTTTTTCAGAGGTTAATTTACTTCTATTTATTGACGTTGCTATGGTAATACTAAAAAGCTAGCCAGGAGGACAGAGAACAGTTCACTGTCTCTGTACTTAATAATCTGATTTTATGTAAGACATTGGAAAAGAATGCAATAACTCAGTCCCTTTGCTGGAAGCCTTAAAAGAAACCAGATGAGACTGAGCTCACATTCCTCCCAGCCACACCAGTCCCCTCCCTGGGTACAGGGTTTCAGGCCCAGCTGTCTTGGCACTACCCAGCCTGACATTTGGAGGAACTCATCTTGCATTTTGTCCTCTCTCTCGCTTTTTTTCTTTCTGTCTTAAACCAGAATATTGCAAACAGCCCACAAAGTGAAATAAAATCCCAAGGAAATAGAAAAGGAATTTGCCTTTAAAAGGGGGCTTACAAGGGGAAGCTTGTTTCATTGTTGGATGGAAACTACTCCCTCCTGGAGGACTAACAGACATGGCCCCAAGCATGGGTCTTGGAGAAACTGCAGATTTTTATTTAGATTTAGATTTTTCTTTCAGGAAGTCAGTGTTTGGATGCTGGTGGTCAAGGTATGTTCCCTAATTAGAAACATATTCTTTCTGATCTTGTTTAGGACAAAATCAGTACATTTGTTTTTTACTTTTTCAGTATTGTAAAAAGGTTTTATGTGGAATATAGCTGTAGTTTTTGATGGGATCAATAAAAAGGAAATATAAACTTTTTATTGCTCTGAATTATAAACCATGGATTTCCTAGAATTTTAAAGACACCTTTATTCATTCTTCCCATAAATTTTGAGTTTCTTACATGTGCCAGACTATGTAATGAGTGTTAAGAATATCGTCATGAGCACACAAGTCTTTTCCTTACTACCACAGTGGCAACACTAGCAGGAAAGGCCAGTAGATTTAAAACTTCATCCATGAAGCTATTGTGGTTACATCTGTTACATGTATTGCCCCACTTAAAACTCCTAGAAATCAGAGAAAGTATTAACATTGTCCTAAGTTTATTGATGAGGAAGCTGAGGCTTCCCAGCTTGGTATGAGTGGCATGGTGTCATGTGTGGTGTGGTCTGAAGAGTAGTAAGACAGGCCACTGACATTCTCAAATAATGGGAGCTAAGCAGTTTGTTTCTTAGACCTAACAACGAGGTAAGAATTAAGCCATCATTAGTCCTTAACACCTTCAAGCAAATATCTCTGTAAAATCATTTCTGGGGCTCGGGTTGTACCACCTTAGTTGCAGAGCACTTGCCTAGCATGGGTGAGGGCCTGGATTTGGTCTCCAGCACTGTCAAAAGTAAAAAGTAAGTCAGAAAAAAAAATCATTCCTGGCACACAGGTAGCAGAGAACCATCTTTCTAGGGAAGCAAACCTTAGTTTGCCACTGTTGTCACTCTGTTCTCGTGTTTTGCTTTGGTATAGCTTGGTCTCAACAATTGTCAGATTTTGCACTGGATGAGTCTTATCCATCAGCTTTCTTCTGTTTCTGTGATTGAATTCACTCAAAGCTCAGTAGGGCATTGCTAAGATCCTTGATGATATTGACACACATAAAATTTTCTTTTCCTTAAACACTAAAAGGTTTCAAGGATTTTGCTAAGTAAGTTAAACACAGCTTCATAGCATTGATGACTGTACTTAACAGAGTAAGAACATCTTTTTCCCAGTCCATGATGACCTCATAAAATCACAATATCTTCTGCACAGCAGTTTTAACTGTATTCAGAATTGGCATGATACTTATACACTTAAAATTAAGACATTGTCCTAGAATCAAAAGCTAATAAATTTATTCAAACACAACACAAAATATTTGTAAAGATAAACACATATGTTTATACTTACCATCTGCTCTGAGCTAGTTCTCCAACAGTAAGGAAAAATGCTGCTAATCATGAAAAATAAAAGCTCTCCTTACTATTGTTTTATACAGTCTAGCATGAACAGCCTTACAGTGATCATCTTTTTTTTTTTTTTGGTACTGGGGATTGAACTCAGAACCTTGCACTTGTGAGGCAGGCACCAGAACCACTGAGCTAAATCCCTGGCCATGATCATCTTTAAAAATACATGCATGGCAAAAAGTGGAATGCCCATTCATCACAAGAATGGAAATAATACACTGATAATTTTAAAGTACTCATTTTAAAGCTCTTTCCTGCCTAAGCCCAAGAGCAAGACACAGGAGAATTAGTGAGCTCTTTGCATAATTCCAGACTTAAGATATACTTATTAGAAAAGTCCTATGTGGTATCTGCTGGCTTGATGAAGAGCAAATTCTAGGAAAGTGGTGCCCTTAAGGTAGATTAATATCTCACTTCAAATGTTTCTTTCTTAGGGGGAATCCCTTGACACCTCAGGTTATATCGCTGAAAATCTATGCTATCACCATGTATATTTCATTCACAGTGTTTGTCAAATATAATTTAAACAAATATTTATGTAATAATTTGTTTAATGAATGCCTTCATCATTCAAACATAAGTTCCAAAAGATGCTGTCCATCTTTTTTACTTTTTGGAAGAATCTAAGAGTTTGGCTCAATGCTGAATACATTTGAAGGGTTCATTTAAGTTTTTGCTGAACCAATCAAAAATAATCTACCCAACATGAGAAATCAAAACAATAAAAAGAGTGAATTTGTTGGAACTAAGCCTAGATGGGTGGCTTCCAAAACTTAGATATTAAAAAAAAAAAAATAGCCCTTCATTAGTTGTGGCTATACTTTTAATTAGTATTCATTGAGAAAATTTGCAAGACTTTGAAGCCCCTGTGGATTTAGCCATGCTTTTACAAGATGTTGTATTTTCCTCCTAAGTATGCTTGGAAAATAACAGGGAGATTTTGTGTGTGACATGTGACTCTCTACAGGCAATGCTGCAGACAAGCACACACACTCGGCCCTTTCTCCTTGTATTCAGGTGTCTGGCATCCACAGTTTGGGAACTACCAGGCTAAATAATTCCCCCAAATTCCTCCAGTTTGTAAACTTCTGAGGTTAACAGATGCATTGTTTGTCAACAAAGTGAGTACAATGACCTAATATTTAATAATTAGCATAAAACATCCCTAAATGCCTTTTCACTTTCAATACCACATAATATCATGGTGGAACTATTTTCCTGGGGCTTCTATAAGGTCCCTCAGATATCTGGCAAAAAAATAGAGGGGAAGTGGGAGTAGCCACATCCCTGCCATCTAGCTTTCTTTCTTCAGCCTAACCTCTCATTGGCCAAACCCAATGGACACCAGCAGCAGAGGGGGCCCGATGCTGGAAACACAGCAGCATCTCCTGGCACAGACTAGCTCAGAGAAGGGCACAGAGTGAATCCACAGGAACAAATATTGAATAACCGGCACAAAAGAGAAACACTTACCTTTGTACACCTGACAGTTTGCAAAGCACTCATTAGATCCTCCAGGCTGAGGGTTGGGAATGGAGGAACGAGAGAAGCAGAGCTGTTAAGTGCCTTACCCAACATTGAATGGGTAGCAAGGAGTAGAACGTGTTCTCTCTTTAAACAGTCTGAACCTTGCTCAAGTCTGTGCTGTGAGTGTGCTTCCTACCTTTCCCACCTGCCCCAAACACAGGACGTCCTTGCACCACCAGGTTCCTTGGTAACATGGCTGAACAGTGTGGGTGGTTTGCATTCTGTTTCTTTTCTGTTTATTTGGGAATTTTGCCTCTATTTATAAAATATTATCACTTAGTGTCTACAGTGTTTTGTTGTTACAGTGCCCAGAATCTTTCAAACACTCAGTATAGATGAGTTATGGTCCACCAGAGGCCTGATTATTCACAGTGTGAAGAAAAAGAGCAGACTTTTGTAAACTTACAGAGCGCCGCCCCCTGTGGGTGGGAAGAGTGGCCCCTTCCTGGCAATGAGTGGGGGCCAGCAGGAGGCTGCTTTGTTGGATAAATGGAGGCCTATGCTCTTCATTGGTACTGGGGACAAATCTCCATCGTTACATCCCATTGGAATCCTTCATGTTCACTCTCAGCTTTCTTGTGCCTTACTAGATTGTTTTCTGGAAAAAGCTGATTGTTAAAAATTAACAAGAATTTGTTACAAAACAAAAGTAAAAGAAGGGCGCGAGAGAAACGGAACAGGTGTACCAGTTATCCCATTACTACAAAGAATATTTTCATCTAAATCCTTCCAGTTTTCATTTTCTGCATGGATGTAGATCCCATTATATATAAAGTTTATTTTAAGTGGGATTATGTTGTATCTTGTTTTTTAGCCTCTAGAGTGTCTTAACAGCATAGATTTCTCAAATTTCATACCGAACTCTTCTCAGCTGTATTGTCGCCAGAGTAACACGGTAGCTAGGCTGGAGGAATGCTAGCTTCTCAATCCAAAATGTGCATGTGAATCACCTGTGAATGCTCTTAAACTGCAGGTGGGGGTCCAGGAAGTGTAGCTAGGGGAGGAGTTGACATTCTGCCTTCCCAGCTGTCCCTGGGAACAAAAAAGCTGCTGATCTCTATCTCAGGTAGCTCTGAGAAACACGGGTGACAGGTAAGTGTTGTGGAGAGAATTGCAACCCAAGAATTCTTCTAATTTTGGCCATGCAATTTGGGCTATCTTTTAAAAGCTCTTAACTTTAGTTCTCTTACAAATAAAGAAGAGTTCATGAAAACTGAAAACATTTATCACAAAACAAGAATTTATTACAGTATAGTTCCAGTCATGATAGAATTCTCTTATCTCATATCCCTTATTCCCTTCTTTCATTCTACCAAAAGAATAAAACCTGCAATCAAGACAGAAAGGATTTTTTTTTTTTTGGTACTGGGGATTGAACTCGGAAAGGATGCTTATTGAATAACTTCTTGGGCTTAAAGAAGCCCAAGGAACTAAGTTTGAGCAATAAATTGATCCATTTTCCCTTTGGGAAGAATGCAATATAAAAAGGAAGTATAACCCAGAGTGACAGGCTCCCTTAGTGGTCTCTGTTTTCCCTCCAGCAGTTTGAGGACTGAAAAACAAATCACTCAAATGCATGTCCAAACTTCAGGAAATTCACTTTTCCCAGTTCTCTTTTTTTCTGTCTACATGCCAGATGTTCTTTTTCTCTCTTAAATCCCCTTTTCCATGGCCTCCCCATTTTGCTTGCTTCTTTTCCCTCCTAGATATTCCCCACTGGATATTTCCATATTCCTTTTCTTACTAACTTTTTTTGCTTCTAGAGTTTCAATCTTTATACATTTCCCTGCTCAATGGAAAGGTTCTTTTCCAGCCGTGTGTTCAGACTTTGTGTTTTTCTTGACACAATCATTATCATTTGATTTTTTTTTTAATAAAAGCAGAAGAGCATAGAATTAGACTTACATGTGTTTCTTTTCAGCTAGGGAATTTCCAGCAACTTTATTTGGCAATCACTGTTAATATAATACCTTTAAAAACAACAACCAAGGCTAAAATTCCATTTGACAGAGCTATACCCCTTCTGGGTATCTTTCTGAAAGAGTTAGAAGTCATCAAATGACTATGATGCATTCATATCCTTATTTATAGCAGCAAAGCTCATAATAGCTAAATTTTAGAGATGGCTTATTATTTCCATCCACTGATGAATGGATCAAGAAAATGTGGTATACGTATACACAATAGAGTACTACTCAGCCATAAGGAAGGATAAATTTGAGTCATTTGTAGGAAAATGGATGCACCGTGAAACCATAATGCTAAATGAAATAAAGTAAACACAGGAAGTTAAATATCACATTGTTGCTCTTATAGGAGAAAACCAAAGTATAAATAATACAAAGCAGAAAATAGATGGTAGGAAACATGGAGGTAGAGCTTTTGTAAATGGAAAGGTGATTTAGGCATGGAAGGAGAAAGTAGGGATGGGAAGATAAGGGGAAGTAAAAAGGATTGAGATGTGATAAGCACATGTACCAACACCTCAGGATGAATGTATTCATTATGTGTACTAATAAAAAAGAAGACAAGAAAACCCAGCCATTAGTCATTCAGTTTTATTCTCTTACAAAGATGGCAGAAGGAGCCATGATCATCCTGGGAGAAAAGACTTGCTCCACCTGCACCAGGAGCCACCTGAGGACAAAGGCCTGGTTTTTGTGAGGAGGAGAGGCCTGACTGAGCCTGTCTGGTGCCTACTTGTGTCTCAGGAAGTTCTTTGTGTGAAAAATATGAGTTGATTTTTAAGGGTCGTTTGATTCTGGACTCCTGTGATTAAGCATTAAAGGTCTTACAGTAAGGCCCAAATTCCCCAATTATGTTCTTTTGAAGAACCAGCTTAGGTGGGCTTAGCTTGGTGATTGTCCTAGCTGGGCAAAGAAAAAGAGTAAACTAAAATAGTTTATCTAATTGGCCAAATTAGGCCAAGATAACATTTCCAAGTCTAACATGTTCAGATATTAATGAGCAAATATTGTCCTTCATTTGAATTTTTAGGTAGCTATATCAAATTCACTTTGTTGCAATTTCCTTGTTTATTCTCATGCAGCCTAACAATATTCTCCAGCTTCTTGGTGTGAAAGTAACAAATCTTTTTCATTGTTTGTTTGTTTGTTTGTTTTTTGGTACCGGGGATCAAACTCCGGTCCTTGCGCTTTCACAGCAGGCGGCGAAACCACTGAGCTAAATCCCCGGCAAAAATTTTCTGATATCTTTGTTTTGTTTTGTTTTTTGGGAAGGGGTACCGGGGATCAAACTCCGGGCCTTGCCCTTGTGAGGCAGCTGGCCAAACCACTGAACTAAATCCCAGGCCCTACAAATCCTTTCCTTTAAACCCACTGCAGTGTGGGAGGGGAGAGTACAGATGTCTTCTTTGCTATGGCATGATCATTTTTTTTTCTCAGATTTTTGATTTGATGTCATGATTGTAGGAGAGGATAGTGTTGATTTAATTGTATATGAGAATCCAGGTGTGGTTGTGCATCACTCTGTGAGGCTGAGGCAGGAGGATTGGAAGTTTGAGCCCAGCATGGGCAATTTAGCAATTTAGTGAAACTCTGTCTCAAATGAATGAATGAATGAATGAGTGGCTAGGAATATAACTCAGTCCAAGGTCCTGAGTTCAGTCCCAGGGAGCATATACAGAAAAAGAAAAAAGCATATGAGATTACCCAGATATTTCTAGAATAATTTAGGTATACTTTTGCTATAAATTAGAGTCTTCTTATACAGCAGAAAAGTAACCACAGTAAGGGGGAAAAGCGGCCAGGATAAATTTTTTTCTAGTATACAGTACATTTTTAAAAATTAGGAACTAGATTAATAGGTTTGGTTTTAAAGTGTCTGGATAAAATCTGTAGCGATTAGAAGACATTTCATGAATTATAAAGAAAATACTCTGGAGTTACCTTTATAGTCCAAATACAGTTGTAATTCTTCCCATCATGGAAAAAAGCATCTCTCTCCACTGTCCATACCTTACATTTGTAGATGGTTACCCATTATTAAGCTTTTGGTATGTAGAAAAGACCATTTCTTAAGTGTGCAGGGTTCCAGTCAATGAGCAGGCATATTATCACCATCTGGTACTTCCCCTCAGTTCCACAGAAAATTTAATGAAATACATTAAATAAAGGGAAATACAATCACCAACACTCTGACATAGGCTTTGCTGGTGGGATACAGCATTTCTCCCCAGAGAAGTGTGGACTTCAACAGCCAGTGTTTATCTGCAGGAAGAGTAACCAATGCCCATTCCTTAGTGGAACTTCTGAGTTTTCTCCACAAAATATCTTCTCCTGGAGATAAGGGGGAATGTTTGTGCCCATGTAAGTCAGCATATCAGGCTTCAAGGAATACCAAGAGTGACTGTGAATTTTGGTACATGATGAATAGCTACTACTATACTGGATTTTAACCACTACATTTAAAAGAACTCTTGTTTCCTTTTATGATACTGGGGATTGAAACAAGAGCCTTTGCACTGAGTTGTATCTCTAATCCTTTTTAAGTTTCTTTATTTTGAGAGAAGGTCTTTCCAAGTCCCTAAATTGCCAAATATGGGCTGGAATTTAGGATCCTCCCACCTTAATGTGGCATATGGCTCAGGCAGGAAGGAGGAGCGCTCTTAATTTGGATATAGATGGAGATAGGAAATAATAATATGCCATCCGCAGTTTTGGTGGTGGAAATTTTTCCATTTCTACAACTATTAGGTATGGTAAATCATTTAAACTTCATAAATTTTGTGGCTGTATTTTCTGTACTGTTTCAGCTAAGGACACCACGTCTCAGCGATGTAATATTAATTTGGTTAAGGCTGACTAGTCTGAGCAGAGAAGACCTATGCCTTAAGCCTCTGACTAATGACACCAGAGGTCCTGCTCCTTACCCTTGTAATAGTTCTGCCACTTCAAAGTACATTACCGCTCACTTCCAACTGGGATGGGGCAACAGGAAGGGAATGTCACTAAGGCCTGCTGTTCTGATCATTACTAAGGAATTGCTGGTCTCTTCTGTCCATATTTATTTATTTATTTTTTTATTAATAAAGGGAAGGAAGAACTCTCTGTCGATGTCTTCATTCCCTAGAAGTAAGAGACCTTGGGATTCCAGTTCAAACTTCAGCATGGGCAAATCTGAGCTCAACGAACCATGTCATAGCCATTTTTTCTTTCCTTTTCTTTCTTTTTCCCCCTTAGCCAAGCAGAGCGGAATGACCAGGCTCTTGGCAACCTCATTGTACCTATTATGTTCTGATCATTATTTAAACAAATGGTATTCACTGGGGTCCAAGTTGGAGGAACAGGATACAGAGAAGGCTTTCTATCAATTGTCTGGACTGCTCTTCCCCTTTTCACAAGTCTTTTGTGTTCCCCGAGGACCCCTCAAGTGTGCAGTGGCTCAGAGGCATGAGATGTACACGGCCTTTGTCTGGGAAGGGACATCAAGCCAGCCCCCTCCATCCCTCTACAGATGTCTTGATCCTTTTGGATTTTTTTCCTTTTGTCTCTATTCAAATTAAAACGTGCTGATGAAACACCCGACGAAATTGTTGTTGTTTTTTGGTACTGGGGATTGAACTTGGGTCCTTGCGCTTGTGCAGCAGGTGGCAAAACCACTGAGCTAAAACCTGGCCTTCACCTGATACAATTTTAAGGCACAGAGATGGGAGAAGTGGAAAGATTCACAGGCTGTTTTTTATTTCAACCTAAGTATGATGATGTCTTAAGGGTGGACAGATACTACTGGGCTTTAATACTGAGGCAGCAGAGAAAGAACAGGTGTTGAAAGACTCTGGCTCTGCAAATAAGGTGCTAGGGTTACAATAGTTATCCAAGTGATCTTGGAAAACATCTTAACCTAGCAAAACTTAGGTCCTTTATCTGTAAATAGTTATTTCATAACATTGACTTGAAGATCAAATGAAAGATGACGTTCATTGTGCTTATTGCTGCATTTTGAGCTTTTGTTAAATTTTCACTATTTTATAATCACAGCTGAGGTTAAATTTATGGAGGGAGGTCCTTTAAATCTTGGAAATGAGAACATTTCGGGCTCAAGTCCAGGTAGTCATGACTTTAGGGTAAAGAATCACAAATCCACAATTTATCTTTTCACTTTAGGGTACGAAGTTAGTAAAAAAAAAAATGTATATCTGAAAATCTCAACTAAGCTGTACTGGTTAGCACTTTAATGCTTAAATATAATTTCCCAAACTGCAATTTCTCAGACTAATAGTCTAGGAATCTTTCTTTTAAGTTGCCTCTTTCAATGCTGTAAAAAAAGAGATTTGTAGTCAAATATATTTACTATCTCAGTGAAGTTGGAAATTAATAATAACCATTAGGACAAAAGTTCTAAGGATGCTCATATGAAAATGATATTACTCAGTGTTTATCAAATAAATTTTCACACAAAGTATTTACTTCTCTGTCACTGCTGTGTTGAGTGCTGTTGTCTGCTGTTGTCATGTCGAGAACCTAAAGGGTAGAGTTTTGAGGGACCTGTGTTGGGAGCTCTGTGATCTGATCATGCCAAAGTATGGAATGGGCTATAAACAGATTCAGCCAGCTGTGTGCTGTCAGTGCCAGCCTGTGTATGTAGGATGTAGCCTGTCAAAGAAAGTTCTTTACAAAAATTACAGTGACATTACCCTTTGCTCTCAAGTAATGGCTCTAAAAGTCAGTAATTCAGAAGATGAAAGGCGTGTGAAATCTTACCTGATCAGTCTGACTGATCACAGGACAAAATACTTCAGTATACTGAGACTGGCTTTTAATTAACTGAGTTACCAACTTGCTTTCATTATTAGCTTCTTCCTAAAAACATACATAAAAATGTAACTCACTAGGGCTGTTTTTCCTCTCAAAGTATATAGAACTAATGAAAAGCCAGGACATTGGTGGAATTGAGAACATAGTGGGGTATGTGCTAGATATTGGAAAAGAGGGCAGGATGTGGTTACGTTTAATTTTTTTAACTTGATTGGCTTGAGATTTCCTGAGAGGATTAGTAAAACACACTGCAAGGTATGTCTAGGTAGGTTATTAAGGTGCAACTATTAGTACTTTTCTGGTCCGTCTCCCTTTACTCTTTGATATTGTTTATCTGCTCTGCTTCTTGGCTATCCAGAGTTGTATAGTTTTGATCTGTTATCTCCTTCCACCATGATGTTCCTACCTTGGAGCCAGCTGATCATGGACTGGATCTCCAGAAATTGTGAGCCGAATTATACCTCTTTCTTTAGATTGTGAGTGTCAGGTATTGTGTCTCAGTGATGGAAAAGCTATTATTTGGGGGAAGGTAGGAAGACACAAAAACAAAATGATGATATTGTAGTCTTTCAGTTTAAATCTATATATTATGCAAAATATAGATTAAAATATTATTACAGTAAATCAGTAGCCATATTGTATATGTTGTGTGTGTGTGTGTATATATATATATATATGTATAAATGTTTTAGTGGAAGGTAAAGAAACCCTATAATTGATACATTTTAAAATTTTCTTTTATGTATGTACAACTGTAATAACTTAATAATGTATAAAATGTATAACTGTAATAATTTCCTATGTCAAAGTTTTTATAAATTACTTTATATCTCATGTGTTGCTGTGTCATGAGAGGTTCCTAATACTGAATATTTTTGGTTTGTGGTTACCTACATCATCTAATATACTGTGTTTTTAGAGTATCCTTTTACCCTATGCAGTATTTCCTACCATCTTCCTATATAAACTATGAATAATCTCTGTTTCTGGGTCTTTATGGAAAAATATAATGCAGTCTTTTTCAAATGCTTCTCCATGTACTGGGCTAGGTCCGTACTAAAGTTTTCATGAGTCTATAGCAAAATAAAAAGAGATTGTTTTGATGAGTGTTAATCAGATTTTATACGGTTAAAAAATGGAGATGAGTTTTCTGTACTTTGGAGGGTTTAAAATGTCCTTTCTCAGGGACCCGAGTTCGATCCCCAGTACCAAAAACAAAACAAAAAACAAAAACAAGAAAATAGGATTTCAAGGTTTCTTCCTTTCCCTCCCCACCCCCTGCTATTTTATCAGTAAGAGAAACATCAACAAGCTGATGATATAGAAATACTGGGCCCAATGGAGGTGTGAATCAGTGTTTTTATGAATTTTACTTTTTGGATGAAGTTATTCCTCTTCCTTGGTGTTGGCAGCATGTTGGTTTACATGTTTGCCTAGCAGGGGGAGAGAGAGAAGGAGAGAGAGAGAGAGAAGGAGAGAGAGAGAGAGAGCGAGAGAGCGAGAGTGCTCCAGATATAACTATATAACTATTTTTGGACTATTTTTGAGAGACATTTGCTCTCAAAAGGTCTTTTTCAATGGCTGCCTTTGAGATGCAACTATAGCTTGTGACTCAGGCAAAGTGAAACTGATCACCGTGAGGCCATGGACCCCATGGCTATGGTCTCATTAGGACTAAATTCATACGCATGGCAAAAGCCAATGTAACTGGGAGGGAGCTGTGGGACTTTCTCATGTAGATGAGTCTGGCCAGATCACAAAGCCAACTATCATTGCCTTTTTCTTAGTCACTATTTGACATTCCCTGTGCCTCCCTTATTGGTATTAAGTGCTAGAGGGTACTCCTTAATTCACTGGATAGATGTTCTCTAGGGCCTGTTGTTTGACAGATATCATGTTGAGTACTTTACCTTATTATTTCATTTAACCCCACTTAACAAGTTCAATGAGGCAGGCATTATTTTCAGCCCCAATTTTCACAAATGGGAAGTAATGCTTAGATAGCCATGTACCATGCAAATGCCACTTATTGAGTCACCTAGCTGGGTTCAAGCTCAGTTGTCTCATATTCCAAAGGTCACAGAATCAACCAGGGACCTACCTACAAGTCATTTAGAAATGTGGGGGACCCTGTGGTGGAAACATTAAGAACAAGGACTTTAGAAATACATAGACCTCAGTTGTTGTGTGGATTTTTTTTTTTTTGAAACTCAGAATAGAATTGTGCCGCCTTTTCATGCTTGATGTCATGATTAAATTAAATAATGGATACAGAGCCCTGGAGTAAAGTAAGTTTTTGTGATTTGGTGACAGTAGTAATGTTAAAAATAATGTCTGAAATATATGATAGGGAGCAATGAGACTTTGTAGGAGATGAGAAAATCATCATACAGTGTAAAGTACAGTAGAACATTTGGGAGGTGGGCTCAGATTTGGGTAAAGACCTTGAAAGACCATAAAGCAAAGTGATTTGGGTTTCAATGTGGCAAATGCTTCCTCATCATGTCCATCCTGGCCTGATAGGCATGGGGAGCCTTAGAGATTCTGGGCCCTCATTTGAGTCTGGCTGCCAAGTGCACTGAGCTGTGCCCCACGCCTGCTCAGGAGAGACATGACCAAGTGAAGAATGAGGCTCATGCTGTTAAGACCCTGTGAAAGGAGCTTGTAAAGATGCAGAGCTGAGCCTGGCTCCCCAAGGGAAGCCCTTCTCCCTGCTGTCTGGCTCATGTTGAGAAGTGGAGTCATTCTTTGATTATCTTGGCCAAGAACCCTTCTGCACAATGGTCCAGGAACTAAAAGATTAGGATCCTGATGGCAGCTGCTGACACGTACCGAATCACACTGTTTGAATTTATTCCAAAGCTGGGAACCAGCTGCCCTGTGGAGTGGAAGAGGGCAAGAGCCTGAAAGGGGAAGAAAGTTGCTGTGGAAGGAAATGAAGTCATAGCTCTCGCAGCACAGCATTTCCTCCAGATTGGGAGATCTTATCCATGACTGAGATAGTTCCAGGAACTAAAATCCACTCTTACGATGGATAATTAGAAACTGGTAAAATTTAAGGAATATGTCACATTTATTTACTATTTATTGGCATACACTTTCAGTGTAGACAAGGTATTGATGAATTACAACTTCTTCAGAAGATGACTCATTTCTCTTGGTTTTTATCTTGAGTATGTTTTCTGGGAAGCAGGAGGAGCAATGACTTGTAGTGAGTTTTCTTTATTTCTGTAACATTTATATACATCCCATATCCAGTATAGATAGCCTGGGTAATAGTTACTGAGGGCCATCAGCAGCTGTTTTTTTTCCCCTATCTCTGTGCCTCTTCATCTCTGGTCCCTCTCTTCTCTCTGTGTGTGTATACAATTTTTTACCTCTTATTTTGGAATAATTATATATCCACAGGAAGATGCAAAGGTAGTACAGAAAGGTTGATTTGTGTACTTCAGCCAGTTGCCCTCTATGATGATATTTTACCTAGGTATAGTATAATAGATATCAGTACTATAATATTGTATTATGGTACAATACCAAGTGTGGTAGTCAGCTTTTCATCACAGTTTCAAAATACTTGAAAATGACAATGTAACAGTGGATATGTTTATTTTGGTTTTAAAGGTTTTTGTCCATTGTCAAGCTGGGTCCATTCCTTTTAGGCCTATGACAAGGCAGAAACATCATGATGGAAGGATGTGGTAGGGGAACGCTGCCCACTGCACAGCAGCCAGGAAGCAGAGGTAGTGACAAAGAGCCAGCAGGGGCGAGAGGCAGGGATGAGGTATAGTCTTTGGATCACACCTTCATGGCTGTTGATGGTCTCTCTAGAGCGAGACCTGGAACCCCGGAAAGCACTGACTTTTAAAGAAAGAAAAGGAGACAGCCTGGGGGACAGCAGCAGTTTAATTCCTCTGGCACTATTCGACAATCACAAAGGAAAGAAGCAAGGCTTTTATACAGGTAGGAAAGCAACTTCGTTATTCTGGCTATTGTCTTTCTGTTTTTGACCTCTGATGATAACCAGTGACTTTAAGTGACTCATAAAAGCTACAGGTGAATTCACAAGTCCCATTTCCCTTTATCAATCCCATATATCAAAGAGCACACCGCAGCCCAGCCCTCTTCTTATCAGATAGTATCAAGAGAGCAGGATGACTTTAGCCAAAATCAAGCCCACTGGCCCATCATAAACATCACAGATGTGCACAGTGAATCGTATCTCTCTTACCACCCGTAGAGTCATTGGGTCCCGGTCCTCTGGTCCCAGAAAATGGTAAATAAGAAAACTAGGAAAACCTGTTTTTCTCCCATGAAACTTTCACAAGGTCTCTTAAAGTTTTCTGGCATTCTTTTAACAAACAGACTTGTGGAATTGACTTAATTCTCTGAGTTAACAAACTTCTTGTGATCTATTCTTACAACTAGATAGCTGAATTCTACCATTTCCCACAATGGTCCACTCACTTCAACTAGTTGTCATCTCCAAAGTTTTCATTACCTTCAACAAACACCATCTCATCAGGATCTCATAAATAAATTAATCCACTGATGAAGGTAGAGGCCTCATGACCTAATCACCTTCTCAAAGTCCCGCCTCTGAACACACGAGACCCAAATGGGGGACATTTTGGATCTAAATTATAACACCAGGGAATTAACATTGGTACAAGATATGTGTAGTTCCCTGTCACTTTGTTACATGTGTAAATTATTGTCAAATAAGTAAGACACAAAACTATTCCATCACCACAAAGATTTCCTCCATGTTACCTCTTTACAGTCAAACCTATTTCTTCCCTCTACCACACACAACTCCTGGCAACCATTGATTTATTCTCTGTCTCCAGAATTTTGACATTTTGAGAATGTTACATCCATGGAATCATATAGTGATTCTTTTTAGATTGATCCTATTACTAAATGTCTTTGAGATTGAACCAAATTGCATGTATCAGTAGTTGTGTACTTCGTATTGCTGAGTAGTATTCTGTTATGGTTGTACTACAGTTTGCTTAAGCATTCACCTCTTGAAAGGACGTTTTAGTTGTTTCAATTTTGGGAAATTACAAAAAAGCTGCTATGAATAATCATGTTCAAAATTTGTTTGGATATAGGTTTTCATTTCTCTGGGATAAATGCCTAGAAATGTGGTTGTTTGGTAGTTAGGTAAGTGTATTTTCTTTTTAAAAAGTAGAGCTACAACTCACTAATTTAATGTGTATAAAATTTTTTCTTTTAAGAAAGTGCAGAATTCTTTTCCAGAATGCACTCCATTTTGTTTTCTCACCAGCAATGTAATAAATATCCAGTTTCTCCACATCCTCTTCAGCATTTGATATTATTCTTTTTAAAAAATACTTTAGCTGTTCTACTATATATGCAGTGATATCTGAATTATATTCTGAGTCTGGATTCCCATCAGCTGCATTGCTATGTTTAAATACATTTATTGAGATATTATTCACATATCACACAATCCACATTTGTTTACTTAATATATTCAGAGAGTAGCACATTCCTCACTACAACCACAACCTATTAAAACACTTTCATTCCTTTGAAAGGAAACTCCTTACCCATTAGCCATTGTCTTCCAAACATCCACTGTAACCGAGACCTAGACCAACCATTAACTTACTTAATATCTCTACATATCTGCCTGTTCTGGGCTTTTAATATAAATGGAATCATTCAATATATGGTCCTCTTTCACTTAGCATAATGTTTTACAGGTTCATCCATTTTGTAGCGTTTATCATGCTATAAGTATGTATCTCTTCCTTTTCTTGCCAAAAAATATTCCAGTGTGTAGTCATACCACATTCACTTTATCCATTTGCCAGTTGGTGAAATATTTGGGTTTCTTCTGCACTACTATTAATAAGGCTGCTATAAATTTGACATGAATTGTATAGACATGTCTTCAATTTTTCTGAGTATATGCTTAGGGATGGAATTGCTAAGTTGAACAGTGACTGTACTTGAGGAACTGCTAGGTTACTTTCCAAAACAGCCATACCATTTTACATTCTTACCAGCATCATAAAAGGGTTTCAATTTTCTACATCGTAGTGAACAGTTATTATCATCTTCTTTTTGATTAGAGCCTTCCTAGTAGGTGTGAACCAGTGTCCTTGTGATTTTTGACTTCAGTGTCATTTGATTTTGACTTCATGTCTAACAATGTTGAGCATCTTATAATGTCCTTATTTGTCAGTAGCTTATCTTCTTTGGTGAACTATTTAGATCCCTTGACCACTTTTAAATTGAATCTTTTGCTTTTAATTTTAAGACTTTTTCATTTATTTTAGATGCATGACTTTATTGGATATATGATTTTACAAATTTTCTCCTATTTTGTGGGGTATCCTTTCACTTTCTTCGTGGTAATTTTTGAAGTATATAAATTTTTCATTTAATGATATCCATCTTGTCGATTTTTTTCTTATTATTTTTGCTTTTGGTGTCACATCTAAGAAATTATTTCCTAGCCATGATCATGAAGATTTGAACCGTTCTTCTAAAAGCTTTATAGTTTTTGTGCTTACATTTAGGCTGATGATATGTTTTAAGTCAGTTTTGTTTGTAATGTACAGTAAGTATCCAAAGTTATTTTATACAGGTGGATATCCTGTTGTCCCTGACCATTTCTTGAAAAGATTACCCCCCCCTTCTTATGTTGGCACTCTTGTCAAAAATCAATGGGCTCTATGCTACATTTTTATTAAACTTTTTTTCTATCCCAAATCTCCAAAGTCTGGGAATTGAGCAAATTAAGCTTTCAGAGAATGAGTCAAGGCTTGATCTAAACCTGTAGGAAAATGTGTTTCAGCTTTGTGAAGAGTCAAGTGTCCCCCATTGTAAGTGAGATCCAAGCACTTTTTCAAGAATGACTTTGGATGTGGCAGAGAGGAAAGAGTCCAACATTTGACTAAATGAAGGAGAAGAGAAGAAAGAGGACTTGAACGCACTATAATCTTCAAAGCCCATTTTCCTTCTTCTAGTTGTACTTTAAATTAGTCTTAGAATTTGTTGTTTGGCCTTCCTTTATTCTTCAGAGAATATAATACAGACTTACTCCGGTTAAACGTGCAGGGTTTAGCATTAGACAAACATGAGCTCACATCTCAGATTTTCTTTTTTGTCCTACCTACCTTTCTGATATATCCAGACTACATTTTCTTCATTTGTAAAGTTTGAATAATAATACTATCTCCCTCAAAGTATCCATAATGCATATTGGATATATAAGTAAAATATTTAGCACAGTGCTAGGACATATTAGAATAATAGCTATTATTTTCCCTGTTTAAAGTCAAAAGTTATCTGTCCTGTGCTCTACTCCTTTAAATTCTCCTCTGTAAGGTTGAATTAACCACTAATATGATATTTTAAAATAAACTCCTTCCTAATCTCTTACTAGATTTGAAATATTTTTCTTTTGTGGGAGTAGGGAAGATTTTAATTCCTTTTATTCTTTAATTTCCTGAGTGTATTATAAACTGAATTACATGCACTATATAACAGTTTTCAAGGTCTTAAACTCATAGTAGGTGTTATGGTTTATATCTCAATCTCCTTCCAAAGCCTCATGTGCTCATAAGAAGGGCTTTGGGAAGTGATTTGATCATGGGAATGAGATATTCATCAATGAATTAGCCCACTGATGAGATTATAGCTAAGTGTGCTGTTCAAAGGGAAGGCCTGGTCTGAGGAGATGATCACTGGGGTGTGGCCTGGAAGGGTCTCTCTCCCTCCCTTTCCTCCCTTGATCTCTCTCTACTTCCTGATTACCAGGCCATGAGCAAAGCTCCTCTACCATGTCCCCCTGCCTTGTAGCCAGCAGACAAAGGACTGAAACCTCTGCAAACTGTGGGCCCAAATAAACCTTTTCTTCTTACAGTTGTTAGTGTTCGGTATTGTGTCTCAGCAACAAGAAAGTAGCTAAGGCAGTAGGCTTCTATTAATGTGTAATAAAAAGGACCAAAATCCAGGACTCTGTAAGACCTCCTGGCCTTTCACTTACTCATTACACTACCCAAGTTGCTTACCTTCTGTGAGCCTCATTTCATTGCTCTTAAAAAAGAGTTAACATATTTATGGAGTATTATGCTATAATAGTTGCTATAATAGTTAAAGGAGGGAGCAGCTGGGTTGACCTTTCAAAATTATAAAATTTGCTACTTCTGTAAAGCGTTTATATTTCCTTGAAATACTTGCAAATTGAACTCTGCAAAGAAACATCAATGTTTGTTTCCATATTGTTTCATGAACACTGTATCAGTAGATGGATGACTTTCAGATAAAAATCAAAGGAGGACAGCATGGCTAAAAGCTCTGCTATGAAATAGAAGAGGGAATCAAATATTAAAAGCCAGGGTTTTCTTTTTTATCAAATTTCTAATACATTTTAAAGAATTAATGTTCAGTGTTTTTGCATCCTTTTCTGAAAATTTCCTGGGCTAGATCTTTAATACTTCCTTTCTCAGTGATCTGATTTTAGAGAACAGGAACTATATGAACTCAACTTATAATTTTAAAAGCCTTAATTTTAGGGTCAAAGAAATGGTCTCATGGGCTCTGGTTGGCCTGTACAGGAAACCTGCTGTTCGTGTGTGTGTGTGTGTGTGTGTGTGTGTGTGTGTGTGTGATAAAAAAACTTACCTGAAGTTTATTGATTATTACAGTTTAACATCAGATTCTTTTGTTAAATTCAAGTGCAATTAAATTATTTATATATGTTTTAAAATAGCATCTATTATGGAGCTCCATTTTTCTAAAAGTAACCTCAACTTCTCTCCTTCCTATCTGTACGTTTACACAGAAAGATACCCAGAATACTGTCCACCTAATAATAATCATGATTATTTCTCTCTGGTATGATGTGGGGGGTAAATTTTCCTGTACTTTTCTATGTTATTTGAGAACTTGTTTCATTTGTGTTTCCTTTTCCCTGACCTTCTTCCTTCCTGTTTTTCCACAACTTTTTATTGTAAAATAATTTATCAATTCTACCCTAATTTGAAAAAATAGTACAAAATATCTCATGTTTCTCTCCCTAGCCTCTCTGTATGCAACAACTTACGTAACTATAGTACAATGACAACCCAGGAAATCGACACCAGTATAACACACGATACAGATTCCACTGCTTTTTACATGCACTCATTTGTGGTGATGCTCCATCTTAACTCATTTTGCAGTGAGTACTGCTGTTGGGATGGAGCTGTGTAGAGAGCATAGTGAAGTTCATAGGAATAAACACACATTGCCTCTGGAAAGTCATAATATCAACCCAGATGGTAATAAATTGGCAGGAAGTAACTTCATCCTTCCAAAACTACTGGTAATGATCTGCTTGAGCTGGTTTGGTGTAGTAGCTTCTGCAGCCAGTTGTTAAATATTCAGTAATTCTGTCATTGGTAGTTGGAATCAGCCACAGTGGAACAATTTCCTCAGAGAAATCCACAAAGAGTGCAAAATCAAGGCTCCCCCGCCCTTTTTAGGCCTGTTTAACAGTGCACTGCTGTTTGCACAATATTTACAGTTTGCTTTGGGTTAATCCCAGTTCCTCATATTCTTCTTCTCATCTGGGTCTATAAGTACAACCATATTTATCAACAGGGCATTCTCTTATCATTCATGATACTTCTTTTGCTCTGGGTTATAAAATAAGGCAGCTAAGAAATCTAATTTTAAAAAAGCAAAGTTCTCTGTTAATGGATTCTAATACCTTATTAGATGATCTTTTTGGAAGTAACTCACTTCCATTTTGCCCAAGGGTTTCCTGGAATCTACACACATATGACTCCAGGAGAGCATTTGAGAGTACGAGTGGGTGTGTATAAGTAGAGTGAGGAGGGTTGGCTTGAAGTCTTTCTCCTCCTCCCAGGTGTCACCAAGGAGGTGGCTGCTGATCTTACCCTCACTCAGAGGACTGTCCCCTTCGAGTTCCATCCCTTTCACTCTAAAATTGCAGAAACTCACTCGGTCCTTTCTGATGAGGCATGTGATGGGAAATGGAAAGAAAAACTTGGTTTAGAACTGAAAAAAGGTCAAAAGCCACGGAGATTCTTTGTAAAGCTTCAAGACACTGAAGGGTCCTATCCTTTTATATTTAGTGGCAAAAACTTAGCTATTTTCATGTATCATAGAAAAAGTAAAATAAAAGCAATAGTTTTCTAATCTCTGTTGGGCCCTTATCTAAAATGTGTTATTCACTTAATGGACATGTGTGGACTCATTGCTACATGTATAGCCTATCCCAGTGCTGTGGGGAGGATTAAGTGTTCTCTCACTGTAAAACCCCAAGAACTGGAGACAAAATTACACTGGCAGCATAATTGTGTGATGAGCATGAGATTTTGGTGCAAGGTCAGATTCTGACTTGGCCATTTATTAGCTAGTTACTAAACTCTCATGTACTCCGTACCTCATTAGTAAATGTAAAATTGTTAAGCACATGAATGATAATGGTTGAGTCTGTGGTAGGTATTTTTGTACATTTTTGCAAGATTTCATTTCAGTCCACTTTAATCTCTACCATAATCCCAGGTTGTATTATTTCCACTTTATGGATGAGGAAACTGAGCCTCAGAAACACTTAAGAAGTTGGCCAAGGTTATAGAGCTAGTGGGAAACAGTGCTGGGATTCAACTGTAGGTTTCTAAAGCTAGTAATCTGAGACTGAGTGAAAATTTTCTAGTGTAGTCAGAAAGAGGGCTCAGTTATTGTTATATTGCCACTTATTTAGTCAATAATGAAAAATATGTGCTAGATATAGTGATAAATATATTAATATATTTACAAATTATAGTATATAGGATTCTGCAATTATTATACATTGATTAAATGAATTAATTTTGTTATTTTTAATGAGAAGTTCATTAAATGATGATCTGACACACGTCTTGGCTCTGTAATTTACTAGTCCTGCCACTGCATAATTCACTTACGCAAGTATTTTCAGTACACAGGTACAATTGGCTCATCGTAGCTGTTCAATAAATATTTAAGTGAACAAATGAATAGAATAAAGGAATGTTATGGCCCTTTCCAGATCTTAAAAAATGACCCACATTGTGATGTACACTAAATAAAAAAATAAATAGTTAATGCTCAAATGAAGTCAGTAATGTCTGAGTCAGAGGTGCCGCACACCTCTGACCACGGCCATTCTTCTACAGCGCCCCCTATGGTGATATAAGATACTGCAGGAATTATTGCTCAAGCTTCACAGTAGTGCCTGGTCCTTGGCCAGCATTGTGCCTGGGTTTCGCCCTGCCACTTTGTCCTCTTCTAATGCCTATTAACTCTAGCCTGAACAGGAAGACTTGCTGGGGCCTTTTTTGGCAGGAATTCTGGGGATAGAACCCATGGCCTTGCGCATTAGATGCATTTACTTTGCCACTGCTTAGTCCTATAAATGAATCACTGCTTACTTACTTCCCATTCTAATGCTCTTGCTGAACACATTTTACTTGGCTTTGTTAGAGAGTATCAGGTGTCAGAGAAGGCTCATTAAGGCAGGGTGTCTGGGGTGAGAAACATCCTTTTGTACTCTAGTCACTTATGCTTTTTGCTCTTACATTATCCTTTTGTACTATGTACTTTTATAGTAGCAAAAATGTAATTAATAAAAGTGTGATTTATTGAGCCCTTACTGTAAAGCAGCTGAGTGACTGAGTTATTCATCCTCATGGGAGAGAAGGGACTGGGAACTAGTCTGTGTGACTTCTATCTGCACATTGCCTCTTGTAGCAGAGTAGAAATAAAGGGACAGAAAAAGAGAAGGCCAACATAAATGGGTCTCTGCTTGACTACAAATTTTAATTAAAATAAAGTTGCAGTACCTGGTTTAATTTGAATTGTGCTTTGCCACATCAACCCCTGCATACCTGGGGAATTGCCAGCACTAAGAAACCAGAATCCTTTGTCAATTACAAAATGACTTGTAAAATGTCCTGTATGGTTAGAAACGGTGGACTAATGAAATGAAAGTTTATTTATTCAGTGTTTTATGTGAGCAACAGAAACTTTTGCAGTCTATCATTCTTGTGCTTTTTGGCCAATCCCTATTTTTTCTTTAAAAATTTCTCTTAAAAAACAGAATGTTTTTGTAAAGATATTTGAAACAACTCTGTTATTTTTTTTAAAAAACCAATCAAGTATGTCTACATAGTAAGGAAATCTCTACACACAATAACCTGCTTTCTCCACTGTTCTCTGGGGGGACTTTGTTTCACAGATGGGGAGCTAGGGAGTAAATCTAATGAACTCTCCTGATTCCTTATTTCTGAGTCTGAGCCAGTCTGGAATATTTGGGTTTTTTTTGGTTTTTTTTGGTACTGGGGATCGAACTCGGGTCCCTGTGCTTGAGCAGCAGGCGGTGAAACCACTGAGCTAAATCCCCGGCCATGGAATATTTGGAGACCATGTAATTGTTCACTGAGTTTCCTTAATTCTTTGTATTTGCAAAGGAATTTTTACCTGAGTGAAGACAGCCCCCCTTGCCTCAAATGAAAGGCTATAGAACTCAGATGGTGAAAAATTGTGCCAGAAAAGTGGGCAAGGCACTGCTTGTATTTAGGTCATTGTTTTCATATGGATGTGGGGAAGAGAAACGCAAACCAAGGAAAACAAAATATCATTTAAAATCAACTTCAGATGTTCCTTAAACTTGCACTTTTTCATGGACTTTTAGACAAATACCCCCTCCTGTGGTCAGATTGTAGAATACATTGGAAAAATGAACTTTGGAAAGATAAGGTCAAGTGAACGGGAAATATGGTAGTTGATTTGTTTTTGGAAAAGCTTTTGTTTTATGGTAAACAATCTTAAATAGTCAAACTAAAAATAAAGGAAGGAAAGAACCTATATCACAAACAAAAAGCAGAAACAACAAAATAAGTTTCCAATAAAATGGCCCAGTTTAGCTATTTCTACTGTCATGGAGCCTTCTCTGATCACTTAAACAAAAAGTGATTCTTCCCTCCCCTGTCCAATATAACAGCAACAGAATTAGAATAATTTAGTGAGACTCTACTGGGTGCAAATCTTGCATGTTGGGGATTGAAAGCTGATTAAAAACATATTCTTAATCCTCAAATAACTTGTACTTAATTAGTAAGTTAAGTGAAGTACAGCACAAGCAACTTTAATATATGTAGTAAACAGTGAGCCAAGTAAACAGAGTATTCTTTGAGAACACAAAAGTTATTTTGTCTAACTCTTGAAGAAGATTATGGGTAAGTTAAATCTTCAAATATGAGTAAAATTTATTTAGATAAGGAAAATAAGAGAACATTCCTTGCCATTAAAAAAAAATAAAGCAAAATCCTGAGCAAAATCGAGAGCTGAAGCCTGTATAAGTACCAGATCTTCAAACCTGCTAAGGTAAGGGTGTGTATGCATACACATGTGTGTTAGAGAGATGAGAGGTAAAATGCTTAGTTTCTATAAGCATTTGAAAGTTCACTTTAAAAAGGCAATGGGAAATCAAGGGGAGTTTTAAAAAGAACAACTTGGTATGATTTGTCCATTAAATCAAGCTGAAAGCAAGTAGAACATGCTTTGAAGGGCAAACTTGGAATTTGTTAATTTAACCAGGAAGCTACTGTAAGAGTTCAGTTGAGAAATCCATATGGGTCCACATGTGGGAGAATAGAGTATACATTGAAGAACTAAAGCAGATAGAATTTTTGAAGAGTTAAAAGCAGAGTGTGAGGGAAAAGAAAAGAATGATGTTTATGAACCCTACAGAATTCCATCCAGTATCTATCATTGAGGTGGGGGACAAAGGAGAAGGAGCAGATGTAGAATGAAAAATTAATTCAGGATACTTAGCACCTTGTGGTTCCTTATGGCTTTAAATCATCCTATATTGACTTCTTTTTCATAGTCACAACCTTATCTGTCTTTACTGTAAGTTCGTTGAGAACTAGGATCAAGACTTCTCCACCTCAATATCCCTTAGAATAGCCTAAGCTTTCTTAGCAAAATGATAAAAATGTCATTCTCATAAAACAAATGATTATATATCTAATTTTTATGTACCCCATTAATTAAAGGAGCTGACAGTATGATTGAGCTGATTCAGGAAGGAATTGAAGAATAGGGAAAGATCTATTAAGATGAAAGCAATATGCTAGAAACAAAATTGGATAATGTGTTTATGGGAGAAAACCCAGTACATATTTACTTGGTTTATTTTGCCCTGTCAGGTTGAACAAGTGTAACACATCTTACTGATTTTCCATAAGTAAATCTTAACTTTATAGGGTTAATCTGAGCTCCACTGTATTATTGTATTTCTGTGCTGACATGTTAGAAACCATTCTAAAAAGAAGTTATAAAGATGCTTATCATGTTGCCTTATTTCTGGGGTATGAATATTTGATTTTCTGCAAATATTTTTGAAGTGGTTCAAAGAATATTTATTGTGTATTTTTTATACTGACTTCATATCCAGTGACTATAAAAACAAAACAAAACTGAAGTGGTATAAATAAAAGGAAAAATTATAAAATTTAAGGCAAACAGCAAAATAAAGGAAATAAAAATAGAATTGATGTGACGGGATATTAGATTTATTTATGCATTTCTAGATGGGGCAAAATGGGAGCATAGTAAATTATCTCATTACAGTGGAACAAAAATGCTGTAATTCAATCAGCTGGAAGCCATCACGAAATAATGTAAATTGTGATGTCTGACATCTGGGCTATGTCTTATTCTTCTCTGTCTTGAAAATTTAATATAGGTTCTGATACATAAGTAGTTCCCATGAATGACAAAGCATTGTAATATAAAAAGGTTACAATTAAAATAAGAAATCTTAGCATGGATCTCTTTGAGTCCACTTCAAATGCTAATATTTATTTTGAATATTTTTTATGAGTGCTACAATTTGAATCTGGAATATTCTCCAAAGTTCCATATACTAAGGGCTTGATCCCCTGCTTGTGGTGTCTTTAAGAAGTCCAGCCCAGTGGGAAATACTAGGTCACTGGAGGTGGGCCCTCAAATGGGATTATGAGACTCTTTCGGTGACAAAGCCATGAGGTGAATGAGCTTTTGGTCTACCATAGTCTCCCCAACATGATATATCACCTTGCCATGGAGCTAACTGATCATGGACTGAAGCTTCAAAAAATGGTAAGGCAAAAAAAAAAATCTCTTTATTCTAAAAAGTGACTATCTCAGGTATTTTTTAAAAAACAACATAAAGCTAACACATAGACCTACAAAATTTTACCTCATATTGTGTATTATTGATCCATTGTTTCATGAATACATAAGATATTTCCCTCATTAGACTGTGAGGTTCTTGAGAGCAGACTCATATACCAGGCCATACAAATGGGTGTATAATGAATGCTCACATTAACAAACACTCATTAATTTGTTATATATCATGATCTTACAAGGTTGAGAATAAAGGTACATGCACAGGTGAAGGAAAGTAATCTCTAGAGTAAGAATGGCAAATAGCTAACAAGATTCTCACCCAAACTACACTCAGAACAAGGATACTAATGATCATAGTTATTTTCCCATGAGTGTAAATTCTGCCTTGGCCTCCTTTTCAGAGTATCTATGGGAGGAACAATAAAAATTCAGTTTCAAAGTAGTGAGATGAGAGGAAACATATTCGCTGTCCTTGTTGTAGAGTTTATTTACTGACATTAGATTTATAGTTCTGATTTGCCTTATTCTGCTCTTATAAAGCAGATATGAGGTTAAAATAAAAACCAAAAACTAAAACACCTCATAAATAACATGATATAGTTTTTTTAAAAAATGCAGCTTGTTTTATTTTTATAGAAACTAAAACACCAGAGTTCATTGATTCCTATATTAAATACATAAATTATAAAATAACCATTCATAAAACTTTACATACAATATCTTGATTCCAATCTCTACGATATTACATACAGGATATGTACATGTACATGTCTGGTGTACTTCAGAGGACCATTATGGTGCAACTCAGTCAATTTGTATCTTTCTTTCATTAATAAACAAGCACTGAAGCAGTAGATGGAGTCATGTTAATGAGATGGAAAGAGCCTCAACTGGTACAGTTGATTGGAGGACAGTTCTGAGAGACTGGCCCCCTGGCTACATTAATACAGTAGGCATCTGAGGAATTCTGCATTCAAACACATTAATTCTATACTTGAGTCCCCACAGAATTGGATGTTAAAGGCTTAAATCATGCATAAACTTTTCTTGGGATGGGATTCTTAGTTGATAAAGATATAGAACCTTTGGCTGATTTTAATACTGTAGATTGTGCTGGATTTTTTGTTGCTTTTCCAAAACAAAAAAATGCTGGCTTATGGCCATAGAGAGTTGAAAATTCGATGAGTAATCTCTACCACAGTCAATAATAGCAAATAGTAGTAATGGACAGAAGGCAGGCTAGCAGATAGAAGAGGCAGGAAAGGAGGGGATGAACGGATACACTAGCTAAACAAAACCATGAGCTGCCCAGTGAGCAACAAAAACATCTTAATTTTTCCATCCTATTGCAGAAGTACACATCTAGTGAGCACTCACACCATCATTCTATGTACAGAATATATGTTTATATATGTACATCACATATTTATAAAAACGTTTGGATTTTGATCTGCTTCAGTATGGGTTAATGGAAGAAACAGGCACATTTTGTGAGACATTTGTCAAATATAAACGATTGCTATTATTAATAGATCCTGGGATTTGCTTTTGGTCAGGAAATTGTATCATCCACTCCTTACTTCATGGCATCATCATTGTAGGGAAAATTGGATTCAAGTGGTGTGTCTATACCTTTTCTACACTATAGCACTTGCATATAAGAAAGTTGGAAATATAAGCAAAGACCTTGATATGAAAAATAAGAGAAACAGGAAACCTCACCAAATCAACTACTTCAGAGTTTAATACATTAGGTTGAATATAGTAAATTATAGTCTAATTTTTGCCACATTGCCCCTTAAAGTTTATCTTTAGTAATTCTGATTGAACATTGGACTTGGACGATCAATAATAGACTTATTTAGGAAGAACTAAATTACCAAACTAAAGACAGCAAAGGAATGTGAAACTGCCCTGCCCATTTCTGAACTGGAATCATAGTTTGGCACCTGAAGAAGCCTTATAAGGACCAACTCCAACCATCCATTATGCAGAGTCCTCTTGCCATTATGCATGAAATTCAGTTGCATCACGCTAAATCATATAGAGATGACAAGACAGTTAGACAAAATGAAAGCTTCCTTCTTTTAAGACCTGTAACTTATTTTTCTCCTCATTACAACATTGATGTCTACTGAAAGAGAAGCTTGAGCCCAGCCACGAAGCAGTAACTCACGACATATAAGATCTGTTTTGACTACTAGTCTTTCTAAAGTTATGTTGAAATTTTTTCAATTTGGAGATAGTTTTAAGTTACTGGATGATGAATTAAATTGTCAAAAGCTATTATTAAATTGCTAGAGCTTTGTTATGAAAATTTCACAAAGGCCAACAAGCAATGAAAACTCCAACAATATGGCCAATTCTTATTTGTGTGTGTGTGCATATTCTGTGCTACTCTTTGACAGATCAAAAGAATGCAATTAAGTATTTTAAAAATAAAATGTCTATTCTGTCCATCTACTTTGATGTAACATAACACAGATTATCCAGTTATTTAAACATTAATACACAAGTAATAATATTCTCCTTTTACAATTTATAGGAAAAACCAGGCAGGTTAAAAAGACATGCATCATTTTAAAGTAACCAACTTACAAGTTACACAGAAGACATGAACATACAAATCACTCAGTGAGTTTACAGAAAAAGTTGACAATAGGCAGAAAAGAACAAGTTGGCCAGAGATGTATTTAAAACCAAACAATCAAATAGGTTGAAACAAAATACTGTTGCAAAAATTATTTGGCAAACTTTTTCTTTTCTATTCCAGATGGAGAACCAATGTTCCCTTTCTACCTTTGCCTTTTCTATCATCTATCCTGAGTTGGGAAGAAACATCCTACCTGCACGAACAGTTACTTGTGGATTGAAGAAAAATTAAAGTAAAATTTATTTTCCTACCCCTCAAATCTTGTTTTTTTTTTTTTTTGGTACTGGGGATCGAACTTGGGTCCTTGCGCTTGCGCAACAGGCGGCAAAACCGCTGAGCTAAATCCCCAGCCCTACCCCTCAAATCTTAATAGCAGCAATCATTTAACTTCTTTGACATAACATTAAAAGAGATCTGATTTTTTCATAATATTCTGTCTCCTGAAATAAAATTTAGTTGGCATTTAAAAAGAAATACAACATGTTGATAGTGTTATCTACTATAATAGTCAAATAAAGCCTGCCCATTTCTTTCCTTTCATGAAATGTTTTCTGTCCACAATAACTGATAAATTGGGACTTTCATTTATTTCAAACTATTTTAACTAGTCAGTTATGCTGTTTCCCAAGGGATGAATAGTTTGCTAAGAAAAATTAAGTAAATGAATCTTGATTGCTTTGATTCCTACTGACTCAATGACCAAATGAATCATGATAGTACAGATGCATAAATTAAGGAGAGTGAGATGTGTGGGGGTTTTTTCCCCCTAAGAAGTGGAACCATAGTAGACCTCTCCATTTTAACAAGGTATTGTTCTCATTATATGCAAGGGAAGTTTTCAATTGGATATAGTCCATTTCCATGTATTCATGAAAGTCTGGAACATATATCTACAATTTACCTGATGCTTTTATAGTTGTGGAAATGGATAATAGATTTATCTATCAACTTATTTACTTATTAAGTGATAAATTAACTTTGAGGGTCATCAGTAAGATTTGGCAATGTTATCATTTAGCTTAAAATCTAGAGAGAAAACTTGCTTCTTCTCCTGGATCTTATGCAAAAGGAGATAATCCCTCCTTTTGCACTTGGCCTAGCCTCATCAACATTATTAGATGATCATCCTAGGTGTCACATGACTTGGTTTAAGATACTATCCAATTATTAGCAGATAAGCATATAAGGCATGTGATCAAGACACATTATTTTTGCAAATATTTATTGTCACTTAAAAAGTTCTTGGATATGAATTTTAAACCACAAATTTCTTGATGGGAAAAGGAAATGAAGAGAATGAAGATATGTTAGGTGGAGCAGATGGAGTATGAATTTGCTCAGATGGGCCCTGGTATGGTAAGTGAAGGACAACTGAAGAGTGAAGTCTGAGATTGGGATGGGAATTTACCCTTTTCCGTATTTTCTGACTGAAGTTTGCTGGGGTTGAATGACAGACATCGTCGAATTTACCCTGTTTCATATTTCCTGCGTAATGAACCAGATGTCCGTATTTAATCTGGAACCTACCTCATTGAACACAGAATCCAGCAGGAGAGTTTTGTACATTCCTCGTACCTCGTGTTTTCCCAAAATGAAAGAGATAAACAGGTAGATTATGTGCTACTGTCAGCTCTCTCCAAGGCTTCATTTCGTGGTTGGCTCTCCTGTGATCAAAGTGGTGTTTTGTTTGTTGGCATGCATGTCAATCAGGAAGGAGAATGATGAAATCTGGAAAGCTGGAGTATTTTTATCATTGAAATGACACTCTTCTGTTGTGTTCAGTAACATGAGAAGATCGATTTGCTATAGATTATTAGAGATCCTGGTTTTGATCTCTCAATCTTTATTGCTAATAATGTCCCAGGTAGCTTGATGGGAAAGCTTCAGTGCTGCAATGTTTACATTTAACCAAATTGGAGCACTATTTTATTACATAGGGGAATCTTTTTCTCAACCACACAAGAAAGTCAAATGGTACAGCAGATATAATAATTACAAAGCACTTTGTGCTACTTTAAGCACCTCTTGTTCCAGAATTGCAAATAAAACTTTATGAAAAAGCATTTGAACCCCATTTTGCAGATGAGGAAACTGAGGCACAGAGAGGTTAAGTGACTGGGCCAAAGATACCTGGGTCAGCAGTAAATACAAGGACAAAAAGTGGGACCCTAGTGTTCCAGTTTTTCTTGTAGATTCTTCAGGTATTATCCTGGCTTTGAAAATGCCAGTGTTAAACCAAAGGATAAGATACTGAACTCACATATGGAAAGATTTGTGTAACATTTCATAGAAAGAGTTTCTGGCTCCCTACACACATTCCCTATGCATGGGATTCGAGCCCCATAAATAAAATCTTGAAAAATTTGAAAAATTGAGGTTGTCTTGTTATCTACAGTAAATGAGGTGTAAAATTAGCTTTTCAGGAACACATATTTGCTCTTAGGGCTGAATCCAAGACTCAGCAATACGTAATATAATAATATAGGAAAAGTACCAGTCTTTAATAGTCTCTGGTAGAAAACAACCTTAGCAGAATGTGATATCTCTATATAAAAAAGTAGAGCTAATTGCTTTCAGCTGTCTGGGAAAAATGTTATTACTCTAAATGACAAGAGGTCAGACTGCTCTAGGTATATCAAGGTATTTTAATATTCACATTTCTGTGGCAAGCCCAAATGTTGGTAGAAATTTACTCATCACCTCTATGATGTTTTAACCCAAATCATATAGCATATTCATTTGCAGGCAACTTTAAATTGAAAACAACTGTTCTGAAAATTGAAGGATTCAGAGGTGCTCTCTGGCCCACATTCCCTAAAGATGTTGGTGTTCTAAACAGAACTAAGTCAGGGAGCTTGTGATTTAGAGTATAGTCTTAATTTTCAATATGAATGAGATCAGTCCATTGTTGGCAGAGGAATGCAGATGTGAGAGAAGAACAGAGTAGCATCAATTCTGCATTTATGTTTCATGTTACAGTCACCAGAGTCCTTTGACTTGGTTGCCAATTCAATTAGGTTCACTGTGATCCACTTTTCTGTCATCTGTAGGATGCATTCCACTAGATCCACGTTTTGTTGAAAAACAAAACAGAGTCCCTTTCTTCTGTTCACATTGCAGGTGTCTGTGTTCCTGAGTTTAAAACAATCATAAAGACTGAAAAGCAAATCCCTGTAGTAAGAAACCAGACTTTTCAAATGAAACATTTTATTGTAAATATCTCCTTATAGGTATTCCTCGTGCTTCATTTCCCACCCACATTTGTTTTTTGTTTTGCTTTGATTTTTTTAAAATGATGTTTATTTTCAAGACTAGTGTTTCCATGGAGTGTGGTGTTACATTAAAATGACCCCCCTGCACGGCAGGGGTTGAATGTTTCATTGTAACTTTGGTTCCATGCCCAAGACACATCTTTACTTGATCTGCTAAAACTGGTTCCATTGCCCTTTTTTTTTTCTTTACACAATATATGTTTATAGTTCTCTTCTTCTGGTTTGAATATACATATTTCATTAAATGCAGCATATATTGTAGATTTTTCACCGGTCATGTAGCAACTGTCAAGTAAGAAACCTTGAATAATGGCTTTAAAGTACCCAGTTGTACCCTGGCTACAGGGTAGTTCGTAGCTTTTGATCTCCCTTGCACTGGTGTAAACAATTTTGCCATCTTTGAAGGTTTAGAAGCATTTGCCTTTCTGGAGTCTGATCCATATTTTCGGTTATTCTGTAAAACAAAGGAAAAATATCTCTCATCATTTTAATTATTTCTGTTAACAGCTGAATCAGAAAAAAGCAAGCTCTTGCACAAGGTTAATCCCCAGTACCAAAACCAAACCAAAGACCCATGACAAATCCAAACTTTGCTTTATAAAGATAAAAACAATTTTAAAAAAACGATGCTTACCACTTGAGCTGAATGCTTTTTTTCAAGTTACAAAACATTTCTAAACCATAGCTACTTACTTTTAAATAAAAATAGAAGTATTTATTTCAAGAAAGTATACAAAGCAATTAATAGTTTTGTCTCATAGCAGATGGCCTGAAATATGAACTATTATTATTATCTTTTCCTCTAAGGTCCTCCAAGGCAATGCCTTAAAACTTAATTGAATCATCATACTTCCAAACATATTTAAGATGATATTTTACAAGATCTGTTTCTGCCCTCTTCAGTGATTTACTTTTATGTCACAATTTTTCCTCAACAACTGTAACCATTGGCAGGTTATCTCCACCCTATGAACTGATGGGTGGATTCCTTGGGAAGTCTGCTCAAGAGGTTGGCCTAGAGATATCCCTGTCAAGAGGTTATGCCAGAGCTGTTCCAATCAAGTCTTTTAGCTCTGCTGGTCCTTAAGTCCGTGTGTCCGGGTTTTCACTCAGGAAAAAGTCTAGGTCATAATTCTCTCTCCTCTCTCTCTCTCTCTCTCTCTCTCTCTGTCTGTTTGTACCAGGGATTGAACTCAGGACCTCATGGTTACAAGGCAGATGCTGTGCCACTGAGTTAAATTCCTGGCCCCATAATGCTGTCTCTTGCAAAGAAAGCTGAAAGTGGTGCAGGGGACATGCTATCATGTGCTACTCAATGATATGGCCTTTAGAGTCTGACTGATGTGGACAGAGAAAATAGTGTTTCCATTTTCTCACTGTATGCCCAAGAGTAGATTATTTAACTTAGAAAAGCCTCAATTTCTTCATCCATATAATGAGATACTAATTCTGTGGAAAGACTTTATTATTATTCCAGAAATGTTGACCAAGAGCCAAAGTGGAGGAAATGGGGATATTTAATATCTTGAGGACACTTGTAGTATATCACAGAGGCAAATTAAAAATTTGAAGAAATTGCTGTTGTAAATGCAAGTCAGAAATATTTGAAAAATACATCTGCAGAGGCATTTTGCTCCCAAGACTGGGTTAAATTGGGATGAAGGAGTGATAGGGTCATGGAGGGAAGGAAGTTCAGTGGCTGGGATGAGACCGTACTGGGGGGAAATACCAAGAGACATAAAGAGTTGGGTGGGGAGACTGTCTTATATTGCTCACACAGACTTGCTCATCTGCCCTTGTTCTGAGCAGAGGATTGGAGAGGGACGATAAGACAGAGATGGAGCAGGAAATGACATTAAACAGTGTGGGTTTGCATATGTAAAATAAATGTATTAACACAAAAAGGCTTTTACTTGCAAACTCTTAGTTTATATCCTATCAGAGATCATATCTTAAATTTTGTGTCAAAGCATGTGTTTACCATTTCTGCCTATCACAACTGTGGTAAACAAAGCCCACCTTTTGAGTAAACAAATGTTGGTTTTAAAAACCAATGGGTTTGTAATCAGTCTCCTGGAATTATATTTCTATAAATTAAGAAGTACCTGTAAAAAGAACTGTTATTTCCATAATAAAACCAGATTTATTTAAGCTGACATTCTGAACAACTGCAATGATCCAGAATCACAATATGGGTCATAGGGATTCTTTTAAACAGGGTGATTAACAGTGCTCAGCTTTGGTTTCTTTCCTCCTGAAACTGTAATTGCAGGTACTACTTCTGAAATGTTACCACATTCTGCCAGACTCTAAGGCAATGACCTGTGTATCAGTTCTGACTGGTGACTCTAGTGTCTGTAAGGGCTCCACCATCCAAGAAGTTACATCATTCAGAAAAACCTAAGGGCCATCTCTGATACCTTTCACTTCTTCAACTGTCATATGTAACTTACTGTATCATAAAATGTATTCAGTAAATGGTAGTTGTCATTATTACATCCACTTTACAGCAATGAGGATTGTTAAATAATTGGTCCATAAGAATCCAAGTGAGGAAGGCCTATAGTAATACTGAATGGAACCTAATGAAGCCAGAGGTGTAAGACTTCTTTGATTTTTCCACTGAGATGAGAAGGACAAATGAGTATTTACCAGTTGATGGTGATATGCAAATGTGTTCTAAGCAAGTGGAAGCACATCTTGAAAGATACAATTCAAGACAGAACACTTGGCATGTCCAAAGAACTTTGCTTGTAATGAACCTTTCTACAAGCCAGGTTCTATATTAGTTAACTATTTTAATACAGGTGTATAATATAGAAAATAGTAGATGGTATTATTTAATATCTTCTGGTGTTGTAAATTAAACCCAGGACCTCTTGCATGATAAGCACATGCTTTACACACTAAACTATACCCCCAGTCTGCTGATTTTTTATATTAGGAAATTAATATTTACACAGTGTTATAGTCTGAATGTGTCCTATTCAAATTCATACTGAAACTCAATCCCAAATGCAACGATATTGAAAGATTTAGGAGGTGATGTCCTCACGGCTGGGATTAGTACTTTATAAAAGGGCTGGAGAGGACAAGCTAGGCTCCTTTTGCCCTTTCATGCCTCCCACTTGGTGAGAACACAGAGTTGGCCTCCTCCCGCTGATACAGCAAGGTGCCACCATTTTGGAAGCATCTTGTCCTGACTCTCCCCAGACACAGAGCCTGTCAGTGCCCAATCTTGGACTTCTTACCCTCCAGACCTGTGAGAATTTTTATTACTGAATTTATGTTATTTATAAATTACTCAGTCTTGGGTATTTTGTTATAGCAACGCAACTAGATGGAGAGGTAAAATAGCATCTTTAGCAGATGTTATAAGTATTAAAAAATAATGGATATGAAATGGTTTTTAACTATAAAGCAAGATGTCCTTTCCATTTTTCTTATCATAATATCAATGTTGTTTTAGAAAGCATTTACTGAGTGTTCATTATGTGCTAGGAACTCTCTACACATATGGGGTACGAGATGAGCAAAACATATGGTTCCTGTCCTGTAGCTTACAAAGAATGAGGGAGAATGGGAGGGGGTGTAAAACTCAGCCAGAAGTTAACTGAAGGAAGACTTCCTGAGGCAGTCACAGTGGAGGTGAGATCTGAAGGAAGAGCAAGCAGGTGGCTACTTGAAGAAGTGGGAAGAAAATGCTCTGCACACTAAGGCAGTTTGAGGTAAGGCTGGTGGTGGGCAGGAGGAAGTGTGGTTCATCAAGGAAACGGGAGCATGAGAGCTTGACAGATTATCCTTAGACCATCCAGGGCTCCACTGGTCAGAAAGGAAGAGAACTTGATACTAATGTTGACGTTTTCCTAGGAAAGAGGAAAGATTAAATTTGGGCATTGAAAAACTCACTATTGTTTGCTTCTTTGCTTTGTTTCCCTGTGAAACTGTCTAATGTGGCTTCTATGTCTTAGATGTGTCTTCCCAAAACTATGTGCTGAAAGTTTAATCCTCAGTGCTGTAGTGTTGAGAGGTGGGACCTAGTGAGAGGTGACTGGGCCATGGATCAGACCAGGATCTCCAACGCTTGATACCAATCTGTGATCTGTTAAAAATCCGGCCTTACAGCAGGAGGTAAGTGGCAGGCTGGTGAGTGAGGCCTCATCTGTATTTACAGTGGCTCCCCATTGCTTACATCACCACCTGAGCTCATGTGCTGTCAGATCAGCAGGGGCATTAGATTCTCACAGGAGAGCAAACCCTACCACAAACTGCACATGCCAGGGATCTAAGTAGCGCACTCCTTCTGAGAATCTACATCCTATGATATAAGATGAAGCTGAGGCAGTGATTCTAGTGCTAAGGAATAGCTGTGAATACAGATCAACATTAGCAGAGAGGTTTGACTGGATTTATTTATTAATAAATCAATAAATTTTGGATTTCTTCCAGAATCACATCAAAACCCTGTCAATGAGAGGTAAGTGACAAACTGTATCTGGTAGCAGACTTTAAGTCAGAACCTAATATTTATTTTAGTCCATGGATGACCCTCCCATTATTTTATTCACGACTTCCATCCTCTTTCTCGCACTCTTGCCTCAGTAACAATTTTGGTAAGCCCACAAGCTAACCCTAGCAAAAGTGAGTAAAAAACAAATGTCACTCAAGCACTTTTTTGAAAAGAGGGAAAGACCCGATGATGAGACTTTAAGACTTCCAACAAAAAGAAGGCCACATTTAAAATAAAATATTGAATCTTCCTTAAATTTTGAGCTCATTGCAACAGATGATTCACATTCTCCAAACACACTTTGTGTAATACATAGCAATGAGCTATCCAATTAAGTCACTAAATCTTCAAAACTGCTTTGGCACCTGGGATTAAAAGACAAGGCTTTGGAGGTTTTAAAAAAGTGAGTACAAGGGGGCTGGGAATTTAGCTCAGTGGTGCCACCATCTGCTTCACAAGTGCAAGGTCCTGAGTTTGATCCCCGCAAAAGTAAGTAAGTAAATAAATAAATAAATGTGAACATAAAGAAGAGAAACAATTATTGAAGGCCACTACTTCATCAAATGTGTCTGCACTGAGAACGTGCCTAACCACATTGCTAAACAGCCCTTTACTATTGGTGAAGAGTTGCTCCTGCCTGTTGCTAAGGACATTTGTTGTGAACCTTTTAGGATAGAATGCAGTTCCAAAGGTGGCATGTGTTCCTCTTTTGGTTGGCACCATAATTAGATGAACTGATGGAGTAGCAGAGGACATTGAATTACAATTGTTGGAGAAGATTAATTAGTCACTGAGGTATGCAATCCTGATTGATGAGTCTAGTAATTGTGACAACAAGGCAACAATGGTGGCTTTTGTGTGATACATTTTTCCAGAAGAATGTGCACAAGAATATGTTTTATGCATTTTTGTTGCCAACAAACACCACAGCTTCAGAACTATTCAAGTCTTTGACTACATGTCAGGAAAACTCAACTGGTCACTTTGTGTTAGTGGATGGAGTATGGATGGAGTAGCTGCAATTACTGGACAGCTTTCTGCTTGCACTATTAAGGTCAAAGAGGGCACTTCTTAATGTGAGTCTATACATTGTTCATCCATACAGAAATTCTAGCTAGCTGAAAAATATTACCTTTACTTAATATTTTTAAGGGTGTGATTAAATTGGTTCACCATATTAAAGTACATGTGCAGCTCTGTTTGGAAATGGATGCAGGGCATACACATCTTTTACATGCAAAATAAGATGGCTTTCTAAATAAAGGTAGATTAGGGGCCACAGCTTTTGACTTATGAGAGGTGCACCAGATAATTTTTTTAGAAAAAGTCACAATGGTACACATTTCAATGATATGGAATGGGTTCCAAAACTTGTTTACTTGTATGACATAGTCTGCTCAATGAACTCAATTTATCACTTCACAGGAGAATGATTCAGCAGAAAAAGTGCCTGCATTCAAAGTCAAACTAGAATAATGGGAGTGACAAGTGGACATTGGAATTTTTGACATATTTCAAACATTAGCAGAGTTTTTGAAAAAGACTGAACCAGGGGCTTCTTTCTCCCATCTGGTGCATGATCACTTGTTTCGGCTTTCAAAAAAGTTTGAGCATTAATTCCCAACCACAAAAGACCCCTGAAATGGAAAGAAGTGGATCCATGACCCATGAACAAGCCAGGTGATTCAACTTTGTGCTAGAAAAGGATTGACTGCTTGAGATCTCAAATGATGGGATCATACTAAAACATACTAAAAAAGGATGTTTGAGAAAACTTCAAATCTTCATACATTCTGTATCAAAGTCTAGAGGAAATATCTTTAGATTGCCGCAAAAGCACTGATAAGCCTGCTTCTGTTTCCAACATACTGACTTTGTGAAGCATGGTTTTCTGCAGCAATAGCAACCAAAATGAGATTATGGGGGTAGAATGGACATGGGCAACACATTTTGAGTGTCACTGTCTCCCACCATCCCTAGATGTGACTGTATAGTTGCACAAAAGCAAGCTCAGGGCTCCCACTAATTCTGCATTATGGCAAGTTGTGTAATTATTTCATTTTATACTACAATGTAATAATAATAGATATAAAGTGTAAAATAAACATAATGTACTTGAAGCATCCTGAAACCACTCCCCACTTGATCTGTGGGAGTACTTTCTTCCACAAAAGCAGTCCTTGGTGCCAAAAATATTTTGGATCTCTGGATTAGACATAAGGGTTCTTTAACCTTTGGACTCTGGGACTTACACTAGTGGGCTCCTGGCTTATCTCAAGCCTTTGGCTTTGATATAAGTTACACCATTGGCTTCCTTGGTTTTTGGGCTTTCTAATTTCTACTGAAAGCAACACAAATGATTTTTCTGGTTTTCCAGCTTGTATAAGGCCCATGATGAGACTTCTTAGACGTATACTAAGTATACTAATGTTAGTCACTTCCCCTAATATATGTCCTATTATGGATCTCTCCTCCTCCTCCTCCTCCCTCTTTCTCCTCCTTCTTTCTCCTTATCTCCCTCTCCTCCTCCCCCTCTCTCCCTCTCTCGCTCACTGAGACTCCAACTAATACAATGATACACTGTTCATTTAAATAAGCAGAGTTCATGAGCAGATGATCTTGTGGAACTACCTGGGGGTCTTTCTGTTTAAGGCAAAGGTTCCTATACAACCCATGTGGCGAGTTATTTAGTCATCAGGGTCTTAGTGGGGTGTGGGTGTCTTCTGAGGGAGCTCTTAGTAACTTCTACATCATCATTGCAAAGAATGGCTTAGGTGATTGTTAAATGAAAAGAAGTATGAGTCATTCCCTTTTTAACTTTTAAGTTTATGTATGTTAGTCTTAGGTTTATGAGCAAAATATAAATCATTTATTTCATATAAAAATTGTTATGGTTATTTGCAGTATACTTTTACTGCCTGCCAACAATTCAAGCACTTTTCTTCCTTAATTCTTCCTATCACTCTGTCAATGGCTTTGGACACATAAGTAGCATTAATTAGTTTTAAGCAATGTTATATTCTCATATATTAATTAAATCCAGATTATTTTCTGGAAAGGGAATAAAGGTCAACTTCTTATTTCTATTTAGGCCATAAATATTTGGAAATACTGGAGACTATCATGCTAACTTTTTAATAATAATAGCTCAGAGTTGTTTAACTCTTATAGGCAACGTGATAAGTGCATATACACATTTAATTTTCTGAACACAACACCATGCTGTGGTAACATACTTATAACCATTTTATAGAAGAGACCTAATCTCATGCAGATTAAATAAATTGCCTACCATCAGATAGGTAGTCAATGGCAGGATGCAAACTATATTTGACTTCAAATCTATATACTTTACTCAGCCATTCCCCTGAATATATTTTATACTGCCCATATTCATTATCATATTCACTTACAATATTATTAATTAGCATTATGGTCTTTAATTTAATAGCTAATTACAAAGTGTCAATTATACGCTACTTGGGAGGAAAACCAAATCAAATCTTGTACATTCCTCAGAATTGCAATAAAGTGAGAAAAGATACAGAGATGAACACAGTGGAATTTCCCAAGTCAGTAGGTAACTGCTACTACACACAGCAGAAAATGCCTGTCACAGTTGCTACATATGAACATAAATGTTACTGTTTTATTTGGTGCTTAGAAGTGGACAGGGGATTGAGGCTGTCTGGGTCAGGACAAATCCTAATCCTGCCTATTGCAGCTGTATGGTTTTGAGAAACTCACATGTTGCAGTTTCTCCAACTGTGAAATAGTAACAGGAGCAATACGAACCTCATACAGGGTTGGATGAAGATTAAATGATCCATTGCTTAAAACAACTCCTGGCACATAATAATGCTAACCATTACCTAAACTAATGTTGAAACCTGCCCATTTTCTAGTTAGTATTTATGTCTTTGGATTTTTTTTCCTATAAGCCACCATGCATTACTTGCCTCTTACTAAATTTTATTTACCGTATTTAGTTATTTATTAGTTGGGGGGGTTGTTTTCTAACACTTTGGCTATTTTAATCTATTCATAGAGAATGTCACCCCTTTTAAATTTAGACGTTTTTATTCACTTTAGGAGACTCAATCTTCTTCTTTGTGTGCTGCAAGGCTATGATCCTTCTTACCAAAGGATAAAAAATCTTTTAGGGGAAGGAATAAAGGCAGAGGTTGGCTAAAGAAAAAAATACACTTTCTGGGCATATTTGTTTAACTCTCCTTATTTCTAAAACCCTTTTACTTGCCAGTTTTATATGCAAGTGACAAAGCTGATACTCACCGAAAGAGAAGGTATTTCTCTTTAAGTTTTCAACTTGTTAGAAAAAAATATTCCATGATATGGGGTCTAGAAAAGATCCCTGGACAATATAACTTTATAGAATAATTAGGCGGACATGGACCATGACCATTGGCTTTAGAATAGCATCTACTCTTTCTTCTTTTTAAACAACAGTATTAAGATTTATGGTTCCCATACCTGTGTGGACATCAGAATTACCTATTATGCTTGAAAATTTTGACCAGTCTTTGCTCCCCACCTTCCCCACCCTCTAGTTCATCTCCTTCTCCAGTGATGGGAGTCATCATATCTGTGGTAGTATGTTAGGATCTGTTATTGTTAAACATTGGAAACACTGGCTAAGATTATTTATGCACATATTAACGATACATAGACCTAGCAATAGCAATAGTATGATTATCCTTTTTAACTCCCAAATTGGTGTTGTATGTACTTTATTTGGAAACAAGATCCAGTTTCACTCAATAGCCTCCTTTCTTGACTTCTGATGAAGAGACTGGAAATGGGCTGAAAAATACTCATTACTGGCTTTTTAGATTCTCAGAATCAGCATTTTCAAGCCGAGCCAATACTAAAGATATAGCCATATTTCTTCCCTCTGCAGATATATAAGCAATTCTTTCAGTGTAATGGGAGATGACAATGATAATACTAAGATGCACAGACATTATGGCTTCTCAAAGTAATATAGTTAACTGGAAAAATTCTCTATTCTCATCATATTTCATAACATTTTTATTGCTTTAATAGTCACCAAATGGATTGAATCTGTTTCTTGTTTTATTTCTCATTTTATAGGGTGATTTTTTTTTTTTTGGTACCAGGGATTGAACTCGGGTTCTTGTGCTTGTGAGGCAGGTGCCGGAACCACTGAGCTAAATCCCGGGCCCCTTTATAGGGTGATTTAAAAAAAAAAAAAAACATGGCAGGGCCAGGGATTTAGCTCAGTGATTTCGCCGCCTGCTGTGCAAGTGCAAGGACCCAAGTTTGATCCCTGGTACCCCCCCCCCAAACCCCAAAAAACATGGCACTCTAAACTATACTCAACTATATACAACATTCTTTTTATCAAATACCTCTCATTTTTGAGAATTAAATGGAATCTTACCTTTAAGAGGCACCTTGACATCAAGGCCATAGAATAAAGGCAAGAGAGAAGAACAAGAATAGAAACAGAAACTGCAGAAGAAAAAGAAGAAGATTATGTAAATCTGAATTTCTGTAGAGCCATTCAGGTAGCACAAAAACCTCAGCTTTTCCATATTGCTCAAATCTTCCCACTTCTCACAGGCACACGTACCTTTCCATTTCTGAAATCCATACATTTCATATATCTGTTAAGCAACCACAGTGTTCAACTAACGTCAGTTCACGCATTTTATAATTATGGGGGGGGTCTCACAGATCATTGATCTAAGCTTCTAATTTTTTAGTCGAGAAAAATAAGCACAGAACCATGCATCAACAGTTTAATTTCACATAATTTCATATCACAGTGAGGGCAAATACTCAGGTATCCTGAGTCCTATTTCATTATACATCATTGTCTTCATATTTCAGGTACGGGAGGGCATTTCAGAAATACAAAACGTGATGAGAACAGACAATCATTCACCAAGCTGTGTTTGTTAATGGGATAGGTTTAAGGCCCAAGACACAGCGGGCAGAACACTAATATGTAAGTTAAACCCAGGATTAATTATTCTCAGTGGAACATGGGTGAAAGAGAAACAGTACACTATTAGTAATTACATTGGGACAACAGGTGTGAACTAGGTCAGACCTGAGCAAGTGAGTAGTGTGTGGTCCTCCTGTTGGTGTGAAGTCCATTCTATACCAATGGGCATTTCAGATAATGCTGCCTGGTGTTCTTGTTGCCCTGTCTTTGAGGCAGACTAATCCTTATTTAGCACATGTCAGTTTCACTAGAGAAGCAGATAACTGGATGAACAAACATGTTCTGTAGCCCTGGGATATAACCAGTGGTATGCTAATTATAAAAGGCTACGTATAGGTCAGATCAGTTTTATAAAAGTGTTGATCTCCTTGGTAGCTGACTATTATGAAGCCCACAAGTCTTTCGCTTACATTCCAGGAGCTTCCTGTTGGACGAAGCATCTTTGAATAAAGCCTATCTATGGCATTCTTGTATTAGTGCAGGCTATTTGCATATTTCTTTTATTGCTACTGCTTATAAGGTTCTTGTTTCACTGTAGCCAACTTCTGCAAACAAGTTACAAACATGGTGCAAAGACCCATGTGTTGATGACTATTCTATTTTTCTGAAAAGCACAAAGTTTGTTCTTCTTTGTTAATTCTTTGAGAATAGAGCCATAGTAGAAGAAACTAGAGAAAGAAAAGAATGTAAAGCTTGCAACTATTTCATCTTTAATGAAATTCTTAGTCTCTGCATCATGGTGGGTAGCTCATGACACTTAAGAGTCAAACTCACTGACCTTGGCCTTGATTTGCTAGTTTGGTTAGGTAATCTTAGGCAAGCTGTCTGCTCTCTTTGATCCATTGTTTTATTGTCTGTATAAAAGGTATCATAACATCTGCTGTGTCTGTCTCATAGAATAGTTAAGAGAATAAAATGGGGTGACGGGGACATGGTAAACTATTGTACAGGGTTGAGACACTTTTGTTGACTTAGTTGCCATCACCTGACTTATACTAACTGAGTGCATGGAAATGAGCAACAAAGAAGGAAATTTCATTTACCTTGAGTAGATGTTCAAGTATTCCAAAAGAAGGAATGAAGAGCATCTCTGACATAAATGATCTTTAGTTTTTACTAGCCTGGACTGAGAGTAGGAGTGAGGTCAAATGCATAGAATATCCAGTTAAATCTCATCTCTCAACTCTCTTCAGAAATCAACCACTTTGTAAACTGGCTTAGTTTACTATTTTATGTGCAATATGTACTGTAACATCTACAGAGCCTTTATTTTTCATTGAGCACATCACTACATCATCACACATGTCTACAAAGTTCAGACCTATTAATGTGTTGAGCAAAAGGATTGCGAAAATGTTCACATTAAATTTTGGCCATAAACATAATTTTAATTCTCGTTCCCCTAAAACTTCCATGGGATCTATTTAGAAAAGGGCTGTAATGGTACAATTAATAGTTGTATCCCCACCTATTTTACAAACCTTAATTGACTAAGGAGTGAATGATTTCTGAGGCAGAAAAGCTGTGATTTCTTTTTAGAGTTTATCCATGAACAAAGAGTATGGACAAGAGCAGACCACTCACAAACAGAAGGCATTAGGTGTGTCCTTGGATGGGCAGGGAAGCTTGAGCAACCTCTGCCTTCCATGGGTCTTCCTACCCATCACTGGAACATTAAGCTCACTTCTTGGTTTATTGTATTGCACCTTTCCCTCATTCAATCTTGTAGTACTATACAGTCTACTTCTGAAATGAAGGAGATTCAAATTTAAAATTTTGCAGAGGATGTATACTTTAGGGGTGAAAATTTTTTAATTATATTTTTTATTAGACTTATAATTTTTAATTTGTTTCCTAACTTTCACACGTGTCATTTGTTCCTTATGGGACCCATGACAGGAGATGGGTCCAAGCCTTATCAGTCCCATTTTATAAAAGTGGCTGAGGCATAAGAGGTGCAGACACTTACCAAGGTCAATAGTATCTGAAGACACCCCTAACAGAACCTAGGTGCCTAATGGTCTCGCTACTAAACTCCACCGGCCCCTTCTGACCTCGCGTGCATGGGTAACTATAGATAATAGTTATTTGGAAGTAACTGGGGTGAACCAAATTCTAACCATTGTCTCAGGAATGGCAGATGGTTTGCTGTTTTCTTCTTGTGTGCCATGAAAGATATTGCAAAAAGAGCTGCATACTTTTTTTATTGTACCAGGGATCGAACTCAGAACCTTGTGCTTGGGAGGCAGGCGGCAGAACCACTGAGCTAAATCCCCAACCCCTACATACTTTTTAAATACAGATATGCAAGCAGCAAATTCTAGTCAGTAAGATTGGGATGCCAGAGAATACCTCTCTGCTGTCCTTTCTGTGTTCCTCAGAGGGATACTTCCAGTACTTTGGGCAGGAGAGTTCTTTGTTATGCAAGACTGTTAGCTCACAGCAGCTTGCTCAGCATCCCTACTTAAGTCCTGTCAGCTGCTTCTCCTACTACACACCCATTCCCAAGTTCTCTCTTTACCAACCACTGTATTTTTCCTCCAAAAATTATTGGCTGACTTGGAAAAGCAGTTTCTCTTTCAGACCCTGGAATGTGACAGTCTATCACATGTCATTTTAAATTTCTAAACTTTTTGTTGGAGTGAAACTATAGCCTAAGGATGAAGGTGGGTTTTTATAAATAATAATGAGGAAGATTTTTTTTAAAAGGGGCTAAACATTTTGAAAAGAAAGAGCAAAATATAGTAACACAACTTAGAAGAAACTCTTGGAAAAGAAATGAAGATGAAGAGGGGGAAATTGAGAAAAGAAAATAATTACAGGAAAGAATAAGAATCAACAAAGGGCAAAAGTGTGAAGGTTAGGTTACTGATGGCTCAGCCTGGATGGAACCCTGGCACCTAAAGGAAGGTGAGTGGCACAGGAAGTGCACACTAATAGAGAGAAATACAGTGAATAAAATCAGTATTGGTTTCTGATTAAACACAGAAGTTAACAGGTCATGAATTTAACACATACCTTTTCTTCCAAGTCCTTTATCTGTCTTTTCTGGATATCTGTTTTATCTTCCAAATCACGGATTCTCTGAAGAAGGTAAAGGAAAATATGAAAATGTTAGTAGGGGTCAAGTTGTACAGAAAAATTCTTCAACAAACAAAAACAGATAAACTTTTATAAAAACTTTAACTAGTACCACCAGCTGGAAGTATGATGTAATGCATGTTTCCATATTCAGAAGGTTGCGTATTTCAAAAAATTACCCAGATTTTTGGTGGAAAATTACTGCCACTAATTATATTTTAAAACGTTTAAAACCTCAGATCAAGGGATCTGTAAGAATACATTCCTTTCCCAGGAGAGAGAGGCAGAGGCCACCACAGGGGCATCCGGGTTGTCAGGAGAAGGTGAGCTGGAGTGAGATGCTGGGATGCCTCATTATTGTTGAGAGAGCAGTAGGTCCTAGGACTAGTGAGCAACAAACAAGCTTTTTTTAAAAAATTCATTAAGTTTATTGGTACATTTAGGTATACAATATGGTGACATTCCTCATTGGGAATTTGTACCTTTACATGATATATCTTGGTTCTTATTTTTTCTCCATTCTCCTGCCCTCCTTTCAACCCCTCCACCTCTACCTATTTAAAAAGACTTAAACAAGCTTTGTTCTTAGCCCTTTGGATTGAGTGTTTTTGTGATTTATTAGTGCAGTAAAATTGCCAAAACTGATGTTTACAAACATACACAATCCTGTTGCCTTTTTCTAAACTTTCTTTTCAACTTTATTTCAACCCTGTTTTAGGGTGGAATTTCCTCACAAACATGACTGACAAAATCTCATAAAACAATGTAGAGTTTTAAAAAATTCTCAGAAGGGAACTGATAAACTAGGCTAAAAATTATAATAAAAATAGCACAAGTAACCATAAAGACAAAATCCTATAGGACTCTTTGTACTTACCTGTGAACAATGTAACCATATCTCACTAATTTAAATAGTATGGATTGTATAGCAAAGTTGAACATACAATAATTTTACAAGTAAAAAAAATCTCCACAGTTACAGCTGGCAACCTAAAGGCTTTTTTGTGTTCATCTACATGGTCATACAGTGCCAGATTGTTATTTGATGACTCCTGTTGGGAAAAACTAGAAAATAGAGAACTAGAGCCTGAGAAGAAAAACTGGAAGCCAAATACGGTGATAACGGAGAGAGGTTTTTATAATGCAATGTGGAGAGAGAAAAGGGAAGCTAAAAAGAGCATACTTGAACTTGGAAATTAGATCTCCTTCTTTCTAAAACAGTAGTTCTCAACTGGGGATGAGCACCCTAACTCTGGCAATGTCTGGATGTTTTTTAAATAGTAATTTAAAGTCGATAATTCAGTGATTGTAAGTATTTTCACAAATTTAAATGAGAGAAGTCAGTGATTGTTAGTATATTCATAAATTTGTGCATCCATCACTGCTAGCTAATGATCTGAACTTTTTTTATTGTCACAACTGAGGGTGTGTGCAATAGGTAGAGGCCAAGGATGCTACTAAATATCCTGCAATTCTCAGACAGCACCATCCCTGTTCCTGAATAATAAATAATTATCTGGTCTAAAATGTTAGTTCAGTAGCTCTGACAAGGAAAAGGGCTGAGAATTTTGCAGGAAGGGCTGGTGTGGGCTTTGGTCAGAGTGATATCATCAGGGTTGAAATGACAGGACAGCGAGTGCTGGACAAGTGCTGTGACAGGAGTATTTATGATGTGTATAGGGGTGATGTGTGTGCTGCTGTGTAATCAAAGGCACCACCTGTGCTCCAAAGTAAAAGAATAAACGTGCTAGACATTTCTACCTTAAGTGTGCAAGCAATCTTCGGCGTGACTCCTGGATGTTAGGGTTAGAATCACATTGAGAGAAACATGAATGTGTGAGATTACTGAAGTGTTTTACTTGGCCATCAAGTCAATACTTGTTGGACACCTCTTACCACATTCAAGACTATGCTGGACACAATGGGGAACACAGGCATCAGTTAGTTCCTGAACTCAAAGAACTAAGATCTAGATGGAAAGGCAAAATTTAAAACCCAGGGAATAGCAAAATTAATTAGAACCGGTAAACAACGGCAAAAGCCATGTATAAGTTTATCAACAATCTCCAATTCCTAGTACAGTATTTGGCATGGAAAAGCTCTTCCAATGCATTTGTTCAATGAATTAATTATGCCACATTATATAATGTGGGAGTGATTTCCTTTTGTTCCCATTCCCTTTCTATACAACCTAACAGGAAACTTCATCCAACTCAAAATAGATCTTTATTCTATCTACTTTTTATCTCTCCTGCTACCAAGTACAAGTCACTGTCATCCTGTCTGGTGTGACAGTTTGCTACCCACTCTTCCTGTCTCTTCTCTTACCCATCCTACATCCATCCACAGCAGCCCATAAGAACTTTTAAAATGTGGAAATGACGACAGCATTCTCCTGAGTTTAAGATGTCGGGGAAGGAAAGAGAGAAGGAAGCTGAGCTGTGTTCAGAATAAACCCAAACTCTCCCAAGGACCTCCGTGATGTGGCCTTTCCTTATTGTGACTGTGTGCTCCTGCCACACTGGCCTTTTTCCTGTTCATTGAATGTTCTAAACTTATGCCCATCCCAGAAACCTATCCTTTCTCTAGCTTCTAGAACATTTTCCAAAGTCTTTGTGCAGCTATTTCCTTGGGTTTTAGGTATCTTCGGAGAGGCCTCCTTGACTAGCCAGTCTAAAGTGGCCAATTTTACTCCCAAATTCACATACATATTATATAATCTTCTTCATAGCACTTATTGTTACTCTTGAAAACTGCTTTGGTTACTGTTCATTTGTGCTGTGGCTTTGTTCCTTTCCATTTTCAAGATCAGTAAGAGCAGAGACTGTTGTCTTTTTTCCCTATCACGTTCCCAGTACCTGGCACCCAGCAGGTCCTCAGTATATAGTTTCAAGTAAATATATAACAAAGTATGAAATATACATTTCCCTCAGCAATGTGTGGGCCATTTTGTTAATCAAGGAGAGGATCTTGAAAAAAGTGGATCATTAACAGACTGGAAAAATGGGAATATTAGAATAAATGCAATGACAACTGAAGGTCATTGTAAGGGTAAGCAGTCATGAAAATAAAGGTATGGAGGTGAAAAATCATGGTCCAAGTGGGACCATGAAGTTTCCATGAATGGAGAGAAAAGCATGCACTGGAACCTGTCTCAAGTTGAGACAGAGAGGTAGCCAATTAATTAAGGATCTGAAGAGATCTGCACAGGATTTTCACTCAAGTGGAAATTGGGACCAAAGGGATTTTGAGCAAGAATGTATGATTAGGAAAGGTGAGAAGAACCTATGGTGATATATACTGTGGACAAGAGAGAGAAGCGAAGGAAGTCTTCCCCCATGACACCTGTCTGAGCTTTTTTAATGACATTTATTGAGGTATATCATAATTATTTTTCTTCATGTTAGTCTCCTATGTTTTGTGAAGGTTGGGTCCATGGGGAATTCTCTGTGTCTAGCACAGTACCTAGCATTAGGAAATACATTTAAATGTTTCACTAAATGCTAGCTAATGGAGTTGGGTTACCTCAGAAAGCATTTGGCAACAACTGGATGTTGTTGCAAAAATGAAAGTTCCTGCACATGCCTGTGGTAACCGATGTGAACAAAACAGACCAGCTTCACAAGTGCTTTGGGGGGAAAATGCTGTTTGGATGTGGTGCTATCCTAATTTTTGGAAGTAATGGAGAAGACTCCAGTATTTTTAGCCTGAATAATTTGGGATAAGGTCATTCTACCAACCAAAATAGGTAGGCTGAAAGAGAGGAGAAAAGCAAGAACAACAATGAATATGTGAATTTACTCTGAAACATTCAAGCAAAAGCATCTAAGAAATGGTTAGTGATATGCTGTAGATGTTAGAATCCATTGCATAATTATATATGACCAACATCTTCTAGCGTGGATCTCTGAAATTAAGCCAATGTTTAAAAGAGAAGGGTAAGAGAATAACTAGGCAAGGCATATTTCTAATGAATATTTGTTTCAGAGATGAAAAATATAATTGGAAATCTCTGAGGCTAGTAAATAACATGTGCCTATCAGCTCAGGCTGGATCATTTACATAAACAAACACAATTATTTTGGGAGTGAAATACACCAGTTTTGTAAAGAGAGACTCAAATGGAATGACAAGGATTTTATCGCAAGTAAGTTTAGACGTCTGTTCCTCCATCTTAATAATAAACACTTGTGTGGTTCCATGATATAACTTCCAATTTAAAGAAAAGTAATTAAAAAAATAAAATAAAAAAATAAAGAAAAGTAATTAAATCATATTGGAACAGATGAGTTTGTGCTGAAGACACTTTTATCCCTTGATCAAAGGAAAGAATGTGGAAAGTAATGAAATGAGGTTACAGTCTATTACTGAAGCCTTTAGAAACTTAGGTAATGTGTCAAAATTTAAACCTTCACGATGGATTCTCAATGTATGTCAACAGAAACATACAAGAATTTATCACCTTTGGGAAAAATGACTTCAGTTTCCTGCTGACTTAGGTAAACTGTTAGACTCTAAAGACAGGTGAAGCTCCTGGCTACATCTGAGGTAGGATAAGCATCAATTCTCATGAATTGTTCTTATTGATGCCATAAAATAATTTCAATTACTTTTCTACTCACCTTGATCTTTGATGAGCACATGATTCTTACTTCATCTATATTCCCAACAGGATCTATACCAGTTGCTTGTTATAGCTCTAAACACTGAATACTGCAGCCTGGCACATTTAGGTCTGGAATTCTTAATGAATCTAATTTTTTAACAAGGGTTTTATCCCTCACCTGTCAAACTACAACATGAGTGAAGAAATGGAATTAAGAATTTGGTTGGAAATTAGTACCGGATAGCGGTTTTGAATCTTGCTAGTCTAGGTGAATCATGGACCTCACAGATGACTTAAGCTACATGTGACAGTATTGTGCAATGGTCATACCTATCAGTGTTGGGGTCAGGCAGACCTGGATTGTAATCTTGGCTCTTGATATCTGTGTCCTCTTGGGTTATTTGCCCAAGAGGTTTTGTCTCCAAAGTTGGGACGTAAGAATACTTACCTCCTGGGGCTATACTGAAGATTAAATGAAATGATGTAAACACAGTTTAGTTTAGTACCTGGTATATAGCAAATGCCAGTTAGTTTACAGTAGCATCCAGACTTTGTTGCTGTTGCTGTTTGCTCTGGGAATAGAGAGAGGCCCTTGTCCTCTTTCACTCTGTTTAGATTATTTGAGGAGGTTCAGTTAGGGACCAGAATGAGTAATAAGAAGGAATCACTATTTTGCCCTGGAGAGACAGTGACCTGCTTCCCCGAATAAGGAGTAGTCAGACTCCATGAGACTCAAAGGGTATTTCACAACAAAGTAGTTCTCAGAATGATAGCATTGTAATGTCTCTGAAATGTCAATTTTCTCAAGATCGAATTATTATGAAACTGTCATCTTGTGTTGAGTGACAGTAGAAAGCAACAATTATTCATTTTAGCCTTTGAAAAATTTCCTGAGCCTCTCCATACTAATACTCAACACCATGTAATTAGTACTAAGTCTCATGTGCTTAGTCCTAACCTACACAGATGTAGGGGCTTGGTCCTCACCTGGTGGGCTTGCTGTAAGAGCTCCATTCTCTCCTGGAGAATCTGACAGTCATACTCTCTGCTCTTCCTCAGCATTTGCCGCCGTAACTTTTCTACTGCCGTCCTCAGCTCCTCTTGCTGTTTTTCACTTAATAATTCACCAAACTTGATAACAGTTTCTTGCTGCAGAGCATTGTACAAAGTAGCTTCTAGTTCCTGGATTCTCTGCCAAATAGAATTAAAAAGTCTAACTTTGGAATTGAGCGTTTACGTGTGGTGTTGGGACTGCACATGTGTGGGTGTATGTGCACATGGATGTAGTGCTTTTGTCTCTCTGATCCTAGCCACAGTGGAGATTCCAAAAGTTCTCCAGCCCAATTCCCCTTTTGAACATTCCCCTTTTGATACCCCATAAAGGTCATGCCGATAACACATGGAACTACTCTCATGAGGGAAATTTGTTTTCCTTCTTGGGATCTTGTCTATTTCATATACTTTCCATTTATACAAAGGCCTTTGTTATAATAACTATACCTTCTTCTATTCTTATATGTAACTAAAAGTAAGTTTTCTCTCTCTTCCACTTGACAGCCCTTCAGATATTTGAAAATATCTAATACAGCAACCCAACTTTTAGAAATAAGTGTTCTAAGTTGGAACAAAATACTTGAAATTGGAGATATATTTTCATCAACAAAATGCCACCACACTTTCACATAATAATCATCTGTACTTGAAGATAGCTCTATGATCTCCATGTATTTTCTTGAAATAAAAATTGGGAAATATGGTCCAAAAATGGCCCAGAGTCTTAGAATTGGTCAGTTTTTTTTTTAATACACTGAGATTTATGATTTCCCTAGCACCTTTCTCTGAGTCCTCTCTTTGATAGCTTAAGGGTTTACTGTCTCATATCTCAGGGTTTTTTTTTAACCCACTTTAGATACAGTTGCCAAACTCTATAGTCTTATTCCTTATACCTTTCATAAGAGTGACTGGACATGTCCTCATATGGTATGCTTTCCTAGGTTTTGTCCTTGATTAAGCACAATTCAACTTTTGAATGTTAAGTATGGTGTTCTGAATGAGGACTCAATAGTTTTGGGAGCCACATAAACACCCAGTTTAATTTTATTAGGTAGGAGAGACAAGTGTAAAAGGGTAGGAAGTGAAGGAAAATCACTTGTTTCTTTATTCCCTAATTAGGACCAATTCTCATTGTCTTTTTTCCTCATCAAAAAATGGCAGCATCCTATATTCATTCTGGAGGGGGAAGACTGATTTACCTTTGTTATAAGAAGGAGGTGTATCTTTCTTTTCCCAAAAGTGACTAAAGCTGCTTCCAGGAAAGCATTATAAAAACCTCTGCTAGCAACTTCTTGAAATATTTCTCTACTTTATTCTTTTTTTGTTGACTCATGACTCTATTGATGGAGGCAGGGCACAAGGAAAGAAGAAATATGAGCTATAATCCAACATAAGGGATCTTGCAATATGAATTTGGTAGGGGGAAGGGATCAAATGTAATGTTCCTCAGCATAATCTTCTGTGGGAGAGAGAAAGACAGAGTCCATTTATCAACACAGCCTGGCTCATTGTGGCTGGATTGGGTAGTTAAGGCTGCAGTAATGAGTTCAATCTATATAATATCCACTTACCAACTTGGGCAAAATTCATGCTCTTTAAGCCTTACTTTCTTCATGTTTAAGAAAGGAATGACAATGTCACCTACATCTCATAGGCTTGTTATAACAAATAAATTAATTAAAAATTGTACAACAATTGTCAAATACATTATTATTTTACCATTAGATTAGACTTCCAAATGACTTGATCAGATTTAATAAAACTTTTCTTTAATCTATACATTTTGTCATCCAAAATGTATTTCATCTAAATCTTATTTAATAACACATTTATTTTTTAAAAACAAAGTGTAATGACCAATATTATAAGCATATTATAAGGAGAGATAAGGATGTTCTTGTTATAAAATTATAACTGTAAACTCGTGGTCTATTTAAGTACATGGCATGGCAAATTAAATAAGATGCTACATTCCATACTATGTAAACATAAATATTCTAGTTTCTGTTGCTCGCTGTACCTACCATATATGCTTGGTCAAGAGCTTGTTTTCTGTAGTCTAGTTCTTCTTCCAGATATCCTTTTATTTTGCAGAATTGTTCCTATAATAAAAGGCCATATTGATAGAGTCAGCTTAGTTAACTAGAAAGTGATACATAAACTGTATTGATTATTCTTTTCTATAATTCCAACATAAGACAAATCACTGGTATTTGTAGAGTCATAGATTTTTGTCTGTCAGGGAAATAGTTCAACTTTCACAGTCTCAAAGGGAATCTGAAAATCAATAGAAAGAAGCATAAAAGATATAATAAAAAATCCACATGGAATGCTTTAAATGATTTTTAGGCCAGTCTGAGAAGATGTGATTAAGTATAGATTTTGACAAGATAAGTGTTAAATAATAGATTTCTCTGTCTAAATACAGTCTGCCCTTTGTATCTGCTGGTCTTGCATCAAGGGACTCAACCAACTATAGCAACAATATTTGAAAAAAAATACATCTGTACAGAACATGTACAGACATTTTGTTTTTATTATTCCCTCTAAAATAAAGTACAACAACTATTTACATAGAATTAGGTATTATAAGTAATCTAGAGATGATTTAAAATGTACAAGATGTATGTCAGTTATATGCAAACACCTGCCATTTTAGACAGTAGACTTGAGCACTGTGGACTTAGCTGTCTGCAAGAGGTCCTGGGACCAATCTTCTGTGGACACCAAGGGATGACTGTATGTTGTGATAGTACGCTTTTGTAAGGATGATTTGAAGTACAATATAGCACCACTGTGTAATAAACACGTTTAATTTATTCAAATCCATCTGTGCAGCAGACACGAAGACAAATAAAAGTTTGAAGAGTAGGTGGTGATTCTGCCCCATTGCCACTTCATGAGTGGTTGTCAGCCCTTGCCCAAAGCTGGCGTGAGCTAGGAGGCATAAATTTGATGTTTCCTGGCTTCTTTTCTTTTCAGTTTCCTTGTGCTTCTCATATCATGAGCCTCTTGCCATCAGCATGTAAAACTGTATCCTTATGTATGACATAGTCCCAAGTGTAAGTCAGTTATTTCTTTGGGTGTTAACTGAAGAAACCACAACCTCTTCTAATTCTAGGGAAATGCCAATTGTGGTGACTTTTGAGAGAATATGCAGTAATCTTGCTATTGATTTTCCTGGTCTCCCTTGGGTTCCTAATCACCCCTAATTAGAACAGTACCTGGTATAAGCTGATTGCTTTATTAACATTTGCGCATTTAAAGAGGTTTCAAGGGTAAATCTGAATACAAACCATTTTTGTTTTGTGTTTTGACTGTAGAGCCTAACCTCTTGGTAAAATGTGAATTCTGTACAAAATACAAGCAAATAATTTATAAGCTGTGACATGCCATAAAAATACAAGTTGCAGTTCTTATTATAATATTGCCCAACCTGACAGGAATGAAATACATGTTTTTTTCTAAATAGTAATGATAATATTTACAAAGTCTTGTTACAAAATTCTACACATTACTACAAGTTAATAATAATCAATTCCTACACTTGGTGATTTAATTTTTTTAAAGTGCGTTAAAATATCCATAACATAAAATGTATCTCATTACCAATTTTTATGTGTACAATTCAGCAATATGAAACATATTCATATTGTTATGCAACCAATATCCAGGAATTTTTCATCTTGCCACACTAAGCAACCCTATTTTTCTTTCTCTCACCCCTTAATAACCACAGTCTTTCTGTTTTTATGAGTTTGACTACTCTAGGACCTCACTTTAGTGTAATTATATGGTATTTATCTTTTTGTGACTAGTTTATTTCACTTACACAATGTTATCAAAGTTCATACACACTGTACCTTGTGTCAGAATTTCCTCTTTTTTTTTCGTGGTCCTGGGGATCAAACCCAGGGCCTTTGAACTGAGCTATGCCCTAGGCCCTTTTTCAGTTTTTATTTTGAGACACGGTCTCACTACTGCTAGTTTCTAAATTGCCTGGGCTGGGCTCAAACTTGTGATCCTCTTGTATCAGCCTTGCAGAGTGCTAGGATTACAGGTGTGGGCCACCATGTCTGGTTTTCCTTCCTTTTGTAGGCTGAATTATATTAGAAAACATGCCACATTTTGTTTAGTCATTCCCTTAGCAATGGATATTTTGGTTACTGCAACCTTTTGGCTATTGTGAATAATGCCACTATGAATATGGGTATACAAATATCTCTTCTAGTCCCTGCTTTCAAATCTTTTGGATAGACAAGACATGATCAAAATATATAGTGAATATGTAAATTAAAATAATTTATTACAATAAAAGACACATTACCCCTAAATCCCTCAAAATGCTCCCCTATGCTTTGAATGAACTTATCCTGTCATCCTTGTCACTTTCTGAATCAATTCTGGGAAATCTCTTTTTAATAATAGCCATTCTAATAGATGTAAACAGGCTTGGAAACTTTTAAAATCAGACGTACATCCTCTATTTCTATTATTTTTACTTCATAACTATATGTACTAGAAGGGTTATTTCATCTAAGAAAAAACCTACCTAATATAATTTTCTTCAGCTGCAGAAGAAATATTTGGAAATATGACCAAATATAACATGCTTTTTTGGGAGACTACAACTTCACATTGCTGGATACTTCTCATATTTTAAATTGTGCATCTTAGCACAATTTGAAAACATTCAATACTTCTCTGTACAAAAACTTATAAGGAGATTACAAACTTTCATCAGTGTGAGATAAAACCGGTAGGGGCAACTTTCATTTTCCATTTGCCTTGCAAATGTTCCTTAATTGTTATGCTACCTTGTCTTTATACTCACCATGTCACTTTCCAATTCCATCATTTTCTGGTGAAGGGCAGCCTCTGCTCCTTCAATCTGCTGGATCCACTAGGGGAATAAGAAGACAGAAGCATCCGATGAGTTTGTTTGATGCAGTATACACCTAGAGCTCAGGGTATCACCTAGTGATGCCGTGTACCCCTAGGTGCTCAGTGTCCTCCCCATATGTCTCAGGAGGCAGGCTGAGAACTTATGTGAAAACCTAATGCACTTTAATCTCTTATCTCAGACCCAAGGCTGTATATAGTCTCCCATGTACCATTCATTCAACAAACGCATGCTATAACATCTATCATGCATCAGCCACTGTGCTAGGCTTTGGGCTGTGATGGTGAACAAGATCAACAAGGCTTTGGCCCCACCGAAGGACACATAGGAGGCTTTCTTCGAAATGACATTTGCACTGAGGTCTGAAGAGAGATGTTTGGAAAAAATGAAGAGGAAGTTCCAAGCAGAAGGGGCCATCAACAGCTCCAGGTGGGAGGGAACGTAAGACTTTATAGCCTATAAAACTGATTAAAGGAAAAACTAATTAGGGCTTCCAGAACCCACACACTTAATCATGATGTCCAACTGCCTCCTTAAGGTGTAAACTGACCTTTCACATGACTGAAATCCAATGTAATAACTTGTTCCATTAAATAATATATGTGTTAGGATCATCCTATATTATTCAAAGTCTAAACTCATTCCAACTGTTCATCAATGCTGACATTAATACCACAGAACAGAATACTATATTTGTGTATTGAAGAAGATGAGTACACATGGTGCATTGTTTTTGTGTTTCCCTTTGTGTCATGGGAAGTGTTTTGTGGACATCCACAAATTCACTCACTTCTTAAATAAACATTTGCTGATCACCTATTTTATGTGCTGTTCTGATTAAAAGTTAAGAGAAAAAAAGGGAGAAGAAATAGATGCCATATTTGTTCGCACGGGGCTTAGAGTCTAGTGGGAGGTAGAGGGGAGGTGTAAAACAAGTAAGTGGCCTGTGGCAATATAATTGGTAAAATTCAGGGAGCAGAAGCACAGGTCACTGTGAGAACATAGAGCTAAAAGCCTAATTGGGCTTGGGTGAGCAGGAAGGCTTCTCCACGTATAGGGAAGTCTAATGGTTACGATTTAGCCAGGCAAAGGTAGAAAGAGAAAACGGGAACATCCTCTAGGTAAAGAGAACGGGGTGGTCATGAATGAAGACTGAGACAGAGATGGGAACAAAAGAGATAGAGACAGAGACGGAAGGTCTAGGGAGAGAAAAAGACAGGGAGAAGAAAGAGCCAATGCTGGAGAAATAAGTAAGGGATAAATCCCAGGGGGCCCCCTTGTCAGGTTCTGAATTCCGGACCTGCTGTTAGGGTCAGTGTGGTGCTATGGATCTGCTGGGGCATTGAGAGAAGTCATCAAGTCTGGAACTAAACTGTGAAGGAAGAGGGTTTTTGAAGAGCAAATTCCCTCTTTCATGTCATTTTGTGCGTAAATACTTCAATATACATTTCTAACAAATAAGGTCTTTCTTTAAAAAAATATAGCCATGGAGCCGTGGTAATACTACCCTTTGTAGAATTAACATTAATTTCCTCTGTCATCTGTTATCTGGTTGCCAATGGACAGAAAAATGTCTTTAAAAACACTTAGTTTGCTTAAATCAGGATATAAAAGACCATTTCAATATTTCTTAAGTATCTTTGTATTTTAAAACCACACTTTTTGTCTCCCTTTTTTTCCCTTATGTCCTTATTTTGAGTAAAACAACTATCATTTGACTTGCAGAATTCCCTCATTTCAGATTGGAGAAAGCTGATTACTTGCTCATTATTTCATTTAGTTTTCAACAAGATTTTTGGGCATTTTGTAAGGAGTCCAGCTCCCATTTTATCCAAACTTGCCGGCCTGACTCTCAACTGTGTGCTCCTCTCCATGTGGCCACTTTCCTCTTCCCTCTGCTTCACCATTTACCAGGTTTAGACACGAGGGGGCAGAACACACCAGTGTTGCTTTTCCTCCCGCCAGTCTCTGTGTAGGCTTTCAGAATGGGATACAGAGAGCCACCACCAAGTAACAGAACCAGTGGGGAACATTAGGTGAGCACACATCCAAGGAGAGCCCGGGTCAGGAGCAATGCTCCAGTTTACCAGTTTACCCAGCGTGGAGAGGCTGATTAAATAATGTACTCCAGAAGGTCTCTCATTTCCTAAGAATGATGTATTTTGTAAGGGACTTCATAGTAAAAATTATTTACTCCAAATCAGTGAGTAGAATTTCCTTTTGTATATTCTCATTCTGTCTGGGTCATATCACATTTATCATATTCAATAATACAGAGTCATGGGGAAAAGGAATGTTCTTTACACCCTATGCCGTTCTTTAAATGTTAAGCCAGACACAGAGATGATTTGAAATGTTAGAATGACTTATTACCTTCTCCGCTAGGGATAGCACAGTGCTGGCCTGAATAATGGCCACTTGTTCTTCATTTCTTAAATTCTGTGAAAAATAAACAAGAAAGGCAGTAAGATGAACACACTTATGATATTTATGCTATAGATATGAACCACTGCCACCAACAGCTACTACATATGCATTCAGGAAAGCTTAACAAATTCCTATTGTTTAGGAATAATTCCTAACAAAGAATGAATTCAAAAACCTGAAAGAAACATATTAAATGTGATTTTTAATCTCTCCCTAATACTAGTTTGACTTTTTTTTGTCACTGTAAGCATACTTTATGAACAATCGTGTTATAAAAAACCAGAAATGAAGTAAAGAGCAGTCTCTTCATAGCAGTTCTGTTGTGATTTCATTGATATTATTCCCTCCTTCGATAATTTTTCAAGGGAAAAAATGGTGGCTCCTTCAACCTACATGTGCCGTTTATCCTGTATCACAATGAATGATCCTCCCATTGAATTAATATGCCTTGACTCTGTCTGGAAGAAGTTTTTAGAAAGAAAAAGAATAATAGCGTTCAGGTCCATTTTTATGAAGTTGTCAATAACCCTAGCATTTAGCAGCATTTGCACCTGCCTGACTGATTAATTTTATACTGGATGCCTCTGAGTAACAGTCAGCTGGAAATTAGCTTTAATCACTGCAGATGTGGTCGGCATTCAAACTAGAGACCTGCTCATGAAAAGCACTTCAGCAAGTCCCATTTCTGTTACTGCCTTCTAGAGATATCTGGCTAGGTTGTTTGACAAATCATAGATTTCCTCTAGGGAGCTACACCTTTAAGTAAATGTAGCATTTCACTTGCTGTCATTTTATATATGATATACTGGGAAGTATTTTTTACCTCTATTTAGGTAAATTTATATCTACCATATCTATACTTTGTCATACTTACCCCGTTATCGCCCAAGATATCGAGCTGCTTTATGAGATCAGGGATATTCACATCCTGTAAAATCAAGGAAGTGTGTTCAACCCAAAGACACACGTGTAGCCTCACATTTCACCAGTGCTTGCAATGCTGGTTTAGACAACATTGCAGGGCCTGTACTTTTGTGAATTGTTTTTAATCAAGGACAATTGGTTTTTAGTTTCTTCTTACAAGTTGTGTGAACTTGGGAAAGCTTTTCTAATGTTCTCAAATGCAAACAGAGATAATAATACCTATTTCTTAGGCAAATATGGAGAATAAAGAGACTGTGTGAATGCCTGTATTATTAAATAAGGACTGAGAATATGGCCATTAACTTTTTGTCTTCTAATTGCTAATTATTTCCAATTACAAAAGATTTCAGGCATAAAGAAAAGTGATATAAAGTAATAACCAGTGTCTTTTTAATTAGAGGAATACTAGCCTGGTTGAATTTTGTCTGTCATATAGAAAACTATAGTAGATATCCATTGCTTGAGAAGATTAGCATGAATTTCTTCCTGTGGGAAACAGATTGGTTTTCCTCTAGTCCTGGAGTTCTTACAGGAGCTGGGCTCCATCTGAAACAGTTCTCCTGAATAAGTTATATCCACTGGATTAGTTGTTTGTGATGTATCTAAGAATTAAAGATCTAAGAAAAGACCATTGCTTTTCATTTAACTAATATTGAATAAAAATTGCTTTGATTTATAAATTTCCAGATAGCCCAGGAAGACCAGAATTTTAGACACCACAAAAGTGGTTTTCAATGAGACAAGAAAGTATAATTTTATTGACTAATTTTTCGCCCACTTTTTAAATTTTATTAGTACCACTTCTGCCTTTTGTGCAAACAGCAGTATAGCAGAGCCCTCCACCAGGAAAGGGAGAATCTAGGTCTACATCATAGCTAGGGAACGGCCACTGAAGCAGGTATATCTGGCAGCTCAGAGTGGGATTAGGAGGGGCCATGCAGAAGGTAAAGGAGAGGCCAGGAATAGCTAGCGGAGGCATCCCAGCTATACTTCTGGAGGAATGATTCACAACAGTATTGCATCTGTTGAAGGACAATGTGTTTTCTGGGAAATAGCCACCTCAATTCAACCTTACTATTTAAAAAATATTCCAGTAGCACTAGAGATGGAATTTTGTATTATCTAACCAGTAACAAGTTATAAGCCCTAAACCCTCTCAAAAGGGAAAAATCTTCCCTAAACATGTCAAAAGTGATGGTAAACTAGATGATTTCAAAGGCCTTTTTAAACTCTGAAATACCATTATAACAAATTCCACAGTGCAATTCCAAAGTTACAACAGATTCTCAGCAAGTATGTTTTTATTCTGGCAACCTGAAATGTGCTTCTTGACACACTGACTTTTTCATATTTTCCCTAGATGATTAAGGCTAGTATCTTAATATGCACGTGATTCTTATCTTTTTTGTGTGATGCTGGATTCAACTCAAGGCCTATGCATGAGCTGCATTTGCAGCCTTCTTTGCTTTTTAAGTTTTTGCTAAGTTGTACAGTTGCCCAGATTAGGCTCAAATTTTTTATTCTCCTGCCTCAGTTTCCCAGAGTGCTGGGATTACAGTGTGTGCCACCTGGATATAATATTCTTTGTTACTATGTTCTAAATGATTATCCTTTCTGAGTTCTTTGCTATTACCTTTCATATGTGTCACATATTTATTTTATGTTCTACTGATTTTCCAACCAATATGATTATTTTCATTTCCTATATGGTTTGTATCAAATGACATCCAATGGCTGAAAGACAAAAAAAGTCATGGGCATCTTTCCCCTTCGAGTACCCCACTTTTCTAATTCTACAAACATAAAAGACTGAATGTTTGCCTACCTTGACACCTTCTTTCATACAGTAGATTTGCAGAGCACTAACACCATCTGAGAATGGGTGAATCTGTAGGTTAAATGGAGGGGATCGCCTTTCTCTCTCCTTGAAATACAGTAAAGAATATATGAGAATTAAAAAATAAAACCAATTAAACACTAAAGTAGTTCTCTATGCTATTTCAGTAGTTTATCAATATGTCATTAAACTCAAGATATTCATCCTTAAATTTAATGAAAAAAAAAACTGACTAGTTCACTATAAAGTATGAAAGAAAAATTACAGTGTCAGCTATTCTTGCAAATTTTTTGATTTTGATCAAGGAAATGCAGGAAGTGCTGCTCCAATTTAAACTGTATGAATATTTAGAACTTTTAGATATCACAGAGTAGTCTTGCCATGAGGTTTAATGGTAGCAAACAGCCTTTTACATATTTAATCCACTCAATCTTTATGAGCAAGATATGCAGGCTGCATAAGATGACTTACTCTTCTTCACTGAAGTATACCAGCTGGTAACTTTTTATCCAGTTCAAATTTGAACTATCTCCAGAAGAAACCACTGGCCAAATGACAGAAAAATTGAATGGAAAATTTTCTTCTGCTTTCACATATTAATATATGTTCAAACAGACCCTAAGTCAGATTTTGCATGATATAATTGAAATCTGATTTGATTTATATGTTTTATTTATATAAGCAAAACCACAAAACAAACCCTTGAAATTTGGCCAAATTAATCAAATTACTCCCTAAAATAAGTTATATTCCTGCTTAGCCTTCTTTTGCATAAATGCATTATGAGCTAAACAGTTTAAAAGCTCAAATTTCACTGTAAAATATTTTCATTTAGCAAATTCTGAAATGTAATCCTTGAAGCAACATTTCAAGGAGTCAAAATTCAATGAAAGATGGATATTATTTACAATCAATGAAATAATGATAATATTTGAATCCATTAGTTCAAGTTTTGAAGATCAGACTCATCTAGAAGGACACAGCATGTGACTAGCACAGTCTGAGCAGATAGTCAAGAGTTACTTCAAGGCCTCACCACTCACCAATCAGGTGACTTGGGCAGGTATTTACTCTCCCTCAGCTGCCTCAGCAAGAAAATCTTGAGGGAGAACATAAAAGAATATGAATCTGAAATGACTACTTCAGCCCCTGGCCCCTAATATCCTCTGTGCATGTTTTCAATGACTACTTTTGCTATGGTTATTTCCTTACTTCTAGCTCTAGGTTTCGAAACTCCAGCAGTTCATTCTGGTCTCTGGCATCCTGCAGTTCCTGTTGTAGACGGTGATTTTCTGCCTCCTGTTTTTCTATCTAATAAAGTAAATCCTGAAGTTAGGTGAGCATTGCAAAAAGCAACTACAAGTTTGCAAAGCAAGCATGTATAATGCTTATTTTAGTTCCTAAATAAACCATGAAACAATTTCCAAGCAGATGTGAATAAAGTAAGTCTCTGGCTTTCCTTCAGTTGAATCTTTTGAGTCAAGGAGAAAAATTCAGGATATATGGCTGCTTCTAGGCCTCTTGTGAAGAGTTAATCTGAGATACTCATATACCTTTGTGGTGGGTCAGACACAGCATAATGGACTGAAAGGTACTTGTGAAGGGGATTGACATGTCTCATGTCTGGAGTTACCATTTGTCAAAATATAGTTCCTTATTATTAATTGACAATTTGTAATTGTATAGGTTTATAGGGTACAAAATGATGTTACAATTTGTGAATATGTGCTATAATTAAATCATATCAGTTAATGTGTCATCACCTCAAATACTTGACTTTTTGTGGTAATAACTTTTGACATTTACTATCTTAGCAATTTTTAAATGTATAATCTTTTTTTTTTTTTTTTTTTTTTGATGCTGGGGATCGAGCTCAGGACCTTGTGCTTGTGAGGCAGGCAGCGGAACCACTGAGCTAAATCCCCAGCCCCTGTACAATCATTTTTTAAAAACAGCTCTTATATAAAACTTTGCAGAATTCCATTTATCTATAGAATGAAGCCAAGCTCCTTAATATGGAATTGAAAAACCTTAGTGATCTGGCTACCACCTAGCTTTCCAATTTCAGCTGTTATCAGTGGCTTCCTCTACACACTCACTTGTGATCACACACACTAGGCTCTAGCAACCCTGTCCAGGTGCTGTCTGTCATCACCTTTCTTCAAAGGGCTCCCTATCTCCTTTCCTACATAGGAGATCCTACATTTCTTTGTGTGCTAAGGTCTAACATCTATAAGAGCTTTCCCTGGCCCACCCATTCTGAAGTGACTCCTCTTCCTTCTGTTTCCCTATGGACTTTCTTATGGGATCTCTAGTACAATCCCACGAAGCATGGAATTGAGTTAGCTGTGCTCAAATGTGCCTCTCCTGTAGACAAGGTCTATTTCTGAGTCATCTATGGATTTAGGGGATCATACAGTCTTCATCAACTCCAATAGGTTTGGGGTTCCTTTCACAGTAGCTGTGCAAATGGGTATTATGCACAGTAACTATTTAACATTTTGAATTTAGAAATACAAATGGAGATGCTTTTCTCAAATTTATAGGATGAATTTTACTTCCCCAAAAGTAAATATTTAAAGTAAAATGTTTAACTTTAGTGTCACTTTTGCTTTCAATTGACTCTTAAGAGGCCAAAGCTCAAAAATTTCCCTTTTGAACCAAAACAATCAGATAGAAGACCTACTGGAAATCATTTCTCATTAAAAAGAAATGTAATAACATTTTTTACCAGACATCTCTAAAGTTGATAGGAAAACAAAGAGGATAAACAGTGAAAAGTTATGTGACATTAATTAATGCAATTGACTCAATATTTTTTACACTAGATATTTGTGGTGTAGTGAACTTTCCTAAGATTTTAGAACCTGATGAAAATTCTAAAAGAGACTCTACCTTCTAGAATCCTGTATTAGATCGGTGAGGCGCTATTTGAGAAGACTGCTGCTTCTAGGGGTTTCAATTCATGGACAGGGACCAAGGGCAACGATGTTTCTTTATAGGGAACTATAATCTTCCTGAGAGCTCCAGTTCTCAATTTTGGATACTCACCCACCCTCTGTACCTCAGCTTTGTCTCACACTACTCAGGGAGTAAGACAGGAAGTCAACCCTGTTAGGCTAGAGGGGAAGGAAGCCAAGCAAACCTGTCCCTTCTTTCTCTTGCTGACGATGGCACTGTGGCTGATTTTCATTACTTGTCAAGCATAGAAAACACTGGCAGAAATAACTCCAAGATAATTTGGACTACCCTATAGAATCGATTCCATTATTCAAATGGGCTTTCAAGCTCTCTTTCCATCAAGGATATTATATGATGATTTTGTTATCTTCTGCTGGACTTGTAGAAGTTACAAACCAAAGGAAAAGTCACCTGAACCTAACATGTTCTCTGTTATATTTAGGCACGATACCAAAAGCCTATGTCTAGATAATCAAAACTGATTGTATCTATTGGGCCTAAACTATGCTTTTCCATCTTGGTTTGTTGATTAATTTTCTGGACTGGCTGTTCTGTGCTTTAGATACATCTAAAAGAAATTTGTTTAAAAATAATAAAAACAGCTGTGCTTAGAAAAAAGATTAAAGTGAGAATATAATCTGTGCTACATTGCAACATGGTCTTAGCATCATATTCTTTCACTTTCTTGCACAAAATAATGCTTGTACTTTTTTTTTTGTAGGTGAACAACCACACAGGATGTGTGCATGTGTAAATATATATATATATATATGTGTGTACAGTACATATATATATGGGTAACAAATCAGTGGGTTTCGGGGATCACATCCGTTCATGTCTGCACAAGGCGCAGCGCTGAGCCATGCACACGTGCCACTTAATCGATGATGATGGTGGTGACAGGAATGCGGTTGAGCACTCAGCAAAGGACAGAGCAGCACCGGAAAAGCCTCCCCTTCCCTGGCCCCTGTGCCACTCCTGAGAGCACCCCCTGCTGCTCCTGGATCGCTCAGCGTTTTCTCCTCTGCCCCACTAGGGTGTTGTGCACAACATACCTTTTCTAAAAGCTCCTGGTTTCTCTTAATGAAAAGTTGTTTATCTTCTACCCAGTGTGAATCCTGTTTGACAAAGAATATTGTGCAGTCAGCATTTCAGAGTGGCACGAAAGAGCATGTGTCCTCAATCCGCTTGGCCAGAGCTCTCTTCTTTCCAGCGATTTGTTTGTCTGCCAAGGACTGATAAATGACACCCACCCCTGCCAGCAACTTCTTTGAAACTTATGGGGCCAAAGTTGCCAGAAAGACTTCATCCCTTTCCATTATCACTCACTACCTGTACCTTCTGAATCTGAATAATCCAGGACCAGCCTTCTGGGGACTCAGAAGTGACCACACAGGCAAAAAGTGAAAAGGGTCAGAATGCACACAGGCTAGATACATATGAATGGAAAACATTAAAATGCAGAACCATAAATGTAGCATAGAGGCAAAGGGTGCAGCTGGGGTGGGGTGTGGTCCTTTGTCTTGGCAGTTTGTGACAACTCAAGGCTATTTGTATGGGCTCCTTGTCCTCTGGCGTTCTCTCTCTCATCCAGCTTCATTCCTGTCGTGTCTGAGCTTGCACTCAGGCCAGCAAAACACCAAGGACAGAAAGAGAGAGTTGAATACTCTGTTTGAGAGGTTTGAGAGGGCTGCTGTGGAGCGCCAAGCTGTGTCCTGGATGCCACCCGTGCACAGCATGGGCAAGAGGATGGTCAGGTTGAAGGTGTGTGTCTGTAGAAGAGCTAGCAGCCAAGTGCCTACCTGCCCCTTCTGAGCCAGTGTTGCTTCCAGGTCTTCAATTTTGGCTTTATACCTTAGCACCTCTGCTTGCAGCTGTTCTTGAGCCTGACAAAATCAAAATTCCAGAACTCAACAAGTAAAACAGCCCTTCAGTATCTTTCTTTCTCTCACGTTCTTTGGCTAGTACTCAACAAGTGAGAGAAAAAAAAATTTCTATGACAAAAGTATCTTCCTAACAGATGTTGTGATCTGAATTCTTGCTTAAGGCTCCCTGTGGCTCCCTTTATCACCAGGTTAATAGTTGAGCTCTTTAGCAAATCCACAGCTCTCTCTCTGCTGCTGTGCACCGACCTTGGCTTCTCGTTCAGCATCGATGATGCCTCCAGTCTGCTCTTGCAGGAGGGCGTATGCTCTTTGGAGGGCCTGGTATTCTTTCGTTAATTGTCTAAATCGTAGCTCAGATTCTTCAGCTGCTAAACTCTTTTAAAAAAAGCCAAATAATTATTAGTTATGTTTAGTACTGTGTTTAATGTGAATAGTAACATTTGACCACTCCTTCCCTCCCCTTTTTATTGGTATATGTTTGTGATACATAATAAATACATTCATTCTGGGGAATTGGTACATATACCTATTGTAACTTGATCCCAGAGAAAGTTAAGATTTATTTGATTTATCATTTTGTTTGGCTTTATTTTTAATTCTAAAGTGTATTTATGGACACAAATACTGTAATACTTTCAATATACACATTACAGAAATATGGAAGAGGTTATTTTAATAGAAGAATCATTTACTTATGTATACTTTTCTAATTATTACCTATTTGGATGTCAGCCAATTTTAGATCCAAGTGAGAAGTCATAAGCAGATTTTGTATCTAAATTCGGGAAAATGATACTAAACATTTTACTTTCATTTCTTTCAATGTACCTATATCCATAACTTATTTTTAGCTTTAGGACACAGTATATTTATAGTGTTAGGTTATAACACAATCATCAGGGAATTTTTAAAAAATTCAGTTTGAGAGTTTTTCTTCCTAAATCCTAAGTCAGGAATTATGTGTTTGCAACTTGCAATTTTCACTGTAATTGAAGCCCCTAGGTTATTCTGATGAAGGTGGACCAGCGGGCCCACTTTGCTGAACATAGACTGTATCCAGGAAACATTCTGAGCTTTCCTTTGCTTTACATGTTCCTTTGATAAAGAATTTTGGAGAGTATATTCTGTTTTGAAAGAAGTCTTCAAGCTATAGAGCTGAACTGTAGAGAAGTGTTTAGGTCACATGGCATAGGTGTTACTATTTTTTGAGAGGTGACAAAGTCAACTGTGGTCACAGACATGGTCACTGTTATGAGACCACTTTGTACTGGTCATGAAGGAGATGAATAGTGTAGTGCTTTTTTTCTCCCTTAAAGGAGGGATATATTTGGTGGCACTATCACGTAAGACCAGAGAATTGGGAAAGCTTACCTCATCCAAGTCATCATCAGGGGTCGCTGGTGTTCGGTCTGTTCTAAATGAGGCCATGGATGATGTCTCTGAATCCATGGAGTCTTCATCATAGCCAATGAATGGGTCCAAAACAGGCCTCTAAATGGAGGGAAGGTATATATTTACTGCACAATCGGAAGTGGAGAAAGTTTACATACCAGAATGCTGCTAACTGACATACATGGAGATGGGCATAGAAAACATAGATTCCTTAATGTTTCTTGATAAAATAAAAATACTAGGCATTGGGCCAGGGATTTAGCTCAGCAGTTTTGCAGCCAGCTGCTCAAGTGCAAGGATCCGAGTTCAATCTCCGGTACCAAAAAAAAAAAAAAATACTAGGCATGAACACAGTAATACTAAAAATGTGTATCCAAAACTATTTCACTTCTGGTTTATGTAAAGAAAATTAATTAATATTTGGTCATTCTTATAAAACATTATAGTTTCTTTTATATTCAATTATATATCATGATGAGTTCATTAGTCTTACTCTCTTTAGTATTTAAAATGTACTCAAAGGACTTTGAAAATCCAGCCATCTATGTGAAAGTTATGATCAAATCTTAAATCTTGTCTTTCAATTCCACATCCCAATCAAATGATGTACTTGGTAAGAACAAATACCAGAAGCAAACAAAGAGATGGACAAAGAATGCTTTTGTGGATTTTCAGAGGATTTAAAGACATTAGTGGATTGAAGGTGCCATTATCAATATTATTGTCCAAGTTAATAAAAAATATGCTACTCAGTTATAGGGTGGGGATCCGATTATAATGTTATTCAATGACAGACATCAACTCATGTGTATTTCTCTCATGCTCTTGGAGTGTAACTCTTCAATTTGTCAGATATGCCTTTCTACACCAAACCTAGAGCTTCTCCATTCAAAGAAAACCATATTAAAGCAAACCCTTTCAGGTGAAAATCCATAACACAGTCATTTTCAGACTCAGAGAAATGTCAAAAGATTTTCTTCTAGTAAGTGGAGCTCATCGTTTGCTGTCATTTAGAAACATCTGATTCATCACGTATTTGCAGGATGATTCCTCGGCAAGGCTCACCTCTCTGGCTATTTGTGGAGAATGCTATGATACCTTAGCTTTCTCATTACCTTAATTGGCTTGGAACTTCTTCTATGCTTTCTCCTGCGGATGAGCTTTTCTCGGTCCTGGAAAAAATAGAAGGAATTTCGAGATTTAGAGTTGGTACAAATTTATCTATATTTTTTCCTTTCAAAGGCAAGTTGTTTTTTCCTTGAGTCATTACATGTTTCTATTTAAAATGAGATTGTTGTTTTGTTTTGGGTGTGATTCTCAAAGATTTTTCAGAGTAAGGGTATTGTACTTTTCCTGATAGTTTATGTGGTCCTAAGAGTTTCACAAGCAGAGCTTCACTGTATCCCTAATACCAGAATCTTGCATTTTGTATTTGAAAATCAAGTAGCTTCAAAATTAGTTATTTATACTCCTCTAAAGCACAGCTCTTTGGTTTTCTCAAGTCTAAAATTACTTTGAAATTTACCTTTAAAAAATCATTAGAAATACAGCCTTTTTCTTTTCATTACATCATTGTAAAACATAAAAAGCTTAACTGCTGACTAATAGAACACGGGATCCTGTAGGCCCTGAAAATGGAACAGGGAATATCTGGTTGGCTGAAGCTGCCTAGTATTTCTATTCTTTTCCTCTGCCCCTCTTCCTTCCTCTCTCCCTCTTCTTCACTTCCTTCCAAAAATAATGTGGAAAACACAATAATACATAGAAGTAATGATCGATTTCTTTATTTATTCTTTCAGGAAAAGGAGATATCCTGAGAATTTGGGACACTCCATGTATTTAGTGCACACATTTAAACTAGATGGTATAAATGTTTCTCTGATCGTCTGATCAACATTCCTAAGCAGCTCAACATTGTATAAATTTACAGTTTGATTTCAGGATGTTCAAAGCTCGATATATTTCTGGACTAGTGGGCATGTGAGATTTATGAGTTATTAAGATGTGAAAGTGTGAAAGTGAAGTGAAGGACCCAGGGATTCAGCCCACATGTGAAAAGCAATCTGATTTAAGCCAGTGGCATTTAGGCTTTTTGGGTTTTTTGGATTTATAAGTAAAAGTATTGTGGTCATATAACTAAGACTTTTAGAATTTATGCACTATATACTTACCTTACGCTGGTAATCCAGTGTATGCATTACAACATATACTCAACATAGACATTTTTTTAAAAAATGAGTGATAAATAATTTCAAATGAATGTTACAATCTTTCCTTCTCAACAGCAGTGGATCATCTTAATCATGTGCTTGGGAGGCTTGCTTGAACCTCCTCCCCTGCCCCCACTCCAATGCTTCCTCAAGTTTGCAGGTCTTGGCTTGGTCATCAATGGGGAGGGACCAAAGACGATAAACCCAGAATAAAGGCAGAGAGGCAAAGAAGAAAATCCAAAGGCCTCTAAAGATCTCAGTCCTCCAGATGCTGGCCAGTCCTCAGTTGCTAGAAGCACACACCTCAGTCAAATGCAAACAGGAGCAGTAACTATTCCAACTGTTCAGCAGGAATTGGAGTAACTGCCAGAAAGGCTAAACTGGAATTCCAGCTTTGTCACTTGATTATGGTGCTATTTATCAAGAAATAATTAAACTGGATCTATGTGCTAGACACTGATTAGATTTGGGAAATAAGAGGTACACAATGCTGCTATTGTAGGCAAAATATTTACTCTCTGAGACACAGGTCCTAATAATGGAAAGCAGTTATAAGATACACATACCCTACATACTTACATAATAACAGATTTGAAATTTCCTTTAATGTGCTTTGCAGTCTTTAGTGCTGTTACCAATTAGTTGAAAAAGGATCATAAATGAAAAAGTATAGAGTAGTTAAATAATATAAAACATTCCTGGAAGAGCCTTTTGAAGATAATTACATACTACACTTAGGAACTTGGGCCTCTGGGGTTAACCCAAAATTATTAAATGCCTCTACTGTATGTTGGTTTGTTGGCTACCTGTGCTTGGGAGAGCTTAGAGCTTACACATGAATCATGACCTACCCTTGTGAGTTCATCAATAATGTTCTGTTGCTCAATGACCTGAAGTTTTAGAAACTCTGTCTCTTGTTCCTCATTAGCTTGGTCGAGGTCATTCAGAGATTTTAATTTTTTCAAAGGTGGGTGGGATGTTATTTTTTCTCTCTGAAATGGAAAAGAGGTAAGTATAGGAGGAAGTTTTAAAAACCACAAATTTCAGTCACTCATATTTATAGAAAGTGTATGAGATTCCAGCTAAATGTGGAGATTGCTCAGGCAATTTTATGCAGACCAACTAAAACACTGAAGTACATTTTATCTACTATAAAATGTGGACATCATTGAGGATTTTCTGAGGATCTTTATACCTGTCTGTTCAGGAGTAAATTAGTATGTCACTTTTCCACACATAATACAAGTGATGTTATCTATCTCCCAACTATCATACAAGTTCTCACAAGACAAGGTATGCTGTCTATGCAGAGTTATAAATCATATATTGGTGAAAAACTTGCAAAGAAGTTTCTGTCGCTTAGGAGGCACACTGACGCCTTGCTTCTCCATTTCCAAGCTTTTGGAGAATGTGCACATTCCTGGAAGCACACCTACAGTTCTGCAATTTTAGAAACTCCATAATATTTAAAGGCAGTAACCTTATCTTGCTTTCTTCCTTAAAGCCTCCTTGCTTACATAAGAGAAAATCCAAATAGCATTGTATTTTAAAACTAAGTGGAGAAAAACAGTAAGGCAGGCTACTGGAGTAATACAAAAGAAGGAAGCTAATTTTGCAGAGTCTGTAATACCCACCATTTCTGAATTTTCCTTGGTAACAGCTTTTAGTTTCTCTTCCATGCGCTGTAAAGACACCATTAGTTCATCATTTCTCTTGGCGAGGCACTTGTTCCTTTCCAGGAGAGGTTTACATTGTTTTTCAGTTTCCCGCACACGTTTTAACTGGAAAGAAATAAATCAGGATTTGTTTCTTGTATTTGGGGGGATTTAGGGGCCGAGGGAGTCAACTGGTGAGAGGGAAAGCACTCATCTGCTTCACTGTTTGTCTCAGGACTATTAACGTTCTCATCCTCCATTTAACTGATTGCTTTGTTTTCAGTTTTATTTCATGGTTTTTCATCCTAGCCTTCATCTCCTGTATCACTCTATTACCTTATAGCAGGTGCTGCAGAGATAGTGCTGTTGGAAATGGTCAGGAGGAGTAAGAGTTCTCTCTACTCCCTATTTCTCCTCCTACCTCAGTTGCCCTACCACGCTCAGCCCCATTCCTGAACCTGGAATGAACTCTCATTGGCTCAGAGAGATTAAAGCCATGAGCTTGTCTAAATGGCACAATCACTTGAATGATAACCTGGACCCCAACCTGAGCCTCCTTATCTCACAAGCCTGTCTTTCCCCTCAGAGTAATTGTTGAAATCTCTTGATTCATACTAAGTCTCTTTTTTATTACGGAAGTTTTATTGAACAACAACAACAAAAATAAAACCACGTAATTTTGAAATGGTATTGATATTTGTGCTTAAGAATACTATACCAAAACAAAAAATACTGTACCTAATTTTTATGAGGCCTAGGCAAAGTATGATTGCATTGTTAACTAAAAGGGACCACACATTCTTGTTTGCTCACTTTTCAACTAAGGCAAGGTTTTTCAACTTCAGTACTTTTGACATTTTGGCCAGGTATCTACAATATGTACAGATACTTTGCTGTGTATTATGGGATGTTTAGCAATATTCCTGCCCCTCTGCCAATTAGATGCCGATAACACTCTGCAAGCTGTGACAACCAAAATGTCTCTAGACATTGCCCACATTTTCTCTGGTTTAGAACCAGTGGTGTAAATTTATGAATGTTATCTTGAGGTAACTTTAAACAGCCTCCCAAAACTCTTGCTTAAGTGATATTTTTATGGATAATCTATCTGTATATAGTGGGTTTTCATATTAAAGTTTTCATGACTAGTTTACTCTTTTCACACTAACGATTCTGAATGAGGATGTATATTGAAGGAGCTACTAAAGCAAGGAAAGTGGAAGAGTGTATCAGAAATATCTAAGATGTTTTTCAAAGCACTCCCTACTGTAATTGGCAATCTATGATTGGTGTTGCAGTAAGAGAGCTAGCTACTTAGGAACACCTGAAAAAATCTCCCTTTGTAACCCTAAGCAGCACTCCCCCAACTCTGTCCCTGTCTCAATTCGAAAACATACATTTTATATGAAAGGCCAAAATTGGATTTATTTTCATAAATAATCTGACATAATGCTCAGTTTTTAAGCATCAGTTCCTGAATCATTATTTTAATCTTTATCTCCTTTTTTGAGGTCAATAACATGTTTTAAATATTTAAATTTCATTAGTGTGTATTATTCTCAGAAAATGCAGATACCCAAAAAGAAAAAGAGCTATAATTCTAACATAACATACATCAATAATCACAGTCCCACAGTACCAAACAAAAGGTTCTTTTTGAAAGATACACTTTAAATAGAACAGAGAAAGATGGAAAGTTAAAAGGATTTCTATGCATCCATATATACATATTAGTGTACACATTAGTCTTTACATATATATATATATATTCATGCAAACACTAAAAGAAAAAATCTGATATAATTATTATGGCTTGTGTTTAGATTCCCCCGCCCCCCAACCCTTGTGTTTTCATGGAGCTGGCTGAATCTAGAGTATGTGATTAATCACGGTAGGATGAGGCCTGAGGGCACTAGGATTAAGGGTGTTAGTGCTGCCCACCCTAAGTAGTCTGAATAAGATAAAAGAAGCAGAAAGACATTCTTTAAGATCCCTTGTTGCTTTTGCTACCTTTTGCATGCCTTGTTATTTCTCCTCTGTGATGCCTGTTTGCCCTTCCTGCCTTGGAGCCAGCCAATTATGGACTAAAACTTCTACAAACTGTGAGATAAATAAACCCCTTCCCCTTTGAGTATCAGGTATTTTTTCTCAACAACAAGAGAAAAGTAACTAACACAATAGTTTAACTAATAACAGAGACTTTAAGTCACTAAGTCCTAGAGAACCTTGGGTTTGATCCCCAGTACTACACACACACACACACACACATACTAAAGAGAAGAAAACATTTCATAATGATTAAAGGGTTAGTATGCCCAAAACATACAACCAATATTAATTTTTATGGTTGTGGTAGAATGATTTCAAATAAATGTAAAGCAAAGTTGACAGAACTAGGAAATACGGACAAATCTGTGGGGAGATCAAGCAGATAAAAGCATTAGTAAAGAAAGTTTTAAATAAGACTTCAACTTGAATCAAACTATAGTAATTATAGAGAATATGTTCTTTTCATGTGAATATGAAACCCTTCTAAAATTGATCATATGATCTAAACTGATCATATGCTGGGTCTGCAAAGCAAATGTCAATATACCCCAGAGGGATGAAATAATATGAAGTATATTCTTTGACTATGGTGGAATTAAGGGAGAAATTAATCCTGAAGTGATAATGCAAAAGTCTCCAAATGACTAGAAATTTCCTCATACACTTCCAGGTAAACACAGATCAAAGAAGAAACTGTATGACATTAGAAGAGATTTGGAATGAAATGCAGTACCTCATGACACATCAAAAATTTCAGGAGAAGGCTAAAACCAGACCTAGAGGGGCTGTTTTGGCCTAAAAAAGCATGTTTGAAAAAAGGTGTGGAAATAACTCCTTTATATGAAGAAGCCCATTGAAAATATAAAAATATAGGTCAGAGACAAGGATATTTTAAATACTCCACAAATGATGCTTAAAAGTCCTAATATTAATAAGAAAAATAAAGACAGCACAATAGGAAATGAGCAAAAGGCTAAGCACAAATCTTAAAGGATATCCAAAAGGCCAGCAGCTCTTTGAAAGGTTATACAACCCCATTAGCAAAGATAAAAATAAAAATATTTTTCATAACCACCAAAATAGTTAAAACTAACACTGTTTTTTTTTTTTTTTGCCTACTGGCAAAGATGTAGAGAAACTGCAACTCTCACACATGGTAAGAATTTAAATTGTTGTAACAACTTTAAGAAACTGTAATAACTACCCAAACTACATGTTCTTTATGATGCCGTAATTCCACTTTGTATATTCCCAACAGAAATGAACTTTTTTTCACCAAAACTTTTTACTGGCACCATTCCTTTTTGTTTTGTTTTGTTTTTCTTTCTTTTATTAGTATACGTTTGTAATACATAATGTTTATGTTACTTTTGGGGAATTGGAACATGTATATAATAATCTTAAATTTTTTCATCTCCTTTTCCTCCCCTCCCTTCCTCATCATCTCTTGACCCCTTCCTCTTTGAGAAAGAACCATCTCCCTACTTTCTGCTATCCATCTTTTATTTTGCTTTTTATTTATATTTTGAATTTCTCACATAAGAGAAATTTTGTGATATTTTAGTTTGTGTGTCTGATTTATTTCACTTAATATTATGGTCACAGGGTCCATCCGTTTTCCTAAAAACAGCTTTAAAATGTTTAAAAACACAAATGTCCTTTAATGATAGAATAAATAAATGTTTTGTGTGATAGTAATTGAATACTATGAAGTACTAGAAATGGATGAGTCCTACACACAACACAATAGATGAACCTCACAAACACAATGCTGAAGAAAAGACCTCAAGAGTAAATATTGTATGATTCCACGTACAAAGAATTTTTAAAAAACAGTTATAGACAGGTAGAAGTTATACCATGGTTATCTTTAGAAGAATGGTGAAAGGAAGGGGCCCCAAGAAGGGAAGGATCTAAGACTCCATAACTTCCCATTTATTCATTTGGATGGTGTTTATGTGGGTGTGCCACTTTGTGAATATTTATTGAACCTGCATCCACTTTTCTCTATTATGTTGTACTCCTGTAACACAATTTACACTTTTATAACTTATACTTCTATAGCATTAGACTTAACAAAATATTCTGAGTTCTACTCACCAATTCATTTCGTTCATCTCCAAGCAGGGTATTCCTGTCCTCTAATTTTCTTATAGTGGCATTCAATTCAGCTATTCTTTTTTGATTTCTTCGCAAATCCTATATATGAAAATTAAAATAGGTATCTCTTCAATAATACCTTTTACAAAGTTTTTGAATGTCACTTATAAAAGTAATAGGCTAAGTTTTCTTTATCTAGTTCATGAAGTGACAGTAAAATGTTCAGAGAAGAGTAAATATTTACCCTTTTCTAACACCAATATTTATCACTTGGGTTGAAGATGAATTTCATGTGGCAGGTGTTCCCTGGAGCCCAGATTCATTGCTGTGGGAGTGGCAGAGGTTGGGTCAGCTCATCAGAGCTGTGTGTTGTGAGACCAAGGTCATGTTGTGATTGCATGAGGTTCAAGAAGCATCTCTTTGGTCATGGCTGGACTTCGCTTCCCACAGCTTTGACAGCTCCTGCTATTACACTTAGCCACAGAGGGGACAGATTAGGAGATAGGGATGGATTTGGAAATTCCTGCATACTTCTAGAGAGTGAGGTCCTAGTAAAAGGAGGTATATTACCTCCATGCATAAAGGAATAGTTTGTGGGGTAGTCTACACTAAAAGGTTTTGCCCAATGCAACTGGGTTCTCTGCTGGCAGAATTACCATCAATCACTTTACACATACACATGGTTTACTTCTGTTCTAGAGTCCATAGGACTGTTATTATCATTATGATATGCTTGCAGTCTATCACCATTTTTCACTGTGATGGTGCTGTTCAGTTGACAGAACAGTTTCACATGCATTATACCCCTAGTTTCATAATATCCTAGCAGATTTAGCAGAACAAGTAAAATTCAGGGAGGTCATAATTCATGCAAGAGCACGTGACTAATATCAATGGGTCAATAACTAATATGGATCGAATGTTAACTATGTGCCAGGTGCTGTAGTCAAGTATCACATACATGTCATCTATTTTGGTGCTTAGACTAACCTGATAGGGTACCCTGAGCACGAGTTTGCCTAAGGTTACACAGTTAATGGCAGATGCAGAATTTGAACCAGAGTCTGACTCTAAAGCCCTTTCTTTGGAGAATTAATGTTACACTGTAGGTAAAAGCAAAAGAACTAAAATTTATATATGCCACATCCTAGATCAGTATACTTCCTACCATCTACCGGGATATATATATCCTGAAAACCAATTCATACATTATTACTTTGTTCTAAGTAGTACCTTGGAACTCTTCTTGGTTCCTAAATAATACATTGTCATTCTGTTCTTAGCAGCTAAATAATTTGAAAGGTATAAAATGTGATAGTCAGCTAAATGTAAGCTGATTTCTCTTGTTGCACTTCTGAAAATAATTTTTCATATAAAATGATGAAAATGCAGGGAAATAAGTGGCAAGTTCAATCAGACTAGAAGCTTTCACAGGAAGACTATAAAAGAGTTAGTCTTTTATACAGGTATACATTTTGACCTTTGTAGATGAAAACTGCCTTTACCAATTTCTCACCCGAGGGAAAATTACCAGTTTTGCCAAAAGGCAAGCCTTTTCATTTAATTCATGATTTTTGTAGTAGACTTAAGTTTGAATAGGTATCACCTGGTTAGAAAAATTCTATGAGGGAATTAGAGATTTGTAATTTTCATATGATCTGTTAATGCAGCGCTGACTTTGTTGACTACAGTTTTAAAAAACCCTATTCCCAAGGTACTAGCTGGTTTTATAGTAGGGCATAGAATTGATCTCTCTGTAGTGTACAGGAAAAGAGCTTAAGTGAAAAGTAAAACTTAGGAAGTAAATAAAAGATGGCTTCTGCCCCCATCACCAACACGAGTGGACTCACGGGACTGCTGCAGTGTTCAGAGCCATCTCCAGCCCTTCCTGGGATCTCTCGCTTCGGACTGCTCATGTTACACTCGGCCTCCTTCGCTAAGAAGAGCTGCTCATCCAGAGCCTCTTTCTGCAGTTGGAGCTTCTGTACATAGCCTGTCTGGGTCTCCAGCTCCTTCTCCAGGGAAAAAATGATTCTGTCCTTGGCTTTGATTTCATCCATCTGAATAAATGAGACCCAGAGTGTTTTATTTAACAGTGTTGCAAAAAATGCATTTTTACAATGGTATGAGTTTAACTTCATCTGATTGATACAGAAAAAAATAATCATGACTATGGCAAGTATATTGAACTCATCAATAAGAGGGGGCAACTTTGTGTAATAAAGGGTTACTCTAGGTTAATTGAATGGCAAAGAGAGTGATTTTTGTCTCTGTAGTGTATCCTCTATGGATGTTTTCATTCAATTTGACATGACCCGAGTCAGATAGATATGGAAAGGAGAGGCTAATTTAAAATGGGTGATTAGTACTAATAAAGACAGATACTGAATATTACACTACAATGTATCCCAGGACAGTTTTTTTGTTACCTCTTCTTTGGGGGAAATGAGCATTTGGGTTTATTCCAAATAACAATTGCTATTATTATCTGTTCATTTACAACTGGATAAATACAGACTTCCCATTTGCCTAATGATTTTCTAAGCCTAAGATGTTTGTATTCAGCTGGTGAATTTGGAGGAAAGTCCTTTGACTGGTCCGTGTTACTTATGTCTTTCCATTCCTGTCTAGATTTCAGAGCAGCCAGTTCTTAACAACCACTTTATCATTGTTGTCAGAAAATCATAGTTGGGATTAGAAGAGGGATGGAAAATATCTGGAAGTACTAGGTACTGTTTTTCCTCCTACATCTTCGGGATACATTTATTGATCCAGACACTCAATTGTGCTTAGTCTGGCATGGCCTCAAAAGTCTTTCTCAACTAAGTGGCACAGATATTTTATTCCAATTGATCAAAGTTTCATTGGTCTGAAATGTTTTTGCTTTTCCTGAATGAGGGCTAATGAAGTGAATATCTATAAACAATTTTTGAAGATTGTGTAGCCACTGGTTAAAAGCTTTCTTCTCATTTCATTATATTTTATGTGTATATTCAAAACAGATAAAGAAAGGCATTCAGTGCAAACATTATGCTGTTTTTCTTTTTCTAAAAATGTTTCTTGTATTTAGCCAATCACTTTGTATGAATCTATTTTTGCTGCACTCTTTAGTTTGGTGGGGTTGGGGAGAAATGCATTTGGGAAAAAAAATTATACTACACTGTCACATATTTCCTATACATAAATGATTGTGAACTACTGACTTCAAGTCACATGATTAAATTTTAGGTCGATTTGAGGAGGGGATTGGGCTAAGTCTGCATGATCCTTAATATTCTTGATGATTCAATGTGAAATCAAATGCTCTTCTATTAATTTGGAAGAAACATATCATCTTTGGTTTCTATCTCTTTGTGGAGGACTGAGTGTTATTCACAGCTGAGCAACACATTTACTTGTCAGACTTGTCCTGTACAGTGTTTTTAAGATAGCTGTAGATCTGCATATTTCTAGTTGATTTTAATGCACTTTACCTAACTGAACTTGCTGGGAAATCATTCCATTACTGTCCATATAATAATTTTCATCATCATCATAATAGAAATTTATCCATTTTTTTAAAATAGTGGAAGCAGTGTAATCTGAACTTCACACATCTTACTCTATAGTAATCCTATCAGTAATCTCTGTTTCATCATTTTACATATGATGACTGAGAACCTGGAAGGCTAAACATTTCATTACAATTGTCTGGGTTGGTAAGTGGTGAAATCTGATTCTCTCAGACACTTTGCTACACTGGCTCCAAGATTATCCATATTCTCCCAGCATTTCCCCAAGTGGTTATCCATGGAATATCTAGCAATTAATATTGAGAAGACTATTGCACTGTGGTAAAGAGCATACATTCTGACTTAGATTCTAGGGATTAAACAAAAAGCTCTAATTCTTAGACAGGAAGGAGTATACACCAGTATTCTCTAGGAAATTTTCTAGACAAAGAGCTCCTACTTCTTTCTCTTCCATTTCCAAGGATGGAGCTGGATGTGGAGACAGGATGCATAGAAAAAAAAGGAAAAATGAAAAAGTGTGCATGTATCTTATTGAAGCAGTTTCTCATGTTATTCCATTTGCACCCAATGTTTGAACCTCTTACTCTTCAGGTGGTTTAGATTTCATATAGTTATTAAGAGGGATCTCACATCTACTTCAGTGATGTGATAGTAAAAGGAAGTCATGAGAAAATATACAGATCAACAAGTAGATACACTCATAGATTTCACACTGCAAATCATTAACAAACAAAAAATTTAATGCGAAGCCGTTTTTAAAAATGCACCAACCCGCCAACTCCAAAATTCAAGGGGTCTTGATTCTTTCTTCAGTAGCCCTTTTTTCAAAAACCAAAAGCAGGGCAGAGACCAATACTTCTGCACTGGGTTTGGTCTTTATTGTCAAACAATGCAGTAGAATAAGTGTGAGATTTAAAAGATACAGAAAGTTTGGCAACAGCATTTATGGTTACACTGTTTTATAGTACAAAGAAAATCACATATGTATAGCTTTTAAAAATGTTCTGTGGTAACTTTTTAACTTAAAATTGAAATCCTAGAAATATAATTCAAAAAACATAATTTAATTAAGATTCTTAGAAAATAATTGTATAGAATTGGCAGACAAAAGAAAGTGAAGTTTTTCCTTAAAAATACAATGTTTAGGGCCGGGGATTTAGCTCAGTGGTTTCGCCGCCTGCCTCGCAAGTGCAAGGACCTGAGTTCGATCCCTGGTACCAAAAAATACAATGTTTAGAGGAGCATAAAATATATTCTAATAAGCAATGGTTAATTTAATTTGATATAACTAAGGTATAGCTAACCCTAAATATTCGAATGTAGATGAATATAAATGCTGCTTCTAAATAACCTAGAACACTGTAGCTTTTAGATTATACATTTGTTTTACATTTGAGCATGGTGAGAGACCTATGTGACTTTTGGTCATTCATATTAAAAAGAATGACCCAACTCTGTAGGGAGTGAGATGCGTCTTGAAAATTTTAAATAGTAAACAAGCTACTAAGGTATTACAGCCTATCAAAAAATTATAACGGTCCTTGTTTTTAACAGTCCTTATTCATTTTGAGGGAAAGATCTACTTAAAATGTGTAGGGATTTTATGGCTCTGGGTCTTGCTTTCAGTTACTTTTCCTGGAAAAAAAAGGCAGATGAATCACTCAGGATGTTTCCAGTGGCTTTTTAGACATCTTGAAAAGCATAGAATCATCCCCTATAAAGCCCTATGACATTTTACAAATGTCCACAAAATATGCTGACTTTGCAAGAGTTCATAATTTAGATTATTTTTATAGATACCTAAGAAAACAAGAGTTACTAAATAGACATTCTCCGGATACACAGAGATGGGAGAATCCAGCTATTACGAGGAGGGTGATTCAAATATCCCGCAATTCCAGTTTTGGCCTGGGCGTATATCTCTCTATCTACCTAACTAGCTATCTTGTATTTTTGGATCAAACACTAAAGAAAATATGGGCATTATTTAAAATCCAACAATAAAGGAACATGTGAAAAAGCAAATTCCATGGGGCTCTGGACCTGGAAAGAGCATGTTTCTGCCCTGGTCTGGTGCAATTACTAACCAGCCTCCGAATGTCCCGCTCAGACTCCCACTTGATCTTCGAGATGGCCTCTTGGTGGGACTGGTGCTCGCTCCTAAGGTCCCCAGCCTTGATTTTATCTGCCTGGATCATATTGCTCAGCGCCTCGTCCACTTGCTTCTTGGCCATTTTCAGGTCCGTAATTTCCTGTAAGAGCTTAAGACGCTCTGCGTCAAACAGTTTCCGGGCCTCCTCCCGGGCCTCGATGGTAAGCGCTGTCCTTACTTTGTCACTGCTGCCATCTCGGAGAGCACAGAGAGCAGACTTGAGCCTCTGGATCTCTCCGTCCCGCACCTTTACGGTCCTTGACATTTCTTGCTCGTGCTGCTTGATGAGATTCTCCCTCACAGCCTGCAGCTCTTTCATCTTCTCCTCATGCAGCTTGGCTTTGAGCTCTGTCACCAGGACGGTGTGCTTGCGCTGTTCCAGCTCACGAATTCTCTTTGCTTCTTGAGTCTTCTCTCTTTCAAGCTTGGTTACCTAAAAGAAAAGAAGCGAAAAGATAAAAGAGGTGAGCCTCAAAGAGAAGGTGCACTCCCAGGCAGGATCTTCAGCTTAGGTTGCTGTGATCGCTTAATTCCTCATTTCTTTTCAAGTGCCAGCCGCTGTGAGCTCAGAGGGAGGGGAACAGGATTTAAACCCAGTAATACACCTGAGACTATTTATATTACTTTGTTCAGACAAATATTTGATGTTCTGGAGCCTTAGTATTCGATGTGTGGTCTGCACACAAGTTTGTTAGAAATGTAGAATCTTGGGCTCCATCCCAGACTTATTGAAGCTGAGAGACAAAAGAAGTTAGGTAGATAGGGCCCAGGTCCTGGATGGTTAACCTGAAGTAAACTAAAAGTTGGGGTTTAAGTGAGTTAACATAACCAAGGGCCCAAATAATTGACTTAAGCAAACTATCAGGGCCTAATGGAATGCAAGAGACAAAGAAAAGGTCCCTAAACAAATAGGAGAAACCCTGGAGGAAGTGAAATGCAAAGAAAGCAGCTTAAGGGCCGGGGATCTAGCTCAGTGGTTCCCGCCGCCTGCCTCCCAAGCACAAGGACCAGAGTTCAATCCCTGGTACCAAAAAATAAAAAAGAGAGAGAGAGAAAGCAGCTTACTTTCCTGACATCAAAGACCTACCTGAAGCCAGGGGCATCCCTCCATCTGTCACATTCACCCATAGGAAAGGCTGTATAAAAAGCATCTAAGGTCTCCCCCTTATGAAAGCCCTCCCTGACAAGTGATGAGCTTCTTTTATTCTTTTTATTGAACACACACTCAGCGATTCCCCCACTGCTTTCTGCATGCTGTTTTGTCAATTTCAGTTGTCTTTGCCCCAAAACAAGGACTCAGATCACGGCACAGGAAGGAGCTGGTTTTGCTATGAATCACAATGTGCATTTTAACAAATCTGCAGGTAATTAGGAAGTACTGCTATAATGGGTTTCTCCTTGGTATAGAAGAGTTTAATGCAAAACTCATGGAGAGGTTCTTAGACCACACAACCCTAGCCAGGTCCAAAATAACAAATGTAGACATCTCTGGATAGCTCAAAATTTGTTATTGTGATCAGGCTAATAAACTAGTACCTAAAATGATATTATAAAATATCTCTCTCCCTTCTTTTTTTCTTCTGGAAGAGAATCTGCTGCTGCTAATGGGAAAGTGAAAAATATAGATATTTGGGGCCGGGGATTTAGCTCGGTGGTTCCGGCCCCTGCCTCGAAAGTGTAAGGTCTTGAGTTTGATCCCTGGTACCAAAAAAAAAAAGAAAAAAAGAAAAAAAGAAAAGATATTTGAACTTACCTTACTTAGTATTGCAACCTAGTTCCATTCCCAAATCTCCAAGGATGTCTCTTTGCATCCTTCCCTATCACTCCTATCACTCTAATTTGCTCTTCCAGAAGCCACTTTTCCAAATATTTCAATAAACTATTACTTCTAACCACATCACCTTTCAAGAATTCTGGTTGAAAAGAATGGTTTTGGTTGTATTTCCAGTGATAGATCTTGATGTAGGTTAACAACTGTACTATCTTAGTCTGGTTGGTCAGTCTGACTCAGTAGCTCTGGGTGGGGTTTTGGCATTAAACGCCTCTGAGTGGTCTTATTCTGTATCCTCTTTCTCCCACTTCATCTCTGCTGTCACACTCTGTCTTTATCTTCTCCCTCTATATCTTTTTCTGTCACAACACAAACACATACACACCCACACCCTTGATACTCAAAATAACTTGGAAATGGAGATGAAAATTTGGGAGCACCGTGAGTATTGTCCACTTCAGTGATACTGAATCTCTGCTGCTTGTCGAATTGGAAGATATTAGAAAATATTAGTCAAGCCTTTTGACCTAAAAAAATTTAAGATTCAAAGTCCATACTGAAATCATTTTGATTATAATATGAAATGTTTGAGATTTTTATTTACCTCAAAAAGTTATCTACCTTTAGCTATTACAGTATTTTCTAAGTCCTCATAACACTTTATGAGTATTCTATTTTAAAAGCCAAAACAATTCCTCTTACAATGGTTATTCTTTAAAATTTTTTTTAATAGTACATGTTTGCAGTATATTATATTTACATTCCTTGTGTGGAGCTGTACATGAACATAACAGAGCTTAATTCCTTTTTTCATCCCTTTTTGTTCCACTCCCTCCCTCCCTCCATCTTTGATCTCCTTCCTGCTTGAGAAAGATCTCTCTCCCTACTTCCTATTGTCTATGTTTTGTTTTGCTCTTTCATAATAATTTGGGTTTCTCATGTATGAGAAACCACTTGATCTTTAAGGTTGTGTGTCTGATTGATTTCTTTTAACATTATGGGCTCAAGGCACATCCATTTTCCTACAGATGACTCAGGTTTATTCTGAAAGAGCTCAAAGCACAAGAGGACTCAGTGTGCTAAGTAGCCAGGAATTTTCAAACAACTGTCCTTTGGTTCTCCTCCGGCTTAGCCCTGAGTCCCTTCCTGGACCTCTGTCCTCTTATATGTCCTATGCTATCTGTCTAGTGCAGTGGCTACCAGCCACACTGAGTCCTCTCAATATCCAAGTTGGAATTGAAGGTTTCTTTAAATGCAAAATACACTCTGAAATTTGAAGATGTACTGTGAGATAAAGGGTGTAAAATTTGGTAATCATTTTTATAATGATTACATGTTAAAGCTTTAATACTTGTAAACATTAGGTTGAATAAACTGTGATAGCCAACCCAACTCCATCTTATGCCTCAATGCCATTTTGTACCTGTGCTGGAACAAAGTGCTTGTACATGAACAAAGCACTCAAAAACCCCAAATCCTGCTTGGCAATAAACTTGCTACAGTTGCAGGATGTTTTGTAGCTCACTCAGTGTGTGTGAAACTTCCTTGTACCCTCTACTAACCTGGCATGATTCTGCTTCTGTAAGATTCTGCTTGCTCTCCCCTGAGCCCTCCCCAACTGAAAGCATGATTTAAAAGGAGAAATCAAATTGCTTCCCACTGCTGAGGAATCTTTCTGGGTGCTACCCCCCTCGGCCTCTGGCTATAATAAATGGCCATGAATCTGGCACAGAGTGTGGCATCTCTCTTGTCCGAACTCATGCATCACAACAGCTGGAGGCCCCAGCGAGATGGTCACAATGAGTGGACTGGCCTCGCTGTGATCCCTCCCATCTGTGGCAGCAAACTATAGGGAAGGCAATCCCTGAGATGTTCCAGGGCCCCTTAGTGTCACTGGGGACACTGAAGGGACTAAAGAGACACCTGAGACATCCTCCAAATTTTCTGAAGCCCATCTGGTCTGGTAAGGATCCTCCTGGTTCTGGTGAGGAACAGTAGTCCTTGACAAAGGTGTTCCTGGGCCCCTCCATAAGGTCAGGACGCTGACTGAGGTAGCCCCCTGGTCTGATCTGGTCTGGTCTGGCTGTAAGCCAGTCAATCTGGTAAATCCCAGGGATAGGGTTGGAATATCTTTAACCTCTGAATGATTCCTGTATGAATGAATGAATGAATGAATGACTGGCAATGGGCATTGCAAGCCATAGACTGTTCTGTCCGTGTCCCATGACAAAGGGGGGAATTCCCCCTTGGACTTAAGGGACTTGTTTGGGGTCATATTGTGGTTCCATGGACACATCTGAGAAAGGCCAAGTGGGTGCTCTAAAGCCTGGATGGTCCTTAAAGTGGCTGAGAGGCCTGAGGCCAGTCAACCAACTGAGTGGTTCCTCACACAGGGGAACAACCCCTCCCTTTGTCTGTCTGGACATCGTTCAAGGGTGCACCGCATAAACACTAAGGCTTTTCTCTGTCCAGACATCTTCTCCTTTTATTTGTTCTTTTTTTTTTTTTTGGTACTAGGGATTGAACTCAGGTCTTTGCGCTTTCGCAGGAGGTGGCGAAACCACTGAGTTAAATCCCCAGCCCCTCCTTTTATTTGTTCTTGCAGCTCTTATGCTTGGGTATCTCCTGCCTGCCCTAAGTCTCTCTGTCATGGGGTTGTCATCATCACAGCCTGTTACACCTCTGGTCTGCATGCTTAGAAATTTTTCCTCAGGATTTTCTGATGATTATGGAGTGAAATTGTCAGGGGACAAATTCTGTACTTTTTGTGAGCTTGAGTGGCCCTCTTTTGGTGTGGGCTGGCCCTCTGAGGGACCTCCCTGGACCCTGTCTTGGTTCAAGCAGTTTGGAAGGTTGTTACTGAGTCACCAGGACACTCCGATTAGTTCCCTTACATTGATTCCTGGTTTACTTGAGTGCAGCACCCTCCTCCATGGCTAACGGCTTGTGCTACAAAAGCCTATTCAAAGCTGCTTGTTTCCAAAAGCTGTTCTCCTCCTCATAGGTGAACTCCAGAGAGGCAGAACAAGTTCTGCAGCAGTCAGATGCTGAGGAAGTCCTCCCCCATCTGCCTCCGTATAATCCTGTTCACCCCTCTCCTGACCATCCTGACCCTGACTCCCTTATTTCTTCCTCTACTTCCCCTGCTACCTCTCCCCCCATAGGAGAGCACCTCTGATCCCAGCAGGAGGTCATCACCTCAGGAAGATGCAGTCCAGAGACTTTCTTGCCTTTGAGGGAGGCCCCTCCTTCCTGAGGGGAATCTGTCCATTTCTGGTATATGTTCCCTTTCCACTTCTGACCTCTAAAACTGGAAAACCCAGAATCCACCATTCTCTGAGAAGCTCCAGGTTTTGATTTCTCTGATAGAGTTGATCTGCAGGACTCATCTACCGACCTGGGATGACTGTCAATAATTGTTATTGACCCTGCTCACTGCTGAGGAATGGGACAGGATTAGGTTTGAAGCTAGAAAGCTCTTATGGGGGGGGGCACTCAGAAGAGGCCTACAGGGTTCCCCTCGGAGTAGCCTGAGGAGGATCCAAATTCCTCAGGGAAAAGGCAGGCTTTACTCACCTTTCACCAAAACTTGTTAAACGGGATTTGAGCAGCAGCTCAGAAACCCATAAATCTGTCAAAAACCACTGAAGTGACACAGGTACCAGAGGAGTCACCCAGTGCATTCCTGGAGAGACTCAGAAAAGTCTTCCGGGTTTACACCTGGTTCAACCCTTTTGCTCCAGAGAACAGTAGAGCTGTAAATTTGGCTTGTGTTACTCAGTCTGCACCTGATATTAGGAGAAAATTATAAAAATTGGAGGGATTCCCAGGAATAAACACATCTCAGCTGTTAGAAATAGCTCAAAAGATGTTTGACAATAAAGATTCAGAAAGACAAAAACTGGCCACAGCCATGGCTGAGTGGTCAGCAAAGAAACAAGCAAAGATCTTGGCAGCAGCCATCAGAGGGGACCCAATGGGACCCATCCCTGGGAAGCCCAAAGGGCAGATGCCTAGAAAGCCAGGAGGACATCCGCCATTGAGCAGAAATCAGTGTGCCTTTTGCAAGGAAGAAGGGCACTGGAAAAATGAAGGCCCCCACAGGCCCTCTGCCAAGGTACTACCTCTCCTGACATCCAGGGGAAAACAAGATTCAGATTAAGGAGGGAAAAGAAGATTCAGACTGTGCCCCTAAAGTATCGTACCTGGGATATGAAATCTCAGAAGGAAGAAGAGCCTTGTCCCAGGCCAGGAAAAGGGCCATCCTTCAGATATTCACACCAAAAAACAGGTACGAGAATTCCTAGGTGCAGCTGGATACCATTGCCTATGGATACCTGGGTTTGCTGAGATAGCGAGGCCCCTCCATTCTGCCATGGGAGGAAATCAACCCCTGGACTGGGGAACAGATGAAGTAGAAGTCTTCCAGAATCTGAAAAGAACTTTGGTATCAGCTCTGGCTCTGGCACTACCTGATGTTACTAAGCCTTTTTATCTATTCATCCATGAGGTAAGAGGGATTGCTAAGGGAATCCTAAAGCAGTCGTTGGGACCCTGGAAGCACCCTGTGGCTTATCTCTCTAAAAGATTAGATCCTGTGGCCTCAGGATGGCCTTCATGTCTTTCGGCAGTAGCTGCCACAGCTTTATTGGTCAAGGAGGCTGATAAGTTGACCCTTGGACAGGACCTAGTCCTAACTGCCCCTCATTCAGTAGAGGCTCTGCTCAGGGGGGCTACTAACAAATGGATGTCAAATGTCCACCTCACTCAGTATCAAAGCCTCTTGCTCAACAAGCCTCAAATAGTCTCAGCAGGACAGGTTCTCAATCGGGCTACACTGATGCCAGATAATGACCCAGACATCCCAGTTCACAACTGTGAGGAGGTGCTGGACCAGACCCAGGGGGGGCTATTGGACTTAATAGACACCCCCTTGGCTGAGGTAGATGCCACCCTCTTCACAGATGGAAGCAGCATGGTGGTAAGCTGTGTATGGAGGGCGGGAGCTACAGTAACTACAGTTGATCAAGTCATTTGGGCCAAGCGTCTGCTCGAGGGGACCTTGTCCCAAAAGGTAGAACTGATTGCCTTGGCCCAGGCCTTGAGATGGGGAAAGAAAAAGAAGACAAATGTGTACACTGACAGTAGGTATACCTTTGCTACTCTACATGTCCACCAAGCATCTACAAGGAGAGAGGGCTTCTGACAGCTGCAGGAAAGACTGTCAGAAACAAAGAAGAGATATTGTCTCTTCTAGAGGTGGTATGGCATCCCAAGAAGGTGGCTGTCATTCATGTTCAGGGTTACCAAAAGGACAATACACCCAATGGTAAGAGAAATCAACTTGCAGACCATGCTGCCAGAGAGGGAGCCCTGAGGCCAGCTGAACCCTTAGTCATTCTGCCTACCATGAGTCCTCCTCCCCCTTTGCTCCCAACTAGCCCTACTTACAGTGAAGAGGAAGATAAAGAAGCAAGCCAGCTGCAAGCAAAGAAAGATCCCCAAGGCTGGTGGAAATGTCCAGATGGTCTCATCTACCTCCCCCAGGCATCAGAATGACAGCTCATCCAGCAGCCCCATTCGGTCATGTACCTGGGGGGCTCCAAGATGGCTGGGCTTCTAGCTCCAAGATACTGCTTTACAAAGCTGCAAGAGCTGGCCTGCCAGGCCTCTGTTAGGTACCCAACCTATGTACAAGTAAGTCCCCACCAGGGCCCATCTGCACCTGTTGGGATCAAATCCTGGGGTAGGAATCCTGGAGAACACTGGGAAGTGGATTTCTCAGAGATCAAACCACCAGCAGGTGGCTATCGCTATCTCCTGGTTTTCATAGATACTTTCTCAGTATGGGTGGGAGACTGCCACTGTGGTGGCAAAGAAACTTCTTCAGGAATTAATTCCCAGATTTGGACTACCAGTGTCCATTGGATCTGACAATGGCCCCACCTTTGTAGCTTCTATAACTCAGTCAGTAGGGCATTGAGTATAAATTGGAAACTCCTCTGTGCCTACTTACTGCAAAGCTCAGGGTAAGTGGAAAGGATGAATCAGACTCTAAAATCTAGTCTGACTAAATCGATGTTGGAGACTGGTGAAGGGTGGGTCAGCTTGCTGCCTTTGGGTGTCCTTAGAGTTAGATACACCCCTTATAAAGCAGAGTTTACTCCTTATGAAATTACATTTGGAAAACCCCCTGCCCTGCTCCCCAAGGTTAAAAGTGAGGTACTTGAGGAATTTTCTAACCAGTCCCTGCTAAAGTACCGCCAGTCTCTCCGACAGGTACAGAACACTGTTCACTCTCAGGTACAAGCTACTCAGCCCCTGCCCAGCTCATTCCAGGTACTCAGCCCCTGCCACCCATTCCAGCCCAGGGATACTGTCTTCATCAAGGCCTTTCAGAGTGAAGGACTGTCTCCAGCCTGGAAGGGACCCTACACGGTCATCCTCACGACTCCCTCTGTTCTCAAGGTTGATGGAATTGCGATGTGGATTCACTATTTTCACATCAAACAGGCAAAACAGTGGACTACTGAGCTGGGACCTGATCCTTTAAAGCTAAGGCTAGTCTGATCGTGATTGTGACACTTGTCCTTATGTCCTTGGGCTGATGAGGCTGAACTCTGGGGAGATGCAATGAGGAGAGTTGCACTCCTTTCTCTTCACCACCTTCAGCTCATGAGAAATTCTAGGTAATGTCACTTTTGGTACCATCTGCACCCCAGCAACCTCTCAGGTTGCCTGAGGTCAATCTCTGTAAATTAGTTAGAAGAGATTGGGGAAGCTACTTCTATTAGTTCATAAACTTGGGAAGCCATGAGTTTTATGCATGTCCAGGGTTCAGTCTATTTGGACAGCAGGGTTGTGGGTCCCCAACTGACTTTTACTGCCCCAACTGGGGCTGTGTAAAGATTGTCTCCTATAGTGGGGGACCAAATGTCACTAATGATATCATAGTTTGGAAACATGGGCGCTGAGTCACAATTCTGATACAAAGGCCCCAGGACTCTAAATGGGCCACAGGATGGAACCAGAGCTTCTGCTTCTGGCTCCCTGGAGGACAAATTTCTGACCTGGGAAAATCATTACCTTTCAAACCCAGTTGCTAAGCCAAACACCGAGACAGCCAATAGAACTCTTAATGAAGGTAAAGGACCCCTTACTTGAGCTTCACCCTGTTATCCCTCCTTCTAAGCATCCGCTCATAGTTACCAATAGAGCAGACCCCCCACGTGTACTGCCTCCCTCCCTTTTCTCCACGTTGGGAGCCATCCACACTATGTTAAACCTGACTCAACCAGACCTGGCTCAGGACTGTTGGCTCTACTAAAACCAAAGCCCCCTTATTATGTGGGTGTGGGAGTCTTGGGCTCAATCAAAGCCTCAACTACTGCCTTAGCATGACTCTGGAGACCTTGAAGGCTTATTTTGCCCCTAATGGCACTTGGCTAGCTTGTATCTCGGGACTCACTAGGTGTGCCAGAATTCCTGAGGGAGACACTAGACCTGAAATCTTGTGCATCCTGGTGCAAGTTCTTCCTCAAGTTCATGTGTTCAGAGGACCACAGGGATGGGATTTCATAGCATCCAAGGACAACAGTACAGACAGAAGCGAGCAGCCCCTATAGTCATTCCAATTTTGTTGGGATTGGGGGTAACTGGCTCAGTGGCACTTGGAACTGCTGCACTGATAAGAGGAGAACTTGGACTCTCAGCTTTGGCAGAGCAGGTAGACACTGACCCAGGAAGCCTGCAATATGCTGTTGAGACTGCACTCCCAAGTAGAGTCACTAGCTGAGACGGTCCTCCGGAATCGAAGGGGACTTGATCTAGTGCTCATATCACAAGGAGGATTATGTGCTGCTTTAGGGGAGGCATGTTGTTTCTATGCCAACAAGTCTGGTGTAATCCATGATACCCTTCAAAAGGTCAAGCAAAATCTAGATAGACATCAGAAGGAGAAGGAAAGTAAAAACTCATGGTATCATAACCTGTTCAGTTGGAGCCTTTGGTTAACTACCCTTATCACTGGGCTGGCTGGTCCCCTCATCCTGGTTTTTCTCAGGCTCTTGATTGGCTCTTGTATTCTTAATTGGATTATCAACTTTGTAAAACAGTGTGTAGACTCAGTTAAACTGAAGTATATGAGATACTACTACAATCCATTATATAAGCCCCTGCCCAATCAAGAGGCTCTCATTGAATCAACGCTTTGACATCATGCTTAGAGGAGTTGGGAATGAGATAGCCAACCCAACTCCATCTTGTGCCTCAATGACATTTTGTACCTGTGCTGGAACAAAGTGCTTGCACATAAGCAAAGCACCCCAAACCGCCACATCCTGCTTGGCAGTAAACTTGCTACAATTGCAGGATGTTTTGTAGCTCACCCAGTGTGTGAGAAACTTCCTTGTACCCTCTACTAAACTGGCATGATTCTCCTTCTGTAAGATTCTACTTGCTCTCCCCTGAGCCCTCCCCAACTGAAAGCGTGATTTAAAAGGAGAAATCAAACTGCTTCCCATTGCCAAGGAACCTTTCTGGGTGCTAGCCCGCCTTGGCCACTGGATATAATAAATGGCCATGAATATGGCACAGAGTGTGGCATCTCTCTTGTCCGAACTCACTCATCCACAACAAAACTATATTTTCACATCTAATTTTGCTTCTTATTGCTTTATAAAGTTGTAGCTACAAGAATTTTAAAACCCACATGGCTTGCATGTATTGCTTACACTATATTTCTTTGTTCAACACTGCTCTAGAGGTCTGAGAGGTTCATTTAATGAACATAAATTTTCCCACATTGATGATAATCTTTCAGTAAAGCTTGGTTCTGGCTTTATTTATGTGCCTGCTCAAAAATCACCCCCAGCCCCTTAATCTGAAGAATAAAATCCTAGCACCTAGGCCTGGCCTCCTCTCACCTAAGCTGGTTGGACTTCAGCTCCTGTTACCTTCCTCCCTCTGCTCACCTGAGCCTGCTCCAAGCTGGTATTGGGCTACCCTCTGGAAGTGGTACATTTCCTTTCTGGTGCTTACTGTTTCCTCTCCCTCACGTACCCTTCCCTCTGCTCCTTCTGCAATGCTCTTTATCCTCAGGGCCCAGCTAGATGTCATCCTTGCCTGATATGCAACCCTGATTGCCCAGGACAAAACTCTTTCTCTTGCCTTTGTTTCTTAGGATTTCCTTACTGCCCTGTTCCATGCTTTTCTTTATGTTATGATGTTTGTATGCTTGGTTATCCTTACTACCTCCTCTCCTCCTGGAGCTCCTAGAAGGCTACCACTGAATATTCCTTGGTTCTCAGGACAAGGCAGAGCAGGCAGCCAGAAGGCCCATGTGGATTAAAGGGTAAGGATCAGCATGTTTCACTGGGTAGCTTCCTGACCAGAGGCAAAAATACCTTATGTCATACAGTCAGATTATGCAGTCTTTACAGTTACCAGAGCAGGCCCCATCCATCCCTTCCCCACAGAACATTGCAACAAAACAAAAACTCCAAACATGTAAGAAAGCCCACCTTAATGTTTCATTCAGTGCTTCAGTAGGGAGAACCTAGACCATATTCCCCATCTTTCTATAGTGAATGGAAGAAAGTAGTTTCCAGACCAGAGTGGGCACACTGCAGCCCATGAGTTAGCTCTATCCCATTCCCTGTCTTTATAAAGAAACTTTTATTAAGGCCACAGCCATACCCATTCATTTGTGCATCACTTAAACCTTGTTTCATGCTACAGTTGAGTTGAGTAGTTTCACAGAGACTGTTTGGACTACAGAGCCTAAAATACTTACCAGCTTCTCTTTTATACCAAGAACTTACTGATTCCTGTTCTAGACAACAGTTTTTGGAAGAAGGGCCTTATTTTTTTACTTTGTTTTTATTTTTATATTTCTGCTGATTTAAAAACTCAGCTTATCTTCTATATAAAACACTGGGAAAGTTACTGGCTCAAGTGATAGGAACTTAGTCCTCTTCAATCTGGGCAGGATGTATTTATATTAAGCATTAGAACAGTGTCATTGCTGCCAGGGCTATTGGTTAACAAGAAAATTTTAGCAAGTCTTCCTAAAATAATGGAAAATTGTAATAAAAATGAACAAAGGGTGAGAAAATGAATTTGCTTTTTCTATTTCTACATCTGCTACCCCTAGGACAGTTGATTGAGAAATACTTGTTATTGGTATTTCAAAGATTAAATTAGATAATGCATGTAAAAATAGTTTGTACTACAAAGGTACTATTACATGTATGGTAATATTAGAATAGGATAACTTTATCTAAATTTATATAAAATTCTGTGTAGGATATGATTGTATCTCCTTGTAATTCTGTCATTTCTCTCAAATTGTAAACACTAATCTTTTGTGTAGATAGACAGCAGGGGAAATTAACAAAAAATTTTAGAAGTGAAAATAAAGGTACAGGAAAATATATTCCAACTTGAAGATAAAAACAAACATAAACACTGCCTTCTTGTACATTACTTAAGAGAATCTACAAAAATCAACAAAATTCAAAGAATTGAGCAACATTTGACATTTCTTATGTCCACTTAGTTTAGTTGTCATGGAAATTGATAATTTTTGTAGAATTTCTAAGTATAAGCTTGGGAGATATGTTTCACAGTGAAAAAATGCCAAACTATATGACTGAAATGTGGTGAGAAAGAGCTGTAGAATTTTTCGTAGTATTTTCAGTATAAATGGAACCAATAGGGAAATACATTGAAATATTTTAGTGTAAATCTTGAGTTTAATACAAAAAGATGAGCTATTCTTCAGTAAAAACATAAAGATATGAAGAAGGTACTATTTTGAAATAGCAAAATTTAGTAGAAGAAATAAAGAATTTTGGTTACTGGAAATATTTTATGGAAAAACATTTCGGCTCACTCATATAACAGCAAACACTTATGGAGGTGTTCTTTAAGAGTTTACACTTCCTAGGAAGTTGTAGAGTATTGGTAGAATTAATTTCATCACAATTTCAGATGAGAAGTGAGAAGCAACCTCTACATGAGCATGATGGGAAGAAGGCTGGACAAAGTCCTGTATGGGTGAAGAGCGAGGTCTGGGGTGGAGCCCCTGTCTCCATGCTCCCTCTGAAAGCTCAGGCAGCTACTTTACTTCTGTCACCTCAGTTTTCTCATTGGTAAATTAAGGTTGGTGACATCATTTTCCTATGGTTGTGGTGAGGGTGAATTTAGACACCTGGGCAAACGCTCTTTAGAAAGTCCAGAGCACTATTAAGTCATGAAAGATACTATATTGTTAATTTTGGTAAATATTGTTGTGTATAATAACATTATATTACACAATGTTATATTAATGCCACCATCAACATATATAAAGTACCCAAATATGGTGATGGGATTGACATTATTATATTACATTATTAAGACTGTAAGAAGTATATTCCAAACATAAAGAAGTGTTCAGAGATAAATCTGGGTTTCCTCGGTATGTATTGTGCTCCTTGGAGTTGGTGGCATCAAATCCTAGCTTGGATGACTCTTGGAATACATGTCAGGAGGGAGCCCTGAGCAGAGCTGTGAACATGAGCTCCCGAATGCCTTCTACCCTGGAGATCTGGGGGAAAACTGATAAGAATTCATGATCACTGTATAGAGGTCTCACATTGTATTTTTTTATCTCTTGTTTTAAATCTAGTCTGGCCTTTGGAAGATGCCAGTGTAAATTCTACCAAGATAGATATGGTGATGATTTGAGCTTTAATGTAATTTTCCAAGTCTAGGATTAAAACTGGAAAAGGCTGAGAGGTTATCAAGGCAAGGCAAGCTAACAGCAGCTTTGGCTTGGATTATCTGCACTGGATGTTCCTAGAGAGCTAAGCTCAGAGCAACCTGGGAGAGTCTTTCCTAGGTGCCAAGTGACGTCAACAGCAGATATGGAGGAGGAAAGAGCTATCACTGTGGGAGGGTTGCTTATAAGGGAAGACTTACCCAACCTGGGGGAGTACAAATTCTTTTTTTAAAATATATTTCTCACTTTCAGCCTGTGATGCTTCCTGAAAACAGAAGTAAAGGTACAAATAGCAAGAAATACCACACTCCACATTTGAGCCCTTCACCTAGAAGCTATAGAGCTCCGGGATGGAAAAGGTTGGCTGATTTTCTGAGTGCCACGACTTGCGCCACAGGTTGTTAGGAAAGCTTTTAAAAAGAATCATGTAAGTTCATTCAGAAAGTAGTCCTGAGCACCTTCTACATGTTAGGCAGGTTGCTCCACTGTAAAACAGAGATGGCAGCGATGCCTGAATGTGAGGATGAAGGTCAAAGGAGATAACTGCACTGAAACACTTAACAGCCTGGACACAAACAAATTGTTCAAAAATTAACACACATCCATTCACTCTCATACAGTAGATGCCATTATTGCCTTGCTTAATAGGTGAGGACAGGAAAACACAAAGGGGCTTCATAATCATCTCAGGCTCACTCAGGTAATAAGTGTAAAAGCAGGATTATGACAGGATTGAGTGTGCCTGTTAGAGTGTCTGATAGGTAGTAAACATTCAAGGAGTTGTAGCTATTTATATTCTCAGCCAAAGCACTTACAACACTGGTCTCTGCACAGTGGTCATTCTGGAAATGTCAGTGGGATTATTTGTCTTGCTGGAAAGATGAGTAATGGCCCACTGCCCCAAAGGTTTCCACTCCTTAGTCTATTGCCAGTGGTGGAACGGTCATTTTATCATCAGAGCTCAGGAAGCAAGCTGAGAGTATAGATTCATGTCTTGCTATTGTTCTCATTCTTTCTCTTAAAGCCTGGGCCATTGAAAAACACACTCATATTTATTTAAAATAAAACTGCTTTATGATTTGTTTGCCCTCCAGATTCCCTTTGCTCTTTGGGGACAGCTGCTGACAGGCAGTGATGGTTTGCTTTTGCCTCTGTGCTGGGACTGTAATTAACTGCCACAGAAAGGAAGAGAGGCAAGTATAAAGCCGGGAGCAGGAAGAATAAGGCTGTGTGCTTATTCAAGAGGCCAGTGCCAGGGTCTTGTCAGAGGAGGGGAAGATTACACTAGCCAGCTGGCTTAGACATCAGTGCCAACCCCTAGACAGACAGGCAGCCTCCTTCAAGCTTGAGAGACCCACTTTAAAAGATTTAAATGTGGAGAAAACTGGCAACAATGGGACACTTGGTGCTTTTCCTTCTTTGAGATGCCATGAATTTTTTTCTGTCACACAGCAATATTTATGGCCACCAGTTTCTAGACCAATAAGCTTCTTCCTATGAATGTAATTTATCATCTTGTTATGAAAATTAAGGGAGACTATCTCCCTTCAAATGCTGCCCCAGGAAAGTAAAAACTGTTCATGGATGGTCAGAGCTGGAAGGGATCAGTGGAGTGTGAGCATCCCTCTATATGAATCTGCTGGACTACTTCACAGAATTACAAGGCCTTGTCCTCACTCATGTACTTTATCAGAATGCTTGGCTTGTGGGCCCAGGAATTGGAATTTTTCATAAGCTCCTCCAGGTTATTTTATGACTCAGTAAGTAATTCATTGAAAACACAGATATTAAGAAACAGATTTAGTCAAATGAGTTGCAGAGACAGAGATGTTAAGATAATTTAAATTTATCTTCAAGAAGAAAGACACATAATGTTTAGGACTTCTGACTCTCAAACTAATGATTTTTAAAAATGAAATCTTGTTTCCTTTTGCTTCATAAAAGTTAAGAAAGTTCCTCTGTAAACTTCACATTGAAGTTTATTTATCCAAGGTCAAGGCTTGGCTGAAACAGAAGGCAATAGACTTTGGCTGTCTGAAGTCCATTTGTGATTATTGATGAAACAAGGAGAAATAGATCTTGGAGAAACAAACAATTAAATTTTTTTTTTTTGGTACTGGGGATCGAACTTGGGTCCTTGCGCTTGCAAGGCAGATGATGGAACCACTGGCTAAATCCCCAGCCCCAAACAATTAAAATTTAACAGTGATATCAAAGAAGAAGGAGCAGAAGAAAATGGAATAAATGTATTTGGATTGCTTCGTACTACCTGCTAATCAAGAATGTTATTTACACCCTGACACTCCCGGCCCAAAGGTAGGGGCATCTGAGCCTCCGTTCCACTGCTCCTTGTCCAGAGGAAGAGGATTCCTGGTCACCATCCCTCCCTCCACTCCCAGCCAGAGGAAGGGGCTTCCAGGCCACCATCCCTACCACTGCTCCCAGCCCCTGTCCCACCTCTCTTAGCTCAGAGGAGGTGAGCCGCGTGGGTGCCAACAGCACCCCCCTGCTCCCCCACTCGAAATGAGAAAACACATAAATAAATTTCAAAACCAGACTTGAGATGACCCAAAGGGAAATGAGTTGGAACACTCTGGTACTCAACCACCTGGACCCACTGAACTGGCAACAAAAGGGGATCTGGAAAAAAATGAAATCAGAAATAATTTCTCAGATAACAGGAGAAATAGTGCCCCTAGTGCAAGACATGATTAATAAATTTAGAGAGGAGCTCAGGAACATGATGGAATCCCAATATAAGAAACAAATGGAATCCATAAAACAGATGCAAATAGATTTCCAGGACATGAAAAACTCCATTGAAAGTCTACACAGCAGAATGAGCCAATGTGAGGACAGAATTTCAGATATAGAAGATAAGATTGCAATTAGTGACCAGGAAAAGAAAAATTGCTTCAAAATTATAAGGGAACATGAGAAATCAATCCAGCAGCTGCTAGATGATGCAAAAAAGAATAACGTAAGACTGATTGGGCTCAATGAAGAAACAGGAGAGAGTGCAGATGACATAAAAAAATCTCTTCACAGAAATAATGGCAGAAAACTTCCCAAGCAGGGGAAAAAAACTTGACATACAGATAAGTGAGGCATATAGGACTCCAAATAGCCTTGATCAAAAAAAATCTACACATAGGCATATAATTGTTAAGATTCCAGAAACACAGCAGAAGAACAAAGTTCTCCAAGCAGTCAGAGAAAAGAAACAAATCACATACAAAGGGAAGCTCATCAGAATCACAGCAGACTTCTCAATGCAAACCCTCAAGGCAAGAAGAGCTTGGAGTGACATATTCCAAGCCCTAAAAGAAAACCTCCAACCCAGATTGATGTACCCTGCAAAACTATCTTTCAAATTTGATGGAGAAATGAGATACTTTCATGACAAAGAGCACCTTAGGAACTTTGTGAATACCAAACCAGCACTCCAAAAAATTTTACACAATATCCTAGGAACAGACATTGAGGATCACAACTCCAGGAAGCAAAGCAGAATGAACCCATCTGGCATGACAAGAAATTAAATGTAGAGGGGGAGAACCCAACAAAAAGAAAAAGTCATGGCAATGACAAGTCAATACGTTTCAGTCATAACCATCAATGTTAATGGTCTCAATTCACCAGTCAAAATAAATAGACTGGCAGAATGGGTCAAGAAGCAAAATCCAACAATATGCTGCATACAAGAAACACACTTGATTCAAAATGAAGCTCATAGACTGAAAGTTAAAGGTTCGAAAACAATACTCCATGTGACCGACACCTGAAAAAAAGCAGGAGTAGCCATCCTCTTTGCAGATCAAGTAGATTTCAAACCACAACTGATTAAAAGAGACAAGGAAGGACACTACATCCTTGTAAAAGGAACAATCCAAGAGGAAGAGATGACAATCAAAAATATCTATGCACCAAACACTAGTGTACCCAACTATATAAAACAAATACAAATGGACAAGAAAAGTCATATACGCACTAATACAATTGTAGTAGGGGACCTCAACACCCCACTGTCACAAATAGATAGATCAACTAGACAAAAAATAAGTAATGAAATACTAGAACTCAATCGAACTCTTGAACAAATTAACTTAACAGATGTTTACAGAGTGTTCCACCCCACAAAATCAGAATACACATTCTTCTCAGCTGCACATGGGTCATTCTCCAAAATAGACCACATACTCACACATAGAACATGTTTAAGTAAGTGCAAAGGAATTGAAGTTATCCCCTGTATATTCAGACTATAGTGCGATGAAATTGGAGATCCATAGCAAAAGAAACTGGAAAAATTTCATAAACACGTGGAAATTGAGCAATACACTTCTGAATAACCAATGGGTCACAGAGGAAATTAAAGAAGAAATCAGATAGTTCCTTCAATTAAATGACAATGACAATACAACATATCGGAATCTATGGGACACAATGAAAGCAGTCTTATGAGGGAAATTCATAGCAGTGAAGACGCATATTAGGAAAACAGAACGAGCCCAATTAAACAACCTGATGCTGAACCTCAAGCTTCTAGAAAAAGAAGAGCAGGACAACACCAAAGCTCATACAAGGGAGGAAATTTTAAAGATCAGAGGAGAAATCAATGCAATGGAGACTAAGAGAATGATACAAAAAAATCAATGAAGCCAAGAGTTGGTTCTTCAAAAGAATCAACAAAATTGACAAACCCTTAGCCAACCTTGTCAAAAAAAGGAAAGAAAAGGCCCAAATCCATGCAATTAGGAATGAAAAGGGTGAAACTACAACAGGCCCAGCAGAAATCCAGAGGATCATCAATACCTACTTCCAGAACGAATACGCCAATAAGATGGACAACACAGAAGACACGGACAGATTCCTAGATATATATGAATTACCAAAGTTGAACGAAGAAGACCTAAAAATTCTGAACAACCCAATATCAACCAATGAAATTGAAAACATAATTAAAAACTTATCAACTAAGAAAAGCCCGGGCCCTGATGGCTTCACTGCTGAATTCTACAAGACATTTAGAGAGAAACTGCTGCCACTACTGTTTAAACTCTTCAATGAAATTGAAAGGGAAGCAATACTCCCAAATTCATTCCTGGAAGCAAGCATCACCTTGATCCCCAAAGCAGAGAAAGGCACAACTGAAAAGGAGAACTATAGGCCGATCTCTGTAATGAACATAGATGCAAAAATCCTTAATAAGATACTGGCAAACAGAATGCAGAAGATCATCAAGAAGATTATACACCCTGATCAAGTGGGATTCATCCCAGGGATGCAGGGATGGTTCAACATATGCAAATCAATAAATGTAATACACTATATCAATACAGCCAAGGACAAAAACCATATGATTATCTCCATAGATGCAGAAAAAGCATTTGACAAAATCCAACATGCATTTATGATAAAACCCTACAAAAAATTGGAATAGATTGTCTCTACCTCAAACTGATAAAAGCCATCTATGAAAACCTAACAGCCAATATCATACTAAATGGTCAAAAACTGAAATCCTTCACACTAAAATCAGGAACAAGACAAAGATATCCCCTATTGCCACTCTTATTTAATATAGTTCTGGAAACAGCCACTGTAATTAGACAAGAGAAAGAAATAAAAGAAATAAAGACAGGAAAGGAAGAAGTCAAATTGTCATTATTTGCAGATGACATGATACTGTATACAGAAGACCCCAAGAACTCCACCAAAAGTCTTCTAGACTTAATAACCAAATTCAGCCAAGTAGCTGGTTATAAGGTCAACACACAAAAATCAATAGCTTTCCTCTACACCAATGACAGACTCACTGAGAGAAATAGAGCAAACAATTCCTTTCACAATAGCATCCAAAAAGCTGAAATACCTATGAATCAACCTAACAAAAGAAATCAAAGACCTCTTCTCTGAAAACTATGGCACTCTGAAAAGAGAGATTGAAGATGATACCAGAAAATGGACAGACATCCCCTGCTCCTGGGTAGGAAGGATTAATATAGTGAAAATGGTCATACTTCCAAAATTGCTATATAGATTTAATGCAATCTCAATTGAAATCCCAGCAGCATACTTCATAGACCTTGAGAAAACAATCTAAAAATTCATTTGGAGCAAGAAGAGACCCAGAATAGCAAAAGCAGTTCTAGGTAACAGAGACATGGCGGGGGATATCACAATCCCCAAACTGCAACTATACTACAAAGCTACTGTGATAGAAACAGCATGGCACTAGCAAAGAAACAGACCTGAGGACAACTGGAACAGATTAGAAAATGCAGAAACAATGCCAGACACACTCAGCCATCTCCTCTTCGACAAAGGAGCCAAACACCCTCACTGGAGGAAAGATAGCCTCTTGAATAAATGGTGCTGGAAAAATTGGGCTTCAACTTGCCAAAGATTAAAACTAGACCTCTATCTCTCATCATGCACTAAACTAAAATCAAAATGGATTAAAGATCTAAATATTAAAATAGAAACTCTGAACCAGTTGGAACAGAGGTTAGGTAGAACTCTTGAAGACATCGGTTTAGGAAAGGATTTTATGAACCAAACCTCAGTTGCCCATGAACTAGCACAAACAATCAACAAGTAGGATCTCTTCTTATTAAAAGGCTTCTGCACAGCTAGAGAAACCACCAGCAGTGTGAAGAGAGAACCCACAATGTGGGAAAAAATCTTCACCTGCTTTTCCTCAGACAAAGGTCTACTATCTCGAATCTATAAAGAACTTAAAAAGATCAGACCTCCCAAATTTAAAGACCCAATCTGAAAATGGGCATCTAAAATAAATGACATTTATCAGAAAAAAGTAAAATTAACAAATAAATACATGAACAAATGTTCAACATCACTGGTCATTCAAGAGATGCAAATGAAAACAACGCTGAGATTCCACCTCACTCCAGAAAGAATGGCTGCTATCATGAAATCAACCAATAACAAATGCTGGCGGGGCTGTGGGGAAAGAGGAACCCTGCTCCACTGGTGGTGGGAGTGTAGACTGGTGCAAGCACTGTGGAAATCAGTATGGAGATACCTCAAAGAACTAGGACTGGAAGTCCCATTTGACCCTGCTATTCCCTTGCTGGGGATCTTCCCCAAAGAATTAAAAGAATCATACCACAGTGATATATGTGTGCCCATGTTCATAGCAGCACAGTTTGTGATAGGTAAATCTTGGAATCAGCCCAAATGCCCATCAACTGGAGACTGGATAAAGAAAATGTGGTTTTTTAAATAAAATAGAGTATTACTCAGCCATAAAAAATGTGAAATTAGAGACATTTATAGCTAAGTGAATGCACATGGAGGCAATACTCTTAAGTGAAATAAATAGGACACACATGTATAAATACTGAATAGTTTCTCTGGTGTGAGAAACTGAAAGTGTAAATAAAGACTAAAATGTATAATAGGTAACGTAAAATAGGAAGAAAAGGGGCAAAGGGGAAGGAAGTGGGAGGGGTAGGGGAAAGGAAAGAAGGGAATGGAATTAATATGAGAAAATGGAAAAATAGGAACAAAATCTTTGTAAATAGGGAGGAATGGAGGGGTTGACGGGAGGGCTGGGCAAAAGTGAAAAATAAGAACCAAGAGAGATTATGTAAAGGTGCAAATTTCCAATGATGAATGTCATTATATTGTATACCTAAAATGTACCAATGATTAGAATGAATAATCGATAATGTAAAATAGGAAGAATAGGTCCAAAGGGGTAGGGGCAGTGGAAGGGGCAGGGGAAAGGAAAGAAGGGGAAGGAAAAATGATGAGAAATGGAAATAATGGAAATAAAGTCTTTGTAAATAGGGAAGGGTGGGCTAGGAAAGGGGAAAAAATAAGAACCAAGATGCATCATGTAAAGGTACAAGTTTCCAATGAGAAATGTAAATGTGTTGTATACCTACAATGTACCAATAAAAGATTTTAAGAAAAAAAAACCAATGTTATTTAAAGACAGTTATGGAAACGAAGCAAGTTTATGCTCACATAGTTGTCCCTGGTTTGTGGGGAGCAAAACTGTCTCATGCATGTTGAGTATTTAAAATTCTTTCCTAGACATGACTCTACTTGATACTTACATTGCCTTGATAAGACATGTGTTATCATATCTACTTAACTGATGAGATTTGGAGTAACAAAAAGATTTTTATTAGCAATTAACTCAAATCCAGAGAATATTAGAAAGAATACTCTTAAAAAGTTTTCAGTTTACTGTGTCAGGCAACTCTTTAGCACTTGTTGACAACTTTGCATTTAATCCTCATAAGCACACTTCCTTATGGACTTGACTGATTTACACCTTACCACAGCCCTATGAGATAGTGGTTAATTTTACTGACAAAGGAACTTGGGTATAAGGAATAGAACATCTTTAATTCATTTCTCTATTTTTTCAACAGATAAACTCTGAGAATTTAAGTTCTAGAAATATTTAGGCTCTAAGGGATAACAAGTAAGGTAGGTCCTGCTGCCACAGACATTGCACTCAACTTGAGAAAGATAGGCACTAAACAAATAAATCATATATATATATATATATATATACACACATATATATATATACACACACACACATACACACACACACACCATATATATATATATATAAACCATATATATGGAATAGGCTATGGGAGAGCAACTTGCACTGGGAGAAGTGGTCTATTTTAGAAACTGGTCAGATGAGTGATGCTTTAGCAGGTACCTGAAGGAGGTAAGGGAAGGAACCAGTAGCTGACTAGGGAAGTAACTAGAACAAAAGCCCAGACTATGATGGCCATATCTCTCCTGAGCCAGCAAATGCCTGGAGCAGCATGATCAAGAGCAGCAGTGGAAATGAGTCAAAGGGGACTGGAGCTCACATTCTAGTGGTAGGGAAAATTCAGTGGTAGGGAAAATTCTTTAACTGAATGAGAGGGAGCTACTGGAAGGTACTAAGCAGTGCAGTGACACGATGTGATATGTTGTGATGCATCCTTGAAGGACTGCTCTGAATGCTATAGGAGGGACAGTCGACAAGAGGAAGAGTGGCCTTGTCCGAGGTTGTCCCTCTATGGAGTGTTGGGAGATAATGGTGATCGAGTTGTTGTCTCTATTTTTTAATCTAATTTGCTAGACCAGACTTCCTAAGGAGGCTGGGGTCTGCTTAGTGCGCAGACTTATCTCCCTTTCTGGGTGTGGGGTGCTCCAGCCGAGTACAAGAGAATCTCTGTGTGTACGGGGGTTGCTGGGAGGGGACACAGTCAGGGCTGCTCACAAGGCCATGGCTGCAGGGTGGGGGGGCGCTCACTCACCTTGGACTTCTCCTGGTGCAGCTCTATCTGAATGTCTGTGAGCTTGGTCCTGAGGTCTTCGTTGGCAGCTTGAAGGGCAACAATGAGTGTCTCGGGCTTCTCGCCCTTATTTCGTCCTTTCTTGGACATTGTTTCTTTCTAAATGGAGTCTGTTGTTTTGTAATCCTTTCAAATGGGTGCTGCCATGTTACTGGTTCTTATCCTGGAGTGCGATGTTTCAGCATCTACTGCATGGTGCTGCGTGGTAAGGTCTCCTCAGCTGCTCTAGAAGCCCTGAGAAGAGGCAGAGACAGCAGTGACTATTGGGCAAAGAGGGCAGCCTGTCCACTCTCAGCATGTGCGGCCTGCAGGTGCCTCCTCTGAGGCTCTCCTGTCTCCAGTGTCTCCTCTACACTTGGTACCAAATTTACAACCAGTTGTTTTTTTTTCAAAAGCTTAGTCTGATCCTGTCAACACCCTGCTTGAAATTTAAAATCCTTCACCTGTACATCTACCTCTCACATCGTAGAATCTCTTTTTGCTTGAACCTGCCCACTTTTCATTCCTTACTTCTTCCATGAGGCTTACTGATACTGTGACCATAAGAAACACACTTGTTAAAATGTCTCCCATGTGGAACCTCCTAATGACCAGAGCTCCAACTCTAAGTAAACCCAGTGTTTGTAGACAAGATTATGCAGTGGGGATTACCCATAAGTGGAATCCTGGGTTAACTGAGTTACTCATATAGCCCTTCAGTTAAAATTATTAGAGTTCCTTCCATATGCTTTGCTAGTGTAGTGTGTTTAAATTTTTTCATTCAGAATCTCAAGGCAGAAAAACAAATCCCAGCTTCTCTCCTTCTTAACCTCTCTGTATCATCCCCATCACCATCATCTTTCAGATAAGTGTTTTTTAAAAATGCACACTAATAATTGTCCTAGAAGTACAGGCAAGGACTTTTGTTTCTTCCTGAGATGAATAAGGAAGCTCCACCCCGATCCCCATCCCGAGGAGGGGGGAGTTGGCTTGGCACCTGAGTAGTCAGGATGTTAACAGACAGAGAAACAGATAAAGCAACACGGGCAAAGAAAATGTCAGGTATTGAGACACAACAGAGCAGTCATAACGACTATTTTTTGAGGGGAAAATGCAGCTTGTTAATCACCACCCCCCAGATAAGGCTGGTGGGCACTAATGTTGGAAAGGTTTCCTGGAAATGATAGTTGAGGACAGACCTAGAATTTCAAGCTTAGAATTTTGTAGTGGCGAATGTGATGAAGTTCCTGGTAGGTGGGTGTCCTAATAGAGCTACAATTTACATGACTATTTTAGTGGCAGAATGGGGGAGAGAATGGTAATAGGGAGGACAGATAGGAGGCTACCAAATTTGTCCAGGTGAAGGATGATGAAGGTGTGCTCAGAACAGAACAAGGAGGTCAGAAAACAGTGGAGACTAAACCATTAACATTAATGGGAAAAGCATGACAAGATACTAGAGAGAGTTTCCCACTCAGCCGTTCAGAAAAGTGGGTGCTTTGTGCACTGAGGTGCTTCCGTCCAGAACAAAGGAGAGCTCCTAGAGATCACCCTTATTTTCCAGCAGCTGCTGCTTTTTAAAGACCCTGGTATTCAGCTCTGAGGACTGTGCTGGGATTTGGGGCTGTGTGCCCTCCCTCACAAGCACCGAGGTGTGCCCTTTGGACTGTGGCCCTGGGGGTGTGAGGGCAGGGAAAGCAAAGGGAAGAGGGAGTGTGGACCTGTTCTCCAGCGCAGTCATGGATCTGTCTGCCACATCCCACCTTGTGCTAGGTGATGGAGTGAGGCAGTTGACTTCCAAGCTTCTTTTGCAAATCTTGCCTACTCATTAAAGTGCAGGGCTGGGAGACCTCGAAGAGGCCATTCAATTTTAATACTGAAATAAGTTCAGCAAGCATTTATTGGACATTTGTGTGACAAACAATGATGGACATTAAAGATAAATAAGATGGTACTTAATCCCAAGTAATACTGGGTAAGAAAATTCACAAAGACATGTCTAACAAACATCTCTTCCTTTGGTTGATCTTTAACTGTCTTGGTTTCGCTGGGATTCTCTGGCTCTTGCCCAGTGACATCATCTATGACCCCCAGTTTTATATACATAGCCTCAAGAATACTCCAAACCCCAGAGTCATAATGTAAATTCCACTATTTATTTGTTAACCAGCTTAAATATCTGATTAGCCTCTCCAACCTGATATAACTAATGCAGAGGTCTGAATTACAAGTTCTCCAAAAGCTTATTTTCCCTGGGTTTTCCCACACCATTAAATGGACACAGTCTTAGAAATTGTCATTTTTTCTACTTTATTTCTTTTCTTCTTTTATTCTATTTACCTTAAATCCTGTCTGTTTTGCCTGTAAAATAAGGTTTTTGTTTTAGCTAACTTCTTTCCAGCCCTTAACATGCTGTTGGAACACAGAGGAAAAAGAGCTTAGGAAAAGCTTCATAGTTGCTCATCATCCCTTCTGAGTTGTGCATCTTCTTGAATGAAGAATGGGCTTTTTTAAATGGACATGTCGAGCACATGGGAAAGAGCTTGAGCAAAAACCCGCTGCCACAGATTTGCCTGGTGTATTTAGAAAAGGCTATAAACAGAGAGAAGACAGACAAGAGTCTTGCATGATAGGCTGGGGAATTTGCACTTGGTTATATAGAAATGAAGAAACATGGAAGCATTCAAATGTAAGTATAATAATAATATTTATCATCATAGAACAGACAGTGACAGACTGATTACCATGCATCTGTCATTGGACTAAGTATTTAACATAATGCTCTCATTTAATCTTCTCAAAAACCGAGGAAAAATCATTCAGACAAGCTAAAGCAACATGCCCAAGTTGGCCAAGTTGGTAGGCAATGAGGGTCAGACTGAAATCCAAGCAGTTTGGGACCCAAGCTCTTATCCCTTGGGCTGCACCATGTCATACTGCAGTTGAGAAAGGTAAGTTTGCCTGCATTATTGAAGATAAGTTAGTAAGGGGGAAGGGAATGTTGGAAGAAATCAGCTAGACTTTCCCAGTGGTCCATGTGAGAGACAACACAGCTGTAGAGATGAGACAGGAGCCAGCAACTTTGATAGGTGGAGACATTGATGGAATCATGTCTTATTTTTACTGGTTTGAACATTCTTCTGTCCCATTAGAGAGAATGAGTAAATGGGTGCCAACTCATTGGAATTGCTTGCAGCCAAAATCTGCAAAGCAATAATACAACAGACACAGCTTGCATTTTAATTTATAAACTTTTCTGAATAAGGTAATATTATATGGCTGATTTCATGTATTTCTTTGGTTTGGGAAGTACCATATACTCAATCCCATGAAGGCTAAGGAAAGGAGAAGGTGAAAAAATTAGGTATATATTTAGGAGAGGAAAAGCAGTTTAAGAAATTAGTATAGAATCAGCTTACTGATGCTTCAAGGTAGAAACTCCATAACTAAGGTCCTGTTCACCCTTTGATGGTGGAGAACTTTCCAGAGTCTTCTCCAGTTGTTGTGGGTGCCTAGCTGTTTCATGATTCTCACTTTCTAATTTTACCACAACCTTTTTGTCTTAATGTATTGCCTTTCTTTCCTTTATATTGGACAGCTGTTTGAGATAAAATTCATATACAATGAAATTCACACTTTTCAAAGTATAGAGTCCAGTGGTTTTTATATATTCATAAGGTTGTATAACCAGTACCACAATTAATTTTAGAACATTTCCAACACCTCGGAAAGAAAACTCCTCTTAGTGGTTATTTCCTAATCTTCACCAAACTCTCCCAGCCCTAGGCTAATGTTAATCCATGTATTGTCATTATGGATTGCCTATTCTGGTTATTTTGTATAAACAGTCATACAATATTTTTTAGTGACAAGCCACTTTGGTTTTAGCATAATGTTTTCAAGATTCATCTATATAGTTGCATGTATCAGTACTTCACTTCTTTTTATTGTTGAATATTTCACTGCATGAATAAACTGCGTCTGGCTTCTATACTCATCATCTGATGTGCATTTGTTCTGTCTTTGCAGAAGTGGCTTAAGGTCAGGCTGCTATAGAAGCTGCCTGCCCTGTGTGAAGGGGGACATCACTCCTCCAGGGAGTGTGCCGCACAAGGGCACAAAGGAGAGTGCTTGAAGGACTCATTGCACACACACTGTGTGTTTCCAGAGTCCTTGTCAATGAAGACATCCAATGTAGCATATTATCTGGAGGAGGGATAGAAGCCTTGCTCATCTAAGGACTGATCCCTGTGGGAGCTTTATAACATAAAATCACTTGAAAGAATTTTAGCTGAGCCCTCAGTTTTCTTCTCCCAGCTGTATGGTCAGGCAGCGAAAAACCCCAGACACATGGAGAGGTATCCAAGATGGGAATTTTACCCTGTCCTTCTGGCTCCATCCTAGTCTTCATCAGGTACCTCCTATAGACACATAGACTAAATTTCTTTGTTATTACATCTCTGATAAAGATATTTGAGAATTTAGAGACAGCCTCTTGAAATTTTTGCATTTAAAAATGAGGAGTTTTTGTTTCAGAGAAAATATTGCAAGAATAGATTATTAGTGGAACAATTACAGACATTTATTGAGGAAATACAGAATAGTGCTTTAGAGTAGACCTCTCTGAATCTTTATACCACAATCTGCTGGAGTGTTTTAGAGACCTGGAGCTCCACCTCTGAAGGCTCTGATGTACTTCAGGTGATTATGATTCACAGCTGACCTTGACGACTTCAAGGTAACAGTACACGCTAACAGACCTGAACTTCAATCCTACCTCTGCATTAAATAGCCATGCAGTGCGGAAGGAGCCATTTAATTATCTAGGTCTCAGTGTTTCTTACCATCAAAATGCAATGAGAGGGACAGGGTTATATATGGCAGGGGTCTGTTTGACAATTAATGGATGTAAGTTATGCTCTTACTTAGTGCACGATACATGATAACTGATGACTGGGTCCTTTCCACCTGTGCCATTAGCCAAGGTGGAAGAAATGAACTAGTTTATAAGTGCAGCCCTCAAGATACTTAAATTGGGTGAAAGTTTTAGAGGATGTGTGAAAATAATAATAACTTCCTGAGTGTGGTGCATATGCCTATAATCTCAGCACTCAGGAAACTGAGGCAGGAGGATCACAAGGAGTTTGAGACCAGCCTAGGCTACATAGTGACTTCAAGGACAGCATGGACTATATAACTAGGCCCTATCTCAAAAATAAATACATAAATAAATAACAATTTGAGTTCCAGGCTTATTGGATGTCTCATATATATTAAGAAGCCTTTCTTATCTTTGATTCTCTTCGGATTTACTTAGGGACTGGAAAAAACTCTTCAGTGAGAAAAACTACCAAGAGAGGGGAGTGAGATGGTCATGATCCAATCAGTGAGGCCTTTCTCCCTCACCAAGGTTTCTTTTTGAATATAACTTCTGGAGCTCACAAGGATGCACTTTTGAAATCATCCTGAGGTCACCTACTCCCATGGTTAGCCCTTTCATATCTTCCAAGGTATAGGGAAACCTTGGAATCTATTATTTATAATGAAATTTCCAGGTTTACAAATTTCCATTCAGGATTCTTATTCTTTTTCAATTTGACAAAACTGTATAGATTTATGCTGTATAACATGTTTTGAAATGTATATGTACCACGGAATGGCTAAATGAAGCTAATGAAGCTACTTCCTTACAGTGCCAAATCAAAACACTGTAGTTTTTAGCAGAACAAGTTATTTTATACAAATGAATGTCTTTAGAACCATACAAGTCACCTTGTCACCATGAGTTCCCTCTTGCACACTGTTCTAGTTTACAGCAGCAAGGTAATTGTGTGTTGTACCACAATTTCTTTATTCATTTACCAGAGACGAACACTTACGTTGTTTCCATATCTGTTTTTTGTGAATAATAGTATTATTCTTGTTTAGTGACACACATTTCAATAACAAAGTCAAGAAATTAGAAAAATATAGTGAGTCATTTATAAATATTTAAATATGATGAATCTATGTCATCGATCTTAGGTTATAAATTTAGTTGCACAGTCTGTTCAGGAAAGTAAAAAAAATCCCAGAATTCCTAATGTTTTGATGTTGAACTGCATTTGTTAAAAATATGGAATGATTCATGAATTTGTGTGTCATCTTTGTACAGGAGCCATGACTATCTCTATGTACAGTTCCAGTCTTAGCACACGTGCTGCCTAAATGAGTACCAGCTACATTTTACCCCACAATTGTTTTGTCAGAAATGTGGCCACATATTTGTTCAAGAAACGTGCCACTATTTACTGAGGATGGACTTTTTTTGTGGATGGTAAAAAGTATCATTCCTACCCTTTAGTGGCTTCCAGCCTATTAGAAGAGACAAGCGTCTCCAAAGAGAAAACAAATTCTAGAAAGAAATGAACAGTGACAGTTGAGGGAGTGTCCTGGAGTGGATTGAGAAGGCATGAAAACTTTGGAAAAACTGACGTGTGAGCTGACCCTGAAAAACACTACCTCTTTTTCTGAGCCACACACAATGCTAAGCGCCAACTCTTCGAGGTTTTCCAATTCAGCCTTTCTGATGTTCACTTTTACTATTTTTTAAATAGGGAAATTGGGGACCAGAGAAATTAAGTAACTTGGAAAGTATTACACAGTAATAAAATGGCAGAGCTACAATTCCAATGCACATCTATCAGTTTCTGAAGCTTCTTCACTACAATAAACTTTCTTAAAGAGACAGCACGATTCATATCTGGATGCCAGTAGGCTACAGAAATGGAGCAGGATGGAAGCATCAGCTGGGGGCTTTGAGAAATTATACAGTCAAAAGTGGTGGTCAAGAGCCTGAAATGTGAAATCAGAAAGACTGACTTTGAGTTAAATTTCCTAGCTGTACATTCTGGAGAAGTTACTTAAACTCTCTAAACTTCTGTTCCCTCCCTATAAAATGAGGAGATGTATGTATTTCCACTACCAAGCTCTTTTAAGGATAAGTGAGTTAGTGTGTAAAATGATTAACAAATTATTATTATTATTGTCATAGATTTCCAACAATATGACCATCCCTTAAAAACCAGTGAAACACAAAGGGTAGAGGAAACACGTGTCACCCTTTGTGTTAAAAAGACAGGGCAAAAAAGGCACAGAGATCTTGGAAAAGCAAAAGAAATTTATGCTTTTGCTTCTGGGGAAAGGAGACCTGTGTTGACTGCATTGGTATTCCCAGGGGTCTTGGCTTTGTAGCTGGTTCTGCCCGCAGCTATAAGCTGAATAAAGTCTTATTAATCTCAGAATTTCCAATAAAGCTGTTGTCACTGAGTTATGATATGAAAGCAACTGTTATATAAAGTAGCTGAAGTTCACATTCAGAAAGCGAAACGTTTCAACAGTTTCCCATAATTAATATTTGGGAAGTTTGACTAAGCCTTCCTTCTTTTCCACAGAGGATGCTTTTGAGTGAGATGCTGTTGGTGTTTGAAATGTGTGAATTAAACCTGTGTACTTTATGCCTGGTAACCTGCAGGGGCACGCTATCACCCTTAAGACCTTCTCTATGAAAGAAAAATGTCTCCTGTATATTCATGAACTTTACACAGAAATTTTATAGAAAGGTGAGTGGCTGCTGTTTAAGCCAGACTAACCCTGAATTTCTAGTATTCTCTTTATAAAGGGTAGGTGGTGGTGTGGCTACAGGGTCAAAGGCTTTTAACCATTACATCTCTGCTAGCAGAAAATAATCTGAAATGTTGACATTCAACATGGTAGTGATTGTGTGTCTTCAGGATTGTTAGATGCAAGCTTGTATGTCTCCTTTATGTTTGTTTCTCTCTCTCCTATTCTTCCACCAGATTACCCTCTTTTTACACAATAATAGCAATTATTATTATTACAAATTATTTAATGTTAACCTATTAAGTTTTTCACATGAAAAGAGTGTTATATAAAGATGACCAAAAAAATAAAAATTTATTATTCCTGATGTATTGTTTTTTAGGTCCCAGGTTTAAAACCTCATATGCTTCATAGTATAGAGTTGGAAAGAGCTCTCAATACACATACAAGAGATATGGAGCATTGTGTGTGGCTCCTTTAAAAGGGAATGTCAGGCAGGCTTTGGAGAAATGATATCTAGGTGAGATCCACAGCCGGTGATATTCATCCAGAAATGACCTACTACTCAAACCCTTGATTTTGCTCACTTCCCTCTTTCTTCCTCAGCTCCCTGGTCAAATCCCTTCTACTCATCTTTTAAATCCAGAGCAAGGGTTATTTCATATCATTTCCTTCATACATTTCTACCATACCCTGGGCAGACTAAATTGTTCCCTAATCTGGATTTCCATTTTCAGTTGGAAGATACTTCTTTACCACATTCACCACTCATTCATTAATATGTTCACTCATTAATTCATAAGTAGTGTAGAAGCACCTGACACAAGGCATGTCTGGGCTGAGCAAGAGAGACAGCACTTCTGCCCTTCCTAAAGAGGGGGTCAGCAATTCAACACCTCATGTCATCTGCACAGATGAGAGAATTTGGGAAGCATAAACATCTTGATGGGTCAGGAAAGAGTCCTTGGAACAGTGATATGTAACAAAGATCTGTAGGGTAAGAAGGAATCAGCCAGCAAATGATGAGGGTAGTAAAGAATATTGTAGGCTGAAGAAGAATTGACTATGAATGTTTACAGGTTAAAAAAAAAAAAGATGATCTGGAAAAAGAGTTTAATGAGTGAATGGAAAAACAGCAAGAGATGAACTTGGAGAAGTGAGCAGTAGCCAGACAGTAGAGGACAGGCTAAATGATGTTAAGAATATGGATCTCATCCACATGTGTGTCACTAGAGGGTTTTATACAGAAGAGTGGCTTGATGAAATTTTGATTAGCAGTGATCTTCTGGCAATAGAAGATGAGTAGACTAAAACAAGGGTCAAACCCAGATGTAGAAAGAACAGTTAGGAGAATGAGGCTATAATCTGTGCATATCATAGTTACTCTGTAGGTGACTGAGTCCCACTTAAGACATACAAGCTTAAATATCACATAGTTTATTTTATATGAGAAACCCAAAACATAAGTAAAGAGCAAAATGAAAGATAGATTTTTTTTTTTGCAAAATGAAAAAGGACCAAGAGATGGACTAAGGGAGGAGAGAAGAGAGGGAAGGGGGTGAAAAAAAGAATTAAGACATGTTATTTACATGTACCAACTTCTCATGAGGAATATAATCAGTATGTATTGCAAACATGTAGTAATAAAAAATAAAAACTGAAAAAAATCTAAGATTTTCTAGGAAAAAAAAAGAGTAAAATAGTGTCTTACTCATCTTTGTCAATAGTTATAGTACATGTCAGCAATGACTACCAAACAGTTGTTTAATTAATGTCGATCCTAATTCAAGGAAAACTCTGAGACTGAAGAACATATTTCACAATTTCTTCAAATATTATTATAATAAAGTTTATTGTGGGAAATTACTTTTACTTTGTTGTAATCCTTAAATACATGTTTTGATTTTAGGTGAAAGCTGAAGTATGATGCAAGAGTTAATTAAATAATAAAATTAAATGAACTTCTGAAGTCATATACTAAGATTCTTTAATTCTTTCTGCTGTCCATCACAGTCCAAAGTTTAATTTCACTCCATGGCACTAAGTCATCTTGCATTGCTATCTTTTTTCTGAATTTAGAAGGCTTTCGCAAGGATGAATTTACCACAGTTAAATCTCTCAGTACCATATATTCTTACTGCATTGACTTTTCTCTCTTGCTTCAAAGTATCTTACAGCTGTTGTGGAATGATGAAAATAAACTTCATTGAATGTGAGGGAGAAATCTCAAGCAAAGCAGAAAACAATTATGTGTTCAAGGTCACATGGAGCAAGGGACACACATCAGAGTACTGTCGAAAAGCGGGATCTGGCTACATGAAAAGCTAGTATTTCAGTTAAAGAAAAACACCCAAATTTTTGAAGGGAGAGATTTCAAACAATTATATTTGTAACTGACAGCACGTTTTTCTATTTTAAGTCTAAGTGACATATACATAGCCTTTTCTGTTGTTTCCTAGGTAACTATTTTCAAAGAACTTGCATTAAAAATTATCACAAAGGCTCTTTTGCAAGTGTCAAATGTGAGAAGAAATTTCTATACATAGGAGGTGCATAATAAGTGTCTACTGTTTTTTAAAAAGTCAGAATTTTTAAATACAAAGATTTTATTAATATTACTTAGATGAAAACACAGTTTGGATAAAATAGCTTTTAGATATACTATATAATTTTACTACAAAATTACATTTAATTTTCAATACTTAATCTAAGAGTGATTATCAATATTTCTTCTATGTTATAGAATAATATACTAATAAATTACAGAGCACTGTAGATCATTTTTAAAAATACTTGGGATTCTGTATTGAATTGTATCCCAAAGTTCAATGTTTAACTGCATTTTTATCCAATTGATGAAACCTTGCAAGCAAAATTGTGAGATTTACTAATAGAAGGTAGTCAACTTAGCCCACTGCCCCTTACTTCATTGGAAAACTGTTTCAACAATCAGATCAACAACTATTACTTTAATCATAATTATGTGCAATCATTGTTATCTTTGAATTTAATGCAATGTATATGTACCAAATGAACTTGTTTATGTAAATGCCAAAGGAGAGGACACACACATAAACACACACACACACACACACGAGACTGAATCACAAGGCCAAGACTGTGTCCATTTGTCTCCTGTCTCCTTGTTGAATACCAGTACTTAGTACAGAGCTGAGCACAAATTATATTCTGAATATAGAGGAGGGATAAACAACAGGCAGGAAGTTATGATAAGGAGACTATGAATATGAGAAATAAATTGTAGTTCATTATGTTTGGTATGGAAGGTTCATTCTAGGGCATCAGCAGGTGTGCGATTAGGAGAATAAGTGGAGGTAATGATGCATGTCTTGACTGCCTTGATACTGAATTTGCATTTTGTTTAATCATTACTAGGAATCTGATAAACCTTTGAAAGAGAAGAGGCAAATTTCAGTTTGCTTTTTAAGGAAAATTATTCTTGAAGTTACGTGTAGGGCAGAATGTAACAGAAAGAAACTAGATGAGGTAAGAATCTATTGCCAATGTTCACATATAAAAGGTGACATTTGGACTAGGATGGAAGGGGAAGAAGTGCTTTTCTCTTCCCTAAGCTAAAAGAACTTTGACCCACTGCACCGTCATCATTTTCTTCATTATGATCCAACATCTTTGTGAAGCACTTATTACATGCTGAGCATTGGATAGTGCAGTAATTTACGTGCGTCCTCCCATTTTGCACTTAAAACAAGACTTTGTAGTTTAGATATATGCAGTTATTATTTTCCATTTAGAGATGACAGAATCAAGTTGCCAGGAGGTGATTCCTTTACTGAAAGTCACACAACTAGATCAATGGTGTAATCAGACGTGTCTGGGCTTGAAGTTGCTTAATGTTTTTCTCTAGCTGGTCTATAATGTAGGAAATGACGATATAACGCTCAGATTGTTGGGAAGCAGTGAGATAGTGAAGAAAAGGTTGAAGACAACCTTGTGCATGGGATATTGGAAGTATGTGGGTAGTGGCAATAACTCAGTAACATAAAAGTAGTCATTGATGTGCTTAGAAATGACATGAACTAACATTTGAAGGGTACTTAACATAAACCAGGCACTGTACAAAATAATGCATATTCATTTTCTCATTTAATCCACATTATAAGTACTGTAGTCAAGGAAAAAGATCAAAGAAGAAATATGGATTGTACAAAATTATGTAGATGGTAAACAGCAAAGTCAGAATATTACATGGACAGCCTTACTCCAGAACCTATAAATCCAACTATACCAGAAATGCTGACCAGAAATATTCCTGTTTTTAGAGAAATCACATTTGAGGAACAGCAGTATTTTCTTTTTATTTGATTCTCCTACCTATTAGAATTTTGTTTGACATCTTATTTGAAATCAATTTCCAAGCAGTGTATGGAAATAAATTTCAACATAATATAACTTAGGGCATTTAAAGGGAAATAGTACATGTACATACATATATAAAGACAGGAGTTTAAACAGCAGTAGCTTTTTCAAATAGCAATGAGGCTTTTTTCCCCATTCTGAAGATTTTTATGATAATTGCATTACTTCTGTAATCTGAACAAAATAATGTTTCTGGAAGGAAAAAGCAAGACACAGATGAATTAAGAGAAAAGTGGAGCAAAAAGCAAACGAGGCTGGGTGACTGGCTGAAGTCAAGAGTAAGGGTGGAATACCTGGAATTAGTGCAAGCATGGAGACATTGTTCCTAAACCTTTCTGTGGAAGAGAGAACTGGTTATTGCAACAGCAGGTCACAGAGCAATGATTCTTTGGCAGACCCGACTTAATTGGAATCAACTGGGCCGGAACAAAACTCAGAGGGTATGCAAGCTCCTTCTAATGCACAACACAGCCATGAAGTCAACTAGGTTGGAGAATGAATAGGTGATTTTTTGAAATCACTGGAGGCATTATTTTCTGTCAAACCTGCCTTTTTAAGAAAACTCCCTGCTTGCCAGCCTCCTCGCATACATAACTCACGAGCTCAAAGGTATAGGTCACTCAGGGAAATAAACTGCACTTCCTACAATACTCACTGTTCCCTTCAGTATCTCTGTTTGATTTGGCTGTAGAGTGGCAGAGCTTTCCTGGGGCCTGTTCACCACTTTATACCCAGAGTGTAGCCTACTGCCTCACAGTCAGTACTCAAAAATAAAATGTTTGCTGAAAAATATACATGAATGAAGCCAAAAATGAAATTGTCATTGGTAAGAATAATGAATTTCTTATGCACACAAATTCTTTTATTTATTTTTATTAAATTCTTTTATTGGTACATTGTAGGTATACAACACAATTACATTTCTCATTGGGAATTGTACCTTTACATAATGCATCTTGGTTCTCATTTTTTCCCCATTCCTAGCCCTCCCTTCATGCCCTCCACCCTTCCCTATTTACAAAGACTTTATTTCCATTTTTTTCATTTCTCATCATTTTTCCTTTCCCTTCTTTCCTTTCCCCTGCCCCTCCCACTACCCCTACCCCTTTGGACCTTTTCTTCCTATTTTACATTATCAATTATTCATTCTAATCATTGGTACATTTTAGGTATACAATATAATGATATTTGTCATTGGAAATTTGCACCTTTACATAGTCTCTCTTGGTTCTTGTTTTTCACCCTTTCCCAGCCCTCCCTTCAACCACTCCAGTCCTCCCTATTTACAAAGATTTTGTTCCTATTTTTCCATTTTCTCATATTAATTCCATTCCCTTCTTTCCTTTCCCCTGCCCCTCCCACTACCCCTACCCCTTTGGACCTTTTCTTCCTATTTTACATTATCAATTATTCATTCTAATCATTGGTACATTTTAGGTATACAATATAATGATATTCGTCATTGGAAATTTGCACCTTTACATAGTCTCTCTTGGTTCTTATTTTTCACCCTTTCCCAGCCCTCCCTTCAACCACTCCAGTCCTCCCTATTTACAAAGATTTTGTTCCTATTTTTCCATTTTCTCATATTAATTCCATTCCCTTCTTTCCTTTCCCCTACCCCTCCCACTTCCTTCCCCTTTGCCCCTTTTCTTCCTATTTCACATGACCTATTATACATTTAGTCCTTATTTACACTTTCACTTTCTCACACCAGAGAAACTATTCAGTATTTATACATGTGTGTCCTATTTATTTCACTTAAGAGTATCGCCTCCATGTGCATCCACTTAGCTATAAATGTCTCTAATTTCTCATTTTTTATGGCTGAGTAGTACTCCATTTTATAAAAAAAACCACATTTTCTTTATCCAGTCTCCAGTTGATGGGCATTTGGGCTGTTTCCAAGTTTTAGCTATTACAAACTGTGCTGCTATGAACATGGGTGCACATATATCACTGTGGTATGATTCTTTTAATTCTTTGGGGAAGATCCCCAGCAGGGGAATAGCAGGGTCAAATGGGACTTCCAGTCCTAGTTCTTTGAGGTATCTCCATACTGATTCCCACAGTGCTTGCACCAGACTACACTCCCACCAGCAGTGGAGCAGGGTTCCTCTTTCCCCACAGCCCTGCCAGCATTTGTTATTGGTTGATTTCATGATAGCAGCCATTCTTTCTGGAGTGAGGTGGAATCTCAGCGTTGTTTTCATTTGCATCTCTCGAATGACCAGTGATGTTGAACATTTTATCATGTATTTATTTGTTATTTCTACTTCTTTGTCTGAGAAATGTCTGTTCATTTCAGATGCCCATTTTTGGATTGGGTGTTTAAGCTTGGGAAGTCTGATCTTTTTAAGTTCTTTATAGATTCGAGATAGTAGACCTTTGTCTGAGGAAGAGCAGGTGAAGATTTTTTCCCACATTGTGGGTTGTCTCTTCACACTGCTGGTGGTTTCTCTTTCTGTGCAGAAGCCTTTTAAAAAGAAGAGATCCCACTTGTTGATTGTTTGTGCTAGTTCACGGGCAACTGAGGTTTTGTTCATAAAATCTTTTCCTACACCAATGTCTTCAAGGGTTCCACCTAACCTCTGTTCCAACTGGTTCAGAGTTTCTATTTTAATATTTAGAACTTTAATCCATTTTGATTTTAGTTTAGTGCATGGTGAGAGATATAGGTCTACTTTTAATCTTTGGCAAGTTGAAGCTCAATTTTTTCCAGCACCATTTATTAAAGAGGCTATCTTTCCTCCAGTGAGGGTGTTTGGCTCCTTTATCAAAGATGAGATGGCTGAGTGTGTCTGTTGTTGTTTTTGCATCTTCTAATCTGTTCCAGTGTTCCTCAGGTCTGTTTCTTTTCCAGTACCATGGAAGTGTGTTGTTCAATTTCCATGTGTTTATGAAAATTTTTGAGTTTCTTTTGCTATGGATCTCCAATTTCATCACACTATGGTCTGATAATATACAGGGGATAACTTCAATTCCTTTTCACTTACTTAAACATGTTCTATGTGTGAGTATGTGGTCTATTTTGGAGAATGACCCATGTGCAGCTGAGAAGAATGTGTATTCTGATTTTGTGGGGTGGAAGACTCTGCAAACATCTGTTAAGTTCATTTGTTCAAGAGTTCGATTGAGTTCTAGTATTTCATTACTTATTTTTAGTGTAGTTGATCTATCTATTTGTGACAGTGGGGTGTTGAGGTCCCCCACTACAATTGTATTAGTGCATACATGACATTTTATGTCCGTTAGTATTTGTTTTATATAGTTGGGTGCACTAGTATTTGGTGCATAGATATTTATGATTGTCATCTCTTCCTCTTGGATTCTTCCCTTTACAAGGATGTAGTGTCCTTCTTCATCTCTCTTAATCAGTGTTGGTTTGAAATCTACTGGATCTGCCAAGAGGATAGCTACTCCTGTTTTTTTGGGGGGGTTCCTGTCACATGGAGTATTGTTTTCCACCCTTTAACTTTCAGTGTATGAGTTTCCTTCTGAATTAAGTGTGTTTCTTGTATGCAGCATATTGTTGGATTTTGCTTCTTGACCCATTCTGCCAGTCTATTTCTTTTGATTGGTGAATTGAGACCATTAACATTGATGGTTATAACTGAAACATATTGACTTGACATTGCCATGACTTTTTCTTTTTGTTGGGTTCTCCCCCTTTACATTTAATTTCTTGTCATGCCAGATGGGTTCATTCTGCTTTGCTTCCTGGGGTTGTGATCCTCAATGTCTGTTCCTAGGATATTGTGTAAAATTCTTTGGAGTGCTGGTTTGGTATTCACAACGTTCCTAAGGTGCTCTTTGTCATGAAAGTATCTTATTTCTCCATCAAATTTGAAAGATAGTTTTGCAGGGTACATCAATCTGTATTGGAGGCTGTTTTCTTTTAGGGCTTGGAATATGTCACTCCAAGCTCGGAATATGTCACTCCAAGCTCTTCTTGCTTTGATGGTTTGTGCTGTGATTCTGATGGGCTTTCCTTTGTATGTGATTTGTTTCTTTTCTCTGACTGCTTGGAGAACTTTGTTCTTCTGCTGTGTTTCTGGAATCTTAACAATTACATGCCTATGTGTAGATTTTTTTTGATCAAGGCTATTTGGAGTCCTATATGCCTCACTTATCTGTATGTCAAGTTTTTTCCCCTGCTTGGGAAGTTTTCTGCCATTATTTCTGTGAAGAGATTTTTTATGTCATCTGCACTCTCTCCTGTTTCTTCATTGAGCCCAATCAGTCTTATGTTATTCTTTTTTGCATCATCTAGCAGCTGCTGGATTGATTTCTCATGTTCCCTTATAATTTTGAAGCAGTTTTTCTTTTCCTGGTCACTAATTGCAATCTTATCTTCTATATCTGAAATTCTGTCCTCACATTGGCTCATTCTGCTGTGTAGACTTTCAATGGAGTTTTTCATGTCCTCGAAATTTATTTGCATCTGTTTTATGGATTCCATTTGTTTTTTATGTTGGGATTCCATCATGTTCCTGAGCTCCTCTCTAGATTTATTAATCATGTCTTGCACTAGGGGCACAATTTCTCCTGTTATCTGAGAAATTATTTCTGATTTCATTTTTTCCAGATCCCTTTTTGTTGCCAGTTCAGTGGGTCCAGGTGGTTGAGTGCCAGAGTGTTCCCTCTCATTTCCTTTTGGGATTGCTGTAGGTGATCTGGAAGTCTGGTTTGGAGACTTATTTACATGTTTCCTCATTTCGACTGGGGCAGGTTGCTGTTAGCACCTGCATGGATTACCTCCTCTGAGCTGGGAGAGGTGGGACAGGGGCCGGGAGCAACGGTAGGGATGGTGACCCAAAAACCCTTTCCTGTGGGCTGGGAGCAGTGGGAGGGATGGTGGCTCAGAAGCCCCTACCTCTGATGCCCACATATTCTTAATGTTGGTTCCACAAAATATGGACTATAATAGGAAGGGGTGTGATTCACCATTTTATTAACCAGAGTGTTATTTTATCCATACTAAACTTTACAGAGCACTAATAGTATTTGAGTACTTAGAAAACTAAGCAATACATTTTCAAATATTAGCAATTTGTATCTGAAAAACACATTTTTTTTCTCAGTATTTTCTTTAATTTATTACCTCCTGGCAAAGAAACTTAGAATTACAGTTTCTTATTCCGAACTCTTAAATATTTCTATGGACAGCTTGGTTAGGAAAAACAATATGTCAAAGGCTATAATGTTTTTCCTCCCAATTTCAGGACATTCAAGATTGCAAAATAAGCAATATTGATATTCCAAAGCCCTGGAGTCTTGGCCTATAATATTCTAGACCATAATAGCATTCATAAAGATAATTACTGTACTTCATCTGATTTCTCACCTCATACTGTGACAGATGAATATTATCACTTCCACTGCTAATCATCATTATAATAATCACCATTGACTCCTTACTACTGCTGGTCACCATGCAAAGCTATTTACACGCGTTATCTTTTTAATGATCTGAGGTGAGTACTAAAAGTCATCTAGTCCAGCCCTGTGTGTATGATTTATGAATCCTCTCTGTGACTCTTCCCCCCAGGAAGAGACCAACATGTAAATAATGAACTGTAGGCTGAAGATGTAATGAGTGCCGCACCAGAAACCACACCAGACGCTGCCTATGCTCAGATGAGGTGATGCAGCTCCCTGGGGTGTGCAGCCAGTATTTCCGGCAGAGGGGATGGCCAGGCTGAGTCTTAAAAGAAGAGAGAACATTTTCCATATTGTCCAGGAAATAAGGAAAAATTGAGTAAATATTATATGAGAAGATCTGACAAGAATTATGAATGTATCAAAGACTATCAACTAACTCAAGGTCCGGGGTTCAATCGCCAGCACCAACACATTAAAATATAATTTTATTGAAATCTTTCTAAATATCTAGCACAGTATGTACTACTCTGCATATACTACCTCACCGCAAATTAATGAGGTGGATATGATTTTCCTGTTATTTCAAAGAGAAAATTAAAAGTTTTACATTTGCCCAGCATCACACAGCTTCTATCTCTATGAACTTTTCCCTGATTCAGTGCATGTTTCTTGAGGGCTTCTGATACTCTTGTCAAAACTCAAAATCAGTTCAGCCTGATTCAAAAGTATTTGTGTTTTAACCACCAAAAAGTGCTGTTGTCTCTCCTTAGGTTCAGATAAAGAATTTCTTCCTTTCTCTCCACCCCTCCTTCCCCCATCTCTCCCTTTCTTTCTCCCTTCCCCCATCTCTAATTTATTATTGTCTTTAAAACTCTCAGATGAGGTAATGTAAGTCCAATTCTACACAAATCGAAGTATAAGACCTCTACACATAGTTGTTGTTCAAAGATTTAATACATAGGTGTATATTATTTGTTGTAGTTCTGCTTTGAGTACTGATTGACTCAGCTGCTGAGGGTATTCCATAGATAAAGCTCATTTTTCTGGGCAGTTATAACCTAGCAGTTAATATTGTCCTTATGTGAAATAGGGTAAAGACAATGGAGAACTTTATTTCTATAAAATAATATGCACAAAAGAGCTTTAATGTCTTAAATGATCACATGATATAGATAATTAAATAAAATGAGGTCTGATACCTAAATCTAGGGCTGTGGTTGAAAAACTTTTTATAGCATTGAATTGCTTGTTTTGTACAGAGCCTGAAAAAATACAACAAACAATAGTACATAATGATTGTGACTATTTCTCTCTTATCAATTCAGATGGAGTAACACAGACTTAATAAAGAGAAATACAGTTGAGATTCTGCCCAGAGCAGCAAAGCAAGGATTTAATCCAAAGGTTTTTTTTTTTTTTTTCTTTCTTCAGAGAGAATTCTGTTTATAACTTTAGTATCTCCCTTGCAGGGTCATGTCAAAAGTTACTTAGAATATTGCAGGTAAAAGGATTAGCATGGTATATGTCAAAGAAGTGTTCTGAATTAAAATCAGTTTGTTCAACATATAGGCACTGAATACTTCACAGCTGCCAAACATTGTTCTTATCACAGAATAAACAGCAGTGAACAAATAAAATAAAATAAAATAAATAAAATATGCATAATTGGCTCACTAAATTAACATGTCAGTTAGGAGAGAGATACATAATAAATATGATGCATACATATATTAGCATATATGTATATATTAGCATATTAATATATGTGAGCATACTGAAATGTAATAATGAGGGACTTCTTGATGATCAAATCCATAATCATGTAACATTGTAATAGTAAAAAATTAAACATAGTGCAATATCCACGTAAAGGAGAGCAGTATATAAAGTTGTATATATAGATGTGTATACAGTCTACAAATTACTATTTGACAATTTAAAAGTACAGAGAAGTCAGGCATAGTGCCACATACCTGTAATCCCAGAATTCTGGGAGGCTGAGGCAGGTGAATTGAAAGTTTGAGCCCAGCCAGGGCAACTTAGCAAGTTAGTGAAACCTTGTCTAAATAAATAAGTAAATATGTAAGAAAGTAAATAAATAAAAGGAATAGTGACAAGCTCAGTGCAAAAGCCCTGGGTTCAATTCCTAGTACCACTTAAAAAAAAAGTACATAGATAGATCCATGGGAACCAATCAAGCTATCTGTACTTCAAAACATTATTTAGTCAAAAGAACAAAAAGATAAAGCATAAAGTATATTATTCACATAAAAATACTAAAAAAATTATATATATACATACACACTCACACATATATATGCACAAAAACATTTGGAAAAATATATAGGATAAAGGCTGCACACCATTCAGGGATAAAAAAGTCTTCAGTGCCTCATGTCTCAACCTTACCATGAAATGTAGCTCCAACCCTTCTGCTCTCCCCCCTAGTTAGTCTGTAGCTAATTCCACACAGTTTCCTGGTCACTGCTTCATATGTTTTGTATCACCCTCCATACGATAAGCACCACCTTGACACAACTCCGACGAATCAAAGATTCAGATATGTTTCTGATGATGGGGAAAACCCCAGGGTGGATGGCTCCTCAGTGAGAACAAGATTGTTCCAGTTTCTCTCCTGCCTCTTAAGCCTTCTTGGGGGTTAAGTGTGACTGGAACTTTACCCTGGGCCCCTTTTATCTTCTTCTTCACTTACCACCTTCTTGTCTACTTCCTTCAGTTTTCTCAAGCTCAGTTAATGTCATTAAGCACTCCTGCTAGTGTGTTAGCAGATGCAAAATTTGTATTTTAAAACTCTCTCATCACCCAGAAACACAAGTTTTATTTTAAAAGGGAGTTTAGAAGACACAGACACTGCATGAAATTGTATCTGAAGGAGCACTGCTACCTCTAAACCACCACACATACAATCATTTATTAAATGATTCATATTCATTCTCCCACCTTCTCCACTATGCAGAGTAAATGTTATTGTTATTATTAATCTTCTCACTTCCTCCATGGGACACAGATTGGGAAAAATTATTAATAATTCCCTCTTCCTCACTCAGCTCCTGCTGTCACCATGACATCTAGATGAACCCTATTTGGCTTAAAAAGTTAAGGAGTTTTGTTCTTCTGTATTCCAAGTAAGTTTCTTTATCCTCCTTACAAGTTTATGAAGTACTTGATCATGCCTTGTCTTAGTGCTCACAATTACATTCCAAGGTAGATAAACTCTCCTTACTTTTCAGATGAGAAAACCAGGGCTCAAGATCTTGGCATCACTTTACCAAATTGTCATTAAGCTGGGACTTAACCCAAGTGGTCTCCTTCCAAGCTCTGCGTTCATGCTCTAAAATCTGAGCCTTGGTTCTGAAGGAGAGTTTATCTCAGACTTTGTCTTCTAAGTCCAGCCCAGAAAAGAGAGTGTTGTTCCTATCTGCTCCTGGGCCCATGAGGGTGTTCAGTGTGCGCCAATGGATTGAAGAGCTGGAGTGAGAGTCACTGTTTGGGATGTCCATGGCTTATGAGAGCAAGAGAGGAAATTATCCCTCTGTATGGAATTGGGCAACTATGAGTTAACTGGGTAATTGTGCTCTTTGTAGAATGCACCTGAGTAACCATGACAACTTCTGTAATCTGTCACCAAAGGAGTGTAACCCGACACAGAAAGCCCTGAGAAAACGCTTTGCCAGCCCCCTATGGCTGCTCTGCTTTGTGTAAACCCTGCTTACTATATTCCTAAGGAAACTCCAATAAAAGTAAGCCTTGCAGATGTAAAAAGAGGTATACAAAGAAGAGCAAACTTCTATTTGATGCTCTAGAGACTGACAGGAGTCACTTGCTGAGCCACCAGCTTTAAGAGCCTCTTTTTGCTCCTAACTCCATGTTTGAGTGCCTCTCTGGGAATCCCTTGCATTTTCCTGCTACAAGAGGAGAGTGCGCCAGGGAGATTGTGTGTAGCACCTGGGGGTGCACATCCTTGAGTCTCTGCTTCCTTTGTTTCCTGTGTGTGTGTTTGTCTATGTGTTCTTTAAATCATCAAATAAATGGCTCCTTCTTGCCTTGGGGCCTTCACAGTCCCATCCCCTTTGCAAAGACCTCTTTTTCTTAGCTTCTAATATCTCAGCTCAAATGTAATTGACTCAAGGAAGCTGTTGTGGGTTGAGTTGTGCTCCCAAAAGATATGTTCAGGTCCTAGCTCTCAGCACTTATATATCACCTTATTTGGAAAGAAGGTCTTTGAACATGTAGTTAAATTAAGATTAGGTCACTTAATTCAATGACTCATGTCCTTTTAAGGAGAGGAAAATTTAGACACAAAGACACAGATACTTCCAAGGGACACACAGACACCCAGAGAAGGCCATGAAAAGACAAAGACAGAGATTGCGTACTATTTCTTACAAGTCAAGGAACAAATTCTCAGGAAGAACCAACCTTTCTGGTACCTGTTTCAGACTTTCGGCCTGAAAAGTCTCAGGATTATGAGAGAATAAACTGGTTATTTTAAGGCACCCCGTTCATGGTAATTTGTTACGATAACTCAAGGAAACTAATAAAGAAGTCTTCTTGGATAATCCAGAGCCACTTGTATCTTCAAAGGGATATTTTTATAGCATCAGCTATTTATCATAGCTTGTGACTATATGTTCAGTATTTTAATTAATCTTTATCCCCCACACCCCCACACACAGTAAAACAGAAGCCCTGTGAAAGAAGGCAAGGTGCTGTGGTAGCAATTAGTATTAAAGCAGTGCAGAAATCAATACATACTTTTATTTTTTATTAGTAGTGCATACTTGCAATACACAATGAGTATATTCATTGTGGCGAGTCGATGCATGCTATTTACAGGAAAGGCAGAGTGACTCCGTGAGTAGATAGGTGAGGGACGAGAAGAGAGTACAGTGCCAATAATCTCTCTGTCACTCACTTTTGCTGAGTTAGGTCCAGAACATTTGTCTCTTAAAAAGTTTGTGGGTAATGATAGCATTTATAAAACAGTTCACAATATCAGAGGAAACTGCCAACAGTGACACTGAAGAATAATGCGAAACTGTGAAGTACGAAAATAAATGATTTCTTTCTGTAAGATGGAGAAATTGGAGGCTCTTTGTTCTTTTTATTATTGAAGAGCACAATAGTAATTTGTGCCATCAACTTTATATGCAATCTAAAATTATAGATTTATTTGAAGAGAATAAAATATTGTATTTTTTATATCTTTAGTTATTTATGAAATAATTACGTATTCATTTATTTTAAGATTATGAAAAAAGTGATGTTGTTTTGTGACTAAGGACAAGAGTCAGAAACCAGAGTTAAAGACTTGGTCTAACCAGTTACTAACTCACCTCTGCTACACTTTTACTTTCTGTAAAAAACATACGGGAGTTGTTTGTATGTACTAAACCAATACATACAAATACAGAAAGAAGTAAGTGCCACATTGTGAATCTCAACACATTTTAGCCATTATTATTACTATTAGATGTCTGGCACTTGAGAGAAGATGGTGAGCAGTCAGTGATATAATCTCATCTATGTCATAACCACCAATTATAAGTAATTTTTTTCATCTTTGACCCAGCTATTCCCCTACTGGTTATCTTCCCCAAAGAATTAAAAGAATCATACTACAGCAATATATGTGCACCCATGTTTATAGTGGCACAGTTTGTAATAGCTAACACTTGGAAACAGCCCAAGTGCCCATCAACTGGAAACTGGATAAGGAAGATGTAGTTTTTTTATAAAATGGAGTACTACTCAGCCATAAAGAACGAGAAACTAGAGTCATTTATAGCTAAATGGATGCGTATTGAAGTCATACTCTTAAGTGAAATAAATAGGACACATATGTGTAAATACCGAATAGTATTTCTAGTGTGAGAAATTGAAAGTGTAAATAAGGATGAAAATGATTAAAACGAATAATTGATAATTTGAAATAGGAAAAGATCCAAAGGTGGAGGGGTGGTGGGAGGGGAAGGGGAAAAGGAAGAAAGGAAAGGAAAAATGATGAGAAAGGAAAAAAAATGGAAACAAAGTCTATGTAAATAGGGAAGGGTGGTGGGGGTGAAGGGTGCATAGGTAATGGGGAAAAAAATAAGAACTAAGATATATCATGTTCAGGTATAACCACCCAATGATAAATGTAAATGTATTGTATACCTAAAATGTACCAATTAATATATAAATTTTAAAAAAGAAAAAAAAAGAATTAGAAAATGATGAATAAATTAGACAGATGAGTCATGTGTGGGGTAGGAAATGGGAACTAGATTTTGAAAACATTTCTTTGTAATAAAATAGTGAAAGCTTAATTAATCTTTTTGTTTTGGCAACAGAGTAAGGGGTATGAAATAAAAATGTCAAAAAAAACCCCTCTAGAATTAAAGTTCCTTACTTTCAGTCTTTTAAAGGCATTGATTTATTTTTATGATAATTGTTTATGTTCAAGATTTTGTGCTTTAGTTCTGGTCCTGTCAAGCCAAAATTTGAAAGGATTGTTAAAAACCTAGGTTAACGGAATGGTTTCAATATTCACAATTACAACAATTTTAATTTCTGATCAAACATGTCAGATTTTAGAAAATCAAATTCATTACGTATATCCTTGGCATTTACCAAATACCTTTTTTGGTATTTCTTTAGTACAAGTGCAGACATTTGTTTATTGCAGAAGTTTAAAGTCAATTAATACATTTAAATTGTTAGGATAACCAAGCTAGAGATGTCAAGTACAACCTCTTTTTTCAGGCTAAGATTTAAAGTGTAATTATCTGCTGGAAATCACTGCTGTCTACACTGGAGAATACCTAGTTGGTAAAATTTCTATGAATGTTCTATTTTGGCTAGCGAGAATAAAGCTCATTTTACAGGAGGATGCCGGCAGCGTGATCTCATGTTGGGTGTCTCCCATCTTATCTTCGTAGTTAATTTGGGGGTCATGGTCATATCAGGACAATGAAGATAGAAATAAGACTCCTCAGTGGGCCATCCACTCTGCAAGCAGTCATTATGCCAGGCCTGGACTTCCTGAGCACTAGAGAGGCTCCACAGGAAAGTGAGCCCTGCCATCAAGATTCCTACAGATCCTGTAATTGTCTGGCAGAATTGACAGGCTATGCTTGTCAAAGCTGCTGTTTGTTATTCTTCCTTCCTGGCTTCCTCCTCCCTCCTGCCTCCTGGCTGACAATTTCCATCTGCAGCCTCCACAGTTGATATGTAATTTGGCCTCTCCGGTCTCCCTGGTTGGTCTCCCTGAACGTGCCTGCATTTCACTCCTCTGGAATGGCATCTCTCTCAAATGTTCTTTATCTTAATATTGTTGAGTGACTCTTCTTTGCTGTTGAAGAGTCAGGGTTCATCTTTGGGAAACAAACAGTAAAAACAGAAACAAATTTCAAATGAGGAAAATAAAACAGGGAACTGAAATGCTTCCTTAGGCATAGAAATAAAATTTTACGGATCTCGTTTTTGTTTAAGGTCCTACACTGAAATCTGAATAATTTGGAGCACTGAATAATAAAAGAAATGCAAGCAAGCAGTATTTTATATGTGAATATTGTTAGATGTAGGACCAGAAGTATTTTCTTCTATCCTTAATGATCAAGCTAAAACATGATAAATATTAACACCCAGGACTCTCGTGGAATGATTCTTGCATTTAACTTGGCAGTTTATAGATAGCTGCCAATGATACAACTAAACTAACTACTTTTTAACATCATCTTAATTAAAGAAAAGCACAATGACACCATATCGCCTAGCTTCCTTCCGCATCCTCTTCACAAGGTAGAAGTCTCTGGAGAATGTAGGCTTTCTTTTCTTAGACTCAAGATAGGTGAAATTTATAAGAAACACTAGATTAGTTGTTTCTCTTAGTCCTCAACTTGGCTGTATGGGTTCCTCCATTTCGTGTTTTAAAAGTCAGAGGAATAGGTTTCCATCTTAGGGCATTGTTAAAGAAAATGGCTCTGCTTCAGCTGCATTGCTAGCCTGTACACCTGGAGCTCCTTTAAGCTTCTGGCCAGAGAAACAAGTCTTATGACATCTTATATTTCTCTTTTCTTTTCTTCTTGTTATAGAAATGGAGGGAGGGAGGGAGGGAGAGGGAGGAGAATATAAGTTCAGGGACTTTCTTCATTTATACTCATTTGTTGTATACTGATTTATAGAAGTTGAGATCTAACTGTCGGCATACCTGCTCTACTTGGACTGAAACATAAGTTATATATAAATTGAAACATTTTTTCCTCTGGGACAGTTATGTATAATAATACTAGTTCCATCTGTTACTTTATAAATTATAAAGTTAATAACATCTGAATATTATATTATTGATATTTGCTTTCATTTTAATGGTGAGACAAAATGTAACAGTTGACGAAGATTTTCTCAATAAGCAGACTACTACTGGCTTTAACTCTTCTGCCTCAAAAAAGTCAGGAAATCATAAAAAATATAAAAAACAGGTTCCATATAGAGGTTGGGCAAAATTTAGTAAGCATACACTATGTACCAACCATGTTTAAGATGCTGATTGGTAAAGGATGAGATTTACTAGGACTGACCTGTCACACACCTTTAGGGGATGTCATTCACGTATGCTCCCTACAACAGCACAAAGTGGAAGCACAAAATAAATAAAATTTTCATTGGTATCCTGTGGCCCCCAGAATGATACCATCTCTTCAGCATTAAAAGCTCTTCGAAATCTGCCATGAGCCTCCTTTATCATAATCTATGTTACTTTAGATTCAGCTACATAGAATCTGTTCACTGTCCACCTTTTCCTACAATTAGCCTGTATTCTTCTATCTCTCCAGGCCTTTTCTTATACTGTGAGCTTAATCTAATAGTGCATATCAAATAAACACTCACCTATTATATATGATAAGAAAACCACAAAATACAGCAAGGCTGAGCTGAAGGTAAGGAAAATTTAAAGAAAATAAAGCTAGAACAACAGTTTAGGCCAACTAAAGGTTGTACTAGTAAGTACAGAGGATGCTGATGGTTTGAGTAGGTGTATGACATGTGCAAAGTTGTGTCCTAGGAAGTCAAGCGAGATACAGCACAAAACTACTACAATTGTTAAGCAAAATAGAATCAGGCTCTAGCCTGGAGTAGAAATGAAGGAAGAAAATATAGAGAGATTTTTCAGGGCAAGAAAAGAAAATGGACAGATATTGCCTTGGAAGTTATTACATTAGTGAAAAATGATGACAGAGGGAGTCTTTAAATAAGAGAAAGACCATGAGAAAAGAGGTAGGCCGAGAGGCAGCTGAGGTGGGACAAAGGCTGAGTGGTTTGAGGAATAAAAAGGAATTAAGAAGAGTTTCTTCTGCAGCCATAAAGTGAAGTAGTTTTCTTGAATATTTTACTCACTTAAAAATCATCCAAAATTTCTTGATTAACAATTGAAAAAGCCAATAACAGTAAATATAGGACTCCAGAAATATAAACAAACACCATAGATGGCTTTTCCCAAGGGCATCTGCCAAAATTTGATGACTAGTGGGCTCTGGGGACAGGAAACAAATGCTAATGTTTCTTTCAAGGTATGACTTACTTTTTATGAGAAGTCTAAATAAAACTGGGTTCTCAAAGAGAACTAAAAATCAATCTGCTGCACCAGAACACCAAGGCAAATTGTATATTTCAAATTCGCTGATGTGAGAAAGGTAAAATTATTTTCTGACATGGAGCACAGGTCACATTTCATGGTGGTATGCGACCTGAATGTATGCTACCTCCATTAGTTAAAGATATTCTGGTTTAAGGGCTAGAGTTTTCAGTCAACAGAGAGATGGAACTGAAAAGCAGTTTGGAGAAACACCTCTTCCACACAGACCTCAAAAAACTTCTTCCAGATAAACTTCCAAGTCAGAAAAGTTTATTGAGGGGAGATGATCAGACTCAGAAAGATTCAAATATGGAACTTATTAGACAGAATAAATTTATATTCATATAAAATATTAAAAATAAAGGATGAATAAATAAAGAAGGACTATAAAAAGTAGAACTTTAGGAAAAATATTATAATCAAATATTAAATGGATGTTGAACATCATGTGAAATGACACATTTAGTGAACTGGAAGCTAGATCTGAAGAAATCACATTAATAAAAGAGATTGAAAAATATGTATAAGCAGTTAAGACAAACAGAAATCAGACTAAGTCCAATATATTTTTCTGGGAAGAGAAAATAAGCATATTTGAGAAGATAACAGCAGCCTTAGATATTAGCAAATTTCTTATGAGGCAAATTCAGTTGCAATTTTGAGTTTCCCCACTGCTAAAGCTCTCATCAGGGCCAACCCTTGGTTTGTGCCACCTGGCCAGAGCCAAGCAGTAGCAAATCTTTGAGAGTCGGAGTAGCTGCGGATCTTCAGATCATCCCAAGATGTTTCCTACCCTTCTAGGATTTTAATCCTCCCATCTTCCTTGACTCTGTAGGTCTCTAATCCTTTAAAATGTGATTGTTTTGTAGCACATCTGGCTTCTCTAATTGTTTTCAGTGGGAGCATGGAGTTGTTATGAACTACTTTATTCTATTAGGAAGTGGAAATTGAAGATTGTGTTTTCGGTATTTTAGCACAGGGAATTTCTTGGAGCATTTATGAGGTGGGCTGTGGCTGGAGAAAACTCAGAGGGAGAGGGTGGTAGTGGCAAGAGGGAATACATAGAACCTTGTAGGGTATGGTAAGAATTTGTTTTTTAAAGAACTGTAGGATCGAAATATGTAAGGACCCAATGTCATGAAGGGACAAGTCTCAAATGAAAGAAATAAGATATAGAGAAGGAATGAATTTGAGTGAGGGAAGAAGAAACCCTGTAATTACACTAAAGAAAGAAGCTCAGATCCAAAAGCACAGGAACACCTTTCCACTGCTATAGTTTATTGCTGAGTGGTGCAGGTAGAATATTGTAAGGATGAACAGATTGTTAGGTTCTTCTTACCCTCATAGTGCAAATAAGATAAAAGGCTGCATCTAGTTGAAAAGGAAGGAAGGAATCTTCTTGTTAGTACCAGTTAGGTTTCCATGAAGTTGAAAATGAAATTGCAGTGGTCTGAAGGTTTGTATCCCTATCTCCCGCCAAATTTATATGCTGCCCTGGCCCCAAGGTGATGACATTAAGAGGTGCAGGGCCTTCGGCAAGTGAGTAGGTCATGAGTGTTCCACCCTCACAAATGCCCTTGGTGCCCATATAAGAGTCCTGAGGGAGCTTGCTTGCCACCTCTGCCATGTGAAGATGCAGCAAGAAGGTTCCATCTAAAGAGAACAGGTCCTGAGCAGACACAGTTGTGCTGTGAACAATAAATACTGTGTTTATAAATTACCCAGTCAAAGGTATTTTGTTATGGCACTCTGAATGTACTAAGATGCTACGGACTATTACTTCACTTGAGATCATTTCTCCATTCTTCTGACATCAGAACCTCTTCTGAGGAGCCAACCCTAAACTGTTCTCAGTCTGTGTGATTTCAGTAGAGCCAAGCGCTTTCCCCTTCTCCTTCTCTTCTATCTGCTTGGCACAAAGATTGGCACATTATGACCCACAGCAACTGGATCTAGGATGGACGCAACTTTTTCTAGTGAAACTCAGTTTCAGGACGACTCTTAGTGGAACTGCTTTGCTGGATTTGCTGGACTATTTCTTGGGATCTACTGGTAGCTACCTTGTAAACACAAAGGAAGAACTAACACAGAGAGGACAGCAGAAGCTCAGAGAGGGAGACAGAGGAAGCAAGAAAAAAACTGATATATCAAACATGCTTGAGTACAGCTTTGTCTGTACTCAAGAACTACTACACACTTTCCAATTACATAAGATAATGCATTACTTTTCTTGCTGTGTCAGCTTGAGTTCTTTTTCCATGGTTTTCAAAAGAAAGATTTCTGACAAAAACTTATGTGAAAATTTGGAAATGATAGTTTGTTTGCATCTGGGGATTTGGAAAACATTAAAAACCAGTTCTAGAATTTCAAAGCAGTAACAACCTCAGAGATAAAGAAGTTACCTGGCAAAGTGCTTTGGCTTGCCTTAAATCCCATAGTGCATTAATGGTGGGTCTAGTGCTAAAATCCAAGTCTCCTATACTTTTTTTTCTCCAAGAAGGGATGATGCTGCATTTTCCCTTTCTGTTCTTGCTTTTCGCTACTGGATACTTTGTTCTTATGGAAGTCAGAGGAGTCTCCAACATTAGATTTAAGCAAGATAAGAGGAAAGCCAACCAGGGAGGAATGATTTACTCTTCCATAAGACTAAATTATCCATTAATAATCAATAAGCTTCTTCATGGATTCTCTTTGATAATTGATTGCCACACTCTTTACTCAATAGTGAGGTCTGGCAGAGGGTTCACTTCCTTGACTTCCAAATATCTTTGGCTATCAAAAATCATTTGTGCTTGATACTGTTGGTTATTTTGAATTTGCAGAAAAGCTGTGGGATGGAGTTGGAAAGCTTCTCCACGGAGTGTTTATGTGACTGTATGGAGGCAGTCAGAGGTCCACAGGAGCTGTGTTGTTTGCTCACTATTCAGAAGGATACAGCATTTATTGGATAGATCAACGGAGAGAAAATAGTAGTAGCAAAATAGCAGAGTGTGAGTGACAAGGCATAGGAAAACATCTGCACACAAATCAGGCAGGATAATTTTATCTCATCATCTGCCATACTTGGAATACATGAGAGAAATCTCTTTGGAATAGGCTCATTGGTGCTGCAAGAGAATATTCTTTGCTCTTAATGATAATTGTCCTCTGATTTCTTGGTTCCTTAAGATGCCTTTTGCATCAGATAAGCCCGTTATGAATATATGAAAAATATACTGATCAAGCTGAGTTTAAGCCACAAAATTCGAACACAGTCATTTGTCTTCACACCTTTGGCAGTGGGTCAAGGCAGCTGGGAAAGGAATTCAAAAGGTACTTCACTCAGAGAAAGTGAATGGTAACTTGTTAAGTAAAAAATATATTTGATGTCCTGTGTGAACCTTCACAAAACCCTCTCACTTGGGGTTTCTCTTTTTAGATCTGTAAAGTGAGAAAATTGGACTAAGTAAGATCTAAGGTCAATCCTAGAGTGGAATAGCTCTGACCTTTTATGCTGAGGAAAGAGAGTATGGCTAGGAGGCTGGAACTTCAGTCTGGGACAGAGCACTGAAAAATGAAGCTCAACCTTACACATAATTAAGGGCCTGCAATTTAAAATTACAACTGTAAACTGGGCACAGTGGCACACACGTGTAATTCCAGCACTCGGGAGGCTGAGGCAAGAGGATTGCTGAAAGTTTGAGGCCAGCCTGGGCTACATAGTGAGTTCAAGGCCAACTTGAACTACATAGTGAGAAATGGTCTCAAAAAAAATTAAAATTAAAAATAAAAATAAAATTATAGCTGTATATTTTTACAGAGATAAAAATGTGTTTCAAATAGGCTGCTTTGATACAGATGTGAGGAAACACTTTCACATGGTAGAAGGAGTGTAAACTTGCACAAACTTTCTGCACAGCAATTTGGAAACATATCAAACAATTAAAACACACGGATCCTTTGATTTGGACAGTATGCCATAGGTATATCTGCACATGGTTGAAAAGATTTTTGTATAAGACTTGACATTTATCAGGTTTTTTTTTGTAGTAGCATAACACTAGAAACAGCCTAACAGTATTTGTAACGGAATATCCCTACCATAAATATCACGTGACTATGAAAAAATAGAATTTATATTTGACAAGAAGATCTGAAAACATATTCATAAGTAAAGATAGAAGTATACAAATAACATATTTTCTTTATTCATTCATCTGTTTATGGACATACAGGCCACTTCTAAGGTTTAGCTATCATGAATTTTTTTTGTACCAAGGATCGAATTCAGGAATTCACGCTTGCCAGGCAAGTGCTGTGCCGCTGAGCTAAATGCTTGGCCCAGCTATTATGAATTTTGTTGCTATGAACTTAGGTAAGCATGTACCCCTGTAGAAGTAAAGTTCCTTGGTTAATTGATTAAAGAGAAGCTCAAAAGAGATGCTACCTCTTTCTATCTTCTTTGTGACCTCTGTATCAGGAATGGGTGTAAGGCCAGCAGTTATGTTCTAACAGAGCTGACCAGCAACTCTGTTCAGTCAACACTGGCGTAGAAAGGAACGGGTCTCTGGCTGAGATATTCCATTAATGGTTTCTTTCTCTATCTTAACCCTCTTCCTACAATTGTTCTCTTCCTTGTATGTTAACACTGTCTATCATAATTACTCATGCATTCATTTCTTCAACACTTTTTATAGTCACCTAGTACAATGAACATCTGTTTTTGTAAAAAAAAACAAACAGCAAATAAAAATAATAGTACATTACTGAATACCTACCATGTGTCATGCAGTAGGAACAGAATTTTATGTGGATTCTACCATTTAACCTGAAAATGACACTCTACAAAAATATTATCTCTATTTATCAGATGATAAAACTCAGATTCAGAGAAATCAAATGATTTATGAAGAAGATGCAGGTCAGTAAGCGGTTGAAATTTGTACTTGATATTTTCTGCTGCCAGAGTGTATGTGTGTGTCTACCCATATGTTGCTTTTAAGATTTCTTTGAGAGTGTTTGAAACATTTTCCTATAAAGGCAGTTAAATGCACAATAATTAATATATGCATATATACACATACATGTATATATAATTAATATATACACCTACATGTCAGGTGCTGTGCAAAGTTCTCAGCAAATGCAGGCAAACTGTTGACTTCCAGAAGGGACAGAAACGAATATGTGCTCCCGTGATACCAGGGTCCTATATCAGATTTGCACCCAGTATTAATAAGTGCAGTGTTTCTGGAAAGGTAGGCCTTTGCTGGAAAGGTAGACAATTTTCCCTGAAGCTATATGCTAACTGAATGTTATTCAATTAATCTGCTTTTAAGCCAACTCATTCTTTCCCATTAAAGTCTATTTTAGCCTTAACTGAAGTACATATATCCATAAAATCAAACTTATGGCTCATCAGTAATGTTTTTCTAGTACATGCTACAAAAAATATTAATATGGGAAAAGTCCATTCGTATCCTATCTAACATCACACTTCAGAAAATACTGGTTTAATGCCCAACTGACTCAGAGTAACAGGCTCCCTTCCAGGCCCCATGAAATACCGTTACTCAACTTCCATGTTCTACTGCTTACAGAAATATAATATGTAGCTACCAGAGTTTCCTGAGTACCAGTACATCCTCCCTGGTGATATATCCTGCTCCAGTCATATACATTTTCCGTCAGGTATCTACTTTTCAAAATGTTTGCATGGATATGCTATATAAAAGTAGGTTTTCGTAATAAACTTGTAATGAGTCAATGACGGATATGCAAGTTAGGTCAGAAATAATAAAAGTCTTCTTAGCAAAAAAGAGTTGACCAGAAGATTAGAAGGCGCCATGATCTGAAACAAGCGCTTTTTATTTTTTAAATTTTTTTGGTACCAGGGATCAAACTCAGGATCTTGCGAGGCAGGCATAGCACCACTGAGCTAAATCCCCTACCCAATAAATGCTTTTTAAAGTCAGAACTTGGGCTATTTTGACATGAGCGATATTCAGTAGTTTAAAGAAAGGAAGTTAGAAAAAGTTTAAGCTGGTGATGATTTCTCAGCATTTTTCCTAGGGATTATAAATCAGAGAGGAGTGTGATTTAAATTTGTGTTATATACTTAAAAGTAAATGTATACATAGTTTCTAAAAAAGTCAGAGTAATTCATGGAAATATGCAATTATTGAATCAGATAGTTTGACAATATTTTTATACATTTAGATATATATAATTAAATTCCCCAAACCTAATATCCAAGTAAAAGTAGAAAGATGTTAGTTTGACAATAATGAAACAAAAAATTAAAAAAGAAAAAAAAATTAAGAGGAGACATGAACCAAAGAAAGATTCATGTTTTCTTCAACACTAGGTTTCAAGTATTAACTCTTAAGCCTTGAAGAGAATCAGTTCTCTTGAATGTCTTCCAAGGAGTTGGTTAAACATACAGAAGTTAGGCTCCACCATGTGACTTCTGAAGGAGAGGTTTAAGTATGAGGGCTGGGAACTTTTGTTTTCAGCCAAACCCTGGGTGATCCCAAAGCACACCACATTTCACAATTCTGACGATGAGCTGCTAGTCATGTATGAGGAGAAATGGGTTGGAATTATGGAACCAACACTTATGTTTTAACTAGGATTAGTTTAATAATAAAAGAGAAAAATAAATAGTTCTTTAAACATTACTTTTCCTTCACAGTTTTAACTTCCAGTCTTTCTATTCTAACTTTTCTCCTCATATTTTAATGTTGCTGAAATTGACATGTTTCTTAACATTAATGGTTTTTCCTGAAAAAAAAAGTGTAACTTAATGTTATAAAATACAGTGGATTCTTACTCAGAGAAACGCCATATTTGACAGTGATCTCAAAGGTCTAGGGCAGAGACCATTGGAAGTGTTGTGAGGTCCCTTGCATGATCTGCAAGTTCTCTGCCTCCCTCTTCTGAGAGGCAGCTGCTCACATGCAGTGGTGAAACAGCTATCACCACCTCAACAGCACATTTTGCTTTCTTGTAAAAATCATTCTTCAAATTTAATCAATGGTTAGAGCCGGTGATAACAGCAGAAAAGTCTGAGTAACCATTTAACCTAAAAAGTGGTGTCTGAATTAATCAGTGTTAAACTGGTAGTAAAATAAGCTCCATTAGATGAATAATATAAATAATTTGGATTTATGGAGCTGTCCCACATTTAAGCAATGTTGCATAATTGTATTGGGAAAACTTAAATTATACAAAGAGAGTTGAGAAGCTCTCAGCATCTGCTAAGAACATTCAGGATCTACATTATGAGACTCTTGTATATACTTGCATGAATGTATACACATGCACCAGTAAAAATATTTATGCACACATCTACACTTACGTATGCACATGCCTTCAATTACACATACATAAATATTTCTATACATAGCCATATGAATCTATATAAATATATAATGATGTGTGTATGTCTCAAGATATTTAGAAATACAATTAAATCCTTTGTATTTCAATGACTTATTCTAATGTCAGTATAAAGAAAACAAAAGATAAAATAATTATTGTAATATTTTTCATTTGTTCTATTTGTACCTCCTTGTTTTAAGGTTCCATCATCTACTGTATTCCACTTTATTTATCAGTCTACATACTTCTTCCCTCTATTAGGCTAGAAATTATTATTATTATTATTATTATTATTATTATTGGTACCGGGGATCAAACTTGGGACCTTGCACTTGCGAGGCATGCAGCGGAACCACTGAGCTAAATCCCTGGCCCTAGGCTAGAAATTATTTAAAGGCAATGATACTCTGCTTGTCTTTGCATTCTTCAGTGGCTAACAGAATGATCTGCAAATAAGGGAGGTTTGGTGAAATTCAAAGAAATATTGAATCAATAAATGAGTCAGAAAACATGAGATCTATAATGAGCTGTTTTACTCTGATCTTGTTGAACTTGAGCAAATCATTTAATTTTCTTGGAAACCAGTTTACTCCTCTGCATTGCTATTAAACTGTTTTGGTTTAATTACTCCTTGAGGGATCTTAGAAATGTTTTGCTTCACATAATTGAATTTTTAAAAATATTATGAGTGCTATAAAACATGATGGAGATACATACATTCTGCTTCAACATACAATTTTAATCATTTCTATCAAATGTATTCGCTATCAAAAAATGTCACCAGTCACCATAATACAGTATACACATACACACAAATACACACACAGTCAAGTAAAAGATGAAAGTATGAATTTTTTAATACAGCAAAGTATCAGAGGGAAGGAAAAAACAAACAGGTTTAAAATCCAGAAATCTTGGGCTGGGGATTTAGCTCAGTGGTGCCACCATCTGCCCCACAAGTGCAAGGTCCTGAGTTCAATCCCCGTACCAAAAACAAAAAACAACCCCCCCCCCCCAAACCCCAGAAATCTTGAAATCTCGCCTGGGTTTTGCTACCTCCTAGCTGGATGACCGTCATAAATGAGTCAATTCATTTCTGAGACTTCTTTTTCTTGTCTAATAAAAGATTACAATGACTGCTCTGTCTCCTTCTCAGAGTTGTTGTGAGGTCTATGAAGATAATGTGTATGAAAGCAGCTTATATAATGTAATGATGTACAAATGAAAGTTGTAGTTTTATCCTTCAAGACCAATGTTTTAATGATATTCAATTATATATTATCATGGCTCCATAAATTCAAAATTCACCAAGGCTCTGCTAAAAAGAAACAAAATAAAATGATAGACGTGATAGGAAACAGTTCTGAAAGCTTAATTACATTATGCAAATATAGGGTAATAGTATTTTATATCTTGATGCAGATCTCTGAATCAGTTATAAGGATGCATTCCCAGTAGTAAAGTGTCTGTGAAACAAATAAATGTGTCCAAATAGAGAGAAGCTTCAAAATCTTTATACTATTTCATATTTAAGCCAAAAGCCCTGTTTCTAAATCTTTCTGAACGTAATTCATTAGTGTTGAAAATAAAACATGTTATGTAACAACAAGCAATAGTAGAGACAGGAATAGATCTACCTTTAAAATACAACATTTTAGGGCTGGAGATTTAGCTCAGTGGTTCCGCTGCCTGCCGTGCAAGCGCAAGGTTCTGAGTTCAATCCCAGGTACCAAACAAATTAAAAAAATAAAATACAACATTTTATTTTTATAAGAACTTTGAGAACATGAGCTCAATAACAAAAATTAATAGAGTCATTAAGGTCAAGAAATAGATGATTGAGCCGAGTACGAGGGGAAGCATTCATCAGACCCAGACCTGAAGTTTTTTAGTCATGATGAGGTCGTTGTTATTCCTTTGAAAAGACATGTAAACTGGAATACTCTACTTAGTTACTCATTTATTAGCTCATTTATAACTTTATTTTGCATTAGGCACTTTGTTTGGAAGTGAGGGCTCAGTAGTGAATAAAAGGGATAGGATTTTTTTCCTTCTCAGATGTTTTACAGGCAGAGAAAACAAATGTTAAAGAACATAGAGGGAGGGGAGGGGGAGCAAAGGGGATTACAAAGAGAAACAAGTTGTATTATGTATGTGTAGCCACTCCAAAATGAGTGTAAACTGCATGTACTGCGAACATGAACAAAAAACAGTGTGAAAGCAACAGAAGCACTTATGAAATGCAAAGATTCTATAGCTTCTCACAAGGTATGTTTTTTTCTGATTTATTTCTAGTGCTACAGCTAATATTAGAATTCTTTTGACCTTTGTGGACCAAGCTACTTTTAAGATCAAGGTCTTCAGAGAAGAACCGATGTTGATTTCTCAGGTTCCTTTTCCTTATCTCTCTGGGAATTGTAAAAACTTGTAACTCACCACCTTTCTGAACACTTGGGAATGTTTTTATAAAATGCATGATTTACTATTTGCCTCAGAGCTCTGTAAGGGCAGGAACAGTGGTAAATTTGTCTTCCTATCGCCTAGGCTTGGCGTGGAAGGAACACAATAGATTCTTGAAGAATGCACCACAATAAATGAACAGATGCTACCAACACACACACACACGCGCACACACACACACACACACACACACACACTTCAGTTTCTCCACTACACCGGGAACCAACTGCATTGGCCCATTATATTGAGGGTCCCCTGTGTTTGTTTCAGCCCAGGCAAGAGATAAAGGTAATTTTATCTGATGAAACAATCTACGGTTTCTAGGTCTCAGTTTCCACATCCATTAAAGACAGGATTTTGGGATAGTGTCTCATCCATTCTCATCCATCCTGCTTCTATTTTTAACATTTATTTTATGAAAGTGAACATATTTCACACGGATACCTTTCCAAAATCATATGAAATCTGTGGAAGCAGTAGGAACAAATATCCCAGGGAACCACTATTTGAGCCCTTTTAGAAATAATACTTACATTACCTGCACTCTCATTTCTTTGTGAGGCTTTCTCACATAAAATTGCTTTGCCAATATCAGTTAATGGTGAGAGGAGGAGGGGACATTTTAAAGCTAGGAACTGAACGTTTCACTGGGTTGCTTCCTCATCCTCATTAATTTACACAACATGAACTACAAAGTACTTTGCACGCACCCCTTCCCCTCTGGTAGAAATAATAGTTATGTCTATGAATGTCTAAGAGCAAAAATAGGAAGGCTGCACATTTCAAAGACAAACACCTCCCATTTTCTTTCTCAAGTGAAAGCCGAAGCAGTACCCTTGTCAGGAATGCTAAGAATTGGGATACATTTTCTTTATTATTATTATTATTTATTATTATTATTTTATTTTATTTTTTTGGTACCAGGGATCGAACTCAGGTCCTTGTGCTTGTGCAGCAGGCAGTGAAACCACTGAGCTAAATCCCTGGCCATTTTCTTTATTATGCTGAGTTCATGGATTTGAGTGATTCTAGTTAGAGTTCCTGTAAGGAGTATGGCTAAGGAAAGGAGAGGAGTGAGAGGAGTGAAAGCAGAACGAACTATCCACACTAGCAAGCTCCAAAAGTAAGCTACATGTTGAATAATAATATATTGTATAAAACTAAGGTGGCACATTTTGCATTTAATATTTCTAGGCAGGAATGGTATAATGCAGCTGACTCAGATTTTTTAAAAAATAAGATGTGTTTAACAGCAACAATATTAGGAAAAACAATATATGCTAAACTTTGCTGAACATTCACCATGTACTAGATACTATTCTTGGGTCTTTCCATGCATCAACTTACTTCAAGCAATACAAATCCCTTTTTTATTTATGAGGAAATGAATAGTAAAAAATGGTAAAAAGCATAGGTACACTGGGGATTGTTCTTTATTAATTAATGTCAAACTGGGTGATTCTTATCAATCCCTAGTCAGTAAAGATAATTTTGAAGGCTAGGAAAAACCTCCAATTTTAAAAAAACATTAAAAAACAAATAAAATGATAAGGAATAACCAAGCTAAGATCTGGGGAAAATAGGAACTGACAACCAAATACATAGAACCCCTGGGGGCTTTTTGTGTAGTGGTATTTGCTGTTCCAGGGGAGATGGTTAAGAGACTAAAATGAGTTTTTGATAGTCTAATGGGCATAGATGGGAAAGGCTGGAATCTAGACAAACTACCCTCACTTTAGGTTTGGATTTCTGAGTGCCACATTCTAAAGGTTATGTATAAATAAATAAGTACTTACAAAGAGTAGATCTTGACTGTAAGTCATCTGAGTTACCAGCAAAGTCTCAAATCCAAGCTTAGATTAAGATAATTTCAAATGCTATTACCATAATCCTGGAAAAAGCAGTAGAAAATGGACTTCTTGGAGTGGGAGGTGTCAAACTATTTCTGTTATTACCAAAATATCACTTTCAGTATATACTCAAAAGTCACCAAACACAGGAGTCAAGACCTCATGAATAAGAACATAACAGAACCAAGAAACAGACACACACAAATACTTCAAATATTTTAATAAATACAAAAGTCCTATAAAACACTATCCTTCCTTAATTTAAAGAGTTAAAAACCAACACTCAAATTTTTAAAAGCAACTTGAAAATATGAAATGTTGTATAAGAGTGTAACAATTGCTTTCCATTGCTGAGACAAAATACCTGACATACACAACATAAAGGAAAATATATATGTATGTTCTGCCAAAAATGTACACACATCAGGAAAAGAAAAAGTAATAAATAATAAAAGCTAATACGCATCCATGCTGAGGATCTCTTGTAATTGTAGAGGCCAAAGGTAACGTATTAATCTCATCATACCTCAATAAATTTAGTATTAAAATATTTATACAAGTTTTTCTTTTCCTAAAGTGTATATACTTTTTTATTGTTTGGTACTGGAGATTGAACCCATGGCCTTGACACTGAGGTACATCCTCAGTTCTTTTTAAATTTTTATTTAGAGACACGGTCTCTCTCGTTGCTACATTTCCCAGGCTGAGCTTGAATTTGTGATCTGCCTGATTTTGCTGCCCAGAGTGCTGGATTTACAGGCATGTACCACCACATCTGGCTAAGGTGGAAAGATTTATTTTGGCTTATGGTTTTACAGATTCCAGTTTATGTTAAGCAGAATCCAAGGAAGAAACATCATGGTGGAAAGGCACATGAGAGAAAAGATGTCATGTTATGATGGTCAAGAAGCAGAGAGGGAAAGGGAGAACCAGAGAGAAACAAGACAATATATACCTTTCAAAGTACATGTCTAGCGACCTGCCTCATCCACTTAGGCTCCATCTTCCAATAATCCTATAGAGTTATGAACTCATCAATAAATTAATCTACTTGATGAAGGTAGATCCCTCATGATCTGCTCAGTTTCTCAATTCCCAATTCACCACTGGCAACTGAGCCTTCAACACATTGAGGTTTTGGGGGACATTCTGGATTCCAACAGAAACAAGGAGATAGGGGACAGAACAAACTAGAAATTATAAAACTGACACTGAATAATCAAATTTAGGAAATCAATAGATGAGTTCTTTAGAAGTTTAGATGGGAGGATAATCAGAGAATGAAAGACAGGTCAAGAGCATGCAGAGAACAAAAGTTGGAAAATGATTCATGATACATTAGAAGGTAAAAGACACAACATAAAATCTGTTGTACATTCAACAGATCCATTGAAGGATCCAAGAGACAAAATGAGGTAGAGGCAATATTGGAAGACATAATTGCAAAGTTTTTCTATAATTGGTCAAACATACAAATCCACAAATGCTAGGAGTAAGTATCATCAAGATTCAAGGACAAAGAGAAAATGAAATCTTATATGCTGTCAGAGGAAAAGAGCTGGGTAGCCTACTAGTGAACAGTTAAATTGACAGTTGACTTTTCAACAGCAACATAAGAACCAAAAGTCATCACAGTGGTATTTTGGATATACTGAAAGACAGTAATTGCTAAATTAGACACCTGGTGCCACTGAAAACCCTGTAATTTGAGGGTAAAACAAAGACATGTTAGATGCATACTAAAAGTTTGTAAGGAATTTTCTTAGGCAGAAGGAAATGACACAGGAAAAAATAAGGAGCAGAAAAAAGTAAATATCTCGGGACATGTAAATGAACACTTATTATATAAAGATTATGAATATTTCTTATAATAATTCACAAAACTACTAGCATTTAATTCTATAATTTCAGAAGAATTGATATGGTTTTAAGGATTAGGAGGAAGAAAAATGTATATATTAAAGTTTGGTCATTGATAGAGAAGAATATGCTGTAATTACCCAGATTGACAAATAGAATGAGTCCATAACTTCTAAATTAGTAACAGTAAGTAACTGAGTGATTAAAAAATGTCCTATTGGGCTGGAGATGTAGCTCAGTGGTAGAGCACTTACCTAGCATGTGCAAACTCATAGGTCCAATTTTCAACCTTGAATAAACAAAGAAATAAATATTTCCTATTGATCCAAAGAACTCAAGAAAAAGATGCAAAAATATAGAACTATTTGGGCAAACAGAAACCCTATAATGAGGTAGCAGATTTAAATTAAATATCAGTAAGTACATTAAAGTCAGATGAAATAAATACATCAATTAAAAGGTAATAATAGGGGCTGGGAATTTAGCTCAGTGGTTCCGGCGCCTGCCTTGCAAGCACAAGGTCCTGAGTTCAATCCCCGGTACCAAAAAAAAAAAAAGGTAATAATAAGTACACTGGGAAAAAACCAAGCGAATAAAAAAGCAAAAATTATATGTTCTCCAAAGAGTTTATTACATAAAGATATAAAATAATTAAAACAAATATATGTATATTTATGTTACTATATGATACACATCATAAAAACAAAATTTAAAGAAATCTGTAGTGGCTGCATTAATACTAGAAAAATAGACTTTATTAGATAAAAACGGAGTAATTCCATAATAATAAAATTACTCCAAGGAAGCTATGTCACTTCTAAGTTGTATATATCTATTAATATAGCATCAAAAACATAAAACAGGGCCTGGGATTTAGCTCAGTGGCACTGTACCAGCCTCACAAGTGCAAGGTCCTGAGTTCGATCCCTGGTCAAAAAAAAAAATACAAAAAACATAAAACAAAAGTCAACCAAATTATAAAGTGAAACAATGGAATCCATAAACACAGTAGAAGTTTTTAAAAAAATCTTCTCTGAGTAAAATGTAGCCCCCTTCGAGACATCTAGTGATGTTATTTTTTTTAAATCACATTTCTCTCATATGAAAGTGTGGGTGGAAATAGGTATCACCTTCTTAATTTTTTCCCAAGTTTTAGACCTCTTTGGAAGCTGTCATCTAGAGATGATAAGTATATTTTTTAAATTATGGCCCACTATACTTCCTTTCCTTTATTCTGTGTTTTTAAAGACAATTTGCAATACAAAATTATTGTAAAACCAGTAACTAACTGAATGATTTGTAAAGGGTTCTCTGTGTCTATAATATTAAAAAAAAAATCAACTGATGTTTGCACTAGCTCCTCAACACTGGTGCAAATGACTAATCTTTGCATTTTGTTTCTGCTTGCAGTTTTCACCCTGACGGTTTCATAAATACCCGTGCAACCTTTTAAGGATGTGGTTATAACTTGTGATCACAGGTTCTGGGTCTGCCTTTTTGATCTTTTGAGTTATTTCCCCTCTGTTCTGTTCTTCCCTCCTCACCTCTCCTCTCCCATTCTGTGCTCCCACCTTCTGCCTTTCCATTTCTGATTACATTTCCTGCATGGGAGGTTCCCTGTAGCTTCCTCCTGAATACTCCTCATCATGAATTTCCAGACAGCACAGCCTTGTGGATTTGCACCTGTGAACTCCAGAACCCCACAGATTGCAAGTTTTTTCATTCTTTCTTTTGTTTTTGTTGTTATGAGGTTTTCTTCCTGAAGGAATGAAGAGTATTTGACCTGAGATTTAAAAATATATAGCCAGCTGTTAAAAAGTACAGCTAATAAATGGATAACATAAAAGAGGATGTTAGTCATAGGGAGAAATGAAATTATTTTGGCCTCAGTAGAAGTGAAATGAAGAAGAAAGGAAATCATCTGAAGGGGCTGTTTGGTATTTTGTCTGGTGAAACAATATTATTTATAATTTTCTGTTCTCTTGATATGAAACAATTGAATAAAAAATTAAATGTAGAGCCAGGTGTAGTAATCCCTGCCCTCTGAGGGCTGACGCCGGAAGATCTCAAGGTCAAGCCCAGACTGGGCAATTTAGGGAGACCCTGTCTCAAAATGAAAAATAAGGCCTGGGGATATAGCTCAATGTGAAGGGCCTGAGTTCAATTCCCAGTATCACTAAACTAAAGGTAGCAAATAATTATGGTTCATATCCATTTGCATTCTCTTTTCTCCCCTCAAATCCCCATTTCATGGAGAGTGCAGTAATTTTACAAAATTAGTATAGCTACATAGCAGTAGCAAAGCAATTCTGAGGGAGAAAAAATAAGAATGTTTTGTGGTTAATTATATTTTGAATTTAAAAAAATTTAACCATACATAATTAGCACTGTATTGTAACTAAAGGAAGTAGTGATGATTTTAGAATTAAACTAATACATTTTAATACATTAGGGTTGATCTTTTTAACTTAATTGCACTCATATCTTGTTAATCTCTTTTTACTATAAGACTGGGAGAAAGACAACCACACAGCCTATATAATCAACCACACAAAATTCAGGCAAGTGTGTAGTTTTGTCAATGTATTAATTTACATGGAATTTATTATCTTAGCATCATATAAATATTTTATAAAATGGCATTCGTTATTATGATTTTAACCTCTATTTTCTAGTTTACTTTTTTTTATTAAATTCTTTTATTGGTACATTGTAGGTATACAACACAATTACATTTCTCATTGGGAATTGTACCTTTACATAATGCATCTTGGTTCTTATTTTTTCCCCATTCCTAGCCCTTCCTTCACGCCCTCCACCCTTCCCTATTTACAAAGACTTTATTGCCATTTTTTCCATTTCTCAGCATTTTTCCTTTCCCTTCTTTCCTTTCCCCTGCCCCTCCCACTACCCCTAACCCTTGGACCTTTTCTTCCTATTTTGCATTATCAATTATTCATTCTAATCATTGGTACATTTTAGGTATACAACATAATGACATTCATCATTGGAAATTTGCACCTTTACATAGTCTCTCTTGGTTCTTATTTTTCACCCTTGCCCAGCCCTCCCTTCAACCCCTCCATTCTTCCCTATTTACAAAGATTTACTTACATTTTTTTTTTTGTTTTTTGTTTTGAAACAAGGTTTCACCATACAACCTGATTGACTTTGAATTCACTATGTAACCGATTCACTATGTAGGTTGTTCTCAAACTTGCAATCCTCCTACCTCAGCTTTCTGAGTGCTGGGACTATAGTCATGCACTGTCATGCCCAGACTCTCTTACATAAATCATTTTTAAAAATTTTATATTCTGCACTTAATCTGTGAAAAAAGATTTCATCTTTAGAGAATAAAATACAATTCAACCTCACAAATTAGCAGCCTCCTACATAAGTTAACTGGAAGCTTCTCAAACTAATCCAGAGATGACATAAAATAACTCTTCCAAAAATAAACATTTGTATTATTTTTTTAAAAAACTGTTCAAACAATATGGGCAAGTTTAACCCAATGACTTTGTACATTCTAGGTGGTATGCTGAATTAAAACTTTCCCTTTGGGCTATTAATATTAATTTTAGACAATACCAAAAGATAAGGGTTTTTTGGTAATCAAATGAAGAACTTCTTTTTTCCAAATCCTCTGTGCCTAATCATAGACATTTCTTTAAAAAATGAGAAATCATTGGTCAAATATGGTCAAAACTTGATACTTTCTTGGCCATTCCATTGGTGAGTGTGTGCAGATCCCGGAGAAGAGCTGTGTGGCCCAGACTGGTGCAGGTGCAGGCAGATCCCAGCCTAGGCTCCTCCCTGACCCAGAGGCTCAGGCACACCTGGCCAAGCCAAAGGCCCACCCAAAAAGGGGCTACACAGGCACATGGGCTTCAGCCAGAGGCCCACCATATCATCGGCCATAGCCACAGACCTGCATAGAGAAGAGCTGTGCAGGCACACAAGCAAAACCCAGAGTCTTGCCTAATAGCATTGATAAGTGTGTGGAGATCCTAGCCAAAGCCTGTGCAGACAACAGGAACTGGGGTGCACGGTCCTCAACCAAAGGCCCACCCAGACAACAGCTACATAGGGGCCTCAGCCAGAGGCACACCTAGATACCATCTCAAGTGTGCACAGGCCCCAGCCAGAAGCCCACCCAGACAACAGGTCAGCTAAGGGATTCAGAAGGCCACCACTCTGAACCCAAGAATTGGTGTACTGATGAGCAGCAGACTAAAGGCTGTTCAGTGGCTTGCTGAGAATTTAAGACCACTGGGTGAGCAAAAATTCACCTCAACAAAGACACAGCAGGCTGCATCTGTTGAAATGAGAAGACATGTAAATAAGTCTCAAAACCAGACTTCCAAATCACCTAAAGCAACCCCAAAGGGCAACGAGATGGAACAATCTGATACTCAACCACCTGGACATAATGAACTGGCTACAAAAGAGGACCTGGAAAAAATGAAATCAGAAATAATTTCTGAGATAACAGCAGAGATTGTGCCCATAGTGCAAGACATGATTAATAAATCTAGAGTGGACACAGGTAAAACAATAAAAGGAGCTGAGGAACATGATGAATCCCAACATAGGAAACAAATGGAATCCATAAAACACATGCAAACAGATTTCCAGGAGATTAAAAGCTCCACTGAAACTTTACGCAGCAGAATGAGCCAATGTGAGGACAGAATTTCAGATATAGAAGATAAGATTGCAATTAGTGACCAGGAAAAGAAAAAATTTCTTTAAAATAGTAAGGGACCACGAGAAATCAATCCAGCAGCTGCTAGATGATGCAAAGGAGAATAGCATAAGACTGATGGGAGTTAATGAAGAAACAGGAGACTGTGCAGATGACATAAAAAAACTGTTCACAGAAGTGATGGCAGAAGCCACCTCTGCCCGCCACCTTCCACCTCCAGAGAGGGGGAAGGAGGAGCAGCTGGTTCCTGGCCAGGACCCACCCTCAGCACATTTCCTGTCTCCGCTCTGGACAACAAACCTAGGCACCAGACTTCCAACCAGAGAGAGAGAGATGTCCTCAGGTCACAGAGCCCCACTGCCACTGCCTGTGACTGGACACACAGCCTGAAGTCATTTGAACACCATCGCGTCCCTACGTCATACCTCTCAACTCTCTTGACTTGTGTTCTTGGGGGGAAAAAACGTTCCTTTCTAATAATAGATACTTGAGTTGATTGAGTTGTTTTGTTTTGTTCTGTTTTCACTTTGGTCCTGGATATAATGAAATCGTGAATATGATGACGGATTTTCACTGTGTATACTAGCAATATGAACACACATGCCAATATATCCTAACCCATCTATGCGGTTACATTTTGGATAACACTAGAATTAATCTTGATTTGCTTACGGAGAAACAACAGGAACCACGGAATGACTGCTTATCATATAAGAAAGTTACATCCATGATTCTGAGCTCCCTACCACAAGTTTTTCCTCCTAGGTTTTCTGTGTTCTCTTTTTATCCTGAAATGCATTTATTGCATTGAGAGGTTGTTTCAGGGGTGGAAGCCAGGGTTCCACTTTCGGCATTCATTACAACCAAAAGTGAACCCCAACAGAGTCAACAAGCATCCTTGGTGTTTTATGGATTTTGAGCTAAATCTATGAGCCTTATTCAATATCTATAATTCTATGTTATTTTTAAATTACAGGAAATTAATGGAAGATGTTTACATGAGGACTGTTTGCCCTTACTGTGCTATGAATGAATTTTTGTAGTGTATCTGAGTGCATGTGCAAGAGAGTAGGAAAAATGTTTCTGAAACAAAACTGGACAAATATTTGCAATGAAAAGTAAATTTAAAGATTGCTATAATTGTGCTATAGAAACAATGCAAGTATTAAAATACAAACACACACACACACACACACACACAGTCACACAAAAGAAGTGATGCCAAAAAACTTCCCAAGCAAGGGAAACGAAATTGACATACAGATAAGTTAGGCACATAGGACTCCAATTAGCTGTGAGCAAAAAACATCTACACACAGGCATATAATAGTTAAGATTCCAGAAACCCAACAGAAGAACAAAATTCTACAAGCAGTTAGAGAAAAGAAACAAATCACATATAAACAAAAGCCCATCACAATCACAGCAGACCTCTTAATGCAAATCCTCAAGGCAAGAAGAGCTTGGAGTGATGTATTTCAAGGCCTAAAGGAAAACAGCCTCCAACCCAGATTGATGTACCCTGCAAAACTATCTTTCAAAATTGATGGAGAAATAGGATACCTTCATGACAAAGAGCACCTTAGGAACTTCATGAATACCAAATCAACACTCCAAAAAATGTTAGACAATATTCTATGAAAAGACAATGAGGATCACAACCCCAGGAAGCCCAGCAGGATGAATCCATTGGGCACGACAAGAAATTAAACGCAAAGGGGGAGAATCCAAGAAAAAAAAAAAGGTCATGTCAATGATAAGTCAATACGTATCAGTTATAACCATCAATGTTAATGGTCTCAATCCACCAATCAATAGAAAAAGCCTGGCAGAATGGGTCAAGAAGCAATATCAAACCCTATGCTGCATACAAGAAACACACTTAATTCAAAATGAAACTCATAGACTGAAAGTTAAAGGGTGGAAAACAATATTCCATGCAACGGGAACCCGAAAAAAAAGCAGGAGTAGCTATCCTCTTTGCAGATCAAGTAGATTTCAAACCAACACTGATTAAGAGAGATGAAGAAGGATACCACATCCTTGTAAAGGGAACAATCCAAGAGGAAGAGATGACAATCATAAATATCTGTACACCAAACATTAGTGTGCCCAACTATATAAAACAAATACCAACAGACATGAAAAATCAAATAAGCACTAATACAAGAGTAGTGGGGGACCTGAATACCACACTGTCACAAATAGACAGATCAACTAGGCAAAAAATAAGCAATGCAATGCTAGAACTCAATCAAATTCTTGAACAAATGATTTAACAGAAGTTTACAGAGTATTCTACCCCATAAAATCAGAATACACATTCTTTGGAGCTGCACATGGGTTGTTCTCCAACATAGACCACATACTCACTCACAGAATGTATTTAGGTAAGTGAAAAGGAATTGAAGTTATCCCCTGCATATTATCAGATCAAAGTGCAATGAAATTGCAGATCAATAGCAAGAAAAACTGCAAGAATTTCATAAACACATGGAAACTGCACATCACACTTCTGAATAACCAATAGGTCACAGAGGAAATTAAACAAGAAATCAGACAGTTCCTACAAATAAATGACAATGCCAATATAACATATAGGAATCTATGGGACACAATGAAAACAGTCTTATGCAGGAAATTCATAGCAGTGAATACTCACGTGAGGAAAACAGAGCAAGCTCAATTTTACAACCTGATGCTAAACCTCAAACTTGAAGAAAAAGAACAGCAGGAAAAACTCAAAGCTCATACAAGGGAGGAAATTATAAAGATCAGAGCAGAAATTAGTGCAATGGAGACTGAATTACCAAAGTTGAACAAAGATGACCTAAAAATCCTAAATGATCCAATATCAATCAATTAAATTGAGAATGTAATTAAAAACTTACCAAGAAAAGCCTGGGTCCTCATGGCTTCACTGCTGAATTCTACAAGACATTTTGAGATGAACTACTGCCACTACTGTTTAAACTCTTGAATGAAATTGAAAGGGAAGCAATACTCCCAAATTCATTCCTGGAAGCAAGCATCACCTTGATCCTCAAGAAGAGAAAGACCCAACTGAAAAAGAGAACTATAGGCCAATCTCACTAATAAACATAGATCCAAAAGTCCTTAATAAGATACTGGCAAATAGAATGCAGAAGATCATCAAGAAGATCATAGCCCTGACCCAGTGGGATTCACTGGAGGTATGTAGGGATTGTTCAACATATGCAATCAATAAATGATACATTATATCATTATATCTTTATATATATCATTATATATATCATTATATATCATATATATCATATATATCATTATATATGATATATATCATTATATATATACTGATACATTATATCAGTAGAGCCAAGTACAAAAACCATTTGATCATCTCAATAGATGCAGAAAAAGCATTTGACAAAATCCAGCACACATTAATGATAAAAACCCTACAAATAATTGGAATAGATGGGCTCTCTACCTCAAACTGATAAAAGCCATCTATGAAAAACCAACAGCCAATATCATACTAAATGATCAGACACTGAAATCTTTCACACTAAAATCAGGAAGAAGACAAGGATGTCCACTATCACCACTACTGTTCAATATAGACATTAGCCACAGCAATTAGACCAGAGAAAGAAATAAAAGGAATAAAGATAGGAAATGAAGAAGTCAAAATGTCATTATTTGCAGGTGACATGATACTCTATATGGAAGACCACAAGAACTCCACCAAAAGTCTTCTAGACTTAATAACCAAATTTAGTAAAGTAGCTCGATACAAGGTCAACACATAAAAATCAATAGCTTTTCTGTACACAAAAAATAGAATCACTGAGAGAGAAATGGGGCAATCAATTAGTTTCACAAGAGCATCCAAAAAATTGAGGGCTGGGGATTTAGCTGGGCTGGGGCTTTAGCTCAATGGTTCCACTGCCTGCCTCGCAAGTGCAAGGTCCTGAGTTTGATCCCCAGTACAAAAAAAAAAAAAATTGAAATACCTCAGAATCAACATAACAAAAGAAAGCAAAGACCTGTACTCTGAAAATTATAGCACTCTGAAAAGAGATTGAAGATGATTTTAGAAAATGGAAAGACATCCCTTGCTCCTGGATAGGAAGAATCAACATAGGTAAAATGGCCATACTTCCAAAACTGCCACATAGATTCAATGCAATCCCAATTGAAATCCCAGCAGCATACCTCACAGACCTGGAGAAAAAATTCCAAAAATTCATTTGGAACAAGAAGAGACCTAGAAAAGCAAAAGCAATAGTAGGCAATAAAGACAAGGTAGGGGATATCACATTCTCCAACTTGAAACTATATTACACAGCTACTGTGATAAAAACTGCATGGTACAGGCAAAGAAACAGACCTGAGGACCAGTGGAAAAGATTAGAAGATGCAGAAACAACTCCAAACACACTCAGCCACCTACTTCATCTTTGACAGAGGAGACAAACACCCTCACTGGAGGAAAGATAGTTTCTTTAATAAATGGTGCTGGAAAAATTGGGTTTCAACTTGTCAGAGATTAAACTAGACCTATATATCTCACCTTGCACTAAACTAAAATCGAAATGGATTAAAGATCTAAATATTAAAACAGAAATGCTGAACTGGCTAGAACAGAGGTTAGGTAGAACTCTTGAAGCCATTGGTGTAGGAAAAGATTTTATGAACAAAACCTCAGTTGCCCGTAAACTAGCACAAAAAATCAATATGTGGGATCTCTTCTTACTAAAAAGCTTCCGCACAGTAAGAGAAACCACCAGCAGTGTGAAGAGACAACCCACAATGTGGGAAAAATTTTTCACCAGTGGTCCCACAGACAAAGGTCTATTATCTCAAATCTATAAAGAACTTAAAAAGATCAGACCTCCCAAATTTAAAGACCCAACCCAAAAATGGGCATCTTAAATGAACAGACATTGGTCACACAAAGAAGTAGAAATGGCAAATAAACATATGAAAAAATGTTCAACATCACTGGTCATTTGAGAGATGCAAATGAAAACAATGCTGAGATTCCACCTCACCCCAGAAAGAGTGGCTGCTATCATGAAATCAACCAATAACAGATGCTGGTGGGGCTGTGGGGAAAGAGGAACCCTGCTCCACTGCTGGTGGGAGTGTAGACTGGTGCAAGTACTGTGGAAATCAGTATGGAGATACCTCAAAGAACTAGGACTGGAAGTCCCATTTGACCCAGCTATTCCCTGCTGGTTATCTTCCCCAAAGACTAAAAAGAATCATACCACAGTGACATATCTGCTCCCATGTTCATAGCAGCACAATTCATGATAGCTAAAACTTGGAAATAACCCAATTGCCCATCAGCTGGAGAATGGATAAAGAAAATGTGAGGTTTTTAAAATAAAATGAAGTACTACTCAGCCATAAAGAATGAGAAAGTAGAGATATTTATAGATAAATGGATGCCCATTGAGGTGATACTCTTAAGTGAAATAAATAGGACACACATGTCTAAATACTGAATAGTTTCTCTAATGTGAGAAACTGAGAGTGTAAATAAGGACTAAAAGGTATAATAGATAATGTGAAATAGGAACAAAAGGTGCAAAGGGGCAGGGGAAGTGGGAAGGGTAGGGGAACAGAAAGAAGGGAATGGAATTAATATGAGAAAAACAAAAAATGGAAACAAAATCTTTGTAGATAGGGAGGGGTGGAGGGGTTGAAGGGAGGACAGGGGAATGGCCAAAAAATAAGAACTAACATGGACTATGTAAAGGTTCAAATTTCCAATGATGAATGCCATTATATTGTATACCTTAAATGTATCAATAAAATTAATTTTTTTTTAAAAAGTTGATACTTTTTGGTAATTCTTTCTTGCTCTTCTATCCCTTTCACCTAGTTATTTTTATCAATTACCATTCTGCCTTGTGTCTCATTCATTATGCAATCTGTATAAACCACTATTTGACATTACAGGGAAGAACACCACATGACTTAAAAAATTCTCTTTCTGTCTTACCCATCAACTATCATCAATATGTTGCTGTCTCTTTACAGCAGCCCAGGGATAGTAACCCCCAAAACAGTAACTGTGAAAACATCATGAACCTTCTGAAGCCCTAAAGAAGAGACATGTAGCATACCTGGAAGACACTATGATAAAATGACCTAATACTTTCTCACTATCTGTGAAAAAGCATTTTTATACCTCCAAATTAAATTCAGTATCGAGAAGATGCTATTCATTACAAATAACTATTCACTTAAGCAGGCACTTCACTGAGGGCCAGCCATACTGCAGGATGGTACAGCTGCAGGGATAAGTAAGAAGCTAATTAAACTACTCTTTTACTCACAAATGATTTTTGGATACTTCATATTTGTTAATCACTGCTGTATCTTACCTGGAGGCTGTGCAAAGCAAAGCAGTGTTCTTTTACCATAACAGGCCATCTAGTCACAAACATACATTTTCTAGTTCTACTATTTTTGTCATTTCCCTCTCATTTGTTTATTACACCTGCAGCTTGAGGCAAGGTTTTGTATAGCAGCATCTTTTTATGTCTCTCTTGCTCTTCTTCAGTAATAACAACAAAAAGCCAAATAGCGGATGTTCTGTGTGCTTACTGTGCTGAGCCCTGGGCTGAGTGCCCATAAGACATTGCCCCTTAAAATCCATCAAAAAATGTATAAGGTAAGAACTGTTACTGGGAGAGATGAGAAGCCCCTGACTCTCCCCTTTCCTGTGCTGCTGTTTGTGGGGTTGTGGATGGGTCTACAGCCCTCACAAGTCCTCCCCACCTTGCTTCCCCTCCACTTCCTCACAGTCCCCTGAGGAAGAACTGGGACAGCTTCCTGCAGTGTCCTCTGCCACCCCTCAGGTTACTTTATGGTGTCTGGGCTCCTCAGGCAGAAAGTGCAGTTCAGCCATCAACTAGGATACCCCTCCCCACTCCCGATGCTCTGAGGGCATCTCCTCATTGAAGAGGTACTTGGGGAAGCACCTCTAATGTGGCAAGGATCAGAGAGGGACAAAGGCCCAGTATGACATCCTTAACCTTCCCAAATCCCTATCAACTGTGAGTAATCAGTTATGAAGATTCCCCAGTTTTGACCTGCCTTTTTTTCACAGAGATGTGATAGCTGTCAGTCAAACAGCTTGCATCTCCAGTGTTCTCCCCAGTGCTACTATAATAGCTCTTGCTTTCCTGGATGCCTGCACCTACTCCAGGAGATGACTGTCCTGCCTGAATTTTAACTGAGTAGTAGAAATAACTTTGGACCAATCAGTAGGCTCAGATCAGAAGGCTTGGGTTTAGAGCAATTAAACCAATCATCAGGCCTGAACGTGGACCAACCCCAGGCCTGTAATTGCTACACAAGCTGAACTTCCCTCACATTTCCTGTGTTTGCCTAAGAGACCCTCTGAAATGCCAACACCCCGTGCTGTAGCACAGACCCTGTACAAATAAAGTCTTGTTCTGGTGGTCCTGTAAATTGGCTCATGATTTATTTCTTGGGTAGTACGGGCTCAGAAAGTCTTACATATCTACTGAGAATTCTTATCCTGTGTAGTGTGGACAAAGTGTACTTTTTAAAAGAAAGCTATAAACACTCAGGGCTTTTAAACCGTGAAGAGCTCCAGAGACCAGCAGCCAACGAAGATCAGCCATAGAGACCAATAACTGACACAGTCAAGCAATGGCTTCCACCACAAGCCAATGTCAAATGGCAGAGGCTCATAGCAGCAGCAGAGACCAGCATGCAGCAGAATCCACTGATGGCATCTGGCATTAACTGGTGCCAACCAGTGGTATCAGGGCCACTAGCAGAGCTGTACTTTGCCTAATCATGACTTCTATCTGTATTGAGAAAAAGAATCCTTCATTGATTGGATTAACTGGCATTTAAATTTAATGAAAAGAAATTCAGTTTCTAGTGATTTATTAAATTTCTCAAGGTAACCATGCTCAAACTCAAAACCAGGTGTGTTACACAGAATTTTGATAGAAAAGATTTTTTGTTTTGTACCCACTCCACCTTCATTCAGGAAGTCATTGCAGATCATGGAAATAAGAACTGATTTTTAAAGAGCTGGATCAGAAGATTGAAAAGTTTTCTTTTTTCCATTTATTCATGTTCTGATAAATAGAGAGATGGGAAAGAAAAAAGCAGAGAAAGGAGTAAAAGAAGAAAGAAAAGAAGGAACAAAAGAAGACAGAAACTTTCACATGCTACGTTAGGTTGTCTCTGAACTAAGAGTTGGCCAACATCTGTTTTAGTCATAGACGTAGGACCTTGACCAATCTAATTATCACTTCCATATTTTTTAAATTATGAAGCCATACCTCCATGCTTGTCTAGCTCATTTCCTTACTTCTTGAGGCTATAAGATGAAAAGATGTTTGAGACAGTACTTTGAAAGCCAAAAGAAGCTCCAGTGACATCACTAAAAACTGGGATGGGAGGGGGGAAATCACTAAGCGTTACACTTCTAAAATGTTATAATTTCAAAAGGTTAAGGAACTATTAGATCTTGTCCAACAAAGCTTTGTTTCATGATATACTTATTCTCTGAAAAGCCTTCTGAACAAAGCAGAGGAAACAAGAATTTAAGAGGAGGCAGCCGAGAGTCATGGTGAAGGAAGCAAATGTGAGATCAGCTATGACTAATTTGAAATGAGCTTGGGTATTTCATTATCTAAAAGACTGTAGTCTGGACACTGAACCTTTTCCTAGGCCCGTCTCTGTACTTCTTTTAGCAAAGAACCCTGCTAAATTAGTTTAGCAAACCCTCCTCACTCTTGTCATCTTACAGCTTTCCTTATCTGATTGAGCTTTTCATTCTCCACCTGCTATCTGATCACATTAGCCTGTCTTCAGTTAGAATTCTGTTAGGTCAGTTTTGATAAAATTTCCCTTCCCTCCAGTGTTTTCTCTTATTAATTTTTCAGTCACTAACTCCCTCCTTGCTCTTTGGTTATACATTCCCACTTGCCAAAGCTGTGTTCAGAGTTGAACCTAATGTTTCTCCCCCACTGTATGACCCTAGTGCAGTGGTCCCTATACTATAATGATGGTCCTTAGTAAAGTCTTTTTTATTAAGTATCAATGAATAATGTTTTCTTTAACAGAAGAATGGAGATAACATTGGAAGACTGGAGCAAAATTAAATGGGTAGGAAATGAGTGAGTCTCCCAGGGCAGATACATAAAGGTCATGTAATATAGAAGCAAGAATCATGTGGGTTGCACTTTGAATGGACTAGGGCAGAGCAAGTGATGAAGTCATGAAAATAATTTGGCCATCAAAGGCACTGTGTAGAATTTTTAGATAAAGGAATTACCTTTTACTTAAGAAATTTTTAGTAAAAGATGAAAGGAATCTTTTTGGGGATGTGAGATAATTGAGACCTTTGAGTAAAGCAATGGTAATATTCTAGTTCACTTAGGATGCATGAGTTTTACACCTACTGCCTTGTGTAGTATTTAACAATGTTCTAAACGTGTTCAGACCTAGACAATGAATGAAACATAGTCTCTGTAGTTCTGAAGGCCTCAGATAGAGGATGTCTATATGGATGGATTCTAGAAGAGGATTTTTAAAAACTTGTGAAAGCAGTACTGCCCCATAAAACATGCACTTACATTCATGGCCTCTTAAATCTATGGTCATGTTTACCTAAGTAAAAGAGCTTCAGGTTTAGTGTCCTATGAATAGTCGTTCCTTTTTCTTCTTCCATCTAGATTATTTTCCTCCAAAATAATTCCAACAATAGTTCTGAAATAATAGGTCACTTAGATTTCAAAACAATTTTGTTTGATCCATCTGGGACTGGGGAGGGATTAGAAATTAGCCATTCTGGTATCATGGCAGAAACCTGCCATTAACATATTTATTTACACATCATCCAGTTTTGCAGCATTATTCTGAGTATTTGATATTCAAAAGATAAGAATCTGAGTCTCAGAGAAACAAAGTACTCAGCGTTCCAATTAGGATCAATGTGTTGTTGTACATACAAAATATCACTACAGAAAATCTTGGAAGACGATGGATCATGTGTGTTTTAAAAACTGAATATTGCCAAACAGTTGCAAGTTAAATTCTACTCTGTATAGATTATCTCTTCCTTGTCCCTAAGTATTTTCCTAAAAATGGTAGTTAATACATATTACTGATTTGTACCCTCACATCCCTTCCACTGTAGTTTATGTTTACTGCATTTTTCTCTGGACATTTAATTGACTTTATAAAGCTTTGATTAAAAGGGAACTAAGCAATTAGGTCATGTGATTCCATGTATTTCCCATAAAGCCCAAGACCCTATAAAACAGACAAGTGCTGCACTAACTGCCATGTTTGTGCCCTTGCCCATCTTGCTGGACTAATTCCCTTTTTAAAAAAATTTTTTAAATGTATAACTTCATTAGCAAACACACACATATACAAAAATTAAAATTATTCAAAGAAAAACAATGCAAGGGAGAGAAAACTATAATAATATTCAAATACAGTAGAACTCAACCAAAGCAAAACTGAAAAGTACTTAAACATTTTTCCATATAATTTAAAAAAACACCTCAAGCATTAACAAGACATCAGAGGATGTGATTTGTTTTAGAAAGATTTTCAAAACTAATATTGAACAAATAGTGGTCTGAGAAAAAAATTCTAATTAGCTAGTAGACTTCACATAGGCCAAATTTTTTTAATTTAAATTTCAATACAGTCATATGACACATGATGGAAATATAATCTGAGAAATATGTTATTAGGCAATTTCATCCGTGTGTATTGCAAAGTACCACACAGAGTGGCAACTTCTAAGTGCAAACTGAAAAGGAATACGTCAATCATCTGTGATGACCACTTGATATTATCCAAATACACAGTTAAACACGAGATACATGAGGCTACCACTGGCATAGCATCACACTGTTTTACAGTAAACTCTTTTATATAAGTAGGATTATGTTCTAAAGGATGAAAAACACAGCATGTTATGATGAGTACATAAAACAGTAACAATCATTTATCGCACTATTGAGTACTGTGTACTGTACATAGTTGTATGTGCTTCTTCTGGAAACACACCCTTCTCTCCTTTGATTTCAGTGACTCTTCCTTCCCAACCCACTGATGAGCTCCAGACTAGGCTCTATCTATATCTCTTCCTATAGTTTTAAACACAATCTATATATGAATTCTTTCCAGATTCCAGCCTGTAACTCTGATCTCTCCCCTTCCCCTCCTACCATCCCTAACCTTTTAGCCTTTTCTTCATATTTCAAATTATCAATTATTCATTTTAATCATTTTAATCCTTAATTACACTTTTAGTTTCTCACACTAGAGACACTATTTGGAAAAAGAATAATAAGAAGAAAAAAAATAAAAAGAAACTATTTGGTATTTACATGTGTGTCCTATTTATTTCACTTAAGAGGATGGCCTCAATATGCATCCATTTAGCTATAAATGTCTCTAGTTTCTCATTCTTTATGGCTGAGTAGTACTCCATTTTATAAAAAACCACATCTTTATCCAGTTTCCAGTTGATGGACACTTGGACTGTTTCCAAGCTTTAGCTATTACAAACTATGCTGCTATAAACATAGGTGCACATGTATCACTGTGGTATGATTCTTTCAATTCTTTTGGGAGATACCCAGCAGGGGGATAGCTGTGTTGAATGGGACCTCTAAGCCTAGTTCTTTGAGGTATCTCCATACTGATTTCCACAGTGATTGCACCAGTCTGCATTCCTACCAACAATGGAGAAGCGTTCCTTTCTCCCCACACCCCCGCCAGCATTTGCTATTGGATGAATTCTTTATAGCAGCCATTCTTTCTGGGATGAGGTAGAATCTCAGTGTTTTCATCTGCATCTCTTGAATAACCAGTGATGATGAACATTTTTTCATATATTTATTTGCTGCTTTTACTACTTTGTCTGAGAAATGTCTTTTCATTTCCAATGCCCATTTTTGAATTGTGTCTTTGAATTTGGAGGGTCTAATTTTTTTCAGTTATTTATATATTCTTGATAGTAGTCCTTTGTCTAAGGTACAACTACTGAAAATTTTTCCCACATTGTAGGTTGTCTCTTAGCTCTGTTGGTGGTTTCTCTTGCAGTGCAGGTTTTTAATGAGATGAGATCCCAGTTGTTGATTCTTTGTGCTAGTTCCTGTGCTACTGAGATTTTGTTCATAAAGTCATTTCCTATGCCAATGTCTTCAAGAGTTCTACCTAACTTATTTTCCAGCAAATTTAATGTTTCTGTCTTAATATTTAGATCTTTAATCCACTGCAATCTTAGTTTAGAACATGGTGATAGGTATGGGTCTAGTTTTAATCTTTGGCAGGTTGAAATCCAGTTTTTCCAACACCATTTATCAAAGAGGCTATCTTTCCTCCAGTGAGGATGGTTGGCTCCTTTGTCAAAGATGAGGTGGCTGAGTATGTCTGGAGTTGTATCTGCATCTTCTAATCTATCTCACTGATCCTCGGGTCTGTTTCTTGGCTAGTACCATGCTGTTTTATCATGGTAGCTTTGTAGTATAGTTTCAAGTTGGGGATTGTAATACCCCCAGCCATATCTCTGTTGCCTAGAATTTCTTTTGCTATTCTAGGTCCCTTCTGGTTCCAAATGAATTTTTGGATTGTTTTCTCTACTTCTGTGAAATATAATGTTGGAATTTCAATTGGCATTGCATTAAACCTATATAATAGTTTTGGGAGTATGGCCATTTTCACTATTTTGGTCCTTCCTACCCAGGAACAAGGGATGTCTTTCCATTTGCTTATATCCGCCTCAATCTCCTTTTTCAGAGTGCTATAGTTTTCAGTGTAGAGGTTTTTTGCTTCTTTTGTTATATTGATTCCTAGATATTTCATTTTGGGGGATGCTATTGTAAAAGGAATTGTTTCCCTAATTTCTCTCTCAGTGAGGCTATTATTTCTATATAAAAAGGCTATTGTTTTTTGAGTGTTGACCTTATATCCAGCTACTCTACTGAATCTGTCAATTAAGTCTAGAAGTCTTTTGGCAGAGTTTTTTGGGTCTTCTGTGTAAAGTATCATATCATCAGCAAATAATGACAGTTTAACTTCTTCCTTTCCAATCTTTATTCCTTTTATTTCTTTCTCTTTTCTAAATTAGCTGTGGCTAATGTTTCCAGAACTATATTGAACAGGAGTGATGATAGTGGGCATCCTTGTCTTGCTCCTGATTTTAGCTTGAAAGTTTTCAGTTTTTGACCATTTAGTATGGTGTTGGCTGTTGGTCTTTCATAGATAGCCTCAATCGAGTAGAGATAAAGACCTTCTATTCCAATTTTCTGTAGGGTTTTTATCATGAATGGGTGTTGGATTTTGTCGAATGCCTTTTCTGCATCTATTGAGATGATCATGTGTTTTTTGTCCTTGACTCTGTTAATAGAGTGTATTACATTTATTGATTTACAAATGTTGAAATATCCTTGCATCCCTGGGATAAATCTGGCTTGGTCAGGGTGTATGATCTTCTCAATGACCCTTTGTATTCTGTTTGCCAGTATCTTGTTGAGGATTTTTGCATCAATATTCATTAGGGATATTGGCCTGTAGTTTTCTTTTTGGGTTGTGTTTTTCCCTGGTTTTGGAATCAAAGTAATACTTGCTTCCAGGAATGAACTTGGAAGTCTTGCTTCCCTTTCAATTTTCTTGATGTGTTTAAAGAGTAATGGTGATAGTTCTTCTTTAAAAGTCTTGTAGAATCAGCAGTGAAGCCATCAGGACCTGGGCTTTTCTTTGTTGGTAAATTTTTTATTACATTTTCATTTTCACTCATTGTAATTGGGGTGTTTAGAATTTCTATATCTTCTTCATTTAACTTTGGCAATTTGTATGTATCTAGGAATTCATCCATTTCTTCTGTGTTTTCCATTTTATTAGAGTACAGTTTCTCGAAGTAGGTATTGATGATTCTCTGGATTTCTGCTGGTTCCGTTGTGACTTCACCTTTTTCATTCTTAATTGCATAGATTTGAGGCTTTTCTTTCCTCTTTTTGATAAGGTTGGCTAAGGGTTTATCAATTTTATTATTTCAAAAAACCAACTCTTTGATTCATTGATTTTTTTGTATTGTTCTCTTAGTCTCCATTGCATTGATTTCTGCTCTGATCTTTATAATTTCCTCTCTTGTGTGAGTTTTGGGTTTGTTATTCTCTTCTTTTTGTAGGAGTTTGAGGTTCTGCATTAGGTTATTTATCTGAGTTCTCTCTGTTTTCCTAATATGGGCATTCACTGCTATGAATTTCCCACATAGAACTGGTTTCATTGTGTCCCATAGATTCCTGTATGTTGTACTGGCATTATCATTTACTTGTAGAAACTGTCTAATTTCTTCTTTAATTTCCTCTGTGACCCATTGATTGTTCAGGAGGGTGTTATTTGATTTCCATGTGTTTGTGGGAGTTTTGCAATTTCTTATGTCATTGATCAATTTTATTGCACTATGGTCTGATAATATACAGGGGGTAACTTCAGTTCTTTTACATTTAATTAGACATGTCCTATGAGCTAGCATGTGGTCTACTTTGGAGAATGACCTGTGTGCAGCCGAAAAGAACTGTATTCTGCTGTTGTGGGATGGAACACTCTATAAACATCTATTAAGTCCATTTGTTCAATAGCTTGGTTCAGTTATAGAATTTCATTGTTAATTTTTTGTCTAGATGATCTGTCTATTTGCGATAATGGAGTATTGAGGTCCCTCACTACAATTGTTTTAGTGCTTATTTGGTTTTTCATGTCCATTAATATTTGCTTTGTATAGTTGGGTGCATTCATATTTGGTGCATATATATTTATGATTGTCATCTCTTCCTCTTGGACTATTCCCTTCACAAGGATGTAGTGACCATCTTTGTCTCTCTTACTTAGTTTTGGTTTGAAATCTACTTTTTCTGCAAATAAAATTGCTACCCCAGCTTTTTTCTGGGTTTCTGTGGAATGGAGAACTGTTTTCCATCCTTTTACTTTCAATCTATGTATTTCTTTTTGAGTTAGGTGTGTTTCTTGTATACAGCATATTGTTGGACTTTGCTTCTTAATCCATTCTGTCAGTCTATTTCTTTTGATTGGTGAATTGAGACCATTAACATTGATAGTTATAATTGATAGATATTGACTTATACTTGTCATGATGTTTTGCTATTGTTGGCTCTTTTATTTCTTATTTTTTTCTCCCTTTCCCTTTAGTTTCTTACCTTGCCTGGTGGCTTCCCTCTGTTGGGCCTTGTGGAGTTGTGACCTTCATTGACCTTTTCTAGGATATTGCTTAGGTTTGTTTGGAGTGCTGGTTTGGTGTTCCTGAAATTTATCAGGTGTTCTTTGTCTTGGAACTATCTATTTTCCCTATTGATTTTGAAAGATAATTTTGCAGGATACAACAGTCTAGGTTGGAAGTTATTTTCTTTTAGGGCTTGAAATACTTCACTCCAGGCTCTCCTTGATTTGAGGGTTTGTGTTGAAAAATCTGCCATGATTCTGATGGGCTTTCCTTTGTAGGTGATTTGTTCCTTTTCTCTAACTGCCTGTAGGATTTTGTTCTTCTGTTGGGTTTCTGGGATTTTGACTATTATATGTCTAGGTGTAGATTTTTTTTGATCTTGGCCAGTTGGAGTTCTATATGCCTCACTTATCTGTATGTCCAATTCTCTACCTCTGTCTGGGAAGTTTTCTACTATTACTTCAGTGAACAATTTTTTTATGTCAATTGTACTTTCTCCTGTTTATTTTGTGGATGCCTATCATTCTTATGTTATTCTTCCTTGTATCATCTAGCAGCTGCTGGATTGATTTCTCATGGTCCCTTACTATTTTTAAGAAATCTCTATTTTCATGGTCCTTCACCGCAATCCTGTCTGCTATATCTGACATTCTATCTTCAGATTCCCTTAATCTGCTATGCATGCTTTCAATAGAGTTTTTAATCGGAATATCTGTTTGAATCTGTTTCATGGATTCCATTTCTTATGTTGGGCAATCATGGTTTCCATTTCTTTCTTATGCTGGGCATTCATGGCTTTCAGCATGTTTCTGAGCTCATCTATTTTTTTTTTTAAATCTGTTTCTGTTCTAGAGCCTCTAATCATGTCTTCACTCTGCTCACTATGTATTTATCTGGGAGACTATTTATGCTTTGAATTTTTCTAGAGCCTCATTCATCTGTTTTGTTACTTCCTGTGCTACCAGTTCAGGGTGTCCAGGTGGTTGATTATCAGACTTTTCCACCTCCTTTCCCCCAGAGTTTGCCTTTTGTGGGGTGGAAGTCTGAGTTTGTGACTTGCTTAAATGTCTTCTCATTTTTGTTTTTGGTACTGTCCTTGGTTTAGTTCCTGGGTTAATACATTGAAGTTGCTTATTATAAGTATCTTTGTTGATGTATTAAGAACCCTTATGGAATGACTGCTTCTCAGATGTGTCTTCCAGGTATAGCTGGTCTTTATGTTTTGAGTCTCTAATGGCTCTGAGGCTGTCTCATTTTCATTATACCAGGAAGGACAACTGATTAGACCAATCACAACACCTTAGCCCAAGTGATACAATCAGCAACACAATAGCATCAAGTACCTTTTAGAAAATGATAATTTGTGGTGGTTATTAACCTATCACCTTTAACTGTGAATTAAATCAAGATCAAGGACCAATCCAACTTATTTTTATAGTGAATAAACTCTTCACTATAGCAACTTTACCCTTCAGGATGGGGAGTTAGAAGGAGTTGGGGAGGGAGGAATAGGTAGGTAAAGGGATAGAGGAAGGTTAGCAGTGAGGCCAAAGGGCACAGGTGAGAGAAGGAGAGAGAAGAAAAGAAAAATAAAGAAGAAATAATAATTAGGGCCAGAACAGGAACACAAAGTGAGATGAAGAACAATGTGGGACAGCAAGGGAGCGAGGGAAAGAGAAAGAGAGAAAGAAAAGAGAAAAATGAAAAATTTAAAAAGAATAGAAAAAGAAGAAAAAAATCCAAAATAAGAGCAAAAAAAATAGTGGTAATTTTGAAAATAACAAATAAAAAATAGAAATGAAGGGCCTCCTTCAGGGTATGTCTCTGCTGTCACAATAAACATCATGGGCAGCAGTGTGCAGTTATAAGTCAATGAGTCTCAGTAAGCCAGTCACAGACCCATGAGATTCAGGCAGATTTCTGGCTGCAAGTCCCAAGTTGAGCTCCCTGTCCTCATGCAGGGTTGAACTCTGCAAGGTTCTATTACAGGTTCCAGCTGCCTTTCCCCTGAAGATAGTTCAGGTTCAAATGGGAGATGATGATCCCTCCAACTTACCAAGTACAGTGGTTTGGTGTGCCTTTATTGCAGAGATTCTCTTCACCTTTCCAGTGGGCTTCAGTCTTCTTCAGGGAGCCTGAGAGAGGCCCTCTCTCTGTTGTTCACTTCTGCAACTCAGGACAATGGCCTTTATATGCCCCTGTGCCTCTGTAGTGTGGAACCAGGTAGCTACACAGCCAAGAGGCCGGGGGGGGGCATGCTGGGGGGGATCCTCACAGTCTTCTGCATGCAAGTGGGTGGGGCAAGCCGGAAGGATCAGGGTGCAGCCACCCACTTCTGACCCCAAGGCCAAGCTCTGGACTAATTCTTAATGTTCTCTTTCATCATGTACTTATGGGGTCACTCAAATTCTATTAATAGCTGTTAATTACCAACATAAAAAATAGTAAAAATTTGTTGTTCTAGAATTTATTTACAGCTATGTATTTCTATATGTCTCAATGGTGAATATAGAAGAAAACACAGGGCTGACTGTGTTCTTTTGAATAATAATAATTAGTAGAAAATTCTACATGAACATTAGTAATATTATGGTTTAGATCCAGAATATCTGCCAAGACTGTCAAGTGCTCAGGGGCAGGGCTTTTGGAACGTAGGGTCATCAATAGAGTCATCCATTAATGAGTTGAGGAGCCGAGTGTGCTGTTAGGACAGTGGTGGTAAACCTATGGCACAGGTGCTGCAGCCAGCTATTTGTTATTACTGAAAGCCCTAAAAGGTTTGCCATTGCTGTGTTAGGAGGTGGAGGCTGGTTAGAGGTGGGTTGCTGGTGGTGTGACCTAGGAGGGTTTATTTGCCTCCCTAGCTTCTTCCTTCCTTCTTTGCTTTCTGTCACCATGATAGGAGTGGCTTTTTTCTTCCTAGGCCCTTTCACCATACTGTTTCTGCCTGGGAGCCAGCACATTATGGACTGAAACTGAGACAAAATAAACCTCTCCTCCTTTAAGTTGTGAATGTCAGGTTTTGCGTCTCAGTAATGAAGAAAATGATTATGACAAGTAATAATAATAATTGTTTACTGAATATTTATTAGGGATTGAAAGTCTAACCTACATCATGCCATTAATCCTTACAAAAACCCGATGAGGTAAGTACTGTCACTCCCACTATTTGCGTAAGGAGACTGAGGCCTATAGAGGTTCAGCAGATTGCTAATGTCAGACAGCTAGTGATTTTTCATAAGATCAAGATTGAAACTCAGCTCAGGCTAACACAAGTCTGCCACCTAATCTTGCTATGTTATATTAGAATTCTGTAATTCTGGCACTTTCCGGGAAATGGCTAAGATTAAGATCTGTATGATGCTTATAGAATTTTAAACTGATAAGAAATTGCCTGTGCAAAAGTATTTGCAATTAAATCATAGTTTAAGTGAGATTTTTAAAAAACCTATTAAACATTGAGGCTCTTAAGGAGACACTTGGCTATCAATTATTTTGGTCCCATTGATAAGTACAAGAGTTGACAGGTAGTTGTTACCACGTAATGCTTGTTGAATAAATGTGGAAGAAAATATAATTGCTCACTTTATGATAATATTACTCACTTTAGGTCTGAGAGGAGGTAGAAGATAGGCTGAAATGGGCTACTTCAGTTCATGCTGGGCTGTGTCTTACAAGACTGGGAATGGATACAGAATGATTTTCTTACAGTGTTTGTGCTCTTCCTCCACTACTTCATTCTTACTCTTTCAAGTTAGGCTTTTGTGCTGGTATTTTCCATCTTCCTTCTTACACCCTTCTGTTTTCCTACTTACTCTCCATAAACCTCCTGAACCTCCCATTTACAATTGCTGTTTCAGCAACACTGTGTGCAAGGTTATTGACAAGATGGATCCCTTTCCAAGAAGCACAATGGATACCGATTTGGAGGTGCAATTTACAAACTACATGCAGATCACAACAAACTGCTAATAAACTGCTTTCTCTTTCTAATGGGTGTGAATAGAGAGTAATTTATCCTGTGTTAAGGGAGGTGACAGAGGGGAACCCTGAGGACTCACATGAGTGTCTGTAAAAGAAGAAAATGCTCTACTGCAAGAAGCGATGCAAGCCCTTCCTGTTGACAGTTAAAAAAATTTTTTTGTTCATTTTATTGGTACATTTTAGATATACATAATGATCACATTCATCATAGGGAATGTGTACCTGTGTGTAATATATCTTGATTGTTCTTTTCTCCCCCCAGTTTCCTCCCCTCCCTTCAACCCCTCTTCCCTGCCTTATTTACAAAAGCTTTGTTTTGTGAGATGATATGCAAAGGGTTAGAGCAGGAATACCCCAAAAGTAGTATTTTTGTGGATTTGCATATGGAGGGTTGGGACTCTGAAGAAGGGCTCCTCTGAGACCCTTGCCATCCCCATGTCTATTTCGATGTGTCTTTTTCCTGCCAGGCCCGCATTTAAGTGCTTGCTCTGGTAACAATACAACCTTGGCCAAACTACTGAAATTATTTTAGTTTCTGTACTTGAAAAAAAAAAGTGGGTGGTGCTAAACTCAAATCAGACAAATTACAGAATATGAAAATCATATTAAAATAAACTGCAAATGTTGCTTATTATTATTATAAGCATCACCTTCCAGAAGTTTCCACTAATTGAATGATTAATACTTTGTTGATGACTAGTCTTAGTTAATCATTGGATGTCCCAATATTCTGTTTATTTGGCATGGTACTTGAAGCTGTTTAGTTATTGTACTTTCTAGCAAATATTCTTGTTGGTAACTCACCATAGATTCTATTTGTAGAAATAATAAAGCCAGCACAGTGGGCAGAATAAAAACTGGTTTGGAAGTTAGGAATTTGGTAGTTCTGTTCTCAGTTTGGAGTCCAACTTCTTACTACTTTGAGAAAGTCAGGAACATTAAATGAGGCATGGCCTGTAAAATAATGCTCCTTCCCAACTTTCGCTTTAAACTACCTTTAGAAAAACATAGAAAGCTGCTTCTCATCTGTAATTCTCAGGAGATAGGCTTTTCTAATGTATTTAATTTTTTGTTAATTAAAATTTTCTTTCAAACATTACCAAAAACATTCTAGGAAGATTAATCCATTTGATTTAAATATCAGCTATTAGGGGGTTTACTTAGAGTTCCCTTAATCCTAGATTTTAAAGATTTCTGATATTTAGTAGTCATAAGTATGTTTGACACAAATTTGATGAGTCCCATATTTTCAACAGTGCAGATATACAGGTAACGGATAGCTATTTAGGGAATTTTGGCTTACTAGTCATGCGTATCTGCTGAGCATACTATTTTCTATTTGAATTCCTGAGTTAGAGAAGAAAAGCAAGGTTTGGGTTTTTTTTTGTTGTTGTTGTTTGTTTTTTGTTTTTTAGGTACCCAGGGACCAAACTCAGGACCTTGTGGTTGTGAGGCAGGTGTGGTACCACTGAGCTAAATCCCCAGCCCCCAGAAAAGAAAGGTTTGCTGGAAGAGACACTGAGCCTAATATGGTAAGATCTAAAGGGTCCTCAATTAACTAACCATGCATGACATATGACTTATAAGACCATGTAATTGTTTATCCACTTCTCCTACCATGAGGATAAACACTCACCTGTTTTGTGAATATTTGATGTTGAGTCCAGCAATCTCCATTGAAGAACATAAATTTGGACACAAACCCAGAATAGTTCCAGAAATAGTCATTATAAGAATAGAAATTGTGACTGCTGTACGTAATTTTAATTTCTGAGATTAAAATATTGTTTCATCTGGTAGAATGAAAATATTTCCCACTTTGATGTCAAAATATCTTCCAATAAAATCAAGTATAGATCTGAAGCCTATGATTATCCTGACATTTTTCTGTGTGCCTACCTGCGTGGAACTCTGCTCTTGCCTTGCTAGAATTCAAGATTATAAATAAAGAAGGATGTAACTTTATTTTTCTTTTTTAGACTAATATATTTAAGTACTTCTTTTTCTACAGACAGAAATGGAAGCCTCTCTTAATAAAGAGCACTGAGATTATAGTTTCCCTCAATGGAGATTACACTTAGAATTGAAGTTTTCAGGGCTTGCAAATATTACACTGAGCAGAATTTTCCAACAGGTCTCCTACTTTGATCATCTTTATCTCACCAAAAAGAATGCAATTAAACTGTGACAGACCTCCAGCTTTAGCTACTTAAGATAATATACAAGGATTTGTTCTAGCAGCTGCTGATGAAATTTGAGATTCTTCTTGTGAAACACGTTCCTTTCTCTATTGGAAAATAATATTCTCATTAAAGGTAGTCAGAATTCTTTTTTCCCCCGATTTTACATTAAACAGTATCGACACCCAAATAATCAACACACTATTATTATTTGGGGAAGTAGGGACATATAATTAGTTCATTAAGTAAATGCTACCATGGTTGGTTATTTATTAAATACTGTTAGAGTATTTAGCATGCATTCTCCATGTTGTTCTGCTATTAGCTTTTCATTTCAGATTTAAATTCTTTTAATCATTTCTCTATGGTGAATACATTGAAATTCTTCTCTTCAGTTTGGAGATATGATGGATTATTGGTGATTATATTCACTTTATTGTCATGGAACCCCAGGATTTATTCCTCTTGTCAAATAGTAACAATATCCCTACTAATGGCCTTCCTCCCCTTTTCTCCCCCACTACTCTTCCTAGTGATCAACAACCACTGTTCTGCTAGTCTTCTTCTTGCTTAAGTTGGGTTACCCTAATGTCCAAGCTAACACAAATGTCTTATTTAGTGCATATAGGGAGATGTGATCTTTTTCCCAAAATGTTATAATCGGTTTAATGCTTGGCAGACAAGCGATATTTAAGAAAATTCAGTATATGGAAATTCAATGTATATGTCAGGCAGACAACCTACTTAGCCTGAATACTACCTTAGAATTTCACTTGTAGAACATTAGTTAGTTGTAATGATAAGTGTGTTAGTAAATGTGAATTAGTAGCTTAGGTTTTAGAGAGCGAAAAACTCAGGACCAAACACTGACTCTATCACTTACCTGATGTGTGAACTTGGACCAATTTTTTTTTCTAAATTTCCATCTTCAGAGAAAAAGTATGATAAGTGTGGAAGTTATCTTACATGGTTGTTATTAAGATTTAATGAGATCATGAGATAGTTAAGATTAAATGGGCATTAATGTTGAAGTTTTCACTAATGTCTAAGTTGTAAAGATACTGCAAATCATAGAGAGACACCTCATCAAAAGGGATACCTGGAGAATCAGTTTTATGACCCTCGGGCCTTCTATCCAAGGATCTATAAACAAGATATAGGATACAGAATGACCATGAGCAAGAGGAAGTTTGTCTGGATGATTTGGAGAAAGAGGCTCTGGAAGGTGCTATGTCACACCTATTCCTTCACCCTTTGTGAGTGGAAAGGGATCCTTTCCCTGAAGCCTAGTGAGGGGCTTTGCAACCACTTGAGGGGTCTCCCAGAGCCTTGAGCCCATGGACTTGAACACCAAGGCAATTTCACCAAGAAAGGTGGGAGGCAGCAGAGAGACAAAAGGTGCACTCTATAGAGAGAGCAGGAGGGGAGGTGGTCTGGGCTGCAGGTGCAGGGTAATTGCAATCTCTCCAGCCTCTCTCGCAGGTCAGAGAACATGTGAGTTTCATGTTTACACAACATGAGGAGAAGAGGTGTCCCAGGTGTGTTCTCCCTTATGCCTGAGAACAGCATCTGGAAAGGGCAGTGGGACTCCCATGTGTCTATGGAAATGTGCTCCAGACAATGGCAGTATGGGAGGGGTATTAAGCCATTAGCCATATTGCCTGGCTCCTAAAAAACTTGAGGAGCCCATGGAAGACCCTCTGAAGGACTCACACAAACATCCACAGTTGGAAGAGTCAAATTTGAGGTTCTATTTCTTCTTGTGGAGAACACATAAAGTGGAGGAAGGGGGGGAGGAGGAGGAGGAGAGGAAGAAGAAGAGAAAGAGGAGGAGGAAGAGGAAGAAGAGGAGGGAGAGGAGGGAGAGGAGGAAGAGGAGGAAGAGGAAGAAAAGGAGGAGGAAGGGGAAGAGGACGAAGAAGGAGGAGGAGGAAGAGGAAGAAGGAGGAGGAGGAGGAAGAGGAGGAGGAGGAGGAGGAGAAAACACAAAGCCCTTTGAAAACAACACCAGCTTTGGTAATATTTTCTCTGCCCCCACTGCCCTTCCCTTCCCAGGGCTCCAACTTCAGAGAGAGAGTTGGAGAGTGAGAGAAAGACAAAGAGAACCTTCCCCTCCCCACACACAGTCAAGTTCAGATTTGTGATCGTCCTCTCAGATGGGCCAGTCTAATTTCTGAATTGAGATTCTATAATTTAAAGAGATTGCATAGACTATATCCACTAACCAGAGAGACATTACAGACCCTGTTCATTTCCCATCCAGAGTCAGAGAGACTACACCTAGTACATACGTTTTAAAGACCACAATGGGAAACAAAAGTATTTTGATTCCTGTTGCATAACAGTGCTTGCTCAGTATAACTGCTAATGAAGATAACCAGGTCTTTCTGTCTTTTAATGAATTGGAAAATCTTATTTGCTGGCCACCTTATTCACACAATTGTGTGATACTTTCATTTAGTTCCACATCTAATTGCCATCGTGGCCTTAGCCAGATGCTGCCATGGGTAAGGAGGGCAATATATACTGTAGCACGTCATGCACAAGAAAATAATATGGAAAATGAGAAATCACAACACTGAGGTCAAATGTCTAATTACAGAATCAAAACAGATATGCAAAAACAGATATGAAGAAGAAATTGGGGACTAATTGCCAACATGTGCATAACAAAAAGTCATTTATTACCAACACACTGAAGCTGGATTACTCATTGCTAAAGGTTAAGGACCTGTGACAAGTCTGGTTGCAGTCTTGTTCCTAAATGACCAGGCTCTTTCATGAAATTTCTTTTGTCTGTCTGCTTACTGAGATCCTTCCCCTGCTAGAATTTGGTAGCCATCCTGATGAACTTACCCTGCTGTGCTAGGTCCATACCCACTGATGCTCTGCATATGTTTAGAAGTTGCATGCAGTGGTCACAATTATCCTGAAATAGTTGTCTTGCATGTTCTTTTCTCATCTCCCTGATGTCCTCTGGCAGGATAAAAACTGAGGTTAAAACTCCGACATCAGGCTTTGTTTCCATGACCAGTGCTTAGCATGGTGATTGGCACTTAGTTTATGCTTGATCAGTGATTGTTGGGGGAAAACTGTCTTATTATCATTATTGTACCCACCTTGAAGAGCAAACCTCACATACAGAGTTGGCAAGGTGGGATACTGTGTCCAAAATGAGCTGTGGGTTTCTATGGAACAGCATTTTAATTTGATCATAAATCTCTAGTGCTGGAAGGCCCCTGAGAGCATTTATTGGTGTGTCCTGCACAGTATCCTAGATATCTAAATTCTCATCACAGGATGAAGTTGATCAATAAAGAGAGCCCTCTCCCTTCAGATATATTACAGACATATTCTGCTGCAAGAACCATGATTAACTAAGATACCAACTTGACCAGTTAAATATTCAGTGCTAAGATATCAATCACTTCAGGTGATTGATTGAAAAAAAATTATTTTCCTTAGCTAAACACTAAAATAGTTTCACTAATTCTCCAAATATAAATTAAAACATTTTCACAGAATACAAATTTACATAATCCCACTGATAGCTGTATTGTAAAAACTTATACCTACTTTCAAGAAAATATACCTTTAGCTTCAAAATGTGATATAACAAAATGTTATGTCTAAGAAGGTAAAGATTGTAAGTATATACTTTTCCCTAGAAACAAAGAACTTTGCTTACTTCCTTGATAAATTCAGTAGAATAATATGAAATTTTCGTTTTACTTTATATTATTCATATAAAATTGGTAGTATCTTTTGGAAAACATATAAAATTATATTATGTGGAAATAGGCAGTGGGCAATACTCATTTCAGATTTTAACTAAAAAAGTAGTTTTTCTTCAGCAAAGCACAGGAAAGTGTTTTCTTTCTAGTTCCAGGAAAAGCTTGTGGGCTATAATTAAGTATTGAACTTATGCTACTAATTTAGAATCAACAGACACTACAATCAATACCTGAACCTAACTAAAGCCTGGGTACCAGCATCAGCAAAACTGCTGAAAAGATACAGCACTCAAGATGCACTCTGTATGCTGCTCTGCATCACCAACTCAGAACAAATGAGGCACAGGTATATTAGTATGGACCAAACTATAAAAAGATCAGCTCAAGATTTTACTTAAAAACACACACAGAAGCACATAGGCACACCATACTAAAAGACAGCAGAGCTGCCACTGGAAAACCAGACCACTAAATGTGGATGGCTATTTGATAATGCTTTATGTGTGATCTTCTCTTGTTCCCAATAACCCCTACAACAGATATGGATAGATAAGTAGATAGATAGATAGATAGATAGATGATAGGATGATAGACACACACACATATATCAGTGAATTTGTTGGGGCACTTTGGCAGGGTTACAACATGCTCCTTGAGATAACCAGAGACATCCTGGTTATGTTAAAAACCTGGTTTTGCTAAAAGCTCTGAGGCTTGTTTATACAATATAACTAAGGAGCATGGCAGGCCCCCTGCCCAAACTTGGCTTTCCATGATCGTGCTATCTAATATTCTACCTCATACTCACTGAGCTCTTCTGTGCCAAGAAACAGGTTGTTTTCATTCCTTCCTTCCTTTGTAAATATTCAAGAATATTTATTGAGCATTTACTATGTGCCAGCTCTAGGGAAAACAAATGATGAAATTTGGCAGCCATGGAGCTTGCAATCTTGTGCAGAAAGACAAACAATAACAACTAAAAATAAGTATTCAGTATGGCAGGTGACAGGTGCTAGTTAGAAATATAAAACAAAGAGAATAGAGATGTGGGGTTTCATTTATTCAGCAAGGCCAAGAAAAGAAAATGCAGGGCTCCATAAATGTGCATTGTGTCCATGAATGAGAGCAGTTTTACATAATCCTACATTTGTTTAGTTGGTCTCTAAAGAAAGGAGGCCCAGGTGGCTTCCTTTTTAACTTTCTGAGTTGTTTAACATCCCTACACTGTTTGGATGTTAGGAACAAATTAATTATTGAAATATGAGTATTAATTGCTTAGAAAAATGTTTAGCACAATTCTGGCACATGGTGGATATGTTTTAAGACTTGTTGACTTTTATTCTTGAAATAGGGCTGAAGTTTGACTTATTCTCTGGAATTTCACACACTGTTTTTCAACCTGCAATGCTTGGCTTTCTCCCCAGGAAAAATCTCCCCATGAAAAAATCCTTTAAATTATCATCATAATCACAATCAATTATGAGCACTTACTGTGACAAATAAATGCATTACTGTATTAGTTCTTTGGATTGTCATCTTATTAATCTGCATAGTAGGAAGTACTCATTATTTTTTTTTTCTTTTGGGTAAGTGAACATGCTTAGCAACCTGCTCTGTATCACAGGGACTGCGGGAGGCAAGATAGGCTCGGAGCCAATTAATCTGACCTATGGCAAAGCCCGTGTTCTTCATCACTCTCAAACACACTGTCTAAGCAAACCTACTGTTATCTATTTAATTTGAAGTAACTTTTGTACAGAAGGACAGTTATCCTGCTAAATGTACAAAATTCACTGATGGTACTTGAATAATAGTACATCAGTGAGTATGTATGTGTGAAAGAGAAATCTTTTCATTATACTCTGTGAGGCTTTCACAATAAAATGCAGGCATGAGTCTTTGATCACAGAGGAAATTTATAGCACTGAGATTTTAAAAATATCTTCTGTGCACTGTGGGAAGAGGTTAAGGTTAAGCAAGATGGAAACCTGGATCAGTAATCTATCCTTATTTGTGCCACTGTCCCAGAAAATAATTCACAGACAGGTCATCTGCTTGCACAGTACAGTGCCACTGAGTTTTTATTAGAGAATGTTCCATGACACCTAATATCTTAACAAATGTAGGGAATCTGCCTAGTGGGTTTATCTTCCTTCTATTGTCATTTATTGTAAGGCAGAGATGGCAAATGGTTTAGAGCTTGATACAAACATCCTGCTGTGGCATAAGTTTGCCACCACTGGTCTAGGGTATTAGATTTGAGTTGGCTCTTATTTCCTTGTGAATTCTCTGAAGCTACCAGAAGGCCCTTGAAGTCCTCCACCTTTTAATGATGTTCCTCTCCAAAAGGCTCAGCCTTGAAAAACAGAATTGAAAATTATGGTCTTCTGTAGAGCATGGCATTTTTCCAAGTTTAATCAGAAACCTGAATACAATATTCCTTCCCTATAGCATTCACTGCTCTCTCTCTCTCCCCCCTCTCTCTCTATCGCGCCCCTCCCCCATGCCCATTTTCTCAAAGAGAAAAAAATGAATAAATTGGCCAAATCAAAATTGGTCTGATTCCAAAGGTGAGCTAGAGAGAACCTAGGACAGCAAATGAAGTGTTTTCCCAAGTGTGCTTGCCAAAAGAGTCTTCTTGGAATGGCATGCCATATTTTGTAATGACTGTGACACTTTATGATAAGGAACCACCAGGTTCAAAATTTACCCTTGATATGACATCGTTAAGAACATGCCCAGACTCTTAAAAGTTCAGTGGATTTTGATGTTAGTAAATGGATTACTAAAAGCTTTCAAAAGCCAAGTTTGATTTAGGCCACTTCCATTTTGGAGGCTCCTGCTGTATTAAAAATGAATAAAACTTCAAAATAATTTTTCAGAAGTTTTTATATATTTTAAACCTATTAAAATCATAAATACTGGAGGTCCTGAGTCGCTCAGAAGATGCCAAATCACCCCACTGCAGACAGGCAGGTCTGCCCATGCCCTACCTAGGTCCTGAGTCCAACGGAACACTCCAAATCAGCCCACTGCAGACAGGCAGGTCTGTGCACGCCCTACCGAGGTCCTGAGTTGTGTGGAAGACACCGAATCACCCCACTGCAGACAGGCGAGCCACCTGATCCCACACTACAAAGACGCAGAGGACACCAGACCACCAGACCAAGGTACTGAGTCCCACTGATCCCAGATCAGAGGTAGGGGCTTCCAGGCCACCAACCCTCCCACCGCTCCTGGCCCAGAGGGAGGGGCTTCTGAGCCTCCATCCCACTGCTCCCGGTCCAGAGGAAGGGGTTTCCCGGCCACCACCCCTCTGGCTGTTCCCAGCCCACAGGAAAGGGCTTTTGGGTCACCATCCCTACCGCTGCTCCTGGGCCCTGTCCCACCTCACCCAGCTCAGGGGAAGTAATCTGTGCAGGTGCTAACAGCCCCCCTGCCCCAGTCAAAATGAGAAAACACGTAAATAAGTCTCAAAACAAGACTTCCAGATCACCTACAGCAACCCCAAAGGGAAATGAGATGGAACACTCTGATACTCAACCACCTGGACCCACTGAACTGGCAACAAAAGGGGATCTGGAAAAAATGAAATCAGAAATAAATTCTCAGATAACAGGAGAAATTGTGCCCCTAGTGCAAGACATGATTAATAAATTTAGAGAGGAGCTCAGGAACATGATGGAATCCCAACATAAGAAACAAATGGAATCCATAAAACAGATGCAAATAGATTTCCAGGACATGAAAAACTCCATTGAAAGTATACACAGCAGAATGAACCAATGTGAGGACAGAATTTCAGATAGAGAAGATAAGATTGCAATTCGTGACCAGGAAAAGAAAAATTGCTTCAAAATTATAAGGGAACATGAGAAATCAATCCAGCAGCTGCTAGATGATGCAAAAAAGAATAACATAAGACTGCTTGGGCTCAATGAAGAAACAGGAGAGAGTGCAGATGACATAAAAAATCTCTTCACAGAAATAATGGCAGAAAACTTCCCAAGCAGGGGAAAAGAGCTTGACATACACATAAGTGAGGCATATAGGACTCCAAATAGCCTTGATCAAAAAAAAATCTACACATAGGCATATAATTGTTAAGATTCCAGAAACACAGCAGAAGAACAAAGTTCTCCAAGCAGTCAAAGAAAAGAAACAAATCACATACAAAGGAAAGCCCATCAGAATCACAGCAGACTTCTCAACACAAATCATCAAGGCAAGAAGAGCTTGGAGTGATATATTCCAAGCCCTAAAAGAAAACAGCCTCCAACCCAGATTGATGAACCCTGAAAAACTATCTTTCAAAATGGATGGAGAAATAAGATACTTTCATGAGAAAGAGCACCTTAGGAACTTCATGAATACCAAACCAGCACTCCAAAGAATTTTACACAATAGCCTACGAACAGACATTGAGGATCACAACCCCAGGAAGCAAAGCAGAATGAACCCATCTGGCATGACAAGAAATTAAATGGAAAGGGGGAGAACCCAACAAAAAGAAAAAGTCATGGCAATGACAAGTCAATACGTTTCAGTTATAACCATCAATGTTAATGGTCTCAACTCACCAATCAAAAGAAATAGACTGGCAGAATGGGTCAAGAAGCAAAATCCAACAATATGCTGCATACAAGAAACACACTTCATTCAAAAGGAAACTCATAGACTGAAAGTTAAAGGGTAGAAAACAATACTGCATGCGATAGGAACCCGAAAAAAAAGCAGGCATAGCTATCCTCTTGGCAGATCAAGTAGATTTCAAACCAACACTGATCAAGAGAGATGAAGAAGGACATTACATCCTAGTAAAGGGAAGAATCCAAGAGGAAGAGATGACAATCATAAATATCTATGCACCAAACACTAGTGCACCCAACTATATAAAACAAATACTAATGGACATGAAAAGTCATCTATGCACTAATACAATTGTAGTGAGGGACCTCAACAACCCACTGTCACAGATAGATCAACTAGACTAAAAATAAGTAATGAAATACTAGAACTCAATCGAACTCTTGAACAAATGAACTTAACAGATGCTTACAGAGTGTTCCACCCCACAAAATCAGAATACACATTCTTCTCAGCTGCACATGGGTCATTCTCCAAAATAGACCACATACTCACACATAGAACATGTTTAAGTAAGGGCAAAGGAACTGAAGTTATCCCCTGTATATTATCAGACCATAGTGCAATGAAATTGGAGAGCTATAGCAAAAGAAACTGGAAAAATTTCGTAAACACTTGGAAATTGAACAACACACTTCTGAATAGCCAATGGGTCACAGAGGAAATTAAATAAGAAATCAGACAGTTCCTTCAATTAAATGACAATGACAATACAACATATCGGAATCTATGGGACACAATGAAAGCAGTCTTATGAGGGAAATTCATAGCAGTGAAGACGCATATTAGGAAAACAGAACGAGCCCAATTAAACAACCTGATGCTGAACCTCAAGCTTCTAGAAAAAGAAGAGCAGGACAACCGCAAAGCTCATGCAAGGGAGGAAATTATAAAGATCAGAGGAGAAATCAGTGCAATGGAGACTAAGAGAATGATACAAAAACTCAATGAAGCCAAGAGTTGGTTCTTTGAAAGAATCAACAAAATTGACAAATCTTTAGCCAACTTTGTCAGAAAAAGGAAAGAAAAGGCCCAAATCCATGCAATTAGGAATGAAAAGGGTGAAATTACAACAGACCCAGCAGAAATCCAGATGATCATCAATACCTACTTCCAGAACCTATATGCCAATAAGATGGACAACACAGAAGAAATGGACAACTTCCTAGATACATATGAATTACCAAAGTTGAACGAAGAAGTCCTAAAAATTCTGAACAAGCCAATATCAACCAATGAAATTGAAAATGTAATTAAAAACTTATCAACTAAGAAAAGCCCGGGCCCTGATGGCTTCACTGCTGAATTCTACAAGACATTTAGAGAGGAATTTCTGCCACTACTGTTTAAACTCTTCAATGAAATTGAAAGGGAAGCAATATTCCCAAATTCATTCCTGGAAACAAGCATCACCTTGATCCCCAAAGCAGAGAAAGACCCAGCTGAAAAAGAGAACTATAGGCCAATCTCATTAATGAACATAGATACAAAAATCCTTAATAAGACACTGCCAAATAGAATGCAGAAAATCATCAAGAAGATCATACACCTTGATCAAGTGGGATTCATCCCAGGGATGCAGGGATGGTTCAATATACGAAAATCAATTAATGTAATACACTATATCAATAGAGCCAAGGACAAACCATATGATTATCTCCATAGATGCAGAAAAAGCATTTGACAAAATCCAACATGCATTTATGATAAAAACCCTCCAAAAAATTGGAATAGATGGTCTCTACCTCAAACTGATAGAAGCCATCTATGAAAAACCAATAGCCAATATCATACTAAATGGTCAAAAACTGAAATCATTCACAGTAAAAGCAGGAACAAGACAAGGATGTCCACTATCACCACTCTTGTTCAATATAGTTCTGGAAACATTAGCCATGGCAATTCGACAAGAGAAAGAAATCAAAGGAATAAAGATAGGTAATGAAGAAGTCAAATTGTCATTATTTGCAGATGACATGATACTCTATATAGAAGACCCCAAGAACTCCACCAAAAGTCTTCTAGACTTAATAACCAAATTCAGCCAAGTAGCTGGTTACAAGATCAACACACAAAAATCAATAGCTTTCCTCTACACCAATGACAGACTCATTGAGAGAGAAATAAGGCAAATAATTCCTTTCACAATAGCATCCAAAAAACTGAAATACCTAGGAATCATCCTAACAAAAGAAATCAAAGACCTCTTCTCTGAAAACTATGGCACTCTGAAAAGAGAGATTGAAGATGATACCAGAAAATGGACAGTCATCCCCTGCTCCTGGGTAGGAAGGATTAATATAGGGAAAATGGCCATACTTCCAAAACTGCTATATAGATTTAATGCAATTCCAATTGACATCCCAGCAGCATACTTCATAGACCTTGAGAAAACAATCCAAAAATTCATTTGGAACAAGAAGAGACCCAGAATAGCAAAAGCAATTCTAGGTAACAGAGACATGGCAGGGGGTATCACAAACCCCAACCTGCAGCTCTACTACAAAGCTACTGTGATAAAAACAGCATGGTACTGGCAAAGAAACAGACTTGAGGACCAGTGGAACAGATTAGAAGATGCAGAAACAATGCCAGACACACTCAGCCATCTCATCTTTGCCAAACCAGCCAAACACCCTCACTGGAGGAAAGATAGCCTCTTTAATAAATGGTACTGGAAAAATTGGGCTTCAACTTGCCAAAGATTAAAACTAGACCTATATCTCTCACCAGGCACTAAACTAAAATCAAAATGGATTAAAGATCTAAATATTAAAATAGAAACTCTGAACCAGTTGGAACAGAAGTTAGGTAGAACCATTGAAGACATTGGTGTAGGAAAAGATTTTATGAACCAAACCTCACTTGCCTGTGAACTAGCACAAATAATCAACAAATGGGATCTCTTCTTATTAAAAAGCTTCTGCACAGCAAGAGAAACCACCAGCAGTGTGAAGAGACAACCCACAATGTGGGAAAAAATCTTCACCTGCTCTTCCTCAGACAAAGGTCTACTATCTCGAATCTATAAAGAATTTAAAAAGATCAGACCTCCCAAATTTAAAGACCCAGTTCAAAAATGGATATCTGAAATGAACAGACATTTCTCAGACAAAGTAGAAATAGCAAATAAACATATGAAAAAATGTTCAACATCCCTGGTCATTTGAGAGATGCAAATGAAAAGAATACTGAGATTCCACCTCACCCCAGAAAGAATGGCTGCTACCATGAAATCCACCAATAACAAATGCTGGCGCATCTGTGAGGAAAGAGGAACCCTGCTCCACTGCTGGTGGGAGTGTAGACTGGTGCAACCACTGTGGAAATCAGTATGGAGATACCTCAAAGAACTACGACTGGAAGTCCCATTTGACCCCGCTATTCCCCTGCTGGGGATCTTCCCCAGAGAATTAAAAGAATCATACCACAGTGATATATGTCCACCCATGTTCATAGCAGCACAGTTTGTAATAGCTAAAACTTGGAAACAGCCCAAATGCCCATCAACTGGAGACTGGATAAAGAAAATGTAGTTTTTTTATAAAATGGAGTACTACTCAGCCGTAAAAAATGAGAAATTAGAGACATTTATAGCTCAGTGGATGCACATTGAGGAGATACTCTTAAGTGAAATCAATAGGACACACATGTGTAAATACTGAATAGTTTCTCTGGTGTGAGAAAGTGAAAGTGTAAATAAGGACTAAATGTATAATAGGTCATGTGAAATAGGAAGAAAAGAGGCAAAGGGGAAGGAAGTGCGAGGGCTAGGGGAAAGGATAGAAGGGAATGGGATTAATATGAGAAAATGGAAAAATAGGAACAAAATCTTTGTAAATAGGGAGGACTGGAGGGGTTGAAGGGAGGGCTGGGCAAGGGTAAAAAATAAGAACCAAGAGAGACTGTGTAAAGGTGCAAATTTCCAATGATGAATGTCATTATATTGTATACCTAAAATGTACCAATTATTAGAATGAATAGTCGATAATGTAAAATAGGAATCAAAGGCCCAAAGGGGTAGGGGTAGTGGGAGGCGCAGGGGAAAGGAAAGAAGGGAAAGGAAAAAATGATGAGAAATGGAAAAAACAGAAATAAAGTCTTTGTAAACAGGGAAGGGTGGAGGGCATGAAGGGAGGGCTAGGAATGGGGAAAAAATAAGAACCAAGATGCATTATATAAAGGTACAATTCCCAATGAGAAATGTAATTGTGTTGTATACCTGCAATGTACCAATAAAAGAATTTAATACAAAAAAAAAAGATTTAAGTATTTAAAGTGGCTGATGAATGTCTTTCAGTCCTGCCATGGTATTCATCTTTGTAAATGGATCCTAAAGTGGACACAGCATCATCACTTCAATAAATGTCAGATGTTCTTTGAAAATGAGATCTATCCTCCACTCTTATTATAGGTTCTATAAGCTGCAAATGAGTGCAAACTGAACATAAGATCCCATGGCAAAACACAGACAGACAAATCTCAGGGGACAAGAGATTTACACTAACCCACTAGTGAATGTCCTAAGGACAACATATCAGCAAAATACTAATCACTGCAGAAAAATGAAGATGAAATGGTCTTAAGATAATTTGTACAACTCAAGATCTATTATATTCCCAACTTACAGGTTATGCTGTATTCTGTTTGATTGACTACTCCTTGTTTTATTAACAGGAAATTTCATCTCGTAAATAGCAGTCTTTTTTATCTCTGTGTCACCACAATAATAACCTGTGATTAGACTATTGCTGAAGCAAACTTATGTGCCCTCTGGGTCCACCTGGGAGGGTAAGAACATTCATCCTTCTCTAATCCCTGCTGACCGCCATCTAGACTTTGGCTCTCAGGATTTGAGGATTAAGCCTGTGTGCTTGATTTTTATAGCTTTTTGTACTCTCTTTTATTGCTAGTGATTATATTTCTCACAACTGCAATTGAGCCTACAAATAACAGGCTCTTCTCTGATCTATACATTTTTATTTACTGGGAGCTTAAAGACTAAAGAATAAATTTTGTTGGCTGTGTCTTTTAGGAAAAGACACAACTAGCCTAGAAGTGACATTATTATAAACATAGGATATAGTGGATCAATTTAAGTTCCTGACTTTGGAGAATTTATTTTTGTATGTTTGCCTCTTCAGATACTCTCTGAGCCTCACATTCTTCACTCACAATAATGTGTAAAAATTGCATAAAATTTTGGTGAAGATTAATGTATTTACCCAGATGTGGTAGCACACTGGTGAAATCCTAGCACTCTGGGAGGCTGAAGCAGGAGGATAGCAAATTGGAAAGTTGGAGTCCAGCCAGGGCAACCTAGTGAGAACTTGTCCCCCCCCCAAAAAAGTATTTACATAGTATAATAAAAATAGATGCCAAAAGAGTATAATAGTATTATATATGCGGCAGGTATTTATAATCATTTCTGATTGTTGTCTTGAAGGTAGATGAAGTTGTTAGAGAGCTGAATGCTGGGGAAATTATATCAAATTTGAAATTCTGGAAATATAGGATCAACTTAGGACAATCTAAAAGTAAGCACATGGTCAGAAATAGGTAGACTCTTGTATGTGTCAGACGCAGTCAGGAGAGACAGGTATTCTCTCTTGGGATTCCATTGAGCAAGTAAGCTATTCTGACAGTAGGACTTGACCAAAACTGAAGAACTGCTTAGTGGTCTTTCACTCAGAGAAGCCTGGTAGAAGTATTTCCTCATCTAACCCTGTCTTAGAAAAAAACCCCTGGTGACGTACACTGTATCCATGAAAGAAAAATAGGAATTGATGGGCCAGGGATTTAGCTCAGTGGTTCTGGCGCCTGCCTTGCAAGTGCAAGTTCCTGAGTTCGATCCCTGGTACCAAAAAACAAAAAACAAAAAATCCCAAAAAGTAGGAATAGACTTAACATAAGTACAGGACTCCAATCTGTCAGAAGAACAATTTACTGGAACTAACTGCTCTTCTAGAACTTCAGGTTCTCTTATGCTTTATAAAATAGTTTTATATTATAAATGTGAGAATCCATGTAAATATAATAAATATATACGTAAGTAAAGCATAAAAAGTAAAATGTAGAAATCTATTTAATGCCCCTCACACATACACAGCATTTGTCATGGAGCCTGAAACATGTAAAATACTCAAGAAACATTAGCTAGTTCCATTATTATAAAATTAAATACTATACTCATAAAGAATCAGTTATAAAGTCTGTTTTTTCTTTGAAGCTATCTTTATTCATTAGTATTAAAATATACTTTCATTTTTAAAAACATGATTATTGTTCAGAAATTCCCGTAACAGTCATTTAAAGCACTACAGCTGTTCATATATATAATTTTGTAATTTGGTGACCTATAGTCTACCAAATAGTTGCTTGCTTTAGTGTAATTTGATTAGTGATTCCTACATCTTTGAACATTTGAGCCATTTTTTTCAGGTATTAAGAATATGAAGTCAATGTGTTAAGGCAGAAGGTTGAACTTTTCTCCTAATACTTGTCAGCAGGACCATCCCTCAGTGCAGAAGAAACTATCCAGTGTCCAGCATATATTGACAACCAGGCAGCATCAGTCACAACCAGGACGTGAAAAAGACTCCACATAAACATGAATGTGACCCTGCTCACCCATGCACCAGAATGCCTACATTTTTACCCAGTATAGTCATCAGGAGTTCTTTGAAAGTAAAAGGTTCTTGTAACCTTGGGTGGTGCTGTGGTGAGCTGGAAAAGGCTGACCAACACCAGCAGGGGCTGTTCCACGGGGTGCAACCAGGCAATCAACACAGGAAAAAGAATGGCTCTTCGTTTTTCAACCAGGGATAAAGACTGAAAATTATTACACATACAAATGTCCCTGCCAGCAAAAATGTTTAAAGCATGAGCTCTAAGGAGCCAGAGTTTCTGTTCTGAAGGTTAATTAAACCAGTTAAAGAGTATCAATTAAAACACCGGACACAGCAGCCTGAGAATTCTAGCAATAACCATGCACAATTACCAATGATGTCAATAAACACAAAGCAAGGCTGACTTTCTGTTCAGATGCAGCCTCGTCACCACTCAGTCTATCTCGAGACTTCACCATACATTACATGAAAGAATTTAGTAGTTTCTACTAATATCCCTCTTTTCCAGACTCTGTGTCCTGCAAGCCTTCTTCAGGGTGCCATAAAAGTTACCGAGATCACCTTTTTCTACTTCAAATCAGTGACTTCCTCTCACCAGGTTCCTTACATTTTATCTAAACCACCCCAAAGTTCAACATCAGCCTATCAGGTGTATTTTCTCAGATTACCTCTCTTGTGCTGCATTCTAGCCAAACTCAACTTTCACTGTTTCCATAGGTGTCTGTGTATCTTTGCGTGAACTACTTACTCTGTGTGGCTGTCTACATGCCAAATTTCTCTGGGTTTGCTTAAGTCTTCATTTGCTGACATACTCTCTTCAAGTTGGATTTCATAGGCTACCTTGAACTGGTGGCCATTTCCCCACACTTTGTTATTTATAACAATAACTAGGAACATTTATTGAATGCTAACATTGCCCTGAGCCTTCTGCTGAAGATTTCATACTTACCTAGCAAATGAGAAAGGTATTACATAGTGTTAAGGAGTACAAAATGCCAGCCTACAAATCCTGGCTCTACCGCTTATTGACTGCATGAATTTGGGAATTTATGTTCTGCATACTTTGCTGTCCTCATGTGTGAAAGAGGGATAACGATAAGAACAATAATACCTAATAAAGGTATTGTGCAGATTATATAAAATAATGCCCGGCAATCCCTTAGAGCAGTTCCTGGCACACTGTAATTGGAAAATAAATATCTGATGCTGTTGCCAGTACACTTCACAATTGCCATGAGATGGACACTTTATTTGTATATTAGAGATGAGGAAGCTGAGGCTTAGAAAGGTTGAAAACATGTGCAAAGCTACACAGCTGATATGTGACACCTAGAAAACAAACATAAATCTGTCAACTTGTCAGTCCTAACCCCGAGATCTTATTTTCTGAAATATGGCAGATCTGTTGTCTTTGTTTTCAACCTAGTGATTTTCTTAAGGACTAAGAATGATGGCAACTATTCATGTTAGTATTTATTAATTTTTTTAGTACATGCCAGGCACAGTCCTCAACATTATTCATGCATTATCCCATTTAATTCTCACAACAGACTCAGCACTCAGGGACTATCTTTACCCTCATCAAATAGAGAAGAAGCCTGTGTCTTAGCAAAACTTGTTCAGTCACACAACTTACATGTAACAGAGCTAGAACTCAAAACCAAACTCTTAGCCTAAATTGAGATCCTGGCCAGCTGGTTATTCTCTTTCTCTGCTGATCTTCCAGTTCTAATGATAACTATTTTTGTGTCGCTTGGGGTTTTGTTAGTTGTCCAAGTATCAGACGTACCTGACAATTTTGTCGGTCAGGAAGAGCAGGACCCTACTTGCGCACCATTACCTATCAAAAGTGTCTTCCAAGCAGTAGGTAGATACCTAGTTGATGTTGGGCTGAACTGAGATTCATGTAGGAATTTAGATGATGAATAATCAAATGATGCATAGGAAATCTCTGGAATACATGAAAACACTTTAAATTAAGAAAATAACTGGAGTTCAGTTCCTCCACTGGTGTTTAATAAATGACAAACAACTTTCACTTTAATAATGTGAATAAGCGGAAGAGTCAGGATTTGCAGCCTGGCATTTTGCAGTCCTCAACACTGTGTAACACTTTTCTCATTTGCTAGGTAAGTACAAAACCTTTAGCAGAAGGCCAAGGGCTTACTTTTGTTTGTTTTACCTATCAACTACAAACCTCAATTTCTACATTTACAAATAGATGATCAGAATAGTACCTCCCTCTTAAGATTGTTGATGAAATTAAATAAGAATATTCAGAAAGACCACTTTGAATTATGTATACGCTCAAAAAAGTTATGATAAAGAAAAAACCAGTATTTTTAAGCCAAGTAATGAAAAAATAGCCCCTTATCATTCAAATTGTTGTTCTTGTCTAGATCTAAAATCTTTCTGAGGATACGTAGAGGTAGATAGTAAATATTGTGAAAACAACTTTTGTGAGGATGAGGGAACAGAAAATAAATACCTCACACCATAGGGGAAAGGTCCTCTAAAATGGCCAGGCATGTGAAAAGTGGCAGAAAGGGGCCATTTTGTAGTAAACAGCTCCATTCTCGCCCAGGGGACCAATCCCCAGGGGAAGTGTCTGTGTTGTGTGCAAAGGGACCTGTGGTGAGGGTTTTCCTTTGTTCTCCATTCACACTGACAGAGTGAACTTCACATGTACGATTCATTTCTTTAGAAATTCTCATCTCTAGTTCACTAAAAGCTCCAAGATTAAAACTGATGTAGAGTATGAAGGCCAATAAGAAAAAAAAAGAGTAAGTACATAGATTTCCCAAGGAAAATACATACAGGCTCAATATCTACCTCTCTCCTTCCATGAAGGAACCCTATGTCATGTACAACTGCAGCGTTTGGAAATTCCTGATTCCAAATTGTTATGGACTGAATTGTGTCCCCCCTCCAACTAATATATTGTAAGCCTTAACCTTTGATGTGACTATGGTTAAGATAAAGCCTTTAAAAATGTAATTAAGGTTAAATGAGGTCATAAGAGTGGGATTCTGATCTGAGAGGACTGGTATCTTTACCAAAAGAGAAAGGAAGCAATGCCAGAGACCCCTTACTGAGTGTACACAGGAAAAGCCATGGCCATGGGAGGACTCAGTGGGAAGGCCACTACCCACAGGCTGGGAAGAACCCATCCCTGCCTTCACCCTGATACTGGACTTCCAGCCCCCAGAAGTTTGAGAACATAAATGTCTGTTGTTTAAGTCATCCATTCGGTAATGTTCCATTTCAGCAACCTAAGCAGATAATGCATTGATTGATATTTGTATTAAATTAATTGCCATCCTCCCACAAAAATAATGGTTATATCTTTCCTGGGAAGAGTCATGATGGCTTTCAAGAGACAGGATTTTTGTGTCCCTTTCATATCCAGGGGTCCCTTTGGGAGATATATTTGGTGTTTTTAGGTTTTCATACTTCAGATAAAAAGAAAAATTAGCAGCACTCCCAAATTTTACCCTTGTTTTGCAAAGTCTGTACTTCCCAGCAATCTCTTCCTTAAGTACCAGGCATCACACATGGGGAAAGCCCCCAGGGATACCAAGACCAGCCACACAGCCACAGCACACTTAGCAATGGCACAGGCTCTTGGTTACGTGGATTTTACTCTTTTACCTTCTGAAATTTAAATTCTTTCTGGTTGAAAGGATTTTACAGTTCCATCTTCTTAGGTCAGTAATGCTGGGCAATTTTTGGTCAAGGAAGGCAGGATATAGCAGCAGACTGCCTGACTGATGCAGTTCCTCAGGTCTTTAAGGACTGCAGGTCTGAAGTAGTGGTCTGGCTTGTACTGATTGACAGTGTTTATTCTTCCTTCAAAAAATATTCTTTGAGGCCTTTCTGTGCCTGGTCCTGGGCAGTGCTCTGGGAAAAGAGCAGCAAAACAGTAGCGTGTGTCTTTACTGCAGCTTACAAACTAGCATGCAAATACAGACCCTCATGCAGATTAACCATATTAACAATAAGAAATGATCTGGTCATGGCAAACACAGGAAAGGGCATAAAAGAGAGGAATGGATGGCTAAATTGTCATTTGGAGAAAAATCTGAACTGTGGTCAAGAAGGGCTGTCAGGGCTGACGTTTGATCTGTGAGGAGGCATTGGCCGTGCTAAAATGAGGAGAGAAGTCAGGGAAATTGTACAAAAGCTCCATGCAGGGAGTTGCCTTGCTTCGTCTGAAAATTGGGATGAAGAGTGCAGCAGCCAAGGCAGAAAGGGGCACTAGGTTAAGAGGGTCATGCAGAGTATGGTTAGCAAAGCTGGGGTGTACTCGGATTGCTTTGAAAAATGACTGCAGGAGCTTTAGTCAAATAAGACATAACATTCTTTCATTTTTAAACAAGTATCACCCTCACTAATGCAGCCTGTGGCCTGTTGTTATAAAGTCTGTCTGGTGGATAGCTGTGCCAGTCACTGAAATCTTGTCTGTGGCTGCTTTTGTGTGATAAAGGGAGAGTTTCGTGGTTGTGAGAGACCTTATGAACCACAATCTGGTCCTTTGCATAAACGTTGGAGAAGCTGATGTGGACACAGTGGGAGCAGTGGGAGGCTGTGCAGTTACCCAGGGGGGAGGTGATAGTGGCCTGGACCACAGCGGCTGGCAGCAGTAAAGATGAGAGGAGGGACATGTTTTTCAAGAAGAGGGGACAGAATTTGCTGATGAACTGAATGTGATGAGGGACATAGGAGAGGAGAGAGTGGAGTCAACAAATTTCTGGCTTTTGGGCTTGAACAGCAAAGTGGACAGCAAGGCCATACGTTGAGATAGGGTGTTCTGGGGGAAGAGAATTATCATGGGAATTGCTGTTTTAGGGGCTCTTTTTGGTTTTTGTTTCCTCAGTCTAATACAGGGATCCTCAAATTAACCCAATGACTTCTTTTATCTCCTTGTTCCATAGCTTACTGGCATTTTCTTGGATTAAAAACATAAACTCCCTGAAGGTATAAACCATGCTTATATTGCTCATCATTGCACCGCCATGCTTAATGCAGTGCCTGGAACATAAAAGGAGCTCAATAAATATGGTCCTGAGGTGAAGAAATACCTAATATTTACAGAAAGCTTACTATGGCATGAGGGGCTTTAGGAGAGACTTTGCATTATATTATATTCCTTAATTTAATTCATTAGAAGTCCTTCATGCTAGTTTCTATTACCCAAATTCTACAGAGTAGGAAACTGAGACTTACAGAAAAGTGATCAAAAGCACAAATGCCAACCCTACAGTATGGAATCAGGATATATTACAGGGTGAAGGGAGCCAGGTACTGATTGGAGGGAACTAGAAGGCAACAGCCTTCTTCAAATGGGCAATTATATGAGCTGTTGCTCCTAAGGATTAACTGAGCACTGCTATAGCCACACAAGTTTTCTGTGTATGATTTTCCCAGAGAAACTAGAAATATAGCTTATTCTTATAGATATGTAATTTCTTCATTAAAAATAAAAATTTAAAAAAAACATGTTTTCCTAGAGTACATGTCAAGGAATCCAGTCTTAGCAGCTGCCTCTCACACATTTTTTATGTACTGGCCACTTTTCCAGTGGGAATAAGAGCTAATCAAACCTTAACAAATATCATCAGTGAATCTGACATATCACAGTGTCCCTGTGTGCTCAGCCAAATGCATTTTTTGTTGAAGGTTTTCTTATAATAGGTTGCACTAGGCACTTGCTTTTTGTGCTTCAAACTGTATTCATTCTCTGAGGCCTGAAAATCTGCTTGATGACTACAATGAAACACCAAATCATATTGTCTGAGTGGCTAATGAATTCCTGTAGTCTTCCTAATACAATGATGCAACCAGGCTGACTTCATTGTGCCAAAAAGCCACATGGATTTACAACTGAAGACACTGGATGTTCTTCCACCACCACCACCCACCTATTTTTTAAAGATTTGATTCTTGTTACTAAGTTTGGCTTTTGGAAAATTGACCCTGCATTAATGTTTTCAACTTTAATTTCACAAAAATGGGAGATTAGAAAATGCCATCACAGGATTATCTTTCCAATTGTCAGCATAAGAACCTCTAAATAGTGTAATGAAGAGGGAAAGTGTATGCTGAAAGTTTCTAACAAATTTCATTTGGTGAACAATTACTGAATGCCTATTATATACTGGATCTGTGCTATGCCCCAGGATACAAAATGAATAAGCCTTTGCTGTACTCATAGCAATCACTGTCCAGTGGGAGAGACAGTCCATAAAAATACATGAGACATGCTATAATAGAATGATCACAAAATGCTTTGGGAGCATGGATAAAAGGATGATTAACAACAATTTCATGAGAGCACAGCCCAAAGAAGTTTAGGTCAAGGAAATCTAGACAAAGAAGGTTACTATTCTGCTCTCAAAATAAGGAGGGTTAAAGTTTCAGATTTCAGGTATATGAAGAGGTGCATTCTGGGTAACTCAAGCAAATGCCTACAAAGTTTATCACAAGGGAGATTATGGCACTTGCACTTAACTCATTCCTCACAGCAACTCAATAAATTAAGCTTGTTTTAAAATTCTACTTTTTAGATTGGCCCAGAAAGGTGAAATAATTCAGCCAGCACCTTTCAGCTAGTTATTGACAAAATTTGTATTCTTTTCCAGGTCTGTGCAACTTGAAATCCTGCTATTTTAAACACTAAACTGTATTATCAGGTAGGGGAAGCAGTGAGTGGACACATAGGTATTTTAGCTTGAGGACTTGAGATTCTATGAATGGACTGGTGACATGAAATTTTCCTCTTCCAGTGTCATGTTCGCACTCAGATAGTTTTGGATTTTGGATTTTCAGATTAGGGATGCTCCACCTGTACAAGACTTGCACAGTTAACTGGCTTCAGATTTTATGACTAGAGTTGCAGCTTTACTATATAGGCAGAAAGGACTTTTTGGATGTTTGTAAGAACCAGAGTAACAAGACAAAAACACGATAAAGATAAAAAATGAATTCATTCGATAAATCCGAGTTGTTTGGACAAGATTTGGAGTAACCACATACTAACAAATTTGTTAGAAGGTTATTGAAATAACTGAAACAAATGATGATGATCCAGAGAAGGTGAGGACAAAGAATACTGAGATGTTGCAGAGGGGGAATCAATGTGACTTCAGAATAGATTAATTAGTGGGATGGAGGAGAGGTATCATGGGTCATGCCAGGGATTATGGCTTGAATAACTAGGTAGGTATTTATGTGAAATTTGGAGCACAAGAGAAAGGTTCATGGATGCTCAAGTGGGTATGTCTAAGAAACAATTGGTACTATAAAGATTTTTTCAAGAAGCATAGATGAAAGAGGATACCATCTATACTCAGGGAAAATGTGTAGAATGAAAAGAGATAAAGGCCTAAGACACAAAAGCAATAGCAATAATAGTTATACATGTATATAAATGATTAACCTGATTGTGTATATTCTTCCTAGAGCCTTATTTGTTAACTGGTTGAAATTAATGAAAGTGCATTACCTTTTTTTTAACAACTAGATCATCTATAAGTCCTTAACAGCTAGAGTTTCCTGAGCATTTACCTTTACTAGAGTATAAGTAAACTGAATGTATTTTTGGGGGGACCCACAATGAGAATTGAGATAATGCAATTTAATATGCATTTGTGTATATCCTGCACTACTCCAACAAAAAAGAACACAGGTTTATTTTACTTGGATGTCCCTACAAGCATCCATATAAAAGTATGACAAGAAGATGAGGATATCAATGTAAAAAGAAGGGATAAATGAATATTTAAAAATTTTTAAAAAGGAATATTTGCTGTGATGATTAACAGTTTTAACACTGGCCAGTTAAATGGAAATATGATAATTTGAAAGAACTACTTTTCAAAGCACTTTATATTTTCATTGAATGACTGAAATGTCAGTTTTCTTATTTGTGATAGTCTGTACAGAATCATTCAAGTCAGTAAAAATCCGTAAAAATTGTCAGAGAGGGTCCTTCCCTCACCCCTGCCTTAATATACACACAGATTATAGCATCCTAGCCACTTAAGCCTTAGAACTGTTGTGTACTTTACCTTCTGAGCTATTCAAAAAAGCTTTGTTCATGAAAAGTTCTCATGGTTATAAGACATTAAACTGAAAGATCAGCATGCTATGTTATATTTATGCTTCTTTTTGTTTGAGGAATTGAAAGAGGTCTGCGAACAAGGTCCAATAAATCTCTTTCAGACAGTTGCATGTGGGAACTCTTCCCTACTCAATGGAGACTAGAACAGAAAAGCGAGAACAGACTGGGGGCAGAAAAAGAGGCCGGACAGGTGCCCACTGTTGTCTGAAATCACCAAAGATGTGCAGGGCTGCAGCCATTTGACTTCTGACAGGACTTGTCAATATAAAGTGCCTGTATTCTGTCCTTCCCATGTGGTTGCTATTATATATGGATTTACCATCTGTTAACACAGGTGAGCAACAGAGAACAAAGCACTGAAAGTGCAGAGAGTGGGGAGGGAAGGAAGAAAGGCAAGAAAAACAGCTATAGCCACCATAATTCCTGTGTGCTGGAAACTGTGCTGGACACTGTCACATTTCCACTATGCCCTCAATAAATGCTTATTTTCAGGGCCAGGGATTCAGCTCAGTGGTGCTGCCACCTGCCTCGCAAGCACATGGTCCCGAGTTCGATCCCTGGTACCAAAAAAATGCTTATTCTCTTCCCTCTCCCATAATTTGCTGTATGCATTTGATTAAAGGAAATTGATTTTTGTAGAGAAAAAAAAGAGGGTCCTTGTAACTGAGTGCATTTAATCATGAAAGAAACTGATTCACGTATGTTTGGAGACAAGAAAGAAAAGCAGTCACAAGACTAGGTCACATCTATACGTGTGCCATGGAATCACTGCACCTAGGCAGGATGCATTGCATTCACAGAAAATATTACTTACTGTAGTGGATTAACCAATGGTCAACTTGTAATGCCCAGCTGAACTGAATCAGCGTGGTCTAGGCGTGGAGGATCCACCTGAGGATTGTTACCAATAGCCATAAAAGAGACCTAGAGGGAAAGATCTTGGCCTGTGGATTTTCTAGGAGAAGCTTGCTGTGGATGGTTTTCCTGATGCAAACTAGGCTGTTCTTGTCAGAGGAGGAGCTTGGGGCCTCCCTGTCGCTGGGAATGGCTGCTGTTTTCAACAGGGGAGCTCTGATCTTCACTGTGAGCATCACTTCCTGGCTCCAGTGTGGACCCCTCAGCTTGGTGGCACAAATCCTTCATCTCACCGGCATAGTGATTTCCACCACTGGCCTTTGGGACTTCCAAGTGCAGATTCTTAATATGGACAAGCAAGAGACATTGCCATGGGCTATAGGCCACTGGCTGGACTCGTGGAGGACACTGCCTTGGACTCTAAGCCTTTAGCTGGACTTGTGTGGGAAACTGCTGAGATCCAGGCCCTCGGCTAAATCTTTTGGGCTTCTATTCTGTGGTTAATCTCTTGCACTCCTTTGCATTTGACTTTTTGGGTAATTATAATAAAATAATCTTAGAAATTATGTGTCCTGTATTTAATGTATTCCCTTGCCAAATCCTGTTGACTACAACACTTACCCAAAATGAAGGACCCAATAAATAGAAGTCACTGGGACAAAGAATACAAATTTTCCACATATCTTTTCTATAGGGAAGTAGACTATTTAGGGTAGAAAAGAATTCTTCAAAAGTGAAGTTACTGTTTTTGCTCTTATTGTTGGAGGCAGAACACAGACTGTGATGTGAAATTAAGAAACATTTTCTAGGAGAGATCTTTCTACATACAGGATTAAAATAGGTTCTTAAATTCGCATAAAAGTTTAGATAAGACTTATGAGAAGTTAGCTTTCATGGCTATTCAAATCAACTTGTTCAGGGAGACTACTCCACTGGATCTGAAGTCAGAGGGGTGGAGGTATAAATCTAGACTCTGCCCCTTAACCTGGACCTAATATTCTAAGCTCTAGACCCTAGGTTTCTTATCTAGGAAATGACTGATCATGATAATACTTAAAAGAGTATCGGCCTACGAGAGCATTGTGGTAATATATTGAATTAATGCATGTGGACATTTAGCATGGGGTCAGACACATGGTAAGAATTCAACACATGTTAATTTATGCTGGCAGCAATTCTTAAAATCCTGGAATGCTCATGCACATCCATGAGTCTTAGTACTACTCTAGGCAGATTTTAAGGTATTATAATGATTTTTGATAGAAATATAATGGAAAATTTGATATATTTGGAATCTACTTGAATTCAAAGGTTCTGCTGCCGCTTTCTTCATTTCTTTGGACTGTATCAAGCACAGATATTTATTGTTTTTAATTTTAAAATATGACCCATGATTTTGAAAGACAATGTAGATGCTATACCACATGCTATTTACCTCAAAAAAATACAAGTAAAATGCTGTTCATCATAGACTTTACATGAGTCAAAATAGCAACAGTTTAATAAAGATTCAGAAAATAATAAAAGTCCCTAAAGTTTAATTCTTCCAATTAAAATGCTACTAAACCAGTAATGAAAGCAAGAAATGCAGCAGTAATCACAAGTCTGCCCACTAGTTTCCAATTTTACAACTTTAAGTAGTTATAGAAAACTTCATGACAATGTAGCAATGAAAAGATTAAAAGAATTTCTGTTGAAATGGGAGGCTTAGATGCAAATTAAAGCTAATTTTAAAAGAGTTAAAACAACTTTTGAAAATACAGATTCAATATAAAAAATATTTTGGAAAAATTATAGATAACCTGTAGTCTGTACTATATACCAAAATAAGCTTCTGGTTGCTTAATGAGTTAACAGTGATGTTCAAATCATACAAAAGTAGCTCAAAATGAACCTTTCAATGGAGCAACAGCTTTCAAATATTTGAAAAATAGAGCAAATCACAAGGAAAAGGTTCAACAGAAATGAATATGAAAGTGTTAGTTTTATTTATACAATAACCACTCTGACAGAATATATGGAAAGATACCACATAAGCATACAAAAACTAAACCAAGAAGAAAACAGAAGTCCAAAGAACACAATTGATGGAGCCATGTGTAACCTAGGATTATTGTTTAAGGTACCTTGGTAGCATCTCCACTACTGGCTCACACACCAAGAGACCTACTCCCTCTACTACTTACTGACAAGTGTTCCTGCCTGCTCTACTGCTCTTGGAAAACTCTATCTCTTGACACCTCTACCTTCTCACTTTGATGATACAGTCCTCAAAGGACAGAGAGTGGGATAACAGGTTTGAAGAGTTGAAGAGTGTGTTTTATAACTCAATTTGATCTGATTTCTGATATTAGGCAAGTTATTCTCAGAACATAGTAAAGAAGAGCAAAAATGCATGCCTAAAGATGTTCCTATGTGTTATCTAATGGGGGAAAAGAAAAGGAAGAAAGAAAAAAAGGGGGGGGGGAAGGGAGGGAAGAAGGAAGAAAAAGGGAAATAACCTGAATGTAAAACATAAGATGGTCTATCAAGATTATTATATTTTACAGATAATTTTGTGGACTAGGCAGTCACGTATGAAATGTTTAAATGAGTTCTAGCCTAACCCATTCATTCAACACATACTTAAGTACTTCCTCTTCAGTCATTGCTCTAAGCTTCAGGAATATGAACAGGAACAAAACGAGTAATAATGTAGAGGGAAAACCACGTATCCAGCAGTGATGAGTGTTATATAGATCATCCAGATGGCGAGAGGGGAGTATCTAGGGTTTTTTCAGATTGGATGATCTGAGAGTATCTGAGAGTATTGATTGTTCCTCTGAACTTCAGCTGTGACTGGAAGGCCAGGAGGAAACCAGCCTCATGAAGGCAAGTGAGAAGAGCACACCGAAAAGTGCAGGCTTGAGTGTTAGAAGGAAGAGACATGAGGGAGAGACCAATGGGGAAGTGTACTAAGTCAGTGTGTAGGACTTTGCAAATTTGGCAAGAATTTTGTATTTATTGGATTACTTTAGGGAGGAAGTTATGATTTGACTTATGTCTAAAAGGGTGATTCTGTTTTTTTTGAGGAGAATTTACTAAAAGGAGAGAGTGAAACAAGCAGTCCTGCTCAAGGGTGATAAGGGTTGTTTGTTCACCCAGGGGAAGATAGCTGCCACAAATAGGAAGGTAGAAGCAGTGATGCAAAGGAGACCCTGGATGTCCTAGGAGAAGCTAGACTGCAAACTGATCTTGATGGGACTGGGTGAGACTGCCTGGGGGGGAGTACAGCTAGAGAACTTAAGGAAATCTGGCACCTAGCCTTGGCAAACTCAAATATTTACAAATGGAAAGTATAAAAAGGAGCAGCTACAAGAACTGAGACAAGGTAGTGAGTGAAATGGAATAATCAGTGAATGTGTAGTTATGGAAACCATGAGGGGAGTGGTCAGCAGTCTATGAACGAGGTTAATATAAGAAAAGGACAAAAAAAGTCACTAGAAGCTTGGCAGAGTTCATTAGGGATTTGAAAAGTAGAAGAATGGGAATGGAAACCTACCCAGGGAAGTTAGGGAGAAAGTCTGGGTGACCTGGTGTAGACGGCAGGGAGAGGCAACCTTTTCAGCTGACATTTCCAGAAAGGGCACAATAGAAACGGGATCATGAGTTCAAGGACACGGAAGTCAAAAAGGAATTTTTGAAAAGATTTGAAGTAAAGAGCATATCTGTTTGCTGTTTTGAGTGGTTTTGTTGAGAAAGAAGTGGGTGATTCTGGAGAATGAGAGTATAATTAGAGGAGAAAAGCCCTTGAGAGGACGAGAGGGGAATGGAATGCAAACCCTGGCCTGGACAGGTTCAGGGGCACTTTTTCATTAGGAATTCTTTGAGGCATGTACACAAAGGCATCTACATTCTTTTTCATTTGTGCATATTAATTACATGGAACAATGAATTTCACTGTGGCATCTTCACGGATGCATATAACATCTACCTGCTAATGATAACTTTGATCTTGCATATATATCTTGCAGGCTGCAGGAAATTCAAGTGACTGCAGACTTCACAATGAGCGTTTCCTGAGTTAAACTCACCTGTTGCTGCTTTTGACTCCTGTACACACCTTGCGGTTCATCTGCAAAGTGGGTGAATGCACAGATGGGTTCCTGGTTTCCCCAGGCCCAGCTGTGAGCCACACCCACATTCCGTTATGGTAAAGTACATGTGTACCTAACAGAAGAATGGTACAGGTGTATTTTACCTCCCGTAATGCTCAGGGAAACACATGCCAAAAATGTTACACAGAGCATTACGTGGGTAAAAATCCCGGTTTGATACTTTTGCACATGTGCACACACTTTGTCATTTGTGTAAACACAAGGATTGCTTCCTGTATCTCCCAGGCACAGCTAGACTACTATAACGCTAAAGTACAAATTTACATTAGGAAAGTATAGTATGTATATATTTAACCCACTGTAATGCCCCGAGGGTTTTAAAATAGGATGCAGATAAATCTTCTAGCACCTCAATATCAGTTTTTGTAATAAATATATTCTTGAAAAGTAAATTCCCCAAAAAGCTCCTAAATCAAGGTATCCCCACCAGTTGCCAGCAAGAAAACAGGTAGCCAAGATACAAAAACATGAGCTACTAATTTTGAAAATGTGGTGGTCTACTATAGATCAGTCTCCTTCTTAATTCCTCACATAGTTTGTAAATGCCTAGTCTTACTGTTAGTATTCATAACAATTTTATAAATATTAATATATGTACCACTCAAAATAATATTCATTATATAGGTAGCATCACTATTCCCATTCTATACTTGAGGGATCTGGGGCATTAAGAGGTTAAATAACTTGTCTATGCCCACACAGTTGAAAAATCAGAAAGCTGAAACTGAATTCCAGGGATTCTGATGCCAAAATTGTTGCTCCTAAACTCTCCAATGGTAGCTAACCTTATCATAACAGCAAATCTACAATAAGTATAATTATTCTATATTTAACATCTATGAGAAGTGACAGAAAAGTTAGGTACCTTTCTTTTAAGGTCATACTATTTAAGTGGCTTGGCAAGTATTCAAATCTGGATCTTTCTGTAAGTGTGAATTCTTAGCCCTTAGTATTATAGACACCTAAGTTAAGTAGAAATATTATAGGCAGTCAGACAGGGCTAAGTCCTAGAGAGAGTCAGTGGAGAAGATGAGAATACACTGCAACTGTGCCTGGAGGCGCATTGCTGAAGGCCAGGCCTTAAGATAAAGACAGAATGATGAGGCCTACATGCCTCCCCAAGGGATAAGCAATATACTATAATTGGCATCACATGGTCCAATAAAGTCTAGATAGATATCAGTCCTTAAGTGGGTGGCCAGGGCCTCCTGACTCTTCTCTTTCATAAAAGGTCCTTGTTCTTTCCATGTACACTTGCTACATGACCTGCTTCTCCATTGGATCAATACTACCTAAGCGGCTATACTTGTAATCTTATTGGTTGATCATAGTTTCGTCCCATGTTGTACCCACATCTTGATTTTGTACCAACCTCCTTATTTTGCTCTACAAAACTTACTCTGGAAAGTGGGCCCCTCGCAACCCACTCAGGTCTCCTCCTACCTCTCAGAAGCTGTATCTCTCTCAATAAATATTTCCTACTCTTAACCTCCATTGTTCCTTAGAATTCATTCTTCAATTTTGGGGAACACAAACTCGGTATATCTGACATCTAGCAGGTTAGGAGTTATATTATTTCCCCTATATCATTTGGAGGTCCTATATCATTAGTACTATGAATTAGACTAAGTTGTGAAAAGAAGGAAAAAATTTTTGGAAATAGTAAAATGGTTACATGATTCATCACAGGTGAATGCTGAGTAAATGTGACAAGTAAAAAGGGAACTTTTGGATAATTAAATATTTGATGACATCGTAGGCATGAATTTAAAAGGTACTAGTAGTTACTCATCTCAGGATCATTTCTTCATCTTGAAAAGTTATTTCACTTGAAATCTACTTTTAGAACATGAATAAAAATACATATATCTTATGACATTTCCAAAAATAATTAACGGTCATTGGGGAAAACTATAGGCTTTATAGTCAGAATTAAAAATGAAGAAGGAAGAAAAGAAGCTGGGAAGGAGGAAGAAAACTGTATCTGGAAAGGTTTTGAGGGTTTGTTGCATGATCTTGTTCATATACATACAGACAAATGTATTTTTATGCAAATAGGATTATATTGTATGTTTTCTTGTTACATTCTTTTCTAATTCAAAACATACTCAGAGTATAGTCTATATCAATAAGCATTATATAAACCCTTAGTTTTTACAACTATTATATTCCATTGTTAAATTTCTGTAATTTTCTCCTATCATCAGATCATTGCATTATATACTAGTTTTCTAGGGCTAATAAGTAAAACAAGATGTCACAGATCAAATGGTTTAAGCAAGAGAAGTTTATTTTTTTACAATTCTGAAGATTAAAGTCCAAATTGATGTGTGGGTAAATTTAATTTCTCCTGAGGCCTTTCTCCTTGGCTTTCAGACAGCCACCTTTTCTCTATGTCCTTGAGTGGCCCTTTCTCTGTGTAGTACATACATCCATGGTGTCCTTCCTATGGAACACTTTTCATATTGGATTAGGACTCCACCCTTATGATGTTAACGTTAATTACTTCGCTAATGGCTCTGTCTCCAAATAGAGCCACAGTGAGGGCCAGAACCTACACACATGTATTTATGGCAAAGGAGCACAACTCAATTCACACTTGTGGTAGTGTAAATCATGCATTATAAATTATAAAGTGATTTTTGCTCTATTGTTTTCCTAGGAGATAATCCTAACAGGATAATTGCTATATTAAAGTCTATGTCATTTTAAGGCTTTAGAGATGAGATATCAAATTCATAACTAAAGTCTTTTGAAAAGGTTTTTCCTTTTGAATTTCTGTTAATAGAGTATGAGAATGAAAACACAAGCACTTTAAGGAGCCATATATAAATATATATGGTACATACATATCTATATCTCTCTCTATAAAATGCAAATGCTCTAAGTCTGACTGAACTAAACCTTTACTGAGGCCATCAGCTCTTGACTGTCTAAAATAAGTGGTGAGTGGAATCAGACTGCTACAGTTGCCTTTCTCAGACCACCAGCAAGTAGTTTCTTTGCTCTTGAGTTTCAGCTGAATGCTGTAGAGCAAAGGAGAGCTCTGTGAAGAAGGAAAGGAGTTAAAATAGCCCAAATGATGCATTCAATTTCCTCTATAATGTTTGCTGCCTATATTCTAAGTTATTCTCTTTTGTTTCTTCAGATTGCATAAACAGAAAACTAAAGCCTAGTTTATTCCATGGATGAGCAAAAACACAGCAGGACAGAGGAGGAGAGAGAGCCGGTAGCTGTGTTTGGGGAGGCTATGAGGCTTTTTCCCCCCGACTAAGCTAATATAGTTGAAAAAGAGCCTTTTCCTACTCAGCATTCTCTCCACAGATATTCTGTTTTGCTGTTGCCTGCTGGCATTAGGTTACTTTATATCCTAGAGGAACCACAGGAAATTAAATATGGAATCATTGCTTCCTCCATTGCATTTTGCTTTGGAATCTGGTACCTACACAATTGGGTGAATATTTTAATTTAGAAGAGGACAAGACTCTCAAATGGAAATAGAGAAAAGGTAGGAAATGCTCTCATACAGAGAATGGAGAGAGCTTATAACTCCTGGAATAAAGGAGTAGTTTAATATATCAGGCATTCTGAAGTTTAATGTCATTTTGTTGAATGGAAAAAATATCATGGGAAAGATGCCAATAGAAGAAAGAAAACTTGGCCTGAGTAGGAAAGGCCATTTAAAAGTGAATAATCAAGAGTTGGTTATATTTAATACTTTCTACTATTAAATTTATTTCAATTAAGTCAACAAAGCAAGAGCATTGAAGGGGAGAAAATTAAAGCTACAAATGAGCTGTAGGGTATCATGAAAACATTTAGAAGCCCAGAGACAAAACAGTGTAATTGTAACCAGCTGTGCAGTCTCAAGGAAGTGCACAGCCTCTCTGAGTTTCAGTCTCCTCTCACGAAATATGAAAATATGAATACTAACAAAAGAGTAATTGCCAGGCTTCCATGATATGATAGATAAAGTACCCAGTGTAGTACACAACACATAGCATTCACCCCCAAAACAGGGGTTTCCTTCCACTTCTGGGAGCAGGAAGGGGATTATAAATTTTCCAAGTGTCTTTCAATCCAGATGTGGAATCAAGATGTTCAACTGAGAATGTCTGAAACAAGGAGAACAATTATGCACCGAAGAGTAAAGCAGTGATTAAAAGCATGACAGGAATTCAGAGCAGAGGCCAAAGAAAACACATTTCTTAAATCGTGAGTTTACAGATCCTGGGTACCTAGGACAAGGAACATAACAGAAGCTCATGGAGGAAAGAGATACTCAAAGTGGGCAGGGTGAAGATGGGATGCTGGGGCAAAGACTCCAGGATACTGAAGTAAGTAAAACAAAGGAGATAAGTAAAACTCTTCAACTGGTCTTTAGTTATGGAAAGAGCAATTTGGGTTCATAACAGATACATCAAAAAATAACCAGAATGACTAAGAAGGATGACAGTGTGAGTATGCACTGAATAAATACTCATGGATGACAATAATGGTTTATCAGAGTTCATTTTGGAAATTAAGACAAAGATCTGTGAATAGAAACCAATTGATCACATTTTCCAAAAAAGAAATGAGCCCAATATTAATGTGCATCATTTTATGGGTCATCAAGAAAGCTCTGTTGTTTTCTACTTAGAATGATGACAGAAATGGGTGCTTTGGTCTGTTCAGCTTGATTCAGGGCCTCATATGTTAGTGTTGTCACAATTTTAATTCTGGCAGGACAGTGCTGCTGATCCTCAATCTGCTAAGATAAAAACCAGAGTTTTCACTTCCTATATCTACTTTTGGTTGATAATTATTTTAATTTGCATTAAAATAAAGCAGACCAGGGGACAAAGAAACACCTTAAGGATGAAAAAAATAATAAAATATGAGGTGTATGTGTCCTAACATCTACTAGAAACTTTCTAAAATATTCAATCTAAAATATTAAAGTAAAGGCAACTTTAAAAGTTCCTTTTGGCTTTCTTTTCTTTATTCAAAGCTGGGGATCAAAACCAGTATCGTGTGCATGCTAGGCAAGCTGTGTACTACACAGCTTCATTCTAAGTCCAGTTTCTTTTCTTATTAACCAAGTAATATATGCTCATTGGAGGAAAAAAGCCTTAGGAAATAGAGGTCAACAAGGCCAAAAAAATAAATAAAATATAACGTATTGCCACCACCTTAAGACTTTTTAGAATTTTATATTTCTATTATATTTTTATTATACATTATATATATTTTTATTGTATTCAGATCTTTTCCCCTATGCAACAATAAGCCTTTAAGAAACACAAATCTCTCTATATATTTTTTTGTGGGGGGGATTGAACTCAGGACCTTGTACTTTCGAGGAAGGCGGCGGAACCACTGAGCTAAATCTCTGGGCCCAAATCTACATCTTTGCCCAATGTATTCTGAACCTTTTTGTGCATAATTAATTTTTTTATCATAATAGTCTTTTAAACATTTATAACACATGACTTCTGTGATACTCCCACTCTTTCACTATCCCATCCAGTCAAGACAATTTTATGTGGTTTTACATTTTGTGAAGGTATATATTGCAAATACAGAGGTTAAACTGACATGCATTTTGAGCCCTCTACAATTTCCTCACTTCTTCTTGGGTTCTCACCTCCTCCTTAGAATTGTATTCTCCCCCTTCTTATCCCTTTCTCCACCCACCTTGTTTCTCTCAAGGAGATTGTAGGCTAATGGGAGACTAAATCACCCCCATAAATAATTGTAATCACTACCTTTGCCAAATAAAAACCACTGGAACTTAGAAGAGAATTTCTTTAATCAGCTTTCAAATACACCTCCACATCTGAAAGGAAAAAAATTACCTGACTCTTCTATACATATTTTAAAATCTTTTTTTCTCTCAAGATAAAATAAAAAGATGGGGCTGTACTTTATTTCTCTTTTCAAATTGAAAAAAAGCAAAATTCAAGAATGGACAGAATGCCTACTTACTTCATAGAGTTAGCTTGTACTTGAATGAAGATTAAACCCAGGATTTCTGAATCCCAGTTTTGTATATTTGTACTGTGTCAAACTAATCCCTCAGGGGGAGGTAGTGTGTGGGGGGTCACATCTGTAATAAGAGAATTTGGTACTTAGACAATGATGGCAGGAAAAGAATATTTGTCAAGTCAAAGGACTTTTTGAGTATAAGTGATATTCTTCTGACTCTGTATAAGACAAGGATGCATGTCCTGAGAAATGAGAGTGAAGGAACAAGATAATCTTTGATCCTTTTATTTTATTTTTCTTCCAAGCAGGGCTACATTCATTCTTTGATACAAATATTACACACATGGCTGAACTGGCTTCCAACATGATCTCTAGAAAGTGAAGTCCGCACAGTGACTTTCTAAATGCACAAAAGCAAACATTTTGCAGGGCAGAAAATAGTCCTGCCTCGGAGGTGCATTCACCTCAGGTTCACAATGTTGAGTGGAAAGAGTCTTTAATATAATCTACTATACAAGCCAGAAAAGCCTCTTAACAGTATTCCTGTCAATCACATTCACCTTGTGAGTAGGTATCAGCATTTATGGATGCAATATCTGGGCTGAAGCAGAAGAAAAGTAAGCTCAGTTCCTTTGCATTGTACTGACTAATTAGCCTGGGAGCATACTGTATTATATGCATTTTTGGATGTTTGGGTGTGCAGTTTGGATTTAATAATCTGTCTGCTAAACTAAATATTAATATCATGCACACAAACATGTGCACACACACAAACATGCATGCACACACACAGAGTAAAAGAGAAATATGACAAAAAGTCAGCACACTCAATGACCTTGGGGAACATTCATTAGGATGAAGGACTGACAGAGAAGGTGACAGAGAGTCACAGTCATAAACATGTAAGTTTACAGCCAGACGAGTCCTTCCAGATAATCTAGCCTGAGTCTTTCTTTTTATTTAAGGGGAAATAGTTTAAGGGATTTGCACTGTTTTACAGGTTTCTGCTTCAGTGACATTTGCCTATACACTGAGAGGAAAGAGTTTACAAATTATTTAATACTGAGGTTGGAGTACTGATAATTGTAACTCAAACAAGGAAAAACAGCAAAATGAAGGTGAGTTAGAATCAATACTCTCATTAAATACTCAATGGCTTTTTTCCCTCTGGGTTTATATTTTTTCTCACCTTCTGGGTTATTTTTCATGTGTTACATGCAGAAAAAATAATGAAAGAATCCCTTGACTGTAACTGGAATCAATCTATCTAATATGTTTTCCAATACCTGTTGTACATATGACCTCATTAGATTCACATACAAGGAAGGGTTCAAATGGGAAAAAAAATACTTTAGAAAACCATTCATAATTTTCCTTTCAGGATTTAGCAGTCATTCTTTATTTTGGTCTCATCACAGATGATAAAGCATCATGCATGTTGAAATTCAGAGCACAGAAAACCATTTATGCTGCAAAGGACTTTGTTCATGGGATTTTATTTGCTTTATTTTAAACATATGTATCCTGAATTATTTCCTGAATAATAGTCATTTGTGGCTTGATTTCCTGTAACTTCAACACTCTTTTTTAACTTTAAAAGAAGCTGGGTTGTAATAACCTTCCTCTTCCCATCTCAAGTGCTTACACTCAATCTTTATGAATCTTTATTCTTCATTCATGGGCCTTGATTGCAAATTTTCTTATGTGCTGATAAAAACCTCTGGGTCTGTCAGCATAGTTTTAGGATTGAGTCTTATTTATCTTTATAGATTCCACACCCACAATTTACTCCTCCACATGTACACCTAACTTAGAAGCTGCTTTGTAGGTGCTAAAATTATTTATTTGAATTTAATTTTTTTCTATATAAAACAGAACCACAAATCTAAAGAATATCCATTTTCACTTGGTTTGAAGCATGTTTTAAAGTTCTGTTTAAATTCAAAATATTTACCTGGTTCATAATTGAATAGATTTACCAGGTGATGCCATAAAAGATAATCTTTATTTAGTAATTCACACAGGAATTAAGACACTTGAGTTACCTTAACATTCAGCATTGAGATAGGTTTTCAGACAGCATGAAAATGTACTACATAATGTACAGCATTGTAATGTGCAATATATAGCAAATTGAAGCAGGTGCTATAAAATATTACACATTCAATTTTTATTTCTTCAGTAAAAAATATCTATGATTTAGCTTAAATAAGACTGTCCCTTTGATGTCAAATGTCATGGTGGCAGAATGTGAAAGCCATTCTTTGCCAAGGTTTGTCATGTTTTGTCATTTATTTTTTCTTTGTGGAAATGTATGCTTATTACTCCAAAAGCCTTCTGAGAATAAGGTCCTGATCTTTATCCCCAGAAGCCTAGTATAAAGACAGAACTCAGAAATCACTAGGTAAGCCATTTATTAGCTGGTTGTACTTAGGCATGCACCTTAACATTCCTCAGCCTGCTTTCAATGGGAAAAAATAAGAACCAAGATATATCATGTCTAGGTACAAATTCCCCATAATGAATGTGACCCTAATATATACCTAAAATGTAGCAATAAACTTAATTTAAAAAGGAAAGAAGAATAGAAATTACCCCAAATATGTGATGCTTGCAGAGTGTGTAGAACTTCACCTAGCACAGAGCAGGTACTAATTCAGGACAGGTGCTTGGGGAACTGAGAGCTTCTGAGCACAGAGTGCTTCCTGGTATTTTTACCACTCTAGCCCCACCCCTCAGAGGATAAACTATCACCACCACCACCTCCACCAGTATTATTAGACCAAGGAATAGAAAGACTCCCTCTGTCTAGACTACTGAGAGAGCAGCAAAAGTTATGCAGGTCCTTCATGGTGGAGATAACTGTGGCTATCAACTAAAGAAAAAAGGCTTAGGATTTTTGAGAACTTGTATAGGTTTTTGTCCTTTCCTGTAAGAATCTTTATATGAGATTTTCAATAGTTTATGACTGAGCCACACAGGGCTACAGTATGAGTTCTGTGTTATAACCAAGGATTCTAATAACTATTATGAACTAAAAACATGACAACTATGAACTAAAACCAGGAGAGACTAATGAAATTAAAATGTTGAGCAATTAAGTGAAAATTGAAGTTTTTGTTGTAAAGAAATTAATTTGACACAAAGAATACCTACTACATATACTATATCATTGAGTTCAAAACTCCTTTGAGATGGGATTTTTTTCTCAAAACTTTAGAAAGATACCCAAAAGGTGGGTTATTTTGTGTAAAAAGCCCAGGTCCTATCCTCTTTTCTCCCTACGGCTCATAAGCAGCCGGTTTGGAACCTCTGACCCAGGGAAAGCAAAAATTTCATTTCCCAGAAGATCTCCAGAGTCACTCCACACACTCAATTATTTAGGTTTTTAGATGATTTAGAAATTTTGATAATAAAATCTTTCCTTTAAAAATACTGACTGTGTTTTGCTAATTAGAAAAGAAAAATATACTTTAGTAGATTTGGAAATCAGAGAAAACACAAAGAAAAAATTTCATATTAACTTGCCACATAGTTGATTCTTGTTACTTATTTATTTATCTTATTTTGGTCCTTTTAAAAAAATGTATATGTGTTTATGTCATTTTTTTTCTATTCCTAAAGCTGGGATTATATTTCAACTTTGATTTTTGAACATTTTTAAAACTAGAAGGCATATTTTACATATTTTATGCTACTAAACATTTTTCTACAACATAATGTTTAAAGAGTTTCATTGTATTCCACAGTTGGGATAGGGCAAAATGAATTTATGCCAAATTCTGGGGAGGCTGTGTGTGTGTGTGTAGGGGGGGCTTCATCATTGGTACCATTGGTGGGAATATAAATTGGTATAACCACTCTAAAAATCAGTATAGAGATTGCTCAGAAAACAAAAAATAGAAATTCCATTTGATTCAGCTATTCCTCTTCTAGGTATCTTCCTGAAAGAGTTAAAGATATTATATACTGCAGTGAGATATGCACACCTATGTTCATAGTAGCACAATACTTAATAGCTTAATCTTGGAAGCAGTCTATATATCCATCAACAAGCGAATGCATTAAAAAATGTGGTACAGTGTATATATACACAATGGACAACTAGTCTGTCATAAAGAAGGATAGATTTGAGTCATGTGTGGGAAAATAGATGCATCTTGACACCGTAATGTTAAGTGAAGTAAATCAAACACACAAACTTAAATATCACATGGTTTCTCTTACATAAGAAATTCAATATATAAATAAAGTCCAATATAAAACACAGATAATAGGAAAAAAAGAGAAAGAAGTTACTGTAGTCCAGCATGGACAATGTATCTAAAAGTGTACCTTGATTCAATATAATTGTCTTATGTGTTTTATATGTTTTTGGCCTAATAATCTGGTTGTTAATCAGTATGCATGATAATTGAATTTATAAGGACCTATACAATAAATAAATGAGTCTGATGCTGGCACAAAAGCCGGGTAGAAGGGAAGGGGAAAAATAAAAAATTGAGGTGTATTATGTACATGCACCTTTGTGGGACACAATGAATATAATCATTATGTACTGCAAACACATACTGATAAAAATTTAAAAAGGAAAGATAATAATAAAAATGGCCATATTATCAAAACTAAAAAAATTAATTTAACTCATATATTTGAACTATATGAAATGACAAACAAACAAATCCAAGGCTTCAATTTTCTCTCATCTAAACCTATTCTTGTTATAACCCTTGCCTTTCTCTCTAAAGAAAAAATAGAAACAAGCCATAAGTTACCTGAACTTACACCATGGAACTATATGTAAGACCACAGGAGCATTATGTTTAGAGCATTAAGTTTTGGGATTTATACTGCTTAGTGTATTTTGAGGCTGAAGATTTGCTCAGAGATGAAATTCCTACAAAACTGCTCTCTGACTCTCCTCAGGGGAAAAAAAGTGTTCATAGTTAACAGAACTGTCAAAAACATGGCACAAAATTTTATCTTGTGTATTTATTGCTTGTAAAGAGTAGGAAGAAAATCCAGGAGATTTTCTTTTTATGAATATATTTAGTACACTTTTAAAATTTTGTTTTAAAAAAGAGAACTCTGAATTGCATAGTACAAGTACACAAAACTCACATGTGCTCTCATAACAGCTATTTAAACACAAACTCTCCAAATGGTTGATTTTAGAACTGGAATTCATTCAGCCTCTTATTTGCTCATCTCACTGAGGAAACTGTAGTTCTGGGGACTTATTCCTTGAACATAAATTTTAGCAGAGTGTTGCTATCCTTTAAAGCAATAATTGGATCTTGGTAAATATTAATGACATTACTTCTCCTTCATTTAATTTTCAAAAGGACGATCAAGTTTTCAATAAAAGCAGGAAGCTAGGTTAGCTTATTTGTTAAGAACAAGTCTGGAGTCAGACAGGCTTAAAGTTAGAATCTATTTCCGTCTGATATTAGTTGGGTAATGTAAAATAAATACCAAGTTGGTTTGCTAAACCTTGGTATAGTTAAGTATAATTAGGGATAGTGCTACCTTCTTCTGCTGCTGGTGGTTGAGTTACACAACAACTTTAGTGCAATATTTATGATCAAGACAGGGCAGCAAAACAAAAATCAATACAGAAACAAAACATTAATATCAAAAATGTTTTGAAAGAAATCCTTAAGAAAACCATTAATTTTAATATTTAGATCTTTAATCCATTTTGATTTTAGTTTAGTGCATGGCGAGAGATATAGGTCTAGTTTTAATCTTTGGCAAGTTGGAACCCAATTTTTCCAGCTCCATTTATTAAAGAGGCTATCTTTCCTCCAGTGAGGGTGTTTGGCTCCTTTATCAGAGATGAGATGGCTGAGTGTGTCTGGCATTGTTTCTGCATCTTCTAATCTGTTCCACTGTTCCTCAGGTCTGTTTCTTTGCCAGTACCATGCTGTTTTTATCACAGTAGCTTTGTAGTATAGTTGCAGGTTGGGGATTGTGATACCCCCTGTCATGTCTCTGTTACCTAGAATTGCTTTTGCTATTCTGAGTCTCTTCTTGTTCCAAATGAATTTTTGGATTGTTTTCTCAAGGTCTGTGAAGTGTGCTGTTGGGATCTCAATTGGAATCACATTGAATCTATACAGCAGTTTTGGAAGTATGGCCATTTTCACTGTATTAATCCCTCCTACCTAGGAGCAGGGGATGTCTGTCCATTTTCTGATATCATCTTCAATCTCTCTTTTCAGAGTGCCATAGTTTTCAGAGAAGAGGTCTTTGATTTCTTTCATTAGGTTGATTCATAGGTATTTCAGTTTTTTGCATGCTATTGTGAAAGAATTATTTGCCCTATTTCTCTCTCAGTGAGTCTGTCATTGGTGTAGAGGAAAGCTATTGATTTTTGTGTGTTGATCTTGTAACCAGCTACTTGGCTGAATTTGGTTATTAAGTCTAGAAGACTTTTGGTGGAGTTCTTGGGGTCTTCTATATAGAGTATCATGTCATCTGCAAATAATGACAATTTGACTTCTTCATTACCTATCTTTATTCCTTTGATTTCTTTCTCTTGTCTAACTGCAGTGGCTAATTTTTCCAAAACTATACTGAACAAGAGTGGTGATAGTGGACATCCTTGTCTTGTTCCTGATTTTAGTGTGAATGATTTCAGTTTTTGACCATTTAGTATGATATTGGCTGTTGGTTTTTCATAGATGGCTTTTATCAGTTTGAGGTAGAGACCACCTATTCCAATTTTTTGTAGGGTTTTTATCATAAATGCATGTTGGATTTTGTCAAATGCTTTTTCTGCATCTATGGAGATAATCATATGGTTTTTGTCCTTGGCTCTATTGATATAGTGGATTGATTACATTGATTGATTTGCATATGTTGAACCATCCCTGCATCCCTGGAATGAATCCCACTTGATCAGGGTGTATAATCTTCTTGACGATCTTCTGCATTCTATTTGTCAGTATCTTATTAAGGATTTTTGGATGTATGTTTATTAGTGAGACTGGCCTATAGTTCTCCTTTTTGGTTGGGTCTTTCTCTGCTTTGGGGGTCAAGGTGATGCTTGCTTCCAGGAATGAATTTGGGAGTATTGCTTCCCTGTCAATTTCATTGAAGAGTTTAAACAGTAGTAGCAGTAGTTCCTCTCTAAATGTCTTATAGAATTCAGTAGAAACTCTGAACCAGTTGGAACAGAGGTTAGGTAGAACTCTTGAAGACATCGGTGTAGGAAAAGATTTTAAGAACAAAACCTCAGTTGCCCATGAACTAGCACAAACAATCAACAAGTGGGATCTCTTCTTATTAAAAAGCTTCTGCCCAGCAAGAGAAACCACCAGCAGTGTGAAGAGACAACCCACAATGTGGGAAAAAATCTTCTCCTGCTCTTCCTCAGACAAAGGTCTACTATCTCGAATCTATAAAGAACTTAAAAAGATCAGACCTCCCAAATTTAAAGACCCAATCCGAAAATGAGCATCTGAAATGAACAGACATTTCTCAGACAAAGAAGTAAAAATAGTAAATACATACATGAAAAAATGTTTAACATCACTGGTCATTCCAGAGATGCAAATGAAAACAATGCTGAGATTCCACCTCACTCCAGAAAGAATGGCTGCTATCATGAAATCAACCAATAACAAATGCTGGTGGGGCTGTGGGGAAAGAGGAACCTTGCTCCACTGCTGGTGGGAGTGTAGACTAGTGCAAGCACTGTGGGAATCAGTATGGAGATACCTCAAAGAACTAGGACTGGAAGTCCCATTTGACCCTGCTATTCCCCTGCTGGGGATCTTCCCCAAAGAATTAAAAGAATCATACCACAGTGCACCCATGTTCATAGCAACACAGTTTGTGATAGCTAAAACTTGGAAACAGCCCAAATGCCCATCAACTGGTGACTGGATAAAGAAAATGTGGTTTTTTTTATAAAATGGAGTACTACTCAGCCATAAAAAATGAGAAATTAGAGACATTTATAGCTAAGTGGATGCACATTGAGGCAATAGTCTTAAGTGAAATAAATAGGACACAGATGTGTAAATACCAAATAGTTTCTCTGGTGTGAGAAAGTGAAAGTGTAAATAAGGACTAAATGTATAATAGGTCATGTGAAATAGGAAGAAAAGGGGCAAAGGGGAAGGAAGTGGGAGGGGTAGGGGAAAGGAAAGAAGGGAATGGGATTAATATGAGAAAATGGAAAAATAGGAACAAAATTTTTGTAAATAGGGAGGGCTGGAGGGGTTGAAGGGAGGGCTGGGCAAGGGTGAAAAACAAGAACCAAGAGAGACTATGTAAAGGTGCAAATTTCCAATGATGAATGTCATTATATTGTATACCTAAAATGTACCAATGATTAGAATGAATAATTGATAATGCAAAATAGGAAGAAAAGGTCCAAAAGGGTAGGGGTAGTGGGAGAGGCAGGGGAAAGGAAAGAAGGGAAAGGAAAAATGATGAGAAATGGAAATAAAGTCTTTGTAAATAGGGAAGGGTGGAGGGGGTGAAGGGAGGGCTAGGAATGGGGAAAAAATAAGAACCAAGATGCATCATGTAAAGGTACAAGTTCCCAATGAGAAATGTAATTGTGTTGTATACCTAAAATGTACCAATAAAAGAATTTAGCAACAACAAAAAAAGATCATTAATATGCATCTGGTCCAAAAGTAAACTGATAAATCTCAAAAACTTGTATTTACTAAAGTAAACATTATTATATTTGATCTATCGAATAAAAGACATATCTTAAGAGAACAAAGAAAGAACATAAGACTAATTCAAAATCACCCTCATCAATGTGTGTATTAATAGTTTAAGTCCATAGTTAGAAGCTACATTCATCAGTTTTCAAAAACAAAGATTTTTATAAGGAACTAGGTGCTGTTTATATAGTCTTTTTCTCCCCACCCCTACCAAATAAATAAGAAGTGTTCTGGTCATTTAGTTGCTGCCATATTTGGCACCCCAACATTGGTTCACTTTGATTGTATTGGAATGAAGGATCTGATAATACCTCACCTATATCTTTTGAGAATTTAAAGTAATAAAATTTCTTTGTACCTTGGCCAATAAAATATTAAAACATTAATTGTGGGAAAATGCCTCAGCCTACTAATTATGAAGACATAATATAAATGATTAATGGCACAGAAGAGGAATCATTTGAAGCTGCAAATTATCCTGTTGAAATTTCATGGTGAGGGCCGGGGATTTAGCTCAGTGGTGCCCATGCCTGTCAAGTGCAAGGTCCTGAGTTCAATCTCCGGTACTGGAATAAATAAACAGGTTTTAAAAAAAGAAAGAAAAAGAAAACAGAAATGTCATGGTGATTGCAAACCATACCTACAACATTCAATTTCACACAGATAATTCATTTTAGCAAATGTTTGTGGAGTTATACTTTATGTTTAATTTCGGCTCCTATGTTAATTACCAGAAGAACACTAACCATCAAACACGAGGAGCTAGGGGAGTGGATGTGGTGTATATGGTGGGGCAGAATTCCCAGCTACATGAACATTCATGGTTCGACTGTAACCCCCTCAGCTGAGAGCACACATAAGCCTGGTGTAGCCAGGTTTTCTGATTTTCTAAGAGGAGGTAGATAGTCTGATATCTCCTATATATTTCCTAAGTATAAAATTTGACAGTATACAAAATTAACATTATAAAATTAATAGCTTTTCTATAGACCAATAATGAACTAACTGAGAAGGACAGGAGAAAAACAATTACATTTACAATAGCTTAAATATTTAAAATAAAATAGCTCAGATACCTAGGAATCAATCTAACCAATTAGGTGAAAGACCTGTACAATAAAATTGAAGAGGACACTTGATGAAAAGATGAAAAGATCTTTCATCTTCATGGACAGGCAGAGTTAATATTGCTAAAAATGTCCATATTACCAAAAGTGATTTACAGATTCAAGGCAGTCCCCATCAAAATTTCAGTGACATTCTTTACAAAACTAGAAAAATCAATCTTAAAATTCAAAAGCTCCAGGGTAGCTAAAATAATCCTTAGTAAAAATACCAAGGCTGGAGGCATCTCAATACTCAATTTGAAATTACACTGCAAAACTATAGTAACAAAAACAGCATGATATTGCCACAAAAATAGACACATAGACCAATGGAATAGGAGTAGAAGTCACAGATATGAACCCACTCAATTAAAGTCTTCTGATTCTTGACAAAGAAACTAAAAGCATACACTGGAGAAAAGACAATCTCTTAAATAAATACTGTTGGGAAAATTATATGTCCATCTGTAGATTGAAATTATATCCTTATCAGGTCGGGGATTTAGCTCAGTGGTTTTGCCACCTGCCTCGCAAGCACAAGGTCTGGAGTTCGATCCCTGGTACCAAAAAAAAAAAAGAAATTATATCCTTATCTCCAACTCTGTACAGAAATTTATTCCAAATATATCAAAGCCCTAGGAATAAGACCTGAAACTTTAGAACTTCTAGAAGAAAACATAGGGGAAACACTTGAAGGAATAGCTGCTGACAAAGACTTCCTCAATAGAATAGCAACAGACAAGAAATGATAGCAAAAATCAACAAAGAGGACTACATCAAATTAAAAAGTTTTTGAACAGCAAGGGAAACAACCAACATAGTAAAGAGAGAGACTATAGAATGGATAAAATTTGCCATTTACTCTTCTGATAAAGGATTAATATCTATAGTATATAAAGAACTCAAAAAACTTAATGCCAAAAACATTGAAAAGCCCAATAAACACATGTGGAAATTAATTAGACAGATACTTCTCAAAAGAAGATGTACAAATAGCCAATAAGTATATGGAAAAATGTTCAACATCTTTAGCCATCAGGGAAATACAAATCAAAACTGCATTTAGATTCCATTACAGTCCAGTCAGAAGGGCTATCACCAAAAATAAAACAACAAAAGCAAAAAGTGCTGGTGATGATTTGGGGAGCATGAGGAGGAACTGCTCTGCATTGCTGTAGGAATGTAAATTAGTACAAACACTATGGAAATCAGTACTGAAATTACTCAAAAAATTAAAAATCCAACCACCATATGGCCCACCTATACCACTGTTTAGAATATACCCAAAGGAACTAAAATCATCATACTATACACATACAGCATCTGAATACCCATTTTTATTGTGGCACAATTTACCATAGCCAAAATATGGAGCTGGTCTAGGTATCCATGAACAGATGAATGGATAATAAATGTGTGGTATTTATACACAGTGGAAAATTATTCAACCATAAAGAAGAAATTTTGTAATTTGGAGGAAAATGGATGGAACTGAAGACTATCAGGTTAAACAAAATAAGCCAGACTCAGAAAGACAAGCATCACATGTTTTCCCTAATATGTGAAATCTAAAAGAGATGACATGAAAATAGAAGTGAGACTGTTATTAAACAAAGCAGGGAAGGAGTATGTAGAGGAGGATAATGAGGGGATGGATATTACCAAAAATATACACATACATGAAAATGCCACATTGAGACCCAATATTTTAAAAAATTAATAGTCACAAATAAAAATATTTTTTAAATCATGAAAGTTTGGATTAAACATGTTTTAAAAAACATTGTGCTGGAAGCATGCACTGCTTTTTACTAATATTTTACCCAAGTTTGCAAACAGGTCCTTGAAGTGGGTTTGGGCCCAAAGCCTCTGTTTCTGATCACTGTGCTACACAATCAGACCTCACACCAATTTCAACCCTAAAACTCACTAACTCAGTGGTTTTGGTTTAAAAAATTAATACCTAAGAGGCTTTCTAATAAGAAGAGATCCCACTTGTTGATTCTTTGTGCTAGTTCAAGTGCGACTGAGGTTTTGTTCATAAATCTTTTCCTACACCAGTGTCTTCAAGAGTTATACCTAACCTCTCCTCCAACCAGTTTAGTGTTTGTTTTAATATTTAGATCTTTAATCCATTTCAATTTTAATTTAGTGCATGGTGAGAGATATAGGTCAAGTTTTAATCTTTAACAAGTTGAAACACAATTTCTCCAGCACTGTTTATTAAAGAGGCTATCTTTCCTCCTGTGAGGGTGTTTGGCTCCTTTGTCAAAGACGAGGTGGTGGAGTGTGTCTGGAGTTGTTTCTGCATCATCTAATCGGTTCCACTGATCCTTGAGAAACCACCAACAGTGTGAAGAGACAACCAACAATGTGGGAAAAATTTTTTACCAGCTGTTCCTCAAAAGTCTACTATCTAGAATATATAAAGAACTTAAAAAAAATCAGACCTCCCAAATGTAAAGACCCAGTCCAAAAGTGGGCATCTGAAATGAACAGACATTTCTCAGGTAAAGAAGTAAAAGCAGCAAATAAACATATGAAAAAATGTTCAACATCACTGATCATTCGAAAGTGCAAATGAAAACAACACTGAGATTCCATCTCACCCCAGAAATAATGGCTGCTATCAAGAAATTAACCAATAACAAATGCTGACGGGGCTCTAGGGAAAAAGGAATCTTTCTCCACTGCTGGTGGGAGTGTAGACTGGTGCAACCACTGTGGAAATCAGTATGGAGATACCTCAAAGAACTAGGACTAGAGGTGCCATTTGACCCAGCTATTCCCCTGCTGGATATTTTCTCAAAAGAATTAAAAGAATCACACCGCAGTGGTATATGTGCACCCATGTTCATAGCAGCACAGTTTGTAATAGCTAAAACTTGGAAGCAGCTCAAGTGCCCATCAACTGGAGACTAGATAAAGAAAATGTGGTTTTTAAAAATAAAATGGAGTACTACTCAGCCATAAAGAATAAGAAATTAGAGACATTTATACCTAAATGGATGCACATTGAGGCGATACTCTTAAGTGAAATAAATCAGACACAGATGTGTAAATACTGAATAGTTTCTCTGGTGTGAGAAACTGAAAGTGTAAATAAGGATCAAAATGTATAATTGATAATATGAAATAGAAAAGTTCCAAAGGGGAAGTAAGAGGGGTAGGGGAAAGGAAAGAAGGGAAAGTAATAAATATGAGAAAAGGGAAAACTGGAAACAAAGTCTTTGTAAATAGAGAAGGGTGGAGGGGGTGAAGGGAGGACAAGGGAAGGGGGAAAAATAAGAACCGAGATACATCATGTAAAGGTGCAAATTCCCAATAATGAACGCCAGCATATTGTATATCTAAAATGTACCAATAAAATTAACGAATAAAAAAATTAATACCTAAGAGCTCCATTTTCCTCTTGCAAAAGAGGAAAATAAATGTCTACCAGACTATTGTGAAGATTGTAGAAAACCAATGCAATATGAGTGAAAGCACTTAGCATTTTCTCCTTTTCTGAACGATTTAGAAAAGTAGGTTGTTACTTCATTCCTTTGATACTTGTTATATTCAGAGAATATCAGATTCCTGATTATTAAGGGGTCAGAGCTGTCCCATTTGCTGTTGGAACACAACATTTTACTTGAACAATGAGAAGAGTTCGAACCTATGGATTTCTACTCTTCTTCCAAAGAGTTTCTTCCAAATTGTTTCATCAAGTCTGAAACAATTTTCTGAGTGACCCAGGGGAGAGTGCATCTTTGTACACAGTCCTGTGTCCTGAACAGAACTCTTTTCCACTGGTCTCATCTGAACTCATCTCTCTCCCTTGTAAAGTTGCTTCAATTAGTCAAATAGCACTTAAGCACATCAAGAAGTGATTAGTGATTACACCCGGTGATCTGAGAACAGAGTGATTTTGCTTAGATTACAGTTGATTATAAAGCCAAAGATCAACATTCCACAGTAAGAGGCCTGGACAAAATAAATATAAACAGTTAATGTTTTAAAAATAGACAAATGTTAGTGAAAGTTCATTAAGCAAATGATCAGTGACTGACTAGAAATATGAGTCTTGTTTCTGTTCCATGGGCCTTGCCTAACTCAGGCTTGATTTCAAAAACTGTATCCAGAGCGAAAAGAGAAAAACAGTCATATACCACAATCAAAAGAGATTAGACAGGGTATATAGTCAAGCCTGCCCACTAAGGAGTATTAGAATGAACCAGGTAGCACACATGTGGCCATTGGGTCTTTAAACCTGTGGATGAAAGAAACTTGAAGGTCACTCCAGTGTCAGAAGAACTGATTTCCCTCTTTGCAGGCTGATACTTTCCTTTCTCTTGTTTGCAAGTGTAGCATTTCACCCTGCAAGTCTAAATATGGACACTTTAGCTAAGAGAACAAAAGCAGGACAACATTCCTTCTATATGAAATTAATGGGGGGGGGTTCCTTGGTCCTTTTTTAAAAGGTAAGATTTATTTTAATTTTACTGATATTTTACCTGACTCAAAATACTACAAATTCTAAATTTTATAGCCCATTTTAATAAGTGAAGGACTTTAAAATTAAAAGGAATTCAGGCCTGGGGATATGAATGAATTGATTTATTAAAGAAATCAAAATTCAAATATTTTTTGCAATGTAGCTAAAAACCATACATTTTCTAAAATACAAAATCCAGGGCTGGGGATTTAGCTCAGTGGTTCCACCGCCTGCCTCGCAAGCGCAAGGACCTGAGTTCAATCCCCGGTAGCAGGAAAAAAAAAAAAAATTCAATGGCTAATTATTTACCATTTAAATTACTCTGTATTAGACACAGGAGACAGAGACTGAGGCAGTGGAGTCAGAGTAGTGCCTGTCTTTGGCTCTAGGGAACTAGAGCTGCACAGATGATGGAGAAACCTTGATGATTCCAGAGTATCCATTTTCATAATCTAAGTTATATAAGAACTTCATAAGGAAATTTGGGCTCTATAATTCATATCTTCAAAATATCTAAGTCCTTTTCCCTAACTTGTCAGAGTCAGTTAGCCAAATTAAGAAGTTGTACATTGTCATGTGAACCAGCAAGGAATTTTTATAAATTCTCTAATTTAGTTATCTTTATATAAAAATTTGTTGATTGTTTGCTCGTCACGTAATGGCTTATTGTTAGAATGACCTCATAGTCTAGATGTTACAGAATGATACTCATTTCAAAAATTCTAATTGATCTCATTAGTATTTTAGCACTACAACTTCCAACAAACTCTGTTTTGGAAAATGTGTTTAAATTTTGCATGTCTAACCTCGTGAGCTTAAGGGCCTTAAATATAGATCAGCGATGGCTATAGTGTAAGGACTCAGCTTATTTGTGGAAGGTACCTCTCTCCATGAAATGCTGTGCAAGGAAGAGCCAGATAAGGAATGTGGGTGAGAAACATTTGCTTGGTTTACGTTTGTAATGTAAGTTATACTGAGAAGCATTTTCAAGGGGAATATTTCCAGTTAGAAACAGAAGGCATGATGAAAATATCACCCTTTTTTCTTCAGCACATGCTTATAGGCATTTTTAGTCACAATAATCTCAGCAAAATTTCCTTACTGGAAAATAACGCCAATGAGTCGTTTACTGACCAGATAGTGTCAGCAAAACTTAGTCAGATTTGGTTCTCTGTGTACATTTTAACTGCAACTGGACTCCAGAATTTCAAGAATTGCAGTAAATGCCATGCTCTTGACTTACATGCCAAACAAAGAGAATGAAGATTTTTTTTCTCCTACTTCATTTTCAGTGTGTCAGCAGGTTAGGCACCCACAGGGCTGGTTGCCCCTGGAGGCTGGAAGGTATGCATGTCTCTGCCAAAATGCCCCTCTCGTCCAAGTCACTCTTTGTATATTTAATTTCAAAAGTTCATGAAAGAAGAATGCTGTTTTAATTTGTACTTGGAGTAAGATTTATTTCCATTTGGGCTTACTTTTAGATATAAATATGAAGGGATGATTTTTTTTTTTATGATTAGTGAATTTGGTAGTGTGGATTTCCACCATAGCAAAATAGCTATGAGTGTGTATCAGAATTAGATGCTAACAATAATTAGATTACTAGCTTCTTTTGATAAATTATAGTGATCCAACGATATCCCTTAATGATGTCTCTACTTCTAACTTGAAATTTAGTTTTTTGAAGGGAATAAAAAGAGCCATACAAGTGATTATAGTCTCTCTCTTGTTATAGTAGTGAACAATCTTTAATGATCAACTATTAAATGCTGTGCTTTGTACATTTTTAAGATTTTTATTTCCTTCATCGTGAAAATGTCACCATATAAATGCAATCTATTTTGTTTCACAGTTTGTTTACTTGTAGTGCTGAGGATTTAACAGAGGGCCTCATACTTGTTGGTAAGCATCCTCCCATTGTGATATACCCCCAGCCCTACAGATATGTAAAAGGATGAGACTCATAGTCTAAAGAACCACTAGTGGAAATATTTACAATCTTAAGGGAAAGATATGTCTGGGCTTCAACATACTCTTCACTCATTCATTCCTTCATTCTGACAGTCAACTAGTCTTCATTGCACACACATGTGCTCAAACATTCCTTATTAATTGATGAGCAAAACAGTTTTATTATCTGCCCTCACAGAGCTTATAATCTAGTGGAGGGAAGGGAAAAGCAAGAAAACAAAGAGTTCTAAAATGATCATACAAGCTTAAATATTGCATAGTTTTTCTTTTATGAGAAATATATATATAACATATATATAAATTAATATATATTTATATATATGATAGAGAAATAGGAAGTATGGAGAAGCTCAAATAACTCCTCAAATTACCTAATCTGTTGTTTCAAAAATATTTTAATATATATAGTTTGTTTCATTTATACTACTTTCTCTTTGTTTTATGAAAAGAAAGTTTTTTCCTATGTCTTGTACTCTGAATAACTACTTATAATATTATGATTTACTATATATTACTTATTGTAATTCTCATTATTGTTATGAAATTTTATTTTATTTTCTCATTAAATTTTTAAAAACATTTTGATAAGAAGCACATCCAAGCATACAGAGAGTAACTGAAGAAATAATCATATGGAAACTTCTCCAAAGAGGTATAAAGTTCAGACTTTAAATTTCAGACTTAAAATATAAGACGAATCCAACCATTCATGTTTAAAATGGGGAAAAATTAGATGCCCAGGTTTTTATTTGGCATCTTAGGCAAATAACAATTCAATATGAAAAGCAAACCATAGTGCCTATAATATTTTTTAATTGAAATAAAATAAGCAACACAATCCAGTTATTATATTTTATAAATCATATCTGCAAGATAATTTGTCACATTCCCTAACATGGTAGATTTGGGCTCATATACTTGGGATCCAGCCCTCCTTGTTAGACCATTTTAGGAAACACAATTTGAACAAAGTGTAACCTCCCTCAATCTTTTTCCACTTATATAAAACAATTATAACAACTTTAGTGATATGATAGCACTGTTGTGAATGCAAAATAAAAATAAGGAATGAAAATTATAAAAACCATAATAGATTATATTAATACAAGGTGTATTGACAGTATAATAGTAACTATATTGTTTTGGTTATTAATGATTTCACATGTGTATATCTTATATCCTCAAGGAAATTCTATGTTGCTAGCATATGGAAATTCTGCTAGTCATACAAGAGTTCCACAAATAGTTTTTAGCCAATTCATTAATTCATCCTGTTTGAAAACATATTTTCACTAGAAGAATAGTGGTATATGTAAACTAGGGGAATCATAACTGACTTCTCAGAATAACAACCAAGTTTACACTTAGTTTATTTATTTCAGTTAAAGCTGATTATTGAGTCACTAATGGTGAAACTTCCATGATAAATATGGTCTTCTAAGCTCCAACAATGGGAAACAAAGCATTAACCTTTTTATGAATTAATGAGAAATATGGAAAAGTTTTTACTTTCCAAATATTTTCTAAGCCACTATAAAGATGATTTGCACCATGACCATAAAATTAAAATATATTTTATGGGCATTTAAAAAAATATGGAACATCCTACCATAAAGCTATCAATTAGATAATGTGTTTTAATTAACACAAGTTTTATTAAAAGCTTACATAGCAGCCAAAATATTTAATTTTAATATTCCAATGTGAATTGCATTTCCAAGACAGTATTTGAGTAAAAGGTACTTAGTATCACTCAACACATTTAAATAATGATTTGTATATATCCTTCATCATATAATTTATTTTTTCTGACATCAACTTGGTAGGTCTTTAATTATGTTGTACAAGGAATAATCAGAAATCACAGTGAATATTTAAGAAAAGAACTTGTTATAGTAAAAGACACATTGCCAAGAATGAGAGCATAAGTTTGCTAGAAGTGAAGGGGAGTACTTTGAGTATCTTTAGGGAGATTAATGGCAAAGTTTCTTTTACTTAAATAAATTTTTATTTAAATGTTCACTGTATGTTTTGATCACCCCTCATCAATCAATTTCTGTCAAATAAAAACATTACTGTGTGTCCTCACTCACCTTATTCACCAGATATGGCACTTTGCAACTTCTGGCACTTCCTCAAAGTCAAAATGATCACAAAAGGAAAACATTTTTAATCAATTCAGGACATTGAAGCAGCCACAACAGTGCAACTAAAGATACTCATGAAGGAAGACTTCCAAACCTGCTTCAGAAAATGGTAAGAACAAATGGGAATATGTCTTTTGCTACAATAATTTTTAAAATTTAAATATTCACCATATATTTTGATCATACCTGGCATCTAAATTTCACTGGGTAATACATTACATTTAAAAAAAAATTAACCATAAAATGGGGGATAATTTTAGTACAGTTATGCAGCATCATAATTTACAGAAGCTGAGAGAAAAAGGTTCTTAGAAACAGAATAATCCCTGCATCCTCACAAAATTACACAAAAATTTCTTCAGGTAGATGACCAATTGATGTCTTTAATAATATCCAGCTTTTGTAATTTAGAAGCCCATTACAAAATGGAATCTGTTATAGGTCTAGAAATACCTGATTTTAAGGAATCATCACACTCTTAAAAGGGATGACTTTAGGAAAAAGCCAGAGGAGTTCTTGAGAAGGAATCTAGTCAATCCAAGACAAATGCATTTCTAGATCATACCTTTTGGAGTTTTGGATGAGAGAAGAGTGTATTATATTATCCAGTTATCCCATGAATACTCACACTTACTATGAGGACCTTCTACATTTTCTATTTCTGATTTTCATTCTTCCTAATGAAGTTGAAGCTCACTGACCACATTTTAGCTTCTAATACATAGCAATATGGAATGCCTTATGTAAAGCACGATTGTCTTATCTTAAATTTTTGCTTTTCCAAATGAAATAACCCTAGTTTCTACATCCTTCTTCAAAGATAGTCTAACCATAGAACTGAAACAGACTACAGTGAGTACCAAGTCCGTGGCTTATAGTGATACATTTCTGTTCACACTGTACCAACTTTGCCAACGAAACTACATACAAATGAAAACTCAACACAAAGGAAGTGAAAACAAAGCCCCACAATATTTGCTTCCATTGTATGAAACAGAGTTCAGTTACCACACCTCAATTTTCTAAAGTTTATTGTAGATATATCTGAAGCTTTAATTTTTGGAAGTCAAAAATCTTATCATTGAAAGATTCAGGAAACATTATGTTATAAAATGTTTGAAACCACATACAAGCCTAATACTTTCTTCCTTGTCCTACTTTATATAGTTGTTACAATTAGGCACAAGATACTGTGAGTTTACAAAGTTGTGGCTCTATATAATATATTATATGCTATGAGGATATTAAATTAACTCACTAAAGAACCTTCCCATATGTAAATCAAATAGGACATTTACTTTCAAAGAAATTAAACCATAAACCTGACACATGTAAAAATTATAAATGAGGGGGCAGTGTGTAAAATAAAATATAAGATTAAAGCAAAAAAAATGTTACTTTGCATCACAAAAATGTTTGCACCAACAATAACAATGTTGGAGAAGAGATTGATGGGTAAAATTAGTGCATACAAAGAATATAATATTACTAATACATTTTTACCTGCAAGAAATTTTCTGGCTTTGATTCAATGAAATCCATTATCCTAGGTGGTACTGGAGCCCTGTAAGCTACTCATCTCAGGCATATTTAGTCTCCTGAGCTGCCTCAAAGCCTTGACATAATAAAAGGTCAAGCAGATCCAACTAAGCATTTATAAACTACACTCAACCCATTTCAACTACAAACCACACATTCTCCTGCTGAGCTCTGCTCACTCTCATTTTACTGTATAAGCAGACTAATTTGGAAATGGCTTGTCTAGGGCACTCAGGAACACCTTGATTTTCAAAACAATCCTACTTTTCCACTTTATCACAGAAACAGCTATAACAACATTTGAGAGAACCATAAAATGGTGCCTCAATAGTGAAGGAATGAACAGCAAATAGCAACACTATTAAATGAAATGAATGCATTTCACCTTCCAGCTCGGCTGTGCTGCCTGAGACACAAGGTACAAACATGAAAAGGTTGGGGTGGAATTTCAAGAAAACCAATTTGTTTCACCATTCATTTGCAAGATGCTGGATGTAAAATGATACAAGCCACCTCCCTCTCCTATCATTTTAAATTCAAGGCCCTCAATATCACTCCCCACAAACCCAATTAAAAATAAAGAGCCAAGCTGTGAATCTGCATCTAGCTCTATAATAAAGATCAAATGATAGGCATCTGTCTTAATTGGTCACAACAAAACTAAGGAACAATAATGAGAATAAATCTCACATTAATCAAAATGAAGCCAATGAATAATAATACAAACCAGAAGCATAGTTTCAAAAATATGCAGTTACTTCCAAGAATGCAAGGGCATTTATAATCCATAAAAATGACAATAAAGCAAACACATGCTGCATATAAATATGCTTCATAAATATAATATAAATGCTAAGTAACATGTATATAATATGAATAACAATGAGGTATATATGTGAATGTTCACAATCAAATCTATGTGCAAAAAATGAAACTCCAAATCTGGCAAATGGTTTTTCAACAAGAGTGCATCAGAAGATGAAATAGAATGCTAAATCCTTGGGACCCTTAGCAAAACTGGCTTATAATTAGGCCAAGAAGACTGAGCCACCAAATGTGCTTCTGAGGAAGGCCCAACCCTATTTGTGAGAACTGCAAATGAAATGACTCCTTTTAACAACACCCTTTTCTTGCTGTTAGCTCTTTTTCCACCCCCCTGATTTTGTTACTAAGCTTGGGAGGAAAGGACTCAAGTGGCTCAGTCTGTATTCTGAGCCAATTTGTGATAAAAATCAGAGCACCATTTTTTAAACACAAGCAGATGCCTTCCACGTCTCTCTTCCTGGCAACCTTCCTCTCCCTCCATCCTCATCTCTGTCACCACATCTCCCCCCTCCTAGTCTGAGAGACAGGAGTCATTGTTCAAGTCCAGGCCACAAATGTACACACAAGTCATTTAACAACGAGCTCAACTAAAAAGGTAGCCCGGCTGTCTCCCACTCACCGTGCTGAGACCCGAAGGAGCTGCTGAAAAGAGGGAGAGATGCAGACTGAATCCATTTCCCTTCTGACCAAGTCGGATGCAGCCTCCGAACCCAACATCAGCAGTGAGCGCTGGGATTTTTTTTCCTCGGGTCTCTGGTTGGCGACCGTGCTAAGAGGAACCACCCTTCCAGCCCCTCTAGAGTATCAGCAGTGGAGGCGGCAGCGGCGGCTGGAGCAAGGCAAGCAGCATCACCACTAAGGCCTCCTCCCTCTTGGAGGATGGGGTGAGCTCAGAAGCAGCCAGAAACTTGCAGCAGACACCTCCTCTGGCTCCTCCTCTCCCTCCCCCACCCATGGCCCCACCCCTGCTGCGGAAGAGGCTGCCGTCCCGGCAGCTGCTGGTTGTCATGGCAATGACCAATGGAGAGCACTGGGCTAAGGGGGAGGGGATGGGAGGGGAGGGGTTGGGAGGCCTTGGGAAGGGAGGGGGCACGGTAGCTGCCTGGGCTGGAGGACAGAGAAGTTGAGCTGCGGTCTCTGAGGTGCTCTGTGCTCTTGGTGTCTCCTACCCTGGACTCCAGGTCATTAGAGGTGGGGCAGGGGGAAAAGGCGGGGGAGGAGAATAATTGTAAATTTAATAGAAATCTACATTGAAATACACGAAACAGTTTAGCTATACTTTTTGCATTTTCTACAGCTCTCCGGTAAATTATGTTAAATTTGCAATCAGGAGAAAAAAAGAATAAATGTAGAACAAATTACATTGTAAGACGGCAGAGTATTATTCAAATTTGTTCGTCCTTGATAGCGTATTTTAGGCAATGACACCCAAGGTTGTTCGAAAGCAACGTGAATGGCTGGACTTTGCAGTAAACTAACAGTCTGACTCCTTTGCACTACTCCGGACTAGCTCTCGGGTGAGTCGTTGACGTCACTGTTCTAGCTTCTCTGAAGAAGACCTGGAGTTGTTGACACTGCCCCCGGAAAACCATCTGGAAGTGAGGGGCCCGAAATTCCTTTGAAGAACTAAGGTTCTCAGCAGCACCAGGAGGTGGACAGTTCCCAATCCTTTCAGTGCCAAACTCCTAGAGTGTTCAGTTTCTTGCAGGGTATTCCATGCTATTTTCACGGATGACCTTTTGGAGTTCAGAAGCCAGCTGGCAGTCAGAGTGGCAGGTAGGAAAAAGGAAAATGAAATGGGCAGTGATGAGCTCTAACCATGTTGCATTTTACTATAAATTATAGGTGGCACTAGTATTTATCTCATGCGGCAGTTGTAAAGATTGTGATAATACATTAAAAGGCGCTGGCAGGGCTGGGAATTTAGCTCAGTGGTTTCGCCGCCTGCTGCGCAAGCGCAAGGACCCGAGTTAGACCCCCGGTACCAAAACAAAACAAAACAAAACAAAACAAAAAAACCAAAAAACCTGTGGCATGTAGTGAGTATATAATACATAGCTCCTATTATCACTATTATTAGTACTATAGTAGTACATTGCAACTATCATTTAATCTAAAGGTTTTAGGAAAGAGCATGGCATCTCAGGTAGAAGAAAAATTAAGTGAAAACACTAAATACATGATAGTTGTGATGATGATGATGATCATGGTGGTGGTGGTGGCTGCAGCCAAGATGTGGAGGCCCTATACTTGATGTAGGAAATCTTGATGTAGGTGATTATGCTGGAAACCTTGCAGCTGTTGAATTTCCCAAATTTACATGACTATCAAAACTGACTTCTAACAAGATCATTTGTTCTTGTAATCATTAAACTTTTCTACAATTTCTCAACAAAATAAAGATAATCTTTGGTCTTAACTAGCAGTTATTTCTAAGTTCAAACAGTATTACAGATTTCAGAGTCAGTCAGCCTAGGCTCTAATTTTGGTGCTAGTATATAATAAAGGTACTTTTTAAGACAAGTTAAGTAACTTTCCTGAACCTATGTGACTTCATCTATAAAATGGACGTAATCACAGACTCTCATGACTCATTGTAAAAATTAAATAAGAAAAGGTTTGCAAAGCACTAGCAGACTGTGGTGCCTAGTAAGTGTTCAGTAAATGTTGGCAAAAGTAAATGGCAATTACTTGTACTCTTTCATAAGCAGTAAATATGAAAGCATGAGAGAACGTTTTCCTGCATAGGGTCACTCTGATACCAGAGACTTATTCTGACAAAACTGATTGGAAGGTGACCAGGTGGTCAAGAAAAGGACACTGAGGCTGCCTCAGGGTACTACTCTCTCATTTTCTCATCATATCCATGGTGCACTATTATTATTTGATAATAGTTTTCTTTAAATATTTATTTTTGTGATTTACTTTAGTTATTTGCTTCCTATTTATGTTTAAATGAAATTTGTCTCTGTTAGTAAAATATAAATTAAAATTAGAAGGTCAAAGAGCTTGGTTCCAGAAAATCAAACTGAAACCTAATTGTTAATATTTTTCTTTTTAATAAAACATAGATTTCAAATCTACTTATAGTGATTTTTAATTAAGAAAATTTAAATTTTCACTCCTCTTTGTTGTTCTTTCCTCTCTTACCATGCTTTATTTTTCTATGTGGTATGTAAATCACATATAATGAATAGGAGTATTCTAATATAGTATTATAATATACAGTAAAATGTAATATAGTTTAATATATGGGAGGATATTCTATAATATAATGTATGATGTACCATATAATATTCATAATGTACTATATTATTTACTTGTGTTTTTAAATTTTTTAAAATTTGAGTCTCCCAACTAGAATGAAAGCTATAAAAGAATGAGCATTTCTGCTTACTTGTGTATTTATTTGTCACCAGTGCTAAGCCTGTTAGGTGCTTGTAAATATTTGCTGATGAATAAATGAGTAAATAAATAAAATAATGAACATATATTGACTCATGGCTGTATGTTATTAAATATTATTTATTTGTCCCTATATATTTGATACATATATATTTGATAATTAAAAATGAAAATAATTATACTTATTTAGCATATATGCACATTAGCACAATGTCCATCTACCATTGATATTTAAAATTGCTATAGGAATTAAAATGTTTATCCATTTATATTCAAAACCTATAGTGCATCCTCACTGGTGTGTGTGGTGCTCTTTAGGAAACAATGATTTCCTTCTAACAGCTCCTTGTCCAGTAGTACAACGGCGATCAAACTGTCAACCTCTACAGGGACTTTTCCAGCTTGAATTCTGAACTCTGTGAGAATCTGAAAAAGTACAGGGTGTGGGTCTTGGCCCCAAAGCACCATTAAAATTTCAAAGATACCACAGCAAAAATGGGAGGAAGCTGTTCAGTGTGGGTTGGGAGACAGACTGCCTGGATTTGATCTAAACTATACTACTTGTTTTCTGAGCGACCTTGACGATTAGCTTAAATTTTTCTGTGCCTCAGTTTCTTCATCTATATGACATATATCACACTTACTCCATAGGGTTGTGTTATTTTGGAGCTCAAAGTTGTTTGTGTCAAGTACTAAAGAGTATTTACCATGTGACAAAAGATAAATGTTAATATCCCTAAGAACATAATTTTAACAACTACAGTTATTAAATTTGGTATATTTTTCTAGATCGTCCAAATGCTCAGTTCACTTGGGGCTCTTCTAAAAGCTTGCTGTTATGCTTGCAGAATTGCTGTCAGCAGACTTCGAGGAATTCTGGAGATGCTTCCCACAAAGATAAGCAAATGCCCTGATTTCCCCAAAGAAGGCACAAAAAGAGAGTTCAGATGTGACTGTTGTTTATCCTGTCTATAAAAGTTTATTAGTATATTGTGTATTGACAATTGGTACTTTAAATGTAAGCAGTAAGGATGTGCTTGAGTTGACTAGGAATAAGGACATGATTCTGATCTTATTGCATGTTCTTTATTGACAGTTTAAGTGAGTAACTGGATTGGACCATCCTGTGACCTCTACATTCTTAACACTTACGGTGACTCCCTGCATAGCAGTTGGACAGTTCTGTCTTAGTGCCATGGGTTTGATGAGTGTCCCTCAAGAGCCATGTGTTAAAGTCTTGTTCCTCAGAGTGGTAATATTGAGAGGTTATGGAAACTTTATGAGATAGGGCCTAGAAACAGGTCTTTAGGTCAATCCATTGAGAATAAGCTCTGGAAGATGATTGCTGAACTCTGTCTCTCTCCCCCCCCCCCCTCTCTGACTCTCTCTGTCATAAATTGAGCAGTTAGCTCCACCATACTTTCCCACAATTCTATGCCATACTTACCAGGGACCCAAAGCAATTTCAAGCCATCCAGTCTTGGACTGGAATTATGAGCTAAAATAAAACTTTTCTTTCTATAAGTTAATTGCCTCAAGTATTTCTTTCCTACAAATTTATTGAAAGGGTCTGCCTCCTCCACTTCTCAAAACACGTGAACATACAACTTCTTTCCTCTGTTTTACTTCTAGCAATTTATTTGGAGGATTAAGCTTTATCGATAGCTAAGGAATTAACAAGCTGTATGAGATGGGAAGATACGAAGTCAAAAGACTAATTTTGAGTAGAAAAAGAGGTACAGTGTTGGCAATGACCACTGCTCAATTAGAGATTCATGAAACTAGATTTACATGATAATAAAACCTTTGCTCCAAAGCAAAACCAAGAAACAGCTTTTTCCTTTCAAGTGCTGGGGCTTGGATTTAGCGGTAGACAATACATAGGTTTAGGTTACTGGAACATGAAAGAAATCAGAAAAGTGTCTGCTTCAACAACATTTTCCAAACTTTTTTGATAGTCAGAAAATCTAGAAATATGGCAGGTTAATTTCAGTATAGGTGCAAAATTTATTCTAATTGTAGTATAGCTTTTAATTTTATGAATCTATGTGAAACATCATACTTTTCATGAATTTTGTACTGTATTGTCTTAGGACTCAAAATGTCTTATTACAACCCTGGGAGTAGGAATACAAGCCCTGAAGTACAAGAAGCACATGCATCCTACAGTAAACAAGGCAGACGTAATTCCTGCCCTGTAGAGCCTGGATCATTTTAAAAAACAAGAAAACGAAAAACCTCACTAAAGTTGTAGCAAATTGCCCTAAGTGCTGTGAAGCAGTGAAAGAATGTATAAGGTCCCAGGAGTGGACAGAGTAGGAATAACTCTATGGAGTGACATTTAATGAACCATATTTGAAGACAAGGGCAGGTGGGATATATTGGTTAAGGATGAAGTTGTCATGAGAGAAAGTTGAGAAGTTGGGAAGGTGGGCCGGGGCTGAACTAAGCAGCATATTGTAACCCACTGTGTGGTAACTGCATTTCTTAAATCCAGTGAAGAGCCACTGAAATGCTTCCATGTAGTTTAAGGCATTTGAGGAAACATTATGGCAAGCAAAATGGATGAAGTTAGTATGACATGATCATCTAAACTGTCAAAGATAATGATTAGATTAGGGTGGTGGAGTTGATGTAAAGAAAATTGAACTGTTTCAAATATGTTTTAGAGGTAGAATTGTGAATATTTACTGATCTTAGATTTGAGGGAGAGGGAGGTATCAAGGATTACTTCCAAGAAGCCAGCTAACTTCTACCATGTAAAAGAATGTACTACCAAGCTTCATCTTCTACCTGCTATAGTGAGGAATGGTCTTGGAGCTCTGACTTTAGGAAATGGTCTGGAAAGTTGAAGAGTCTTTGAACACTCAGTTTACCTGGTCCTTTCTCCTGCTTCCTCAGGCTTGGTGCCCTTAAGAATTGAGCATTAGGAGCCAGGGATTTAGCTCAGTGGTTTTGCCGCCTGTTGCGCAAGCATAAGGACCTGAGTTCAATCTCTGGTACCAAAAAAAAAAAAAAAAGAATTGAGCATTAATGACCAACCAGTATATCAGGTATCTCTGTGTTGAGTTTATGCTGCTGTAAGAAAGCAATGTGCCTGAGATGCCTAGGTGAGGCCCTGAAGGAACACCAGGATTTTCATTTAGAAAATTCCCAAGGGCCTTGAGTAGTAGGTTGCAAACCAGAAACGGCCTTCCTCTTCGCTGAATGTTCAACACTGAAGTGATGTTTCCTACTGCATCTTGCTCAGCTTCTTTCCCCATAACATCCCTCATCCTACCACCTGCTAACCATATGACCTTGTAATCATAACTTCTGTCAGCCTCATTGTTCTCATCTATAAAGAAGCTAAGATAACAATTGCCTTTACCTACTAAATGGATTATGTTTATAAAGACCTGAGCACATGCCTGGCTTGTGTAAGTCTTTATGAATCCCAGTTGTTCTATTAGCTAATCACCTCCCCCCATAGCTGATCCTTTCTCATGAAACTTTTGAAAAACCTCAGTCTTTCCCTTCATGCTTCCAAGGTTTTAAAAAAATTTTCTTAGCATCTTCCCCCTTAAGATCCTCAAACTATCCCTTAGGTGACTCAAACTGCAAAGTACTTATTTTCCTCTGAAAGACATGCAAGGGACTGGTGAAGAAAAGGGTCATCAGAAAGTGGAGCTTATGGGTTTCATGGTCTGTTTCACATATTTATGAGCCAGCTTTTAAAAACATTTACATCCCAGGGCAAGGGATTTAGCTCAGTGGTTCCGCCTCCTGCTGCAAGTGTAAGGTCCCGAGTTCGATCCCCGGTACCAAAAAAAAAAAAAAAAGAAAAACTATTTACATCCTGTATTTACTTTGTATTACTATTCAGTTTGTTTCCTACAGTTGATCTGAAGTGTGAAATTGGGAGCCTAAGGTTTGCCAACAGTTCCCTGCTAGAAAAATGTGTAATGAAGGAGATTGAGAATTACAGATATTGAAAAACTTTTCTCCACCAAGGATAAACAACAAAACAAAACAAACAAAAAAATCCTTGTGACAAATGTGTCTGCCTACTGCTCCATTGCCTCCTCCTGGGACACTGGTTTAACATGTTCCTCGCTCTGAAAACTGCAGGCCTCTGCTGAGGTGTCAGAAATCACTGTCCTGGACCAAATGAGTCTGATTCTGAATAAGGATAATGGAAGAAATACAAGGCCAAGCTCAGAGAAAGCAGTCAGACCGCAGGAAAGCAGCTTACCTCATTTTGACCCTTTCAAACTTCTTTTTTCATCTAAAACCCAAAATCCTTCCCTTTTCTCAGTTTTCACTTCTGTCCTCCAATAAATTTCTCAATCTTCAACAAGTCCACAATCTGTTTCTGAGATAAATCTATAAAACTTTTAACTCTTACTGGAGTATAATTCTCAAAAATGATAAAATTAGGACCCTCAGGCAAATGTAAAGGGAACACATCAAAAATATTTAATTAATTAGATGTTAAAACTTATCCAAAGAGCACTTGAGAAGCTAGATATTTATAAGTAATAAACAAATAAACAAACAAGAATGGCTTTTCTTATACAATCTCACTTAATCTTCAGTCCAGAGATAAAATACTGTGCAGAGGATTGATCTTTATGGCTATGTATAAATTAAAGCAATGCTTACTTTTTTGTAAATCACAGTAGCCAGCTTTTGTGTCACCTGAATCAGTAGGTCAAATGGAAATTAATCTTTGTTTCTTTTTGAGCGAGACCTCAGATAAGATGTTAAAGGGAAAATAATTTGATACTAAAATCAGAAACAAAACTTCATGTTTTTTATCCTAACTTTTCCTAATCTTCCAGATTATTGAATCTCATTTACTTAATTACAACATGCCCAAACTGGGGGTTCTTATTTCACTAAAGTCTTTATTACTCAAAATACCCTCTCATTTTACAGCTACGTTTATGGCAGATAGATAAACAACTGAAACAGGACCACAAAAAAGGAAGGAGGATGAGGAGGAGAAGGCAGAGGAAGAGAAGGAAGAGGAAGGGAAGGAATAGGAAGAGGAGGAGGAGTAAGCAATGTTTCCAGCTAGTGAGTGGAGCTAGCCTTGAGCTAGCCTGGACCCAGACACCTGGGTGTCAGGTGTTCTGTACTCTGCATGAAAAGTAGAAGATCCATCTTGCTCGGCACTTACATACATAGGGACCAATTAATTCTACTCTGAGAGCTCTTCTAAGAGAAGGCAGAAAGAATTGCTCTCACTTCACTGAAAGAGCTTAATGTAGAGTGGAAAGAACTTTATCCTTCCCTAAAAGACCAAAAGTCAGAGAAGACAGTGAATTCTCCTAACCTTAAAGAGACAGCTAGGCACTCTGCCTATAAGGATTGAGGCATTGGTAGCTAAAGTCAGCAGAGTAACCTCTGTATCATGGAGGAGATGAGGATTCCTTCAGGGAATAGGAGGCACAGAAGATCATGTATGTTGTGCATTCAGAAGCAGCAAGCTCTGTGTTTAGTGGCCCTGAAGTAAGACAGGTTTTGAGATGTAGGGGCCAGAGGCTGCTGCAGTGATTCTTGCTCTCTTGCAATAAGCCCATTGGAGACTGTTAGAGAAGTGGTAAAGCAGAGGATTCAGAAGGCAGTTAGGAAGCATACTGAACAGGTATGTGGCCTTTCAGTGTGAGTAGGTCAGGGATGGTTTTTGCACACAGGCAAATCAGGTATCAGCATATGTTGTTACAGAACAAGTTGCTATTTTCAAATTCTTTACCCAGTCTCCCACATCTTACCTGCAGACAGTTAAGCTGGGAGTGCACTATAGAGCTGGAGTAGAGCATCACACTACAGCCCTATCACTTGCCTGACTCTGTGCTTCATCTCCTCTATATTACAGCATTAGAGTATTGGAAAATACCAAATTTTACTCATATAATTTGTTCATGGCCTAAATTTCCTGTTAATCCCACTATTTTTGTTCATGAAAAAAGATTTTATTGAAGCACAAGAAAAAGAGGAATTTTTGCTTCATGAGTGGTCTAATGGTATCTGGCAGAGGTCTCATGACTCAGAGCCCAAGACTTCACATTTCTTTTCATGTTCAACACAATGGTAAACTCTGCAGCCCCTACCTCACTAGTATCTCCTTCAAATGGAGGCTTCTCTTAGAAGGTCTGACACTCTGTGGTTATGCACTGTGCTCTGTAAAGTTACAGCAGAGACATCAATGGAGCACACACCATAGAGGGTCCCTTGGGTCATGTACAACATCCCAACTCCAGAAAGATTTGAGATTTTTACAGGATAATGTAGAAAATTGGGCCATACTCTTCCTCAGAACATTAAGAGTTTGACCTTCTGTGGGAAGAGAGTATAGAATTCAAGACTGTTCTGTTGTTAGATCATGCTCTAGACTCCTGAAGGACCTCATATATAATAATGCTATGAATGATGAATTGCACTTCCTTTATTTGGTTACCATATTACTCTATGTGAAATTTTTCAAAGTTGTTATCCAAGAAGTAAATTTTAAATTTCATTTCTTTCCACATCTCCAGATAGCTCAGTTTCTAAGCCTTTCTTATTTTATCTATAGTCATTGAATAATTGGAGACCCAGAAAGGAGGAAGAGGTCATCATTGCTTCATAATTATTTGCCATGGATTCCCAGCAAGCTGTATTCTGCCTTTGTAGCATGGGGCACTTTTAAAATGTAATAGCAAAAGAAGATGTGGCATATTGTTCTTCATGCAAATCCCGCAGTAACTTTTGAGATTTGTTGGTCTTTATAACAGAGAGTAGATCTTTACTCTTTCTTTTGATACACTGGAATGATTAGGGACAACCTGATTCGATTATTGAGAACAAAAGATGTGAATCAGGGATATTTTCTCCACTTTAATAAACATTTCTATTTTGGTCCCTAAGCTGTGGAAACATGATGATGTCACAGAAAAAGATAAATGTTCTTTGTATTATGCAATGTCCTAATTTCCAAGAATTTTCCAGAAAATAGCCTCTGTTTGACTTAATGTAGAAATATTTGTGAAGATAATAGACTTGTTTAATATACCTTCTTAGAAGAAGTCTTCATGTCCCAGACCTAAGCAAGGGATATCAAGCTCAGAAAAATAATGCATGCCTAATTGTGGCCTCTGTGATCTGAATTAGACTGATCCAAAAGCTTGACCTTTTTTTCTTTGATAAACTAATGAGAATCTTTTGTATGTCTTGAATAAACAGTTGGAACAGAACTTAAACTTCCTTTTTTAGCCCCAGTCTCTCAGATCAACCTGAGAAAAAACCTTATCAATAAGATTTTAGAAGCAAATGATGTGAGATCAAAAATAAAAAGTTTCATGGTTGGGAAATCAACATTTTCTGTGCTTCCCATATTTCTTTAAGCTTTAGCAAATGTACCAAAAAAAATTGTTTCCTTCACTATCCCCAACCCTTATATAAGGTGTGATCACAAAATATAGTGATTGTTTAAGTTTAAACATTTATTACAATAAAAGATACATTGTCATTAATGCCTCTTCAAAATATTCCCTTGGCTTTGACCATGTGTATCTATTCCATCATTCTTGTCATTTTCTGAAGCACTTCTAGAAGTACTTTTTCATGAGTGTCCTTAGTTGGGCTGTCCTGGCTGCCTTGATGTCTTAAATCAGTTAAAATGACAATGAAAGGCAAATGTTTTGAATCATTAAAGTGTCACTGACATTGCTAGTGTCCTCTTTGCGTGGGCATTTGGAGAAAAGGGATCTTTAGGGGGATATTTGGAGGAATAAATGATTCCCATGCTGGGGAAGTAAAGTATAAGAAATATTTGAAACACAGTACTGTAACAAAAAGTATATAAGTACTCAAAAGTCAAAGGAGCCAACTTGGCAGTAGTAAGAAAATCTGACATTTCAGCCTCAAAATTAACAATAGTTGTAATAGAATATAATCCATAGAATAAAATTAGAATCAATGATTCTGTGTTATTATACACAAAATGAAATAATAGGAAAACAAAACTTTTTTCTTACAGTTAAAGCAAACTGATAACTATAAAAAGAATGATCTATTCTTTGCAAAATTGTCAACCATTTGAATAACAATTTAAAGCATGAATCAACACTGGATCACCAGATGCTGAAGCAAATAGGTAAACGTTTGATTAAGAGGAGGATATCTACCATGTCTTACACTGTCTCCATAAGGTCCCTATCAATAACAAAGGAAAAAATCTTATCTTCATAATGAAGAAACCTCCATACCTCTTTAATCAAGTGATCGGGGATAAAGGAGGAGAGAGAGAGAGAGAGGGAGGGAGGGAGAGATCACTTACATATACTGTACTGTATATAAGTACTTCTTAAAATGACAGCACATCGCTCCCAAGGTATTCCTATAAGTACTTCATAATCCATGGGGACACAGCAGATACACCCAAACTGAGGGATATTCTACAAAATTACTGGCCTGTACACTTCAAAATCTCAAAGTAATAAAGACCAATTACAACTGAGAAAGTCTTCTAACTTCTAGCAATGTGATAGTTCAGTGTGACTGGATCTTGGATTGGATCTCAGGAAAATAAACAAAAAATTTGCTACAAAGGCCACTAATGATATAACTGGCAATAGTTGAGTAGGATATAAAAATTACAGAATATTATATCATGTAAATTTTCTCATTTTGAGAGGTGCAGAGGCCCCCAACTCTGAGGAGGTGAGCCTTTCAGGCCACCATAAGACCACCCCCAGCACAGAGGAACAGAGTCCTACCCCAGCACTGAGTAGCTGAGCCTTTTGGGCCCTGAACCATGGCTCCCAGTGCAGAGGAGGAGAGCCCCCCTAGCACCAGTAGATGAGCCACAAGGGTGCCAGCAGAACACACCACTCCCCTTGAAATGAGAAGATACGTAAACAAGTCTCAAAACCAGACTTCCAGATCACCTAAAGCAACACCAAAGGGAAATAAGATGGAACAACCTGATACCCAACCACCTGGACTCCCTAAATTGGCTATGAAAGAGGATTGGGAAAAAATGAAATCAGAAATAATTTCTCAGATAACAGCAGAGATTGTGCCCATAGTGCAAGACATGATTAATAAATCTAGAGAGGACAAAGATCAAAAAAATAGAGGAGCCAAAGAACATGATGGAATCCCAACATAGGAAACAAATGGAATCCATAAAACAGATGCAAACAGATTTCCAGGAGATTAAACTCCATTAAAAGCTTACACAGCAGAATGAGCCAATGTGAGGACAGAATTTCAGATATAGAAGATAAGATTGCAAATAGTGACCAGGAAAAGAAAAATTTCTTTAAAATAGTAAGGGACCATGAGAAATCAATCAAGCAGCTGCTAGGTGATGCAAAGAATAATATACGACTGATCAGACTCAATGAAGAAAGAGGAGAGAGTACGGATGACATAGAAAAAGCTTTTCACAGAAGTTATGGTGGAAAACTTTCCAAGCAGGGGAAAAGAACTTGACTTACAGATAAGTGAGGCATATAGGACTCCAACTACCTGTGGTCAAAAATCATCTACACATAGGCATATAATAGTTAAGATTCCAGAAACCCAACAGAAGAACAAAATTCTACAAGCAGTTAGAGGAAAGAAACAAATCACATACAAAGGAAAGCCCATCAGAATCACAGCACACTTCTCAATGCAAACCCTCAAGAAAAGAAGAGTTTGGAGTGACATATTTCAAGCCCTAAAGATAAACAGCCTCCAACCCAGATTGATATACCCTGGAAAACTATCTTTAAAAATTGAAAGAGAAATAAAATACTTTCATGACAAAGAACACCTTAGGAACTTCAAGAGTACCAAACCAGAACTCCAAAAAATTTTAGACAATATCCTAGGAAAAGGCAATGATCACAACCCCAGGAAGCCCAGCAGAATGAATCCACCAGGCATGACAAGAAATTAAATGCAAAGGGGGAGAGTCCAAGAAAAAGAAAAAGTCATGACAATGATAAATCAATATGTATCAGTTATACCCATCAATGTTAATGTTCTCAATTCACCAATCAATAGAAAAAGGCTGGCAGAATGAGTCAAGAAGCAAGATCCAACAATATGCTGCATACAAGAAACACACTGAATTCAAAAAGAAATTCATAGCCTGAAAGTTAAAGGGTAGAAAACAATACTTCATGTGACAGCAACCCCCCAAAAAAGCAAGAGTCTCTATCCTCTTTGCAGAACAAGTGGATCTCAAACCAACACTGATTAAGAGAGACAAAGAAGGACACTACATCCTTGTAAATGGAACAATCCAAGAGGAAGAGAAGACAATCATAAATATATATGCCCCAAACACTAGTGTGCCCAACTATATAAAACAAATAAAAACAGACATGAAAATCAAATAAGCACTAATACAATAGTAGTGGGGGACCTGAATACCACTCTGCCATAAATAGGTAGATCAACTAGAAAAAAAATAAGCAACAAAATGCTAGAACTCAATCAATCTCTTGAACAAATGAATTTAACAGATGTTTACAGAGTGTTCCACCCCACAAAATCAGAATATACATTCTTTTCAGCCGCACATGGTTCCTTCTCCAAAATAGACCACATACTTGCTCACAGAACATATTTAAGTAGCTGCAAAGGAATTAAAGTTTTCGCCTGTATATTGTCAGACCATAGTGTGATGAAATTGGAGATCAATAGCAAAAGAAACTGCACAAATTTCATAAACACATGGAAACTGTACAACACACTTCTGAAAAACCAATGGGTCACAGAGGAAATTAAACAAGAAATCAAACAGTTCCTACAATGAAATGAAAATGCCAATACAATATATTGGAATATATGGGACACAATAAAAGCAGTCTTACAAGGGAAATTCATAGCAGTGAATACTCACATGAGGAAAACAGAGCAAGCTCAATTATACAACCTGATATTGAAACTCATGCTTCTAGAAAAAGAAGAGCAGGACAAACCCAAAGCTCATACAAGGGAGGAAATTATAAAGATCAGAGCAGAAATCAATGCAATGGAGGCTAAGAGAACAATACAAAAAATCAATGACACCAAGAGTTGGTTCTTTGAATGAATAAACAAAATTGACAAACCTTTAGCCAAACTATCAAAAAAAGGAAAGAAAAGGCCCAAATCCATGCAATTAGGAATGAAAATGGTGAAATTACAATGGACCCAGCAGAAATACAGAGGATCATCAATACCAACATTGAGAACCTATATGTCAATAAGATGGAAAATACTGAAGAAATGGTCAGATTCCTAGATACGTGTGAATTACAAAGGTGAACGAAGAAGACCTAAAAATTCTAAACAACCCAATATCAACCAATGAAATTCAAAACACAAGTAAAAATTTTCCAACTAAGAAAAGCCCAGGTCCTGATGGCTTCACTGCTGAATTCTACAAGACATTTAGAGAGGAATTACTGCCACTACTGTTTAAACTCTTCACTGAAATTGAAAGGGAAGCAATACTCCCGAATTCATTCCTGGAAGCAAGCATCACCTTGATCCCCAAGCAGAGAAAGACCCAACCGAAAAAGAGAACTATAGGCCAATCTCACTAATGAACATAGATGCAAAAATCCTTCATAAGATACTGGGAAACAGAATGCAGAAGATCATCAAGAAGATCGTACACCCTGACCAAATGGAATTCATCCCAGGGATGCAAGGATTGTTCAACATACACAATCAATCAATGTAATACACTATATCAATAGAGCCAAGGACAAAAACCATACGATCATCTCAGTAGATGCAGAAAAAGCATTTGACAAAATCCAACACGCATTTATGATAAAAACCCTACAAATAATTGGAATAGATGGTCTCTACCTCAATCCTATAAAAGCCATCCATGAAAAACCAACAGCCAATATCATACTAAATGGTCAAAAGCTGAAATCCTTTACACTAAAATCAGGAACAAGACAAGGATGTCCACTATTACCACACCTATTCAATATAGTTTTGGAAATATTAGCAACAGCAATTAGACAAGAGAAAGAAAAGGAATAAAGAGAGGAAATGAAGAAGTCAAATTGTCATTATTTGCAGATGACATGATACTCTATATAGAAGACCCCAAGAACTCCACCAAAAGTCTTCTAGACTTAGTAACCATATTCAGTAAAATATCCTGATAGAAGGTCAACACACAAAAATCAATAGCTTTCCTCTACACGAACAACAGACTTACTTCGACAGAAATAGGGCAAACAATTCCTTTCACAATAGCATCCAAAAAACCGAAATACCTAAGGATCAACCTAACAAAAGAAATCAAAGACCTCCTCTCTGAAAACTATAGCAGTGTGAAAAGAGAGATTGAAAATGATATCATAAAATGGAAAGACATCCCTTGCTCCTGGTTAGGAAGAATCAACATAGTGAAAATGGCCATACTTTGAGATAGATGGCCATACTATATAGATTCAATGCAATCCCAATTGAAATCCCATCAGCATACTTCACAGACCTTGAGAAAACAATGTAAGAATTCATTTGGAAGGAGAAGAGACCTAGAGGAGCAAAAGCAATTCTAGGCTACAGAGACATGGCAGGACTTATCACAACCCCAATTTGAAACTACACTACAATCCTGCTGTGATAAAAACAGCATGGTACTCTAAAGAAATAGGCTTGAGGACCAGTTGAACAGATTAGAAGATGCAGAAACAACTCCAGACACCCTCAGCTACCTCATCTTCAACAAAGGAGCCAAACACCCTCACTGGAGATAAGATAGCATCTTTAGTAAACGGTGCTGGAAAAACTGGGTTTCAACTTGCTAAGATTAAAACTAGACCTATATCTCTCACCATGTAGTAAAGTCAAGTCAAAATGGATTAAAGATCTAAATATTAAAAGAGAAACACTGAACTGGCTAGAACAGAGGTTAGGTAGAATTCTTGAAGATATTGGTGTAGGAAAAGATTTTATGAATAAAACCTCAGTTGCCCATGAACTAGCACAATACACACAAGTGGGATCTCTTCCTATTAAAAAGCTTCTGCACAGCAAGAGAAACCACCAACAGTGTGAATAGACAACCCACAATGTGGGAAAAAATTTTCACTTGCTGTTCCTCAGACAAAGGTCTACTATCTTGAATCTATAAAGAACTTAAAAAAATCAGACCTCCCAAATTTAAAGACTCAATCCAAAAATGGGCATCTGAAATGAATAGATATTTCTCAGACAAAGAAGTAGAAATAGCAAATAAACATATGAAAAAATGTTCAGCATCACTGGTCATTTGAGAGATGCAAATGAAAACAACGCTGAGATTCCACCTCACCCCAGAAAGAATGGCTGCTATCACGAGAGCAACCCATAACAAATGCTGGTGGGGCTGTGAGTAAAGAGGAACCCTGTTTCATTGCTGCTGGGAATGTAGACTGGTGCAACCACTATGGTAATCAGTATGGAGATGTCTCAAAGACCTAGAATTGGAAATTCCATTTGACTCAGCTATTCCCCTACTGGCTATCTTTCCCAAAGAATTAAAAGTGTCATACCACAGTGATATATGTGCACCCATGTTCCTAGCAGCACAGTTTGTAATCGCTAAAACTTGGAAGCAGCCCAATTGCCCATCAACTGGAGACTGAATAAAGAAAATGTGTTTTTTTCATAGAATGGAGTACTACTCAGCCATAAAAAATGAGAATTTAGAGACCTTTATTGCTAAATGGATGAACATTGAGGTGATACTCTTAAGTGAAATAAATAGGACACATGTGTAAATACCGAATAGTTTTAGTGTGAGAAACTGAAAGTGTAAATAAAGCCCCAAAATTGTAATAGATAATGTGAAATAGGAAGAAAAGGGGCAAAGGGGAAGGGGAAGTGAGAAGGGCAGGGGAAAGGAAAGGAGGCAATGGAATTAATATGAGAAAATGAAAAAATGGAAACAAAGTCTTTGTAAATAGGTAGGGATGGAGGAATTGAAGGGAGGGCAGGGGAAGGGGGAAAAATAAGAACCAAGAGCGATTATGTAAAGGTGTAAATTTCCAATGATGAATGTAACTGTATTGTATACATAAAATGTACCAATAAATTTAATAAAATTTTTTTCTCATTTTGAAAAAAGGACTCTAGGTATGAAAGAAATTTCCTTGTTTTTAGGAAATACATACTGAAATATTTAGGGGAAAGATCACAGTGTTGGCAGTGTCCCTGCAATTCCCCACCCCCCACCCCCACACACATCTTTTCTTTTCTTTTTCCATCTCTTCTTTCTTCTTTTTCTACTTTTTCCCTCTGTACCCTTCTTATCCTCCTCTTTCTTATTTCTCTTTTTGATTATCCAGTATGTGTTCATGTGTGTATATGCATGAAGAGATAGAAAAATCTATTGACATTGTGGGAATAATCCAGATGAAGGTGTATAGTATTGTTTGTAAAAAATTTTTGATGACTTTTCTTTATGCCTGAACTTAATTGTGAACAACACTATCTATAATGCTTATAGCCATCCCTCCCCTTCCATCCCTCTCTCTTTTGCCCCTAAACTAGCTAATAGAGTGTCCAAGGCCTTAATAGTCAGCTGGAGTTTTGTTCCTTATCTTCATTGTCCTGAGGTTTCTGCCCAGTTGGTATTTTGCTTACAGAGTCAAAGAAGATCCTGAGTGAAGGACCCTAGTTAGCAAGACAGACTCCATATTGCTGCTGAACGACCCACCTGCCTGCCCTTTAGATAAAAACAGCATGGTACTGGCAAAGAAACAGGCTTGAGGACCAGTGGAACAGATTAGAAGATGCAGAAACAATGCCAGACACACTCAGCCATCTCATCTTCGCCAAACCAGCCAAACACCCTCACTGGAGGAAAGATAGCCTCTTTAATAAATGGTGCTGGAAAATTTGGGCTTCAACTTGCCAAAGATTAAAACTAGACCTGTATCTCTCACCATGCACTAAACTAAAATCAAAATGGATTAAAGATCTAAATATTAAAATAGAAACTCTGAACCAGTTGGAACAGAGGTTAGGTAGAACCCTTGAAGACATCGGTGTAGGAAAAGATTTTATGAAAAAAACCTCAGTTGCCCATGAACTAGCACAAACAATCAACAAGTGGGATCTCTTCTTTTTAAAAGGCTTCTGCACAGAAAGAGAAACCACCAGCAGTGTGAAGAGACAACCCACAATGTGGGAAAAAATCTTCACCTGCTCTTCCTCAGACAAAGGTCTACTATCTCGAATCTATAAAGAACTTAAAAAGATCAGACCTCCCAAATTTAAAGACCCAATCCAAAAATGGGCATCTGAAATGAACAGGCATTTCTCAGACAAAGAAGTAAAAATAGCAAATAAATACATGAAAAAATGTTCAACATCACTGGTCATTCGAGAGATGCAAATGAAAACAAGGCTGAGATTCCATTTCACTCCAGAAAGAATGGCTGCTATCATGAAATCCACCAATAACAAATGCTGGCGGGGCTGTGGGGAAAGAGCAACCCTGCTCCACTGCTGGTGGGAGTGTAGACTGGTGCAAGCACTGTGGAAATCAGTATGGAGATACCTCAAAGCACTAGAACTGGAAGTCCCGTTTGACCCTGCTATTCCACTGCTGGTGATCTTCCCCAAAGAATTAAAAGAATCATACCACAGTGATATATGTGCACCCATGTTCATAGCAGCACAGTTTGTAATAGCTAAAACTTGGAAACAGCCCAAATGCCCATCAACTGGAGACTGGATAAAGAAAATGTGGTTTTTTTTATAAAATGGAGTACTACTCAGCCATAAAAAATGAGAAATTAGAGACATTTATAGCTAAGTGGATGCACATTGAGGCAATACTCTTAAGTGAAATAAATAGGACACAGATGTGTAAATACCAAATAGTTTCTCTGGTGTGAGAAACTGAAAGTGTAAATAAGGACTAAATGTATAATAGGTCATGTGAAATAGGAAGAAAAGGGGCAAAGGGGAAGGAAGTGGGAGGGGTAGGGGAAAGGAAAGAAGGGAATGGGATTAATATGAGAAAATGGAAAAATAGGAACAAAATTTTTGTAAATAGGGAGGGCTGGAGGGGTTGAAGGGAGGGCTGGGCAAGGGTGAAAAACAAGAACCAAGAGAGACTATGTAAAGGTGCAAATTACCAATGATGAATGTCATTATATTGTATACCTAAAATGTACCAATGATTAGAATGAATAATCGATAATGTAAAATAGGAATAAAAGGTCCAAAGGGCTAGGGGTAGTGGGATGAGCAGGGGAAAGGAAAGAAGGGAAAGGAAAAAATGATGAGGAAAAAAAAAAAAAAAAAACGGAGGAAGCTTAGAAACCTCCTCCCCTTAGAAAGTCTCTTTAGAAACCACAATTAATCAACTATTGTTTTACAAATGTTCTAACAGCAGAACATTCCACTTCTGTACCTTTCCCTTGCTTTGCTAGTTCTAACCCATAGAGGGGCCTAGAAACTGTTGGCCTCAAAGGTGTATAGAACATGTTTGTCTCCCCCAAGTTGGGGCTCAAGGGCAATGCTCGGCTTGGTCCCAGCCGGTAATAAGCTCCTGTGTGGATTTAATATCAGTCTCTGGTTGGTTCTTTCTCGCTGGGTGTAACACTGAGTGGAGTAACTGGAAACATTTCTCTCTTCAATGTCTTTAGCCTCTCAAGATTTTGCCCTTTCTGTAGACTTTCCAAATAGAAAAAAAAAAAAAGAACAAAAACAAAATAAACTACGTTCACTGTAGCATTGCTCCCAACATAATGGTCTGCTCTACCTTAGAACCTAAATTAATAAACTTGTTTTTAAGATTACAAAAGGGCATATGTCAAAAAATTCCTCCTGCCTTAATAACTTGGGGAAAAGATTTTGCCTGTTTGCTGACAGGTAAGAATGAAACCTTGTGGCTGCCCTCCTGGAACTTGTGATCATGGGTCACACTGGTGGAACCACCAACATCTCTGAGACCAGGGATAGCACCCCTGCTGAGAGTGATGAACCAGCAGCACCTGAGCTACCCACCTCACCAGCTATGACCAGCAAATCCACAGCGGGGTCCAGGACTGAGATGATGCCCCCAGAGGAAGAATAATTATAGATTTATGGTAAAAAATTTTAAAAGACTGGGGGGCAGAGGAAATCCAAGAACAATGAGGAACTATGCAGATGAAGATTTGTTTCCTCCCAGGGTGTCTCCTGCAGGTGTGGTCTTGCCCTGGAGCATCACAGCATCATGGGATCTTTGAGGTCTCAGTTGTGACCTGAGGCCAAAATGGAATTATGTCTCGGAATGCCATAGCTGGCCTGTAGGCAGAAGAACTAGGCCTAATCAAATGATTTTTCCCTAAAATTATGTAGCATTGCTCCCAACAATTCACTCAGTCTGCAAAACCAAAGGTATGGTGGAGGCTGATCCATGGTGAATTCATTTCCTAAACTTTTTTATGGCAATCCAAAAAGGCTCTCCATGACCCAGCACTCCATGTGAGTGTTCGGGCTACTGGAGGACATTCCATGCCTCTCTGGTTGCTCAAAAATACCCTGGTATCTGGTGCCCTCTTCTCAGTGTTTCCTGTGTGAGGCAAACCCTTTCTTAGGGAACCAAGCTATAGACTGATGAAAGTGGGTATAATACTGGGAAATCCTCACCCACCCTTTCTGACAGTGATGCAGAAAGCTGTAGGTGAAGTTTCTGTCCACACATCCCGGAACTAAAGAGAGCCCTCAGGGATCAACTCTTTCCTCTGTCTCCATGCAGCATTTCACTTTCTACAATTTGATAAGTTAAAAAGTAACCAGCTTGTATCAATAAAATAAAATTTAAAAGCAGCAAGCATCAATCTTTGTCAGAAACTTTGTGACTATGACTTTCTTGTCATAAAAAAGTTTGAGACAGATGCTGAGAACATCCTTCCACAGCCTGCTAGGACTTGGAGTAGAGTAATGTTAGCTTTCTGTCCAGCCCAAAGATCAGTCTAGGAGAGGATTTATGGGCAGAAGTTTGGAGATGTATAAGTGAAGGTAGGATTAATATCTTGTATGTATTTCTTCAATCTATTAGCTCCTTATATTTTGGGCTATATGTGCTTAAAAGACAGGATTCTGTGCTTATTAGATCCACTTAATTGTTCCAGCTTTTTTGTCCCTTCTGCAACAAGGCAGCGTGAATGGAGGAAGATGAAAAAGAGAGGGTTATTAAGATCCATTCAAGAGACAGAAACCATGGTTGACACAACAAAAATAATTTAAAATAAAATATTTTACCAGATATTGAACAACTGAAAGAGAAAAGGGGAACACAAAAGGAAGCAATTACAAACCACACCTCCTCAAACTTGTGGAACCATGGAAGTCTTAAACCTGTTGTAACTATTAAAACTTAGAATCCTGGAAACCAGGGCCTGGTACAGAAGTTCAGGCTTGTATGAATGTGTGCTTCTCAACTGTTCTTGACCTTACCAATCCTGGAGGAACTGACACACAAGTCATGAGGAGAAACACTGGCTGTCTGGTATGGCTGTTTCTGAAGGGGCAGGATGAGACAACCTGCAAGGGCCGGGAAAACAGCAATGTGGACCATCTACTACTACAGGAAGGAGTTGGTGCTGCCTAGGTAGAGCGGTAAAGCTGAGTGATGCTCCCAGGAACTGCAAGCAGACAGAAGTAAAATGGGAAGGAACAAGTTGCCCTTAATATTTCCTATAAGCAGAGTTGGCTGGCTGCCAAGCAGCAGAGGGGTTTGCATTTTCTCAGTCTTAGGATCACAAATCAGAGTACTGAAGGGTAGATTTAGTGTTGAGAAACAATGCCTCATTGTCTCTTAGCCCCCTGGAGCTTTTTGGAGCCTTAGTGACTTATACTTTAATATAAGAGACTAAGCCTTGGAGAGGGAGTTTCATTCTGATTCCTAGGTAAGGACACTGTCCTTTAAGTATCCAAGATTCTCAGTGTCATTTTCTTAAAAGGACACTTACATCCTGTAGGAAATAGGCTATATGTTTTATTATTACAGGTGGAAGTGTGTATAAAATTCTGTTTTTCATGGGAGTAGTGTCAAGACCTACAATTGAGAAGCAAATATTATAAGCTCCTTCTCCAGAGAGGAGCACATAGATATCATTTTATCTCCAGAGTTTATTAGATACAAGATATTTTGTTGGATGTTGAGCACCTCCTCTTCCCCGTATCTCTCTAAATTTCACCTTCAGGAATGAGGGTTTTTAAAAATATGGTATGTCTTTTGGAGGAAGATCATGAAATTGTGTGATGTGCCCTCTTCCCAACCCATGGGATTGGAGATGGGCTTTTATAGGTACAGTTTAGGAACAAATTCAGTGAAACAGAATTAGGAAAAAATGCAACATTGTTTTCTGTCTTCTATTGTGTTTCCTATTTTCCATGATTTTCTCCAAATTGTCCCTACCTTTGTCATCTATAGTTGATTGGAAATAAAGAACTTCAAGTAATGACCTTCTTACATGTCATTCCTGTGTACTTTATACTTATGCTTAATGACAGTGGATTTCAGAGTCATGAGACATCAGGAAAAGGGACTGCTTCTTACAATCTTCTGTAAATCTTTCAGAATTGCTCAGGAGGAGTCATCATAGGTTAGTTCTTGGCATGAGAGATTAGTCTGTGAATAATTAAAAAGCAATGTATGCTCAAGTTTTCTATTGCCTAACTTAAGGAACCAAATTATTTTGTCAGGGAGATCCTCAAACATTATGATTCTAGTTACCTTTGTGTACCAAATCCTCATTCATGTTTCATATTCCTCATGTTTGCAGCTATAACAAATCAATCCTCTAAGTAAAACAAAGGTATCTACAGTTTATCTAATTCTAACCTTTTCTTTTGGTTGGTCTATTTAACATTTTAGAATGAAGGTCAAGTCTTTCCAATGAGATGCTTTAACAGTTTAGGTGGTGCTTTAACAGTTTAGGATCATGGGAAAAGACAAGGTGAAGCCAGGAGAAATGAAGCTTCATGCTCCAAGAACTGAACTGCCCTGCGTTTTCTCAGCTCTCTGAACCCTGACTCAAGTCGTGATACCATGGTGAACCTGAGAGAGACCAAGGGAAAAGTCGTTGTCATCTCCCAAAGTTTTCTATACATTTGCTTCATGGCAGAGGACTCCTGTAGGGATTAAAGAAGACCAACAAAGGATGACTTCATGCAGCCTTTTCTTCTTCTAAATAGTTGCCTAAGAAGAATCATTGGGGTCCAATAAAATAAATAATATTAAAGGGAAGTCTTGAACTTTCTGCACCCTAACATATGTGAGCTATTTGGGCTGCCTGAGGTTTTGTCGCTTCTAAGGGCCTCAATTACTTTACAGTTGCTGTGGGCTGTAGCTTAGTGTGAGCAACAAATCAACTCAAGTAGACTGGGAAGGAATGAAGTTTCCTGTATATATTTCCCTTTTGCCCATGGCTGTAAGTCTCAGAAGATATGGAGTCAGAGAAGTAGAGCCCTTGATTTTACTTCAAAACTTTTTGCTGTGCCATTTCTGTCCTTTTGTTGTGGAAGAGATCTGATGTAGACAAGTTTAGGAAAACAAGAGGAGTGCTTCATAAACCCTCTTTAGAGAATTTGAGCACTGGGAGCCCCAAAGCTTAACTAAGAAATCAAACTGATGGGATATATATATATATATATATATATATATAGTTCTCTAGTTCTAGTCTTATTTCAAGGAACAGATTCGTAGTTGTCCATTAATTTAAAGAGAGCTTAATATGTGTCATGCAATTGAGATGTACAGCAAAACAAACTGTATATACTTAAGATTTAAGGCGAGTTGCTGTAATCAGTTATAGCTGTTGGTTATTGCTCTCCTTCCATCACCTCCAGACTTTGCAGATAAACTGCTGGAAAGATCACATGTAGTTGGAGCTGGAGGTAACAGATCTCCCAGACAAATAGCTTTCAGTAGTAAGGAATAGTAAGGGGTCCCCAATTAGGAGCTAGGCTGCGTAGTATGCAAGTTAGCAAAGCTTCATCTGTATTTACAGAGGCAACCCCATTGCTAGAATTACCCCCTGAGCTCTGCCTCCTGTCAGCTCATGAGGACATTAGATTCTCAAGAGATTGAGAACCCTACTGTGGATTGTACATCTGAAGGATCTAGGTTCCATGCTTCTTTGAATTGTCCCCAAACCTACCCTTCCCACCTTCCCCTCTCCATAGAAAAGTTGTCTTCCATAGAAATGGTCTCTTGTGCCACAGAGGCTGAGTCCTATTGGTTTATAAGTTCTCTGGGCCTTTGGCTGCAAGGAATCTTCTGAAGTAAAGCAAATGCCCCTACCCTTAGAGCTGCCCAGAATAGCCTTCCTGCATTAAGGTGAATCCTTGAAATCAACACTGGAAGCATATCTAAGCTGTATTTCCTTTTGTTCTACCCTTTCTTAGAAAATTACTATTCACAATGTGCATACTCTGAACCTAGACATTTACAATTTAAGTAATTTACCATTCTTACCCTTTCTGCCCTTTTCTCTGGTCCCTAATATTCTAAACCCCCCCCTCCCTTAACATTTGAGATATACTGTAAGCTCTAGTTCCTTTTCAAACCTCAGGGGAATATTCAGATTTGCCTCTCTGGCTTGTTTCCATTTCCCTAAGAAATTCTGCTAGTCTTCCTGGTTGTACTGAGGGGTGCAAACTAAGCTAAAACTAGAACAATGAACATTTTAAAGAAGTTCATTCTATAGTCATCTATTACTCCCTTCTCTGCAGAGTGAACACATTTTAAATATGGAGATATTTGGAAGGTTTTATATGTATCTTGATATAAAATGCAAGATTTTTCATGCAATCAGAAAAGATTTCTCTACTTAGTGTTATTCAAATGTTCCCCAAAATTCATGTGTTAAAAAATAAATTACCATGGGATAACATTAACAGGTGGTATTTTAGGAAATGATGAATTCACAAAGAGAGAACCCTCATGAGTGAAATTGGTGACTTAGGAAAAGGCCAATACAAACCAGTAAGGCCTTCTATTGCTCTTCTGCCTTCCACCGTAAAGGGACATCAACAAGGCACCATCTTGGAAGGAGAGAGAAAGTCCTTGCCAGACACCAAATGTGCTGGTACAGCCTTGCTCTTGGGCTTTGCAGTCTCCAGAAATGTAAGAAATAAATTTCTATTATTTATAAATTACTCATTGTGTGATAATTTGCTGTGGCCTCACCATGGACTAGATACTTACTTCAGAGCAAATGAGTAAAGCGGTAGTCAGAGAAGAGAGGAAATGAAATGTATGTTCTCTCCATTGACTTCTCAGATGCTCCTCTATGGATCGTATATGATAGAAGTGATCAGCTGAGTTTTTGATGGTGGGGTTATTTTCTTAGTGTACTACCTGTTCCAGTAACAATTTCCATTGTTGATCAATTTTATGGCATTATTTTTCTTCAAGAAATTACACTTCAAATGCACTGAAAAAACCCCTACTTATATAAAAGCAGTTTAAAACAACCAAACTCTGTCTTTCTATGCTCTTGCAAATATCACTTGCTGGTACTGATGTGGGGTTTTTTTGTAGTCCATGTTAAAAGGAAAATATATGAAGTGTGGTAAAGTACCAAACATTAGGAGTATGGTCTCTGCAATGAGGAAGGAGTAAACAATTCAGGAGGAAATATCCAGTGAAATGACAGTGAAAGTAAGACTAATTATACAATCAAGGTAAACAGATAGGTTGGAACCAAGTTAAGCTTATGGACAGGTTTATTGCAAGGTCCAGGATATAATATCATAAAAAATTGAAGAAATCTTTAAAAAAATCTTTTGCCTATTTATTTATTTATTTATTTTTGAGTCAGGGTTTATGTAGCACAGACTGGCCTTGAACTTGCTATGTAGCCAAGGCTGACCTCAAATTTGTGATCTGCCTCAGCTTCCTGAGTAATGAATTACAGGCTTGTGTTACCATGCTCAGTTTTAAAAACTGGAACATTTAATTAGAATCTCCTATTCATAGTTATAGTCATCTCATAGGCATGAGAAGTAGTATTTATGATAAAAAGAAAATCCTTGTATGCTTAAATATACATAGACCATCCCTGATTAAAGCACAGGAAGTCAGTAATTTTAAATTTACTTAATGACTTTACACATCTTTTAATAGAAGATTGGATTCACTTGTGATCTAAATGCCAAAATGAAAGAGGTCACTTAAGTAAATCCCTCTTTTCTAATAAATACTTTTCCCATTCTGTATACACCGAGAGTCATAGTAACAATAAACCACTTTGGTCGTATATGGTGAAATGAAAACTTTGGCTCATCAATCATTCTTTCCTAATGGCTGAATAAATAAATGCAGTACTCTATCTTAAGAGAAGTGACCACAGTCCTGTGTTACTGAAACATCAAAAAAAAAATCCTCTGTGTGCAGCAGGGAAACCATGCCCACATAAATGAAGCTGATCTGGAAAGACAGATGGATTTCCTTAACCTAACTCCCCTGGGGAAACACATACATCTAGTCAAAGCTGAGCAAACAGAAGAATAAACATGTAAAGGTGATATTTAGAAGCTGGGTGAGGTGACTGCCTAGGTTGACCTGGAACTTGGCAAAGGATTGGAGAGTTCAGATAAAATAGAAAGAAATATTAAAAATAGTCTTGACCTTTGCATAGATAAATCTGAACCCAGGTAATCCTATCCTAACTCTTGATTTGCTTTTGCTCTATAGCTTACCTTGCATTTTCTGGCCAGTTTTATCCTTGATGCTTCTATAGCTATGGTTCTACTCTTAAACATAAAGTCACTTCTCCCAATTCAGGGTGAACTGTTGATCCTAGGAAAACTTGGCAACCCCAAAGCAATTGCAACAATTGTGTTGAAGAATGCTCAAATGCTTTCTGTAATGTGACAGCATCATGGGTGAGAAACTTAAGTACATACCCTTCTTTAGTCTCTATTCTCAAGGAGAAGGAAACAGCTGGGAATTTGATGACTATCTCGTGGTATAAATGAAATGAGAAGTTGTGGAGGACAGAGACTGTTTTAGTCACTTTTCTGTTACTAAGACACAAAATTCAACACTCACAAGTTAAAGGAGAGATTTATTTTGGTTTACAGTTTAGCCATGGATGGCAGGCTCAAATGCAGAAGCAGCATGGTGGAAGGGAGTGGCACTGAGGAAAGCTGTTCCTGTCATGGCCAGAAAGTAGAGAGCAAAGGAGGAGCTAGAAGATCTACCCTTCTAGGTCATGCCTGCAAACCACACCTCCCAACAGCACTCCCATCTGATGAACTCATTAATGGACTAATCCACTGACAAATATAGCACCTCTATGATCACCTTCCAAACACATGAGACTTTGGGAGGATACCCAAGATTTAAACCATTACAAAGACAGATTTTCTACCTGATGCCCAGTGCAGTTTTCCTTTTCTAGGAAGGAAAAGGGAGTGATCTATGAAATGCTTCTAATCTGAAAGGATAGGAGGACAACTGCATGGTGTGAGTTCGATTGGCAAATATGGGTGACATGGTAGGCATTATCAAAAGTACCAGGCTTTCTGACCTAGGTTATCTAGGCTCCTAGAAGAGTTTCATGTAAGACAATGTATGGCTGTCAAAGTTACCCAGGTTATAGTGGGAGGGAAGAATTACCTGCTCCTCCCATGTAAGGTCACAATATTCTCTCTTGTGGACAAAGCACAGGCCTCCTCACTGCTAAACAAACCCCACTATCATGGCAATTAATCCATCATCTGGGACTATCCCAAGCCAATGCTTTCTGAGAAAGCCAGGTGCTGCCTGGCTTTTGGAGCCTTACTCTGTCCCAGCCTCTGTCTCCACCTGCCCTGGGGATACTCAAAGGGAACATTTCACATAGACTCCTTAAAATAGGCCAAATTACCCCTCTTCTCTTTTTCAAAACTTGACATTCCTGATCCAAGTTTGTTGCAGTGGTTTGATTGAAAGTGTATTATATCAGGCAAGTAACTTCTGGTCTTTGAGTCTCTGAATGTCTGAGATAAAAATTTTATCGAGTTTTCCAAAACCTTAAGATAATAGGCATTCTCCTTCCTAGTCAGAAGGAAAAGAATACCCATGTTAGATCTCATAGGTACAGTTTGCAGTGATTTGCAGTGATGATGCAATGATGATCTCATAGGCACAATTTGCCACATACTTCCACAAATAGGACAGTAGTTAAATGTGATAAGAATATATAAATAAAGGCAGATCAAAGGAATGTAGAAATGAGATAAGTAAGTTAATATGTTCTTTAGGGCAGGGCTAATCTTTTCTTTGAAGATAACTTGATATGATGTCGAAGTAAACTTTTCCATGTCTGAACCCTCTGAAGCTCTGCTTGCATTACCATCTACACTGTGAGCAGAGGCTGCCAGTAGGCAACAATTCCCAATCTTTCACCCTTGTCTCTTTGCTAGCTGCATTTCTCCTCACTATGAGGAGTAAACATTTCTTCCATTCTCCTGGGTTCAGAATTTTTTTCCAGAACAGAAGGAGCATATTTTCTAGGAAAGATTGGAATATGTTGCTTAGTGCATTTTTAGATCAGCAGTCATCTTATAGAGGAGGCTGGGGTAGGGCTTGTCGGGAGCCCTTCTACATAATTTTGGGGAAAAATCATTTCACAATTAAATTATGATTAGGTCTAGTCTTCTTGCCTACTGGCCAGCTATGACACGTGGAGACATAACTCCATTTTTGCCTCCAGTGACAGCTGAAGCCTCAATGGTGCCATGGTGCTGTGACACTCAATGGAATGATTACATCAGCTGAAGACATCCTGATTCTTTAAGAACTGAGTAGAAAGGTCTCACCTGGGAAAGTACAAATTCTTTATCACTTTAACTGATCCCACCTACTGTTTTAAGAATGTCTTTGCTCATCTTACCATCCTAATAAACATAAACTCCTCATTGACCTAAGATCCTCATCAGCATAAGATTCTCATGGTTATAAGATTATTGCCACCCTCTGAGACATCTGATACTTTCTCTGAATGTAGGATCCTTGTCAACCTAGGATTATCTCCATTCTATGAGTCATCTGTTACTCCCTATGAACTCAGTAAATAGTGGCAAGCTTGGGATGCCTTCGTCTTTGCTGCCCAGAGAAGCATTGATTAGGCCCAGAAGGCAACCTCCTCTCTAAGTCTTGTTTCCTGTCTTTATTCTTTAATTTACCTTGTGTTGTCATGGCTTACAGGATACCAGGACCCACTACAGGGGTTCTGGTAATGTTCCCTTTTCCTGTTCCCTACAAGGGCTGAGTATCTGAGCACTCTGTACCTGTGCACTCATAAGATGCCCCATAGCAGTGTGTCAGGTCTGGGGAGTCTCCAGAGGATGCAAAGGCATCAATCACCTTCTTTGTCCTTCCTCAGATGTTGCTTCTCTTGTTTCTGCTATCCCACAGAGCCAGAATATTCTTTACTTCTTGCTTTCAAAGGATTTTGATTCAGCAGAGCAAAGAAGTGTTCTACGATATATTAATACGGAAGCTTCATCTCCACCTAAGACACGGACTCCTCACCCTCAGCCTGAACCAATATCTTGTTTAGCTGTGCTTTTCAGAGCTTCCCAGATTGTTTTTTTTTGTACCTATTCATAGTATAATTCCTGGTTCATAGAGCTACACTTGAGTTATAGTTCTATAGATTTTATTGTTCAGTAGATAATACTTATAACATCTGACAAATTAAGTTTTTACTTGTGGATACAGATGTTCAGATATTTGGCATCTGAATTATGTCTCTTCAAAAATGAATCCATCACACAGAGAGGAAGAATGAGTAGGAAAGAAAAGAAAATATGGAAAAGGAGAAATTAGAAGTAAGGAGAGTAACAATGAGAGAGTAAAGAAAAGGGAGAGAGGGAGAGAAAGAGAAAGACAGACAATGAGAGGGATGGAGAGAGAAAGAGAGAGAGAGATACAGACAGAGACAGAGAGGAATGGACAGAGAGAGAGAGAGAACAGATAGAAACCTCTAAACTCTTATAGCAGCCAGATAGTTTTACCTTTCCTATTAATTTCAATTTTTCTTAAATAATTTAGCTTATTTAATAAACATAATTTATGTATTGCAGTTCACATAATTATTTCAATTCTTTCTGAAACCTTGTATAATTATTCTATTTTAAAGAAAGTTATCCTAAAAGATCACTTGGACTTGCTAAATCACATTACTGTTCTCTCACTGTGCCACTCTGCTTCCCTGCTCTGAGAGGTGGCCCAATTTCCCAAACAATATTTTAGTCCAGGCTAGGAAATGGTAATTAAAAAGAGCACTCAATCTTGGAAAATTGTTTTCTTACATATTTTATAAATCAGAGGTTCAAATCTGAATCAGTTAGTGCCAAGCCCACATATCACAGAGCATTTTAGATATTTCAAGTAAAAAGAGATTTAATGCAGCCAATACTTTACAATGGGTTTTGAAATGCCGAAAGAACAAAGGAAAAGAAGCTGCTACTCAGAAGGCAGAAGCTGCTGTTGAACCTGGATTGAAGCCTAGCCACTCTTGCCAGCTGTTAGCTGGAGGTGCTGCCATTGATGCTGACACAGTTGAGCAAGACACAGGAGCTTATAATCCTGCTGCTGTTTCCACAATTGTCTCCATACCACTGCAGCCATGTTGCTACTGATATTGCTGCCACTTTTTGATGTACCACAAAGAGCAGAAAATAAAAGAGCTTCCCCTTTCCTCCCTTCATTCTATTTCCTTTTAGTCTCCCCTGACAAAGGAACATGGCAAATATGATTTGCAAGCTCTCGTTCTCCCACTTACACAGAAAATAGTACTAAAGTGTGGAGATAGAGCTGACAATTAGTAGAAAAATAATCCAGAGTCCACTCTATAGTTATACGGTGTTCATTCACCTTTCTTGTATCCTTCTTTTAACCTAATTCAACAACAATCACAATATGGTGTTTATCTAACATCATGGAGTATTTTACAATGTTTTCACCCTGAATGTTCTGTAGCTTAAATTCTAAATTCTAAAATTAGCCATATTCTCACTCACATAGAAAAGAGGTTATAAAGGAAGAGAAGGTAAAAGAAATAATGGAGTAATAAACACAAATGTTACACGAAAGCAAGACAGATATCATAGGTAGTTTCCACAGTCATCATTTCTATAATTAGCAAGTCATGATACTTATAATTTATACTTATTTACATTTCCCTCTTCTACTCACTCCATGTTGCCTTTGACCTAAGGTAGCACCTCATCTGGCTAATGTTCTTTAGGTGGCGGGTAAGTCAAAGTTTAATTCTAGAAGATTCTGACCTCATACTAGTCCTCTTTGTTGAGTTGCTGTAGTTCTTTAAAGTCAGTTTTATTACTGAGTTTAGAAGTTTTGAGAGTCACCTCAGAGCACCGCTTGGACTCTAGACACAGTACACCTGGCCCATTGTGGAGTAGCATCCCACTTTCTCTTAGTTGTGGAGATTGATTACGCTGCTTTCCTTATGGTTTCAGCGACATGAGGGTTCCCAACTGGCCAAGTGTTAGTACTGTATCCTAGATCACTGAAACCATTGTCATGTGGTAGCAAATTCTCCCTTCAGAATTAAGATCTCAAAAGAAAGAGAGCTTAAATTTATAGAGACTGAAAGCTGAAATTTTCAAGTTGATTATTGGGTATACATGTGTCTCTTGATTCCCAGACCTGTGAATCCTAGTACTGACAGAAAGAGCATTATGTTTTAGGGCAACATCACATGAACCTTTAGAGAGTATTCATAGCCAGAAAGTGGTATAAACACTATGTCTTTGATAGTCCATTCTAATGGTCTACAGGGGTAGAATCTTTCTCTATGTGTTCTGTAGGGATGAGTGTTTCAAGTGATGGAGAACATGGTAAAATCATGAATTTCATAGTGTGGGGAAATGAGCATGCTTTATTTTCTATAGAATAAACTCATTGGTCAGTAGATGTGGTATCCTGTGTAACAGCGCCACAATCGGTGCACCTACTAACCTCCGGAACTTGTAAATGTATTCTTATATGACAAAAGAGATTTTACAAGTATGATTAGAGATCTTGAGAGAGGAAGACTATACTGGATTATCTAGGTTGTCCTGATGATGTAAGGACAAGTATTTTATTAACAGGGAGACAGAGGGAAGTTTTACAACAGGCAAGGAGAAGATATATGATAACAGAAGTAGAGGTTGGAGAGATGACGATGGAAAAGGGGTCACAAGCCTAACAGTACAGGTGGGCCATGAGACAGCAAAAAAGACGCAGCAACAGATTGTCCCCGCACACCTCCCAGGAAGAACTAGCCCTGTAGATAGCTTGGCTTTCCTCCTTTGGAACTAATTTTAGACTTCTGATACACAGAAGTTAAAGTGGATACATCTGAATAGATTTAAATCTTTACTTGTGCAGAGATTAAAAATGGCAGAGTAAAGTCTGGCAGCAAATATAATCTTTCTGGGACCTGGAATAGGGACACCTGGAGAACAATAACTTAGTGAATTAAAAAAGAAGTAGAGGGCAGGGGATTTAGCTCAGTGGTTCTGCCGCCTGCCTTGCAAGTGTAAGGACCTGAGTTCGATCCCCGGTACAAAAAAAAAAAAAAGTAGAGCTTTGGGAATCAAGAAAGATGATAAGAAAAATAGAAACTACCAAGAAACTGAAGACAATGCAGAGACAAAAATAAAGCAGTCTGGAAGGCTAACCTCAGTGCCCGGGATGGAGGTCTTCTTTCCATTAACACAAGTGATATTAGGGATCAAGTCCCCAGAAGGAGACTGAGCATTAGGAAGATCCTCAGGTATCATGCTAACTAGGTTGAAAAGCAGCATAAACACCAAAATGTAATGAAACCCAAGGTCATCCCACAGGGAGACAGAACCTAGCTAGAGAGATCTCCACAGCAGTGACAGAGTTTCTCCGCCTAACTGGTCTTCGGTCCACAGCATAAAAACAATAAAAATATGAGAAAGCAAGGTGACAAGATGCCCTCCAAATCTGTAACTCCCCAAAAGCAGATTTAATAGACATTGAAGTATGAAAAGCTATGGGCAAAGACTTTAAAAACCAAATTGATCAAAATGTTTGAAGAGATAAAAGAAGAAACATAAAATGTTTAATGAGCTCAAAGTGGATTTAATTGAATAGCTACTGGATTTTATCAATAAAATGTTCAACAGGCTTTTAAAAAAGCAAACAATAATTGAGTTAAACAAGATAATTCAAGATATGAATGGCTACTTCAGAAAATATTTAGAAAATGTGAAAAAAAGCAAGCAGAGATAGATGATATGAAAAATTAAATGGAAAGTGTGGGTAGCAAACTTGATCAATGTTAGGACAGTGTGTCAGAAATAGAAGACAAGGCAGATATAGTAGATCATGAACTCAGTGGTACTCTAAAAACAACAAAACATCATGCAAGTTGGATCCAAGAACTGCTAGATTACTAAACAACAACAACAACAACAACAATAAACCAAAAACAAAACCCTTAGAATTATAGGAACAAAGGAAAAATTAAAAGTTGACAGGAAAAGTCTAAAAAAATTATTCACTGTCATTGTAGCAGGAAATTTTCCAAATTTAGGGAAATAATTGAATATTCAATAAAAGAAGTGTATGGAATGACAAATAGGCACAACCAGAAAAGAACCTCTCTATGATACAACAAAATACAATTACAAAAATTCAACAAAAGGAAAGAATACTAAAAGCTGTTAGAGAAAAATAGCAGGTAATGTATAAAGGCAAATCTATTCAAATAACTGGATTTCTCAGCACAAAATTTAAAGGCCAGGAGGCCTGAAGTGAAGGTTTTAAATCCCTCAAAGAAACAACTGTTGACCCAGATCTTTATATCCTATGAAACTAGCCGAAGGAGAAGTAAAGATTGTTCCACGACAAAAATATTCTAAAGAAATAAATGACCACTAAACCAGACTTCCAGAAAATAGATAAGAAAACCCTAGACAGAGACAGAGGCCACCAGCACTGAAGAAAAAGGAAAGGAGCCAGATATGGTGGCTCCTACCTGTAATCCCAGCACTTGGTAATCTGAGACAGGAGGATTGCCATGAATTTGAAGTCAGCCTGGGCTGCATATTGAGCTCGAGGCCAGCCTGAACTATTTATCGAACTACTTGTCTCAAAAAAAAAAGAAAAAAAAGAAAGAAAGAAAGAAGAAAGTATACTTCTAACTTAGAGAGTAGTTAAGCAAAAGGAATAAGAAAGGAATCAGCACTAGAAAAATAATCCAATGACAAGATTCAGTAAACACCTTACAATAATAACTATCAATGTCAATCATCTCAACTCTCCTATGAAAAGACACAAAGTGGCAATTTGAATGAAAAACAAAATGCAACTATTTATTGTCTACAGGAGACACACCTCATCCAAAAGGAAGTACATACACTGAAATTGAAAGCATGGAAAATGATACTCCATTCAACAGAAGCCTAAAAACAGATTTTCAAACACAACTGACTTCAAGACAAAACTGATCTGAAGAGATAAAGATGGCAACTACATATTTGTAAAGCAAGAACTCAACAGAAAGAAATAACAATTGTAAATAACTGTGCACTAAATTTCAGTGCACTCAATTTCATGAAACAAAAACTACTTGACTAAGACAGATAGACATCAACAGAGTTGTAATGGGGGACTTCTGTACCCCTTTCTTACAATTAGGTCAACTAGACAAGAAATCAACAAAGAACTTACACCATATGCTTGAACAAAATGGCTTAAGAGATAATTACAGTGTGTTTCATCCAACAACAGAGCACACATTTTCTCAATAGTACAGGGAACACTTTCCATAATAAACTATATCTTAGGCCATAAATCATGCATAAATAAATACAAAATAATTTAAATAATCCCCTACATTCCACTGGAACATGGCAGAATGAAGCTGAAAATCAATAGCAATAGAAGTCACAGAAACTATGCAAACATATGGAGATTAAATAATACAGAATTGACTAATCAAAGATTACAGAAAAAATTGAAAACTACCTAGAATCAATTGACAATGGAAGGACAGCATACAAAAATCCACGGGACACAGTAAACATAGTTCTAAGAGGGAAGGTTATAGCTGTTGCTGTACACATTAAAAAAACAGAGCAATCTCAAGTAAATAATAATGCATCTCAAAGTCCTAAAAAGACAAAAACAATCTTGTCTAAAACTAAATCTGAAACTAATAGAGAGAAAAAATTATAACATCAGTGGGCAAATTACTGAAACTGAGACTAAAAAATGCAAAAGAAGGATCAATGAATCAAAGGTTGGGTCTTTGAAATGATGGGAAGGAAATCTAGGGATGAAGAAGGGGAAGGAGAGGAGAAGTGAAGTGAAAAGTTTCAAGATGTGATATGTGTATTACCAATGCTACACAATGAATGTATTTACTATGTACAACAAACATATACTAATAAAATTATTAGAGTATAAAAACATCTTTAAGTGTATAGCAATTTTTATAACTAGCAATGTTATATGGAATAGTACAGTGTCAAATAAGGAATTCATAATGGTACTTATGAAGAGGGCCGGGGATTTAGCTCAGTGGTTCCACCACCTGCCTTGTAAGCACAAGGTCCTGAGTTCTATCTCTGGTACCAAAAAAAAAAAAAAAAAAGAATCAGATGACTTACGAATGTGCTGCCTACGAGAATGGGAGATCCATTTTCCTAATGATTGTTCTGGTGATGAGAAATCACTTCCCCTTTTGTTATGGAACCTAACACTACACACTGCATGGGTGTCGGTCCTACAAGAATGACATCATTAGAAGGGCTTTGCCCCAGTGTCTGCCATGGAAGGATGGATACTAAGTGGCGGTAGCAACCACATCAGACCTGATAAAGTCCGTGTTTTGGAACCAATGGAAACTTTCATCCCTACTGCCATGGACATTTTAAATCTTATCTCTGAGGAATTATTGGAGTTCCTGGACATCCTCTGCACTGGATGCCCTTAGGTGAGCATTTACTACCCTTGATCTTAGCCAAAAGGCCGAGAAGAGATAAGGTGAGCATTTACATGAAACACAAATATTCTCATATTCCATATCCCTTCTGAGAAGTTTGTGAGTATACCTTTCCCCTAGATCTCCTTGTTACAAAACCTTAGCTGTGCTCTTTCCAAGGCCCTGATGATCTGGCCGGCCCATTTTAGTCACTGAGCATGAAGTGGTATATCAATAACTTGAGCTAACTCTTCAAAATTGTAGAAAAAACACATAAGCTACTGGAAGTTGTTATAAGTTACAGGCTCTCTTTTTTCACTTTATAATGAAAATGGCTTTAACCCTTGGGAGGTCGTGGCTGATCTGAGAAATATAAGCAAATTCTTTTCTTAAATATTATTACACATATTGAGTGCATAGGTTCATGGTCATGGGTAGCTGTGTGTACATGACTAATGTTAAGCCTTAGTGGCTAAGATGTCATTTTGCTTATAATATGTGTTTTGTAAGTGTGTCTGGTATTCAATAGTGTATTGTCTAAGAGAGATACCATGAAGTATGGTAAATATTATAGTAATTTTTTGTTTAACAATTTTTGGATTATAACTGATAATAAATAAAAACATGTATTTAAAATATAAATATAAATAATACAAATTTTCAGTGTTTTAACTTTTGTTTTGCATTTCAGCTTATACTAGCAATGAATATATCTTTCAGATATACATGATCTCTGATGTAATTCTTTTGTTTTTATTTATTTTTTTTGTACTGGGGATTGAACTCTTGACCTTGCACTTGTGAGGCAGGTGCAGTGCCATTGAGCTAAATTCCCAGCCCTGCTGTAATTTTTTTTTGGATGGCACCCTCCTGAGGGATGAGGGAGCTATAATGTTGCATCAGTACATTTCAAACTCAATACCATCTCTATCATTTCTAGCAAAATCATTTCTAGTTGCACTCTATTTACTTCCTTCTATGTGCACTGGAAATAAAGAATTTATATGAGACCATAGGTGTGTACTTGAGGGACAAGAATCAGTGAAACATGAATATGTCTCTTAGAGGCTCAGCCATCTGTTCAGGTATATCCAGTACCTCAGAGAATGTTCACAGAATTGTTTTCAAAAGCTGCTTCTTTTATTAAAATTATGTAAAATATTATCTCGGGAGATTAAACTTTCTGGTCATCACATCTGACTGCATTATACCTATGATTTTCCCCTACTTTCTGGCATCATCAGTTGCTCTTCCTCTTTAACATTTGTGCATAAATATACTTTGAAACCTTCCAAAGTCCTCCTTGACTCTATATTCCTTTCCACATATGCCCCCTGCTCCTATCACAGCTGCATTTCTTGAAATAAGTATCTTTATTCACTCTCTCCACTTTCCATTCACTTTTCTGCTCATTTCATGCTGGTCTTCTGGTTTGATAATCATTTCACTGAAATTGCTTTTATCTCTGACACTTTGGTTTCTCTGCTGAAATGTCTAGTTTATCTTCCTCCATTCCAATCCCACACTTCCCAGAAGCATATGGCCCAGCTGACTACTATCTCCTTTTAAAAGAGATATTTTGTATCTTGTATTTTATAATCTCATACTCTTTTTTACTCTCTTCGTAAGTAAGTGACCACTCTTTTTATATCATCTCTATATGACAGACTATCTTCTTCATCTAAACTCAGCACAGTTATGTTCTTCTACAGCTTTAAATACTATTTCTATATGATGAAGATTACTAAATCTAAATATCTAGTTATGTCCTGTCCCCTGATTTCCAGACAAATAGCCAGTTATCTTCTATGCATTTCCATTCTAGGTAACAAAACTTGATAAATTGTGTATTTTGCCTCTTTCCCACCCTCAATTTATTTCTCAATTATTCTCCATGTGATCTAGTCAAAATTCCAGCAATCATTCTCAGTTCTGCTCTTTTTTTCCTATTTAACTACCCACTACATCCAAATCTTCAATAAGTCTTATAGTTTTTACATCAAAAATGCAATTTTAATCTTACCTCTCCACTTTGATCTTCACTGTCACTACCTTAATCCAAGCCATAATATTCAATCTATAGGTTAGAAAAAACTCAACAACCTTTTAATGGTCTGGTCCTATTCTTCTACTATCTATTTTTTTTTTTTACATAATTCCAGAATATCTCTTAAACATGCAGAATTGTATTACTCCCCTTCCAAAACCCTCAATGACTTTCTATTTTATGTAGTATGAAATCCAAACTCATTGCCACAGACTACCAGGATCTTCATGATAGGGGCCTCCCTGCTCTTCTGCTTCATTTCCTGTTGCAAAGTCACTTTTTTCATTGTTCATTGTGCTCCAGCCATAGTGCTCTTCTTTCTGTTTTTCTTACACAACCAGTCTTTTCTTTTTGCCTTTCTTTGCACTTGCATTTGTCCCTGCCTGGACTCATGTCTCATTAATGTCTGCAGGGCTAGCTTCTCATTATTATTCAGATGTCACCTCTAGTACTGCCTCCTCCTGGATGGTCTCCCTAATATCCCATCTACAGGATCACCTTTGTTTCAATTTCAGTTATCTATTGCCAGGTAACAAATCATCAAAAGTATTGTGGTTAAAACAATCACTTATTTGCTCTTGATTCGATAAATCATCTGTCTGTCCCGGCTTTGCTTGTCTTTGCTCCATCCTATTGGTGAAATCCTAAGCATGCATTTGTGGCTTATTGGAAAGTCACTAGGGACTATTCTAAATGGTTTCACCCAGATGCCTGGGAGTTGTCTTAGTGTATCAGCTGAAAGACCTTGGTCTTTAACTTCAGGGCCTCTCTAGCAAGCGAAATCAGACTTCCTCGCAAAACACCTCCACCCGAGGTCAGAAACTAAAAGGTCCCTTTAGATGTCACACAGAAGTTTTTTTTTTGGTACTGGGGATCAAACTCAGGACCTTGTACTTGTGAGACAGGCAGCGGAACCACTGAGCTAAATCCCCAGCCCAAAGCCCCTTTAGATGTTGCACAATGTCATCTAGATCACATTCTATTGCTCAGTATTTCACAAAGTTTGCTAAGATTGAGATGAGAGTTTCTACTCTTGAACAAAGCTGCTGCAATTAATTTTTAATTTATTCTGCCCCTTTTCTGTGCCCTCCCATCACCCTTACTGCATTCTCATACTATTTCCTTTTTAGTTTTTAACATTATCTAAGATGCCCTTGTTTGTGTTTGTTTTTGATGATGAGTCTTGCTACATCTAAATGAGTGTGAGCTCCAAGAGGGGAGGCATCTTTTCTGACTGACTATAGCAGAAGTGAGCACACAGTGCCTTCAAGCACAAGGGATGGGACTTGATCCACACCTTCTGTCCAGGTGAGAAGACAGTGGTGGAGGGAGAAAGAAGACAGGTATTGAATGAGCAACACATACATGAAGCTTAAAACGAGTCCTTCTACAAAGCACTCCAATCTCTTTTGCTGTTTATTGTTCTCATGCTTTTTTCTTTTCTCTTTTCTCTGCTAATAGCAGAGGCAAGACAGTGGATTATTCCCTATAGGTAATAAAAGTGAAAGACAATTGAAGTACAGCTCTATATCTACTTCTTTTTTGTTCTTAAAACATATAATTTTATTTTTTATTTTAATGTAATATAAGTAGATTTTAATAAAGAAAATATAAAAACATTCCTCTCACTTCTATGTAAAATAAAACAAAGCTTAATAACAAAATAACTAGACAATAACAATGGTAAATATACTGTATATCGTGATCTTAAAAGAATGGCCAAAATGTTATTCAAAGTACAAGTCATAGACAAAAAAAAAAGGTTCTATCTTACAAAAAAGAAACAAATAAAAAGACAGGGCTCTCAATGAACAAAAAAAATTGGTACTACTGTATACTTCTCTAGTCACATTCAGTGTAAGGATGCAGATTGGGGAGAATATTACATTGTTGCCTAATGACAGTAGTTTGGCAGTTAGCATCTTTCATTTCACATGTAACCATCCAGAAGTGGTTTCCAGATGATGTTCTTTCTTGGAGATACCAAAAGAGTAATTCCATTAACAGGCTAACCCTGTCAACTGGAAATAGAGATCTGAGGGTGATGAATTTCAAGACACTCTACCTAAAACATGGTGGAAACTGCAGATGCCAGAAGACTCTTGCCTTCCCCTCGCCCTTTTCCCCTGAAGCAGGTGATCTGAGGCCATTTGAGAGGTGACCTGTGCTTAGAGAAAAGGATCATCTTTCTCTCCCAAGACAAAAGAACACAGAGGAGAATCTGAACAAGCCCTTGCTATATTCCTTCCAGGCTGTTACCACTAGATCATACTTCCTTTTTCCAGTGATACTTTTCCTCTTCTGACCACCAGACCTAAGCATAAAAATATATAAGCTGATCTACTTCCTTATGAAAACTTCAAAATAACAGAAAACTTACATTTATTAAGTGCACATACCTTTCTCTTGTTAATCTGTCTTTTGTAGTAGAGGTGAACAGTTTAAATCTTGAGACTACATTGTATCCTATAGCATCAATAAAATTGAGCAGAAAACAATCAACAGCCTTGTTAGACTAAATAGTTCATGATTTTATCTTGTATTTTGGGGGTGCAGGGGTTGAGACATTTATTCAGAGGTGTAAACAGAGGTTGATTTTAGAAGTTGTTAGGTTGAAAACCTAAAAATATGGCTGTTGATTCAGAAGTATGCCTGGGCCTATTTTTCTTTTCATTTTTTCCCTTTCTCTGACTATCCCTCTCTTCTCCAGCCCTCTTTCTGTTCCTCTTCTATCTATTCTTTTTAGAATTAAAATCAAACCCTTTTTATCTGGTGCAATATTGTAATTGCACAATTTTTAAAATTTTTTTTCACCTTACAATAAAGATATCAGAGAATAGTGTTTTAAAAAAAGAATATGGCAGGAAAAATGGGCCTCAGATATTATAGTACAACATACATAGAAACAAACTCAAATGGGTCATAGATCTAAATATAAAGATACAACCAAAAAGCTAGCAGAAAGCATAAGAAAACTATATTTGCAACTTTGGGGTAGGCAAATGTTTCTTAGTGAAAATATAAGTACAATGAAAACATAAAAGAAAAACTAATAAAATGAACTTCATTTATAATTAAAATGTTTGATCTCTGAAAAACACCATTGACAAAAATGTTACACTGAAGAACACTCAAAACTTATTAAAATTAAGGAAAAAATTGAAACACACATAAAAATTTTTCTATACCAAAAAGTACCAGATATGTGTTACTAGATATCTATTGATCAGCAGTGCTTTCTAGGCTCTTACTGTCCCATTCAATGAACTGGTCAGAATAATTGGTGAATATGAAAGATTAACATTTGCTTTATGGCAGTAATAAAAAAAAGAAAAGGAAAAGAAACACAAAAGAAGTGCTTAAGTGAGAAAAGAAGTGCTTTGAAGAAAAAAGAAGATACATGCTGCACGCAGAACAGATCAATCCAAGAGCAAGAGGGCAGTGGCAGTGAAGTCAATAGTTGTTTATCTTCTTTCCCACATTAGATCCAGGGCCTCCTGAGTGATCTTGTGCTAGAAGATTGGTACCAGGTGCCAGGCTCAGGCCGTGCTGCTCTGCACTCATGGTTAACAAGTATCTCCAATTGGTGACTCATGCCCAATTGCCCCAGCCACATTGCAATACCCTAGACTCCTGTTTTCAATGGACAATAAATGCACAAAAAGATTCTCAACATCCTTAGCCATCAAAGAAATGAAAAGAATAAGCTACAATGTGATATTACTATACTACCTTGCTAAAAGGGCTAAAATAGAAAAGATTGACATTATTAAAAGTCAGTGAGTATGCAGAACAATTAGAACCTCATACAATGTTGTGGGAATGTAAAATGATACAAAAACTTTGGGAAATATCTGGCGCTATTGTATAAAATTAAATATATACTTAGAGTATGACTCAGCAATTTTTATTTACCTACCTAAGAGAAATAAAAATACCTGCACAAATGCTTGTACGCAAGTGATCATAACAACCTTATACATAAAGGTCAGAAAATGTTTTTGCCAAAAGTTGGAAACAACAAACCCAAATAGCCAACAAAAGGTGAATGGATAAGCAAAATATGGTATCTTTAGAGTGTAGATGATTTTATTAATGAATAAAAAAAGGACTTGTTGACATATACAACAACATAGCTGAATTTCAAAGCATGCTGATGTGTAAAACAAGGTCAACATCAAGAATAAACCTAGTCTTTAGTGACAGAAGGAGATTGGTAGTTATCTTCAGTTGGAGGAGGCAGTGCTGGGTACAAAAGGACCACAAAAGAGCTTTTGGGGGTGATAGGAATATTGCATTTTTTTTTTCTTACAGTGTGATTTCATAAGCATATATCTGTCCAAAAATGCATTGAAATATAAGCATACATTTTAATCAAGATTATTTCCTAAGACTACATTTTGGTGATATTTCTCAGTTGAAAAGATGATTGTATTTTCACTGATTATGAAAACTTTTATAAAATATCATTTAGGTTCTTGTCACAGTTCACTACCTTGGCATGGCACAAAGGATGAAAGTTCAATGTCCAATTCAAACTTGAAGAAGGCCCAGAGGGGCTCCCTTTGACCAAGACCCATCAGTGTGCAAAAGTCTCATAAAGACAAACTCAAACTGAAGCTTCTGTGTGGCTTTTTATAAATTGAACCTGGAAGCAAGGATAAAGGACAAAGGAAGGACAACTACTCATGAATTTCATTTAGGGGAAGGACAGGGTAAGGTCAGGGTGGTCTGTTACACGGCTAACCTTAGGGCCAATCTAAGTAATAAATTCAAATATGGGGAGGACAAGGGCTAGAGCATTCGTTCCTTAAGGCAGTATATTTTGATCCTATTTGGGCTTGTAGCCCTGTAGGCTATCTTTTGACCTCTTAACTATGGATTCTGGGAGGCTTGGGGCAAGTAGCTCCAAAAGTCCCTTATCTCTGCATATCCATCTCATACATACCTCTGCCCAATGCCCCCACAGGTTCTCAATGAAATTTAAGTTATTTTTATTACACATTTTCTCTATTTCTTAAGAAAAGTATGATGTATGTTTATAAAGCTAAGTAATAGCACTCTTCCCACTTTTATTTTAGAGTTTATTTCAGACATGGATCTCAGCAGGTGCTATATGGAGAATGTGGCTTGGTAGACATTTGGTTTGTCTGCACAGGGCATAAATGAATTTTCAGAGCACTCATTATCTTTAAAAGGTGTGATATTCCTTACTATCAATAGCTCTTAATTAGCATTTAGAAACTTCTACAGGGAACATAATGTATTTTTTTTTCTCTCCTTTTTGTTTTTGCCAATAGGTGAAGAATTTCTGATGCCTGGTATATATGGGACACTAGACAGAGTATTATTCAATAGAAACAAAAGGTCAATAATTATTGTGGCACAATATAACTGTAATTGCAAAAGCTTAATCTATGTTGAATATTTGTCATATAATTGAAAATAAAATCTATTTTGGTTTTTGAAGATCACAAAAAGACATAAATAATAAATGAATGCAAAAAGAAAAAATTAACCCTGTAATTGTTAAAGGTTTTTTCCTATAAAGATTTTTTATTCCTTTTTAGGTTTCTACTATTCAGAATTCCATTACAACCTCCTTAAATCAAAATAATTAATCAAATTCTTTAAACACTTGATCTGATAAATTTTTAAAGAAGGATTTTCAGAGGATGTTAAAGAATAAAACTCAATTCAAAAATTCTTCAGCACACCAGTATCCTTGCTATAAAATTAACTTTTTTTCTTTAGTCAGTATACTGATAATATGGTATATTTGTGTAGTGCAGGATACAAAGATCATTTGGAAATTAAAACAGAGAGGCAAATTAATATGTATATAATTTTTGTTCAAATACATGCCTCATTTAAACCTTTAAATAGTACTTATTTATTTAATACTTTTCTGAGCATGACTATGAACCAACATATGTTCTAGGTTCTGGGAGTACAGTAAAACACAATAAAGTTCTTGGTTTTATACAGTTGACAGAAGATAGGTATTCTACAGCAGAATGGTTCTTTGATTGAAAAACCTTACACTTTAGTCTGTTTTGGAGGCTGTGTTAGGCATTGAACATGCTTTACTTGCACACACTTTCTTATATTTCAGGTTGACTACATTGCAATTAGACAAGAATCGACATTGAAAGGGAAGCAATACTTCCAAATTCATTCCTGGAAGCAAGTGTTACTTTGATTCCAAAACCAGGGAAAGACCCAAACAAAAAAGAGAACTACAGCCAATCTCCCTAACGAACATAGATGCAAAAATCCTCAACAAGATACTGGCAAACAGAATACAGAGGGTCATCAAGAAGATCATACAGCCTGACCAAGTTGGATTTATCCCAGGGATGCAAGGATAGTTCAACATATGTAAATCAATAAATGTAATACACTATATTAATAGAGCCAAGGACAAAAACCATATGATCATTTCAATAGTGTAGGGAACAGGGACAGGGGACTTTACTTACTCTGCAGTAAGTCCTAGTCTCTTACGAGCCACAGCAGCATAAGGTAAATTAACTTATTATACAGGAAAGGTAGAAAAAATGAGACTTTGACAAGAAGCTGAGCTTTGGGCCTGATCAGTGCTGCTCTCAGCTGCAAAGACAAAAGTCCCAAAGCTTGCTGTACCTTTATTCAGTACATGGGGAGAAACATATGTAACAGATGACTGGGGGGGGTGGGGTGGAAATCCTAGAACAATGAGGAACTACGCAGATAAAGATTTTGTTCCTCCCAGGATGTCTTCAGCTGGTGTAATCTTGTCCTGGAGCAACACAGCATACCGGACCATTGAGGTCTTAGCTGTGACTGGAGGCTAAAATGGAGTTATGTCTCAAAATACCATAGCTGGCCTGTAGAGGCCTAATCAAATGATTTTTTTCCCAAGATTATCTAGAATTGCTCCTGACACAATAGATGCAGAAAAAGCATTCACAACATTCAACAACACCCATTCATGATAAAAACCCTACAGAAAATTGGAATGAATGGTCTTTATCTCAACCTGATAAAGGCTATCTATGAAAAACCAATAGCCAACATCATACTAAATGGTCAAAAACTGAAAACTTTCACACTAAAATCAGGAACAAGACAAGGATGTCTATTATCTCCACTCCTGTTCAATATAGTTCTGGAAACATTAGCCACAGCAATTAGACAAGAGAAAGAAATAAAGGGAATAAAAATAGGAAAGGAAGAAGTTAAACTGTCATTATTTGCTGATGATGTGATACTCTACATAGAAGACCCAAAAAAATCCACCAAAAGACTTCTAGACTTAAGAGACAGGTTCAGTAGAGTAGCTAGATACAAGGTCAACACTCAAAAGTCAATAGCCTTCTCGTACACAAATAACAGACTCACTGAGAGAGAAATTAGGGAAACAGTTCCTTTCATAATAGCTCCCCCAAAAATGAAATATCTAGGAATCAATCTAGTGAAGGAAGCAAAAGACCTCTACATTGAAAAATACAGCACTCTAAAAAAAGAAATGACAGGATATAAGAAAATGGAAAGACATCCCCTGTTCCTGGGTAGGAAGAACCAATATAGTGAAAATGGCCATACTTCCAAAACTACTATACAGATTCAATGCAATCCTGATTGAAATCCCAACAATAAATTTCACAGAACTAGAGAAAGCAGTCCAAAACTTCATTTGGAAGCAGAAGAGACCTAGAATAGCAAAAGCAATTCTAGGCAACAGAGACATCACAATCCCCAACTTGAAAATATACTACAAAGCCACTGTGATAAAAACAGCATGATACTGGCAAAGAAACAGACCTGAGGATCAGTGGAATAGATTAGAAGATGCAGAAACAACTCCAGACATACTCAGACATACCTCATCTTTGATAAAGGAGCCAACCATCCTTACTGGAGGAAAGATAGCCTATTTAATAAACGGTGTTGGAAAAACTGGATTTCAACCTGCCAAAGATTAAAACTAGACCCATACCTATCACCATGCACTAAACTAAGATTGCAGTGGATTAAAGATCTAAATATTAAAACAGAAGCACTAATCTTGCTGGAAGATAAGTTAGGTAGAATTCTTGAAGACATTGGCATAGGAGAAGACTTTATGAACAATTCATCAGTAGCATGGGAACTAGCACAAAGAACCAACAACTGGGATCTCATCATGCAAATGCTGGCAGGGTTGTGGAGAGAAAGGAAACCTTGTTGATGGGAGTGCAGACAGGCACAACCACTGTGGAAATCAATATGGAGATACTTCAAGAAATTAGAATTAGAGGTCCCACTTGACCCAACTATTCCTCTGTTGGGTATCTTCCCAAAAGAATTAAAAGCATCATACCACAGTGATATATGTACATCCATATTTATAGCAGCACAGTTTGTAATAGCTAAAACTTGGAAAAAGCCCAACTGCCCATCAACTGGAGACTGGATAAAGAAGATGTGTGTGTGTGTTTTTTTTAATAAAATGGAGTACTACTCAGTCATAAAGAATGAGAAACTGGAGACATTTGTAGCTAAGTGGATGCACATTGAGGCTATACTCTTAAGTAAAATAAATAGAACATACATGTGTAAATACTGAATAATTTCTCTGGTGAGGAAATCTAAAAGTGTAAATAAGGATCAAAATGTATAATTGATAATTGAAATACGAAGAACAGGTCTAAAGGAGTAGGGGAAGTGGGAGGGGGTAGGGAAAAGGAAAGAAGGGAAAAGAAAAACACTAGAAAAGGAAAAAATGGAAACAAAGTCTGTGTAAATAGAGAAGGGTGGAAGGGGTCAAGAGAGGACAGTGGAATGTGGAAAAAATAACCAAGATACATCATGTAAAAGCACACGATCCCAATGATAAATGTAACTGTAATGTATACCTAAAATGTACCAATAAATTTAATTAAAAAAAAAGAATTGACAGATTATTGTGGGAGTTTGGAAGAAAGCAGTTTAAGAAAACAGAAAAAATTTCACGGAGAAACAAGCCTTATTTATATGAGGAAACAGAAACAACAACTGTTCAACATCAGGCAGGTGAGGCCTGGCCATCCAAATGGCAAAGAAGCTCTCTGATTCAAGTGTAGTCTAAAGCTTGAAACACATTATATTACATGACAGCATTTGTCTCTGTGAAGTTCAGTAAACAGAAACAATTTTCACAGGTAAGAAAGAAGTGCAGAAGGACCACTTAAGGTGAAAATACGTAGACACAAATATGTGGTATTTTATCTCTTGAGGTTCTATAACCATTAGGATGAATTAGAACTTTCTTCACATATACCACTGCAGCCTTCATGTCCCAATTCTAACATGATTCTTTTTTGGGTTAGAAGCATTTTCTAACCCTAATCCTAATCCCAAACCTGAAACTAACCCTAACCTTAACTGCTATTGATTCTGAGAAAATTTAAAGCAACTAACTATAACATTAACACTAACCATAATCTTCACTTGTGTTAATTCTGGTGAAGATTAAAGCAACTAACCCTAACCTTAAACATAAATGGTTTTAATTATGACAAAGTCTAAAGAAACTAATCCTAAAGCTAACCCTAACCCTAACCCTAATCCCAACACTAATCATAACTGGTGTTAATTTTTAGAAAGTTTAAAACAACTAACCCCAATCCTAACCCTCACCCTAACTGTTAGTAATTCTGACAAAGTTTAAAGCAAGTAACCCTAACCCTAACTCTAACCCTAACCATATCCATAACCATGGTTGGTGTAATTCTGACAAAGTTTAAAGCACTTAACCCTAATCTAACCCTATCTCTAATCCTCACTGTTGTTAATTTTGACAGTTTTAAACAACTAACCCTAACCCTAACCAGGACCCTAAACCTAACCCTAACTCTAACTGGTTTTAATTCTGACAACATTAAAAGCAACTCAGTCTAACCTTAACCAAGTGGTGTTAATTTTGACGGTTTGAAGAAGCTAACCCTAACCCTAACTCTAGCCCTAACTCTAAACTAACCCTAAACATAACTGGCGTTAGTTCTGACAAAGTTTAAAGCAACTAATCCTAACCCTGTAACTGTAACCCTAACCTTCACTGCTATTAATTCTGACAAAGTTTAAAGTAACTAACCTTAACCCTAACCCAACAGGTTTTAATTCTGACAAAGTTCAAATCCAATTAACCCTAACTCTATCCCTAGCCTCTACCATACCCAAACCCTGACCCTAACCCTAACTGGTATTAATTCTGACAAAGTTAAAGCAACTAACCCTAACCCCATAACCCTAATCCTAAACCTAAATTGAACTTTACCCCTAACCCTTTAACTCCAACCCTAACTCTCACCATAATCCTAATCCTAACCAGTCTAGCCCTCTTCCTAAACCTAACTTCACCCTCACCCTTACTTGTCATTGTTGAAGAAAGGAGACAGGATTGGATTTGGGTGATAATGTGTTTCAGGAATGAATGCCATGGTACAAATTCCATGGAAAAATTTGTTTGTCCTTAATATTTAGCTCTACTGGATGTCAGTCACTTTCCAGCAAAGGTGGAATGGATTTATTGATTCACTCAAATATCACTCTTATGGTACTTAGAAAAAGAAGAAAAAGTGGAAACACATTTAAGGCTTCCAGGGCTTTCACTGTCACCGAATCTTAGCAAACTCAGACTCTCAGAAACTGGTAAGCACAAATAAGGATAAAAAAGTGGAAGGCACTTACTTGAGTTGTAGGGTTATTAATAAAGATTTCCCAGAGGAAGTGAGCCTACATTCTGATAAGCCAAGGAAAAGATGGTGTGTGTGTGTGTGTGTGTGTGTGTGTGTGTGTGTTAATTTTAGGCAAGTAAAACAAGGAAGGCAATCCAGCCAGAGTAGAGCACAGGCCAGAGAGCACCCCGTGTTCAGAGATTTAGAGTGATTATTTTTCAAAAGCAGGTCAGCATTCTGTTTCAGGAATCAGAAACAATTTTGAGGCAGAGCACAGCAGTGAGAGAGTAACAGTGTAACAGTGATTAGGCTAAAAACTGTAGTTTGGCTCTAACCTGAGGAAGTTGTAATCCTGAGGAAGTTTCCTCGTCACGAAGCGAGAATCTCAAGACCCTTGTGAGGCATCAATGGGTGAGCAACACATGGGCAGTATTTAATGTAGAGGCTAGCACATAGAATTACTCATGCAGGTTAGCTTAGTTTCCTTATTATTCTTTATCAACTTTCACCTCGTGCTGATTGACATCTATAGATTTTTAAAGTTAATTCCTGTCAAATCATTTTTCTAAAGATTTTTAAATGTCTCTAGGATATAAAAATTTCAAGAATATAGTTGTAAGTTATAAAGAAAAGCATATGCAATTCATTTCAGTAAATAACGGACTTTAACAAAACAGAAATGTAACACAAACAGTTCAATAATGTAATTTAGCTTGAACATAGCAGTCCAGAGCCAAATTCACTGCACAGCTCCTTCAATTTTAATTGTCTTCCACCCTGCTTCTCACTCTTTGTCTATTCAGGTGCTTTTCTCCATGTTTTACCTTGTTTTTTAATAATATGCATGACATTTTCTCCTTTTTGCTTTCATAGTTATGTATTTTGCTCATTTTCTTTGTAGCTTTTCTCTTCATGTTTACTCTTCCATTTCTATTTATAATATAACCATTCTGCTTGGATACCATTAAGTTTCAATTTTGTCTTAATCCTTTTTTTTCTTCAACAAGGAATGATGCGAAACGAAGAAACATTTATTTTCCACTGCTTGGTAAAGACTACACATGTAGAATTACCTATTACCATCTGTCAGAAGTAAAATATGATCACCAGAATTTTGAGTTTATTGAGAGTACAAGGAGAATGGTTCATGAATTGAGGAACATCAAATTGAAGAATAAATAGCAGAAAACGTCAATTCTATAGCACATATAACACAATTTATAGAGCACAGAGGAGGAAGTCCTTGATTTTTTCATGACTGGCTGTCATATACATCCTTTAAAGGCAAACAATTGTTTAAACTGATCTATCTATAGCTGACTGGCTTAATTTCTCTAGAAAATGCTGATAAGAACAAGAAATCTAATGTTTGTTTTTGTTTAGGGTTAGAGTTTTTAAATTTACCTAGGCAACTAGCTCTGGTGTATCTAAACTATGGCTTCCATTTTTATTTATTTTTAAGATGTCTACAAGACACATGACTACAGTAGTCCATTCAAATATAGAAGCTTTTAACAAGTCCTTTTATTTTATTTTGTTTTATTGTATTTTATTTTTGTTGACTTTTTAGTAATTTTTAACTTGCTCCTCAGTGAAAAAAAGGCATTTATGTTTTCTTGCTGTTGCCTTTAAACTTTTAACAGAATGAACGAGTTCTGAAGGTTTTTCTTTTATAGCTGAGATTTTTTTCTACTTTTGTCAGTCACTCATCATAGGATAGTTTCAAATTCTTATCAATTTTGATATCTTCCTCTTCTAAATACATTCTAATTTGTAAATCAGCTTTTAAAAAACACATATGGAGGGCCAGGGATTTAGCTCAGTGGTTCCGCACCCTGCCTCGCAAGGGCAAGGTTTCCAGTACAGAAAACAAAAACAAAAACAAAACAAAAAAATCCACACATGGACACAGTCTTCACATGCTTTCTGGTGGGTCAGAGAAACAGGAAAGCAGTGCTGTTAAATGCAGATCATCTGGAGTTGTCTTGCTTCTGCTTATAATCTCTCTTCTTTTGGGACTTGCAGAACGGTCCTATTAGACATGACAATTTGTAGGAGTCAGGGATTTAAATTTTTTTTTCCACAGCAAAGTTCTTTAATATTAGATGTACCCTTCAGGTGTCCTCTAGCATCACAGCCAAGATGCCAGAAGCCATCTTGCATCTACAACTTCGATTAGCATGGCATTTGGTGAGAGCTGTTAGGCTCTGATTTGACTGAGGCACTAGACGGATGACAGCACCCTCTAGTGGTCAGAGTTAAACTTCAAGAGCTGTATAGGCTGAACATCACAAGAAATTAGTCGAAATGTTAGTGTGTTAGGCAGCGGTGTTTTGCAACTGTGAAACGGTCCTTTTCTTTCCTTTTCTCTTTTGAGATAGTATCTCTCTGTACTCAGGCTGGGCTCAAACTCTCAGTCCTCTTGCCTTAGCCTCGTGAATGCTGGGATTACAGATGTAGATGTGTACGACCAAGCCCAGCTTTGGAATATCTTTTTTCTTATTATTAAGTTTATTTGTGTCTTTTAGGAATACAGTATGATGACATTCATCATTGGGAATTTGTACCTTTACATGACATATCTTGGTTCTTTTTTTTTTCTCCATTCCTTCAACCCCTCCACCCCTCCCTATTTACAAAGACTTTCCAGTTTTTTCCCTTTTCTCATATTTATTCCTTTCCCTTCTTTCATATCTTTTAATTTGTTATTTCTGGTTCAATGGGTAATATGTTACCCACCCTATATCAGGAAATTCCATATATCTCAAGCCTGGTTTAGCCCTCTAGCCACTTTTCCATTTTAGTGCAGTTTTGCAGAAACTCAGGATTTTAAGTAGCCACTCCTCCTTTCCTCAATTTTTAGTAGTTGCAGTGACTTTTTTCTTCTTGAGCACTTCCTTATTTCTCTCTTATTTAGTACTGTTAAATATAAACATATAGACCCTATTACTAGGAGGTTTTTGTCTATAGTTCTGCAAGAAGATAAAGTCAACTAATAATCCATCTGAGGTGGTTGTGGTTTCAAACAAGCAGCACTGGAGTCAGCCTGAATAAAAAGTCTAGCTCTGCTACCTTTTTTGCTTCTGACAGTCAGTGACTTCACTTTCTAGGTTTCTTCACAAAAGAAGAGCGATCTTACAGGGTTATTATGGCTTATACATAAATCCTCAAAAAACCCCACATATATTCCTTGTTTTCTTTTTCAGGTTGTCACTTGGGGATGATGTGATGGTAGAAGTGTCCACTTCTCAGATTAATTCAGAATCATGCCTCCCCCTTTAACCCCATCCAGCCTCCTGTTGGCTTAGTACACACCCATCAGTCCTATGAAGCAGATATCCAAGAGAAGTCTTGAAATGAAGTCCTCCATCTTGTACAGAGCACTCAAAATGGAGTCAAGAGATGTCAGTTAAATCAACATGTCCATACTCCAACTTTAGACCCTGTTCCTTATACACATGTGCTAGGATACAAGCTAACTTCTTGAAGTGAAAAACCAACCCATCACTCACTAGAACTGTTTTCTACAAATCTGCCAAACTGAAGCATTGCTTTGCCTCTCTGAGAAACTGTCCAGGAACTGAAGACTTGTCCAGTACTGAACAACACAACTAACTCTTTGCTAGCATCAATCCAAAATCCTGTCAAACACTGATGTAACTCCCCTCACCCTTCAGTTTTTAAGCTTTAAATATGGCTTCCATTTTGTAACTTGTCAGAGCATATATTTAACACTGTGTGTGTCTCCATTCCTGGGTTGTGATCCCTTTGAGTCCTAAAGAAATATCTTTCTTCATTGTTCTACAGATTGAGTTTATTTAGGAATTTGACGTTCCAAATCTCAGATGATCAGGGAAAACCTAGAGCTCTACTTTACTACTTACTATTCACCTTAGTAACTAATGAAGAATTACCTCTAATGCGGAAAGATTGAGGCTAAGTCCAGAAACTGATCCACAGCATATTTGAGAAAATACAGTTTTTTTGGTTTGTTTCCTTAATAACTCAAATTCTCTTTGTGATCTATATTTATAACCTAAAATTTACATTCTGAGGTTAATAAAACTTAAGGACTAAACTCTATTCTACCAGAAAGGAAGCATTATGTCCATGTACACAGACCCGTGCCAGGCAAAAAAATGCTTAATTAAATCTCAAGAAAACTGAAAGCAATTATTTGAATCAGTGAAAAGTGTTGGATAACATGTTTCTGGATTGAGAAGTTTTCATCTATTTCTTAAAATAGTGTTCAGTGCTTTGTGGGATTAAATGTGTTCATGATCTACTGTGTGCTGTTTTTCGGTATCTGGTATCACATATCCTGAGGCAAAGGCCTCAGAATGGGAAGAAGGAAAAGGCACTGTGAGGGAAACTCTGTTTGAAATTACAGGATTCATATACTGGTAAAACTTGGTCTATTCTGATGCTTGTCCAAGTCCCCTGTCCCCAGTACAATCATACATGCATTCAAGGAAAAAACATTTGAGAAAGAACAAAGTGTATTCTATGCTTTTATTTAACAATTAGGCCAGCCAGACTTCCCGGTAACCTTAAGGGATTTTGGAACCTTGGTTCTCAGCAAGGCCCAGATTTTCTAATGAGGACAGGAACCTGGCGCTTCCTGTAGAAGAAATTGAAAAGCAAAATTGACTTAAATTTTACTGACCAAAAAGTGACTTTACTATGGGGGAAAATTTCAATGGGAAAAAGTCAGTTTTATTTAAAACTATAGAAGTTTAAGATTCATTCTCATTTGTCTCTTTCATTCATGTGTTCATTCATTTACTTATTCATCAAAAATCAGTTTATCACTATTACATTTACTGGAGATTCAACAGAAAGGGGAAAAATTTATTCTTACTGAATTTATAGATCTAATAGGAGGTGTTGCAATGAATTCCTGGAATTAATAGGAAGTCTTTTATTGCTTCATTTATTCTACTTCTACCTATTGTACTTCATTTATTCTACTTATGCTACTTCTCTAGCTAACAGCTTTCCATTTTAGTGGTTCTTGGGCTATTGCTGAACCTTCTAATTGATTGCTATTTCAGAAGACTGCAGATCAAAAGTCTTGCAAAAGGAAATCTTACCTCCCAAATAGTACCAGCTCATTCAAAGCATCCTCCTCTCCAGAAAAAAAATTGTCTCTGCTTTCCTCATTTCACCCTTATCAAGTACTCTGAGCTAAATATCCCTAAATCCTGCAAATGAACTTAATAAAACTGTTTACAGCTCTTTCATCTTTTCTACCCATATTTTTCTTGAAAATACTAACTTACATTTTTCCATTTCTCTGTTACTGGAGAATATCTGACATTCATACATTTTATGGGCTTCATCGATTCATTTTAAGAGGCTAAATTTTTGGTCCCCAAATCATTAAGTACTCATACTACCAATTTCCAAATCAGTTATGTATGTAAGCATAAACATCTAAACAGACCATATGAATTTGACTTATTTTCCATTGTAATGCAGTTCACTGTAGTTCAGTATGTTTAACACCCATATTTTGCTACTTAAACTTAAATTAAAAATTAACTGATATTAAAAATTCAGTTTCCCAGTTTTATCAGTACATTTAAGTGCTAATGGCTAGTGGCTGTGAAATGGACAACAGAGACATAAAGCCTGCCTATCATTACAAAAAGTTGTTAGACATTGCTTATGCGTAGAAAAGAATGTGCCAAAACAGATCCCCTCAGAAGATATATAAGAAAAAGAAGAAGACCTCATTGATAATAGCTACCAGGAACATAATGACTAAGGAGATTACTATATGCAAGCACTCATTTGATATTATCTGCTAATCTCAAAATGTGACACTTAAGGTCAGAGCCTGGTTGTAGTTACTATGAAATGGATTTGTTTGGAACTTTTAATGGGTGATAGAAATGAAGGTACTACAGTATATTAAGAAATACATCGTATATAAGACAGTCATATTTGTTTCCAGACCTAAGTTTTCTTATCTGAGAAATATAGGTACGGATGTTACATTTTCTGGCAGCCAAATGTTCCTCCCAAATTTATATATGTTTGAAAGAATAGAAAGAGAAAGCTGGAGCTAATAGGTTTCAAAGGCCAAAGGGACAGGTGTCCTAGCCCTCCGCTCAGACTGTCCCAGTGATTCACTCTAAATATTGGGCTTTTTGATCCAGGCACTTGGAAACTTCCCAAGTCTCAAAGCTTTTCTATTGCTTTATCCTCCTCTTGGAAAGAAATATGTTTGATCTTAATGTCAACAGCACAAGTCATGAGAAAATTAACAACTGGTTTCAAATTCCTTTTAGAAGTTCTTATTGTCCTTGAAAAGGTCCAGAGGGGTAGGGGAAGTGGAAGGGGAAGGGGAAAGAAAAGAAAAGGAAGGAAAAGTTATGAGAAAAGGAAAAAATTGTAAACAAAGTCTTTGTAAATAGGGAGGGGTGGAGGGGGTGAAGGGAGCACAGGGAATGGGGAAAAAATAAGAGCCAAGATACATCATGTACAGGTACAAGCACCCAATGATAAATGTAAATGTATTGTATACCAAAAATGTACCAATAAAATAATTTAAATAAAAAAATAAAAAGGTTCTTATTGTCGAAACAGATCCACCACAAAGCAGGATACCTAAAGTTTGGGGACTAAAACTTCAGATCGCAGGTCTCTTACCCTGGAGACCTTTTTCCACACAAACCTTGTTAAACTTGGAGAATTTTCTGAGATGGTTTAAAAGCCCAAGAAGAAGATTTGGGTTTAAGGAAGGGAATTTATGCTGGGCAATAATGGAACTTACAGAGTCATTTGCCTAAGTCAAGATCTTTCATATCAAGTCAATCCCAGAATAATTAAGTGTTTTCCAGGCCACTTGTAGAATCTATTTAATTTTTTGATAGTTTCACACTTTTACTTAACCAGGAATGTTCTTTATAGATGCTACGCAAATTTAGAGCCTTGTTTTTAGGGTGTTCTTTCCATGAAACCTTTCCTGACCCCTTGACTGCTTTCCACCTCTTTCTACTGCAATACCTTGTACCTTATTTGCTGGCATTTGCAACAAGTTACAAGAAGCTATCTTACATATGCTCATACTTATTTTCTCTTAGTCACAAGCATAAAGGAAGCAGAGGCCACTAACATAAAGCTCTGCACGTGGTAAGCAGAGTTGTTGGGTGAAATAGAAAATCTGTGGGTTTCTGTTTCTCTGGGTGACTTGGTATTGATTTTCTTCATTTACTTACAGCCACTTCAGAAAATGGAAATTTATTGTTATAAAAGTACCGTTTTGATCATCTAAATCTATAAAATTTGTATTTGCCTAATAGGGGATTTTAGAAGACAAAAATCACTAGCCAAGCTTGGTGGCACACACTTGTAATCGCAACACTCTGGGAGGCTGAGGAAAGGCGATCACATGTTTGAGCACAGCCTATGCAACTTAACGACTTAGTAATTGTCACAAAACAAAACAAAACGAAAGAGCTGACTGCAGATTTATCAGTGAAAATCCCTGGGTTCAATCCTCAGTACTGAAAAAAAAATTCACTGCTATCACCAAGAATTGTGTTTTAAAGCGTGTATAGGCTTTTCAAAAATTCAGACTACTCTAAAATTATGTGTTTTTTATCATGGAAATGATTAAAAGTCATGTTTTCATATATACGTATATATATGAAGGATAAAAAAGCAAGAGTTATTTTTTGAAAAAGTAGATGTTTTTTTTTCTCTCTTTGTAAGATTCATGCTATTTGGTATGCTGATTGGGGCATTAGAGGGATAAGATAAATATTTGATGACAACACATTTAAACTATATTTACAGATTTAAAATTTGTACTTACAGATTTTCGGCACACAGTGTGCACTCATTGCCATAACTAATACCATCAGTCCCACAGACAGGATCATAAATCTTGGGACATCCATCCATTGTATAATCGCAGTTAGCCTAAAAATGGAATTAAACACAATAACTTTCCATCGTCCCCTGTTCTTTGAGTTTATAGCAAAAATCTCTAAAGTGGTTTTAATGTCTCTAGGGGAGGACAGTGGGAAAATGACATGAAGTGTTCCAAGAGAAAATATCTAAGACTCAGTATCAGAAGAACCTGAATTTGGGTAATGCTGCCTTTTATAAATTGTGTGACATGGGTAAGTCATTTCATCTGCAAAATGGGAATGGTATTGTCATTTTTTCATCGATGCTATCAAGGTACTGTGAAATTTGCGTAAGATGAATGGGCTGATGTTCATGTTTACAGTGCTGCAGGTGCTAGTGTCTCTCAGATTGGCTGCTACTTAGGGCACATTCTTCTGTGGTCCCTTCACTGTGGTCCAGTCACACTGGTCTTCCTTTTGGCATGCAGAGGCATGACGTGTTTCCCATTATTGGAATCTTCATATTCTGTATCCCAACTGCAGTAAGAGCCAGTAATCATCTAACGACTGGTACAGTCTTCCTGCAGGCTATATTTTGCTAACACTGATTTATCTTTCATGGTTCAAAATAATTCTTACTCACTTGTAAGCATCTTACCTCATCTCTCAAGCTACGTTAAATTCCTAATGGTAACAGATCTTCATAACACATCACACATGTAAAAAAATTATTCTTTATGAAGTTTTGGGCTCCCTCCCCCTCGATATAGAAGTGATGAGCAGTAATCCCCTTCTGATCTCCAAATTTATTAAAATTAAGTTTTGGGAAAAAAAGAAAATCATGGAAAAGTTGGGTTTAGAATATTTCTCTAGAGGAAGAAGTTAGTTTACTATTTTCTGCTGAGCATTATAATGATCCACATGTTGGTGATGCCACATGTTGGTATTGAGCCACATATTGGTGATTAGGGGCTTTATGCCAATGCGACGAGACTGGATATAAGGAGGAAGTGGACTTGAAAAAGCTTCCACCCAAAATACTCCTCCTACTAGCCAGTGCTAGTGTACATAAATTCACCAACACTCTCACCACTTCCATCCTTACAACTAACTCTCTTTCATCCCAAGCATTAGACAATTACACATAACTCGTCCATACATCAGTGGATTTCCCTTTCAGCACAGGACTGTGAGGACAGGGGAAATTGCTATTACTATCTGCATTTAACAGTTTAAGCCTCCCTAGGTTTCATACTACTCATCCTGACTTCAGACTAAACTGAAAGGTGACTGCTGATCTGCACTTTTGTCAGATCAAACAGTTTCAGCCTGAGAAATAAGGAATAATAAGACTCTCGTTACCTTTCTTCCACTGGAATAAGCTGCAATATTGCCTAGAAAACATAAATCAGACTTGTAAAGTTGGATCCTAAGTGGGAGAAGACAGATCTACTTTTATTGAGAACCTTTCTGTTTCCATAGAAGACTGTGACCTCTTTGCTGGTCCCTCCCACTGCCCACCTCTTCTTCTTTCTGTCTCCTTTCGAAGACATCTGAGCAATTTCTGTTCATTTCGTCTGCTAAAATCTTTTTAAAAATTAAGTACGAGTTTGATTATAAACAAAGTATCATAATTTGGTACATCAGAGAAATTGATTCATTTCATTGAACATTGAAATTATGTACTCACTGCACGAAGTGTGTCAGGCACTGAGCAAATATCTTCTGAAGGCTTACTAACACTCTCACAGCTTGTCCCTAGATCTTTCATATCTCAATTAGTGGAGTAAAAGTATCTTGATCTCAACTTAAAGGGATGATCTCAACATGAAGGGATGGAGTATTTACACAGTTGTCTGTGAAAGAGTTATCACTAGCAGCAACTAGGTTTTCTGATGCAATTTCAGGTAAATCCCCTTTTGTAAGTAATGTTTAAAGTGGAGGTTTTTGCCAACTCACCATCAGTTTTCAAAGAGCTTTTTCCCACAGTTGTATGACACTGAGTGACCATAGGCCCAGTCACAGTTCTTGAATTTACAAATAATCAAAATAGACACAGTTGGTCTTGCTGGCATCGCACAGGGAATGGTAACTGCATGAGTTCACCGAAGGGAAAGGAAAATGATCTGATAGCACCCAAAGGAGGAAATGTTGGTGAGATTTAATTTTGATGTCAGTAGCCTCTCAGGGCATGGAGATTTCCTGGAATAGTCACAGCCTGAAGTTGTGGGGTCCCACTGGATTTCAGAATCTAAATTACTCCAAAAGTTGATAAGCAGGTGCTCACTACAAGCATCTCTTTGTATTAATTAATATTCATGTGGAGGGGAAAGGGGACCTTTGCTTCCATAAATATTTAGCAAATACAACAAATGATATTCTTCTCAGCAAAGTGCTGATTTAGCTCTCAAAACCTTCTATGACATTGAAGATCAGGTTGAAAATGTTAATCATTTTCAATAATAAGAACAAAACTGGTCTAAATCTTGTGGGTTCAGAGTTGTCTCCCAACATTTCCCAGATGCACTTCAGGAACTTAGGCACACCATCTATTCAAGCAGAAGGAAAATATACCTTGAAACATTTTGGAGATCAAAGAAAGAAATTTTTTAATCAGTCAAACTATTCCTCTTTTAGCGAGTAACTGTTGTTGTTATGCCATCATTGTCTGTTATGCAAATCTATGAGAATTTAAAGCTTGTAAATAACTCTAAGCATTTATAGAGTTAGAGTGTTATTTAATTTTAGCACATGTCCCGTGGAAGTGAGCCCTAGAATGGTATTTAAGACTGATCTATCCCTACTTTTTTTCCTCTACCATATCCTTGACAAAGGGTCATCCTGACAAAAACCTTTCTTCCTGCAGAAACTTCTCACTAGAATTGTTTTCCTCAATTTATGTCAAAAAAATCTTCTTTTTATAATTTTGATCTATTGATTTTATTTCATCTCATTGGGAGCAAAAGACGAACTAAGACTAGCTAGTCTCAGCTAAGACTAGAATATGCCAAATTTGCAGGAGGTAATGTGTTTAGCAAACCAACAAGTCAAAAAAGTTTTGCTCAAATTTTAAAAATATGTAAAGACACTTACCAGATAAACTGAGCAAGGCCAAGACACTAAGAAGGAAGACTCTTGTTATCTTCATGGCTGAAGTTCTGTGTCCAGAGGTCAGTTGAAAACTGGCCTGAAGCTATCACTTCTTTTGAGAACCCTGGGACTGGAGGGTTATATAGGCAGATGGCAGCACAGGCTCCACCTGCCACGCTGTGTCGCAGGAGCCCCTGGTTATTGATTGACTCTGTGTGGTGGCCTGGCCTCCAGGATTAGAGAATGCCATCTGGGTAAGAAAGGTGAAAGGGGAGGGTGGGCCCCAAATCTTAGCAGGGAAAGTCCTGGTGGTTAGCTAGTTAGCTGGATCTCTAACTTCCTCCTTAATTATAGGAAAGTCTTTCCCTCCTTGAACCCCTGTTTTCTTATCTGCAAGATGAAGTCAAAGATCCCATCTACTCTGTAGTTGTGGATGTGCCTGAATATACCAGTTGTTCAGGAACATGGTTCTAGCAAGTGCATGCCAGGGCACAAAAGGCACTACTCTGTTATGAAGAAGGATAAACTTGAGCTACTCAGAGGAAAATGGATGTGTCTTGAGATCATAATGTTAAGTGAAATAAGTCAGACACACAAGCTTAAATATTACATGGTTTCTTTTATGTGAGAAACCCAAAATGTAAAGAACAAAATAAAAAATAGATCATAGGAAATAGGGGCATAGATCTTCTGCAGAAGGGAAGAGAACCCAGAGATGGAGGCGGAAGAGAGGCAGGGGAGGGAAAGCAGATGAAAAAAGAATTAAAATGTGTTACGTGCACGTACAAACTTCTCAGAAGGAATCTAGTCATTACCCATGGCAAAACGTATTACTACAAAATAAAAATTGAAAAAATATTTTTGTAAAACAAAACCAAAAAACAACAAAAAGATTTGATAGGGCCAGGATTTAGCTCAGTGACACCGCGCCTGCCTCACAAGCTCAAGGTCCTGTGTTCGATTCCCAGTACTTTCCTCCCCCCCAGAAAAGATTTGATATTTCATTCAAAGCTGTGTACTGAGTATGGGGTATGTGCTGCCAGGACACAATTCTCCATTCTGTTTCACATTTCTGCAGGCCTTGAGAGTAGAGGTATCCATGACCTTTGTTTCAGACTATCATTTTCCAGGGGTTTATGTAACAAATGGCCTTGGCAAATAACATAAAGTTTTTGTCTGGTACAAAGGGCAGAATTTTCTTTTTACTGTCTAGCATAATAAAAACAACATTTTCCAGAGCAAAACTTATGTGGGTTTATTGCCCTGGTAAAAAGATCTGGGAAATTTATAAAGTTTGACTTCCTTTTCTCATAATGCATTTCATTTTTCATGCAACTGCCACTTGACCTTCTTCATGCTGTCTTGTGAAAACTGGAGTTTGGGAAACCAGAATAAATACTGAGATCCTGGCAAGTGCTACAAAGTAATTAAAATTCCTTGTCTCCATCCAGGGGTAAGTGTCTTTAGTCAGCATCCATTAAGGTGTAGCAAGCTGACCTATTAGCTCCTAAGTAGGGTAAAAACTCAGATCTGAACCAGGTTTTGGCATCTGCTAATGAATGCGCTCTTTCCAGTAAATAAAAATGACAAAGCCCATATCTTTGTGGGGCTTTTTGCATTTTAGTTAAGGAAGACAAACAACAAAAATAATAAATGATTTAAAAAGTCAGATTGTGAAAAATATTATAGAGAAAAGGAAAGAAAAGGGCCAGCTTGGCAGGGATTTATGATAGAGAAGTCAGGGAAGTTATTGATTAAGTGAAATTTCAAACAGAAGGAAGTGAGGAACGGAGCCATGGAAATACCCCAGAAAGTATATTCCAGAGAGAGAACGGCAAATGTGAAGGTTCTGAGGCAGAAAGAAGCCTGAGATGTTCAAGAAACACTCAGGTTGCCATTCTGGTTGTAGCAAAGTGACAGAGAAAAAACCAGGAGATGAGACAAGAAAAGAGCAAGGGCCTGGATCATGAAGGGGTGTGCAGGGCACAGTGAAGGCTTTGTGTCATACTTGGGGAGAATCTTGGAGAGTGTTAACGGCTTTCTTGACATCTTCACTGAGACACCCTATAGGCACTTCAAATCTACTACTATATTGATCATTCACCACCATCAATATTTTTCTCTTCATTTTCCACAGTGGCTCTTTTCTCTCTAGCTGACTGTTGAAGGCAAATCCTAAGTGCTCACTTTGATGCTTCTCTTTCCCTACAGTTCATTGTCTTCTACACTTCATGTGTTACCAGGTTTTCTTTTGGATTTATGTCTAAGATGTTGCCAATATTAGGATTTCCTCTTGACTTTGCCCTATTTCCTTGTTTTCCTAACACCTTTTGTTTTTCCTTAAATCTCTATCCTTAGAACATGCAAGCAATCTTTATAAAATGCAAATATGACAATATCACTCTCCAGTTTTCCATGGTTAAAAATCCCTAGGGAGGGTTTGATGTGGGGGTCTACATGACTTGATCCCTTTCTATGTCTTATTTCCTACCAGCTTCCTCCTTGCTTGATCTACCAAGATATATTGGCCATTCTTTTTTCCCCCTTACTATGACAGAAAATAAAAAACCTTTTAACCTTTAAGAATTAAATGGTGGTTTCTTACAAAATTGTTTTGTTTTAATTTATTTGTTGAGTTTTCCTTTACTTCTTTCTTCAGTAAATTAGCCCTATTATTGTATGATTTTGTGATACCAGTACTTCATGGTAATTAACATGATTTTAATCCTATCACTATTTATGTGACTATTTATAACATTTCTCCACCTTTAGTGAACAAATGTGATTGTTTTGTTTACTACAGTACCTAGCAAAGTGCTTGGAATATACTGGATACTAGATAAATATTTGCCATAAACATAAATTCAGTAATAAAATATATACTGATTTTCTTATAGAGCAAATTTTATGCCATCTTTATCTCCATGCTCTAGGTATCTCCCACAGGGTTGTCATTTATTTAATTCAGCCTTTTATTCACTCAATTATTGTAATCTAAATATTTATTGAGTATCTACTATCTCAAATCTCTCTACTGAGTGCTGGGGAAATTATGATGTCCATCTTCACGGAGTTTAGTTAGTCTAAGTAATGACAGATATTGGTTAAGTCAGTGAAGTTCCTTTTTTTCACCTCAAATCATTATTTACATAGTAGTTTTCTTGTCAGCAATAAGTTCCCATTGCCACCATTAAGGAGAGTTTGTATTTGAGAAAAAGGTTGCTTTGTGCATGCAGCATATGAGAGCAAGTTGGCTGGGATCTTGTTGCAGAAAGTTGTTAGATGATAGTAGTAGTGGGAATAGCATTCAGATTCAGGCCTGCTGGATGCCAAAGCCTCAAGTCTTTCTATCAAATAGCTGTTTTTAAAAATTTGACTATAAAAGTAAAGTAAAAAAACAAATTTCCTGCTATGGCCTAATAGCAGATGTATATATGTGAACAGACAAACACAATTGTTAAGAAACGTGGCATAGACTTGTGGGTGACAACTCAATACGTTTCACTACTGTCATAACTATGAGTGCCCACAATCTTGTTTTTAAAATCACTATAATACAAGCTATAGTTCTAGTTACAAATTAGCCCTAAAATTGTGATAGCAAATGGCCCTTTGGAGACAGCAATTTTCTCAAGTAAAAATAAAAGTACATAATTTTGTGTTTGTTTGGTATAAGAATAAACCTGGAAATAGTAAATCAATATTATGCAAAGATATCACTACCCACTTCACTTAGAATTGTAATTGCTAGCTAGTAATAATATAACCCCCCTTCCATGAATTTTAACAATGGATAGTACATTTAGGCTTCATCTGATCAGTGTTTGAAAGAATAAATATTGTTTGTCTGGAGGATGGGATAGGCACTGACTAAAGCAATCTTGCTACTTTGCTAAACTATTAGTCATATTAGTGTTTTTATACCACCTAGTATTGTGTAAATCTCTCCCCTTTCTTTCTCTTCATGTACAAATCTATGTACATATTATGTCTATCATTATGGACTCAAGCAAGTATGTTGTGGCCTACTCTTTTCTGATTCAAGGACTAATTATTCACTTGAGTAAAGAATAATGACAAAACTTTATAGAACTTCTCTAAATGGGTGCTGATAAAACTTACCGGAATGGGGAAGTTGTGTAGGCACCTGTTGATTTCCACATCTGGTGGCCATGGTTTGCCTAGTAAGAAAAGTGATGGAAACTAGAGGTACAGATCCTGTAATATTTAGCCTGGTACTTGAAGACCTCTGACATAGTTGCATCTTAATTCTTTGCTGTTTTGTTATTTAGGGAACTTCTTGACTTTTCTTAAATCACTCCTTCTTTCCCTTTCATGGCTTACTTTGCAACCAGGCCCAATGGCTTTGACTGTGCTAGTCCTCTGAAGCTTAGCTAAGCTATCTCTAGTGCTTCATTCAGTTAATAATGCCTTTTCCCCTTTCTTGTTTCTCATGGCAGCTTGTAAAGCTATCACATAATAATTATTTTATTAATTACATCATCATAATCACTATAACCATAACCACTGTGGCTGAACTTTTAAAAAAGATGTATGTATCAGCTACTGTGGTATTTTATTTCCGTCATTTTAATCCCTATAGCATTATTATTCTCATTTCATAAATAAGGAAAATGAGGCACAGAGCTTTCTTATTCCTAGTCACAGAGATTAAATTGAACTTATTCAAAACTGAATTGGATGACATAATTGAAACACTGGCTTAGACTTCAGAAGGCAGGAATCTTAATTTAACACTGTCATTAACAACGTGTCTGATGTTTGTGAAGTTCTCTTTATTTTGCTAATTTGCTTAGATATATGTATTACAAGTAACTTCTACTGATACTTGTCTCAGAATCCAAGTATAATATACTTGTATAGTATCTTCTATCTCATCCTCTTTATAATAACTTCTGAAGAACAAAAGTTTTTAATATTAACTGAGTCTAATTTAGCAATTTTTCTTTCATTGTTAGTGATTTATGTAATCTGTTTATGAAAACATAAACTTTGCCTGTCCCCAAGATCATGAAGAAAGCCCATAAAATTCTAGAAGATCTACACTCCACTTGATTAATTTTGTGGATGATGTAAATAGGTATTAAGATTAAATTTTTAACATGGATTTGTGGATGGCCAACTCATTTTAAATGACTGAAAATATTTTTCTTCCATTGCAATGAATGTGTTGAAGACTATTTGGCCATACCATTTTGGGGTCAGTTTCTGGACCCTATTTCCTTGTCTCTCCTCACTAAGATGGCATATTGGACTTTTTATTTAATGTGCTTTCGTTCTCTATATGACACCTGTTTGCCCCTTCTGCCACCCACTGTCCCCACACAAATGTCCTACCTGTGTTGATCTTTGTGCATAATAAAAGGCAGTTGTCACTTCATGTTGACTTTTCTTTGCTACTGATTAATGACAGAATGAATCTACCGATGATCAGGGGAACCAATTAGATGATGCAGAAACAACTCCAGATACACTCAACCACTTCATCTTTAACAAAGGAGCCAAACAACCTCACTGGAGGAAAGATAGCCTCTTTAATAAATGATCCTGGAAAAACAGGCTTTCTACACACTAAAGATTAAAACTAGACCCGTATCTCTCATCATCCACTAAACTAAAATCTAAATGGATCAAAGATCTAAGTATTAAAATACTAAATCTGCTGGAAGATAGAATAGGTAGCACTCTTGAAGACATAGGTGTAGGCAAATGCTCTATGAACAAAACCTGGATTGCACAGGAAGTATTACAAAGAATCAAGAATGGGGATCTCATCTTATTAAAAAGGTTTTGCATAGCAAAAGACATTACTAACATAGTGAAAAGAAAACTCAGAGAGAGGGGAAAAAAAATTTGCCATCCGTTCATCAGACAAAGGACTAATGTCTAGAATACATAAAGAACTCAAAATAATAGACTCCCAGTAATAATTTAAACTCCCAGTCCAAAAATGGCCATCTGAAATGAATAGTCTCTTCTCAGGTGAAGAAGTAGAAATGGCAAATAAATAAGTGAAAAATGTCCAACATCACTGGTCATTTGAGAGTCACATAGCATATCAGAATTCTGGTGATTAAAAAAAGATCAAATCCTGGTATTCTGATACTGTATAGACCTATAAATCTTTGTGCTTGTGGTGCCCAGGCTTTCTCTTCTGATCAGCTCTGTAGATCCTATAAATGTAGTAGACTGCCCTGTCCATTTATTTATGGGCTAGGACAAGAAAAGGAGATGATTCCTTTTCTACTTGTTGTGTGAGATGGAAGGTGTTGTGACTCCATTTTTGTAATTCAGGCAGCCAGATAGCTATTACTATATTCATTAGTGTTAGCAGTGAGTCTGGGAAGTGGAAAGTTGAAACTATCAAAGAGTGTTGGGAGCAATTCTAGATAAATTTTGGAGAGAAATCATTTCATAATTAAAGTATTAATTATGTCACCTTGCCCTTGAGCTGGCTATCACATGTGGAAACATAACTCCATTTTTGTCTCTGGTCTCAGCTCAACCTCAATGATCCCATGATGCTGTGGTATTCAAGGGCAGGATTACATCAGCTGAAAACATCTGGAACTCTGAGAACCAAGTAGTAAGAGAAAGGTTTCACCTGTGGAGGGACAAATTCCTAATCAACGTAAATTTTTCATTGACCTGGGATCTTCATTAGCATAAGTTCCTCATTGTCCTAGGATTATTGCTTCCCTCTGAGTTTATCTTGATGAACTGAATAAAGGTGTGGCAAACTCAAGTGCCTTCATCTTTGCTGCCCAGAGTAGCATTGATCAGGCCCAAAGCTCACCTTTTTCTCTAAGTCTCGTTTCCTGTCTTTATTCATTAATTTGCCTTGTGCTGTTGTGGCTCACAGGAGACCAGGACTCACTGCAGGGATTCTGGTAACATCCTCTTTCTCTGTTCCCTATAAAAGAGCCTTAAATTTAGAGAGAAAATGAATCCTTGCTACTCTTCTTTTGTTAAGTACTTTTGTAGCGTCTGGGCTTAGTACCAGGAGCATACACATGATGCAAGGACTTACTCCTCTGTGGGCAAAAGAAGGGCAGCTTTACCATTCTCACATTTATAAAGATTGATAAAAGTGTGTGTACACACCCATTTGCTGAGGTTTTGAACCTATGTTTCAAACTAGAAGTTCTTTACAATATTGGTGATGACTGAGATTATGCTAATTTTCTTCCCTTGCTCTTTTCTTCATTAAACATTTACTAAGCACCTAGTGTATAACAGAGTATTAGACCTATCTTCTCACCTTCCTTGGTTCAAAGGTATCACATTAGTATCAAATCATCAAAAGGACCTTGAAGAGTTTCAGCTACCTCCTGAAATTTTACCATCAAGCTAGCTCATCTCCACCAAATTTTTCCTGATGCTATGTCCAAATTTGGCCTTGCATAGACAAAATTTAAGCAATTGCCTATCAAAGCTCTAGACTCCAGCATTAAAGCACTGCTGCAGGCTCTGATCTTACTTTATGACCAGTTCTGCCTCAGGATCCCTATCTTTTTCTTTCATGAGTATTGGTGAGCTGTTACATGTCTTTCTTGTTTTAGAACAAGACCTCATTAGTTTTTTGCTTCTGTTCCTAAACAAGGTCCAGAATCTTGAGCCAGCTTGCAAATTGTGATTTATTCTCTTAAATTCAGTTGGATTTTGGATTCCTATAGACTTTCTAGGAAGATGGAATGAGTTGCGATCAAATGGAGTGGGAAATTGGGTTATAATATAAAGAACCACTCACTCTGTTCAAGAACGGGGATTCTGGTATGTCTGGCTCCTTAGTAAGTGTTCTTTCCAAGTCAGCTGGCAGAGAGTGAAACAAGAGTTCCTGAAAATCATATTCAATGAAGACACAGAGGACTGTTTTGAAGCAGTTGATAAAGGCCAGAGTGCTAATGAACAAGGCCATCTGTTTCAAGTCCTGTCTGTCCTCTCAGAAGATGCAAAGCCTAGCCAGAGGGTTACTACAACCGGCAATGGAAGAAAGCAATCATTATGGCCGCAAGAACACAGAAACTTATTTCACATTATCTATTATACATTTTTTCCTTCCCATTTCACACTATCTACTATATATTGGAAGAAAAGGTCAAAAGGGGAAGGGGAAGGGGAAGTTGGAGGGGTAAGGGAAAGGAAAGAAGGGAAAGGAGTAAATATGAGAAAAGGAAAAATGGAAACAAAGTCTTTGTAAATAGGGAGGGGTGCGGGGGTTGAAGGGAAGGCAGGAGAATGGGGAAAAAATAAGAACCAAGACACATCATGTAAAGGTACAAATTCCCAGTGATGAATGTCATCATAATGTATACCTAAAATGTACCAATAAACTTAATGAATAATTAAAAAACAGAACACAAAAACTTTAGTTGAACCTGCCCAATGATGACAATGAGAGGGAGAATGAAACCAAAGAAAAAGCCACTGGTTATTTGGTTCTGTAGAATGATTTTTTTTTTTTTTTGGTACCAGGGATCTAACTCAGGACCTTGAGCTTGCAAGGCAGGTGTGGTGCTGCAGAACTAAATCCACAGCCCCAGAATGACTTTTTTTTAAATCCACATTTTGTAACTCCTTTGAGTTTCATTGCACAGGTCATACTGCTTGAAATAAAAGGTGATCCCTTCTCCCACAATCATTTCCTTAAAGAACAAGGAAGCTGAGAAGGAGACTGACCAAATCCAGGCTCCCGAGGCTCGTCCACCAGCTTTAGCTGGTGTATAGTCACTGTTGGAGGACATTGATCAAAGGATTATAATACAGTTGCCCATGGAGATGAGGGTCAGAAGGAAGACAGTGACCAGAAAGTTAAGAATTAATGAGATACTATTGAGCTTATAGAGGACCTGGCCAAAGAGTCAGATGAAAGCTGAGCCTCTATGAGAGCTGGAGAGGCAGTGAGATGATTATGAAGTTAGCTATGGCCAGGTGAAGGTACCATGCTATGTTGACCATAGGATATGTGGAAATCAGTTATCTGAAGACAAGACCATGGCCAACCAAGCCTAGGGAGAGAGTCACTGAATAGACTATTCTGGAGAAGATGTTGTAGATTTTAACCTCTCCAATGAGTCATTCTAATAGTCCAGTATATGTATGAGATTCTCCACGGTCAGTAGTGACAGCACACATGTCCTTCATGCCACTGTAAAAATAGCCAAGTTACTTTGGCAGACATTCAACTTAAATTCTTATCACTTTCCTTCAGTTGAAAACTACAGATAGCTTTCATTCCTCTGCTTTAGTATGGATTTTCCCTCAGTGGTGCTCTGCTCCTGTTCTCCTCTTTTCCTTCCTCTTCTTTTCATATTCAGGTAGTTAGCTATGTTTTCAATCACATATCCTATACCATCCACAGTGCTACCTCTTTACCATATATTCTACATCATAAATAAAGCACTTAAATACAAGCCCAGTATTTTATGGATACACTGAATTTAATTTTTTCCTCATCATAGATCTATAATTATTACAGATAAGGAGAAACTAAGGTTTAGAGAGATAATGAATTGCTGAAATTCAAATATCCAGTAGTCACACAGTAGAAAAGCAGAGTTTAAAGCTTTGTCCCGCTTATTTTCTTTAATTCATGGCCTGATCTTTGGTTCTGTCTGTATATTCCCCCCTCAATAATATGAAGGGAACTAATATAATTTCCAATTTAGTTTACACAAGGACTTTCCTGTGCTTCATAATATTTGATAATTCTCCAACTTTCAGGTTAGCTAGATAAGGCATGTTTTAGTGGTAAGCTTGTTCTGCACATGTGAAAGCAAAACCTCAAAGAGGTTGTTTTCATGAGACTCACTGTACTGGAGCTGATAGAGCTGGGTGTGGAACCATGACCTCCTGCTGTGTGGCTGGTCCCTAACAGGCCACCCACAGGTACTGGTCTGTGGCCCAGGGGTTGAAGACCCCTGCTTTACAGTGTCGCACATGGCTGTGGTTACACATCCAAGGGGCCTTGTATTTTTTTCTGGAATTCTGACACTGAAGCTTAAACAACATAACAATTTGGTAAACACTTAGATGCCTATTGGCTCCTCTTCCATCTGCTGCAAGAGGCCATCAGAAAAGCCAGAATTTTCAGGGCAAAATTTTATGAGAGTGCAGTGTCTGTAGATGGTATTCAGGTTTTGTAATCATTCAAATAGATACTGAAGTGAAAATATATTTGGAGTCAAATAAATAGTGCTAGCCTCTTAAGCCAGGACTATGCTGTCTGATTAAGATTTCCGTGCTAATAAAACTGTTTTTGTTTTTTAACTTTTTAGTTACTTTTTTTCAGTCTAACAGTGTAATACTGCTTATGAAGTGTGAAATTTTGATTCTAATAGCCATTAAATGAATTAAAAGCCCCGTGTAACTGGCTGTGGTGGCACATGTCTGTAAGTAATCCCAGCACTTTGGGAGGCTGAGAAAGGAGGATCACAAGTTTGAGCTCAGCTTTGGTAATTTAACAACTTCAAAATAAAAGACTTTGAATTTTTTTTTAAAATGCAAGAGGGCTGGGAATGTAGAAGACCCTGGGATCCATCCGCAGTACTGCTGAGAGAGAGAGAGAGGAGAGGAGAGAGGGAGAGAGAGAAAATGAATCTAAGTGCTGGGTAAGACCATTTGAGGCATTACCTTGCTCCCTGTATCGCAGCGGCATCCCTGCGGAGGGATTTGGAACACCTCTGTTTGTGGGGAGAGGAGGTGATAATCACCGCTCTTCTGCATCCTGATGTGATCTTGCCTCCTATTATTAGTGCTGATTTCCAAGTTGCTGCCAGGGATTTACATTTAACTCTGTCCTTACTACATGCCTTCCACAATTATTGATAGTATCTTGAAGTGCTGGAGTTGGCACCCACAGGCTAGGGAGCACAGGGAGGACTGAGTATTTATACAGCCTGTGTTCACTGCGATGTTTGCTTATTTATCACGATCCTGGCACGACAGAATGCCTCTGATGGTGCCCTGCACTGCTGACGACCTAGGGGCTGCTAGAAAATTCGCTGAGCATTTGAACCTTCCAGGTCTTGCAGGTCCATCAGCCGTTTTCATTACTCTGTTCTCGCTCTGTGCCTCCTCCCACTCCACATATCTCTGTTTCTAATCCTTCTGGTACATTTAAGATACTGTTTATTTTTTGCTGGCTTATCCTCTCAAAGAAAAACAAAATAAAATAAGAACAACAAAAGAAAGAAACCCACAAAAAACCCTAAACAAAATAACAACAAAAAACTAGAAAAAATTTCCTCTCCCTTACATCCACTTTTTAAAAACTCTCCAATTCTTTATTTTCCTCTAGCACAAGACCTGCTACAAAAAAAGGTAATCACTTTAACCTATTGTCTGCTATGTTTTGCTTTATTGTGTTTTGTAGACAAAGTGTAGTGCAATCTCCGATATAGACACAAGAGAGCGTTAGTGTATCACTTTGAGTACATTTTTGCTCGACATATTTTTCAAACCTTTACTGTTTCTCAAGATTTGGACTACTTATTTTACTCAAAAAAAAAAAAAAAAAAGAAGAAATGAAGCTGAAGGAATATCACACATAACCTAATCCAGGCTATCAAGCTGAAAGTCCTTGATGGCAGGACCTGTGATAATGTCACTCTTTAAAATATTGTAGAAGCATTGAAAGTTATTGTATCAACAATATTGGATTTATACACATTTTTTGAGATGGGATCTCATTATGTAGTTCAGGCCGAACACACTTTAGAGCCCAGGAACTTGAACTCATGATTCTTCTGCCTCAGCTTCCTAAGTGCTAGGATTACAAGCATGTACTACCATACCTAGCTATCATTTTCTATTTTGAGACAAGGTTTTGCTAAGTTGTCCAAGCTGGCATTGAACTTCTACTTCTACTTCCACTTCTACTTCTACTTCTACTTCTACTTCTACTTCTTCACACTCTTGAGTAGCTGGATTACTTTTACTTCTACTTCAGACTCTTGAATAGATGGATTTATAGGTATGCTATGAATAATTTAATTTGTACTGAAGATCAACTAATTTTCCATTTGACTTAAATTATTATACCATCATTTATTTAATAATTAAAACCTTAAAAACATCAAGACTCATGGGGGAAATTTGTGCATCAACATTTACTGAGTGAGAAACTTTTTTGTTTGATAAAAGTCTCAAATGATATTCAAGAAGCTTTATCCATTTTAAAGTAGTTTTTTAGTTTGTTGCTGTCTTGAGTACTTTCTTGAATTAAGTCTCAGGCTAAAGAAGCTGGCTGCTGAGGTCAAGTTATGGCAGGATTGGAAAAAGTAATGAAGATGACCTAATACACCCGCTCATCTATTAAAGAACTTTTTGATGGCAAATTTGATATGATCACATTTCTAAAACCTCAAATTGTACTCTAAATCAAATTTGCCTCATTGTGATAGCTCCCTGAATATTTGAGCAATAACTTAGATGATGCTTATTTCACTTTATCTCCAAGCCAGTGTTTCAAAATTCATTAATTGTGTCTCATGTGACCCTGTGAAATTCTGGTCACCCTTCTTAGTATGGTTTGTTTTGGACTAAATATGGCTACAGATTCTTTGCATTTCCTCCCACTAAGGAGTGTTCTCCATTTCCTCTCCTCTCAAATCTGGTATGCTCCTATTGTTTGACTTGAATAATAGAATGTGACAGAAGAGATGCCATGTATTTTTTGAGGCTAAGCTTTAGGACATCTACAGTTTCAATTTTAATATTTTGGAACGCACTTTCATAGAACTCATGGAATACCAATTCCCCCTGAAAACAGCCCCAGTAAGCTCCTACCAAACTTAACCACAAATGCCAATATTTCATCTCTGCAGTCACCCCAGTCTTGGTGTTTGTCAATGAAGAGGACGAAGAACAATATCATCTCAAAGAATCATTAGAAAAAATATACTGCCCTTGTTTCAAGTCATTAAGAAACAAAGTATTTTTTAATTCAACATAAATAAATGAGGTTACAAATGCTCTCAAAGTGTTGAGTCTAAATAAAATGTGTTGATTCTGACTAATAACCTATAAAATCAAATTCTTTTTTTTCTGATTGTGAAGGCATATTTGAATAATTTCAGTAGATTTTTGCAACTGTGGTTTTAGAAGCTGTGGCATTTGAAATGATTTCTGAGACTGGAACCATTATTCACATTACTTTAAAAAGAAAAAATATTGACATTGGGTCTATGATTGTTTTTCAGTTCCCTGTTCTGGCAATCAAGGTCTGAATCCTGAATTTTTCCAGACTTGATGGAATGACAGCCATAATTTTTTTTAGTATATTACCCTACTGTAAACCAAAGGCTTCCACATACATCATCTCAGTTAATCAGCATTAACGTATACATGAGGCATTAAGAATACTTTATTGAAAAAAAAAAGAATACTTTATTGCACACTAATGTACTTGTGAATGACAGCACATTTGAAACCACTTTATTCTTCAATGGTTCTGAAAAAAATTTCTTTGTGCTTTACTTTAGGTCTTTCCTGAAAGTGTGAAATTGTTTCAAATTAAAAACCTTCTACAAAAAACCCTTCACAATTTGTTTAATGGATCTGATGATTATCCACACCACTCTTCTGTTTTGTGTGCAAACCAAAGAAATATGGAATTCTTTAAAGAGAAATTATAAATAAAAACTCTCAAACACAATTCAAAATAAAAAATTAAGAAGTAATGTTTATGAACCTAGTGCTGATGGCTGCTGTGATTGAGGTTTTGGATAGGAAACTGGAAAATTAAAAGCACGTTCAGACAAGGTAATGAAATAATAAAATTTAACATGTGGTGAATGCTCCTTCTGAGATACTAACTTTTATAAGCCTTTTTGTTCACGTTAACTCATTTCCTCATAATACCCCATAAGGAAGAAGGTTTTATTAGCCCAACTATAAAATAGTTGATAAAACTGACCCCAGAGAGGTGAAGGAACTTCTCCACTGGAAGAGCTGGGCCACCAATCGAGACAGGTGGCTCCAGGACCTCTGCTCTTAATCATCAACTAACAACAGGGCTCTCAACAACAAATACCAGCCTCAACATTAGGAAGGCTTGGATGAGCTATGCACAATGCCAAGCAAACATCAGGACTGTGAGGAGCTCTTCCGCCTCAGTGAAAAGTCTTCTCCACCCTGAACCCAGGCCTAAAGAACCATAGTGCATGTAAACATTAGAAGGGAAAAAACGATTTATAGTCAGACACATATCAAGGATCTATAACTGGGCAAAATCAATATGAACTCATGATGCCTATGAGCTGCACCCTTGCGATGAACATGTAGCTTGGCAGACAGTGGAAGGGTGTGGAGCTCACACATGCAAGACAAGGCACAGCCAAGGCCAAAGCCAGACTGGTCTGTTTGTGAAGATACAAGAAGCCACCTTTCAATTTAGGCAGTTTATTTACATAGAAAGCAAAAACATAAATCAGAGTGCTAGCTCCCTGTCAGCCTTGTCACACATACTTCAGTAAGAACCACACCAAAACAAAGGAGTTGGATGACTGCCATACAAGTTGGTTAGGAGCTCATTGTAGACTGGAGCAGGGGTTTGCGGTTGGCAATGTGTGGGTCCACAGTTTAGGACACTGTCAGATCTTTCTGCCTTCTCTTATATGGATCTACTTTATAAACATCTATGACCAGATTCTCCTGCTCAAACATCCATGTTTCTTCTTGTTGATCAAGTCTTGCTAGATCAAGTGGCAACCTCATTCCATCAATCAGAGTTTAGGATTAGAGCCACAGCTCCCCAACCCACTCATCACTGGTTTGATTATAAACTAAATGTTTTTGACATCTGCCCTGGGCAGACTTCGAGTGAAAGCACTAGGCAAGAAAAAATGAGATACTGTCCCACATACCAGCCCACTAAATTGATTTCCTTTTCTAAAATAAATCTTTGCAAATTCTAGCTTTTTCTCATCAAAATCTTTAAATCCAAGAACTACTTCAATTTTCAAGAACTCCATGAAAATACAAACTGTACTAAAAGTTTCTCTCCCTTTCTGAGCTTGTTAAATTTTCTTTTGATTCTCTCTTGATTTAATTATTTCCTGTGTGCTTCCTCCTCCTAGACCTGAATTCCATTTGGATTTCCCTGCAATGCCTAGAAAGTGGCTGTAGTTTAGCTTCCAATAGCACAATTTTAATTTTTACTCAACAGGATTCAACCAATATGGGATGGAGATCAAAATGAATTGTGTTGTTTTTTCCAAGCTCTATGAGGTGGTTGTAGATTTTGATTAAATTTTATTTGCATTTGTTCCTAAAACTAAATTTCATCACTTTCTCCTTTTATCTACGTTAATGTTTGGGCTACCTTGGACCATGCCCGTTAGCTATAAGTAGAAGGGAGAAGGTAAGTACTTCCACATAAAGGGACTGTCTCCTCTCAGTCAGAAGGAAGGACATCAGATGAACTACCAGGCCAGTTCTGCTCTTTTTCCTGACCACTGTGTTGTATCTATATTCAGTTGGATGTTTTATAACTGTAATTTTCCTCACAAGGAAAAAAACGACACGTGGACTTATTTTTGCCAGTTTTCTTTAACATCATTGAAATGAAGTGACAATCAGGCCCATTTGTGTTCCTGCTGTATTCCCAGAATCTACAACATAGCAGGACACACTAAACATGCTCAATAAATACTTGTTGAATAGCTAAGTGAATTTCCACTCTGATTATAAATTTAACTTACATAAAAATTTCATTTGCAAGCAGATCCAAGTTAATTTAAAAGCACTGACATTCATATCCCTTTAGTTACATTTCTCTTCAGTGAATTAATATATTTAATAAATGCTTACCAGAAATAAATCTTAATTAAGTATTTAAAGGTAACCAAATTCAAACAGAAAAGGAAGGTTTCAAATTCTGACCCTGACAATGTTTCAAAATTTAGGGAATGAAGAGACATAGTTAAGATAATGACTCAGAACATAGAAAGCATGGAAGTAGCCAAATTCAAGTCTCTTTTCAAGGGTGAGAGCACTGCCAATTCACTTGTTCTTGTCACAAAAGCCTGTTGGCTTCTTCACAGCCCTTACCATGGATTATTTTCTTGTTTGTTTACCTGTTTGCTGTCTGTTTGTCCCATTAACTTGATAGATCCATTACAAGAAATTTGCTTGGCTTGCTGCTCTAGTCCTCATTTCTGGTACAGTGCCTGGCTCACAATAGATACTCAAAAAACATCTGTTGAAAAAAATAAGTAACAGCAAGATTGCTTAACAATTATGCATGTATATGTGACCTGTGTATACACATATATTATTATCATTATTATTATTGTTTGTTGGTACTGGGGATTGAACTCGGGACCTTGTGCTTTCAAGGCAGGCGGTGGAACCACTGAGCTAAATCCCCAGCCCACATATATTATTTTTTGATACTTGTGTAAGTATGTGGATATTTATGAGTGTTTTTGAGTATTATGTTTGGCACAGCTACTTTTTCATCTGGATATTATTAAATCTCCACAACAAATAACATACCCTCTGATGGAGGCAATTTAGCCCCCAATTCTGGCCTTGCACACTAAGGTGCTGTTACCTTGGTGTGACTTCTAAGATTTTCTCAGGTTTTTTTTTTTTTGGTGTTGGGAATGACTTGAGCCAGCAGTGTCTTTTGGTCAAAGGTCCCTGAGTTGGTGCCTGGGACCACATGATCTCTGCCCAGTGTTTCTCCCCTTCATGATTCTTTTTTATCTTCTTCCTTGTATTCAAGACCCAAGCAATGGCCCAGAGAACTCTAGCATACGTGCTTATGAATGAAGTCATCCTGTGATCCCTTGGCTGAACCCTGGTTCCAAGAGGGCAAACTTAGAAATAGATTGTTTGCTCCTCTGACCAGCATATATATTATCATTGTGTAGGATTAAACTGCCAGGACAGTTTCAAAATGTATATCTTGTGAGATTTGAATTGTGTAAATGAGGTCTTGCAAAAATTTTTTTTCAGGGATGTACAATGTAGAGTCAATCATGGAGTTAATGTCCGCATTTTTGATGGGAAGACCAACACCATACATTAAAAATGACTAATACAGCATAACACAAACAGTAAAAATTGAGTCCCAGTTTTCCAAAAAACAATTTTGATTTTATATTTTTAACATACTGTCCCAGTTGAGAACAGAGAGTAGACACACTCTGAAGATTTCCAGATAACTGGAGGAAATTAGAAAATACAAGGGAGATCCAGGGAACTTGCCATTGTAGATGTAAATGTGGATGAGCAGGTGAGTTGCCTTTAAGCTGACTGCTTTACAATACTGAGGAAGTAGCTTCCAGAGTACTTCACAATTGGGTAGCTCCTCAGGTAATGTGATTCTCCAAGTTTAAATGAATAGAAATCTGAAGGAAAACACTCATTTTAATGCAATATAATGTATTTTTAATGTACTTCCTGGAGAAAGGTTCTTAGGGCTGTTTGCTTTCCACTATTATTTCTGTCTCAAAGCTTGTGAAAGAGGTACTTGAGAATGCTTTTATTTAAGGCTTTGTTTCTCATGGGAACATGAGGAAAAATAGAAAACTCTCCAAACCTTCCAGTTTGTTTAGTGAGGAAATATGACCATCATGCAATTCTTTGGTGGAGTGAATCAAAAGAGGGTCCTGCAATTCAGGCCTTTGGTGGGTGTATAAATACATGTGTGTGTGTGTGAAAACAGCAGCCACACTTTGTACAGCAAGCAAAGCCAGTGACTTGGTGGATTCTCCGGGTTTTCTGAAACTCCAGGAAATTATCACAGACACCTGCCATGAAGCTGGCAACTGTCTTCCTGCTGGTGACCATCAGTGTTTGTAGTTACTCTGGTAAGTAGTCTAGAATATATGATATTTCTCTACTTTTCCATTAGTAAAACACAACTGATAAGCCTATCTCACTAATAGTGGAATATGGTAGAAGGTTTAGAATCACCAAAAATGGAATTGTTGGGAGATAACACAGATTCCTCCACCATCCAAGCTCTAACCTAATATAAGTACTATCCCTAATGGATCCTGCATAGGAGGATAGCCAATTTCCACTGAAGGTCACTGAAGGACACAGGTGGCCATTCGTTTTCTTTAATCTTGAGTAAAATATGACTTTGTAACTTTTTCTTTTATGCTTTTAAAAGTATTTGGAGTCATTTACTATTATCTCTAGTTGCCAAATTGGGTCTCCTGAAACAGATATATTATCTGTTTGCCTATACAATAAACATTTATTAAGGGGCTTAACTTTTGAAGCTGTAGGTAAGCATTGTAAGAGTCATGCATAATTCAAAGATTATTCTCAAGGTACTGATAGTCTGCTAAGAGATATGACTTTTACAAAAGTTACTCCAATATTGCACTATTGTAAATGCACAATGAGATACATCGGTAGAGAGCTCTGTGGGTGTACCAAGGGGTGAAGAGTCTAACTTCCAAGTAAGGATATCGAAACTGGCTTCTTGGAGGAGAATGGGAACTGAACCATTCTCTTTAGAAGAAATAATTGTAAGTCCCAGGAAGAAACATTTGGGTGCAACAGAAAAATGCTTCAGGACAGCCAGAGCTCACTGAGAGAATAGAAGGCTTTGAAGAACTTCCCCCAGGAACATATAAACACAGACAGAGAGAACATTCACCACAATGTCTACTGTAATAAGAATGAAGATTCATCATAACAAACCAAGTGCTGCCTACACTTACACAGGCTTGGGTTTGTGATTTTTATTGAATTTTTTGAGGAATTTTTAATTTCATTAGTTTTGAATATTTTGTTGTGCTCTAGTGTCCAAGGACAAATGCTTACAAGCAAAGGTGACAAGAGAAAGAGGGTGGAGGGAAATAAGTATCTCCCCATTAGGGGAGAATTTTGGCGGGAAAGTACATGAGAAGATAGAGGTAGGAGATATGCACAGGCTCCATTTTTATAATTTCAATGAGGAAATTAAAAAGTTTCCAAAGGAAAATTAACCATGGCAGGTCTTAGGCAGCGGAAGGACACATGTTCTTGTTTGTATGCTCACACACAGGTATGCATTTATATATCCACTCAATTTTTGTACACATACATCATATGCATTTTTTCTAATATCTCCTTTTCCTTCCCATTCATCTTCTATGCAAAAGTTATCTTTCCAAAGCCGGTTGTAAAATACAGTTGTCCATTTAAAAGCCTTAGTAGCTCCCCATTGTCCTCAGGGGGAAATTTTTCCATTGTTATTGGTATGGCATCCAAGGCTTTTCAAAATCTGATCTTATTGATTTAGGTCCACCCATTTTATCTTCCACCTCCTGGTTACAGCCCACTGGAATTCTGCATTCCACCCTCTCTGGGCAGAAGGCACACTACTGTGTGAATGTGTTACTGTTTTAACATCTTTTGTTGATATTGTTCCTGAAATACTGCCTCTCTTCTTTACCTTGTGATCCTGATGTCTGCCTCAAACATCTAACACTTCTGGGAATATTCCTGTACCACTCTCCCACATTGCAGTTAGTCATCCCTTCTTTTGTGCTTCCACAGAGCTTTGTTTTTAGGGCTATCATACTATACACTGCAGGGTGGCCTAAGATTCATATTGTTCACTGGACAGTGTTAGGTTTCTGAATAAAGCACCCTTGTCTCATTGTCTATATATCTGTAGCAAATGGCATAGAGTTGGTGCTCAATTAAATTGCAGCATTAAAGTCAGTTGGTAGGGAGAAGTTTCTTGGATTCCGATTTGGTTCATTCTTATCCCTGAATAGAGATTTAGGGCTTTTCACTTTTGCCTGAGAGCTGTGAGCTCTGGACACAGCCACATACAAAATACTTACCTGTTCATTCAACCATTAGTATCTACTGAATTCTTACTGCATGCCAAGATCAGTAAGCATGGTGTATAGTAGAGAAGAAAATGTGAACTCTTTGTTCTCTCAGAGCCTACATTCTAATGAAAACACGAAGGTAATAAAAATAAGAGTAGTAGCTATCCAGGAAAGAGAGTTCTAGAGAGACAAAGAGCAAGTACAAAGGCCCATAGGCAAAGGTTTTCATGGGAATCAGGATAATTAGGTATAGTCAGGGCCAGATATGCCTGTCTCACTTGGTTTCTCTTTTGTCTGTAGCTACTGCCTTCCTCATCAACAGTTTGCCCCTTCCTGTTAACAAAGTGTTGCCTTTGCCTCTGGATGTTCTTTCCTTATTGGATCCATTAAAGCGTCTTCTGCAAACTCTGGGCATTTCTGTTGAACACCTTGTGGAAGGGCTAAGGAAGTGTGTGAATGAGCTGGGACCTGAGGCTTCAGAATCTGTGAAGAAACTGCTGGTAACTATGGCTTGGAGGGCTGATTTTCCAAGGGGGAGGGCTTAGTCACCCTGGAGGCCCATGCCATCATGGTCTCACTTGAAAATGTATATGGCTTTTTTACTGAGTATGTTAGTAAAATATTCAGGTTCTCCTGGAGTCTCATGGAAAATCCAATTTCTACATGTACAGAAGGCGTTATTGAATAACAGAGACCCTTGTTCTACAATTACCAGCTTTGTGATTCTAGTTGAGATTTAACCACTTTGAGTCTGTTTCTATGTCAGCAAAATGGTGGCTACATAAGATAATAAATGTGAATATATTTAACAAATTTTAATTCCATCTAAGCTGCTCTTATTTTTGCATATGTCCTTTTGCTTTTTAGGAAGCCCTATCGCACTTGGTGTGACATCAGGATAAAGACAGAATGAAGGCGAAAATGGAAGTAGACTGATGCTTCCCCTTCCCCAGCTACAACTCATTCTGCTCAGATGCAGACTTTATGTCCTAATGTGTAGTAGTGTTCGCTGAAAAGAATGAATAAAGCAATGACTAGATTTTCAGCTTGTCTTCATTTCCAGGGGCCTAACTAGACACATTTCCTCTTGGATCACAGACTAGACAGCCTGTTGTTATAAAAGTAACCTAGCATTTTACATAAGACGCTATCATTTCTTTTCCTCTCTTTGTCTCTAAGTTAAATTTTCAATTTTTCAACTATTCTTTATCTGACAATGTTTCCAGAATCATCACTTTCCTAGTCCAGTTTTAAAGAAATGGTTAAACTTAAATGAAAAAAATTCTAGGTATCGTCTGACAAGACTAGGGTCTTACTTTCTTCACTGGTTTGGAGTCTATATAGAGGGGATGCTAGTTTCTATGAAGTCTGTAGGTACCTTAAGGGCACACAATAACTTTCTTAAACCTTCTACCAAGCTAGGCCTTTACTACCTAATCTTTGGACAATGGGATTATAAACTCTCTTCCTCACTTCACTCCATCCCTCCATTCTGTCACCTACAAAAATGCATCTTTCCAATGCATAATTCTTGTTATAACAGAATACATTTCCAGCTCCTGAAATGGCTTTTGTATTCTGGCCTTTGCTTACATGTCTAATCTCATCGATATTCCTTTCTCCACCTGTGTGCCAGTCCCAGCCACACTAAACAGATAACTACACCTTTTCCCTGCTACCAGTCTTGGTACACTGTCCATAGCACAGTACCATCAATAAGGCAACCTAGAATCACTGTAGTATTTAGTCACTCATTGTTTCATTTATTCATTTTATTTTAGGTATTTTAAAATTTTAGGTATTTTTATTTTAGTCAAGAATAATGAGAACGTCTATTTATTTTTAAAGAGAAAACACAATATGATCAACCAATCAACAAAATTATAATACAATTAAGTGAAACTAATCATATTAACCTCACCCAAAGCAGGAAGAGCCTAGATTATTTGGTTTTCGATTTTTATCATCTAAATATCAGTAAGGTATAATAGCATTAATAATATACACTTTTTAACCCATGATCCTTATTGGGCCATGCTCTACCCCAGTGGTTCTCAACTAGGGGCAATGTTGCCCTTCAGATAACATCCACCAACATCTGGAGACATTTTTTATTGTTACAACTAGGGGAGGGGTTCAGACAGACATCTAACGAGTGGGAGCTGGAGAAGTTACTAAACAACTGCACACAAAAATAAACCAATAAAAAAATTTCAAGCATCAAATATCAGTAAACGCTGAGGCTGAAAACCACTGCTTTACCCCCTTCAAAATAACTGGTTGAAAGATGAGTGTATTTATATATTCATTTATAATATCACCGTTATCTGTGGACCAAGTGCATCAAAAATTTGAATTGTGGAGCTGGGGGTGATGGTCACTGGTAGAGCATGTGGTTAGCACTTAGGAGGTTCTGAGTTGAATCCCAGCACAAAAGAAAGAGAAAGATAAAAAAGGAAGGCACTTGAATGTTATTAATTGCTATCTTTGGGGTCATTATTTCCAGACATACCCATAGATAATATTTTCTTATTTTTAATAAGCAACCCAAATCATCTAAATAATGTGGAGAAACTGCATTAATTTCTCAGTACTTATCTCTATCTGCTCTGTACCCAAATAGGTATCAGATTTAATCAATTAGTATTGGAACTGACTGCTTCAGAATGTACTACTACTACTAAACATATTAGTATGCTCATTTACTATCAGATATAGATCTAAATCAAATTTTATCAACAAAGTGTCAATTTTGGCCAATAAAGAAATTTCTACTTTCCAAGGCTTTCTCAAAATATCTGTAAACATTTTAAAATATGCCTTTTGATCTAGTAAGTCAATTTTGAAAATCTGCCATAAAGTGATAAAAATCAGTGCCTGAGTTTACAAGTATAAGGGTGTTTATTGCAGCATCCTTTGAAGAGCTGAAAAACAGACAATTAAGAATGTGCATCAATAGGGAAATGATTAAATTATGAGCTATTGGGTAAATTTAAAAAGATTTTTATTTACCTAAACTCAACACCATGAAATGTTATTAAATAAGGAAGAAAAGCTACAGGTTACAGCTCAAATTCCTCTCTACATGTGTATATGTTTAGACATGTTCAAACAAACAAGGAGAGCACAGTTAATATTGGTGGCTGATAGGGCTAGTTTGGGGATAATGATGCTCAATTGGGAGATTGCCAACTTTCAAATATATATGAATATATAATATATATATAATATAATTCCTAAATTAAAAAATATATATGATATATTGCCCTCTTTCATACAGCATATATATCATGAATATATATATGAACATATATATTCAGTGAAAAAAAAATATATATATATTTCCAAGGCAGGAGAGGCTTCTATTAAGTGAAAGAATGCTGTGAGCTATAAAGCTTTTGAAAATCACACTTTAATTCATGTTTTCCATACTTTTCTGCATGAAGGGCCTATATACGTTACTTATACATATTTATAATATTGATAAGTTTTAATCATATGATTGTTACCTTTTAAATAAGTTTTCCTTCTCCAATGATAAGTGTATGCTATTTTAATAATTCAAGAGGAATTTTGAAAAAATATTTGTCAACTAGCTATATTAGAAAGTATTTCTCTCTCCCTCAAAACAAGAATGACAAAAAGAAGTCTTATCCCAGAGTTTTAAAGTACCTAATTGAAAACCAGGGGCTTTAGGATCACAGACATGTGTTCAAATTCAGGTTCCAGCATCAGCAGTCAGGATGGCCTTGGACAGGGTCCTTGTAAATTTTCAGGTTCTCATTTACAGCATTCCCAAAGGGAATAATAATATCTAATTCCTGTACTTGGTGTGAGGATAAATGAAGGTCTAACCATAGGATGCATCTCAATGACATTGGTTCCTCAACAGTGGTATGCAGATTTGAAGGATCATGGTGCCATCAATGACTATAAAGCATTGCTGCAGTCTGAGATCTGCTTAAACTTTCTGCCAAGGTTTAGTTGCCCTGCCTTTTCCTTATTCATGTCTCCAAATCTTTTATTGTCTATTGACACATAGGTCAAATATCATTACCTCTGAGAAGTCTTAGCTCTCCCACAGGGGCATGAATGGCTGTCTGTCCTGGTTCCCAGGTTACCATGTCCATGCACCTGGCATACCACACCATGCTGAATGTGGTTAGCTATGTGCTCATATCCTCTGTGGGAAGACTTGAGCTACTGGAAGGCAAGAACCATCAGATCTTCAACATTGTCCCCTATGACCCTGCCTTTAGGTAGAAGCCCTATAATTTCCATTTTTTTACTTAGTGTAGAATACAAGGATATTTTTAAAATTTATATATATATTTATTGGTACATTTTAGGTATAAAATACATTTACATTTATCATTGGGTGTTTGTACCAGAACATGATGTATCTTAGTTCTATTTTTTTCTCCCATTGCCTGTGCACCCTTCACCCCCTCCACCCTTCCCTATTTACACAGACTTTGATTCCATTTCTTTTCTTTCTCATAATTTTTCCTTTCCCTTCTTCCCTTTCCCCTTCCCCTCCCGCCATCCCCAAACCCTTGGACCTTTTCCTACTTCAAATTATCAATTATTCATTTTAAACATTTTCATCCTTATTTATACTTTCAATCTCTCACACTAGAGAAACTATTCGGTATTTACACATGTGTGTCCTATTTATTTCACTTAAGAGGATGGCCTCAATATGCATCCATTTAGCTATAAATGACTCTAGTTTCTTGTTCTTTATGGCTGAGTAGAACTCCATTTTATAAAAAAACCACATATTCATTATCCAGTTTCCAATCAGTGGGTACTTGGGCTGTTTCCAAGCTTTAGCTATTACAAACTGTGCTGCTATAAACATAGATGCACATATATCACTGTGGTATGATTCTTTTAATTCTTTGGGGAAGATATCCAATAGGGGAATAGCTGGGTCAAATGGGATCTGTAGTCCTAGTTGTTTGAGGTATCTCCATACTGATTTCTACAGTGGTTGCACCAATCTATATTCCCACCAACAGTGGAGAAGGGTTCCTTTCTCTCCACACCCCCACCAGCATTTCTTATTGGTTGAATTCTTGATAACAGCCATTCTTTCTGGGGTGAGGTGGAATCTCAGGGTTGTTTTCATCTGCATCTCTCAAATGACCAGTGATGTTGAACATTTTTTCATATATTTATTTGCTGTTTTTACTTCTTTGTCTGAGAAATGTCTGTTCATTTTAGATACCCATTTTTGAATTGGATCTTTGAATTTGGGGGTGTCTGATTTTTTTCAGTTCTTTATATATTCTAGATAGTAGCCTTTTGTCTGAGTTACAGCTGCTAAAAATTTCTTCCCACATTGTAGGTTGTCTCTTAGCTCTGTTGGTAGTTTTTCTTGCAGCACAGAAGCTTTTTAATAAGATGAAATCCCAGTTGTTGATTCTTTCTGCTAGTTCCCATGCTACTGAAGATTTGTTCATAAAGTCTTTTCCTATGCCAATGTCATCAAGAGTTCTACCTAACTTATCTTCCAGCAAGTTTAGTGTTTCTGTCTTAATATTTAGATTTTTAATCTACTTCGATCTTAGTTTAGTGCATGGTGATAAGTATGGGTCTAGCTTTAATCTTTGGCAGGTTGAAATCCAGTTTTTCCAACACCATATATTAAATAGGCTATCTTTCCTCCAATGATGGTGGTTGGCTCTTTTGTCAAAGATGAGGTGGCTGAGTATGTCTGGAGTTGTTTCTGTATCTTCTAATCTAGTCCACTGATCTTCAGGTCTGTTTTTTGCCAGTACCATGCTGTTTTTATCACAGTAGCTTTGTAGTATAGTTTCAAGTTGGAGATTGTGATACCCCCAGCCATGTCTCTGTTGCCTAGAATTTCTTTTGCTATTCTAGGTTTCTTCTGCTTCCAAATGAATTTTTGGATTTTTTGTCTACTTCTGTGAAGTATATTGCTGCAATTTCAATCAGCATTGCATTAAATCTATATAGTAGTTTTGGAAGTATGGCCATTTTCACTATATTGGTTCTTCCTACCCAGGAACAAGGGATATCTTTCCAGTTTTTTATATCCTCTTCGACCTCCTTTTTCAAAGACCTGTAGTTTTCAGTGTAGAGGTCTTTTGCTTCCTTTGTGAAGTTGATTCCTAGACATTTCATTTTTTTAGATGCTATCGTAAAAGGAATTATTTCCTGAATTTCTCTCTCAATGGGTCTGCTATTTGCAAATAAGAAGGCTATTGTTTTTTGAGTGTTGACCTTGTATCCAGCTACTCTACTGAATCTGTCAATTAGGTCTGGAAGACTTTTGACTGAGTTTTTTGGATCTTCTATGTAAAGTATCATATCAGCAGCAAATAATGACAGTTTCACTTCTTCCTTTCCTATCTTTATTCCTTTTATTTCTTTCTCTTGTCTAATTGCTATGGCTAATGAATCCAGAACAATATTGAACAGGAGTGGTGATAGTGGGCATCCTTGTCTTGTTCCTGATTTTAGCATGAAAGTTTTCAGTTTTTGACCATTTAGTATGATGTTGGCTGTTGGTTTTTCATAGATAGCCTTAATCAGGTTGAGATAAAGACCTTCTATTCCAATTTCCTGTAGCGTTTTTATCATGAATGGGTTTTGGATTTTGTCAAATGCTTTTTCTACGTCTATTGAGATGATCATGTGGTTTTTGTCCTTGGCTCTGTTAATATAGTGTATTACATTTATTGATTTACGGATGTTGAACCATCCTTGTATCCCTGGGATAAATCCAACTTGGTCAGGGTGTATGATCTTCTTGATGACACTCTGTATTCTGTTTACCAGTATCTTGTTGAGGATTTTTACATCTATGTTCATTAAGGAGATTGGTCTGTAGTTCTCTTTTTGGGTTGGGTCTTTCCCTAGTTTTGGGATCAAAGTAACACTTGCTTCCAGGAATGAATTTGGAAGCCTTGCTTCCCTTTCAATATCCTTGATGTGTGTAAAGAGTAATGGCAATAGTTCTTCTTTAAATGTCTTGTAGAATTTAGCAGTGAAACCATCAGAACCTGGGCTTTTTTTTGTTGGTAAGTTTTTTATTACATTTTCAATTTCACTCATTGTTATTGGGGTGCTTAGAATTTCTATATCTTCATTGAATTTTGGCAATTCATATGTCCAGGAATCTGTCCATTTCTTCTGTGTTTTCCATTTTATTAGAGTACAGATTCTCAAAGTAGGTACTGATGATCCTCTGGATTTCTGCTGGATTTGTTGTGGCTTCACCTTTTTCATTCTTAATTGCATAGATTTGAGCCTCTTCTTTCCTTTTTTTGATAAGGTTGGCTAAAGGTTTATCGATTTTTTTTTATTCTTTCAAAAAACCAACTCTTTGATTCATTAATTTTTTGTATCATTCTCTTAGTCTCCATTGCATTGATTTCTGCCCGGATCTTTATAATTTCCTTTCTTGTATGAGCTTTGTGTTTGTTACGCTCTTCTTTTTCTAGGAGCTTGAGGTTCTGCACTAGGTTATTTATCTGATTTCTCTCTGTTGTCTTAATATGGGCATGCACTGCTATGAATTTCCCACATAGAACTGCTTTCATTGTGTCCCACAGATTCCTGTATGTTGTACTGGAATTATCATTTACTTGTAGAAACTGTCTAATTTCTTCTTTAATTTCCTCTGTCATCCACTGGTTGTTCAGGAGGGTGTTGTTCAATTTCCATGTGTTTGTGGGAGTTTTGCAGTTTCTTATGTTATTGATCTCCAATTGTGTTGCACTATGGTCTGATAATATACAGGGGATAACTTCAATTCTCTTACATTTACTTAGATATGTCCTATGAGCTAGCATGTGATCTATTTTGGAGAATGACCCGTGTGCAGCCCAAAAGAATGTGTATTCTGATTTTGTGGGGTGGAATACTCTGTAAACATCTATTAAGCCCATTTGTTCAATAGCTTGGTTCAGTTCTAGAATTTCATTGTTAATTTTTTTCTATTTGATCTGTCTATTTGTGATAGAGGGGTGTTGAGGTTCCCCACTACAATTGTATTAGTACTTATTTGGTTTTTCCTGTCCATTAATATTTGTTTTGTATATTTGGAGCATTTGTATTTGGTGCATATATATTTAGGATTGTCATCTCTTCCTCTTGGATTGTTCCCTTCACAAGTATGTAGTGACCATCTTTGTCTCTCTTAAATAGTTTTGGTTTGAAATCTACTTTGTCTGCAAATAAGATTGCTATGCCTGCTTTTTTCTGGGTTCTTATTGTGTGGAAAACTGTTTTCCATCCTTTTACTTTCAGTCTATGGATTTCCTTTTGAGTTAGGTGTGTTTGTTGTATACAGCATATTGCTGGGTTTTGTTTCTTAATCTATTCTGTCAGTCTATTTCTTTTGATTGGTGAATTGAGGCTGTTAACATTGATAGTTATAATTGAGAGATATTGACTCATCCTTGTCATGATGTTTTACTGTTGTTGGCTCTTTTATTTCTTATTTTTCCCCCTTTTGCTTTAGTGTCTTACCTTGCGTGGTGCCTTCTCCCTTCTGGGCCTCATGGAGTTGTAACCTTCATTGTCTTTTTCTAGGATATTGCTTAAAATAGTTTGGAGTGCTGGTTTGGTGTTCATGAAATTTCTCAGGTGTTCTTTGTCGTGAAAGTATCTAATTTCCCCATTGATTTTGAAAGATAATTTTGCTGGATACAACAGTCTAGGTTGGAAGTTATTTTCTTTTAGGGCTTGAAATACTTCACTCCAGGCTCTCCTTGATTTAAGGGTTTGTGTTGAGAAATCTGCTGTGATTCTGATGGGCTTTCCTTTGTACGTGATTTGTTTCTTTTCTCTAACTGCCTGTAGAATTTTGTTTTTCTGTTGGGTTTCTGGGATCTTGACTATTATATGTCTAGGTGTAGATTTTTTGTCATGGCTGGTTGGAGTTCTATATGCCTCACTTATCTGTATGTCCAATTCTCTACCTCTGTCTGGGAAGTTTTCTACTATTACTTCTGTGAACAGTTTTTTTTATGTCAATTGTACTTTTTCCTGTTTTTTCGTGGATTCCTATCAGTCTTATGTTATTCTTCTTTGTATCATCTAGCAGCTGTTGGATTGATTTCTCATAGTCCCTTACTATGTTTAAGAAATCTCTCTTTTCATGTTCCTTAACTGCAATCCTGTCTTCTATATCTAATAGTCTATCTTCAGATTCTCTTAGTCGGCTCTGTATGCTTTCAATGGAGTTTTTAATCTTCTGAATATCTGTTTGAATCTGTTTCATGGATTCCATTTCTTTCTTATACTGGGCATTCGTGGCTTCTAGCATGTTTCTGATCTCATCTACTTTCTTATCTGTTTCTGCTCTAGAGCCTGTAATCATGTCTTTTACTCTGCTTACCATGTCTGTATTTATCTGGGAGATTATTTCTGTTTTGAATTTTTCTAGAGCCTCATGCATCTGCTTTGTTATTTCCTGTGCTATCAGTTCAGGGTGTCCAAGTGGTTGCTTATCAGACTTCCCCCCATCATTTCCCCCAGAATTTCCTTTTTGTGGCATGGAAGCCTGTGTTTGTGCCTTGCTTAAGTGTCTTCTCATTTTTGTTTTTGGTAATGTCCTTGGTTTAATTCCTGGGTTGATATTTCAAAATTGCTTAATGTAGGTATCTTTGTCACTTGCGTTTAAAGCCCTTGTGGAATGATTGCTTTTCAGAGGTGTCTTCTAGATATAGCTTGTGTTTGGGTTTTGAGACTCTAATGACTCTGAGGCTATTTCATTTTCCTTATACCAGGAAGGAAAACTAATTAGATCATTCACAACATGTTAGCCCAAGTGACATAGTCAGCAATACCATAGCATCAAGCACAGCTTAGAAAATGACAATTTGTGGTAGTTATCAATCTATCACATTTAACTATGTGAGTTAAATTAAAACTGAGGACCAACCCAGCATAAGTTTATAAAGAATAAACTCTTCAATATAGCATCTTTCCCCTTCAGGGTGGGGAGTTAAAAGGAGTTGGGGAGGGAGGGACAGGTAGAAAGAACAGGTAAGATTAGCGGTAAGGCCAGAAGACATAGAAAGATCACACAAACTCTAAGAAGTTGTTAAAGGCAAGAGAAAAAGGCAGAATAAAAGAACAAAGATGTGATAGAATAGAATCACCTAACAGCAACAGGGAAGCTAGATACTGAATTTACTTTCCTTTAAACCTAACGATAAGAGAAGGAAAAAGAGAAGAGAAGAACAATAAGGGAGAAATCTGAATTCAGTGCAGAAAGGAACAAATGGGGAGATGAGGAGCAATGTGGGACAGTGAGAGAATGAATGAGAGAGAGAGAAAAAGAGAAGATAAAAGAAAGAAAAGTAAAATGTTGAAGAGTAAAAAAAGTAAAACTTAAGAATTAAAAATAAGAAAAAAAATTTTTTTTCTTTTTTGCAAATAGCAATAAAAATTATGGGCCTCCTTCAAGGTTTATCTCTGCTGTCACAGTAGGCAACGTAGGAATCCGTGTGTATATGCGAGTCAATGAGTCTCAGCAAGGCAGCAGCAGATTAAGTACAGTGGTCTGATGCGCCTTTATTGCAGAGATTCTCTTTACTTTTCCGCTGAGCTTCAGTTTTCATCCAGGACCCTGAGAAGCCCTCTTTCTGTTACTAACTTCTACTCTATCTTGTGGCGCTCAGGACAAGGGTCTTTATAACCTCCTGTGCCTCTGTAGTGTGGGACCAGGTAGCAGAAAAGCCAGAAGGCCAGAGGTTCGGGGTGGGGTGGGGAGGCGAAGCGTGGCTAGGCAGACCTCACTGTGGCATGGGCGTGGCCCGGGACGGCCGCGGAGCTGGAGCTTCGAGCTGCTTGTCTCACCTGGCTGGTCGCTCTTGGAGAGCATCGGATGGGAGTGGGGCTGCAAGTCGCCCCTGGGACCGCACAGTGGAGCGCGTGGGGCCTGGGAAGGCTGCGGAGCTTCATACTACAAGGATATTTATTAAACAACTTTTCTATAGACATTGTTTTTACTCCTCACTATTATGCCAGGAACATTGAGCAAAACAGTCAAAATTCTTGCCTCATCAAGATCATATTTTAGTGGAAGTACACAAAATAGGAACAAAATAAATCAAACATTAACACGGTTAAAAGGTGAATACTATGGAGAAAACAAAAGCAATGCAATTTTAAGTAGAATGATCAACAAAGACCCCTAAGAAGATAATATTTGCAAAAAAACTTCAAGAAATAAGGGAATGAGCCATATAGCTATATTTGAAAAGAGTATTTTAGGCACACTAAAAAGAAAATTCAAACCCCTGTGGAAAGCACATGCTTGAAATAGTTAAAGACTATCCAGCATTCTAACTGGCTGGAGTGGAGGGAGCACAAAAATAATCAGTAGGAAAAGGGATGGGAAATGGGTAGCTCAAGCAAGATCTTAGACAACATTGTATGACAATTAAAAACATAGATTTTACTCAGAATGAGATGGGAAATGGCAAAAAGAATTTATACAATTTATTTTTTATTTAAATAGAAATAGTCTTTCTGCTCAGCATTTCCTTAAGAGAAAAATGTGAATTCCATCAAGAATTTGAGGGATGGTAGGAACTTTTGGAGTGAAGATAGAGAATAATAATCATGTGAAGTATGTCCTCAAGATGTGTCAGGTGAATGCTGTGTCGGGAATCAGACAAAGCTACTTGGAATTTTCACATAGCCTCTACTAGATTTGGTATTTCACATATGATATATATTTGTTTCCCTGAGGCTTGGTTTTTTTTCTGTCATATGAAGAAAATAATGACTTACTAACTCACTTCAATCACATTGTGATTATGAGATTATAGTGAGATTATAACATCATAAAAGAAAACTACTATGCAGAGGAAAAAGATTCTTGATTTTTCAAAACGTATGTAGGGCCAGGGATTTAGCTCAGTGGTTCTGCTGCCTGCTTTGCAAACACAAGGACCCGAGTTCCATCCCCAGTACCAAAACAAAAACAAAAACAAAAACAAAAAACATATGTACCTGCTGGTTGCAGATATCGGTCATGTTGGAAGGTGAGAAAAGGAGGCAACATAAGACAGGAAGAGGAAACATTATTACAAAGTAATTGGAAAATCTAAAATCTCTAGAGATATTCAATACCTACTTCTTAGCAGTACACCAAAATCCAGTTCTCATTTAGCACCTGATTTCCACTCTCCCCACACACACCAGGAAAGAATGATTTCAAAATGTACCACAGGCAAAGATAAAGGCAGGGAAGCTCTTGTAAAGTATGTTTCCCATGCATATGTGGTGCATTGATTAACGAAGGACTAGTAAATGTATAATCCAAGCCCAGATTAGCAACTCTCTATCTGAAAAGAAACTTGGGATCACAGTTGGTGGGGAGAAATAGCCTCTGCTACATAAAGCAGATATTTTAGATAATTTTGTTAAGACAGGTGTAATATTGGAATTTGCCTAATCTCTAAAAAATGGAGAGGCTTTCTGAATTTACTGTTGAATACAACATGAACTTTTCAATATTTAGTAGATATTCACTCTTGGCTCATACATTCTCTATTATTGAAAGTTCTATGTGGGGCCAGGGATTTAGCTCAGTGTTTCCGGCACCTGCCTCGCAAGCTCAAGGTCCTGAGTTTGATTCCCGGTATCAAAATAAAAAAGTTCTATGTTTGCACACAAATCTATAGCAGCTAAGGAAAACCAGGAAGACAGTCTAACAAACAAAGAATTTCTTGGAAATACAATGGAGTTGCTTTTAAAGTCAAAGTACTTGATAAGGACAAGATCTAAGACAGCTCTTGAGAACTCAGTAGCATAAACACATAGACATGTTCTAGACTAGAGTGCTGCCTTCATGGTAACCTTGCTCTTTGACTTTAGTCTTGTCTTGCTGTATACATTAAATAATCCTGGGAGAATTTTTCTGCCAAGTGAGCAGAAGCTATAGCATTGAATGCCAAGGACCCTCTCTGTGTCATGAGTTGGTAGTGTGAAAGGGTGCACTAAATTTTGCAAGGTTTCATTCCTCCATTGCTAATATTCTACTATTCTCTGAGAATAATAATGACCCTGTGGAACTGCAATAACCTTATTAATTAAAAAAAGATCAGCTTTTACTTTACTGTCATAAGAAAATGGGCTCAGATATTTTTTGAACCACTTTCTTAAAAAGATGTGTAAAGCTTTGAAATGTGATATGTTTGTGGGAATTCAGAGCTTTTTAGAGTGACATTCAGACTGTTTCTGTCATCTACTGGCTCTGTGACTCTGAACTTCTTACTGTTGTCTGTGTTTTAGTTTTCTTCTTTTAAAACTCTTTGGTTATTCTGGCTAATTTTATTCGTATACATATAATATATATGTAATATCTTTTGCATCACTAAAAAATTTGCACATCCCAAGAAAAAATTACTGCTACCAAGAAAAATCTCTGTGACCTCAAAAAGGACTTATTTATTCTGTCTTTTTAGAGGCAAAGCAAATCTAGGTAAATTCAGGGTGCAAGTCCTGACAACTTGCTGGGAACTATCTCAAGGGCTCTGTCCTGGACAACTTGTGAAGCTGGAAACTTGTAAACTGGAAAAGCAGGGTTTAGCTGCCCATGCATTGTCCAGGAGCCAGATAGGTGTGTCCTCAGAAACAGGAGCCAGACATAGGGAAACAATTATCATCCACAGAGGGCTTGAAACGTAAAATGCCAATGAAGGCCTTCTAGCACTTTCTTTAAAATATTTGTCTTTTTGCATTTTAAAATGTGAGAGGATTCATCATGAATTAAACTATGATACATATTTGAGGAAATAAGTAAATAATTAAAAAAACAAACTTCAAAGTATATAAGGGAAGAATCAGAAACAAGGATGGAGGGAAACTGCACATAGATTTAACACAAGGATACACTAAGGCATCAGTTTCACTGTGAATTTCTGAATAGATGGGAGACAGAAAACAAACAGGCTAAATTGCATAAATCTTATGATCAGAAAAGAGGAAGCAGACCTTATGGGAAGCATATTGTGTTTTCTAGTTCTAAATTCTAAACTAAAATTTTTGCTTGAGATTATACAGAGGAGATAATAAGTCATGTATAATAAGTACAATTTTGTGCAGTGGGAATCATCAGCTGCATCAGTTTTCTGCTCATTTTACCTTCTAGACCTCACCCTATGAAGCTCTGACTCAGTAAGTCCAGTGTGTCCATAGAATATTTTTAATGCAATACATTGTATAGAAATACAATTTATCTATTACTTTTCTGAAAAATCTTAGTAACCTAATGAGGTATATCACAGTTTTTATATAGGAAAGGCAATTTATACTTGCATTTGCCAAATGATTTAGTACACAGAGAAGTGCAACTTGAAACCTGTGGTCTGAGTGATGCTGGGAAATAGCAGTTGTGTCATTGGAAATTTTATCATTTTGTCTCAGCCAATTGGATATTATGCCCATGTGCTTCAGCAGGAGTTGAGAGGATCTCAGATTTATCAGGTGTCTAATAATTAGATCCTTATTATTTTCTAGATACTGTACATCTACTTATCACCTGAGATTGTGTGCAGGATCACATACAGTTTGTTTTCTTGTAAAGCTTTCATAATGCTTGCCCTGCCTGCACATGTCAAATCTCATTGCCTTTCCCCCAGGTTTTACCAAAACCCTTTCAAATGTAATTTTATCACTTTCCTCCTCAGTTATGGGGCATGCTGTACTAAATGATGTTCCAAACTACAGTGGAGGTAGGAAGAGGAAAAGGGGGATGAAAAAAGAATTCAGATGTTTTCTGTATATGTACCAAGTCCACACAAGGAATGTAATTATTACATAATACAAACATGTATTAATAAAAAATAAAAAACTAAAATTTACTAGATATAAAAATAGCAACAAAAAAAGTCAAATTTTCTAGACTGGAGAAATAGGCATTTCTGTCAGTCATTAATTCTCAAGTGATGACTTACTTTGGACTAGATAAGACAAACATACAAATCCAACTTTTGTAGCTATTTAATAAGATACCCTAGATCATACCATAGACACATACACACACACACACACACACACACACATACACACACAAATTTATCTCATTTTCTTCTTTCTAGTTCAATTTATTTTTTATTGAACCATTTTTTACATGCTACCTTGAAACATTCCTCCCTAGGATGTCTAAGATTGGTTAAGAAATCTAAAGATTTATGTGTAGTTAAAAATACCTGGCATTAAGATGTGGAACAATTAAGTTTCCCATATTTTTCAAATTTACAAGGAGGAAGTGAGGTTCAGGGTAGTGAAGTGATTTATCTATGGTTACCTAGCCTCTAAGGGGCCAAGTCAGAGATGGAAATTACATATTCTCTATGTCATCTCCTCTGTTCATTCCTCCATGTTGCTTTGCTTGTTGAACTGCCTCACAGAGCAAATCTCTAGGGTGATACCTCAGGTATTTGGGGTGTGGGTACCAATGGTTAGAGGTGTGTACAACCAGCCTGAATAAAGGCAGTGTTGACTGCAATAAGAGGAAGTCTCTTCCCTTAAAAATAGGAATGGAAATGTGCAAGCATAATGAGTGTGTTTAGATTATCTGGCTTTGGGTGACAGTCCAAAGAAGGTGGGTGGAATACATCTTGATTTCAACAGCCAAGCCTTATTTCCATCCTTAGACACTTAAAGGAAAGTTCTGGGATAATATGATAGTAGTTTCTGAGCTTACACCACTCACACCGAAAGTTATGAAATAGAATCAGGAGGGGAAGGGGACATTCCTAGACTAGATAACAAATGAAAGTTGGGAAAGGCCATACTTCTTGGAGATTCATATAAGGCAACTCATCTGATCAAAGGGGCAGTGTTTTATTTCATTGTACATCATGGGGAAAGTATAAGGCCACATAGTTAATCATCTCTCTCTTCCCTCTTACTGGACTATTCTGCTCTGTCCTCCAGTAATGCCATGGATTACAGATACAACACTAGGTCTGAAACCAGGCTACTTGAGTTCAAACCCTAGTCTGTTTATTAACATAACCACATTAACAAATCTTCCTGAGCCTTTCTTTCCTTATTTATTAAACTTGATAATAGCAATGGCTTGTCTTTAATTCTAGCACCCAGGGAGGCTACGGCAGGAGAATCTCAAATTTGAGCCCAATCTGGGCAATTTAGTGACTTAGCTAGAGATTGTATTAAATTTTTTAAAAAAAGGACAGGGGTTGTAGCTCACTGCAGAGGTCCTGGGTTCAGTCTTTAATACAAAATAAAACAAAATAATCTTTCCATAGGGACTATGAATTAAATTAAGTACTACTTACGTCTAAAACAGTTAATGTCTAAAACAGAGTAGGTACTTTCTTTGTGACAGCTACTGACATTACTTTTCTAGCTCTAATATTTCTGTTTTTCAACTTCAATATGCATTCTCAGGAGAAAACAGAAAAGAAAAATTAGGCATTTCTGAGCACTAAAATTATATCGATTACATGTGAATCTGACTATGTATGATAGAGAAATTGACAATCTTTTCTCCTTTTATAAAGTTCAGCAAATTTCATTCTTTTACTGAGTAAATATACGATTGTGTGGGTCTTCTGAGTTTTAGTGTGTACTCTCCACCAGTTTCATAGGCTGGACTTGTACCAAGCAAGTGCTGTGGTTTGGATCTGAAAAGTCCCCTTGGGCTCATGTGTCAAAGTCCTGGTTCCCACACTGGGAGGTGGTGGAAACTCTAGGAGGCAGAATCTGGTGAGAGGTTTTAGATCATTGAAGCAGTGATGTCAAAGGGAATTGTTACACTTTGATCTGTTCCTCTTTCCTGCTTTCACCTTCCTGGTCACAAGATGTGTGTTAGTCAGATTTTCATCACTGGGACAAAATACCTGATGCTTACAGTTTAAAGGAGGAGATGGTTTATTTTGGCTCCTAGTTTCACAGATTTCAATCATGGTTGGTTGGCTCCATGGCAGAAACATCAAGGCAGAAGGGCATGGTGGAGGGAAGCTGCTAAGACCATGTCACCTGAGAAGCTTAGAGCAGAAGAGCCCAAGAGGAAGGGATCAGGGACCAGATAAAGCTCCTAATGTCTCACCCACATGACTCACCCAGACACACCCAAAAGGTGCTTTACTAAACTCATGTGGGTATGTCAAGCCAATCAAGTTGCTATGAAGATTAATCACCCCAAAGTAAGTGGTTCCGCTGTGCCATATGTTCCTGTCTTTATGTGCCATATCACCTCAAAACAACAGGACCAATGAACCGTGGACTGAAGCCTCCAAAACTGTCAGTCAAGATAAACATTATCTCTTTGTAAGTGTTGGTGTTTGTGGTAGTGACAGAAAGTTGGCAACAGCAAATTTCCAGCAGAATGTGACAGGAGACAAGTCATTTCTTCCTGTGTTTACTGATGTCATCCCTCAATTTTGCTTCTTCTTTTAAGAGAAACTTGTTAAGTTAGGATGATTATATGTAAATATATATGTACTGATACAATAAGAAAACTACAAAATGTATACTGTACACCTTTTCTGCTTGCATATACCCATGAATGCCCAAAATCATTACAAAGAATCAGACAGGCCTCTTCATCACCTGATACAGTATATGATTATTTTATTTGTAAATTGTAAGTGAAAATCATTTGACAAGGTCACTTTTGATGACTGTTCTCCTGGTTTATCATCAACTTCCACATATCTTCCTAAAGAAAGAAAATACAGAGTAAGAGAGAGGGTGGGAGACAATAATGAGCCACAATCTAGACTGAATAGTATGGTTACAGTGATCACTAAGGGGTCTTATAATAATTGAACCAAAATTTTTGTCTTTAGATTTTCCTATTTCAGGAAGAAATAAGATCTAAGATTCCCACAATAGTTCATAGTTGACAAGCAATTTATGCAGAATTATGTCTTTGAACTTTCCAACAAATCGATTGGTTGAATGTCTCTTTAGACATAAATTCCATAGAACAGGTGTTCTGGTACATTTGTTAAGTAACATATCCCCAGCATCTACAACAATGCCTGACCTATAGTATGAGTTAGTAAATATTTGCTGAACAAATATTTATTGTATCTTTTTACATGTGAAAAAACTCTGAACCTCAAAAAGGTCAAAGTACTCTTCCAAGTCACATTGATGGTAAATTGGAAAGCAAACTATAAAACTTGGATCTCCAGAGTTATTACAGAAGGCCCAAATTTTACACTTTACACTGTTGCTCAAAGATTGGGTAGCAAGGTAGTTTCTGAGAAGGTGAAAGATGACTGATGTATGGTTTGTGAAGAGATTATAGATCTAGTAGAAAAAACAAGCACAAGTAATTTAAAATAAGATGAGAATAATACAGTTATGAAAATTCTAAAAAAGCATTATAACTACTAGAATATGAAAAACTAAATTTTGTAATTGTAGAGGTCTGTGACTTCTTCACAGATTTTGTTTTAAAACTGGACTTTAGAAAAACATTTAGTCTTGAAAGTTAAGCACAATAGCGTTAGAACTTGTGGATAGTCATTGCTGGCAAAGTGAAGAAAAGCATGTGTAAAACTATTTGTGGTTTATACAAACATAATCTGTCCTGAAAACAAATGTGTTAGTTACAAGGGTAAGAAATGTGACTGAAAAACATATCATCATCAGGGAAAGAGATCTGCCATTAGCCTAATGTATTTACTCTGGCTTGTAAGCAATACAAATTCACAAAAGAGTTTCAAACATGGCAGCAATAGGGATAAATTCTCATTTTTTATAAAATGCTTTGGTAGTAAGTAGAGAATGGGTTGGAGTTAGAAGTGAGAGAAAATAGTAACACAATTGGAAAATCCAATAAAAAGTACCCAGGAAAGAGATAATGAAGGGTTCAACTACATAAACTAGTCAGTGGGTTGACGAAAGGAATAGTATAAGAAAACAATATAGGGTAGAATATTCAGCATTATGGGAAAGGCAGTAATTGGCAGCAAGAACCCAGGAAAACTCTGAGGTTTCTGGATTTTGAGTGAATGGAGATGAGACTTTCTGGGGAGGAGGAGGATTTTGATTGAGATGATCGACTTGGTATTAGATGTGAATCTGAGGTGTTGGTGGAGAACTAGACGAAGTTTTGCAGCAACTAGTCATTTGAATATGGAGCTCAGAGAAAAGAGTAAAATAGAGATCTGAATTTGAAACTCACTGGATTATGTGAAATACTTCCAATATGCAAGCTGCAGTGTGAAAAATTAGGCATATTTGGAGCCTTGAGGAGTGAAGACATTTAAAAGCAAGTGCAATGATAAAAAGTAAAATAAAAATCATGAGAAAGAACGGTTAGAAATTTGAAGAGAACCAGAAAAATATGCCAAAGAAAACTGAGGAGGGGGAAATACAAAGCTATGATGCTTCTCAAAGGATAAGGGAGTCAAGAATATCTGTGTTTTTGTGAATTATGGTGAATGGAAGGCAGTTTTCATAGCTCCAAGGAAATCCAGAAAGCAAGTAAAGGAAGCAACCTGGTCTATTCAGTGTTCCAAAAGTATAACTACTATTTATTGTGTACCCGGCATTGTGCTCAAGCATCACATACTGTATATTGAAATAAATAAAGAAAAATTCCCATTTTTAATGAAATCTGTAGATTTTATCTTATATTTTGAATCATACCTTATTCACTTTTTTCTTTTCTTTTATTAGTACATGTTTGGAGCACATGATGTTTGCATTTATCTTGGGGAGTGGGTGTATGTACATAATACAGCTTGTTTGTTGGTTTTCCTTTTTAGTCCCCTTCCCTTTCCCACCTGTCTCCCTCTCTCCACCTCTAAATTACATTTCTTGTTTTTCATTCTTGTTACTAGCTCATGTTTCACTTTGCTTTTGCCAAAGATGTTTCAGCCTTCTCCAAATTGAGGCAGATGGGCTTTAGGTCTAATTTCTAAGATCTTTTTCCTTATTTAATTAAACAATAATTTATTGAGTACCTGACACTATGGGCCAGACACTGTGCTACTTCAGTGAGCCAACAGATTTATTTAGGAACATAATTAGAAGTAACTCATTTCAGATAGTAACAAATGTTCTAATGACATTATGACGAAGTCAAGTGTGAAATGGAAGGAGAGAGTATTAATAAGAGGGTCATAGCATTGTTTTCTGGGTAAGTACTTTTAAATGAGCCAAAGGACCAAGCACTAGTCATAAAAATAAAAGAGTATTTCAGGTGGAAAGAGAGCAAAGCAAGCACCCCAAGATGGTCACAAATTCCAGCAATAGAATGCAAGCCATTCCTTCAGAATACAATGAGAGAAAAAGAAAATGGTGGACAATAACGTACCATTTCTGAGCCCAGAGCTGACAGTAATTTCTTACCAGATCAGATAGTAAAATTTCATGGTTAATCTAGAGAAAAATGTGTCATTTTTAATCTAGAAAATTTCCTAGGGCAACAGTCCCTGACCTTTTTGGCCCTGGGGACTGGTTTCATAGAAAACTATTTTTCCATGTACCAGGTGGGGAGAGGGATGGTTTTGGACTGATTCAAGCACATTACATTTATTGTGCATTTTATTTCTATTATTATTACATTGTAATAAATAGTGAAGTAGTTATGCAATTCACCATAATGCATAATAAGTGGGAGCCCCTGAGTTTGTTATCTTGCAACTAGACAGTCCCATCTAGTTGGTGATGGGAGACAGTAACAAGCAAAATGTGTTGCTTACATCTGGTCTCCTCCATAATCTGTTTGGTTGCTATCACAGCAGAAAGATCTTCTTTACAAAGGCAGGATATTGAAAGCAGAAGCAGGCTTTTCAGTGCTTTTGTGGCTATCTCAGGCTACTCCATCTTGACTTTAATTCAGAACGTATGGAGATTTAAAGTTGTCTCAGATTTACTTTTGGGGCCACCATCATTTGTGATGTTAAACATTTGATCTTCTTCTAGGAAGGACAAAGTCAATTCACCTGGCTTATTCACAAATGGGTCACAGATCCATTTCCCAGTTTAGGATTTTTTTGTGATTGGAAGTAATGCTCTACCTCTTTTGAAAACTGAGATAAGTGATCAAGTAACAGCTGGGAGAAAGAAAGTCCTGGCTCATCTCTTTCAAAATCTCTACTGATGCTTGAAACAATGTCAAAAATTCCAATGTTCATTCATCATCCCTATACTCCACTTTGGCTTAGCATGCAGCTACTTTATCTCCTAGCTTGAACAAAGTTGTCATTCTCCCTGAAGTGACAGATTGATTTCACTGAGCAGGTTGGGTATGTCACATGAGTAATCAAGATTTGGGACACATTCTATATCACTGACATGTACTTCAGGTGGTGATTGTTTTTCTAAAATAAATTTCTGGTGTGGCTCTCATAATTCAAAAACTCTGGTCAGTGTTCTACATTTAAAAAGCCATCTCACTTCTGTGCCTAAGAGAAGACATGTGTGCTCTGTATTAATCTCCTCATAGTGCTGCATGAACAGATATGGGTTAAGGGCATGTCTTATAATGTGGTTGATAAATTTAATCATATCCTGCAAAATATTTTTAAATGTTTCAGCTAGCACAAATTTCACTATGGATAACACAATGTGTAGATTCATATGAGACCTCTTTGACCCAAGTAGTGAAACCACAAAGCTGTCCAGTCATGGCAGCCACTCTGTCCATTCACATAGTGACACAAAATGACCAATTCAGTTCTTCTGGTATGTAATCATTCAAATACTTATATAGCTGTGTTATTGGTTGGTAACAGAAATATGCATAACTTCATACACCTCCTTCTGAAGAATACATTAAACAAAAACAAGCATTATTATATCGTTGTCAGCATTGGTAGATTTATTGGTCTGGATTTTGAAGCATGGTGATGTGTTAATCTTCTCTAACAATTGTGCCTCCACATCCTCTGCTATTTCATCAGTTCATCTAATTATGGTGCTAGCCAAAAGAGGAACATGTGCTAATTTTTGAACTGCAGCCTCTTTTAAAAGTTAACAACAAATATTCTCAGGAGCAGGCAGGATCAACTCTTTATGAATAGTAAATAGCTTCTTAGCTTTAGCAATGTGATTAACCACTAAGAATGATGCTCTTAGTGCAGGCACATTTGATGAAATGATGGCCTTCAATAACTGCTCATGCATTTTATGTTCACATTTTTTTTCTTTTGAAACACTTCAAAGGCTTGTCTTTTAATATAGAGTTTAGTCTCCAAGTGGCAAAGAAGTTTTGAAGCTTTTATAGTTTCATTGAACAGCTAGTTGCCACATATTACAAAAAATTGACTAGGAGAATGTGAATCACCTGTTGCAGTGAACCTACAATTTAAGTAGGACTGTTGGTGTTTTATTTTATTTTATTTTTTATTTTTTATTTTTATTTTTTCCCCCATTCCTAGCCCTCCCTTCACCTCCTCCACCCTTTCCTATTTACAGCTCCCTGTCCTCCTGTAGGGTTGAACTCTGCAGGGTTGTACTGCAGGTGCCAGCTGCCCTTCCCCTGAAGATAGTCCCGATTCCAACGGGAGGTGATGATCGCTCTGACTTACCCAGTACAGTGGACTGGTGGTCTGGTGTCCTCTGTGTCTTTGTAGTGTGGAACCACATGTCAGTGCAGCCAAGAGGCCAGAGGAGCCGGTGGTGGTGGGGAACCAATGGATTGCTACCGGGTCATGGGCTGGATGGGCAAGTTGAGAAGCTGAGTGCCGGCGGGAACTTCCCTCTGTGTCCGGAGAGGAGCTTGCCGGGTCGCGGTCTGGATGGGCAAGTTCTTAGTCTGAGTTCTTGGAAAGAGTCTTCTGTTAATTGTTTTCTCAAGTATATAAAGCATTACACTGTTCTCTCCATGTCCATGAGTAATTTGCTCTGAGATCCCACTGGATGCTTGAAACCATAGCTAGTACCAAGCCCTCTGTATTCATATACAAGCACACACACTTAGTGTATTTAATTCTCAACTAAGCATTTATTATACACTGTGCCATAACTTTTGCACTTTCAGGGAGGACAGAAGCAGTTTCTTTTTCTTTCTTCATGATTCTATTACATAGGAGTTTTCCCCTTCACAATTCCATTAGATAGGAGCTATTCTTTTTTTTTTTTTTTTTTGGTACCGGGGATCAAACTTGGGTCCTTGCACTTGTGAGGCTGGCGGTGGAACCACTGAGCTAAATCCCCGGCCCCCTAGGAGCTATTCTTATTTTCTTTTTTTTATTAAATTCTTTTATTGGTACATTGTACGTACACAACACAATTACATTTCTCATTGGGAATTGTACCTTTATATAATGCATCTTGGTTCTTATTTTTTCCCCATTCCTAGCCCTCCCTGCACGCCCTCCACCCTTCCCTATTTACAAAGACTTTATTTCCATTTTGTTCATTTCTCATCATCTTTCCTTTCCCTTCTTTCCTTTTCCCTGCCCATCCCACTACCCCTACCCCTTTGGACCTTTTCTTCCTATTTTGCATTATCGATTATTCATTCTAATCATTGGTATATTTTAGGTATACAATATAGTGACATTCATCATTGGTAATTTGCACCTTTACATAGTCTCTCTTGGTTCTTATTTTTCACCCTTGCCTAGCCCTCCCTTCAACCCCTCCATTCCTCCCTATTTACAAAGATTTTGTTCCTATTTTTCCATTTTCTCATATTAATCCCATTCCCTTCTATCCTTTCCCGTAGCCCTCCCACTTCCTTCCCCTTTGCCCCTTTACTTCCTGTTTCACATTACCTATTACACATTTAGTCCTTAGTTACATTTTCAGTTTCTCACACCAGAGAAACTATTCAGTATTTACACATCTGTGTCCTATTTATTTCACTTAAGAGTATCTCCTCGATGTGCATCCACTTAACTATAAATGTCTCTAATTTCTCATTTTTTATGGGTGAGTAGTACTCCATTTTATAAAAAACCCACATTTTCTTAATCCAGTCTCCAGTTGATAGCATTTGGGTTGTTTCCAAGTTTTAGCTATCAAAAACTGTGCTGCTATGAACATGGGTGCACATATATCACTGTGGTATGATTCTTTTAATTCTTTGGGGAAGATCCCCAGCAATGGAATAGCGGAATCAAATAGGACTTCCAGTCCTAGTTCTTTGAGGTATCTCCATACTGATTTCCACAGTGCTTGCACCAGTCTACACTCCCACCACCAGTGGAGCAGGGTTCCTCTTTCCCCACAGCCCCGCCAGCATTTGTTATTGGTTGATTTCATGATAGCAGCCGTTCTTTCTGGAGTGAGGTGGAATCTCAGCTATGTTTTCATTTGCATCTCTTGAATGACCAGTGATGTTGAACATTTTATCATGTATTTATTTGTTATTTCTACTTCTTTGTCTGAGAAATGTCTGTTCATTTCAGATGCCCATTTTTGGATTGGGTCTTTAAATTTGGGAGGTCTAATCTTTTTAAATTCTTTATAGATTTGAAATGGTAGACCTTTGTCTGAGGAAGAGCAGGTGAAGATTTTTTCCCACATTGTGGGTTGTCTCTTCACACTGCTGGTGGTTTCTCTTGCTGTGCAGAAGCCTTTTAATAAGAAGAGTTCCCACTTGTTGATTGTTTGTGCTAGTTCATGGGCAACTGAGGTTTTGTTGATAAAATCTTTTCCTACACCGATGTCTTCAAGGGTTCTACCTAACCTCTGTTCCAACTGGTTCAGAGTTTCTATTTTAATATTTAGATCTTTAATCCATTTTGATTTTAGTTTAGTGCCTGGTGAGAGATATAGGTCTAGTTTTAATCTTTGGCAAGTTGAAGCCCAATTTTTCCAGCACCATTTATTAAAGAGGCTATCTTTCCTCCTGTGAGGGTGTTTGGCTCCTTTATTGAAGATGAGATGGCTGAGTGTGTCTGGCATTGTTTCTGCATCTTCTAATCTGTTCCACTGGTCCTCAAGCCTGTTTCTTTGCCAGTATCATGCTGTTTTTATCACAGTAGCTTTGTAGTATAGTTGCAGGTTGGGGATTGTGATACCCCCTGCCATGTCTCTGTTACCTAGAATTGCTTTTGCTATTCTGGGTCTCTTCTTGTTCTAAATGAATTTTTGGATTGTCTTCTCAAGGTCCATTAAGTATGCTGCTGGGATCTCAATTGGAATTGCATTAAATCTATAGAGCAGTTTTGGAAGTATGGCCATTTTCCGTATATTAATCCTTCCTACCCAGGAGCAGGGGATGTCTGTCCATTTTCTGATATCATCTTCAATCTCTCTTTTCAGAGTGTCAAAGTTTTCAGAGAAGAGGTCTTTGATTTCTTTCATTAGGTTGATTCCTAGGTATTTCAGTTTTTTGGATGCTATGGTGAAAGGAATTATTTGCCTTATTTCTCTCTCAATGAGTCTGTCAGTGGTTTAGAGGAAAGCTATTGATTGTTGTGTGTTGACCTTGTAACCAGCTACTTGGCTGAATTTGGTTATTAAGTCTAGAAGACTTTTGGTGGAGTTCTTGGGGTCTTCTATATAGAGTATCATGTCATCTGCAAATAATGACAATTTGACTTCTTCATTTCCTATCTTTATTCCTTTTATTTCTTCCTCTTGTGTAATTGCCATGGCTAATGTTTCCAGAACTATATTGAACAAGAGTGGTGATAGTGGACATCCTTGTCTTGCTCCTGATTTGAGTGTGAAGGATTTCAGTTTTTGACCATTTAGCATGATATTGGCTGTTGGTTTTTCATAGATGGCTTCTATCAGTTTGAGGTAGAGACCATCTATTCCAATTTTTTGTAGGGTTTTATCATAAATGCATGTTGGATTTTGTCAAATGCTTTATCTGTGTCTATGGAGATAATCATGTGGTTTTTGTCCTTGGCTCTATTGATATAGTGTATTACATTGACTGATTTGCATATGTTGAACCATTGTTGCATCCCTGGGATGAATCCCACTTGATCAGGGTGTATAATCTTCTTGATGATCTTCTGCATTCTATTTGCCATTATCTTATTAAGGATTTTTGCATCTATGTTCATTAGTGAGATTGCCCTATAGTTCTCCTTTTTGGTTGGGTCTTTCTCTGCTTTGGGAATCAAGGTGATGCTTGCTTCCAGGAATGAATTTGGGAGTATTGCTTCCCTTTCCATTTCATGGAAGAGTTTAAACAGTAGTGGTAGCAGTTCCTCTCTAAATGTCTTGTAGAATTCAGCAGTGAGGCCATCAGGGCCTGGGCTTTTCTTAGTTGATAAGTTTTTAATTATATTTTCAATTTCATTGGTTGCTATTGGGTTGTTCAGAATTTTTAGGTCTTCTTCGTTCAACTTTGGTATTCATATGTATCTAGGCATCTGTCCATTTCTTCTGTGTTGTCCATCTTATTGGCGTATTCGTTCTGGAAGTAGGTATTGATGATCCTCTGGATTTCTGCTGGGTCTGCTGTAATTTCACCCTTTTCATTCCTAATTGCATGGATTTGGGCCTTTTCTTTCCTTTTTCTGACAAAGTTGGCTAGGGGTTTGTCAATTTTGTTGATTCTTTCAAAGAACTAACTATTGGCTTCATTGATTTTTTTGTATTGTTCTCTTAGTCTCCATTGCATTGATTTCTCCTCTGATCTTTATAATTTCCTCCCTTGTATGAGCTTTGGGGTTGTCCTGTTCTTCTTTTTCTAGAAGCTTGAGGTTCAGCATCAGGTTGTTTAATTGGGCTCATTCTGTTTTCCTAATATGCCTATTCACTGCTAAGAATTTCCCTCGTAAGACTGCTTTCATTGTGTCCCATAGATTCCGACATGTTGTATTGTCATTGTCATTTAATTGAAGGAACTGTCTGATTTCTTCTTTAATTTCCTCTGTGACCCATTGATTATTCAGAAGTGTGTTGTTCAATTTCCACTTGTTTATGAAATTTTTTGTTTCTTTTGCTATGGATCTCCAATTTCATCACACTCCAGTCTGATAATATACAGGGGATAACTTCAATTCCTTTGCACTTCCTTAAACATGTTCTATGTGTAAGTATGTGGTCTATTTTGGAGAAGGACCCACGTGCAGCTGAGAAGAATGTGTATTCTGATTTTGTGGGGTGAAAGACTCTGTAAACATCTGTTACATTCATTTGTTCAAGAGTTCGATTGAGTTCTAGTATTTCATTACTTATTTTTTGTCTAGTTGATCTATCTATTTGTGACAGTGGGGTGTTGAGGTCCCCCACTACAATTGCATTAGTTCATATATGACTTTTCATGTCCAGTAGTATTTGTTTTATATAGTTGGGCGCACTAGTGTTTGATGCATAGATATTTATGATTGTCATCTCTTTTTCTTGGATTGTTCCCTTTATGAGGATGTAGTGTCCTTCTTTGTCTTTCTTAACCAGTGTTGGTTTGAAATCTACTTTATCTGCAAAGAGGATGGCTACTCTTGCTTTTTCTCGGGTGCCTGTTGCATGGAGTATTGTTTTCCACCCTTTAACTTTCAGTGCATGAATTTCCTTTTGAATTAAGTGTGTTTCTTGTATGCAGCATATTGTTGGATTTTGCTTCTTGACCCATTCTGCCAGTCTATTTCTTTTGATTGGTGAATTGAGACCACTAACATTGATGGTTATAACTGACACATATTGACTTGTCATTGCCATGACTTTTTCTTTTTGTTGGGTTCTCCCCCTCTACATTTAATTTCTTGTCATGCCAGATGGGTTCATTCTGCTTTGCTTCCTGGGCTTGTGATCCTCAATGTCTGTTCCTAGGCTATTGTGTAAAATTGTTTGGAGTGCTGGTTTGGTATTCACAAAGTTCCTAAGGTGCTCTTTGTCATGAAAGTATCTTATTTCTCCATCCATTTTGAAAGATAGTTTTGCAGGGTCCATCAACCTGGGTTGGAGGCTGTTTTCTTTTAGGGCTTGGAATATGTCACTCCAAGCTCTTCTTGCCTTGATGGTTTGTGTTGAGAAGTCTGCTGTGATTTTGATGGGCTTTCCTTTGTATGTGATTTGTTTCTTTTCTCTAACTGCTTGTAGAACTTTGTTCTTCTGTTGAGTCTCTGGAATCTTAACAATTATATGCCTATGTGTAGATTTTTTTTGATCAAGGCTATTTGGAGTCCTATATGCCTCACTTATCTGTATGTCAAGTTTTTTTCCCCTCCTTGGGAAGTTTTCTGCCATTATTTCTGTGAAGAGATTTTTTATGTCATCTGCACTCTCTCCTGTTTCTTCATTGACTCCAGTCAGTCTTATGTTATTCTTCTTTGCATCATCTAGCAGCTGCTGGATTGATTTCTCATGTTCCCTTATAATTTTGAAGCAATTTTTCTTTTCCTGGTCACTAATTGCAATCTTATCTTCTTTATCTGAAATTCTGTCCTCACATTGGCTCATTCTGCTGTGTAGACTTTCAGTGGAGTTTTTCTTGTCCTGGAAATCTATTTGCATCTGTTTTATGGATTCCATTTGTTTCCTATGTTGGGATTCCATGGTGTCCTGAGCTCCTCTCTAGATTTATTAATCATGTCTTGCACTAGGGGGACAATTTCTCCTTTTGTCTGAGAAATTATTTCTGATTTCATTTTTTCCAGATCCCCTTTTGTTGCCAGTTCAGTGGGTCCAGGTGGTTGAGTATCAGAGTGTTCCATCTCATTTCCCTTTTGGGTTGCTGTAGGTGATCTGGATGTCTGGTTTTGAGACTTATTTACATGTTTTCTCATTTTGACTCGGGGGGGGGGCTGTTGGTGCCTGCATGGAATACATGGATTACCTCCTCTGAGCTGGGAGAGGTAGGACAGGGGCCAGGAGCAGTGGTAGGGATGGTGGCCCAAAAGCCCTTTCTTGTGGTCTGGGAGCAGTGGGAGGAATGGTGGCTTGGAACCCCCTTCCTGTGGTCCAGGATCAGTGGGATGGTGGCTCAGAAGCCCCTACCTCTGGGCAAGGAGCAGTGGGAGGGATGGTGGCCAGGAAGCCCCTTCCTCTGGACCAGGAGCAGTGGGACGGTGGCTCAGAAGACCCTACTTTTGGGCTGGGAGCAGCGAAACTCAGTACCATGGTCTGTTGTTCTGGTGTCCTCTGCATCTTTGTAGTGTGGAATCAGGTGGCTGTAAAGAGGAGCAGGTGGGGGGGGTTCCAGTGGGCTGATTCAGTGTGTTCCACGTGACTCGGGACCTCGGTAGGGCATGCGCAGACCCACCTGTCTGCAGCAGGCCAACTCAGAGTGGTCTGTGAGACCTGGGACCTTGGCAGGGGATGCGCAGACCTGCCTGTCTGCAGCGGGCTGATGCAGCATCGTATTTTATTTTAAATGCAGCTCTCTTTTTGTTGGCAGTCATAGAGTTGTCTGCAGTCTCATCATTGTATCTTTCTTTTTAAACTGAAGGGCATCATCAACTGGAAACTGGATAAAGAAGATGTGGTTTTTTTATAAAATGGATTACTACTCAGCCATAAAGAACAAAAAACTAGAGTCATTTATAGCTAAATGGATGCATATCGAGGCCATACTCTTAAGTGAAATAAATAGGACACACATGTGTAAATACCAAATAGTTTCACTAGTGTGAGAAACTGATAGTGTAAACAAGGTTTAAAAAGATTAAAATGAATAATTGATAATTTGAAATAGGAAAAAAGTTCCAAAGATGAAGGAGTGAAGGGAGGGAAAGGGGAAAGGGGAAATAAAAAGAGGGAAAGGAAAATCTATGAGAAAAGAAAACAAAATGGAAATGAAATCTATGTAAATAGGGAAGGGTGGAGGGGGTGAAAGGCGCACAGGTAATGGGGAAAAAAATAAGAACCAAGATATATCATGTACAGGTACAAACATCCAATGATAAATGTAAATGAATTGTATACCTGAAATGTACCAATAAAATGTACCAATAAAAAAATAAACTGAAGGGCATAACATTTGATTACAACCCTTCCCATACTTATCTACTGTAAATTTTTATTTTAGTATAATAGTAGACAGCTGTGTGTCTCAGTAGCTGTGCCTATGGGATATAGGAAACAATCTTTGTGTTTAACCTCTTGGTATGACAAAATGACAAACTGGCAAGGTATATGCACCTGTGCAAAAGGCTCAAATTGGGATTTTTTTACCCACATAATGTTCCATCTAACAGTTTCTGTGTATGTTTACCTGAGCATTATGGGGGGTAAAATACACCCACAACATTCTTCTGTTAAGCAAACATATACTTTACCATAATAGAATGTGGCTCACAGTAACTGGATGTGAGGACAGCAACAAGCCTTCTGTGCATTCACCCACTTGGTAGATGAATGGCAAGGTATGTACAAAGCAGCAACAGATGTGGATTAAGGATTTGTCTTTTAAAAAGTTTTCTTTTGATTTTCCTGGTAGAACACTCAATAAATATTAAAAATTTAATATTTTATTTTTTGATATTTTTTCCTATTAAGTACTCATTGTTTAATAATAAAACTCATAAAATTAAAATTAATAATTCATCAATAGAAAGACTCAAAAGATTAAATGTATTATACACCCATAACAATGAACCTTTGTAACAAAATTGGCATTATGCCCCACAGGAAACTCTCTAGTTTTTATTGTTTTACTCATTTTGGCTAGGGTTAGCTTACTGGTTCACCAAAACTGTGACCAACAAGTGTGCGGTATGAGAAAGAGGCACAGATGGAAGTGCCAAATAAACTTATGGGCAGGTCTTGCACAGACTAAAATACTGTCAGATTCTGGCTTATATCCTGCCACTAGATGCAGTGGTACAGTTGAAATACATCAACTCACTTGCTGCTTTAAAGCCAGCCATAAGATGTAGCTTAATTTTTACTTGTCATTTACTAATAAGATTTTGATATATGTGCAAGGAATTAATTTATTATGGTCTCTGCAGTCAGACCTCTCTGCTAATGTGAATCTCTATTGGCAGCCTTTCCTCAGTACTAGCATCATCACCTTAGCTCCACCTCAGATGATCAGGCATTAGATTCCCATAAGGAACACACAAATTAGATTCCTGGCAAGCACAGTTCAGAGTAGGATTTGTGCTCCTCTGAGAATCTAATACTACTGCTGATCTGACAGGAGGTGGAGCTCAGGGGTAATGCAAGTGATGGAGAGTGACTGTTAGTACAGATAAAGTTTTGCTCACTCTCCCACTGCTCACTTTCTGCTGTGTAGTCAGGTTTCTCACAGACTACAGACCTGTACCACTCTGTGAGCCAGGGCTTGTGGACACCTGCTTAGAGAACAAAAGGAAATACAATAGGAAATATAACAATAAAAGAGAAGCAGCTGTGAATTTTAGCAATTTGTGGAGAAAGATGATATGTAGGACCTTGCTCAGCCAAATATATGTTGATTTACAGAGATCAAAGATTCCAAGAAACTCCCAATTATACTACATAGAAATGGTTCTTTACTTGTTCATTATGTCTGAGAATCTAATAGAAGCCATGAAAGTATAAGAATTCACATCTAAATAAAATATGAATGAAAATCTAAAAGCTATGTGAAATTATAAGGCCCAATTATGTAGCCCAGAACATCTGATTAGGAAATAACTTTTATATCAGAATCACCTGGAATGCTTGTTTAGAAATAAAAAGCATGCTGTTAGCCTTGCCTTTGTATAAAGCAACATGGAATATAGGAATATTATATTTTAAAAAATAAACTCCAGTGGATCCTGCAGCAGGTGAGTAATTGACCACATTTTGTTAAACTCTGGTTAGGCATCCATGCAGGACAGGACTAAAGAGCAGAAGCACAGAGAGGCAGAGGCAGAAGCCACATGGAAGTTCAGGAGGGGGAATTTGATCTCAGGGAGCTGAAGGTGAGGGCATTAACATCAGGAGGGTGAAGTAGCCATGTAAAATCAAAGCTGTGTAGGGTGAAATCACTTGTATTAGGAAACATGGTCTTAGAAGTAGGTCGAAAACATTTTGGAAAAGCTCTGAGATGGATAATCTTTCATAGGTAATCCATCATGATCAAAACTAATGGACTGAGAGGTTTTCTAAGGAGAGATAATCTGCTGTATCTGTCACCCCTCTGAACTATTCAAACTATAAAATAAACCTGTGACTCATCATATCCATCACTAATCACCGCAACACTACCCTCTGCTCAAATCACCTTGCACAATAGCACCTGAGTCAGGATCAGAAATTGACTTTCTGTTTGTTGGTCCAGGGCTCAGCCTCTTCCCTATTTAGTCCTAAGGGGATGTATATGTATTTAGTTCATTTGGATGAAAAATTTATGTTAAAGTAGGACAATATTTTTCAGTGAAAAATAATGCATTCATCTGTGGTGTAAATTTCCTTTTTTATTCATTTGAGACAATATAGTCATTATTAATAGGGAGTAGGACAAAAGCAAGCTTTGTCTCAGGGCTTACGATCCCCTGGTCATGGAACGAAGGATGAATTCAACTGCATTCTCAATGATCTCTGTGCCCAGGAGGTTTAGGAATTTGGGGATGTCTGTGTCTGGCTTTGTTTCTGAATCACCTGATTTCTTTTCTGTTGTTTCCTCTGGTTCGTCATCTGAAAGAAAACAGAATTTCAGATGTAATTCATCAATATAAGAAAGGGAGGCTAGGGATATAGCTCAGTGGAAGACTATTTGTGTAGTATGAGCAAAGGCCCTGGGTTCAAGCCCCAGCACTGAAAAGGAAAACAAAACAAAAAAAAAGGAATAAGAAAGGGAAATCTCAGCAGGGCACAGTGACACACATCTGCAATCCCAGCAGTAGGGGCTAAGGCAGGAGAATTGAGAGTTCAAGTCCCATCTGGGCAACAGGGAGACTCTATCAAAATATACAAAAAAGTCTCTTTTCCGTACAGGGAACCATTAAATGTCTCATACCTGCCTGATTAAATTCTTCACATGCATTATCTCATGTATTACAAAAACAAATCTGATGCTTAAATAATCATTGGCTCTATTTTGTGGGTAAGAAAACTGAAGCTTGCAGAAATACCTTTCCCAGAGTTAAGCAACTAGTAAATGCCAGTCCTAGGGTTGAAATACAGAAGAATACAGAAGAATGCTTGTGTTCCCTGGAATCCCCTTGCCTATGGCAAAATTAGGTGGAGATGGAATGTCAACGGCAAGCATTTCTTGAATGCATAACTATGACAGACAATCCTCATGTATCCTCTCATTTTATCCTCCCCAAAACTCCATAAGATAGGAAGAGTTATTACCTCAATTTAAAGCTGAAGAGATGGAATTGAAGAAAGGTTGAAGAAACTGGTTCAAGGTCACAGAGTTGGGTAGTGGCAGAAATATAATTCAAACCCCTGTGTGTCTGATATTAAATTGTGGGTTTTCAAGCACTCTGTGATGACTATATAGTCTTTGACCAAAAAGTACACAATTTTCATTTCTTTAGTAAGATTGAAAGTATAATAATGATGGTGAAAACGAAATCCTATCACTTGTATATCATCAAATAGTTACAGAAATAATTATTTTACAAGCACTATGTAATTTTACCTTTGGCCAATCATATGGGTATATTTTTTTTGCTCACTGGGCTGAGAAACTGAAAAGCTTGGGAACTTGCAGAAGAACTTACAAAGAATAGGAGAAGAGATGAGACCATAACTGCAGGCCTCTTATACTTGGCCCCTAACCAAATGCCCTTTGGATTGAGTGCCAAGGATCCAGGTAATGTGGCTGGTTCCATGAAGTCCCCTTGCTGGGTTTTGACTTTGGTTAGTGGTCTTTATTTTAGGGAGATGAAAATTAATGGAAGAATGACAAGAGTTACAATGTGTGCAGTGAGCCTGGTGATGGAATGCAGTAGGACCTTTACCTTTTAACTTTATTGTAGCCTGACAAGTACTATAAGCAGAGTTGGCACATAAAAATATAGTGCTAAGTAAAATTTAAATTTGAAATAAGCAGCAAATACCTTTCTTGCATAAGAGTGACTAATGCAATATTTAGGAATGATACTAAAAGATTATTCCTTACTTATTTGAAATGCCAATTAACTGTGTGTCTTTCATTTTATCTAGCTACCCTATCTCAAGTTTTGACTCATGAAGTCCCAATTTCTGGACATTATAGCCCATAAAGATAAAGGGCACAAAACTAGCTTTTTGTGAAGACTATCAAATTATGTCAAAATCTTTGTACTGGTATAATATCCTAAAATAGAAACTTTTCATAAAAATATTGACATTCAAATCTGCAAACATTTGTTGTTTACTATGCCATAACCAAAGATTTGATAGGAGCCCCAATTTTGGACTTATAACAAAAATTTGTATACTATTTATCAAGTATTCATTCTTTCATTCATTCAGCTGTTCATTTCTTCATTCAGAAAGTATTTTTTCTAAGTCTAGCATTATATGTGCAGTGCTTTTACCTAAGAGTTAAGGTTTTTGAAAAAAAGCATAAATATACACTTGCTCCTCACCTAAAATGCAGGGCAACCATATGCCCAGAACTGGTTTGTGTTCATCATAAGAAGAAGGAAACAGAATTTTCCTGGGATGCCAATTGTGTTAACAATGGGATGGAACTTTTGTGACATATCTTTATCTGCATTCAGCTCAGCAATGGCTTTACAGTTTTAGAGAAGAGAATACAGATGCTCAGGGTAACTATATAACTTACTTAAATCATTCATCTAGAAAGAGGTCAAGACAGGTTTTCCTTGCTTTTTTTTTGTTGTTGTTGTTGGTACCGGGAATCAAACTTGGGACCTTGTGCTTGTGAGGCAGGTGTTGGAACCACTGAGCTAAATCCCCGACCCAAACACTTTTAAGTTGTTGCTGTTTTTTTTTTTTTTTTCTGGTATTGGGGATCGAACTCAGGACCTTGTGCTTGCAAAGTCGGAACCACTGAGCTAAATTCCTTGCCCCCCGAGCCAGGTTTTAAAATTGAATGCTTTTAAGACTATGTTACCTGCATTATAGAATTCTACTTCCAGGCAATTGTTCTCTGAAGATATTTGACAAGTGTAAAGCATTCCTTACATGAAAAATGAGTTTTTTGGGCCAGGGATTTAGTTTAGTGGTTCCACCACCTGCTGTACAAGCTCAAGGACCCGAGTTTGATCCCCGGTACAAAAAAAAAAAAAAAAGAAAAATGAGTTTTTCTCCTTTTTATTCCTATTTGCTTTCATAACAATTTAATTTGATTGACTTTTAATTTTGATATGACACTAATACTAGCTTTTCAATATGCAAGGAGCCTGGATGGGAATGTGTGAAGATCAGACTCCACCTCAGTCTTTGAGCCTCAGACATCCTGAGAAGTAGTACAGTGTGGAGCATCATGGGGTTTGGAGTCTTCCAACTTGAGTTTGTTTCCTGTTTTCAGCAAGGTGTTAGCTGTGTTACCTTGTAGATAATGCTTTACCACTGTCTCTGATTCCTCATTGTGTTGTCAGGAATGAAAGATATTTTATGTATCTCCTAGAGATATCATATAAATGTGTATATATTTATCTGTATATTTATATAATGGATATACAATAAGAGGCCAAAGGTAAGATCATAAGAAACATTTACTGTGTTATTATTATTATCAATGATGATAGCAACAAAATGATTTCTGTTTCCTTTTTTCTCTAGCACCTCAGGAGATTATGAAAATTTAAAACTACTATTAAAATGTCAAGAAATTTCATACTTATCAACATATCATTGAAGTCCATAATTGAATATTTTCTCTTTTTGGATATAATCTAAGGGCTGGGGATTTAGCTCAGTGGCTCTGCTGCCTGCCCTGCAAGCACAAGGACCCGAGTTCGATCCCCAGTACCAAAACAACAACAACAGATATAATCTAAAAAATCCTTTATTTTTATTAACTATCTGTTCAAATTTATTACTCAATATGATTATAAATTTGTGAGCAATGGTAGCATTGCAGGTATTTGTATAGTTTTTACAGTTCGTGCAGTGATGATAAAATTGTGTTATTTATAAAGTTGATAGCTATTTGATTTTATAGATGAAGAAACTGAGACTCAAAACAGTGAAATTATTTAACTACTATTGCAGAATTTGTGAAAGAAGGAACTAGGTCTGGTCTTTAGGACACAAATCTCACCTTTTACTTCTCTGTGTTGGCCACCCTAGCAGCACAGCATACATGCCTCACTAGAGTCATTCTGTTGCAAAGCCTGTGTGTTGTGCTGATAGTGAGTGGTGTGAGTTCTACCAGGATGCCTTCAAAGGACTATTGGTAAATATTTGCACCTTTGAGAGACAAGTCAAGAGCTGAAAGTCTTTGGCAGGCAAAAAATTAATTAATGAACATGCTGAATACTGCCTTGTAGTCCTTACAATGCTTGGGTAAGATATCAGTTATGAGGGAAAGAATCTAGGAACTCAGGTCTTACTACCAAATGCCACCTACATCTGCATCTATGCTCAAGTACCTTTCTTCTGCAAGGTCAGTTTATCAAGCTGTAAGAAGGAAAATGATGGAAGTATGCACGTTCGCTTACTAGGTATTATGGCTTGTGTATAGATGTCCCCCCAAAGCCTCGTTTTGGCAGAGGTGGGGCTTTTCAGAGGTGGCTGGATCTAGAGTGTGTGATGCTGGGATTGATTCATAGTGCAATGCTAGGATCAAGGGCACTAGGATTGAGGGTGTGAGTGCTACCACTCTAAGTAGCTTGGATAAGACACAAGGGATAGAAAAAGCTGTGGTCATTTCTTGTTGCTTTGCTACCTTTTGCCCATCATGAAGTGTTTCTCCTCTGTGATGCCTGTCTGCCATGCCACCCTGCCTTGGAGCCAGCCAATTATAGACTGAAACCTCTACAAACTGTGAGCTAAATAAACCTTTCTCTCTTTAACTTTGAGTGTTGGATGTTTTGTCTCAGCAATGAGAGAAAAGTAACTAAGACACTAGGATTCTGAAAAATAGTCAATTACAGTTACTCAGTTTATTGGGCATGGTGGTGTACACCCATAATCCCAGCACTTGAAAGGCCGAGGCAGGAGAATCACTGCAAGTGTGAGGCCAGCTTGGACTACATAATGAAATCAAGATCAGCCTGAACTACATAGCAAGACCCTGTCTCAAAAGCCAATCCCCCAAAATATTACACATGATAACATGACAGTTAATATTTATTGGGTGCTTATTATTGACTACATACTATTCCAGTTTATTGTCTTTTTAATATAATTTTCATGATGACTTTATAAGAAAATGAACATTATTAATGTTTCTTTGTATGTATGATGTACAGAGAGATTAAATAACAAGCCTAAAGGTGCATTTCTGGTTAGTGGGGAAGCCATCCTAGGAGTCTTATTACAGAGTGTGTAGTTTTCACCATTGAGCATTAGTAGTTATAATCATAAAAATGCCTCCCACTCCAAGCCACATGTGGCGGTGCAGGCCTATAATCCCAGCATTTGGGAGACTAAGTCAGGAGGATTGCTGCAAGTTCAAGACCAAGCCAGGGATATGTAGCAAGATCCTGTCTCGATGAAACAAAATGAAGCAAGCAAACAAAAACATTCCCCCAGCTCTCAAGAAATTTATAAGTAGCGTCACTGTACAATATGACTATATAAGAAAAAAATATTGCAAACTTCATACATGTACTGAAGATGGAAGTTTTAACTGAAGCAGAAGATAGTAAAAACCCTTCCTTTGTTAGAATATGTGCCTCCTGTTTCCTCTTTTTGTAGCACCCAAGGGGCCCTCCCCCTTTATATTTTGGGGTCAGTGCCAACTTCCTCCAAATCCCTGCTCACTACGGCACAGTTCATGGCTGTGATCTAAAGCACTTACCTGCATGGCAGGTCAGTATTAAGACAAGCAGTCCCAGTACGATTGTAAGTCGAAGTACCGAGACAGCCATTCTTGTGGTACTGTGTATAGATGCAGATAAATAGCTCAGCTGCACTGGAGCTTTGCCTCATTTATAGGGCATACATAGATGACGTCACCTGCTGTGGAATTTAGGTTGTTGAACGAGATGTCTGCACAGCTTACCCTGGGATCGCTACTATTCAGCCCTGCCCTGTCTTTCAAAACCTAAAGTTTTTTTTAATAAGGAAAGAAAAGCCCTCCTGGGGTTTCTAATGTACCGTACACCTATAAAGAATATGAAAGTGGCTGTTCCACTGCAAGCATGGATAATTAGATTGTTACGAGGCAGAATTACTATTTAGCCCTGAGGAACAACTACAAATCAGACTGAAAATGTGCTTACTCCCCTCCTGTGCCTGGCTTCTTTTCCCATGTGCTGGGATGACCACACTGCCTTTGACCATGCCCTTCCACATACTGTGCCTTCCTCATCTGCTCTATGGAATCCTTGATCCCAGTGATGGAAAGCTAAATGTTTTAGTAATTGTCTTCTTCAGCCTGTGGATCTAGCTAGCTAGCTAGCTAACATCTATCTATAAAAATTATAAATAAAAACAAATGCACAACTACATATTTATGGTACACAACATGATGTACTAAAATATGTATACACAGTTAATGACTAAATCAAGCCAATTAACATACGTGTTACCTCACATGGCATTTATCAGTGGTGAGTACACTTAAAATCTACTCCAGTAATTTTTCAGGTATACAATGCATTTTTATTAATTATGGTCAGTCACCATGTTGGACAATAGATCTTCTGATATATTTATCCCTCCTGTCTAAATGAAATTTTGTATTCTTCAGCCAACATGTTTCCAATCCTTCCTCCCAGCCCTTAGTAACCATCATTCTCTGCTGTTGTGAGTTTACCTATTTTAGATTTTTGTATAAGTAAAATCATGTGGTATTTGTCCTTGTGAGTCTGGCATATTTTACTAACATAAGGTCTTCCATGTCAGTGCATGTTATCACAAATGACAGGCTTACTTTCTTTTCAAGGCTGAACAATAGTCCACTGTGTTCATGAACCAAACCTCCTTTATCCATTCCATTCATCTGATAGAAGACTTACATTGCTTTCTAGCCTTCAGCTCTCTTAAGGGAAGAGTGTTTTATTATTTGTGAACCACAAGGAGTCTAGTGATTGACACAGGTCTGTTTTGACTTCTTTGCCTGGTTCTTCCAAACAAGAACACATGAGACATTTAAATGTTTCCACCAATGGGCTGTAGGCTTTGTAGAGAAAAGACTATTATTTTTAGAGTTGAATATTTATTATTCTAGACTTACAGTAAACAGAGAGATGAGTAGGGGGAAAGAGAGAGAGAGAGAGGGAGAGAGAGAGACAGAGAGAGAGAGAGCAAGGGAGAAAGAGAAAGAAAAAGAAGAAAATCTTGGAAATTGATTCCAGTCTTTCCCTTCCACTGCAAGATGCCACTTGCAGTGGTCCCTATACCTATACTTAACCATGGACTCATTTTAATAAAGTCTGCCTTACCATCTTTCAAAAGGAAAAGAAACAATAGTTAACTAGATTAATTGGATTAAATAATTTACATTTGATGGAACAAACTGATATCATTGAGATCCTATTCTGTACTACAGATACAATGTGCCTTTCTTTTTGGATATGAGCACTCAGAGGTCTAAAACTTGTCTCAAGTCTAGATGATACTAGTTATCCTGAGGAAGCTATATGCTCAATTACTTGGGATAAGGACTTGCAAGGACCAAAACTTTACTCTGGATGTCAGCAAGCCATTTTATGAATGGGTTTAATAAACATGTAGGAAAAGGAGACCTGTGCAGTGTCTCAGAGCCAAGATCAGGACAAAGCCCATTCCCCCTTAGTTGGATTCTTTAGAAGGCACAAAGCTCTTTGTTGAAAGTAAACAGGCAGCTCTGCTTGTCAGGCCTCTCCAACCCGTTTCTTCAATACGACTCTGGTTTTCTCTCTTCTGCACCAAAAGTTGTGATCTAGAGACAATCAGGCGCATTAGGAAACTTTCAACAACAACATCAGGGCCAGCTGAGCACTATACTGGTCCCCTGAATTCCAGGAGGAACAACATTCAGATGTCTCTGTGAATCATACCATGGATTCTGTTATAAAGCTGGGTTTTCTCAGAAAGGGTAATATCAGATGATATTCCAGGTGGGGTCATATTTTTCTAACTCACTACAAGAACACTATACAGACAAGCAAAAGTTTGCAACTTAGAATAGAATTCTGCTGATTTCCTGAGTCAGCTGGATGGGACATGCAAATCCCTGATTCAGCAGATACTTCTGGTGGTTGTGGTCAGGTGTCAAGAAAATAGAACTATCTTGAACATCAGGAGAGCTACCTTCAATTTGTGTCATTACCACTAATTCATTGAGTGACTATTATTAAACACCTACAGGTGCAGAGCCTCGATTTTCTCCCTGGTTGTGTTTTTTGTCCTCTTTCTTGGTTTGTACTTCCAAGCTTCAGTTCTTAGACCAGATGTCTGTTTTCTGACAATATCTGTGATCCATAACCCAACTCAGATCTCTCTGTTATATTCTTTACAAACTCTGTATCATTTTTTCTTAGTCCTTAAAGATTTTTTGTTTAATATTTTAATATGTCTTTGCCCAAGAGTTACCAAAATCCAAGATGGAAGGATTTTGTTCACTGAGACAGTTTTGGTCTCTAGTATAGGACCTTGTATCTACAATATATCCAACAAATCTACATTGAGGAAATGAATTAATGAATATTTTTTTTTAGAAGAAGAGCCCAAACTCCTCTAATGGTTCTCTCTGTTAATGTTTATAAGTCTGTTAAATCATGGATATTACTCCAAGTCTCAGTTTCTTCATCTGTTAAGTTTGGGACATACCATATTATAATTTCTTGCTGATTATCCAGGCTAACAATGACAAAATACCTGATAAACTGTAAATAACCTTTCACGTGTGCCGTACTAATAACAAGGAGCTGTGGCTTGTCTTCTACGGGTGTAACCAAATGAATTTGACTTTTCTTGAGATTATGGGAGAAACTTTTACTCAATCTGGAAAGAGGATGCTGAGAACGTTCTTCTAGAACACCACTCTACTTTTGTAAAGAGTTATGTAAGTGAAAATAAGAAATACTTTAATTTCTATGGCTATATTCATACTTAATTGAAAATCATAAATTATTTTTCCTCAATTGCAATTTGAGTTGCATCCTCATGGAGAGATTTCAGTGTAGGTATTAGTGGTTAAAAGCAGAGGCTTTGAGTTCAGAAAGAACTAAGCTTGAGTTTCATATCTGCCACTTGCAAACTGTGCTAAATCTGCAACCTTAAAATATTTTCTAATTTCTTTGTGCCTTGGATCCAATGTCTACAAAATAAGAATAATAATAACTCTTGGGTTTGTTATGTGGATTGGATGAGAAAATATGTACAAATAGCTCAGTGCCTTTTACATAATGATAGATATGACTCTATTCTATTCTGTGCAGTCTTCTCTATTCCATTTTATCTATTTCACTCTACATTGGGTTGGCCCACAGAAAGGAGTGACAACCATGCAAACAGCATTAGGTCTAAAAATAACAGTCACAATAATAGGGTGCCTACTCTAGGCAGGTACCAAAACGAGACACAACATATTGACAAAGCTATCGGGAGCCTATCATTGTTATCCCCATTTTATGCAATGAAATTCAAGCTTTGAGAAGTTAAGTAACTTGCCCAGGGTTACAAAACATGTATGAGCCAGAGTAGGAAACTGGACCCAAGAACAAATGATGCCAAAGTTTCTGCTCTTAATTAATACACTGCTGCACTGACAAGTGTGTTTAGTGGCTGCTACTGGCAAACCACCTGGGTGAGCAAGCAGCCCTGGAGGCACCAGCCTATTTGTGCACAAGATCATCTGGATCTCTGTTTTTCTCATAGGGCTTTCAATCTCCCATTAGACTCTGGAGGACATTCTGGCCCTCTTCATTCATCTGTTTGGTGCAGTTTAATGTATCAAACATACAGGGTATACAGGACCTTCTTTAACTCTTTGCAGAAAGTGAACTAGAAAAAAGGCTGCAGGATAAAATATATGATAATTAATTAAACTTGACAATGAGTAATTTTTAGTGTAAGCATCTGCCAAATACCTCATAAGATCTACCTAAAAACTTTTGTTGCTGAGTTGAAATTTTCAGTTGTTTGGTTATTTTTTTTTAGCTGAAGTTTAAATTTAACTGGGCATTCTGTCATTTTATTTGCAGAATCTGGCAACTTTACCTGGAGAGCCCGAGTAAATGTTTTCTTATGATTAGAGAGCTGAGGGAGTCAAATATGATTAAAGATTAGTATTTGAGTTCAAATCATACATGGAAACTACATGTTATTAAAAGGCCCCAGTAGCATGACTTCTGCAAAGTTTCGTACTGGATGCTCCTTCATGAAGAAATCACATCTGAAATATTTTTGTCTCTTGCATGCCTCAGGAACAAATCAACAAGCCCCTCTTCTACCTTGGTTCATTCCAACTCAAGTCCAGACCAGCCCTGAAAGGAGACACCTATGGGTTCTGAGAGGGTTCCTACTCCTATGATGCTTGCCTGAAGAGAAGCGGCTGTACCTTGTCACCTTAAAACCTTTCTGAATGTAGTTTGTAACTTACACAAATCTCACACTACAGTTCCTTTGTTTATTCAATGAACATTTATTGAACTTGTGTTCTTTACTAGAATCTCTGCTAGGCACTGAGAACAAGAAAACACAAAACGCCATTCCCTGACCTGACCTTCATCAAGGGATGAAAACTCGTGACAATATAATTGCATTTTAAATACAAAAAATTTTAATGAAGATGTGAACAGATTCCTATAGGAGACAAACAGGGAGTGGTTAACATTGCCTGGAGGAGAGGGTCAGGGAGGTATCATCTGCTTGGGCCTGGAAAGGTAATTGTGTAGGTGTTTGCTATGCAAGCAAGGTGTAGAGGACACTTCAGGTAGGAAGAATGACACTGGCAAAGGACAGAAGTGCTGAAGAACATAACATATCTCCAGGACTGAATGGTCAATTCCTGAGTGTTCACATTAGAAATAAAAATTAAAGTGAACAAATCAAATCTTAAAATTTGTTTTCATGAATGTGTATGTTAGGAAAAGAAAATAGAAGGGAAACAAGACAGAACAGAGATGAAACAAAATATATTTTGGGACAGTGAGTAAAAAAAAAAAAAAAACTCAGGAAGTACTAAAACCCATTGTTAGCAATTTTTTTTCTTAGTTCGTATTTCCCTAATCAGTATTTCAGGTAAAGATATATCAGTCCACTCAATTACCAGTTAAAAATATGAATTTTCTGAAAGTCTTTATTGCCATAGAATCAATTTTCTAATGAAATCCTATCAATTCTTCCTTCAAATATTCTTAAAAGTTATCATCTAGCCAGGTGTAGTGGTGCCTACCTGTAATCACAGCACTCAAGAGGCTGAGGAAGGTGGATCACTGCCAAGTTAGAGGCCAACCTGGGTACAAAGGGAGACCTTGTCTCAAAACACAAAACAAGGACCAGGGATTTAGCTCAGTGGTTCCACCTCCTGCCTTCTAAGTGCAAGGTCCCAAGTTTGATGCCCAGTGCCAAAAAACAAAAACACAAAAACAATAAAAAAGAAGTTACTAACTTCACTCTGCCATGATTATCATAGTTGGGAACTCGGACAGGGCCACTATAACTGCAGTCTAGTCTTCCTAATGTGTGGCTCTCTATATTCCAGGCCAGGTTGTTCTCTACATGGTTGCCATTTTTGTCTTTCTAAAACTGCCATTTCCCATATCTAATGACTTCCACGATTATGGCTTATAGCAAAGGTCTTTCGTCCTTCATTAACAGTCACTGTCCCTACTTTGCTTCAGGAGTAGTGCAACGGAATTGTTTGAGCACAGGGCAGATGAGCTCCACTCGGTGCGTGACTTCATTGAGGCCAGTATTTCTGGCAAGTTCAGAAAGATGCATGGGTCTGTTTGGATCTGGTCCCCCTTGCTGGGTTGGTGTCTGTGTCTTAGCTGTAGAACAATTCAATATCTTGTCAGTTACTGAGTTCTTTATTTGGTGATTCCCTTATATTCTCTGTAGGGGAAGGCAGTGTCTAGGCAGGAAAAAGACAGGGTTTATTAAAAATTAATAGGGAAACTTACTAAAAGCAGTTTCTGTCTCTACAGGTAGACTCTACTGTTAGACCAATTAGGAAGACAAAGGAAAGAGAAGACCTAGACTGAGAGATGCACCAGGTAGCACAATTACCATTAAGAACTTATCAAGAAGAGTTAAAAACACACAAGGAAGCCAGAAACATACAAGATCAGGGAAACTAGTCCCCCTTGTCCATCTGACAAACTACAAAGCAGGTAAGGGGCAACCACCTATGAGTTCTTACTTAGTATGTAGTACACTTACAGACACATGTGCACACAACTACACATATACACATGTGTGTATGTTTTCACCTTAACATCATTATATTATTGTACCCAATACACACATGTCTTGTTTACCTAATCATTAAGTCTAAAGTACCTTCTTATAAAGCTCCCCTCCCACTTACCCATCACAAAGGGATAGGAAGAAATCAAACAGCCAGAAAGAATATCAGCAGACACACTTAGGTTGTGATCAAAGACAGCCAAGAGAGCAAACCAGATGGCAACAACTTCCAGGTGCCCACACGAGGGGTGGGAAAATCATTAGTCCTAAATAAAAGGTGTCAGTGATGAGCTCTTGGGCGTATTCACTTCTAATACTCCTTACTCTCCCAGAGTCGCTGTGTATTTCCTTTCTCTTCTATCTTTTGCCAAATAAGCCATCTTCTTTTATTTTAAACTCTGCCTCTTTAATTCATTACCGAAGCTGACATTTTAGGATCCTGGTGGCTGTACATTCCAGACGAGAAGCGGTGCATACATCCCACCCTGCCACAACATTCTCTAAACTTCAGCTCTACATCTTCAATATGAAGATAACTGGTGTACCAACCACATAAAGATTTTATGAGTGGAAATGAGATTATGCTGTAAAGACTTTACCACTATGTGTTTCTAGTCAATGTTGACTCTGCATTGTAACCTCTCAGTACCATGTCATTTCCCATATTACCTTACCAGATATGCTCCCAAACCTTTTCTTGTTTTATCATCCTGTTTGTTCTGCTTGAAATTCTGCCATCATCAATTCATTCTTCAAATATTGCATCCTTCAGGAAGACAGTGTGACCACACTGCTGATATAATCCACAGCAGACTTAATCACTTCTCCTTTTATGGCTCACTCTGCACACACCTCTGTGATACCATATATTGTCCTGAATCATAAGTCATTGTTTTAGTGTATGTGCTGCCGAAGCGCGCACCCTAAGTCACTGTTTATATAACTGCCACCTTTATTAACTACAGGCCTCCCAGGGATGAGTCACGCCTTATTTCTCCTCAAATACTTTTTGAGTACAATTGTGATTGGCAAGTGGAGAACGTTGAATAAATGCAGTGAGTGCTCGGTGGATTTTTATGAAGAGTGTGAATGGAGAATTGGGGCTCAGTGGTGCCGCCAATCCTAGAGTCTCCCTGAAATGAGAGCCAAAGCGTGAACCAGGGATCAGGTGTGAACAAGGAAGGCAGTTAAGAGTCTAATGGGTTTTATTTCCTAGCAGCTGGAACTATGGCTGGGGGTGGAGGCACATTCCAGAAGAGGTACTTTGCTATGCCTCACTTTGACACATGGGATGGAGAGAGAGGTGTGTTTGTCTGTGTATGTGTGTCTATGTATTTGTTTAACTTAAAACTATAAATTGACAGCAAATTGTGATTAATTAAAGGGATTCTATTAAATCAATGATGAAGATAAGATGTTCACACACAAAGTCAGACTAAAAGTAGATAAAAAAAAGATGAGAAACAGAAGAAATATACCTAACAACACTGAAGATTTTAACATGAGGATATTAATAAATATATTAAATTGGAACAATATAAAAACAAACAATCTAAAAACTAGAAATCCATTTAAAATGTAAGGCACTCAATAGACAGATAAAAGGAAATATGCTATATATACACAACGGAATAAATTCACTCACAAAGAAGAATTCAGTCATGTTATTTACAGCAAAATGGATGGAATTGGAAGACATGTTAATGAAAATAAGACAGACATAGAAAGATAGCTGTCACATGTTTTCTCTCGTGTATGGAACCTAAAATAAATGGGAAAGGAAGGAAGGGAAAAGAAAAAAAAAACAGAAAAAATGGAAACAAAGCTTTTGTATATAAGGAGGGGAAGAAGTGCTGAAGTAAGGGGAGGGGAATGGAGAAAAAAAGAAAATTCAAGATATATCATGTACAGGTACAAATTCCCTACGATGAATGTGATCATTAGGTCTATCAAAAGAGTACAATAAAATTAATTAAAAATAAATACATAAATAACCTGCAAGGGACTATTATGGAAGGGTATAGGGGCCAGGGAAAAAGGAAAAAAGTTTAAGTCAAGAGAGAGTAAAAAGAGAGAATGGATATGATTGAAACATGTGTATGTATTTATGAAAATGTCACTGTAAAATTCTTAAATGTATACAATTAATTGTGTACAATTGATATGTATTAATAATTATATATATATATAATATATATATATATAGTGGTTTTTAGCCACACCAATACATGGCAAATAAATAAATAAATGAATGAGGAGAGGAGAAAATGACTGTAAAATGATATAGCCTCAAAAACAGGTATAAGCTCTAGGACCCGAGTTCAATCCCCAGTACCAAAAAAACAGCAGCTGGAAAAACTTAGGTATATAACTAACAAAAATGTAAAAATTATATGTGCTTAAAACTATGCTGTTTTGCTGAAAGGAGTGACTCAAATAAATAATATTTATTGTGTTCATGTATTAGAAATTGATTCTTTCCAAAATGACCTACTGATTCAACATCATTATGGTCACAATTCTAATAGGATTTTCTTTTAGGAACTGACAAGGTGATTTCAGGAGTAGAATTGCTGGGTCATATAGTAACTCATGTTTCAGTGTATTTAGATAGAAAGAGAGACGCATAGACTAACCAAATAAATTTTCAAAATAAAACAACAACAGCAAAACAAAGTCAGAAGAGTCTCTCTAGCTGATATCAAGATGTCCAGCCAGGTGCAGTGGTGCACACATGTAATCTCAGCACTCAGGAAGCTTAGGCAAGAGGATCACCATGAGTTCGAAGCCAGCCAGGTCTACATATTGAGTTCAACACCAACCTACACTACATAGTGAGACCCTGTCTCATCCCAAAAACCAAAAAAACCCAAAACCCTCTATTATATAGTGATGTATCAGAGAAAGACAATGCATATTGGCAAAACAAAATGGAGTCCAGGAACATATTCATACTTAAATGGTCAACTGACTTTCAATGAAAACGGCACAAGAAACCCAATAGAGAGAAGATATTCTTTTCAACACATGATGGGAAACATTTGGATATTTACATGCAAAATGAAAAAAGAGCAAAGAATAAATCTTAAACTATCCCTTGTATATTACATAAAAATTAGCCCCCAAATGAGTCATATACCTAAATATAAAAATTTTAGGTCTAAAATTTTTTGAAGAAAATTATAGAGCAAATTCCCTGTATTATTAGGTTAGACGAACATTATATATATATATATATATATATATATATATATATATCTCACCAAAGGCATGATACACACACATAAAGACACTGTTAAAATAAAGGGAAGAGACAAGATAAAAACTGGAAAAATTCACATATTTGTTGAAGTATTTACAGCCAAAATGCATAAATTATTTTGAAAACTAAATAATAGGAAAACAACTAAACTTTTAACAGAGGGAAAAGTTTGGAACAGATACTCCATCAAGGTAGAAATGTGGATGAGAAACTTATGACAAGATACTCTGAACCCTTTGTTATGAGGAGAATAAAAGTTAAAGTCTCAATGAGATATCTCTACCCATCTATCAGAATGGATCAAATTAAAAGAAATCAAAAATAAAACAATAACAGCTAGAGAAATGGAAACTCTTATAACTTGGTGGAAATGTAAAGTAGAAAAACAATAGGCAGTTTCTTATAACATTTAGTATATATTTGAATTGCATAACCCAGCAATCTCATTTCTGGTCATTCGCACAAGGGAAATCAATACTTATATTCTCACACCAACCATATTTTTATATTTATACTGAATTTGCTATTAGTAGCCCCCAAATGAAAAGAATCTAGATGCTCTCTAATTAGTGAATGGCAAAACAAACAAACAAACAAACACACCATGATAAACCTGTGTAACAAAATACTACTCAGCATCATTAAAAATGGACTATTGACACATGCAATAGCATAGGTGACCATCACAACATTGTTCTAAATGTTAGGACCCAGGTCCAAAATGCTGCATAATATATAATTCTAACTTCATTTACAGGATGTTCTGAAAAATGCAAAATTATGATAGGGACAAGAAATAGATCAGTGGCTGCTAAGTGGTGAGCTAGGAGAGAGGGATGTATTATATAGCATGAGAGAATTTTGGGGAGGGACAATGGACATTTTAAAGCATAAATATAGTCCTTGATACAAACTTTTCTATGTTTGATAAAACTCACAGAACTTTATATAGTTAAGTGACAATTTTGAACTGTGTATAGAATATATTTTAATATTTTACTATGTATAAATTAGTTCCTAATAAACGAAAAGGAAAAATATTCACAACAGCCTTGCAGAGGGTGGTGGTGGGAGTGGCTAGAATGCATAGTAGATGGGGTCTTATGTTTGCATACCAGTTATACTACTAACTGAGTGATCTTGTGTACTTCTTTCACCCTTTCCTGTGCCCAAATTTTTACATTCCTAATGAGAAGGCTGAGTAAGAGAATGGCTAGACATTCTGATAGTTAAAGAAAATTTTCTCTTCCCTCCCCTCCCCTCCCCTGCCCTCCCCTCCCCTCTCCTCTCTTTCTCTCTTCTCATCTTTCTCCCCTCCACCACCACCCCAGAATTGGAGATTGAACCCAGAGCCATTACCCTTAGCCATATATATATGTATATATATTATGTGTGTGTATATATATATATATATATATATATATATATATATATATATGTATATATATTTTTTGAGACATGTTCTTGCTAAATCACCCAGGCTGGGCTTGAACCTGTGATCTTCCTGCCTTAGCCTCCCAGAGTACTGGGATTACCAGTATGGTCTACCACACCTGGCTAAGAGGTGCTTTCTGTTTTTTAAAATTTATTTTTATTAATATATATTTGTAATAAATCATACGTATATTTGTTTTGGGGAATTAGTACATGCATATAACATATCTAGATAATTTTCAATTCCATTCTGTCCCCTCCCTCCCTTCCGCTCTGCCCTTCCCCTGATTCCCTTCCTCATTTCCAATAAGTCTGCCTTGTAGTTTCCCACTCTCCCTCCTTCATTTTACTCTTTTATTTACATGTGTTTTAGTTTCTTCTGTTGCTTTCTTATCCCTTCTTGAGCCCTGGTGCTTTTGCTGAGGTCTCTGCTGGGTGCATGTCCTGACACGTGGCTACACATAGCAGGGAGGTGAGTGTTGTGGGTGACTGTGGCCAGCACCTTTGTTCTCCATGTGCATCTTTCACCAAGCTGTTTATGATGGGGCTGTGGACAGCTGCCATCAGTAGCAATGCAGAACCTGAGCAAGCATCTCAAGTACAAAACAAAACAAATGCCAAATATTTTTCTTTTACATCAGGCACTCTGTTTTCTCTGTCTCTTAATGCAACAGCTCAAAAGAATTTAGTAAGAGTAGGTTTCAATCTTAAGGCCCATTCCCATGTAGGAACTCACAATCCTCACTATTGCCTTACCCTGAAATGTAGGTCAGATGAGTGTAATTATCTTCATTTTATAAATTCTTAAAAGGAAAAAAAATCTAACAACAACAACGACAAAATAAACTAGGGTGTGAACATTTTAATTCACCAGTATCAATCTACTATTAAAAGAGTCAGGACTTCACTCATTTCTATCTGGTGCTAAAACTAGAAATAATAGTGCATTTAACTAGTTCTAGACTGAAACATGAGAGCCTGGTCACTGCTCACATGTTTGTTTTATCATTCCTTCATTATTTGGGTATGGTTGGAAATTAACCTATAAGGCTCCAGGAATGACACTGCAAGAGACACAGCAGGAGGCTGGACAGCTTGATCCACACCACCCGGGAATCTGAGGTTTCATGAGGGAGGTGTACAAACTTATCATCGAGGAACTGCAGCTCAGTGTCATCACTACTGCAATCGAATGCTACAGGTACATAAAGGAAGGCTTGGGAAATCTTTCCACAGGATGTTATCTGTGCCCAAATCTGAAAGGAAAGTACAAATTAGAGATTTAGAGGTAAGGAGACACAAATAGACAACTAATCTTGGGACCTTGAGGTAAAGTATCACCAAGTAGAATGCACAAAGACTGAAAAATATTCAGAGTTGTCTCATCCAAAAGTCTGTATGCTATGTTAAGTATCTGGTTCTTTTCATTTAATTTTTTTCCCTTTTAGATTTTCTAAGAGCAATATGAAAGCATTTCCAGTAGAGAAATGACATGATCAGATTTCATTTTGCAGATTCTTAAATCTGTAGTTGAAAATGAGTGTAAACCAAGACTGAAGGTAAACAGAGCATTGAAGAGATTATTATTTTGATAATAATCGTATTGTTATCATAATAATGTCCATGATAGTGGTGACTTAAGGTGGGGTTAGAACCAGTGCTAATATAGATGAGTGGATGGATTAGAGTATAAATTTTTAAATACTTTTCAGCCCCAGTAGTATAGTTTTGACATATATTCTGTAATATGATTTTTAGCCTGCTAAAATTAGGTTATACATCCTGCTCACACACATAATTTTGAAAAATCTATGAAATGTTTAACTACAATTTAAATAAGAATTAAAATATGTAATATGTATTTTAATATGGATAGGACAGCACTAGTAAAGCAAATATTCCATAAAATTATCAAATAGCTTCTATGAAGGATTGCCACTGTCACTGAGAACAACTAGCTTAGATGACATTTAAGCAGTCACATGGACAAGTCTTGGTGAAAGGTGGTGTGAAGGTAAGGGAGAAGGCAAATATGGGTGGCAGAGTGGTTGTGATACATTATTGAGCATTGCAAATACAGAGTAAAGAGAGTTTAGGGCAGGGGAAAAATTATGGGTTCAGCATTAGCATGTTGAATTTAAGGAGCTCTAGAAATACTTAAACTGGAGATGATTAGTAATTAGTTATTTCATATGACTGAATGTAAATTTAAAGCTCAGAAGAGAGACACTTACTTGATTTGGTGTTTGTTTGTTTCCTTGTTTTTGAGACAGAGTCTCACTAAGTAGTTCAGGCTGGCCTTGAGCTCAGATATGGGTTTGAGGTCATTATTGTACAACTGGAAAACAAAGCCATGAAGCAGATGAGACTCCCCCAGGATACTGGGTTGAATTAGAAGAGAAAGCACATAGGCAGCAAGAAGCGACTGCAGGAGGTATTTCCAAAGGAAAAGAACACGGAGAAAGATGATATTTAGGTGCCAAAGAAAAAAAGGAAAGAGAGGGCTTATGGAAGGGGGGAACCGTTCTGCTGTGTTGGATACTACTCTGAGATTGAGAAAGATAGTGGTGAGATGTTTTATGATCTAGCTAGCAATCAAGAGGTCTTGTCATCTGCAGAAAGACTGTCAGTGGGCCAGTGGTATGAGCCTCACAGCGATGTGAGGCATTAGCCTTCCTCTAACCGCTGGTTTCTGTGTCTGGGAAACATGGCCATTGACAGTTTCTTTCCACTTTCTTTTTTTCGTAAGGAGTTTATTCTTTTTAAATTAATTTTATTGGTACATTTTAGGTATACAATATAATGACATTCATCATTGGAAATTTGCACCTTTACATAGTCTCTCTTGGTTCTTATTTTTCCCCCTTCCCCTGAACTCCCTTCAACCCCTCCATCCCTCCCTATTTACAAAGACTTTGTTTCCATTTTTTCATTTTCTCATATTAATTCCATTCCCTTCTATCCTTTCCCCTACCCCTCCCACTTCCCCTTTGCCCCTTTTCTTCCTATTTCACATTATCTATTATACCTTTTAGTCCTTATTTACACTTTCAGTTTTTCACACTAGAGAAGCTATTCGGTATTTACACATGCATGTCCTATTTATTTCACTTAAGAGTATCGCCTCAATTTCTTTCCACTTTCTAAAGTGTATGAAATGTAAAGAGTTTAATGTACAGCAGAACATGATGAATTTATGGGACAATTCATAGTTTTCACTTTTGCTCATCATGCAGCTTCCATCTTACATGTCCGATTTTACTCATCTCTCTCTGCATGTTCTAAAGCTGCTCAAAAGCATAGTCCCATGAGGTCAGGAAGGTGGAAATCTCAGGGTAGTAACTGTTCTCAGAGATGTCCACTCCACTCCTCCTCAGCTGTCTAGACCTCATTCTCTTGGGGCCCAAAGAACATTCAGACTTTGCCTTTGGATCACTTGGATGAGTGATTCACTGGGCAACTTACTGGGTGATTCTGAATGCAGATGGAACTAGGTTTGTAGGCTGCCTCAGCCAAATCATTAGGTATAATACTTGGAACAAGTTATATAAGCTCTCTTAGTCTCAGCTTTCTTATCTGGTAAGAGGGGATAACACCTACCTTGAAGACTTTCTTTGGCTCAGAAAATGGATTTGAATGATAGTTTTAAAATTCTTCTTGAAAGCTTTGTCTGGAGAGATATCTCTTAGTTGCTTTGGCTTAAAGCATTTCCTTCTAATTCCCACTCACCCTGGTTGTTGTTGTTGGCCCTGGACAATGAGCACAATCCATTTTTTCCTAACAGCTCTTCAAGTAATCAAATATTTTCTCTTCCATGATAAGCATTTCTATTTCTTCAAACTTGTTAAGGCTCATTTACAGCATTGTTACTATTTTTTAAAAACTCACTCCAAGGTGGCCCTGTTCATCTGGAATTGAGAAGGTGACATTTGATCTCATAGTTGAAGAACTATTGCACTTCATGGGTTATGCTCAGAGATGGAGAAGAGTTACAGTAAGGTGTAGTAAGACTGCATGCTTGGAAGTGTTTGAAATTATGCTGGCAAATACTGGTCAGAAAAACTTTAATGTTCTTTAAAGGACTTGATTCTATTCAGTTGATAATGGAAATTCCTCAGTGTTTTTTGAGTGGGTGTGAGGATGATCTGACAGATATTTGGGCACATTATTCCGAAATTATAGTATGTAGGTGGACTGAGGGAAAAGAAACAGAAAATCAGCGATAGTATATGTATGTAAAAGGAAAACTAACACTAATAATGGCATGACTTGGAAGAAAGGGGCATGTCTGAGGATTAAGTTAGGAAGCACCAGAATTTACCCTATTTCCTAGAACATTAAATATGGACATATTTATCCCTTTTTAGAAGCAAAACTTTTATTGATCTCTTTTTTTTTTTACAAAATATTGTTTATAATTACAAGGGAATAAAAAAATAAAATTAAAGCACTGGGGAAGTTCTCAGTTCTGGATAGTATGATAAATATAAACTTCCTAGAACAGGAGGCATTTGGATTTAATTTATAAGGATAGGCAGAGAGAATAAGGCACTCCATGTGAAAAAGCAATGGAAGAAAAGGAAGGTAGAAAGACTGGTTTATATTTAAGGGAAATTTCTTTTGGTTAAAGTACTGTCCAGTATTGTAGTCACTATGGCATGTGGGCATTTAAGTTAAAACTGGTAAGTAACACTAAAAATTCAGTTCCTCCATCACACTAGTCACATTTCAGGTGCTTGGTAGACACATTGAGCTAGTGGCTAGTACACTGGGCTGCAAAGGAACAGAACATTTCTGTCACTACCAGGTGTTCAACCAGACAGTGGTGGGCTACAGAGTGGTGATACGCAGAAAGAAATAAGAAGACATATGTCAGATTTTGTGTATAAATTATTGTCTTGGTGTATCATGTAGGATTTTTTGAGTATAAGAACTAGAAAGTCCACCTCAAACTGGCTAAAAGAACACATCAAGTCTATTGGCTCAAGTATCTAAAAAGTCCAGAAACACGTTGGGCTTCAGAAATAGCTCTTTCAGGGCTTTCTTGCAGTTTACTTTTGAGTTTCTTGTCTTTTCCATGTAGTGGCAGTGGTTCTAAGCCCCCAGTTCTCCACTGTCACAATCTAGAAGAAGACAGCTTCTCGTCCTTTTGATCTTATCAATTGGAGAAATGTCTGCTCTTTCCTAAATTTGTCCCAGTTGTGTGCCTGCCCAGTCCGATACTGTTTCACTGTAGCTAAGGGACTGCCACATGCTGACTGATACCTGATAACAATCAAGGTAGCATGAGAGATAATGCAGATGGGCTTAAGCTGGTGGGGCCAGTCTGGGTGGAGGATAAAGTCAGTCCTTCCCATAAACTGTCCAGCCATAAACTACTCTAAATGGGATTGAATGGGGTTTTGAAAAACATTTCCCGATGTGGATAGAACAGAAAACTGCTGTATTGTTTTTATTTTTTATTTATTTATTTTTTGTTGTTTTTCTTTGTTTTTATTTTTTAAAGTAACAAATCCTCACCTGCTTTGTATGATTAGGTTTGAAAAACATTTATATAATATTGAAGCAGAAGACAATCACACAAATGAAAGAATGTCTGAATTATATTTTCTTTTTAGTATTGTTAAAGCTTTACCGACCAATTATGTTGACTGGTGCGATCCAGTGGTGAGCTGACAGTGACCCCAGCTAAGAGAACAAGATTGTTCTCTATGTGGATGACTCTGTGCCAAAAGCGTGGAAACACCCCAAAGGAGGTGGAGGATGATGCTCTGTACCTTTTGGCCTTGGATTGTGACAAAATCTTGACTTTCTTTTTTTCTATTCCACAGTTAAGCACAGTTGAAATGTCATTATTGAAAATATTGTCAACATTGCCCGACAGAAATAGCACTTATCTTTAGCCAGAGAATGTTCTGGGACCATTAAGGAGATCTAGGGACTGCCTAGACTGTGGGCTGCAGTGTCGATGGCCATCACCCTCGTGACATTTTAGATGACATCAGTGATGTGGTGAAAAGCCCAGCCAGCTAAGAAACATAAGAAAATATTTCAATAAAAAGGTTTTTAAAAAACAAAAAAAATGTTATGGCTTTATTTAAAGTGTGATTTCAAAATGTATAATAGTTAATGTGAAATATGAAGAAAAGGTGCAAAGGAGAAGGGGAAGTGGGAGGGGTAGGAGAAGGGAAAGAAGGGAATGGAATTACATGAGAAAATGAAAAAGTGGAAAAAAGACTTTGTAGGGAGAGGTGGAGGGGTTGAAGGAAGGCAGGATATGGGAAAAAATAAGAATCAAGATATGTTAAGTAAAGGTACAACTCTCCAATGATGAATGTCTTTATATTGCATATCTAAAATATACCAATAAAATTAAAGTGTGATTTCACAAAAAATAATGAGCTCAAGGTTTATGGAACAATGTATGGGGAATTTAACACATGGTAAATGTATTGCCATGCAGAGTCTTAACTGTCATAACTATGTGGCCAAACAAAATTTTTATCATTTTGCTGTCATTTTTCAAAATGTTCCTGTGATAAAAATAAACATATAAACAAATTTAAAATTTTGTTTAAAACTCTCCTCAAATAAGCCAACAGACGGGTAAAAGCCTTCAATCTAGAGATCTTTGAGTCAGCTATGAAACTGATCAAGTTTTCATTAAAAGGGGAACTGTTACTTTTCATATTATAGCAACATTTATTCTAGTTGTTGGGAAAGTAACTGACACACTATGAATGAGATGTACTGTATAACACCTATGTAAAGTAAGTCATGTTTTAATTTATTCCTAATCATGACTAAGAAGAAGTAAGAAAAATCTTAAAATTTTAAATAAATATCTATGGAATTTGACAATGGAATCAATGGAAAATTTTCTTCGTGTTTACTGTTCTTCATTAACACATTAGCAAAGTTTCTTTTGCATGAAAATAATGTGAAAATAGAACACGTTTCCTAAAAAAGTTACATATTACTCTCTATAGAAATAATGATAAAACTAATAGCATTCAAGTCAAGTTTTAGAACAATTGTGATATCTTTCTCTCTCTTACTCTTATCATCTTTTTTCTTTTTACCCTCATAGACCTTCTTCTTTATCTCCCATTCTCCTTCACCTGTAAATGTAGCTGTTACATTATCCATCTTTAAATTCCCTCTTTGAAAATGAGAGAACTGTCCCCCTTTTCCTCTCCCAGAGCCGAGCTTGGTTTATCCTCTCCCCACTGACCTCTTCTTCAGAGTCTCAACTCATCCTCCACACCATTTTTGTTATCTTAATTTACATCTTTATCCCCTTCTAAGTTGATGTTCATTATATTCATTACCAAGTCCTTCTAATTATGTTTACATCTAAAAGTTAAAAAATATTTTCTCTATGGAGTTTGTGAGCTTTTAGAATTGTTAAATAAAGACTTTTCTATTTTTTAATATTTTGAAAAATATCTACTACACTGAGACCACTGATTGTGGTTTCCATTCAGATTGAAATAGAATTTGGGCATTTCATTGCCTGAGCTCTGAGCCCTGGAACATGGTATTGTTGTGAAGACTGGTCAGTGGAGATGGTTCCACATCAGCCATGCTTAGATACCCTCATTCTTTAAAAATGGTCATCATCCTCTCAATTTCCATAGTGATAGTAGCAATTATTAATTATTAATAATAGGTTTTCTCTGGTCCCCTCCTCTTCTACTCCCCTTAATCTCTTTTTTCTATCTTTTACTAACTCCAATTCCAAAATTTGAAAATGTATGGAAATGTTAGCAAAGGAACACAAATGTGACTCACTCTGACAGAATGATGTAGACAAGAAGGGACAGAATATCTGAGTAAAAGGAAATAGGATGCTGATTTTTCTTTCCTCTTTGTCCTTTCCATTCAATGGCTGCTTAGATACTTGAATGATTGTTTTTAAAAGTATGATCTATTTGATCAGTATTGTACATTGAACTCTGATGATGGTGTGTGAAAATTGGACTAGGGCAAGGATAAACAAGAAGCAGGGAAATAATCAGGATATTATTAGCCCAGGGCAAGAAAAAAATGAAGGATGAAGAAATGATCTCAAAGTGAATTCAGTAGAGGATGTAAAATAATAGTTGCATTGTTGCTATAGAATTTGTTGGACTTGGCTACACTTGAATGATTAACAAAATGATAGTGACTTTATTATGAAAAGGAAACTGATGAGAAAGATCAGAAATGATGACAAGTTTGCATTTAATGCTTATTGATGAAAGTCTTCTTCAGATCTAGGTAGACTTTTCACTTAGGTAGATGACAGAGAATGGGAGGAATGGAGTTGAAAGTAGACTCCAAAGAAACAATAGTTAAAACTTTATTATTACTGTTATTTATTATTATTATCATTATTATTATAATAGGACAGGGTCTCAGTATGCAGTTCAGGTTGACCTTGAACTCACTATATAGCCCAGGCTGACCTCGAACTTATGGTGATCCTCCTGGCTCTATCTGTCCAGTGCTAGGACTGTAAGAGTGCTCCTCCACACTCCATGGTTAATACTTTAAACAAACAAAAACTTTGGATAGACTTCAATTCTTGAACTATTATATATTTTAAAAAGGTGCTTTACAAAGAATCTGAAAAAATACTATTAGAAATTGTAGGAGAATAGTAAAAGTTGTAACCTAAATGAAAAGATATATTTCTTGTCCCCAGACAAGAGTGTGTGGTCGAGTTATAAGTAAATATGTATAGGCATAAAATAGAAAAGTACACTTCCCACTCCTGGTTTTTTTCCCTTGACATTTATTTGTCTCTGGAACAAAGAGGAGGAGGAAATCATCTTGCTCTGGTCTCTACTGAGTCAAAAATATATCAGACAGCTTTGGTTTGCTCATTCAGAGCCACCCTCAACATCCTCTGCTCTTATTGAGGATAATTAAGCTGGATTATATCTGTGGGCTTCCTTATCTCCTGATTTCCTGTTGGGTTTGCTCAGTGAACACTGATAAGAGGCCACATGATGATAGGAAAGTTTCATGGGATCTTTTTGCTCCTTTTGTTACTGTGTGTGACTGCCCCCCCCCAGTATCTTACCTGGAATAGCTAGATTTTGTAATCATCAATGTACTGTATAGCCTAAGAGGGAGCAATGCTAAATATCTGGATTTCTTATTTCTCCTTTTTCTCCTCATCCTTCTCTTCCTTCTTTTGTGGTACTGGGAACTAAACTCAGGGCCTTCACAACGAACTATATCCTAAGTTCTTTTATTTTTATTTTGACACAAATTCTTCCTAAGTTGCCAAGTTGCCCAGGTGGTACTCAAACGTGTGATGTTCCTGCCTCATCCTCCCAGAGTGCTGGATAACAAATGTACACTACTAACCTGATTCTGGGATTTGTATTTCTAACTACCTAGGTTTCCCTTTACAGCTCTTCCACTCACACATGTGGGGTGGTACTTTGCTAAATCTGTGGAAAAGTAGAAATAGGTTCTCTTGGTACCTGTTAGAAATACAGAATCTTAGAGTTTAAATCTACTGAACTGGATTCTACACTTTCAAAAGACAGATAATTTATATATACATAAAAATGGGGAAATCTGAGCTAGTTTACAATATAATTAAGAGTATGAACATTGTGGTCAGACTGACTTGGTCTTGAGTTTTGACTCTATTACTTAGCAGCTGTATGAATTTTTGGCAAGTTACTATGACTTTCTGACTCTCAAGACTTTAATGTGAAAATTATAATAATCCCAGGGTCATTGTGAAGAGTCAGTAAGGAAATCTGACACTGTGTTAGTGTGCAGTGCTTACTCATTAAACAAATACTATTAAAGCAAATAAGAAGGAGGCCTTAGCTTGGGATTGTCTCTGTACCTGGAACACCCAGGCAAGCAAACAAAACACAATTCAATATGAACAGTAAAATGAAGCTTAAGTTTAACCAATCAGAAACTGCCTACTAACTTCTAATTAGAGACTCGCCCCTAGATCATATCCAAGTGAAGCCAGCACCTACTTGCACCCAATCAGGTAATTTCTCTATTTTGCTTTTGTTTTGTCTGTAAAAACTCACTGCTCACACTGCAGAGCAGAGCTCTCTGAGCCTGACTTTGAGTGTTGCTTGATATGTGGTTCATTCTTTGCTCAAATAAACTATTTGTCTTTTTTTTCTTTTAAAATTACCAGAAGCTCAGTTGTCAACAAGACATAGGTGGTTCCAGGCATCTGACAACTTTAGTTGTTTTTGAGTCTTGTAGACCAAGATTACACCTATTCTGGATGAGGGCAGCATAGTGGAGTACCTAGAATATTGACCTCCAAGGTGAGAATGCATAAACTGCAAGCTTCCTTTGAAAGGCACCCTTAAGGAGTAGCAGATATTTTTCAGAAGCAGAGTGCCTCCCTATCACATGTGAGATCCTGGGTTCAATCCCCAGCACAGCTAAAATCAAAGCAGAAAAGTCACACTGAAATACCTGAAGTCATTTCAGCTTTTTGAACAATGTGTGCAAATGGGATCTCAAGACTACTGGACTATATTAGCACATCCCAAATTGTACTCATGGAACACTACCCTCGTGACTTTCTCCATGGCAGGGACAAAAAGACACCTATGGCCAAATCAATTTAGAAACTTATTTCCTTATAAGGGAATTCCAATAGTTTTTTACCTTATCAAAAACTTAAAGGAAGCACTAAATAAAGCATCCCTTAACTTAGTATAGTTCAATATTTCTGGCACTTAGAGAAAACTTTCTCTCTGTCTCTGTCTCTCCCTTTTTCCCTCTGTAACCCCCCTTCCACCTTCCTCTTTTCCTTCCTTCCTTCCTTCCTTCCTCACTCCCCTTCCTTTCCCCCTTTCCTTTCTCTTCCTTTCCTTTTAGATTGGCTTTCTGAAGTCATTTCTACATATGTTAGTTTGAAGGGTTTTTTTTTTAGAAAGTCAAGAAGGAAGGAAATTTTTGCCAAAGGCAGTCCTCCATAGTTATTGATCTGGAGGATTGCTAGGATTTTGGGATTTCTCGAGAGTAAGCACTCCTCCTTGTAGGAAGACAGATAATTAGGAACACAGCCTTTAGGAGTTGGCTGACATTAGGTAAATCTCTGGCTCCTGTTTTCTGTGTCTATAAAGGGGTGTGGAATCACCTTGGTGGCTCAGAGGGCAAGGCTCTGTCTGAGCTGTGAAGAAACCTAATATTGAGAGTCATCCTTGCCTCTGTATGAGAAGGCACATATTGTTGCTTATGAAATGTACAGGTGGACTTTAGTGTTTTTCTTCTGCTGTGTCTCAAGCATGGTGTTCTCCCCAGTGAAAACTGGGCTTCCTCTCCCAGTATAAGGCTAGGAAGGCCTGACTTTGGCTTGACAAGGGCTGACTGATTTTGATTAAGTGCCCAAACCTGTATCACTTGCTTACTGTAGGTTTCAGAAATATGGTCACAACCTAGAACCAAGCCCAAAGCTTGTCTCAACAGATGTTTTATGGTTGCTTCTTCTCTCACCTAAACTTCCAAGGCTTTTTTATTATGAGGACACACACACACACACACACACACACACACATACACACACACAAAACAATTGCCAAGTTCTACTGCTTGAAGCTTATTTTCCTGTATGCTAATATGTGGAACTGAATAAGCAAGTATATCATGCTTTGGCTCAGTAGAAAAGGAAGACAGATAGTGATACACCAACAAAGTTCTACAAGCAGTTAGAGAAAAGAAACAAATCACATACAAAGGAAAGCCCATCAGAATCACAGCAGACTTCTCAACACAAACCATCAAGGCAAGAAGAGCTTGGAGTGACATATTCGAAGCCCTAAAAGAAAACAGCCTCCAACCCACATTGATGTACCCTGCAAAACTATCTTTCAAAATTGATGGAGAAAGAAGATACTTTCATGACAAAGAACACCTTAGGAACTTCATCAATACAAAACCAGCACTCCAAAGAATTTTACACAATAGCCTAGGAACAGACATTGAGGATCACAACCCCAGGAAGCAAAGCAGAATGAACCCATCTGGTATGACAAGAAATTAAATGTAAAGGGGGGGAACCCAACAAAAAGAAAAAGTCATGGCAATGACAAGTCAATATGTTTCAGTTATAACCATCAATGTTAATGGTCTCAATTCACCAATCAAAAGAAACAGACTGGCAGAATGGGTCAAGAAGCAAAATCCAACAATATGCTGCATACAAGAAACACACTTAATTCAAAAGGAAACTCATAGACTGAAAGTTAAAGGGTGGAAAACAATACTCCATGCTACAGGAACCTGAAAAAACCAAGAGTAGCTATCCTCTTTGCAGATCAAGTAGATTTCAAACCAACACTGATTAAGAGAGGCAAAGAAGGACACTACATCCTTGTAAAGGGAACAATCCAACAGGAAGACATGACAATCATAAATATCTATGCACCAAACACTAGTGCATCCAACTATATAAAACAAATACTAACGGACATGAAAAGTCGTATATGCATTAATACAATTGTAGTGGGGGACCTCAACACCCCACTGTCACAAATAGATAGATCAACTAGACACAAAATAAGTAATGAAATACTAGAACTCAATCAAACTCTTGAACAAATGAACTTAACAGATGTTTACAGAGTATTCCACCCCACAAAATCAGAATAAACATTCTTCTCAGCTGCACATGGGTCATTCTCCAAAATAGACCACATACTCACACATAGAACATGTTTAAGTAAGTGCAAAGGAATTGAAGTTATCCCCTGTATATTATCAGACCATAGTGCGATGAAATTGGACATCCATAGCAAAAGAAACTCAAAAAAATTTCATAAACATGTGGAAATTGAACAACACACTTCTGAATAACCAATGGGTCACAGAGGAAATTAAAGAAGAAATCAGACAGTTCCTTCAATTAAATGACAATGACAATACAACATATTGGAATCTATGGAACACAATGAAAGCAGTCTTATGAGGGAAATTCATAGCAGTGAATACGCGTATCAGGAAAATAGAATGAGACCAATTAAACAACCTGATGCTGAACCTCAAGCTTCTAGAAAAAGAAGAGCAGGACAACCCCAAACCTCATACAAGGGAGGAAATTATAAAGATCAGAGGAGAAATCAATGCAATGGAGACTAAGAGAACAATACAAAAAAATCAATGAAGCCAAGAGTTGGTTCTTCAAAAGAATAAAAAAAATTGATGAACGCTTAGCCAAACTTGTCAGAAAAAGGAAAGAAAAGGCCCAAATCCATGCAATTAGGAATGAAAAGGGTGAAATTACAACAGACCCAGCAGAAATTCAGAGGATCATCAATACCTACTTCCAGAACCTATACGCCAATAAGATGGAAAACACAGAAGAAATGGACAGATTCCTAGATACATATGAATTACCAAAGTTGAACGAAGAAGACCTAAAAATTCTAAACAACCCAGTATCCACCAATAAAATTAAAAATGTATTAAAAACTTATCAACTAAGATAAGCCCAGGCCCTGATGGCTTCACTGCTGAATTCTACAAGACATTTAGAGAGGAACTACTGCCACTACTGTTTAAACTCTTCAATGAAATTGAAAGGGAAGCAATACTCCCAAATTCATTCCTGGAAACAAGCATCACCTTGATCCCCAAAGCAGAGAAAGACCCAACCAAAAAGGAGAACTATAGGCCAATCTCACTAATGAACATAGAGGCAAAAATCCTTAATGAGATAATGGCAAACAGAATGCAGAAGATCATCAAGAAGATCATACACCCTGATCAAGTGGGATTCATCCCAGGGATGCAGGGATGGTTCAATATATGCAAATCAATCAATGTAATACACTATATCAATGGAGCCAAGGACAAAAACCATATGATTATCTCCATAGACGCAGATAAGGCATTTGACAAAATCCAACATGCATTTATTATAAAAACCCTACAAAAAATTGGAATAGATGGTCTCTACTTCAAACTGATAGAAGCCATCTATGAAAAACCAACAGCCAATATCATACTAAGTGGTCAAAAACTGAAATCCTTCATACTAAAATCAGGAACAAGACAAAGATGACCACTATCACCACTCTTGTTCAATATAGTTCTGGAAACAGTAGCCATGGCAATTAGACAGGAGAAAGAAATGAAAGGAATAAAGATAGGTAATGAAGAAGTCAAAGTTGTCATTAACTGCAGATGACATGATACTCTATATAGAAGACCCCAAGAACTCCACCAAAAGTCTTCTAGACTTAATAACTAAATTTAGTCAAGTAGCTGGTTACAAGGTCAACACACAAAAATCAATAGCTTTCCTCTACACCAATGACAGACTCACTGAGAGAGAAGTAGTTCAAACAATTCCTTTCACAATAGCATCCAAAAAACTGAAATACCTAGGAATCAGCCTAACGAAAGAAATCAAAGACCTTTTCTCTGAAAACTATAGCACTCTGAGAAGAGAGATTGAAGATGATATCAGAAAATTGGCAGACATCCCCTGCTCCTGGGTAGGAAGGATTAATATAGTGAAAATGGTCATACTTCCAAAACTGCTATATAGATTGAATGCAATTCCAATTGACATCCCAGCAGCACACTTCACGGACCTTGAGAAAACAATCCAAAAATTCATTTGGAACAAGAAGAGACCCAGAATAGCAAAAGCAATTCTAGGTAACAGAGACATGGCAGGGGGCATCACAATCCCCAACCTGCAACTCTACTGAAAAGCTACTGTGATAAAAACAGCATGGTACTGGCAAAGAAACAGACCTGAGGACCAGTGGAACAGATTAGAAGATGCAGAAACAACACCAGACACACTCAACCATCTCATCTTCGATAAAGGAGCCAAACACCCTCACTGGAGGAAAGATAGCTTCTTTAATAAATAGTGCTGGAAAAATTGGGTTTCAACATGCCACAGATTAAAACTAGACCTATATCTCTCACCATGCACTAAACTAAAATCAAAATGGATTAAAGATCTAAATATTAAAATAGAAACTCTGAACCAGTTGGAACAGAGATTAGGTAGAACTCTTGAAGACATCGTTGTAGGAAAAGATTTTATGAACAAAACCTCAGTTGCCCGTGAACTAGCACAAACAATCAACAAGTGGGATCTCTTTTTTTAAAAAAGCTTCTGCACAGCAAGAGAAACCACCAGCAGTGTGAAGAGACAACACACAATGTGGGAAAAAATTTTCACCAGCAGTCCCTCAGACAAAGGTCTACTATCTCAAATCTATAAAGAACTTAAAAAGATCAGACCTCCCAATTTTAAAAACCAATCTGAAAATAGGCATCTGAAATGAACTGACATTTCTCAGACAAAGAAGTCTAGCAAATAAATACATGAAAAAATGTTCAACATCACTGGTCATTCGAGAGATGCAAATGAAAACAATGTTGAGATTCTACTTCACTCCAGAAAGAATGGCTGCTATCATGAAATCAACCAATAACAAATGCTGGCAGGGCTGTGGGGAAAGAGGAACACTGCTACACTGCTGGTGGGAGTGTAGACTGGTGCAAGCACTGTGGAAATCAGTATGGAGATACCTCAAAGAACTAGGACTGGAAGTCCCATTTGATCCTGCTATTCCACTGCTGGGGATCTTCCCCAAAGAATTAAAAGAATCATACCACAGTGATATATGTGTGCTCATGTTCATAGCAGCACAGTTTTTGATAGCTAAAACTTGGAAACAGCCCAAATGCCCATCAACTGGAGACTGGATAAAGAAAATGTGGTTTTTTAATAAAATGGAGTACTACTCAGCCATAAAAAATGAGAAATTAGAGACATTTATAGTTAAGTGGATGCACATGGAGGCGATACTCTTAAGTGAAATAAATAGGACACACATATATAAATACCGAATAGTTTCTCTGGTGTGAGAAACTGAAAGTGTAAATAAGGACTAAAATGTATAATACGTAATGAAAAATAGGAAGTAAAGGGGCAAAGGGGAAGGAAGTGGGAGGGCTAGGGGAAAGGATAGAGGTGAATAGGATTAATATGAGAAAATGGAAAAATAGGAACAAAATCTTTGTAAATAGGGAGGACTGGAGGGGTTGAAGGGAGGGCTGGGCAAGGGTGAAAAATAAGAACCAAGAGAGACTATGTAAAGGTGCAAATTTCCAATGATGAATGTCATTATATTGTATACCTAAAATGTACCAATGATTAGAATGAATAATCGATAATGCAAAATAGGAAGAAAAGGTTCAAAGGGGTAGGAGTAGTGGGAGGGGCAGGGGAAAGGGAAGAAGGGAAAGGAAAAATGATGAGAAATGGAATAAATGGAAATAAAGTCTTTGTAAATAGGGAAGGGTGGAGGGGGTGAAGGGAGGGCTAGGAATGAGGTAAAAATAAGAACCAAGATGCATTATGTAAAGGTACAATTCCTAATGAGAAATGTAATTGTGTTGTATACCTAAAATGTACCAATAAAAGAATTTAACGACAACAACAAAAAAGAATTATAGGAGTTAAGGAAAGATTAGAAGACGATGCAGAAAGAAAAAGAAGAGAGGTACAAGCCAATCTCCCTAATGAACCTAGAGGCAAAATTCTTCAATAAGATACTTACAAATAGAATTAAGGTATCCATCAGGAAGATTATACACCATGACCAAGCAGGATTCATCCTGGGGTTGCAAAGATATTTCAACCGATGCAAAGCAATAAATGTAATATATCACATTAATGGAACCAAGAACAAAACCAACATGATCATCTCAAATGGCACAGAAAAGTCCAACTCCTGTTCTTGATAAAAAATCCTGCAGAAAATTGAAATAGGTGGTCTTTTTCTCAATCTGATAAAAGCCATTTATGACAAATCAACAGTCAACATCACACTAAATGGCCAAAAACTTAAAGCTTTCAGTATAAAATCAGGAACAAGACAAGGTTTTTCACTACCATTCTTACTCAATATAGTTCTGGAAACATTAGCCATAGCAATTAGACAAGAAAAAGAAATAAAAGAATAAGGATAGGAAAGGAAGAAGTTAATTAATTATTATTTGCAGATGACATGATACTCTACATAGAAGACCTTCAAAACTGCACAAAAGACTTCTAGATTTAATAACCAAATTCAGTAGCATAGCTGAATACAAAGTCAGTACTCAAAAATCAGTAGCTTTCTTGTACACAAATAACAAATTCCCTGAAAGAATAATTAGGGAAAGAATAATTAGGTAAAGCACAATTTTCACAGTATCATCAAGAAAATGAAATACTTAGGAATCAATCTAAAGAAGGAAGTAAAAGACCTTTACATTGAAAACTGCAGTATTCTGAAAAAGGAGAACAAAGAGGGTATCAGAAAATGGAAAGATATCCGCTGTTCTTGGCTAGTAAGAACTCATATAGTGAAAATGGCCATACTTCCATAATTTTTATACAGATTTAATTCGATCCCAATCAAAGTATTAATGACATACATCACAAAATTAGAGAAAACAATCCTAAAATTCATTTGGAACCAGAAGAGACCTAGAATAACAAAAGCAATTCTAGGTAATAGAGACATGGAAGGGGGCATCACAATTCCTGAGTTGAAATTATACTAAAAAGCTACAGTGATACAAAGGGCACAGTACCAGCAAAAATAACAGACCCAAAGATCAATGGAATGGACTAGAAGATGAAGAAGAACTCCAAACCCACTCAGCCACCTTATCCTTGGCAAAGGGGTCAGGCACCTTCACTGGAAGAAAGATAGCATCTTTAATAAATGATGTTAGAAAAACTGGATTTCCACATGCCAAAGACTAAAACTAGATCTGTATTTCTCACCATGCACTAAACTAAAATTGAAATGGATCAAAGATCTAAATATTAATACAGAAACACTAAATCTGCTGGAAAATAGAAGACAGGCTTAGGCAAAGGCTTTATGAACAAACCCCAATCATACAGGAAATAGTATAATGAATCAACAACTGGGATCTCATCTTATTAAAAAGCTTTACCCAGAAAAATAAACCACCAACAGAGTGAAGAGACAACCCAAAAGTCGAAAAAAATTTTTTGCCTGCTGTTCCTCAGAGAAAAGACTAACATCTAGAATAGATAAAGAAGTAAAAAAAAATCAGACTTCCCAAATTTAAAGACCCAATCCAAAAATGGGCATCTTGAATAGACATTTTTCAGATGAAGGAGTAGAAATGGAGAATAAATACATGAAAAACTGTTCAACATCATCATTCATTCAAGAGATGCAAATTAAAAAAACATTGAGATTTCATCTCACTCTAGAAAGAATGGTTACTATCAAGAATTCAACCAATAAGAAATGTTGGCAGGGCTGTGAGGAAAAAGGAACACTTTTCCACTGTTAGTGGAATGGTAGAGTTGTTCAGCCACTGTAGAAGTCAGTGTGGAGAGATCTCCAAAAACAAAACTAGAGGTTCCATTTGACTGAGTTATTCCCCTTCTTTGTATCTTCCTGAAAGAATTAAAAGCATCATATCACAGCAATATATGCACACCCACATTTATAGCAGCATAGTTTATAATAGCAAAATCTTGGAAATAGTCCAAATGGCCATTCCCCAATGAATGGATAAAGAAAATGTGCTTTTTAAAAAATGGGGTACTACTCAGTTACAAAGGAGTATAAACTCAAGACATTTCTAGGTAAATTAATGAACCTTGAGACTATACTCTTAAGTAAAATAAATTGGACATACCTGTTCAAATATCACATGGTTTCTCTGAGAAACCAAAATTGCAAATAAGGACCAAAATGTATAATAGATATTGTGAAATGGGAAGAAAATATTCAAATGGAAAGGGGGAACCAGGGAGGCAGGAGGGAGAAAGGAAGGATGGGAAAAGGTAAAAAGAGAATAGAAGGAAAAATTGAAACAAAGATTTGTAAATAAAAAGGGGAAGAGGAGTTGAAGGGAGAGGAGGGAATACAGCAAGAATGCTTGCCTTCTATAAGCCTTCACTGCTCATGGGTATTCTCATTACTAATGTAGACTATTTGAATCCTAAAAGGCAAATAGCTGAAGAATTGATAAACAGAGCTAGAGTGGAAAAATTATTCATGCCACATTATAGAAAGTCTGGGACTAGAAACAAATTCTCCAAGCTTTCAGCCTAATGTTTTTGCCTCTGCATACATGGAAAGTCTCTGTGAAGAAGTACTTGAAGAACCTTTGAGCAGTGGAGCAGTCTGGTGAAAACTGTCACGGGCTTGCAGTGAAAAACAAAATTAAAGCTGACTGCGCCATGCACTGACAGGGTGCTGTTGTGCAAGCCAGGCAACTCTAATGAGTCTCCTTTCTCTCATTTTGTAAAATGTGACAATGACCTTCATTGCTTTCCAGGAATATCATGAAGTTCTGATGAGATGAAAAAAGACATTTAAAAATTGTAGAGCAGCAGACATACAAGAGATTTAGTTTATATTTATATATTACATGCTTCAAAGTGGTAAGGAAACATATTTGGTTTATCGGTGTATTGAAAATGATTTGTTTGACAGGTTTTGCTTGGAACAGGGTGGATCAAATAAGATAAACACTGTGCAGGTCAGCAGGGGTGAGCCCCAGGGTGCATCTGAGAATGATAAAATTCACCAACAGTAAGGGCCTGGGATTTAGCTCAGTGGTTTTGCCACCTGCTGCGCAAGCGCAAGGACCTGAGTTCGATCCCCGGTACCAAAAAAAAAAAAAAATTTACCAACACTAAGGTTGAGAATTCAACTGCCTGAAGTTCTCCATGCCTTCTACTTCGTATCCAAGTTTAGTATCAAAGAAATGAAAAGTGATGTGAACTTTTGCTTGAAACTTTTGGCAAAGATCAAAAGAAATCTAATTCAGAACTTAAATCTTCTTACCATCCTTTCCTCCTCAGTTCCTCCCAATTTTTATGTCTCTTAACAATCCGCAGCCTTTCTGAGTCTTTGAACTTTCACTATCACACCAAATCTCGATTTGATTGAAAACAGGAAAACTGAGCCTATTTTTTTCTCATCTCTTGCATTTTTTAGCTTCGTTATTTTATGCTTTTAATTGATTAAATATTTGCCTTTATGATGAAAATTCTGTGCCTTCAATTCTCCAACTCTGTGCTCATTTTCAAAAATACGGCAGAAGCAAAACTGAAGTGCTCTGAATTCGTCTTTCAAAGTTCAGGAAGGAGTGAGGTTGAATAAAATAGGGAAAACAGAATTTTTATTAGTGCATTGGGGAAGAGTAAATGCAATATATACACAGTTAAAATAGTTTTTGTCTCTCCAAAGAAATGATTGGATTGTGGATATGTGGATGTGAAGTTTGTGTTTGGGATCAGATGAGCAGCAGTTTGGGGAAGTCTCCTATTTTTTATTAATATTCCTGAAGATTTTTATTTTTATTTTTTTCAAGCATAGTCTATCTCATGATCTGAATTTTTACTGCTGATCAAACCTCTTCAATGCTGGCTTAAAGTAGCTTTATTTATTTTTTAAAAAGGACATATCTCTAAATATTTAATCTCTTTAAATACTGAAAGCCCTTCTCCTGGAAGAAAACGCCTTTGTTGATAAGAGTTAGTACTGATTCATCATCTTGGAACATAATTTGGGGTTGCTTACTGAGAGGCCTTGGCAGGATAAACCACTCTATTTTTGAACACCATGGTGTGGATAAGTAGAGACCTGAGGTGGCCTAGCTGGGGTGCTGCAACTTAATATTTGCATTGGGCCAACTGCCTAACCCAACTCTAAGATTTATCACTTGTAAATAAGGATTGTCTTCCAACTTCATGGTGTCTGATTTTGTAGAGAGCACATAGAGGAACTAACATGATGCCTTTGCATATCCTAGTTTAAGGGGTGACAAATAAACCTAAATTATTAGATAAAAGCAATTATAGTAATAAATAATAATTTTATTATTAAAAACATAATGGCATGCATTAATGAAAGTCTGTACTGTGTTAGACATTGCGCTGTGTTCTCTACATGAAGTGTTTCATTTGCTCCTTACAAAAGCCCTTTTTTTTGAACACTCTTATTGTTCTCAGTTCATAGGTGAGAAAACCATCAATTAGGTTAACTGATTTGTGCAGCCTCATGGTTAATGAAGGGCAGAGTTGAAATTAAACCCTAGCCCAATGCTACAACATGAAATTTTAACTACCCTAAGGTGCTTATGAAAGGATTGGCCCAGAAAAATCATTTTATAGAGAGAAGATTGAAAATAGAACTTACGGGACTAGCAATTTGGGGGATTTAAGATTATAATCAATCTATCTCCCTACCTCTTGTCATTGATGTACATATATAAATGATATAGTGTATAATATGCATATATCATATACTGTAATATATACAAGTTTCCTTTGGTCGCTACAATGATGAGGTGCTCAAAGTGATTGCCATCAGCTCCCGGACTTTTATCAATACAAGGAACTGCTGAAGTGTGTATATCTTTTTTAGCAGACTCTGTGTATGGTCCCCACTTACATTGTGTACACCATTTGGATTTCACTCCACTGCCCTAGGCTCCTCTAGTTTTTCAGTATTTAGCATGTTCACTATTGTGATTACTACTTAAGAACACAAGAGGGTACTAAAGGACCTCTATTCTCTGGTTCTTTAGGCTGAAGTGTTAAAAAGCAAAACGTTTGTTTTTTTCTTGATGTTATTTCCACTTCCAAACACAAATACGAAACTTTAATATTTAGATTTCTACACACACAGACATTTCCCTAACAGTAAAGTTTCGAGTTTTGCTAATTCAGTGTTTGCAGTGACTTTTAAAATCTGAGTACCACGAATGACATGAATAAGTATTCACTGTGCATGGTTTATAAATATTTCTCCCATTTGGTCTGTGGATTTTTCACTTTCATAATAGTGCCCTTTGAAACACAAAACATTTAAATTTTGATAAAGTCCAACTTATCTATTCTTTTTTATTATTTGTGTCTCAAGTTTTCTCTTCTTTTTGAATAGGAATGTGTTGCTATGTTTACCTTCAAGTTTAACATTTGAAGTGATTTTGCTTAGTTCAGTCATATGTTAAACTACTATGCTTATTATATGAGTGGGGTCTCATCCATTGATAAATGGCTGCAAAAGCACTCAGGAGAGAAAATACACTTGCTTAGGAGAGAAGGTTGATTGATTTGCCTGGAGTTATGAAGCTAATAAAAGGCAGAGTTGAGAATCAAACATATGTTTGAAGTCAAAGCCTATTCTTAACTCTCAGGGGTTTCTAAAGTAAGGTCTACTTGTGGTGATTCCAGATTCTCTCTATTGCTGGACAAATTGCTAAATAACACATTTAAAGCTGTTTTCCTGGTCTTTGTGTGTCTTGGTACATTCTGATCTTACAAGGGCTATAGAAAGAGGTTGAGGCACACCTTGAATTGATGCCAAATATCTTCTATGAGTTGGAAATACAGACTCAGTAGAAATACGCACATGCCTGATCTAATCACCTTTTGAGTTAGGAGTGTGGTGCTAGGAATAATGAGATCAGAAATGTTTCTGTCCCTGGTAGGAATGATGAAGCTTTCTTGTGAATGTCACAAATTGAGAAGGATACGAAAGAACTTGTGCATATCTCAAAGAATGTTCAAGATGATGAAAAGATAGGCAACACCATGTCTACGAATAAGAGTAGGGAAGTGGATGGCACTTAGTCCAGAGATGGGTCAGTTGCCACAGAATTTACTTTAAGAATCTGAATGCCTCTCCTAAAAGAGAAGGCAATAACTGCTTCATAGCCCAGAAGTTAGGCCTGTAGAATTTGAGTAGAATTTGCTGGGACTTAGAGAAATCCCAGTCAGAGCAATCTAATGATAGACTAGCTGTCACATAGACTTTGACACCACAGAAATGTGAGTATAATTCTTGGCTTAATTTCTTATTGCCTATATGGTCCTGGAAATTATGATTATGAAGAAGAAAAAATTTTACCCTATTGAATTTTTTACACTTTTCTGCACGTTCTTGTATCTTAGGCTTCATTCCGGAAAGTCTGGAAAAAAGTAGAACATAAAGTTAACATATGTTAAAACAATAAACTTGGAAATGCAGAGTGGAAGTCACATGGGCTAAGGTGCTGAGGGAGGAGACTGGTGGAACTCAACAACCTTGGAGCTGTGTCCTTGAAAGAAACAAGGGGATAGAAGTGGAATTACCCCAAAGACTCATCAAGCATTGGTAAGAGAACATATCATAAGTTGGCAGTCAAGTCATTAATACAGATCATGTGATCACATTAGGCATTTGGGCCAATGTCATAAACCATCTATGACATTGAGTTTTATTGCCTCTTCTTATTGTGGCTGAGTGCTGCTTATTGCCCTATAGGAGTGGTGGCTCTTTGACATACTCATTTTTGTTTAGCTACATTCTAAGGCTCTATTGTGATAATGAGAGGCCTGTTGAACATGTGCGGAGGAAGGATCACATGGAAGGGAAACCTTCACATCTATGATTTGACAAGAGTGAATAGTAGTAGTTTGAGGCCTACCCCATGCCACCCCAGTCTCCTTCAAAAGCAGCAATACCAATTATATGTTAACCATTTCTTTACCCACCCATCCAATTACAGTTAACTTTTCAAGATCTGTTTTCTTTATTGTATATTTTTATATTAATCCTCATTTCATAGAGTTTCTGTGACGTTAAGCAGAGTAATACATGAAAATATTATGTTAGTATGTAATAGTGGTTATGATGAGTGATGAGTGAATTTTCATTTTGGATTCAGCATTTTTCAGACTGCTGTGTAAGGGACAGATTACGCTGTGTCAGAATGACTTGGAACAGCTTCTAAAAACATGTAAGTCTAGGCCCCAATCCAGGTACTGTGACTTAGCACATATAGAGCAGAGTTCAAGGCAAGGTGTTATTAACAAGCTGATGTCTTCAGTAGCTCTAGGGAAAAAAACTTTTTTTCCCTTTCCCAGCTTCCTTTGGATGCCCATATTCCTTACCTCAGTACCACCATGATGATCCTTCTGGCTATGTCTCCTCAATCTTTCTTCAGCTAAATTTTAAATCTCTGCCATCTCTTCCTGCCAAGCTCTGGGAATCCATCTTTTGTCTTGGAGATCAGAAAAGTTCTTTAATCACATATTCTCTCAAGATCTCATGCTTCTGTAGCTGACTCATGATATCTGGGTGGCTAAACTCAAGAGCCAATGATTAACTCTGATTTTTGCCAACGAGTCATCCCAAAGGCAAGGTTAAAGAACTTAGTTGACTGAATTAGGGAAGAAACAATAATTTAAGTCAATGCTAGGAACAAAATGATTTTAATGAACATTTAAAAATATCCATCTATACAATTTTTAAAATTCATTCTAACATTGAAAGCCAAAGCCAATTTCCTAAGTCTACTACTAGAGCTTGTGTTAGTATTCCACTACACTTGATGTGCCATCTTCAGCTTATTTATTTCATTAACTTTGCAATGACTTTTAGCCTTTGGATTTCCAAATGGGTGCTGGCATATCATACCTTTACCAATACACTTCCCCACTCTTACTAAATCTCTCTCACTCATGTGAGAGCATCCTATTCTCCAACTCCTCAGAAAAGCTGAATAACAAGAGATCTGCACACCCTGGGTTAGGCTGCTGGTTTGCCTTTCCATAATTTCAGCCAACTCTCCCTGTGACTCAACTCTCTGTCTGCAAAGCCAGGCAGTAAATTGCAGAAGTCATCTCCTGCCTCTTCTTTTTACCCAAGGAGAATAGGATTAACCCACAACACACCTGAGCACAGGGCAGCTCCTTTTCTGTTTGTTTGTCTGGCATTAAAAGGGGATGGTAACTAGCTTAAGGTTTAAAATGAGTTTCTTCCCACAGGTCCCTGCCCACCCTTTTAATACCCAGGTACACATCAAGAATGTGAACTCTTCTCAGCAGTTAGACTGGTCCAGCTTCCTTAACGCAAGCTACTGCTTGTCTAAGACTGCCTCACCTTTCCAGCTCTTCCTTTTCAATTTTATAATGAAATAGTTAATATAGGGAGGCAGCCTGGATTAGTGTGTAAATTATTCTGTGTTTGCATCAGACGAAATATGGATTGCTTCCCAATTCTGCCTCGTACTATTTATGTGACCTTGGGCAAATTATTTAATTTCCAGAGGCTTCTGTTTCCTTCCCTGTAAAACAAGAATAAAAACACCTACAACATGTGATTGCTTATAGGGATTAAGTAAAATAAAATGTGTGTGGCACCCATAGTCCTACAGTTTGTGGAAATTATTACACTCTATTATATTTGATAAGAATGTGTTGAAATCTATTGCCATGGAATTAGGTAAAGAAGGAGCTATAGTCTGTGCCCTCAAAACACATTGCAGACTAATGGAAGGAATAGGAAATATCAGACAGTAAAGACAATAAAAGAAAGGGGTGAAGTAAACAGAAAGAATTGAGTAATAATGAAGTGGGAGCAACATAGCTGGGAAGAGGGTTTCGAAGAAAACCTCACTGCCAAAGTGTGGGAGGGCAGTGAGACCTTGTGCCCATCCTGTGGGGAAAAGCTTCCTCTTATCATTGTGTGGTACTGTTACATTTCACCACAGTAGGACCATGAAAATTTATGTTTTTTTCACTTTGTCTTTTCTGGGCTACACACAGATCAGTGGTATAGCTAGCTGCAAACTTCAAGAAAAATAAACAAAATACATTTTTCCTCCTGGTTTAATTGTTTCTGCCTTGCTCTACTATGGCAATCTGGCTCATAATTAAGAAGTTTGAAGATTTGGGGAATTTTTGTTTTGGCAAATTGGTATTTGTTTGTAATTGACAGGTTAAAATAGATCTTTTAAAAACTAGGATTTTTTTTTAAAAAAGATAAACTGTTTCTCCAAGCTCCCACATGCTGAGTGTAACCAGTTACCCTCCAGTCCTGATGCAAAGGTCAACACTTGCATCCCTCTGGGCCACAGCTTGGCTAAATCTGTACTTAGACAATTCTCGGTTTTTGTTCTACCATTGCTGTGAATTGGAGTGCTACCGTGTGTTCCAAGGGAGGTATGCTGGCTAGATACCTACCCATTTGGGCCAAATCATGGATAAAATTAGTTCCATTTTTCAGGGCTTTTCTTGTATTTTCTTTTTTTTCAATATTATTTTATTGGTACATTTTAGGTATGCAGTATGACATTCATCATTGGAAATTTGTACCTTTACATAATCTCTCCTGGTTCTTATTTTTCCCCCTTCCCCTGCCCTCCCTTCAACCACTCCATCCCTCCCTATTTACAAACACTTTGTTTCCATTTTTTCATTTTCTCATATTAATTCCATTCCCTTCTTTCCTTTCCCCTACCCCTCCCACTTCTCTTTCCCCTTTGCCCCTTTTCTTCCTATTTCACATTATCTATCATACCTTTTAGTCCTTATTTACACTTTCAGTTTCTCACACCAGAGAAACTATTCGGTATTTACACATGTGTGTCCTATTTATTTCACTTAAGAGTATCACCTCAATATTCATCCATGTAGCTATAAATGTCTCTAATTTCTCATTTTCTATGGCTGAGTAGTACTCCATTTTATAAAAAAAAACACATTTTCTTTATCCAGTTGCCAGTTGATGGGCAATTGTGCTGCTTCCAAGTTTTAGCTATTACAAATTGTGCTGCTATGAAAATGGGTGCACATATATTACTGTGGTATGATTCTTTTAATTCTTTGGGGAAGATACCCAGCAGGGGAATGGTTGGGTTAAATGGGACTTCCACTCCTAGTTTTTTGAGGTATCTCCATACTGATTTCCACAGTGCTTGCACCAGTCTACACTCCCACCAGCAGTGTAGCAGTGTTCCTCTTTCCCCACAGCCCTGCCAGCATTTGTTATTGGTTGATTTCATGATAGCAGCCATTCTTTCTGGAGTGAAGTAGAATCTCAACGTTGTTTTCATTTGCATCTCTTGAATGACCAGTGATGTTGAACATTTTTTCATGTATTTATTTGCTAGACTTCTTTGTCTGAGAAATGTCAGTTCATTTCAGATGCCTATTTTCAGATTGGTTTTTAAAATTGGGAGGTCTGATCTTTTTAAGTTCTTTATAGATTTGAGATAGTAGACTTTTGTATGAGCAACAGGAGGTAAAGATTTTTTCCCACATTGTGGGTTGCCTCTTCACACTGCTGGTGGTTTCTCTTGCTGTACAGAAGCTTTTTAATAAGAAGAGATCCCACTTGTTGATTGTGGTAGTTCATGAGCAACTGAGGTTTTGTTCATAAAATCTTTTCCTACACCAATGTTTTCAAGAGCTCTACCTAACCTCTGTTCCAGTCGATTCAGCAATTCTGTTTTAATATTTAGATCTATAAGCCATTTAGATTTTAGTTTAGTGGATGGTAAGAGATATAGGTCAAGTTCTTTTTTTTTTTTTGAGAAGTTGAAACCCAATTTTTTGAGCATCATTTATTAAAAAGGCTATCTTTCCTCCAGTGAGGATATTTGGCTCCTTTATTGAAGATGAGATGGCTGAGTATGTATGGAGTCGTTTTGGAATCTAGTAATCTGTTCCACTGGTCCTCAGGTTTTTTGCCACTACCATGCTGTTTTTGTCACAGTAGCTTTGTAATATACTTTCAATTTGGGAGTTGTGTTACCCCCTGCCATGTCTCTGTTGCCTAGAATTCATTTTGTTATTCAAGGTGTCTTCTTGTTCCAAATGAATTTTTGGATTGTTTTCTCAAGGTCTGTGAAGTATGCTGCTGGAATTTCAATTGAAATTGCATTGAATCTATAGAGCAGTTTTGGAAGTATGGCCATTTTCGCTATGTTGATCCTTCCTACCCAGGAACAGGGGATGTCTTTCCATTTTCTGATATCATCTTCAATCTCTCTTTTCAGAGTGCTATAGTTTTCAGAGAAGAAGTCTTTGATTTCTTTTGTTAGGTTGATTCTTAGGTATTTCAGTTTTTTGGATGCTATTGTGAAAAGAATTGTTTGCCCTATTTCTCAGTGAGTCTATTGTTCGTGTATAGGAAAGCTATTGATGTTTGTGTGTTGACCTTATATACAACTACTCTACTGAATTTGGTTATTAAATCTAGAAGTCTTTTGGTGGAGTTCTTGGGGTCCTCTATATAGAGAATCATGTCATCTGCAAATAATGACAGTTTGACTTCTTCATTTCCTATCTTTATTTCTTTTATTGCTTTCTCTTGTCTAATTGCTAGGGCTAATGTTTCCAAAACTATATTGATGAGGAGTGGTGACAGTGGGCATCCTTGTCTTGTTCCTGATTTTAGTGTGAAGGATTTCAGTTTTTGACCATTTTGACCATATTGGCTGTTGGTTTTTCATAGATGGCTTTTATCAGATTGAGGTAGACACCATTTATTCCAATTTTTTGTAGGGTTTTTATCAGAAATGTGTGTTGGATTTTGTCAAATGCTTTTTCTGCATCTACTGAGATGATCGTATGGTTTTTGTCCTTGGCTCTATTGATATAGTGTATTACATTTATTGATTGTGTGTATTGAACCATCCCTGCATCCCTGGGACAAATTCCATTTGGTGAGGGTGTATGATACTCTTGATGATTTTCTGCATTCTATTTGGCAGTGTCTTATTAAGGATTTTTGCATCTATGTTCATTAATGAGATTGGCCTATAGTTCTCTTTTTTGGTTGGGTCTTTCTCTGCTTTGAAGATCAAGATGATTCTTGTTTCCAGGAATGAATTTGGGAGTATTGCTTCCCTTTCAATTTCACTGAAGAGTTTAAACAGTAGTGGCAGTAATTCCTCTCTAAATGTCTTGTAGAATTCAGCAGTGAAGCCATCAGGTCCTGGGCTTTTCTTAGTTGGTAAGTTTTTAATTACATTTCCAATTTCATTGGTTGATACTGGGTTGTTCAGAATTTTTAGGTCTTCTTCGTTCAACTTTGGTAATTCATATGTATCTAGGAATCTGTCCATTTCTTCTGTGTTGTCCATCTTATTGGCATATATGGTCTCGAAATAGGTATTGATGATCCTCTGGATTTCTACTGGGTCTGTAGTAATTTCTTTTTTTTTATTAAATTCTTTTATTGGTACATTGTAGGTATACAACACAATTACATTTCTCATTGGGAATTGTACCTTTACATGATACATCTTGGTTCTTAATTTTGCTCCATTCCTAGCCCTCCCTTCACTCCCTCCACCCTTCCCTATTGACAAACATTTTATTTCCATTTTTTCCATTTCTCATCATATTTCTTTTCTCTTCTTTCCTTTCCCCTGCCCCTCCCGCTACCCCTACCCCTTTGAACCTTTTCTTCCTATTTTGCATTATCAATTATTCATTCTAATAATTGATATATTTTAGGTGTACAATATAGTGACATTCGTCATTGGTAATTTACACCTTTACGTAGTCTCTCTTGGTTATTATTTTTCACCCCTGCCCAGCCCTCCCTTCAACCCCTCCAGTCCTCCCTATTTACAAAGATTTTGTTCCTATTTTTCCATTTTCTCACATTAATCCCATCCTCTTCTGTCCTTTCCCCTACCCCTCTCACTTCCTTCCCCTTTGCCCCTTTTCTTCCTATTTCATATTATCTATTATACATTTAGTCCTTATTTACACTTTCAGTTTCTCACACAAGAGAAACTATTTGATATTTATACATGTGTGTCCTATTTATTTCACTTAAGAGTCTCGCCTCCATGTGCATCCACTTAGCTATAAATGTCTCTAATTTCTCATTTTTTATGGCTGAGTAGTACTCCATTTTATTAAAAAACCACATTTTCTTTATCCAGTCTCCAGTTGATGGGCATTTGGGCTGTTTCCAAGTTTTAGCTATCAAAAACTGTGCTGCTATGAACATGGGCACACATATATCACTGTGGTATGATTCTTTTAATTCTTTGGGGAAGATCCCCAGCAGTGGAATAGCAGGATCAAATGGGACTTCCAGTCCTAGTTCTTTGAGGTATCTCCATACTGATTTCCACAGTGCTTGCACCAGTCTACACTCCCACCAGCAGTGGAGCAAGGTTCCTCTCTCCCCACAGCACCGCCAGCATTTGTTATTGGTGGATTTTATGATAGCAGCCATTCTTTCTGGAGTGAAGTGGAATCTCAGCGTTGTTTTCATTTGCATCTCTTGAATGACCAGTGATGTTGAACATTTTTTCATGTATTTATTTGCTGTTTCTACTTCCTTGTCTGAGAAATGTCTGTTCTTTTCAGATGCCTATTTTCAGATTGGTTTTTAAATTTGGGAGGTCTGATCTTTTTAAGTTCTTTATAGATTCGAGATAGTAGACCTTTATCTGAGGAAGAGCAGGTGAAGATTTTTTCCCACATTGTGGGTTGTCTCTTCACACTGCTGGTGGTTTCTCTTGCTGTGCACAAGCCTTTTAATAAAAAGAGTTCCCACTTGTTGATTGTTTGTGCAAGTTCACGGGCAACTGAGGTTTTGTTCATAAAATCTTTTCCTACACTGATGTCTTCAAGGGTTCTTCCTAACCTCTGTTCCAACTGGTTCAGAATTTCTATTTTAATATTTAGATCTTTAATCCATTTTGATTTTAGTTTAGTGCATGGTGAGAGATATAGGTCTAGTTTTAATCTTTGGCAAGTTGAAGCCCCATTTTTCCAGCACCATTTATTAAAGAGGCTATCTTTCCTCCTGTGAGGGTATTTGGCTCCTTTATCGAAGATGAGATGGCTGAGTGTGTCTGGCGTTGTTTCTGCATCTTCTAGTCTGTTCCACTGGTCCTCAGGTCTGTTTCTTTGCCAGTACCATGCTGTTTTTATCACAGTAGCTTTGTAGTAGAGTTGCAGGTTCGGGATTGTGATACCCCCTGCCATGTCTCTGTTACCTAGAATTGCTTTTGCTATTCTGGGTCTCTTCTTGTTCCAAATGAATTTTTGGATTGTTTTCTCAAGGTCCATGAAATATGCTGCTGTGATCTCAATTGGAATTGCATTGAATCTATATAGCAGTTTTGGAAGTATGGTCATTTTCACTATATTAATCCTTCCTACCCAGGAGCAGGGAATGTCTGTCCATTTTCTGATATCATCTTCAATCTCTCTTTTCAGAGTGCCATAGTTTTCAGAGAAAAGGTCTTTGATTGCTTTTGGTAGGTTGATTCCTAGGTATTTCAGTTTTTTGGATGTTATTGTGAAAGGAATTATTTGCCCTATTTCTCTCTCAGTGAGTCTGTCATTGGTATAGAGGAAAACTATTGATTTTTGTGTGTTGACCTTGTAACCAGCTACTTGACTGAATTTGGTTATTAAGTCTAGAAGACTTTTGGTTGAGTTCTTGGCTCTTCTACATAGAGTATCATGTCATCTGCAATTAATGACAACTTTGACTTCTTCATTACCTATCTTTATTCCTTTTATTTCCTTCTCTTGTCTAATTGCCATGGCTAATGTTTCCAGAACTATATTGAACAAGAGTGGTGATAGTGGACATCCTTGTCTTGTTCCTGCTTTTACTGTGAATGATTTCAGTTTTTGACCATTTAATACGATATTGGCTGTTGGTTTTTCATAGATGACTTCTATCAGTTTGAAGTAGAGACCATCTATTCCAATTTTTTGGACGGTTTTTATCATAAATGCATGTTGGATTTGTCAAATGCCTTATCTGCGTCTATGGAGATAATCATATGGTTTTTTTCCTTGACTCCATTGATATAGTGTGTTACATTGATTGATTTGCATATATTGAACCATCCCTGCATCCCTGGGATGAATCCCATTTGATCAGGGTGTATGATCTTCTTGATGATCTTCTGCATTCTGTTTGCCATTATCTCATTAAGGATTTTTGCCTCTATGTTCATTAGTGAGATTGGCCTATAGTTCTCCTTTTTGGTTGGGTCTTTCTCTGCTTTGGGGATCAAGGTGATGCTTGCTTCCAGGAATGAATTTGGGAGTATTGCTTCCCTTTCAATTTCATTGAAGAGTTTAAACAGTAGTGGCAGTAGTTCTTCTCTAAATGTCTTATAGAATTCAGCAGTGAAGCCATCAGGGCCCAGGCTTTTCTTAGTTGATAAGTTTTTAATTATATTTTCAATTTCATTGGTTGATATTGGGTTGTTCAGAATTTTTAGGTCTTCTTCGTTCAACTTTGGTAATTCATATGTACCTAGGAATCTGTCCATTTCTTCTGTGTTGTCCATCTTATTGGCGTATAGGTTCTGGAAGTAGGTATTGATGATCCTCTGAATTTCTGCTGGGTCTGTTGTAATTTCACCCTTTTCATTCCTAAGTGCATGGATTTGGGCCTTTTCTTTCCTTTTTCTGACAAGTTTGGCTAAGCGTTCATCAATTTTTTTTATTCTTTTGAAGAACCAACTCTTGGCTTCATTGATTTTTTGTATTGTTCTCTTAGTCTCCATTGCATTGATTTCTCCTCTGATCTTTATAATTTCCTCCCTTGTATGAGCTTTGGGGTTGTCCTGTTCTTCTTTTTCTAGAAGCTTGAGGTTCAGCATCAGGTTCTTTAATTGGGTTCATTCTATTTTCCTGATATGCACATTCACTGCTATGAATTTCGCTCATAAGACTGCTTTCATTGTGTTCCATAGATTCCTATATGTTGTATTATCATTGCCATTAAATTGAAGGAACTGTCTGATTTCTTCTTTAATTTCCACTGTGACCCATTGGTTATTCATAATTATGTTTTTCCCTTCCCTTGTGTTAATGATATTTTTGCAGTTTCTTTTGCTATAGATCTCCAATTTCATTGCACTGTGTTCTGATAATGTGCAGGGGATAACTTCAATTCCTTTGTACTTACTTAAACATGTTCTATGTGTGAGTATGTGGTCTATTTTGGAGAATGACCCATATGTAACTGAACAGAATGTGTATTCTGATTTTCTGGGGTGGAACACTCTGTAAACAACATTTAATTTCTTTTGTTGAAGAGTTTGATTGAGTTCTATTGTTTCATTACTTATTTTTTGTCTAGTTGATCTATCTGTTTGTGACAGTGTGGTATTGAGGTTCCACACTACTACTGTATTAGTACATATATGACTTTTCATGTCCATTAGTATTTGTTTTATATAGTTGGGTGGACTAGCATTTGATGCATAGATATTTAAGATTGTCATCTCTTCCTGTTGGATTGTTCCCTTTACAAGGATGTAGTGTCCTTCTTTGCCTCTCTTAATCACTGTTGCTTTGAAATCCACTTGGTCTGAAAAGAGAATAGCTACTCCTGCTTTTTTTTCAGGTTTCCATTGCATGGAGTATTGTTTTCCACCTTTTAACTTTCAGTGTATGAATTTCCTTTTGAATTAAGTGTTTTTCTTGTATGCAGCATATTGTTGGATTTTGCTTTTTGACACATTCTGCCTGTCTATTTCTTTTGACTGGTGAATTGAGACCATTAACATTGATGGTTATAACTGAAACATATTGACTTGTCATTGCCATGACTTTTTCTTTTTGTTGGGTTCTCCCCCTCTACATTTAATTTCTTGTCATGCCAGATGGGTTCATTCTGCTTTGCTTCCTGGGCTTGTGATCCTCAATATCTGTTCCTAGGCTATTGTGTAAAATTCTTTGTAGTGCTGGTTTGGTATTCACAAAGTTCCTAAGGTGCTCTTTGTCATGAAAGTATCTTACTTCTCCATCCATTTTGAAAGATAGTTTTGCAGGGTACATCAACCTGGGTTGGAGGGTGTTTTCCTTTAGGGCTTGGAATATGTCACTCCAAGCTCTTCTTGCCTTGAGGGTTTGGATTGAGAGGTCTGCTGTGATTGTGTTGTGCTTTCCTTTGTATGTGATTTGTTTCTTTTCTCTAACTACTTGTAGAATTTTGTTTTTCTGTCGGGTTTCTGGAATCTTAACAATTATATGCCTATGTGTAGATTTTTTTTTGATCAAGGCTAGTTGGAGTCCTATATACTTCACTTATCTGTATGCAAGTTCTTTTCCCCTCCTTGGGAAGTTTTCTGCCATTACTTCTGTGAATAGTATTTTTTATGTCATCTGCACTCTCTCCTGTTTCTTTGTTGACTCCAATCAGTCTTATGTTATTCTTCTTTGCATCATCTAGCAGCTGCTGGATTGATTTCACATGATCCCTTACAACTTTGAAGCAATTTTTCTTTTCCTGGTCACTAATTGCAATCTTATCTTCTATATCTGAAATTCTGTCCTCACATTGGCTCATTCTGCTGTGTATACTTTCAATGGAGTTTTTCATGTCCTGGAAATCTATTTGCTTCTGTTTTATGGATTCCCTTTGTTTCCTATGTTAGGATTCCATCATGTTCCTCAGCTCCCCTCTAGATTTATTAATCATATCTTGCACTATGAGCACAATCTCTGCTGTTATCTGAGAAATTATTTCTGATTTCATTTTTTCTGGATCCCCTTTTTTTGCCAGTTCAGTGGGTCCAGGTGGTTAAGTATCAGAGTGTTCCATCTTGTTTCCCTTTGGGGTTGCTGTAGGTGATCTCGAAGTCTGTTTCTGAGACTTGTTTATGTGTCTTCTCATTTCTACAGGTGGGGCCAGGGTGTGTGTGTGCTGTTTGTGCCCACATGGCTCACCTCCTCTGAGCTGGGGCCAGTGGTACAGTGATCCAGAAACCCCTTCCTCTGTGCTGGGAGTGGTGGTATGGTGGCCTGGAAACCCCTTCCTTTGCCTTTTCTTGTATTTTCAGTTGTGATCAGCTGAACAGTCACAGAAACCCAGGGAACTGTGACCGACATTGCAGTCTGACTGAGCCTCTGCTGGTAACACATCTACAGAAAGTTCCTGAAAATATGTCAGCTAGCTCTGAACTTTGGAAAGAGAATTGACCAGAATGTATGTATAGCAACAGAGTACACACATGGTTTCTCCACCCTAGATAAAGCATGCAGATTCTCTGAATACTTGGCCACATAATCATCACCCTGTGTGGGCTGAGTGCCCAGAGGAGTTTTCGGAGAGCTGGATGGGTTACTTCTCAGCTTACTTTCACAAAAGTTACAAAATTCCCCTGTTCCCCAAATGTCACAAGGGGACAATGGAGTATTATAACAAGAATTGGAGCACCTGTGTTTCAGGGCTAGGCCACCTGTTACAAATTTAAGGCTTTATCAATAACCAAATTCTCTGAAATAATCCTTGTCCAGGGCTCTGTAAAGCACAATGCAATCTTCTTTGCAGAATCTATTACTTCTTAGTTAAAAAATGGTGGGAAATGGTAACTTCCACTTGCCTCACTTTATCTGGTTGTTGTGAACATTAGATAAGATACTTTGGTGACCTTGTTGCTAAGGCTGGCTTTCAGATGTCTGAAAGGATTAACTGTGTCTCCACAGAGACTTCATGTTGGTCATTTTCTTTTCTTTGAGCCTGTTAAAATATGGTGTCTATGTCCTCTGATATCTTCCTAGGCTGATCTTTCCAGACTAGTAAATGGGTTATTTCTCTATATACATCTAAACAGAACAGTAATCAGTCTCAGGTTTTCCAATTGTAGTAGAGAAATAATAGGAAGTGGAGAATCTTTTACATTGGAGTTGCTCAAAATAAGGCAGCTTGGAAATATGACAGTCATATTTCAATGTATTTAAATCATCCTAATACCTTCTCATTGTCTTTGGAATACAATCCACATTACTAAAGATTGCCAGCCTTCACATACTGGCCTATCTTGAGCAACTTGCATTGTGATGTAGTCACATGGGTCTTCTTTGTGTTCTTTGTATAAGCCAAACCCATTCCTACCCTGAGGCTCCTACTCTTTCCTCTTCCTGTAATACTCTCCTTTTATATCTTTGGATAGGTAGCCCTTATGTTTTTATCTTCCTTCTTGTCTTGATTCAAATTTTACTTCCTCAAGCAGGCCTTTTCTGATCATGCTAATATTCTCCTTTTCATTTCTTTGTAGTTCTTATCACAACCTGCAATTGAACTATGCATTGTTTCATTCCTTTGTTTACAGCTTCTTCTCATAGAATAGAACTTGTTCTCCCAATCAGAATTGATATTCTCCTAAAGTTTTGAAACAAGGTCCAGAAAGCCTAAGTTTCAAACATTGGAGGGTAGAGAGGTCTAAGAGTCCCTGAAGGAGGGATTGAAGTAGACAGAACAATTAATGTGAACTAGGAGCTCAAAGAGATGGGATGGAGCCATTAATATGAAAATATTGCCATATTTCAGCAACCCATAGAGTCTCTAGTTTCTACTAGTTGAATATCAATGGTACTAATCTCCCATAATCAGCACTGTATCCCAGGGCATAGAACAGTGACTAGCAAATACAAGACTCTCATGCGGTAAGCTGTTAAGTATCACTGGGTCATATCCAGGTAACATTTCCTCCAACTTGATATTTTCTAGAAAACTTAGGTTTCCAAGTTCACATGACTCAAGTGGTAGGTGATGATGTATTTAGGTCATGAAGACTGCTCAAATGAAAACTAATACATGTAACCTCTTTATGTTACTAAAGTCTATATACTTAGTTTCATTTGCTCACCACTGATCAAATCAACAGAAGCCATATACATAGTAGATAAAAAGGAAAAATGATTTATTCAAAGCTAGCTCCAAGGATATGGAGGGACCTATTTGCCTCAAATCACCACCTCCTAGTGTACACGTGGCTGAGGGTCTTTTATACAAAGGAATGGACAGGAAGAGGAGTTCAGAGACACAATATAGATTTGCTTTATCCCATCTCATCATCTTTAGTTCATTTCTCTTTCTTTGTGAGAAGGAACCTGTGCTCCAACCTCCTAGGGCTCACATCCTAAACCTAAACCCTAACCCTAAACCCTAATCATAAATCCTAACCCTAAACTTGACATTTCTTTTAAGGTGAGGGGAGGAAGTTTGGAGAAATTATTTATCCCTACAAGGAAGAAAAATCTAACTTTTAAAGTTCTTTTTTTGCAGTGCTGGTTATATTGAGTTTACAAAATCTCCATATTAATTTTATCCTCATAGCTGTCCTTGGCTTGTGTGGTTCTTTCTTTTTAGTGATAATAGAAATTAAAACTAAAGCACAAATTTACAGAACAAAAATTTTGATTGTGATATAAGAGAAAATAGTAATAGCTGGAGGAGTTAACAAAGGTCAGGTTAGAACTTAACAAAAGAGAGTAACAAAAGGAGTTCAGCTTGTGCAATTGGAGGGGACTCAGTGTAGTGGATTAGACTGGCCCATCCAGAAAAGCACAGGCCAACTTTTGGGGATTAGTTGAGGAGAGCAAGGGTCCAGATAATTATACCAGTTGTGATTTTGTAGGTCTAGAGGAATCCTCATGGTTTGAAGGGTGGTTCCAATCTCATGAAATGTTTGTCTCTGTTTGTGGGGGTTTCAGTTATGTGAAGCTCTTTTTTTCCTGGAATCCAGGTGATTTTCAGTTTAGGAAGATGACTGAGGACTTCTGGGCTCAGGTTTGCTGAATGTTCCCAAAGTCCCTTCCCTTGGAGTCTTCAGTCTTAAGGGAGATGAGATTGTGTAAGTTCAGGGTTTATCACCCTTGTTTTATCAACTATGAGGTGCACACACTGTCAATGATTAACATATCTGTATGTAGAGTTGTAAAGGGTTTTGACTCAGAGTGAAGGTCAAGATTTGTTCTGCTTTTAGTTATCTACTGGGCATCTGTAAACTCAAATGATGAGTCATGGTCTTTAGTAGAAACCACTTTTAAGTCCCAACTGCCTTGGAGAAAACACAAATCATGCTTCTAATCAGTAAGAAGTTAAGAGCCCATTTGTCCCTTGTTCTTGTAGTGGTCTCTGACTACATCATTCTCCCTCCAGAGACTTTATGCTACTTAATCTTAGTGAGAAATGGAAAAAGATTTCTCTCTCCCCAACCCCACCCTCAGGTTGTATTTTTCTCTAGGATGGTTAAGACTGAAGTCAGTCAGAGCTCCTCAGGGATTACTTCTGGGGTCAAGTGAAGAGCTTTTTGGCTTCTTCAGTTTTTTTTCATCTACCAGTTGTGTTATCTGCCAGCATAGGTCAGAGTCTTGCTTAACTACGTGGCTTTCCTTAGAAGTGTGGGGACATTCCAGAGCTCCTCCCTTCCTTTCTACAGAATGCACACTGGTTGACTCCTGTCCTCTGGAGTCAAACAATTTCCCTGGTTAGGAGATTAGGTGATTTACCAGAGCTGGAGGGCCAGTTTAAAGGGGTCTGAGCTGAGAGTGGAGAGCAAGGGCCAAATATTGGTTATCCTCTTAGCCTTTTCATCTTCCCTAGCATTGGTCTCTAAGCCTCAGCGTTTGAAGATCCAGAATGGTGAAAGTAAAGTGGGAGTAGGCATCCTAATCCCAACTATTATAATTTTCTCTTGGTACTGGGAGGAGTTGGTGGCATATTCAATGTTTTGAAGAGGGTGGCCTATCATCTTAAAATATAGCTCAGGTTATCTACTAGAAGGCATACCATTGAGCAGGGTATGGTGGCATATACCTGTAATCCCAGTATTGTAGATAGGTAAGTTAATTAGATATCTTGTAGGCACTTAGACAGGGCCCGCCTTTGAGAAACCAACATGGAGGGCAGTCAAGAAGCCAACAAGGAGGACAATTGAGACAAATTCACTGAAGGCCAGCACTGTAAAAGAGAAACTACACTCCCATGTGCTCCCCCTAAGGATGAATAGCAGTGATTGATATTCTAAATAGGTATCAATCACCTGGGTGGGGGACCAAGATCTTCCAAAAAAGATCCCTGACCTATATCTTACCATCAAAAATCCTTGCTTATTCCTTGTACACTTGCTGTGTGACTTGTTTCCCCCTTGGATCTCCATTTAGTTAACATTACCTAAGCGACTAAATGTGTCATAATCTTATTGTTTGTTCATAGTTTTGTCTACCTTGTGATTTCTCATTGGATCAATATTACCTAAGTGACTGTACTCGTAATCTCACTAGTTGGCTATAGTTTTGTCCCACCTTGAACCCGCCTCACCTAGTGGCTTTGTCTCATAAAACACCTTTGAGAAATTGGGTGAGCGGGCAACCCACTTTCTGATCCCCCTTCTTTCTCTCTTAGACAGAAGTTATCTTTCTCTCAATAAATTTTCCTACTCTTAACCTCTCTTGTTCCCAGAATTCATTCTTTGATTTTAGAGAACACAAACTTGAGTTTCAGATACCTAGCATGTTTGGGAGTTACATGTCTTCCCCTTATGTCACTAGCACTCAAGAGGCTGAGGCAGGAGGATTGCTACAAGTTTCAGTCTGGTCTGGGCTATATACTGAGTTCAAGGCCAGGCTGAACTACATAGTGAAACCCTGTGCCAAAAAAAAAAAAAAAGTCATACTGAAGAAAAATGATGTTAACGTACAATAGTTACGATGTTTTGCAAGGAAAATGGAAAATAAAGGCAATAATAGCTAAATAAATCCAGTTAACATTATTTTAGTCTAAGAAACATAGTAAGTCTAGTTTTGTTGGTTTGTCCCTTTAAGTAGAATGTACTTGCTTATAGATGTACTCTCTAGGTGACTAATACTTCATCCTTTAGGTCTTGGAGAGGCATATCTAATTATATTACATCGAGGAACACATAAACATAGACCTGAGCAAGTCTGTCATGCAATTTTATTTTTTGAGGTGTGACCAGTATGGCAAGATATTTTTCTTACGGTCTTGTACACTTCAGGAACATAAATGCATTTGCCATACAAAGGAGTCAGCAATAATTGGCATTACAGGCATGTCAAAATCCTTTACAAATTAATTTCGGTTTTTACTCTTCAGGGAAAATTTAAAATCTATGGCTCAGTAGTATACTCATGATCTACAAATTTTAAGAGTACTGGTAAAAAAAAATCATAATATAGCTTAGATGTCTTACAAGCTTAGGAAATAGAGTTAATGACCACAAATAGACTTATTACCTCATGTAAAAGTGCATATCATTTAGGAGATAACATAATGCTTATTTAGATTAAAGATAATAGATATAGACCAGGTTCATGAGCCTCAGACTTTGCATGAAGACACAAAATAAACAGTCTCACCACAGCTTGGGGTTGAACCCAAGGCCTTAAAATCAGCTACATCCTAGCCCTTTATTTTTTTATTTATGATACTGAGTTATCCAGATTGAGCTCACACTTGCAGTCTTCCTGCTTCAGCCTCCCAGTGTGCTAGGGATTGCAAGCAAGCACAGTATGCCCAGTTTAGGTAAGTATTTAATGAAACAGTTGCTTCAACTATCAAATATTTAACTTTTATCAGTCAATTAACATAGACTGAGAGACAAAAGAATACATAAGTCAATTACGTTAAATCAACAGTCATCACACAGATTAATATGCAGAGACAATAAAGCATATAGGACACATAAAACAATTATAGTACATTAAATCTGTGCATACTTTTAGACGCATTGGGCTATGAAGTATTATAATAATAAGATATCTTTTTTAGTCATAGGTTTATAGCTATAATTTAGATCAGTTACTTAGAATTCTCCACAGAGGGTTTCCTGATGGTACAGCCACAAATTTCAACATATCTCCCACAAACTCTAGCTCCTTAATGTACCTTCTTTCTTCTTTTTTAAAAGTACTTGTGGCAAACCAAGCCATAGTATTCTATCTCAAAGGCCATGGTGATGCCAGTGGTCTCCATGATTACCCAGGTGATCAAACTGAGTCTGTTATGGGCCCCAATCCATCCTCCCAGCATCCCCAGCATTAGTGGCAAAACACTGTTCCCAAATGACAAAGTGAATCCCTTTGTCAAAACCTAATAACCTAACTCCAGAAGTCCAAAAAGAGCTCAAAAGGTTAGGTAAGAGTTCTACCAAATTCAAATGGCTCTAGCCCAGAAACCCAGAGCTTAAATGATAAAGAAAAAGAGAGCAAGGTCCCATGCACAATATCAGAAGGGGACTTACCAGGGTCTAAATCCAAAGACCTATCAGATTCTAAGTAGGATTCTTTTCTCTACTTCAGAGAAGCACCCAATGCTGGCTGAAGTGGAAAGAAAAGAAAATGTTCCTGAGTTAAAAATAATATTGGTATGGGACTATTTGATCTTACTGTCACCAGACTGGGTCTGAGAAGTTTTAAAGCTGAGATAAGAAACTCAACAAGCACAAACATAGAATATTTTGAGGCTTACCGACTCCCATCTTGAAAAATAATTTTCAGGACTTGTGAGTAAGAGGCATGGGAATGATTCACTATAACATGCAGAAGGGTGAATTTAGACCCATATCTCTCACTATGCACTAAACTAAAATGAAAATTGACCAAAGAGCGAAATGAGAAAACAGAAAGACTTAACCTGCTGGAAGACAAAGTAGGTAAGCCTCTTGAAGTCATAGGTGTAGGCAAGGACTTTCTGAACAAAACCCCCGTTGCACAGGAAATAGTCCTGAAAATCAACAAGTGAGATTTACATCAAGTTAAAAATCTTCTGCACAGCAAAGGAAACAAGCAACAGAGTGAAACAAGAACCTATAGAATGGGAAACAATTCTTGCCAGTGATTCCGCAAACAGAAGACTCATATCTAAAATATATAAAGAACTAAAAATAAATAAATAGGTTCCCCAACATAAAAGACCCAATCAAAAAATGGTCAAGTGAAGTGAACAGACAGTTCACAGAAGAAGTACAAATGGCCAATAATACATGAAGAAATGATCAATATCACTGGTTTTGGAGAAATCCAAATTAAAACAACCCTGAGAGTCTATCTTACCCCAGAAAGAATGGCCATCATCAAGGATTAAATAATAACAAATGTTGAGAGGTTTGGGGGAAAAAAGAAACACTTCCATACTGTTGCTGGGAATGTATGGAAATAGTATGGGGATTTCTCAAAATATCTGAACTAGAAATTCCACTTAATTCATCTATCCCTCTTCTTAGCATCTTTGCAAAAGAATTAAAGACATCATATTACAGTAATGCATGAAAACCTATGTTTATAGCAAGGCAAACAATATCTAAATCTTGGAAGTGCCCTATATGTCCATTATCAGACAAATGGGTAAAGAAAATGAGGTATTTATACACAATGGGGTACCACTCTGCCTTAAAGAAAGATACATTTTAGTCATTTGTGGGAAAATGGATGTAGCTTGAGACCATAATGTTATGCGAAGTAAATCAGACACACAAGCTTAACTATCACATGGTTTCTCTCATATGAGAAACCTAAAATATAAAAAGCAAAACAAAAGACAGTTAATAGGAAGTAGGGAGATCAATTTTCTTCTCAAAGAGGAAGGCAGTCAAGAGATGGAGGGACGTGGGAGGAAGGGGTGGGACAGGGATATGTTATGTACATGTACCAACTGCACATGAGGAATGTAAACATTGTGCACTACAAATATGTACAAAAAAGGAAAGGGATCAAAGGATGGGTGGGGGGAGGGAAGGAAGGAAAAGGGAGATGTTTAAGGGAATTAAGGTGTGTTATGTACGTGTACCAACTCCCCACAAGGAATGTAAACATTATGTTCTACACACTTGGGTTAATATAAAAAAAAGATTTTGCAAAAAAAACCCTGCTTTTAAATCCGTGACTATCTCAGAAGGAAACACAAATTGTGCTTGTAATTTGTAACAGATTTGGGGCCCAGGAGTTTGTCCTTTATTCTTACAGTTGTCTCTGACTACCCTGTAATCATCCTAAGAGGCGAGAATTATTGCACTCATTTTCCAATTAAGCAAACTATAAGTCAAGTGATAGCTAAAAGGTGTAAGGGATGAGGAAAAGCTCAAGTCTTATTCAGGCTCCGCAGTCTGTTCCCAGCTCTGGATGGATCTGGGCCTGAGTATGGAAGCAGTTAATAGATAGAAATGTGAAGATTCTGGGCTCTACAACTCAGGCTGCATATATTGTTACAGAACTTTAGCCACAAAGAAGGGCATTCAGACAAATGTGACTTGGCCTTGGAGGCTCTAGGGGATCCTATAAACCCTGCCCAAGACATTGGAGTAACAGGAAATGATGAATCTGGAGAAGATTTAATAGACATATAGTCAGACTTCTCAGACATCAAATTCACCCTTGACTACAGAATTGCTGAGACTTTTTCTTAGCAACACTATAGGCACACAATGAAATATCAAAAATGGAAAATTACTATGAAAACTCATCAGATTTTTGGCACATAAATAAGCATTTTTGAAATTAGAACTAGTATAGCTTTAGAGTGATAGATCCTTCCCCAAATATGGTACATATAAAAATAGTTTTCCTGTAAGATGTTTCTGCTTAGAACATGGATGAACATATTCCAAGCTTTTATTAGTTCTGAATTTTTAAAAATATAAATTAGGGAAAAACATCAAAAGTGTAGCAGCTTTGTAATTTCAAATGTATGAGAAGTGGTTAAAGCAGTTGTTTAATTTTCTTGTGGATCATTTAAAGAAATAAAAAAGGGAATAGTAAAGGTGATTATGAAACTTGCTACAAATAAAGTTATAAATGAGTGATTGATGTTTGTGGGAGTTATATTCTTTGAAAACAACATTAGCACTGTTTGTAATGGTGAACACATTCTTGATATTATAATGCTTAATTTCCTCAATTGTTACCACATGAGGATAATACTGAAACCTATTTAATAACTGTGGCAAGGATTCAATGGTTTAATGCATGGAAAATGTTTAACACAGTGTCTGGCATTTAATAAGTGTTTGCTATTCTTATCTTTTATCAATAATAGTGGTAACTCTTGAACTGTGGAGAATTGCCTTGCGAAGTCCACAGCTCCTTATCACTGAATGTGTGTAGGAGGACTAAGTGGGCATTTGTAAGTGATGCTGCAGGAGTGAATCTTACACCTGGAAGGCCAGAGCTCTGCTAAGTACTTTGAGATCATTCCCACCAGATTTCTGTGGCACTGATTTTGGTCCATTCCAGAGTGTAAGCGAGACTTAGAACCAGAGATTTCCAACTAAGTTGGAAAATCAGTTGAGAGGACGCTCAGCTATCAAGCATCAGAGCACAGAGTGACTGCTCTGTGAACACTTTGTTGGCTGCAGCACTCAGTGCTGGCCTTTGTGTCAACCACTTCACTGGCCAGAAGGAGAGCCATCAGAGAGCCACGTAGCTATTGTCCCACAGTTCTTGCCCAACCAGAAAAAGCACCTGTTCTGTCCTCACATCCTTCCTCAAAACCATGGGAAAGCTCTAAGGGTTTCTTTTGAGTACAGAGAGGATCCATCCTGTCTTGCCACAAATGGAACCTGGCTTTTTCCCAGTGGTGGCTGTTGACAGGAATCCAGCTCCACCTTGTGCTCTAGCTATGGGAAATCCTTTAACAAGTCTGAAATATGTTCCTCTGAATCTTTCACCTGCCTGTCCTACTTTCATCCTCTTGAACTACAAAGAACAAGCTTCCCAGTGGCCTCCCATGGGAACCTTTCAGAGATTGGCAGGCTGATGGAGTGTTTGCCTTATGGGTTTGGTTTCCACATTATTCTCCAGTGTTTCTGGAGACATACCGTTCCTGTGGAGCATAGTTTCCAGTCCTCTCCCCTTCCTTAGCACCATCGTAGTATCTCAAGCGAATCCACCTCTGACTTTTTGTGGAGCATCTCTTGCTGCTCCACAGGAGATAGAGAACTGAGATGCTCTAGGTAACAATTCATTTGCAAGTTACTGAGAAAATGTAGTGTGATCAGTCTCAGATCATGGTGTTTGGTGCTCTTTGGTGCTCTGTTTCCTTACTTTCCCACACTTCATATGCTCATCAAAGCTCTTCTTCTAGCACTGATGCCTTAGCTCCCATTCTACCCTGAAGATTCTAGTATCTCTTTCTAATGTCAGGTCTCTCCTGCAGTCCAAGGCAGTGTGAAATAGCCTCCTGTAGATGCACACATGAAGATCTCATCGAGTCTCAATTTCATTGAGTTCAAAATTGATCCCATATGCCCTCTCTCAGATTCCTCATCTGCAGTGGAGGTAAACTAGCAAAGAAATGAAGTAGAATATGATATGCTGAAGGTGGTATTTTATGTGGACTAGAAAGGACCAGGAGAAGTTGACAAGTGCTGGTATGGACTAGAGGAAACCACAAGGGAAATGTGAAAAAATGATTATTCCTCAAGGTGTACTTCTTGGAAGCAGATTAATAAAAATATTGATAAGCCATAATGCCATATTATATATAATAGTAATGTTAATGTTATATATGCACATATAGTTGGTTGGTCATTTTGAGTATTTTTCAAATTGCTTCATATGCCCAGAATAAGTGGCCTGTTGCCCTATGGCTAAAGTTGCTTCTAGGTCCAGGATCTATTTCTCTGGGCTCCTGAGAGGAAATGAGTTCACGGTGAGGTTAATATCCAAGGAAGAAGGGATTACATTTGGAGGTGACAACAGGCTGTCTGGCAAGGAGTTACCAAAGTCAAGTGCCAGCTTACCGTGGAGAAGAATCTTGTGAACCTAGAAGGGTGGCTAGTTGGGCAAGACACATGGAGCAGCACTACTCAAGTGCTATGTGCAGGCTAGTACTGGTCCACCAACTGCCACCGGTCTTTTGATTGCTTGTTTTGTTTTTTTGAGACATGGTCTTCTATGTAGTTCAAGTTGGCATAGCCCAGGTTGGCTCTCAATTTGGTGTCATCCTCCTGTCTCAGCCTCCTGAGTCCTAGTATTACAGGGTGTGCCACCATGCCCAGTGCTGTGACTGGTCTGCGATGCAACAAGTACAGAATTGAGAATAAGCCTTTCAGTAGTTACGTAGCAACCATACTGGATAACTTTATGTCTGTTAAATCTAACAGTAGGTATATGTTTATAATTTCATTTAATTTAAAGCACTTGGTTTTTGATGAACAGAAAACAAATAAAAGAAAAGAAAGATGAAAGAAAAAGAAGTTGGTTTCTCATAACAAAGTATTGGAAAGCACTAAGGCAGTGCACTGTGCAGAGACCTTACTATCACGTCCACTCATCTGGGACTCTAGGAATTCACTCCACTTTGGGAATTACTTTCCAAATACTAGATGGATAAAAAAATCTTGGAATAGTTTATTTTAAATTAGAATTTAGTTTCAAAGATTTTATAATACTATCACTTCTAATTTTTTTTTAAAAAGTTAACTAAAGCTCCGTTGCTTGATTTCAAGCCAAATGATCCTGCTTTCTGTTACAGACAGCTTCAGCCTAGATCAGGGATGGTGAACCTTTTAGAGACTGTGTGCCCAAACTGTGTCCCAAAACCCACTCATTTATTGCAGAGTGTCAACACTGCAATTAAATAGTGGGGTTTTAGTTTAGAAAGAACAAATATCATGCAATGCTCAGCTGCTGGGGTGACTTGGCTGGAGTCTCAAAAGAGAGGGCCCTGTGTTCTACGGTGGCACGCCATACCACAGGTTCACCACTACTGGCCTAGACCCTGAATACTTTTTTTCAGATCTTCATAAAGAACTTCTTGTTGTGTGTGTGTGTGTGTGTGTGTGTGTGTGTGTGATTATCTTTCAGCCTGCCAACTTTTTTTTTCTTGCTATTCTCAGATTTTCATTCTAAATTAAAATATTTCATGGAAGAAAATCATCCTCTGTTGTATGTTCATGAACTGATGATCTTGAATTTGTCAAATGTCCCTACAAGAAGGTTCTCTGAATAAAATCTAGGTAAGTAGCTATTGCAAGGGGTTTAAATTTTGTCCTATGAATAAAAAGAAATCATGGTGTAGAACTAAATGTTGTATAAAATGATATCTTACAGGCTGATGTTTGGAGATCAAATTGTAAGAGTCAAGAATAGTTCAGAAGATACTGAGTAGTGGAAGTAGGCTCTAACAATTGTTTGTCCTATGAAACATGGAAAATAGGTTCTGATATTGAACTTATTCCCCAGTCTCAGCAGTGCTATAATGTGGAATTGTTTATACATTCAAGAAGTGGATTCACTTCTAGGACCACAGTTCTTTATGAAGTTATAAGGAGTAGTGTTTAGGAGTTAACATTAATTCACAAGAAGTCGTATCTTGGGATTATCATTGAATAGCTCATTCATTTGAGTGTGTGTCATCAGAAAAGGGGCAAACAGAGAAGACCTGTAGGTGTAGGGTTTCAGATGGGGAAAACCTTCCATTCTTCTACCTCTTCCATGTGGAAAACAAAGGTGAAAAGCAGGAGTGATGCAGTGTCACAGCCAAAAGCAGTTTATGCAATGTGCTGTTTTCTTTAACTCTTAGCCCCAGGACTACCGAGAGGATTGGGGATCAACTGCCTTCATTCATGCCGACCCCATATTAGTTGAAGGAGCATGAGGTGGCACACAGCCATTCAGTGCATTTTACCTTGGACTAGATCCAGGCATTTCACTTGGAAGTAAAAGACTTAAGAGAAAAATTAAGGACTCCTCCACGTAAAAACAATAGGTTACATAATTAGCTGTAGATGTCTAACTGGGGAAATGTTTGGCTCCACAGATTGCCAATATCAGCAACTACACAGTACAGAGAAAAATTTAGGACAAGGAAAGATCCATGAAACACATGAACGGAGGCTGTGGGAAGTGATGCAAAAAGCACAGGCTTTGGAGTTTGAGCCAAACTCTTTCTTCTGCTGGTTTTAACTTCAAATGGTTGTCTGATCGTCAGAGACCACATCTCCTCTACACAGTAGAATAATTGCACATTCATGATTGATGTAAACATCAAGTGAAAACTAGATCAAACTGCTAATTACAAAAAAATCACAACTTGTTTAGAGTAATAAGACTTCTGCTGATTGCATCAGCTACCAACACTATTTGTAGAATTCATACAACTTGCTTGGTCACAGCAGTGCTGAGTGAAACTTGAAAGACACTGTGAGAAAATACCTGTAGGTGTGGAATTGCATAATGTATCAATATGAAAACTTTATGTGCATGCATGTTTGTACATGCTGACACCACATCAGTGCTATATTTATGCTCAAATATTAATTATGCTTTAATGGAGGGGACCAGATGCAAGTTGGGAAAAGGTGTCCAATAAGAGCTTTGGGGTCACAAAGACCGCTCTTTAAACTCCAGTTTGCAGGCTTAATAAACTTTTGTTTCATTATCAACAAGATGGTGATAATGTCTATTTAATAACATGATACGAGGGCTGGCCTGCCCGCTGCTCGGGGGAAAGTTGAGTTGCGAGAAGTTGGGAGTGGCGGGTGCGCACCCCCTGGGTGGGCACGAGGAAGTTGTCGAGAGCGCTCGAGGGCACTGGAGGACTGGGGGAGCCCCCAAGACCCCCGAGGCCTGAAATCCAGAGCAAGCGGGTTATGCCTCCACCTTGTTGTTCTGAAAGTCGCAGGGACAGCGAAAAGGGCTAGGATTTGGCCATGAGCAGCGCTCCCGGCGCCCCGTGTCTGGTGCAGACTCTTTCCTCACGCCAGAGCCAGAGGGCGTGGGCCCCGGGACGCCTGGCTTTCATGAGCAGGAGGAAGACGACCTTCACTGCACCTTGGGTGTGGAGCGGTTCGAGGAGATCCTCCAGGAGGCCCGGTCCGGAGGAGGGGAGGAGCCAGGCCGCAGCCATGGGGAGGAAGACTTTGAGTACCACCGCCATTCCTCCCACCACATCCACCACCCACTGTCCACTCACCTGCCCCCTGATGCCCGCCCCTGAAAGACCCCCCCAGGGCCCAGGACGGAAGCCTCGAAGGCGCCCTGGAGCCACACCCACTGGGGAAACCCCCACCATTGAAGAGGGGGAGGAAGATGAAGATGAGACCAGTGAGGCTGAGGGGGCCCGGGTGCTCACACAGCCATCCCCTGCCTCCACACCGTCTTCAGTGCAGTTCTTTCTCCAGGAGGATGAAGGCGCAGACCGGAAGGCAGAGAAGACCAGTCCATCTCCCCCTGAACAGCTACCCCAGCAGGAGGCAGCACCCCGGGCCACCAAAAGGGCCCAGACTGGAGCCCTGGTGGAGGAAGCAGTCCTGGTGGCCAGTGGCACAGCCGGGGGTGACGACGGCGGTGCCTCAGGGCGCCCCCTGTCCAAAGCCCAGCCTGGGCATTGCAGCTACAATCGTCAGGAGGGAAGGTCAATCAGGAGCATGACTGGGGTGGAACAGGCGCTGCTGCCCTGGGTCCCCACCGATGAGAGTGAGGTGCAGACACCGGCTACAGCTGACCTTGATCTCATGAAGAGTAACCGGTTCGAGGATGTTCCTGGGGTGCGGTGACACTTGGTGCGGAAGAATGCCAAAGGGTCCTCACAGAGCGCCAGGGAGGGCCGAGAACCTGGCCCCACACCTTGGACGCAACCCCGAGCCCCCCATAAGCCCCATGAGGTGTTTGTGGAGCTGAATGAATTACTCCTGGACAAAAACCAAGAGCCACAGTGGCGGGAGATGGCATGCTGGATCAAATTTGAGGAGGATGTGGAGGAGGAGACAGAGCGCTGGGGGAAGCCCCATATGGCATCACTGTCCTTCCAAAGCTTCCTGGTGCTCCGGCAGACCCTAGCTCATGGGGCTGTGCTGCTGGATCTGGACCAGCAGACCCTGCCTGGGGTGGCCCACCAGGTGGTGGAGCAGATGGTCATCTCCTACCAGATCAAGGCTGAGGATAGAGCCAATGTGCTTCGGGCCCTGCTACTGAAACACAGCCACCCGAGTGATGAGAAGGACTTCTCCTTCCCCCAAAACATCTCAGTGGGCTCCTTGGGTTCCCTGCTGGGACATCATCACCCCCAGGGTGCTGAGAGCGACCCCCATGTCACCGAACCACTCATTGGAGAAGTTCCCGAGAGACCTGGCTGGAAGTGGAGCGAGAACATGAGCTGCCACCTCCAGCACCCCCCAGGCTGGCATCACCTGCTCCAAGTCCAAGCACGAGCTGAAGCTGTTGGAGAAGATCCCCGAGAACGCTGAGGCCACTGTGGTCCTTGTGGGCTGCATGGAGTTCCTCTCCTGCCCCACAATGGCCTTTGTGCATCTGCGGGAGGCCGTGGAGCTGGACGCAGTACTGGAGGTGCCAGTGCCTGTGTGATTTCTCTTCTTGTTACTGGGCCCCACCAGCACCAACATGGTCTATCATGAGATTGGCCTCTTCATCTCCACCCTCATGTCTGACAAGCAATTCCACGAGGTGGCCTACCTGGCGGATGAGCGAGAAGACTTGCTGACTGCCATCAACACCTTCCTGGACTGCAGCGTGGTGCTGCCACCCTCAGAAGTGCAGGGCGAGGAGCTGCTGCATTCTGTTGCTCACTTCCAATGCCAGATGCTGAAGAAGCGGGAGGAGCAGGGCCGGCTGCTGCCCCCAGGGGCCAGGCTGGAGCCCAAGTCTGCCCAGGAAAAGGGTACGCTGTGGCGACTTGGGCCAGATGGAGCTGCCCAGGGCAGGGGTGGGTGGGCAGGTGCAGGACCCACAGCCACCCTGACAGAGGCCTGGTTTGCAGCACTTCTGCAGACGGTACAGGTGGTGGGTGCAGCCAAAGACGATCCCCTGCAGCAGACAGGCCGGCCCTTTGGAGGGCTGATCTGTGATGTGAAGCGCCACTACCCCCACTACCTGAGTGACTTCCAAGATGCACTTGACCCTCAGTGCCTGGCCGGTGTCACCTTCATCTATTTCGCGGCCCTGTCTCCAGCCATCACCTTTGGGGGGCTGCTGGGAGAGAAGATACATGACCTGATAGGGGTGTCGAAGCTCATCATGTCTACGGCACTCCAGAGTGTGATCTGCCTGCTAGGGACTCAGCCGCTGCTGGTAATCGGCTTCTCTGGGCCGCTGCTGGTCTTTGAGGAGGCCTTCTACTCCTTCTGCAGAAGCAACGAGCTGGAGTGCCTGGTGGGCCGGGTGTGGATTGGCTTCTGGCTGGTGCTGCTGGCCCTGCTTATGGTGGCCCTGGAGGGGAGTTTCCTGGTGCGTTTTGTGTCTTGCTTCACCCAGGAGATCTTCGCCTTCCTCATCTCCCTTATCTTCATCTACGAGACCTTCTACGAACTGGTCAAGATCTTCCAGGAGCACCCCCTCCAGGGCTGCTTGGTCTCTAACAGCTCTGAGGCACAGGATGGCAGGAACACAACGTGGACCGAGGCAGCACCCACACTGGGGCCTAGCAACATGAGCTCAGCCAGGCAGGGAGCAGTGGGGAGACTCTGGGGCCAGCCCAACATGGCCCTGCTGTCACTGGTGCTCATGGCTGGCACCTTCTTCATTGCCTTCTTCCTTCGAAAATTCAAGAACAGCTGGTTCTTCCCTGATGATTGGGGACCTTGGGGTACCCATCGCCATCCTCATCATGGTGCTTGTGGATTATAGTATTGAGGACACCTACACACAGAAGCTGAGCGTACCCAGTGGATTCTCAGTGACAGCCCCCGATAAGTGGGGCTGGATCATCAACCCCTTGGGGGAGAAGAGCCCCTTCCCAATGTGGATGATGGTCTCCAGCTTGCTGCCCACCATCTTGGTCTTTAGTCTCATCTTCATGGAGATGCAGATCACCATGCTAATCATCTCCAAAAAGGAGCGTATGCTACAGAAGGGCTCTGGCTTCCACCTGGACCTGCTGCTCATAGTGGCCATGGGTGGCATCTGTGCCCTCTTTGGCCTCCCCTGGTTGGCTGCTGTTACCGTCCGTTCCGTTACTCATGCCAATGCGCTCACTGTCATGAGCAAGGCCGTGGCGCTCGGGGATAAGCCCAAGATTCAGGAGGTCAAGGAGCAGCGGGTAACAGGGCTGCTGGTAGCCCTGCTCATGGGCCTCTCCTTGGTTATTGGGGATCTACTCCGGCAGATACCCCTGGCCGTGCTCTTTGGGATTTTCCTGTACATGGGGGTGACCTCTCTGAATGGGATCCAATTCTACGAGCGGCTGCACCTGCTGCTCATGCCACCCAAACACCACCCAGACGTCACCGATGTCAAGAAGGTCCGCACAATGCGCATGCACCTGTTCACAGCCCTGCAGCTGCTCTGCCTGGCCCTGCTCTGGGCTGTCATGTCCACAGCGGCCTCCTTGGCCTGACCTTTCATCCTCATCCTCACAGTGCCACTGCGCATGGTGGTGCTCAGCTGCATCTTCACGGAGTGAGAGATGAAATGCCTGGATGCTAATGAGGCAGAACCTGTTTTCGATGAGCGTGAGGGTGTGGATGAGTACAATGAGATGCCCATGCCTGTGTAGCTGCCACCTGCAGGGACATCCCAGGGCCTGATGGGCAGATTGAACAGGGGCTGGTGGGATGGGCCTCCCCTCCCCTTCCTCATTTTTATTTAAGTGAATAATTTAAAGTCCCCTTCTCTCTACTCCTGCAGTAAAGTGCTATGCCCCCCCCCAATAACATGATATGGATTTGAGAGTTAAATAAGATAAAGAATATTGAACACTTATCAAATATTGAGGAAAACAAGATGCCAATAAATGCAAGTCATCCATCATTGTTGCCACAATTACTACTAATAAAACCCACTCCAAGAATATGGAGATTCTTCCCTAGTGACAGTTCTTGGACTGGGTCAAGTAAGCAGAGCTATGCACTGGTGTGAATAAGGACCACCATGTCTGGAGTCTGCCTTTCCTGGGATGTAGAAGTCTCCAGAGTCAGTGCCAGGATTTGGCTCTCTGTTCCTTTTCTTGTTACCCTTTTCAAGAAATGAAAGGGGACCAGGTATTCTGGGAATTTTAAATAAGGGGAAATAAAAGAGCAAAAATTGTTTTTGTCTCCTTTTCTGAAATCATCCAGGGAATGAGGAAAGATGAATGGGAAGACAGTAGGGAAAGTGGTTGTGGATACTGAGCCCATTGACAGAGTGACAGAAGAATGACTCTTGGGTATTGACGGGACAGTTGGTGGCCCTCTCCTGAGGAAGTAAGGAAGAGACGGAATGCTTAACAAAATGACTTTCACAACAAGCAAATCTACGTTCACATTCCAGTTCTATTTAACTATGTTTAACTGAGCATGTGACTTAAATTCTGTGTAAAATATAACACAGAAAGAAAGGAAACATTTTTCTTATTGGGATGAGGAAAAGAATGTAAAGTGCTTGGCAAATATTTGTGTTGATAATACTTTTGCTACTTTTAATAGCTAAGAACTCAAAACTTACCTTTCACAAATGTTTAATTTTGTTCTCTAAAATTATCTTATTGCTCTATTTGATGAGGATGAATGTTTATTTTGAAAGTTGTCCTCTATCTTCTCCATGCTAAAATAATCAAAAGAACCTTGCTCCAATTGAGGACACAATTGTAACCAGGGAGGGCAGCAGGGTCTACTTGATCCTGGTCACAGAAATGGTGGCAGATATCAGAGAGAAACCCCCAAGGGAAGGGAGACTTCTAGACCACTGAGCTAGGACTGCTGGAAGAGTTACATCCTTTCTAGTGATTATGGGGCTAATGTACCTTACTTTCCAGAACTTGGCAATATTCATACTCTGAGTTAATTAAATGAGTTTTTGCCTGATCAATGCTTTCTTCTTTCTGTTATTCATTCATTTTCTTTGTTCCATTAATAATAATAATAATAATAATAATAATTATTATTATTAGAGACAGGGTCTCACTTTGTAGTTCAGGCTAACCTTGAATTCAATAGGTAGCTGCACGAACTTCCAGCTGTCCTCCTGTCACTGGGCTGGGTCTGAGAGTTTCCCAGACCTAACCCACTGCACTGTAGCAGACTTGCTGACTCCCATTGCAGAAAAAGAATTTTCAAGACACACCAGACAGAGGTAGAATCAGGGTTTATCAGGCAGAGATAAAGAATAGAGGTGCACTCAAGAGAGGAGTATGGATGTTTAAAGAAGTGAGGTGTAGTATAGTTTGGAACTGGGTACATTTATACTTTTCTTGAAGGGGTGAAACGCTAGGGATAAAAGTGCCCACTCCCTCCAATCTCCCTCAAAATGGTATCAGCCCATCTACAGGCATAAGCAATTTCTTTTTTTTTTTCTTTTTCAAATAGATGAATTACACATCCTCTGGTTTAGCTCAACCTGTTATTTACTTTCTTAATTGGGCCAATTCATGGCCTTTCAGGGAAGGAGTGTAAATCTGCCCAAGGACTGTTGACAATGGGATAGACCTTATCTCAGGGCCAGGCTCTTATACCTTACTTTCTCAGGCGAGCCAATTTATGGCCTTTTAGTGATGGGTCTGATAGGGAAGAGGTGTAAATCTAGCCAAGGAATGTCAGCATGGGGCTGTCTCGGGTGACTTCAGCTAAATCCTGGAAGTGGCAGTCTTTGTACAAAGTAAAGTTTTAATTATGATTTCCTTGTTTCCTTTCTACCTGTCTTCTGTTTCTTCTGTCCTACCTCACTCCTGCCTCAGTCTCTTGAGTCCTGGATTATGAGCATGTGCCTCCATGCCTGGCTTGTTTCCCCAAATCATTATTAAATGATTGCTTTGAATAATTATGGTTCTTAACCTTGGGGACAACAGAAAGAATTATGATTTCCATCCCCAAATAACTGCAGTGTAAAGCAGCAGGTGATAGAAATCAAAGGAAAAAGATCAAGATAAGTGCTTAGATTTTTATGAGAAAAGGGGCTTAGAGTTATAATTTGAGTTATATAAATATTTAATTATCCATACAAATGAAATTTTAGAGATGATAATGTGGAATAATCTCAAAGGCTAAAGTAAAGTGTAGTGTGTTTTCAAAGACTTTAGCTTACAAGGGTCAGAATGATTTTGCCTTGACTCTTTCATCAAGGGATCCATGCATTTAAGAGTCTTGGCACCAAGACCTAGGCCTCCTTGTTTCAGTCCAGCTTTTATTTTTAACTCACTTATGTGACCTATGGCAAATGACATAATGTCTTTATGCCTTTGTTTCAACATCTAAGAAATGGAATCATAATAATACTGTCCTTAATGTAGTTGGGAGGATTAGATTAGGTAGGTAACGTAAGATTAACATGGGCCCGCCACATTGTAACCCCCAGATAAGTATGAGGCTGTTTTTACTAAGATGATTCTGAATTATTTTTAAGGACATCAAAAAGAGAAGATTTGAAGTGTACATTAATGTTTGTTTTAAGGAACACACCAGTTTCATGAAATGGGCTACAACAGGTATGCTCAGGTATGGGATGCAGCAGAGACAGGATCCTCTCAAAATATATGTTATTATAAGGGTATAACTTGAATCTCTACTTCTTTACAGAAAGCAGGTGTAATATTGCTGCTTCTACCTCTGTTTTTCTCTATACCAAGCAGACATATTGTACCTTTTATATAGAATGGTGAAGATACAATGTTAGCAAGGAAGGCAAAGGTACCACTTTGCTCATTAAACTCAGCTAATGTTCTTCACACTTCTTCCCTATTTGTTGTCACTCTGGTGATTTTTCTAAACCTGATTAAATGATCTTTTATTTTTTCCCAGATTTTAAATTTTAACTTCTTCAAATTAAAAAAGAGCTCTGTGGTGATGCACACCTGTAACTCCAGCACTCTGGAAGGCCAAGACAAGATGACCACAAGTGAGATTTTCTCTAAAAAAGGGCTGTAGACTTAGCTCAGTGAAAAGGTCTTGGGTTCAATCCCTAACTCCCCCGCCCCTTTCATAAAGATCAAATACAGAAATTCTCTAAATAAAATGGAATACAGACTTTAAACCACATACTTCAAAACTGTCTTCCATTAATTGAGATTTTATTGGTTGTGGTGAGGATCAGTAGACATTACAGTGTGTACACAATTCTTAACATGCATACCAAAAATTTAAAAAGCCATGTATTGTTTCATTTTCAGTCATTCCGGTGACTTTCCAGCTTCAAATTTGGAAGTAAATTTTCCATATGAGGATTGAGTAGCAGCATCTTCAAATGCTGATAAAGTGTTACTTAAGTCCCACTGTTTCATAATTTCATATCATATATACTACATACTCAAAGTTTTTATCTTTCACAGCACATTAACAAAAGTAGGCAAACTGGACTAGCAGGACAAAGATGTTTTAGAGTACACATGATTTTGACTGGGCAATGATCAAGGAGTAGTTTGCTTTAGGAGACAATTCTAAAGACAACATGGGAATAGAAGTCATTTAAAACATCCAAGACATATTAAATGAGTGTGACTCCAAATTGTCATTTAGTATGCTATGTATTGCCTAATATAAAACTAACCCTCATCTATGGAATGTTTAGCTGACACTCAAAACAGTCAAAGCCTGCTGTAATTCAATATCCCACTGTTTTCTGGTTGTACCAAAAAACCCAAAAAACAAAAAACAAAAAAACCCCCAAAAAACAAAAACCAACCAGCAAATGATTTCATTTCTAAAAAAATCATTTACGCTTAAAAAATGTGATGAGGTGTGATTCCTTCCTTTTAAAAAAGGTTTCTAGAGCTACTAAAAGTTGCATTTACAAAATAGTTGATAGACATATTCCTCTGGATTGTACAATAAGCAAGACAGGGACCACTGATAAGACATGGTGTGTGATTAATCAGATTTGGCTTCTTTCTCTTTTGCTTCATCAATGGCTGCAATTTCCATGGTTTTAGTTTCTCTGTTTTCTGTGAGTAAATATCCCTTAATTTCTTGATTAGCCACTTTGGCCTGTTTCCCCTTTGCTCCCCTTTTCCCTTTTGCTTGCACTTTTTTTGTCTGAAGATATGTCTGGAACACTGTGGGGTTTTTCCCCCCCAGGGTCTTATTATATAATTCAGACTGACGTTGAACTCACTGTTTAGCCCAAGCTGGCCTCGAACTCACAGGGATCCTCCTGCCTCAGCCTCCTCAGTGCTGGGATTACAGGTGTGTGCCACTACACCTGGCTATAAGTGAATTTTTTTCAGAGCAGAAATAATCTGTTAGGGCTGAGCAAATTTGTCACAATTACACAGAATTATTTAATAACTGTGTGATTTTTGTTTAATTAAATGGTAGTTAACATTTCCATCTCCTTAAACATTTTTGATTAATACATGATTATTCATATTATTAGGTATAGTGTAATATGTCAATCATTTATATAACATGTACTGATCAAATGAGGATAAAGTTTCCATCCCTTTATCACTACTGCATTTAGAGCCTTCAAAGTCCTCTCCTCTCCTTATTCATACAATGTAGTATAGACTCCTGTGAACCACAGTCCCACAATGTGCTGGGGAACACAGGAACGCACCTATCAAATGGTGTTTGAGCACGTTATCCAGCTTCCCTCAGTCCTCCCTGCCCTCAGCCTTCCCAGTTCTTCTAATCACCAATCTACATTCAGATAAGCTTTTTACATTTGCTTGTACTAATTAAACATATTAATGAGGTTCAATGTGAGCTTTCTATACATGCACACAGTGTGCATCTGTCAAGTCCAGCCTTGATTTACCTACTCTTTTCCCATCTTTCACCCTCTGGTAATCACTATCCTAGGTAAACTTTCTTATTTTTTAACTTTCACATATGAGAGAGAACATACAGAAACTCTTTCTGTGTCTTATTTCAGGTAACATAATGTCCTCCAGTTCCACCCGTTTTACTGTAAATCACAGGATATAATTCTCTTTAATGGCTGTGTAGTATTCCATTGTGCATAAATATTATTTTCTTTATCAATTTTAATACTTAGATACCATATGCATGAATTGTATTATCATATTGTTCTAATAAATTTGTAAAATTAAACATTAACTAATAAAAAACAATTGGTTGAGGTATTCTTAGACATATTTACTTCAAGATGAATATTGAAATCAACTTGTAAAATTCTGTGAAAAGTTCAACATGAATTTTGTTTAGAATTTTATTGAATTATTCATAGATTATTATCTGAAGAAGTGATACCAATGGTCTTGTAATTGTCCATTAAAGACCATGGTATATTTGGGGGTTTATTCAGGCTTTTGTGCCCCTTAATAACGTGGTATCTTTTTATTTTTATTTTTATTTTTAGTGGTATCTTCTAAAAAGAGTTAAATGATGCTCTGTGCTGTCGTGTGCACATATATGGAAACTGGGTTTCATGCCTATGCACCAAACAGATGAGTGGCTATTTTGCCCACTTTGGCTGTGGACATCTACATAGACTGTGCTTTCATCCTCATGTTCCGGAAGGCTGAAGCCCTCAGGCAGGGTGATTTGATTAACAGGTCACTGTGAACGCAGCTTTCGCCCGATGACGCCAGGTGTAACAATAAAAGACTATTCTATTTTTTCTGCATTACAGAATAATGTGAAAGTATATATGTGGAAACTATTTTCTTAGTTACCAGATTTGTTAATGAAAGGCATTAGTACCTTATGGGTTAAGTGATGCATTTATTACTGAGTGCTATTCTGAAAGGTTCTTACAATTGCAGTGAAAGAATTTGTTGTATTTAGTAATGATGGGAACAGAATGACTCATGAATTACAGCTATAGAACAGGAAGAAAAAACAATGTGTAGTCTCTTGGTGAGGCCAATGCCATTTTAGAGTGATTTCTTAAAATTTTATTTTTGTGTTTTCTTTCAGGACATTTTCAAAAAATTAATTTTGGGCCGGGGATTTAGCTCAGTGGTTCTGCCGCCTGCCTCACAAGTGCAAGGATCTGAGTTTGATCCCCAGTAACCCCCCCACAAAAATTAATTTTATTGGTGCATTTTAGGTATACAATATAATGACCTTCATCATTGGAAATCTGCACCTTTACGTAATCTCTCTTGGTTCTTATTTTTCCCCATTACCCCGCCCTGCCTTCAACCCCTCCATCTCTCCCCATTTACAAAGACGTTGTTTCCATTTTTCATTTTCTCATATTAATTCCATTCCCTTCTTTCCTTTCCCCTACCCCCCCACTTCCCCTTTGCCCCTTTTCTTCCTATTTCACATTATCTATTATACCTTTTAGTCCTTATTTCAGTTTCTCACACTAGAGAAACTACCTTGTATTTACACGTGTGTTCTATTTATTTCACTTAAGAGTATCACCTCAATGAGCACCCATTCAGCTAGAAATGTCTCTAATTTCTCATTTTTTATGGCTTAGTAGTACTCCATTTTATTAAGAAAAATTTATTTATCCAGTCTTGAGTTAATGAGCAATTGGGCTGCTTCTAAGTTTTAGCTATTACAAATAGTGCTGCTGTGAACATGGGTGCACATATATCACTGTGGTGTGATTCTTTCACTTCTTTGGGGGAGATACCCAGAAGGAGAATAGCTGGGTCAAATGGGACTTCTTGTCTTAGTTCTTTGAGGTATCTCCATACTGATTTCCACAGTGGTTGCACCAGTCAACACTCCCACCAGCAGTGGTGTAGTGTTCCTCTTTCCCCACAGCCCTGCCAGCATTTGTTATTGATTGATTTCATGATGGCAGCCATTCTTTCTGGAGTGAGGTAGAATCTGAGTGTTGTTTTCATTTGCATCTCTCGAATGACCAGTGATTCTGAACATTTTTTCATGTTTATTTACTATTTCTACTTCTTTGTCTGAGAAATGTCAGTTCATTTCAGATGCCCGTTTTTGGATTTGGTCTTTAAATTTGGGAGGTTTGATTTTGTAAAGTTTTTTATAGAGTCTAGATAGTAGGCTTTTGTCTGAGCAGGTGAGACTTTTTCCCACATTGTAGGTTGTCTCTTCACACTGTTGGCAGTTTCTTTTGTGCAGAAGCTTTTTAGTAGGAAGAGATCCCACTTGTTGAATGTTTGTGCTAGTTCACGGGAAATAGGTTTTGCTCATAAAATCTTTTCCTACACCAATGTCTTCAAGAGTTCTACCTAACCTCTGTTCCAGCCAGATCAGCGTTTCTGTTTTAATACTTACACCTTTGATCCACTTTGATTTTAGTTTAGTGCATGGTGAGAGATACAGATTTAGGTTTAATCTTTGGCAAGTTGAAACCCAATTTTTCCAGCATGATTTATTAAAGAGGCTATCTTTCCTCCAGTGAGAGTATTTGCCTCCTTTGTTGAAGATGAGATGGCTGAGTGTGTCTGGAATTGTATCTGGTCATATTCTTGGTAACCAACATGACTGCAATATCTACTGTAGCCTCCTTCACCAGGTCTGTCTAGCAGTGGTGGTTTCTTTTCTAGCAGTGGAGGTTTCTTTTCTAGTAGTGGTGGTTTCTTTGGCACAATATTAGCCACTCTATGGTAGCCATTACTGGAGTCATTCTGAGGAGGCACTTGTTCTCTTGGAATCCTTTCATAGTCATATCGTTCCTCAGACCACATCGCATTTGTTCTGTCAGCCACTCTTTTCTTTTTTTTCTCTTTTCTTTTGGTATGGGGATCAAACTCAGGACCTTGCACTTGCGAGGCAGGCAGCAGCATCACTGAGCTAAATCCCTGGCCCTGTTTTCATTCTTTTATTATTTTGAACCTTACACCAAAGCCCAGCTAAAAATCTATCATTGTGCACAAAATCCATTATCTCTGTTTCTGCATCTTCTAATCTGTTCCACTGGTCCTCAGGTCTGTTTCTTTGCCATTACCATGCTGTTTTATCACAGTAGCTTTCTAATATAGTTTCAAGTTGGGAGTTGTGATACCCCCTGCCATGTTTCTGTTGCCTAGAATTCCTTTTGCTATTCAAGGTGTCTTCCTATTCCAAATGAATTTTTGGATTTTTTTCTCAAGGTCCATAAAGTATGCTGCTGGAATTTCAATTGAGATTCCATTGAATCTATGTGGCAGTTTTGGAAGTATGGCCATTTTCACTATGTTGATTCTTCATACCCAGGAGCAAGGGATGTCTTTCCATGTTCTCATGTCATCTTCAATCTCTCTTTTCAGAGTGCCATAGTTTTCAGAGAAGAGGTCTTTGATTTTTTTTGTTAGGTTGATTCCTAGGTATTTCAGTTTTTTGGATGCTATTGTGAAAGGAATTGTTTGCCCTATTTCACTCTCAGTGAGTCTATTGTTCATGTAGAGGAAAGCTATTGATTTTTGTGTGTTGACCTTGTATGCAGCTACTCTACTGAATTTGATTATTAAGTCTAGAAGACTTTTGGTGGAGTTCTTGGGGTCTTCTATATAGAGTATCATGTCATCTGCAAATAATGACAATTTGACTTCTTCGTTTCCTATCTTTATTCCTTTTATTTCTTTCTCTTGTCTAATTGCTATGGCTAATGTTTCCAAAACTATATTGAACAGGAATGGTGATAGTGGACATCCTTGTCTTGTTCCTGATTTTAGTGTGAAGGATTTCAGTTTTTGACCATTTAATATGATATTGGCTGTTGGGTTTTCATAGATGGCTTCTATCAGATTGAGGTAGAGACCATCTATTCCAATTTTTTTGAGAGTTTTTATCATAAGTGCATGTTGGATTTTGTTGAATGCTTTTTCTGCATCGACTGAGATGATCATATGTTTTTTGTCCTTAGCTCTATTGATATAGTATATTACATTTATTGATTTGCATATTTTGAACCATCCCTGCATTCCTGGGATGAATCCCACTTGGTCACGGTATGATCTTCTTGATGATCTTCTGCATTCTATTTGGCAGTGTCTTATTAAGGATTTTCACATCTATGTTCATTAGTGAGATTTGCCTGTAGTTCTCTTTTTTCAGTTGGGTCTTTCTCTGCTTTGGGGATCAAGGTGATGCTTGCTTCCAGGAATGAATTTGGGAATATTGCTTCCCTTTCAATTTTATTGAAGAGTTTAAACAGTAGTGGCAATAGTTGCTCTCTAAATGTCTTGTAGTATTCAGCAGTGAAGCCATCAGGACCTGGACTTTTCTTAGTTTAGAAGTTTTTAATTACATTTTCAATTTCATTGATTGATATTGAATTGTTCAGAATTTTTAGGTGTTCTTCATTCAACTTTGATAATTCATACAAATCTAGGAAGCTGTCTTTTTCTTCTGCGTTTTCCATCTTTTTGTTGTATAGGTTCTCAAAATAGGTATTGAAGATCCTCTGGATTTCTGCTGGTTCCATTGCAATTTCATCCTTTTCATTCCTAATTGCATGGATTTGGGCCTTTTCTTTCCTTTTTCTGATAAGGTTGGCTAAGGGTTTGTCAATTTTGTTTATTCTTTTGAAGAACCAACTCTTTGCTTCATTGATTGTTTGTATCATTGTCTTAGTCTCCAATACATTGATTTCTGCTCTGATCTTCATAGCTTCCTCTATTGTATGAGCTTTTGGTTTGTTCTGTCTTCTTTTTCTAGAAGCTTGAGGTTCAGCATCAGGTTGTTAATTGGGCTTGCTCTGTTTTCCTAATATGACTATTCACTGCTATGAATTTCCCTCATAAGACTGCTTTCATTGTGTCCTATAGATTCTGATATGTTGTATTGTCATTGTCATTTAATTGTAGGGACTGTCTGATTTCTTCTTTAATTTCCTCTGTGACCTATTGGTTATTCAGAATTGTGTTGTTCAATTTCCTTGTGTTTATGGAATTCTTACGGTTTCTTTTGCTATGGATCTCCAGTTTCATCACAATATGGTCTGACGATATACCAGGGAAAACTTCAATTCCTTTGCACTTCCTTAAACATGTTCTATGAGCGAGTATGCGGTCTATTTTGAAGAACAACCCGTGTGCAGCTGAAAAGAATGTGTATTCTGATTTTGTGGGGTGGAACACATCTGTAAATATCTGTTAAGTTCATTTGTTCAAGCGTTTGACTGAGTTCTAGTATTTTGTTGCTTATTTATTGTCTAGTTGATCTATCTATTTGTGACAGTGGGCTATTGAGGTCCTGCACTACTATTGTATTAGTGCTTATTTGATTTTTAATATCCATTAGTATTTGTTTTATATAGTTGGGTGCACTAGTGTTTGGTGCATATATATTTATGATTGTCATCTCTTCCTCTTAGATTGTTCCCTTTACAAGAATGTAGTGAGTGTCCTTCTTTGTCTCTCTTAAACAGTGTTACTTTGAAATCCATTTAATCTGCAAAGAGGATAGCTATTCCTCCTTTTTTTCAGGTTCCTGCCACATGGAGGATTGTTTTCCACCCTTTAACTTTCAGTCTATGAGTTTCTTTTTGAATTAAGTGTGTTTCTTGTATGCAACATATTGTTGGATCTTGCTTCTTGACCCATTCTTCCAGTCTATTTCTTTTGATTGGTGAATTGAGACCATTAACATTGATGGTTATAACTGATATGTATCGACTTATCATTGTCATGACTTTTTCTTTTTGTTGGATTCTCCCACTTTGCATTTAGTTTCTTGTCATGCCCAATGGATTCCTTCTGCTGTGCTTTCTGAGGTTGTGATCCTCATTGTCTTTTCCTAGGATTGTGTCTAAAATTTTTTGGAGTGCTGGTTCGGTACTCATGAAGTTCCTAAGGTGCTCTTTGTCATGAAATTATCTTATTTCTCCACGAAGTATGAAAGATAGTTTTTCAGGGCACATCAATCTGGGTTGGAGGCTGTTTTTCTTTAGGGCTTGGAATATGTCACTCCAAGCTCTTCTTGCCTTGAGGGTTTGGATTGAGAGGTCTGATGTGATTCTTGATGGGCTTTCCTTTTTATGTGATTTGTTTCTTTTCTCTAACTGCTTGTAGATTTTTGTTCTTCTATTGGGTTTCTGGAATCTTAACTATTATATGGCTGCATTTAGATTATTTTTGATCAAGGCTAGTTGGAGTCCTACATACCTCGCTTATCTGTACACAAGTTCTTTTCCCCTGCTTGGGAAGTTTTCTGCCTTCACTTCTGTGACCAGTTTATTATATGTCATCTGCACTCCTGTTTCTTTATTGACTCCAATCAGTCTTATGTTATTCTTCTTTGCATCATTTGGCAGCTGTTGGATTGATTTCTCATGTTCCCTTACAATTTTGAAGCAATTTTTCTTTTCCTGGTCACTAATTGCTGTCTTATCTTCTATATCTGAAATTCTGTTCTCACATTGGCTCATTCTGCTGTGTAAACTTTCAATGGAATTTTTAATCTCCTGAAAATCTGTTTGTATCTGTTTTATGGATTCCACTTGTTTCCACTTGTATCTGTTTTATGGATTCCATCACGTTCCTCAGCTCCTCTATTTTTTTTACCCGTGTCCTCTCTAGATTTATAAATCAGGCTTGCACTATGGCCATAATGTCTGCTCTTATCTGAGAAATTATTTCTGATTTCATTTTTTCTGGATCCTCTTTCATTGCCAATGCAGGGAGTTCAGGTGGTTGAGTGTCAGATTATTCCATTTCTTTTCCCTTTGGCGTTGCTTTAGGTGATCTAAGAGTCTTGTTTTTAGATTTGTTTACGTGTCTACTCATTTCAATGCGGGGGGGGGGAGTGTGCTGCTTGTGCCTATGTGGCTCACCTCGTTGGCTCTGGGGGTGGCTCTGCTCCTTGGTGCTTGGGGTGGTGGTATGGCATCCCAGAAAGCTTCTATTTTTGTGTTTTCTCTGAAAAAAATTATTTCATCAGTTTGAATACCATTTTAATGGATAAGTTTATTAAGCGTCAGATACAGATCATGTACTATTCTAGAGTTAGGGACCCAGTATGAGATAAAACAGACAAAAATTTTGCCTTGACAATCAGGCTGTGAAGACAAATAATTAAATAATAGCCTTCTGATAAATAGAGTAGAGAGGGATCATCTCATAGGGAGAGGTATCTTGTCTAGAGGATCAGGGAAGACTGCTTGAGGAAGCCATATGCAAATTGATAGCTGAAAGATGATTGAAAATCAGTTACTCCTTAAGGCAAATTTGGATCTGAACATTGATTCACTGCAATTAGGCAGATCCTAGTCTAGTTTCTAGAGACTCAGAAATGGACAAGGATTCCCTTTATAAGACAAGAAAACCAATAAGACAAACTATATGTATATATATGAAACTTGTTTATATAATATATTTTATATATTAATATATTATTTTTTATTTATTATATTATAGATTTATTATATCTTATTTATTATAATATATTTATTTTTAATATAATATGTTTTATATATATATATATATATATAATAACTTCAGGTCATGCAATAGAATAAAGAGGAAGAATAGACTAACAATGATGATGACAATGATGGTAATACTGAGAAGGAGAAAACTGCCAGGGGAAGATGTGTTAGGGGGAGATGATCTGAAAAGTTCTCTCTGAGAAGGTGACATTTTAGATTACTTTTAAATTAAGAGGAGTCAGCCATGCCAAGAACCTTTTAAACTTTTTTTTTTTTTTTGGTATTTTACCTTCCTTTCATTATGCATAAAGCTTCAGTAACTTATGCCAACTGGAAGAGTGTTTGTGCAGGTATGTTTTGAGTAGCAATGGGAAAATAGTTGGAGTAATCATCTTCTCCACCTGTGGCCTGATGAGTGTAACAGTGGTGATCATTGCCTGACACTTGGACCCCCCAAGGAGAGATCTCTGAGGATCACTGGTAATGGAGACTTTGAAATGGTGGCGTGATGAAGAGTTGATGGTGAAAGAATTAGAATTTCTATTTACTAAATATCTAAAGAGCAGCAATGGAGAAATCTCCTAAATATCTGAGAGGGGTATAGAAGATTTCTGGTTTTTTAATCTGGTACTAGTGATTGAACCCTAGCTCTTCACACCAAGCTACATATCTTCCAACTTTTAAAATGTTTTTTGTTTTGAGATGTGGCCTCACTAAATCATTAAATTGCCCAGATTGGGCTTGAACTTGCTGTCCTTCTGCCTCAGCCTCCCAGAGTGGCAGGATTACAGGCAAGTACCACCACACCTGGCTTGAATTTTGACCACAAGATCATTAGTTGCATCACATTTTGGTTAAAAGAAGGAAATGTGACCTCACTTTATGGTCACATCCTGGTATGTGGATTATACTTAGCTAAGGACATTTTTAGTCAATATACACTCAATGACTATTTATGCACCAATAATAACTAACAATTATTGAATATTAACTATGTGTCATCTCCTACTCTAAGTTCTTAGAAATGTTAATCATGTGATACTCAACACTTCTATTAGTAGTTACTATTATGTTTTCTATTTTATATGTGATACAGAAAAGAGTTCACAGAATTAGTAAATTAGTAAGTTCTTCAAGATTCAAGCTCAGGTGATTCAGAACCCATTTTGCAAGTCTTTTCCTTACAATCTGTATTAGAATTTGTTCCTCTCATCAGCTATCAAGAAAAAAGCAGTGTATTATTCTTTAAGTGATAAAAAAAGAGAAAGAGAGAGAGAGAGAGAGAGAGAGAGAGAGAGAGAGAGAGAGAGAGAGAGAGAGAGAGAACACATAAGCATGTGGAAGCCTGAAGCTAGGTTTGGTACCAGGAATTACTGCTATTTTAAAAAGTTATTAAAAAGAAAATAACTATTTCATTAGTAGAGAGAGTGTTTAAAGAAAGTCTGATTTAATCACAGTCCTGAGGGCAAACCTGTCTTTTCTTTGATCTCAAGCCAAAAATTTTTAGCCTTATTTTGCAGAGAAAAGTGTTTAACACAGAGAAATTTTGCAACTTGGGTCTGCCTTATGCCTAAGTTTGTTTGTGTCCTCTCCTGTCATCTGTCCCACCTTCCCTCACTTTTTTCCTCTCCCCCCTTCTCTTTCTTTCTCCCTCCTTCCCTTTCTTCCTTTTTTGTTTCTCGGTACTGGAAATTGAACCAAGGACCTCCACACTAAGAAATATCCCCACCCTTTTTGTATTTTTTATTTTCTGAGATGGGATCTTGCTATACAGTTCAGGCTGGCCTCAAGCTTGAATCAATACTCCTGCCTCAGCCTCCTGAGTGCTGAGATTTAAAGGTATGTACCACCACACCCAGCAAATTTATGCTCTTTATGAGACTTCTCTGTAGGAATATTTTAGAAAAAGTTCAACACCAAAAATAAAGCTCTTACATGATATGTACTCAAGGCATGGATCCATGATGTCTTTCATGCACAAAGAAAATATATAGGGAGCTTTTAATTTCAGACTGCATAGAGTTTATTTGAACTTATGGAAATCTATATGACCACTACCAAAATACACTTTATGGATGAATAGAGGACACCCTGACATCCTCAATGTGATGCTAAGATCCTTAACACATTGAGAAGGTTGGACTGTTCCTATTTCTTCCATTAGTGCCATGTGCATGTATGTTTGTGTGTGTGCATGCATGAGTATACACCCTTGAGAATATAATGAAAATTCTCCTGTAGCATAAAAAAGAACATACAAAGGAGTAAACATTTATAGCAAAGTATAAAACTTTTAAGATATTTCACATACAAAGGCATACTCTTAACTTAGGAAGGTTCCTAAATATGTCCATTACTTCTATTATACACCAAGACAGATAAGAAAACAATCACCTTAATTAAGATATATTATTATTATTGTTGTGGTGATTGTTGTTTGTTATGAAATATTAGGGAATGAACCCAGGGCATTCCTCATGTGCTGTATCCTCAGCCCTTTTTCATTTTTTATTTGAGACAGGGTCTTGCTAAGTTGCTTAGGTAGAACTCAAACCTGTGATCCCCCTGCCTCAACCTCTCCAGTAGCTGAGATTACACCTTTGGGTTTTAAAAAAATTTCCTTTTGAATTATATTTTGGAGGTTTTGATACAAAGTTAACCACACTGATTACATTTTTTCAAGCACTCATGGTCTTTAAAAAGACTGTTTAATAAATGTATCCTCCTTACAGTAATAAAAAGGTTATGCCACTGCTTTTATTCTTGATTGGATTCCTTGATTTGATCTGTTTCATTTATCATATTTAATGACTTGACTTGGTTAATTTAAGTGTCTTTGTAAGTTCTAACTTAGAAATAATGGCTTTTATATAATTGATTTTTATTTATTTCCTTTTAGTGAAATATTATCTTATTTTTTTTGCTCTAAGTAATCCTTTGACTGGATTTCACAAATTCGGATATGAAAGACTTGATTTTTGGTTATTTTGACTATTTCTCAATGATTTGCTTTTGTCAGAAATTACAATATTTTATCTGCAGTAGATTCATTTGCTGTTTTAATATAAATGCTATATTTGTTTCAGGTAGCCTTTAAATGTATAACACATTTTGCTTTATATATTTAATTCATGTTTTATATATTTTACATTATAAATTATATTTTAAATTATTATAAAATATACCTCTGAAACTTGCTTACTCTATTTTAAATTCTTCTTTTTTGAGATTAATATTGGGAACTCTGTTATTTTATTTAAATATGATTTTCTCCAGCATTTTGTTTTTGTTTTTTTTTTGTTTTCTGAGACATTTTCCCATTGTATAGTTCAAGCTGAACTCACTATGCAGCCTAGGCTGGCTCTGAACTCATAGCAGTCCTTCTGTCTCAACCTTCCAAGTGTTGGGATTACAAGTGTGCACCAGCATATCTGGCCATCTGATTCTAATTTAATACCTGTTGGTATTATTATAAACTTATGTAGCATTATAAATGATTCCTTTGCCTTAATGTGTAAAAATACACCTTTTGGATCAAAAATACCACTCATAAAAAAATCTACACTAAGAATATGATTAAAGAAAACAAAATATTTTTGTATAAAAAGGTTTATTTTCTTTTTAAATTAGTGTTATTCGGTTGATATGTAATCCTTGTACATTTTTATGAGGTGTAATGTGGTGCTTTGATTCGTGCATGCATTGGATAATGATAAAATCAGGATATTTGGTGTATCTATCACCGTAAAATTTATCATTTCTTTATTGTGAGTATATTACAACCTTCCACAATGAGGGAAAAAGTTTTTACCAGCTGTTCCTCAGACAAAGGTCTACTATCGAGAATATATAAATAATTTTAAAAAATCAGACCTCCCAAATTTAAAGACCTAATCTAAAAATGGCCATCTGAAATGAACAGACATTTCTCAGATAAAGAATTAGAAACAGTAAGTAAACATATGAAAAAATGTTCAACATCACTAGTCATTTGAGAGATGCAAACGAAAACAATGCTGAATTTCCACCTCACTCCAGAATGAATGCCTGCTATCAAGAAATCAACCAATTACAAATGCTGGGAAGTTGTGGAGAAAAAGGAACTCTCCTCCACTCTTGGTGGGAGTGTAGACTGATGCAACTACCGTGGAAATCAGTATACAGATACCTCAAAAAACTAGGTTTAGGGGTCCCATTTCATCCAGCTACTGCCCTGGTAGGTATCTTCTCAAAAGAATTAAAATAATCATACCACAGTGATATATGTGCACCCATGTTTATAGCGGCACAGTTTGTAATAGCTAAAACTTGGAAACAGCACAATTGCCTATGAACTGGAACCTGGATAAAGAAGATGTGGATTTTTAAAAAATTTATAAAATGGAGTACTACTTAGCCATAAAGAATGAGAACCTAGAGACATTTATAGCTAAATGGATGGACATTGCACATTGAGGTCATTCTTTTAAGTAAAATAAATAGAACACACATGCGTAAATACCAATAGTTTCTCTGGTGTGAGAAACTGAAATTGTATATAAGGATCAAAATGTATAATAGATAATTTGAAATAGGAAGAAAAGGTCCAAAGGGGAAGGGGAAGTGGGAGGGGTGGGGGAAGGAAAGAAGCGAAAGGAATAAATATGAGAAAAGGAAAAAATGGAAACAAAGTCTTTATAAATAGGGAGGGATGGAGGGGTTGAACGGAGAGCAGGGGAATGGGTAAAAAAATAAGAACCAAGATACATCATGTTAAAGGCACAAATTCCCAGTGATGAGTGTCATCATATTGTATACCTAAAATGTATCAATAAATTTAATGAATAAAAAAATCTTCTATTTTGAGATATACTGGGCAGATTAGTTAACTATGTGTGCCCTGCTGTGCTGTAGCACACCAGAACTTATTCTTCCCATCTAACTGCAACATTGTCCCTGCTGGCCAACCTCTCCCCAGTCTCCTTGGTCACTTGTAACTATTCTACTCTGTTTCTATGAGATAGCCCCAAAAGTTTTATTTTTTCACACTATGTCATAATAAATATTTGAAATCACCTGAAATCACAAAGTTGGGAAAATATTAAGGAACGGGGGGTTAACTCTCTGGATAAGTATTATATTACACAGTATTACTGAACACCATAAGAGTATAAAAGATATGCATCATATGGGAAATACACAACGCAACGTTATATGTGCACTGTGATCTCAACTATGTAAAATGGATAAGCAGTTTCATTAGGACTAGGGTGATTTATAAGAGAACAGAAACAGTTGATGGCACAGGTTAGGGTACCATGTGAAAAATCTCTCAGCAATTTATTTACAGCTTCTAAATGTTTACACAGTGTATGAAAGGAATCAGGTATGATTCCTAAGTGTCTGGAAAGGATAGGTGTGGACTTCTTTGACTTCTGACTCTCTTTCATGGAAATCTGCTGAGCCTCTATTAAGTGAAGGGTGAAATTTTCCATTGCTACTGATGAGAACAAATGAATTATATTGGGAGTGGACAGACACAGCCCTTCCTTCAAGATGATGACTCACTGGCAAACCCTCCTGATGGGTGTGACCCAGGGCTGACCTGTGCAGACTGGGGATGGATTGATTATAGAATTCTCACTTTCCTTCCTCTGCTAGGAGATTTAAATGAGACCTCACCTTATAAAAAAGAAAGAATTGCTACATTCTTTTAATAAAAATGTCAGAACTGAACAAACCAGAGAGAATACTTTAGTTCTTCTATCTAATGTGAAAACCTGTTTCCGTGTCAGTATGAGAATGACTCTTACCCTGACCCTCACTCATTTGTACAGTGCAGGATGTAGCCTCTAGTTTTGACAAGCAGTGCATTTATTTGACAGCAGACCACCCTCTCTGTGGAACTCATCCTAATGGCACAGTCCTGTGAAACATTTAAACTTTATACCAAGGTCCATGAAAAATTAAGAAGTTTGGGATGTGAAAAAGTGATTATGTGTTTTTCAAGGTATGAAGGGATTAAAACTGGAACAAAATATTACCGTGAAAGTGAATTAGATAGCTTATCTAAAAATATGATTTCATTCTAGAAGTCAAACTCAAATTTATCACTAGAAGTTGTCAAACAGATTTGATGATCATTTGCTGTGAATATGATGAGGATAATTCAAGCTTTAGACTAGAGATTTGAAGAGTTTGTGACTTCTAACTCTGAGTATCAGAAGAATGAAGGAAAGAAAAAAAGAAAGAAAGAGGAGAAGAAGAAAATAGGAAGAAAGGGAGGGAATGAGGGAAAAAGGAAAGGAGGAAAGGATAGACAAAGGAAGGAAAGAAATAAGGAAGGAAGGAAAAAAGGGAACAAAAAAAGAGATAAAGGAGGTATTTCAGGCTTATCTAAGCACTATAGAATTGGAATATCTGGGTTTGGGAGCCTAGGAATTTGGATATTTAATAAACTGCCTAGGTGGTTTTTATATATACAGTTTAAGAGAGCAGGAAATAATAACAATGGGTCAGATTGCTTCTTCTTCTCCTTCTCCTTCTTCTTTTTTGTACCAGGGATCGAACTCGGGACTTAGTGCTTGCAAGGCAGGCAGCAGAACCACTGAGCTATAAAAATCTGTTTCCATATCACAAACAAGCAATGTGACAGTTTAGGCAAGTAAGGATGTTAAAGAAGTGATTGCTTCTAAGAATGAAGTAAGAACCTGATCTCTGAGGTTATCTGTCTACAGACAATAAAATCAGTCTGTGTTGAATTTCTTACCTTATTCTTTGAGATAGATGGGAAGAGATAGGAACTAGGAAACTAGATAGGAGGTGTCCTGGGAAGGCATTCTGGAAACAGCCTTCTCCATCCATGTATAATTAATTCCTGCCTCGTACTCTGGTGTCCAAGCCTAAGGTTTTGATTGCTCGAATCCCTGGCTGTGGCTTCATGGAGTTTAATGAGGCTCACTCCACAAAAAGAAGCTACAGGATTTCTTGAATGCTTGTTACAGGGAGTGGCTTTTTGGATCACAGTGATTCATTTAATCCTTCCCCTCTCAAAAGGGAGCTAAATTGCCAAAAATGTGCACCTAGTTCAGGAGGTGGCTTGGAAGCCTGGAGACTCCTCCCAGAAACTGAAGGCTCTTTTCCCATGTACATGAAGAATTACTGCTCCTCAGAGTGGCCCATAATCTGGGTACCTATAAGGTCATTGGAAGACCCACTTACCCATTTATTTATCCAGTGCCAGATATATGCCACTCACTGCATTAGTATGAAGAGAAGATTAATTATGGGTCAAAACAGACAGCCTAGAGTTTATAGCCTGGTTAAATTTCCGTACCTGCTGACCAACTAGGAATTAGCTAGCATGGCTTGGTCATCATTATCATCATCATCATCATCATTTCATTAATATAACAGTGGCTAACATTTATGGACTGGGTATCTATGGCTAAAATCTTTTTAATGGAATATTCTCAGTGAGACATGAATATTATCATGGTCATTTTTCAGATGACAAAATTTATATACATAGATACAGTAACTGGCTCAAGTTATACGTCCTCCATTGGTCTTCAGGGTGTGCATGGGAAAGCAGAGATTTAGTGGTCCTTTCTCCAGCTTCTCTGAGCTTGGGACCTACTTGTTTCTGATCTCTTGAACTAGGGTATGAGCTAGGCCAGACTCCATTAACACCATGTCAGTGCAATCCAGTCTCTAGTCTCAAAAGAGGATCATTTTGAGGACTGGGAATTAAATTCAAGCCTTGAGTAAGAGAAGAGAAATGAGGGCCGGGGATTTAGCTCAGCGGTTCCACAGCCTGCCCCGCACGTACAGGGACCCGAGCTCGATCTCCAGTACCAAAGAAAAAAAAAAAAAAGAAGAGAAATGTAGTTGACAGTAGCTATCTTTGGAATCCCAGGGATTAAATGGGCACAGAGGAGGCAGGAAGACTTCGGGGCTTTGGGATATTTGGAGATGGCTACAGTTTTCTTTTAGGTAGACCAGAAGGTAAGGCTGTTTCTATCAAACCCTTCCATTTCAGCAAGTCAACAGGACAGCTAAAGTATGACTTCCTGAGTTCGGAAGGGTCAGATGGACCTAGCCTTAGTGGTCAAGAAGATTGGTCAGACCTGAAGATCAGGATCCTGGCCAAAGCATCTCAGATTTGGATTAGTTTTGTGCATATAATACTGAGGAATCATCCAGGATGTGATCCCTTTTAATGATGCTTAGGAGTAATGCCAAAAAGTTGAGACTTCTTGGATTTGTAGATGCTGAAGTATGTCATGAAGATTGTAATGAGGTACATATATTGTAAATTACTACTCATTTTAAAACAGGATTCTCCCTATGTTCTTAAACTAAAATTTTAATTGCTCCTCCAAAGAGAATTTGCCGTCTCCTTATTTATGGATAGCATATTTCTCTTCACTAATACTAGGATTAATCATTTATCTTTTGAGATGTATGTATTTACAGTGTACTTAAAACATAAAGTTGGAACCATACACTTATATGATTTGAGGTTTTTTAATTCTTTAACATTTTCAATATTACTCTGGAATGTTGCTATTCATAGTAATTGAAGACCAAATAATACTTTGTTATACTGAAGACTATAATTATTTAATAATTTCTCTATTGCCATTTCCAAGTTTTTACCCTTTGGCTTCGCCATTTATGATAGTAAAATGTCAGAAACAACCTTAATTATAATGCTGCTTTAAATACATTTGTCCACAAATCTTTCCATATAGTTATTATATAAGGGCAAGTATTGCTTTTAAATTTTCTTATACTGTAACATCTAAGAAATTCTCAGAATGGTTGTATTACTCTATTAGTACCTTGGGAAGGTTACTCTTTCTACGCTTTAGGTCTCTCATCTCTACTAAAAGAATAAAAATAGCACCTACCTCACAGAGTTGAGGTAATATATACAAAATGCTTAGATTAGTGGATGTAAAGTACTTAAGACTATACATAACTATACTCATAACTATAACCATAACCATAAATATATGTTTGTTGTTCTACATTCTTAACAATTAATGCCAATTTTGGCAGTAAATGTCAGTGTTTTCCCTTTATCATATGTTAGAAATACTAGTTCAGTGATAGAGTGGCTCCCTTTTTATTGGGACTTTTTTGAGTACTGGTAAAGTTTGGCATTTTAGTTTGTATTCGTTTAGCCACTTGTATTTCTTTTTCTATAGATTTTATTCATTCTTTAAATGGATCCTCTTTGTTTTATGTAGCAATTTTCTGAACTCTTTATATGGTGATGCTTTGCTGTCTTACGTTACAGATACTTCCTGTATTACAGGGTACCATTTGCATCATTCTATTATTTCTGACTGTGGGTCAGAGAAGACTGAGAAGGCTTCAAAGTGAAAAGTCATGCTTGGGCTGTTTCCTCAGCAAAGATGAATGCACTTTACGGATTGAAAGAACAGCACCTGTAGTTTGAGAGAAAAAGTTCCAAGGATTGTAATTTTTCTCCAGGTTTGTTCCTTGACCAAGCCAGCTAGCATCTCTGACCACTAATATGCTCATCTCTAAATGGACTCTTATCAATGCTTTTAGGAACCCCTTCAAGATCAACACATTTATTAAATGCACTTATTAAATTTCTGCATAAACAAATTCCATATAAGTATGAGCTTTTTGTTTTTAACATTTTTGATATGTACATTTGTAAAAAGGATGCCACCTTTGTCTTTGAGCTGTGTGTGATCGGCCTTCTTACTTCTGCTTGACAGGAAGCTCATTTTTCAGATTCAGTTGACCTTCTACTGAAAACCACCCCCTCGCATTCCACACACTCATTAATTAAGTAAAATATCAGAGTATCACCTCATAGCACTTTGTGCCTCATAGTGGTAGCACTGAACACAGTTACAATTTCTCATTTATTTAAGTGATTACTTGATTGGTTTGTTCTTTTTCTCTAGAATGGAAACTAAAAGGGCAGAATTCATGCCGTGTGTGCCTGTGTGTGTGTGTGTGTGTGTGTGTGTGTGTGTGTGTGTGTGTGTATCTTTTGCTTACCATAATGTTTTACATGCCAACTGTGTTTCAGCAGACCCTCACTTAACATTGCTGGAATGTCCTGTGGGATGTTTGCATATGCATAAAAACATTTCAGTGGGGATAAGGTAGTGAAACAGGAATAAATACATCATGTGGGAGTAGTGGTGAGGAGGCAGGTGTGTCTAGCCTGGAGACTAGCATGTGAAGGAGAGTCATGGGGATGGGACTTGAAAGGGGGACTTGGGCTTGATGACAGAGAGGCTTGGATATCAGGTGGAGGAATGTCAGTGTGTGAGAAATGCAGTGGGAGCCACTGAAGAACTAAGAGTAGGAATAGCATATAAAATGTGTTAGAAGATGCATGTAATATGCAGAGTGCATTGGAAGAAAAAGGCTAAGGCACGGAGATTTTTTTAAGCCTGTTGTAATTTTTTTAAAAGGCTACTGAACTCCTGCTTCAGTGTACTACTATTGGAACATGGGAAAGCGAGCAAATTTGAACATTGTTCCCAGGGAAAAAATAATACTTCATGTTCATTGTATATGGTAGTAAGAGAATATTATTTCCACATTATTAGTAATTATACTGTATAATGCCTTTTACAGCTATGAATATTGAGAGCAAGAAGAAAAACAGAGTTGGAAATGCAGCATATGGTATATTAGTGGCACAGTGAGATCATGAAGACAGTTTTCCAGAATCAGTTTTTTTTTTTTAACTTTAAAACACATTGTCTTTGCCAGAAACAAGGTAGGTGAGCTGGGAGGAGGATTATTAGTCCACTTTATGTATAGTGAATCGGGGGATGGCTGACAATTGATGATGAATGACTGAAAGTGTTAGGAAGAGTAACATATAGTGGCAGTCTGGTAGAGAGATGAGAGCAAGGGTTATGTATTTTCAACTCAATGGCCCAGAGATAGTAACTTCAGATCAGCTACAGTGTTTCATTTTGATTTCAATTACTGTCTCTTCAGTTTCCTATTTTTGAAAAAAAGTAATGATATTCATAGATATTGAGCACTTATTATATGATAAATGCTGAACTAGTGACTTATTTGGTTCATTACTGAGCACTATTACCTTTATTACTCTATTTTCCATAAGAGAAGGCAAGACCAGTTGTGAAATAACTTTTCCAATGTCTATTAAATTGTCAATAATCCTGCTAGCATGTTTCTCAATTTTGAAGCTATTCACATTAGCAGGCAGGTGATTCTTTGCTGGGAGTGGGGTGGGAGCAGCTTTCCATTGCAGGGGAGAAAGTTTAGCAGAATTTCTGGTATCTACCCACTTGATGCCAGCTATGACAGCCCAAAAGGTCTGCGAACATTACCAAATGACTCATTAGTGTGACTCTGTCTCAGAAACACAAAATTAGAAATGTCCCACACTTGAATTCAAATAGATTCCTCAAAATGTGTAAAAGATAATGTGAAATAGGAAGCAAAGGTTCAAAGGGGAAAGGGGAGGGGGAGGGGTAGAGGAGAGAAAAGAGGGAAAGGAAAAAATATGAGAAAAGGAAAAAATGGAAACAAAGTCTTTGTAAATGGGGGGGTGGAGGGGCTGAAGGGAGGGCAGGGGAAGGGGGAAACAATAAGAGCCAAGATACATCATGTAAATGTACAAATTTCCAGTGATGAATGTCATCATATTGTATACCTAAACTGTACCAATAAACCTAATGAATTAAAAAAAAATCTTCCCCAGAAATTTCTACCTAGTCGATATATTCTTCCTCTGTATTCTTGTGTCACTTATTGGCCAAACTATTAAAATATGGTTTTTTGTTTTATTTCATATACATCTTGTCTTTGCAAGAAGCTTATGAGGCTTTTGAAGACAAATTTTATATTTGATAAAATGTTAGATGCAGCTATCTTTTTCTTATGTTTTTGCTTAATTCTTACTATCAGTTCATTCCCTCAATCCTAGGGTAAACTGTCATAATTCTTAGCTAAACTGTTAAAAAAAAACTTATTTGATTTCTCTACCTGTTTCTTTCTCTTATTCAAATGATGTAATTCATTCCCCTGTTTGAAGTCCTTTGCTAAAACACAAGTATGATATTGTGTGTCTTTCTGGCTTAAAACATAATTAAGGAATATATTCTCAGCCTAACATGTCAGCTTTTTTTAAATCATCTTCTTCTGCATAAAGTTGGCTCTAGTAAAGAAAAGTTGTACCTATCTCCTAGATTCTGTCTCTATGCTGTTCCTTCTCTTCTTTCTGTAGAGTTCTTAAATTTTTTTCCATAAATTAACTTTAGTAGCTACCTCCTAGTATTGTTAAAGGATTCAAGAAAATAAAGGAAAACTTCTTTACACCATGTTTGGTAGACAGTAAAAAAATAAGTGCTCAATAAATGTTATCCACTAATATTTAAACATAATCTCATAAATTCTTTGAAATATGCAGGCTACATCAATTTGTTTTATACTTTCTTGGTGATGATTGACAACACATGTATTTAGTTATTTAGTTACTTAAGACCAATGGGGAAATACAAGGAATTTAAAGTTACTTATTACAGAATCAATGCAGAAATTATATGTGCCAGTAAGTTAACCCCTCAGAGGAAAGCAGCTTTTGGAAGGATTTTACAATTGAAATGTGAGGATTTCATGGATAATGGGGCCAAGTCTTCTGGGAGTACTCAGTCGGGAGGTTCCCATGGCACAGAGAATGCTGGGAGCTAAAGTAGGTGAATGACAGGACATCTGAGAGTAGTGGGTGGAGAAGGAGCACCAGGTGGGAAGGCAGAAGACTTACGGAAAGGCATGGTTCAGGGAACATGAAATGACATTCCAGTCTGTCAGTTTGAAATACACATTTCTGCTTGGCAACCAAAATTGATTTCTGTACAAAGACTGGTGACAATAGGCGTCCTGGTCTTGTTTCTAACCCAAAAGAAAAAACTTTTAGTTTTGCACTATTGAATATGATGAGGCTCTCAGATACGATTTTACTTATATTGAGCTATATTTTTCTATGCCTATTTCATTCGGTGTTTTCTAATGGAAACAAGTTAAATTTTATGAAAGCTTTTTCTGCGTCTACTGAGATGATAATCTAATTTAAAATCTTTATTAATGTGTTGTATCATTTTTAGGGATTTGCATCCCAGGGATAAATCTACTTAATTGTGGTGTGTGATCCTTTGAATGTACTATTAAATTTAGTTTGATAATTTTTCTTGAGAATTTTTGCACCAGTGTTCTCAGGAATATTTATGTGTAGTTTTCTTGTATTGTCTTTGTCTTTGTTATCAGACTAATGAAGCTTTCCTTAATGAATTTGCAAATGTTTCCCTTCCTCTTCAATTTTTTGAAAGATTCTGATAAGGATTGATTTTAATTCTTTAAATAATTAGTAGAATTCAGTAGGGAAATTATCTTCCATTCCTGGGCTTTTCTTTTATGGGCATTGTTTGTTATTATTCAATTTCTTTCTTTATTATTAGTCTAGTTATATTTTCTTTCTTTTTTTTTTTGTACCAGGAATCGAACTCGGGATCTTGCACTTGCAAGGCAGGCAGCGGAATCACTGAGCTAAATCCCCAGCTCTATATTTTCTATTTCTTCATCATTTTTGGTAAGCTATACATTTTAGGGAATTTATCCACTTGTTTTAGGCTATTCCATTCTTGCATATAAATGCTCAAAGTATTCTCCTGTAATCCTTTGTGTCTCTATGGCATTATTAATGTCTATCTTTCATTTCTGATTTTATTTGAATCTTCTTTTTTTTTCTTAGTCTAGCTAAAGGTTTTGTTTACCATTTCAAAAGCCAGCTCTTAATCTTGTTGATCCTTTCTACTGAATTTCTAGTCTCAATTCCATTCCTTTCTGCTTTAAAGTTTTAATTTTCTTCTTTCAGCTAATTTTGGAGTCAGTTTGCTCTTTTTCTTGTCTCTCGAGGTTTCAAGTTAGATTGTTTATCTGTGGTCTTTTTCGGGTAGGCATTTATCACTATAAATTTTCCTGTTAAGACTGTTTTTGTTGTATCTCAATAATTTTGAATCATTGTGTTCTCATTTTCATTCATCTTAAATGTCTATCAATGAATAAATGGATAAAGATAATATGGTATATACATACAAGGAAATTATCATTCCACCTTAAAAAAAAAGAAGGAAATTCTGTCACTTTTGACAACATGGGTGACCTGGAGAACATTATGTTACATGAAATAAGCCAGGTAGAGTAGGTTAAATATTTTATTATTTCATTTAAATAAAGCATCTAAAATAGTGAAACTCAGAGAAATGGAAAAGGCAATGGTGATTGCTATGGGCTGGAAACAAAAAAAAAATGGAGAGTTTTTGCTCAGTGGATATAAAGTTTCAATTATGCAGAACAGATAAGTTTCAGAGATCTTCTAAATAGCATATAATTTATATTTAATACTTGTGTGCTTCAAATGTGTTGATGGAATAGATTTTCTCTTAAGTGCCCGTAGAATAAAACACACACCCAAGAGACCAATAAATTTTGGAGGTAATGAATAAGATGGATAAGTTGAATACCTAGGTTGTGGTGAGGGCAGTGTAAGTGCATGCCTCTCTCTCAAAGTGTGTATACTGCATGTATTTGAATAAAGCTTAAATTTCAAAAGAAAAAAATAGATTTATATATACCATAGCTCAAAATAGATAGGTAACCACATGATAATTGCATAGCATAATAGACCCTATCTACTACTAGTTGAAAGTTGACTCATTTCAAATTCATATTAGATATCCAGAGGGAAACTGCTTAGGTTTTTGTTTTTTGAGTTTTTTTTAAATTTTGTAATCAAAATGGTCTTTTTGAGTTTGATAATAGCCCTATTTCCAAGTTGATAATATGTGCAAGATGATTTACAAAGAAAACTAACGGGAATTAGCTAGGTATTAATTTCCTGGCCTAAAATGTTGTCTCCATGAGCAACATTGACACAGATCTTTTGCCAAACAAGCATCCTATTTCATAACATCTGACCTTTCAAATCTGCTTTTTTTTATTTCTTTACTTTTTGGTGAATAATTGCTTATTTATTTACTAAAATTTTAAGTTTTGGCTAAAGCAGAAAAATCCACTGTATATGAACAGAATTTTCCCTGATAAAAAGTTATGTCACACTTTAGTTCTATGTTTGTGCAAGTAATAGCAGTGAAAATTTACATGAATTTTAAAAATTAATAAAATATTCACTAGAATTAGATCTTTGCCCATACCCCCTTCTCCCTCTGTTGATTATTATAAAATTGATTTATCCTGTCATTTTTATATTTATTTTTAAAGTTTTGTTTAAAGCACCCGTAGGATCAGGCTTCTGGAGTAAAAATGGAAAATAGTTGAAGTATATTAATATATATTAATCCAACTTTAAAAAATAAGAATATTGCACAAAAAAGTAAAAATTATTGCCATCTTGAATTGGCGTGGTACCATTGTAACAATTTTTGAGCCAGAGTTGATACCTTGTTATTGACTAAAATCCATAGTTTACAATTGGGTTTATTCTTCTTGTCATAAATTCTGTAGATTTTGACAAGGACACAATGTCAGATATCTTTCATCACAGTGCTATGCAGAATAGTTTCACTACCCTGAAAAAGTTAGACTCCACCTATGCATCCTTTCTCAGAACTCTTGGCAACGACTGACATTTTTACTGTTTTTAACGTTTACCTTTTCCAGATGTCTCATACTTGAAATCAGGCACCATATAGACTTTAGACTGACTTCTTTTGCATAACAATATACACTTGTTTGCTCTATGATTTTTTTGTGGCTTGGTAGCCTCATTATAATTAACTATTATTATTATTAACTATATTATTGTTAACTATTAATATCCCACTTGATAGATTTATTGCAAAGATTTTTAACCCATTCACTTACTGAGGGAAATTTTTTTTTCCCAAATTCTTGCAATTTCAAGGGAAGTTACTATGCACATCTGAGTGCAAGTTTTTCTGTGGACATAAATTTTCAACTCCTTTAGGTAAATGCCAAGGAGCATGATTTCTGGATGGTAAAAATATGTCCATTTTGATGAAAACTGCCAAATGGCTTTCTGAAGTGATGGTATCACTTTATATTTGTACCAACCATGAGTCAGACTTCTCGTTGCTCCATATTCCTGCCCACATTTGGCATTGTCAGCACTGGGGATTTTGCCCATAACAAGTGTAATAGTTGTACTAGCCCATATTCTAATAAGTGTATAGTTGTACTAGCCCATATTTTTTATTGCTGGATGTTTCCACCTGTTAAGGAATAGGGTTTGTTAGATTCCAGCTTCAGTTGGTGACTGCTTTTCTTCTTTCCTCAACATACTTTTAAAAGTAATATAGTCTTCTCATTAAAAAAAATTGAAATGGAGGGCTGTATTTTCCATAATTATTTGCCTAATTTTGGCAGAATCATTGAGAATAAGGAGGACATCAGTTCTTGTACATATGGCAAGCACCTTACCTCCTACTTTTGTGCACTTTTCTTTACCTTCACCCTGTTACCCAGAAATGCTGAGCAATGCTCAATGCTGAGCAGATTTCAGATCAGCAAGTCTTTTTTCATTATATGTAGGAGTCTGTTATTCTTTTTTGTAGCCTCTGAACTCCTCCCTGTGTTCTTGTTTTATTCGTCTAAGTAACATGGAGAATTTTATTTATTTCCAGGCTAAACTGACATCAATGATCCTTAGTCCAAGAATCCAGGGAAAATTCTATGCCTATTTAGTTTATTTTACATAGGTAAAATCTTTAGTTTGTAGAGTACTAATGTAATCTGGGATGATAAGTCTCTAACATGTATAATTTGAAAATTGCATGAATCAATAGGAATATGCAATTGAAGTTTCTGGGAACAGTTTAAAAATATATCATTGGATCATTTTGTTGATTGATTTGATTATATCTTATTATGACATATCAGGAGTTTAAAAACTTTTTATCCTTATTAGTACATGTTTGCAGTACATAATGATTACATCCACCTGCAGGAGTTGGTACAGGTACATAGCACATCTTCATTTTTTATGTCCCCTCCCCTCCCCTTACTCATCTTCCATCGCTCGGTATATCATGAGTTTTTGAAAGCATTCTTCATTTCCTATAGAAATTTGAAGTCATATAAGATTAAATTAACCATAAGAAGCTAAGAAGAAATATGTAAAAGAAGGTCTAAATTTTAAGACAATACTAAAATGGAATTTAAAAAATATTTCTCCTCTGTATTTATAGGTGTTCAGTAACATTAACAGAATTAAAGATTTTCTTGATCCTTTGACATAGAAAATTTTTACTGGTACTGGGTCAAAATAATTTTAATAGCTTGACTGAGGTATAATTGAGATACAATAAACTCAATATCTAAAGTATGCAATTGATACATATTGACATATTAGTGCGACATGAAGCTCTTGAGGCAATCAACCAATAACATGTGATTGTCAACATTCTTGTGCCTCTTTTAACTCATCTCTCCCTCTCTTATCTCCCTTTCCAGAAAACTGCTGATCTACTCTCCATCACTATTTAGTTGCTTGTATTCATTTGATTTTGTTATAAAGGTAAGCTCAAGCACAATAACATTGTAAAGAGTTTATTTGAGCAAATAGCAATTCATGAATTGCCAGCTCAGAGATGGAAGTGGTTTGGGTGTTCCATTGAGAAGCACAGGGACAGACTTTTATAGATGAATGTTCAAGTAACCAAAGAAAATATTTTATTGGTTACAGTAATAAAGCTGCCTTATTTGTTCTGTCCCACTGGAAAGTCCCTAGCTACATAGTTATAAGTTTCTTGGTTGATTCTGATGGCTTAAATTTAAATTTCATTTTTCTTTAATATATTGTAGGCATGTATAAGAAATAGCTCAAATTGCTTTTTGCTTAAATTTGCAAATCAGGTATGGTTGAGATTGCTTATGAGGATAAACTGGTTTTGTCTGCTCAATGTTTTTTCATGTCTGCCCTCCATTTTAATTTATTTTAAAACTTCTGTAACCCTAGACTCATGCATTGTTCCATTTTGCTGGTGTAGGTCAAGCTGGGCTTGAACTTACTAGTAATACTGACAGGCTTCAGACTCATTGTGATCCTTCTGTATTAATGTCCCAACTGTTGGGATTACGCGAATGGGCTGCCATCCCTAGTTCATACAATATGTAATTTCCTCTAGTTTTTTTTCAGCACAATTATTTGGAGATTAACCCATATTGTTGCATGTACTAATAGTATGTTTTTTTATTGCTGAATAGTATTCTATTTTATGGATATATCACAATGTGTTCTTCTCTTCACTCATCAATGGACATTTTAGTTGATTCCAAATTTTGGCTAGTAACATAAAACTACTTGAAACATTCTAGTAGAAGTACTTATATAAACATGTTTTCATTTCTCCTGGATAAATACCTAGGGGTAGCATGGCTGGATTGAGTAGTAGGTATATATTTAAGTAAAGAAACTAATAAACTGGTTCCAAAGTAAATGGTCCATTTCGTGTATGAGACGTTCAATTTCTTCACATCCTCTCTGGTACTCACTGTGTTTAATCATTTTCATCATAGGTATTCTAGTAGATAAATTATGTTTGTAACTTTTATATCCCTAATTATGAATAATATTGCATGTATTTTATGGGTATATTCGTAATTTTCAGAGCTCAACTATTTGTTCAAATCACTTTTATTTTTCAGCTTGGCTGTTATGTGCTTATTGTTGGGCTTAGAGAATTCTTTTTAAAGAAGCACGAGAAAATCTTAGATGAAAACATGTTCATAATCTTGATTGTGTTGAAGGATATATATATCAAAAATTGTGAAATTATACATTTTAAATATATATACAGTTGATGGTATGCCAGTTAGATCTCATTAAAACAGATCATTCCTTTAAGCATGTACTGTTTTATTTATTTATAACAAGTAAGTTAATTTAGTTAGTTGAAGTAACTTCGTTAATAAGTTTGAAATGGTTAATTGATGAACCAGGCGACACACTTTTAAGTTGAGATATTGCTATTTTAGTCTCAATGACGCAATGTCTTGGAGAATTTAAAGCTTCTCATTTTACTAAATATATGTGTAAAAATTCACTAGTACTCAAGACATTTGCTAAGTCAGACAATGGAAATTCTTGAAAATTAATTAAGTTTTAAAATGTAGGTTTAAAAACTTAGGGCATGTTGTTGACTAAGTTTTAAACAAATATCACATATTTTTCAGAGGTTATTTAAAAGTGACATTAAAAAATTTGGTTAAATTAAAATGTTTTATGAAAGGAAAAACAAGATTTTCCAACTAAATTTAATTGCTTAAAAGAGAACTGCTAAATTTTTGCTGCCTGAGGCAATTTTAATCTAGAAAGAAAAGATTACTGTGTGGCTTCTACATCTGACCTCAGGTTAGCTTCAAATAAAGATTTGGTGACAAATCAAATAACCTCAGAACTTGTGGTGTTTACTAGGAAAACCACAAAGCTAACAACACTCATGGAAGTTTGTTTTTTATTTCTTACCATGTCTTTATCTTCCCAGTGTTTCTATAGGGATAGTGAACAATTATATCATCACTATAAAAGTGTAGTTCAGTGGACCAATAGATATAAACACATTGTTAGGCCACAGCCTGGGAACCAGAGAAGTCAGCCCGCCGACCCTGACATAGGACAGCATCTTATGTTAAGGCGTAGGGGGAAAGTGGGGTAGTTTAAAGCCTCAACCAAAGGCATCTTTCTAAACAATGTGACCCACTGATAAATCTAATGTCTCAGACAAGGTCACAGTTCCTTCAAAATTTATATTGCTAGCACCCTTTCTGGGCAGCTCTTTGGAATTTGCTTCTCTTTTTAAGTGGTCTAGCTTCCTCCCCTCACTGCAATGACCTAAGGTTTCCTTTCCCTTGTGAGAGCCTTGAGACTTCTCTGTCAGCTAAAAAGGTAGTTTCTGGGGAGTAGTGTATAGATTATAGTCCTATATGAAAGAAAGCCTGTAGCACTGATGTTTTAAGGAAGCTAAATACAGTGGTTTATTCACATACATGGATGGTGAGCATTACTGCCAGCATGTAAAAAAAAAAATAACTAGGGCTGGGGATTTAGCTCAGTGGCTCTGCCTCCTGTCTCTCAAGCACAGGGTCCCAAGTTTGAGCCCGGTAAGGAAAAAAAACCCAAAAAACCACTAATGAAGGATAAAACTCTCATTTTAAAATTATAAAACCTGAATCTATGAACCAATTTGCCATTATAGAAACTCTCAACAGTTAAGAAACATACGGTAGCTGGGTGGTAGAGCATGCCTGTAATCCCAGGATTCTAGGAGGTGGAGGCAGGAGGATGGCAAGTTCAAGCCCAGCCTAAGCTACTTAACTACTTAGTGACACTGGCCCAAAATTTAAAAGGGCTGGATATATAGCTTAGTATGGAGGCCCTGGGTTAAATCCATAGTATCTTTAAAAAATGTAAATTATGAAGGCAGTTTTACTTTAATGAAAAAAAGCACTGGGCACAGAGTCTATGGCCTGTCTGGAGGTTAATTCCTTTCTTTAAAAGAATAGGCTCAAGACTGATGTATCACTGCTGTTTTTGTCCCTGATGTAGAATTCATAGCAACAGGCGTGGGGTCAGCCATTTTACAGCCATTGGGAGATTCTTCAGCAAGAGGAAAACAAAATGGGGTAGAGAATTGCCATTTTCAGTGGTGCTGAGAATGCCAGGATGAATAAAACTTTTTGTTGTAAACATCTGCTGAACCCTGAGTTTCTTTAGAGTATAAAAATTATTCCTTTGCTAAGAAATGTGTTTTATTTTTGTTTTAAATTATCAAAACAAAAGTCCAAGAAGGTCCTATTTCACCAAGCAGTCTCTATCTCTTTGGGTGACACTCTCAGTGGCCCAGGAAGGATTATTTATGGAAAACTTAACTTGGTTTCCCTCGGCTATCTAGATATGGTGTTCTCTGACCCTAAGGGGCCAAGTACTTTAATCACTGCAGTCATTGAACATATCTTGTAAGACATCATTTAATGATAATTGTGTTGATTTTGTGGATCTTAACTAATTAACTCTTCTGTCATAATGCAAAAGGTATCAGAGGTAATATGTTTTTGAATGAATATTCTAATGAAACTTTATTTTTCAAAAAAAGCCAGCAGGCCAGTGAATGGAAAGAACATTTCCATAAAAATCAAGCTGATGTTAGCCTGGTCTCAATCCTGCCACTGGTCCTGTATATGAATTTAGAAAAGCCCTTTTGCTTCTCTGGCACTCATATTAATAGATACTGACCATTTCCTATGTTATTACAATCTTATAAGCTTCATCTATTTTATTTTTAGCTTACAGTACAAATAGGGAATTCCAGACTGACAACATAAACCCAGGTCTATTTACATTTAAAGTTCATATTCTTAATTACAACTGAACTATCTTAGTAAAGTTGTGGATATGGATTTAATACTTCATTATTTTTCTCTAGCTGATAGTGATTAAGTTTTATGGAGAGATAAGAGAGTTCTCTGTAGGATATCTTTTTCTGACCCAGTTGTAGGGTAGTTCTCTTTAGAGATCTGCTGAGTTTCCTTTGCTTGTTTGTTAGTTCTAAACATGTTTCTGCACTTGGTCAGACACAGGAATGACAGACTAAGGAAACACTACCGCCTCCCTGTTAAATCTAAGGTTAACCAAACTTCCCCACCCTCTGCAGGGCACATTGCCTATGACCAGGCGGCTCGTCCCACTGGTGACACTTTCTTGAACTTCCATTCAGCATATTTGAGTTCCATTTTTAAAAACAGGATCACATTTTTATATTTTAAGCTAATCCATAATAAGGGATAGATATGCATAAGAAAGCCATACGAAGTTTTTCTTAAGAGGACACACATAATTTTTCTAAGACCTACAAGCACTGCATGTTCTCTAGCATGTTAGTAAAAGTGTAAAGAGAAATCATATTGCGGTCATTTACAAACAGTTTCTGGGAAATGTCTTTAGGGGTCAGATTAAGTGTAGAGCTTCAGAACTGGAGAAATACACTAAAAAATGCACACATAATAGACACTCAAGAAATAACAACATTAAATTGTGTTTGTTTGCTTTGTTTTGTAGTGCTGGAAATTGAACCCAGGGCCTCCCACATGCTAAGGAGGTACTTTACCACTGAGATACAACCCACTTCCCTGTTGTTTATATTTAATTTAAAGGAGCTTATGTGATGAAATTCTACATTTAGAATGAATATAAGAGTCATAAAACTAGCTAGGAAATAATTTCCAAAGTCATATTATCATACATGTGATACAAGTTTTTTAATCCATTGCCTTTATATTAAGCAAAATACTTTGATATTTAGTTGAAAGTTTTAGGAACAAAGACACAAGGTTCTCTGAAATAATTTTTTCTAGCCCTTTTGGAAACTACTAGAGAAAGATGGCTATCAGAAAGAAAGTAATACAGAAGCTGAAACTTGAAAAACAGGAAGAAGTAGAATCAAGGAAAGGGGAGAAAGAAAATAGTGTTCATGATAAAGGGAAGGGGCCCAAGAGGAGGGAGAAGGGAAAGAGAGGAAGGGGAAGGGGTCATAAAAAGAATTAAGATGTGTTCTGCGTGTGTAGCAGCTCCAGACAATAAATGCAACTGATGTATACTGCAAGCGTATATTAATAAAATTAAAAAGGTAATCAGGGCCGGGGATTTAGCTCCGTGGTTCCACTGCCTGCTTTGCAAGCAGGAGGTCCCGAGTTCAATCCCTGGTACCAAAAAAAAAGGTAATCATTCCAGAATTTAGTTGAGAAAGAGACAGATGGAAATGAGATACAAGAAATCAAAAGAACTTTGACAAACAGAACATGGAACCTGATAAGAGGCAAGAGGAAATGTAAGAAAGAAGAAGTAGACAGAGGATGGCAGAGGACAAGGGGAGCTGGAAGGGAGTAGAGATGTGAGAAGCCACTGCACAGTGAGGGAGGTGAGCAATGAAAGCTAGAAGCGAGACTGGCAGGTGGGAGAATCATCTGTGACAATTAATATGAAGGTGAAAGAGGAAACTCGAGAAAAGAGAGGAGTAGAGTTGGAACATGAGAACAGATTACCCACGGCCCTCCCTGGCCTCCTCTTTTAGATTTTCTCCTCACCCACACAGCTTCCTCACTTCCTCTTCCTTCTCTCTGTCACTTGTCTCAGTTTCAAACCTGACACCAAAAGGAAGCAAGCTGATGAGACACCAAAAGCAGGGCAGAAACGCTTCTTGGGGGAAGGCTGTAGTGGGGGCGTCTTATGACTTCCTCTGGGCTGGCAAACGAAGTTCCATTTAAATTTCACCTTTGGTTAATGACAGTGGCCTTGACATGAAGGAATCCCCTGAGCTCCACAGAGAAAGGGGTAGGGATCATGCAGAGAAGCTCCTCTTGCCATGACGGTGTAGTGGTAGATGGTATATCACCTGGACAGATATTCTCCAGCCTTGATCTAGAACTAGAAATTCTTGAATGAAAATATGGATGTCCCTTCTTTCTTTCTTTCTTTCTCTTTCTTTCTTTCTTTCTCTTTCTTCTTTTCTTTCTTTCTTCTTTCTTTCTTTCTTTCTTTCTTTCTTTCTTTCTTTCTTTCTTTCTTTCTTTCTTTCTTTGTTCTTTCTTTCTCTCCCTCTCTCCCTCCCTCCCTCTCTCTCTCTCTTTCTTTCTTTCTTTCTTTCTTTCTTTCTTTCTCTCTTTCTTTGTTCTTTCTTTCTTTCACTTAAGTTCTGGTTTGATAAAAATTTTTCTAATTCTTAGTATCCCACCTCTGAATACAAATAAGTGAAAACCATATTTTTCAGAGATTTTGTCCCTGAATTCTTTCTTAATGCTAATAATTTGCCTAACTCATTTACCAAATATTGAATATTCACTAGGTGCTGTATACATGAGATTAAAATAGAGAATCAGATAAAGCTCCTGCACTCACACAGCTTGTAGTCCAGTGATGTAGCTGGTAAGAAGTAGGACAATGGCAACACAGTTGCATGAGCAGAAAACATGGTGGCTTTGGGAAAGCTAAGCGGGGCTGTCAGCTTAAAATTAAAGAGAGGAGAGTTCAAGGATGATCACTGCCAGGAAGGTGAAACAGAAACTGCAACTTCAAAGATTACAAAGAGTACAACTATAGGAAATGGAGGAGGAGGACAGTGTCCTAGGCAAAGGAATATCTTGACTTCCTGGGGAATGGAAAGTGGTTCAAACAGCTGGAAAGAAGAGCAAGGGAGTGGTTAATGGATGCATGGTGTGGATCAATGGTATATTGATAAACCTGTTCTCAAAGAAAAGCCTTTATGACTTTTGCCAATTTCTGTGGTATAAATATTTCCACCATAGTGAAATTCAAGTTACCAAAGTTTTAGCAAATCACTTGCAAAATTCCTGCACTTTTAACTGTTGTTTCCCAAAGGCTCATAGGAAGCGGGCCTAGTAGAGCAGAGGTGAGCAGTAGCCAGGATGAAGTAGACCTTGGATGTCTGGACTCATCCCCAAAACTTTGAAGTGTACTGAATCTCAAAATGTCACAGATTGTTCAATTAGAGAGGACACCACGAGCTCTGCTGGGAAATGGACAGAGAAGCCCAAGGCTAAGCCAGGACAACATCTCATCTTCCTGAGCTCAAACCTTGGCTCTGCTCCTTGTAGTTGTGTGAATTTGAACACATCACCGAAATTATTTGGTCTTTTGTATTTCTCTGTGCAGAAAATATTGATGATATTACATAAATTTCTTTTGGGGGGGTGGTTATACAAAACTGTCCTCTGCTGACTTTGGATTCTTAGCAGATAAAGAACATTTGTTACATAATTTATAGAGTATTGCATACAGTACAATTTTCATTCTCAGGATAATTTTTATATATATATAATAAATTGAAGCAAATTACAACTCAATTTGTTTAATTTTATATGTCTTTCACAGAGAGGATGCACTAGTTTGAATGATTAAAAACTAAACCTTGATTATTTCTCTGTCTTCTTTTAACAAGATGCTTATTGTGAGCAACAGTGCTGTGATAATATATTCTGACATAAAAAAGAATAAATCAGCTTTTAGATACAGTTCACTATGAAACTGAATAAAATCTGATTATATTTATTTCTAGATGATTTAACTCTTGGAAAGGCCAATGTTTGCTTTAGTATTTTTTATAGCTGGCAACTCATATTATTTGAAGGAGTGTATCATAATTAGCTTACGTGTTTTGAATGTATAGTTTAGCACAGTGAGTTCTGTTTCTGTAACCATCAAGTGGAACTGGTTGTCTGCAATTGTAACAATCCACCTGGGCGGTGGTGGAATGATAGCCTCTAGAGACAGAGGTCTTTCGAGGGTGGCAGCAGGGTAGCAGCAGATGGGGCCCGATTCTGATGAGGATAGGGAGCAGGCGTCTGTAAACCTTTTGTGTATGTGTCAAGCACACCTGTGGCAATGTAATGAAGTCTGTGATTTCCCTTTCAGCATGCTTCTGAATGTACCACAAAATGTGGAGGATTATAAATCAGAAATCAGTTGTATGGAAATGCAGGTAAAATATAAGTTGTGATCTAATCATGCATTTACTTTTCTTTAATATATTAACAGGCCCTCAAATAACTACTCTAATTTCTAAATAGTGACAAATATAAACAGTGTTTTGCATTTGTATGAGAAAATATCTATGCTCTCTATTTGTGATAGAGTACTGCTTATCATTAAAATACGCACTACATTTCAGTTTGAGATTTGTGAATGTATTTTTTTTTTAAATCACAAAAAACGTTCAAGACCATAATCCATAGGTTTAAAATCTCTTTAGAGGAAACTTTAGTCTTCTGTAGTGGGACACAGGCCAGATGCCATTAGATAAAGTTTAGAGACTTTTAAAACACAGGAAATCTCTCCAGCTTATGAACGTGTTCCAATCCAGGGAAATGTTCATAAGTCATATTCACTTGTAAGTCTGACAAAGTGAGTCTTGTACACCTTTGCTACAAATACGCAAATGTAAAGCATAAAAAACCAAACATACACAAATATTATAAATAAACTATTCTCACTTTTACAATTACCCAAATGGTGTGACAATACAGTTCACTGTAATAAACTACTTTCACAGTTATCTTAAAATGGTAAGGAAGATATTTGAGCTACTTCTGTGATTTGTTTGCATTTATGAATGTTCCTAATGTGAGGTATGTTCGTATCTGTGAAAGCCTGGAACTTCAGTGTTCGTAAGTCTGGAACTTATTGCATTTCTTGGACTTTGTGATCTGTAGTCCTAGAATACAAGCTATGTATGTGAACACTCCTCAGCCATGGTGAGGTTCATGTTGCCCTTGTTGGTATAAAAGCAGTTAGTTCTTACTGAACACTCTCTTTTATGTCCATTACTGTGGCAAGGAATTAAAAGTGATCATTTTATTAGTCTTCACAACACACCATGACAGACCGGTCTAATATTATCATTTCACCACTAGTATATTGCGTTACTGAATGAGCATAAAAGTACCTAAAGTCTTACCATATCCACGAGTTGGATTAGAACTGTGTTTTTCTCCAAAGCCTGTGTTTAACTCATTTTATTGATGTCTCCTACACTTCAACAATTCTTATGCCGTTTTAATATGGCACATCTTCTGGGAAAAGTCTTTTTCTTTTTTTTTCATTTCTTTTATTAGTATATTTTAGGTATACAATTCATTTACATTTATCATTGGGTGTTTGTACCTGTACATGATATATCTTGGTTCTTATTTTATTTTTCCCCATTACCTGTGCACCCTTCACCCCGTCCGCCCTTCCCTATTTACATGGATTTCATTTCCATTTTGTTTTCTTTTCTCAAAGTTTTTCCATTCCCTTTCATCCTTTCCCTTTCCCCTCCCTTTACTCCTTTGTCTTTGGACCTTTTTTCCTATTTCGAATTATCAATTATTCATTTTAATCTTTTTAACCCTTGTTTACACTATCACTTTCTCACACTAGTGAAACTATTCGGTATTTACACATGTGTGTCCTATTTATTTCACTTAAGAGTATGGCCTTGATATGCATCCATTTAGCTATAAATGACTCTAATTTTTCACTCTTTATGGCTGAGTAGTACTCCATTTTAAAAAAAAAAAACCACATTTTCTTTATCCAGTTTCCAGTTGATGAGCACTTGGGCTGCTTCCAAGCTTTAGCTATAACAAATTGTGCCGTTATGAACATGGGTGCACATATATCACTGTGGTATAATTCTTTTAATTCTTTTGGGAAGATACACAGCAGGGGAAGAGCTGGGTCAAATGGTACCTCTAGTCCTAGTTCTTTGAGGTATCTCCATACTGACTTCCACAGTGGTTGCACCAGTCTGCACTCCCACCAGCAATGGAGAAGTGTTCCTTTCTCCCCACAACCCCACCAGCATTTGTTATTTGTTGATTTCTTGATAGCAACCATTCTTTCTGGGGTGAGGTGGAATCTCAGGGTTGTTTTCATCTGCATCTCTCAAATGACCGGTGATGTTGAACATTTTTGCATATATTTGTTTGCTGCTTTTACTTCCTTGTCTGAGAAATGTCTGTTCATTTCAGATGCCCATTTTTGAATTGGGGCTTTGAATTGGGGGTCTGATTTTTTTTTCAATTCTTTATATATTCTAGATAGTAGTCCTTTGTCTGAGTTACAGCTGCTAAAAATTTTTCCCCATATTGTAAGTTGTCTCTTAGCTCTGTTGGTAGTTTCTTTTGCAGTGCAGAAGCTTTTTAATAACATGAGATCCCAGTTGTTGATTCTTTCTGCTAGTTCCCGTGCTACTGAGGTTTTGTTCATGAAGTCTTTTCCTATGCCAATGTCTTCAAGAGTTCTACCTAACTTATCTTCCAGCAAGTTTAGTGTTTCTGTTTTAATATTTATATCTTTAATCCACTTCAATCTTAGTTTAGTGCATGGTGATAGGTATGGGTCTAGTTTCAATCTTTGGCAGGTTGAAATCCAGTTTTTCCAACACCATTTATTAAAGAGGCTATCTTTCCTCCAATGAGGGTGATTGGCTCCTTTGTCAAAAATGAGGTGGCTGAGCATGTCTAGAGTTGTTTCTGCATCTTCTAATCTATTCCACTGATCCTCAGGTCTATTCCTTTGCCAGTACCATGCTGACTTTATCACAGTAGCTTTGTAGTATAGTTTCAAGTTGGGGATTGTGATACCCCCAGCCATGTCTCTGTTGCTTAGAATTGCTTTGGCTATTCTAGGTCTCTTCTGGTTCCAAATGAATTTTTGTATTGTTTTCTCTAGTTCTGGGAAAAGTCTTTTTCTAAGCAGATTTGGGAGTCATCCTCATGAAGGACAGAACCTGACACTAAAGAAACTGATGCTCAGGGATTAAAAACAAATGTCTTTCTCAAAGACAGAAAGCCCAATTAGAGCTAGGAGGGAAGAGAAAAAATTTTTTTTTATTAAATTCTTTTATTGGTACATTGTAGGTATACAACACAATTACATTTCTCATTGGGAATTGTACCTTTATATGATGCATCTTGGTTCTTATTTTTTCCCCATTCCTAGCCCTCCCTTCATGCCCTCCACCCTTCCCTATTTACAAAGACTTTATTTCCATTTTGTCCATTTCTCATCATTTTTCCTTTCCCTTCTTTCCTTTCCCCTGCCCCTCCCCCTCCCCCTACCCCTTTGGACCTTTTCTTCCTATTTCTCATTATCAATTATTCATTCTAATCAATGGTACATTTTAATATACAATATAATGACATTCATCATTGGAGATTTGCACCTTTACATAGTCTCAGAAGAGAAAAATTTTAAGCATCTATCTCAACATCAGCAGAATGTCCACCTGTGGTATAATTTTTGGTTTGTTACCTAAAACTTAGGTTCTAAGTTTTCCAGTCAGTGGGTTTTCCTAGCTTTAAAAGGCTTTTAGTTAAGATAAAATTCAGAAGGTCTTTAATCACATATACTTATTAGTAAGACTTTAACTGTTTTTCCATAATTTCTTAAATAGATGGCTGCGTAGTTTAGCAGCGTGTTAATATGCAGTAGACCAAAATTGCAATGAAATTCACATTTTAGATCCATCTTAGAGATGCTGACCCAGTGATCCTGTGTAGGTTTAAAATCCCAGATGACTTTCCAATCCCTGGGATTGAATCCCAGGTGCAAAGACTCAGATCACACTTTGAAAAACACCATTTGAATGATTAAAAGTGCAGGTTGGGACACAAAAGCCTGAGTTCAATTCTTTTCCTCTGTCATTACTTAAACACCTGGGGCAAACTGCCCAACCTCCTTTGAGTTTCAGTTTTCTCATCTGTAAAAATAGCAATAATGACTATGATGATAATAATATCTACTTCAGAAGCTTTCTAATAATTAAATAAGGTTTTACTTGCAAGGTATCTATGTACCTCATACAAAGGATCCCATTTGCTGTTATTTTATTTAAACTATCTAAGCTTTGAGTTCCACCTTTAAACTATGTTAGATGGTACTGGAGACTGAACCCAGGGTCCTTACACTGCGATGCATCCCAAGCCCCTCTTTTACATATATTATTAATTTTTTTCAATTTTTTAGAGTGAATTTCCCTGAGTCACTAATTTGCTCAGGTTGGACTTCAGCCTCCGAGAATACTGGTATTAAGATGTGTTCCACAACATAGTATTCTTTATGGAGAGTTTATGTCATCCATAGAGAAAATACAGCCTGTAGTTATTAGCTGCTAGCGCCACTGGTCTTGTTAGAGGCATTTTTGAGAAATAAGCCATGCTACTAATCTATATCTTTATACAATTCTATTTTTGACTGGAGTATACATTCTCTAATAAGAGTGTTGAAATCATTTCTGCATAATAGGGCCAATGATAAAGATTCTTCATTCTACTACTGCTAAGATAATATATGTGTACATTTATGACATTTAATCATGATTTCTCATTGTGTATGTACATGGTCATTCATCATCCTTGACCCAGTGTACTGGGACACCCTCTGTACTACTTTTATAGTAGAGTAGGAGATATGTTAGATTACAGTAATTTACATGGCTATTTCATACACACACTCACTAATTTGTTTTGGTTGACCCAGTGTATAGAATACTACCCAGCATGTAGCACTTGTTCAGGAAATGGTTATTGACTTGATTAGTGAACTTTGGGAAATAACTACAAAAACAATAAAATAATTACTAAAAACAATATGCTGTAATTGTAATGCTTGCATAATTTAAAAATAATAATATTCTGTCATTCAAGCTAATATACCATGAAAAGACATTTATTGTATTGTCACCGTAAAATGTCAGGTATTGGCTTCTACTTTAAAGGAATTTATTTATTTCTCTTAACTATAACTTTGTACTCATTGATCGACCTTTCTCTACCCACCTACTCCCTCCCTGTCCTCTGGTAACAACCATGCTGCTCTCAAAGTCTATGTGATCAATAGAGGTTTTTTTGGTTTTTTTTGTTTGCTGTTGTTTCTGTTTTTGTTTTGTTTTGTTTTATCTTTTTGAGATTTCACATGAGTGAGATCATGCAGGACTTGTGTTTCTGTGCCTGGCCTATTTCACTTACACAGTGATCTTCAGTTTCATCTATGTTGTTGGAAATGACAACATTTCACTTTTTTTCATGGCTGAATGGCATTCCATTTTTATAGGTACCCTATTTTTTTTAGCTACTCATCTCTTGGAGGAGACTAAGTTATTTTCATTTTTTGGCTCTCATGAATAGTGCTGCAATATGGGAAATTCTGTCATGTAACAATAGGACTTGCACTGGAGCATTCTGGCATGTGGGCCCTGTACCTACACTACTCGTGTGCTCATGTGTTGGCTTCTGGTGGTCACTGCTATTTCCTTTCTGAGCACAGATTTTAAAAAGTGAATTTTTCCTCTCTATTCATATATTTCACAACTCTGTCCCTCTGGAGAATCTAAGCTTACCCAGAGGTGCATTACAGGCTTGACTGATGCAAAGGAAATCCTATTTCTATTTCCAGTAATTACCCCAGGCCTGATCTAAACTCAATATAGACCAATGGGATATCTGCCATGGGCTTCTGGGAAAGGTTCTTCTCTCTTACAATTACCCCTGAAGAAAAGATGGTCTTTTTCTCCTATAGTTGTTGCCTGGAATCACTTCAGCCAGTTGACCCCCTGCCTGAAAATGAAGCAAACTCTGCTACTGAGTCAGCCAGTCTTGAGGCTTGCTGTACCTGTGGACTTCCTCTTATGTAAAATAATAAATTCCATAAATCCCTTCGTGATTAAAGTCTTATAATTGAGACAGCCTTCTTTCAAATATGCCATTATGTAAATCATGTTCATTAACATAATGTTTCTCAATAAAGGGTCTTACGCTTTTGTGGGGAAATGAGATCCCTGAGGTTTTGCAAGTTGCTAAACAGTCTGTGTATACATTAGGTATTGTTGGCAGACTGCATAACTAGAGACACAACTTTGACTTGTTATTACTATAGAATTCTTTGATAATTTAAAAATACAGTGCTCTGAGAACATTAAAAAGTAATAAAACAACTGATATTCAGTCAGGAAATCTCTGAACTTTGCCAGTTCCTGCACAGAGGAGCTCAGGCAAAATACTTCACTAAACTTTACAAGCCTATTTGTAAATTAGGAAAACACCTTGCTGACTTGCTCCCTCTTGCAATGTAGTGAGGATGGAAAGAGTTAGGACAAATAAAAGGGCTTTGTAAATAGAAAAAATGTCACAGAAAATAAAAAAGTCGAAGAGGTAATTTAATAATTCGTTCACTGGCTATGCTTCTCCACTCTCATTTTGGTTCTTTGCCTTAGCTTTTCAGGTAGTTACTTGAGTAACTTTCCCCTTTTCTAAGTTTGCTAGTTTTTTTTTCATTTACCTTCAATGTTAATACTTCTTCGGCATGAAAATGTCACTTCCTCAAATCTTGAACCAGTAATTTATTCTGTATGCTGTATACACCCAGAGGATTAAAGCTGATTATCCCCATTTCATCTATAAGTAAAAGGCTTAGTAAAATGACCACATTCTCATTTCAGAAATTTCTAGCTCATAGGTTTTATATCTAGGTCTGGTACTTGAATTTCATAAGGGAAAATGCACACATATGACATGTCTAAGAAAAAAGAAACAATAACAAATGCAAAACTTATTTTTTTAAGGAGCACTTAAAACTTAAATCATAAAACTGGAAACCACAGCACTAAGACTTAAGAGCTAAAGGCTTGGGAGGTGAGGCATAGCTCTATGTGTGTCATGTATGTCAACCTTGACAGACGGGTAGGACAAAGGGGAAAGAGCTCACAGCTCATCAGAAGTAAAACTAGGGCAGGTATGGTACATTCTAGAAGTGCATTTATGTTAAGATGTTAGGAATCAAACTGAGGAAGACAGTTATGCTAAAATATGAATTTTATTTATCTATATGTCCTATATATGGATATATTTGTAGCTGTGTAATAATATTAATCCCAAAATCTAGAGTATAAACTATTGTAAATACACTATTTCATGTGTTCCTTATAAACCTGAGGAACTCATGGGCCTAGATAGGATTTACTGGTCTTTGTAATGTGATGAAAAGAACTGAAGCTTTGAAAGATTAACTGATTTATCCAAGTTTGGAGAGTTGGGAAGATTTGAGTTGGGATTTTAATTGGTATTTCTGGACTCAGAGTCCAGGGCTATTCTATTCTCTACCCAAGATCATAGAGAGATTTAATGTTTCCAAAGATCTTAAAGTAGTCTAGTATAGCCCATCTTTAATTTAAGATCTAATCCTAGATTTGATTAATTTATTTATAAGCTTATGATACTCAAAAGAAAATAGAAAAATTATAGGCAATGAGCTATGTGCAATTTTGACCAATTCCTCTCATCAAAAATATGTTCACAATGGTAAAAATACAATAATCATCCTACTATCTTGCTTTTAATTGTTCTAGTTCATAAATAATCAAATTTTCATCTGCTGGTAAAATATAAAATAATAACAAGAAAAACATTAATTGTATAACTCCTAAGAGGAAGCAACAGTTCATGGGGTGCATATGCCTCGGCTTTGACAATGAGTCCCTAAGTGACCTAGGTCAAATCATTTGTTCTTTCTATACATCACCAGTATCATCTATAAAGTGAGAGAGTTGGAAAAGATGTCTCTCCAGGCCCTTTCTACTCAAAGGCTCTGTACCACTCTGGAACTGCATAGAAGCAACTTTGTGGCCAAACAAGGGTATAGAATGAGTGGTCTCTGGAACTTTCAATAAAAAATGGCAAAAAGTTGGCAAAAACATGCGTGGTTGGTGAGATTTCTCATTGGCTTCTGTTACTCTGGGTCATGACAAATACCGACAGGGTTTAGTCCAAACTAGTTTGGAAAATCTAGGTTAAATTGAGGAGAAAAATCTTTTTTTTTTTTTTTTTTTTACCATGGTAAACTTTCAATCCCATTAACAGAACATTTTCTTTCCTGATTCCTGTCTAGATCCACTAAGGATCTTACTCATCTCACTGTTACTTCATTCCTTTGCTACTCTCCCTCAATTATATAACATCATATCTACTGGGTCACAGGCTCTGAATTTTTGAATACAACTGCCCCCTGCATTGAATAGATTATTGTTCTGGCATGTTGGTTAATGTAAACAAAGAGTTAGGGAGTTAAGCTTCCTTATATCCCACTCATAGGTAGCTCATGGGGAGTCCTGGAGAACCAGGCAAAAATGGATTTAAATCAAGAGCCTAAACAGCTAGTATAAGAATACAGTAACCAAGAACAGGCTGTGATCTGATTAAAAGTCTTTGAAGACTCTTTTTTAAAAAATAATTTCATTGGTACATTTAAGGTATACAATATAGTGACATTTATCATTGGAAATTTGCATCGTTACATAATCCATCTTGGTTCTTATTTTTTCCCCATTCTCCTGCCCTCCCTTCAACCCCTCCACCCCTCCCTATCTACAAAAACTTTGATTCTATTTTTTCTTTTTTACATATTAATTTCATTCCCTTCTTTCTTTTCCCCTACCCATTCCACTTACCCCACCCTTTGCAGCTTTTCTTCCTATTTCACATTATCCATTATATCCTTTAGTCCTTATTTACACTTTCAGTTTCTCACACCAGAGAAACTATTCGGTATTTACACATATGTGTCCTATTTATTTCACTTAAGAGTATCACCTCGTTGTGCATCCATTTAGCTATAAATGTCTCTAATTTCTCATTTTTTATAGCTGAGTAGTACTCCATTTTATTTTTTTAAAAAACACTCTTTCTTTATCCAGTCTCCAGTTGATGGGCAATAGGGCTGCTTTCAAGTTTTAGCTATTACAAATCATGCTGCTATGAACATGGATGCACATACATCACTGTGGTATGATTCTTTTAATTCTTTGGGGAAGATACTCAGCAGGGGAATAGCTGGGTCAAATGGGACTTGCAATCCTAGTGCTTTGAGGTATCTCCATACTGATTTCCACAGTGCTTGCACCAGTCTACACTCCCACCAGCAGTGGAGCAGGGTTCCTCTTTCCCCACAGCCCCACCACCATTTGTTATTGGTTGATTTCTTGATAGCAGTCATTCTTTCTGGAGTGAGGTGGAATCTCAGTATTCTTTTCATTTGCATCTCTCAAATGACCAGGCATGTTGAACATTTTTTCATATGTTTATTTGCTATTTCTACTTTGTCTGAGAAATGTCTGTTCATTTCAGATGTCCATTTTTGGATTGGGTCCTTAAATTTGGGAGGTCTGGCTTTTAAAAAGTTCTTTATAGATTCAAGATAGTAGACTTTTGTCTGAGGGACAGCTAGTGAAAATTTTTTCCCACATCGTGGGTTGCCTCTTCACACTGTTGGTGGTTTCTTTTGCTGTGCAGTCTTTGAAGACTGTTTACAAGCTGCAAAATGCTAAACTTAATGTAAGATAAGTGTACAGACTCAGTTTCATCTTGGGAGAAAAAGCATTGGCCATATTGACCTGTAATTTCATCCAGACACTTGCATGGAAGCATCTATTGAAAAAAAGGGTTCCTAATAGACAGATGTCAGTCATGGGAGCAAGTTTCTGAGGCATGGAAGATTGAGGTTTCATATGATGCTCTTCCTTAAGGTAGTTTTAGTGTCTTGGTTTGGTGAAGGATGTTCGGTCTTCATTTTTCCTCTGCTTCCTTAAAGAGAACAGCTACTTTGTCCCTCCAATTAATTAAACCACACAGTTAGACATTGAGAAGTACCTGTCCTATTTTTTTATATTTCACAAAGAGAATTTTAATTTTCACCAAGTACAACTCCTTAATTTTTTGAATGATGAAGAAATTATATAATTAATATTGCCCATGTGTCTTTTGGGCCTTCTTTCAAATCATTTAAATTATCTATGATACAATATCTTGATAGGAAGAAGAAGAAAATTGTGTCATTATATCAGGATTTTTGTCTTGATCAAATGAGATATATATGAGTGCACTTAAAAGCAGTGAAGCTTAATTCATAGTAAATGGTTAGTCTGCTGGTCAGGTTCAGAGATATAATGTATCCTAAATAGAGTTGGCTTAGTCTCTTTCCTAGTTTTTGAATTAAGGTTGGCTGGTGTTAGCTGTCTTCTTAAGTTTCATTAAAAACCTAAATACTTGTTTTTTCCTGTCCATTCTCTTTGGACTGTGCAACTCACATTTCATGTAGATTACCCGGGAAACTTGTTAAAATGCAGCGTTTAAGCCCTTTCCAGAGAGATAGTGATTTAGTAGGTCCAGGTCAAGGTCTAGGGTTCTGATAGTCATAGACCATGGACTTCATTTATAGAAATGTGCGCTGAATAAATTGTCCTGGTAAACTGTTTTGTTATTAAGTGCTTGGCTGCATATGTTGTAGCACAAGAGCCCAGAGTGGAGAGTTTGGAAACCTAGACTTTATTCCTGGCTCAGATACCAACATATACTTAATACGTGGTGGGAGTTCAATAAATATTTACTTCAGTGAATGGATGAAATAACTTGTCTTTTGACCTCAGATAAGTAACTGTTTTCTTCGGTCTCTTCATCAGTAAAATGGAGGTATTGAATTAGCTCACTTTAAATATCTGTTCTGACTTGGAATGTCTTTGACCCTTTTAATTCTGAGGTTTACTGTAGAAACAGAAACAGCTGTAAAAAGTTATTTAAATTATATAATGTAACTGAAAAATAATCTGCATTTATTCTTTCCAGCCAAGAAAGGATTTCTAGTAATATGACTTAATTGTCAAATCAGCATCCTGTTAATTTGAGCTAGTGGAATCTGTTAATGTTACTAGTTTAATTTCATAGAATAGTAACCTAAGGGAAAATTTATTAATTATGGGTCAATTTCTTATGATATCATACTTAATATTTGGAACTTTGGAGATAATTATTTTCAAATTTCCCATGTCTTTCTCAGGCTACTATCAAATTAGTCTGTTCTGTCCCAAGTTGATCTACACCTATGGAATTCAGTAACCTAAACCATTCTCACTAATACCAAAGACTAGAAGTAAATGCAAAGGTTCCTTAGTAGTCTAATCAAACTACTGTCTTAGCCCAAACACTTAGGTTTCATTTTATTTTACTGTATCCTCCCTACTCTCTCTATTCCAATCTATTTTTGCTTTATATAATTATTCTGATTCTGATAGTAATAATGAAGATTCACAGGATATTTATTTAGAAAGTGCCTTATGTTTAAGACAGTCTGTGCATACATTGGCAGAGATGTGGGTGTAAAGAGAAAAAGTAGAACAGCTATTTAGGATTTCAAAACCTAGGTAAGAAAAGTCAAGAGCTCCATTTAAAATAAATAATAGCAAATAAGTAAGAACATTGGTAATAAAGATAAGAATACGGGTCCCGATTTGGGATTTTATGGATAGGAATAATAAGAAGTGACCAGGTAGGTATGTCTAGTTAAAATATGTTGAAATGACTTCAAAGTTTCTAGTTGGAGATGTGGAATCTCTGAATACAGGGAATCTAAGAGAAGTAGGTTTGGAATGAGGAAAAACCTGTGAATTTGGCTTTGGATATGGAATTAATAGTGGCTGATAGAAAGACATTTGGGGTAAGAGAGAGGTTAGCAAGGGGGATAAAGATTTGGTGTCAACTACAGGTAGGTAAAACAATGGAAGAGAAATTAAATTGCTGAGCATATCATATTTAGAAGAGAGGCAACAAAGGGAGAGAAAACAGGTAAATGAGATGAAATTGTTCCATGAAGTAGAAGAAAGTGTTCCACATGGTAGTTGAGGACAGTAATGCCACAGAGATGAAAGACAGGGAGTTAAGAGTAAACTGCAGAGATTACGGCAAATTCTGATAAGATTTTTAAAAAGGGATATCTGTAAATAGCTATGTCCAATGATCTTCATTAGAACTGAGGGAAAGAAACTGAATCTGATTTGCTGAATGGTAAGTGAATGATTGAGGGACAAGGAAGTAAAAGCCATAAACAGACACTGCCCATAAGAGAGGGTTGGCAAGAGGAGCGGCGGGGGTGGGGGGGGGTTGAGGTAATAAGTTATGAGAGCCGGGGATTTAGCTCAGTGGTTTTGCCACCTGCTGCACAAGCTTAAGGTCCTGAGTTCGATCCCCGGTACCAAAAATAAAAAAATAAAAAATAAAAAAAGTTATGAGAAAGATAAGGCATAGTTGTGGGTTTTTAAAGAGATAACTTGTTGTATGGAGAATACTGGAGGGAATTTGATAAGGCAATCCTTAAAGATGTGGGAGGAGATGGAGGAGAGAGGTGAAAGGTTACTTTTACAAAACTGTAGTCATTCTCCTAAGGCAATATTGGAAAGGAAAACTGACTGAAACTGTAGACATATTTTTAAATGGAGAAAGAGAGAGAGAGAGAGAGAGAGAGAGAGAGAGAGAGAGAATGGGAGAGAATATTACTTGAAATCAATGGCCCTTCTCATGCAGTTTAGAAGCCTAATCTTTTTTCAACAGATAATTCACTGTACACCTCATTCTTGTCAGGCAGGATGCTGTAATCTGTGGTTACAGCAATTCATATGCATTCAGAACTGAGCCACAGAGAAGCTGAATGGTGTCAGATGTAGATATAGCAGATGGCAGAATTGGAATTCAAAATAGATGTGCCTAAGTTCAAAGCCTATTTCCTTAAGTATACACTATGATCCCTTATGAAAATACTTAACTTTTATTAACTGGCATTGACACTTTGCAAGGAGTAGTGATTGGTGTTCAAGACTATGTAGTATTGAAGGTGCTATGATACTTAACATGGTTAAATATTGAATTTATGCTGGAATAAAGAGAGTGCCAAGGCAAAAAGGGACATGGAGCCAAAGATAATAGGAAGGGGAGAAGATATTCGTGGTGTGATTAATCCCAGGAGCAAGCTGAGTGGGAGTTATAGAATAGGAAATGGAGAAGGAGATATGATTGGAAGAGGGACTTTAAGTTTTGCATTTTGGAGGTGGAGGAATTCCGTGTAATGATGAGGAATAAGGTGTGGCTATGCATATAGGTGGCTAAGGTGGAAAATTCAGCAAAGAAAGATCAGAGGAGAACTAAAAGAAAATATCAATTTGAGTTTATAACAAGGATAACAATCTTACACTCCTCAATAAAATCTAAAGTGGATTTTATATAAGATCAACTAAATTATGTGGGCAATATTTTACTCAAGAAGGCAGTGTATATGTGACTAGAGTTTTAGAATATTTTCTCTTTGGACATTGATAAACTGCATGTCATAAAGAAATCAATTCTCAGGTAGAAATCTTGACCATATATATTCTCTGAGATATTGGCTCACTAATATCACTTTGTTTAAAATTATTATCATTACCTTTATTTTTACTAAATGTACTAATCCTGATTTTGAAACAAGTCCTCTGTTGCACATGGCCAACTTGTCTGTATATCATTCAGGTATGGTGGCAAAAGGTACAAGAGTTCTCCAATTCCCAGGGACCTTCCTCACTCATCAGGGATATCTTAATTAAGTTTCCTTCATGAAGCCTCTGATAAGCTTTTCCCTCCTCTTGATAACAACTCAGGAAATTACCATCCACATTTCACCTGAGAGCTCCAGCTGCTTTCTTCCTACTCATATTTTTGATAGTTCTATAAATTTCTTTCTTTCTTTCTTTCTTTCTTTCTTTCTTTTTTTCTTTCTTTCTTTCTCTATCTCTCCCTTTCTTTCTTTCCTTCCTCCTTCCTTCCTTCTTTCTTTCTTTTCTTTCTTTCATTCTTTCTTTTTCTTGCCATGTTGGAGATGGAACCCAAGCATGCTAGGCAAGTACTTTACCACTGAACAACACTCTCTGTCCGGTATCTCTTTTCATCTAGTCCTTCCCCAGAAACAAGTATAATTCCTCAAAGCAGAACAATAACAAATTCACTTTGGTTAGTTTTCAAAATTTTACTGCACATTTTTTTTTGTTAACGCATTAATGTGAGAAAGCTAAGTTGTTTCCAATATGTTGACTGAAGAGAGAAGTGAAGACTTGTCCAAGGTTGTTTTTCTCCTAAGTTAAGGGATCAGCAGGAGAAACTATGTAACTTCCAACTTCAAGCTTGACCCTCAAAGAGCACCCTTTTATAGGAATATCAGTCTTAGAGGTAAAAAACTATGTTTTTAGATACCATCAATTTAAACTGTTCACTTAATGATAAAATGTCATCCTCAATGTCTTTGCAGTAAAAGGCAGTGCATTACTTCTTCAGTCAGCTCCATCTATCTTGTATAATTCACTTTTCTTCACAATTAGGTGAAATCGGTATCTATATAACTTCTATCCAGGAGTCCCAGTCTACTATCTTCAGCCACACACAGATGAAAGTAATTCCCACCAAATTTAACTAGTTGAATTTTCAGTATTTTCAGGTACTCTTCTCTCAGTTTCACTGTTGTTGTTGTTTTTTCTATTATATTATAGGAGGTATTTTCTGGTCTCTTTTGTGGAAGTCTCACTCATCTAGAACTTACTTCATTAGTTAACTCCCTACACCATGGAATCCACAATTGAATGCAGTATTTTAAATGTATTCTTTTTAGTGGGTTATACCACAATTCAACCTTCACTTCCTTTATTTCAGTGGTATGCTACAGTGAATAAGTCCAAAGTTCATATTGACTTTTGGGGATAGCTACTAGTATTTCATACTGAGATAAAAATCATTTAGAAATTTGGATGATAGGGTTTCTGATAATAATTCTATAGTAATTGTGCCTCTAAACCCACATATCTGAAAAAGGCCCATCCAAGTCTTTGCAGTAGTGATTATTGAACTTGAAAGGGCAACAGCTAGGAATTCTGAGTTGGAAAGTTATATTATTCAAATTATAGTAATTCTAGATGTTATACATTTTACCTATTGAATTTTATTTTATTAATTTGATTATATGTATGATTTGTTAACAATGTTTTAAATTTCTCTGGTTTTTGATTTTTAATTTACATTTTAAATTAAAAACAAAATTAAAACTGAGCTTCTGATTCAATCATTCACAGTTATCCTTTGTATAAGTCATTCCTCTCATTGCTCCCAAGTAACAATCTATCATAAGGATGACTTTTACAAGTTTGCGACCAGTTTATAGTATATAGAAATGCATATGACAAATTTTAAATTCAGTTCGTTCCAAACCCTAAACACGCTTGTGTAGCCAGTATTTCCTAATGGTCCTTCTAGTCACTACCTTTCTCAAGGATGATCATGTACAATATTATAAGAAAGTTTTACCTCATGATGAACTTTATATAATGGGAATCAAGCTGTGATTTGACATTTGTGGCTTGTTCCTTTTATTAAATTAATTTTTAATGATGTCCAGATTGGTACTTACATTTCTTGGTAATTGACTGTCATTAATGTACTGTACTATATATCATTCTATTGTGTGGATATATATGCATTCTGCAGCTAATGGATATTTGATTTCTTTCTAGCCTTTTAATGTTAATGAACAATGTGCTGTAGATATTTAGTGCATTTATTTTAGTGACTTTATGCATGTATTTGCATTAGGAATATAATCAAGAGTGGAAGTTTTGGGTAATGGCCTGCCTATTAGGTTACTGCTATTTGAACTTCTATTGCCACAGATGTTTCATCTGTCTGGAACTTTATAGAAAGGGAATTCTACGCATGTAGTCTTTTGTGTCTGGCTTCTTTTACTAAGACAACTTTCAAATATCTTTGAAATTCATTCAAGTTGTTACCTGGTGTTTTAATGCCAAAAAGACTTCAGTTTCTTATCCTACACAAGGATTGAACTAGATGAATTCTAAGGACTTTCTGAATCCTGAGAGTCAGTGGAAAGCTCTTGTCACCATTTTGCAAGAATTAAAATGGAAGAATTTTGACCTGAATCCGTTGCCATGATACCATAACAATACTAAGAATGACACTTTTGGATGTGTAATCCAGTAGGAGCAGACATTGCATGTCTGGTCATGGAGCATTTTATGCACCTGTATTGTGTAAATTAAGAAACAGCATTCTATCTTAGATGCCCTCACTGACTTCTGAGCTCTCCCACATCCAGCATTCTTTCTCTATGACTTACTAAGTTGAATTCCCACATTACAATTTAAAAATCATTGACAAATAAGATTAAAATAAAACTCTGCACAAAACATCTGCATAATTTGGTTGGCAATCTATATGTCTAGTTCTTAGCAGCAGTATAATGGGGTCAGAAAAATTGGTATTCGAATTCTGGTCCTTTACTTCTATCTGTAAGAACTTGAACAAGTTCCTTAAATACATCAAGTCTTTGTTTCCTAATGTGGAAATGAAGATAGTAATACCTACTTCCCAGGGCTGTCATGAGGATGGAATGAGGTGCATGCAAAGTTCTCAGAGTTCCTGGAACATGGGAGTGCTCAGTCAAGGACAGCTACTGAAGCTGTTGTTTCTTCTCAGCATTTTGTCATCTTGTGCCTGTGGCTCCAATTTCTCACTGAGTTTCCATTTCTGCACCAATCCATTTTTTTTCAAATTTTCTGGAAGGAAGGTTGGTATAAGTAGTTAATAGTGAACAGCCATAGGAGAGACATTTTCAATAGAGGATGGAGTGGGGCAGTTAAAAAAAGAGTGACGAATGACCTGGGAATGGGAGCCTTGAATTCTGACAATTTCTCTAGTCATAAACTTTTCATGATTCTTAATATGGCACTAAATTTCTTTGGAATTCTAAACAGTTTAATAGTTTAGACTCATATATACATTTTTCATTCAAACCATATTCTGCCACTTAATCTCAAATTCCTCAGACTCCCTAATGCAGTTTTCTCAGAGGAGAAATCAATACAATACAAAAGTTAGAATGCTAGGTTTTGATTCAGATGCACTGGGTTTGGGTTTCCATGTTACCACTAACAATATAGGCAAATTTCTCAGACAAGTTATTTTATTTCTCAGCTCATTGGCTTTCTGATGTGTAAAATGGGTTGTTATTAAGACTGGCTAATATAAATATATTTTTAGCAATGCCTGGCACAGAGTAACTGGTAAAAACATGTTAACTATTATTCATAAAATAGGCCTCAAGATATTTACCTCTTTGGGATGTTGAGGGTATTTAAATGAGATAAGGCAGGTTAAGTGATTGACACAGATTCCAAAGATATCTCCAGCTCTATAAATATGGTAATTTATGAGAAGATGGCTGCTGATACCATGAGATTTAAGCAAAATTCAAAATCATCAGTAGCAAATTAATACATATACTATTTTTTTTTTGCTACTGGGGATCAAACTCAGGATCTTCTGCTGTCGGGGCAGGCGGCGGAACCACTGAGCTAAATCCCCAGCCCTACATATGTACTATTTTTAATGGGGAAATTGGAAAACATGAGTGTATTAAGTTATGATAGCTATGTAAAGGAATAATCTCAATTTTTCTCTGAAATATGGAAAATCAAATAGAAATCCTCAAGTCAGACAATAAAATAAAATAAAGGAAGTAATAACACTAATAATGAATTGTTTTATAAGGTACAATAATACATATTTTCAGGAAAATACAGTTTTTTCTAATGTGTGATCTTTACTTTTTGGAGATTATATTCTAGGCAGAAAAATAAATAGTAAAGAAGCAAACAGTTTAATAAAAAGAGGAATTCAGACTGTGGATTCTATGAAGGAAAGAAAATGACAGGCTTGAGCACACAGTAGAGTCTGATTCTAGATTTTCTTACAAAGAAAACTATCTTTGAAAAAGTAATAATTAAGTTGAGCTTAATGAGTTCATGAATATCATGAGTATCATGAGTGTATCATGAAAAGGAACCAGCCATTCACGAATCTAGGGGGGAAGCGTTCTAGGCAGAAGGGGGCACTGCATATAAGATGCAGAAGTAGAAATGAGCTCAGCACCTTGAAAGATCAGAGAGGAGGCTGCTGGAACTGGAATATAATAAACAGGGCACAAACAATAGTTCAGGTTGGCATTGAATAGATTCATTTGTACTTTGTAGATTGCAGCTGGGAGTCTTGAGTCTCATTCCACTTGTGAGATTGGAAAATAATCAGATGGCTCTAACAATGTAGCTTCATCACTCTGATTTATATTTTGAAAACCTAGGCTATTGTAAGACAGATGTCCAAATGGTGGCAAGGAAGTTGATGAGGAAGCCAGAGGAGCAGCTGTCCATGAGAGAAGATGGTAGCTTGCTTCAGTTTGTAGCACTGAAGAGACTTACAGCATGTTGTAGAGGAAGAATTGATAGGACTTACTGAAAAATTAGAAAGGAGTCTGATAAGAATCCTAGGCTAATGGCTTGGGAAGTTGAATTAAACCTGGAGATACTTTGTAATATGGGCTATAGTGTTAGGAGGTTAGGATTGGAGAGTTGATGGCCTCAAGTCTAAATACCTGCATTATGGATATTATATAGGTAATTTCACCATTTCCTTTTGTTTTGCATTTTTTTTATGGAGAGTGCTATGATTATTTGACATGTATGTTTAAGATAGCACATTTTTCTTATTATTTCATTAGCTTAAAGAAGTTAAGTAACAGGATTGAAGATCTACTCATTTAAAGTATTTGTTAAGGGAGAATGGCTTGAATAGACATTTATTAAAATAGGATGTATAAATGATCAACAAGTAACTGAAAACCAGTTCAATACCACTAATCACCAGGGAAAGACAAATAAAAATGATAGTGAAATATCATCTTACTTTTTTTAGAATAGCAATTTTCAAAATAAAACACACAAACTCCCCAAACATTGGCAATTAAGAGAAAGGGGAACTTTTATCAACTGTTGGCAAGAATGTAGATTAAGCGGTCGGGGATTTGGCTCAGTGGTTCTGCTGCCTGCCTCGTGAGTGCAAGGACCCAAGTTCAAACCCTGGTACCCAAAAAAAAAAGGAATGTAGATTAATACAGTCATTATAAGAAATAGTATAAAGTTTCCCCAACAAACTAGAAACAGAACTATCATATGATCCAGCAATCCCACAGCAGGGTGTATATCCAAAGAAAATGAAATTAATATATCCAAGAGACATCTGCACTTGTGTATTTATTACACCACTATTCTCAAAAGCTGAGACATGAAATCAACCTAGGTGCCCATCGTTGGATGAAGACATAAAGAAAATGTGATAAATATATGCCTGGGGTATTATTTATCCACAAAAGAATAAAGCTGTCATTTGCAACAAGATTGATGGAGCTAGAGGACATTATGTTAAGTGAACTAAGTCAGGAAGAGGAAGACAAATACATTTATCTTCGTCATTAGTCATATGGGGCTGCTAAAGCTGATCACAAAGGAGGAGAGGATGTAAGAATGGTGACCGGAGCCCAGGGAGGATAGAAGAGAGGGAGGTAGAGAGAGTATAGTTAATGGGCACAGGGGTGCAGATGGGTTTGGAGGAAAAACTTCTAATGCTTTATAGTACAGTGTAATAACTGTAGTTGACTACAATTGATTGACTATTTCAAAATAGTTAATAGAGATGATTTTGAATATTCCCAACAAAAAAATGGTATATGTCTGAGGTGGCAGATATGCTAATTACCCTGATCTTATCATTACATGTTATATACATATTTTGGAATGCTTTCCCTCTATCCTGTAATTACTATATACTGATTGAAACAAAGATTAGTGAAAAAATGAAATAAAAATGTTATTGACCTACCATATTGCTCTTCAGAACCATATTGCTTTTCAGAATGGCGGAACCAATCACAATCCCACCACAGTGTGAGCAATCCTGTTTTCTACACACTCTCTTACCATTATCATGACTTTCTTTTTAAGTCTTGTAAGTCCAAATCGAGTCCTATTTCCAGTTATTGAGTACTAGACACTCTCTCTTTGACTAATTAATTCCAGAAGTTTAGAGAGGGAGTTGAAAAAGGGGATTATCTCAGAGAACAAACAATAAAATAGAAATGATAGTAATACTTATTGAAAGCTTAAGATTCCCAGAAACTATTCTAAGCAGCTTGTATATGTATTGATTTATTTTGTTTTAATATTTAGTTATGATACAGAAACTCTAGAATTTTATGAGTAATCAGAGGCAAAGAGAGGTGAAATAACTTGCCAAACTTTATAGTTAGTGGCAGATACAAAACCAGACAGTTTACCTCTAGAATCTTTGCTTCTAGCCATTATAATATTCTGACAATTTAGAAAATGTCTGATTAGTAAATTTTTATTTAGGTAAAGAAATAGGATAACATAGTATATAGGTGGCTCAGCTATCAAATACTCTGGTACTTATGAAAAAATACTAAGCCAATGATGATTTGCTTGGGACTTGGTTGAAGTTTTTAAAGAGATAAACTATCTGCTCTGTATCTCTGCTCAGGTGATCAAGACAACCATTATGCTATTACATCACTTCTAGCTAGTAAAAGCTTACTCTCTGCCAGGCCCTTAGTTATGAATACCTTACATATTAGCAACGATCCTTGTATTAAGATCACTTTCTTATGGAACTAGGTTAAATGAAATCTCTAAGATACAATAAATATAGAGTGGCAGAACCTAAACTAAACACCATTCATCTTTGTCTAGTTTCAAAATTCTTCTCTTCCCAAAGTGACAAATAGAGGAATAAGAGAATATGGTTGTAAGCCAGGGTGATGCCAAGGACAAAGGACTTATGTAGGCTTAGACATATTCCCATAGGAAAGCTGTCACCAAAATTTTGTGGACTTTGAAAAGCAGAGGGGGAAGGGAAGATCTTGGCTGGGAGGAGTCACTGAAGGATTTTTGTAGGTAGAAGTCACAAAGCAAGATTAGGTTTTTTTTAAAGGAACTAATAATAAGTACTATTCATTGAGCAGTACTAAAACCTAAGAATGTTCAAGCCTTGTCTAATTAATACAATTAACTAAATAATTTACCTTCAATCAAGACTCAGAAATTTTAAATAATTTGCTGATATTTTCATGGCTAATAAGTAGTAGATCCTGGATTCATACCCTGGTCTATGTAATTTTAAAAATCATGTTCATTGCTTCATTGCTTGTGAATGTTGCAGGAATGTAGATCAGGCAACATTTTCAGATTTGTTAAGCTCTTTTTTTCCCCCCCCGAAACAGAGTCTCGCTAAGTAGCCCAGGCTGGCCTCAAACTCCCTGCAGTCCTCCTGCCTCAGCTTTCTGAGGACTAGGATTACATGTGTGTGCCACCACGTCCAGCCTCAGCACTCTCAGATTTGAGAGTGGCAGAGGATGGGCAGTGAGGTCACTGCTAGTTGAAGAGCTGACATCAATCCCTTTTCACAAAAGGAAATGTGTAGGAACTTACAGCTATTCTGTCAACCCTTTTCTTTTTATTTTTTTTAAGCTTTTATTTATTTTTTGTACCAGGGATCAAACCAGGACCTTGCACTTGTGAGGCAGGCATGGTGCCACTGAGCTAAATCCCCAGACCTTTTTATTACCTTTTAAAAGCCACAGATGGTCCATTCTAAAGTTCTCTGAAGCTTTTAGCTTTTGTTGGGATATTTAAATAAGTCTTTGTGGGGAGTGTGTGTGTGTGTGTGTGTGTGTGCATGTGTTACATGGTGAAGAAAGGTGTTTGTTAAATATTTTGGAGAAGAGATTACAGTGGTGCCTTGGTTCACAAATTTGATTCTTTCCACGATTCTGGTCACAAACTCAGTTGGATGAGAACCAAATCAAATTCAATGGTGAGGTTCAATGTTGACCTTACGGGGAAATTTGATTCAATTCTCATCCAGTTCAGTCTGTGACCAGAATTGTGAAAGGAATTGAGTTGGTGAACCATACATGTAAATCAAAATTGGGATATTAAGAGAGAGAAAAGATGTAAATTGGATATATGAGAAGGTGGATATTAAATTAAAAATAATTAACTTGCCATGAATGATGGCACATATCTGTAATCCCAGCACTCTGGGAAGTTGAGGCAGGAGGTTTGCAGCTTTGAGCTCAGTCTTCCATCTCAAAATTAAAAATAAGTAAAAATAAAAGAACTCAGGATGTAGCTAAGTGGGAAAGTCCTGGGTTCAATTCCCATTACGAAAGAAAAAAAAACCCAAAAAGTAAATTGCTCATATAGTTACTTAGGAGTGGAGGGAGTCTCAGCTTAGAGTTGGAGTGTACTGGCTCAGCCTTGACTGTGGTATTTTATAGAAATTTTTTTTTGAAGTGGAACTATTGGATCTATGTACCCTAATGAGTGGTGAAACAGCCAATCTAGACCATCATTCAAAAGTATTACTTGACTTTTCTGGTAAGAGCTCTTTGAGTAACATAGCAGAATTCTTTGTTGCAGAATTGACTAATCACCAAGATAATTTCTGAACCTTTGAAGCTATTCCTGGCTAAAAAACATAGGTCAGGGTTTCTGAATCTTTTCAGGGCATTTTGAACTGGGTTACTTGCTGTCGGAGTGGGTATCTTATGTACTGTAGGATGTTTGCCAACATCTTGGTCACTGTTCACCAGAAGATGTAGTGTCTCTCTAATCGTAACCACCAAAAAAAAATGTGTCTCCAGACATTGCCAAATGTCCCCTGAGGGGCAAAACAGGTTCTAATTGAAGGCCAGTGGAGTAAAGTTCATAAAAATGTACATGTAAATTAGAGGTTAAACTCTATATAAAATACTACATATACATAGAAGATGAATCTGAGTTTTTTTCCCTGGAGTGCAGAGTGATGAAAGAGAAATAATCTCTGAACCAGACACAAGTCCAGTCTGTGACTGAAAAGGAAGTTGTGGTCTGGGAAAACCACACAGGCCTGGGAGTCTGGAGAAATGGAATACATTCCAGCTCTGCCACTTTCTAGTTATTTGTCCTCAAATAAATGATGCCCTCCTTTCAGGGCTGATTACAAAATGAAAGGATTTAAATAGACTAGAATATACTGAGGCCCATACAAGCTCTCCGAATGCTGTTCACGAATCTGTACCTGGTTCTTTGAGAGGTGAGTATGCTGAAGATTATATACTCAAGAAGACTGAGTGGAATATATTTTTGTGTCTGAGCTTAGCTTAAGAGAAATTCCCTCATTCTTTCTTTTTTGTCTCACAAGGCTTATTTTTACCACTTAGCTTGAAAAGATGATCTAGCAAAGGCAGCTATTTTGTTCTAAAATAATGACATTTCTTTTTCCTGGAAATAGAAGAAGTTTTGATGATTCCAGCTCGTTTTGTTGAGCTCATAAATGTAAGGTAAATGGGGAAGCAGTGGAGGATGAGCTTCCCTGGGAAGTGTAGAACACAGGTTTCTATACTCGTCGCTCTTTCCAGAAAGCAGATGTCAGGGGATAGTCAGCATTTCCGCTGTCGCTGTAAGTAGGCTGCCATTTCTCCATTGCATCATGACTGTAAATGAAAGATTGCTCCTGACTCCTGAAGCTTGTTTTCCACACACCAGCTAATTAGGCAACAGGACAGCAGGGTGGGGTGATACTTGTGCTCTGAATGTCTCCACACCCACAGTAGATTTGGCCTGGTGCTGCTGCCAACCACCCTCACAGCAGTGGCATGTTATGCAACCACACCCAAATGACAACAAATCTCATTTTTTAAGAACTCGCTTTAAATTAAAATTGCATATGTTAGTTAATCTAACTGCAAAAGAAAACTGTCAGCTCTTTCTTCCCTTCTCATCCCCTCTCACCTTCTTTTCTGATTTTGAGATGTAACAAGGAAGCCTTATGAGCACACTGATAGGCATTGGGGCTGCTCGACACACACAATGTCAATTTGTTCCAAACCAGGCCTTGGAATAGCAGGAACAGTTTCTATCTTTTACTTAGCACCTTAGAGCTCATCAAGTATTTCTACTTGTATTGATTTATTACATCTGCATGACAAAATTGATAATGTAGGTGATAAAATTGTATAAAAGAGAAATTGAAAAAAAAAAGAGAAATTGGACTCAGGAATGTAAATAATATATCTGAAATCATGTAGACAAGTTGAGGCATCCAGTATTATGATTCCACATTTCATGATTTTCCCACTCTTTCTCGTAGTTGTTCCCTATGTATGTTAATGGTATAATGGTCAAATAGATTATCAATTAATTCGGTATATGTGGAGTACTTCTGTGTTTCAGATACTCTTGCCTCAGCAGACAATTTCTTTATTAACTGGGCTGATATACTTGATAAGTACAGTTTAATTTGTCCACCTTCTTTTTGTATCTTTAGCCCATTTCCAATGTGCCCCACTTCATTGTAATTTAGGAATTTATTCTGTGGCCACAGTTTCAATTTCAGCTAAAAGTGAAGGCTGTTATTAAAATGTAGACTTCTTAATCCCACTCCAAATATTTTTACTACATTCATGACCTTGCTAGTGATTTTAGAGACATGAGAAGAACCAATAATAACATATAAAGACATTTTTTCCCTTCCAGCTACAGAATAAGACATGTCCTCTCTTCTAAAGAAGGGAAATGTTTTAACATTTAAGTGCTGGGGTGAACTGTTCGATTTTTCTGACGTATTTGAAAAGATGTTACTTTTTCATGGCTCAAATGACCTGTTGGTTTATCCAGTTAAGTGTGACTGTTGTTCACTGAAGGTGACCCAATTCCTTATAAGCCCTCACCACCTGTATTGTGACAAGCTATCCAAGGAAAGGAGCACTAATGATTAAATGACTCCTCTCTTATGTAGGCTATTAATTTGTGTTCCTAAGGTTAGACACTGTTTTATGGCCCTTCCCCATAAAATACTCAGTACTTCAAGAGTCCTAGGGGTGGGTTTCCACATTGTTACCTCCAATCCAGTACAGTCCACAGAAAACATGAGGAGACTTCCAATATCAGCTAACTTGGAGTATTCCCCATGCACCAGGCATCATCTAGACTTTAAATGAATTAACTTATTTAATACTTGGAGTAATCTCTTATAATTCCCAGTTTAGTGGTGACAAGTTGAAATAGAGATTCTTGATAAATTGTCCATGGTCACATAGCAAAGAAGTCAGTATTTAAACACAGGTAGTGTTTCTCCAAATTTCAACATTTAACTCTTGAGTTATACTTCCTTCTGGTTCTCACATAGGCTTCATTATGAATGACATGAACTCTAACCAGTAATGATAGTCACTCTAGCTTTCTCATGTCATCATCCCAATCTGCTAAACATTCCTGTTCAGTGGGTGGTACTGTTATCATGAATCACCTGAGATTAAAATGCTTGCAAAGTGCACATTTCCAAAAAGCCAGTGATCTTATGTAGTGGATATTTAGGACCAGTCTCTGTCCAGGCCCTGCCTGGATTCCACCTGCAGGACCAGGCCTAGGCTCCCTTTCTTGTGGGATTATTAAGTGAGAATTTTTGAAAGATGAAAATCACCCCTTTCCCCAGTCAAAATACATCATGACATTTGTGCTAGAATCATGTGTCTGTCTTAGGAAAATTCAGTTCCGAGGGTATATGTATTTTAAAATGTGAAATAATTAGAAAACGTCGCTATATTTATTTTAGCCATCGTAGTTTCACCTGCAAATTAAAGGGGATGTGAAGGTTAATTTTGGGTGTCAGCTTGCCTGTACTGAGGGATCCCTGGAGAACTGATAAGGTGCTATGGCTAAGTGTCTGTGAAGAGGCTTCCAGAGAAGATTAGTGCATGGGTCAGTGAATTGAGGGGGGATCCACTGTTAATGTGGGTGAATATCATCCAATTGACTAGGTTCCAGAGGGATTGGGAAAGCAGAGAAAGGGGGTAGCTCTTCGCCTCTCTCTGATTTTTCCTTCCAGATGAGTGTGGTCTGGTGTCCTTTGACATTAGATTCCAGTTTTTTGGATTTTGAACTCTGGAACTTGCAACACTGGCACTTGGTGAGGTCCTTGGACTTTTGGCCTGGACCAGTTTTTGCACCATTGGTCTCTTGGCTCTGAGGCTTCTGGCTGCTTGGACTGAGCCATGCTACTAATTTCTGTGGCTCTTCAGCTTGCAGATGGCTTATTGACTTTCAATGTTCTATTTGGCTCTAAATATATCTAATTCATTCCTTAAAAATAGCATTCATGTTCTTCAAAATAATACCTACTTCATACAGAAATCTTACTAGACAAGAAAAGTAGGAAGAGAAACGTAATTTATAAGTAATTCCACCTACCAGTCAAAGATAACAAATGTTAAGATGTAAAAAAAAATCTGCTTCTGTCTCCCTTAATACATAATATGTACTATTTTAAAAATAGTTTGATATCACATATGTTTTTCTAAAATAAAGTTTATTAAGATAAGTTTTATAAAAATAAAAATTGCCATTTGGGGTGCGCAGTTACATGAGCTTTAACAGCATTGTCACCTAAGTAGCCAGCAGCATAACCCACGCATGGAATCATGCGTCAGCCCAGAAGGTCTCTGCGTACACGTCTGCAGCCCAGATCAGTCAGTTGATCCCTCCTCTCAAACTTGTTGTTTGGAAGAAGTCATATGAATTAAATCATAAAGTATATAATGGCTTCTTTCTTACAGAATCATGGTTTTGAGGTTCATCCTTTTTGTGACAGGTATAGTAGCTCATTTCCTTTTATTTTTGAGCGGCAAGTTTGTTTATCCATTTGTCAACAGAAATATTTTGAACAGTTTCTAGGTTTTGATAATTATAGATATTATTGCTGTAAATATCCTTTTACAGATTATATGAAGATAACTTTTGATTTATCTTAGGTAAATACCTAGGAGGTAGATTGTTGGATTGTATGGTAAGTGTATGCAAAATTTTGTAATCTACTTTTTAAAAACATTTTTCTGTGGAAATAATTATAGATTCACAGGAATTTGCAAGGTAGTACAAAACATCTTGTTTACTTTTTATCCAGTACTTTCTAATACTTAAATATTGCATCATTGTAGTATAAAATCAAAATCAGGAATTTGACTTTGATACAATGCATGTGTATACTCAGTGTCATTTTATTGCATTAATAGATTGGTATAATTAGCCCTGTCCTCAAGTCATCAAATTTTCCATCACTATTATGATCATGCTGCCTCTGTACAGTCACACTCCACTACCACCCCCAGTCTCTCCTTGTAATGTTAAGAATGTTACGCAAATTGAAATATTCTCTGTTACCTATGTGTAGGTTCATTTCACTCAGCATAATGTCTCTGAGATCCATCCAAGTTGTTACAGATATGCATAATTCATTGTTTTTCTGTTACTTAAAATGATGCCATGGCACAGTTGGACATTTTGGTTATTTTCAACTTTTGACTACTATCATGATCAATTGCCTGTAGGCTTTTCTGTGCATATAAATGTTAATTCCTCTAGGATAAATATCCAGGAGTGTAATTTCTGGGTAGTATAACTCAGCAGCTTCCAATCTATTTTTTAGAGTGGCTGTTCATTTCTACCAGTGACACATGAGGCATCTGACTCTTCATTTGTGGGCAGTGCTTTTTTGTGCTTTTTGAAATTCTACTATTCTAAAATGATTCACCCTTATTTTCCTCCTCATCTATTCCCTACAGTTGAAAAGTACTACCTTTTCTTTCATGGAGGCCCCACATTATTTTGTTTTTTAAGTCGTTACTTGTGTTCTGTGGTGAAACACTACTCACATTCATGTCCCCAGTTTTGAATGCACTTTAACCTCAAGGCCCAATTCAAATGCCACTTCTTTCCTAAACAGTCATTGTTTATCTCCCAGATTAAAGAAATAACACTTCCTAGGCACTCACATGTGCTTATTTTATGACATTTATTATATGTTTTATTGAATCATTTATTTTCCAAAACAAATTTTATCATCCTTACTAGGTTGCTAGAAATTTTAGGGCAGAATAGTCTTTTTTTTCTCTCTCTCTCCTTGCCTTTCTTACCTAGGGGTCTCAAACTTTCAATTAATAAAATTCAACATGCCTCCTACAAGTTGATATTAAATTAAATTTTTGACTGATATTAATCCTTATGTATTAGACTACGAGAGCAGAATACTTCATTCCAAATCTGTATTTATCATCTTTTTAACTGTATACTGTCTTCATCCTTTTTTTCTGGTTAATTTATATACAGCATTCAAATTTTATGACTTAAAACCCATTTGTTCTATAATGGGTCTAGATAGTAGCCACCCATTTACAGGCTATGTAAGTGTAAGCTATCCTTTTTCTGGCGTCTCCAGAGATGTAAAACATAATTTCCCTAAGGCAAACATTTGCTTTATTTCTGCCCAGATTTCCATGTTACAGAGCTGTTCATTCCAGTGGTGTCACACTTGGCACTAACCTCAGTTAGGTTGTAGTTTTACCTTCTTGAGGTACATAAGATAAAGCTATCTTTTGTTTTGTTTTGTTTTTTGAAAAAAGGTCTTGCTATGTAGCCCAGGCTGGCCTTGAAGTTGGAATCCTCTTGCCTCACCCTTCTATGTACTGGGTTTACAGGTGTGTGCCACCGTACCTGGCCAAAACTATCATTTTCCAGCTTGATAATAAAGAATGTCAAACCCTTCCCATGGCAGTACCCAGGATTCTGGATTTAAGTGAGTTATAAACCAATCCCATTAATTCTCCACTATTTATAAAACAATCAATACAAAATGTTCTCATCCAATTTCTAAAAATTTGGCTACCTCTTATTTATTAGATGAAAATTGTTTAGAACTTGGATGTCTCCTTGATCAATTGATTCTTTGTCATCATGACATGATTCCTGATAACATTCTTTGCTCTGAAATCTATTTTGTTTAACACAAATATAATCACCAAAGGTTTCTTTTGGTTAATGTTAGAATCACTTATCTTTTTCCATCTTTTTACTATTGGCCTATTTATGTCCTTATATTTAAAATGTATTTCTTGTAAGTAGCAAATAGATAGGACTTACTTTTTTGTTGATCTATCTTGATAATCTCTCTTAATTTACATATTCATATGCCACACATTTACATATAATATATTTATATAGGGTATACATTTATACTTAATATACATATAGTTTATATAAAACAGATTTATATAGTATATGGATTATCAGTATTGTCAGATTTGTCTGCACCACCTTATTATTTTTATCACATTTTTTATTTGTATCATCTTTTTTTCTCTCACTTCTTTTATGTTCTTTTTTCGATGAATCAAATATTTTTTATAGTATCATCGCACCTCTCTTACTTTACTAGCAATAAATCTTTGGTTGTTATTATTGCATAAACAGCCCATTATTTATAAAAGTTAAATAAGGAAACATTCTTATACATGTATTTACCCTTTTTAGTGATTTTCTTTCTTTTGTGTAGATACCTTTTTCTATCTGGTATATACTTTTTTCTGCCTGAAAATCTTCCTTTACCATTTCTTCTAGTGCAGGTCATCAATAAGTGATGAATTTTTTTTAACTTTTATATGTGAAAAAGTATTTCATCTTCATGTTTAAAAGGTGATTTATTGGACATAGAATTCTAGGTTGACAGGTTTTCTTTTCTCAGTCCATTAAAAGAATTGTTTCACTTGCACTGTTTCCAAAAGGAAACGTTTTTGAACATTTTGATAGTGGTACACTTTGGTATAGTTGTTTCTTTTCTTGTTTGTTTTAGTGTGGAGTTCATTGAGATTCTTGAACTTGTCAGTGTGTGATTTGGAAACATGTTGATTGTTAACTTCAAATCATTTTATATTTTCCAAGCTCAAATTTCAGGGGCCGAAATAATATTTCTAGTAATCTGGGTACAGTTGTCCTGCAGCTTACTGATGTTTTTGTCTTTAAGACATTTTTCCTGTTTTACTTTTTATAGTTTCTATTGTACATTTTCAAGTTCATTAACTTAAGTCAAATCTATTTTTATTCACATTTAGTGTATTTTCATCTTAAGCTCAAAAGTTTAATTTGTATTCTGCTTTCACATTGTCATGTCTCTATAGTTCTGAACATCTGACATATACTTACATAACTTTTAATTTCCTTTTTGATAATTCTAACATCCATAATCTTGATGGATCTATGTTTCTTTTCCTCGTGGATTGTACTTTCTTGTTTCTTAGCATGCCCTCTAATTTTAAATGCCAGACTTTAGTCACCTTACATGGTTGGAGTGACTATTTTTTGTATTTCTATAAAAATCCTTGATTTATATTCTGGGATACAGTAAAATTAATGGGGAATCATATAGTCATTTTGAGCTTTGTTGTTAGGTTCTGTTAGGTAGAAACAGAGAAATATTGTATTTAGATGAGGGCTAATGATCCCTTACTACTGAAGCAAGTTTCCTTTGAGTATTCTGGCCCATGCCTTATCAATTTTCACGTTGTTCAGCCTGAGTAGTAAGAATGGCCATTATACCTGGCACTGTGGGAACATCAGGTTCAGTATTCTCCAATCATTTCAGGAAGGACAGACGTTTCCTTGGTCTCAAAGTATTCCCCTCTGTGCACTTGGCAATCTTGCTGATCAGTGAGTGCTCTACCGAATACTCAGTTCTCTGGGTGTCTTCTCTGCTTAGGTCTCTTATCCCCATTCTTTGTTCTGTGAACTCTAGCTTCCTGGAATGAACTGTCTCATCAATACAGAGTCTGAAAGGCTGTGTCCTCCTTACTCTGATGCTAAGAAATTTTCTCAAGTCAATAATCTGTAACAATTTTAGGGTTTGGCTTATTTCTTCTTGTTTCTCATGAATCACTTGTCTTTTTTTCAAGGCACTGATGTCCGCCATTTGAAAACCATTGTTAGCCAGTTATGGTAGCATACACTTGTAATCCCAGCCCTCTAGCAGAGGCAGGAAGATTATAAATTTGAGCATGCCCTGGTAACTTAGTGACTTAACAAGACTCTGTCTCAAAACTAAAAATTACTAAAAATTACCAAAATTGTGGGGTGGCAGGGGACTTTGAATTCAATCATCAGAAGGGGGTAATTGCTTAATATACTCTGTCTGCTTTTCTTTTAGGTGGCTTTTCTTCTTCTTCTCCTTCTTCTTCTTCTTCTTCTTCTTCTTCTTCTTCTTCTTCTTCTTCTTCTTCTTCTTCTTCTTCTTCTTCTTCTTCTTCTTCTTCTTCTTCTTCATTATCGTTTCCTTGCTTGCTGTAAGCAGAAGGGTAATTCCAATCCTTGTTATTTCATTTAAGCTAGAAGAACAAATCCAGTTTCTTTAAAGGACTTTTCATCACATTATGGGTTCTATTTCCAATTTCATTGTATATCTGGTAATTTTTTAATATATAGTAGGAATTGGATATTTACTTTGTTGGGTGATGGATTTTTAATTTTTCTATGGACACCCTTAAGCTTTATTTTGGGAAACAGTTAATTACTTGTGAGTGGTCTCATCCTTTCAAGCCTTGCTTTTAAGCTTTGCTAGGTAGAGCCAAAGCAGCCTTTGGGATTCATTTTGCCCCACTACTGGGTAAATATCGTTCTTAGATCTCTAAATGAATCACAAGGTTTTCCCCTCTGACTGATGGTAGCACAAGGTATCACCTCTCCTACAAAAGGTCTAGATTGTGTTCTCTCTCATCTTGGAGTGATTTTTTTCCTATGTTGCTGAGTAGTTTTTTCATGTGCACTTGCTAATAAGTACTCAGTTGAAAACTAGAGGAGTGATGGCTGCACATTTCTGGAAGTTCTCTCTTTATTAGTATTCCAGGTGAATCTGCCCCTCAGGGTTATTTCTGGGCTCCACTTGCATTCTTCCTCTCTATTCTGTAGTCTGCAAACTATAGTCAGGAATCTGACTGTGGAGGAGAAACTCGGTTTGTTTTTTCTCTATCATGAACCTCTGTTCTTCATGCTACATTATACAATCTGAGAAAACTATGCTTTCTGTCTTTTAAAATTGTTTCATGTGAAGAAATAAAAACTTTCCCTGTTACTTCATCCTAGTCATAAGCAGAAATCATATTTGTCATTTAAAAATAAACTGGTGAAGGGCCAGGGATTTAGCTCAGTGGTTCTGCCACCTGCCTCGCAAGAGCAAGGTCCTGAGTTTGATTCCTGGTCCAAAAAAACACCTGGTATATTCTGTATCTCACACTCTAACATCTATTTAGTAGGTGTTTAAATTTTATCTTGCTTTTCTACACCTTCTCATCATTTACTTCCTAATGAAATTATAAAAGCTATATCCTCAAGCATCCTTCACATTGGCAGGAAAGCTGAAGAGTATGGAAAAAAACTTTTTTCATTAGACTTTTGTCTGATTTCAAATTTCACTATTTCCTCTTCGTGGGAACATTCTTATATTGCTCTAAATTTAAGTAAGTTTGGAATAATAACAATAATACATACTTGATTTGGTCATCAAGATGATCATGAGGCCAAAAGAATATATATAGAAAAAAACCTTTACAACTTGTAACACGTTACACATGTTTGTATTTGCTTTTGTCATCAACACTAGTTTAAATTTCTCTTTCAATACATTTTGTGTCCTTGCATTCTTTCTATTTCTGAATGTATGACTTTTTTTGTACTCTTTCCATATTTCCTCTTTCTTTGTTATCCTAATATCTCTGAATGTATGATCATAATTTTGTTGAATATGAGGGTGTAGGAAAGAAATGTATCCGACTAAGAGTCAGGAAGCCCGAGGTCCTGTGTCAGCTCTTCCACTTGGCCTAGCGCATTTGACACAAATACTTAGTCATCCTTCCCTTTAATCTTCTTGACCTTGAAGTGGAAATAAAATATTCTCTGATGAATTTAGAATTATCATGAGGATCAAATACACAAACAGTGCCCAACTTACAATGATTCAACTCATAATTTTCACCTGTAAGTGTATAAATAATACTCATCCAACAGAAACTAAACCTTGAATTTTGAAATTTGATCTTTTCTCATAGTGAACTATGTTATGATACATTTATTTTTCTGTAGAGCAACAGAAAGCCGTAGTTCCTAATCAATCATGTGATTGTGATGATAAACCAGTGCTTACCACTGTATCTTATTGCTAAGCTAAGGTGCTCAGTGGATCAGGAGCAGTAAATGCATTTCTGACATCTGATAATTGCAATTTACTGAAATACAATCTCATTATAAATTGAAGATTCTCTGTATAAAAGGTAAACATTTCTACCATATGTCATTTACATGGTGGTATTATACAGTAAGTTATTCTATAAATATATATTTAATATATTGCTGTATAATGAAATAACTATGAACTAAGTAAGCGTTATAATGCTGGTAACTGTAAGGAATACTTAAATAATTTCTTATTCTCTTTTTACTTTTTCTGGTGTAACTAGTATTTTCTATGTAGGAGAAGAAGAAAAACATTCTCTTTTATTTTGTAGACTAAAGCTAGTTAATACATTTTATGTTTGTTCATGTGTTTGGCAAGTGTGTTCCACTGCATATGCTTTATTGGTCAGAAATATATCACGTACTCTCTAGAAAATCCTTTCTTAAGCAGTTTTCCACAGGTATTTAATAATGAAAGATTTAATTAATAAGGTTAATTAATAAGGTTTAATTAATATCACTTGAGATGTTACTTTAAATAAATTATCCATTAAGTGCAAAACAATTTTCATACTCAATTTTAATTTCAAACTTTGCCCTTTAAGTAAAGTTACATAACTAACTAGTGATATAGTGGTTAAACAGTGCATATATTGGATGATATTGTGGAGAAACTAACAATATTAGACAGGAGAAATTATCAAAGCAAATCTTTGGCTCTCATAATTATTAAAGGAATGTTTCATTCTAATTAGCTGGTTTTTCAGATAAATGAGGTGCTGTTTTAGGCATCTAAACTAACTTTTTACATGCCTCATATATTGCTCACTCCACCCACATATGCTGGCTTACATAAATTACTTCTCTGACCGCTTACATGGTTGAAATGAAGGTCACCTATTGGGTCAGCATGTAAAAAGTCTATTAGCACATTATAAACTTATAGAAGGGTTTAAACAAAATTCCTGGGAAGTGGCCAATAGGATTATTCATATTAAAAAAATTGTCTAATGTGGCTTCCAGTTGTTCTAAAGATGGCAAAGTTATTCTGATCATACGTTATGCATTTCTTTACCTTACAGTCCAGTCACCATTTACAGCACATTCTCTGTATCTTCTTATTCTGGCTAGTTCATGCTTCCTTCAGCTTCTTGTGGTATAATGCTTTTTTCCTTGCACATGTGTGGAGTGCAGTTCTTTCTCTTTCCATTCTTTCTCAACAACCAATAACAGCTCATTTTAAAAATGATTGAACACAATTGAACTCAGAAATCCTCTTTTTAATAGGCAAAATATCCCTGATATGTGCTTGCTGTTCTCTATCAACATTTTCTTAAAAGCTTGTTGGCAGATTCAATTGAACAATGACCTATTGGATTATCTCCCTGACTCTTCCCCGGACTACAATCTCTTAGATGTCAGAGATTGTATCTGATTTGCTCATAAGTTTGACATTGGAATCTAACAGTGCCAGGCAAATATAAGCATTTAGTAGATATTTGTTGTATTCTTGTAGAGAGTATTATGAAACCCATCCGGAATAGCACAAGACTTCCCTAAAGTTAGGCTTATATACCTAATGTTTTAAAGTTTAAATTTTAGTAATTAGGTTTCATGGTTGAGAGCTCCCTTATTTCATACTTATTACTCATTTCCTTGTTATTTTTTCTGCCTAATAAATCAAGGATATCATATGACACATTGGTGAGTGCTATTCAACTTGGTGCATTATTAATTTTTAAATCTTAAGCCCTCGATATGAGTCTCAGCTTGATCACTTACAACTTCTGTGGCCTCGCATGAGTCAATGAGCCTAGGTTTTCTGATATTTTTCTTTTACTTTAGTACTTTTACTTTTATCTTTTTAAAGATAAATAAGGCAATAATTATGGAAATTTGTTATAAATTATAAAAATGAATTCAATTTCTAAATATTGTTTTTTCACTTGATCAGTCATTGTGTCTTAAAATATTATTTATCCAACTGTACAAATAGACAAATCAACTGGTAATTGCAAGACTATGTCACTGTGCACTTTCCAGAAAGAGATACTGTGTTTCGTAGGAGTCCAGAGAAGGAACATTCTCTGAGGGTTCAGGGAGAGTCCTAGAGAACATAAATCTATATGGAGTCCCACAAAGACATAGCTAAGTGAAAAAGAGTCATCCCACAAAGGGCCAGAAGCAGTGTATAAGTGCTTTAGACATGAGAAAGAACACTGAGCAAAATTTACGAATAGATAATGGTGTTTGGGTCAAAGCAGGGGAAGTCTGGGAACTGTCTGGTGCTGTTATACGTATGATTGAGGGAATAAAAATATGTCAGTCAAGGAACCTTTGGAGTAGGAAAGATAAAATGTGCACAAGAAAACCAATCAAGGAATAACAAAAGCAAACTGTGAACTCTATTGTGAAAGTTTAGTATCAGTTTGTTTCCCACTCAATGACAGAGATTCTCTCCTAGAACAAGTTTTAGTCAGGATCCTTTGACCCCTCTTCTCAGCCGAGCCTCACAACACATATGGTAAATACATAGTTTGCTGAGCCACCCATAAGAAAATGCCAAGACTGGGAAATTTAAACAGTAGAAATTCATGGTCTCACGGTTCTGGAGGCTGGTGTTTCAAGGTCAAGGTGTTTACAGGCTTACTTTCCTCTGAAGCCTCTCTCCTTGGCTTGCAATGGCAGCCTTCTCTGTGTATTCATATGGTCTTTCCTCTGTGTGCATGTATTAGTCACATCCTACACCCACAGTTTAAATCAAGAGATGTTCATTTTGGTTTACAGTTTTCTTGGGCTCAGTCCATGATTACCAGGCACCAGCACAAAAACAGCTTGGTGGAAGGGGGTCTGGTGGGGGAAAGTTGCTCACATCATGGCAGCTAGGAAGCAAAGAAAGAAGGGAGGAGCCACTAACTGAATACACCCTTCCATGTCAAGAACCCAGTGACTCACTTTTTCCAACCAGACCCCATCTCTGAACAGCAGAGTTAACTATGAACTCAACACATGGATTAATCCACTGATGAGTATAGCACCTCTATGATCCAATCTCCTTCCAGGACCTCCACCTTTGACCAGAGACTCTTGGGGACATTGTAGAACTAGACCATAACAATGAACATCCCCAGTGTCTTTGAACATTTCCTTTTATGCCCAAATTTCCTTTTATAAGGGCATCAGTCAGTTTGGATTAAGACCCACCCTAACGAAAAAGGAACACTTCTCCACTGTTGGTGGGAGTACAGACTGGTGCAACCCCTGTGAAAATCAGTGTGGAGATTCCTCAGAAAACTAGGATTAGAGGTCCCATTTGACCCAGCTACTCCAATTCTGGGTATGTTCCCAAAAGAATTAAAAGCATCATACCAGAGCTACATAGGTACACCCATGTTTATAGCAGCACAGTTTGTAACAACTAAATCTTGGACACAGCCCAAATGCCCATCAATTGATGAATAGATAAAGAAGATGTGGGGTTTTTTATGTGACAGAATACTACTCAGCCATAAAAAAAAAAATAAACTTGAGACATTTAAAGCAAAACAAATGCACCTTGAGGCCATACACTTATGTGAAACAAATAGGACACACATGTGTAAATACCAAATTGTTTCTCTGGTGTAAGAAACTGAAAGTGTAAATGAGGACCAAAATGTATAATAGGTAATGTGAAATAGGAAGAAAAGGGGCAAAGGTTGAAGGGGAACTAAGGAGGGGGCGCAGGGGAAGGAAAGAGGGGAAAAAATTTAAAAAGAAGGAAAAAAAAGAAACAAAGCTTATATAAATAGGTAAGAGAGTAGGCATTGAAAGGAGGGAAGGGAAATGGGAAAAAATAAGAACCAAGATATATCACGTATGGGTACAAATTCCCATTTATGAATGTGATCATAATGTATACCTAAAATGTACCAATAAATTTATTAATGAATAATAAAAAAGACCCAACCTAACAGCCTCATTTTAAATTACCACTTTAAAAATATTGTCTCCAAACACAGTCACATTCTGAGTTAGAGGGGGTTAGGACTTCAAACTATTAATTTTTAGGAGACACAATTCAGCTCAAAATTGTGAGTGCCTGAGATGTTAGTTAAAAAATTAGGTAATGTGTTTACTATAGTGTTTAAAAGCTTAAACTTTGGAGTTTAACTTCCTTTCTTGCATTGATTGTTTTCATTTACAAAGATCACTACATACAAGCTATCTAGTCTTGAGGGGATTATAAAATCTCACGAAATTCTTTACATTTAGGAAAAAATGAGATAATATTTACCCCTTTATTTATTATTGTATACATCACTAAGTACATAATAAATGCTAACTAATTTTACATCTCTTTGCCAATTCTTTTATGAAATTGGAGACAACATCACCTTGTTTTGTTTGATTCTCTTTTGACAGTCTTCTTACATAGCCAATGCTGGCCTCAAAACTTAAAATCCTTCTGTTTCAGCCTCCTGTGTGCAAGAATTATAGGTATGTATCACCTAATAAGAAATTATCTTTTTGAGATATTGTTTAGAAATAAGTTTATAAACAACAGTTTTGCTCTTGATTACTATGTTATACATATGTTATACATATAAAACATGCAAAAATTTTGCAAAAATTCAGTATATTCTTTATTCCTTCAGAACAATATGTGGATATTTTTTGAAGGGCTATCACATTCCACAAACCTCTGTTTTTTGATTTTCAAGAGCATCCTAGGAGACTTAAGAATGCACTAAATTTTTTGGAGATGGACAGCATGGGGCTATGGAACAAGGGTTCAATTAACATTGACTGTAGGGAAAGGTAAGGACTCTAAGAATCAAACACTATAACTTCATATCTAATTAGTTCAGTTAAAAATTTGACATTGAAATAATTCTGTTTTTATCTCAATCTCTAATAAAAGCAATGATTATATCTATAAATAGGAGAGTCTATGTTCTCAGTAAACAAATAATGCCCTTCCCATTCTATTCTTAGGTATAGTAAGATGCTTACTGCAATGAAAGTGAGAAACAGAATGGTTGAATGGCTACACTTTAGCAACATTGTAAAGTTGAAAAATTACAGATTGAATTTCATAAGTTGAAGACTATACACCTCACAGAGTTTCATAGAATTCACAGAAGCCAGATACTGTAGTCTGTAGTCTTTTAAATTAGGTACAACATTTAACCACTAATGAAATTCTTTCTTTTGATCTCTTGTTGTTTTCTCCCCCCCACATATAGTCATAATCATGTGGGCAGAAAGAGGTATGTTATGACCATGAATAAAAAGCATAGTCCTCAACTTATGAAGTTTAATGTGTAATTTTTTATACCAGGATTCAGAGAGGTTAAGTGTGTAAGAAGTAAAAAAGCATCAAGGCTGGGGTGGCCATCCAAACTAGTTCTTACTCTTGGGTTCTTTAATGGTACCCTTTTGGGCTCTTGGGAGAGGATAATAATAACCTCTTTTGCTACATCATAACACTGCATAAACAAATCAAAAGAACTAATGAAGAGAATATTATTTTGAAAGCTGTTGAAGTTGATATAATCATAGGGAACTGTAGTTTACTGAAAATTATGATCAGCAAGGATCTCTGAGTAGAAAAAGAGAACACTAACTTTGGAGTTTGGAAACAATCTTTGTTTTTAGTAACACTAACAGTTTGAAAAAAACTCCTTTACTTTGTACTTCTATATTTTCTTACCCTGTGTCAATGTCCCTCATGTGAATTCAGATTATGAGGCACTTAATAAATTTGTAGGATTGTAAGGCTCATCATTTTTATAATCTAACTCCTTTCTAATGAGAGAAAAGAGTTCTCCAAGTTTTACGAATAACTGAAAGATCTGAAAACATAGATGGAAATTTGAGTTGAGAAAAGTACTCTGCTTAATCTGATATGTCTCTGTTCTTCAAAACTTCAGCCTTGTTTATATGAACTTAATAACTACGGTGATTTTCAGAAATAAAGAGTGATTGACAGAAAAACATGATGAATCACCTCTGGATTTCAACAGTCCTGTGAACTTGAGAAAGTCCAATGAACTTGAGAAAAGCTCTGCTGACATGAGCCAGCTTGATAGGCACTTCCAAAATTGGGGGTGCTCACTGGACATTCTTGTGGCCACCTTCTCCTCTTGGAAGAGGTTACCAGTTCCTAACCTCTTCCATCCTTTCAGGAGGTTCTGGCTGTCAGTGAGGAGCACATTGCCATTAAGAAGGAAACCAAACCTTCCACAGTCCTTCATAGCAGAGATTCTTCAAAGAGGTATTCACCATTGGTTCTTTTGTTCCTCCCTAGCACCACTTCCACTCCTCAGAATTCTTGTTTCCTTTTGGAATGTGTATTGATACTTTTTACTGCTAGCTTTAATTGTAGAAACTTAAGTCACTTGTGTATTGATACTTTTTATTGTTGGCTTTAATTGGGTAAACTAACCAAGTTACATGTTCCCTTTTGTAATGTGTATTGATTCTTTTTATTGGTAGCTTTAATTGTTGAAACTAAGTCTGATGTGTATTGATATTTCTTACTGTTAGCTTTAATTGTGCAAACTAACCATGTCACATGTTTCCTTTTGGAATGTGTATTGATACCTTTTATTGCTAGCTTTAATTGTGTAAGCTAATCAAACCACACGTTTCCTTTTGTAATGTGTATTTATACTTTTTATTGCTAGCTTCAATTGTAGAAACTAAGTCACTTGTGTATTGATACTTATTACTGCTAAATGTAAATGTGTAAACTTCAGGGACTACTATTCATTTCATTTGGGCTATATTTGGGGTCATGGAAGTGCATCACACAGTTATCAATTTTATTGTAAGACATTAAACTGTCCTGCCACCAAACACAGAGTTTATGGTTGAGACACTTTTCACATGGTCTCACAAGGCAGACAAAACAAAACAATTTAGTACTGGTATGTCAATATTGAGAAGAGGAATTTATAGAGATAAAGAATCAGTGACTACAATGATGAAAAGAAAAAGAGCATAGATATCTTTTTGTTTTAATTTTATGTGAAATGTATTGAGGGAGTGATTCTCTGTTGAGTAAACTTAAATCTGTTGTTAAGATCCATGGTCAAGAGATGTTCATTTTTCTTGGAATTTTAGAAATTATCTAATAGAACCACATCATTATAATGGGAAGAGCAGCAGCTCTAATTGACTATAAAGTTCATCATATATGCGTGCTATTGCTCCAAGTAGTAATACACATATGAACACATATGTGTGTATATGCGTGTTTGTGTTTATATATTTTACCTTTATGCTTTATAACATTTGTACAGTATAGGTCTTATTTTCTCTCTTTTACTTATTAGAAAGGTGAGGCTCAAAGAAAATAAATGGTTTATCCAAAGATAGCATTGCAATTGGTGAGTCAAGTTTTAGACCCAGAGTTTCCTTGTTTCAAAGTATGGTTCATCTTCACTATGCGCTATAGTTGCAAATAGACTTTCTGACCCCCTGTTCCATTATCTTTCCATTCAGCTATGGTGGACTTAGATTTTCTAACCTGTAACTGTAATGCAATCAAAATGTTCTTTCTGTGGTCACTACTTTTACTGAACCATTGGAAAATAGGAAGACTATTAGAGAAGTGCAGACATTAAAACCAATGATTATACTTGTATAGGAAAGAAATTATTTCATGGAGGAAAAAAAAAGGCCATTCTCTTCTTACTTTGATGGCTCTTGGAATACTGTCATGTTCCTATAGCTGGCTAGCCTTGATAAGCTTCCTCCAACAATGATATAAGGTCCTTTCATCACTTTCCTTCTATGGATGTGGAGACCCTGAGATTAATGTAATCAGACCATTTGGTTTTGGCTTCAGTCATTTTTGCATGTTCTTCAGGTGACACAGTTAAGCTTACAGAATAAAAGAAGCTGGTAGACAAATGATATTACTTGTAGGTTGGAAGAAGGAACTAAGAAGTTTCCTCTCAAAAACATTTCATTGGTGTATTTGTAATCTTTAATAACATCTCCTCTTTCCTTCTTGGGAGGCTAGATAATAGGCTTATACAATAATAAACTTAATTTAGGGAAAACTAATTAAGTCATGTTTTTCAAACAGTAATTTGGATAGTTATAGGCTATGGAAAATTCAACCTTGATTCTCCAATGTTTATGAATATGACGTTTGGTTGGGACAGAAGATTTTTTTCAGGATATAAAATACCATTCAGATTGAGAATTTTCAAAAGTGGTATATATAATCTTTATTTTCATAGAGTTTCTGCCTTTGCTATAAGGGTGAAGTAGTGTGGAGTGAGGTGGATGGGGAACCTGTTGTCTACTTTTGTGAGTGCAGGCTCTGCCTCTCCTATCTTAATTATGTGCTCTTGGGAAAGCCATGAATCTTTCTCTAAGTCTTTTATCACAGGTATTCAATGTTAGAGTTTTGCTATGTTGTTTTTGGAGGTCATTCTTCTCTAACGTACATCTGGAGTCGTGACAATTAATCCAGATAGTTCAAAATATGTACAGATGGGATTGACAGGCACCCTTGATTCTCGCAGTACAAGCTACTCTTTCTAGATATGGAAACCTTTAAATCTTTATCTGGCTGGTAGGACAGCCTATCTGTTTTCTTTTCTCCTTCTCTCCCACTTATGAAGGGATTCCAAATAGAAACAAGTTTATCTACAAAGTAGTAAGGTCTGCTGCTGCTGCTGATCTCAGTTGTCATATAGGATTATGAAATATTTGACTTTGAGTAGGGTCCTTAGAGTCAGATTTTGCTTTCAGCAGAGGCCAGGGGCATCATGAAAACACATTATACTTTAAAAATAGAAATTATCTGCTCAAATCTGCCACCTTGACATGATCTCAAAGGATAGAAGATAAACTGGTGTGGTACATAAAGTGTACCACAAGCCTGAACAACTGGTTTTCTGTATGTGTGTGTCACCATGTGTATAAAAGTGAGCCGTGTTTCCTGAGTTCAGTCTTAGACACAGCTGAGCAATGCACAGAGCAGACCTGTATAGCCAACTTACAACATCTTCACCATGAAGACAGTCACTGTGCCAGTGCTTCTGACCCTGGCTCTTTGCCTTATACAAGGTGAGCAATTTGCATGCAATCTAAGGCTCTTACCACATATCTCAAAGCCCTGAGGAAGGGACATTCCTCCCCTACACTTGCCAAGAAAAATAAATATATATATATTTCTCTATATAAAATCTTTTCCACACATAGAATTTTGAATATCTATATATGTGGATTTATAACCATATTGTTATCTGGAAATGGCAAGTAGTTGGAGAATTTTTAGCAACTAGTTGTAAATTTTTATCCATGAGAAATCCTTCAATTAATTCTATTTATGTTCTATAAAGGTAATACCTACTTTTGCATGTTCCTCTTACCAAGTGTATTAACTCATACTACATATATATATCAAACTATATTAGAAATTAAAAACGAGTAAAAGATAAATGAACTTAATATTAGATGTATAAATAAAATATTTAAAAACCTAAAGCCATCTAGTTTTGTTTTAAAGCAGTAGTGCTTTCTAAGTTATTTTTATATTTTCAAATTCTTAATGGATTTAAAATATTGCTTCTAAATGGTGAGGGATTTTGTTGGAGCTAGAAGGGTGGTTTTGAATTTACTATTTGACATGAAGGAAAAACAGATTGCCTACATTTTTACCTTTTTCCAAATTATTACATTTTTAAAAAGAAAAACCTTAGAGATAAAGTCAGTAAGATCATTATATAAAAATGATGCTGACTTCCTAAGATGAGTGTGTAAATACAAGAGAGCAGGGAATGAGAGAATGGTATAGGCTGTGATTTTAAGAAATCCTAACTTTTGCTCTATCTCTAATATTTGTTTCTACAATAAGAAGATAAAGTTGTCAGAACTCAGAAAGTGGAATTTTATGTGTATATGTGAGGTTAATATCATGATATGTTATACTTTTAAATTATATTAAAATTGGTATGTTATATTTGATATAGTATGTTATATTATAATTTATAAAAGGATACTGCCATACTTTAGAAGGTTCTTTTGGAAATTAGATATTTTGGAGATGTCAGAAATTGCAGGAGTACTATTTGCTAAATTGTACAGTTCTGAGAGGTTGGAGCTGTATGAGTATATATACTAATCTGGTAGACTGCCTTCATTTCATTTGCCATGGTAAATCTAAAAGTCCCCAAAACTGTTTGTAGTTTTACCATATATTGCCATTAAATCAATGCAAACACTGCATTGAGTGATTTTTTGGATTTATTTACTGAATATTTTACAGTCCCTTAACTTTGGTTTCTGCATTTTTGTCTCAGATGCTGCCAGTGAGGATGCAAATCAGGTCAGTCCTGCTTTTTCTCATTGAATCCATTCCAAGATCCCTAAAACAAAATGGTTTTTGGCCAACACCTTCGTGTTAATAGTGCAGACATATTACGCTTATAGATACTAATAGCTTTTGTTAAAAACACAGAAACAGACTTTTATGAACAAGCCATGAATTTCTTTGTCCCTCTGTTTCCTCTGTTTCCTCTCTCTCTCTCTCAACATGTTAATGCTGCTGGCTGTCTGAAAGAGGTGCTCTATCATACTTAAGTGCTTTAAAATTCTATAAACGCCAAATAAATCAACCAAAAAACCACTATTGTTCTATTTAGCAGCTGAATAAAACCACAATACACCATACAGGAAGCTCAAATGTTTTCTGCCAATTATTATGCCAAAAGGGTTATCTATATCTAGTATATATAATCAGTGTATATATTTCATCCATTAAATATTTATTGAGATCCTGTTATGTATCTGACCCTATATGAAATCCTGCAGATATTCTATAGCAAACAAACTAGATGAAAACCTTATCCTTCTAAAACTTACATTTTAGTAGAGGAAAAGAGACAAGTTAATATGTAAATTAGTAAAATATATAGTCCTTTAAATACAGATTAGTGTTAGGAGAAAAATAAAGGAGGATTCAGGAGGAATTCTGAGGCATGAAGGTGGTATCTGTCCTCACTGGGATAGTCAGGGCAATCCTGGCTGGAGATAGTGTTATAGAAGGGCCTGAAGGTCAAGTGGAGGGAATGAAAAGATCTTTACAACTTACAGCAGACCAGGAAGAAGCACCCGAAATGGCAGAGGACCTGATGCAGAGGTCTTATTTTTGAGAAATAAATTAATTTCTATGTAAATTAAAATTTACTGTTTTAAAAAAAGTTAAAAGGGCCAATTTCTCCCTCCCTCATGCTGTTATGCATGCTATTAATTTAACATTGAAAATAGTGTTGTGTATATAGATTTCACTGTATTGCTCAAAGACCATGGACAGTTAAATAATATAAAGTTAAGTTAACTCTTCTCAGCACCAAAATTCTTTGAACTATGATTAAAATACTTCCTTGCTGTATTTTATTGTCATTTTTTAAAAAGCAAACACCTTACAGAAACGTGCTAGAGAATTTTACCATAGCCTCTACTACTTCATCTGAGTTGGCTAATTAAAGAGAAGTCCACAAGTATGGTAGAGTAGAGAAAAGGCTGGATTTAAAAAAACCAGAGAGTGTGTTTATTTGGAGGTCTTACACTAGAAAAAAAGGAAGATGTTCAAATCTCACTGAGCATAAAGGAATCACTTTATTTTTCAGTATTTTGGGTACTGCCTGAAACATTTTCATTACCTACTTTTTCACATCATTAAGCTCAATATCACTGAAAATTTTTAGCAATATGGGTTCAGCTACCTCAAATAGACATAAAAGGCAAGGTCACAGAGAAGGAAGTATTTTTCTGGAAGCCTTTCTAATCATGCTCTTCAGATACTGAGCCACAAAATAAAACTATTGATGGTGCTAAATTCAGTAGCTTGGGTTTTTTCCTAGCATCACAAAAGCATGTTAAATGTAATAAATATGAGCCACCCCAGTAAGAAAAAGTAGTATAACAACTTGCAAAAATCTTAAGCATGTGCTTACATTTGTCATCACAGAAGGGCTATTATGCAGTCAAAGCAAACTTGTAGTGCTCTTACACTGATTTGGAGGGTGCCAGGTCCGGGGAGATTTGATGATGAGGTCCCTGAAGGAGAATGGAAGATAACAATTAGGCCACAGCCAGGGAAACAAAGAGCACTGGATTCAAGAAGGATCCAATGTTTCTGTGATGTGCAGAAAATAAGAACAGCAACAATAACAGAATAAAAACATGCCGAGGGCTGGGAGTTATTCTCCAAGTATACAATTGCTGCAGAGACTCTTCCAGATGTCAGAATGGCTGGTTGGTCTGGATCTCCTCCTGCTTGAACCCACCCAGTTGCAGTAATTGGGAGTGCAGTCTGTTTTCCCCAGAGGAAAACGTAACTTGCACTTTCAATTTGCACAGTTTTTCTTTGTGTCAAAGAATACTCTGCAAAATTTCCTAACTTAAATAATAGTATTCAGCCTCATCTAAACTAAACACTGTGAGCAAAACTTTAACTTAACTCTCAGTGCCCAATTAAAAAAAAAAGTATATCTGTTTAGGCATTAGGCTCACATTTAATTGTGATGCACTAGAAGTCCAATTCAGAAATTATCCTGGTTGATTTTATTTTTTAATAATTAAACCTTAAAAATTATGTAGAGCTTCATTCCAATATTATCATGGGTCGTTGTTTTACATATTTTCTCTAAGATCAACCTCACAAGAGATATATTTATAATATGAAGATGCAGACTCTTCTCTCATTCCAACATAAGATTTTCAAGACTTTATGGACTCTCTTATACCTGGTAAACCAGGCAGTAACTTGTAAAGTTAGCATAAAATACTACAGCATCAGAGACAGGACACAGATTGCAAGATGCTCAGTTGCTAATCTGTTGCCAGAAATTACTACTGTGCTACTAAGATAGGATCATTGAATGTGATAATAATCTGGGAGATATTTTAAAAGGTCATTCTCAGAAAAATTTCCCAGGCTGTTTTCTAATATTATTTACTCTTCTTTTATTTATCATTCTGTAAATGCTACTAATTTTCTATTATGTTTATGAGGCTTGATTAGGTGCATCATTCTCTGTTTGAAGCATAAAACCTCTTCATTCAAGGATAAATCTGTCTAATTTACTCTTGTATCTGTGGCATCTTGCAAAATACATATATTTCATTAAAATGAGTAAATTATTATAAAGCTATAGGAGGCACAATAGAATCCTATAGTCATCTTTGGGGAGAGGAAATGTTTGCAGGAATTGGAGGAAAAGCTTTATTTATTTTCTAATGAAAATATCTTAAAGTAGGATTTTTTTTCATCAAAAACAGAACAGAATAAAACCTTAGATTCCAAAGGCTGGATCTAAAGGCCTAATGAACTTTATAAACTAATAGAGACTATATAACATTTTAAATCAGCACTTTGCTAGCTATCAAAAATGCGTCATTGAATATAAGTTAGAAAAGAGTAATATATATAGCAGACCTTCAATAAAACACATTCAATGAGTAAAGAACCCTCACTTTGAAAGGCTATTTTTCCTTTATTGCCTTATTAATTTTAATATTCAAAATGGTTTCTACTGTGCCCCCTAAACTGGGTACAGTGTAATTGTTGGCATTTACAAAAAGAAAGTCCAAACCAAGTATAGCACAGAATGTTGCATTGTATATAAAATGGTAGTACCAGAGATTATGCCAAAAGTAAAATGAGAGAAGAGAGAGAGAGAGAGAGAGAGAGAGAGAGAGAGAGAGAGAGTTTTGAGACAATAGCACATTACTTCTATAGACTCACCAGCTTTCATTTTAGTGGTCAACAGTGTTGTTAACTTCGATAGTATTAGTTGTTGAAGTGGGAGTGGAAGTACTTTTAAGAAAAGAATAAAAATTTTAAAATAGAAAATGGCTAGGATCTCCCGAGGTTCTGGGAAAAGAAGTGGCAGTGAAGGGCTCTCAAACTTCGGCTTCATTAGCATTAAAGTAGGTCTGCCTGTGCTCATAAGTCAAATGATGCATAAACAATCTGGATATTTTTTCCAGAAAACGAATCAATGCAGAAACTTGTTTTCCAAACATATATAACTAAGGCATTCTTTTTCATGTAAGAACTGTTAACATTTCTAGAGCTAGTATTTTGCAACATATACTTTGGGAAATGTGGGCAGAAGTATCTTAAAGTTTCCAATGCTCACACATTGTCTCGATCCACAACCCTTTCATATTCCACTCACAGAAATGCCTATTGGTCTACAGTGTGCTAGATATTTCATGTGTCATCTTAGACTATTCCTATAATAATAATTATCACCACCACTGACATAATAAGAATAATGAAACAGGAAAATTTACTTATTGAATATCTACTTCATCACTCACAACACGTATTTCTCCCATGATGTGCATATATTTATATCCCCTATTTTAATTTATAAAGTGGAGCTTTTGAAAAATTAAATTCCTAAGGCTACTGGGGTCATAAATCAGAATCTGGGAATATAAAATCAGATATTTTGACTCTATGTTTTCTATTCTTTCCATTTTACTAATTGTACCACATAAATGCTAATTAAGTGAATTGGTAATCTCCAACAGATGACCCAGAGTCATTATTTTTGTTTTTGTTATTTGTATCAACTGTATGAATTGCTTCTGTACAAGACAATATTGGTCATTAAATAATACTGTACAAGGAAATTCTTAAGTCTTTTTTAAGTGGGCTTTTAGTAAATACAGTCTATTTTTTCTTTTTTTTTCAGGAAACATGCAGTGAATTTCAGGCATTGATGAAAAATGGGAAATTGATCTGTCCTCAAGACAGAAAACTTTTCCAAAGCCCTGACAGAATCACATTCATCAACAAATGTGACACATGCAAACAGATACTGTGAGTAAGATTCCTTTTACCTGCTACTCTCTGAACTAGTGATTGCACTATTTTTTTTCTTTCAAATGTGTTTTTCTAAACCTGAATAGCCAGCCATTCTGACATCTTCCACCAGAAAAAATTAGCAAAGTGAGGTCTTAGTAATCTTTCAAATGAGATTCCAAAGTAGCCACAATTAATACCTTATGTAGCAGTCTATAGTCTTTTGAGGATGTAGTTCCATTTTGAACAGTCTGGGAAAAAATAATTTAAGAAAGAATGTCAGATTTCTCAGGCTGAGTTAAGACCTAATTCTGTTGTAGCTGAGGGGCTAAAAAAAATCCCCTTGAGAAGGATGCCAGAATCTCCTTGTGGTGGTCAATCAGTAGAAGGATTTAAGCAGAATGCATACTAATTCTGTGAACTACTAGTGTCTTCAGACTTCTGGGGGTATGGGAGGATGAGATGGACTAAAGGTTGTTTACAGTTTCCATCTTCCTGCAGCTTAGAAAGAATTAGCATCCTAGAAGTTTACTAGGATACTACCCAATGCTTTAACATCTACCCAATGCTTTTTATTTGATTTCCTTCTCCAAAGATAGGAGACTTGAGTTATCAACTGTAAATCCTCAGACCAGAGCGTCATTTGTTTTTGGCCTTTTAAAGATTCTCTGTGAGAGTTTTATTGATATTGTTGTTATTTTTCTGTGATACTACACATTGATGCCAGAGCCTTTTGTATGCTAAGTGAACACTCTTACCACTGAGTTCAATCCTCACCCTCTCTCATTTGTGAACTGGGAATTCATTTTTAATTCTGACCACCATTGAAATTTCAGCCCTTACAGATCCAATACTGAACCTATCAAATTTAGATATGTTATAATTGGCTTTTTAAAATGCCAGGTTGATATTCTTCAAGGGATTTAATTCGACATGTCTAATAATATTGTGGTATGAAGTCCTGATAATATGCACTGCTTTCTAGTGATGAGAATGTGGGAATGTGAAGGAAGACAGGCAGGGTTTGGGAGGTTGGGGGCATGTTGACTAATCCTTTCTCATTCTCTTGAAAACTGAGAATAAAACAGCAGGTATATTATTGACTATAAAGTTTCCTTTTCACTGAATAGAAAGCCTTAATATGAGACCAAACTTATGAATATAATAAATTTACTGAAAAATAATGTAAAACAATAAAATACCTTGAGAATCACAAGATGGTTTATCACTTTGGAGGTACTTATTCAATAATTATTTTTAGTGTCTATGTGAAATAATTTGGAATAAATTAATTGTTTTAAGGGAAAGAGTGCAGCATGTAAAAATTATCTCCAAATTACTGTAAGAATGGGTTGATTTGCTCGGTGGGGCAGTAGGGGCTGGAATCAGTACCCATATAGGCAGTTACAAAGATATTTGATTCACTCATTTGTAAATACACTCATTTGAAGATTGTATTCAAGGAGTGGCACAGACAGTTTTTAGAGTTGGTTATCATTAAGCTGTTGGAAATATTTAAGGGAGGTAATAAGTTATGTAGTTAAAAGCTAAGACTATGCCTGCACTAGTCAATATTTGAGGGCTTTTGTTTTCAGCATTGAGTGGTATTTGTGCTATCTTTCCCTTTCAGGACATCTCTCTACTTTTGAATTGGTAGATTAAGCTGAGGAGACCAATGAAGACCAATAAGGACTTTACCATGTAAGGTCTTATTCTGAAAAGTTAGGCAAGCAATGACTAAGTGGTGTGATTCCTCATTTTCTTGCAGGGAAAATGCAGCAAAATCCCAGGAAAGGGCCATGCATTTAGCAAGAGCCAGTAGAGACACTGCCCAAGCAGAGGTAAGACTGAAATGAACATGTCTTGTTTGCTTTTGGGAAGCTGTTTGACTCCATGTAGAGCTGTTTATTTCCTAATTGCTAGGTTGTACCCATTGTGAAGCCATCTACTTAAAAGGGAGGGAACATGGCTTAGTTCAGGGGTGGGCTAAATATCTGGTACATCTTGTCCATTAGCCCAACCCATGACCCAACTTTCTGAAAACATTTTGGGCTCTGACAGATTCTCAGAGGTGGAGTAAGCCACGGACATTTCTCATACCTCCCGCCCTGTCTAGCTCCAGTAAGTGCCTTCCTGGGACAATTAAACTAGATCAAATCTCAGATTTGCTGTTGTCCATGTAACTCAGACAATATGTATCTCTGCATTCTGTCTCTCCCCCCACCCCACCCCGTCTCCCTCTTCATTATGAAATGTGTTATATGTTCATTGAGAAACTAAATTTAAAAAGTCATCCAGTGCTTAACATATGCTAGTAGTCAGTCATTCAACTCATTCTATCTATTCTATCTCCTTTCTTCTCTTGATTCTATATATTTTCTAAAGTCTGTAAGGTTCTTGTACTTCAATTTTAGTTGTTTATTTATACCTGTTCTGCAGATTGAGACTCAGGCTCATATTTTGCTTGAGAAAAGTCTTCAGTGTTTAAAAAAAATGAATAGGAAGGAAAGAAACTGCATTTACTTAGAACACCACAGAATTTTACTTGATAAATCTACTTTTTATACAAATGTTTTATTTATACAAAAATATACAACTAAAATTTAAAATTTCAGCTTGTATTGGTCAAAATTCCTGGCCTAAAATATTGCAAAAGTACTTGAAAAAAATGGGCACAGTCATCAGCTACTGACATCACCTCCAGGTCTCCTATGTGGCATCTTCTCTAATTTCATCTTTCTCTTTCTCCACCGCTGGCCCTGACACATAATTAAAGTGATCAGTCAGGGCAGACACACCCTCATTACTTATAACATGCTTGATCTCACCAAGCTAACATCTGCTTTGGTGGTATTACTTAGGTATGTCCAAGAACGTCAGCCTCCACGCTAAACATAGTTGACTAAGTTCTTGTTTTGGGGTTCAATGAGCCTCACTTTAAAAATAGTAACACAAACACAATTCAGTTGGTCAATATCTGCAAATAATTTATCTGTAACAAAGAGGGGGTAATCTATGGGAGCCAGGAAGAGTTATTTGCAACTTTTAAATGTGAGTTTCTTTGTCACATTCAGAGACAGGGTCACCATGCAAGATCTAGTATCCTCTTCCTCCCATCTCTTAGATAAAAAAAAAAATACTACAATTTCTGTCAAAATTGAATGGATTCATACAATTGCATTACATTTTTACTGGTGGCACCTTTCTCTTCACTATAAAGGAAGAACAATCTACCTACTTTCTCTGCTTAGATTCCTCCCATCAAAAACAACCCAGCTACTCACTCTGGTGCTCTACGTGTTCAGGAATATTCCTTCTCTGACATCCTCTTTCTCTTTCTCTCATTATTTCTTCATTAGTATGTTAGTCTTCCATTTCCTAACTCTATTATTCACTTTATCAAGTCTTGATATTGTCTTCAGAGCATATCCCAAATTGGACTCCTTTTTATCATTTCTATCTCTACCCTAGTCCAGTCATAGCTTCAGCTAATGTCTTTGTTCTACAGGGAAATTTTTGCTTTTTAATTGATGAATTTATTCATTTAATATTTCTCATGATTTAGGTTACCAACGTTGTAGGATATTAAGTTTATTTGAGTTTATATGTGTGTTTATGGGCCCTCCTTTTCAGATTGTTTTTTGGCTTTAATGACTAAGTCCTTTTCCTTAGTTCATGTTACTAAAAATTTATATATATATATATATGTATATATATATATATATAGTTTTCATGTATATGTTAGAAATAAAAAGTTACTGAGTTTATAAAAATTCAACTTGAACTTGGGAGTCCAACATGATTAGAGATACAATGTCTTCATAACTTAATTTTAAATTAATTGAAATTAATTCATTCATTAATTTTAAAAAGTTAAATAAAATTAACTTTTTATAATAATAACTTGCCTAACTCAAAAGCGTAACTTACCTTTAATTATAATTTTATATACTTTTTGAAATGTATCAAATATTCTCTACAGTTATAAAAATAATTTTAGTTAATGCTTAGAAAATGTACAATTTTATTGCTATTTTGATTAGTACTTTGCTTTTGATGGTGTTTCTCTCTGGCTAGTGTTGTTACAGACAAATTATATTGATTCTGTGGATTGGTCTTAGACAATTTTATATGTTTGGTGGATCTTTGATTCTATTGTTTATTTTTTGGCAGTGTGAACTTTATCTGTATAAAATAGGAGTTTTATATTTTTGTTCAATCTTAATAATCCTTTATTTTTCTTTCTTTATATCAGTGTCAAATATCTTGCATTAAAAAGCTAAAAACTAGTGACAATGAACATCAAACTTCCATCTCTCTCCTTAGTTATAGAGAATATCTCTAACGTTTTTGCATTAAGTATGATGTTTATTAGAGGGAGTGTCATCTACAAACTTTAGCAAGTTTCAGAAAGCAAATTTTTCTCTGCTGCATTATTCAATGCCTTCTCTGAAACTAATAAAATACTTTATTTCTTTTTGTCTATTAATATAATTTCCTGATAATTAAGCTTTTATTGTTTTCTTAGTGTATATAATACTTATTCCTAATATGCTTTTAATACATTATTGGATTTTTTATGGCAGTATTTTATTTCGAAATTTAACAATTATAATCATGAGAAAAGTTTGTCTATATCTTTTTATTTTTAATTGTTCTTTTTTGGTTTGGAAATGAAATTCCTTTAAAAGGTGGTACTTTTGGCTATGGCTGAATGAAAAAGTCAGCAAATCATCTCCCCCAGTATCAGGTTTAATGCTAGATAAATTTGACCAAAACAACCATTTTCATACTCTAAATGTTTACTAACAGCCTATGCCAATCTGAGAAGCATTTATGCTAAAACCAAAAAATATATATAAAATAAAATTTAAAAACACTACTGAATTCTCGGTAAGTCTAAGGTGTTCTTGTGTAGGGATACTCTCATGTAACTCCCTGCTTCAGCTACAGGATATGGAGATTTTATGAGGGGCAGACTATCAGCAGGAGTAAGTGCATAGAAACTATTGAAAGGGGAAACCTTTCTCCAAGTAGTAGACAAACCACTGTACCAAGAGGGCCAAAGAGGTACCAAGAGTACCAAGAATACCAAGAGGTACATTTGATGGAAGTGAAGATCTTCACCATGAGTGATAAGAACGACCAAAAGTTGCAGTCATGATTGGAGAAAATATATTCTTTTTTTTTGGTACCTGGGATCAAACTCGGGTCTTTGCCCTTGCGCAGCAAGCGGCTAAACCACTGAGCTAAATCCGTGGCCCGAGAAAATATATTCTTGATTCAGCCTTCCCACATAGGTGTCAGAGACTGAAGAAGGCCCAAGAATTCACAAACTACTGGTCAACCTTAAGATTGTAAAAGTGTACTTAGAAAGCACAAGATAACACAGTGGAAGGAAAATGCTTGATAGAAAAATGGCCTGAACCTTACGTCTTCTTCTATACACAAAAGTCCATTTGCAGAGCATGAGAGCATGGCAGCCTAATTAGGTGGACATATTTAGTCTTTTTTTTTCATGAAAATTGAACTTTTAAATTTCCACATACACTGTTTTCTTTTTAAAAATTGTGTATTTTTGCAATCATTAAAGCCAGACTCATTTTGGAAGATTAGTAGATGGATAGATTAAGGTATCTATTTAAACAAAGTGCCCATTCACTGGGAAAGCAGTAAGGTACAAAGATTTAGGGAGGAAATATAGAATTCAGCTCTATGACAAAATAACAACAAAAACACAACCATAAATATTTTATTATTAAACAGATACATCGGCAGCTGCAAATTATGGGAAAGCAAGATTTCAAAGACTTAATCCAGCCAAAGAAGCAAAGAAAAAATACAACCCTCAGGGGAGAAATTATAACACAAATCTCCATAATGGATTATCAGATATGTTTAGATTCAACAAAAAAATATGAACTATGCATAATAACAAGAATAGGTGACATATCTTCAGTGAAAAATAGAAACTATCTCTGAGTATCTAGGTGTTAGATTTGAGAGAAAATGATAAAAGTTATTCAAAATACTTATTAAAATCATGTTGGAAAAATTGAAGGCAAGTATGAGAACAATAACAATAATAAAACATTAGAGACTCAATAAAAATAAAATGTATAAAGAATCAAGTGGCAATACTGGATTTGAAAAATATAATAAGTGAAAAGAAAATTTCAATAGAGAGTCACAAATGCATATCTGTGGTTGCATAAAAATTGGCAAACTCAAGGAAAAATTAATAAAACTAACAATGGAAGTACAGAGAAAAATTTTTAAGAAAAATTAATATATTCACAAAATCTTTGGGACAACAGGCATGCCAACAGATACATAATAGAATATGGAATACTAGAAGGAAGAGAAAGAAGAGAGATAGAAATTTCCTTTCAATAAACAGTGGCCTAAAATGTCCCAAATTTGATGCAAAAATTGATTTGAGCTTTGAAGAAGCTCAACAATCCCCAAATACAATAATCACAAAGAACCCCGATGATCAAAATGTAAAAACCAAAAAATAAGAAGAAAATTTGGGAAGTGGCAAGAGAAAATATAATAGATTGTATATACAGGTGACCAAAGCTGACTTCTCAGCTTTGACATGCTGAGGCCCAGAGGGAGTGGAGAGGCTCAGCGCTGTGACCCTGAGAATGTGGTGCAGCAAGGCCAGAACATGTGAGCTAAGGCCTGCAGCCTGTGTGCAGCCTCAGCAAGGAGAGCTGAGTCCTCCACATGTTGGATGCTGGGTACCTGGTCTGCTCATCTCCCAGGTGTAAATTCATAGAGACATGAACAGATAATAATAGAAAGTGTTACTGGAACAGTGGGAATCAGCAATTTTGTTCTGGAAGTTTTGAGAGATGTTGTTTACCATAGTCTTCCTGAAGTTGGGACAAAATTGAAAAAGCAAGATGAGTTTGGTGCTTTGGAACTTGTAAGAGCTGCCAGCGAACTCTATTTTCCTCTGACAGAAGTAACTGAAATTAATGAAGCACTCACTGAAAATCCAGGGCTTGACAACAAATCTTATGAAGATGATTGGCTGATAAAAATGACACTGAGAGACTCTTCAGAACTCTATGAACTCATGAGTGAACAAGTGTATGAGAAATACATAAAATCTATTGAGGAATGAAAATGGAATCCCTAAATAAACTAGTAGAAAATAACTTATTCCAGCATAGTTATCTTAAATTAGTGTTGGACAGAGGATTTGAGAAAGCAATTTTTAGAAAAACTAATGGAAAAGAAACTACTCTCAACTCTGCTACTGGAAGAAAATACCCCTTAATTTTCTAACAATTTCAGATAAACACAATATAAATCTTTTTTATATAACTTATGATTTTTAGACCAGGGTATAGGTTCTAATATTCAGAGTTCATGAAATATCCATGATAAAAACAAGTTAGAAAAATTATGTTATTCAGGGATAACACTGTCATCATTAGCCTTATATAATGTTGTTACTTGCTTATATTCCTTCCTGGATCTGGGTCAAAATACTTAAAGGATCTTCTCTTTAAATAACAGGGAGTGGAGGAAAGTATTATTTGTACAGTGCCAGATGAAGAACGGTACTATCTTAATTTTACATTATACTGCATTTACTGGTACTGGTTTTTTTTCTGTGAAGCAACAGCTTTGCAGTACAATAAGAAATAAAATAATCAACTTCTTTAATCAATAAAAAGCATTGGAATGACATACTCAAAGAGCTAGGAGGAAAAAACAGGTTAATGAAGACATTATATCCTCTAAAACTATGTCACAAAAATCAGAGCAAAATAAAACATTATCCTATCGAGGAATCTGACTGTTGCTGACTAAACTGCCTTGCAGATAACAATAAAGCTAATCAATTTTAGCTGAATAAGATGGTAGCTTGGACCTATAGAAAGAAAAAGTAGTAGACAGGGTGAAAATGTGGATTAATATAAAGCACTCTATATTATATATTTAAAACATTTTCTGCTGACTTTCTGTAAAGAGGTTTTATTATTCAAAGTAATAATCATAATGCTCTTTTATTGGATATGTATACACACACACACAGGACAATAATACATTGCAGGAAATTGCAATTTAATAGGACATTTCTATAATTTATCAAATTTAAATATTAATCTAACAAAATTGTGATAAAGTAAGATGCATATTGTAATTATAGAGTAACCACTAAGAAAATAGACATATGTGGTAAATGTATAAAATCAACAGAAGAATTAAAAAGGCATACCAGGACCTGAAAGAAGCCAGTGGTGGAAGAACAGGGAGGCAAAAAGTACAAGAACATTTTAAAAACAAATAGAAAAATAGAATACATAAACACAACCATATCATATTATATTATATTAAATGTAAGTGTTTAAGCATACCAATCAAAAGACAGAGATTATTAAACGATATAAAAGCAGTTAAAACCAATCTTCAGTAGATGCTCCTCAGATTCAAAGACACAAGAATTTGAAATGATGAAAAAGTGATATAGACCATATGCAACCATAAGAGGGAATGATTGATTATACTAATATCAGAAAAATAAATGTTAAAACAGAAATTATTATTGACAAATAAAGAAATTCAATAATTTGAAATGTCAGTATGCCCAGAAATATAACAATTATAAATGTTTACATACCTAGTAACAGAAGAGGATAATTTATGAAACAAAAAATGCTATAAATATAAGAAATAAAAAATTCAACAAAAATAGAAATTTGAATACCCTGCTCTCAAAAATTGACAAAAAAGCTAAATATGACCAAAGATACAGAATACTTGAACAATTAATGTTAAATCTTTATTTCAGTTGAAATAAAGTACTTCCCAATGATTATAGAATATACATTCTTTGAAAGTTACAGAAAAATTCAAGATAGACTGTTTACTAAGATATAAACATGACTCTATAAAATTTAAAAAGATTAAAATCATACAGGTATGTTTTTACCATAACAGAATTAAAATCAAAACCAACTAATTGTAATAATAGCCAAGTATATGGAAGTTAAGCAACGTACTTCCAACTATCTGATGAATCCAAGAAAGAAGGATTTGAAACATGAGAAAATAGTTTGAACTTTAAGAAATAGACAATTTAATATATAGAATTTAGCTAAAACAATATCTATAGCTTTAACTGTCTAATTCAGGAAAGAAGGAAGGAGTAAAAAATTTAAACATCATCCGCTTTAGAAAACTAAGAAAAACAAAAGTAAACGAAATGCAATGGGCATATAAAAATCAAAGCGAAACCATAAAATACAAAACAAAATAATAGAAGAAATTAATAAAACAAAAGTTGGTTCTCTGAAAATAAGGACAAAAGAGGCAGGTCTGTGCACACCCTACCGAGGTCCTGAATCACGTGGAAGATGCCAAATCACCCCACTGCAGACAGGCAGGTCTGTGCATGCCCTACCGAGGTCCTGAGTCACGCAGAAGACAACGAATCACCCCACTGCAGACAGGCAGCCACCTGATTCCACATTACCAAGGCGCAGAGGACACCAGACCACCAGACCAAGGTACTGAGTCCCACTGTTCCCGGCCCAGAGGTAGGGACTTTTGAGCCGTCGTCCCACTGCTCCTGGTCCAGAGGAAGGGGCTTCCCGGTCACCATCCCTCCCACTGCTCCCAGCACAGAGGAAAGGGCTTTTGGGCCACCTTCTGTCCCGCTGTTCCTGGCCCAGGGGAAGGGGCTTCCGGGCCACCATCCCTCTGGCTGCTCCCAGCCCACAGGAAAGGGCTTTTGGGTCACCATCCCTGCCGCTGCTCCCAGCCCCTGTCCCACCTCACCCAGCTCAAAGGAGGTAATCTGAGCAGGCGCTAACAGCCCCCCGCCCCAGTCGAAATGAGAAAACACATAAATAAGTCTCAAAACCAAACTTCCAGATCACCTAGAGCAACCCCAAAGGGAAATGAGATGGAACACTCTGATACTCAACCACCTGGACCCACTGAACTGGCAACAAAAGGGGATCTGGAAAAAATGAAATCAGAAATAATTTCTCAGATAACAGGAGAAATTATGCCCTTAGTGCAAGACATGATTAATAAATCTAGAGAGGAGCTCAGGAACATGATGGAATCCCAACATAAGAAACAAATGGAATCCATAAAACAGATGCAAATAGATTTCCAGGACATGAAAAACTCCACCGAAAGTCTACACAGCAGAATGAGCCAATGTGAGGACAGAATTTCAGATAGAGAACATAAGATTGCAATTAATAACCAGGAAAAGAAAAATTGCTTCAAAATTATAAGGGAACATGAGAAATCAATCCAGTAGCTGCTAGATGATGCAAACAAGAATAACATAAGACTGATTGGAGTCAATGAAGAAACAGGAGAGAGTGCAGATAACATAAAAAATCTCTTCACAGAAATAATGGCAGAAAACTTCCCAAGGAGGGGAAAAGAGCTTGACATACAGAAAAGTGAGGCATATAGGACTCCAAATAGCCTTGATCAAAAAAAATGTACACATAGCCATATAGTTGTTAAGATCCCAGAAACACAACAGAAGAACAAAGTTCTCCAAGCAGTCAGAGAAAAGAAACAAATCACATACAAAGGAAAGCCCATCAGAATCACAGCAGACTTCTCAACACAAACCATCAAGGCAAGAAGAGCTTGGAGTGACATATTCCAAGCCCTAAAAGAAAACAGCCTCCAACCCAGATTGAAGTACTCTGCAAAACTATCTTTCAAAATGGATGGAGAAATAAGATACTTTCATGACAAAGAGCACCTTAGGAACTTTGTGAATACCAAACCAGCACTCCAAACAATTTTACACAATAGCCTAGGAACAGACATTGAGGATCACAACCCCAGGAAGCAAAGCAGAATGAACCCATCTGGCATGACAAGAAATTAAATGTAAAGGGGGAGAACCCAACAAAAAGAAAAAGTCATGGCAATGACAAGTCAATATGTGTCAGTTATAACCATCAATGTTAGTGGTCTCAATTCACCAATCAAAAGAAATAGACTGGCAGAATGGGTTAAGAAGCAAAATCCAACAATATGCTGCATACAAGAAACACACTTAATTCAAAAGGAAATTCATACAGTGAAAGTTAAAGGGTGGAAAACAATACTCCATGCAACAGGAACCCGAGAAAAAGCAAGAGTTGCCATCCTCTTTGCAGATAAAGTAGATTTCAAACCAACACTGGTTAAGAAAGACAAAGAAGGACACTACATCCTCATAAAGGGAACAATCCAAGAAAAAGAGATGGCAATCATAAATATCTATGCATCATACACTAGTGCGCCCAACTATATAAAACAAATACTACTGGACATGAAAAGTCATATATGAACTAATGCAATTGTAGTGGGGGACCTCAACACCCCACTGTCACAAATAGATAGATCAACTAGACAAAAAATAAGTAATGAAATACTAGAACTCAATCGAACTCTTGAACAAATGAATGTAACAGATGTTTACAGAGTCTTTCACCCCACAAAATCAGAATACACATTCTTCTCAGCTGCACGTGGGTCCTTCTCCAAAATAGACCACATACTCACACATAGAACATGTTTAAGTAAGTACAAAGGAATTGAAGTTATCCCCTGTATATTATCAGACTGGAGTGTGATGAAATTGGAGATCCATAGCAAAAGAAACAAAAAATTTCATAAACACGTGGAAATTGAACAACACACTTCTGAATAATCAATGGGTCACCGAGGAAATTAAAGAAGAAATCAGACAGTTCCTTCAATTAAATGACAATGACAATACAACATGTCGGAATCTATGGGACACAATGAAAGCAGTCTTACGAGGGAAATTCATAGCAGTGAAAATGCATATTAGGAAAACAGAATGAGCCCAATTAAACAACCTGATGCTGAACCTCAAGCTTCTAGAAAAAGAAGAACAGGACAACCCCCGAGCTCATACAAGGGAGGAAATTATAAAGATCCGAGGAGAAATCAATGCAATGGAGACTAAGAGAACAACACAAAAAAATCAATGAAGCCAATAGTTAGTTCTTTGAAAGAATCAACAAAATTGACAAACCCCTAGCCAACTTTGTCAGAAAAAGGAAAGAAAAGGCCCAAATCCATGCAATTAGGAATGAAAAGGGTGAAATGACAACAGACCCAGCAGAAATCCAGAGGATCATCAATACCTACTTCCAGAACCTATATGCCAATAAGATGGACAACACAGAAGAAATGGACAGATTCCTAGATACATATGAAGTACCAAAGTTGAACGAAGAAGACCTAAAAATTCTGAACAACCCAATATCAACCAATGAAATCAAAAACATAATTAAAAACTCATCACCTAAGAAAAGCCCGGGGCCTGATGGCTTCACTGCTGAATTCTACAAGACATTTAGAGAGGAACTGCTGCGACTACTGTTTAAACTCTTCCATGAAATTGAAAGGGAAGCAATACTCCCAAATTCATTCCTGGAAGCAAGCATCACCTTGATCCCCAAAGCAGAGAAAGACCCAACTGAAAAAGAGAACTATAGGCCAATCTCACTAATGAACATAGATGCAAATATCCTTAATAAGATACTGGCAAACAGAATGCAGAAGATCATCAAGAAGATCATACACTCTGATCAAGTGGGATTCATCCCAGGGATGCAGGGATGGTTCAATATATGAAAATCAATTAATGTAATACACTATATCAATAGAGCCAAGGACAAAAACCGTATGACTATCTCCATAGACGCAGATAAGGCATTTGACAAAATCCAACATGCATTTATGTAAAAAACCCTACAAAAATTGGAATAGATGGTCTCTACCTCAAACTGATAGAAGCCATCTATGAAAACCCAACAGCCAGTATCATGCTAAATGGTCAAAAACTGAAATCCTTCACACTAAAATCAGGAACAAGACAAGGATGTCCACTATCACCACTCTTGTTCAATATAGTTCTGGAAATATTAGCCATGGCAATTACACAAGAGAAAGAAATAAAAGGAATAAAGATAGGAAATGAAGAAGTCAAATTGTCATTATTTGCAGATGACATGATACTCTATATAGAAGACACCAAGAACTCCACCAAAAGCCTTCTAGACTTGATAACCAAATTCAGTCAAGTAGCTGGTTACAAGGTCAACACACAAAAATCAATAGCTTTCCTCTACACAAATGACAGACTCACTGAGAGAGAAATAGGGCAAATAGTTCCTTTCAGAATAGCATCCAAAAAACTGAAATACCTAGGAATCATCCTAACAAAAGAAATCAAAGACCTCTTCTCTGAAAACTATGGCACTCTGAGAAGAGAGATTGAAGATGATATCAGAAAATGGACAGACATCCCCTGCTCCTGGGTAGGAAGGATTAATATAGTGAAAATGGCCATACTTCCAAAACTGCTATATAGATTCAATGCAATTCCAATTGAGATCCCAGCAGCATACTTCATAGACCTCGAGAAAACAATCCAAAAATTCATTTGGAACAAGAAGAGACCCAGAATAGCAAAAGCAATTCTAGGTAACAGAGACATGGCAGGGGGTATCACAAACCCCAACCTGCAACTCTACTACAAAGCTACTGTGATAAAAACAGCATGGTACTGGCAAAGAAAGAGACTTGAGGACCAGTGGAACAGATTAGAAGATGCAGAAACAATGCCAGACACATTCAGCCATCTCATCTTCGACAAAGGAGCCAAACACCCTCACTGGAGGAAAGATAGCCTCTTTAATAAATGGTGCTGGAAAAATTGGGCTTCAACTTGCCAAAGATTAAAACAAAACCTGTATCTCTCACCATGCACTAAACTAAAATCAAAATGGATTAAAGATCTAAATATTAAAATAGAAACTCTGAACCAGTTGGAACAGAGGTTAGGTAGAACCCTTGAAGACATCGGTGTAGGAAAAGATTTTATGAGCAAAACCTCAGTTGCCCATGAGCTAGCACAAACAATCAACAAATGGGATCTCTTCTTATTAAAAGGCTTCTGCACAGAAAGAGAAACCACCAGCAGTGTGAAGAGACAACCCACAATGTGGGAAAAAATCTTCACCTGCTCTTCCTCAGACAAAGGTCTACTATCTCGAACCTATAAAGAACTTAAAAAGATCAGACCTCCCAAATTTAAAGACCCAATCCAAAAATGGGCATCTGAAATGAACAGACATTTCTCAGACAAAGAAGTAGAAATAGCAAATAAATACATGAAAAAATGTTCAACATCACTGGTCATTGGAGAGATGCAAATGAAAACAATGCTGAGATTCTACTTCACTCCAGAAAGAATGGCTGCTATCATGAAATCAACTGATAACAAATGCTGGTGGGGCTGTGGGGAAAGAGGAACCCTGCTCCACTGGTGGTGGGAGTGTAGACTGGTGCAAGCACTGTGGAAATCAGTATGGAGATACCTCAAGGAACTAGGACTGGAAATCCCATTTGACCCCACTATTCCACTGCTGGGGATCTTCCCCAAAGAATTAAAAGAATCATACCACAGTGATATATGTGCACCCATGTTCATAGCAGCACAGTTTGTAATAGCTAAAACTTGGATACAGCCCAAATGCCCATCAACTGGAGACTGGATAAAGAAAATGTGTTTTTTTTTATAAAATGGAGTACTACTCAGCCATAAAAAATGAGAAATTAGAGACATTTATAGCTAAGTGGATGCACATGGAGGCGATACTCTTAAGTGAAATAAATAGGACACAGATGTGTAAATACCGAATAGTTTCTCTGGTGTAAGAAACTGAAAGTGTAAATAAGGACTAAATGTATAATAAGTCATGTGAAATAGGAAGAAAAGGGGCAAAGGGGAAGGAAGTGGGAGGGCTAAGGGAAAGAATAGAAGGGAATGGGATTAATATGAGAAAATGGAAAAATAGGAACAAAATCTTTGTAAATAGGGCTGGAGGGGTTGAAGGGAGGGCTGGGCAAGGGTGAAAAACAAGAACGAAGAGAGACTATGTAAAGGTGCAAATTTCCAATGATGAATGTCATTATATTGTATACCTAAAATGTACCAATTATTAGAATGAATAATCGATAATATAAAATAGGAAGAAAAGGTCCAAAGGGGTAGGGGTAGTGGGAGGCACAGGGGAAAGGAAAGAAGGGAAAGGAAAAAATGATGAGAAATGGAAAAAATGGAAATAAAGTCTTTGTAAATAGGGAAGGGTGGAGGGCGTGAAGGGAGGGCTAGTAATGGGGAAAAAATAAGAACCAAGATGCATCATATAAAGGTACAATTCCCAATGAGAAATGTAATTGTGTTGTATACCTACAATGTACCAAAAAAAAAAAAAGAAAGAAAAGAAGGACAAACATGGAAAAACTACATTGACAAAGAAAAATAAAAATCAGAAGAAAAAATTACCAAAATCATGAATGAATTTGAAGACATCAATAGACGACCTGAAAAATCCAGGAATAATGGCACATGCCTATAATCCCAGTACTCCAGAGGCTGGGGTAGAAGGCTTGCCTTGAGTTTAAGGCCAGCCTGGGCTACATAGTGAGACCCCGTCACAAGAAAACATACATGTACATACATACACACATATATTCTCCTGAAAAATTACAATGATCATTTATAATGGAATATTACAAACAATAACTATGTTAACAAATTAAATAACTTTGATAAAATAGAAAATTTTCTAGAAAAAAATAAGTTGTTAAAACTGATCAAGAAGAGATAGAAAATCAGAATAGACCAATGGCAAATAAAGAACTCTAATCAGTAATTAAATCAAAGAAAATTCTAGACCCAGTTCCCTGGTTGATTAATATTCAGTACTGATAGAAGAAGTAACATCAGTTCTTTACAGACTCATTCAGGAAATGGAGAGGGAAGACACACTCCTCAATTCATCCCATGAGGCAAGCATTATGCTGATTAAAAAAAAAAACCAACTGAAGGTATCACAGGAACAAGAAACTAATAAAAATGTCCATCATCAGTATGGATAGTTGAGATCCTTAACAGAAATTTGGCAAATGAAATCCTCAATATGAGAAGGATAAAACCATGACCAAGTGGGAATTATCCCAAAAATGCAAAGTTGGTTTAGCAACAGAAAGTTAGTCTAACACACCATATTGATACAACAAAGGGCAAAACCAATGACAATAGGTTAACCAATGATAATGTTAGTAAGTGTTGAAAAGAATTTAGCAAAATCTAACACTTATTCAAAATAAACTCATGCAATAAACTTTCTGATGAATAAACCTTCTCAGTTTGATAAAGAGGATCTATTAGAATTCTGTGGCTAACATTGTACAGAGTGCAAAGACTTTGTCCTTAGAATTCAGAAGACAGCAAATAGTGGTTTACTCTGAATATCTTTCTTCAGCATTGAACAGGAGGTTCTAGCCAGTATTGGGCAAAATTAATTAACTAAATACAGTGATTGGAAAAGAAATAACTACCTTCAGTTGTAGGCAAGGGACCTTACATAAAGAATGACCTAAGGCCCCACAGAAGAGAAAAATTTCTAGAACTGATAAAAGAATTGAGCTAGGTTTCTGTGTATAAAACCAGTAATATAAAGCCAATTGTACCGCTATACATTAGCAAAAAACAATCCAAAATTAAATTATTAATTCCATACTCAATAGCATAAAATACATAGAAATAAATTTAACAAAATAAGTCTAGGGCCGTGGATTTAACTCAGTGGTTCCGGCACCTGCCTCACAAGCACAAGCACCGGAGTTCGATCCCCGGTACCAAAGGAAAAAAAGAAGTCCAAGGCTTATAGTCAAAAATGTTGCTAAGAAAAATAGAAGATTTAATGATGATTTGGTCAATGATGGATTGTATGTATCATGGTGGTCCCATAAAATTATAATAAACCTGAAAAATTCCTACCACCTACTAATGTCATAGCCACTGTAATGTAGAACACAAGCCCCAGTCACGTTTGTGGTAAGCAAACCTACCCTGCTGTCAGCTGTAAAAAAAGTACAGCATATACAATTTATTCTTGTTTATCAAGTATGGTACAGGTATATGTACTTAATATATTTTTATCATTATTTTAGAGTATACGCCTGCTTATATATTTTAAAAAGCTTCATGTTAAACAGCATGCAATGTCACCCATGCAGCGGATTCATATTTTGCCATTCCAGGGATTGAATCCAATGCCTTGCACATTTTAGCCAACACTGTATGGCTAAGCTACATTCCCACTCCTTTTTAAAATTTTATTTTGACTCTGCTTTCTCTTCAGATCACATAAATCTTTCGCCTTTTACTAAAATTTTATTTTGAGACAGGTTTCTTGGTAAATTGCCCAGGATGGCCTCCAGCTTTCCGTCCTCATACCTCAGCCTCCCACATAGTTGGAGTTGTATGCGCAGTCATTCATTTTATTTATGCTGTTCTGTCCTATCCTTCCCTGTCCTGCCCTGTCCTGTCCTGTCCTGTTCTGTCCTCTCCTGTCCTGCCTTGTCTTGTTCTGCCCTGTCCTATCCTTTTTTGTGCAGTCATTCATTTTATTTATGCTGTTAGGTCCTATCCTTCCCTGTCCTGCCCTGTCCTGTCCTGTCCTGTCCTGCCTTGTCTTGTCCTGCCCTGTCCTATCCTTTTTTGTAGCATTGGTAACTGAGTTCAGAGCCTTATACCTGCTAGACAAAGCCCGAACATCCTCAGCCCCTTATTCTGTCTTCTGCTTGCATCATTTTTCCCTTGTGCTTAATTTAATCCACTGTTTTGTTCATCATAATCCTTGGATATATTTAGATGTTTGTTGTGCTACGCTGTCTAAGTTTGTGTGACTACATTCTCTGATGTTTTCACATTGATGAAGTTACCTACTGATGCATTTCTCAGAACACAGTCCCATCATTGATAGGTGACTGTCAATGGTGAGGTAGTCAGTCCATCTTCATAAATTGAAAATTTCAGTATTGTAGATAGCAATTGTTTCAAATTCTTCAAATTCAGTATATTCCCTACCAAAATCCTGGAAGTTTTTTTAAAACATGGAAATTGACCAATTTACCCTAGTATTTATATTTAAATTTTGGGTTACTTAGTAACTGAATCCAATACTTAGAATAAACTGATCGTTTCAGTGTGTTATTGTTACAAGAACAGTAATAAAGTTCAGTGGAATAGAATAGAGGTCCTTTTCCCCTATAATCAATTTATCATGTGCTCAATGTTTCAGCATAACTCAATACTGAGGAAGATTGAATGTGCGCAATAAAAAACCTAAATTCCTATTTTATTTTTCACTTTAAAGAAAAATTTACTATAGAGCCCAGAAAATTTAATCTTAGGAACCCAGTGAAGTGAACCATATGTCCACACAAAGTCAACACATGGATATTTCCAAAGTTTTTTTTTTTCTCTTTTTTGCCCTTTGTTTTTAAATTTTCAGCCTAAAGTCTTACACTTGCTAGATGAACAAATGTAAATATTATGTATTGTAGACAAATATTATTATAGACATACATAATATTTACATTTGTTTTGATGAATTAGTACATATATGCCATAGCTTGATCATTTTTAATTGTAATAGTTTAAAACTGAAGCCAATTCAAATGTCCAAATGGCCACTGGTAATGGAGAAACAAAATGAAATAAATTTGTACAATGGAATGTTATTCAGCAATAAAAAGGAATATACTTCTAAAACTGTTACAACATGGATGGATCTCAAAAACCTTTTTCAAAGTGAAAGAAGCTCAAATCAAACAGTTACCTATTTACAAGTCCATTAATATGAAATCTCAAAAAAAAAAAGTCAAATATATAGAATCAGGGATCTTGACTTGATTTACAAGTACCATGGTTGCCCAAATCAGGAACTGAAAGCTGGGATCACCTGGTAAATGGTACAGAAGGATCTCAGGATGATGAATATTCTAAAACTGGGTTCTGGCAGTGGTTGTACAACTCTAATTTACTCAAAATCCTTGAACTGTACATGCGAAATGAGTGGATATTATGGTATATAAGTACTTCATTAAAGCTATTTAAAATTTTACTTTTGAGCTTACACACTTTTTTAATTCATGGGATAACTTGTGAAGTATTATTATTTGATACAGGTTTTTCTAAAACTTGAGACAATTGACTACAAAGCTATCTCAGAGCAGTATATTTACTGAATTAATATTTGTTGATCTATTCAACTTTCCTTTTGCTTTTTGCACCAGTGCCAGTGTTTGATACCTTTTTGTAGTCATGAACCCATTTTGATTTTCAAATGTATTAGCATATGGGTACAATATGCTTTCATGTATTTATATCTCAATTTTTATAGTTATTTCCAATTATTATTCCATATACTTTTTCTTTCTATCCTCTTTCTCTTTCATCAGTCATACCAGAAATCTATTCTATCAGGTTCCTTTGTTAATATTCTCTATTGCTTTTGTCTTCTACTGTATCCATTACTTTTTTCCAGTAGTGTTTGTTTATGTTTGCATTTCCTCATTTTAGGATGGACTGAGAAATACTCAGTCCTCTGATTTCTTAAATTTTCTGACAAGGGTGTTTTAAGTTCCTAAGGATCATTAGACTTGAGATTTGTACTTGAGGCATTTTCTTTAGCAAATATTTCTTAATATCCTCTCCCTCAAAGTTATTTAGTAATATCTTGTTTGATTTTCTCATGTATAAACTTTTTTCTTTATATTAGCCTTTAATTAAAATTTGTTAAAGAATGTGGACTATATTATATTGTTCATTTGAATTTCTTATGACTTTCTTTGTGGCCTAACATCTTATGCTTTTATAAATGTTTCACATGGTTTAGAAAAATGTTTATTTTCTGTCTTGGGTATAATTTTCCATAAAAATCTAATGGAATAATCTTTCTAATGTTTTCTCTAATATATCAGTTTCTAAGAAGTTTGTTAAATCTCTAACACTAGTTATGGATTTATCTAGAGCTTTCACATACTATTGGTATTGTTTGATGTACTTGGAAACTATTGTTAGCCTGTATTACTTATGATTATTATACATTCTTGTTCTCTTTCTTTTTCTTCACATAATGTTCTTCTTCATCACTTATGATATATTTTGGGCTGACGTCTATTTTTAAGTATTAATATTACTATATGTGGTCTCTTATTCATTTTGTTACATGTTTTCTTATCTTACTGTTTTAATATTTGTTTACCTTAATAATTTTTCTCTTGTGATCAATATATGGTTTGATCTTAGTTTTAAAAATTTCAAATTAATTTTCATTAAATTTGTGGATTCCACTCATTTAAATCTTAAATCAATTAAATACTTTTCCTATTATATTAATTTGGCCCATTTTTCACATATTTAGTTACGATACCATTTTTTAAAAAATTATTTTAAAAGTTGTTTCCTTGTTTCAGCTTTTGGTAACTATTTAAATGTAACATAAGTACTTTTTTTCTTATCATGATTACCCTGAATCAAAATTCATACTTTCAACTAATTCTGATTAATACCAGTATCTGTCTATAACTGTGTTTTCTCCTTTAATGTACTTTAGGTATCTCTGTTTTCTTTCTGAAAATGGCTTATATTTCTCCATAACTTTGTTATTAACTAGATTTTATCATTCAGTTTTTATGGTTACTCTTATCTTCCTCTTGGTTTTTCATTTTTTTCATTAATTCTGGGAACTTTCCATCTTGGTCAGATATTTCTGACTATATTTGTTTTCCTCTTTTTGGGAAATTCCAATTCAATTCTTTATGCTTTTTAGCTTTTCTTTTTTGTTTTAAATTAGTTATAGTTTTCATTGTCTTCTAGGAGAATTCCTTGATCTCATTCTCTGGTTCATAAATTCCTTATTTATCTGTACCTACTCATTTTTATTCTTTATAATGTATTATCACTTTAAATGCAAATCTTCCATTTTATTCTTCTTTATATATATTTTTTTCAAATTACAGGTATCTTATTTGTCTATGGTATACATTCTCTCATTAATTCATTTATTTATTTACTTTTTTGTTGCTGGATTTGACCCCAGGCATTTTCACTGAGTTATATACTTAACCCATTTTGCTTTTTATTTTGAGGCAGGTTCTCATTAATTTGCTTGATAGTCAAGTTGCTGGGCTTGAACTTGTGAATCTCTTTCTTCAGCCTTCCAGAATGCTAGAATTATAGATTTCTACCACCACACCCAGCTGCATAGTTGGAATGTTATTGTTTTACCACCCATTTCAACAATTCTTTTCCCAAAGATACACGTTCTTTGGTATATTGGATTTCTTTTCTTTTGTTTTATTTGGTACATTTTACTTAGTATATTGGGTTTCTTTTATGTTCTTTTACACCTGAAGTGTACAGGCATAGGTCCTGTGAAATTCCATAATGGGTTTAGCTATTTTTTTCTGCCAAACTGAATTAGATAATGTTCAAAGTCAAGCTGCTATTGAGTGTAAGGATAGGACAGGAATAAGGGTCAGAGTAGAAGGTTCTAGAACTCCTACTGCCTCTCCAGTTTTCTGCCTCTCCAACAGGTGGATCCTGACCTGGGTAAGGGCTCAGTAATTGTCAACATCAGGAGGCCGTGTTTTCTATGTAGGCATGATTCCCTGGAGTTTGGCGGGGAAGGAAGTGGAGTGGTAGATGCTCATACCTATTCTCCTCACTCCCACCTGGCCTGTTGACTTGCTCAGTCGTCTCCCTGTCAACACCTGTGACCTAGTATGTGACTGTTGATTGTCCAGTGAGGGGAAATGATCGATTGCTCCAATTACATCAGTCCATAGTTTCCTCATGCTTCTGGAGTTTCCAGAAATTATATTTGAAAGAAAAGCAGCATTTCTCCTGCTTTTCTCTTTAAGCTTCAGCCACACTTCTTTCTGCCCCTCCAGTGGAACTATCCAGTTACCACCACAAATCCTTGGCAATTGTCAAACTCTTGTGCCTAGAATGTTCTTCCCTCAGATCTCTAATCTCATCTCATCCCAAATATCTCTTTTGTACAAAGATATTTTTATTTAAAATATTTATATTTAAATATTTTTATTTATGTATTCTTTAAAAATATAAATATATGTAAATGTCTTATATTCATATAATATATTTAATATATCATATATTTTGTGATATATTTTATAAATATACATTTATATTTGAATAAACAAATACTTTAATATATTTAAATATAGTTTTAATATATAAATTATAAATGAATGCATTTAAATGTTATATATACATTTATATTTAAAATCATGACTGTTCTTGGCACTATTATATTGTGTAATTTAGTGTCTTGTAGCACTTACAATCTCAATTGTACATGTTTCCTATTTCTTCCATATGGAAGGTTATCTCGGAGCAATATTCCATTCTGCTTGTTTGCTTGTTTCTTTGTTGTGGTAGACTCACAGCTAGTGAAATGCCTAATATCTTATAAATGTGTAATGAATTTTATGGGATAATTGAGTAAAGGAATTAATGAAATTACATCTATGGCCATTATTTATTTTATTTTCACTTATTTTCAACTTACATTGCTCTATTTGCAACTTCTGCCTAAACATAAGGCATGGATTGTGAAGTAGTGCCGTGGGTTTTCCTTTCTCTTTTAAAATCTTTTTTCCTTTTTCATCATCTTCTCTGAGAGTTCTTTAATCTGATTTTCTGATTAACAAATTCACTATATATTTGTACACATCCTACTTTTTATTTTTTTATTTTTGTGGAATATTATGTCATCACAATATATATTCCAAATGTTCTATATCTGCCATTAAAATCCTTTACTATGACACTGATGGCATCAAAAATGTATTTTGCACTGTGATGCCCTAAGGGAGGAAAATACCTCAAATTTTATTCATAGGCTTTAGATCGAAGTTAAATTCAGCTTAACAATGGATCTTTAGTTAACTTATGTCACAGTAGTGGTTGCCAAATGTCACTTCATAAGTACTATATGATCCTTACCACAAATCCAGAACATGGGTAAGGTGTGAGTTTTCAATTTTCAGATGAGGAAGGTGAGGTTCACAAAGGTGAAGTGAATAGGTGGCAGATCTGAGAGCTGAACATTTGTTTTCATTTGTCATCTGGTTAAATACCCTTAAGTACAGGTCCTATTATTAAAGCAGGGATTTGGGGATTTCTTTGATCATCCTTAAAAGAGGTTTCATTTTCTTGGCTTGGTTGTCAGTAGAAAACATTTAAAATAAAACAACAACAAAAAGGAAAAGATGGCTATGATTTAGCACTTTTCTAATTACTGTACATGTGTTAACATGTTTAAATATGCTTATAGTCTAGTAGGGTTGGTGAAATTACATCCTTTTTGCAAATGTGGACACTTGAGCACAAAGAGATTGAGTTACTTGCCCAAATTATGCAGCTGGTGAATGATAGAGTTGGAATTACAAACCCAGAAATCTGGATTTTAATTATTATTCAATTTAAATAATAAAAACTGTATTGCAGTTTATAGTTTGCAGAGTTTTTATATCTGTTATCTACTGCACCTCACTCCTGCTCTCTAGAGAAGGCAAGCAGAATTTGACAAACAGTACACTAAGTTTCAGAGAGCTGACTTGCGTGCCTCACCCAGCACATGGTTGAAATCACACTGAGAGCCTTTTTTTTTTTGAGAAATCCAATTATGTTTCTGTTCTTAATTTGTGTCTTATACCCGTGGTTTTATTATCTCACTGATCTAGAATGCTTTTCCTTTTTAAGTTATATTATTCTAGGTTTAAATGTTAGCCTATTTATGTATAAAAGGAATATTTTGACGTTCTTTGATCATCTCTTGTAGCTGAATTGCAATAATTTCAGGAAAGGAGAAAAAGATGGGGATTTTACCTGCAATGATGGTGAAGCTGCTGTTTGTGGGACAGATGGGAAAACATACCGCAACAGATGTGAGCTGTGTGCTGAGATTGAGTAAGTATTCTGCAAAGCAGGCTGTTTCCCTAAAGTGTGTTCTTTGTATAGTTATAGGACACAGTTTATCCTGCATCCTTTAAGATGATTTGTTTTGTAGGAGTTAGCCGTTCATAAACTATTGGTTCCACTTCTTTTAATACTCTTAAGAAAAAAGTGTACATAACACCTTACATTTTATAAAGCATTTTTGTGTGCAAGGTATCATATGTTATCACTGTCACTATTACATAAACAGTAGGGATACATATATCTATGTGTATTCACACATTTGTGGACTCACACATAGATGGTATTTATGTACATGATAGATGTTATATACATATCAGTATATGTTTAAACACATCTATATTAACATCTATCATTTATCAGTCTATTGATATCTTTATAAACAATTATTTTATCATCAAATGATTATTTAAGTATTTGGTAGTTTGAAATATTAAAGTAGGTAATTAGAACTTTTAATATTAAAAGTTCTTCCCATCTGTTCAACCTTTGCCAAACAGATAAAGCATCTCATTGTCCTATATTTTGTCTGTTTTGTTCTTTCTCCACCCTTGATGCTAGGTTTGGTTATTGATTGTCTTCCACCAACAATATGTATACCTGCTTTGCAGGTTCTGACTTGTGACCTCAGTCTTTAATTGTCTGCTCCGTAGTTTTTACAGATGTGAAAACAAATGTTTTAGAAGGTTAGTAAGATAATATTCATTCTTGGAGATTCTGGAAGCTTTATCCCTTGTATCTTCATTGAAACAAAACAGTATTACATCTGTGATCCTTCATGTGGCTGCATCTTCAGAAAACACTCTAAAATTAGGCTTGTAGCCTTCGCTAAAGGTCAGCACATAAAAAGAGAAAGCAAAAATAGACATATGAAGAACATATAGAGTTTTATTAGATATATATTTTGTAACACATCTATGCACACACTGTACATTTAATTCTTACTATGTCTTAAGTAAGGAATCCTATTTTAAATCTTGGTCCAGATAAAAGTTTCTCTCCCCATATTTCTTGTATTTTCTTTTTACTATACAGTGAGACTCATACTCCTCTCATTGTGTTTCTGTTTTAGCTCTGGCTTCTAGGATACTCCACAATAATACTGGAATTTAATTTTAATAGCTTTCTTCAGCTGAAATATTTGGAAAATTTTTTTATCACTTGTAAATATGTCATGTTTTCTTTGTATTACTTCAATTGTACTTTTTTTTTGGTACCCAGGATCGAACTCGGGTCTATGCTTGCGCAGCAGGCAGCAAAACCACTGAGCTAAATCCCTGGCCTTTAATTGTACTTTTATTGTATATAGATGCTAAATTATAAATTGCCTTTTTAGAAATTAGGAAGTATCTTATACTTATGATTCTATTTTCAGATATTCTTTATAGTTCTAGGAGGCCGAACAAAGTTAATTGTCAGGAATTTATGTACTTATTATGAAGAAAACTAAAATGCTAGTCAGTGAAGCCCAAATGAAGACTGGCATAATGAGAGGCTAGAAAATACAAGCTTGAGCTTGCTTATTTAAAATAACAAGAGCAACCACAAAATTCCTTGAGGGTCATGGAATATCTTGTTTTGAGACATACTTTTGTCCATCTTCTGATGTGGCTCCCCACCCTGTACATAGGAGGAAAAATATTCCTGGAAATAATATCTACAACTCTGTTATTAAGCTTCCATCATGATCCATTTCTTTGACTTGAAGTTATGAACATAAGCTCTCATTAGACAAAGTAACAAGAAGAGGATGGTATTTGGCATTGTTTTTCAGGAGCAAAAAGGAATCACAGTACATTGATGAGAAGTAAATTTTGAGTATGTGGGGGGGTGCTGTGATATTAACTGCTGTCTTTACCAACTTTTGATTGCAGGAAAACTGGGTCTCAGGTTGGCATAAGAAGTGAAAGCGAATGTGGGAGCAGTGATTCAGTGGAGGTGAGGACCAGTGACAGAGGAGTGAGAATGATCAGGGGACTGTCTTGAAGGGGAAAGCAGATTTTCTCCTCTTCCTTCGTAGGTTGGATGCTTGGAAGAAAGTAATTCTTGGTTTGCTTGAAACAGAATATTGAATAATGACGATAATATGGAAAAGCAATTGGTAGTTCCTGAAACTGGATTTATTAACTTTGGTGTTTAGAACTCTTAGCTGTATTTTGGCTTTCTATTTTTTAAAAAACCAAAAGAAATATAAATGAAACTTCAAGTGTGGTAAAAGGGTCACTAAACTCTCAGCCTTTAATACCAGTTGAAACCCTGCCATTGTCATTTGTGAGGAGATCTCGGGAAAATTACTTAACAAAAATGAGATTTAGGGCCATTCTCTGGCCAAGGCGCCCACTTTAACCCCAACAGGCTGACAGTCATCGCAGTCCCCCCCAGCCTCGTAAGGACGAAAGCCAGTGACTGAGTAGAAATCAGGCCTCACTGGAACCCTGAGCAGAGGGTGGACAACTACTTCTCAGGAACTCAGGAAACTCATGTGTCAGAAAAGGTGACTCATAAATAAACAAAAGAATATGGCTGCACAGATATCAGAATCTGATCAGATAAAACAGTTTAGGGAATTCCTGGGAACCTACAATAAACTTACAGAAACCTGCTTTTTGGACTGTGTGAAAGACTTCACAACAAGAGAAGTAAAACCTGAAGAGATCACCTGTTCGGAACATTGCTTACAGAAATATTTAGAAATAACACAAAGAATATCCGAGATTTCAGGAATACCATATTCAGCAGAATGAGGCCCTGGCAGCCAAAGCGGGACTTCTTGGCCAGCCCCGATAGAGAAGTCCCAATGGCTGAGCTCCGGGCGGAGGCTGCCACGCCTGTTCCACTGGGAAAGAGGACTCATCAGGCGGAATCCCTGGAAGTGGTGGGCACCATGTTGAACCATCTGTCATGACTCTTTGGCAAATGGAAACCACTGGAAAAACAAAATTGCTGCTCACCAGGAATAATCAAAATAGAGGATCTTATTGCTCAGTGAAAATAATAAGGTGCGACATTAAGGTTGAGGCCTTAAGATTCAGTAGCTTGATAACTTAATTAGAAAAATAAGCCACTGTTTCTTCAACTGTGACTGTTAATTTTAAAGCAAAATATGTGTTCAATCATGTGAGAGAAAAACATTACTGAAAATGAAATAAATGGGAATATCACTGAAAAAAAAATGAGATTTAGGCTAAACAGCTACTTTCAGTGCTAAGATTCTGGGAGACTGTGATGATAGGGAAGGAAGGAGATGTGTTATACATGGCACACTTGGCTTTTTCTAGTCAAACAACATTCCTACTTTTCAGTTTCGTGTCCTTGCTCTGTACTCCCAGGGCACCGGAGATTATCTCCACCAAAGTTTTCAAAAAGAACATACTATTTTAAATATCTCTGGGTGTTCATCACCTAGGACATTGTGAGTAATTTGAGGGCAAGGACTATGCTTTCTTTTATTCTAGCATAATCATTACTGTTTCCTGAATGAATGAATGAATGAACAAATTCTATACTTAAACATATGAATTATGTGATACTCCTTGATCTGCCTCTACATGACTAGAACTGTTCTACATGGCTAGTATCTTTCATGATGGCAGAGACACTGACTTCTATAAAACTTCAAAAACAGTGCTATAAGCATTGCAATCTCACTGATGAATTTCCTTGTTCTTTAGGATGTGTGCAGTGCCTTTCGGGCCTATGTGAAAGATGGAAGACTTGGATGCACAAGAGAAAATGATCCAGTTCTTGGTCCCGATGGGAGGACACATGGCAACAAGTGCGCGATGTGTGCAGAGCTCTTGTAAGCATTGTCATCCCCGTGCAGCCCTATGAAGATGTACTTGGTTCTTGGGACACAAAGTGATAAAGTCCTTTCATGAAGTGTGTAATCTTTTGTCTTTATAATATGAAATAGGCTTTGCTCCCAAATGGCTTCCTTTCATTTCCTTTATAACATCTTATGAAGGAGAAGATAAAGTGATTATGTTAGTTATTAAATTTCAGGCTATTCATTATTTTAAACTATTATAATTGAAAACATTCAGTGTTTTATAAGGCATAGTATTTTAAGATTTAAGCCCTTTCATATGGAACAATATATGTCAGTCATTTGACACGCATCACTTCAACTGGGCATATATAGAGACCCTAAGAAATAATAATAGTGGCACCATGTGTCTGAATTCACTCTTAGTGTAAAAGGTGAGTGTTATGAAAAGGAAAATCTTTTGGGTTAATCTTTCAGCGCTTGGCAGTAGCTTGGGCCCTAGAGTCTTTCATATTCTGGTTGAGACTCTAATTTTCGAGGCAGCAAACCTTAAAGTGCTATATTTATATTACTGGATCTTTAAAATTAAGACAGACAGAGATTTAACAGATTAATAAATTTTACACTTGCCTTTGAAAGTTACAGTTAGAGTTCAAGGGCATGTCTCATCAGGCTCAAGAGACTGCGGTTATGACTGATTTCCAAACAGGAAATCGGTGGGATTTACACTTTCTTACCTAGGAGGCATGTGCTTTCAGTGTTCAAACCCGGCCTATATTCTGTGGATTTCTGTTTCTTTTCATGTATAAGCTGAAAAAAGAATTTGACCTTTCTAAACTCTGGTTTCTTACTCGGCAATGCCTTTTGCTTAGATGAGCCTATAATTAGATAACAGATGTGAAAGAGTTTAGAAGCTCAATTCAAATTTAGCTTTTACTAATAACTATTCCTTTACTTGAAGGTGACTAGGTTTAAAAACTTACACATAAGGGTGTGAACAGCAATTCCTCAAATGTCCAGCTTGGGTTCACCCTTGTCACAACATTGTTTCAAGGCTCTTGGTTCTGCTTCTTGAAGTGGATTTCCTGACAACTTTCTGTTTGTCAATCAGACAGCCTGCCCATCGGGTCCTACAGAACAAAGCTTCTCCTTGACCGTCAGTGAGTCAGTTTCACACCCTTCCTTATCTATGGCAATTTCTCTGGCTCAGGCATTCAAGACTGGGAAATGCTTGTCTCCTGGGAGTGAGTCAGTTTCAACAGGCTGTAGCAGAGGTCATCAAAGGGCTCACCACAGGTCTGGACACTGTAAACATTACTGGCCCATGACCTGACCAGCTGTTTACTTTTCTTACTAGTTTAAAAGAAGCTGAAGAAAATGCCAAGCGAGAAGGTGAAAGGAGAGTTCGACGACAGGCTGAAAAGGTAAATGACTTACCAACAAAATTTAGTTGTGCCCATAAGCATTAACAAAGTATACTGCAACTTTGAAGGACTGCAGAAATGTCATTGTTCTTTCTTACCACATGGACATTTTTAAATATTAAAATTCCTCAGATTGAGTATTCCTAGTGAACTTATCTTTTAAGTTCAGACCAGCGTTTCCCACTTAAAACTAAAGATGTACAATTTTTACCTTTGCTCTTCAGCTCCCCCCTCAAAAAGGATTTAAGATAGAAAGTTTGTACATACTGAATTCTGTTAATTTTCTCCAGCCTCCTATCTGGCATAATGTAAATCACTTTTCTTTGAATAATTGTTTAAATTGCAACACAATATAAATTAAACAAAAGTAACTTTAAAATAGTCCCCAGGTTTTAAATTTCATTGACACAAGTTGGAGTTACTCACTTCTCCAATATAGCTATTACATTCAATGAGACCTGCAGTTATAAAGGTCTTGCTTTTGCTTAAATAAAAATCTCAAGTATTGAAGCAGTAGCTTAAAATAACTCTTAAAATAAACCTTTTCCCCAAAGTATTTGATAGTTTAGTTTTCATATCTATTTATTCCTGTTGTTAACTGAAGAAGCACTCTAGTTAATTCTGCCTGGACCCTTAGCCCTACTTTTAATAAGAAGGTTAGCAAATACTTTGCTTCCTGGCTGCCTTTTGTTGGGGAGTGAGAGTACCTGCATTCTGTCATGTCCTGGGTGTGTTAGGTGAACAAATCATCTCCTCTTTGGGCCTCAATTTTCTTGTCAGCAAAATAATGAGGCTGGATAAGTAACTTCAAATTTCCCTTCCTGTTGGACTGTGATTCTATGTTCTTCACCCTTTTGTACTATACAAATATACGATGTTTGTGGATTTGGGCTTAGGGTGTCTTATAGAAGTAAACAGGCCCAGTTTTTTATAATAAAGAGCTGACTCTCTGCTTTCTGATGTTATTTAACCAAGCAAAACTACTACTCTACATTGAGTAATCTCAGTTTAAATTTAGAAAAATGAAGTATTCAGAACTGTCTGTGGTTTACTTGGCACTTGGGAAAGACTTAAAGCAATACTTTTGTGTGGTTGGTAAATTTGAATATAAAACTCTGGGTCGTCCTGTGAAATTTAGAATACGTTACTCCATAAACCTGGAGCATTGTTCTTTCTCCCTCCTTCCTATCAGGTCTGACCATCCTTGCCTCTTTCTCTCTGGGGCTGGGATATGAGGCCTAGTTGTGCTAAACAGGCCTGCTTTCTGGTGATGGCTCAATCCATGCTACATAATTAGCCTGTCAGTGAGCTGTTCACAAAAGTGTTTCTTCAGAATCTCCATGGATGAATCACAGCTTATAAACTAAAACTATCATTGTTCTTCTCATGGGAGTCACTGACCATTCCTTTTATTATTGCACTATCATTACCCGGTGACTCTCTTCACATCTGTCTTCCTAGGTTTTTACAACCAGGAAGTTTGGAGCACTCTCATTCCTCCTCCCAAAATAACTAGGTCCTTATTCGCACTCAATTAGGGCTCTTGCTGAAAGCATCCTAATGAAAATGACACTATAAAGAAACAGAAGAAAGTACTAGATAGGGAAAAGCTCCTAAAAGGTATCTGTTCCAAAAACCTCACAGTGTCCGTGTAAGGGCTGAGGTCAAAAAGATGTTGGGACTTTTTGATGGTCCCTCGGTGAATTAGAGGCCACCGTCTCAGCTGCTCATGTCTCCCAACTGACTTCCTGACATCCTCTCATGCTCATGCTTTCTTGGAGAAAATGGAAGGATGCAGGCTGCACAGTTGAACAGAAGGGAATACAGCAGAAATTTTATGAGTCGTGTAATAAAATATGCTGTCACAATAGAAATCCTCAGGCCTAGAGTAATTTGGGGTATGTCATTTGTTAAGTTGGGCCCTCACCAAGTACTAGAATTTCCTAAACACAGAAATTCAATAGCCCTTATCCAAATCATCAGAAAAGCTGGGAACCGAATTTTCTTGTATTTTTTTTTTAAGTCACTGTATTTTTAGGTTTTCTAAATAGATGTTGGTCTTTCTGGTTTACTTCTGTAAGGCATAGGTGAAGGAACTAAATTCACACTCTTTGCAATTTTCAACTATGATTTCAGAAATGAACATTGGTAAAGGAAGTTCAGTATACACAATGTTGTTGTATACCATCTTGTTCTTTTTTCCTTGAAAATGAAGTTAGATTGTTCTGTGTGCACATTGGATAACATTTAAGCATCTAGTTTTCTGATTTCATAAGTTCTATCTTCTATTCATTGGCTGTTACTATTATTACTATTGTTTTGTCATGGCTGCTGCTTTTTGTTGGGTCTGTGTTAGAACCTCACGAAAACTTTTCATTTCCTTTATAGATTGGGAAATTTATAAGTCCCGTCTAGTTTTAGGAACTATTGATTAACCTAATTCTTTCTTAAGTTCTTTAACCTTTTAATAAATATACAACATAACAGATACAAATGCCTGACAAAATAATTGCTATTTCTTATTATTAATTCTCAATGTGTTTGTGTGTGGGGGGGGTTTACCAGTGCTTCCAGATTTGTGTCAGTTTGTGGTTATGAATCTATCTGATAAAGTTTCTCAATGAAAGAGCAGAACAATAGTAAATATAGCTACTTATCTTTTTAAAAGGCTCTTTGCAAGGAATTTGAAAGAAAAGTGAGAAAGGGAAGACTCTTTTGCACACGGGAGAGTGATCCGATCCAGGGCCCTGGCGGCAGGATGCATGGCAACAAATGTTCCCTGTGTGCTGAAATATTGTGAGTAGAGATGTGGTGTCTTCAGGGTTACTGAAAAGAGGGAAGTGGAGAGAGATTCAGTGATGCCAAGAATAATATTGAATGGAAGTTTTTGTCATTGAGAATCACTTGGGCAGTTTTATGTCCTCTACAATCCATACTACTACCCAGAAGATAGGCACTACTGATGTAAGTCTTTTTCTGGGTACAGATGATTTCATTTTCCATTTAGAAAATGCTGACAAAATACTTCTTAACATTTCTCCCCATGACGATTGCGAACCTCTTTGTAAACTAGTCATTGCACAGAATGGAAGTAAAAGCAGATACCAAGACATTGTTTTTCTTAATTATCTCATTGTCACAGAGTTCATGGGAGATTCTCAGAAAATTCATGTTGCATGTTAATTACATTACACTTATCTTTTCAGCTGGGACATATCACCATGGGAGAAGGGCAAATCCCACAACACACACCATATGCATGAAGATGTCCTAGCTGGGTTTCATTGAGCTTTGTTTCAGATTCTTGAGTTCCATAACCTCTGTCCTACATGCTCTTCTCCTGCCAGTGCCTCTCAGTCTTGGACTGCTAATGTCCTTTTCTCTTGTAGATTGCTCTTTTTGTTGTTGCTACCTGGGATCAAACTCAGGTCCTTTTGCTTGCGAGGCAGGTGGCAGAACCACTGAGCTAAATCCCCGGCCCTAGTAGATTGCATTTTAAAAGTATCTTCCATATAAAAGATCTTAAAATCAGATATAAAATATTCAGATACAAAGCACAGTGACAGGTGTAGATCTCATTTCATATGTGGTCTAGTATGTCTTCTGTTTAAAAAGGAAGAATTTAAACTGGAAATATTTAAGAGAAGAGATGAAAAAGAACACCAATGCAGTGGAAAGAAACTATACACATATCCAAAATGAAAACAAACTTTTTGAAAAATTTAAGTCAATTTGAAAGTGTTTGTATTAGAACTCAGGAAAACCTAACTGCCTTTCCATATGTGCCTAATGACTATTTTGCAACATGAAGATTTGAAGCATCTCTATTCATTTTTTTTACCTTGCTTTCTCTAGCATGCGGCATTATTTAGAAGAAAAAGGTAAAGGTGATCAAAATTTGAGAAAACCTAAAGAAAAAATAATAAAAAGAGAAGTTGAAGTTGAGGTAAGAATTAGTATGATGAATCTGGTTGCAACGTTTGTGTTTGAGGTGTGTGTAATGAGCACATTATTCCCGTGTGTATTTTTAAAATTGGTTAATATTTTCCCAATAATAATAGCTTTTCTGGAAATTAACTGATAGTTATCATTAATTATTGCTTTATGCTATGCTATTATAAGTTTTAGCTTTATTTGGTTGAAAATAAATCATATTAGTAAAATAATTACACATTTCTATATGCAGGTGATATATCAAAACATTATGCTGATTCAAAGAGCACTTCCATCATGGAGTAGATGTTATGGAGCTATTCATTTGAAAAGCAGTACCAGTGTAGAATTTTAATATGATTCTTTTAAAATCATGCTTCACTGTATTATCTAAACTTCCCTTAATTATTATTGCTGCCATCTCAGCTCAAATACCTAATACTGTAGTTTTCCTTTGCATTGCATTGGCATCTTGCCTGGTCTGCATATTTTTAGTCTAAATTTTCCTCTGTCCTCAAGATCAATTAATCATTCATGTGGTTTTCATAGAATGGGAAGTGTTTTCGTGAATCAGTGGCATCATGAAATTCCAATGTTTAAAGGTTTCTTAGAGTATACTGGAACCATTTCACCTATGTATAAATCCTGTTAAGCTTCCTACTTTTTATAGTTACCTAACATTTTATAGTTACCTAACATTTATGTAGCTCAGAGTTTTACAGTGGCCCACTCCTTGAGGCCACCTTCTGGTCTGTATAACTCTATCTTATTGTGAGGCTTCATTTTCCACTTCTTTCTTTCTCTTAATCCTAGGTCACCAAGTCATTTTTATTTTACTACTCAAATGTTCTTCAACTATTCTTTTATCTTTCATTTACAATTTCTCCTTTCCCTGTTCCTTCCCTCCTTCCCTCTCTCCCTTCTTCCCAGTCTCCCTTCCTCCTTCACTCTTAACCTTTCCTTTTTTCCTTCCTTCCTTCCTTCCTTCCTTCCTTCCTTCTTTCTTTCCTTCCTTCCTTCCTTCCTTTCTCTTCTTATAATCTAATTAAATCTCTGTTTACTCAAGTCTTCTGCAAATCTGGCTGAAAGTGTTTCTACACCAAAGATTTGATTCTGTCATTCTTTGTTATAAATATTTATAATGTTCTCATTGTCTAAGAATAAGATCCAAATTCCTTTCAAGGGTTAGTGGTTTGGTTTTGATCACTTTCGAAGGTCTCTTATTTGACCACTTCCTGAACTTTGTTCTCTTTACCCAACTAATTTTTTGCAACTGTGGTCATGAAGACATTAGATTGTCTTAAGGGAGCATGCTACTTATTGCCTCTGTGACTTTTCATATTATAATTCCTCTTAGAGAACCTTTTTTGCCACACTGTGTTCTTCAGTACATCTTCAAGATAGAACTTCACCATAAGTTTTTCTTGCAACTTCCATAAAACAGATTTCCTTTGTATTAGTACACTCTTAATTCAGACCTGAATTATAGCCCTTAGCTTTGTCTATTGCAATTACTTATTCTTTCCACCTATATAACTAAAACATAAATTACATTCATATCTACTTAATATATTTGTTGAATAGTAATAGATGAAATTGCAAGAAGAGAAACATCACAAATTTTGAGGTGGTTCTAAATCCTGAAAGTTTTATTTTTTATCCTTAATACTTCTTTTACAATTTCTTAGGTAAATAACATTCAAAATTTACAGGTAAATAATAGAGATCAATGTCTAAACTGTCTAATTTTTATTATCCAGAAAGTCTGCAGTGAATATGAAGACCGTGCAAAGAATGGAATACTTTTCTGTACCAAAGAAAACGACCCTATTCGTGGTCCAGATGGGAAAATGCATGACAACATGTGTTCTATGTGTTATGCCTTCTTGTGAGTATAGCACTCTAGGATATCAAAAGGGAAGAGACCCCCCACATGTGCTACTAGAACCAGTTTGATTCATAGATGAGGAAACTGGCTCAAACTAATAAAAGGACTTGAATAAGTTATATGGAGAAAGTTAGTAATAGCACTGTGAGTGAGTGTTTAGGGCTGTTTGTTTCAAAATTATTTGTTTCTAGGAAGCTCCCTGTCCTAGTACTGGAACCTCCTGACAAACGTGAATTTCTGAAACATTAGTTGCTCCTTCATCACTGAAGCTTCATTTGAATCTGGTTTAGTAGTTTATAGGCTTCCCGTCATCCATGAGGGGGGCTAATGACCAAAACTAGCAGTTAACCCAGAAATGGAAGTGAGTCAAATTACCCACAAAATGACCATAAACTTCTATGAAATTATGATGCATAATATTTGGTGATATTTCTTAGCTAAGTAGAGTTAAAATTACTTTTACAATATGGAACAGCTCTGACTTCATTTGGTAAAGCAAAATTGTTTGATTCTAAGTAGAATATAAAAAGCTAAATTTAGCCTTTTGTTTTGATTGATAACCATGCATGGTTGAAAAACCATAGTTAGCTGTACATACCAAACGGCTCCATTGTACAAATTTGGACAAACTCAGTTTGTCAGTGTATGGACACTACATTGGCTGTTTTATGTTTTCTCTTTTTCTTTTAGGTAAAGCAGCCATGAATAAGTAATACTTTTAGGATTTAGTGAAACCTAAAATAGCCTGATGTGGTAGGCAGCTCCTGGATGGACTGCGGGGAGGAGACCTTCATTACAAGTAGTCATTTCCCGAAAGCACAACCAGGGCCTTCTGCCTCTCAGGCTCTCTGAGAAACACCAGGATGAGTCAATATGCTTTGCCAAGGCAGCTTTCAGCCCCCAGGTTTTGTTGTAGTCCCGCTAGGACTCTAGTTCTGACATTTTGTTTGTGAAGATTGATGACTTTTCTCATCAAGAGAAAAAAATGTACCTTACAAAAAGCACATTTTCCAAACCTGTTATTGACATCAAGGCTGTTTTGCTGCTTTTCCATGATCTGTAGTAATATGGAGGCAAAGATACTCCTCCCACAGGAGGGCAGGTAGATCACCAGTACAGGCATGTGGAGAAATCAGTGTCTCTGTCTGATACTAATGTGTTCTTTGTATCTTTTTTTCATAAAGTCAAGCAAAACTGGATGAAAAGAAAAAGGTGGAAGCCCTGACAAGAAACAAAAGAGCAGCTGTGAGAAAATACACAATGGAAGTGAGTGAGTCTAACAAATCCTGCTTGGCACAACTGAACACAACTCAAAGAGCCTCACAGCACATGTTAACCCTTCAGTTTTAGATAGCAATGGGCATTGATCTCTTCCTGCTCAATCTGTGACTGGCCCTATAGAATGAAAAGAGCTTATTGGAGGCTGAAAGAAATGAGTTACAGTTCTGGTGTCATCACGTACAGACTGTTCCCTTTTGCTAACTAGCTTTGAGAAAAAATCTGGATGCATCTTTTGTACAAAATAATTCCTAAAATTTCATATTTTATTTGATAAATGGGTTTTTTTGGTTTTCTTTAGTACTGGGGATCGAACTCGGGTCCTTGCGCTTGCAAGGCAGGTGACAGAACTACTGAGCTAAATCCCTGGCCCCTAAATTTGACTATAATTTCACAAAATGCACGGTTTTACCTCTGAAATATAATATTCATTTCCAATGGCTTTGATATAATATCATCACCGATTGTTTGATGATGAAATACTTCTCATTTTCTTTCTGGGTTCCATCTTTTCTTGTATCCAGTCACTAGTATGATACAAACATTACCTCTGATGCAGTTTGAGAGATGCTACAAGATGTAATTCCCATCATGATGCAGATCACTGTGCACATTTCAGACTCTATGTGCACATTTCAGACTCTATGTTCACCTTCAAATTTGACCCCTTAACTTCATTCAGAAATTCATGTTATGTTCTGCTACCTGTTATGTGGAGTCTTACTGGATCTCTCAGCTTATTTTTACAATCTAATGTACAAGTTCCCAAAGGCATTTTATGCCAAAGAATCCTTTTACTACTGACAGTCTCACCTGAATTGTTCTTGACATCTGTGGTTTCCCTAGTTAGAATTCATGGTCCTCTCTTTTGAGTTGTCAGATATTCTTCTACTGATATATCTGCAGCTATTTTTTTCTGTTTTGATAATACAATGTTGTGTTTATGTACCTGTTGTATTATATTGTGACATTCTATTATGTATTTTTGTAGCCATTTTTGGAAATGATTTTGTTGTTTAATTGGATTTTAATATTAAGAGAGCCCAGTTAAAATCCGGGGCTCAGAATGACATACTATTATTTTATATCAATGGAGATGTTTGAATATACTGTTCTAATTAAGAATAAAATCAATGTTCCACATACTTTTGTTTCCGGGTAGGACTATTGCCATATATACCGAGAGGGAATGAAGAATGGCTTAATCGCTTGCATCAGAGAGGCTGATCCCTTCGAGGGCCCGGATGGGGTCACATATACCAACTACTGCATCATGTGTCAAACATACCTGTGAGTAGAGCTGCAGCTGTGGGAGTGAGGGAGGGTTTTGTCCTTGCTGCCTAATTCTGTGATACATTATGAGATGGCCACTTCAACAGGGAATAAAATAAGCGGTGTGTGTTTAGAGAAACTGCCCAATTGGACACAGGTGTAAAAGCCATATCTTCCAGGATTAAAATGTGGGTGCATTAGGGCAGGAGGAGCATCAGGGTCTTGAAATAGCCAAGTGGTTTTTGTGAGTGAGGAAGTAGAACTATTTCTAGGTTGTTTCCATGGATGAAAAAGTGAGTGTAATGGCAGTGTGTAAGTCTCTAGAAGACAGTTTCCAGCTCAGTGTCAGATCCTCCTCTCATTTTGATGATTTCAGAGTAATGAAGCACTTAATATGAAGGCTGATATTGGTAGAGGAATTACTGGTGGATTAACACAAAGGCAGACAGTCATCATGGACACAGTCACAAGCATTGGAATTTTTGAAAACCATCTCTGGACTAAAATTTAAATTATTAGTCTACACTGAACATTTCTGTTCTCCTGGAGAAATTATTGACTCTGTTGATCAGATTTCTTCATGGTAGATTTGTGTTATAACAGTTCTTTACCACACAGTTATGAGAATTTCATATTATGATCACAGCAAGTCACAGAATAATTTAATAAATGTTAAGTTTAATAACAGATCACATTTGTGATCACTTCCTATTTGGAAATTCTATGATTCCTTCTCAAATCCATTTTCAACCACTCTCTTTTAGCCTAGCAGAACATGAAAAAAAGAAGGAAAGAGAATCGAGACATAAGAGACAGTCTGAGAATACAGTTTCTTTTGAGGTGAGAGGACCTTCTCCAGTAAGTGAGAGAAAAATGGGGCTGGGGGTCCAAAATGATATGCAAGAAGCACGTAAATTTCCCAGCCTCCTTGAAGGATTTGAACGGAGTGTGTTTCCATGTGTATTCACCTGTGCTCGGGTACACACAGGCAATATGACTGTTTCTTGCTTGAGGCTCCATGGATTTCATCCCTTAAAAATATCCATGACTGCAAAGTTAGGGACTATTCCCAATGGACTGACTGTTGCTCTCCCTTTACAAAATAAATCTACATTTTTCCAGTCCAATTCAACCTGTGTTCAACAGCTGCAGCTTCCCTCTCTGATTGCTTAGGAGCTGTGCAGTAGATACCGCCAATTCATGAGAAATGGACACCTGCCCTGCACCAGAGAGAACGACCCCATTCAGGGTCCAGATGGAAAGATCCATGGCAACACCTGCTCCATGTGTGAGGCCTTCTTGTGAGTACAGCAGGGACCCAGGGCTCTGAGGGAGGGGGCATGGGAATTGTGCTCGGAAGGAGTTTTTGTTTTTTTTATTTTGTTTTGTTTTTTAAGTATTGGGGATAGCGCATTTTTCTCTTCAATGTAGCATTCAATTTTGAGTATAATGTTTACCTAGGGCCAAAATCAAACAACAAAAGCATACAAAGATCTTGTGGACTCAGCAATATAAAGAGACACAGGATATGCAAGATAAACCTACAAAAATAGTGCATTATCTCATTTATATGTGCAGCTGAAAACAATGGAACTCAAAAACTAGTTATAGTATGATGGTGACTACAGTGGCTGGGAAAGGAGCTGTGGGCATTGCAATGAGAAGATGTTGACTGAGGGTATAGTTTCACTTAAGAGGGATATGTTTTTGAGATCAATTTCACAGCTTGGAGATTATGGTTAATAACATGTCATATATTTTGAAGTTGTTAAAATAATAGATTTTAAATGTACTCATCACAAAGTGATATAGTGTCACAGGAGACTATGTGAATTTGTCTGATTTAATCACTCAACATCTATCCATCCATTAATATATCACATTGTTCCCCACAGTGTTATACATTTATTAATGAAAATATTTCTTTTTAAAAAGGACATGCACAATAAGTTCTCTGGAAACCTAGAGTCCATCACCCCCAGAAAAGAATGCTTTATGACAATCATTCTGATTGCTTTTAATTTTCTGAAAAGTATTAACTAAAATAAAAAAATAGATGAGATCACATGTAAAATGTCATTGTAGTAGGCAGAAAATTTTATGATTTTTTAGTTTACTATTTTTCTTCCAATTCATTTATTTTGACCTTAAGGAGTAGAATTAAAATGAGTCAAAGACATAGAGAGACAGATTTGGGCTTAATGTGAAGAATTACTTTGTAATAGATTTGAAGAATGGTGATTTTGATGGATGTCCATTTATAGAGGACTGGAAGTATGATTTTATAATAGATGAAATGATATAGCCCCCGAAAATATCCTGTGATTTTCTTGAACTTGTTAGTTTTGACCAAAAGGATATCTCAGTGTATCCTTTATGTGCTAAAAAATCTCTGAATGGATTTAATATTCACTCTTCTCTGATAGCAATTTAATTCAGCAGATTTCTCCCATATAGTTTGAGCCATGGAGCACTAACATAATCTAATAGATACAAAATCAAAACCTTGACCATGTAATTTATCATAACCAACATGTATTAAATGCACATACTTTGCTGGTAGTTGCTAAGAGTCTTGCTACTTAATGTCATTTCATCTTCACAATCATATGAAGCAGGTTTTGTGCTATCACAGATTATAGATGAAAACAGGAAACTAAGAACCTGGGAATGATAGCAAAGTCAGCGTAGGACATGTGCCATCCAGGGAAGAAAATGACAGTATATTTCTCACTAGTATGTAGACAGGATGTAGTCACTCATCAAGGCTGTTATCCTTCCTAGTCATTTTTCAATGACAAAAAGGCAATTCTGCCTCCTAGTGTCAGTTCTGTGGCCTCTGATAATTTCCCATTAAGGAAAAATAACCCTTTTAGTCAATTTATACTTGTGGTAAAGTTTAGCTCTGTTTTTGTATAAAGAAGCATGAAACAACACAATTTAAGTCTATTTTAGTAAGTTCCATTCATCAGTATAAAAAGTTATTACTTCATGTATTTTGGATATTTAAAGGCTATAGAGTTTTTGACAAACAGTTTTCCAGGCCAGGGATTTAGCTCAGTGGTTCCGTCACCTGACTTGAGAAACAGTTTTCCCTCCATAGTTATTTTTTGCATACTTTGCATATGAAAACTGTCTTGTCAAGTGTTTAAAATATTCAAATTTCATTGATTATATAGAATCTTATATTTATTAGAACACATTAAAACATTTTCCAAAATTATGTAATTTTGAGTCTATATAGTGCCATTGAATGATTTGTGTCATATGTCCAGTTATGCTATAGACCCAGGCCATTAAGCTCAAACTTCAACATTGTTACTTACTCAAAATCTTAAGAGCTATTGCTGTCCCTTCATTCCTTCATTTCCTTCACAGGCTTATGTTTGGAAAATTTCGTTATAGTGATAATGATATCAATCTTCAATGTCACATAGACTGTTCCCTTTATTATGTACCAGGTACTGTTCTAATTGCTTTCTATGTATCAGCTCATTAAATTCTCCTAACATTCCTATGAGCAAATTATTCTTATTGCCCCTTGTATAGCGCCCCCCCCACACACCCCTTTAGTGATGAGGAAGGCACAAAGAGATTAGGGCACTTCTTATTTTCTTTATACAATCTGGCTCCAGAGTGCATCCTCCTCACCGCCATGCTATATTGCCTCCCAGAAGCCAAATATTACCGCTTTCTAAAAGGTGATAACCAAAGCAAAAGAATCTGAAAACATTATTGTTATACATGTACCAGGATGTTCAACAGGTTTACTCATTTACTAAAGGACTTTTACCTGCACACCACTTTCTTGAGGTGAAGTGAACCACTCTAGTTTATTATCTAATAAAATGACCCACTGCTATGGATGGCCCTTCGGGGTTGCTTGAGAATAGTAATAGTAATGAAGGGTCAATCAATGAATGTAACGGATGCACTCTACTGAGTTAAGAACCATTTCTTCTTTTCTCTCCTTTTCCCCCTTTTCCTTATAGCAAAGGAAAAGACAAAGCAAGAGCAAAGACTAAAAGAGAAACTGCGAAGGTAATTTTCTTAGAAATTATGATGATGAGTCCTGACACTCTTTCTTTACAAAATCTATGTATATCATTAGTATAAATGATTCTTGTTTAAGTTTCATGCCTACGATGAAGAATAACAACAAAAAGAAACTTTTAACCTTTGTGCAAGCCTGTAATCTCAGCTACTAGGGAGGCTGAAGCTGGAGGATCATAAGAGCCTGGAAGTTGAATACCAGGCTGGGCAACACATCAGGACCTTACCTTAGAAAGAGAATGGAGGAGAGAGAGTGAAAGAGGGAGAAGGAGAGAGAGGGGGGAGAGAGAGAGGAGAGAGGAGAGAGAGAGGAAGAAGAGGAAGAATAAGAAGAGGAGGAAAATGTGGAGAAGGAAGAAAAAGAGGAGGAGGAAGAAGAGGAGAAAGAAGAAAAAAGAAGGAATAAAGACAAGCCAAAAAAAAAATGGATCTTGATTAGATGATTTGAGAATACAAATTTAACTTCATGATTATTCAAATTTTGAAGCTTATTTCATTATAAATGGAGTGTTATCTTTGTAAGGTACGTTTTTCATATTTGATTTATATTCTAAGGCTCAGATTATTGATATTAATATGTATAGTTTGCTAAGTTTAATTTACATCATTCATACCTGTTACTTCCAACAGAGAGTACAAGATCTCTATCATCCCAATTCACAAGCAAAATGCATATATAGTATCGTATTTGATCTTTGTCACCATCCAGCTATGGAGGAAGCATTAGTTTTCTTGTCTTCAATTGCCATTATTAAGTATGTTTTGACTTTCCGATTATTTTTAGTCTGCCATCCATGATTTTATAATTTTAGAGATAACATAGCCAAATCTGTGTGTAGACCCTGGATTACTTTGATGTAATAAACTTATGCAAGACTTACCTTTATTTTTTCTTTTTCTTAACATCTGCAAAAGAAACCTATTCATTATTTGGGGACAGTTAGCACAATTCAAATTTTACCTTTGAACTAAATTTTTATTATATTTTTGTTAGCTGGTACTTTTTATTAGTAATTTAGAACTGAAAATCTGTTTCATCCGTTGAATTTCATCAATTGACAAATCATCTCAAATCTTCCTGGTGGTCCTATCCCTTCCCTCCTTCTCTCCACTTCCATTGTACTCTCCTGATTCAAATCCACACCCATCCCTAGACAAAGATTCTCTCACAGAATGATGTCACTTCCTTCAAGGAACATCCTTATTCTCTCTTCCACCTAAACAAATGTGGCTTTATTTCTTAGTTGGAGTATGATTTTTTTTCTCTGCTTTCTCAGCCTCCTAACAACAAAGCACTGTCCAGTAATGTCCTCAGTATCACCAGGAAGGCTTCTCCTTGTGGTCCAGTTAATCTCCTCAACTGTGATCTCTTCTAGACTTTGTAGATTGCAATATGCAGCACAACAGAAATATAGCTTTTCTGTTATTATAAGCATCTTGGAAGAAAAACAGTGATAAATGTTTGCTAATGGCTATAATACCAGGACAATTTTAAATTCATGTGGGAGCTCTGTCCTTACTGATTTTATTTTATTTTTTGGTACCGGGGATCGAACTCAGGACCTTATGCTTGCGCAGCAGGAAGCGAAACCGCTGAGCTAAATCTCCGGCCCCTTACTGATTTTTTGATTCATGTCATCTCTTTTATTTTTTACTTTTCTGCATTACTGTGTATTATATATTACTCAAAAGGAAAAGATGCAGGAAAATTAGAAAACTTCTCTCAGAAATTTTGTTGTTGTTGTTTTCCAGGAAAGCTGCAGTGAGTTTCGAAACTTAGTGAGGAATGGAATGCTCATGTGCACCAGGGAGAATGACCCTGTCCCTGGCCCCGACGGAAAGATGCATGCAAACAAGTGTGCCATGTGTGCAAGCGTGTTGTAAGTATCCACCTCCACCTCTCATGATACACGTCTCATCATTATTCTACTTTGTGTCTCAGATCCTTCCTGCACATGCAGAGCACATACTGTAAAATATTAAGTAATGTTGGATCACAGAATAACATTGTTATTCTCTGGTCACCCATCCTTCTATCTTCTGATTATGTCAAAGGGAAATATTCAACTTAGTACTAGATTTTTTTAAACACTTGATTGTCTTTTTTTATATAACAAAGACAATACAAGTTTCATGATCTGGATTTTGTGCTCTCTCTAGTCTCTCCCACATTCTGATATATTTTACAATTCTGTGAAGATATTCAAATATGGATTAAAAGAAACATAGTTGGATACAGGCCTGTGGGAATAATGATTATTAAAATAACCCAAACAAGAAGTGGAGTAGAGAGGAGGACTTTGTATGTGTTTTCAGGACATTAATATGTACAGGTGAAATGCTTACTTTGCTAAGTGGCTTAGTGTAGAGTGAAACACTAAGAAGCGGCTATGTTCTAGACATTTACTAAAATATCTTCCTGTTAATCTAGGCCAGGGTCTTCTAGGTTGTTCTTTTGCAGAGTGGTGTGGGTAAATCAGAGAGAAGTGCTCCACTGTGTAGAAGTTGAGTATCATCATGTCTAATTCTCTCACTTCTTAGTCTACTAACCCTCTCCTATTCACTTTAAAATAAACTGGAGATGTGAAGGGGGTTTGGAGATGGGGAAATGGAAAGGTGGGGAGGGGGAGGTAAAAATGATGAAGATGCAACTTGAATATGTACCAGTTCCTCAAGATAAATGTAATTCTTATGCATCACAAACATATATTAATAAGAAAGAAAAGAAAAACTAAAATAAATTTTAAAAATAAAGTACAAAGTTATTAATTATCTCAGATTTCACAGGTCTTGGCCCAATGTTAAGTACATGCACATGGTTCCTTAGAAGGAGAGACTGACAGAGTAGCACGATAGAATAAATAATGACCTGACATTCAAGAAATCAGTGTTTTTGTCTTATTCTTTCAATTTTCTGGTACTGTAGTAATAACTAAATACCGTCAATGTTGGTTCCACCAACCTTTCATAGTTGATGTGCTGCCCATCAGCAGAAAATAGCAAGAAACCAAGACTTGGTCTTATGATTGACCTCAAAAAATTAGCTGTTGATTCTGGTGGGTTTTTTGGTACCAGGGATCGAACTTGGGATCTTGCGATTGCGAGGCAAGTGGCGGAACTACTGAGCTAAATCCCCGGCCCAAACTGCTGATTCTTACTAGACTTGAATTACTATTGTAATCCAAAACTTGAATTTCAATGTGGGCTTTAGTTCCATTAAAAATTACATTTACTCTTTTTTTTTTTATAGTGAACCATGGTTTGTGTGATGATTGGCCCATCATATTTTCTGGCATTACCCTTTGCTTTCATCATTGATATAGTACTTATCAGGATAAAAGAAGTTTCATAATTAAAAAATATTCAAGACAATGGTGGCTTCTGATAGCTCATTGATTGAAATCACTGATCCACCCAAAATAAGAAGTCTGAGGGCCTCATACTGATAAAAATGCAGGCTTGTTTCATTATTGTCACTTTTTAGAGGGAGAATATATAAAGCTAAGTTTTCTGCATATTTGCCAGAGCATTTTAATAGCCCCTCCTGGGATAATTTGTCCTAAAGATTTCTGACCTTTGGTATGGAAGTTTCTCTTTCTTTCTTGAAAAATAATACCAAAGTCATTGTAGTATTTTATTTAACTTGTATCTTCTTCTGTTGCAGTCAACTTGAAGAAGAGGAGAAAAAAAATAACAACAGAGAAAAAGAGAAAGTTGAAGCTGAAAAAGTTAAAAGAGAAGCAGTAGAGGTAGTTGTTGCACATTATCATAGCTGTGTACATATTTGACGATCGTTTTTGTTAGCCAAGCCTCCCATGCCTTCTAATCCTAGCATCCTTCATGACCTTGCAAACTGAAAAAAATATATTTGGATCATCCTCATATATAAGAATACTCCTTTATTTTATTTTATTTTGGTACCAAAGATCAAACTCAGGACCTTGCACTTGAGAGGCAGGCGGTGGAACCTCTAAGCTAAATCCCTGGCCCCTACTCCTTCTTTATTGATATTGTTCACCCTTCTGAGTTATAAACAGAAGGATCATTTAAAAATATAAGGTAGATCACACCACCATGATTTCGCTCAAAGTAAGAACTAAGATCCTGGTAGGAGCTTACTATACCATACTTGATCTGATTCCTGCCATCTCTCAGGCCTCATTTCCTGCTATTCTACATATTATTCTTCTTGTGGCAGTTATACTGGCCATTTGTTGCTTGGTGGAAATGCCAAGAATCAATCCATTGTTCCATTTCTTGTAGAGTCAGTAACAATATAGTAAAAAATTTGATCTGGACTCATACTGTCAGGGTTGAAATCCTTGCTCCATATTAGCAGTAAGGTCATGCATAACATCTTTGCATCTTAATTTCTTCATTGAATATCCATATTAATGACATTATTATAACATTTTTATAAAGTCCTACAAATTAACCTATGTATGACAGCACAGTGTTTCCCATATCTTAAGTACACAATGTATAATATTACATTTATTATCATTAATGCTACTATTTATCTATTCTTTGTCCAACAGAATGTGTCACGTTGGACAGTTAACCAATTCTTGAACATACAATGACCTTTATTTTCTGTAAGACTTTCAGCCAGGAATGTTTCTTCCTTACATGAAATTTTTGGCCAATTTTCATGGTATTTAATAAGTACTAGATGCTTGCTAAGGATTTTCCCCTTTTGTATAATATACTTAATAACTTCACCAATTATGATGCCAGTATTTTTCTTTAGTTTTCAGTTATATCACTTGTTTAATTATAACTTATAATTGTTTCTCTATATTTTCTGTGATTTTTTTAGGTTAGAGTCTGTCAAGGATCTCACTGGGCTAGAATCAAAAGATTGGCAGGGCTACATTCCCCTCTGGAGTCCTTGCTTTTCTACACTCTGGAGGCCATCATTCTTGGACCTCTTCCTCCATCTCCAAATGCAACAACATACATCTCTCTGGCTGTTCTTTGATCACGTCTCATTTTCTGTTCTGCCTCATTCTTTTGGTTTTAAGGATTGGCCCTTGTGATTACATTGGAAGCATTAAGATAATCCAGAATTCATAGTCCTTATCCTAAGCAGCTTTGCAAAGCCCGTTTCTTATGCAAACAGATTCACAGGACCCAAGTATTGGGGACAGGTGAAGACTATTACTACATACTGGAAATTTTTTACACTTTAAGAGACAGTGAATTATTCCTTTTACCTTTCACAGTGCCTAGCCAGCTCTCTTCTAATGAGATTACTGTTATTAATAATAAATAATATGTGACTTAGGCCTCTGAAATAAATCTTGACTAATATGGACCTTTCCTACACACATCCCTTATATTTTAGGCATTGTATTATAGTTTTCAAAGGGGTCCTGTGGAGGAAGATGTCCAACATTTAGTTGTTTGGTTCTTAAATCCTCCTTCATTTTGCCAGGAGCTGTGCCGTGAATACCGAAAATACATGAGAAATGGACACCTCCCCTGCACCAGAGAAAATGACCCTATCGAGGGTCTGGATGGGAAGATTCATGGCAATACATGCTCCATGTGTGAGGCCTTCTTGTGAGTAGAGCTGCAGCCACAGCTGCTGCTGACTGTAAGAGAAAGACCTTGGGTGGGTGAAAGGGATGTCATCCAAGGTTTGCTAAAGGAGGTAGATTATGAAGCCTGTCTTTGTACTGAGCTCATAGATTTATTATCATAAAACCACATACTTCAGACATTTCTTTCTAGTGTTCTGAGACCATGTACTACAGACAAATTCTCCTTGCCCTAATGGCTTAGAAGGATGAGACTTGATTTCTGCATATAGGTCATTCTCATGGATAATCCAGTGACGTACTGATTGGGCACTAACTAGATGATATGGGTTAGGATCTAGTCAACATCATAGTTTCTTGAGATGAAGAATATCTGTACTTTATAAAAGAAATACAGCAGCAAAACTGTATTCACTGGTTTGCTAGGGCATGTATGTCTTATTCTCTGAGCAACATTAAAAACCAGAACAAGGATGTCATTTACCTTTTGATTCCCAGGTTAAGTTGACAGAGATGTCGAAGTAAAGGAATATTTTCCTCTGGAGAGATTTTCCCTTTAAGATAATATGAACTGGGTGCTAAGAATGATTCTCCCTTACCTCTCTCTTACAGCCTTCAAGAAGCAAAAGAGAAGGAAAGTGAATCCACAGGAAAAGTTAAAAGAGAAGCCGAAAAGGTAGTTGTTCATATCACAATAAAAGGGTGATGTTTTGCCATTTTCCTGTAAAAATCACTGACAGAATTGCTGAAGACCCTAACTGGTGGGGAAGTTGGAGTTCATTTAGTACAGAGCTGACAAACTTTTGCATAAAGGACCAGATAGTGAGTAATTTCAGCTTTGTGACCATAAAGTCTCTACCACTACCACCTACCTCTGCTGTGTAACACCACCCTGTATTATGCAACATAAGGGGTATGAGTGTGTTCACATAAAACTTTCTTCACAAAAACAACATCAAAGCTTGTTTTCAAATCCTGTATCAGCTTCATTCCCATATTGTAAAATGAAGATTTAAATCCAGAGAGAAAGAGGAACTTGCCTACAAAGTTACTAGAATTATTGCTATTGGTATCCATATCTTCATGTTTCAGTGTTCTTACAGTTGAAAAGTGGAAACAATAAAATTAAAACCTATAATTCCTGACATGAAATCTAGCATTGTTACTAACATAGTAAGTGTTTTAGTCCCACATTTTGTCAAATTAGATGTATGTCTCTTGCTTTACTTTTTTTCATATATTTTAAAATTTATTCTATGTTTTATTCATTTTTTTGACTTTTATTAGTACATGTTTGCAGTACATAATGATTACATTCACTGTAGGGGATTAGTACATGTATGTAACACAATTCAATTCCCTTCTCCCCACCCCCACCCCTTTTATCCTTCCAGCATCAGATTCATTTATTTATAAGACTTTATAAAGTTAATTATTATAGATACAGATTAAAAACCAGACTAATAGGCCAAAGAACAAATAAGATATGAAATAAAATTGTACTAAGTCAAGGTACACTTGCTGATACATTGTCCAAGCTGGATTACAATATCTTTATTTCTTTGTCTTTTTTCCTATTGTCTGTCTTTTATTATGTACTTTATATATTGAGTTCTTCATAGAAGAGAACCATAAGATATTTAAGCTTGTGTGTCTCAGGTTTTCTTACTTAACATTATGGTCTCAAGGTGCAACCATTTTCCTACAAATGGCTCAAGTTTGTCCTTCTTTATGGAAGCATAATACTCTATTGTGTATATATACCACATTTTAATTTTTGAATTAATTAGTTTTATTGGTACACTTTAGACATACATAATGATCATATTCATCACAGAGAATTTGTACCTGTGCATGATATATCTTGATTCTTCTTTTTTTCCCCCACTCACTTCCCATCCCTTCAACCCTTTTTCTTCTCATTCTTTACGAAAACTTTGTTTTCATTTTTTTTCTCTTTTTTTCCATTTTTTCTCTTGCTTTACGTTTAATTATTTTCTAGTATCAGCCCACTGGAGAAAGATAAATAAGTAGTATACTCAAACAATATTTTCTTGGGTCAAAATGACTAACCCCAGATAAATTATTACAGGTTTTAGTCATTTTTTTCTGCTCCTCTCAAGGACAATTGATACTAAAAATGATCTCTAGGGCCAGGGATTTGGCTCAGTGGTTCTGCTGCCTGCCTTTCATGTGCAAGGTCCTGAGTTTGATTGCCGGTACAAAAAAAAAAATCTCTCTAAAGATGATCATATTCAGATGCTATAGGATTGGCTTGTTTAAAATTGCATTATATACAACTGTGCATTTGAATTTTAAAATAATGTGAATAGTTCATACAGAAAACAGCTTAACTTTCCAATATGTGCAAGACAAAATTCTTCAGAAGGAGACAGTTTCTAATTTCATTCCCACTACTATTATATCATATCACCATACTTTTGCAAAATGTGACCAGTTATAGAGTCTGGCAGAGCCGGAGAAAGAGAAGAGTCAGAGGCAGAGCTAGAGAAAATTTTATTGCATCACCCTCATTGAATTTCAACTTGAGCTAAAGATTAAGGGAAAACACAAAATCAATATTAATTGCCACCAGAGCTGAAGTCTTTGAGCATAAGTGATTTGTTTATTCTTTCCCAGTTGCTCACATAATTCTGTTTTTTTGTTTTTAATTTTTTAAAATTAATTTTACTGGTACATTTTAGGTATAAAATAAAATGACATTCATCATTGGAAATTTGCACCTTTACATAATCTCTCTTAGTTCTTATTTTTTCCCCATTCCCCTGCCTGTCCTTCAACCCCTCCATCCCTCCCTATCTACAAAGACATTGTTTCCATTTTTTCACTTTCTCATATTAATTCCATTGCCTTCTTTCCTTTCCCCTACCCCTCCCACTTCCCCTTCCCCTTTGCCCCTTTTCTTCCTATTTCACATTATCTATTATACCTTTTAGTCCTTATTTACACTTTAAGTTTCTCACACTAGAGAAACTATTCGGTATTTACACATGTGTCCTGTTTATTTCACTGATGAGTATCACCTTATTGTGCATCCATTTAGCTATAAATGTCTCTAATTTCTCATTCTTTATGGTTGAGTAGTACTCCACTTTATTTAAAAACCACATTTTCTTTATCCAGTCTCCAGTTGATGGGCAATTGGGCTGCTTTCAAGTTTTAGCTATTACAAATGGTGCCGCTGTGAACATGGGTGCACATATATCACTGTGGTATGATTCTTTTAATTCTTTGGAGAAGATACCCAGCAGGGGAATAGTTGGGTCAAATGGGACTTCCAGTCCTAGTTCTTTGAGGTATCTCCATACTGATTTCCACAGTGGCTGCACCAGTCTACACTCCCAACAGCAGTGGAGCAGGGTTCCCCTTTTCCCACAGCCCCGCCAGCATTTGTTATTGGTTGATTTCTTGGTAGCAGCCATTTTTTCTGGGGTGAGGTGGAATCTCAGTGTTGTTTTCATTTGTATCTCTTGAATGACCAGTGATGTTGAACATTTTTTCATATGTTAATTTTCTATTTCTACTTCTTTGTCTGGGAAATGTCTGTTCATTTCAGATACCCATTTTTGGATTGGGTCTTTAAATTTGGGAGGTCTGATTTTTTAAAGTTCTTTATAGATTCTAGATAGTAGACTTTTGTCTGAGGAACAGCAGATGAAAAATTTTTCCCACATTGTGGGTTGCCTCTTCACACTGTTGGTGGTTTCTCTTGCTGTGCAGAAGCTTTTTCTTAAGAAGAGATCCCACTTGTTGATGGTTTGGGCTAGTTCACAGGTAACTGAGGTTTTGTTCACAAAATCTTTTCCTACACTAATGTCTCCAAGAGTGCTACCTAACCTCTGTTCCAGCCAGTTCAGCGTTTCTTTTTAAATATTTAGATCTTTAATCCATTTTTATTTTGTTTTAGTGCATGGTGAGAGATATAGGTCTAGTTTTAATCTTTGGCAAGTTGAAACCCAATTTTTCCAGCACCATTTATTAAAGATGCTATCTTTTCTCCAGTGAGCGTGTTTGGCTCCTTTGTCAAAGATGAGGTCCCTGAGTGTCTCTGGAGTTGTTTCTGCATCTTCTAATCTGTTCCACTGGTCCTCGGGTCTGTTCTTTGCCAGTACCATGGTGTTTTTATCACAGTAGCTTTGTAGTATAGTTTCAAATTGGGGATTATGATACCCCCTGCCATGTCTCTGTTGTCTAGAATTGCTTTTGCTATTCTGGGGCTCTTACCCATTTAAATGAATTTTTGGATTGTTTTCTCAAGGTCTGTGAAGTATGCTGCTGGAATTTCAATTGGGATTGCATTGAATCTATATAGCAGTTTTGGAAGTATGGCCATTTTCACTATGTTGATCCTTCCTACCCAGGAGCAGGGGATGTCTTTCCATGTCCTGATATCCTCTTCAGTCTCTCTTTTCAGAGTGCTATAGTTTTCAGAGAAGAGGTCTTTGATTTCTTTCATTAGGTTGATTCCTAGGTATTTCAGTTTTTTGGATGTTATTGTGAAAGGAATTGTTTGCCCTATTTCTGTCTGCCAGTCTGTTGTTCGTGTAGAGGAAAGCTATTGTTTTTTGTGTGTAGACCTTGTAACCAGTTACTTGACTGAATTTGGTTACTAAGTGTAGAAGACTTTTGGTGGAGTTCTTTTAGTCTTCTATATAAAGTATCATGTCATCTGCAAATAATGACAATTTGACTTCTTCATTTCCTACCTTTATTCCTTTTATTTCTTTCTCTTGTCTAATTGCTGTGGCTAATATTTCCAAAACTATATTGAATAGGAGTGGTGATAGTGGACATCCTTGTCTTATGCCTGATTTTAGTGTGAAGGATTTCAGTTTTTGATCATTTAGTATGATATTTGCTGTTGGTTTTTCATGGATAGCTTCTAAAGGATTGAGGTAGAGACCATCTATTCCTATTATTTGTAGGGTTTTTATCATAAATGCATGTTGGATTTTCTCAAATGCTTTTTCTGCATCTATGGAGATGATCATATGGTTTTTGTCCTTGGCTCTATTGATATAGTGTATTACATTGATTGATTGTTTATGTTGAACAAACTGTGCATGCCTGGGATGAATCCCATTTGGTCATCTTCTTGATGATCTTCTGCATTCTACTTGCCAGTATCTTACTAAGGATTTTTGCATCTATGCTCATTAGTGAGATTGGCCTATAGTTCTCTTTATCAGTTGTGTCTTTCTTTGCTTTGGGGCTCAAGGTGATGTTTGCTTCCAGGAATGAATTTGGGAATATTGCTTCCCTTTCAAATTCATTGAAGAGTTTAAACAGTAGTGGCAGTAGTTCCTCTCTAAATATCTTGTAGAATTTGGCAGTGAAGCCATCAGGATGCGGGCTTTTCTTAATTCATAAGTTTTTAATTACATTTTCAATTTCATTGGTTGATATTGGGTTGTTTAGAATTTTTAGGTCTTCCTTATTCAACTTTGGTAATTCATACTTATCTAGGAATCTGTCCATTTCTTCTGTGTTTTCTATCTTATTGACATATAGGTTCTCAAAGTAGGTATTGATGATCCTCTGGATTTCTTCTGGGTCCATTGTAATTTCATCCTTTTCATTCCTAATTGCATGGATTTGGGCTTTTTCTTTTCTTTTTCTGATAAGTTTGGCTAAGGGTTTTCAATATTGTTTATTCTTTTGAACAAACAACTCTTGGCTTCATTGATTTTTTGTATTGTTCTCTTAGCCTCCATTGCATTGATTTCTCCTCTGATCTTTATAATTTCCTCCCCTGTATGAGCTTTGGATTTGTCTTGCTCTTCTTTTTCTACAAGTTTGAGGTTCAGCATCAGGTTGTTTAATTGGGCTCGTTCTGTTTTCCTAATATGCGTATTCACTGCTATGAATTTCCCTCGTAAGACTGCTTTCATTGTGTCCCATAGATTCTGATATGTTGTATTGTTATTGTCATTTAATTGAAGGAACTGTCTGATTTCTTCTTTAATTTCCTCTGTGACCCATTGGTTATTCAGAAGTGTGTTGTTCAATTTCCACATGCTTATGAAATTTTTTGAGTTTCTTTTGCTATGGATCTCCAATTTCATCACAGTATGGTCTGATAATATACAGGGGATAACTTCAATTCCTTTGCACTTACTTAAACATGTTCTATGTGTGAGTATGTGGTCTATTTTGGAGAATGACCCATGTGCATCTGAGAAGAATGTGTATTCTGATTTTGTGGGGTGGAAGACTATAAACATCTGTTAAGTTCATTTGTTCAAGAGTTCGATTGAGTTCTAGTATTTCATTACTCATTTTTTGTCTAGTTGATCTATCTATTTGTGACAGTGTGGTGTTGAGGTCCCCCACTACAATTGTATTAGTGCATATATGACTTTTCATGTCCATTAGTATTTGTTTTATATAGTTGGGTGCACTAGTTTTGGTGCATAGATATTTATGATTGTCATCTCTTCCTGTTGGATTGCTCCCTTTACAAGGATGTAGTGTCCTTCTTCATCCCTCTTAATCAGTGTTGGTTTGAAATCGACTTGATCTGCAAAGAGAATAGCTACTCCTGGTTTTTTTCGGGTTCCTGTTGCATGGAGTATTGTTTTCCACCCTTTAACTTTCAGTCTATGAGATTCCTTTTGCATTAAGTGTGTTTCTTGTATGCAGCATATTGTTGCATTTTGCTTTTTGACACATTCTGCCAGTCTATTTCTTTTGATTTGTGAATTGAGACCATTAACATTGATGGTTATAACTGAAACGTATTGACTTGTCATTGCCATGACTTTTTCTTTTTGTTGGATTCTCCCCCTTTACATTTAATTTGTCATGCCCAATGGATTCATTCTGCAGGGCTTCCTGGGCTTGTGATCTTCATTGTCTTTTCCTAGGATGTTGTTTAAAATTTTTTGGAGTGCTAGTTTGGTATTCATGAAGTTTCTAAGATGCTCTTTGCCAGGAAGGATCTTATTTCACTATCTATTTTGAAAGATAGTTTTGCAGGGTACATCAATCTGGTTTGGAGGATGTTTCCCTTTAGGGCTTGGAATATGTCATTCTTCTTGCCTTGAGGGTTTGCGTTGAGAAGTCTGATGTGATTCTGCTGTGCTTTCCTTTGTATGTGATTGATTTCTTTTCTCTAACTGCTTGTAGAATTTTGTTCTTCTGTTGGATTTCTGGAATCTTAACAATTATATGCCTATGTGTAGATTCTTTTTTATCAAAGCTAGTTGGAGTTCTATATGCCTCACTTATCTTTTTGTCAAGTTTTTTCCCCCTGCTTGGGAAGTTTTCTGCCAGCTCTTCTGTGAACAGTTTATTTTATGTCATCTGCACTCTCTCCTGTTTTTTCTTTGACTCCAATCAGTCTTATGTTATTCTTCTTTGTATCATCTAGCAGCTGCTCAATTAATTTCTCCTGGTCCCTTACTATTTTAATGAAATTTTTCTTTTCCTCATCACTAATTGCAATCTTATTGTCTATATCTGAAATTCTGTCCTCACATTGGCTCATTCTGCTGCATAAACTTTCAATGGAGTTTTTAATCTCTTGGAAATCTGTTTGCTTCTGTTTTATGGATTCCATTTGTTTCCTGTGTTGGGATTCCATCATGTTCCTCAGCTCCTCTATTTTTTTTATCTGTTCCCTCTCTAGATTTATTAATCATGTCTTGCACTATGGGCACACTCTGCTGTTATCTGAGAAGTTATTTCTGATATCATTTTTTCCAGATCCTCTTTCATTGCCAGTTCAGAGAGTCCAGATTATTGAGTATCAGATTGTTCCATCTTGTTTCCTTCTGGAGTTGCTTTAGGTGATCTAGGAGTCTAGTTTTGAGACTTGTTTAAGTGTCTTCTCATTTCAACAGGGGAGGGGGTTGCAGGGGGAGGGATGTATGCTGCTGGTGTCCACGAGGCTCACCTCCTTGGTGCTGGTTGCTGTGGTAAGGTGGCCAGGAAAGTTCACCTTCCTCACATAATTCTGGAGTTCACATCTGCTGAGCACTTTCTGGATGGTATTACCATATACACACATGCACACACAGAGATACATATACACCCATATATTATACATTCTCACATAACCTGGGAAATACATTGAATACTTAATATATATTGGCCATTGTTATTTTAACTATGTTAGGGAGGCCCTTTTATTTCCTTTTATAAATAAAATAACTAAACTGAAGCCCAGAGAGCCAATGACCCTCACTCAAAGTCTCTTGGTGGCAGAATTGAAATTCTAACTAACAATATGATGTAGCTGTAAACACAGTAATGCTTCTCAAGCTTTACTTAAGGCATACATTGCTCACTTTCCTATTTCTATGACAAAGTACCTGACATACATAATTTAAGGACGAGAGGTGTATTTTGGCTTATGATTTCAGAGGCTTAGCTCATGGTGGCTGATTTCAAGACAGAAAGGCCATGGTGGAAGGCCATGGTAAAGGAAGTCTACTCAACCTATGGTGGCTGTAAAGCAGAGAGAGAAGGAAATAGGTGAGAGAGAGAGAGAGAGAGAGAGAGAGAGAGAGAGAGAGAGAGAGAAAGAGAGAGAGAGAGACTATTCAAAGGCAAACTTTCAATGATCCACCTCTTTCTAACTGGGGCTGACCTCAAAACTACACATTCAAATATGAACTTATCACTGGTTTAATCCACTGATAAATATAATGCCCCCATGATCCAATCACCTTCCAAAATCCCCACCTCTGAACACAGGAGACTGGTAAGGGACATTTTAGATTTAAATTATAAAATAGTATTATTCTAAGTTCTTTAGGAAAAGGGAAGAATACAGAGTATGGAATAATGCTAAAGTCATGTCATAAACAGCAACAGAAGTATCTGGGGATGTTTAGTACTTGGAAGAGAATATTAGGAGAAAGGGGAGAAAGGCAAGAAAGTTTTCTGTAAATATTCGAAGAACTCTCATGTGGAAGGAGAAAAATATCCTTGATTTTTCTGAGTAGTGCACAATACTTTATCTTTGCTTACTGGTCTGGAGGAACAGACTCATTCTATTTTAATAACTTAGGAAAACAAAAAGGTAGGGTTATTTTCCAAGATCCTCCAAAAGTAGCAACATGACTAATTTGTGAAAACTCTATGGTGGGAATTTTGGAATAGTCTGGAAGATAATGGAGTCCTTAACATTAATGGTCTTCTAACAGAAATTGGATGACTTCTCGGCAGGCATAACATAGAGGGGATTGAAAGCAGTAGGGATGATTTGACCAGATACAATTTGAGGTTTCATCTTAATTTAAATGTTTTTATTCAGTGGCGTGTTGCAATGTTTGTATTGCTTTATGGTATAATAGACATGGACCATAAACCCCTGAGCAAAGACTGTAACTTATCCTCAGAAAATGCAGTTTATTAAGGAACTTTTATGTGTGTGTGGTTGCAGGTTCCATCTAGATTCACAGCTAACTTTCAAGGAAAAACAAACACACACCTCTTTTATTTTTTTAAAGCTCAACGTCTTTAGTAGAATTTAAGTGATAGAAGTGCCAGAGGGGAAAAAATCCTTAGGCCATTTTCTCTCTCTCTTTTTTTTTTCCAGGAAGTTCTTAATAACAACTCAAAAACTAATTTCCAAGAAAATACACAAGCTCTTGCTTTGTCTCCTTTTAGGACACCTGCAGTGAATATCGGGGTCTTCTGCAAAATGGAAATCTTTTCTGCACAAGAGAAAATGACCCTGTGCGTGGCCCAGATGGCAAGACCCATGGCAACAAGTGTGCCATGTGCAAGGCAGTCTTGTGAGTACACAAAGAAAGCTCTTGTCATGGTTGGAAGGGTTAGGGATGCAAAAAGCCAGGTGGGTAATATACATCATGTTTCTCCTTTCCTTATACATGAAAGTAGCAAATGATTATCTGTAAAACGGTTTCAGGTGAATTTTTATTATGGCTTCTAGGGTAGAAAATACATCATTAGGCTATTATATTTCCTATTAGTTGTAGAGTAGACCCTACCAGTGGGTCATGGCATCTTTCTTGATAAAGTTTTTTCAAGTGGAGCGTTGTCTGGATCATCTTGGAATTTCCCTTGAAAAGAGAACATAGATTTTACTATCAATGTGATTCTTCTATTCACATTTATTTCTTGAGGCTTAAAAATCATTTTTTATTATACATCTTCACACTACATAATGTTTACATTCCTTGTATGGACTTGGTATATACATAACACATCTGAATTCCTTTGTTCATCCCCTTTCCACCCCCAGAGAGAGATAGCTGTTTACCCACATTTAAAAATATATCACATTTCAGGAAATGAAGAGTAATTCTTCACACAGAATTTGGAAGTACACCTAAAATATTTAAATTACACAACAGTGATTTGCTGAATATCCACAACATAGGATGTGACTAGTGATTATACAAAGAAAAATGAAACAGACACTGTTATCAGGGATTAGTCCTCTGGGTATTAGACATGAGCATAAGGTAAGAAAATACAAGAGAGGAATAAATTGCTAAATGAAAAATGATCTATATAATGTGCTATGGTACATAAAGGGGGAGCTAGTACAAAGTTTAGAGTGGGGATATACAGTAAATGAAACATAATTTGGATAAGATTTAGACTTGACAGGAAGAAATGAGAAGCGGGGGAGCTGCCCAGTCGAATCAAAGTTAAGAAAACTATAGTATGTCATGAGCAAGCCATTAAGTTTGGTTAGGACTTGCCAATGTTTGCAACTTTGAATGCCAAAACAAGGATTTTGAGATCAATTGTGCATATACTAAGAAATTATTAACATTTTTCAGGTAGGAGAGAAAATGGCTGAAATATCCTTGCTTTAGGAAGATCCATATGTCAGCAGTTTTTAAAATGGGAAAAAAAGAAGGAATGAAAATTCAGAATGCTACTGGTACTGGGGGAAGGAGTTGCTGCAGTCCAGTGAGAGGCAGCTAGAAGAAGGAGTGGGGTAGAAAATCAGTGGATCAAGATTTTCAAGAGACACTGGCAGTCAAATTCATGTTATGTGGTAACAGATAAGCAAGCTATAAGAGAGGAAACAGTGGGCCGGGGATTTAACTTAGTGGTTTCGCCGCCTGCTGCGCAAGAGTAAGGACCCGAGTTCGATCTCCGGTACCAAAAAAAAGAAAAAGAGAGAGAGGGAACAGTTATAGAGGATCCCAGTGTTTTGTTCTTCGTGAGAAGCAGAGAATCCAGGAGGCAGATCATGCTTAGTGGAGAAGATAATTTACTCTGGGGGCCTCTTGAACATGAGATGTTTATGCGAAATATAGCTGAAGATTCCCCCAGGAATGTTTAGGAAATGATAATTACTGAGTTTGTCTTATTTCTGCTTATGTATATGTTGGTTTTTCTTTTATGGTAATAAGAGCTTTTCTAGGCAAAAGAATCCATATAATTTCTCATTTTTATTTTTAGACAAGAGGGCCAGGGACATAGTCGATGTTAATTAAATGCTGGTCAGTTCTGTACCAGCCTACTTTGGTTATGTGATGAGACAGTCACAGGATAGCTCTATTTTCTGTAAGCTATTTTTCCTTATCTTCTATTTTCTAATTTCTAGCCAGAAAGAAAATGAAGAAAGAAAGAAGAAAGAAGAGGAAAATCAGAAAAATGCTGGCAGACATGGTTCAAATGGTGGAGGAGGTAAAGCTCAGGTGAGGGCAACCTCCACTTTCCATAACCAGAGTGGCCTGGACTCACTGACAGTGGGACTGTGTCCTGGCTAAAGGAAAGGGGATGTAGGAAGAGCAGATGCTGAGCTGTCTTGGGAGAAGAGGACTGCCTCTTAGGGCTGTAGGGCAAGAAACTAACAATTGCAGTTTCTCTAGGGCTCTTTTGATACCTTTAAACATGTAAATAATTAACAATATGGTGACTTTATCCTAGCATCTTGACCCCTGGTCTAGGAATGTAGCCTTTGTGTCGATATGCCTTCTCATTAGCATCATGTGCTCTTCATTTTCTGCCATTATTCTTTCTTGCCCTGAATGGAACCAAGTTTTTGAGTTATCTTTTCTGTTAATCTAAGGCAGCATAATAGGGTGGAAGACCGTAGACTTTAGGGTCATTTGAGGTAGAATCCTGACGTCTATCTTTTGGACTTGAAGCACTGAATAAATTACTTCATCTACCTTATCTAGCAGTACTTTTGTAAAAAAAAAATAGATAAACTTAAATAATTTAGGCAAATATTTAGTATATCTCCTGAGACATTTTTAAGTACCAGCATGATGTTATTGAATGTAAGGTAATTTCTTGGGCCTCCTAACACCATTGGTAAAATTACAGTTATCTATCTTATTTATCTTCTTACAACCTTGGAATACAGTACAGTGAATGTTTAAATTTTAAAAATATTACAGTAAAAAGCATATTCTCACTGATCTCCGTCCCTCACTCTTTATTTCAAAGAGATTTATTTCATTGTTCTTGTCACTTTCTGAAACTTCTTGAAATATTCTTTCCTGAGTTTTTTCGAGGAGCCATCAAAAATACAGTGAGTGCTGCTGCTATCAGAAGAGCAGGCTCATAAAAACATTGTTATGTGTCCTTGTCTACTTTACTCATTGGATCTGGCACTGTGCAACTTCTGGCTCTTCTTCAAAGTCAAAATAATCATGAAAGTTAAACATTTTGAATGAATTTAGGACCTAGAGGCAGCCACCATGATGTCAAGACAAACAAACAAAAAAAGACAAACAAAAAAGAACTTCCAGAACTTTTTCAAAAAGTGACAAGAACAATGGGGTAAGTATGTTAGAAGCAAAGTGGAGTATTTTGAGGTAGATTAATATCAAAGTATTTTTTACTGTAATAAATTTTTTAAAGTTTTTCAGTATTCACCATATATTTTGATTATACCTTATATCAAGACTATCTCATTTCCACATCACCACAGGCCCAAATTTTATCATTTATAAACATCTGTCATTTGTTTTTTATCTCTTTGTCTTTAGGAAGCTGAACCTCACCCTCAAGAAGTAGAGCTGTTGAAAGTTTTTGTCTTCTTCAAAATTTGTTCACATACTTTTGTGCTTTCCTATCATTTTTCTATAAATTCTATTCACACTAACAGGTAGTGCATTTTTTTCTGTAAAAAGCCAATGAGTAGGCATTGTGGTCAACTTCTGTCTGCGGTAACTACTGTCTATCAATTCTAACTGTTCATCTAATTCTAACTATTACTATCATTTCTGACGTAATTGTGGGAAAGGAGGCATAAACAAAACCCAAATAAATGAGGAAAGAAGTGTTTCAATAAAATCTTACGTATCAGAGCAGGATGCAGGACAGATCTGATCTGTGAGAATGGTTTGCTAGACTTTAATCTATGCTATTAAATCTTAACCAGCTTTATAATTTTCTTATGTAGACCTTTAGAAGTAATATTAGAAGCTGTGATAACTGACCCCTTTTAATTGGAATATGGATGCTTCTCACTACTCTTTCTCTATGGAAAACAATCTTAGATATAATTCTTATATGGGGAGGTAGACAAGAACTTTTCTTACTCAGATTGTTTAACAAATTAATGACAACAGACTAAGCAAACTAAGTAACTCTAGAGGGCTGCTTTCTTCCCCCTTATCAGGACCCATGTGCTGAGTACCGGGAAAGAGTGAAAAATGGAAAACTCAGCTGCACTCGGGAGAATGATCCTGTGCGTGGTACGGATGGGAAATCATACAACAACAAATGTGCCATGTGCAAAGAAATACTGTAAGTGCTTATCACAATAGGCATGGCTAAAATATTGCCACCATTCCTCCCGAATGAATGGTTATTTCTCATATTCTGTGGCTTCCTCCATGAAAATCATGCTTTTTGTTAATTCCTAAATATTATTGCTTTTTTCTCTTGCATTTCATAAGGAACATGAGCCTTAGAAGGACAGCTAACCAACTGACTGATTCCTACTCTGTTTTTTATTATAATTCTATGACCCCTGAGTGCCATCATGATAGATTAATGTTTTTCATTTTGCCTCAATCCTAGGAAGACTTTATGATGATCATTTAGAATAATCAACCAGTACAGCTTAGGAAATATGGTTCCTGTCATATACATGGGTCACACTTATTACATAAATAAAGGACTGGTGTCTTCTACTTATTTTCACATGGTGAATGGAATTGAATTAGAGTGCTTTGCTACCCAGTGTAGCCACTAATGATTTGTGTTGTCAGGTCAAGAAACATAATTATATTTTAGTTCTATCTGTAAAGTGAGGTACTTGTAGGTGACTTGGAATAGTATGTGTAGTTCTAATAGTATGTGTAGTTACCAGAGTGCATTACAGCATTTATTTAATATGTGTTTAATAAATACTTAATGCCCTCCCTCCCACACACATTTTTCATCTTTCTGATTGAAAAAAGTATAATCTTTTGATTATACAAGTGATGTGGTAAAATCTCATCTAAATGCTACATATTACCTGGTATTTGTTAATGTCTAATATGTATTTGTTAATGTCACTTTAGACACTAAGCCTGATATTTTTTAATGTGTCTTCCAGGCAAAGAGAAGCAGAGGAAAAAGAAAAGAATTCTGGCTTAAAATCTGATAAGACTGGGTCAGCATCAGGAAAGGTATGTCATTGACAAAGTTTTTATTCTGTAAATCACACTTGCCAATCACAAACATGGAACGAGGCAGTCAATATGGTCAACTGAGATCTTGCCCTCAGAAGGTCAGGAGCCACGGTTAATTTGAATATTACTGGTAACACATTCAGTGTACAAATCTAAGGCCAAGTGGTAATCCTTCTAATACTTAACAAGGCACTTTCATAGACAGTATACTATAAACAATGGCTTATGATAACACAAGGTGATAACTCATATTTATGAAATCTAGAGTTTCTAAAGAAACTAGGGTGTGGCTAACCTAGTGTCCCTTTGGGGAAGTTCTGTGGGAGGATCTGCTTGTTTGTGTTTCTAACTTCTGGAGACTACCTTCATTCCTTAGCTTGCAGCCACCTTTAAAGTCCACAGTGACCAGTCACATCTTTGTGATGCTGTATCATTCTGACACTGTTTTCTAGTCTCCCTTTTTCATGGATAAAAATCTTTAGGATTACATTGGCTCCACTCTGATAATCTCAAATAATCCCTCTCTATTTCAAATACAGCTGATTGGCAACTGCAAGTCCATGTAGAACCAAAATTAGGGCATGGACATCTTTATGGACCATTATTTTCCTACTATAGCAAGGTGAAGAGTCTCCCTAATTCTTAGAAGGAAGTTTTCTGACTTTCAAATACAATAAAAGACTATATGAAAACAGCATTTCTGATGTAGACTTCCTTCTTTTTAGGATGTATGTGATCAGTATAGAAGCCAAATGAAAAATGGAAAACTCATCTGCACTCGAGAAAGTGACCCTGTTCGGGGTCCAGATGGAAAGACACATGGCAACAAGTGTTCTATGTGCAAAGCCAAACTGTGAGTATTTTCCAAAAGTGAGGTTTTGATTCTGAGTCTTGAATACATAATGATCATTTCTCAACAGTTTAGGAAAATGACAATTGTTTTGGAAACAGGTCTTGTAATTAATGAGGTGTTTATTCATTTTGGTTTAAATGTTTCTTTTCATCCACCCAGGGAAAAAGAGGCAGCTGAAAAAAAAAAGAAAGAGAAGGAAGGCAACCATAATGCAGGAGAAAAGAGCAATGACAAGAAGGTAATACAAGTTAGACACACTAATATAGAAATTTGCCTGATTCATCATGCAATGAATTCATTTAAGAAATGTGTGTGGAATGCTATCTTTTAATCATTTGGGATATAATGGTAAACAAGAAAGACATGGCTAGATCCTACAAAAAAATAACATGTCATTGAACACCTTACAGAACAGGTATGATGAAATTACCACACATTTGTAGGACCAATGACAATGCCAACTTGTTATAATTAGCCATCCAGTGAATTTCATTTCCAAAGTTTTAAAAATAATAAACAGATGTCAGAAATTACAAACAAGAAAGCAAGTATCAGTATGTGAATTCTATCTGGACATGGTGACACATGTCTGGAATCCCAGCTTTTATAGCAGGCTGACGCAGGAGGATCACAAGTTTGAGGCCAGCCTGGTGTACATTGCAATTTGAAGGCCAGCCTGGTCTACACTGTGAGGCCCTGTCTCATCACAAAACTAAACAAAACAAAAAGGTATTATGAAAGCCTGGTTGGTAAAGTCTTTAGTTTGCCTTTCAGTGCCACCTACTGTTCAGTTTGGGGCTTTGTACATCATATCGGGCCACTTGACCACTCCAACACCAGGATGTCACATAGCTTGATCTCTTCTAATCTGGCCATGGACTCCAATTAGAAAAACAAAACAATAAAGTTTTCTGAGAAGATATTTCCCGTTAGTGGGGTGATTTTTCAATAGGCCTCTATTCTGACTAAATAAAAATGTAATGTTGACACTACTTATAATTATTTTAGGAACATCTACTGTACATTTTGGTAGATGAATGTCTTTGATAAAACACTTTATTGTACAACCTTAAGTTGATCTCTACTGTACATCAGTCATTTTTCAAATGTGTAATATTTATCTGAAACATTTCAAACAGAAACACAACCATATATATATATATATATAAACATATATATTTCTAATATTCAGATTGTATGTAGACATCTGAGAACTACGATTTTATCTAAATGTGCAAAGTAAAATAAAGTTTGCAAATTATCATGTTTAAGCACCCCAAAAAATCTATGGTGTGGGTTGTTCCAACTTTAGAGTTGAGAAATTCAAGAATCAGTAATTACAAATAAACAATAAACAGAAAAAACAAAGCCAGGTGTGATGGCAATGCTTATAATCCCAGTACTCCAGGAGCCTGAGGCAGGAGGATCTCAAGTTTGAGCCCGGCCTAGGCACTTAGGTAATTTAGTGAGATCCTATTTCAAAAACAACAAGGAGGAGAAGAGGACTGGGTATGTAACTCAATGTGAAGGTTCTGGGTTTAATTCCTACTGCTGCAAAAAAATTTTTTAAAAAGGAACAAGAGTCTAAACTCTTAAAGCAAAGGTTGCAATTCGGGCAGATAGGGATATTATTAACACATATGTATGCAGTTTTGTGAGCACATTACAAAGAAAATAATTCTAGTTACTTCTGAAAATGATGATCCTGAGACATTTACTATGTAGACTGGATTTCAATTCAAGATATTTTAAGAAATACAGCAGATAAAAGTAGGCCATCTACATCATACCACAGCTATATATGCACACTAATGTTTATAGCAGCACAGTTTGTAATAGCTACATCTTGGAAACAGTCCAAATGCCCATCAACTGATGCATAGACAAAGAACATGTGGGTTGTTTTTTTTTTTATGTGATGGAGTACTACTCAGCCATAAAGAAAATAAACTTGAGACATTTAAAGCTAAATGAATGCACCTTGAGGCCATACTCTTAAGTGAAATAAATAGGACACATATGTGTAAATACTGCATTGTTTCTCTGCTGTGAGAAACTGAAAGTGTAAATGAGGATGAAAATGTATTATAGATATTTTGAAATAGGAAGAAAATGTTCAAATGTGTAGAGGAAGTAGGGAAGGGGGAGGGGGAAAGGAAGGAAGGGAAAGGAAAAGAAAATGAGAAAAGAAGAAAAATGGAAAAGCCTTTGTAAATAAGAGGGGAAGAGGGATTGAAGGGAGGGTAGAGGAATGGGATAAAAAAAGAATAAAGATATACCATGTATAGGTACAAATTCTATATGATGAATGCAATTGTTATGTGTATCTAAAATGTACCAATAAATTTAATTTTTAGAAAGTAGGCCTTCTAGAAAAAGAAGAGCAAGTCAAGACCAAAGCTCATACAAGGGAGGAAATTATAAAGATCAGAGCATAAATTAGTGTAATAAAGTCTAAAAACACAATACAAAGAATCAATGAATTGAAGAATTGATTCTTTGAAAGATTTAATAAAATTGACAAACTCTTAGCCAACCTTATAAAAAAAGAAAATAAAAGACTAAGATCCATGAAATTAGGGATGAAAAGGATGAAATAACAGATCTTATGGAAATCCAGAAGATCATCAATACCTACCTGTATTTTAATAAGATGGAAAACACAGAAGAAATGGACAAATTCCTAGATACATATGAATTACCAAAGCTGCATCAAGAAGATATAAGAATTCTAAATAACCCACTATCAATCAATAAAATTGAATATGTAATTAAAAACCTATCAACAAAGAAAATCCCAGGCCCTGACAGATTCACTGATGAATTCTATAAGAAATTTGGAGAAGACCTAATGCTGCTACTTCTAAAACTCTTTAATGAAATTGAAAGGGAAGCAATACTTCCAATTTCATTCCTGGAAGCAAGCATTACCCTGATACCAAAACCAGAAAAAGAGCCAACCAAAAAACTAACTACAGGTCAATCTCCCTAATGAACATAGATGCAAAAATCCTCAGTAAGATACTGGCAAACAGAATGCAGAAAGTCATAAAGAAGATTATACACCACAACCGAGTAAGATTCATCCCAGGGATGCAGGGATGGTTCAATGTACACAATCAATAAATGTAATACACCATACTGACAGAGCCAAAGCCAAAAACTGTATGAGCCTCTCAATATATGAAGAAAAACCATTTGACAAAGTCCAATTCTAGTTCATGATAAAAAAAATCTAAGAAAATTGCAATGGATGGTCTTTATATCTCAATATGATAAAAGCCATCTATGACAAACCAACAGCCAACATTATACTAAATGGAAAAAAACTGAAAGCCTTCACTCTAAAATCAGGAACAAGACAGGTATATCCAATGTTATCACTCTTATTCAATATAGTTCTGGAAACATTTGCCAGAGCAATTAGACAAGAGAAAGAAATAAAAAGAATAAGGATAGGAAAGGAAGAAGTTAAATTATCATTATTTGTAGGTGGCATGATACTCTAGAAGACTCCAAAAACTGCACCAAATGCCTTCTAGATTTAATAACCAAATTCAGTAGCAGAGCAAAATACAAAGTCAACACTCAGAAATCAATAGCATTTCTGACACAAATAACAAACTCACTGAGAGAGAATTTAGGGAAACAACAACTTTCATGATAGTATCCAAAAAATGAAATACCTAGGAATCAATCTAACATAGGAAGTAAAAGACCTTTACATTGAAAACTACAGTACTCTGAAAAAGGAAATTGAATAGGATATCAGCAAATGGAAAGATATTCCTTTTTCTTGGGTAGGAACAACCTGTATAGTGAAAATGGCTATACTTCCAAAATTTTTATACAGATGTGGGGCAATCCTGATCAAAATAGCAACAGCATATCTCACAGAATTAGAGAAAAAATTCTTAAAATTCATTTGGAACCATAAGAGGCCTAGAATAACAAAAGCAATTCTGGGCAACAAAGACAAGGCAGTGGGACATCACAGTCCCTGACTTGAAATTATATTACAAAGCTACTGTGATAAAAACAGCATGCTACTGGAAAAAAAAACAGACCAGAGGATCAGTGGAACATATTAAAAGATGCAGAGACAACTCCAAACACATTCAGTCACCTTATCATTGACAAAGGAGCCAAATTTTTCAAAGAAAAATAGCCTCTTAAATAAATGTTGCTAGTAAAACAGGTTTTTCCACATGCCGAAGATTATAACTAGACACATATTTCTTACCATGCTCTAAATTAAAATTGAAATGGATCAAAGATCTAAATATTAAAACAGAAACTACTAAATCTGCTGGACTAGAGACTAGGTAGAACTCATAAAGACATTGTTGTAAGCAAAGACTTTAGGAACAAAACCTCGATCACACAGGAAATATCACAAAGAATCAAAAACTAGGATCTCATCTTTTTAGAAAGCTTTTGCACAGCAAAAGAAATCACCCACAGAGTGAAGAGACAACCACAGAGTGGGAAAAAAAATTTTCCTCAGAAAAAGGAATAATATCTGTAATATATAAAGAACTAAAAAACAAAACAAAATGGAGTTCCCAAATTTAAAGACCCAATCCAAAAATGGGCATCTGAAATGAAAAGACACTTCTCAGATGAAGTAGAAACAGCAAATAAATATATGAAAAAATTTTCAACAGACTGGTGATTTGAGAGCTGCAAATTAAAATAACATTGAGATTCCACCTCACCCTAGTATGAATGGCTGTTATCAAGAAATCAACCAATAACAAATGCTAGAGGGGATGTGGAGGAAAAAGGAATCTTTCTCCACTGTTGGTGGGAGTGTAGACTGGTGCAACCATTGTGGAAATCAGTGTGAAAATTCCTCAAAAAACTAAAACTAGAGGCTCCTTTTGACCCCAGTATTCCCCTTCTTGGTATCTTTTCAAAAGAATTAAAAGCATCCTACCACAGCTATATATGCACACCCATGTTTATAGAAGCACAGTTTGTAATAGCTAAAGCTTGGAAAAAGCCCAAATATCCATCAACTGAAGAATGAATAAAGAAGATGTGGTTGTTTTATGCAATGGAGTACTACTCAACCATAAAGAAGAATAGGATTGAGACATTTCTAGGTAAATGGATGGACCTTGAGACTACACTCTTAAGTGAAATAAATTGGACACGTTTAAATACTGCATTGCTTCTCTGGTATGAGAAACCAAAGGTATAAATAAAGACAAAAATGTATAATAGATATTGAGAAATGGGAAGAAAATGTTCTAATGAGAAGGAGGAAGAGGAAGAGGGGAGGGGGGAAAGAAGGAAGGGACAAGAAAAAAAGAATAGAAGAAAAAATGGAATTAAAGCTTTTGTAAATACAGAGGGGAAGAGAGGTTGAAGGGAAGGGAGAGGAACAGGGAAAAAGAACCAAGATGTATCAAGTACAGGTACAAATTCCCTATGATGAATGTCATTGTGCATATCTAAAATATATCAACAAAATTTTTGAAAAGTAGGCCTGGAATTCTTTATGGGTATCACAATTTGAAGAAAGAAGGAAAATCACAATCTAAGTTACCAACAGTATTTTTATTATCTTTTCTGTTTTATTATTTATTAGTACATGTTTATATTGCAGGATGATCATATTCCTTATGCAGGGTTGGTACATGGACATAATACATTTTCAATCTTTTTTCATCCCTTTTCTTTCCTTCTCTTCCACTCTCCCTCCATCCCTTGAATCCTTTCCCCTTTGAACAAAATCTATCGCCCTACTTCCTATTATGTATCTTCTCTTTTGGTCCTTGTCTATATTTTAGATTTCTCATGTGAAGAAACTCTGTAGTGTTTAAGCTGCTAGTGGTATTTTTTAAGATAATGTTTCCATGTGTCTACTTTGTCTCTTTAGGTTTTAAGAGAAGATTTCAACAGAAGCCAGATCCCTTGGGCTCAGTTCCACGGGTTCTTTTTTTTTTTTATTTTTCAATCAACAAAATGTCAGGTCTATTTTCATACAACTGGTAGGAGTTTCATTCTCTGCCAAATGAAAGTGAAGGAGTAAAAAAGATAGCTCATTTACAAATTAATTTTCCTTGGTTTTAGTTCTAATAAAAAGACTGAAGAGTGTTTTCAAAAATGCCAGTTCTGTCCTTATTTTCTACCAAATGTAACTCAAAAAACAAAATACATTTAAATAAGTTTGAGGCCTTTGGATTTGCCATAATTTCTTTGATTTTTTTTCTCTATTATTTTTCAAATAAAATATTTTGTTTAAAAAAAGAATGCTCTAGGTGTTAGCAGGTTTCTGGTCCTAAATCCAGCACTAACTTTGACTACTCAATGACCGTGTCTTATTTTTCTCATCTGTAAAATGGGGACAACAAATGTTTATCTTAGATGATTTGTAGGGTCACTAAAGGAAATTGATTAAAGCACAGAAGAACAAATGTCTGGCATGTAATACACATTATTTTTTAGAAATATATTGTTATTCAAAAACAAAACTGAAAGCATTTTTAGCTTATTCTAAGAGTTTTAAAAATAACACATTTTGGATGGAGTAATGAGTGCAGTTGCAGGGAGATATATTTGGGGCCCATCTTCACAGAAACTGTGCAGAAATGGCGTGGGCTACCTAGGCAGTAGTACAGTTCCCCTGGGGCAAGACAGTTATTGAGAGAGATCTAAGGGAGGATTCAAATTCAAATGTCTTAGGCAGATTGAAAAAGGGCCTTTAAAACACATTCCATCTCTGAAACCTCATTTTCTCTATTTTTTTCCTTAAGTGTTATGAGTTCCTATCTAACCAGTCAGTCATAGTTTCACAATTCAAAGGTTAAATTATAGTAGTAACACTTTTTTTCTTCTGTTCAGCAGGATCAGTGCTATGAATTCCGGAACAAGCAGAAGGATGGGAAACTTGTGTGCACCAGAGATAACAACCCTGTTCGAGGCCCCGATGGCAAGATGCATGTCAACAAGTGTGCCATGTGCCAGAGCATCTTGTATGTAAAGAGGCCCCTCCATGAGTTCTGTATATTGGTGTCTGTTTGCCAGAAAATAGTTCTTATTACTTTCCACCTGAGACACTTTACATGTTACAGATAAGTAGCTTCTCATTTTAGAGATGAATAGTTAGCTCCAAAGTACTTTAACAAGAATATTTATTCTGATGATGAAAACATAATCACCTTCGGAGTCTCTGGGTAGGATTATATGCTGACAAAATTGGTGATCTTTAAAGAGAAAGTGTACCAGAAAGTAACCAGAGATAGGCTGGTTTGCTTTATGGAGCCTCAGTTCTGCTGATATATAAAAGAAATACTGTAACTGCACAATATAGTTTTGTGGCAGTTCAAAGTAATACTACATTTAAAAAGTATTTATAAACTTCAAATCCTTCTATGTATAGAACAACCAAAACTGAGAATTGAGTTAAAATTTAATCAGGAAAGTGAAAAAGAAAATGAGACAGCTTTCTATGTTTTAAAATGTTTACAGTACATAATTATTATATTCATGGTGGAGAGCTGATAAATGTATATAACACATCTTAAGAGGCAACCTTCTAAATGACAGTGTAGAATATTTATTCTACAATATTCTAAAAATAGCCTTTCAGTATAATATCATCCTGGGTGACTGAATCATTTAAAACTGGGAATATTGCTACAAATATTATATGAAAATTCCAATATTTGAAACTGCCTAAAGAATAGTATTTTTAATTTTTTAAACATGAGAAAAAATGTTACATTTTTTAATGTTTAGCATTGGAAAATTACTTAAACAGAATTCAATAATAACTCTAGAAAAATCCTATTATCCTTCTTTTTTATTTTACAGTGAGCGAGAAGCTAGGGAAAGGAAAAAAGATGATGAAGAAAAATCAAATTCCCAACCCTCAAAGGATGCAAAGGTTATTTACTAAAAGCTAACAAAATAACTCTTACTTTTCACCTTCAGAATCTTGCTTTCTTCTCCAAGGATCGGATTATAAAGATACTAATACTTTGCTTCAAAGAAAAATCATTTTGTCAACATTGATACTTTGGGTCATAATAAGAGTTTGTTGCTGTGATTTGGGGCTTGATGGGGCTTTCTTGATTTTGTAGATTTCCTCTAGAATGTGTGTTAATTGTTGCTTTAGGCATTTTGCTTTTGGAGAAATATGGATTGAAAAGTAGAGCATGTAATCCCTTATCACCTGAACTGCATGCTTTATTTCTGACATTTTAAATGTGAAATCAGGCAGGTAGCTTGTTGATGATTTTTATAATTCAGGTAATATTAATTAATCTTAAATTTCCTGTTTAGCTTCTCTCTTTGATATCTCTTTTATTTTCTCCAGATGATTTTCTCAGCATCAATGAATCAATAATGTGCATGCATCATGCTACCTTTTCTATTTGCTTTTCAAGACTGCAAAGAAGACATCTTCATTCAGTCCTTTAACAGTGATAATCACATTTGTAGAGTTAGGTTCTCCTTGGGTTAAAAGCACACCTTAAGTGGAAAATGGGGGAAAGGAACAATGGATGAAAGGGAGAGGGAGACAAATAGGGTCTATCAAGTGTTGTTTTATGTTTCCCTCCACTTCCAGGACCAGTGCAAAGAGGTTACGAGTGAAGCAGAAGATACAAACTTTAGACAGTCTGGGAGTTCCTTGGCCTACATTGGCATAAGTGCAGTGAGTCTGAGCCCAGGGCTAGGAGAGGATTCCCTAAAAACAAGTCTGAGAAAACAACCAAGCAAAAGGGAAAAGGCCATGTTCACTTCCCTTTTCACATTTTCTAGGATGAGTGCAGTGAATTTCGGAAGAATGAGAGGAACAATGAGCTAGCCTGCACGCAGGAGAATGACCCTGTGCGCAGTGCCGACGGGAGGACCTATAAAAACAAGTGCTTCAAGTGCAGAGCTGTCTTGTGAGTACAGGAGTCTGCTCCAGCTTCAGTTATCCACGGACCTGCACAGCTAGAAATTGCTGATTTAATAAACATGTGTACTCATATGTCCATAGAGTTCTTCACTGGTCTTCAGGATCAAGGTCCTTAGCTTGAGAATATCTGACAGTATAAAGGGAGCTTGGACTAGAAACAGGAAACCAGATGTAAGTTCTAATCAGAGGGCTAGCTGTGTAACTTAATGTTTTCCCACTTTAAGCATCATAGTTGGAAGAAATTGTTACAAATCTCTGTTCCACAACTATAGCAGACCCAACTGAAAAGCCTATTTTAAAGAATACAGTTGTTTTGTGCTTCAAAATATATTAAGTCAGAACTTCTAGGGCTAAAGAATTTGCTTTCTGGAAAGGGTTTCTAAAGCAAATTCAGAGACCAATGGACAGGATGGTGATGTTTTTAAAAACCACGAGGAAAACATATTACTTAACTTTCTACAAGTGCATGTTCTTTGAGGTGAAATTACCAGTACGGCTCTGTTCTTGTGTTCTAGGAAGCTGAAACTCAGACTTTAGCCACTTGCCTAAGGTTTCACATCTATTACGTGACCAGAGCTCTTAGCCTGTTTCCAGTTGTCTACTTATCTTGATATACCATCCTAGTTACTCTTTGAATGTTTTATGACTCTAACTTGGTTTCCTATGATTATTTAACTTTCCACTGGAAGTTACAGAGCTGGCCCTTGTGAATATTGATTTAAATTAATTTTTATTTCCTTCTCTAGTCAAAAGGAAGCTTTAGAAAGGGCAAAACTTCAAGCAACGCCATCCCATATTAGAGCATCTGAAGAGAGACTGGATTCCTCCAATTCTTCTCTGGTAAGAATGATGCTTTCTGAAAAGCTACTCATTAAATTAACTTTTCAAGCCACAATCTCCATTTGCACAGAAGGATCTCGGGATGCTGATACAGTGCAGCTTCAAGTGGCTTCAGGACTAAGTGTAGTTTGTGCTTAGTGAAAGCTCTGGGATTACTCATCTGTCATTATTCTATTCTTTGAAATCATTAGCCTTGATTCAGTTTAGTATATTTAAAAATTTTAAGAAGTGAGTGTGTAGTGAATGTGACTAATCTCATCTGTGTTCGATGCCTGAATTCTGGAATTTCAACAGATGGAAAAGGTTCATCATTCAGCTTCCACTTACTGCCCATCCCATCTGAATCCTTTCCCAATCATCTAGAGTGCAGAGGGGAGCTGAAGGATAAGCGCTTTTGGAAATACAGGGAGGCACATACGGAAGTGAGACAATACCTGAGCAATTGCAATAATCCCCAGAAGAGAAAATGCAGATTTTCACCATGGTAGAAGTGGTGAAGCTCATGGGAGATAGATGAACATGGGGTTCATTTGGAAGATGAAGTAAACAAAATTGGTTCAGAACTGATGTACTATGTATGAAAAAATAAACATCCTTTTTTGTTTCCTCTCTCTGCTTTTTCTTTGGAATGCTTTATCCAAGTACTTACTGGACCCTGCAAAAACAGTTACCTTCAAAATATGATTTATTTACCTGGGTTAATCCACCTTTGCCAGAGATTCATAGAAGTTGCTTGTCTAAATTCTACCTGAATATTTATATCAATATGGAGCAATCTAAACAAAACATACAAAATAATATGCAATATAAAACAATTCATTTAGATGTTTGAATCATTAAGCAAAGCAAAAGAACAAGCAAGTTAATACGCTTGGCACCTCTGAAATGAACATTAGAGATACTATACTGATAAATTTATTTGTGTTCTTTGCTTCAGAAAGTAGTCTTCAAGAATTTTATTAATTTAAATTGTTAAAATTTTAGCACAGATTTATTCATAACACTTCTACATCATCCTTTTAATAGCTATAGTTCATATACTTTTTGTCTTTTTTATTTCTAATAATGGTGATGTGTTTTCCTACTTTATTAATCTTTTTATTTATTTAGTAATGTTTCAAGCAGCTACTTGGCTTTGTTCTAATTTCTGTTTCATCACTTTCTCTTCTTTACTCTTTCTGTTATTTTCTTTGAGCTTAATTTTCTCTTTAGCTGCTATCTTTTTGAGAGTTAGATTATTGATTTTTTAGAACAGTCTCTTTTTAACAATGTCTGTATAAAATCATAACTTTTCCTTACCTCTCTTCTTTAATTTCTGAGATTTGATAGCTTATATTTTCATTGTCATTTACTCCCAACTATTTATAAATTTTATGATTACTTTAAATTTTAAGAGTTATTTAGAAAACTCATTCTGTTACTCTCAGCCTGTTACTTTCAAACTATATTTCTTGTAAACATCTTACAGTTGACTTTTTTCTTTCAGTTTGACAATTTACTTTAAGTAAAGTACTCATTAATGTTTAACACAGTTCCCTTTACCATTGGATTTGTCTTCTTCAAATCTATAATTTTTCTTTCTTTTAAAAATTCTTTTTATAGACTTACCTTTTTTTTCTTTCTTCTGATTAATCTTGTTGTTATTATTGTTGTTGTTATAGCTAGTATTTGCTTCAGGGTCTTTACTTTCTAGATTGAATATAACCAGGACCTTCATTGAGTGCCATCCTAGTGTTCTTCCGGTACCAGGGACAGAACTCAGGACCTTGCACTTGCCAGGCAGGCTCGGCTCCACTGAGCTACATCCCAAGCTCTAGTGGTCTTCCTTTAGGCATGCCCCAGCAAATCATGCCTTATATTTTGTAGGATTTTTCCTTTTTATTGTTTTGTTCTCCTTTTTTTAGAAATGCCTGTAATTAAAAGAAACCAAATCCAGGAAGTTAAAGCCACTTAATATGTTATGAAGTGATTATGGGACTTCATAAAACCTATATCACAGCTCTTGTCTTAATCATGATTAAGGAAACCAAGAGGTTCTCCCAAACTTACTGCTTCCCTTAAATACTCTTAAGCAAGTCTCCTTTATGCTTTGCTTGTTCAGGATTCTGAGATGTGCAAGAACTATCGAGTATTGCCCAGGATGGGTTTTCTTTGCCCAAAGGACTTACACCCTGTCTGTGGTGATAATGGTCAAACATATAGCAATCCTTGCATCCTATGTCATGAAAACCTGTAAGTATACAAGTTACCTCTTCCTATATTCTAGTGTAGTGGCTCCCAATTGTAGTACTAACCAACAGTAGTATGCTGATATCAATTTTAGGTGTATTGAGATCATTTATTAATCATATCAGTTAAAAAATCAAAGCATGTGAATTATCTTTCTTATATATAAAATAACAAGGACTCAGTGCTATCCCTTTAGTGAAATTGTTTACTTACATTGTCATATACTTTAATGAGTAAAAGAAAAGAACAAAAAGTGGTGGAGTTACAATTACCGAACATCTCTATAAGCCTGTGTGTTGGTATCAGAGCAAAACAGTTGAGAACCAATGCTGTATAGAGTCAACCTGACCTGCAGTATCTAAAAGGTCCTATGACCACCAGTCACTGATTTTCCACCTTCTCTAAGTATTCCTTTGAAAGTGGTACCATACAAAAGCAAAGTGGTACCATACAAAAGAAAGCACACTAGGATAAATGCCACATCTGCAGTCTATTCTCAGATTTTTTAATATCCATGTTTCCATGTTCATATACCCTCATCATTTGGAGTCTCAGTTTCTCCTTTTGAGATGTAGAAACAGTTCACTGAGGAGCTGTTTTGACAGCTATAAACATGTCTTTATTTTAGGTTAACTATAAGTGACCTGGTTTTGGTTTTGTTGTTGCTCTCTTGCTCAAATGTTATCTGATTATTGGTAATAATTTCTCCCTTTTCCACTCTTTCTCTCCATTTCACCATTTTATAACAAAAGTATGGTGACAAGTTATAAAATCTATACATAGACCTTACGTATTTTTAAAAAACTAAATCTTTACTTAACAAATGAACATATCTTCCAGGAATTCAATTATTGTATATACCATATCTCTAATCCAGAAATATTTCAGTTCCTCTTTATTTCAAATTTAAGGGCCTAAATTATCAATATAATTTCATCCAAATTTCCATTAGCTTTATAGATCCATAAAAATGGCCCTCTATTCAAGAACTTTAGAGTCAGAAACTCAAATGGATGAAAATATTAATAAAGAATGCCTTAGGATGGATTGTTTGGCTGAGGAGGCTGGGAGTAAGTATTATACAGCAAAGTGACAAATAATGGTTTCTGTGGGCTTAAAAAAGTCATAAAAGAAACATTTCAACTTATCAGTGTTCAAAGACAGACCACCTTGCCTTGTTAGACAATGAGTTTCCCATCATCAGAGGCAAACAAGATGTTTGATTTTTAATACTCTAAGTATTACAAATTTCAAGCTTTTAAATTATTTCAAACTATGAAATTCTGATTGTATTATTGTGTCTTGTTATTCTTTCCATTTCCCAAGCAATTTTATACTCAACAAAGTCAAATTCTGGAATCTAATTTTTCTATTTACAAAATGCCTTTTGGATTAATGATCTCCAAGATTCAGCATTTCTGTGAGTATAGTAGTGGATGGAATGTTATGAAATAGATTCAGGGATAGAAGATAAATCTAGAACACACAGAGAGGCTTATGCCTACTTGAAAATGGTTGAAGGAAAATCCCAGGGTAGCTCTCTAATTTCAGTTTGATTTGTTGTTTGACCATCACTCACTTTGCTCCTATTTCTTTCTCATTATAATTGTGTTTTTTCCCATCATTGAAGAGTTCTCTGTTCTATTTCAGGATACATCAGACTAATACACACATACGTAGTCTAGGGAGGTGTGAGGAGAGCAGCACTTCAGAAATGACACCTGACACTGCCCGCAAAGGTGAGTACAGTGGCTCTCATGGCTACAGGGTGGGAAGTGGTTGGTTCTGTGCTTGTTCTCCTGCATGGGTAATAGAAATTTCCAGGTGAGGGAAGTGATGCTAGGCCAGGTGGTCCCAGAATTGGTCTCATTTTTACTATGAAGTATGTGGAGATAACAATAGAGCACTTTACATTTAAAACTGTTTACTGGAAAATTTAATAGGTTGTTTCTGAGAAGTGTCTGTAATCTGTCATTACTTTTTGCAGAATAGGCTTTAATCTGTGATGTACAAAGGAAAGATGAGACAGAAACTGAGAGAGAGCAGATAGTGACAGAGCTGGATTGAAACGATTACTATGTAACTGTCACATCCTTGCATGTAACACTGCATTTACTTTGTTCAACATTGGAAATTAGCCTGCTGCACTAAAACTCCTATAAAGATACCTCAACACACATTGCTGACTTTTCTATGACTTTGCTCCCTAGTGACTATATTTGAGTAGTATAGTCCTCAGAAAAGATGATCTATAACTTGGAAAAGTAGAAAGTTTTAAATAAAAGAAAATATTTGTTATAGGATAAATATGAGTTCAAATTACCATTTTTGACATTCTTCACACAGAAAACTCTGGTGAATTACCTCAACACTCTAACAGGAGAGTTCAACAAACTATCAAAATATTCACTAAACATTGGCTTCCAAGCATTAGACACAGTGCCTGAAAAATGAGTGGCATCTTTTATTATTATCACTATTTTCATAATGTTTCAGACCAAAGCGTAAATTTAGAGAAAGAGCCAAAAATATAAACTAGAAAAATAGACCCTGCCACTGTATTTAATTTTTTAAAATAAATTAAATTTAATATTCAGTAATTATACCTAATATAATAAGTAATGTTTTAATAGATGATATTTAATAAAATAATTTTATTCATAGCTATATTGCTCCATTCCACTGCCACAATAGGCTTTGACAATGATGGAATTGGAATACATGCTGCTAGGTTTAGGTATCATTGTTAAGCAAAACTATGGGAATATGAGGTCACACTTCCTTGATATGGGAGTTAGCTATGCAAGAGCTATCACCTACAGTGTTTTGGCTTTCACATAGCAGTAGTAAGACTGAGAACTAGAAAACCTCCATTTCCTTCTCCTGTGGACTTGACAGTTATTTACTTACTCTGGGTGTTTACACATTCAGAAAAAAGAAAGCTTTAAACTTTTACTCTAGATGATTTTTGTTGTTGTTGTTTTTCTTTTCTTTTTTTTTTTTTTTTTTGATACCAGGGATTGAACTCGGGACCTTGCGTTTGCAAGGCAGGTGCCAGAACCACTGAGCTAAATCCCTGGCCCTACTCTAGCTGTTATATTATTTTCTCTATTTCCTATTTCCTATACATGCTTAGTGATTTGCTTCTTGTTTTCTTGATGGAATATACTATTTTTCTCACAAACATAAACACTTATGTATATTGCAGAACAAAGAGGTCAAAATAATCTTGAAGAGTCCAATAGACCTCACCTAGGACTTCACTTCCCTGTACTCTCTCATTCTGTGTAGGTGACTTGACAGAAGCTGTATCATGAGGAACTCTCCTTAAGGTTAAATTGATAAGATACATTTCTTCAAATAATGAAGAATTCTAATAGATGTCAGCATACAAGTTTTTTTTAAATAAGAAAGTTTCTTCCTTCATCTCTAGGTGTTTTCTTTCTTTTAGAATTCCACAGCATGTTTACTGAAAAATACTTGAATGCAGATCCCAGACCAGCCCTCTAATTTCAGTTTTGTTTGATGCTGAAACATCACTCACTTTGCTCCTTATCTTTTTCTCATTATAATTTTTTTCATTATTAATGACAGGAATTTTTGTGGTGTTGTTGATAGAAATCATTACAACAAAAGTTGTCCTGGACATGAATGAAATTTTAGTTCTCCTTGTACAGTTCAGTGGTGTGACCTTGGACATAATACATGACCCAGCATCGCTCTGATGACTACTATGGTTGTATATCCTGGAGATTGCAACATATTGCCTAAGCATTGCTCCTGGGTGGAAGATTCTCCAAGAGAGTCTAGCAACCCCAAAATGGAAATAATCCCAGAGAGTCACAACTTTCCTGGAAAAACAGGATGAGAACACTAAAACCTATACTACTGCTTACTACATAGTACTCTCTATCATATACTAACTATTGTACAGTGACTACTATAACATGTGTAGTTTAAGAGAGTTGTATGTGCATTTTCCCCTTGATTCCTCACAATGACCCATGATGAGAGTCAGAATTATTATCTTTCTCATTTTATAGAAAACCAAATTGGGGGAAATCATGTCATTTATCAGAGTTATTCAGTGCAATATTTGGAGCCCAGTGTAGATATTCTGGCTTCATTCTAATCCCCTGTCACAATCCCTGAGTTAAGAGGAAAATCAGAAAACCAGAGGCCCTAGAGCAGGCATTGTCTCAATTACAAGATTGAACTAAATTAGGTAGTGAGTTCCAACCTTCAACATAGGAGGATCCAACCACAACAGTCAGCAGAACAATGCTTGACCGTGACCCATCTGTTCCACCTGCACTCAAGTAGTTCCTATATTAGTGAAGATACCAACATTATTTTGTGAGATGAAAAAATGGCTATTCTCAACTTTATGACACATATTTTCACAGATTAAGCAAGACAATAGCTTGCCACTTTTAATTCACAGGCAGGGTTGTGAAGTTGGTATGGACCCTAAATGAGATGTCTGTGTTTGGGGTGATTGTGTTTTGCTACTTACTCCCTGGACAGTACTAACTGATGATGTGCTGATATGTGGAGAAAACTTCCTGCCTCTTTTTAAGACATTGATTTAATGTTTTAAATACAATAAGTCTCCAATTTACAGACAGGTTACATTCCAGGAGAATTGTTCATAAGTCAGATTTGTAATCTGACAAAAATGAGTCTTACAGTACACCTGTGAAAGTTCACAACTTGAATGTTTGTAAGTCGGGGACAATCTGTATTGATTTCAAGAGTGTTTGAAAACATAGAAGAGTCAGACAAGGAATCATCGGAATTGCATTGTCATGACTTAATCTAAGAATTTAGTAAGTCACTAAACTCTCAAGCTTAATTTTCTAACCTGAGAAATGGTGTTAATGACCCCTACCCTCTTTGATTACCATGAGAGTCACATGTAGGCATGAGCAGATTTAGAGTTAAAACATGTTAATTTTTGTGTCCAGTTCAAAAGGTACCATGTGCCAGGTTCTAAAACAATACTCACAGAATCACCCTGAGTACAATGTGAGAGTGACTTTAAATAGTCCTTGGCAGAATGCATGAATCTATGGATTTCTTTGATTAAGATACATGAGTATCTATATAGAAATATATGAGTATATGAGTATATAGCCTGGATCTCTGCAGTGTCCTTGAGTTTCAGCATCTGACTTGCTCTCTTCTCTTTTAGGGCCAATGATACAAGGATTGATGACAGCCACAAGGAAAACAAATACAACCCAATTCTGAATCACCTGCCTTTACCATCTGTATATAAAAATAATGCTTCAGAGCTCTTCTCATTTACAATAGGAAACAATACAGAGATGTTGGCATTGGACTCCCTGATTTTCAGTCTTTTCATCTCTTTCCTGCTAGCCTCTGTGGCCTGAGGGCATGGAAAAATCCCTATCCAGTCTGTGCTCTGGAAATCTCCCCATCATTATGTTGTCCATCCAGCTGCTTGTTAATAAATGTAGACTCAGCAGAATACATTTTTGGGGGGGACACAGGGGTTTTTTTTGTCAATTATTAGATACTAAGAATTTTATTCTACAGAAGTTGGAAAAATTCTACCCTGTTCCCGTGTTAAGTCCAATAGTAGAGAATGCTCACTCTTCACATTCAAGTTGCTGTTATGTCTGGGAAGGAGTATCTAGATGAGAGGTGGGCTGATACGTGCTCTCAAGCTGTCAACAGCTGTGTAATTCTACCTAGCACCCTGCAGGCTCCTGTATCTAGCTTCTGTATTTCCACATGAATAGCAAAACTGTCTTTCACTTTTGCGCATCCCAACCAATGTCACAAACTAGTAATTTTTCAAACCAAATCATATTGCTTCAGGACAATTCCCTACATTAAAACCTTGTAACCTAGTGTAGGAAAGACTAAGGAAATGTCTGGCAATATGTGCAAACCTCCAGGGCAGCACTCTCCAGCAGAAATGCAGTACAAGCAACATATGCAATTTTAAGTTTTCTAGTAGCTACACAAATAGGTAAAATTAATTCTAATAATTTATTTTATGTAGCCTAGTATATCAAAAGGTAGTAATGTAACCAATATAAATTTTTTAATTTACAAAGTTTTTGACAATGGGGTGTATTTTACACTTTCAGTGTATCTCAATTTGGACCAGCCACATTTCAAGTGCTCAATAGCTGCAGGTGGGTAGAAGTTACCATATTAGAAGATGCTGCTCTACCATGAGCTCACAGATATGGGAAATCTGAGGATGAACCCAAGAGTTAAATAGGGGTGGGATGAAACAATGTGTAAGCTCCTGCCTCCACGCGGAAACTGTGTCATTCTAAGAATCTTGTTACTGGTTTCCTATGGTACTATGTAGTCACCTAGTTCACTTGAAGATCCTGGACTGATACTGAACACATTCCCAGAGGGAGAAATCATATGGAGAATCCATTGTGGTCTAAGGCATTCTCAGCCACAAAAGAACTGTGCCTGGTGTCACTGATGTATTTGAATTTGGGAAAATAACTTTATATAGTTCCATCTGCTCTCTTTTTGAAAAAAACAAGTTTCCACTAGATCAATCATAATAGGATTTTGTGATTTTCGTCCCCTGTAACTGAATGAAACTCAAACTATAGGTGGCTGCCATGTCCCCACATGTTTTTTCCTCAGTGCATGGGCAGAGAGAAATCTCTGGTGTCTTCCTCTTTCTTATAAGGACACCAATCTTTTAAGACTAGAGCCTCACTCTTAAAACTTCATTTAGCCTTATTTTCCTTTTCCCAAATAGTCACACTGGGGATAGCATTTCAACCTATCCATTTTAAGAACACAATTCAGTCCATAATGCAACACATCAGATTGAGGAACTTGCCATATACTTTTCTCAGTGTAAAACACATGTTAAGTATATATAATGTCAACTTTTATAAGTTTTATCATTCCTATGTTTGTCATAGAATAGGAAGTGTGACTGGTGTGTGAGGACTCAAAGGGAGCAAGAAGAAGATAAGTCACAAAGATGAAAGACGGGAGACAGATGTCTGTTCATCACAGAATTTGTCTATAGCAAGGACACTACAGCCCCACAATCCAAATATGGTCCATCATCTACTTTTATAAATACAGATTTTGTATCTCTTACCCAAGATGCTAGGGACAAGAAATGGGGAATATTTGCATATATCTCTATCCCTATCTCTATCATCTATCTTTCTGATATATATATATAGATATATATAGATATATATATATATATATCCATCTGCATGTATATATCCCTCCCATCCCCAAATTCTCATGTGCTCAGAGAAGGGTTTTTGAAGGGTGGTTGGATCATGGGAGCCCTGTATTCCAGAGTGAATTCATCTAGGGTGAATTCAGTGGCTCCTTCGCTCCCTGGTTCCTGGCTGCCAAGACACGAACAGCTTCTCCTCTGCCTGGCCCTTCAGCCATACTATTTCTGCATTGGTGTCAGCTGACCATGGATTGAAACTTCTAAAACTGTGAGCCAAAATAAACTTCTCCTCCTTTAAATTGTGACTGGTGGCCATTGTGTCTTGGTGATGAACAAAGTGACTGAGATGCTGAGCATATGCAAGTGGGTATAAATCAAAAATACAAATTCAATTAAATCACTTTTGATGTCATGTCCTTACACTCCATGTAAATCAAGCTGCATAAACCCAAATGTCATGTTCTTTCAAATGACATTATCGGTCTGATGGATTTTCAGATAAAAGAATAGAATTTACATTTCTAGTGATCCTAGAAAAATAATTAATTATCAGCAGAAATAGTCACTTCTGCTTGTTTATGGCATACTTCAATTCTACATCTACAAAGTATATGGCAGGAGGAAGTACATTTGAAAATATAGTCTACATATAGTAATGGAATAGAGATTAAAAATGAAGTCTAATGCTTTGACTGTCATGAAAGAAATTCAGAGAACCCATAATATAATGAAAAGTGGCCACCTACATATTCTCATCTCTAGAATTCATCTTGTTTCTAGAGTGTTAAGTGACAAACTGCTAGAGCTTTTTTTTTCTAAGGTCTCTAAAATGAGAATTGAAAAGTTGTATCCCCAGTGGATATTTTCTGAAGTTCTAGAAGTCCATTGAAAAGTCAACTGGGAAATGATACATCCTTCTCCATTCACAAGCCATTCCTGAGTGCTCAGGAGAAGTGCCAGTAGTTGAGGGGGTGGATTTAGCTCAGTGGTGCCGTCTCCTACTTCTCAAGTGCAAGGTCCTGAGTTCGATCTCTGGTACAAAAAAAAAGAGTCAATGAGGAAGTAGTTGGATGGGCTCCTGATATAAGAATGTCTTTACTGAAGGACATCTTGTATTGCTGCTTACCCTCAATTAGCTCTTACCTGAAAGCACAATATACTATTCTAGAAAAAGAGTAAAATTCCAACACTATCACTTAATGTTAAACAAGAAACAATAACAAAACATGAACAATAAAAGCAATAGTATAGAACTGTGAACCAGTTTTTTCTTATTTTTTTGCTTCCTACCACAAAATTATCAGAAAAAGGTGTATAATTTTGACTCAGAGGATGTTTGAGTTAACATGACAAAATTATAAATAATGAGCAAAAAATACTCGTTCTGGTTTGAATATTTTAAAAGTTAAGTAAATCCAAAAGAATAAAGTTTTAAAGAAAAACAAAAGAGACTGACCTTTAATACTGGCCAAGAGTACTGGTTAGTGTCTTATCAACAACTGGTTTTGAAGAATCTAGGTAGTCATATGCAGCAGAACAGAATTAGACTGTTATTTAACACCTATACAAAATCTATTACAAAATGAATCAAGGAATTGCATGTAAGACCTGAAACTGTAAAAATGATAGGAAAAAAACAAGGAAAGCTTCATGACATTAGTCTTCTCAGTGATTTCTCAGGTAATACACCAAAACATAGGAGATGAAAGCAAAAATCAGGTGCAACTGCATCAAACCAAAAGCTGCTACACAGCAAAGAGAACAATCAGCAAAGCGGAAAGGAAAATTGTAGAATGGGATTAAATATTTTCAAACCATATATCTGATGAGAGGCTAGTATCCCAAATACTTTCTCTACCTCAGTAGCAGAATTACATGTAACAAACCAATAATGCCCATGGGTACATGAGAGTGTGTGGACATTGCTAATCATCAAGAAATGCAAACCAAAACCACAATGAGCTATGGCCTCAAACCTGACCAGATGACTGCTATTGAAAACAAAAGGTAAATGTTCACAAAGTGCAGAAATTGGAAGCCTTGTGTACTCTTTATGAGAGAAATTTTGCAATCATCAGGAAGAACAGAATAGAAATTCTTCAAAAAATATTAAAAATTTAATTTCCATATGAGCAAGTACTTCCACTGCTGGGCATGAATCCAAAAGAATTGAAATCAGAGCCTGAAAGAAATAATGTACTCTCGTGTTTAGTGCAGGGTTATCCACAATCACCAAGAGGTGAAAGGACCCTAAATGCCCACACACAGAGGGATAAGGAGAATGTGGGATAGACGTACAATGGACTATCGCTCACCCATAAAAGTGTCACATGTTACAACATCCCTTGAGGACATCGTGCTGAGTCCAAGGCAAATACAAAGTGGCAGATTCTGTATCAATCTGAAGCAGCCCCATTCATAGGAATAGAATGCAGAATGGAGGGTGCCAGGAGCCAAGAGAAGGGTTAAATAAAATGGCTATTCCATGGGAATAAGGCTTTAGGCATTGGAAATAAAAAGAAGTTCTAGAAAACTGCTGTAAAATGTTGTGTTTATAATTAACACAACTCCACTGCACCCTTGAAATTTGTCAACTGGGTGAAACTCATACCCTGTATATTTTGCACAATTAAAAAAAATCTGCCTGGCAGCATCCCGAGGAGGTAAGAGCCTCCAAAACACATCTACTGAACCTAGTACAGTACAGCCAGAGATAGATTTGGGCATATTTTCTTCTTAGCTGCAATGTTAAGTATATTTTTACACTGTACTGTTTTCAGTATTTTCCTCATAATACATATGGTTATGGCAAGGATTAATTGTAATACCTCAGCTTGATTGGAGTAGGAAATACCTGGCAGGTTAGTGAAGCACAGCACTGGGTGTGTCTCTGAACAAGGGACATGGAGGCCAGCAAACAGAGGAGGGCAAGACACACCCTGCTTGTGAATGGCACCAAGCAATAGACTTAGAGTCGGGATGGAATAAAAGAAGAAAAGAGGAAGAGAGTCTGCCTGTTTTGAAGCACTTCCATCTTCTTTTATTCTTTTAATTATTATTTTTTACTTGTATATGTTTGCAGTACATAATGCTTACATTCCTCATGGGGAGTTGGTACATGTACATAATACCTCTTAAGTCTTTCATCTTCTTTCCCTCCCCTTCCTCCTCCCTCCCCCCATTTCTTGGTCCACTTTCCTTGCAAAATATTTTTGCCAAATATTGATCTCCCTATATTCTTATATATCTTTTATTTTCCTCTTTATTTATATTTTAGTTTTTCATATAAGAGAAATCATGCAATACTTAAGATTGTATGTCTGATTTATTTTGCTTAACGTTATAGTTTCACTGTGTATCTTTTCCTACAAGTGATTCATCTATCCTTCTGTATAGCAAAGTAGTACTCCATGGTGTATAAATACCACATTTTCTGCATCTGTTCATCTGTTGATAGACATATAAGTCACTTTCAAGATTTAGGTATTATGAATTGTTTCACTTCAGTCTTCTTGAGCTGGTGCATCCCTTGTTGCTGTCACCTTTGGACATCAGTCTTTAGGTCTCCAGTGTCTTCAGCCTTCCAACACAAATTCACATTGATAACTCAATAGTGAAACTTCCTGGCCTTCGGCCTTGGACTGGTGCTACATCCTTGGTGTAGAGAACAGGGAAAGGGGACATTACTAGAACCTCTGCAGTTAAGTCCTAGTCTCCTGCGAGCCATGGCAGTACATGGGGAATTACAGGAAAGGTAGAAAAATGAGACTGAGAAGAAGCTGAGCTTTGGGTCTGATCAGTGCTGCTTTGGGCAGCAAAGATGAAAGCCCCCAGCTTACTGCACCTTTTATTCAGTACATCAGGAGAAACAAAGTGTAACAAATGACTTGCAGAGAGTTCAGTACATCCTGCATAAATAAGATGTAACAATCCAAGAACAAGGAGGAACTGAGTAGATGTTTGTTCCCTCCAGGATGTTTTCAACTCCCAGGACGTTTCTTGTCCTGGAGAATCACAGACAGCATCACCGGATCATTGAGGTCTCAGTTGTGACCAGAGGCCAAAATGCAATTATGTCTCAGAATTCCATAGCTGGGCTGTAGGCAGGAGAACTAGGCTAACCAAATGATTTTCCCCTAAAATTATGTAGCATTGCTCCCAACACTTGGTCCCTCTTGTTCTGAGACTTTCATTGTCTTGGACTGAGCAATATAGATATATTCTGTTCCCCTAGAGAACCTTAACTAACATGGATGTGTTAGTCAACTTCCCCACTGGTGGGAAAAAATACCTGACAACCGCAACTTAGAGAAGGAGAGACTTATTTTGACTCATGATTTTAGAAGTCTCAATCCATAGTCAGCTAGCTTCCAAGCAGAAACTTCATGGTAGAAGGGCACAGCTGAGGAAAACTGCCCACCTCATGGCATCTAGGAAGACAGAGCAGGAAAAGATCCAGAGGGATGGAGCTGGGGACCAGATATAGTCCCCAAGGTCATGCCCCTGTGACCCCCCCCAGACACATTGAGATACGTGTGCTTCTAATTTCTGAACACCTCTCCAGCCAATCAGGCTGACAATCAAAATTAACTATCTCAAAGGGCTATTTCCTAATTTCCCAGTCTTCTCTTAGTGTTACATTATTTTCTTATATTCTTTATTGTTTCACAATTGCTCATCTATTAAAAGTATTTACAGACATTATTAGACAATTGGAGTAATATTATACCAGAATTCCTCACTTCCTTCCAGGTCATACAAGACAGAAGTAGCACATGACTCTATTATATTTTAGAGATTATAAAATCTTGGATGAATGAATAAAGGATTTAAACTCAGAAAACTTAATGATGGTATATATGCAAGTATATGCAGAAATTTATATTTTAAATTGTTACAATAATTCTTTACTTCCATAGAAAACAACTATTTGGAGCCGGTCCCAGCACCCGGAAGGAAGCTCCTCTTCTGCCATCCCAGGGTCCTAGGGCCAAGAATGTGAGCCCATCCCAGCACCCGGAAGGAAGCTCCCCTGCTGCCACCCCAGGCTCCTAGGGCCAAGAAGGTGAGCTGGTCCCAGCACCCGGAAGGAAGCTCCCTGCTGCCATCCCAAGCTCCTAGGGCACAGAAGGTGAGATGTATGGGCGCCAGAAGCACCCCCCCCACCCCCCGCCGTGGAAATGAGAAGACACATAAATAAGCCTCAAAAACAGACTTCCAGATCACCTACAGCAACTCCACAGGGAAACAAGATGGAACACTCTGATACTCAACCACTTGGACTCTTTGAACTGGCAACAAAAGAGGATCTGGGAAAAATGAAATCAGAAATAATTACTCAGATAACAGCAAAGTTTTTGCTCATGGTGCAAGACATGATTAATAAATCTAGAGAGGACACAGATAAAAAAACAGAGGATCTGAGGAACATGATGGAATCCCAACATAGGAAACAAATGGAATCCATAAAGCACATACAAACAGATTTCCAAGAGATTAAAAACTACATCGAAAGTCTGCGCAGCAGAATGAACCAATGTGAGGATAGAATTTCATATATAGAAGATAAGATTGCAATTAGTGAGGAGGAAAAGAAAAATTGCTTTAAAATTGTAAGGGAACATGAGAAATCAATCAAGCAGCTGCTAGACGATGCAAAGAAGAATAACATAAGACTGATTGGAGTCAATGAAGAAACAGGAGAGAGTGCAGATGACATAAAAAAACTCTTCACAGAAGTGATGGCAGGGGAAAAGAACTTGACATACAGATAAGTGAGGCATATAGGACTCCAGCTAGCCTTAATCAAAAAAAATCTACACATAGGCATATAATAGTTAGGATTCCAGAAATCCAACAGAAGAATAAAATTCTGCAAGCAGTGAGAGAAAAGAAACAAATCACATACAATGGAAAGCCCATCAGAATCACAGCAGACTTCTCAATGAAAACCCTCAAGGCAAGAAGAGCTTGGAGTGATGTATTTCAAGGCCTAAAGGAAAACAGCCTCCAACCCAGATTGACATACCCTGCAAAACTATCTTTCAAAATTGATGGAGAAATAAGATACTTTCGTGATAAAGAGCACCTCAGGAGCTTCATGAATACCAAACCGGCACTCCAAAAAATTGTAGACCATACCCTAGGAAAAGACAATGAGGATCACAACCCCAGGAAACCCAGCAGAATGAATCCATTGGGCGTGACAAATTAAATGTGCAAAGGGGGAGAATCCAACAAAAAGAAAAAGTCATGATAAGGCTTTTAAAACTTTTAACTTCATCTCCCTGATGAGTGTATAATTCAATCTTATTATTGTACTGATTAGTGTTTTTCTGATTCTAGAGTTGCACACCATTCCTTGTGCTGTACTGGCTGTTTATCATCTTATGTCTATTTTGTAATTGGGTTGTCTATTAATGAGCTCTAAGAATTCTTTACATATTCTATTTATAGGTTATATGCATTGTAAATATGGTCTGTTTAAGGACTACTTTTCAATTTAATGATGTCATTTAAAGTTCTCAATTTTGATGGAATCTCATCAATTTTTTTTCTTTTATACATCATGGTTTTTGTATCCTAGGTAGTTCTTGCCTGCCCTGAATTCAAATATTTTCCCTTATAATTTCTTCTTAAAGTTTTATACTTTTAGGCTTTCTTATTTAGGTTCATAGACCCCTTCAAGTTATTTTCATGTATGGAAAAAAAGGGTTGAGGTTAACTTTTTATATACGGATACCAGGTGTTCTAGTGCCGTTTGCTGAAGACACTATCTGTTCCTCGGCTCTTGAATCAAGTTTATATTCTATAAAATGCTAATGTTAAATAATCTTTCAAAACTCAGTGGACCATATATGTGCGGTTCTATTTCTAGATTCTCTGCTTTATTCAAATGATCTATATGTCTTTCCTTACACCAACACTGCCTTGATTACTGTAGCTTTAGAAGAAGTCTTAAAATAGGGTGCTAAATGTCTTCCAACACTGTTTTTGTTTTTGTTTTTGGCTTTTCTGGGTCCTTTGTACTCCTACATAACTTTAAAATTTCAATATCCAGTTCTTCATTTATAGCAACTATACACAGACCTGAATTTTTAGATATACCTTGTGTTTTCTAATCCTGCTAAATTCAAGTACAAGTTCTAGGGGTTCCTAGAGATTTCTTAGTATTTTCTCTGTAGATGATCATTTCCTCTACATATAAAGATTTTGCTTCGGCCGTGCCAATCCTATCCTAGTTGTGTCATTTTATTGCCAGACTATTTTGGTTTAGACCTATGTTTCAAAGTCTAATGGACAGATAAAGAGTAGGCATATATGCCCTTGTTCCGCACTTAAGGGCGAAAGCATTGTATCATCTCCATTCATAGAAGGAGTTTTTGTTGGAAGTATGGAGTACATGTCTTTGATCTGTTGAGAAGGTTCTGTTCTACTTCTAGTCTCCTGATAGCTTTTACCATGAACAGCTGTAGAACTTAGTCCAATATTTTTTCTCCAACTAGTGACAGGATCATGTGGCTTTTTCCCTTCCTCTGTTAAAATGATGACTTTTGGGGGTGGATCTTCCAATGCTGAACCAATACTGCCATCCCTATAACAAAACCACTTTCTACATACTGCCAGATCTGACTTCTAATAGTTTGTTTTGTTAAACAAATTTCTATCTATATTCATACCTTTTTCTTCTATTATCTTTATCCAGTTTTAGGATTAGCACAATGTTGAATTCTTAAAATGAGGGGAGAAGTGTTCCTTCTTTTTTCTGCTTTAATTGTTTGATATAATTTATCAGTTAAAATGTTTATGAGCCTGCTGTTGTCGTATAGGTAGGTTTTCAAGCTAGGAATATACTTTCTTTAATAGGTGCTATTCAAATTTTATATTTCCTCCAGAGTTAGTTTCATTAATTTGTCTTGTAAGTTACTTCTTAGAAGTTATCAAATTTATTTCAAAAAAGATTTTTGCAATATGCTTTCTATATCCTTTTAAATTCTGTAAAATCTGTGGTAATGTCTCCTAGATCTTAATATTGTAATTTAAAAAATGTATAACTGATATTGTGTAACAGGAAGGAAAGGTCTAAAAGAGCAGGGGAATTGGGAGGGGTAGGGGAAGGGAAAAAAAGGAACGCAAAAATTATGAGAAGGGGAAAAAATGGAAACAAAGTCTTTGCAAATAGGGAAGGGTGGAGAGGGTGAAGGGAGGGCAAAAGAAGGGGATAAAAAATAAGAACCAAGAGACTCATGTAATGGTACAAGATCCCAATGATCAATGTAACTGTATTGTATACCTAAAATGTACCAATAAACTTAATGGGGGGAAAAAAAAGAAAAGAACTATTTTACAGTACAGTTTCCAGGAATTACATATGATTATGTACAAATGAGACATATGTTCAGCCTAAGCAGAAACCACAAATATAGCAAATGAAGACTTCACAAACCTTACTCATGGTCTTTAATTGGGATATATCAATACATAGATAGTTATTTTCTAACACTGTAAATAATTAGAAGGTTAAAATGAGAATTTCAAGGAAAATTCAGGACTCTCTATATCTGTACAATGAGAAGAAATTAAGGATAATCATGAAGTTGTCAGCTGTCCTTCATAAAAGACTTTTGTTGAGGACTCCTGGATAGCAGATTGGGGTTTTAGAAGATTTCTTTTCCCTCCTGGGCATCTTTTTGCCACTCTTCATGCTTCCTTTTGGGCTTTTTTGCTGTTTTACTTTCAGGAGGCACAGATGCCCCAATATACAGCAAAATTTCCTTAAAGAGTACAATCTATCAGGCTTTTACCATCTTCTGTCATCTTGCTTATTGTAACTGTCATGTGTTATTGCTTTTTTGTCTATGCTTAAGAACTGCTTTGTAAAGTGAGGTAGAGTAGAATTTGCATATAAGAATCAAGGTTTCACCAGGTGTGGTGGGACATGCCTATAGTCACAGTTCTTTGGAGGCTAAGGCAAGAAAATCACAGTCTGAGCTACACAGTGAGTTCAAGGCCCACCTGTCTCAAAAACCAGAAGAAGAAGAGGAAGAGGAAGAGGAAGAAGAAGAAGAAGAAGAAGAAGAAGAAGAAGAAGAAGAAGAAGAAGAAGAAGAAGAAGAGGAGGAGGAGGAGGAGGAGGAGGAGGAGGAGGAGGAGGAGGAGGAGGAGGAAAGGGGAGGGGGAGGAGGAGGTAGAGGAAGAGGAAGAAGGGGGATGAGGAAGAGGAGAATCATCAAAGTTTCATGGCCATTTGGAGTCACAAAATGTAGCACACAGTGACTGCTTCCAAGAGTAATGACAATTCAAAACACTTCCATGTTTCATAGGCTTCAATTTTTGCTTAGTGATAAATCGTATTTTTGTAAATGAAATTTTACTCTCGGTTTGTCACATTGTCACATATATATTACCAAATTCTATTACTTGAGAAATTGAACAGATTAAAAAGCAGAGAGAACAGAACCATGAATGCTCTGTGTCCATCACTGGGATTTTCACAATGACAAAATTCATGGTACAAGACTTCAGAAGTGGTAAAAAGTAGTTATCTAAAAATAAAACATTTTATCATTTAGGGAAATTCCATAAATAATACTAGCAGAAATATATTATACACACCTGAAATCCTGGAAGATGAGCCAGGAGGATCACAAGTTAAAGCCTAGCCTTGACAACTTAGTGACTTAGGAAGAGACTGTCTCAATACAAAAATAAGGCAATAAATTAAAAAAAAAGACCTGAGGATGCAGTTCAATGTAAAGACCCTAGATTCATTCCCCAATATTGCAGAAACAAGACAAAACAAACTACCAAAAAATTGATGCTAACTAATGCGAATGTCTATGTGTGGAGGTAAAAAGTTTTCTTACCAGAAAAATAGCTCCATGGTCAGATAGCATATGCAAAGAACATCTTGGGAAAAAGGAAGAAGAACGTGACCAAGAAGAAATAGAAAAACCAAAGGTAAGAGAGGTGTGTGTGGCCATTTTCCTTCAAGCATGTTCCAGAGTCTTTTATGCACTTGAATGATTCATACTTCTCTGGTAAATATATGGGCATAAGTTATTATTTCAGTGGGTCTGGAAATCTAGGCTGATGATTTTTCCTAGTGAGATACGTTGAGAGGTTGAGGCCCAAGAAAATAATGAAAACAAAGGCTGAAACTCAGTTTTGGCGATTTTTATTTGTCACCATCCGTTCTGCCTTCATGAATATTTGTTTGCTTTGAGTTAAGCTGCATAGAGAAATCCAAGCAAATGATATGGAGACTGCTAGGAGAAAGAAAATGCAGAACTAGATTCAATGTAGCATTCCTGTTAATAGCAGGAAAAAGAAACAAAGCACAAGAAAAGAATATTTCCTCTCATCCTTCAGTTTGAAGCTTGGGGAGAGCAAGTGTTCTTAACTAAGAATTCAAATCCTCACAAAAATAATCTTTTCAAATACATTAAAAATAAAACAGACAGAATATTCTATGTAAGGATATTTCATTTGTCTTGTTCTTTCCTTTTTCTTTGAAACTTTGGTATGCCCTAAAGGGTTCCTTTGAAAATAAACTTCTTATACCTTTATGGAAGGAAGTAATTTTGTCACTTGGAGCAAGGTGTTTAAAGTCTGCAGAAAATAGGCTCCTATTCTCTCACAGAGAATGGCACAGGGATACTACAATATCTTTTTTGATGAATGCATTTTGGAGATGGCTCCCAGGCCCTGGATTATAAAATTGGGAGGAACTTACTGAAGGTATTTACAACTCTAAGATGAGAGTGGAATAGTGGTTACCAGAGGCTGAATGGATGGACGGGGGTGAGGGAGGAAATGGGAGAGGTTGATGAACAGGTGCTAAATCATAGTTAAATATGAACAAGAAGTTCTGGTGTGCTATTGCACAGTTGGGTAACTGCAGATAATGATAATGTACTGTTTATTTCAAAAATCTAGAAGAAAAGGTTCTGAATACATTCACAGTAAGGAAATAAATGTTTGTGATCTTTAATCTTATTTAACCATTGCATAATGTATACATGTATTGATATATCACATGAAGCCCCATAAACATGTACACTTATGATTTTATGTCAGTTAAAATGTTAAGACATTAACTGAAAGGAAAAAAGTCAGTTATACATTCTAAAGTAAGTCCTCTACATAAAGGGAGGTCAATAAGAGGCCAGACTAAAGTTTCATCCAGCAAAAGAGATTAAGGTCATCTTCGTCAGTCCAAGCAGGTTAGACCACAAATTCTGTTATCCAAACCAATGGCCAATACCAGAGGAGGAGAACACGTAAGTCTGGATCAGGCTATCATGGGGCTTTCATAAACTCCCTGAAAAGATATAGAATTTGTCTCATACCCTAGGTTGGATGGGCCATTGATGTGGTGTTATTGTAGATAGGTAAGTTAATAAGTTATCTTGTAGGCAGTTAGGGCCAGCCCTGGAGGAGTCAATGTGAAAGGTGATGGAGACACATTCACTGAAGGTCAACATTATTAAAAAGAAAAAAAGAAAGAAAGGAAGGAGGGAAGGAAGGAAGGAAGGGAAAGAAAGAAAGAAAGAAAGAAAGAAAGAAAGAAAGAAAGAAAGAAAGAAAGAGTACTACACTTACTTCCCCTAGAGATAAATAGCAGTGATTGATATTCTAAGTAGGCATAAATCTCCCTAGCCCATTTCCTTTCCAACTTGTTTTCCCACTTGATCCCCATTTAATCAGTATTACCTGGGTAACTGTACTTGTAATCTTATTGGTTGATCATAGTTTTGTTCCACCTTATGCTCACCTTGTGATTTCCCATTAGATCTTATTAGTTAACTAGAGTTTTGTCCCACTTTGTACCTGCCCCACCTCGTGGCTTTGCTCCATAAAAAACCCCTGGGAAACATGGTCCTGGGGAACCCAGTTTCTGATCCCTCTTCTGTCTCTCTTAGACAGAAGCTATCTTTCTCTCAATAAATTTTTTCTACTCCTAACCTCTGTTGTTCCTAGAATTCATTGATTGATTTTAGAGAAAACAAGCTTGTGTTTTGGATATATACCAGGTTGCGAATTATAATATTGCCCTTGTTTGGATTATTTTTTCTTATTTGGATTACTTGGTACCTTATATCATTTTTGGATTGTCAGTGGTATTGCTATAAAGGAAAAAAACAGTTGTTGGCATCTAAACAAAAGCAGTGCAGTATTGTGGTGGAAACACAATTGGACCATAGAGGGGGCTGAACCATAAAAGTTGGATAGATTGAGCAGGGGAATTGAGACTTTCTGTAGGAGGTCATGGGGTCTTGGATCATCTAAAAGGTGATAATCTGCATTATAAATAGTGAGAAGGGTTTGTTTTAAATATGTTGGTTAGAGGTAACATTGGAAAATAGGCATTGAATTACTTCATAACCAAGAACTGGAGCCTGGCATTCAGTGAGAAATCCTTGTTGAGAAGCTTTTGGAATATGGTAGCTGATGACGGAGTCACAGACTAAGGATTCCCTGAGGTAGATGTGAACCTTTTATCTTCATTGTTTTCCTCTCCCAGTATTAGTTCAACTGGAATTTGCACAAGTTTGAAAAAGTTAAAGATATTTTAACCTTACTTCTTTCATACAGCATTTACTATTTTTCCTCTGAATAATACTACATTTTAGGATTGAATATTGTTTATAACCCTCTATGTTGCTGCATTTTTGTATTCATTAATAAAGCCATACTAGTAATATACAATCTTCTTTATTTTAGAATAGTTTACTTCACTTTTACATAGTTAATACATTGGATTTGTGGAATTTTGTTGTTTGATTTCTCAATGATGATATGGATGAGAAACACAAAGGCCATCATTAATATCTAAATATTACAAGATTCAGAAACAGAGTTTTACAAAATACTTCCTCAACTCTGCATTCCATGAGTAGTTATTTGTGTGATGATTTTCCCCTATTGTGGTATAAGCTCCCTCAGGGTAAGGATTAGGCCAGTGTTTTTCACAGTAGAATCTCCAGTGCCCTTTACAAAATCCCTGACTTAAACATGCCCTATGGGAATCACCTGACCAGTGATGTTCTGCTCATTAAATCTGCAACAAAATGAAATAGAAAAAAAATTAAATTATTTATTCTCAGGTGGAAAGTAATTTTACATTTATTATTTTTAATGTGATGAAATGGGTCTGTGACTCTCACCCTACAACATCCACATCCATAGCAGTGGCTAAGAAGTCCCAAAACAAAATAGCATCTCCTGGTGGCTCCTCTGACCCAGGCTGTTTAAATGTTAGTTCAGTTAAACCTCCAAAGAGCACCTTATAGAAGGTGTAATTACCACAGAGTGCAGGTGAAAATCTTTCATAGTTCACAGGGGAGAAATTTATTCACAAGTTGACAAAATAGCGTAACTAGGTCTTCTATTTCTGCTGCCACAATCCTTTCTCGGCAGTGGGGTGTCTGCTCCTTACTGCACTGGAGAATAAATAATTTACTCAAGAATATGGTGGATGTTTTCAAAATATCCCAGTTTTGATACAAGTGTAGAGCCCATAAATTAGAAAAAAGTACTATCTCTTCTATTTTAGGTGACCGAGTTCCTTTTGGGAAATCTTCTGTAGATTTATTTATAGGCACTTATTAAAATGAGATAATAAGAGATATATTAACTGAGGTTAAAAATATCTGTTAATTCCAGTACTTTAAATAATAATGAAAAGTTGGGATCACACCAATCAACAATTGAATTATATTAATATTATTAGAATTCATATATGAAAGAACATGACATCATGCTTGTTTTATATGGCTACATATGAGACCAAGACAATGAAATAACATATTTATAAATGAAAAAAAGACTATATTACAAAAATTTGATTGAATATCAGAATAAAAACATGTACATATGTCTCTATGTGTGTATGTATATAATTTTTTAAACTGGAAAATATATTTTAATGTATGCTTAACACATCTTTTATTTGTGAGACTTCATGTTTGCCTTGGTAACTATTTTTTGTTTGTTTGTTTTTGCTGGGACAAAATACCCAATACCTGCAACTTACAGGAAGAGAAATTTGTTTTGGCTCTCGGTTTCAGTCCACAGCACGATAGCTTTAAGGGAGACACAAGAAGGCAGAGTGTTACGGCAGAGAAGACTGTGTTCAACCCATGGCAGCCTTGAAGCAGAGAAAAGAGGAGCCAGAGACAAGAACACAGCCCTCCAGGTCATGACTCCAGCAACCCACCTCCACCTAGGCCCAACCTTGTAGCGAACTGCACATTCAGCTACTGAACTCATTAGTGCATGAATCCACTGATCAGTAAAGAAACTCCACAACCCAATCACCTTCCCAAAGCACCACCTTTGAGCTCATGAGACTTTTAGGGAGATATTCTAGATCTAAACCATAACAATGTCATATTTCTATTTTTATAGTTTTGTTTTTCAAACTTCTAAGTGAATATATATTTCCTTTGTAAAAGGAAAGTTGGTCTTTTTAGAAAGGAAACTAGAGGCAAGAAGTTTGGCCACCAGGAGAAATGAAGCTGTGAGCACACATCCTCCCTGTTAAAACAGCAAGGGTTGTGGATTGCTACAGGGACAAAGCCACAACTGCTGCACGTGGCTTCCACAGACTTCATACATCATTGAAGACTTGTGTGCCAGCCTTCTGCTCCTTAGGTGTTTCTACGTTTTTTATTTTATCCAAAAGCACTAGTTATTCCTGTGGAGTATGCTATGATTTCTCTGATATGCTCTTTGCTACTATAGTTTTCTCACACTATTGCTTCTCTTGGATTGAGGACCAAGGACTTCCCTTTCCCATGATCACTTCTCACTAAAGTCTTCTTCAACACCCCCTGCTGAGGGTTGATCTTGACTCAATCTGAAGGCTAGACCCCCAAGGGCCTCCTTGACCAGCACACAATGCCTCAGTGCCTTCCCTCTCCTACGAAGCTACTCAGATTTCTCCAGAGACCCTAACAAGTGCACCTTAAAGGAGTAGCACCAGCACAAAACAGCATATTACATGCCTCTGGCTTTCCTCCGTATTCCAAGGTGGGTCAAGTGCAGCATGGGGCACGGGGAGAGGGCCTTCTGCATTGTACTTTGGACCTCTCCTTTCTCGTGCTGCTTCTCTATTTCTGGAGAACCTAGGGAATATGTAAGGGTGAGATGGAGGGGGGCTTAATAAACCATGGTTTCCAAATTGTTTCAGAATAGGCAGAGCAGGCAAAGTTGTCCAATTGTCCTGAGAGTGAAGCACTCTAGAGACAGGGCAATGTCTCCAAATATGTCCATGATAGCATATCAGCAATGAGTTTATATAACTTACCTACTTATATGTAAGATAAAACCCTAGAGGATGGAGAGCCAGGTCACCGTTCAGGATTAGGAACCCAGAAAGTGTGCTCCTTTTTAAGACATCTAAGATACTTCACATTACAATAATAGAATTATGCACATAGAATAACTTCTGATGTATTTCTACTTTCTGAATATTCACAAGTCTTTCACTGAATTCTATATTTTTAATCTCTCAGTCTTTAAGATGGTTAATCTGGTTTAACTTTCCCTACACACTTATTTTTGAAGAGGGGCAGAATAGGCTTTCTGCATGCAGTGCACAGTAGATATAATAGGCAGACTGAAGATGGCTGTTAATTTCAAAAATAGTTTTAATAATCTGTTTCTGTTTTGTTGATTGTATTAGAGGACAACACTCTGAAATAATACTTAGAGCATCGCTTCAAGGAAACACCAGGAGAAAAAATGGCCAAATCTTTCCTGGTACTCTGCTCACTTTTGGTCTTCATCATGATTCATTCTGCCTCACCTTTCGGTGAGTAATGTGGCTGCTCCTGGCAGGCATGTAAGGTTGATTGGTGGGATTTGAAAATGCTTTTAAAAAACTTTTTAAAATTATTAAATGGCCTATATAGTATCCAATATATGCATATACACATATGTGATCTATATAATAAAGAGGTACAGAATGTGTTCAAAAAGACAAAAAGACTCTAGGCCAATGGGAAGACACCTTCTTTTTCCCATCTATTCCATGCAGATATGAGAGGGGCTTAGGTGATTCAGTGAAATAGTATATGAAAGAGAAAAGCAATATGCACATAACAGAGCAGAAATTAAAACTATTTTATTCTGCCAAAACATTAAATTGTAATCTCAAATACAGGTTGGTTAGTGTTAATCAAAACAAATATTTGGTACCCTAGGCTGGAAATCTGTATGAGAGTGTTTTGCATTGATATAATACCTTCTGATCATTCACAGTAGAAGCATTGTGTGTGTGTGTGTGTGTGAGTGTGCATGTTTTGAGACAGGGTCTCACTGTGTAGCCCAGAGTGGTTTCAAACTCACATTGATCCTCTTGCCTCAGCCTTCTGAATGCTGAGATTACAGGCATAGCCCACCCTGCCAGTCTCCACAATTAAGAAAAAAATAAATGAATACATGTATAAATGAAACAATGCTCTCAAATATTGCAAGACTCCTTGATAATAAATTAGAACTATTTTATTCTGCCAAAACATTAAATTGTAATTCTCCAGGGATTAGATTCTGTAACCATTTTTATGTATTCTGTAGTTTCAGGCCGTCGAGAATGGTGGCCACCACATGGAACTATTAAGGTGCTCTTCCACTAGATTTCCCAGGAGTAAACTTCTCATCTGTGTTTGTTTATTTCTGATTGTTATTTTGGAACACGACTTCAGCGAGAACATCCATGACACTTCAAGACCTAGTCACAGGAGGTTGCCGGGTACACTGTTAGTTTGGGAGCCCAAAGCAGAGTGATCCAGACTGGGAACGAAGTTTCAGGCTGTCCAGAATGGTGGCCACCACGTGGAACTATTAAGGTACTTTTCCACTAGATTTCCCAGGGCTAAACTTCTCATCTGTGTTTGTTTTATTTCTGATTGTTATTTTGGAACATGACTTCAGCGAGAACATCCACGACACTTCAAGACCTAGTCACACGAGGTTGCCAGGTACACTGTTAGTTTGGGAGCCCAAAGTAGAGTGATTCAGACTGGGAATGAAGCCAAAATTCAGTCACATGTACACCAGAGAACCCCCACAGGATCTGAAAAATGTTTATGAGTCTGACAATTGCCAGGGCCATGACAGATTTTCAGATGCTGTAGATTCCGGTGTTACCATGGTTCCTGACTCAAACAGCTTACCATTTGGTGCAGGGAATGCTTCTGAATGTCCTGAAATCTACAGAAAGTGGTACATTATGAACGGGAAAAATAGCATCTGGGATACAGATGGAGGATATGTAAAGGAATAGAAATTTTCTATTTGAGGCCTGTACCGTGAATAGCACTTTGGCCTAGAAAGTGCAATGAGGTTCTGCTGAAAGACAGGTCCTGGAAAGTCCTCAATGAATATAATTTCAGTTTTCCTTTTTAAAAGGTCAATCATGAGTTGACTGATAAGAAATACATTTTGAGGGAAGCTTGGTCCTAGTGCACTGATCCTAGTGCAGAGCCTATCAGAGGTTACAGTTCCAGCAACACATTAAATAGAATTTGTTCAGGATTCATACTCTGAGCTCATAAAGTTCAGATCTAGAATTTTCCTCTCCAGAAGGCTGCCTTCAGAAGTACCTCCCTAATTATACTTATCTTTTCTTATTTTCTTTTTTCTTTCTTTTCTCTGCATGCACATGTGTGCATGTGTGTGTGCAAGCATGTGTGTGTGTGCATGCATGTGTGCATGTGTTTTACTAGTAATGGAACCCAGAGGATTCTCAGTGTGCTACATTCTTTCTCTCTGTCTTTTTTTTTTTTTCTTTTTGAGACAGTCTTGCTAAGTCACTGAACTGCCCAGTCTGGACTTCCTCTGCCTCCCAGAGTGCTGGTTTTTTCCTTTAAAAAATATTTATTAACTTTCTAAATTGATCCCTGATTACAATTGAGCCCTTTTTAATTGAGCCCTGTCTGAGCATGGTTGTAATTGCACATTGTATTACTCTCGATTTTAGATCAAATGTCCTTATAAGAGAGTAAATTTGAGTTGACTCCGTGGAACAATGGACCTGTGTCGTGGCCTAAAACAACCTATCTGTGGCACCAGTTCTGTGACCTATGACAATCCCTGAAGCTTATACATTGAGAGCTTGTGAGTATTATTTGGGGAAAAGAAAAGAACTATGGCTAAGATTGTCCATAGCAATTAGTATCTACCTCTCCTATCAAGTACATACCCTTGAAATCAGCAATTTGATCAAGTTTTCCCAAATAGTAATCAGGTTCCTCTTAGAAGAGCACGTTAACAGAAAGTCTACTGGAGAAGAAAATGGACTCTACTGAATTTTGTCCCTCAGATTCTTTCTTTCCCTGAGCTCTCAGATTCCTTCATGCTTGTTGATAGATTTCTATGTGACATTCTTAAATACCCCTTCAAGCCCTCAAATTATTTGATTTCAAGACAAATTACAGCTTGCCTTCTCTTAGATATTTTCAATTCCCTATATATCTGAAACTCTGAAGTAGATTGAGATAACTGCAAAGTTTGTGTTCTTTATTTAGGATTCAGAACTTAAATTTTTAGCTTCATATGACATGAAATCTGAGCTTAGACACTGAAATCTCAAGTCACAATGATTTCAGTTTTGATCCCTCTATGAGCCAGTGCATTCTGCAAGGAAAAGAAAAGAAAACTTTCATTATGACATCAAACTGAAGCTGAGGACTGATATAGCACTTACATATCAAAAGCTCAGAATCATTTATACAACTTATTTTCAAAAACACCATAGCATATATCGTGATGTCTTAGAATCATGAAAAGATGACTGAGTAGGAGAATTAAAAACCTCCCTTCTGCCTTTAGTCAATTCTTTACTTTATAATCTGGATCTTAGTTTGCTCAAATATAAAATAAGGGAGGTAAATAAAAGTATTTTGTAGCTCATGACATAACAAATCATTTATTATGGCCTTTCCTTTAGGAAATCCCTTGGAAGAATTAAGTTTCGTCATGATGGCAGTTGCTAGCTGAGTGGATTTGGATGTGGAAGATGACTTCTTTTTCTTGCCATCACAACAATTCTCCTCTTACACATTGTCCCTCCTCCATCCCTTCTTGCATGTATCTTGGTGACAGACAGCTGCCATTATTTATCTCAAAGTAAATAGCACAAGGTTCCTTTTCAGACTGCTCCTCTCATTGACTCACTGACTTCTACACTTTCCCAAATAAAATGAACTTTTCTGGGCTAGCTATGTAGTTTAGTGGCATGGCATGCTGGAGGTGCTGGGCTTAATCTCCACCATTACAAATAAATAAATAAATGAATCAATAAAATAAATAAATAAACTTTTCTGAAAGTTTGATTTGACTTGTGTCTAAATTCTGTGTATCAAATCTCAGAAGTAGAACAAATCGCACATTTGAGCTGTTAATCAAAAACAAATGTGATTAATCACCTTTCTAATACTGTGAACAGTGAAGTAATCTACGTCAAGCCTCCAGTCGTGTTTACCATAGAGCATGACCAAAATTCCTTCTATACTTCTCGACTTTAAAAAGCTGTTGCCGAGTTTCTACAGTGTCCACATTGAACATCTTTGCATTTAGGTTCAGCCTCAAGGCAGAGCCACTTAGATCTGTCCAGCTCAGCTCAGCTGGCACTGCATCTTGACTGGCCCCTCTTTTCTGCATAAAAGGAAGCCCATATTGTTGCTATGTATGAACATTCTATTGGTCATTTTTCTTAAATTCTCTAAGCATATATTTTAATCCTTAGCATATAGAGTTTTTTTCTCAATTCTACATCCTCTGGGCACACAATTGTGTGCCCACACATACACTCTCTTAATGTAGAGAGCAAACCAATATGCATTAATACTCTCTCTTCCACTCAGTAGCTTGCTTCCTTCTGGATGTTTGGGATACCTCAAACACTCTGCTTCTCGGTAGTCTTGGAAAGTTGTGGTTAGCCTTGGTGGACACATGTTGAATCCCTGGTTCCAGTGAGAAGGAAATCACCTTTCGTTACCTGTGATCTAGCATATTTACAATATGAAGAATAAACAGCTCTGGGGAAAAAGAGATATTCCTTGGCTTTATAGCATGCCAACTTCCATTACTGAAAGTCCCTATCTGTGTGGGAACAGGAGAACTCCAGATGCTTCCAATGCTATTGTTCTCATTTCATTTTTGTAAGTCCTTTTTCATACAACAATCAATCACATCTTAATGTCATCCAGTAGGTTTTTCTTCTCAAACAATCATGACCACCAGCCTCGCATGTGATTTTGCTGTTATCTCTAGTGCCCTCTAGCTCTTTCTTGACTTTGGGTAGTTTCCTTACACACATATCAACCAGCACCAATCAGTAATTGGCTTGGAACTCTATGCAGCCCTTCTGGGCTGTGGGCCTGTAAGCTCTGGTCACTTTGGGCTCTCTTTCCTTCTCAAATCTGTATCCTCAGCTCAAGGGTGCTCCACCTGGGCTCTTCTTTTCTGCTTCTAGAATTTCTCAGAATACAGTAACCAAGGCCAACCACAGAGTTAACATTTATTTTTCCATCTCTTGGAAATCAGTGTATTTTAATGTTTACAACTTTTGTGTTATTGTTTCATATATTTTGTCTGATATTTTATTGTTTTAGGTAGAAAAAAACATGTGATTTCTCTTACACCACACTGTCTGAAAGGAGTAATTTTACTCTGCTATTTTACTTACAGTGGACCCTTGACTTACGAATTCAATTTGTTCTTGAGAGCTGGTTGTAACTCAAGTTGGTCAGTTGAAGGCTGAAGCTGCTCTACACAGCCTTCAAAGTCTCTCTCCTCTATACAGGCAGATCTCAGTGACCTTAGAGAGACATTGGCCCAGGATTTCTCAGTTAACCCCACACAGGAAAGGATGTTGCAATGTTCCTTCCAGAACTCTTTCAGGGTTAAATCTGTATCTGAGACCATCTTGAAGCACAAGCAGCTGGATTGTAACTCAAGACTTTGTTCGCAAGTTAAAACTAAAATTTTGGTTGTAACCCAAGTTGTCTGTAACAGGAAAATTTAATGTATATTTTTCCCCTCTTATTCCTTCTTACAGCTACAATATAATACAATGTTACTGCTCTTTTTGTAAGAATTCAAAAGGATAAGACTAAACTTTGTAGTAACAGAAATCTTTTTAGTGGATAATAAGGCATTCATTTAAATATGCCACACACAACAAAAAGTGGCTTTGATATTTGCTTTTTGATTACAGACATTTTTGAGGAGGTAAAGGTCAGCATGTATGTAAATGCAAGACTGTCTTCTAGTGCAATTGCTGATTATAATTTTCACACTTACCACTGTCAACATAGAAGTTCTCCCTTAATAGTCCTAACTCTGATACCACTGCCCTCCTCCCCCCCTTCCCCCCCTCTCTCTATCAGTACCCAGTATCTTATTTGACGCTAAGAAGATAGTAGCTTCTATTTTTAGTTTGATATCCTTGGTTAATCCCCCTTTCTAAAAATCTTCTAGCTATTGATCAGTTCCAGGTTTTGCGTCTTCATCTCAATCATCCCGTACCTTCTTCTTGACAATCAAATTCACATCTGTAATTACTCTACTGCCTACATAACACTCGTATCTAGATTGTAAGACCTTTGCCATTTTCTTAGCATCAGAAAAAGGAAATTCTAATTTCATTGGCTTATGAAATCTTTAGTCACTATAAATTGAATATAAGTCCTGGTTTTCCTTTTTTCCCAAATGTATTTTGATGTAATAAATGTTAATGGCATTACTCCCTAAGCCTTATTTCATTGAAACTCAAATTCAATATATAATTTCTATACATTTCTTCAATCATATTAAGTGTTAATCAAACCTACAGATATTTATTTAATCCAAGTTATGTTTTCATAGGTTATTTTGGTATGACCTTAACTGTCACTTCCGCTTCCATAATTCTTTGTCTATTCTATAATCATTTAGATATTATCTGTTAAATTACTATCTTTTTTGAGTGATAACACAAACTACCATTTTAGGGTAATTTAGAAGACACTTTATTTGATCTACTACTTACACTCTAAAGACGAACTTCAACCATCATTAACTTATAAGAAACCCTAATTTGTCCATGAGGTGGCAGTAAAGGATTGTCATTTATACCAACTTTGAAACGATTTCAGCCAACTTGCTACTTATGAACACAGTAGTTTTGGGCAGGCTGCTGACAGGAAGAGCTACAGATTTCCTATCACTTAGCAGGAAGATATCCTTCTTTCCAGGAAGGTAAAGACTCTGCAGATACTCCAGGTTAGCTCTGATTCATGTCTCACATTTGGTAGGAGATGTGGGGAAAGTCTCTAATTAATTGAATATTTCTAATTAATGGAATGCTTCTAACTAAACACTATTTTCTGTGGAGCTCATCTTTATTTTCTAATTAGGTCCTTTTTACCACCAAAAATAAGCTAATCCAAAGATGGAGACTTCGGGATCTATTTTCCAAACAAAAATTAAGAATGACCTGGGTATGGGCCTATGTAAGCCAAAAAGGTTTATTATTGCTAGAAATAACAACCAAACCAAACAAATTTCTATTATGCTTAATTTTAAAGATTTTATTTTTAAATTTCAATTACTATTATTCTTGACAAGTTATAAATATATGTACTCATGAGGTACAATGTGATACTCCGACACATGTATACATTGTGGAATGAACAAATCAAGCTAATTACCATATTCAACACTACTTATTTTTGGTGTAAAATATTTGAAATACACGTACTTGTTTTTTATTTTAGTTTAGTAGCTCATGTATGCAGTACGTGTTTATATTCCTTGTGTGGAGTTGGTACAGGTACATAACACACCTTAAATCTTTTCTTCATCCCCATCCCTTTCCTTCTCCCTTCCTCCGCTTGGCCTTTGATTCCTTTTTTTTTCTTTTTGTACGTTTGCAGTACATAATGTTTATATTTCTTGCGTGGAGTTGGGACAGGTATATAACACATCCCCATTCATTCTTTTCATCACTTATCCCTGTCACCCTTCCTTCCATCTCTCGATCCTCTTCCCCTTTGGGAAAAAAAGATTCTTTTACTTTGAATACATTTATTCTAAGATGTTTTATTTACTTTTAAATCATGATAAATGGGATTGTTCTCTTTATATGGCTCTTTCTTTTAGTTTACCTAGATAGTATCAATTTTAGGATTCCATTGTGAATATATACCGCAATTATATAACATCAGCTGGAATTATTGCCTTGTCATTATGCTTTTTAGCAAATTAAGTATGGTTTAAGGAGAGATGAATGGGTGTTAAGTTGGAAAAGTGTAGATTCTTGATGTTTAATCTTGACTGCTATGTAATGGGATCGAGGAGCACCTAGGAAATTAATAGGGCACATTCTAGCTGTGTCAGGAGGGATGATTGGTGTAAGACATTTACTTTGGATGTGGGCAGAACTAGCCAATAGGCTGGGTTCTGAGGTAGAACAAAAGCACAAGGGGGAAGAATGCAATCCCACGCTCCCCCTCCTGGCTTCCTGGCAGCTCTGAGGTGAACAGATTTCCTGTGCTACACCCTGCAGTCATGATGTTTCTGTCTCACAAGATGGATTGGAACCTCTGAAACTACAAACCAAACACACTTTTCCTCTTTTAAATTGCTTTTTGCAAGTATGTTGTCATAGCAACAGAATACTGAATAACCAAGCATTCTTGGCTTCTTCATCAAAAATCAGTGGACTGTTAGTATAAGAGGTTATTTCTGCACTCGATTCTGTTCCATTGGTCCATGTGTCTGCTTTTGCACTATCAATCTGTTTTAGTTACTATAGCTTTGTAGTATATTGTGGTACTGGCAGTTGAATCAGGCCCTTTACACTGAGCTATATCCCCAGGTTTTTTTTAAGTTTTTTTTTTTATTTATTTTTAGACAGAGACTCGCAAAACTGTTAAGTTGCCCAGGCTCAAATTTGTGATCTTCCTTCCTCAGCCTCCTAGAGTGCTGAGATTAACATATTGCAATCTACAGATTCAACACAATCCTCATCAGAATACCAATGTGGTACCTGCAGCTTTGTTATGTTTGCTCAAGTTGTTTTGTCTGTCCAGAGGCTTCTGTGATCTATGCAAATTTCAGGATTGTCTGTCTTACTTCTTTGAAGAATGACACTAGTATGTTGCTAAGGATCGTGTTTAATCTGTAGATCATTGTGGGTAGTATGGACATTTTAACAATGTTTATTTTCCCAAATCCATGCACACCTTTCCATGTATTTATATCCTCTTCAATTTCTTTCACTAATGTTTTAGTTTTCCTAATAGAAATCTTTTACTTCTTTGGATAAATTTATTCCAAGATGTCTTATTCATTGTTAAATTATGATAAATGGGATTGTTCTCTTTATGCAGCTTCTTTTTAGTATACCTAAATGGCATCGATTTAAGTGTGTTGTTTTTGTACCGTGAAACTTTACTGAACTAATTTGATGTATATGCCAGGTACATATATATTTACTATTACTACATTCTGTTTGTGAGTATAAGTATAGCTACTTCTGCTCTCTTTTGCCTTCCATTTTCAAGGAATATCTTTTAAAATTCTTTTCCTTTTTTTAATCTTTCACAACCTTGATATCTTTTTATCAGCTACAAAAATGACATAATCCTTCATATTTTCCATTTTGTATTGAGAACCTGTAAGCTTATGGCCCATTTTAATGTTTAACACAATGATATTTCCCTTTTTAACTTTCATATGGGGCTAGCACATTTGGTTCTTTCATGACTGCGTGAAATTTTTTATTGTTTTATATTCTTTTAGTACATACTTACAATTCATAAAGATTATATTCCTGTGATAAGTTGGTGCATGCTCAAAACACATCTTAATTCTCTTTTCATCCCCTTCCCCTCCCCTCCCCACTCCCTTCCTGAATCTCTTGGTCCCCATACCTTTTGCAAAATATCTATCTCCTGACTTCCTCTTATGTATATTTTATCTTGCTCTTTATTTATATTTTGGGTTTCTCATATAAGAAAAAACATTAAATATTTAAGCCTGTTTGTTTGATTCATTTCCTTTAATATTATGGTCTCATGGTGCATTAATTTTCTCACAAGTGACTCAAGTTTATTCTTCTTTATGGCAGAGTAGTATTCCATTGTGTATAAATAACACACTTTATTCATTTATCTATTGATGAACATATAGGCTGCTTTCAACACTTTTCTACACTTTTGCTCCTCCTCAGCTTATGATTTTGACATCAAAGTTATATATTTTAAAATTTTATATCCCTCAGGGCCGGGGATTTAGCTCAGTGGTTCCAGCGCCTGCCGCACATGTGCAAGGTCCCGAGTTCAATCCCCAGTACCAAAAATAAACAAATAAACAAAAAAATTATATTCCTCAAAAATTATTGTGGCTACAGTTGTTTTTAACAGATTTATTGTATAATCTTCTTAATAGAGATACAATTGATTTACACACCAGTATTACAATATGAAAGTATCCTGGATTTATTATATGCTTACTTGTATCAGCGACTTTTATTCTTTCTGGTGTTTCATGTTATTCATTAAATCTTTCTGTTTGAAGAACTTCTTTACTATTTCCTAGAAAGGAGGACTAGTGGTGATGAAAGTCCTCAGCTTTTGTTACTCAGAGAGAGTTTTTATTTCTCTGTCATTTCTGAAGAACAGTCTTGGCAAGCAAAATATTTTTGGTTGGCCAGTTTTGGTTTTTTCTCTCAAGACTTTGAGTATATCATCCCACTGTCTTATCTACAGGGGTTTTTGCTAAGAAATTCTCTGATAGCCCACGTTTGGTTTACTTTTCACATTTTATGCTTTAAAAAAAATCTCTTACTGCTTTCAAAGTTTTTGCTTCATCTTTTATTTTTGATGGCTTGATTATAACTTGCCTATTGAACTCTTTTTCAAAATAACTTTGGAGACCTCTGAGCTTTCTGTACCTAGGTGCTGTCATTTTTCTCCAGACTTGAGGAGATTTTCTAGCCATTATCTCTTTAAATATACTTTCTGGATCTTTCTCCCTCTCTTTTCCTTCTGAAACTAGCATGGAAAGATTTGTTTCCTTGATTCTATCCCAATGCCACAATGTGGGCATTGTTCATTCACTTTTATTTTTCATCTGACTAGATTAGACAATTTAAAATGTCCTGTCTTTGAGCTCACTGATTCTTTCTTCTGTTTGATCAAGATTCAGTTATCTTTTATATTTACTTCTCAGAGGGCAATTTGACTGAAAATAAATCACTTCTTACAACATTCTGGATATTTTGTCTTGATCTCAGAATGTTGTTGTGATAATAAAGATTTATATTATTCCATATAAATGGTGTTTTATCTGGATGTATCAATAATTCATTTTAGTATTAAAGTCTAATCAAATAGCACATAATTAATTGCAAGTTCTTGTGTGTTAGTTTTTTTCTGGGACATAATCTGCAGACAAAAGGTCAACATTACATCAGGAGTAACTCTTTTATTTGTTATGTTCCTCACTTCCTTATATTGTACTATTTTTGGCTTTCCTCATATACATTCATTTCCTTATTGCTTTGAATTCTTGTCTTTAATAATATTATTAATGTTATCCTTCACAGAAGCAACTTTTAAAATTTGTTTTTAAATTATCCTTTAGTTCTATAAGCATTTTGGTGGACTTCAGTTAGTTATTTAAATGTAGATTTTTTCCCCTTTATACAGTACTTCTGTTATTTTTAGATTACCTAGGTTTTGACCTCCCTATACTAAGGGGAAGCACACAGTTTTGTTTGCTTAATTATATTTACTTTCAAAAAGTGTTCTTCATTTATTCCTTGTATGAGATATTGCTCTCCTTAATATTTCATTGGCTACATTGTTATTGTAGGCTGGCCTGCCTTTCAGGTTTCCCATTGAACTTCATGCTTAAAGTTTCAGCTCTCACCGTAAGTTCTGCTTGATCTGAGGTAGTGTTAGTTAATTTTCCTCTGTCTTCTCTACACTATTCTATACTTAATCTATTTCCATTTGAAATGTATGATAAGGGTTTTTTTTTTTCCTTTTTCTCTTTAATGGTGTGAAATCATTTTGGGTTTAAACATAGAGAAGTAAGAGTTAAAGTTATTACAACCAAATGGGAATATTGTGGTTTTAAAGAAGCTAGAATTTTATTTTTATTAATACTATAATCCTATCCATTTAAATGGAAGAATTTTTTAAATCCAAAGAAGTTATCCAGAGATTAGAATTCCTTTCTTCTTGCTCCTTTGCCATTCTATTAAGTGTTGAACTTATTTAAGTTGTCAAAGTGAGGCAAATTAAGCAATTTTCTTTTCAACAAGGCTGGCTGAAGGTAATTATGTACTTCCAGGAAAAATTTATTCATTGAGTATTACTAAAGGCAGTGGAATTTGTGTAATACACTTAGTGGTAGCTATATTTGACAAAAGGGAGGCAGATGTGTTTGGGGACTAATTAACAAACCTAAAAAATTACATTATAAGATATCGTGAGCTTCTTTTTAAAAATAAATTTTATTATGCATATCTAAGGCATATAACATAATGTTATAGGACACATACAAATAGTAAAAAGGCTTTCTAGAATATAAGAAATTACCAAATACTTCACCTCACATAATTATTCAGTTTTTATTTTTGATTTCTATGGCAATTCTAGCTAATGTTTAGCATACATCTCAATCCAGTATAATTTTATTACCTATAATCTTCATGTTGTACACTAGATGCCTGGATTTCTATCCTACTTATCTGCTACTTTGACTTATGTACTTACCCCAGGTCCATCTGTCTGAGCAGGATTTCTTGTTGCTGAAACAAAATATCCAACACCTACAATTTAAAAGAGGAAGGGTTTATTTTGGCGCATGGTTTCAATCCATTGTTGCTTGGCTCCAACACAGGAAACACAGAGAAGAGGAGCATAGTTGAGGAAAGTTGCTCATGTTGTGATAGAAAGGAATGAGACCAAAGCCAAACAAAAGTCTAGCAGGGAAAATATTAAATCCTGTAGCTCTATGTTCAACACCTGGAGCAAGTTGGGAAATGTAAGCACCAAAGACCTTGGGCACCCCATCCCTAAAACATTGCCATTTGCAATCCTTATGACCTCTGCCTTGGAGTGTCTCTGCTCACTGCCTGTGGCTCTTTTCAGCAGACTATATATTTCTGGCTGCTCCAACTTCCTGGGGTCTCCCTTGCACTTTTGGTTTTGGTCTCATAGCTTTAGGCACTTCCCTCTCGGGGCATACTGCCCTGTATCACAGGCCTTTTTCTGAAATCTGAGTGACAACCTCCTTGTTCCCACAACTCTTTATTATGCATACCCATAAAACCAGCAAGATATAGATAATGCCAAGGTCTGTTGCACATTTGAGTAGTAACCAGCTCTGCTTGCATCATTGCTGCAGAGATCTCTGAGGTGGATGGCCAAATTCAGGGACTATGGAAGAACTTTCCATGTTACTGCCAAAAGCAAAAACTGAATTTTTTCTTTATTAAAGTAAGGAATCTTTCAATGTGTCAAATTCCAACTTGAGAAATGACATAAAGAAAAAGTAATAAAACTAAAATAAACATAGAAAAGAAATAAAAGAATATCAAAAAAGAAAAAAATTAAAGACAGAAAAGCAGTAGAAAAAAATCAGTGAAGACAAATCAGTGAAACCAAAAGCTAGTTCTTTAAGAAGAGAAACTTTACTGATCAGGAAAGAAGATAGAAGAAAGAAATTCCTAGTAAGACAAATGATGAAAGTAACAACTTTAGAGATTTTATAGAAATTAAAATGCCAATAAGGGAAGATTACAAAACTTTTATGCCAAAGATTTTGACAAATAAAATAGACAAATTTCTTGAACTACATAAAGTATCAAAGTGCATTCAAGAAAAAATTGACAGGATACAAAATCAACATTAAAACTTCAATAGTTTTTCTATATGGCAATAATGAACTAGCTGAGAGAAAAACAGGAAAACAATTCCATTCACAATAGCTTCAGGTAAAAAATAAAACAAGAGGAAAACTAGGAATCATGAGGAAGTAAAAGACCTCTACAATGAAAATGACAGAACTCAGTAGAAACTGAAGAGAACATTGTATAATTATAATTATACAATTGCATATAATTACAATGGAAAGATCTCCTGTGTTCATAGATCAGCAGAATTAATATTGTTAAAATGTCCATATTACCAGAAGTGATCTACAGATTTAATGCAATTCTTATTTAAATATCAACAGTATCCTTCAAAGAAATAGAAAAACTAATTCTAAAATTCATATAGAAACACAAAATACCCAGAATAGTCAAAGCAATCCTAAATAGGAAGAGGAAGTGCTGGATCACAGTACCTAATTACAAGTTACATTACAAAGCCATAGTAGGTATTCACCCCAAAATAGATGCATAGACAAAAGGAATGGAATAGAGGACACAGAAACAAATGCCTGCAACTACAGTCAATTGATTCTTGACAAAGGAGATAAAATCATGTTGGAGAAAAGAGAGCATCTTTTATAATTGGACACCAGTCCAATTATTTAAATACAGGATGGCCAAATATTATGTATTTTTATTAATATTTATAAAATAATATAACAGGAAATATAAAAATGACAATTTTATCAAATTTATTCAATACAAGAATCAGCTGGTTGGAATGACACCTGCCTGTGTGACTCTCCGGATAGTTAGTATGTAAATCAACAGGCTGTCGAAGTGATGCTCAGGTAAACTGTTAAGTGACTGGTGCTGGGAAAACTAGATATCCATGTGTAAAAGACTGAAACTAGATCCGTGTCTCTTACCCTGCACCAAAATTAAATTGAAAATTGATCAAAGAAGTATGTTCAGACCTGCAACTTTGAAGCTTTCAGAAAAAAAAAATAGGGGAAACACTTGAAGCCACAGGCATGCACAAGTTTTCCTGTAGATAACACCAATAGCACAGAAAATAATAGCAGGAATCAACAAATAGGACTGTATTAAACTAAAGTTTCTGTATAACAAGGGAAACAATCAACAGAGTTAAGAAACAGTTTACAGAATGGAAGAAAATCTTTGCCAGCTACTCTTCCAACAGAGGATTAATTTCTAGAATGTATAGGGGCCGGGGATTTAGCTCAGTGGTTCCGCTGCCTGCCTTGCAAGCACAAGGACATGAGTTCAATCCCCGGTACCAAAAAAAAAAAAAGTTTTCTATTAAGGACCCGAGTTCGATGATCTCCAGTACCACAAAAAAAAAAAAAGAAAAAAAAATACTTAAAATGTATAAAAACTCAAAAGACTTAACCCCCCAAAATTAAATAGCCCAATCAATAAGTGGGTAAATGAACAGATTATACATTTCCTAAAAGAAGTACAATGTCACCCAATCTGAATGGCTATCATTGAGAATTAAAATATATATATGTGTGTATATATATACATATATATACATATATACACATATATACATATATATACACATATATATGTGTGTGTGTGTGTGTATATATATATATATGTATATATATGTTTGACCAACATGTGGGGAAGAAACAAACCTTTCTACATAGCTGGTGGGAATACAAATTAGTACAGTTTCTGTACAAATCAATATGGAAGTATCTCAAAAAACTAACAATAGAACTACTATATGACCCAGTTATACCACTCCTTTGTACATACTTAAGGAAATTAATGTTAGCAAAGTATAAGGATACCTGCATACCTATATTTATTGCAGTACAATTCACAATAGCTAAGATATGGAACCAGCTTAGGTGCCTAACGAGAGATAAATGATAAAGAAATTTTGGAATTTATAAACAGTTCAGTGTTATTTAGCCATAAAGAAGAAAAAACATGTTATTTTTAGGAAAATGTATGGAACTGGAAAGCATTGTTTTAAGCAAAATAAGTGAGACTCAGAAAGACAAATATCAAATGTTTCCTAGGCATAATAAGTGAAATTAAAAAAGATGACATGAAAGTAAAAGGAAAACCATCATTAGATAAGAGGATGGGAAGAAGAGGGAGAAAGAAGGGAGAAGTTGTAAGGGAGAGAGTAGGGGGCAGGAGAAAGTTATTAATTATATCATTATGAGATCTTGATATTGATATAAATTTATTGACGTGAAAAAGATGTCCACTACACTCCATTGAGTGAAATAGCAGGTTACAAAACAGTATATATGGTACTGCCAGTTCTTTATTTTCAAAAACACATTAATATGCAGACATTCCTTGTTTAACGACCAACCTCTGATCCTGTGACATCAGTAAATGAAATGAGGAATTTTATATAGAATGTATGTTACAATATTCAAAGCAAAGAAATGGTCAAAGGAAACCAACCTGATGGCTTTGCTTTTGTTTACATAAATAACGCTTACATGCAGTACTGTAATGTATGAATATAAAACTACAGTACTGTACAGTACAATCAGCAAAAATTACAGTACTGTATAAACAAGATGTACTGTACAAAAGATGGCATTGAGGCTCTATGAACAATATGTAAAGAACTGTACAAACAAAAAGACAGGTTGTAAGTCCGAGTGGCAGATTTTAAGTCCCAACAGTGCACCTCTGTTGTAAGTTAAGTTCCAACAGTCATTAAACAGGTAGGTCATTAAACAAAGAATATCTGTATGGAGATATCAAGAAATCATCTAGAATCGTGTTTTTATTCTGTCTCTGTGAACAAGGTGCAGAACACATTTTTCTTTTGGTTTAAAAGTATTTTTGACTAGTGCTATTATAAAATGTTTTTACTTCTATCACTTAAAAAACAAACCAGAGTAAAAGAAATACTTCTTTGATTTTTATTTACTCCTTCATTTTTTTCTTTATTAGCTTTATATCCTTTGAGCAAAAACTCTTCTAACTTGTAGTCTATACACTGACTCCAATGTATTTTCTTCTATTTTTTACTTTCTTCTAAACTGTACTCAAGGTCAGAGACACCTCTAGGCCACTGAAGCCAATGATCAATTCTAAATCTTCATTTTATTTTACCAGTTGACATCATTTAATACATCCTTTCTGAAATACCGCCTTCTTCCCCCACATTGGCTTCCAAGGTACCTCCTCCCAAACATTTTTTCTCAATCTCTTTTCAAGTTCCTCTTTATCCACCTGACCAGTACATGTTGAAGTGCTGAAGAATTTCACCCTTTGGAACTCTTTTGAATTTTATCTTTACTTGTTCTCCTAGTGCTGTCATCCTCTATCCACTCCAATCTCTATCTCTTCCTTGTAATTCAGATTTTTATCTACAATGACCTACTCAGCATTTTTTAAATTGAATACCTATTCAACATTTCTCACTGGTTCTGTCTCAAACTCCTGATATTCCCCCTCCAACAAAATAATTTCTTTTTCATTGGTCCTCAAGTCAGTTAATGGATATTCCAGTTTTTCCACTAGCTAAACTAAAAACCTTACTATCATTTTTGATTCTGCCCTCTATCTCATACTTAACATCTATCAACAAATTATTTTGATTATACCTTCAAAATATATATCAAAGCTAATCACTTTTCATCACCTCAACTGTTAATTCCTTAGTGTAAACCACTACCTTCTTTCACAATAATCTCTTATTATGATCCTTCCTTCTACTCTTCCACTATGCATTCAAAAGTCACCATTATGCATAAACAGAACTTCTTCAGGCAGAATAATTCTGCCTAAACATGATTTTATCATACCACTTCCTTCATCATAAATATGGTTAGGGAATAATTGTTATTTCTTTGATTAAATCCTAGTTCTGCTACCTGGGACTAACTCTCTGATTCTTTTTGCTGCCTTCTATTTTCTTGGTCATTCCCTCTGAATCATCTTTTCAGAATGCTTTTTCCCTATAAAAAATTGTCTGTGAGGAATTTTCTTCAGTAAGTCATTTTCTTAGCTGCTTCTGGACCCAACTTATTCTGTGTATTCTGCATCAAATTGTACAAAGTATAGACTCCTTATTTTAAAATATTTGTCCCATTCTATCTTGATTTATTTTAAAATTTCAAATATATGTTGGGTTCTTTGTGTATAATTTCGTACTACACTTTATTAGGCAAAAACCTTAACTCAAATCTTTTCGCAGTAAACCCTCATTAACTGTGGGTTTTTCTATAATGATTTCTGTCAGAGAATGTCATTGTAAAAGTCTATTCTTTCACAGAAAGAGTTTATGATATATAACCCAAGATGCTGAGAGGGCTTATTCTCTGGTACAGTGGATCTAAGGAGACCATCTTAAATCTGAATGAGATTTTAAAACTTTGACAGTTGTATTACTTGGCTTTGGTAGCAAAACAAGCTTTTTTATTTTTTTTCTTTTCTTCCCAAGTTTCCTTGCTAGAGGGACTGAGAATGAGAAATAATTATATTCTTAAAATCAGTAATATCTGGGTTCTTTATATTTTATCTAGAGTCTACTCAAAAAGTGAATAATTCTTTGCTTAGCTCATCTTTCTTTTTTAGTACCTTATGTTGATATCAGTTGATATTTTAGAACTTGAAATAGAAACTCTCCTTAGAAATATCAATTAGTTCATTAGACGCACTTTTTCTTATGTTCCATATTGTTCCAGGCTTCCATTTTCATCCCTCAATAAAATATGTCTCCTTCCAGCTTCCAATAACATTTTGCTCATTTTTACAGAAGCCCTTAGCAACAGCCTCCTTGAGCTCATCAGGCTTCTGCTATTGTTCTTTCAGGGTCTTTCTAGCTCTGCCTACTACTGGGTCCCAGAGACAATGCTGTATGTGTCAGGCTTGTTATTGCTAAATACAAACAAAAATTTAGCTCTATTTATTAATACTGCTTTACAAACCAACTGAAAATTAATGGCATAGAACAGCTACCATTTTATTATATTCATGGGTTCCATGGAGGCAGGGAAGAGGTGATAGGGGACAGCATGTCTCTGATCTGTGGTGCCCAGCTTCAGATTCAGAGGCATCAGTGGTAGAGGTGACTCCAATGGCTGGGAAGAGGAATGTTCTGGAGGATGACATCCAGCCAGGTGTACACTCAGGGCTGAGCTCAGTTAGGACTGTCCCCTGGAATATTGACACGTGACAACTACATGTAACCTAGGAGTATCCTGGGGCCTGCATTCCAAAAAGATGCATAATGAGAAGGTGCAAGTATTCCAAGACAGGCAGGTGCACAATTTATGACTCTTCATGACCTACTCTCAGAAGACACACAGCATTTCTTCTGACATACTCTAGTGACTGACAAAATCATGACTATTCCTGAATTCAAGGAGATGGACCACAGATCTCACTAATAGGTGAAAGGATTATAGACAGTTTTGAGACTGTTCTAGTACATGTGCTGCCGAAGTGAGCACGTTTTGACACTGTTATAAAAGCACCAAATTCTAAAAAAATAGAAAGCCAGATTCTATGCCTACTGAGCCTCTCATTCTGGGGGAAACATTGGAAAGAGTCAGAATGAGAGTGAATTTGGCTTTTATTTACTTAATTTAATATGATAGAAGAAAGAGGTGAACTTAGAAATTATTTATAGATGTGCTTACAGAAATTAAAGGGTACATAGAAAATACTCAGAAATGTTAGCCTATGAAAAAGATTCAAAAATGTTTGCTTTTGACACCAAAACATAGGAAATCAGGTAGAGAAAGGATTTTAGTAACAAAGTCATATTTTTTTCTCTATCTACAAAATTTTCCACTTTGTTGCAATGATTATTTTAAGGATGCTCTCTTCTCACCTAAGTTTATAGTTTCAGATGGCCACAGGCTCTCCATTATTACATTTACACCCAGAAGAAAAACGTGTCATTTTTGAAAACTTGGATGGGAATAGAGAGCATTATGTTAAATGAAATGAGCTAGGCACAGAAAACCAGTACAGCATGATCTTACTCCTATTTGGAACATGAAGAAGGTGATCTCATAGAAATTGAGAGTAAAAATGTGGTTATCAGAGGCCTGGGTGAGTAGGAGGAAGGCAAGGAGGGGAAAAGTTGATCAATGAGTACTAAAATACTGTTTGATAACAGTAAGAAGTTCTGATATTCTATTGCACGATAGAGTTGCAATAGGTAACAGTAATGATTATACATTTCAAAAAACTAAAGTTATGTTGAAAGTTATCACCATAAGGAAATGACAAATGTTTGAGTAGATATGTCTGACTTGATTTAAATATTATGCAACCTACACTGAAATATCACATTATTGTAGCAGACAGCCCTGCCAGGGCTAAGAGTGGCACCTGCTTCCTGCTTTCCATAATTCGGCTATATTGTTTTATATCAGGAGTCAAACCGAACCTCTGTGTGACTCAAATGGGCATGTCAGATGGCAGACTGGGAGAGTATAGCCCCTCCCCCAGTGAGTGCCATGGAAGCCTAAGCCTTGATCTGTGAAGTGGCAGGGTTCTGCTGAGTTACATGCAGCTGAGATCAGCGTGACCACAATTAAAATCCTTTCCCCTGAATTATGGCTTCTCACTGACTGGATGGTTTGCTTGCTAATTGCACCCAGTTCCAGTACCTGTTTGTTGTATTCAAGCAACATAAGCAGTGCTTACTCCCTTACAGCCCTGCCTGGTGCCATCATACCAGGTGTTAGGCAGTATTTCACTAGATGCCTTCAAAGTACATACAGCTCCCTATTCCTTTCCACAGTGGTATTCAATAAATACTGGATATGCTTGAGGGTTTTTATCTTTGTTGCCCAGAGCAGCATTGATCAGGTCCCAAGACCCAGCTTCACTCTAAGTGAAGCTTTTTTCTTTGTCCTTTAACCTTGTGATTTTGTGCCTCACAGGAGGCTGGGGCCCACTTCAGGGATTCTGGCAATGTCCCCTTCCCCATTGCCTATACATTATCCCATTAATACATCTAAAATTTTGTATTTATGAATTGGTTAAAAATAAATTATATTTAAATGAAAAATATTATACATGCATACTAGAGTTAGAAATGACAAAAACTTCAGAAATGTGGTTAAAAACAGTGCTGATCATAGCTATTCATGTATGGAAATAAGTATAAGGAAATAGTTCACAAACGTTCTAAATTTTGAGAGATTTGTATTGCCAGAGAAACCATGAAAGCAGATAAAAACTCTATTACCTTAAATAATTTAAAGTCCCTAAACTTGACTATAAAGAAGAAGGTTTTGGCCCTACCGAGGTCTTGAGTCGCACAAAACACGCCGAATCAGCCCGCTACAGACAGGCAGGTCTGTGCATGCCCTACCGAAGTCCTGAGTCCCACGGAAGATACCGAAGTCCTGAGTCCCGCGGAGGTGCCGAATCACCCCGCTGCAGACAAGCAGCCACCTGGTTCCACACTACAAAGACACAGAGGACACCAGACCACCAGACCAAGGTACTGAGTCCCACTGTTCGCAGCCCAGAGGTAGGAGTTTCTGAGCCTTCATCCCACTGCTCCTGGTCCAGAGGAAGGGGCTTCCCAGCCACCATCCCTCCCGCTGCTCCCAGCCCACAGGAAAGGGCTTTTGGGTCACCATCCCTACCGCTGCTCCCGGCCCCTGTCCCACCTCTCCCAGCTCAGAGGAGGTAATCCATGCAGGTGCTAACAGCCCCCCACACCAGTTGAAATGAGAAAACACATAAATAAGTCTCAAAACCAGACTTCCAGATCACCTACAGCAACCCCAAAGGGAAATGAGATGGAACACTCTGGTACTCAACCACTTGGACCCACTGAACTGGCAAAAAAAAGGGATCTGGAAAAAATGAAATCAGAAATAATTTCTCAGATAACAGGAGAAATTGTGCCCCTAGTGCAAGACATGATTAATAAATCTAGAGAGGAGCTCAGGAACATGATGGAATCCCAACATAAGAAACAAATGGAATCCATAAAACAGATGCAAATAGATTTCCAGGACATGAAAAACTGCACTGAAAGTCTACACAGCAGAATGAGCCAATGTGAGGACAGAATTTCAGATAGAGAAGATACGATTGCAATTAATGACCAGGAAAAGAAAAATTGCTTCAAAATTATAAGGGAACATGAGAAATCAATCCAGTAGCTGCTAGATGATGCAAACAAGAATAACATAAGACTGATTGGGCTCAATGAAGAAACAGGAGAGAGTGCAGATGACATAAAAAATCTCTTCACAGAAATAATGGCAGAAAACTTCCCAAACAGGGGAAAAGAGCTTGACATACAGATAAGTGAGGCATATAGGACTCCAAATAGCCTTGATCAAAAAAATCTACACATAGGCATATAATTGTTAAGATTCCAGAAACACAACAGAAGAACAAAGTTCTCCAAGCAGTCAGAGAAAAGAAACAAATCACATACAAAGGAAAGCCCATCAGAATCACAGCAGACTTCTCAACACAAACCATCAAGGCAAGAAGAGCTTGGAGTGACTTATTCCAAGCCCTAAAAGAAAACAACCTCCAACCCAGATTGATGTACCCTGCAAAACTATCTTTCAAAATGGATGGAGAAATAAGATACTCTCATGACAAAGAGCACCTTAGGAACTTCATGAATACCAAACCAGCACTCCAAAGAATTTTACACAATATCCTAGGAACAGACGTTGAGGATCACAAGCCCAGGAAGCAAAGCAGAATGAACCCATCTGGCATGACAAGAAATTAAATGTAAAGGGGGAGAACCCAACAAAAAGAAAAAGTCATGCCAATGACAAGTCAATATGGTTCAGTTATAATGGTCTCAATTCACCAATCAAAAGAAATAGACTGGCAGAATGGGTCAAGAAGCAAAATCCAACAATATGCTGCATACAAGAAACACACTTAATTCAAAAGGAAACTCATAGACTGAAAGTTAAAGGTGGAAAACAATACTCCATGTGACAGGAACCCGAAAAAAAGCAGGAGTAGCTATCCTCTTGGCAGGTCAAGTAGATTTCAAACCAACACTAATTAAGAGAGATGAAGAAGGACACTACATCCTTGTAAAGGGAAGAATCCAACAGGAAGAGATGACAATCATAAATATCTATGCACCAAACACTAGTGCACCCAACTATATAAAACAAATACTAACGGACATGAAAAGTCATCTATGCACTAATACAATTGTAGTGGGGGACCTCAACACCCCACTGTTACAAATAGATAGATCAATTAGGCTAAAAATAAGTAATGAAATACTAGAACTCAATTGAACTCTTGAACAAATGAACTTAACAGATGTTTACAGAGTCTTCCACCCCACAAAATCAGAATACACATTCTTCTCAGCTGCACATGGGTCATTCTCCAAAATAGATCACATACTCACACATAGAACATGTTTAAGTAAGTGCAAAGGAATTGAAGTTATCCCCTGTATATTATCAGACCATAGTGTGATGAAATTGGAGATCCATAGCAAAAGAAACTCAAAAAATTTCATAAACACTTGGAAATTGAGCAATACACTTCTGAATAACCAATGGGTCACAGAGGAAATTAAAGAAGAAATCAGATAGTTCCTTCAATTAAATGACAATGACAATACAACATATTGGAATCTATGGGACACAATGAAAGCAGTCTTATGAGGGAAATTCATAGCAGTGAATATGCATATTAGGAAAACAGAACAAGCCCAATTAAACAACCTGATGCTGAACCTCAAGCTTCTAGAAAAAGAAGAAGAGGACAACCCCCGAGCTCATACAAGGGAGGAAATTATAAAGATCAGAGGAGAAGTCAATGCAATGGAGACTAAGGTAATGATACAAAAGAATCAATGAAGCCAAGAGTTGGTTCTTCGAAAGAATCAACAAAATTGACAAATGTTTAGCCAACCTTATCAGAAAAAGGAAAGAAAAGGCCTAAATCCGTGCAATTAGGAATGAAAAGGGTGAAATTACAACAGACCCAGCAGAAATTCAGAGGATCATCAATACCTACTTCCAGAACCTATATGCCAATAAGATGGACAACACAGAAGAAATGGGCAGATTCCTAGATACACATGAATTACCAAAATTGAATGAAGAAGACCTAAAAATTCTGAACAACCCAATATCAACCAATGAAATTGAAAATGTAATTAAAAACTTATCAACTAAGAAAAGCCCCGGGCCTGATGGCTTCACTGCTGAATTCTACAAGACATTTAGAGAGGAACTGCTGCCACTACTGTTTAAACTCTTCCATGAAATTGAAAGGGAAGCAATACTCCCAAATTCATTCCTGGAAACAAGCATCACCTTGATCCCCAAAGCAGAGAAAGACCCAACTGAAAAAGAGAACTATAGGCCAATCTCACTAATGAACATAGATGCAAAAATCCTTCATAAGATACTGGCAAACAGAATGCAGAAGATCATCAAGAAGATCATACACCCTGATCAAGTGAGATTCATCCCAGGGATGCAGGGATGGTTCAATATATGAAAGTCAATCAATGTAATACACTATATCAATAGAACCAAGGACAAAAACCATATGATTATCTCCATAGACGCAGATAAGGCATTTGACAAAATCCAACTGAGATCACAGTAGCATACTGCGTAGACCTTGAGAAAATAATCCAAAAATTCATTTGGAACAAGAAGAGACCCAGAATAGCAAAAGCAATTCTAGGTAACAAAGACATGGCAGGGGCTATCACAATCCCCAACCTGCAACTCTACTACAAAGCTACTGTGATAAAAACAGCATGGTACTGGCAAAGAAACAAACTTGAGGACCAGTGGAACAGATTAGAAGATGCAGAAACAATGCCAGACACACTCAGCCATCTCATCTTCCCCAAAGGAGCCAAACACCCTCACTGGAGGAAAGATAGCCTCTTTAATAAATGGTGCTGGAAAAATTGGGCTTCAACTTGCCAAAGATTAAAACTAGACCTGTATCTCTCACCATGCACTAAACTAAAATCAAAATGGATTAAAGATCTAAATATTAAAATAGAAACTCTGAACCAGTTGGAACAGAGGTTAGGTAGAACCCTTGAAGACATCGGTGTAGGAAAAGATTTTATGAAAAAAACCTCAGTTGCCCATGAACTAGCACAAACAATCAACAAATGGGATCTCTTCTTGTTAAAAGGCTTCTGCACAGCAAGAGAAACCACCAGCAGTGTGAAGAGACAACCCACAATATGGGAAAAATCTTCACCTGCTCTTCCTCAGACAAAGGTCTACTATCTCGAATCTATAAAGAACTTAGAAAGATCAGACCTCCCAAATTTAAAGACCCAATCAAAAAATGGGCAGCTGAAATGGACAGACATTTCTCAGACAAAGAAGTAGAAATAGCAAATAAATACATGAAAAAATGTTCAACATCACTGGTGGAGACGCAAATGAAAACAACGCCTCAGCGTTCCACTTCATTCCAGAAAGAATGGCTGCTATCATGAAATCAATCAAGAACAAATGCTGACAGGGCTGTGGGGAAAGAGGAACCCTGTTCCACTGCTGGTGGGAGTGTAGACTGGTGCAACCACTGTGGAAATCAGTATGGAGATCCCTCAAAGAACTAGGACTGGAAGTCCTATTTGACCCCGCTATTCCCCTGCTGGAGATCTTTCCCAGAGAATTAAAAGAATCATACCACAGTGATATAGTGTGCCCATGTTCATAGCAGCACAGTTGGTAATAGCTAAAACTTGGAAACAGCCCATATGCCCATCAACTGGAGACTGGATAAAGAAAATGTGTTTTTTTTTATAAAATGGAGTACTACTCAGCCATAAAAATGAGAAATTAGAGACATTTATAGCTAAGTGGATGCACATTGAGGTAATACTCTTAAGTGAAATAAATAGGACACACATGTGTAAATATCAAATAGTTTCTCTGGTGTGAGAAACTGAAAGTATAAATAAGGACTAAATGTATAATAGGTAATGTGAAATAGGAAGAAAAGGGGCAAAGGGGAAGGAAGTGGGAGGGCTACGGGAAAGGATAGAAGGGAATGGGATTAATATGAGAAAATGGAAAAATAGGAACAAAATCTTTGTAAATAGGGAGGACTGGAGGGGTTGAAGGGAGGGCTGGGCAAGGGTGAAAAATAAGAACCAAGAGAGACTACGTAAAGGTGCAAATTTCCAATGATGAATGTCATTATATTTTATTCCTAAAATGTACCAATGATTAGAATGAATAATCGATAATGTAAAATAGGAAGAAAAGGTCCAAAGGGGTAGGGGTAGTGGGAGGGCCAGGGGAAAGGAAAGAAGGGAAAGGAAAAATGATGAGAAATGGAAAAAATGGAAATAAAGTCTTTGTAAATAGGGAAGGGTGGAGGGCATGAACGGAGGGCTAGTAATGGGGAAAAAATAAGAACCAAGATGCATTATGTAAAGGTATAATTCCCAATGAGAAATGTAATTGTGTTGTATACCTACAATGTACCAATAAAAGAATTTAATACAAAAAAAAAAAGAAGGTTTTGAAAGTAGTACAGCCTCAAAAAATAAATATGGCTCCAAACTCCATCTCAGATTGGTCCTTCAGATAGATGGGTGAGAACATAACATGGAAACAGTGCCAGAAACTGCAAAGAGCAACTGAAAAGAGCCTCACTTCAAATAATAGAATCTGGACCATACCAAAGAATGGATTCTATTACCAGGGCAGAGGCTTCTAAAAGTCTGTATGTGCTAACTTTTTTCTTACTACGTGGTATTGATACCCATGTATAATCTTATTGATCTTCTTTTCTGAATGAGAATTTTCAATAATGTTGTTCTAACTCCCCTGTTACATAAGTAGTATGGGGCAGGGAGAAGAGTTGATAATATGCTCTATAATGTGTAGGTCCCCCCAAGGAACTACTTTCAGAAATCCTGAACTATTTGGTAGTTGCACTGACTGGATAAGACTTAAGATTGTCTCCTTTGAGGGGTAGAGTATGTCTTCAATATGAATAAAACTAGGTGTGTGTGGTTTCCTGGTAGTCACAAAACCAAATTGTGTATAAAATGCATTCTTCAGTGCCAGAATTAAAGTTAATTTTTGGAATGGAAGCACAACAAAGAAATTAATTTGTCTGCACCTTTAATGTTTGGTATGAGCATGCCCAATTCTCAGCAAAAAGAAGTAAAAATGTTGTTTTAAGCCAAGATGATAAAACAGTGTCAATCTTTTTTCTCTTTCTACCACCTTGATATAAATGAGCAGATCAAATTTAAGGCATGTGTCAAAGATGGAAAAGCTAGAAATGGAACAAGTTTATGTCTTTTCATCACAGCCTAGAGGAAAGCTACCTGAGAATCAAGGCCCAATCATGTGGACTCTATACAATTGCAAAACAGACTTCTACTCTATATAAGTTATTATACAAAGGAGTTACTTCTTGCATCAAGTGGGATTATCCTGGATAAAACAATTTGTGTAATAAAATACACAAAATTTACTGCAGTAGAGATATGAAGGTACAGGAGTTATTAGACTGTATTATCTGATAGACACAAGATTCAGTTTCTCATATACTCAGACAATAAGACCAAAACATATATATTGCTCCCATAATCAAATAGCTAGGTGAAATAAAACTAGCTTGGAGAATGGCAAACATTGATCATTTCACTCTACAGTTATTGAGCTACTATATTTTTTTCTAGCAGTTGTACAGCGTACTTGCATGTGTCAGATAAATCTCTGTCCTCAAAGGATATAAGTAATAAATACCTCACATAATAAGATTTAAACTCATACATGATACTACAGTCCATGAAAGGTAAAATGTTGCATTTTAAGTCAGAAGAGAGGTTGCTTTTCCTTAAGTAACTGAAGGACACATTTTAGAACAGGCTTTAGTCAGAAAAGTTGAGTATGACTCTGGTAGGTAGAGGTAGCAAAATGTGTTTTTAGAGCAAATATCAGCGGAGAAAAAAGTATAGGAAGAGAATGATGAAGATTACTGAGGGTTCTAGTGATTTGAGCCTCTGGTGTTTGGCAGCAAAACCGGGAGACAAAGTTGGGACAGAGGTATGACCGATAGGGAAGGACCTTGGTCTCCTGCTAGAGCTCTTTACCTTTGCTGTCTAAGGCTTACGAAGCGCACAGTCACTCCTACAGATTTTACCCTGAGGTGACTTGGCTGAAACAGAGTCAGGGTTGGGAGAGAATTTGTATAGCAGAAATAATGGGATTTTAAAACTTAGAAATAAAAACTCTTGCAGCATTTTTATTTCTAAGGTTGAAAACAACCTAATAATGACTTTCATGAAGTAAATTATCTGACTGGGCAGGTGCTGCTTCCTTGTGATTTTAAAAGACTTTGGCAAACTTTCCCCTCTTCAGATTGCAGTGTCTTAGCAAAGATTTAAGAGGCTTCCTCAGATGGTTATAATTAAACTTCAAATGGAACAAGGAAAGCCATACATTTCCGTGGGGTGAGACTATTGCTTTATTTTTTTTTCATTGTTTCAGTGTGCAATTTACCCTTGCTTGTCTTCATTATATTTTTCAAAAAGTGAATAAATGTTCCCATTTGGGAAGGTCAGAATGCCAGCAGTAATCAGTGTGCGTGTGTATGTGTATGCATGTGTGTGTGCATGTGCACACGTGTGTTTGTGCATGCGTAGCACTAGAGATTGAACCCAGAATCTTTGCAAGAAGCTATATCTGCAGCTGTTCTTAAATCTTTTATTTTGAGACAGAGCCTCACAGAATTGCCCATGCTGGGCTTGAACTTGTAATTCTCCTGCCTCAGCCTTCCAGAGATTTAGTAGTGTCTGATTTAGAGCTAGCTCTCATTTCAAATTGGGCCAATGTCCACACTGTAAACAGTGTGGCATTCTAGGACCTATTTGTTACTGGACTATTTTCAGTCTCCTTTCAACCATCTTTGCCTGGTATTCTACATTCCAGTCTACTAAGTGATGTGTTGTTCATGCAATGATTGACCTTCATATATCCATGTCTATAACCATGAGTTCTAGCTTAGTTTTCCCTCTGCACATCTGTCTTCTTCCTCTTCTTCTGCATCCTGTTATCACTCCAACCTCCAAACAGCTATATTTTTCCATAGAAGTTTTATTTCCTTCCTGAATCACACTTGTCAGACTGTTACCTCTGTCTGTCTTCATGGGATCATCTCTCATGACAATGTCTTAGCAAAAACATTATTTTTTATTAATGTACTTATACCACCTTGAAAAATATTTTTCACAAAGTTATCAAATTATATTGAACCATATTGTATATATCTGATTTGCTGAACAGTGAGAGTCTTGAGTATAGGGAAAATACAATGCTATATGTACTGTATTCAGGGCATGTGTGATTGCTATGAAAACATAAAAGAGGAAAAGCAAAGGCAACACTGTGAGTTAAGGTAGGTAAATAGAAAGGAAATGGAAATAAATTAGAAACTATGAAGAGCTTGTTTTGGGAGGGGTATAAAATCTGCGATAGGGAGGAGCAGGAAATAAGATGGTATAAGTATTTAGGAAAGATAGTGCCCATGACTAATGGTCCACATGGATTCATTCAAAGCATGTTCCTGCCCAACTTGACTCTGCATTTCATAAGAGTGGGAATCTTGGTACCCTTCCAGAAAAATTATGAATATTGATTTCACTAAAGTAATGTTGGATATAAGTTGGTGAAATTTAGTTGAGCCTTTTAAAAAATTTAATACTTTTGCAGTGATATTGATGATGCCAGGGAAGCCACGGTTCCTAGATAGTTGATACAAAGCTGGAAGGAATAGTTAATATGATGAAATAGTTAAGCCTAAACAATCTTGAGAGACTGAATGTAAAGCGTGATCAGATAACAAAAGTTATTTAGGATGCAAGAAAGTTGATGAAATATGTATAATGTGCCTAAAAATAAATCCAAAAGCTATTCTTACTAAGAATATTAAGGAACTAGGTATATAGCTCAATGGTAGAGTGCTTGCCTGGTGTACACAAGTCCTGGGTTTGATTCCCAGAACTGCAAAAAGCTAACAATAAAAGGGAATACTAAGTTTCAGGAGGGTTAGTTGATATCCCTCAATGATCTGGCATATGGCAGAGGTGGAATGAATGCCCAACCCAGGTCTATCTGGAATCAAAGTCTGTAAGACTCATATCTATCACAGGATCATTAAATATAAAGGTAGTGTGAATATTTATTAAGAGAACTTTAAGTCATATTTTGTATTAAGCGAAAGATCAACAATGTCTGTCGGCACGCTAAAGAATTTTTGTTTTTCTGATAAAACAAAGAATCTATTTTTGATAAAACAATTGGACCTAAATATACTAAATATTTTACCTAAATTTTATATAGACCAAGAATTATGTGTCAATAAATAAAATTTTCTTATTTGAACTGTAATCATCTTCAGTTCACAGTAATGTCAGAAAATCCACAGCTTGCCAACTAACTGTATTTTAATCACAGTCATTTTTTAAACATATTCTGCAAGGTTATTAGTTGGTCTGTGTACGTGGAAGTACTGTGGTCATATTAAATATAGTAAGTTTCTTCCATGAAGCACTCATGTGCTAGTTAGTGTTTCTCTCTGGTTCTCCTTTCTCATTGTTTCTTTTCCATTGCTTCTTTTTCTCAAAGACAGCCTCCATGAGGTCTCTGGTATAACTTCATGACATTTGTATGACACTGGTCCCAGTCGAGTATTGATTACAAGTTGATTTCTGGGAGTGACATCTCCCCCTCCCAGGAGTGGCTGCCTTGTTACCTGGTTCCTGTGGTCACAGTGTCATGGAGGCATGTGTCTCCTTGCCCCTCCTCATTATCCATCTGTTGTGCTATCTACTGAATTACAGGACACCTCTCACTAAGCTTTCAACTAAAATGTCTCTTAACACCAAGTCTCCTTGAATCAGAATCCTTCTAGCTAGCTCATCTAGCTCTCTCTACATTTGTCTGTGGTACTAAAGATTGAATTTTAGCTGCTTTCTCTTAGCTTCACTGACACATAAGAGACCTTGTGAATTTCTTATCAGTTACAAATACTTAGATATATCCCTTGTTATTATGAATCTTTTTCACCATTCTAAGTCCAATGATGCATCTTTATCAAAAGCCAGGGATTTTGGGGCCGGGGATTTAGCTCAGTGCTGCCGCCGCCTGCCTCACAAGTGCAAGGTCCCAAGTTCGATCCCTGGTACCAAAAAAACTAAACAAACAAACAAACAAACAAAAAACCCCAGGGATTTTGAAGTAAGTCAGGACAATAGAGTTAAAACTATGTAACTCCTCTCTCCTTCTCTTCCCCAATCCCTTACCCCAGTCCTCAGAAAGATTCCTTTCTTCTCTGGTCTAGTGAAAGTTCTAAGAAAAACAATCTTCATTCTGAATTAATATGAATTTTACAAATAAAAATTCTTGATTTTAATCTAGTGCTTTTTTTGTATTAATATGGTGACTGTCCTTTTTGAAAATATGCCTCTATCCCACGACCTATGCAAAATGGCCAAAGTGTTTGAGGGGACTAGAACGTATCTGTCTGAGAAGAGGTATGTCAAAAATAAAGCATTTCACTATATTTGAGCAATTTTAGGTAAAGCAAAAGTTATAACGCCTTCTCCCCTACCTCTTTTCTTATTATTTTTCAAGGCTTTGTTTGTGTTTTCCTTTGTTTTAAATGATTCAATATATTAAAATTTACTTTTTCTCAAATATTAAGATATTTAAAACTTTCCCTATTTTTCTTTCATATCAGAAAAGCAAATTCAAATTGCTGCTTGCTACATACTTTGTAACCAAAGGACTAGAATTGCAGTCTGTGTACAACTTCCTGTAACTCCTTCATTACCGTCTAGTATCCGAGCTTCTTACACAAGAAGCTGGTTAGGTGATTCCTCAAAGATAGTTTCTTACATTTTCCTTTAAGTTGTTAAAAAACCTTTAAAATTTCTATGTGGCCCTAGAATCTTAAGAAACGTGATTAGATATTGCATTTTAAAAATAAATACACTTACAATAAAGTTTTCTTTCTCCCACAACTATCTACAGCCAATACTGAATTTGTGCTTTTATCCTAGCGAGATTTGTTGCGGCTTGTGTGATATATGTTAAAGATGCAAAGCTGAAAATATTCAGAAAAAGAGAGACTCTTCCTGTTCACAAAATATTTCTCTCCCTGTTTCCTTCTATCAATTCTTTGAAGAATTTCTTGAAGGTTCGCAGGATGTAAGGAAGGAAGGAATGAAATGAGAGTAAGATTTTGGTGAACCGTGATTTTGAGATAAAAGATTAAGATAGGAGAAGCAACTACCAAAATTGATATTTTGCGCATAGAGGAAGAAGTTTAAACAGAAGTTTTAGAAACGCCATCATGGGTTTTATGACGGAACATGACCAGCGGTGGTTTTTACACTGGCCGATGCTTGAAACTGTTGGCACTTTGGAGATGAGATTTCACGCAGACTGATCACATGCACTGCGGTCCCAAGAGGTGGTGGAAAAGGAGACAGTGAAAAAGAAGAGAAAGCATGGAAGGTGGGGTGCGAGGAAGGTGGTAGAAGGCCTGTGTAAGGAAGTGTATATAATGTTTACATTTTGTTGAGCTGCTCCTTACATTCTCTCATTTAGTGAGAAAAACAATTAAGAAGATGAAAAGTAACTAAAACTGTAGAATTGTCATTTGAAACATTCATAATTTTCTGTAAGCATTGTATCACGTTTTGTAATTTCCAAATGTCCCCAGACTCTTCTCATAAAACTTTCAAGAAAAATTTAGATACAGTTTTTAAGGTTGTTCATTAGTGTCTTCAAAGCATTTCATGTCTAATATCTGAACTGCAGCATTTTGTAGGATTTTCAGACTGTGTGTGTGTGTGCGTGATATCATACGACCTCTGAATAAAACCCATTTTAGTATTTGTCAAGGGTACATTTTTCTCTACTCTTATGCGTTTTGTGCTCCTGTCTTTCCTCTACCATTTATATTCAGGTATGTTTTATTTTGTCTTTCTAGCATGGGAGAACAAGCCAAAGTTCTCATGCATTTTAGCTAAGTGCTCTACCGCTGAGCTGCACTCCCAGTCTGGTTCAGGTGTTTAAAAAATTTCTCAGAAAAGCAATAAAAATAATTATTTTTATCACAATCATACTTATTAATTTTATCAAAACATATCTTGCTTACCAAATTCAATAAATGTACTCACCAATTTCAGGCATGAAATTAATCCTAATTATTGTAATAAATTAAAATTTCTAAAACTAGGTAATTTCCAAAAAGTGAACAAATGCCCTGAGATAAGAGGAACAATATACTGTTTTAACTGTGTATATATTTTCTCAAGGTTACTACTTTAAAAGAAAACCAATTATTTATTTGTGTAATTTATGGCTTTTTTATGCATAGGCTGTATTTATCACTGGTATTTCAATTGGGCATGTTTTATATGATCTCCCTGTATTTTATCTTGCTATTTGTCTGAATGGTATTTTAAACAGAAGTTTGTATTTCAAGACAGACTTTCCTATTAACATTACATCTATTTGTTGTTGTCTGTTCCTTTCACAGATAGTTATGATGCCCAGCTCTGTGATCCATTCTGCAATTAAATTGGTTGTGGTAATTACAGAAATCATCTAACTGATATGGACAGTATACATCCAAGGAGCTGAATCTTTAAAGTTTTAATTATGACTACTTTTTTATATTTTGTAGAATAAAAGAAATAGTAAATATTATGCATTTCTAATATTCAATTCAGTAATCATGAAATTTTTAAACACAGTACAAACAGCACAATAATTCCTCTCTTCATTTTGACTCAAAACTTGGAAACCAGGGCTGGGGATTTAGCTCAGTGGTTCCGCTGCCTGACTCACAAGTGCAAGGGCCCGAGTTCAATCCCTGGTACCAAAAAAAAAAAAAAAAAAAAAAAAATCTTGGAAACCACTGACATTAGACTGCAACAATTATTTAAAAATAAAGCTGGTTCCTTTCCCTTCCCAGAAAATGCTTGTTCTGATGCAGTTCTAGTGACAGGATAGAATGCCTGTCCTCCTTACGTACACCAGGAATGACTTAGACTCTGAAAACCAAAGTTACACCCTAGAGATTCCATTCCCCTAAGGTTACTCATCTGGACCACAAACCTGTGTGAAAATAGACACAGGGAGCAGGTGGAATTACCCTATGAATCATCCCTTTAATGTAGTGAAGCCTTGGAGGGAAGAGGAGGGAGGATGTATTGGTTGTTAGGAAAATGTAGGCTACTGGGACAAAATGACATCCTCTATTAATAAGATCTAAGGTGCGACTCATGTAATTGCCCTAATTTTTAAGATTGATGGGAAGTGTGAAGCATTTCTTCATAAATGCCTAAAGTGTACAAGACTGCATATAGTTTTAGAATGTGATTTTTTTATAAAAGAAGGTGGAGATCCCAACTTCCTTTGTCTTGTCTATATATATGTCTGAGTGTGTGTTTTGGTGTTTCCTGGCAAGTGACTTGACAGAGAAACTAAACTGAACAAAGCAGCCTTAATTTGAGATGCTAACTGGCACCATGAAAATATCAGGTGTATTTCTGCTCCTCTCTCTGGCTCTTTTCTGCTTTTTCTCAGGTGAGTTCTTTCTTATAATTAAGACTCTATATCTATATTGAAATGAAGATGAAAAGAGACATTGTCTATCATATTTCAAAATTCTAATGATCTGAATGCAAAAGACCAATTGAAAGATCATCATGAGGATGATGATAATGATTGTGATGATGGGAATTATTATAATAATAATGGTAAAGAGGAATGTCATTTACTGAGCGTATACTATATTTTAGGCATGTACTAAGGGTTATTGTGTATTATGTCTAATATTCATGGCAAGGAATTTATATCTCTTTTATAAATATAAAAAACTGTGGCACATAAAAATTAAAATTGTCAAAGGACTTGCAACTAGTAAATAGAATTTGGAATTTGAATCCGTATCTTTTAGATTTTGCATTTGATGCAAATAACTGGTCTGGAGCATGGATAATTGGGTTAAACAGTTTGTAATATAAATCTAGGCTTTCAAAGACAAAGGAAAACTTCCCTGTCAGTTATTATAGAGGGACTCAAATAATGAAAGTTGGAACAAGGGAAAAAATGGAAACACAATGAATAAACTCTTAAAAAGAGGTTATGGAACCTTGGAATGTGAAAACATGATACTGCAGAATCACACAATTCTTCAAGCAGGGGAATATTTTTGTCTCCTTTAATAAGCAACAGTCATATATTTTATCAATTAAAGTGGCTTTAATTCAATCATATGTCAAGATAATGCCTTTCATCTGGAGATGAAAAGATTTCTGGTTGTCAGGATCATCTGAATGAACAGAGCCATTTATATCTATTTTCTTCTATATTTTTCTAATCATGTTTTAGTGGACAATGTAGTCTCATCTTTTTCATTAAGAACCCATATTGACTGGAAAAAACTCAATTCTCTGATATTTTCATTCTTGTATAAAATGTTACTAACTAGGCTAATCCCTGAAATCTTCCATGAAAGATGTATCATTTTGTGTAAACATAACAAATAAATTTTGCTGCTATCAAAGATTTTAAATGACTGAACATGTAAAAACAAATTTTCAATAAGATTTAGCTAAGTCTCCAAGTGTTTATTCACCTTCGTTAGCCACATTTACATAAATAAATACATTTAACTATGAAAAATGGATTAAGATTCCTGTGCTATTATGGAGTAAACTTGATTACTGAAGCCAAATAATTTTAATGGGTAGCTTAATCAATTGCTGAGATGCAGAACAAATAGACCAATGTTAAAAATTTAGTTGTAAAGGTAGTCTTCAAAATCAATTACGATTCTCTTATTGCTTCTCTTTACAAGGATGAACTTATACATACTAGGACCTGATAAACAAATACACCAAATTTAACAAAGGATCTGTACTTCATAGACATAATAGATATTATTTGAGAGAACAATAGTTCCTAGAATTTTTGATTGTGAAGAGAGAAAAATTCATTTAAGTCCTGGTGTTTTCATTTTATAGCGTTGTGACCTTTCTGAGCCCCATTTTCTTTGTAGACAAAGTGGACTATACAAGGACTATCTCTATGTGGGGCATTAAATGAAGAAAATGCATGTAAAGTGTTTAATATAGTAGATGGGGCATAAGTGTTTAGTAAATGTCTTTTATTACTGGCAAATTAAAATTTATTAAAAATAGTGCAAAATTAGACTCAGTAATTATGGGTATTACCTTCTTTTCTACTTTGCTCTTTACATATGAGACATTAGGAAAATCCCTCCTCTCTGATCACAGATTTGCCGTCGAGAATTGACTGAAAATAGCAATATTCAATCTTCTCTGGCCAAAAAAGTCACAGAGACATCACAGAAATAGACTCTAGGATTTTTCTGGATTTGTATTATAGTTTTCAAGGGACTGTGCTAAGAATTTGTATTTTTAGCAACCCCTCATTCTGTGGTTTATGAATTAATAATGTTGGTAAACATTGCTGGAAATGATCAGTAACTTTTTTTTTTCGAACTTAAGAAGCCTTGTTCCTCTTCTTAAACCCATTAATAGAAACTGGACTCTTGGGGTGTTTCCAGTAGTCCTCCCCTAAATGTTAGCCAATATTTAGTGCAATCCCTAGACAGTGGATTGTATTAATCCACACTCTTCCTTACAGAGGTGGTTTTAGGCTTATGTGTGAGAGGTGCTGCTCCAGGAGTTCCATAGAAAAGACCACAGATCAAAACTTAGCAGCTCGTACCAGGACTGGATTTAGGACTTTTATGATTCTAGTAATTTACACCACTTAGCTCATTTATTGCAATCAAAATTACACATTCTAATAAGAAGGAAGAAGGAGGGAAAATTACTGTATAAGAATTCTTTTTCTCTTTAAGGAATTTAGAACTGTAGAAGAAATGAGGCATAGAAGAGTGCATGAGTTGATTCTCCCCAGGCTAAGTTTGGGCCAAGTCTTTGAGGCTGAGTATCTGCAGAGAGGGCAGAACAGTAGCCCTGAGCTCAATGAACAAACAACATACTCCCCAGCTCCCTGTAACGAAGGCTTTTAGAAGAAACTGCATGTGCTGAACTTAGGAACTTCAGTGTTAGAGAAGACTTTCCAATTCAGCTTCCTCAAAGCAAGACCAAAGATGACCAAGTTGCTCCCATAATAAACTAGTGACTTAGCCAGAACTCTCACATGAATCTTTAGACCCACAAATAATTTCCTTCCACCCCACTCTAACCTCCAACAAATTCTTCCCCTTTCATAATGCCTGTGTTTTTCCATAATGGCCCAAGTTTTTTTCTACTCACTAAGAAGGGGCAAGTTCAAAAAAAAAAAATGGGGAAAAAAATGCTTGAGACGCCCAAGGACCAGGAACAAATACTGAGGATTTTCTAAATTTGCGGGACTCGATTGTTGCACATTCATAAATTACAGCGTTTGGATTTTATGCTTTTTTTCAGGTGTCTTCACTCAGGGCAGACAGGTCAGTACCTACTTTTTATTTATTTTTCCACCTGGGTGGTGCTTGACTGGTATTCTTTGACCAAAAATAGGTGTGTTTATGGTGTAAAAGATCAAAACTAATAAGCAATAAGGACAATTGCAGAAATCATCTGAAATGATTTTTTAAATTTTTAATCTCTTAGGAATATACTATTTAAGTTTAAAAATCCTCATTTAAATCCTAACTTAAATGAACATAAGATAGATATGAGATAAAATTCATGCTTTATTACTAACTTCACAGTGTGATCTTGGGGAGCCAAGATATTCAGGTTCTCTGAGCTGCAACTTTTGCTGCTATAGACAAAGAATGCTAATATTCAGTTTCTAAAATTGCAATTATATCTAAATCAATGAAAGCCTTTGGGAAAGTCTAAAAGTTAAAGAGAATTAATCATTAACCACATTTGGAGGAGTTAGGACAAATATCATTGTTTCTTTTTAAGAAATAAGAACTGAAAATAAAGAGAAAACTTTAAATGCTGTGTATTGAGGATAAACAGACTGACACACTCAAATTTAAATACAGTTTGAGGTTAAAATTGGGGTGGGCACAGAGTTTCTTCATTGTTGGATATTTCTCCCAATTTAATTCAACAGTGTTTTCTCTACCTTTCTTAATCTATCAAAAACTGACACAAATATGTGTTCTTTGCTCTGCCAATCCCCATCCTATGTCCATATCGACCATTTCTACTTGATCTTGCCGAGTTTTGTTTAGCCCTGGTGGAGCCAAGACCTCTTGGCTTCAAAATCTTCAGACATTATTGCCAATTGATTGGAGCTGGCAAAAAGGTTGAAAAGTATTTTCCAACCTTGATTCATCCACTCCAAAGCATAAGAATTTGTTTTTCCATCTCAGAGTTTTAGCATCTCCGAAGTTAAGATGGGTCTTGTAATTGATGACAGCTTAAACAATCTCTGTCTATGTTTACCACATGCACATGTGTGTGTGTTGCTTTATAACACTGTAAATCTCAATACTGACTTCTTATGTTTAAATAAGCATGGATCACAGTGCATAGTAAATATAAAAGCAAACACACAAGCAAACACAAGGTTGAGCCAAAGTGTTTCACATCACTTTAGGTAATAAAATACAGTGATAAGATTACTACACACAGATCTAAGAGGTAGGAAATTTAACACAACTTTTATCACCAACATACAAGTCACCTCCTTTTGTAAGAACTTTATTTCTCAGGGTTTTAAATTGTGTTTTCTAAAATTCATATACAATGTTCTATGTCCTGATTCTATTCCATTAGACAGGACAAAATCTTCTGCTTCCTTCAGAGACACTGAGATACTTTGTAAATATCAGATACTCATGCCATATACAGTATTGAACAATAATTGCAGAGGTAAGGGTCTTGGGTCTTCATTCCATATGATTATCCAGGTGACACACACAATAAAATCTGAACATTTTTTCTAGGTGACAGGAAGCAAGCTGTATTGGCAAGCACTGATTTTGGAGTCTGGCAATATAGATGAGTCCTAATTCAATACTTACATGTTGGGTGATTTGGTTAATAACTCTCCCCTTCTCAATGCCTTTGTTGCCAAATCTTTAAGATGAAGGGTTGGATTCAAAGATCTCTAAAGCTTCTTCTTGTGCTAAATATTTAAATTATTATGAACCCAGCCAGTCCTACCAAGGCTGCTGTTTCTCCTCCACTGAAATTCTGAAATTTAAAGGACAGGGAAAATTCCACCCTTTTAGATCATGTCAAGTCTGGCCTTGCTTTTCTGTGTGGATGGAGGGAGATCGTGGCAGGACTTGAAGCCAACATTAGTAGCATGCCTGCTTAAGTCTGACCCAGCCAACACAAAAGGGTGTCAGGTTTCCCCAACACTCCATTCTTCTCATGCCAAGGCCTGGCCTCAGGATGAAACATCTGCTGGGAGATTATAGTTAGCAGTCCAAAGTATAGACCTTTAAAATTTCACCTTATTTCAAAAATATTATTCAAGCTAAACACAAAGCATATTCCCAGACTTCACATTCCAATAAAATTTTCTCTGTAAATATGCATGACTCATATGTTCCCGAATCTTTAATTTGCCAAGTGGTTACATTAAGTAACTTTAGTAAAAATGACAATAAAATAAAACTACTATTTAACATCAAAAGCATTTCATTAAACAAATTGTGGTATTACATCAAAAATTTTAAAGATATTTTCAGAAAAAGATAGTAATTTGAATTGAAAAAAACTTTGCTTTTTGAACTACTCAATACATTGCTTTTAATATTTTTTATTTTCCCAGTGTGCTCTGTATTTTGAGACTGTATCCTCAAAGAGCTATTTAAATGAATAGTCCGGACTGAACTGAATGCATCAAGCCTCTTAAAAACAATGATTTGCAACTGTCTTTTGTTGCAATACTTTTGGGGGATAACTAAGTTTATTCTTGTTTGTATTTGAGATAATATTGGTGAGTTTTAACACACTTCAAATTTATGTAAAACAGTGCTCTGTAACTAGAGTAAGTTTGGAGTTCTTGGGTTTCTCTAGTAAGTTTGATTTTACATAAAGTAGTGTACTGATGAATATCTAAATGCAGTTTAGAGATGTCACCTGGCATCTACATTAGAGATGGGAAGACTGAAGCCGTAGAAAGAGGAGCTGGCTGGCTATGCATCAACAGCTCGGGCTGAGCCTGTACCAAGTGAGCTTCAATAAGCAATGAAAGATGGGTGGGAATGTTACTCAGGGGTGGGGCACTCACCTAGCATCTGCCAGGCCCTGAGCCCAATTCCCAGCACCAGAAAAAAAAAAAAAAACAGTGAAAGCCACTGTGCAGTGCATGCGAAAGGACTTCAAACAGTGTCATTTTCTAAACAAATATGTTAATAACTATGATTATTATCCTCATTTCTTAAGAATGTGATGAAAACAGTTTAAAATAAGATTAGCTCTTCTCTACATGTAACAAGCATTCAAAACCAGGAGGAAAAGGAGCCAGAGACAGAAGAATTTACTGTATTGGTTCACACAAGAAATGTTGAAGGCTCGTACAGCTAGTAAACTTGGAATTTGAAAAGAAGGCTTGAAGTGAAGAAACACAAAATGTAACAGATGAGGAAAGAGGTAGCAGTGCTTTGGTGTGAAGGCAGGATAGGGAATCTTAAGAGTAGTGCTATCATGAAAAATTAAAATTCAAAAATAGTTTGCAGAAAAGATAAAGAGTTATATTTGGGATATAAATATATCATAAATGTTTCTTTCCTCTCCTTTCTTTCTTTCTTTCTTCTTTTCTTCCTTTCTTCCTTTCTTCCTTTTTTCCTTTCTTTTCTTTCTCCCTTCTCGTCACTTCCTTCCTGCCTTCACTTCCTCCCTCCTTCCCTCCTTCCTTCCTTCTTACCTTTCTTTCTCTTTCAGGATCACTTGAAGTGATCCTCCTGTCTCAACTACCCAAGTGTTGGGATTGCAGGCATGTGCCCCCGCGCCCAGCTACAGGCATACTTTTTGAAAGTAGTTTCAAAGGAGTAGAAAAGGTGTGGACATGGGGGGAAGTGTAGGTGTGATTGCAAGTTTTCACTGGCTTTATTTGAACACCTAAATGATAGACTAAAATATTAAAGATTCGACTCCTTAGTTGACTTAATAACCACATAAGCACAAGTTTACAACCAAGTTAAATGATTTTTTTTGTTTTAGCAAAGATGACTAATCTGGGTACTGTCACTCCATCCAGAAATGTTTTAGAAGATGAAGTTCTTCGAATCACCACAAGGGAGCAGGCTGATACTAAACATCGGCATCCGTGCACCTAGAAGTAGTCCCCAAGCTGGGGTACCAAAGAAAAATGGATATTTCTTGTTAAAGCCAACAGCAGAGTATACAAGGTTAAAAAATATCCTTAAATAGGATAAGCAATAAAATGGGCTCCAAAAATTCTAGGATGTGATGCAATTTACATTGCTGATCTTTATCATAGTGATCTTCCAGATAGTACTTGATACCTGACAGTGTTTTTGTAGGACTATTAGGACAGTCCTAGTAGATAAGTATGGTATTGCCAGCCCCCTGTAGAATGTGTAAACATTTACACTTAGAATAATAAGCATCTGTACACTGTAAGGCAGCTAATAAATTAAAAAAGAAAGATTCAACCTGGGTCACTCCAATTCCATCCAGGGACAGCCCCATAACATTACAACAGCATTGGGGCATTTTAATTAGATTGGGAATATTTGACTTCTCCTAAGTCTCCTAAATGCCTCATGGATGAAACTTTAAAGAAGAAAATATAATCCTATTATCACCTTCAATCTAGAGCTGCTTTGATTCCCACTATGAAGCCAGTTGTTTGGATTTCATTTAAAAGAGTTCAAAACAAAAATATTAAATAGGGGAGGAAATTTGGGTGGAGGAAATGCCTGGCAATGAAAAGATCGCAGGTTGTGACAACTGTGACCTCTCTAGCCCTGCTATGCCCTTGCCTCATTCTGCATTAAGAAGGGATTTCCAGATAACTGCAGAGGCATTTGAGAGTCTCCAGAGAGGGGCTGTCTTTTGCTCCTGGTCATCCTGCTAAAATATCTCGCCCAGTGAATGCAGAGGGCTCCATAGATGTCAGTTGCTTTCACTCCCACCCAACTGCTAAACCTAAGAATGTAAGACCTTTATTTAAACCAATTCATTGAAAGTAGTCACTGCTGAATCTTAGATCATGTAAATTAACCTAGCCTTTAGAGATTGTATGGTCTCCTGGTGTGTAGACCATTTTCTATACTATTCAGTTAAAAGTGGCCTACAATAAGAAGGTTGCTTTCCACACTCCGAATACAAAACTATTTCAAATATTCCACACTGAGTCTAGAAGTCTTGCATATCCACATTTGATCCCTAAGAAACTCCTGGAAATATGGGAATGAGACTTGGCAAGGATTTGCTTGTTTTCTGGTTAAGAAAAATTTGGCATACTGAGTTCATCATCTAAGATAATACAGATAATTACCAGCAGCATTAGTTCTATAATATGCTTCTCAGCTGACCTGGGGCTTCACAGAGGGCTGCTGCAACTTAAAAGTATGGAGTGTGTTTGTTTTAATACAGTTTGTTCATACACCTGCTGATTGATTTGCTTTATTTATTTACTTATTTACTTCTTCGTTGTTGTTTTTTGTTTGTTTGTTTGTTTTTCTCCTCCTAACTGCTTTCTAGGGCATGGGGAAGGGGTGGAGTGTGGGTCTGGGAGGAGGCTGGTTCTGGAGAATCTCAAAGTGAATGCTCTCCCCAAGTTCCTCTTCTATGTCTGCTTTCTAAAGGAAAAAAGAGGCTGGCTCATGAGATCAAAGGGCCAATGGCCAGGGAAAGATGCCTTAAGAAGTCATCTCTTTCAAGTAAGAGATTTTCTTCTTTATTTTCTTCGTTGTTGTGAGGCTCGTCCTTGTCCCCTGTGGCACTTATCACACGTTGCACTGTGATATGCGAGCTTGCCTCTGCCTCTGTCATGCAGCGGAGACTATATGCAAATGAATATAGTGGTTATTACAGATTCTTCTTTGTATAACCACCACCCAGCACTGTGTCTTCCACATTTTTGTTACATGTCAGGCTATTTTGGAATAAATGAAGTATCAATGATATTGTAGTTCACAGTTTTTTTTTGACTAAAGCACAGTGTTGTCTATGTGACCTAAATATAAAATACATGAGCTTTTGAGGGAAAAAGTGTCCAGTGAGTTATACTGAACTCAAGATTTCCCTGCGTTATTTCATTTCCACTTGAAGATCTAAAGGAAAGATTATTTTTTGGAAGTAGTATGAGAATGGAATTATCTTTCAGAATGATATGGAAAATTAGTATCATAGGTAGGAAACTACATTACCCAACTTCAATAGTTTAAGATGCCAACTTTAAATATTGCCAGAAATGTGCAGTTTGTAGTACCTTAAATGAAATATATGTGGTATCTTTTAAACCTGATTGTCTGACTCTTTCACTGAGCATTTTCTTCCCTGTGCAAAAGAAACTTCAAACAACTTTGTGAGCTAATATCTTAAATGAGTGACCTTTGTTTTCAAGTGTTCATAACATTTCCTTAATATGCTATTTTTTTAAAGTGAATTTTATTGTGTATAAGGTATATAATGCAATGGAATGGACTAAATAGAGGTAGCTCAGTCTGTGTGTCAGTGTTATTGTTAGACTTGACTGGAGAAATCCACATGAAGGACATAACTATATGAAGCAATTGATAATCATAAGATGCCATTATTTAATGGAAGTAAGACAGGGATAATGCAGGTTTTCTCTAGTCATGGATAATTATCATTTCATTGCACAAGCAGATACTTGGAGTGGCTGAGTTTAATCTATTTTATATGGCTATATCCTGGAAAGAATGACACAGATGCCATTTGAATACCAAACATTGATTCTATTAACATTGCATTGAAAAGAATCTTACTACTACTGTCCAGATTGGCTTTGAGAAAGCACCATAACTGAGAGGTTATATTAGTGCTATAGGTGCTGCTCTTAATAATGATAACAATTATTAATCAGATACAAGAAATGTTCTCAACAAGACTCAGTTACAACTCAGAATCTTTCTAAATACAGCATCTTAGTCACTGCTAAGTTACTGGAGTTAGCATAAAAGTTCAAATTCTACAAACAGACATTGAGACAAAGTTAGTTACTATAGAGTCATTCAAAATTTTAAGGGGTAATAAATGGATGCTATGTTTCCTGGAGAAACTAATAAACCATTGGGTAATGCCTGGGGATCCTTCACAAGTATTATATTTTTATAATATGAAGAAAAGTACCCTAAACTAGAGTAATTTAATGTTGGAGCAAAAAGTTTTAAGTATAGCACTTAACATCATTAATTTACTCCTGAAGATAGTAATGTATTTTTTGTTGGTTTTTTGAGACAGGGTCTCATTATGTAGTTCAGGCTGGCTTTGAACTCACTGTGTAGCCCAGGCTGGCCTCAAACTCATGGCAATCTTCCTGCCTCAGCCTCTTGACTGCTGGGATTACAGGAGTGTACCACAGCACCTAGCTAGTAATGTATTTCTAATAGTGAATTTCCTGTGTCTTGAAAACAAAGTCTCAATATATATATATGTGTGTGTGTGTGTGTCATTGTACTTAAGCAGATAAAAAGAGTCACTTTTTATTTCATGATGTTTTTATGTCACTAACCGTATGTGTCTATGGTTTTAAAACTTTGCTGTCCAAGTGCTCCATTCTGATGAACAGACCTTTAGATAGACTATGCTGATGTCAACAGCATGGCATTTATTCCTAGGTTGACTGCGGTGAGTTCCCTGACCCCAAGGTCTTCTGCACTCGGGAATCGGACCCCCACTGTGGCTCTGATGGACAGACATATGGCAATAAATGTGCCTTCTGTAAGGCAGTGGCGTACGTATAAGAATCACTAAACCGGTCTCTTTGCAAGGCAGAAACTTCCAGAGGAAAACTGAGATGCTTTCCTGGAGATGCTAAGAAAGTTCTACCCATTCTTCACCATAGAGACTAAATAAATACGGGAGGTGCACTGAAAATAAATGCATTACAAGCAAAACAACAAAAAAAGCAAGAAAAGTCAAAAAAATTACTTGAAACCAATCTTAATAGCTTTTACTTTATTAATTTTGATTCGTTTTAGGGAAATTCTTACAATTTATATATCTCACACATTATAATAATTTATTATCATTAGTAAGTCTGATACTTTCCTATCTTTATTCTTAATTTAAAATGCCAGTTTTAATACCAGTACGTAGTGAATGCATTGCTGTCAGACATATCTGACTAATTCATACCAAACTTTCCCCAGGGGAAGTTTAGTGGAGTAGGATAAGATTTGAATTCATAGACACATTTTACTGCAAGGGTCTGCATGTGCAGTTCCCTATCAAATGACAAGAGCCCCAATATGGGGTCGGTCCACTTTCTTACATCTTCTGTCAGGGCATAACTGTAACATTGTAGTCTCCTTGGCATTATTTCTCCTGCCACTTCTGCCTTTTCCACTTGTACATATATGTAACGTCAGAGAATAAGCAACTGGTACTGCAGAGTCTAAGGCTTATCAAAACTCTGAGATTTATGTAAGATTCATGCTTTCCAGGCCAGACGTTACCTCTGAGTGTATTTAATCTCTGCTGAATGATAGATATGGGTATATATAGAATAAATGATTAGATAGATCATCCCATAGTAAAGCCTGTTTCTAACATCTGTAGCCAATGTACACAATATTGCAACTGAGTACGTATTTATTTTTCTTTTTTTTTTTTTTATAGGAAAAGTGATGGGAAGATCAGACTAAAGCATCACGGAAAATGCTGAATCAAAAAAGCCAGCGTGTCCTGCTGGTTGGGCAGCTCTCATCCTTTCCTAACTTCTGCTTTACTTTTCTCTGGTGAATCACTTGAGTTTATAAAGAAACACCTTTTACTCTGTCCAAGTCCTAGGGAGTTCACTGTATGTCTATCTCCCCTGATTCGCTTGTCAATAAAGTAAATTCTGCAGAAGCATTGATTGTGTTTTTATTTGAAGATCAAGATGTACATCTGCAATGTGGAATCATTGACCTGGGATAATTTTGGCTTCAAAGACCTGTCATCTGATCTAAGTCAACCATCCAACCAGTGTGAAATCATGGGCAGCCTCCTTCCTTCTCTTATACTTCCAGTCTCTGTGAGAATAAGAAAGGATTTTAACAACACGATCACATGTTAGCCTTAATGTTATTTGAAAACATCTATTATTTAAGTATTAGATTACATAATATTTGGTTCTTTCTTATTTCAGGAAAAGGAAAGTAAAACTTTTGTTTCCTATGGACTATAGTTTTCATCTGTCTTTGAATAGCAGATTTTGAATATGTAATATTTAAAGACATACTTGGCTTCCCAACAACATGATAGGGTCTCCTAGATAGAAGGAAGTGAACAAATATTTTATACTTAGTATATATTCAATCAGTGGTGACTAGCCAAAAATATTGAATAGATACAAAATCTTTAAAAGATACACATGTAGAGAATGTAGTAACTTTTGAGCTTCATTTTGGAAAGAGAGAACTGTGTAAAACATTAGGAATCCTAAACACCAGAGAAGGTTTAATTGGCCGCTTGCCAAAGAGAATAGCTTCAGTTAGAAGAAAACTGATAGTTAAAAAAGAGTACGTTTTATAACCACCTCAGTCTTTGTGTAGCTGACTCCATTCTATGAAAACTCACAAGTTGCCTATGTAAATTCTGTCATTCTGAGCAATCCAGATGGAAATCTTGAGCGGGGGGGCTCTTTCTTTTAGTACTTTCATGTGGTACAACATGTTTTTACAAATAATATCTTCCTGGGGAAATCCACACAGCATACAGGTCTAGCTATATTTTCAATGTAATAACCATCATTCCCTCAACAAACATTCACTGGGATAAACTCTGTACTAGATTCTTGGGATATAGCTGTGGAAGAGAGCGAGAAGGAAAAATAACCTCAAATAATCAATGAAAGTTAGACTTCAGCAAAGAAAATAGATAAAACTATAAATATAACAAAAAGTAAATGACATGGTAAGGTAGAAGATGATAAGGACTATAAGAAAATGACTAAACATAGTCTATAGCATATGAATGAGAAATGCTTAGGAGGGTATAATAGACAATTGCAGTACTAAGTTACATGGTTAGAAATGTTCTTACTGAGAAGAACTGGAGATGAGAGAATTCAAATATCTTAAGAAAATAATAGGGCACAGTCCTCGAGGCTGGTGCATGGTGATTTACTCTAAATTCAGCAAGGAGGACTTAGTGGCTGACAAGGAGTGAGCAAGTAGGAAAACAATAGATTATAAGGTCATAAAGGAATGAGTCCAAATCATGAAAAGCTTGTTAAGATTTTGTTTTTTACACTGATGTATACATGTGTTCCTAATTATAAATATTAAGATGCTATTTCTGACTTAAAAATCTTAAATATACTGTGTGTACATACACAGTATAGATAACATAGCCATACATATATACACATCTGCACTTCTGTGCCTAAGGATTATTCCCCTGTATGCATAACAATGTGCACATTAACTAGCTGTACAATGTAAGATGTAGGCCATCAGGTCAGATGGATGAGCATGTGAACCACACCTCTAAAACGAGCTATATAATTTTGGACAAGTCATAGAATGACTTCCCATTCTATGAAGGAGATTTAAAAAATGACCTGTGTAAAGCACCTGGTTTCTGATACATAACAGGAGCTCAAAAAAAATCAGTTTATTTTATGATTATGCCCTGTTACCAGCATTATTCTGCCTACACATATAAGAATAGTATTGTTTTTACCTGATGGGTATCAGAGTGTTTAGTTTTGGAAAACATGTTTATTTTACTGTTTTTGAAAATCTTCATCTTGACTTTTTTCACCCTGTCATCTGTGTCTGCAGACTAAATTCACTGTTCATTAGCAAAATTAAGTATTTCTCTCCTTTGCTTTTCACTCCCTGAAATAATGTATTTCTAGTGAAAACATGGCCAATGCTGTGTGCAGTTTGACAGCACTCCTGCTGTGCATCTTTGGGAGGACTGTTTCTCAGCACAGCGCTCACCTTCTCCTGTTGGAACTGTCTCGGCTAGCTGAGTCTCCCTCTGCCTGTCCCTCCTGGAAGCCACTGGCAGCCCCCTGCTCTGCACTGCCTAGCTCTCCTCTCATGCACGTGTCTCATCTCCACCCTAATTCTACTAGTCATTCAAAGCTCACTTTTCAGGGGCTCTATCTGAAACTTGCCTTAATTAGATCTCCTGTGTACTTCTAAGCTACTTCTGGGGCTGAAAGGAAAGAAAACTTCTACATAAAAATAAATCACGGAGGGCTAGAACTCATGTCTCTTTAAAGAAGAATGAAGTCATATACAAAAATGTCAACAATAAAAATATAGGTATTTGTGAAACAGGAATGTATGACTTTATAATTTTTATGCGTTTCATGTTTAAACTACAAACATTTAGTGAAGACTTTTTTGGAAGGATAATTATCCCAATTTTCTTTTTTTTTCCCTTTTTTTAATTTTATCAGTACATTTTTGCAGTACTTGCATTTTACAATCATCTTGGGGAGATGGTACATGAACATAATACAGTTTGTTTCATTTTTCGGTCCCCTTCCCTCCCCTGCCTTCCTCCTCCTCTAGTTCCCCTTTCCCCCTTTTCATTCTTGTTCATATTATTAATCTTAGTTCATGTTTGTGGAAAATAATTTCCATATTCACTGAGGTTACTGCGATCTTACACCTGACATATCTTCACTCTGCCTATTACCCTATCCCACCCCACTCCACTGCTCACCCTTGGTCCCCTGGACCCTTCCCATCTGCAAGAGACCCACCCCCTTGTCTCCTTCTTTCCTTGCTTTATTTTTCTGTTAGTTTGTACTTTGCCTTATTCAGATGAGAAATACTTAACTACATCATGCAGAGCAGAGTTTTAGAGGGGAGAGTATTAATGTCTGTAATTTCCTTTGAATTATATTAAATATGGATTAATGGAAAAAGTAGATGGATAGACTAATGACAATATATACGAGTAATCTTTTTTAAAAAGTTGAAAAAGTAAGGTGGAATTCCACCTCACCTGAGAAAGAATGGCTGCTCTCATGAAATCCAATAACAAATGCTGGCAGGGCTATAGGGAAAGAGGAACACTGCTCCACTGTTGGTGGGAAGTGTAGACTGGTGCAAGCACTGTGGAAATCAGTATGGAGATGCCTCAAAGGACTAGGATTGCAAGTCCCATTTGACCCAGGTATTCCCCTGCTGGGTATCTTCCCCAAAGAATTAAAAGAATCATACCACAGTGATATATGTGCACCCATGTTTATAGCAGCACAGTTTGTAATAGCTAAAACTTGGAAGCAGCCCAAATGCCCACCAGCTGGAGACTGGATTTAAAAAATGTGGGGTTTTTTTATAAAATGGAGTCCTACTCAGCCATAAAAAATGAGAAATGAGAGACATTTATTGCTAAATGGATGCACATTGAGGCGATACTCTTAAGTGAAATAAATAGGACACACGTGTAAATACCGAATAGTTTCTCTAGTGTGCGAAAGTAAAAGTGTAAATAAGGCCTAAAAGGTATAATAGATAATGTGAAATAGGAAGAAAAGGGCAAAGGGGAAGGGGAAGTGGGAGGGATAGGGGAAAGGAAAGAAGGGAATGGAATTAATATGAGAAAATGGAAAAATGGAAACAAAGCCTTTGTAAATAGGGAGGGATGGAGGGGTTGAAGGGAGGGCAGGGGAATGGGGAAAAATATGAACCAAGAGAGATCATGTAAAAGTGCAAATTTCCAATGATGGTTGTCATTACATTATATACATAAAATGTACCAATAAAATTAATTTTAAAAAATAAATAACTCCATCCACCACAAAAAAAAGTTGAAAGAGTAGAGAGAGTAGGATGGTGGTTTCCAGAGTAGAAGGTGAAAGAAAATGGGAAGAAGTAGTCAAAGAACATAAATTTGCATTAACATAGAATGTGTAAATCTTAAGGCTTAATTTACACCATGCAGGTTTTGGTTAATGATTTTATATTGAAAATTTGCATAGAGAATGGATTTTAAGTGCTTTTAACACACGTTATACAGGTAAATATGGAAGGTGATTAATATATAATTTGTTTGGCTACTAATTATTTCACTATATATGTAAAGGCATTTTATAAACCTTAAGTATACACAATAAAAATAAGCTTAAAATGCAGATACAGAATGTTATTGGTTCAATCTAGATTTACAGGTGTTTACTGTAAAGATATTTTAGTATTATTGTACAATTGAAAATTTTTATTAAAATGTTTTTTTCTCATGGCAAAACACATACATATATAGATTGTGGCAATAGAATCAAAATAAATATTTCAAATTTTATTGATATCCAAGAAAGAACACATTGTTTTAAATGTAATTTGTACTTCTTACTTTGAAGCACAGCACAGTAGTTAATTATTTAACTCGAACATCCTCATCTATCATTAAACTTTCAGGTAATAATGGGAACATTGTTAAAACTGGATCATACCACACTTGTAATCATTAAACATTCTCAAACATTCTAATTCTCCACCCCAGTTGTTGCCAAGCCACGTATTTGACAGCTCTGATCTTCTTGCTGATTTTATAAAGGTAATATCATGAGAAAGTATGATATAGCACATGATATAGTACATCAATGATTAGGCATGAAGGGGGATTACAGTGGGTCTCTCTATAATAATATGAAGCTTTCATGAATACACAAACAGAACACATAAACACATACTAAAGTAAAAAGAAGTACAATATGAAGAAAAAATGGTTTTAACATATAGATTAAAATAACTTATCACTAACATTAACTAATCTGAGTCCAACATACATGTATTATCACTTTTTAATTTAACCTTGAATGTTAAAATATTATATGTTAAGAGGTACAGATTGGTGTAAAACATATGGTTGTAGAATATTGTGAATGATGAGATGTAGTAACCTGTAAGCCAAATGCACCATGGGGCGGGGTGGGGGGGGACTATAACAGAAACAGACAGAATGGAAAAACTGTGGACTGAGCCCAACCCAGGATTCTCCATATTGTAATCACTGATTTAGAAAATCTACCTGTATCACTAGGAAGAGCATGTTTTCTTTCAAAGAATGACTTTTAAAATGTCCAACAGAAGCATTAAAAACATATAATAGATAATGTGAAATAGGAAGAAAAGGTGCAAAGGGGAAGGGGAAGTGGGATGGGGTAGGGATAAAGAAAGAAGGGAATGGAGTTAATATGAGAAAAAATAAATGGAAACAAAGTCTTTGTAGATAGGGAGGGGTGGAGGGGTTGAAGGGAGGGCAGGGGAAGGGGAAAAAATAAGAACAAAGATGGATTATGTAAAGGTGTAAATTTCCAATGATGAATGTCATCATATTGTATACCTAAAATGTACCAATAAAATTAATAGAAACCCCCCCCAAAAAAAATATGGGGAAAAGAACTTGATAATGAAAACTAAAATAACAATTCAAGTGAAGTTTTTACCTAAAAATATCTGTAAGGACGAGATGCAATATAAAATTCATAAGTCTGAATGGGTTGATTTTCAAGAACAGAGTGAGGCTAAAAGAGTAGATGCAGAAAAACCAATAGTAGGAAGTAAAGACAAGACAAATCTCAGGTCAGAGCAGCAATGACAATCACCTGAATTTTTTTTGTACAAATGATTGGACTTAATAAATACAGCCTTCCTTAAGTTTTCATTATGAAGAAACCTGCTAACCCAATAAAATCTAGCTCATTTTGCTGAAATGAACATATTGCATGTACAATGCTTTTATTAAAAGTTTTATAGACTTACACAGACATCATTAAATACTTTTTACTGAGTATAAAGGACTGACCCCTCCTATGGGCATCATAACTAATCATAGGTTAATTTTTGGGACTTGCTGGAAACTTTCACAGTCTTTTATGTGAGTGAAACTGTAGAATCCCATGCACACATCACCAGGTATGAATTTTCTCACTCCTCTAAGAACACTAGTGTTTTGTTCCTAAAGTATTATAATCTGGGAAGAGACTTGTTTCTGCTTGCTAATAAGCAACTTACAAGCCCACTTTGCAGGAAACTTTTGTACCATGCTGTGTAGGTAAGAAATGTAACACTGCAGAAACACAATGAAAGGAACAAAAATATATGCCATAGTAAGTCAAGAAAAGCAAAAAGGTGATAAAATAGAATACTCATTCTTTTCCCACAGATTTCAGACTTTGGCTCTCTAGCTCAAATTTGTGTCTTTCAGAGAGGGTGGGGTGAGCCAGCCTTTGTCCTCACCATCAAACTGATCTGCACATTTGCACTATAGACAGTCTGTCAATTTATTTTCTCTAGAGTGCTGAATCTCTGAAAGGAGCTAGTTTTGGAGTTCGATGTCTGTCTTTGGTTTGGATTCTTCAATGAATTATGAGTTAAATCAAAACTTCTTGAGGCTTGTTAGTGTAACACATACAGTAATGATTAGACTCCACAGAAATAAAGTTTTAAGAAAAATGAATAAATATAATGCATACAAGGTTTCTATACATAAAATATAATTCATGAACTCCTAAGAATAGTAAGTATAATTGTCATATCTTGTAGTACTGAGGAAACAATTCTGAAATGCACTCAATTGCTTGACAATGAGTTTACTAACTTCTGACGTATTTTTGATTTTGCTCTTTAAAAAGTAATTCTCATTTTATTTTTCATTAATAATTGTATCTTATTTTAAAAATTTAAATTAAATTTCTTGATTGACATGTAACACTTGTACATATTAAGGAAGTACAGTGTGATATTGTAACACATGCATATATCATACATGATCAATTCAGGACAACTAGCATTTTCTTGGTCTTGTCATTTCTTCATGTTTGGAATCTTTGTGCTCCTCCCTTCCAGATCTTCATAAAATATTGTAAAGCACTTTTAAGTCTGTATCAAAAATTAAAAGGGAAATTCAGAGTTCTTTATTTGCCCTTTCCCCAGTATGACTCAGCTTCTTCTACCATGTGCCTACCACTGGGGTGCAGTTGTTACGATAGATGAACCAACAACAGCACATCATCAACCAATCTCCATAGCTTACAGAATTCATTCCGTTTTCTATATTCTCTGAATTTTGAGAAATGTTTAAGCATGGGTTCACTCTTATAGTATTGCAAAAAATAATTTCACTGTGGCATTCATCCTTTTCAGATTGACTTCTTTCACATGGCAGCACGCAGCTGAGTTTCTCTCGAATCTCCTCAAAATTTACTATTTTTAGTGCTTTAGATTTTAGCCATTCTAATGGATGTGTGGTGGAATCTCACTGTTGTTTAAGTTGCAATTCCCTAATAGTATATATGTTGATTGTCTTTCCTATATTTATTTGACTTATTTGTCTCCCTATATGTCTTCCCTGTTGAGGTGAAAGTTCAGATCCTTTGTCCAATTTAAAAACAGATTATTTTCTTCCTGCTAAATTTAAGAATCTATCATGTGTTTTTGGATAATAGTCCTTTATCATGTATGTATTTAGCAAATATTTCCTGCCAGTCTGTGACTTTCTTTCATACTCTTGATAGTTTTTTAACTCAGAACAGACTATTTAAATTTTAATGAAAGGCAACTCATCAACTCTTCTTTTATAGATTATGTCTTGATATTGTATCCAAAAAAATTTCAAACTAAACCAAGATTGTATATATTTTTTCTTATGGTGTTTTGTCAAAATTTTATAGTCTTTAAGGGCCAGGGATTTAGCTCAGTGGTTCTGCCGCTTGCCTTGCAAGCACGAGGACCCGAGTTCAATCCCTGGTACAAAAAAAAGAGAAAAATTTATAGTCTTTCATTTTACATTTAAGTCTGTGAACTAATTTGAATGAATTTTTTATAATGAAAGGTATAAATTCAAAATGTGTTTAGACTTTTTTCTTTTATTGCATTGCATTTAATTCATTTCAATTGTTCCAATACCAATTGCTGAGAAGTTGATAATTTCTGCATTGAACTGTCTTTGCCCCCTTTTCAAAGATCAGTTGCCTGTATTTATGTGCTCTCTATTCTGTTAGATCAATTTAATTGGCTGTCCTTTTGTTATTATTACACTATCTTGATTATTGTAACTTACATATTAACTGTTGGCATAGGGTAGAGTCAGCCCTCTGACTTTATTTTCCTTCATTGCTGTGTTGGCTAAGTCCTCTTATCATTTTTATGCCCCATGTTTGCTTCAAAATCTTTAAAAGCAGTTTACAATAGAAAATATGCTATTAAGAAGAAGGGGGTTGAGAGGGAGACAAGAGGAACGACGAGGGAGGTGACAATGATCAAAAATGTTCTGTGCATGTATAAATATGCCAAGACAAAGCCCACTCTTTCCTATAACTCATATGCACTGGAGAGAAAACAGAGAGCAAGTTTTTGATGTAGTTTTTAAGAACTCTGTTATTGGGAAGATAAATATGCTAGTGTTAAGTTGTGATTATATACAAAATGGTTTTCAGCATAAGCAAACCAATATTTCAGCTAAAATGATTTACTTATTTAAAAGCATAATAAAATATTTAGAAGAGAATCACATTCTGGTAAATGAGAAATGGTCACATGTGTGTCTGTTTATTGCTGTGTGTAATTCAGTATATATTCGTAATATCTCACTATTAAAAATATTAGGAATTATACTACCAGGATATAGGTTATATCTTTCTTCTTTCTTCTTCCAGGTAATCATATTTTTTAACACAATGATTTGTTATTTTTTCCTGGGTTTCCAAAAACTTGCCTCTCCAAACTTAATATTCAAGTATAACTATTAATTTATAAAGATTATATTTATTTCTTCAATATTTGCATAACTTTTCTTTTTAAAACTCTATAAGATTATATTTATATGTGCATTATATAGTGAGGTACTTCAGATCCTTTTTTCCACAAAGCAAAAAAGTAGAGAATTTATGACTAAGTATAATAATAATTATACAACAGGTAGTCTATATGAAAATTCAGGTTGATTTATGCTAAAACTTGAATTTTTTCTCTTGAATAATGACAGATGTAATTTTCTCTAACTTAGCTATTTTTCTATCTTTTTTAATCCTAGAAAAATCCGTGAAATGACATTCTTGACCAGTGACAAAATCTCTAATTCCCTACCCTCTATGAATCAAGTCTTTATAAATTTTATGTAAAACAATATATAAATGCTGTCATATAAAAGACAAAAGATTTTTTGGAGCAGTACTACAGGTAAAAGAAAGGACTGAAATACTGAAGATGTTGATATGAGATGAAATAAATTACAGAGAATAAATTGTGGAAGTAAATATTCAATGTTTTATTTGAGGACCTAAGACAGTAAGTTGCACACTTAGACAGCAATTCCCTAAATACATTGCAGTGCCCTGTAACACTCATCCCCCTAAAACTATAGTGGACCCTTGGCTTTCAACCTCAATTCATTTGCGAGGGCTGGTTATAACTCAAGTTGGTCAACTGAAGTCTCAGGCTCCTCTACACAGCCTTCAGAGTCTCTCTCCTGTAAACAGGCAGATCTCAGTGTCCTTCGAGAGACACTGGGCCAGAATTTCTCAGTTAACCCCACACATGAAAGAACTCTTTAAGGTTAAATTTCTATCCCAGACCATCTGAAAACACAAGCTCATTTGAGTTGTAACTCAAGACTTAGTTCGTAAGTTAAAACCAAAATTCCAGTTGTAACCCGAGTTGTTCATATTTCAGCCCAGTCATATCTCTTAGGTTCCTTGTATCTTCCACAAAGTAAAAGCACTGTTCTTTGGAAGCTATTTTTGATGATGCCAGTCTTGATTATAAACCTTATCACATTTAGTGTAAGAAAAAGATAAACCAAAAAACCAAAATCATTTCACTTTTGACCAACATGTAGTAAGAGGAACAGGATTTACCCTCCCACATGAAACAAATAGTAAGCTAGATAAAATATATGTAACAATGTTTTTTCATCCCTGAACATTGATCTCTGAGGGAAAACAGAATGAGGGAGTGATAAGATGATACTCGTTTATTTCCTGGACCATTTTTGGCGAAATACAGAAAGGGAACACTCAAACAGAGCCCATATAGTCTCCATGAGGTGAAGGCAAGGCAACTATAGTTCACAGGGCAGATTAGTAAAGCTAAGGAGATCTGCAAAGTCACCTCCTCTTAGTCTTCAGGCGAATTTGATCACTGTGTGTATTAAAAAAACTGCATTAAGCCACAAAATTACTCAGTATTATGGCTAATTTTGTTGACTTTGAAATTGATTAAATGATCCATAGTTTCAATAAAATACACTTATCCAGAAGTGGTGGTACATGTCTATAATCCCAGCACTTGAGAGGCTGAGGCAGGATGATCACTGGTAGTTTGGGGGCACCCTTGGCTACATGGTGAGTTCAAAACCAACCTGAACTTTGTAGTGAGATCTTGTCTCAGAAAAGACAGAAAAAAAAGAAAAGAAAAGAAATTATGAATGTATATGAACACAAAGCCCTCTGAAAAGGTAATGTTTTTTATTTGTTGTCTTCTTGAAAAATTAATTTTAGAAAGCATTAAAATAGAAAATTATCAGAACTGAAATACAGCATCTCCTTTCCAGATGTCAAAGTGTTTGGGTTATGCATAGATTTCTGTATTTCAAGTGTATTTTTGTGATATGTGTAACGTATACAAAATTAAGAAATGTAAAAATAAAAGTAAAACTGAATTCCATTTCAAAAAAAAAGAATGAATGGAAGATTCACTAAATATTAGAGAATTAAAACTATCAGATATGAAATGCAGTATTACTTCTACCTTCTAAAAGTGACCCTACTACCCAAGTTTTGCGCATCCTTTTTTACTTACACATATTACCTACAATATAGTTTAAGATATGCTGATGAAGAGATCTAAGTTGACTTTTCTACTTTTAAAGTTTTCTTTTTTTACCTTTTCAACTGAAATAAGTTGACTTGCAAAAATGGCTGAAAACATTGCAAGAAAACAACATATACCTTTTGCTCTGTTTTCTCAACTAATGTTATAGGACCTTAGTGCACATATCAAAATCAGGAGATTTGCATTGACACATAACTGTTAGCTAACATACCATCTTGTTCAATATTCATAAATTACTCCAGAAATATTTTTCTGGTATAGGATCTAAGATCACTTTTGGTTATTTTGTCTCCTCAGTCTCTTCAACTCTTTTAAGGGAAATATTATTTCTTTAACTGTAAGATTTAGTTGATCTTTAGATGAAAATTTTAGCTGTAGGATTTTAATTAGAATGTTAGTCATACTGCCTTGGAAATTCAAAGCCTTGCATACAGTGGTTACTCAATGCTCTCTGAATAAATAGAAAGGAAATAAAAAAATTTTATGGTCTCCTAAAAAAGGAAGTGAAAGTATTTTCAAAAGAGGTGAAGGCAAATTTTCAGAAATTAAATCACATTAGAAAAGAACATTTTCAAATATTAATGTCCAGTGAAATAAATCTTCACCCCACCAAATGTACATCTTTTCAATCAATAGCTATATATGGTCATTTCAGACCAGTTTATTTAAAAAGAAAAGAAGCATGCAAGAATAATATATGATTAAAATGAGTTATGTCACGTTTTTGTGATGGAATATTAAATCATACTTTTTAGAATGTGCACAGGATGTGTATAGAGAAGATAATAAAGGACAAATGAAACCTATGCACTACATGATTCTGTTTTTAACATTATATATGATAATATAATACATAGAAAACAAATCCAAACAAATAAAATGTTACCTGAAGTAATCTCTGGGTGCTAGGACTGCATGATATTCTGTTTTCACTTCACAATATTTTTATTTTAATTGTAAAAATAAACTATTAAAAGGAATTTTTAAGTATAATTTAAAGATGATACACTTTTCATTCAGTTAAAAATCGAATGTCAATGTCATTATCCTTGAAATAAAACAAAATTTTATTTAAATGACAGGCCTTTTGCAGCAACTATGAGAATAAGCCAGCTCCAGATGGCAGATCTTGCCCTATGATCCACAAGCCAGTATGTGGCACTGATGGACAAACTTACCAAAGTCCCTGCGAATTCTGCAAAGCAGCTCTGTACGTACTTGGAGGCCACTGTGTAGACAGAATTCTTAGATTGGGCCAATGGGATATGAGTCAGGAAAATTATTTATTAAGAACTTGGTATTCTATGTATTTTATAGATAATTCTCATTAAAATTAAAGTAATATTATTTTCCCAAAAATGAGAACTAGAAAGTGTAAGTCCCTTTCCAGTTCACTCAAACTGTGATGAACCCATTTCTGTTCCATTGCCTCTCTGAAAATCATTTTTTTTTCTTTCAGGCAAAGAAATGGAAAACTTGGTTTCAAACATGAAGGAGAATGTTGATTCATCTAGTGTTGCAATACTGGAACTGTATTTGCTTTGATTTCATATTAGAAAATTTGTTTCTTGTTACCAAGTGTTCATAGCAATGCATTTTCACTGTATCTCAAGTTACAATGCACAAAAGAAAATAGTTTCAATAAAGTGATCCTGGCAGAATTTCTATATTTCTTTTCAGAAATGCTTTACTACCTAAGCATGAAATGATACAACTGGAAACACAGACTAAAATATTACCACATTTATGAAATTCAGAATTCTTCAATAATACTTGACTGCTTAGAAGTTTTACAGATAAACTCTAGGATAATGAAAGTAGATACAAGGAAATGAACAAATATTATCTGACAGAAATCAGTACTCTTTGATATATTACCGTATTTGGGGAGTGTTTTTCCATGAGGAATACATTGAGCTTGTTTCAGAGCTTTTCAACTCATACATAGGCTGAAGCCAGAAATAAATAACCCTTGAAATGAAACATTTCACTTCAGTCTTCAGATCAGTTGAGTAGGTTTTGGGACAGCTAAAGCCTCTAGGCTCTCTTTGGATATACTGGTTTACTATAGTATACCATGGAAAATATTATGATTTTGTATATGTGGATACATGGAAAAATCTGAAGCCAAATATCTATTTTTGTGCTGTCGATGCTTAGAAATGTAGACATAGATAGAAAAACTTGGCAATTTCAGGTACTATTAGAAGAGACAAATATAGTCCAACTAACTGAAATACGGTTTAATACACACGTGCTCTAAAAATCCCAATGAATGAATTTTATGTTTATTAATTCAAATATTCAGGACTTATGATATTTGAAAGATACCATCCCAAGTATAAAGTAAACAAAGATCTTTCTCTAATTTAAAGAATCTTATGATTTATAGGTAGAAAAGAATGAATAGTTTAAAAATATTTTCAGTTATCAATAAATTTATAGAGAAAACAAAATAGAAATATATGATAGAGAAAACTGAGGTAGAGTTTATAGAGAGAAATTATTAGAAATTGATTCTTTGAAACAAATTCCAAAGGATGAAAAGAATTCAGGCACATGCAAAAAAAATAGAAGGGTATTTTGAGAGAAAAACTAGTAAATATGAAAATAATGGCCATATATAAAATTTTAAAGTAAAATTGACATGATCGAGAAGAAGCCTAATCACCCCGCTGCAGACAGGCAGGTCTGCCCATGCCCTATTTAGGTCCTGAGTGGCACAGAACACGTCAAATCAGCCTGCTGCAGATAGGCAGGTCTGTGCATGCCCTACCGAAGTCCTGAGTCCCACGGAAGATGCTGAATCACCTCACTGCAGACAGGCAGGTCTGCCCACACCCTACTGAGGTCCCCAGTTGCGCAGAACACATGCCCAATCAGCCCACTGCAGGCAGGCAGCCACCTGATTCTACACTACAAAGACACAGAGGACACCAGACCACCAGACCAAGGCACTGAGTCCCACTGTTCACAGCCCAGAGGTAGGAGCTTCTGAGTCTTCGTCCCACTGCTCCTGGTCCAGAGGAAAGGGCTTCCCAGTCACCATCCCTCCCGCTGCTCCCAGCCCACAGGAAAGGGCTTTTGGGTCACCATCCCTACTGCTGCTCCCGGGTCCCACCTCACCCAGCTCAGAGGAGGTAATCCGTGCAGGTGCTAACAGCACCCCGCCCCAGTCGAAATGAGAAAACACATAAATAAGTCTCAAAACCAGACTTCCAAATCACCTACAGCAATTCCAAAGGGAAATGAGATGGAACACTCTGACACTCAACCACCTGGACCCACTGAACTGGCAACAAAAGGGGATCTGGAGAAAATGAAATCAGAAATAATTTCTCAGATAACAGGAGAAATTGTGCCCCTAGTGCAAGACATGATTAATAAATCTAGAGAGGAGCTCAGGACACCATGGAATCCCAACATAAGAAACAAATGGAATCCATAAAACAGATGCAAATAGATTTCCAGGACATGAAAAACTCCACTGAAAGTCTATACAGCAGAATGAGCCAATGTGAGGACAGAATTTCAGATAAAGAAGATAAGATTGCAATTAATGACCAGGAAAAGAAAAATTGCTTCAAAATTATAAGGGAACATGAGAAATCAATCCAGTAGCTGCTAGATGATGCAAACAAGAATAACATAAGACTGATTGGGCTCAATGAAGAAACAGGAGAGAGTGCAGATGACATAAAAAATCTCTTCACAGAAATAATGGCAGAAAACTTCCCAAGCAGGGGAAAAGAACTTGACATACAGATAAGTGAGGCATATAGGACTCCAAAGAGCCTTGATCAAAAAAAACCTACACATAGGCATATAATTGCTAAGATTCCAGAAACACAACAGAAGAACAAAGTTCTCCAAGCAGTCAGAGAAAAGAAACAAATCACATACAAAGGAAAGCCCATCAGAATCACAGCAGACTTCTCAACACAAACTATCAAAGCAAGAAGAGCTTGGAGTGACATATTCCAAGCCCTAAAAGAAAACAGCCTCCAACCCAGATTGAAGTACCCTGCAAAACTATCTTTCAAAATGGATGGAGAAATAAGATACTCTCATGACAAAGAGCACCTTAGGAACTTCATGAATACAAAACCAGCACTCCAAAGAATTTTACACAATATCCTAGGAACAGACGTTGAGGATCACAAGCCCAGGAAGCAAAGCAGAATGAACCCATCTGGCATGACAAGAAATTAAATGTAAAGGGGGAGAACCCAACAAAAAGAAAAAGTCATGCCAATGACAAGTCAATATGGTTCAGTTATAATGGTCTCAATTCACCAATCAAAAGAAATAGACTGGCAGAATGGGTCAAGAAGCAAAATCCAACAATATGCTGCATACAAGAAACACACTTAATTCAAAAGGAAACTCATAGACTGAAAGTTAAAGGGTGGAAAACAATACTCCATGTGACAGGAACCCGAAAGAAAACAGGAGTAGCTAGCCTCTTGGCAGATCAAGTAGATTTCAAACCAACAATGATTAAGAGAGATGAAGAAGGACACTACATCCTCATAAAGGGAACAATCCAAGAAAAAGAGATGACAATCATAAATATCTATGCACCAAACACTAGTGCATCCAACTATATAAAACAAATACTAACGGACATGAAAAGCCGTATATGCACTAATACAATTGTAGTGGGGGACCTCAATACCCCACTGTCACAAATAGATAGATCAACTAGACAAAAAATAAGTAATGAAATACTAGAACTCAATCGAAATCTTGAACAAATGAACTTAACAGATGTTTACAGAGTATTCCACCCCACAAAATCAGAATACACATTCTTCTCAGCTGCACATGGGTCATTCTCCAAAATAGATCACATACTCACACATAGAACATGTTTAAGTAAGTGCAAAGGAATTGAAGTTATCCCCTGTATATTATCAGACCATAGTGTGATGAAATTGGACATCCATAGCAAAAGAAACTGGAAAAATTTCATAAACATGTGGAAATTGAACAACACACTTCTGAATAACCAATGGGTCACAGAGGAAATTAAAGAAGAAATCAGACAGTTCCTTCAATTAAATGACCATGACAATACAACATATTGGAATCTATGGGACACAATGAAAGCAGTCTTATGAGGGAAATTCATAGCAGTGAATACGCATATTAGGAAAACAGAAGGGGCCCAATTAAACAACCTGATGCTGAACCTCAAGCTTCTAGAAAAAGAAGAAGAGGACAACCCCCAAGCTCATACAAGGGAGGAAATTATAAAGATCAGAGGAGAAATCAATGCAATGGAGACTAAGAGAACAATACAAAAAATCAATGAAGCCAAGAGTTGGTTCTTCGAAAGAATCAACAAAATTGACAAATGTTTAGCCAACCTTATCAGAAAAAGGAAAGAAAAGGCCCAAATCCATGCAATTAAGAATGAAAAGGGAAAAATTACAAAAGACCCAGCAGAAATCCAGACGATCATCAACACCTATTTCCAGAACCTATACACCAATAAGATGAACAACACAGATGAAATGGACAGGTTCCTAGATACATATGAATTACCAAAGTTGAACGAAGAATATCTAAAAATTCTGAACAATCCAATATCAACCAATGAAATTGAAAGTGTAATTAAAAACCTATCAACTAAGAAAAGCCTGGGCCCTGATGGCTTCACTGCTGAATTCTACAAGACATTTAGAGAGGAACTGCTGCCACTACTGTTTAAACTCTTCCATGAAATTGAAAGGGAAGCAATACTCCCAAATTCATTCCTGGAAGCAAGCATCACCTTGATCCCCAAAGCAGAGAAAGACCCAACTGAAAAAGAGAACTATAGGCCAATCTCACTAATGAACATAGATGCAAATATCCTTAATAAGATACTGTCAAACAGAATGCAGAAGATCATCAAGAAGATCATACACCCTGATCAAGTGGGATTCATCCCAGGGATGCAGGGATGGTTCAATATATGAAAATCAATTAATGTAATACACTATATCAATAGAGCCAAGGACAAAAACCATATGATTATCTCCATAGATGCAGATAAGGCATTTGACAAAATCCAACATGAATTTATGGTAAAAACCCTACAAAAAATTGGAATAGATGGTCTCTACCTCAAACTGATAGAAGCCATCTATGAAAACCCAACAGCCAATATCATGCTAAATGGTCAAAAACTGAAATCCTTCACACTAAAATCAGGAACAAGACAAGGATGTCTACTATCACCACTCTTGTTCAATATAGTTCTGGAAACAGTAGCCATGGCAATTAGACAAGAGAAAGAAATAAAAGGAATAAAGATAGGAAATGAAGAAGTCAAATTGTCATCATTTGCAGATGACATGATACTCTATATAGAAGACCCCAAGAACTCCACCAAAAGTCTTCTAGACTTAATAACCAAATTCAGTCGAGTAGCTGGTTACAAGGTCAACACACAAAAATCAATAGCTTTCCTCTACACCAATGACAGACTCACTGAGAGAGAAATAGGGCAAATAATTCCTTTCACAATAGCATTCAAAAACTGAGATACCTAGGAATCAACCTAATGAAAGAAATTAAAGACCTCTTCTCTGAAAACTATGGCACTCTGAAAAGAGAGATTGAAGGTGATATCAGAAAATGGACAGACATCCCCTGCTCCTGGGTAGGAAGGATTAATATAGTGAAAATGGCCATACTTCCAAAACTGCTATATAGATTTAATGCAATTCCAATTGAGATCCCAGCAGCATACTTCATGGACCTTGAGAAAACAATCCAAAAATTCATTTGGAACAAGAAGAGACCCAGAATAGCAAAAGCAATTCTAGGTAACAGAGACATGGCAGGGGGTATCACAATCCCCAACCTACAACTCTACTACAAAGCTGCTGTGATAAAAACAGCATGGTACTCGCAAAGAAACAGACCTGAGGACCAGTGGAACAGATTAGAAGATGCAGAAACAACGCCAGACACACTCAGCCATCTCATCTTCGATAAAGGAGCCAAACACCCTCATTGGAGGAAAGATAGCCTCTTTAATAAATGGTGCTGGAAAAATTGGGCTTCAACTTGCCAAAGATTAAAACTAGACCTATATCTGTCACCAGGCACTAAACTAAAATCAAAATGGATTAAAGATCTAAATATTAAAATAGAAACTCTGAACCAGTTGGAACAGAGGTTAGGTAGAACCCTTGAAGATATCGGTGCAGGAAAAGATTTTATGAACAAAACCTCAGTTGCCCATGAACTAGCACAAACAATCAACAAATGGGATCTCTTCTTATTAAAAGGCTTCTGCACAGCAAGAGAAACCACCAGCAGTGTGAAGAGACAACCCACAATGTGGGAAAAAATCTTCACCTGCTCTTCCTCAAAGGTCTACTATCTCAAATCTATAAAGAACTTTAAAAGATCAGACCTCCCAAATTTAAAGACCCAATCTGAAAATGGGCATCTGAAATGAACAGACATTTCTCAGACAAAGAAGTAGAAATAGCAAATAAATACATGAAAAAATGTTCAACATCACTGGTCATTGGAGAGATGCAAATGAAAACATAGCTGAGATTCCACTTCACTCCAGAAAGAATGGCTTATATCATGAAATCAACCAATAACAAATGCTGGCGGGGCTGTGGGGAAAGAGGAACCCTGTTCCACTGCTGGTGGGAGTGTAGACTGGTACAACCACTGTGGAAATCAGTATGGAGATACCTCAAAAAACTAGGACTGGAAGTCCTATTTGACCCCGCTATTCCACTGCTGGGAATCTTCCCCAAAGAATTAAAAGAATCATACCACAGTGATATATTTGCACCCATGTTCATAGCAGCACAGTTTGTAATAGCTAAAACTTGGAAACAGCCCAAATGACTATCAATTGGAGACTGGATAAAGAAAATGTGGGTTTTTTTATAGAATGGAGTACTACTCAGCCATAAAAAATGAGAAATTAGAGACATTTATAGATAAGTGGATGCACATTGAGGCTATACTCTTAAGTGAAATCAGTAGGACACACATGTGTAAATACAGAATAGTTTCTCTGGTGTGAGAAACTGAAAGTGTAACTAAGGACTAAATGTAAAATAGGTCATGTGAAATAGGAAGAAAAGGGGCAAAGGGGAAAGCAGTGGGACAGTGGCTCAGAAGCCCCTACCTCTCGGCCGGGTGCAGCGGGACTCAGTACCATGGTCTGGTGGTCTGGTGTCCTCTGCGTCTTTGTAGTGTGGAACCAGGTGGCTCTACAGAGGAGCGGGGGGCGGGGGGTCCCTTGGATTGTTGCTGGGGCGCAGGTTGATTCTGTGTGTTCAGCGCGACTCGGGACCTCAGTAGGGCGTGCACAGACCTGCCTGTCTGCAGCGGGCTCGGTAAGTTGACTATTGATGTGACTCTTTCTAGGGTCTCAATCCTGTCTCATTGATCTACTTGTTTATTATTTTTACAACATCATGTTATCTTGATTACTGAAGCTTTATACTAAGTCTTCAAATTGGTTAGTGTCAATATTCTCATTGCTCTTTTGGCCATATATTTTGAAAGTATGATAAAATTAATGAACTAGTTCTTTGGGAAATGTAGATACACATAAGCAAATTTTTGCTCTTCAGATTCATAAAATTATTAACTTGAAGTTTAAAATAATCGTTATCCTAGAAAATGGTTTATTTTCCTGTGTTCTTCTCAAACAAGAACTTAACTTGGCATGAGACATACAGATGGTTAACCAAGCATTAATATATAGGGTAGGACTCAGTGAAAGTTAAATTAATGTTTATATCTTTCTCCTACTTGTCAATTTAGGAGTCAATGCTTGGAGCAATTGAGGAATTTCCACATGGCTAGACCTAGAGCTGTTTCTAGTTCTGACTGGTATTTGAGTATTAATTCTGCACTGCCAAGGATTTATTGCTAATTGAGGAACTCATATTCGGATCTGTATAACTAAATTTTAATTCTCCAAATCTCTATTTCTATGATTGTTCCCATTTCAGATAGGCAAGCATTGACTTGCTTAGATACACATGGTAAAATCACTTTACTAGAGTTAACTGTGAACACAGTAATTCAAGGAATCTTTGCTTGAGTATCCTTATCACGTATTTAAGATGCTTCCAAATTATTGTTTTAAGTATATGATGACATAATGCATATAAAGTGCTGCAATAAATATTAATTAATATAGTTTTCATGGGGTCCTGATTCATTGTAGAAAAGTAATTATTGCCTTGTCAACAATATTATGTTGATTACCTATTGTAATATAAGAATTCATCACTATCTTAGTGAGTTAAAACTATGATCACACATTTATTTTCCACTTGTCTAAAATTTCTACAGTCTAGGCTCAAAAGGCAGGCTGTTTCTACTCCATATCATGCTGCCTAGGGCATTCTACTGGGATCCCAGATAATTACATGCATATGCCTTGAGTTTCATCACATCAGTGTCCCCTTTCACTTTATAGTCTATCATCCAAAATTGCCAGAATTTTGAAGCCTTAGACCAAAAGCTGACATGTCCACTATAGGTCAAAGAAAAATAATGGTAGCTCAGATTTAAGGAAAGGACAATAGGGTCTCTGAGAGAAGAGGAACAGCAGGTATAAAGAGAGAAATAAAAGATTTGTTGATGGTGATCTTTATAGTAATACTTCAAGTTTTTAATTTTCTTTCAGCATGAAATTTTAAGCCTAATTATGAGTGGACACTACATGGGAGATTACTAAAAACAAGGCTTGAGAAACAAGTAATAGGAAGCCTGGGCCTGAATGGTTAAATATAATAAATCTGATGACTAATATTGGATAGATTATTTTCTCTTAATTATGAAGATATGGTCAGACAAAACCATAATTATTTCTAATAGTGATGGTTATGGGAAAGGTATTAATTTTGGGATAAGAAACAGATTATATTTTATATTTTATTTCTATAATCAGCAAACTTCCACACCAGAATGTTTTCATATGGTAAAAGTCTTGAGAATAAGTCAATAAATGCCTATTATAACCACCTTATAGCATCACTGTTAGAATGGCTTATTGTATATCTTGTTTTCCAGTCACATATGAGTTCAACTAAAGTGAAGGTAGCAGGAGTCATGTTTCTGATTTCTTCAAATGCTGACAAGATTAGAATACCAATAGTGAACATCAATATAACATATGTGTGTCAGGTGTATGTGTCACATCAATAACTAATGATGAAGTTGGATAAATTTGAAATTCAATTTGCATTGAAACTTTGTGTGCTGAATGAAGACTTCAAAGCCCAAAGCAGAGAAATGATTCCAGATCCTACCTCAAGTATCAAACTCTCTAGGAACTGATGGCTTTGTCTGGAACGGGTGAGATATGTAAACTTATCAAATCAGGAAGTCAACTAGAGAATGACAAAGGGCCTTGACTTAGGTAGGAGTTACTCAATGGGTAGACTTTGACCTCTTCGCATTATAAAATATTTAATGGGGTTTGGTAATCAACTGGCAAGCTTCTCTCTGACGTCTTTGGCAACATGACGCTTAATTTAAGAGGCATTGTTTCTCCCATGAAATAGGAGTTACATTTCAAAGTCTAGACCAAGCATTCAATTTGTCTGGCTGGACTCAGTTAAACATATTTTTGTCCATGTTCAAATAGCCTAATGAATGTTATGAAGCTGATGCTTTTTCTCTTTGTTCAAGCTTTAGACCCATCCTGGGGTGCAAAGAACAAAGCATTACATTTAACTTACTGCTCCCCTGGAAGAATAAAAAAGAAAAATAGTGATTAAATTACTAAGCAGGAAAAAGCTATTATGTGTACTCTTTATGTGTACAACAAATGGTTTGTTAAGATTAAATCAGGTAGCCCAAGACAAGGTGATGTGAAACATTCCAAGATCACCAAAATGCAGGTAAGTTGTCTTTCTCCAAATCACAACAAAACACCTAGTAAATATTCCTTTAATGAAATATTATTACTATAATTATAGAAATAAAAGGAGAGAGAGGAGAGATATAAACTCTCATAAGACAGCAACACTAACATAGAAGGAAGACAAACACCTTGGGCAATTTGACCCCTTTGTTATAGATATTTCCACCCAAGTATAATGATAACTTTTGAAAAAATAGCCTTGGTCTAGAATCCCATTCAAAGATTCTCAAAACACATTTTCCTCTCCTCCAATAGGTGAATATGGTAAGCACTTCCTGAGCATGCTGCAATCCAAAATTTGACCTTACTATTAAAAGTGAAGGGAGGTAAAAATGGAAGACAATCCTCAAGTTGAAGAATTATCACTATTAAGAGAGAAATAAATGCTTAAGTTAAAATATATGCTTTAAAAGAAACTAGTCAAAAGGCTTTCTGAAGCAGTGTAGAAAATAATTACAAAGAGAAAACCTTTTCCATGCAGCCAACATCTTAACTAATCCATGAGGCAGTCTCTATGACCTCAGAGTAAGCCCTTTATGAGACTTTATCTTTCTGCTGAAGTATCCTGACTTACAAAGTCCTCAATGCTGTTTATTAATTATATATGATATTTTGAAGTCTCAGTAGCCCTGGAATTAGAAAAAGATTCATTGTGTGAAAACTTACTGCATTGAATTCTATATATGAGTATCTGAGTGTGAAAATAAGTTCGACAAAATTACTTTTTTGACAGATATGTAACAGAACAAGTATAGCAAAATACTACTTATGAATCTTGCTGGTATATATATGGGTTTTCACTGTATGGTTTTTAAACTTGTCTACATTATGACATTTTTCACAGTAAAGTATTTGGAAAAATTATATATATGCATAATCCAAGGCTTTTTGGTTCCCTAATGACACATATATGAATCTCAGTCATTTAGAGAACAAGAACAAAGAAGGGAAAACTGCCTGATTATTATAGAAAATGGTAAGTCCGGTCTCTTTTAATGTTGGAAATTTGTGGCTTGATTAAAAAAATCATTTCTCATATTTAGTATTGTCTTCTTCTAAACAAGGTAAAGGTAAAATCAAACACAATCTAGGACAATCAAATTTGAGGGATTCAGAATGAAAAGGGATAGCAAGAATCATCTAGTTCACCCCCTTCCCAAAGTTGAAACTTTCTTTAAGAACTCCACACATTAAATCTGTCCTGAAAAACTATGGAGATTAAATAATACATTTCTTTTCCATATGACTGTCATTGTGAAGATGAAGACAATGAGCACATCACTCCTAAATCTGTCTTTATTCAAGCTGATATTTTCTAATGCCATCAAACTCCCTCATCATATGAAGTCTCCAAACCTCACATTACCAAGGTCATCTTTTGGACAAGCTCCTATTAATTCAAATTTTCCTTGTGTAAGGCATCCAAACTTGAATACAATATTCCATTGTTTTATAATATTTATGATTTAGTCAAACTCTCAAGGTGATTTTCACATGACCTCTTGTTTAATGTAATAGCTTAAGAAGGCCAATAGTGTACTCATATTCTTCAGACATGAGCTCTATTGTTCTTGATACCTCATAAAATTACATTACTTCTCATCATTACACTGGATGCGTTCATCACTTACTAATGACCAATAGTCAATGCATTTTTACTTGCTTGTAATATATAATTCGAGGTAAGTAATTGACATATAATTTATTTGAAGGAAAATGCCTCCAGGGATCTTTATTATTGACATATACAGTTGAAGGTTCAAAAATAATACCAAGTGAAAATAAACCATATCTTAATATTTTAAAAACCGCTGAATTTATGACTTTCTCAGATGGGTTTCTTCATTTGTATTTTTTTCTGGGAGAAAATATCTGATAGACACATATTAGAGCTCAGATATAGTTTGATCCCTGGTACCAAAAATGAAAGCTCAGATATTTATGAGTTGGGGTGTGAAGCTTATTTTTTAAATGACCTTTCAAGAAGCACCACCCTCCAGTTTGTGAAAGTTACTCTGTAATTTTTAAACACAGTGAAAATGTTTAGCAATTAGGGTGGAGAATTTTTCAAATATATAACATGGTGGTGATCAACACGATTTATTCAGAAAGAAGCTACTGAAGAGTTACGCTGAAATTCACCCGACAAACAACGCTGAAACGGCTGACTATGATGGAGGCTTTCATTTTCTTTCCCTTGATTCTCCTAGCTGGGTTGTCAGGTAAGAAAGTTATAGTCAATGACTTTCCTTCCAACTCTCAATGTAAAGAATTAGAAAAGTTGAGTGATTTAGCGATGCTTTGACAGGATATTTTAAAACAGGAAATCTTCATCTGACAGAGATGGAAAAGATAACTTCAGAAAAAACAAAAACAGATTGAGAGGTATAAAGTAGTGACTGGATGAAAGAGGAGCTGAGAGTTAGGTGTGGGTGAAGAGGCGCAAGAACAAAGGAATGGGAAAGGCAAGACACTGGAGTGGGAAGATGGATGCAGTCGAAAGAGACTGTAAATGTTTATGAATATGTATTTAAGTTCATATTCTATAAGGGAATGGTTTTGTGCTATGATCATCGGCTGTGTGGTCCATAAAAATGTATTCAAGTCCTGACCTTTTCTAATTATGTGATTTGGGGCAGCTTGCTTAACTTATTAGAGTCTATTTTCTTATTTGTGAAGTACAAATAAATAATTATATTTTCCTTTTGCTGTAGGAATTTTGCAGATGACAAATAGCATTAGCCCTCCTGTTTAAATTCTTCTCAGATGCCTGACACTCAATGTGCTTTACTCTACTCCTTATCTCAGTATAGTTAAGTTGCTTTCAGAGCATACATTCTAGCTCAGAGCTGTAAATTTCAAGATAATATATGATAATACATCTTAAAGTTAGTGAGTTATGATAAAAATAACTGATTTTTAGGGATTGTGAGCATAGCTCAGCTTAGCACGCTCAAGGTCCTGGGTTTAATGCCCAGCACCAAAAAGAATAATTTTATGTTCAAATTATGACATCCTACTTGACCATTTAACCTGTACCTGATGAAAGGAAATTATAAAAGTGCCTAAGACAGTCAATTTCTTATACTTGCAACTCAAGAAATAGTGGTTGTCTTCTCACTGGAAGCACTGAAGAGTGGTTTGCTATTGTTAAGTACAACAGTACTTTACTATTTACTCTTTACTATTTTCATTTTTTTCTGCTTTTTTTTTTGGTACTTCTCACTGAGATACATGCAGAGTGCCCCTGGCTCACCTCCCACCAGCTTTTAATTTTCTTGTTTTGATTTGGAGTCTCACCAAGTTACTTAATTGCCCGGCCTGGGCTCAAACTTGGAATCCTCTTGCCTTGGCTTCCCAGAGTTCTAGGATTACATCACCATGCCTAGGACATCCATTCTTGATAAGAAATATTGGACATGTAGTAATATTAAAAATGCATTAAGTGTGAGAAAAGTTGTACAAGATGCCATTAGGGAACTGCTAAAGTAACAGAGTTGCAGAACAAGAGCCAAGAACTAAGGAATGAGATGAGAGAAGAGAGGACCAAGAATATATTTGTTTTAGAGGGAAAAAAAGGCCATAAAGAGAAAATCCCACACTAGAACTGTGTTCTACGGTAACAGATGCTGTACCTGTTGCATATTTTCAGAGCTTTGCTGGTAACAGCATGTACTGAGCAGGCATTTGTAGATGGTAAAATATGTGCTAAAACTAGATTAGTGTTGTATGACTTTGGAAGGTAGAGAAAATAAAGAAAGAGGTATGAGAAAAGCAATGCCAGCATGTACTAGAGTTTGTAAATGAGAAGGGGACATATAAGACAAAATCCAAAGCTGAAGATAATTATTCTCTAAATTGTTTACTTAAAAAAATAGATGGTCAAACCATAATCTGATACCTTCTTTACCTTTTTTACTCAAAAATTATACTTTTTCTATTTAATCCTGTAAATAACAAATGAGTTATCATTAAGATTTTGATGGAATAATTACTTGAAATAGGGAGATAAACTATATCCTCATTTCCAAAAGACTGAATAAATTATGATATACGGATAAAATGGTGTAGTATGCAACCATCAATGGAAAAAATCCAAGTGGTCTGTACAAATTGATACAGAGAAAGCTCCACTGTATTATCAAGTGAGAAAATAAGGAATAGAGCAGTGTAAGTAGATTGTGGTACTAATTCTGTGGAAAACATAATCATATATGTTTATAAATACATGGGCAATCTCTGGAATAATTTACAAAATTCTGATAAATGTGATTGTGTACAAGATAGAAAAATCAGTTGTTTGGGACAGAGAAGGACGAAAATGTACTCTAAACAGTTTATATTTTTACATCTTTAGGACCTAGTTGCATTTGCATATGTCACTTATTTTAAAACTAAAAATAAATAATAAAATTTTTTTAGTAACCTAGACTTTGCATTTCATCTCCTTTCTGCTCTAATTGATTTCTCCTTGATGCTAGTGTCTATTAATGAATGATATTTGATTACTAGAAATCAAAATCTTTGCATATACCCATGTCTTCCTGAAATTATGATTTTTTGATCCGCTTTTCTGACTGCATCCTACATTTCTTGTCACCTCCTCTAAGGAAGAGAAAAAAATACCACACCTGCTATCATTATTAGAGGTCTCTTGTTTACTTTTCATATTGTAGCCTTGACCATATTACTGTAAATTGCTATTTACATGTTTATATTCACCACCAGATTTCTCAATATCATGATGAAAAGTCATAAATGTCTTGTTCATGGTTGTATCTCTACCTCTTACTAAAGTCATAGCGTAGTAGTGGCTCCTCTCTCACCATATACTATATTGATATGTATATATATTTTTAATTTATTATTTTTTAATATTTTATGAATGTCTAGATTACTCTCACAGACACTACTCCACACTATGCCATGGTTTAGTAGGGCGTGTTGCTAGCTGCTAAACTCCTAGGCCTGGAATAGGACCTTACCTGCAGTTCTATAGCATAGCATGTCCAACAGGTGACAACTCATGGTGCATTTGATTTTACTTAAAATAACTGAAGATACAAGGGTGTTGATTAAAAACCAAAATCATGCCATGAAGGTGGGAGAAATTGCTGCCTTTGAGTCAGAGGAAAACGAAGGAAGATAGTTATAGAAAATATATACCAAGTTGTAGAAGAGAAGATGGCATCAGGGCTCATGCCTGTCAATCTTTATGTCTAGAAAGCTGGAGATAGTATCATCTGTAAAAGGAGTTTAGGAAACTGAGAATGGATTTTGTGATTTGGAGGAAATTTCAAATAAGCATTACCCAGAGTCTGTTTGATTTATCAGAAAAATAGGAAAAGGAATTTGGCTTAGAATTAATGGCCAGTTCTTATAACTCAAACTCTATGATTTAGGTATCATATGAATAGATGCCATAATTTTTGGAAACCATGTAGCAGTCAAGAAAAAATATACAGGAATGAAAATATCCAAGGTACAGAAAGAATGGGAAGACACTAATTGGGATTTGATTGATTAAAAAATCATGGAGGCACTAAATACAAACTATATCTTGGGGTGAATGCTGTTTATTGTAAGTTCTTAAATAACTTTAATTTTAATTTTGTGTTTGTACTAATATTCCAGTGTCTTCAACCCAGATTTCACAACCCAGTTTTTACAAAGTAGAAGAAAATAAAGAACCTATACTTATTCTAGAGACAAAAACTGAAGCTAATTATCCGGGAAAACTAAGGGAATCTATTCAGCAAGGAGGTAGTCGCCCTCAAGAAAAACCAAAGATGGTTAGTCTTCACAGACAACCAGGATCACGTGACCAGCCAGGGAAACTGGGTAATTTTCATCAGCAGGGGAGGCCAGAAGGTTTGAGCCAGCCCGGTTTGCCTGGATCTTGGTTTTTGCAAGGAAATTCAGAAGAATCAAACCTGAAATGGAGTCCAGAAACTTCTAATAAACAAGAGAAATTAGGATCTTCCAGTCAACTAGAGAAGCTAGAGTCTACTAACCAGCAAGCGAAGCCAGGGTCATCTAACCAGCAAGGAAAGCCAGGGTCATCTATCCAGCAAGGAAAGCCAGGGTCTTCTAACCAGCAAGGGAAGCCAGGATCATCTAGCCACCATGGCAAGCCAGGGTCTTCAGGCCAGCAAGGAAAACCAGGATCATCTAACCAGCAAGGGAAACCAGGGTCTTCTAACCAGCAAGGGAATCAAGGGTCTTCTAGCCTTCAGGGGAAGCCAGGATCATCTAGCCATCAAGGGAACCCAGGGTCTTCAGGCCAGCAAGGAAAACCAGGATCATCTAACCAGCAAGGGAAACCAGGGTCTTCTAACCAGCAAGGGAATCAAGGGTCTTCTAGCCTTCAGGGGAAGCCGGGATCATCTAGCCATCAAGGGAACCCAGGGTTATCTAGCCAGCAAGGAAATCTAGGATCTTCCAGCCAGCAAGGGAAGCCAGGTTTATCTAGCCAACAAGGGCATCCAGGATCTTCCAGCCAGCAAGGGAAACCAGGGTCTTTTACCCAGCAAGGAAAACCAGGATCATCTAGTCAACAAAGGAAACCAAGATCTTTTTACACTCAAGGAGAAAGAAAAAATACAGAAAAAACTTTAAATGGCAAAATAATGGAGATCCAGGTTAGTGTTATATTCTAAGTCAATTAATCTCAGTTATTCTTTTTTGCAAGACTAGAAATGGTTAAACTAATAGACTGTATTAATGACAAATTGCAATGACACTGTTTAAGCAAAATGAGACAAAGTATGGAACTGATCGTTTTCACACGTAACATGATCACTGAATGCCATACTCCTTTATCCTATCTCTATCATTTTCCATTCAAGTCTTTCTACCTAACCTAAGTTGGATTAACTCAAAATTCCATCGTTTGAGACTACTCCCCTGCCAAGTTTAACTTTAATGTCCATTTCTATCCCATCCATAATCTACAACCCACTGAAATGATAGTTCTCAAATCTGAGAACTATCCTCTGCTGGTGTTTCAGTCCACTGCTCAACATTTTTCAGTATTTCTATACTTATTACAGATAAAACTGCATGCCATTCAGCTTCTGTTTATGTCTCTGCTGTCCACATACAGAACCCTTTGAATTTCTGATACTGATGATTTCCTCCATTATAGAAGTTACCTTATTGAATTGTTATCTAAGTATTCAATAAACTATGAACCCCTTGAAGAAAGAGCATTTTTTAAAGCCTTTATCCTCAGAGCTTAGGATAAATGAGACATAAAATAGGTTCTCTGAGTTTTCAGGTTAGATAAATGAAGGCTTAGAAAAAATCTTTGCAAGGAGATGATCATCCACCTGATGATCTTGTCTCCTATATTCCCCTCTGAGTTCCTCTACGTTCTAGCTTCACTTGCCACTTGCTCACACACAATCAGCCTCCTACTTCCCTTTAAAGAAGACTCTAAACACTCTGTTTTATTTTCACATATAAAACTATTTTCTAGAACACTTACTCTCTCTCATCATTTAAATAGAAATTTTATTTTTTACCATATAAATTGGCAATCCTCATCATATTTTCAGAGGAAAGATATTGTCCTTCCTGGCATGAAGACTCTAGCCTGGCATGAAGTATTATCTCTCACTAAGATTAGTACCATCCAGGTCTTAATGCCTGGCTCTCTGAGATTTTAAGATATCATATAAACTTCTGTAATTTTATATTGGTTCTAAAACAGAAAAGTAACTGTGCACTTTACGAAGTATATGTGAATGAAAGGAATTGATTTTCATGAAAAGTTTATAAACTTTATACCAATGGAAAATATTGAGGATTTTTTCATATTCCTTTAGTATCTTGGGTTTGATTTGACTTAAGATCCCCATTAAAGTCTCATCATTTCCATTCATGTCTTCACTCTCATCAGCTAATAAAAGCTTTACATCCACAGGCTTCTCACGTCTATAGCTCACATCCAAAAACATTCCCACTATTTAAATTAATTCTGCATAGTGCAACTACATGCATTTTTTTATTTTAATGGCACAAGAAAAAGGGAGATCGGTAAGTTTTGCTCATATGTGTCTCATATTTGCCAGTGTTAATTTTCCTTGACTATTGTTCCTCTATATAGAAGAAAACTTGTATCCATAAAAGTAAAGTAAAAGCAGTTTGACACTTAATAAGATCCAGGGCTTTGGAATAAATAACCCCAAGTTTGAATCACTGCTTGGACATTTAAACTCTTTATGATCGGTCTCAAGCTTGAATTTAAATCTATCTCCCTGTGCTACTGGTAACAAATTGGGGCAAAATATATCCTTCTTTTAGTACTGCTGTGTGGATTAAATGCAAAAGACCAATGAAATGACAGGGAATATATAATACTTTACTACTAATAAATTAGCAATCCTTATTTTTCATAATAATAGCTGAATTAAGTTGATGCTTCTATCCTACCTGATGATCTTTCACCTCACTACAGACTGGCAGCACCAGTAGCAAGAAACCAATTAAAAACATAAAATGTCAATCTGCCTACAAACCAGTCTGCGGTTCTGATGGAAAAACCTATGATAACGGCTGTGTATTTAATTATGCAAAGAGGTAAGGGCTTTGTATTCCTTTGCGTCAGGAAGTACTATTCTGATCCGTAGGGAAGCAAACAACATTTTTCTCTGTCTATATAGTTTTTCTCTCAGTAGTTGCTTGTCACTTATTTGTCAGAAGAAAAATAAATGATAGTCATTTCTTGAATGATAAATTCTGTCAATTTCTAGGAGAATATGATTTATTCAGATATTAAAGTAAGAGTTAATTTACTTTTGTGTTATTCTTTGGCCAAATAGTCATCAAGTGCCCATCACGTGCAGGCAGTAATCTAAGAACTAGAGGTAAAATTGGTAACAAAATATACTGAAATTCCTGCTTGCACGAATTTTAATTTTTGCAACAGAAAAGAAACAAACAACACCAGAAGAGAAAGAGAACTGCAAAGCCCTTGAATTGCTAATTATTGCCTACTAAATCTTATTCTAATCACAATACCAAAGGTTGGATTTGGTGAATGTTCTAAACCTTCAAAAGTTACACACTATCTATAACAAATAAAGAGATTTTAAGTCTGTTTTAAAAATTGTAACATGTGGTTAGGAGAGATTTAGACATTTAAGCCTTCAGAATTTTTAAATGTTCAACTATAAAATAGAAAAATAAAGTAAGAATTATACCTCTCTTGTTTTCAATGATTCTCGAATTCAATAAGTACTTAGCATAAGTCATTACTGTAAAATAAAATACTAAAGTATCCCCTGAAGCTAAACAGAATTTAAAAGGGCATTAATGCCAATTCTCTTATAATATCCATAAAGCACATGGTCCAGAGATGAAAAGGAACTAATGGCAAGTGTACTATTTCTCTGATCAGTCAGTGAGAACTAGGTAAGCCAGCAAATAGGCCTACTTTTTAAATAATCACATTTTCTTTTTGTAGTGGTACTATAACTACTTGGTCCTTGATTTCTCTCATCATTTTTTTTCAGGTTGAGTCATGGAACATTGAGTCTGAAACATGAGGGAAAATGCTAAGTGTTTATATAAACCAAATTACCTGGAACTTCAAAATCAAGTTGCAATCCTGCTTTCACAATGGATTTTCTTGGAAGTTCAACTGTGAGGTCAACATAAATCTTACAGATCTGATGGAGCCTATGCTACTTTTTAGTTTCTTTCACTATAAATACAGTCAGTTCCAGAGTAACTTCTGATTCACAGGATTTTTTTGTTGTTTAGACTTTCTAAAACCTTAACGAGTGTTTTTGATCCCACCCTTCCCAAAGTACCAGTTATGAATTCAGGACATGGAGCAGCAATTTATAAACTCTTAACAGACATAAGAATGTCAGGACTTCCTGGAAAACATAAAGATCTTCCACTTTAAAAATACTGAGCCTGTAGGTATCTGCTAGAGCTAAAGAAACTGAAGTTTTAAAATACATTTTAGGATTTTGCAGTGGAAGAGAAGTATAGAATAATAATATGAAGTATTATTTTCTGCCCCCAAATTAGAAACCTAAATGAAATGGCCAAGTTCATAAAAACACACTATTTACCAAGATTACTTCATGAACAAAGAGAAAACATAAATAGACATATCCAATAAGATTGAATCAGTAATCAAAATTTTCTAACCAAGAAAAGTCCTGGGTAGGATGACTTCATAAGGAAGTATACCAAAAATTTAAGGGAGACTTAGCACCAGTGTTTCTCAAAGTCATCCAAAAAAAAAAATTGAACAAGAGGGAGCATTTCCTAACTAACTTTATATAAAAGTTAATATTACCCTGATACTAAGACCTGCTAAGACATAACAGGAAAATAAAACTGTAGGCCAACAACCTGATAAATATTGGTGCATAAAATCCCCAGTGGCATGCTAGGAGATTATATTCAGCAGCATATTAAGATAATCACACAGGTTACCAATTAGATTATTCCTGGCATGCAAGAATGTTTCATCATACAAAATTCAATATGGTCATTAATAGAATGAAGAGGAAAAATGCATGATTATCTCAAGGGTAAATTTAAGAAATTGACTAAGTTCAAAAAATCACAAATTGTGATGAATCACTAAAAAAACACTAGGACTGTCCTCAAAATGATAAGTAAAAACACTAATAAACATTATTTTAATAGGAAAAGAATGAAAGAAAGGATAAGAATCCCTGCTTTCATCACTTCTATTGACAACATTGTTACATGTTTTAGATAAAGTACTTAAAAGAAAGATACTTGAAATGAAGAAGTAAAACTATCTCTGTTCTCAAATGACATGATTATATATGTAGAAAGTCCTAAGAACCACAGAGACACACATACAACAGAACAAATAAATATATTCAGCGAACTTTTAAGACACAAAACTGTAAAAATCAGTTAAATTTCTAAACATAAACAATGAACAACCTAAAAGGGAAATTAAGAAAATAATTACTATTAAAATAGGATAAAGTGCACAGAATACTTGGGAATAAATATTAACATGGAGGGAAAAGACTCATACACCAAAAACTATAAAACACTATAAAAAATAAAAACACTACTAAATGAAAAGATATCCTATGTGTGATTGGGAAACTGAACTTTCTTAAGATGGAAATATTATCCAAAATGATATACTGACTCAAGAAATCTCTAGAAAATTCCAAAGTTACATTTTTGCAGAAATGGAAAAACCCATCCTAAAATTCATATTGGATATCAAGTGATGTTGAGTAGCAAAACAATCTTGAAAAAGAGGAAATTACTTGGAGCATTCATACTTTCTAATTTTGAAACTTATTACAAAGCTGTATTAATCAAACACGTGATATGACATAGACTTCCATATAGATCAATGGAACAGAGTGCAGAGACCAGAAAAAAATTCTCACCTCTATGGTTAAATGATTTTCAACCAAGATAACAAAACAATTCAATAGAGAAAAGATAGACTTTTCAACAAAAACTGAAAATCCGCATGGCAAAGAATGAAAAGTAACCCTACCTTACACTTCACACAAAAAATTAACTCAAATTTCTTTGTGGCTCAGATTCTATTTTCGACAAGAATTTCCTGAACATGACCTTAAAATGATAGGAAATAAAAGAAAAAACTAAATAAAGTGCACTTCTTCAAAATTAAAATTTTGTATATCAAATAAAATTATCAAGAGGGTAAAAAGACAATTCCAAGATTGGGAGAATACTTACAAATCAAGCCAAGAACAGTGCACAAATTTGTAGCCTCAGCATTTGGAAAGCTGAGGTAGAAGAATTACTGGAACCCAAGAGTCAAGACCAGCCTGGGCAATATAATAATGCCCATCTTTAAAAATTGTGGTTCATGTATCTGATTCATATCCATAATATAGAAGGAATTCCTCCTCAACAATAGCAATAAATAAAAGACTCAATCAATTTGAAATAATTAGCAAATAATTTGAATAGATATTTCTCCAAAGAGATATATAAATGGCCAATACAGAGATGAAAATATCTTCACAGTGTGAGCCATTAGGGAATGCAAATCAAAGCCACAGTCAAATGGTCCTCCAGATACAATACTAATTCTATTAAATTAAAAAAGAAAACAACAATTATTGATGACTATGTGTAAAAATTGAAACCAGTGCGTGTTGCCGGTAGAAATGTGAAAAAGAGTAGCCTTCATGGAAAAATAGTATGACATTTCCTCAAAAAACTAAATATAGAATTACTGTACAAGGCCAGCAATTCCACTTTTAGATATATACCTAAAAGGTATTTTAAAACTGAGACTCAATGAGATGTTTGTTTGCCAATACTCAAAGCAGCATTATTTACAATACAGAAAGGGTAGAAACAACTCAATACCATTAAACAGATGAATGAATATGCAAAATGTGATATATCTGTGTATATATATACGTTCACAGTGTAATGTTTAGCTTTAAAAAAGCATGAAATTCAGATACATGATAAAATAAAAGAAGACCTTGAAGACATTCAGATAGCTAGTTAAATAAGCTAGACACAAAAGAACAAATATTATATGATTCCATTTATATGAGGTACAGAGAATAGGCAAATTTTTAGAGAAATAATACAGAATAAGAGCTATTTGAGGGGCTGGGGATTTGGCTCAGTGGTTCCGCCGCCTGCTGCGCAAGCGGAAGGATCCAAGTTAGACACCCCCCCCCCCGCACCAAAAAAAAAAAAAGAGCTACGTGAGCTGAGCAGAGGGTTAATGAGGAGTTATTGATTAATGGATGTCAAGTTTTCCTTAGGGAACAATGAAATATTTCTTAAGATGGTCAGTAGTAATAGCTGCACAATGTTTATGTACTCAATGACACTGTTTTTTTTTTAAAGTAGAAAAATTTAATGAAGCAAAATGATTAGATAAAATATGAAAAAATTTAAAAAACTGTACACAGTATCTACCAATCCCTTAAAATGTTCAGGCGTAACAGAACATTTCTAGCTAAATGGTTGCACCTTGAGACCATACTCTTAAGTAAAACAAGTTGGACACACGTGTAAATATCGCGTTGTTTCTCTAGTGTGAGAAATGGAAAGGGTAAATAAGGACCAAAATGTATAATAGATATTGGGCAATAGGAAGAAAATGTTCAAATGGGAAGGGGAACAAGAGAGGGGAGAGGGGGAAAGGAAAGAAAGGAAAAGGAAAAAAGAGAAGAGAAGAAAAAATGGGAACAAAGCTTATGTAAATAAGGAGAAGAGAGGTTGATGGGGGAGGAGTGGGAAAAAGAAGAATCAAATTATATTATGTACAAGTACTTGTTCCCTATGATGAATGTGATCATTAAGTATATCTAAAGTGTACCAATAAATAAATAGAGAGAGAGAGAAGGAAAGAGCGAGAAAAGAAGGAAGAAAAGAAAGAAAAAGAAAGAAAGAGAGAAAGAAAGAAAAAGAAAGAAAGGAAGGAAGGAAAGAAAGAAAGAAAGAAAGAAAGAAAGAGAAAGAAAGAAAGAAAGAAAGAAAAAGAAATGAAGGAAGAAAGAAACCATGATGGCGCATGATCGATGCTGTTGAAACGGCGTATAGTTGAGTGCAAAAGGAAGTATATTTTGAAGAACGCTAACCTCTGACTTGCAGATAGGTGAAGGCAAAAACAATAGCTTCAGAAAGAAAACAGAAGTGGAGGAAAGACAATGGCAGAGAGCGTCTGCTCGTCAGCTTTTGTACCTAAATAACTGATGATACAGTGGAGGTGGAAATGTGTGACACGGTTCTCTGATGTGGAAAATGTTTGGCCCAAGTATTGAGTGGAATATCTTTGAATCATTAGGACTCGTTGAAATGAATTTAAGGCAGTAAGAAGGCTCAATTCAAGTAACGCTGACTTTATCAGTTGCTAACTCTTCAAGCTGCGTTGCCCCTGTGAGTTTGAAAAAGACCCGTAATATTGCCAGAAAAGAATGGATTAAGCAAACTATCCAGCATGTAAGAAGGAATGAGAAAATCCTGTTTTGGCAATTGATTAAAAACTCAAAGGAACATTAAATAAATTCCGTATTGGAGGTGAAACCTGTAGATTTTAAATTCTTAAAATTAAATTATTATCAAGATTTGTATCTTAGGGCAAGGTAAGACTAGAAATACTGTATGTCTCCAAATGGTTTGTGTGCTTCTATTTTTAATCTTTTAATCCACTTCTCAATGGACAGCAAAGTAATCTTGGTGAAATGTAAATCTGGCCATGTAATTTTTTTTTTTTATCCGATTAGAATCTTTTGGTTCCATGTTTAGGGACAAACTCCAAGTTCTACACCTAAAGCTATGAAACCTTCAGTATGGTGAACAAATCTCTTGCACTAAACTCCTGTTGATCAGTACTTCAAACACGATGGTCTTTTCCACTTCAGTTTCCCTTGTTTCTCCCAAACAGATTATTTTTACATATTCATCATCTCAGAAACTCATTTTCTCACCCATTTCCACCCTACACTGATGAGTCAAGTATCACATGATTTTTGTTTAATACTTTATGTACACTTTATTCTTAGTAACCTCCCTGACCAGTCCCATTGTCCCTCTGGCTGTGCAAAATCATTTATAAATACTGAGAATATTCTCCATTCCTAAAATAAATCACTTTTAGCTGCATATCTCATTGATTGCATCTACTGTCCTGTTCATTTTAAGCACCATTGATGAGAGAACCATGCCTGGAACAAAGTTAAATGTTCAATATACAGTTACTAAAAGAAAGAATATGTATTAAAGGGCTCATATTTTTAAAGAATATGAGGTAGAAGAATAAGGCTCACTTTCTTCGGGCCCTCAGTCTGCATCTTTTATTTGTTTGCTGTCTCTCTGTCTTTCTCTTTCATACTATACACAAACATATGTATATATGTATATAATATACATAGATACAATTTTTGTTCACTCATTAAAATTAATTAGTAGACAATATGTTATATTTTCATGAAATATTTAAAAAACACAACAGACATTTTTTGACATGTATATTAATTTAATAATAGCATACACAAAGTATTTATACAAATTTCCTCACTTGCTTCCCTTATTTATGCCTTTTAGCACACATTTTTAAAGCACCTTTATTGAACTAGAATTTATATGCTAAATTTGACTCATTTGAATTGTATCATTCTATACGTTTTAAGTATGTTGAAATCTTATTCTTCAAATATAAAAAGGCTGGGCTGGTGGTGTAGCTTAGTGGTAGAGCACTTGCCTAGTATGCAAAGCCCTAGGTTCAATCCCTAGCACCAAAAAAAAAAACAAAAACAAAAACAAAAAATACCCACATATATATGTGCTTGAGGCTATGAAGACATTAAGATAATTCATTCAGTGAATACATCCATTGCCCCTAAAATTTCCTTTCATCTCATGTTGACATTCTACCCCATTCTCAGGTAATATTTGATTTGCTTTCAATCACAATATATTAATTTGGCTTTTTTAGAGATTCATAGGAATGGAATAATACACTGTGTAGTCTTTTTTTCTTGTCATTTTCTTTTTTCCTCCGGTCTTTCACTCAGTATACTTATTTTAAGATTCGTCCATACTCTTGTACATATTAATAGTACTATAGATGTATACTGCATGATTGCAAAACAATTTATCTACTCACTTGTGATTAGCAATTAGATTAATAGTTGTTTTGTGTTCTTGTTTTGACAATTGCTGTGAGAACTCATATCCAAGTCTTGGTGTAGACATGGACTTCTTTTCTCTTGAGTAAAATAAAGAATAGAACGATTGGGTCCTGATAGGGATCAGTTTTAATTAACAAAAAAACTACCTATTTTAGAAAGTGTTTGCATAACTGTACATTTCTGTTGGGAATATATAAAAGCCTCCAGAAACTTGTAGACAGAATAATTTCTCCCTGTGATTTTAGTTTTTATTTTCCTAACAACTAAATAAGTTCAGCATCATTTCATGTGTTTTTTATGCTATTCACATCTCCACTTCCATGATGTATCAGTTTAAATCATAAAATCCTCTCTGGAAAAAAAGGTCCAAAGGGGAAGGGGAAGTGGTGGTGGTGGGGGGGGGGGTAGATGAAAAGAAAGAAAGGAAAGAAAAAACATGAGAAAAGAAAGAAAAAACAGAAACAAAGTTTTTGTAAATAGGGAGGGGAAGAGGGGTAGGAAGGAGGGCAGGGGAATGGGGAAAAAACAAGAATCAAGATATATCATGTATAGGTACAAATTCCCAATGATGAATGTGATCATAATGTAGGCCTAGAATGTACCAATAAACCTGATGAATAAAAAAATCATGAATATCTTTTCATTTGGATCTTTGTCTTGTTATTATAAGAATTTTTAAAAATAAAGTGAAATGCACATAAAATAAAGTAAATCATTTTTAGGTAAACAATGTATTGGTATCTGGCAACTCTTGTGCAACTGTCAAGTCTACTTAACTCCAAAACATTAGTATATAATTCTCTTTATGCTGTCAACACATTTTTGTTTCATAATTATTTTCTTCTAACATATGGCTAACTTTACATTCTTTAAAGAATGTCTTTCAAACAATATAAGTACTTAATTTGAAGGAGTTAAAGTCAATTTTAATAAATCTATTCATAATTTCCTGTAATTTTTACTAAAAATTAATATTAAATCTTATAAATTGTGCATTCTACATTTCTAGCAATGACCATGTGGTTTTTCTGTCTTAATCTGAAAATATAGTGTATAACTGTACAAATTTTGAAATATTAAAACATCTTTTCATCACAATGTATTAATTTTCATATAATTTTATTTTGTGAACTTTATGTTAAGAATTTTTGCATTTATATTCATTAGACCTATTGAGTTATAGTTTTCTTTCTTTGCAATGTCTGGTTTGGATGTGAGGATAGTATTGGCTTACATAATAAATTGAGAAGTATTCCTCATCTGATTTTTTATATAATCGTTATTATGTCTTTCTTAAATGTTTAATAAAATGTCCCAATCTCTTAGCAAGATCCTATCTCAAAATACAAAGTGAAAAAAGGTCCAGGGTTGCAACTTAGTGTGAAAGCACTGTGATAGAGCCCCAGTATCTTCCTCTCTGTCTGTCACTGACTCTCTCTCTCTCTCTCTCTCTCTCTCTCTCACACACACACACACACACACACACACACACACACACACACAGAGACTTAATTCATAAGGTCCTGGTAATTTACTTGTGAAGATGTTAAGTATTAAAGATTAAAATTAAAGATTTAAAATTTATACAGGTCTGTTCAAGCTATTTATTTCTTCTTGAGTAAACTTCGGAATTTTTGTCAAAGTATTTTCCTTTTGATATCTATAGAATCATTAGGCTTTATCATTCTAATTCCTAAGATTGATAATCTATACCTTCTTTATTACTTTCTGATTATCATGGCTAAAGTTTATCAATTTTTTAATCTCAAAGAACCATAATTAGTTTCATTAAATTATCTTTTTTGTTTTCTAGTTCATTGATTTCTATTATTATAATTTCTTGATCTGTTTATTCTAGTTTTCATTTGGTCTTATTTCCTGGTTTAAACTAGAAACTAGATGGTTGATTTAATTTTTAATTTTTATTTTTATTAGTGCATGTTTGTAGCACATAATAACCACATTCATTATGGAGAGTTGCTATGTGTACATAACACATTTTAATTTTCTTCATCCCCTTCCTCCCCTCCCCTATCCCTCACATAGAAGATTTTCACTGTAAATTCTCTTTAAGAACAGGTTTGTATGTTCCCACTAACTTTGTTATTTTGTGATTTTTTAAAAATTGCATTTTCTTCAAGATAATTTCTCATTTCTTTTAGATTTTTCCTTTTTTTCAGGTTTTATATTTTCTTTATTACTATATACTTGCATTATACTAAAATAAAAGGGAAATAAATTTAAAAAGCAAAAAAAGTTTTGGGCCTGCTTGGTCAACTTAGCTAGATCCTGTGTCAAAAGTATATATACATTCACATATACAATGATATACAAATAGCATATATCAATATGTGATAGAAATATATAGAATGTTATGATTGCAGGTGTAGCTGAGTAGTAGAGCACCTTTGATTCAATCTTCAGGAGAGGGGGGAAAATCCACACACATCTCATGTACTATTTCTTAAACAGTACTTGGGAAAATATGTTATGTTTGTTTTCAAGGGTGAAATATCTATGGTCCAGAGAAGAACTTTAACAATAAGCCACTGAGAAGGGCAATGTATGTCTTTTACATTTCCTTCAGATGGGGTATCTTCTGATTCATTTTACCCAAATTACTTTTCATCAGTCTCTTCATGCCATATTATTTACATTCATAGGATTTCATAGGATGATGAATTTTCACTGGTCTTTTAAAGTCTTTGTTGTAACTGCCAACTTATATTTTTGACAGAGGATTTTATCCAGTGTTAATTCTTCCATGAGGGCCAACTGATGTCTTTTGAACAAGTATTATATTTAAGGGAATCCTCTACATACTCTACGCATTTAAATCTGTAAATAAATCATGATGAATATGTTTCCCATACCCTACAATGATTCTAATCCTCTCCACAATGCATTCTCATGCATTTTAGATAGGTGATATAATGTAAGCTTTGCCATTCTATGTTTAGTGTTTTTAATGTATTGATCACAAGTGGAATGAATTCAAAGAGAAGTAGAATGAGTTAAGGCTTTCCTTTATGTACCTAAGGTATTCTCATCCAACTTTATTCATTTTTTAAAGGAAACTGGAACATCTGAAGGATTTTCCTTATTGCTGACATACAGAAGCTTTCTCATTCGTGTGAATTCCTATCTTCAAGAGGATCGAGTGAAGGTTTTTCCACATTGCTCACACATGTGGAGTTTGTGCCCAGTATGAATTCTCCTAATTGGTTGAAGGGTACTAGAAAATTTGAACACCAGTGTCACTCCAGGTGGGTAAGATAACTGTGCAGGCCAGAGCACAAATCATCTTCATGGCAACCATGTGGGCAGGAATGTGGTGCCAAGTACAGCCTGGGCAAAATCAAGTCTCAGCAGCAAATGTGAATGAAGACAGTAAATCATGTTGCAGCCACTTCAGTTCCAGGAAACCTGATAACATCTACAACCACCACCTTTCCCAAGATGTGTGACCTCACTTTGTCCCCCTCCAAATTCCTCAGGGCAAAAACTCCCTCCTCTTTAAAGTTTTGTTCTCACCTCACTCCCTGCTGAATTGCCTTTCTAGAGACGGCCTCCTGTGTGGTCACATGTGAATGAATAAACAGCCTCCTTATTTGCACAAGGACTGCTATAGGAGGTCTCTGCTCTTTTCCTGCCACTGTTATAACTAGGACATTGCTTACAGCGGTCTCTCTCATGTGTACTTGAAGGGAACTGGAACATATGAATAGTTCTCTCACATTGCTTAGCTTTATGTGGCTTCTCTAAAGTGTGGACCCTTTCATTCATTTGAAGAGTACGGGAATGATGAAGGCTTTGCCTCTTTGTTTATATACACAGGGTTTCTCTCTAGTAAGCCATTTCACATCTGTGAAGATGACTGGAACATCTGAAGGCTTTCTCACATTGCTTTCATTTATAAAGGCTGTCTCTAGTGTGAAATCATTTGTGTGATATAAAGGAACTGGAGTAAGTAAAGGTTTTCCTACAGTAGGGACATACATAAGGTTTCTCTCCAGTATGAATTCTCTCATGTACTTTAATGTACTTGGGACATCTGAAGGCTTTCCCACATTGTTTACATTCATAAGGTTTCTCTCTACTGTGAGTTCTGCAAACTACTAGTGTTTCTGAAAGCTCTTTTACATTCCCTTCATGCATGTGGTTTCTCTCCAGTATGAATTCTTCTGTGCACTTGAAGGAAGTACAGCATGTAAATTTTTTCCACATTCCTGGCACACACAGGGCTTCTCACCAGTGTGAGTTCTTTCATGTACATGAAGAGCACCTGAGGACCTGAAGGTCTTCCCACATTCTTTACATTCATAAGGTTTCTCTCCAGTGTGAATTCTTCTGTGCAAATAAAGGGAAGTGTAACAGGAGAATGCTTTCCCACACTGATCACACTGATAGGATTTCTCAACGGTGTGAGTTTTTTCATGTACATGAAAAACATAAAAGTGACTGAGGGCTTTCCCACATTGCTTACACACACAAGGTTTGTCTCCAGTGTGAATTTTTTCATGTATTTTTAGGTAACTGGAATATTTGAAGACTTTCTCACATTGCTTACATTCATGTGGTTACTCTCCAGTGTATGTTTTTTCAAACTTCTGAAAGGACTGGGGAAGGGGGAAGGGTTCTTCATGTTGCCTGTATTTACATGGCTTCTCTACAAGTTTTTGATTCTCATATGGTTTGTATCCATTGTGAGGCCTGAGGGGCACATTTTGGGATGAACACCCAGTGAGGACTTCCATACACACATGGCTTCCACATAGACGTACTCCAGTTTTCGAATTTAAAGTCTTATCTGGAGACTGAAGATTCAGAGATCTGAAGATTTTTCCACAATGACTGCCTTCCTCTTTATATTAACTGTCTACAATCTGACTTCTACAGAGACCAAGTTCCTGAAGGTTTCCTACATCCCAGCTCTATAGATTCTTCTGGGAGATCCAGAAAAGCCCACTGCTCCTGGGTGAAGTTCACAGCCACATCCTCAAAGGTCACTGACTCCATTTCTGGTGCAAGGTCTCCTGGGTTTCCCACAGTGCGCCAGTGGAGCAAACGGACCACAACCAGCGAACCCGGATCAAAGCCACGAGCTGGAGAGGCTCCTCCCACCAGCGTGCCTGACTGGTCTCCTAGATTTTTCTTTTGATCTATAGGGCATTGTTGTTTCATTTTCAAATTTAAAAGTCATTGCAGACATGTTTCTATTGATGATTTCTAATTTAACTTTACTGGGAAAAGGTTTTGGTTTCATGGTTTGATTCATTTTAATATTATGAAGTTGTTTTCATGCTCACAATACCTGTCATTCTGGTATATGTTCTCTGAATAACTAAAAAGAGTGAATATTTTGCTTGGTAGAAAATATGTTCTATAAATGTAGATTTATTTATTTGGGCTAATAGTTTGAGTCTTCTGAACTCTTACTACTTTTCTCTTGACTTGTATTATTTTATAATTTTAAATTTTATTTATATAGAATTTACATTGCTTCCAAGTTTGGAGAGCTGAGGGAAAAGACAGGTTTCCATTTTGATAGAAAACTGGAAGATGCTTCTAAATTCTTAAAATCTGGTGATGCCGCCATAGTTGACACAGTTTCTGTTGAGACCATATGTGTTGAAGGCTGCTCTGCCAGTCCTTCTCTGAGTTGGTTTTCTGTCCATGATAGACAGGTACTGTGAATGTCACAAAGCAGTGAAGAAGAAAACTGCTAAATCTAAGAAAGTCAGACAGTCTGCCAAGAAAGTGCAGAAAACTAAATAAATCATCCTCCTAATATTCTCCCCATCCTCCATCTTACTCAGCGATGCAACAAAAGCCTCAGAACTCTTTCTCAGTTGACTGTTTAAGATTGATAGTAAAAGACTGGTTATAGCCATGCATAAACTTTTAAAAAGAAAAGAACAGGATTTTAAGGGACATTGGTTTTATGTATGTGGTGACAATTGCAATAAACAAAGAACTTTTAAAAAACAATCTTATACTTCATAAGGAAAATAAACAGTGAATGTAGCTAGGAGAAATTGAAAATTAAAAACTAAAGGCTGCAGGCTGGGGATTTAGCTCGGTGGTTTCACTGCCTGCTGTGCAAGTGCAAGGACAAGAGTTCGATCCCTGGTACCAAAAAAAAAAAAAACTAAATGCTGGGTGGAGTAACTACACTGTATTGAAACATTCCATGAAACCTCTGTAATTTAACACTGTAGTAGTACTCTACTAGTTTGTAATAGCCAAGGAAGCAGTTTGTAAGCCAGAGAAGTAGAATAGTTCTAAAAGCAAAACATAAACTATAGTACATTTGGAAATTTAGTATATGATGAAAGTGACATCTTAAATTAGTGGGGCAAAGACTGACTTTTAATAAATAATGTTGGAAGTACTTGAGAGTCATTTGTAAAAATTATTATAATAAGGGATCTAGAGATGGAGGAAGAAGAGAGGGGGAAAAAGGGGGAAGGGAAAGTAAAAAGGACTGAATTGTAATACATGGATCCTGCAACTTCCAACGATGAATGTATTATGTATTGCCAATATGTATTAATAATAAAAATTAAAGGTAAAATTGCATATGTATATATATAATACTAAACCTTAAATGAACTCCCAACATAGGAAGTTTAGTGATAAAACTCAAACAATACAAACACTGATGTATTCATGGGTGAATCCTAAACCTAAGATAGTAAAATATTTAATAATCATAAGAAAACATTACAAAATATTTAGCCATATAAAAATTTGCATAGCAAACAAACTCAATAATTAACTTATAAGATGCTCACAAACTTGGAGAAAATATTTTCAACACGTGTCATGAATGAAAGAATGAAATAAATTTAGAGCTCATAAAAATTAAAAGGAAAGGATATCACAGGTCTAATAGAAAATTAGTCAAAATATATGAAAATAAAATTCTAAATAGCTCTCAAATATAAAAAAGATATTCAACCTTACTCATAAGAAAAAGAAAAACTAAGCTACCTAAATACCAAATCTACTGAAATTAAAAATTTAAAACCCTTGATAAAACATTCTGTTTACAAGGCTATGAGGACTGAGATTTCTCAAATGTTGTTGGGGAACTCAAACTAGTGCAACATATATTGACTAAAATTTCCTTTAATACAACATAACAATTACATTTTGTTATATTTTTCTAATATTGTTGCTTACCCTTTGTTTTGGCAAACCAAGATGCGAACACACATTGTTATAACTTATTGTTTATATATAGGAAACCAACTAAATAATCAAATATATAGGTTTGCTTAAATAATCTCTTTGCTTCTATTTTATATTTTGGCCTGGAGAAGGGTAACTGCACAGAACTTTGCTTGAAATAAATCAATTTTGTTGTTTGTGTAGCATGTCTCAGGCTCTGGGTTCAAAAGTAAAATACATTTTAAAGTATGATTATTATGGTAAGGATTTTAGTTGGGAAAATAGACAACATGGACAAAATACAAGAATGGAGATATCAGAAAAAGTGATGGAAAGTCTGAGAAAGATGTGGAAGAAAAATAATAATGTAGGAGAGGAAATAAAATTTTTTCTCTACCTTCATGATTTAAAAAAATTTTTTATTAGTACATGCTTATAGTAAATAGTGTTTACATTTCTTCTGTGGAGGTGATACAGTAAGTACCCTTCAAAGTTTCTTAGCTGTAATTCCCTGTGACAAAAGACAGATTTACAAGAGAAAAACAGGTATAAGTTTAATAACATGTATATCTCATATACATGTGGGAAGTAAACCAAAGAAATGAGCACATTTTTAGAGTAGACCTTGAAAAGTTATCTTGTTACCAGAGTCCTATGTTAGAGGGGGATTGACTTCAGTCCCAACAAACCAGATCTGGTCACTTGTAGTAAGTATCAAATGGAAAAAATAATGGTTAAAAGTAAGAAAAGAATTAAATCAAACAATGATATGAGGAAGCAAAGAAGGACCAAGCATCTTCAGCCCTATTTTGGAAGTATTAAATAGTGGTAGGATTGGCGAAGGAGGCAAAGGATATGTCTAATTAAGCAGTCTTGGTCAAAATGTGGGGTACTTGATCACTATCTCAGGTTGAGCTCTGTGAGATGGCTCTGGAGAAGTTAGCATTTGAGATAAAATTTAGTTCCTATCATGAGATGATCATTATTGCTTGGGAGGAGGCAGGCTCATCATAGTTTACTATTTCTGGCAGGCTAAGAGTAAGGACTAGAGACTTCTAAGTGCTGTTCTGTTGGTCTAAACAGGTCATTTATTTTATATAATAGCACAAGCAGTAAAATAAAATAAATGTATGAATTAGAATTTACCAAAATTAAAGATTTTTGTCTCAAGGTACATCATCAAGAAAGTGAAAAATCCACAGAATGGGATAAAATAATTATAAATCATATATTTAATGAGGAACTTGAATCTAAAATACATGTAGATTCAGCAATGTAAAAATCGAATTCCGCTTTTTTCTCTCATAATAAAAATAACATTACTCATGCATTTGTTATTATTTGATTGCTTCATGATAGTTATTTCTGAGGTAAGATCATAGGTACCTGCATTTTTGCTAAATACTCAAGTAATATATTGCTTATTCATCTTTGAAAATGTTCAATTATAGTTATACGACATAGTCATATATAGTTTCAATGTCAGCCAAGGAGAATTTCTAATAAAGATAAAATTATTAACATTGTATTGAGTGAAATGTTCATGGTTACAAATTACACCAGCTTTTATATTATCAACTATAAAATCAAGACAGTGATTTTTCAAATTGTCAATGTTTAATTCTACACAGCATAAACATATGTTAATCATAGGTTTGCAAGCAGGAAAGATTGTTCAACACTGTATATTCCATCTTATGTACTATAGAAGGCTTCAGTGATTGTCTGAGAATGTAAAGCCCTAATAGAGAAGATTCCAGTTGATTGCAGAATCCACAAGACAAGATAATGATAAAAGGCACAAGAACATGTATTCAGCCTCGCTCACCAATTGCCATGATGAGAAAAGCCCAATTTTCCTTTATTTTGTCTGTAAATAAAGACAATAGTGAGAAAGAATCATAAATTATTGAAAGAACATGTTTAATTCCCTGAGCATTGGATGAAATATGTCTTATTGAGGAGAAGATGAGTAAGGGCACAAGCAGTTTGGGGAGTCTCTACTCCAGTTGGACAGATATTGGGCTCTGCTGTCCCTCAGCTTTGCAGTAATCCTGTTCCCCATCTCAGGGGACTTGACTCTTACATGCCCAGTACTGACTCAGTCTTGGACCTGCTCTAAGAAGAGGATTAGAGATATTGTCTTGATGGTTCTCCAGGTGTAGAATCCACTTTTGAGATTATATGTACAAAAATGTATGGAAAGAAACATTTGTTAGAGAAAATGTAGAGGGAGCTACAAAGGCTGGTTGAACCTTGAGACTACAAACTCCTTCAGAGTGAAGGAGCAGGAAGGGAGGTTGAGAGGATGTGTCCTAGACTTGCTTGCACTCTGAAGTTTGCACTTTTAAAGTTTCCTGTCACAAAGTTTGGTAGACAAAGTGGATCATCAGAGAGTCTTCCATAATATTAGTAGACACATGATTAATTTCAGAGTTCAGAAGTTAGATTTCTTGCTCAATTACATTCCCTGTATCTTGGTGATCCATCCTGGAGGTTATCAGTCTCATCTGGACATCAGAATTATATTATATTGATCAAAAAGATACCAGTGGCAATTCATAATGATTATACTTGGTTAAATTAATCAATTTATAGATGCACAAGATCTCTGAAAGAGTTATTCTGAAAGGTAAAATATAAAACTACTTTTATAAATTCAAGGAAAGGTACAAATGTATTCTTGCTGCTTTTATAGAGATAACACTTTCTATTTATGTTTTTCTAGGTCATCAGAAGGCATATTTTCCTATCATTTTTTGACAGTTTTATCATTACTTTAGAGGAGCTGACATTTAATAGTTTTAATCTTGTGTTCTTACAACTTTTTAGTCCAGAAAACTCGTCTGTTGCTATAAGTAATGTCATTAGTTCCACAGACTAGATCTATTTCTCCAGTACATGCATGTGGGGCAGCTGCATACTTTTTACAGTCTGCAAAACAAAGTGACAACATAAAACTTATCAAAAAATGACCTTTTAGGAATAAAATGTTCTTATTTTTCATACCGAATGCCATACATCCAAGTGGAATAAACATGTGCACTATTAAAGTTTAAAAATGCACATTAGGGTAAGTGCAATCCCATTAAATATGAACTATTATTGAACTATTTTTACTAACTCAATAATACGTTTTAAAGAAGCCACACAATGATTGACTATTTTTATAGTTGATGTATTCTGTCACAACTTCTCTTCATACATAGGTCAAATCTCCCTCATCACTGTACATTACCCAAAAAATGAATTAAAATGTGTTACATACATGTGTCAACTCCCCACAAGGAATGTAATCACACATTATGTACTGCAATCATGTACTAATAAAATAAAAAAGAAACCATAAAATTTGAACTTTTATTTTTTATTCTCTTGTCTTTTAAAATAATTACACATACATATTTCTACATATGTATACCTTTGCATGTATGTGTAAAATACATAATCTGCTTTTTAAATTTCTTTGTAACTTTTATCTATTTAGTTGTACAAACTACGTTTCATTTTCACTACATGAATATATGAAAACTATCATTTAATCTACTAGTGAGTAATTTCCCCAATCTTCTTATTTTGGTAAAATAAACAATTCTACTTTAAACACCCACTAGCATATATTACCTGCTTGTGTACAATAATATTTATGTCCATTAATGGAAGTTTTGAACAATGAGATACTTTTAGTTTGTCTATAATACCAAATAGCTTTTTATAGCTGGAAAGACAATTTTTTCACCTTCATGCAATAATAATACAGGATATTTCTGTTTTGTTTTGTTTTTGTTCTTCTTTTTTTGTATACTTTTTAAAAAGATTATTCTATCATACATTAGGTGGTGAAATCTGCTATTAAAATTTACAATATAAGTGACCTGAAAGTTTACATTTTTAAATTTCCAAATTAATCAGTCATTAACTTACCAATTTCACTTTCTTTTGCCCAAATAAAAAACCAGTATCTGCAGCTAGCACACAAAAGAAAATTAAAAATAAGAAGAAAAGGAATAAAAGCATATGTATGTTAGGATGTACTCACATTTCTTAGTATCAGAAACAAACAGAAATTGCTTACTCATGACCTTTCATGTGAGGAAGCGAGTTTTATGGAAGTACTAAGACAATGTATTCATAGGCTGACTTCAATTCTGGAAATATTTTATAATTCCTCAAGCTAATGTCACTTTTTAAAATAATTTTAAGTATTGTCTGTTAACCTCATTTCATTATCCTTTGAAGGACCTATACTTTTAAATTTAGATATATGGAATACAGAAAATAACACCTTTTATAGTCACTTAATTTGCCTTGTATAAAATGACAAAATATCAAGAAATTAAGCCCTAATATCTTTCTTTTTTTGGTACCCAGGGATGGAACTCAGGACCTTGCACTTGCAAGGCAGACATGATGCCACTGAGCTAAATCCCTGGTCCAAGCTCTAATATCTTGATTTTGTACAATATCTCATTGTTTCTTTATTCAGATATTGATAACCCTGAAAATTATGAAAGATAACTTGTCAGGGGATAAATGGGTGAGTTCTTTCCTTACATAAGGCTTTGACATAACTGATTCATAACTGGCAAAAAGCAAATGAGATTGTCAAAGAATACCATCTCTGGAACACTTCACTTACTCCCCACACTTTGCTTTTAATAACCATAAAATCTGAACTCCAAAATGAAGAGTGAGGAGGAAGATAAATGTCTTTACTTAAAGATGAACAAAACTCTAACATCTACTAACCAATCTATTATTATTATTATATTATTATTACTAATACTAATACTATTGTAAGAGACAGAGTGTCACTCTTCAGCTGAGTTTGATCTTGAACTCCTAGGCTTATGGGATCTTCCTGCCTGAGCCTTCCCATGTAGCTGGTACTATAGGTGCACACCGTTGTACCCAACTTTTATTGCCCATTCTAATTCACTGCTCTATCCCCCCTTTTACAGCATTAAATTTTTTTAAAAAACCAATCCACTGGTGTAATTTTAAAAAGGAATTTGTAACACGCCTGATTCATCTCACCAGTTAAAGATTTCCAAGCCCAGTAAAATAACCTCAACCTTTACTGAATTGCAGCAGTTATTTCATGCATTTTCTGCTTCTCCCAAGACCACAGAATAAAGAAAAATACCAAGGCAGTGATGAAAATAACTTTGAGCCACGAGTTGAAGAAAAGCATTTTATCAAGCCTGTAGAAAAAACCTTTAGGAATGTTTATAAGACATGATCAAATGGCTGTTTTTTATACGTAGAGATGCTCCTCTATCCCCAAATCAATTATGGAAACTTCTTCTCTTTATTCTTCTCCCAAGCCTCAGAATCAACATAGCATGTAAAGAGAAGGTCACCTGGAGGCTTGAGAGAAACCTCAGGACAAGTCCTCTTTACACATTTACGAAGCAGCTTTCTACTCTCTCAATGCTTGGCACAGCCCACAAGGAGGCTGGCTGCATTTGAGGAAACATCCATTGGGCATCTCAGCTTTTTCTAAAAAAGCTAGAAACAATTATTCCAGCAGGGGATCTAGAGAAGTCCTTACAGCAATGCTAGATTCCAGGACACCTCTGCAGAATGTCTGCCTCACCTACCTGAAGTGGAGAAGTCAATGGAGAGAGCCTCACAATTCTGCTATTGTTCCTATTTTGTTCACCTCTCTTTCTCAGCAGGTTCCATCCAATTGAGTAGGCTCTTCTATTGATCTGTGAGTGGGGATCTTGATAGGGTAAGACAAATGGTCCAGGGCAGATAGCTCACACAGATATTGGCCCTCCCACCCTCCAGTGGAGGTATAAATTAGCTCTTAAGAATAACCCCAGCAGACTGTCTCTCAGCAAAAGGTTTGGGAGAATTTGATCAGATATTTCAAAAGCATAGAGACAGGGAGTGATAGTAATGTGTACATAGGGATCCAAAATGAAGAAACATAAAAACTTTTCAAACTACTGAACTGGAAAGAGCAAGAGAACAAAAAAGAGAAATAGAAGGAGTTTAGAAAATTATATAAGGCACATGCCTAATGCATTGGAATTCTACAATTCCAGAAACACAGTTAATTGGAAATTTTATTTTTATGCCTTTAATTTTTAGGTAAATGTAGATTTGCATAAAATTTTAAGCACTAATGTAAAGAGATCTTATATTTTCTTTAACCTGTTTTACCCATTGAGACTATTTGTAAACCTGCAGTACAAATCCACAACCAGAAAGAGACATCAGCTGGAGAACTATTATCCATGTCCACCTCGATCACCAAGACAGTGAATGAGTTTTTGGACAGAAATCTCGGCAGTGATGCACCTGAAAAGCTCCCTAAGAGTCTCAAGAGAGCCAGCATTGAAGGACCTTGGCTAGAGGGCTGGAGAGAGGATGGGAATAGTAGGCACAGGGAATAAGGAAAGCTAAGGAGAGAAATTGAGACCACATTCTATTGTATTGCCCTAAATTGTATTGTACGTAATTTGATCTGTACTCTAGAGTTTAGTGAGAGACACTGCAGTATTTAAAGTAGGAAGAGATTCGTTGGAATTATTTAACTAAACATTTTCAGAGTCTGATTTTTGGAGTTTTGACAGTTGAAAGCCCACATTTCAAATCCCATTAACTACAGAGTAAATTTTACACCATATTCAGACTTTCTAATCCTCAATTTCCTACTGTGAGTAATGTAACTTTTATCTCACAATTTTCTCATAAATATTGGGTACAATATTGAAACAATCTACATTTATGTACTGCAGCTAAACCCCTCGACATAATCTAATCTGCCTTCTTAGTGAATAATTACATGATTTAGAAAACAATCTATGAGTTTAGCAATGTTCCATGCAAATTGAATGCATGTGGCATTTGAGGGAAAATAAAAATAAAAGCTAGACTTGAAATTTTTGTGAAGTCTTTTATCTCACACACACCTCCTCTTTTTATATGTATTCTTCAGCAGAAATCAAGAACAAGAAAGACCATCATAATTCACATAGGCCATAAATCTTCTTTTATGCATATATACATTTTTAAAGATTAGTTTTTAACTGATATATTAAAACATAAAAATTGTACATATTAATGAGATAATGTGATGTTTTAAATGTGTATATATTGTGTATAATGTTTAAATTGGGTTAAACATATCTTGAAATATTTATTCTTCATGGCGAAATATTTCAAAATCATTCTATCTTTGTGATGTATATACTATAGAATTATTATTTATAGGCATTGTATGACCAATAACACACCAGACCATCTTACTCCTACCTAACTCTAGCACAATATCTGTTGATCATCCATTCCCTCTCTACTCTCTGTATTTTAATTTTTAATTAAACACATTGACAGTTGTACATATTTATGGGGTACAGTGTGACATATATATGTGTGTATACATACAGTAATGATCAGATTAGGGAAATTGGCATATCTGTCACCTCAAGCATTCATTATTTATGTTGACAAAATTCAAAAATCCTCTCTACTAGCAATTGTCAACCACAGCTACCTCCTGTGCTATGGAACAGTAGAAGTCCTCCTACCCAACTGCATGCCTGTACTCATTAGCCATCATCTCTTCAATTCTCCACCCCTCCCCCCATCATGCACTTCCCTGGTACCAATAGTCTATTCCGTACATCTTTTGAAATAAATTTTAGCCTAAATCTCAGGGCTGGGTCAGCCAAACTGGTTAGCATAGATGTTCAGCTGCTTCACAGGAGCCTAGGTGGGTGGGCAATAGACTGAATTGGGGATGGTAAAATGTGTTCTGCTTTTTTTCTCCAAGCAATATATCAGTGTGGCTACCCAGCAGCTTCCCAAACCAAGCTTCAGGCCTGTCAGGGCTACAAGCTTCGTCAGCAGAAGTGCTTCCAGTGTCTATGGCATGAAGGCAGTATCTTCTTTGGGCCTCCTACTTGTCCATTTCTTGCAGAATAATGTCCCTCTTAGATGAGGGTTGGTCTCAAAGAACTGGGGGTGAATGCTATGTATGAAGTTTCCTTTATTAGCTCATTGTGCATCTTTCTGCTGTGCACCGTCTCTACCTCCACACTGCACTCCTGTGTTCTACCTCAAACTCTCCTGTGAAGCAGCTATGTTTTTTTTTGTTTTTTTTTGGCTCTTTATTGCAAAGGGAAGTACATCAGGTATCTCTAAACATCTGTCTTGCTGATGCACCACAAGTTTCACAAACTTATTAAAGACTCTTTTTGTGATTAAAGACAATAACGATATCTACTACAGAGGCCATAATCTCAAAGATAGGTAACAAGAAATGTTGGTGAACTGGAACCCTTATATGTTACTGGCAGAAATGCTAGAAAGTACAGTGATCATTATGGGTATTTCTTGTTGTCAGCATGACTGCATTGAGGAATGGCTAGAGAGTCGGTAAAGCAAACATCTGAGTGTGTCTTTGGGGGCATTCCCAGAGATGATTTTTTGTATTCAAATTTAGCGCCCTTGTAAAATTATTTTTGAAAAATCCTTCATGTCCTTTGGAGGTCTTTTATTCTCACCATTCTCAGCCATCGGCAGCCATTAATCTACATTCTCCTCCTCCTCCTCCTCCTCCTCCTCCTCCTCCTCCTCCTCCTCCTCCTCCTCCTCCTCCTCTTGTAGAGTATTTATTTATTTATTTGTTTGGTTCTGGGGATCAAACTCGGGTCCTTGTGCCTGCGCAGCAGGTGGCAAAACCTAGAGTAAGTTTTTAAAAGATCCTTAGTGAGCTACATGAGAACACAGATAGACAACCCAACAAAAAGCAGAAAACAAAGCTTGTTAAAAATGCATATTCAACAAAGAGATAGAATTGTTTAAACAAAAAAGAACCAAGCACCAAGAAAAAGTTCTGGAGACCAAGAGTGAATGAAAAAAGTAATTTTAGTAAGGCAGTTGAGAACTTCAGCAGTAGAAGAAGCAATCAACACTCAATAGCAGGCCTTTTGTGATGATCTGGTCAGAGGAGAAAAGTAAAGGGGGATTATGAAGTTTATTGGACATCATGAAGCAAAAGAATATATAAACTTTATGAGACAGACATAATTTTAAACAAGCCAGCTTGCTGAAAAAACTGACCCCAAACTGCCAAATTCTGGAAAAAACGTAAGTCACCTAGATTGAAGCAACTCAAGAAATCTCAAATAGTTAGAACCTAAAGAGATCTACCCAGAATTGCAATTATATTATGAAAATTCAAATACAAAGAGAGAATGTTTAAAAAGCAAGATAAAAGTAGTATTATATACAAGAAATCTCCATAAAACTATGAGCAAAATTCTATATCTCTCTGTGGAAATCTTGAGCCCAAGAGAGAATGGGATGACATATTCAAAGTATGGAAAGAAAAAATTGCAAACTGTCTTAGTCACTTTCCTCATCAATGGGACAAAATACCTGACAACTGTTACTTAAAGAAGGACAGGTTTATTTTGGCTTACAGTTTAGAAGACTCAGTCCATGTTTGGCAGACTCAAGCATAGAAACCACATGGTGGAAGAGCAGGCAGATGAAAGTTTCTCACTTTAAGGTAGCCAGGAAGCAGAGTGCAAAGGGACAAACTGGGGAGGGAGAGATGTGCCCTACCCGGTCTTGATCCCATGACCCATTCTTCTAACGTCACATCTAGCTATAGCACGTATTGATTCAATTACCTTCAAAAGCCCAGCATATGAGCCCAGGAATCTTTGGAAAGGCATCCAAATATAAACCATAAAACAAATCAAGATATTATACCTAGCAAGAATATCCTTTAAAAAAGAAAGATTTTTTTTCAGATGAACAAATCAACTACAAAAGCAAAAAGGCAAATGACTCAACTAAAAACTGGCCAAGGACCTATTCAATGTTTCTCTGCAAAAGTCACAACAATGGCTGAGTATGTGAAAAGTTTTAAACATCACTAATAATTAGAGAAATACCAATAAAAAATCATCTCACAGCTGTTAGAATGGCTACTACAATAAAGAAAAAATAATGAGTGTTGACAAGGATTTAGGTGAAAAGGACATTTTGTATAGTGTTCTTGGACATATAAATTATAAAAAATAGCTTGGATTTCTCAAAAATTAAAAATAGAGCTACAATATGAAGCAGGAATCCCTCTTCTAGGCATATATCCAAAGGAAATAAAATCACTATGTCAAAGAGATACATGCACTCCAGTGTTCATTGCTATACTATATACAGTAGACAAGATATGGAATCAATCTATGTGTCCAGGGATGGATGAATATATAAAGACAATTCCAAATGTGTGTGTGTGTGTGTGTGTGTGTGTGTGTGTGTGTGTGTAATGGAATACTCTATTCTGCAAAAGAAGTGTATTCTATCATTTGTGGCAACAGAGATAAATTATAGGATGTTTATGCTAATGAAATAAACCATCCACAGAAAGAAAAGTACTACATGTTTTCACTTACATGGGGAGTCTAAAAATGCCAAACTTTAAATTTAATAAATGTATTTGTCTTATCAAATATCCATTTTTAGAAATGGTTCCTTTTCCAGAGTCTTACTTTTATTATGGTGAAATATAGAGTTGATATGTATCTAACAAGATTTTTATAGAATCAAATTACATTAACATTTATTAGGGAGAAGACTTACAGAGCTTGTGTGAAAATACTTGCACAAGGATTTAGAGTCCCTATTTATTAATGTATACTAGCTTGCAGTAGCACACTGAATATGCTTAAGGAAAGTGATAACATCTGCTTTTATTTATTCAATTTATCCTGACATTATGCACACACATTGATGGCAGAAGGATTTTAAAAATAAAAGGTTAAAATAGTAAGAAGAATGGATTTGTGAACACATTAACATTCACTGAACAAGGTTTTGGTACATATCCTCTATAATCAGAAATATGAAACTGGTTGAATATTTTTTAAATGTGACTTTTAAAGTATACATTGTAATGAGCACTTTCACTAAGAATTAATACTAATGATATAAATAAATAAATTGCTTCCATATATATCACTCTTTTAAATGCTGCAATTGTTATTGAAAGGGAAAGAAGGCCTGGTATTGTATATGTGGCAGAATGATAGTTACCTTCCAGTAGTGAATCTGCAGTTCTGCCATTAAAATCAAGTGATGAATAAAAGTTTGACCAACTATGTTGGTTGAAAAATGGCATGAAATGGAGAACCATCAAATTGACTGCCAAATGGACATCCTAGGTCAGTCAAGGCAGAATTGCCCTCTCTCTTGAGTGATTTCTTGGAACAAAAATGAAATATGATTTGTTTTTCTCCTGCTTTGGATCTTACAGTATCTTTGAACAGACTCTGCAATCCACTTGATTGTAGACATGTCCTGTGTTTTAGAAGTCCACATTGCCTACTATTTATGATGCTAAAATCCTGAGATTATCCTTGGGGTGCTTGTTGGAATTCAAATTCCAAGGTATCTTCTTACATTTTTGGATTTTTAAAAATAAAGATATCAGGTATGTGTCTTTTGTTAAATACAGTAATCAAGTAATATATTTTTATTCATCTTTTAAAGTGTTTTCTGTAAATATAAGTTTTAAAAATATCAATGCATCAACCCACCACCAAATTAAGAATGAATTGCAATAAAGAAAAAAATTATGTAAATTTCATTGAGTGAAATATTTATGATTATAAATAATTCTAGGTTTTATATTATCAAATACACAATCAATAAAATAATATTCCAAACTATCATTGAAAAATTGAACACAGAAAATAAACATCCTTCAGTCACATGTTTGAAGATTCAACATCATATATTCTGTAGAGAGCTTCCCTGGTTGTCTCCTAATTTAATGCTATGATTGAGAAGTGTCGATTGTAGGATCCACAGCAAGATATAATTAAAACAAAAGCCACCAGAATAAGCATCTCAGCAAAATTTAGCAGCTACCATAATGAGCAAAGTTAAATTTTCCTTTAGTTTCTCTGTAAATAAAGAAGATAGAGGGGAAAATATAAATTATTGAAAGAACATGTTAAATTCCTTACATTGCATAAAATATTTGTTAATGAAGAGGAAATGAGCATGGGCATAATTTGTATAATCTCTGCTCCACTTCTACAAGCAGCTGGTTCTACCTGTTCCTGGTCATGCAGAAGTCGCCCACCCCACCCCCCGCCCCCCACCGTTTGGGACTACAGGATCCTGCCTACAGTACTTACCCCATACTAAATCAGTCTTGCGATCTAACAGTTCTGACTCAGTTGTAGGACCTGCTCTAAAAAGAGGATTAGTCATTGTCTTAATGGTTTTCCTTCTGGATTTTGAGATTGAACTCACAAAAATTTTAGAGAAGGCAACACTTTGTGAAAAACAATGTTGAGGGAGATAGAAAGACTTCGTGAACATCATGAACATTCACACTGCAAACTCTTTCAGAGTGAAGGAACAGGAAAGGAGGGGGGGGGGGAAGTGTCCTTGACTTCCCTGCGCTGTAAAGAAAGTTTGGAGACTGGGCTATCACAAAGATTGGAGACAATGTGAATCATAGAGAGTCCTGCACGGCGCTGGTAGACACAGTGTGATGGATTTCAGGGTGGTATAGTGAGGTTTCTTGCTCAGTTATGCTGCCTGTAGCTTGGTGTCCCATCACAGAGATTATCATTTGGCATCTGGACTTCAGAATTACATGGATCACTTGCTACCACAAGTAATTCTTAATAACTGAGTTGGGTTAAATTAATTAATTTATAAACGCAAAGAAGAGTAGAATTACTCTGAAGGGTCAAATATAAATTTACTTTTGTAAATAAGAACTTCAAAGAAAGATACACATGAGATCTTGTAATTTTATAGAGATAGTGCATTCTATGTATGTTATGTCTAGGTTGTCAGAAGATAGGTTGGGTATCGTTTTTGACAGTCCTAACATTATTTTGAAGAATTCAATATTTAATCTTATGTCCTTACAACTTGTGACTGCAGAAAATACACCTATTGTTATAAGTGTGTCCATCAGTTCCACAGACTGGCTCCAGTTCTTTGGTGCACATATGTATGTGATGTGCATATCTACTACAGTTTGGCTGAAAAACATAAAGTGAAAACATAGAATTTATCAGATAAGTATCTTTTTGAGTAAAATATTCTTATTCATAAAAATGCCATGCATTTAAGTGGAACAAATATATCCAAAATTAATGTTTAAAAATAAGCACTGAGGTAAATATAACCCAATTCAACATGATATAATATTGATAATTTTTTTTTTTTGTACCGGGGATCAAACTTGGAACCTTACACTTGCGAAGCAGGCGGTGGCACCACTGAGCTAAATCCCCAGCCCAATATTGATAATTTTTGTAAACTCAGTTTTAGTTTGTAAAAAGCTCCACAAATGCCTGTGTACTTTTATAACTGGTCTATCCTGCCACAATTACTCTTCCTACTCATGTCAAATCTCTCCCATTACACTACAAGAAGTAATGAAATTCAAATACTTTGTTTTTAATTCTCTTGTCTTTCCCAATAATTTCAGTATATATGCATATATTTGCATATATGTGTAAACTCACATGTAAATATGTATATATAATTTTAGTGTTGGTAATGTTGGTATTTTACAGAAAAATATATGTATATATTCTGCTAAATTTGCCTTTTTAACTTCTTTGTTACATTTATTCAGTTATTTAGAATTACATTTTATTTTCTTCACATCCATATAATATTACACAATCTGAATATTTGAAAATTGTCATTTAATCCATCCTTAATTGTATAATTGATGCAGATTTTCCCCACTGTTCTCGCCGTCACAGGGTAGATGATTCTACTTTAGATATCCATTAGCACACATTGCCTGGCTGTATATGATAGGATTTATGCCTTTTATGGAGAATTTGAATTATGGGATACTTTTACCTTGACTATAATACCATATAGTTTTATGTAGCCAGAAAGACTTTTTAAAATTTTGTGCAATAATAATGTCGGGGTTTTGTTTTAGTTCTGCTTGTTTTATTCTTTTACAGATCATTACAATGTAAATTTTGTTCTGTGAAATTTGCTGTTAACATTAACAATAAAATAGCTAAAATTTTACCTTTTAAACCTCCACATTAATCAATAGTAATTTACAGCATCAGAACCCATTAGTGAAGATACAAAAGCAGTTTCTGTAGCCAGAACATGAAAGAAAAATTAAAAATCAGAATAAAAGTGACAAAATCATATTTGTGGTGGGAAGTACATGCATTTTTAGCATCAGAAACCTGCACAAACTGCTTACTTGCAAGTAAGTAGGTGAGTTGTATGGATGTACTAAGACAATATATTTATAGGCCAACTTTAAATCTTGAAGAATTTTGTAATTCCTCTATTAATATCACTTTTGAAGATAATTATATGTACTATTTATTAATCTCCAAAGCTTTTCTTTCATGAAACCATACTGTTTATTTAATATATAAGAGAAAATAATGCCTTGCATAGTTATTTAATATGCCTTGCATATTATGAATTAGTATTCAATTAGTTAAGCTTTTATATCTTGCATCTATACAATAGCTCACAGTTACTTTATTCTCACATTGTCAAGCCATCTTGAGCTTAAGAATGATAACTTGACAGAAAAAGGATAAATGGGTTTTCTCTCTACACAAGGCCGTGACATAGAGGACTCAGCTGGCAAACAACAATCAAATTTTCTAAGAATTCCAGCTCACAAGGCATCATTATCCCACATGCTTTTCATTTCATAACCATGGAATCTGACTTCCACAGTGAGGATTCGGGGAAGAAGATAAGTATCTTTAGACAGAGATGAACCAAACTCTAAGGTGAACTAACTATTCATTTATTATTTTATAGTTTTTAAGAGACAGTGTCTCATTATGTTGCCTAGTCAGGACTTGAATCCCTAAGCTGAAGGATCCTCCACCCTTGGGCTTTCAAGGAGCTGAACACACCACTGTACCCAGCTTCTACCAGCCATTCTTGTCGACCTCTTTATCTCCCCTTTTCTAAGTTGCAAATTGAAAAAAGCAATTTCCTGATTGATGTATTTTTAAAAGCCAAATAACATCCCTGATTCATCTCACCAGTTAAAGCTTTCCAAACCTAGTGGAACAAGTTCAACCTTTCCTGGATTACAGCAGTTATTTCATGCATTTTATGCTTCCCACAAGACTACAGAATTTACTTACCAGAAAAAAGAAAAAATGCCAGGGGAGTGATGGAAATGACTTTGATTCATGATTTGAGGAAAGGAATTTTATTGAGCCTGTGGAAGAAACCTTTGGGAATGTTTACAAGACATAACCAAGAGGAAGTTCCTTAAAGATACATCTAATTATGGTAAACTCTTCTCTTCATTCTTCCCCCAATGCTCAGAATCAATGTAACATGTGAAGAGAAGGCCTTCTGGAGGCTTGAGAGAAACCCCAGGACAAGTCCTTTTTTCACATTTAAGAAGGAGCTTTCTACTCTCTCAACACTTTCTTCAATCTAAAAGGAGCATGGCTGCATTTGAGGGAACATTCTTAATGAAATCTGTTTTTTCTCAAAAAACAGAAAGTTATTTCAGGAAGGATCTGAAGAAGTCCTCATAGCAATACTAGAATCCAGGATATCTCTGTAGAGTCCTGACCTCACCTACCTGAAGTAGAGACCATGGGAGGCAGTGGCCCCTCTGGTACTGTGCCTATTCTATTTGCCTTTCCTTCTCAGGAGCATGCATCTATCTGAATAGCCTCCTTTATTGATTTGTGAGTAGGGAGGTTGAGGGAGGAAGAAAGATGATCTAAGGCAGATAAGATAAGACACAGAGGTATTCTATGATCTCCCTGGAGATTGGGAAGTGAGTCATCAGAGATGCCTGTCAAATACTTTTCAGCATATCTTCTATCAGCAGGAGATGTGTGGACAATTTGATCTCATGAACCCAGAAGTACAGGGAAGAAATAAAGTAATGAATTTCGTTACAGATCTTAAGATAGAGAAGACATATGAAAGCTTTCCAAGCAATTGAGTTCAAATGGGACAAGAGAGTCAATCAGGAAAAAAAGTAGAAAGTTTAGTTCAATAAGTTTCTATGCTGTTCATACTTTTTAAAAACTAAATATATGTTAGAATGGCCTCAAAAAAAATATTAAAACCTATGGATGCACCATCTCACCAACAAGACTGTGAAATAGCTATTAATGGATGAGTCCTAGTCCTTGGTCTGTTTATAAAGCTGCTAGGTGAAACTCTCATATAACCAGGCATGGGAAGCCTGGAATAAGCACAAAGGATGAACATTTCTAGGGTAAGAGTCATAGTAGGCCAGAGAATGATGTTTGTTCTGGGTGAAGCAATTAAATAATTTGTCATTTATCTCAGAGGTATGAGGGAAGCACAGAAGAATTTTTAAGTAAGGGAGAGATCTGAATATTTTCTTTCTGGATAACCAATCAGCATTATACATACTGTAATTCAATGGAAAGATCCTTGAGTATTTAGCTCAAATCACACCTACTTCTGAATAATCTATGATCAATATATATTCAGACAATCTATGAAAATTTGTAAGAAAAACAAGAGTCTATAGTAACTGAACAAACTCATTCCCTCTCTCCTTTTCCCAGATCAATACCATGGAAATCAGAGCCATCTTCTCCCACATTGACGAGACTGGTTCCAATACCAGACTACTTTAGCCCAAAACAGAGAAGCATTATTTCTAAAGTGAAAAGATGACTATTTATTATAAAGTACATCAGTAGAATTTATCACATCAGTCAGAGAATGAATATCATTATATAATTGTTATTGAAAATAAATTAATAAAAATTTAATCAGTATTTGAATGGCTTTTGCAATAAGAAAATTGTCAAAGACAGAAAAATAAGTTTTTGAAATTTTTAAGTTTCTGATGGTGCATACATTTGTAGAATTTCTAGAAGTTCATCACGGTTATTGCTGTAAATGTAAAAATGTTTTTACAATAAAAAGTTTTGGAAAATGGAACTCACACTACCAAGAGTATTTGGATTTTGAATTATTTATGAAAGAAAAATATATAGCTACTACAAACAAGATTGTCAGAATATTTAATGACATGAAAATATTTCACCATACATTGTGTGACAAATATATTTACACATTAGAGAATATTTCATTTAATATAACCTCTTATAATAAATAATGATAAGAATGTATGTAAAAACAATTATATATATATATTACTGTGTGGAATAAACATAACAAATTCCAAATTAACAATGATGCTCACTGGTTCTTGGGATGATGTTTAATTTTTTATGTCTTTTGAATTTCTATTTCTTCATAATTACTGTTTTGTTTTGTTTGCAGTGAACAGATACCATCAGATTTTATAAAAGGTATCATTGCTTCACTGACTGTCTTTTATTGTTAGAGAAGCAAGGAGGAACCAGATATGAAGAAAGTCCTCATGAACAGGCACAAAGGTCAGACTTTTTGTTTTCTTAAACAACGTATTGTTTAACCTCTCTGGCTGCAGTCAAAGGGAATGTGGCCGCCCTTCGGATGTAGATGTCAGTAAAAGATCAGAGCCATCTTCTCCCACATTGATGAGACTGGTTCCAACGATACTATATTCTGCCTGCTTCTTTGCTGTCTTCCTGTGCCCACTGCTGGACACTGTAGATATTTCAGTTAGAAAAGGAAAATGGGAAGGCTAGAAAGCACACTTTCTTTTAAATACAAGACTAAGGTAGCCATCAATTATCTAAAAGGTGACATTTGAATAGAGTGAAGAATCAGTGAAAGGTCCCAATGCTAAAATGTGGACAGCAGGTTAGGAAACAGAAGACTAATATGGCTGGAGGAGCTAGTGACAGGAAAGAGTGGTAGAACATGAGTTCAGAGTGACCTCACACTATTCACCAGCATCAATGAAGCAGAGATGGCAAGGGACTATAGCCAACTGTGCAGATATTGGAAGACACTGGGACAGCCAGAAGACACTGGAGCAGCTTCATCTTTTCTGATAAAAATGCTGAGGAACAAGTCAATGATTAGAACAAGAGGGTGATGTCTAAAAGGCATTTCTATAAAGACCATGCTAAGCATAACTAAAGAGAGCAAGGTGAATTTCAGAGAGCAGTGAGATTATGCTTCAATGTTTTAAGAAACATATGTGTTCAAATATTGAAAGTGATTGAGACAGGTATTGGCTTCTTGATATATTCTGGTGGAACTGCTGACAGCATTTACTCTCTGATAAATGTGCTACCTTATTTCTGAGAATCCAAAAAAGCCAGATTGTAGCTGGCTTAAAAAGTTGGTGAGCAATAAAGATGTAAAGCAATAGCTGCAGAAATGAAAAGAAACACCAGTTGTAACTACAGGCAGTGCTATGCTACCATGATTTAAGTGGGTTTAATTAAACAAGTAAAACTTGAACAATTGAATCATTATTAGAATGCAGTCAATATACTTATAGAAATCAATACTTTTTGGTGTTATGTTCCACATAGAAAATAACTTACTAAGTACACTGAAATAAAGAAAACTGTTACCTACCACTAGTAGCAGCCTGGAGAATCCAGGTGTTTCCATCACAAAGCCACCTGTAAAACCAGAAGAACAATATTACACCAATATGCCATAATATGAAGGCTAATTATTTAATGATTCCAGTCTTATTCTCTCTAAGCCATAGAGATCAGCAGCAATAGTCCAAACCAATATTGTCTACAGATAACATTAGCTTTGGCTAAGAGTTGATACAAATAGGTGTGAGCGGGTCATTTTCCATTGGATATTCCCTTCTCTAACTCTGTTTCCTCCAAACTCTCAAGATAATCATTGTTTCTAAGGTTATATGTTTAAAAGTTCGTGATGACTCTTTAGTCACAGGAGTTCCCCAATTAATGGCGGCACGTGAAAGTAGATAACTCAGGTTCTTTCCAGAACTCTCTGGCTTTACACTTACCTCCATCTCTTATAATCACCAGAAGGAACCAGGTTAGGGTCCTTCATCAGGCAAAGATCATGGGGACATGAACTTCCATGTCAAGTCCCTTAGCCTTCAAGGAAGCACAGATACTAAATGAAAGGCAAATACCAAAGCACTATAAGCCAGTGAAAACAATTACTGCAAAAATAGACATGAATCTTAAATAAATATGAATAGTATAGTTTGAGCTCTTATATATAGAACTTTAGATCAAATAATCAGAACAAATTTTCTTTTTAAGCACACAAGAAATATTTATAAAAATATACCATGTTTCAGGACATAAAGGAAGCTTCAGTGGAGCATGCTTATGTCTTTAACCATTAATTTAAAAATGATGCATTATACTATTTAATTATAAAGATAACTTTAAATAATCTTTAGCCCTACAATTTTTATATTATCATAAATCACAGTAATAACTATAGCAATGACTATAATTACAGTAATTATTGTATCTATAAATGCTGAATATTCTAGAGTTTTGTGGAGGCATCCACTCAAATCAGAAAATTACCCAGGAAAGAAGAATAATGTACTTTCTTCATCTATAGATTTATAATAGGACTCATTCCATAAATCAAACTCTCAAAAATCCTAAATTTCCTAACAGGACAATCAACATAATACAAGGCTTTTAGAATTGAGGACATTTTTAATTCATCGATCATGTTGTATAATTTCAAAGGATGACATCCTACACATATCCTAATTTTGCCTCATTTTCTTTTCATCACAATGATGGCAGTGACAAATAGATCCCAAGACGCAGTTACGACAATTTTAATTTGCTTACTAAATTTGTTACTAGAATTATCCATCTCTTCCAAAGCAAACCTTGTGGAATATTTAATGAAAGAATTGTCTTATTGAATGGGTATCCACTTTAGTGCGCCCAGAGCCCACCTATGAATCGAAAGCATCTTAACTCTGTTCTCACCACCCTTTATCCTTACCTTCCATTCAAAGACACTGGATGTCAGCATTTTCCTAATTTGATTAATGAACACTCGTGGGGGGTACTACAAAAATTCCAGCTCTAACGTTTCTCCAGTCTAGATTCTGATTCAGTAGGACTGGAAAAGAAGGACAGAGAATCATCTCAAATATCTACTGCTTCCCCTACCTCCTAGACACTATCTGACTTTATCTCTGGGTGCACAGTGTAGTTAGGAGACATTCAGCTAAATCTGATCATTAGTATTCTGGTAACAGTGGGTCAACACCTTGACATAGATAGTGTTTCTTTAAATCGCTAAGCTAGTGTCACCACACTCTGTTTCTCTTATTACACAAATTCAGGAATTTCATGTTCACCAAAATGGACTGCATATTGTCACTTAATCAGTGGAATTTTTCACTTTATCAGTTGTTGGGATGAAACATGGATTACATACTATTTGCAGAACGATTATAATGATTTAAGATACACTATTTGGCACAGATTGTCACAGCTCACCATCTAAATTCCTTGGCTCTTCACTTATGTGATCAATCTTAGAAGCAGCAACAGGTGTGATGTCAAGTGGAAAGGAATTCTGAAGCAACTCCCACTAGCACTGAAATATTTGGCCCCTACTTTCACTTAGAGCTTGTTGGCCTGAATTATTCATCTGGCTCACTACAAGCACCATCTGGCCAGAACATTAAGTCCTCCACATGAAAATCTATTAGCATCCATCTGTTAGGAGGACCTCAATATGGTCTTTGCTCAGATACAGCCTGGCACTGCCTTGAAGTTCGAAATTTGGAAACAGCAATCCTGCCAAATAAATATGTATGACAAACTTCTCCCTTCCTAGTGGGAGATTCTAACTAATCTCTTGGTGATAGAGAGAAAAGATGACCTGATATTTCTGTTTGTATTGCATTTTTAATGCTTACAGGTGAGTTATATGCTCAATAAAATTGACCAAGTTAGGGTTTCTTATGCTGTGGTGAGTTCTCATGAAATTTTGGAAGTCCAGGTTTTACATAGCATTAAATCTGTATAACAGATGAGGTAATAGCAGTTACTAGTGCTGCAATTCTTTATTCTGTGCATAGAGTGAATGTATATGCAGATAATACATATGTTTAGTTCTATTATCAATACAGAGAACTTGAAAATGTAGGAGACTTTTTACTTTAATAGGAACTGAATTATTACATGGAAAATTTAAGCTGATTTGTTAAAAGTTTTAACAACTACCTGCTCATAAAATAGTAACTCATTATTGATAACACAAGAAAGAATGATGTAAATACTGAAGACAATGATTTTTTACATTTTTATGTGTATGGTATATGTTAGAAGTACATAATGATTACATTCATCATGGGGGGTTGGTACATATACATAACACATCAATTCTTTTTACATCTCCTTCCTCTCCCTTCCTTTCCCCTCCCTTCTTCTCTTATCATCTTCCTTTTGCAAAAAATCTATCTCTTTGTTTCCCATTTTCTATCTATCATTTTGCTTATAGTGTGGATTTCCCATTTAAGAGAAACCATGTGAGATTTAAGCTTATGTGTCTGATTTATTTCACTTGACATTATGATCTCAAAGCACATCCATTTTTGTACAAATGACTCACATTTATCCTAAATAGCAGAGCAGTATTCCACTGTGTATAAATACCACATTTTCTTTATCCATTCATCTGTTGAAGCACATTTAGACTGCTTCCAACATTTAGCTATTATGGGTTGGGCTGCTATAAACATGAGTATGTGTATATCATTGTAATACAACATCTTTAACTCTTTTTTTTTTGACAGAGCTGAAAATCCTGCTGATAACACATACCAGGAATTGCAGAAACAAAACAAAAAGGCCCTTAGATAAAAATTTAGGTCAAGCTCCAGATTTATAACTCCTTAGGCTTGGCTTATGTAAGACTGCATATGGACCTTAAAAATGATATTTACATATTAATCACAAATCAGAGCCCAGAGCAGTAGTGTACACCTGTAGTCTCAACTACTGAGGAGCCTGAGATGGGAGGGTCGCCTGATATCCATATGTTTGCAAACTAAAAATAAGAAAACATGTGAAGAAGGCAGGAGAAGGTGGATGTCCCACCTTGAGAGCAAGGAGGGAATTCGCTGCCTTTTCAGTCTCTGTAGGCTCCTAGGAGCCTGGGTGATGCTGAACCACAGTGATGAGGGCAGCCTCTTCTGCTCATTCTGCAGATGCAAGTGCTAATCTCTTAGGCAAACACTGTGAGATACACAGCCAGAAATTATTTCAGCTTCCCTCAGCTCATTCATATTGACTCATAAAATTAGCTATCATAATTATATTTCCCCAATATTACCTAACTGTTGAGAGTCTCAGTTTTCTCACTTTTCTTATCTATAAAATGGTAATAAAATTTAGCTTAATGGTCTATTACAAAAACAAAAACAATTAATATATATAAATTTGTTAAAATAGTGTCTGATTTATATTAAGAGCTATAGAAGCACCTACTATTGTTCCCAATTAGCACATTTTTGAATAATTAAGGTTTTACTCAGTAATAAATATTCCACATTATTGAATTTTCTAAAATTGAAAACTAATGGAAAAATAACTTCAATAAAAACAAGAAATATTTTGACCATATAGTGATTTAAAATTCTGAGCAATTTAGAAATATATGCACATGCTTTCAGTTCTTATGAGGAATATGTATCATATGTGATGGCAAAAATATTGGGTTCTCTCATTGAACAGTTACCAGATTTCAGAGCCACAGTCACAAATGTTTTAGCTTTACTTCTACCTTTTATCTAAGGTAAACATTCAGTAAGTTACCTACCCAAGATACCATGTCCCATAGAAATGGAATGAGCTTATGTCTTTAACCATTAATTTATAATGAAGCATTATCCTTTTCCTTATATATTGGGAGGTATATATCTGGGTGAGTATATACATGTATATATATATTTTTACATATATGTATTTGAGTATAAGTATCGGTATTTTGTACTGACACATAATTATAATACAGGCAATTTAAAATATATAACTGTCCTTTTAGTGAGTGTTATAAATGTCATTCCAAAACCGAGGTCCTAACTTACGGAAAGTTGAAAAAAAAAAAACAGAAAAAACAACAATAACAAAAAGTTCTGTTAAAGGTTTCAGGAAGTACCAGAATGAGGATCCCTGGATTTTCTAACCTCAAAGATATGCATTATGTTGACAGAGCTGAATAGTTAAGAAGTCATGATAATCTTTTCCTTCTTCAAAACCTCTATTATTGCTACATTGTTTTGAAGACATTGTTCACACATTGTAGCTTATTTGTCAGAGCCTTACACTACTCAATCTTATTTTTTCTTTCTAGCTTTTTTATCCAATTTAAGAACTGTGTCACGTGTCTAATCACCTGCGATGTCTTGCTGTTATCAGGACAAGTAATGCTCCTCTACACTTCAGGGCTTCTGCTAGCACTAATTAGAATTCTCCATGAATTTCTTTTCTCTGTAAAAGCATGGTACCATTTTCACCTCTCCTTTCTGCATGTCTTGAGATACTTTGTCAAGCTCGAGAATAGGATCTATTCACAAACAACTGTCGACGAATAACTGATGAAATCTGAGAAACTTATCTTGCAGAGACTTTTCCATAAAGACCTTCTAGGGTTGATAAAGGATACTGCATCCCCTACTTCTCCTGGGTTATCAAGTTTACTCCCCACAGAGACTGTCATTTAAAAATAATAAAAGCAAGAGGCCTCAGGTGAATGGACAGAGGCAGGGTGAACAGGACAATGGTTTCTTTCTCTATTTTTCGTTAAAGAGTATCACTTGAGAGAGAAGACAGATGTATGGAGTCTGCACTGCTCCTAGCCTTTAGATGGCCTAGATCCAGGTAGGTTCAAATCTCCTGCTCTTTAATAGGGGTAAACACAGTGAAGATGATTTTAAATTTTGGAAGCATCTCCTATTTTACACAGAGAGAACTCTTGCTCTCGATATGTAGGCAGATCTATTTTTATTATTTCTGTAGTTTCTTCTTGAAGGGATAGTAAGGATCAAGAGGAATAAACCTTATAGATGGACAACGTATAGATATACAATACAAGGGAGTAGAAACGGGATGTTTTCTGTTGACATTTCTTAATTGATATTAGCCCTGCAAAGTGGAATTCTAGAAACATAATCCTGGAAAATAAAAAGAACATTCTGAGTGGTTTTCTTCCAAGGTTTATCAAGATTTTACTGTAAAGGTTGGAGTTTTACTGTAAAGTTGGAGTTTCAAATTTCAATAAGGAACTAAAAAATTCTTTTAACTTCTTTCTATTCAGACCTAATACTAAGTATGATCATTGTTTTCACCAATTTTTTTCTTCTCATCCTCTCTAAATTAATTATTCCAAAGTAAATCAATGTGGATTTTAAAGTCCAAAAGAGGTTGTGTAAGTCCAGTGTCTAGATCTCCTTGCATCTGGAATCCAACTTCAAATTCTTCATATGCTTGCAATTCTGCTTCAAAGCCTTCCAGACTTGATATGTTTTATCTTATACTGTAAGAACACTGTTTATTCCCTTCCTTACATCACCCAAACTCCTCTCTTCTGTTTCTGGATATGCTCACAAACTCTTTTTGTCTAGATTTCCCATGAATAGTTCCTTCTAGTATCTACTCACACATATTCACCTTCTCAGTAAAGATTTTCCTGCCTATATGACATTTAAGCAAAAAAGCTTCCCACCTCAGATAGCTAATATGGGTCATATTTTATTTTCTTCAAATTACTCATTGAAAACTGAATTTTTTGTTTGTTTATTTTTATATTTTTAGAGCAACCTTTCCTTAATATAGTGTCTATGAGTTAAATTCCTTGCAAATCAATAGAAAGTAAATATCAGTTTGAGGAATGAATAAATGAATCCAGTAAAATGTAAATCCAAATTCTACCCTGCTATTTAATTGCATCTTTGTCTCTAGTAAGTTAATTAAGCTTCAAACTTTAATTTCTTCATTAATAATGTGAGAATGATAAAAAGTGTGTAGCTCAGAAGATTGATGTAAGGATGAAATGAAACAACATATCCAGAGTTTTACCCAATTACATAGTAAATGTCTAGATAATGGTAACCATTATTATTATAATTGATCATATAATTATTATAATCATTATGTTGGGCCAGGGTAACATTGTGTTCTAGCAGAGAAAAGGACACCTAGAAAGTTTGCAGATTTCAATATCTATATGGGATTATCCATAAATCTAATTTCCTGAAGCTAAATTTTTGTCAGGAATTTGATGTCAGGGAAGATCATAAGCTAGTTTTTAATTTTTATAATAATGAGGTCAATGGCCAGGAGAATTTTGACAAATGAGAGATAAAAGTCTATTAGTCAGCTTTCCCATTGCTTGGGCACAATACCTGATGCTCACAGCCTAGAGAAGGAGAGGATTAATTCACCTTAAGATGATTTCAGGAGATTCAGTTCATAGTTAGCTGGTTCCAAGGTTAAAATACCATGCATAAATAAATGGCAGGGCAACGTTGCTTAATTCATAGTAGCTGAGAAGCAGGTGAACAGTGCCAGAGAGGATGGAGTCAGGGACCATAGTGCCCAAGATCATGCCTCCATGGCCACCTAGACACATCCAGAAGTGCACTCCACCAATTCCCTGGACAGCTCCTAAGTTAATCAAGTTGACAAAATTAAGCTTAACCAGCGCACACAATAAACATGGTAGAGTTGGATGGCTTAAGCCGAAACAGTTTCACTCTCTTAGGAAAATATGAAAGTAATTTATGATATCATTCTGAAGCTCCAGAAGAATATTGAATCCCCTGACTCATCACAGACTCATGAAAGAAAATAGATGTCTTAGTATGTATCTGCTTCTTCTACGTTTCTTTGAAAATCGCCTATTTATTTATTTTTTTTACTCAAATAGGTAACCTGGACTGGAATTACATGTGATAAATTATGCTTGATGCTACTACGTAAAATGGCACAATGTAAAAAACTCAAAAAATGCATGTTGCAGAATTTACTTCATGGCTATTATCTGACACAGTATGTCATTTTCTGATTTTTACAGCCTGGGACAGTAACATCAAAGGTATTCTAATATCAAAGTAATATCAAAGGTATTCCAGTAAATTGCACTAACACCTGTGGCCCTATCTGTGCAGTAAATGCCATTACACTTAAATTTGTATGATTTTTGCCTTGCAGTTGGGTAAGAAGAATTAATTTAATCTTGCTGAGTATTAAATTGAGAGATCCAAAATTCTAACAAGTAAAATAAAACATTCATTGAAAAACTTAGCACAACATTGTTCCTCAGGTCCCTAGATCCCTATGTGATCTGTCTTTTCTCCACTTTTCTGAATCTTTGTGATTTGATTTTCTAGGCATTGGTATTATTTTTAATCTGTAGATGATAGTTATGTGCAACTACAGCAGGTGGTGCATGAACTAGGATCATACACTAATCTAATTACATCCAAATTTATACTTCTCTTAAGCTGAAGTTTTCATACATAATGAAAATATATGATGTCCAACCAAGTTTACCTGTGGTTAACTTTATTTACTACTTAAATTGGACTTCTTTTCAAGACACCAGTTTTATTCACAAAAAAAATAAGAAATAGAAATTTCTTTAGGCATTATAGAAAAAATATTGCAAGATAAAGATGAAAGAATAATTTGAAATAAAAATAAATTAAAGGAACCTCTCATATCTTTTGCTTAATGAATTAACTAGAACAATTTAACAAAGAGTACTTTAACTAAAATCCTGAAAGCAAAATAAGTACTTGTCAATACTGCAAAATACTGAAAAGATCTGAGTAGAGGTGAAAAGTCAGTTGATGTGTGGCAGCTTGTAATACAGAATTTTAGTTCAATTTTAAATTTGCCTGAATAAATTTTAATCTTCCTGTAGTTTAAATATTAAAGAGGAAAAGCTCTTAAGAAGCAAAAAGAAATGCTTTATATAGAAAGAAACATTAAATTTTACCAGTTGGCTTAAAAGCACCTACCATTTGAGTTTGTGGATGTAGCTCAGAGGCACCACACCTGCCTGACAAATGCAGTCCTAAGTTTGATCCTCAGTTCTGGAAGAAAAAAAAAAGCAACTACCAATTAAGAAACCATTTAGGTCAATATTTTTACTACTTTAATTCCAGTCATTACTATACATTCACCATTTTACTGGACTAATCTATTTATAAATACAGAAAGCAATATAAGTAACAAGAAACAAATTCACCTTAGAATATTTTATATCAGATTGGATATCCACTGACAGTTCACAAGGAGATAAAATTATATTAATCTCTTGACTCTTGATTCAAACATCTCAACCTAGGCGTGCAACTAGGAAAATATTTTTAAAAATAAATAGGGACTTGGCAAACACACACTTTACTTCTTTACTAGGAACATAATGCCTAGCATGTCTAATATTAGATACATTGCATGTCCAGTGATACATATTTAACAACTGAGATATCCTGAGTATGGATATTAATCAAAATGATTTCTTTTCAGGGAAAAAATACATTCTTTTTCCTCTACTCGCAATCAGCAGAGAAGAGTTCTCTAACCTCAAAAGGTAGAGGGAATTTCTCCCGTCCAGGAGAAGTTTTGCAGTAGACAGCAACTGGGCATCCTCTAGACCCACTCAGTTCTGACACTACCTACCTGGAGATAGTATCAGATCTCACAGATTGATGTTCCATCCCCAAGACTGTTCTTACTCTAGATCCACTTGCTCGTCTGGGCCTCTAGAACTTCTGAATGAGTGACTACAAATGCAGGTTCTCTCCATCCCCTCTTTACATTTGCTTAATTTGCTACAGCAGCTCACAGAACCTGTACAAATGCTACACTTACATGCACTGGCTATTATATAGGATAGTTCTAAACCCTGGAAGTAAATTTCTGCATGAAGATACTCAGGGTCCTGATGAATAATAGTTCCTGTAATCCTCCATGTGTTAAGCTGCCCAGAAACTCAGCGTGCTATTCTTTTGAATTTTCATCTAGACTCTAGTGTATGTTCATAAGGATGGACAATTGTGTTGAAATGTAATTGCACAAAAGGGTAAAATTGAAAGCTAATCAACGAAGTGGGAAAGCACAGCAAGGTCCTTCTATGCAGGACTGTCTGTGCAGCATTTCTTTGCCTCAGGTCTGGGCTAGGACCCCTTCAGAATTGGGTCTCTTATTGGATAATTTCTTAATGGGTATCTCTAAAACAGAAAGGGAGGGGAAGGTTAGAATTTATGTTTAGTGTCTTATGATCCACTTCAGGAAAAGAAATCTTAGTTTCTGTGGCCTGCCTGGGGCAGAAGGGCAAGGTAAATGGAAAGCAGAGAGAAAATCTTCTTAAATTTGTTTTATATGTAAAGTCTAAGCTTTTCAGTTGTCCTTAATGATAGAAATAGGGAAAATACATCTACTACATATCCTTAGAAGTAGTTGTAGTACTTGATGTATTTTAATTGCATCAAGTTGGTTAACAGTGTTATTCAAGTCATCTGTACCCTTTCTAATTTTCTATCCCCTTGTTCTACCAATTATAAAAAGTGAATGCTGAAATCTCTAACTACTGTTGGGCATTTGTCTATTTCTCTTTTCAGTTCAGTCAATTTTTTCTTTATTTTCATCAGTGCTCTGAAATTTTATGCATTCACATTTTGGATTCTTCTCTTTTCTTAAAGATTTTTTTTAATAAAAGATCCCTTTTTATGTCTTACAATACGCCTTATCCAGAAATCTAATTTTTCTACCATTCCAGCTGTCTTATAATTGATATTTTCTTGATATACTCTTTATACATTCAGTTACTTTTAAATGAAATATTATATACATCTTTTTATGTGTGGTTTTTGCAGATAGAAAATTACTTGGCTATTATGTTTTTCTTTAGTGTAACATTTTTTTAGTTGGTGTACTTAATGATCTGAATTTAGTGTAATTATCATTATAATTAGGTTTAAATTCTTTTTTATTTTTTCCTCTTTCTAACATCATGTCTGTTTCTTTTTCTCTCTTTTCCTGACTTCATTTGGATTAGTTATGAATTTTTATAGTTCTATTTTATTTTGCCCATTAAACTATTAGCAATATATGTTTTAAATATATAGAATTTTAGCATGTATTTAGTTTATTACAGACTATCATCTAAGTAAGAATATAAAATTTGGAGTGTAATACATGAAATAATAATGGAACACATAAAATTTGGAGTGTAATACATGAAATAATAATGCAACACTATATTTGCATTTTTTAACTTACTTTGCATTTCTATTATCAAACATATTTTCCATATAAATAAAAAGCCACATAATATTTGGTTATCATTTATACATTAACTTGTCAGTTCTCTTTTTAAAGGAATCTGGAAATGAGAAGTGGATTTTATACAGATATTTATGTTTCTAACACTTTATTTTTTATTTGTAGATCTCAAGGCAATTTTTTTAGCTTTTATTAATTTAAAAATTTCCTTATTTCACTTTTATTGGCATAAGTAAGTGGATATAAAACTCTAGACTGTTGAGTTTTCATCTATTTATAACACATGATTTCCCATACTGGAAAAATTGCAATCTTTTCAATAAATAGTTTCAGAAAACTGGATATCCACATGCAAAAGAGTGATAATGAAAAATAAAAAAAGGAGTGATAATGGATCTTTTTCTCATTCCATATACAAGAATAAACTCAAAATGAATGAAAGCCTTAAATGTAAGGCCTGAAACTGTAACATTAATAGTAGAAAAAGCAGGTGAAAAGCTCCATGACATTGGTCTGAGCAATTATTCTTAGATGCAATCCAAACAAGAACAGCAAAAATAGGCAAATGGAATTATAAAGTAGAGAATGAGGAGAGTGAAGATATAATCTATGTAATGGGAGAAAATATTTACAAATCATAGATGACATAGTGCTAATATCCTTAATATATCAGGATATATTCTATAACAAGAATACAAATAAGCTTATTTAAAATATTGGCTGAGGACCAAATACACATTTCTCAAAAAGAGATATACAAATGAACAACAGATATAAGAAAAATGCTTCATATCACTAATCATCAGGGAATTGCAAATCAAAGCCACAATGAGATACCATCTCACACCTTTTAGAGTGGATATTATCAAAAAAGATTACAGACATATTTTGGCAAGGATGTGGAGAAAAGGGAACCCTTGTGCATTCCTGGTGGGAATGTAAATTACTACTCCATTTCCAAAAGCAGTATGACAGTTCCTCCAAAAGTTAAAAGAAGAATTTCCATTTGATTTGGTAGTCCCAATTCTGGTTATATGTCTGAAGGAATGAAATCAGTGTGTGGAAGGGACATTTGCACTCCTGTGTATATTGCCACATTATTCACAACAGTCAAGATATGGAAACGCCTGAACGTTTCAAACAACAGATGAGTAGACCAAAAAAAGACAGTACATATTCACAATGGAATGCTGTCTAGACTTTTATTAGAATGAAATCCTGTCATTTGCAATAACATGAATAAATTTCAAGGATATTGTGCTAAGTAAAATTAGCCAGGCACAGAAAGACAAGTACTGCACGATCTCATTTATGTGTGGAATCAAAAAGGTCAAGCTCATAGAAATGGAGAGTAGAACAGTGGTTACCAAGCACCTGAGGCGGGGGGGGCTGCGTGTTAACAAAAATGCACAATTCTCTACTATTTAGTTTTTTCTATAAAAGAGAGGTTACTAATGATTAAAACTACAATCAACAAATAGACATGGAACTATATAAAATAACAAAAGTGAAAGGAAACAATTTTATATGAAAAGTTGGCAAGCAATGTAGGATCTGCATTTGTTAAGGAGAAAAGAAGAATACATTTATTCCCAAATAAGGTGAGCTATTTGAATTCTATTATACAAAGTGAAATGTTACTTTCTTCTTAGCCATATTTTATCAGAAGTTATCACCCCATAAAATAAATAAAGTGCCAGTGCAGGATTTCAGTAGGACAACAAATTCAGCTTTAGAAATATTATTCCTAAAATGCTTAGATAACAGAAAAAGTACCCTACATATCCAAAAGAAGGCACATGATATTCATGCAGGGAAAGACTGTTTTGATGATATTCCTTTTCCCAAACCAAAATTCCAGGAGGGCTATTTCTTGGTTGATGCAGTGTATCTAAAGTACATATGGAAAGGGAAATTTTCAAAAACTACTGAAGAATGCAGTAAGCAAACAAACAAAAATGCATAGATTTTTTTCCTTTCTTTTTTCCCATATATATTTGCTTAATTCATATTATGTGGAAAAAGTTTTTTCTTCATTGTGACTACCGAGTTCAGTTAGATAAAAAATAGGATCTTTTTCTTTATAGAACATACAATCTAATTTCCTGGGAGGAAGTATTCAGAAGGGTTGTTGTGAGAAATAAATATGATAAGGAATGTGAATCACATAGCCAGTTGCTGACAGAGAGAGACAGGTCAATGGAAAAGCAGATCCCGAGGTAAATCGACATTGGATAAAGGATAAAAATAGAAAAAAGGTAGATAACCAAATTTCCCTTATTTTAAAGTGAAGAAGGATAAAGGGGGCCTACTCCATCCTGATGCTTATTTACTCAGGTAGGAAAAGGTGAAGTTTTCCACTCAAAGTAATGTGGGCGGCATGAGGTCAACTGAAAAAAATCGGTAAAAGAAAGAAATAGCATGGGGCAGGTGGCATAAGTAGCAACATGACATTAAATAAAAGCAGCCTTCTTTAGTAGTCTATCGAGATTGTACAGTCCATTGTATGGAATTTTTAAATTATTTTTCACAACTAATGTCTGGAATAGGAAAATCAGAACTGAAATTGTCCCAGCTTGGAAGAAAGAAGAAAGAATAGAGAGGTGATTATAAATGTCAGGCTACAGGATTAAAAGTGGTAAGGGAATACAAAGCAGCAAAAAGAGCACTAACTAGCAAGGTTTAAAGTGTGTAAGATAAAACTTTTCCAGAGAATGGTCTGTTTTCTTGCTTGGCTACACTGAGGTGTAGACTGGGTGGATTGGGTACTAGAAAGGTTACCAACTGGTATTCTGGCTAACAGAAAAACATTTTTATAAGATTTCTGAGAAGTAGAAACAGAGCAACATGAGAAGACTGGAACTAGTGTTGAATTTGGAAATAAAGTGTTCTATATGGCCTGGAATGTGGCAGGTCATTAATCTGCTTTGAAAATGTAAGATATTTAGGGTGCCAGTACTTCATGTCCTCATGATCTACAATCAGGAAGTACAAACACAGAACCTGCAGGCCTGCCCCTGACTGATGGAGCATGAAACAATGGAGTGGGTGGTTTAAGGGAGGATCAAACCGAGAAAAAGCCATAAAGATAAACCCATGCCAAGCCAGTGGTCACTCAACTAAGCAAGGAGCCTGCCCCTTCTGCATCTATCTGGCCACGGATTCACAGAACAACTCTTTACCAGCCTACTATTGACTTCAAGGTGACCCCAGCAGGTTCACAGTCAGCCACTTCAGTTTCAAGAAACTTCAGTTTTCCTCTTTTACCGTTAGTCCAAGTCAGTGGTGCGATCTCTTCAGCTTTCCTCTCTCTGAAAGTTTCTCCCCTTTTTTTCTCCCAACACTTTCCTTTTGTTTCCTCTGCTCATGAAAATAGGGCAAACTTCATTCTTAACATGAATCTCCATTTCTCTATATGCTCCCTGGCTACAATTTTGAAAAGTGACAGGATAAGTAGGGTAAGGTAAGGAATTTGAGGAAATGGAAAGTCTTGAATCTAGTTTCTCTTTCAGTCCAGGACGGTGATTCTGAGTTGGATTCTGAAAGAAAAAAGGTTATCCTCGGGGTTTGTCTGCCCCTCCTTAGAGCAGATGGCCTCTCTCAGGTCTGAGTTGCTGGAGTTGACATGAGCGTGGAACTAACAAGATCAAGTGCACAGGAGTGACACGATCGGAGGGTATTGGGTGCTCGGATGTTTGGGAAGTCAGCTGTGTAACAGACTAAAAGTAAACTAATCAATCTCAGGGTCTTCTCAGGCCTTACCAAAGGAGGGTGTTAAATCAGCTCCAATGGCTGCTTTCTCTGCAAGATCTTATTTTCCCTGATATATTCTACTTCATCACATACTGATTTTTCATCACATGCTGAAACCTTGGAAGTCTGAGGAAATAAATACCTAAATTTCTTAAATTATAGGAAAGAAAAAGAGTCATTTTGTGACTTTGGGGAATATTTTGTTCAAATATAAAACTACAGGCTTGATAATCTAAACTAGATCTCATTAAAATATATTTTCCTAAAAGGAAAAAAAAAACCCATGTGTTCTTTTTGTATTGTGGATTCTTTTCCTCATTTAAAAAAATTTTAAGGGCTGGGGATTTAGCTCAGTGGTTCCGCCACCTGCCCCGCTAAGCACAAGGACCCGAGTTTGATCCCCGGTACAAAAAAAAAAAAAAAAAAAAATTTAAATCAAAGGAAATCTTCTAGCACACAGAGAATTGTAATGTTTTCATTATAAGCAGTACATACTATTAATATGATGTTTCCCCTAGAAAAATGTTGCACTATCATCTGGGTTTCAAAATGTTCTTTAAAATGTCGGAATGGAAAACAAGCCAATGAAGAACAAAGGTATTTGTGTTCATGATGTTAGGCTGATCTATATCTTAATAGTTGGGTAATACAAAACAATGAGTTACCTTAAAATCTATATGACTACTACATACAGTGGTGCACAACCATAATCCCAGCTACAGAGAGATTGAGGTAGTAGTCACAAATTCAAGGCCAGCCTAGGTGAGATAGTGAGATCTTGTCTCAAACAACAACAAGGAATATGAAGAAAATCAAACCCCTATTACTTACTACTAGAGATAGGATACTGCCTGGCAGACAAAATATTTAAGTCAGACATTTCAAACATAATTAAAATAAGGATGTGTGTCTTATCTCTGAACATTTTAATCCATTCCATTAACCTATGTGTCTGTCTTTAAGCCAATATCATACCATGTTGATTTACTGTAATATTCATTTTTGGAACCTTGCCATGTCTCACATACAAAAAAATTAATTAATAAAATACACAATAATTAAAAAATAAAAATAGAAACAAACTAAGCCATATTTTAAAAGATAAATACACCTACACTGAAGTGGATAGAATGAAACCAACCAAAGTAATTCTTGAATACAACATTTAAACTATATACTTTTATTCTAAATATCAAAAAATTAGTATACATTGAGTTTTAATTTGTGAACTTCTTGAACTATGAACTATGAACATGAACTATGAATTCTGGAAATCATTTTTTGAAGGTTCCAATATTGAACAAATAAATATATTGTGCACAATGAGAGATCAATTTCTTACCATTGGAAAAGGGAGTTACTCTGGAAAGATCCCTAGTATCTGAAAACAATGAACATGCTTTCACATAATGTATAGATTAAGAAAAATTTTAAGATCAATTTAAAGTTGTTCTGAAGCTAAGGGATATGAAAATTAATGAGCAAAATGTTATGTTCAAAGAACTGTCATTGCCCGCACACCATTACCCTTTCCACTCCAGTCCAGTTCTCATCTTCTATGTAACTAATTGCATCAGTCTCTATGCTTCCTGTGTTTCCTTTTGCCCAAATAAATATATTCACATACATTTTGTTATCCTCTTACTTTCTTACATAAAATATAGCAAGCCAGGCATGGTGGCAGTGGCCTGTAATCCTAGCACTTGGGAGGCTGAGACAGGAGGATAACTGGGTATTCGAGTCCAGCCTGGGCTACATACTGAGTTCAAGGCCAGCCTGAACTACACAGTGAGACCCTGTCACCAAAAAAATCAAAACCAAAACCAACCAAACAAAAAAATCAAACCAGCAGATACCATACTATAGATCTACAGATACTTCTTTGCATCTTGTATTTTCTAGTTTACAGAATATTCCAGAAGTTACCACATACACCTAAGCAATAAGGGATCTTCTTTACTCTTTTATTCAACTGCACATACTTTCATTAGGTAAATGTATCAAACTATCCAATATTCTATGTTTAACCATTCAGTTCACTTTAATATTTTGCAGATGAAAATACTGCTACAAGAAATAATCTAACACATATGATTTTTTTATTGTTAAAGATCCATCTTCAGGACAAATTCCTTGAATTTCCATGGGTGGATTAAATGTAACTCCAAATGTAGTTTTGCTCAACATTGACAACTTTCATTCCATAAATGCATCAATTTGGATTCCCAACACTAGTACAAGTACTTCTTTTTCAACGGCTAACTTAATAGATAAGAAATGGCATTTCAGCAGAGTTTTAATTAGCATTTTTCTTATTCTGAATGAAATTGAACATCTTTTAAAAATTTAAATTTCATTTCTCTATTTTTTTCCATTAAGTTTATTGGTACAATTTAGTTATACAATACAGTTACATTCATCATTGGGATCTTGTACTTTTTGTTTTTTTGGAGGGGGCACCTGGATGGGATCTTGTACCTTTCCATGATGTATCTTGGTTCTTAATTTTTCCCCGTTCTTCTGCCCTCCCTTCACCTCCTGCACCCCTCCCTATTTACAAAGACTTTGTTTCCATGTTTTTCCTTTTCTCACATTTTTCTTTTCCCTTCTTTCCTTTCCCCTACCCCTCCTACTTCCCCTACTCCTTTAGACATTTTCTGTCTATTTCACAATATCAAGTATACATTTTAATTCTTATTTACATTTTTAGTTTTTCGCACCAGAGAAACTTTGGTATTTACACATGTGTTCTATTTACTGGGTATATGGTATGCATGAATTATTATGTGTACATATATTTCTTGTTTTTCCATCACTTCATTATTTTTATTCCCTCAATTTTATCATTTCGTTTTTGTTCTGTTCTGTTTTATTTTGTTTTGTTGTTATGGTGCTGAGAATCAAACTCAGGACCGCACACATGTTTGGCAAAAACTCCATCATTGAATTATGCACCTATCCCTTAATTTTAAATTGACTATATTTATTTGGGATTTATGAGCCCTTTATCAAATATGTTTTAACATGTTTGTATATGATTTTGCTATGAAGTTATTTTTATATAATAAAACATATCGGTCTTTTCTGTTATTGTGCTTTGATCATTTCCAAAAAGTCTTTCCTATATTAAAATTGAAGAATTCTATTATAGTGTATTTCAATTCATGTATTGATTCATTTTTAATGTTCAGAACTTATTCTATGTTTAATGTGCAGTATATATGTTTAATTTAATTTTATTTTTACCAGATGAGGGCCATTAATTTTCTATTCTTATGTCTATATGAAACAGCTTTAGTGGCTTTTTTTTGCCACTCAAACATTCTGGGTTTACAGAGCCCTGCCATTCCATCTGTAAGTATGCGCAGATCCTGGGAGTAGCTTGGTGGAAAAGATTGCCATGGTTGCAGGTGAATCCCAGCCAGGGCTCTTCCCTGGCCCCAAAGGCTTGGGCACACCCACTCAAGCCAAATGGCCATCCATAAAAGAGCTGCAAAGGCCCACAAGCTTCAACCAGAGGCCCACCATACCATCAATCACAGCCAAGGACCTGCCTGGAAAAGAGCTACACAGGTGCACAAACAACAGCCACAGGCTCACCCCAATACCATTGATAAGTGCATGGAGAGCCTGGCCAGAAGCCTGTGCAGACAAAAGGAATGGGGGTGCACAGCCCCCAGCCAAAGGCCCTCCCAGACAACAGCTACAGAGGAGCCCCAGCAAGAGGCATGCCTAGATACCATCCCAAATGTGCACAGGCTGAAGCCAGAAACCTCCCCAGACAAAAGGTCAGCTCAGGGATCCAGAAGGCCACCACTCTGAACACAGAAGTTGGTATACTGTGAGCAGCAGAGTAAAGGTTACTAGGTGGCTTGCTGAGAATGAAGACCACTGGGTGAGCAAAAAGTCACCTCAACGAGGGCACAGCAAGCTGCATCTGTTAAAATGAGAAGACTCGTAAGTAAGTCTCAAAACCAGACTTCTAGATCAACTAAGGCAACCACAAAGGGCAACAAGATGGAACAATTTGATACTCACCAACCTGGATTCCCTGAACTGGCAACAAAAGAAGACATGGAGAAAATGAAATCAGAAATAATTTCTCAGATAACACCAGAGATTGTGCCCATAGTACAAGACACAAATAATAAATCTAGAGTGGACACAGATTAAAAAAAACCAGAGGAGCTGAGGAACATGATGGAATCCCAACATAGGAAACAAACGGAATCCATAAAACAAATGCAAACAGATTTCCAGGGGATTAAAAACTCCATTGAAAATTTGTGCAGCAGAATAAGCCAATGCTAAGATAGAATTTCAGATATAGAAGATAGAATTGGAATTAGTGAGCAGGAAAAGAAAAATTCCTCAAAAATAGTAAGAGACCATGAGAAATCAATCCAGCAACTGCTAGACAATACAAAAAAGAATAACATCAGAGTGACTGGAGTCAAGGAAGAAACAGGGGAGAGTGCAGGTGACATAAAAAACTTATCACAGAAGTAATGGCAGAAAACTTCCCAAATAGGGGGGAAAAACTTGACATAGAGAAAAGTGAGACCTATACCTCTCCAACTAGCCATGATCAAAAAAAAATCTACACATAGGCATATAATAGTTAAGATTCCAGAAACACAACAGAAGAAAAAAATTCTACAGTTAGATAAAAGAAACAAATCACATACAATGGGAAGCCCATCAGAATCACAGCAGACTTCTGAACACAAATCCACAAGGTGGAGTGATGTATTTCAAACCCTAAAGAAAAACGGCCTCCAGCTCAAATTGATTTACCTTGAAAAACTATCTTTCAAAATTGATAGAGAAATAAGATACTTTCATGACAAAGAGAACCTTAGGAATTTCATGAATATCAAACCAGCACTCCAAAAAATTTTAAACAATATCTTAGGAAAAGACAAGGAGGACCACAATCCCAAGAAGCCCAGCAGAATAAATCCATAGGGCATGACAAGAAATTAAAGCAAAGGGGGAGAATTCAGTGAAAAAGAAAAAGTCATGACAATGATAAGTCAATACATATAAGTTATAACCATCAATGGTAGTGGTCTCAATTCACCAATCAAAAGAAATAGACTGGCAGAATGGGTCAAGAAGCAAGACCCAACAATATGCTGCATACAAGAAACACACTTAATTCAAAAAACCTCATAGACTGAAAGTTAAAGGGTGGAAAACAATACTCCATGTGACAGGAACCCGAAAAAAAAAGCAGGAGTAGCTATCCTCTTTGAAGACCAAGTGGATTTCAAACCAACACTGATTAAGAGAGACAAAGAAGGACACTACATCCTTGTAAAGGGAACAATCCAAGAGGAAGAGATGACAATCATTAATATATATGGAGCAAAAACTACTGCACCCAACTATATAAAATAAATGCTAATGTACATGAAAAATCAAATAAGCACTAATACAATAGTGGTGGGGGACCTCAATACCTCACTGTCGCAAATAGATAGATCAACTAGACAAAAAAAAAAAAAAAACCCAACAAAATACTAGGAGTCAATCAAACTCTTGAACAAATGAACTTAACAGATGTTTACAGAGTGTTCCACCCCACAAAATCAGAATACACTTTCTTTTCACCTGCACATGTGTCATTCTGCAAAATAAACCAGATACTCTCTCATAGAACATGTTTAAGTAAAGACAAAGGAATTGAAGTTATCCCCTGTATATTATCAGACCATAATGTGATGAAATTGGAGATCCATAGCAAAAGAAACTGCAGGAATTTCATATACATGTAGAAATTGAACAACACACTTCTGAATAACCAATGGGTCACAGAGGAAATTAAAGAAGAAATCGGACAGTTTCTACAATTAAATGACAATGACAATACAACATATTGGAATCTATGGGACACAATGAAAGGAGTCTTACAAGAGAAATTCATAGTAGTGAACACTCATATTAGGAAAACAGAGTGAGCTCAAATAAACAACCTGATGCCAGAACTCAAGCTTGTAGAAAAAGAAGAGCAGGACAAACCCAAAGCTCATACAAGGGAGGAAATTATAAAGATCAGAGGAGAAATCAATGCAATGGAGGCTAAGAGAACGATACAAAAAAATCAATGAAATCAAGAGTTGGTTCTTCAAAAGAATCAACAAAATTGACAAACCCTTAGACAAACTTATCAGAAAAAGGAAAGAAAAGGCCTAAATCCATGCAATTAGGAATGAAAAGCGTGAAATTACAATGGACCCAGCAGAAATCCAGAGGATCATCAATACCTATTTCAAGAACCTATATGTCAATAAGATGGGAAACACAGAAGAATTGGACAGATTCCTAGATAAGTATGAATTACCAAAGTTGAACAAAGATGACCTAAAAATTGTAAACAATCCAATATCAGTCAATTAAATTGAAAAAGTAATTAAAAAGCTACCAACTAAGAAAAGCCCGGGTCCTGATGACTTCACTGCTGAATTCTACAAGACATTTAGAGAGGAACCATTGCCACTACTGTTTAAACTCTTCAATGAATTTGAAAGGGAAGAAATACTCCCAAATTCATTCCTGGAAGCAAGCATCACCTTGATCCCCAAAGCAGAGAAAGACCCAACCAAAAAAGAAACTATAGGCCAATCTCACTAATAAACATAGATGCAAAAATTCTTAATAAGATACTGGCAAATAGAATGCAGAAGATCATCAAGAAGATCGTACACCCTGGCCAAGTGGGATTCATCCCAGGAATGCAAGGATGGTTCAACATAGGCAAATCAATCAGTATAATACACTATATCAATAGAGCCAAGGACAAAACCATATGATCATCTCAATAGATGCAGAAAAACCATTCGACAAAATCCAACTCGAATTTATGATAAAAACCCTACAAAAAATTGGAATAGACAGTCTCTACCTCAATCTGATAAAAGCCATCTATGAAAAACCAACAGCCAATATCATACTATATGGTTGAAAACCAAAATCCTTCACACTAAAATCAGGAAGAAGACAAGGATGTGCACTGTCACCACTCCTGTTCAACATAGTTTTGGAAACATTAGCCAGAGCAATTAGACAAGAGAAAGAAATAAAAGGAATAAAGATAGGAAAGGAAGAAATCAACTTGTCATTATTTGCAGATGACATGATACTCTATATAGAAGACTCCAAGAACTCCACAAAAATTCTTCTAGATTAATAACCAAATTCAGTAGTTGGATACACGGTCAACAAACAAAAATCACTAGCTTTTCTCTACAGGAACAACAGACTCACTGAGACAGAAATAAGGCAAACAATTCCTTTCACAATAGCATCCAAAAAACTGAAATACCTAGGAATCAACCTGACAAGAGAAATCAAAGACCTCTTCTCTAAAACCTATAGCACTCTGAAAAGAGAGATTGAAGATGATGTCAGAAAATGGAAAGACATCCCTTGCTCCTGGGTAGGAAGAATCAACATAGTGAAAATGGCCATACTTCCAAAACTGCTATATAGATTCAATGCAAACCCAATTGAAATTCCAGGAACATACTCCACAAACATTGAGAAAACAATCCAAAAATTCATTTGGAACAAGAAGAGACCTAGAATAGCAAAAGCAATTCTAGGCAACAGAGACATGGCAAGGGGTATCACAACCCCCAATTTGAAACTATACTACAAAGCTACTATGATAAAAACAGCATGGTACTGGCAAAGAAACAGACCTGAGGACCAGTGGAACAGATTAGAAGATGCAGAAACAACTCCAGACACACTCAGCCACCTCATCTTTGACAAAGGATCCAAACACCCTCACTGGAGGAAAGATAGCCTCTTTAATAAATGGTGCTTTAAGAATTGGGCTTCAATTTGCCAAAGATTAAAACTAGACCTATATCTCTCACCATGCACTAAACTAAAATCAAAATGGATTAAAGATCTAAATATTAAAATAGAAACACTGAACCAGCTGGAACAGAGGTTAGGTAGAACCCTTGAAGACATTGGTGTAGGAAAACATTTGATGAACAAAACCTCAGTTGCCCATGAACTAGCACAAATAACCAACAAGTGGGATCTCTTCTTATTAAAAACTTATGTGCCTGGGGATTTAGCTCAGTGGTTCTGCCTCCTGCCTGGCAAGCTCAAGGACATGAGTTCAATCCCGGGTACCAAAAAAAAAAACACAAACAAACAAAGACAAAACCAAAAAACTTCTGCACAGCAAGAGAAACCACCAACAGTATGAAGAGACAACCCACAATGTGGGAAAAAATTTTCACCTGCTATTTTTCAGACAAAGGTCTACTCTCTCAAATCTATAAAGAACTTAAAAAAAATCAGACCTCCCAAATTTAAAAACCCAATCCGAAAATGGTCATCTAAAATGAACAGACATTTCTCAGACAAAGAAGAACAAATAGCAAAGAAACATATGAAAAAATGTTCAACATCACTGGTCATTTGAGAGATGCAAATGAAAACAACACTGAGATTCTGCCTCACCCCTGAAAGAATGGCTGCTATCATGTAATCGACCAATAACAAATTCTGGCAGGGATCTGGGGAAAGAGGAACCCTGCTCCACTGCTGGTGGGTGTGTAATCTGGTACAACCACTGTGGAAATCAGTATAGAGATACCTCAAAGAAGTGGGATTGGAAGTCTCATTTTACCCAGCTATTTCCCTGCTGGGTATCTTCACCAAAGAATTAAAAGAATCCTACCACATTGATATATGTGCACCCATGTTGATAGCAACATTGTATTAGCTAAAACTTGGAAGGAGCACAATTGCCCATTGACTGGAGACTGGATAAAGAAAATGTGGGGATTTTTTTTATAAAATGAAGCACTACTCAGCCATAAAAAATGAGAAATTAGAGACATTTATAGCTAAATGGATGCTCATTGAGACAATACTCCTAATTTAAAAATACGACACGCATGTGTAAATACAGAATAGTTTCTCTAGTGTGAGAAACTGAAAATGTAAATAAGGACTAAAAGGTATAATAGATCATGTGAAATAAGAAGAAAAGGGGCAAAGGGGAGGGGGAGGGGGGCTGAAAGAAGGGAATGGAATTAATAAAAGGAAAAAATTGGAAACAAAGTCTTTCTAGATAGGGAGGGATGGTGGGGTTGAAGGGAAGGCAGGGGAATAGGGAAAAAATAAGAACCAAGAGAGATTATGTAAAGGTGCAAATTTCCACTGATGAATGTCCTTATATTGTATACCTTAAATGTACCAATATAATTAATAAAAATGATATAATAGATAATGTGAAATAGGAAGAAAAGGGGCAAAGGGGAAAGAGAAGTGGGAGGGGTAGGGGAAAGGAAAGAAGGGAATGGAATTAATATGAGAAAATGAAAAAATGGGAACAAAGTTTTTGTAAATAGGGAGGGATGGAGGGGTTAAAGGGAGGGCAGGGGAATGGGGAAAAAATAAGAACCAAGAGAGATTATGTAAAGGTGTAGATTTCCAATGATGTCATTATATTGTATACTTAAAATGAATTTAAAAATTCATTAAAAAAATAGTTCAATGTAAAACATGTTGATGAAACAAGCAATATTACTAGAAAGACTTTAACAATAAATGAAGTAGGGAGACATTAAATAATTTGTTCAAGGTCAAGAGTGAGGAGAGTTGAGGATTTTACATAGAAACATATGAAACATCACAGAGATGCTCTGTTAGTTGAAGTGGGAATATGAGAAGGTGGTAACCTGGTTCCTATTCCTCATCATCCCATGACAACCCTTACATTATTCTCATAATACCTTCTATACTAATTGGAGGAATTTGAAGATCATTAGTGTTGATGAGAATGACCAAGCTGTAAAATGAGGCTGTGATAAAATTTTGTTACTGAGACAACAGAAATTTTTAATGTTAACAGAGTGTAATTATCTTCAGGAATCCTATTTAAATTGTGTACTTAAATTGAAAAACAAAAATTTTAGTAATTTTTAAGTTTGCCTAATAAGGTAAAACACTGGTGTAGGTGATCTCTAACTCCCAATTTCAGGTTTGATATGTACATCATGTGCTGTTCCTTAGGGAAGGTGGCCTTCATAATCTTTCCATGAATCATCTCAGAAAATGAATAAAAATATCCAAATAATAAGAGTTTTGTTTAGGAGTTTGCTAGTTACTTCCAGTCAGCCCTTTATAGTGTTCCTATCTACTCAATTGTTACCTTTATAAGTCCAGAATATTTCTTCAGCAGAAACTAGCGTAACTACATATATAAGAACAAAAGAAGTCTGTCTAATGTGATAATTTGTACTTGAGATATCTTTCAAATAGCCTGTTGGAGTTGAGCCTTATTTACTGCTGCTTGTACACCATCTTTCCACTATAATCCTCTAAATGTTGTCACATATATCATGGAAACGCTTCAGGAATAGGATAGAGTTATTTGTGAAAGATGATTGTGTAATATGACCCAAATTAATGCTACATTACATGTCCATGCTGCATGAGCAAATTTCAGTGTGTTTGGATATATTATGTCATTTGACTAACACATGATTGTGAAATGGGTATTACTTACTTTCATCTCCATTTTAGAAAAGCATAAACTGAGCCTTAGAGGACTTAAATAGCATGTGATAACAGAAGTGTTCTTGTCAGATCCAGTATTCCCTTTATATTGAGTCCAATTATTCAATTTAGTACAAGTTTAGTCCTTGGCATTTCTTTTTTTTTTTTTTTTTTTTTGGTACCAGGGATCGAACTCGGATCCTTGCGCTTGTGAAGCAGGCGCTGGAACCACTGAGCTAAATCTCCCGCCCTCCTTGGCATTTCTTGAGGAGAATTGAGTAGAACTACAGATATAAAAAAGGGGAAGTGTTTTTAGTATGATAGTCTGTTCTTAAAAAACATTCCAAAGAGCCTGGCAAAATTGAGCTTCTATTGCTTACTGTTCCTTATCCACCACCTTGCTGGTTATAATCTTCAAATGTTTTCCTCCTTTTCTATCATGGGAACTCATCTTGTACAGAATCTAGGAGAACATTTAGGTACTACTATTTTCTGTTTTACACAGGTGACACCAGGCTCAGCATGGTTAAATCATATTCCTAATATTTCCAATTAAATGATTTAAATTTCGTTGGAATCCAGGATCATCTGTGTCAAAAAACATAGCTTATGCTTCCCTTGAGAGGCAGGACTTGTTCCCCCAGTGCCATGGATGCCTAAAACTGCCAGATAATAAGCAGACATTTAGGTCCAGTATGTCATAATAGGCACGCCCTTTATACTCTATAAACACAGATTCAGTGAAGCAAGCATCTAGACCAGAGCCTTAGACACTGTGCTCTGGCTATGAGCTGACTGGCAAAGACAGAAGAGAAATAGAAGGTGGCTTAGGAAGTACAAGTTACTATGGCGTTCCCAGAACATCACAAAGAATGTCCATGGCCAGGAAATGAGACAATTTTCTGAACTTAAGGCCAAGAAGAAAGCTGACTCTCAAGATCTTAGGCACAAGTTAGAGGAAGTCTAACATGAAAGTGACTAGTGAGTATCTGACAATTGGGCTGACTGCGATTGCAGTTGCTTAAGCCTCTGCTTCAGGTTAAAACTGACCTCAGAGTTTGCAAGGGCTAAATATTCAGCTATGAGAAAAGAATTCATGCAAAATCTGGGAACCAGGAAATATTTGAAGCAGTCACTTGAGTGCAGCAGAAGTCTTTCAGCGCAATGCTCTTTTCTTCTTTTGTAAGCAGGACCTTTTAGGCATCCCTCAGTTATTAATGAAAAAAAAATCAAAACAAAAAAGTAAAATGTCACTGTGAATTTGGGATTCCTTTTCCTAAAGAATACTGAAGTAATTTTAGCGTATGGTGGGTATGGGAAAAGTGGGAAATAATCCAGCAGTTTGAGAATTTATAAGAACTCAGCCTGTGTAGCATATCCCTTCCATACTTTTATTGGTATTTACATCCTCAAGTCTTTGTGGTTGCTTGACCTTATTCTCTTAAAGTTTGGCTTCCTTTCAAGGAGAAAGTTTATCATGGTACTAATATGGCTTTGCATGCCAATCATGAAGAGCATATTTTCAAATTTTAAACTTTTTAGTATGAAATTACTTTTCCAAGAATAGGCCAAAGAACTTAACATGTTCTCCTTATCTCAAGCTCCCATTCATATTTCACTATCTGTCCTGATGCCTTTATACCAAAATGATCCAATCCAGCATGGAATAAAATTGTTAAGATGGTCTAATTTTCCAAAATGATTTGTAGATTTAGTGAAAGTCCCACTAAAAGCTCAGCTGCCTTTCTTTGAAATATATACATGAAGTTTCTAAAATTCCTATGAGAATATAATTGTCCAGAATTGCCAAACAATCATGAAAAAGAAGGGTGTTTGAAGACTCACACTTGCCAGTTAAAATTTACTACAATATTATAGTAATCAAAACAGTGTGGCATAAGGACAATATATACATTAATGACATAGAAAAGAAAGTCTGAAGTAAGTTCTTTCAATCATAGTGAATTGAAATTTTTAAAGTTTTATTGTATTTTTAGTTGACAAGTAATAATTGTATATATTTATGGGATGCAGTGTGATGTTTTGATGCATGTATACATTGTGGAATCATTAAATCACTTCAATTATCATATCATTGCCTCAAATATTTATAATTTCTTTGTTGTGAAAATCCTTCTTTTTAGCTTATTTGAAATATATAATACACCATTTTAATTTTCTTTAAGCCTAGACCTAGACAGGTAAAATTTCAAACACTAACTCATTTTATAGTCATACTTTTGGTAACTTATCATCTTTTTATGTGGCCAATACTTATTTATGTTGGGGAGGAAAGAAAGGAAAATTTATATACATGTCATACTAAGAAAAAATGTATGTATTTAATTGATGTTAAATAGCTTCTGTTACAAAACAGATCTGTAATTACTAATATACTTCAGTAGAAATTAATTTCAATCATTTGTATTGTAGTTGTTGACAACAAGTTATTTTTTTTTTTTTTTTTTGGTCTGGGGATTGAATTCAGGACCTTGTGCTTGCAAGACAGATGCAGTGCCACTGAAATAAATCCCTATCCCCAATAAATTCTTTATAGTACACGTCTATATTTCAATTTATTAACCAGGATAATATATTTGAAAATCTTAGTGAAAAGTTTAATGATTAAATTCTGTTTGAAAACAAGATTTAAGGACTTAAATAGATGCAGAAACTTTAAAACAACTTTAAAAATACTTGCAAGATAATAAGACAGAATCAAACTACCCTTAGGTTTGGTATCAACAAGGAAGATTGAGGAAAAAAGGAAACACATCACTTGCAAATAAGATTTTACTTCCTATGACACAATTTTCTACTTCCTGATACACAATTTTGTTGTGTGATTTAGCACTCAATTTTTTCCTTCCTAAGTGTACTAGCCAGGCTTCCTGTTGCTGGGATACAATACCAGACGCCTGCTATTTAAAGTTGGACAAGTTTAATTTAGCTCATGATTTCAGAGGATTCAGTCCATGGTTGGGTGGATCCAAGGTAGAAAAACTGACAGAAGAGAGTAACAGAGAAAGGTGCTTAATTCATGGTGGCTGGAAAGCAGAGTAGGGAAAGAGTGTCAGGAAAGAATCCATCTAGGACCATATGCAGTGTACTTCTCAAGGTCAGGCATCCATGACCCACCCAGACACATCTAAATGTGTGGTTTACTAATCAGTCAGGTGTTTCATAATTGAATCAAGTTGACATATCACTACTAACATTACACTAAGCATGCTTCTAGACTTTTCAAATAAATAATGGTCACTAGTGATCAGAGACTTTCTCAGCAGAGTTAAAGGACATGTCAGAGTTAGAAGATTCTCATGTGACCATTTTTGTGGAGAAGGTTGTTTTTTTACTGCAGGCACAATGTTTACTGGATGCTGTGATTAAATTCTCTTCCCAAAAGACCTATTTATTCTTCCACTTTGAGGACAATCTATCTCCCTACTTCCTATTATCTATCTTATTTTGCTCTTTATTTTTACACTGCGTTTATCATAATGGAAACAATGTGATATTTAAGCTTGTGTATCTTATTTATTTCACTTAACATTCTATTCTCAAAATGCATCCAGTTTCCTACAAATGACTCAATTTTATCTTTCTTTATCACAGAGTATTACTCTATCATGTGTAAATACCACATTTTCTTTATCCATTCATCTGCTGATGGACATAAGGACTTCTTCCAAGATTTAGCTACTGTGAACTGTAGAAACATGGTTATCCATGTAGCTCTGTAATATGATGTTTTTAACTATTTCAGGAGGATGGCTGGAAAGAGAATAGCTGAGTCAAATGGAATTTCTAGTTTTAGTTTTTTAAGGAATCTCCATATTGATTTCTATACTGGTTTTACTAGTTGGCATTCTCACCAGTAGTATAGAAGGGTTCATTTCTCACCACAGCCTCACCAATATTTGTTATGATTTGATTTCTTGATGATGGCCATTCTTACTGGGAGAAGATGAAATTTCAGTGTTGTTTTAATTTGCATTTCTTTAATGGCCAGTGATGTTGACCAGAGATGGAGGAAGGGGAGAGGGAAAGAAAGGGTAAGGGATAAAAAATAAGGAAATGAGCTGTGTTATGTACATGTAGCCACTTCACACAAGGAATGTAAACATGATGTACTACATACATGTACAAAAAAAAGAAGAGGGTCAAGGGATGGGTGGATGGGGGAGGGAAGAAAAGATAGGGAATTTAAAAAGGAATTAAGATGTGTTATGTACGTGTACCAAATTCCCACAAGGAATGTAAACAGTATGTACTATGCAATGCACTTATAAACTAAAATATAAAACAAAACAAAATGAAAAAGTAAAAATAATTTAAGGACCTGTTTATATGCATTTTTACAGAGGCTTCTGGATCTATATATATATACTCACACATATATATATACATATATATATACATATATATGTATATATGGAAGTGGTGCTACTATGAAACAATTAGCAAGAGAAGTAGAGGTGAAATGCCATTTCTAATTGCCAAGAGGGACTCGAGAATAGTCACAGTTCTGTCCCATTGAATCCAGATCTAATTTCACTTTACCAAGAGGTGCTTCCTGTTAATTCCATGCTTTTTAGTTTTCACAAGTGGCCTGTGCTGTACTGAGATGGAGTAGATAACTATCTCTGAATTTTCTAATTCTGAATGAATGTCAGTTAAAAATTAAGTTGTTGGGGCTGGGGATTTAGCTCAGTGGTTTCGCTGCCCGCTGCACAAGTATAAGGACCCGAGTTCAATCTCCGGTACAAAAAAAAAAAAAATTAAGTTGTTAGGACCTACTCAGTTTATTGAATTATAATTAATAGGGAAGCATCTTTATTTTAATTAGTTTCTTATTATTTCTATGCAGCAAACCTAGCATTTGTAAACACATTGGTTTGACTCTGTTAATGTTTCTATGCCACAATTATGATGCATTATGCATTAGGTGCATTAATGGTAGGACAGGATTAATAAAGGGGTGATAGCTTTGACTTTTCTGTGTCTATCAGATAGAAACTAGGATAGCTAGTCAATTTTTTGGTCAGCAAATTAGCATACCTTGAGATAGGCAAGGCCTAATTGTAATAGATCTGAGTAAAATGACCCAGGGTAGAAATACATAAGGAAAATAAGACTTGAAGAATGGCAGAATTAACTGGATACTTTTATTCTGCAATTTCAGCAGAGAATTGAAAGTCTGTTAATTGGAAGCAAGAGGTAGCTTCTTTTGTGTTATGGTCTCACTGGCTCTGATAGCTGATGGCCTAGTGAATGTGGTTTTCAACTCTAGAAATCCCAACAATCAGGCCTGACAGAAATGGATATGTTCCTTATGGAGGAATAACTTTTTCCTCTGTTTTCTAGTAGAGTTGGGCCATGAGAAATTACGTATGTGACCAGAAATGGACAGGATAATCTTCCTTCAAGGAATAACTTCTTTGAATAAAGGCGGTTTCCTTTCAAGGGGCTTTGGAAAAAGGTAAATATAAACAACCAGTATGGTTCATAGACTAATTCTCAGTAGATAAAGACTCCAGTAGAGGATAAGTTGTTTTCTGGTGCGTGCGTGTGTGTGTGTGTGTGTGTGTCTGTGTATGTACGCGCACACCCATGCATGCATGTGCAAGTGTTTGTGGACACATGATTCTTGGGAGCTCCCTGGGATTCTTTGTACAAAAGTTTCTCCTGAATAAAAGAATTGCATGTTTGTTGATTTGGGGGGTTTTTTTGTTTTGTTTTTTGGTACCGGGGATTGAACTCGGGACCTTGTGCTTGCGCACAGGCTCCTGAACCACTAAGCTAAATCTCCGGCCCCGTTTCTTGATTTTTTTTATAATTGAGATATCATTCTTGATCTAAGATACTAATAAAAACCAAAGTAATGATAAATTTTTCTGGAGAGATTCTTTCTTGAGGTATAAAAAATCCAGTCTACCAGTAAGGCATGAGTTTGTGGGAAAGAGCACAATGACTTTCTCTATTTGACGGAGACGACTGAATCTAGCTTTGCGGCCACTCAGATCATCAGCAGATGAAAGCAAATTAGTCCGAGCCCAGGAATGATGAAGATGATAAAATATCATTGCTGTCTATCCACATCCAGGGAGAAGTTAGCATTGTCCTTCATGAAGAAACTGAATCTTTCCATTACTTTTCCTAAGGAAGGACATAGTTAACAAGGTTAATTTAAATGACACAAAATCTATATGATATTACAGCCAAAAAGAAATATAGAGATTATGAGGTAGGGCTTCATCATATAGATCAGAAAACTGAGTTCCAGAAAAGTCTTGCTTTTTCTTTGGGGAGCTTCTGCCCCAGGCAAGAGCAGAATTTCTGCAGCCAAGTGATAATTCCACCCTATCTGCTCCACTCGCTGATCCCAGGACCCACTTATCCTTGATGTCTTAAGGCAACACAACACAAAAGAATTTTGTCAAGGAAAGTGGAGGAGGCCTGTCACTCAGCTTTTCCTGGTCAGTGAGGCCTGTGAGGAAGCTGCATCCTGCATTAGTGAAGAGGACTTCACCATATTTTCCTCTCAGTGTCCCTGGAATACGACTAGTTTTCTGGCCATGAGTCCAGTTTGTGTCTCTCTGAGAGAATCTTTCCTTTTGTGAAATAAAACATCCTCAAAAGAAAAGAAATAGGTATACACATCCTTTTGAGCTCTGACCTAACTTGACATTCTAACTTCCTAGATAACCACAAAAATGAAAAATACAAGATCTAAAATAAGTAGCCAAAGGATAATGGCTTAGGAGAGAGTTAATGATGATATGAAGTAGTTTTGGTGTGAGGTAGTAATCGCTAAATTGTATGTTTTTCACTCAAAAAGGGGACGTCTGCCTGGTTACAGTTTTTCAAAAAACATTGCGCATGCCAAGCAAAATACCTAAACAAAACCTGTCCATGAGATCTTGGTCCAAGTACTTACAGCTTGTATCCCTTATTTTAGATAAAAGAAAAACAATCATTCTAGTTGCCTAGTTTTTCTGAAGGCAAAAAGATACTTAGATCCTTTAAGAAACTGTGGATAAAGGTCTGAGTATGTCTTAGAATCAAGCTGTATCTGAGATTGTTAAGTATATTAGATGTCGTGTAGGATAGCAGTTTGCTATTCTTCTATGGTGTGGCATCCAGGATCCTATCTTTAGATGAGTTATTTTATGGAAAACAGTCAAAAACTGAACTTTCAGGAAGAGATCCTCTGGTGATTCCTGCTTGCTCCTACTGAACCTCTGGACTCCATGGACTTTTGTTTGAGAACTCAGAGTCTTGCAATATTGACAGACAGGAACTGAAGGGTCTGACCCAACTCTTATCTGACTGTACAACAGTTTTCTCTCCAAACTGGCTATTCTGGGTGGGAATAAGTACAGCTTATGGGGAGTTCAGTGGGCTGCAGGGAACAGGAGGGATTATAGTGGAGAACACTGGCCCCAGCCCTCTTTTTCTCCCCACGAAGTACTCACAAGCTTTCTGTACACAAGTGACATTCATTCCCATAAGTGATATAGTCAGAACCGCAAACTGGCAGGTATGTGATGGGGCAAGGGATGGCCACCACTGGGTACTTCCTGTAAATGCTGCAGTCAACCTAGCCAAACACAAGAGATGTCCTCATTTTCTACCCGGCCTCAAGCTAAGTTCCCCTTGGCTGTAAGATCTGGAAGTTTGAGTTCAGATGTTCTGATGTTGCTGAGGCGACTTTTATACAAAATGTTACCTCTGTGACAAACATGAGGACTGGTAACAATAATTCTATTTAGTAATTTCTATGCCAGGCAATTAACTTAAATCTGCAAGAATTTAATTTGCTTAATCTTTAGAACAATTGAACAGGAGAATGTCTACTACTACTTCTACTTAAAGAAAGAAAAATTAAAGCTTAAAAAGAGATATGACTTGTATGAAGTCAATGATTATAAACGCTAGATGTGGGATTTAAATCCAAAGCCTGTGCAACTGAATCAAGGCATTTCTGCAAGTCTCTCATACATTGTCCCTCCCATAAAAACATAACCGATGTCTCAACTGAAAGTCAGCCTTCTCTCTTTTAACTTTGGATTTAAAAGAAATTATTTGGTGGAGAGCATGGTTATTATATTTGTGTCATATTTCTTCACTTGCATCCTGGAGAGCAGAAATATTTCAGTATCTCTGTTTGACTACCCCTTTGATTAATTATACATCCAGACCTAATCATGCATATATGTTTCAGAAGTATTTGTTAGCTAATTAACAGCCAATAGAAACTGACATTAAAATATTATTCAACATACTTACAGTTGTCAAAGCCATACTGTTAACTTCTGAAAGAGACAGACAGATAAAATGTGAACGATGGGGCAAACCATTGAAATCTCATTAATTAATGTATGTTTTGTGCTCTAATTAAAGACTATGCATTTCCCCTGACAATGAGTCTCACCATACTCTCAAACTGATGCAAAATCCCAGCTGTATACCCAGGAAGTTGAATGGCCCTTGTTTCAGGCAAGGGAATTGCCTGAATTTCCTCTTTATTGACTAAGGCATTTTCTGGAGCTTATAATGTCTTTGACAATGGTTGACAGCTAACAGCACTAAATACTGCTGTCATCACTCCTAAGATCCTGAAATCCTCTCCCCATAATTGATATAAGGGAATGGAATGGAACATCTGTAAACTGTTAGAAACTTGTTTTAAATACATACTTTTTCACCACATAAATATCTAGTTGTTGGACTCTGGCCTCTGGAGAATCGTGTTTTATTTTGACCCTCCTACATTGATTTGAGAAGACATCTAAGTTTTTCTGCATGTTTGCACCTGAGCAATGAATCTAATAACACTAACTACTTCCGGTGTCCTTATAAAATGAAGACACTCACCTGAAGTGCTGCAGAAATGGCTCAGTGTGCAGAGCACAAGGAGACCCCGAAGGACCTTCATGGCAGAGATGGCTGTTATGTGGAGGCTACTCTGAGGTTGTCACACAGCTGAATGCCCCATGCCCTAGGAAGGAGGTCATGTTTATATGGTGAGCTTTGGTTCCTCCACCTTTCCTGTGAGGTAATCCAGAGTCAGTTTGGGCTGTGAAAGATCTCAATACTTGTGACATCCTAGGTGGTGTTGCAGTCCTTGTCGCTTAATTGCTACTGCCTATCTGAGCAAGACTTTGATTATTCGAAATGAGAAGTATTTTTCTGCCTGTCCCATGGGTGGGAACTGTTTCTTGGAATTCAAAGCTTCATGTAAAAGAGATTAAGTCTGAGCACTTTGGCCTAGTTGTGAAAAATTCAAATTTCCTTTATTTTACCAAAATGAAAGATATTAACTCAAATTGGACAGATAATAACAGTGTTTATGCTTTGATTCATGGGAAAATTTTGCTTTATTTTCAAAGAAATGAACCTATGTAGCAAGCTGCTGAAAAGAACAGTAACTTTAGCACTCATGAAGCTTGTAGAAGGAGATTGATATATTGCCTTTCACATTTCTAGCTATGAGATCTTGCATAAGTCATTCATAAGCCGTGAGCCTTTGGCAATCAGGAGGGTTTGATGATACTGTGGTAACCTATAACCCAGTGATTTTAGGGACTGAAAACAGCACAACTCTACATGGCGGTCAGCTGATGGTGTTGCATTGCCTTCACTCTGGCTGCCACCTGGGCAGAATTGTCTTTGCTTGGAATACAGTTGTCAGATGAAGTAAAGGTGTATTCCTAACTTTCTTTTTTAGCAGTGAAATAAACATTCTAGCCCAGAAGTGACATGACTGCCATGTGACCGTCACATGGCCTCACTCAGCCAGAGAGGTCAGAGAGTGGATACAATTAACCTTATCTTTTCCCCTCAAGGCCAAAAGGGGAAAATTGGAAGTACAGATGTTCTTCGTTTAATGACCTAGCTGTTTAACAACTGTTGGGACTTAAGACCCACCACTTGGACTTATGACCCCTCTTTTTCTTATACAGTTTTTTACGTCTTGTTTATAGAGCCTCAGTATTTTTCTTGTACACTACACCTTGTTTAGCAGTACTGTAATTTTTGCTGATTGTACTGTATATTACAGTACTGTAGTTTTTATGTTCTGTTATACATTATAGTACTTCATAAGAGCTATGTAAATAAAAGCAAAGTTATCAGGTTGGAGTTTCCTTTGACCATTTCTTTATTCTAAAAATTGTAATGTACATTCTATATGCAATTCATTTAATGACCTAGTAGCAGTGTCAGAACTTGGTAGTTAAATAGTTAAATGAGGAATGTCCATAGTTGGCAAGCAACATAGATACCACCCGTATCTTAAGTTTCATCTCTGTTTGGTGGAGCTCATTGTTAGCCAAATCAGAGTTACATAATGGGAGTTATTCACAAGAAAATCTGTTCTAAAGCTCAATGTATTTAAATATGTTATTTAAATATGTTACAAGCATCAGTAAACATACAATGTGTGAAGCTGTAGCTAGCATAGCATGGCATGCTGTTTTACAGTAACCTTTTTTATATATGTTTAAAGATTATACCCTAAAATAGTTTAAAAAGTATATAGTATAGTAAATACATAAATCAGTAACACAGTCATTACAAGTATTATGTACTGTAAATTAGTGCTATATTTTATATCCCTGACAGTGCAGTAACATTGTTTAAATGAGTAGCATTACAAACAGGTGAGCAGTACATTGCACCATAACATTATGATGCCTATAGCATTGCTAGACAATAGAAATTTTTAGCTCCATTATAATCACATGGGATAACCATTCTATATGTGGTATGCTATTGACTGAAACATTGTTATCCAGGGCATGATTGTATATATGTGTGGTTAATGTGTGTGTTTGCACACCCATACATGCGTATGTTGTCTGTTGGGTTGCCAAGATTATAATCAGATCTCAATATATGACAAGTAATGATATGGACTTCGATCTTCATGACAACTCACTGAAGAATGAGTTTTTATTACCCTAATTTATCAGTGAGTAAGTTGAGGCTCAGAGAGGATTTAAGTACTCCTAAGATCATGGAACCAGTTAATAGAGGAGACATGCAGGTTTCAGTGTTGGAAAAAACGTGAAGTTTCTAATAAAGAAAGGTAATTGTTGTTGGTGGTCTCTCTAGAGGGAGATCTGAGTCCCCGGAAAGCACCAACTTTTAAAGAAAGAAAAGGAGACAGCCTGGGGAACGCAGAGCAGTTTAATTCCTCCGGCACTATTTGACAATCACAAAGGAAAGAAGCAAGGCTTTTATACATGTAGGAAAGCAGCTTAGTTATTTTGGATATCATCTTTCTGATTTTAACCTCTGGTGACAAATGACTTTAAGTGACTCATAAAAGCTACAGGGGAATTCACAAGTCCCTTGTTTCTGTTCACCAATCCCGTACATCAAAGAGCACACTGCAGCCCTCTTCTTATCAGATGGTATCAAGAAAGCAGGATGACTTCAGCAGAAATCAAGCCCACTGGCCCACTGCAAACATCACAGATGTGCATAATGAGTCATATCTCTCTCACCACCTGTAGAGTCATTGGGTCACAGTCCTCTGATCCCAGGCAATGGTAAATAAGAAAACTAGGAAAACCTGTTTTTCTCCTGCGAAACTTTCACAAGGTCTCTTAAAGTTTTCTGGCATTCTTTTAACAAATAGACTTGTGGAATTTCCCAGAAACAACTTAATTTTCTCTGTTAAACTTCTTGTGATCAATTCTTACAACTAGATAGCTGAATTCTAAAATTTCCCACAAAATGTAAGTTTTATTGTTTGCTATGAAAGTTTAAAGAGAGTGGATACTGAGAAAAAGCCATTATGCCACTATGTTTCAAGATGAGATGTATTTATTGGTCTGAAAATGCATCTTTAGCCAAGAGAAGTAAGAATGTGATCAAGAGATGATCAGGATGATGTAGAAATATAGGAACAGAAATTCTTTTTAGATGTTCAATTTTCAAAGAGAAGATAAGAATGAAAGAAGCTGAGGCTTCAGCAATATCTTGGAGCAAGAAGAAATGTAAGATACATAGGGTAAGGTGGCTAACTAGAGTCATATAGAAGGGTAGGAAATAAGATTAAGAGTACAGATGAAACACCACTCCCTTTGACATTCAAGACATATATAAGTAGGTGAATATAGAGACTGATATTTTGAAAAGTAGGGAAGGAGAGATGAAGGTGTTGACTGTAAGGAAGGTGTTAAATGCTAACTTTCCTTTGTCCAGTGGAAGAACTGGGTTGCTCTGATAGCTTCAGAAGGATGGAAGAGACTTGGTATAGACATCAATGGTAACATGTTAGATAATCAACAGTGGACAGAAAGATTGATGGCCAGTAGGCAAAGTTAGTACTAGATTTTAGAAGGACCAAATAATACCATGCTGTGTATTTCTCTTAAATTCCATTAAGGCATCTAATAAAAATTGACAGTGTTTTTAAGTATAGAAAGTGAGTACATAAGAGATTTAAGAGGACCGTAAATATTTTGTCAGAAGGTAGCAAGGCTTGGAAAAGTGTCAAGTGTATTCCAGAAAGTGCTGATTGATTTGCAAGGTGCAAACATTTACATGATTAAAGTTTAGGCAAAATATAGACTCAGTAGGTATGGAGAATATGAGCAAAGGCTGTGGCTAGAAGGCAAAATGACAGATTTAATTTTTTAGGGGTAGGGCTGAGTTAATGATCCTCAGGGTATAACCAAATACAAATCTAATGAAGGATGTAAGAAGACTAAGCTCTCTGGATTCAAAAGTGTGAGAGAATTGAGGTCAAGGGGTCAGGTGTGAGGTTGTTTGGGGTGTAAGCAGCTATTTATTGAGAAAGGAACTTTTCCAGGTATATACTGAGTTACAAACTATGGAGGATCTTTTGGAGATTAGAAATGAAGCCTATAAATATAAAAAGTGGCCCACTGAAAGTCAAAGGCAGTTTTTTTATTCCTCTTTATATTCCTGCAAGGAGTGGTGATAGACATTGGAGCCTTGTAAGAGAGGATCACTATGACCTTGGGTCAACCCTGGAGAAGGCAGGGTGAAATTAATGCAGAAGACCACAAAAAATGAAGAAAAGACAGAAGTTTGAGAGTATTGAGAATTTCCCTTTGGTAGATTTGGGGTGTCACAAGAAAGGGCAGGATTCCTCACTGGAGGGCTAGGAAGTGTAAGGGAGTTAAACTGGGGCAGGGTATGTATGAAAAAGTTCCTGGGTCAGTTAGCTGGAGGGACTGAGGGAAGCCAGCACTGCACCTGGGCAATAATCCGGGTACAGAATAGTAGGCTGTAGGATGGGATGCTGTACAAAAATGAACCATGTATGGTATTAAGTACTTACTATGTGCTAGAACTGTGCTACACCTGCTACATGTGTTATCTCATTTAAAACTTAAAACAATCTTGTGAGATAGGTATTTCCCTTGTTATTTCACCAAAGCAACAGAATCTTGGATAGGTGGCCTAGTTTAAGCTAAAGGGACGATGCTTTTTAATCATTCTGGTGTATTGTCTTTGAATCTAAATCTAAGAGGTAGATTTGTAGACACATTGGACAGGAAAATAATAGGAATAAAGCTGTGAGAACCAGAGCAGTCAGGAAGGACAGCTAATGCTTTAAATGAGCATTGGGGGAGCTGGGCTCTAGGGCAGTGTGTGGTGTTTACATGTGTGCAGATCATCTGGAAAGAGGGAAGGGCCCCAGTAGGGAGCAGGACAACTGTGAGCCAGGAGCCAACGTTTCTGTCCTGTCCTCTCCTCCATCTTTCTAAGGAGCAGTCTTGTGACAGTCTTTTCTCCACACTGAGCACCTCTTTTCCCAATATCTAGTGAGATTAATACTCCACTCTTCATGTTTTTAAGTTAAAAATCCGCCCTCAGAACACTAATATGTGCAACAGCAAATGAGACTGAGGAGTGAGGCTAAGTGGGGAAAAGAACTCTGCTTGAACTATGCAACTGTAATCTGTTTTCCCCTCCTTATCATTGCACCAAAACTGCCCCTGCCCCCAGGGCTCTTTTCTTCCAACATGCAGTAACCTTAAAGCCTCCTGGGACAGCTTTTAAATCACAGGCCCGGATTTGGCTGAACTAATTCTAGTCTTGTTCTTCTCCTTTCCCTCCACACTCACTCTCGTTCATTTTTCTTTCCTTTTTTTTTTTTCCTAATATAGCCCCACTATGATCAAGCCTTTGTGTGGACAGGGGCACAGTGATCTTGAGATTTGGACACTTGCATTTTAGCTGAAGCAGGTATCTATTTATAGTTTCATTAGCTGCACTTAACTTTTTGAGCTACTGAGGATAAACAGCTCCAATCATGGAACAAGATTATGGGATGAAGAGGAAAAACAATTTTTTCCTGGCAAGACATATTGGTTCTGGGTGACTCCATTTAATGAATGTAGTTTAGATCTCTAGGACACTGTGCCCTAGTGCACACCAGAGGCTGATCACAGTGGGGCTGTTTTGGGAAACAATGAAATGGAGGGAGTGTGAAAGGGACACATGGGGAAGGGAGAAGGGGAAAGACTAGACCTAGCCCATCCAAATCCAGGCTTGTGCTATTAAAACTGTCCCAGCATCCTCCTTGCTATGTCCCCACATGTTTCCTGTTCAGTGCACATACACCTGGGGGCTGTTCTTATAGGGACACCAGCCCTACTGCACCTGTGCCCCACTGGTATGACCTCATTTAACCTTAATCATTTCCTTAATGACTATACCTCAAGATACAGTCACATGGATGGTTAGAGCTTCAACCTGATTTGCGGGAACACAGTTCAATCTATTTTCCTCACCACTTACATGCTAACACTTTTCTTCAAGTACCTGGCATTTCCTTACAGTATGACCATATGCTTCCCTGATCTTGCCAAAGGTCTTTTGAGATTTTGAGCTGTAGGCCTCAGCACTGGCCTAGTCTTGCCCTATTGGTGATATTTATTCCCAGGACCACTCCCCTTTCAGCCCTTTGAGACACCATGTGAAGCAGATGAGCAGAAATCTTCTTTACCTCAACTATCTCGAACACACACCCTCAGATATCCAAAGTAGACTTCCCTCTTCAGGACTTCTCTCACTTGGAACCAGCCCTCAGCATCCACATTGCACCCCAAAAAGCACCATCACCATCAGAAATATCTCTCCCTTCAGCTGTGACCCCAGTCTCTCATTATCTTATTCCATTTTCCTGCACTTTCAGGATGTAACAATTTTATGATTCTCCCATTTCCCCATAATTATCTCCTGCCAGTAGTAACGGCTTATTTTACCCAGGCTGGCTTCTTTTCCTGACAATAGCAATAAACCCACTTCTTCCCAGTTCTATGTTTTGCCTCATCCCATCAAAAAACAAATAAACTTGGCAGATGAGAAGGGGAGAAATGTGACTTTTGACTTTTATCTTCATTTTTACTTATATGTAATATAGTAGTCTTCCCCTTATCCGTTGGAGATATTTTATGAGACCTTTAATAGAGTCCTGAAACTCTGAAGAGTACCAGATAATGTTTTTATAATGTGTACATATGTTTTTCTATACATATATGCATATGATAAAGTTTTATATATTAGGAACAGTAAGAGATTAACAGCACTAACAATAGAACAATGATTATGCAAAGGTAATCTCTCTTTATCACAAAATATCTTACTCTCCTGTACTCTTCATTTTCTTATGATGTGACACAATAACAGTGCCAATATGATGAGATGAAGTGCATGATGCACATATTGTAATGTTCTAAGCTGCTATGAAGAGTTACTTGAACACAAGCACTGTGAAACTTAGATAGCCCATCTGATAACCTAGGGTGACTCATGACAGCCTAGTAAGTGACTCATGGGAGGGTAGAAAAAAGTGTGGATATGGAAAAAGAAATGATTCATGCCCTGGTTGAGTTGGAGCTAAATAATGTGAGATTTTGTCACTCTATTCAGAACACATGTGACTTAAAAATTATGAATTGTTCCTTACAGGAACTTTCCATTGAATACTTTTGGACTGCAGTTAACTGGGCAACTTAAACCATAGAAAGAGAAACTGTGGATAACAAGTGGCGAACCATATTTACATTCTGCATTAGTCTGTTTTCTATTACTGTAACAAAATACTCGAGGCTAGGTACTAATAAAGCAAAGAGATTTAGTTAATTTAGAATTTTGGAGCTGATAGTCCAAATAGCATGGTGCTGGCTCTGGTGAGAACACTCCTGGCTGCATCACCTCATGGTGGATGACATCACAGTGGGGTGCCTGTGAGAAGGAGTGATCACAAGATAAGCCAGAAAGTCAAAACTTGGGGGGTATGACTTCCCACTAAGTCTTATCTCTTAAAGTTCCTGCCATCTCGTGATACCATCACACTAAGGACTAAACTCTAAGACATGAATCCTTGGAGGATACACAAGCAATATCTGAACCATAGCACTCACAGTGTGGCAATGAGGCTCTATTTGGACATAAATTTTATGGAGTAGTTTTTACTTTCTTTATACTTTGCTGTAGAAAAATAGAATAGTTTACAAAACCAAATAAAATAAAACAAAAAAAACTCTTCTAAGTGAAGAGTTTAAAAAAGAACACTGTAATAGCTCAGTCTTACAACTACCGAAAATTCTGGTTCCCATATCAGTCTGTGCTAAATCTAAACCTTTTTATCTTCTAGATCTACCATATCCAATCTAAAACACAGATCTGACCCAGTCATACTCCTCCTTGAAAATGTCATTGGCTCTCATTATTTTTTTAGTAAAGTACAGAGTTCTCTTTGAATTCACCTGTATCTATAATCTCAGTCAGTTACTACCCTGATAATACATTCCTGTTTTGCAAAAGAATTGCTCACTGACATTTAAAAATATCCTACAATTTTATTTCCTTTATTTTTATATTGTATATGGTGGCTGGATGTCTTTCAATATAACTGATAAAAAAGATTACCTATCCTTGAAACCAGTTCAAACTGCATGTCTTTTTGCTGTGTTTTCCCTAACTTTCTCAATCAAATGAGACCCTTTGCATTTCTGCAGTTTAGTAAAACTTTCTTTATAACTATTTAATTATCATTTTTCATACTTTCCACTTTCTTTTAACAAATCAGACTTAGACTACATACCTCATAAAGGCAAATACTTGACATAAATCTATAATACAATATTTTGTTTTTGCAATTATTTAAGCTAGTGTGAGTCTTTGAGATAAGGTGGCATTTAGCTATAAGATTTTATGTTTTTTTATTAAGTTTATTTGTTGGTACATTTTAGATTTTATGAATTCATTTGATCAATATAATCTAATGTGCACCTCTAATATTCCAGGGACTGTGAACAGATGGGAGGAAGGTACAGAGGAGGAACCTATAAAATGTTTGTCTAATGAATCTGTCAATAAAACACATAATTCTGTAAGTGTTTGGTGGCGGAAAGCATGCGTATATACTCCAGACTGTTTCTGTTTTCAACATATTTATGGTGAGATATATCTCACCATAAATATGTTGAATATATATATATATTTATATATATATGAGGAAGACAGGAGAGAAGATGGTGATGAAAAATATGATATAAGCTATATTGTTCAAAGGTGACAGAATATAACCTCAAAGTCCCAGTTAGATCCTTGCCATCAAGGCGTGAGTGAGCTATTCTGCAAATCTCTACCTAGAAGCAGGCTTCCTGACCCCTACCAATGATATGGGAGAGAATAACCACATCTATATATAAGGCATATTTTCCTTCTTCCTTGGGCATAAATACTCCAATTCCCTTAATTCCACAAGGTATGACTGCAGTACATCCACTGAATGTCAAGGAAATGGCATTTCACTGGAGAAGTATGTGGGATTGAGGGCATTTTGAAGAGTGGTTGGACTGGGTTGAGGAGCAAGCAGATGTCATAAGAAGATGAGGATTTGAGTTTGTAAACAATTAGATGATGGATAAAAGAAGAGAGCTGTATTTACATGTAGAATCGTATCTTTGCTGTTGTAACTTTTCTTTTGCTTTGTTTCAGACTTAGCTCATAATTAAAAAAAAAATACTATGCATGTAAGAGAGATTTCACCACAGTGTTCTAGAAGCCACAAAAAGCAGAGGAGCCAAGGTCATAAGCCCTAGAAAACTAAAGCCTGGAACTGTTCTTTAATCTGCAATCTGTAAACTTCACAAAAGATACCTGAGCCTGAAACAAACTACTTAAATATGTGGCATAAGTTATCTGTGAGAAAACTTACAATCAGTTTTCTTAACCAGGATATTTAAAGATGGACAATTTTCAGTGTAGTAGAAAAAATTTATGTTTTATACTTGCACTAGAATTTTATAAAAAATTTTTAATTAAAAATGAGATATTTCTGAATGAAGTGAATATTATGTAGCAAAGAAACACAACATATAACAATAAAAGTTGTTCATAGTTAAGTAGGAAGTTAACCCCTAGAGATTTTACACTTACATCCCAGTGCTTTTACACTGCAGTAAAAAAAATTAATGCACTAAATAAGGTGTCATTAAACCCATAGGATTATGATTTATAGCTTTTAATACATACAAACTGTTCACTAATTTATTTTGAAAATGTTAGTCATATAATTACTATAGTTAATTCTAGGGAGTTTTGTAGTTTGAAAATATGTTAGTCATAAAAGTTTTGTGATGAATGTTTTATATTATATGTGCATATATAAGTGTGTATATGTATACTAATTTCCTTTATAATTTTAAGCTAATTTTTGGTTTTATGTCTATTAAAATCAGAGTAGATGGAAATTCCTTAAATTTTAATACTATACATATTTTTATTAAATATTTCCACTGAGATAATGAAATCTTCATGAAATTCACCTTAAAGAAAATTACTAAAATTTTGTTATACCTTTTAACTTGTCTTGATATAATTACAAGACATTTTTAATTATTAAACAAGACAGGGTAATGTGTCCAGTTTGGATACCAATAAAAAAAATCACAAATTAAAATACTTTACTAAAATTCCATTGTGCCATTATTATAAAGATGAAATGTCTTGTCTACTTTTTTATGATAACACCATTAGTCCTCAACTATTAGTGACATCGGGTATTAATTGCAGTGTACTAATTTGATCAAAGTTCTCAAGTAGAAAAATATTTTTAAAGTTTTTTTTATATTGAAAAAAATTTTGTTTTTAAACGATAATGGGTTGTGAGATGGATCCTGCACTCAGACCTCAATGTAAGAGATGGATTAGGAGGAAAAAAAGCAGAAATCTGGAGAAGGATGTGGGCTCTGGGGTAGGCTCTGGGGATGCTGGCACAATACCACAGGGCCATGCTGCAGCTGGGGATGTACACTGTCAATGCAGAGGGACAAAAATCAATATTGAAGCATGATAGCTTTTTCAATTAAAGTGTGAGTTCCCACAACCTCCAATTCCAGTTTTATGTAGAAGATGAAAGAGCTAAGAATCTTATGAAATGGGAAGTAGTATAAAGAAATTAGGTAATTTGGGCAATTTCTGATAAGAAAAGATGAAAACAGAAGCTAAAGAACATAGAGTAACAAACATGAAGAAGGAAGAGTTAATGACATGCCTGAGTACCAAAGTAAGCCCCAAACCGAGTAGGACATGGTAGCATCAAAGCCTATGCAATTGTGTAGTGAAGAGTCAAGTCTTGCCCAAGAGTCTGGCCTTTGCCCATGGGTTCTGGGCTGTAATAATTTGTGTTAACATCTAATAGGAATGTGTTTGTTTAGAGGTGCTGGCCACACCCAAGTTTAAGGTAGAGCTGGCCATACTTGACAGTGAGGATAGACCTTACCAGAAAGATGTGAGGCAGGTGGAGCTTTAGGTCACTAGGTATCAGATGACCAGAGACAGAGTTCAACAATGTAAGTAATCAATCATTCATGCTTCTGTAATGAAGCTCTAATAAAAACTGACTGACACAGTAGGTTACCTAACTTTCCTGGTTGGCAGTGCTCCATGTGTATTGTACACACAGGTGCCACATCGAAAGTAATGTGTCCTGATTCCACATGAGGAAGGAGGATAAAGTAAACTTTGCCCTGCCCCTTCCCTGTGTTTTTTCTTGAGATGATTTTGACCTGCATCTTTTTCCTGTAATAAATTATAACCACATGTATAATAGTTTTCACCGAGTTCTGTGATGCCTTCTAGAAAACTGTGGAATCTGAGGGAAGTTAGAGGAACTCCTGTACTTGCAGTTGTTAGAAGTATGGACAGTCTTGTGGAGGATGATGTCATCAATCTGTGGTTGGCTAATCCCAAGTAGGGATTATTATTGGATGGACGTAGTGTGAAATATGAGAGCAGTTTTAGGAAATGAGTAGGTGGGTAATTAATATCAACTGGAAGTAAAACAAATTGAATCAGAAGCAAGCAACAGGGAAGGTGAACTCAGGAAAGAGAGCAGGTGATCAAATGTGGATTGTGCATGTGGTAAGTGGGAAAATTGAGAATAATTTTAAGGGTCTAAGAAGGGTTGAAGAATAAAATCAACTAAAAGTTTGAAAGAATTAAAGAAATAAAGAGCATCTAGACTGATAAGCAATAGAAGCTGATTTCCTAGGAAGATATCAGCATCAGAATAGGTTCCAAAAATCACTGGGGAGCATCAGAACTTAAGTGGCTTGGCAAGGTCAATCTATGATAGCTGCAGGAACACTTTAGAAGAAATAAGAAAAGTTGAAGAAATGAAGAAAATGGAAGTCTTGGAATGGACATAGTAGGAGAAAATTTGACAAATTCCAGAGATGGGTATTTTTCCATATATAGGAACATCTAGGATCAGTGAACAACTGAGGACTAAAGAGTAGCTGAGGGGAAAATGAATTGTGTGTTGGGGGAGGGATGCGGATCTTGTCAGAGATTAGCTGACAAGCATAGAGCAACTGAAGAGAGTTTAATCACCAGTGCTAGCAGAGAGGGCACCAGTGTTTTTAAAATCAGCTCTAGAAACACAGATAGCATTTATAAAGGGCAGAAGAGAATGTGTTAAGGACAGCAGAGAGGAAAGACATCTGCCTATATGAAAACAGTAGTAGAGAAAGTAGAGAAACAGTGTAGATGAAAGGACCTGGGAACAGATGCAGTCTATGAGAGTACCAGGAATTCCAGCCTATATGTAAAGCTCTACTCCAGATCTCCATCACTGAGGGAAATGAGGAAATAAAAGCAGATGAAATGAGGGAGTCACTAAGATGAATAAGAATCACAAAAGAGACTGAATGATTCAAGTAATAAATAAACCAAGAACAAATGAAGAAAGAATAAACAGTGAGGCCACAGAAGATGGAGTCGAGGGGGTGCTAGTTTCAGGAACACAGGAAGTGAAAATTTAGGTTCTAAACCAGATGCTGAAAGGATCCGGGAAGACAGGTTTGGCTCAACTGAGAGGAGGAAGCTGAGTCATTGTAAAAGGGGAAGAAGCTCAAGACAAGAGTCACAAACAACACATGTTGTAGTTTTTTTTTTTTTAATCCAAGTTAGAATTCTCCTTGTAGAGGTAAAACAACTTAGATGTTAGAAAGGCTGCCTTCCCAGTGCCGCTTCCTTAGCGACTTTGTTCCCTGCTTTTTCCATTCTGCACCAGCTTAATGCCAGTTGTTGAAGGTTGCAGGAATGGAACGTGAAGAATAAGAATGAGTCTCAAATGTGTTTTAGAATCACCTAGACAATTAACATAGACTATTAAAATAAGATCAACTTGGACCTTTGTATTTTTACCAATTTCCCCAAATGTCTTACTGCTTTTGAGAAGCCATTCCTTCAGAAAGAAAAACTGGAAGATAAAAGTTAAGAAACATTCCACATTCTTTATAATTATATAACAAAATATAAAACAAGCCAGAAATTTATAGATATGAAATATCCCCTCCACTGAGTTATTTTTACTTTCTGGTGAGAAAATTTAAAAGGGAAAGGGGGAAAAGATAGAGAAATAGAAGAGAAAGAAATTAGAAGCAAGGTTGAAGGACAAAGGAAGAAGACTAGTGAAGAAGACAGGAGGGAAGCAAAGAAGGAAGAAACAAATCAAGAACGAAACAAAACCAAAAAACTAAGAACAGTGTTCACACGTTTGAAAAAACAAGAATGTACAACAAAAAACACAAACAAAAATACAAGGGGAGAGAGAGAAAGAAAGAGAGATTTCTCTGATTTCAAGCCTGTGGTTATCTTCTGGGGTTCACGGTTTTGTGGTACTGTCCGCTTCAGAGCATGTCTCTCCTGTCACTGGTAGACAAAGGAAGGAGGCAGAGCCCAGATCTGTATTGTATGATCCCAGCAAGGTTGCAGTAGTATTAGGGCAGGGTGCTGATACTCCTAACAAGCCTTCAGTAGGAATAGGGTGGGGTGCAGTTTCAGCTCCAGAGAAGTTCAGGCTGATCTTGGTCTCTGGATTTGGCCCTGTTACCCAAGTTATTCATCCCACAACAATGTGGGCTTTTCTTGCTCGCTTGATCTTGGCTCCCTGACCCTGGAAATCTCCCAGGGCTGTTCCTCACCCAGACATTGGTAGCCCTAAGATGGAGCCAACCCAAAGCTGCTCTGAGCTCCAGGTCCCACTGGTCCCACTACACAATGGCATCCAGTCAGTCACCTTCTCCTGAGGATGTTTGAAATGGAGTCACCAGCTCTGCAGTCCGCAGAGTCCACTGCTCCACTCCACTGCGGCGTTTCTCCCTGGAGGCCATCACTGCACCTCTGTTGGCTTGAGCCTCCTCTCTCATGCTATGAGCCGGGCATCAGGGAGGAAATGTCATTTGCTTCCTCTTTCTTTTACCTTTAGGTTCCTCACCTCACTCTCCCCATGAACTCCAATTCACCCTTCAGAACTTTACTGGGTCTCAGGAATCCACCTCCCTCCTTCTTCTCTTCCTCTAGTTGCTATTGGATAGAGAGTTTTCAGAGATACATATTGTTATCACAAGCTGAGAAAATAAACTAAAGAATTATTTCTCTAATAAGATTAGCTTTTGCCAGAGTTTTACTTAATACTGTCTTGTCTTTGTTTTATTTCTAGATATATAATGTGCCACACCAAGTGAACAAGTCAGTGCGTCTATCTTGATAGAAAAGTGCTACTTATAGGTAATTTTAAAAGTTAGAATCAGTGACAAAAGTTTTGAAATTATATATTCACTAAATTTCTGTGCTTGAAGCTTTACTTTTTGAGTCCCCAAATTGGTTTCATTTCTCAAACTTTAGACAGTCTCTAAAATTGAGATGATAAAACAAAGCTGTAATTTGTACAAGAACAATATCCTAGATTGAATCCTGCTTCTTTTTTCATGTGGCCCTGGGGAACAGCACTGTAAGATTGTTCCAGGACTTAAAGCCATAATGCTTGATAAAGGTTTAGAACAGTGCCTACCACATGCGAAGTCTCAGTAAAGATAAGTCATGATTCACATCATTGTCAAGTGGATCACGAACACTTCTCTTCTCTAAGAAAATGAAAAATTTTTTTTAACTTTTCTTCGTGGCGTAGATTAGGAAAATGACTCTTATTTATAAGAAAAACTCAGCATAGTACTAAAACTTTTAAACCAGCACTCAGACACGGTGAGTAGCAATCATAATTTCGCCCTTTATTCATTCTGTGATCTGGGGGCCTGAGTAACACTGCAGTCTGACTGAAATATACAGTGAATATTTAAATTTTTAAAAATTTATTAAAGTAAAAGACATGTTGCCATTATCCCTCCCAAGACACTCTCCCTTGTTTCAAACAAACTTATCTCATCCTTCATGCCACTTTCTGAGTAGTTCGGGAAGTTTCTGATACATGTCTTTATGAGTATGATCAGAAAGCAGGCTTCGTCAACATGAAAGTGTGTTCTCATCCATTTACTCACCAAATCTAGCACCATGTGACTTCTGGCTCTTCTCCAAAGTCAAAATAACCATGAAAGGTAAATGTTTTGAATTGATTTAGGACGTTGAGGTAGCCACAATGGTCCAACTGAAGACACTCATACTTCACTACTTTGGTCTTTTCTATTTACTAAAAATATATATATAAATTTTGGAGTCAAGCCTAAATTCAAGCCATCCTTCACAACCTAGTAACTGTGAGCAAAGATTAAGGGTTAACGAAAGTTAAGACTGAGTAGAAATTGTTCACATTGCAAGGTGCACATAAACCTGGGCTGTGCAGCTTGAGCAAACAAGAAGCAATGCAATGAGACTTGCATAGACTTACATGGGGCGCTGCTATTTCAAGTCTGTTGCACTAGCCTCTGAGCTGCTCCTCCTTTGTGTCACGCTTACAAATATTGCCTGAGCAACACTCAGCTTAGCCCTAAAACTTAGGACATCCATGGAATAGAAATTGATGAATGAAGTAATGAACAAGGGAAACACCTGAAGGGCTAGATGAATTTGAGCATGAGCGTATCTCAAGCTCTGAAGAGATGGTCAACAGTGAAATGTTCCTCCTGGAAGTCTGGGACAGAATGAGCTGGAGTCACAGAGTACTTTCTATAGAACTGGCATTTACTTGGGCCTGGACATAAGCCACAGGAAAACAACAACTATCATTTATTTAGTGTTTTCCATACCATGTAGTCATAAGCATTTTACTCATATCTTATCCTGTATTTTTTACTCCAGCCTTACAGTGCAATTATTATTACCTTCATTTTTCAAGTAAACACTAAGGCTTGAAGAGGTTTAATAACTGCCCCAGGGTCACAGAGTTAGGAATTGAATTCAAATGTGTGTGACTATTTTCCACCTTCTATAATAAGCTTATAGGTGACACAATTCTTTCTTGCAAATCTCCTACCAGCTGCCCAGTCAGCTCATCACTTTGATCTTGCTGCAGCAATTTAGAGTACTGGCTTCCAATATAATGTTAAAATATATTTGTCTGTCTTCATGCCGTTGAAGTGTATAGCAAGGAGCTTGTTACTGTAATCAATAGTAAAAGTTATCAAGTCCTTAAAATTGTAGTAATTACCCCTATAATATTTTCACACTTGCATTTATATTGGACATTTTGAGAGAGAGAAACAGCAGTATAATTCATACAGAAAATATAACAGACTTCTTTGTTATCACATGAGAATGGTTGCATTTAACAAAAAATCCATATTGGGCTGGGGATTTAGTTCAGTGGTTCCGCTGCCTGCCTCTCAAGCAGAAGGACCGGAGTTCAATCCCCGGTACCAAAAAAAAAATCCGTATGTGCTGATAACTGATGCACCATTATAATGTAAAAATTCAATATTAAATGAATTATCATTTGATAACCAACTACTCTAAAGATGTTTATCATTCATGATTTTTAATGTAATACAAAAATCCTTATATTTTGTGTATATAAAACCATTTGATAAGGACTGACAATTGGACTATGAAAGAAATATATTAAAAACACAGCAGGGCCGGGGATTTAGCTCAGTGGTTCTGCTGCCTGCCTTGCAAGCAGAAGGTCCCGAGTTGAATCCCTGGTACCAAAAAAAAAAAAAAAATTTGGGCCAGGGGTTTAGCTCAGTGGTTCTGGTGCCTGCCTAGCAAGCGCAGGGTCCCGAGTTCGATCCCCAGTACCAAAAAAAAAAAAAAATACAGTGAATTTAGAAAATTGTAAATCCATTGGGGATTTAGCTTGGTGGCACTGCACCTGACTCACAAGTGCAAGGTCCTAAGTTCAGTCCCCTGTACAAAAAAAAAAAAAGGAAATTGTAAATCCTGGGGTACAAATTTGATTGACATACCTGAAGGTTTTAATACGCCTTTATTCTAGGTTGATAGCAGTGTTTATAAAAAGCTACCACCATGAGAACAGATATTTTGTCCTCAAATATATGACATAACTTGTGGATCCCAATGGTGATATATTCCAATAAATGCTCTTTTTGCTCTGAAGTATTGAAACATTTTCGTTGTTATATTTAGAGCAAAATTATGTGTAAAAACAAATGTCCCTCTACTGGAGAAATGACTTAGGGCATAAGGAATATATGAATCTAATACTGATCCTACAAAATAGAAACTTCTTATGTATACCATTTGAGAGACCCTGGTGTCATTGAATCCTTGCATATTCTGGAAGGAAGAGTGAATCAGAAAACCCTACAATCTCCCAGTTGAAAGGAAACTTAAGATCACTTAGTTCACCTCCTTGGTACTCTATTGCTTAAACTGCTTGTAGAAAGATATTACAAAGTTTCTCTCAGTACATGCTTGATCATTCCCAGGGTATGGCATTTCCCCTTTCCTAAGAATTATACTCCACTTCTGTTAGAATAGGCCATGTTTATTATTCAGTTTCCATAACTAGGTTTAGAAATGCTGGAGTTCCCTAATAATTGGTACAAAAAAAGGAAAATATCTGAAAAATCTGAATAACTTTTGATGTTTGAGTATAGTATTTCAACAAAACATATTTGCAGCTATAATAAATACTATATTTTAAAGCAAAATAGCCAAAAATAATTTAAAGGTTACAAAGAAGTCATCTTCAATATACATTCGCATCGGCTCCAAAAACATAATTAGTGATATATGCTGAAATGTATAGAAACATATAGGTTATTTTAAGGATTCTCAAACAGCTTATGAAATGAAAACAAGCATCTAACATGTAGCAAATATTTTTGGTTCCTTTTTTAAATAAAAGAATTACAACATGTTATGAAAATGGGTTTTTGAGTGAGTTTCTTTCAATTGAAAAATCTATTCGAATTGTTTCCAAGGGTATAAACTAAGTGTAGTACTCTGAGCCTCAACCTTAGGTATTCAGCACTAGTTACAAAACTATTTTTAAATTGAAGTTACTCTTTTTTAAAACATCAGCAAGTGGGAACCTTGAGTATATTTATTTTTAAAGTTCATTGGTGAGGATTGGCTGCTAATGAAAAGCTATGAGCTCAGCATTTCCCAGCTGTTACTGCTTTTCCCCACAGGGCACCTGATGACCAATTTAAAGGTGCACATTGCGAAAGGCGTGGAATCTGTCAGCTGATTTCAAAATACCTCTTAGTGCCTATACTTATGAGAAACACATGCCGTTTCCTATTGAACTAAGCCCCATTGCCTGATCTTGTCCCATTGTGTTGATCTCCTTCTGGAATAAAGTAGCACTTTATTGAGGGTGGAGTGGAATTTTCTAGATTTGTTTTATTTATAGGGGATATCTAGACCTCCTCATAGTCACATTCTAGAAGAATAAAGGTCCACTTGGACCAGCAATCAAGAAAATAAAAAATAATGCATTCAGGCCGGGATTTAGCTCAGTGGTTCCGGTGCCTGCCTCAAAAGCGCAAGATGCTGAGTTCAATGCCCGGTACCAAAACAAAACAAAAAAATAATGCATTATTCTCACCTAGGTTAAGAAAACATTATACATTACTTAGTTTTTACAAAGGTCCAAAGTGGAAGGGGAAGTGGGAGGGGTAGGGGAAAGAAAAGAAGGGAATGGAATTAATATGAAAAAATGGAAACAAAGTCTTTGTAAATAGGGAAGGATGGAGGGGTTGAAGGCAGGGCAGGGGAATGGGGAAAAAGTATGAACCAAGAGAGATTATGTAAAGGTACAAATTCCCAATGATGAATGTCATTATATTGTGTACCTAAAATGTACCAATAAAATTAACTAAAAAAAGAAAGGAGAATAGATAAAGTGGGAGACTACAGACACCAGAATCAGAAAATGCAGTTTTGCCAGATGTTCCTGTGTCTAAGACATTGAAGTGACTGTAACTGGGCTTGTTCTCCATCTGTTCCCCACTAGAAGACATGTCTGTGAAATGTGGCTAGTAAAACGGGGCCTGCGATATTGTGCAAGTTACCATGTATTAATCAACATCCAGGATGCCTTTTCCGGCCCTAAGATTATCTTCTTTCATTCTTTTTTATTTTTTTATCCTTAGTTCCTTTTTTCCTTCCCCCTCCTCTCCCTTGTTCATCTTTTCATTTGAACATTTTTTTCCTACTTTCCAATTACTAATCCGTTTAGTCCAACTGAATTAAAATTACACAATATTTCCTTTGGACTACAAGTTACATTCACATAATTTTAACATATGGAAGACTAACTATAGGTTATCTTCAGTAGAACTAGAATGAAAAATTAGACCCCACCCTTTTGAACTGTGTTCAGGGCTTACAAATCTATTAGAGGATTAGGGACCAAGACTGCTGATTACAACAATCTGTGCTCATTTCCAAAAATTCAACCTCAGTGGTCTTGGTTGTTGCTTATTTTCTTGTTTTCTCATGCTTCTTTTTATTATTATTTTTTGGCAGTCTAATGATGAAAGTCCACTACAAGGATGACATAAAAGCATTCATCAAGGAATATCTTTAGAGACACTGAAAATATTAATAAAGACTTCTTTACTCATCATTTCTTCAAATATTTATTATATATTTACTCTGCCAGATGCTGCTAAAAATTCATCAGTGAAGAAACAAATGTAAACATTAGTTCTCCAGAGATTAAGGGCTTGAAAGGAAGAATGATATTAATAATGAAGGACCCTAGTTAGCAAGACAGACTCCATATTGCTGCTTGACCCACCTGCCTACCCTTTAGATGAACTCAGAAGGAGGAAGCTTAGAAACCTCCTCTCCTTAGAGAGTCTCTTAGAAGCAACAATTAATCAACTATTGTTTTACAAATGTTCTAACAGCAGGACATTCCGCTTCTGTACCTTTTGCTTGCTTTGCTAGTTCTATCCCATAGGGGGAGCCTAGAAACTGCTGGCCTCAAAGGTGTATAAAATATGTTAATCTCCCCCAGTCGGGACTCGAGTCCGATGTTTGGCTCAGCTCCGGTCCCAGCCGGCCGGTAATAAACTCCTGTGTGGATTTAATATCGGTCTCTGGTTGGTTCTTTCTCGCTAGGTGCAACAATAATATGTCAAACATTTGCACATTTATGAATTAGACTTAGACTGTATAATCAGGACAAAAACCTCCCTGAGGACATATGAGCAGATATTTGATTGATGGATAAAACTTAGCAAAGAAGATAGTTTGGGGGAGTAGTATTGTTGTTATGCAGAAATGAGCCCATGTGGTGAAGAAACGAGAATCATGGTTCCAAGTGGGAACACAAGAGACAACAATACAGAAAACCAGCATAGAGAATTGGCAAGTTCATGTTCTCAAGAGCTCTTCTCTCCTACACTTTCCTCCACCCAACTCCAAAGTGCATTTTCCAATTCTCTCAAGAGTAATCTTTCTAAAATATAGACCTTATCTCATCCTCTTATTTTTTATTTTAATGTAATACAAGTAGATATTAATAAAGGATATATAAAAACACTTCTATGAAAAATAAAATTTCATAACAAAATAATTGGAGAGTAACAATGGTAAATACACTGTGCATCACAATCTTAAAAGAATATATTTTCAATTGCTAATCTATCTCTCAATTTGTCTCCTAAGAAAACTGTATCTTTTTTGCATAAAACATTTTAATTGTTAACAAAATTTCTGACACTTGGCATTAGTTTGAACAATTTCTTCCTATTTCATAATATCCATTATACATTTTGGTCCTTATTTACACTTTCAGTTTCTCACACCAGAGAGAAACAATGCAATATTTACACATGTGTGTTTGATTTACTTCACTTAAGAGTATGGTCTCAAAGTGCATCCATTTTCCTAGAAATGTCTCAAGTTTATCCTTCTTTATGGCTGAGCAGTACTCCATTATATTAAAAATATTTTTTATCCATTCCTCAGTTGATGGGCATTTAGATCATTTCCAAGATTTACCTATTAAAAACTGTGCAGCTATAAACATGGGTGCACATATATCGCTGTGGTAGGATGCTTTTAATTCTTTTGGAAAGATACCCAGCACGGGAATAGCTGGGTCATATGGGACCTCTAATCCTAGTTTTTTTAGGAATGTTCACACCACAGTGGTTGCACCAGTCTACACTCCCACCAACAATGGAGAATTGTTCCTTTTTCTATACTGCCCCACCAGCATTTGTTATTGGTCGATTTCTTGACAGCAGCCATTCTTTTTGAAGTGAGATAGAATCTCAGGGTTGTTTTAATTTACATCTCTCAAATGAGCAGTGATGTTGAACATTTGATGGAAAACACAGAAGAAATGGACAGATTCCTACATACATATGAATTACCAAAGCTGAATCAAAGAGATATAAAAATTCTAAATAACTCAGTATCCATCAAAGAAATTGAAAATGTAATTAAAAATTTACCGACAAAGAAAATCCCAGGTTTTGAAGGTTTTACTATTGAATTCTACAAGAAATTTAGAGAAGATCTAATACCAGTTCTCTTCAGACTCTTTAATAAAATAGAAAAGGAAATAGAACTCCCCAAATCATTCTATTTTTTTTTTTTAATTCTACAGAAAGAATTACCACCTACAACCCCATCAGGACAGGCCCCGTCACTCTCTTATTTTATATTTTACTCCAAACTTCTCACTACTCTCAGAGCTTCTCATGTGCTCTGCAATTTTGTACAAGCTTGTCCCTCTTCCTTACCTAGTCTTGCCATTTTTTCCATGTTACTGATGCCCATGTCACCTTTCAACCTTCTCTAAGAAGGTATCTTAGTGTCACAGCAAAAGAAACCACTAACAGTGAAGAGACAACCTATAGAATGGGAAAAAAAAATTTGCCAGCTACTCCTCAGGCAAAGGACTAATATCTAGAATATATAAAGAACTCAAAAATTAGACCTCCCCAGATTTAAAGTACCAATTAAATAATGGGCATCTGAAATGAATAGACACTTCATGGATAAAGAAATACAAATGGAGGGCCAGGGATTTAGCTCAGTGGTTCCGATGCTTGCCTTGCAAGTGCAAGGACCCGAGTTCGATCCCTGGTACCAAAAAAAAAAAAGAAAGAAAGAAATACAAATGGCCAATAAATACATGAAAAAATGTTCAATATTATTGGCCATGCAAGAAATGCAAATAAAACAACACTCAGATTTCATCTCACTCCCGAAAGAGTGGCTATCACAAAGAAATCAAAAACAAAAAATACTGGTGAGGTTATGGGGAGAAAGGAACACTCCACTGTTGATGGGAGTGTGAATTGATACAACCGCTATGGAAATCTGTATGAAGATTCTTCAAAAATCTAAAAAGTAAAAATTCCATTTGATCCAGCTATTCTTCTTCTAGGTATCTTCCCAAAAGAGTTAAAGACATCATACCACAGTGACGTATGCATAGCCATGTTTATAGCAGCACAATTTATAATAGCTAAATCTTGGAAACAGCCTGTATGTCCATCAAGAGATGAATGGCTAAATAAAATATGGTGTTTATAGACAATGGAGTAACCATAAGAAAGGATAAACTTGAGTCATTTGTAGGAAAATAGATGTAATTTGAGATCATAATGTTCAATGAAGTAACTCAGGCATACAAGCTTAAATATTGCATGGTGTCTCTTATATGGAAAAAATTATATATATATATGAAACAAAAGACAGATAATAGAAAAAATAGAAGGAAAAATGTATTGTAATGCAGTGTAGTCAATGTATCTAAAAGTATACCTTGAATTAGTACAACTGTCTTACATGCTTTGTATGTTCTTTGGCCTACTAGTCAGGTTTTCTACCCGTATATATGATAATTAACTTTAAACAGTATTATAAGATAAATACATGAATTTTATGTTGGGGAGGAGAAGGGAATTGAAATGTGTTGTGTACAGGTACCAATCCCCTACAGTGAATATAATTATTAGGTACTGCAAATATGTACTAATAAAAGTAAAAAAAAAAGTGTCTTTGCTAAAATGGTTCTAATATGAATTTGTACCCTGTGGATTAACATGTCATCACATTATACACATAGTAGCTTGAAAAAACACCTCCCTCGTGTGAGGTTGTGACAGGTATTCCATAAGTGTTTAATTAGTGCCTTAAAAATTAACTGATTATAAAAGAAGACAATGTGGCTTCTATCAACAAGTGAGCAAGGAGATCATGGTGTCTCACTCCAGATAAGATGGATGATAAGATGTCCTGATCCAGCTTTGGTGTTAAAATGTGTAACATCTATTTGTGTGCTGCATCATCTTGAACTCTGAATGCTTGTTAAATTTTCCTAAAAAGAATCAATAAACATACTAACAATGGAGAGTGACAAAATTGTCAGTTATCTTGAACAAGTCACAATTTAAGGATCCTTAATGTATTCCTGTCCTCTCTTGCAATATCAGCTGTTAAGGTTCTTCCCATTTGTAACATAAAAAGAAACTTTCCATGAAATCATAAAGATATAAAAATGAAATAATCTAATAATAATTAAATGCATTTCCAGACTTGTTGCAGAACTGAAATCAATGTAAACTTAGGAAATCTCACTCCATTTCATTTGGAATTAATTCTTCCTCACCTTTATGGAAAACAGGCTTCACTATACTAAAAAATCCTGTCCTTCTAGACCATGTGATTCATATCCCTTTCTATTACTACATACACTAAACATGCTACTTTTTCTAAAATACGTCTAAACTGTTATTTTATTATTTATTGTATTGTAATATGTTTAATCTTACTTTTTAAAAAAAATTCTTTTATTGGTACATTGTAGGTATACAACACAATTACATTTCTCATTGGGAATTGAACCTTTACATAATGCATCTTGGTTCTTATTTTTTCCCCATTCCTAGCCCTCCCTTCATGCCCTCTACCCTTCCCTATTTACAAAGACTTTATTTCCATTTTTTCCATTTCTCATCATTTTTCCTTTCCCTTTTTTCCTTTCCCCTACCCCTCAAATTACCCCTACCCCTTTGACCCTTTCTTCCCATTTTGCATTATCGATCATTCATTCTAATCATTGGTACATTTTAGGAATGAAATATAATGACATTCATCATTGGAAATTTGCAACTTTACATAGTCTCTCTTGGTTCTTATTTTTCACCCTTGCCCAGCCCTCCCTTCAACCCCTCCAGTCCTCCCTATTTACAAAGATTTTGTTCCTATTTTTCCATTTTCTCATATTAATCCCATTCCCTTCTATCCTTTCCCCTAGCCCTCCCACTTCCTTCCCCTTTGCCCCTTTTCTTCCTATTTCACGTGACCTATTATATATTTTAGTCCTTATTTACACTTTCATTTTCTCACACCAGAGAAACTATTCAGTATTTATACATGTGCGTCTTATTTATTTCACTTAAGAGGATTGCCTCAATGTGCATCCACTTAGCTATAAATGTCTCTAATTTCTCATTTTTTATGGCTGAGTAGTACTCCATTTTATTAAAAAAAAAAACCCACATTTTCTTTATCCAGTCTCCAGTTGATGGGCATTTGGGCTGTTTCCAAGTTTTAGCTATTACAAACTGTGCTGCTATGAACATGGGCACACATATATCACTGTGGTATGATTCTTTTAATTCTTTGGGGAAGATCCCCAGCAGGGGAATAGGGGGATCAAATGGGACTTCCAGTCCTAGTTCTCTGAGGGATCTCCATGCTGATTTCCACAGTGGTTGCACCAGTCTACACTCCCACCAGCAGTGGAGCAGGGTACCTCTTTCCCCACAGCCCCACCAGCATTTGTTATTGGTTGATTTCATGATAGCAGCCATTCTTTCTGGAGTGAAGTGGAATCTCAGCATTGTTTTCATTTGCATCTCTCCAATGACCAGTGATGTTGAACATTTTTTCATGTATTTATTTGCTATTTCTACTTCTTTATCTGAGAAATGTCTGTTCATTTCAGATGCCCATTTTTGGATTGGGTCTTTAAATTTGGGAGGTCTGATCTTTTTAAGTTCTTTATAGCTTCGAAATAGTAGACCTTTGTCTGAGGAAGAGCAGGTGAAGATTTTTTCCCACATTGTGGGTTGTCTCTTCACACTGCTGGTGGTTTCTCTTGCTTTGCAGAAGCCTTTTAATAAGAACAGATCCCACTTGTTGATTGTTTCTGCTAGTTCACAGGCAACTGAGGTTTTGTTCATAAAATCTTTTCCTACACTGATGTCTTCAAGGGTTCTACCTAACCTCTGTTCCAACTGGTTCAGAGTTTCTATTTTAATATTTAGATCTATAATCCATTTTGATTTTAGTTGAGTGCATGGTGAAAAATATAGTTCTAGTTTTAATCTTTGGCAAGTTGAAGCCCAATTTTTCCAGCACCATTTCTTAAAGAGGCTATCTTTCCTCCAGTGAGGGTGTTTGGCTCCTTTATCGGAGATGAGATGGCTGAGTGTGTCTGGCATTGGTTCTGCATCTTCTAATCTGTTCCCCTGGTCCTCAGGTCTGTTTCTTTGCCAGTACCATGCTGTTTTTATCACAGTAGCTTTGTAGTAGAGTTGCAGGTTGGGGATTGTGATACCCCCTGCCATGTCTCTGTTACCTAGAATTGCTTTTGCTATTCTGGGTCTCTTCTTGTTCCAAATGAATTTTTGGATTGTTTTCTCAAGGTCCATGAAGTATGCTGCTGGGATCTCAACTGGAATTGCATTAAATCTATATAGCAGTTTTGGAAGTATGGCCATTTCCACTATATTAATCCTTCCTACCCAGGAGCACGGGATGTCTGTCTATTTTCTGATATCATCTTCAATCTCTCTTTTCAGAGTGCCATAGTTTTCAGAGAAGAGGTCTTTGATTTCTTTCATTAGGTTGATTCCTAGGTATTTCAGTTTTGAATACTATTGTGAAAGGAATTATTTACCCTATTTCTCTCTCAGTGAGTCTGTCATTGGTGTAGAGGAAAGTTATTGATTTTTGTGTGTTGACCTTGTAACCAGCTACTTGACTGAATTCGGTTATTAAGTCTAGAAGACTTTTGGTGGAGTTCTTGGGGTCTTCTATATAGAGTATCATGTCATCTGCAAATAATGACAATTTGACGTCTTCATTTCCTATCTTTATTCCTTTTATTTCTTTCTCTTGTCTAATTGCTGTGGCTAATGTTTCCAGAACTATATTGAACAAGAGTGGTGATAGTGGACATCCTTGTCTTGTTCCTGATTTTAGTGTGAAGGATTTCAGTTTTTGACCATTTAGTATGATATTGGCTGTTGGTTTTTCATAGATGGCTTCCATCAGTTTGAGGTAGAGACCATCTATTCCAATTTTTTGTAGGATTTTTATCATAAATGCATGTTGGATTTTGTCAAATGCTTTTTCTGTGTCTATGGAGATAATCATAGGGTTTTGTCTTTGGTTCTATTGATATAGTGTACTACATTGATTGATTTGTGTATATTGAACCATCCCTGCATCCCTGGGATGAATCCCAGAGTTTCACTTGATCAGGGTGTATGATCTTCTTGATGATCTTCTGCATTCTGTTTGCCAGTATCTTATTAAGGATTTTTGCATCTATGTTCATTAGTGAGATTGGCCTATAGTTCTCCTTTTCGGTTGGGTCTTTCTCTGCTTTGGGGATCAAGGTGATGCTTGCTTCCAGGAATGAATTTGGGAGTATTGCTTCCCTTTCAATTTCATTGAAGAGTTTAAACAGTAGTGACAGCAGTTCCTCTCTAAATGTCTTGTAGAATTCAGCAGTGAAGCCATCAGGGCCCAGGCTTTTCTTAGTTGATAAGTTTTTAATTACATTTTCAATTTCATTGGTTGATATTGGGTTGTTTAGAATTTTTAGGTCTTCTTCGTTCAACTTTGGTAATTCATATGTATCTAGAAATCTGTCCATTTCTTCTGTGTTTTCCATCTTATTGGCATATAGGTTCTGGAAATAGGTATTGATGATCATCTGGATTTCTGCTGGGTCTGTTGTAATTTCACCCTTTTCATTCCTAATTGCATGGATTTGGGCCTTTTCTTTCCTTTTTCTGATAAGGTTGGCTAAGGGTTTGTCAATTTTGTTGATTCTTTCGAAGAACCAACTCTTGGCTTCATTGATTTTTTGTATTGTTCTCTTAGTCTCCATTGCATTGATTTCTCCTCTGATCTTTATAATTTCCTCCCTTGTATGAGCTCGGGGGTTGTCCTGTTCTTCTTTTCCTAGAAGCTTGAGGTGCAGCATCAGGTTGTTTAATTGGGCTTGTTCTGTTTTCCTAATACGCATATTCACTGCTATGAATTTCCCTCATAAGACTGCTTTCATTGTGTCCCATAGATTCCAATATGTTGTATTGTCATGGTCATTTAATTGAAGGAACTGTCTGATTTCTTCTTTAATTTCCTCGGTGACCCATTGGTTATTCAGAAGTGTGTTGTTCAATTTCCATGTGTTTATGAAATTTTTTGATTTTCTTTTGCTATGGATGTCCAATTTCATCACACTATGGTCTGATAATATACAGGGAATAACTTCAATTCCTTTGCACTTACTTAAACATGTTCTATGTGTGAGTGTGTGGTCTATTTTGGAGAATGACCCATGAGCAGCTGAGAAGAATGTGTATTCTGATTTTGTGGGGTTGGAACACTCTGTAAACATCTGTTATGTTCATTTGTTCAAGAGTTCAATTGAGTTCTAATATTTTATTACTTATTTTTTTTCTAGCTGATCTATCTATTAGTGACAGTGGGGTGTTGAGGTCCCCCACTACAATTGTATTAGTGCATATACAACTTTTCATGTCTGTTAGTATTTGTTTTATACAGTTGGATGCACTAGTGTTTGGTGCATAGATATTTATGATTGTCATGTCTTCCTCTTGGATTCTTCCCTTTACAAGGATGTAGTGTCCTTCTTTGCCTCTCTTAATCATTGTTGGTTTGAAATCTACTTGATCTGCAAAGAGGATAGCTACTCTTGGTTTTTTCAGGTTCCTGTAGCATGGAGTATTGTTTTCTACCCTTTAACTTTCAGTCTATGAGTTTCCTTTTGAATTAAGTGTGTTTCTTGTATGCAGCATATTGTTGGATTTTGCTTTTTGACCCATTCTGCCAGTCTATTTCTTTTGATTGGTGAATTGAGACCATTAACATGGATGGTTATAACTGAAATGTATTGACTTGTCATTGCCATGACTTTTTCTTTTTGTTGGGTTCTCCTCCTTTACATTTAATTTCTTGTCATGCCAGATGGGTTCATTCTGCTTTGCTTCCTGGGGTTGTGATCCTCAATGTCTGTTCCTAGGATATTGTGTAAAATTCTTTGGAGTGCTGGTTTGGTATTCACGAAGTTCTTAAGGTGCTCTTTGTCATGAAAGTATCTTATTTCTCCATCCATTTTGAAAGATAGTTTTGCAGGGTACATCAATCTGTGTTGGAGGCTGTTTTCCTTTAGGGCTTGGAATATGTTACTCCAAGCTCTTCTTGCCTTGATGGTTTGTGTTGAGAAGTCTGCTGTGATTCTGATGGGCTTTTCTTTGTATGTGATTTGTTTCTTTTCTCTAACTGCTTGTAGAACTTTGTTCTTCTGTTAAGTTTCTGGAATCTTAGCAATTATATGCCTATGTGTAAATTTTTTTTGATCAAGGCTATTTGGAGTCCTATATGCCTCACTTATCTGTATGTCAAGCTCTTTTCCCCTGCTTGGCAAGTTTTCTGCCATTATTTCTGTGAAGAGATTTTTTTTATGTCATCTGCACTCTCTCCTGTTTCTTCATTGACTCCAATCAGTCTTATGTTATTCTTCTTTGCATCATCTGGCAGCTGCTGGATTGATTTCTCATGTTCCCTTATAATTTTGAAGCAATTTTTCTTTTCCTGGTCATTAATTGCAATCTTATCTTCTTTATCTGAAATTCTGTTCTCACATTGGCTCATTCTGCTGTGTAGACTTTCAGTGGAGTTTTTCATGTCCTGGAAATCTATTTGCATGTTTTATGGATTCCATTTGTTTCCTGTGTTGGGATTCCATCGTGTTCCTGAGCTCCTCTCTAGATTTATTAATCATGTCTTGCACTAGGGGCACAATTGCTCCTGTTATCTGAGAAATTATTTCTGATTTCATTTTTTCCAGATCCCCTTTTGTTGCCAGTTCAGTGGGTCCAGGTGGTTGAGTATCAGAGTGTTCCATCTCACTTCCCTTTTGGGTTGCTGTAGGTGATCTGGAAATCTGGTTTTGAGACTTATTTACATGTTTTCTCATTTTGACTGGGAGGGTGGTGCTGCTGGTGCCTGCATGGATTACTTCCTCTGAGCTGGGAGAGGTGGGACAGGGGCCAGGAGCAGCGGGAGGGATGGTGGCCGGGAAGCCCCTTCCTCTGAACCAGGAGCAGTGGGACAGTGGCTTAGAGGCCCCTGCCTCTGGCCTGGGAGCAGCGGGACTCTATACCATGGTCTGGTGGTCCAGTGTCCTCTGCATCTTTGTAGTGTGGAACCAGGTGGCTGTATAGAGGAGCGCGGGGGGTGGGGGGTGGGGCAGTTCCAGTGCATTGTTGCTGGGGCACAGGCTGATTCAGCGTGTTCTGCGTGACTCGGGACCTCAGTAGGGCATGCTCAGACCTGGCTGTCTGCAGCGTGCTGATTCGGTGTGTTCCACATGACTTGGGACCTCGGTAGGGTGTCTAATCTTACTTTTAAAAAAACTAATGGAGGGTTTTACACCAAAAACAACACTCAGCTGAATTATTGATTTTGAACTATCTGGTAACCATAAGGGCACAGATCAAGAATGTGGGAGTCAGAGTTATTAATATACTCCATAAAGTGCATGCACATGCACACATCCTGAGCACTTATGAGTCTAAAGACAATAGTCACTCCAGAATGAAGCTTTGTAGGAGCTCCTGCAAAAGACAGGAAAGGGACAGCTAGAGTAATGAAAAATGCTTCTGGAAACTGATCCCTCCCAGTGACAAACTCTGAGATCCTTCTGTTTGAAATATGAGACACCTAATGCTCTAAACTTGGCTGAGGTTAAAGTAGTGAAGCCATTCAGCCAAGGCTTGTGAACATCACTAAGGATCTAGGCAGGTTTTGGAGCTTCACAGCTTCATTGTACCTTTTCTGCTTCTCACCATGAATCATACCCTGCCTGTGTGTGAATCCCGTGGTCTGAGGACAGTTACACCCTCAGCCTGAGCCCCTGCCTGAACCCGCCCCTAACACATACCGCAGGTTCTTTGTACCTCCAAGCTGTTATATGTTCCTCTTCTTCTCCACTTCACCTCTCTAGAAATGCAGCCCAGTGGTAGACACCCCAAAATACAGCGAGACTTCCAGTGTGCTCCCTGGTTGGCCCACCTCCTGGTTGCCTATCTGTTCTAGATCTTTCTCATCTATCTAAAAGGCCTAGAGAAGTTTGATCTACCATTTATTTGATGCTACACACATCAAATAGTAACTTTTCTTCCCCTAAGACTGAAATTATTTGTGAACCCTGTATCAGGTAATGGTTAAGATTTATGAGACATTGAGGCTAGAGAGCCTGGGGTGAAATCTAGGTTTGTGCTTCTGAGTAATCTTAGGTCAGTGGCTTAAACTCTGAGTTTCAGTTCCCAACTCTCAAACCAGGAATAACATCAGTTTCTTACAGATTGGCTGGAACTAATGGATATAAAGTGAATCATATTTTGTCTGATGTATAGTTTATTAATAAATGATGGATTTTTACAAGGTAATAACAAAGATCTATGATGGTCATTAATTTGTCTCCTAAGCACATGGGTAGTTGTGACTGATGTCCTGGTATTCACTGGTCCTTTCGAAAACTTATGATGAAGGCACCATTAACTTAATTGGGAGAGCTTGTTTAAAAATTATTTGAGGGGCCGGGGATTTAGCTCAGTGGTTCTGCCACCTGCCTCACAAGTGCAAGGACCCAAGTTCGATCCCCAGTACCAAAATAAATAAATAAATAAATAAAAATTATTTGACAGCTGGATGTGGTGGTGCATGCCTATAAAGACAAGTTTGAGCCAGCCTGGACAGCTTAGTGAGATGGTGAGACTCTGTCTCAAAATTTTATAAAAGTGAAAAACAGGACTGGGGATATGACTCAGTGGTAAATCCCCAGATTCAGTCCCCAGTCCTGAAAAAAAATTATTCTGACATTTTTTAAACTATAAGGACAACATTGTGCAAAACTATGACAATATTGTCATAGTGGAGAGAAATTGATTTCAATTCCAAGTACAAGAAGGTGAGAATTTATAATCAATAAGAAAGGGGAGGAGTTTGTGAATGAAAAATTACATAAGAGAACACACTGGGGTAGAGGAACTCTTGCTAAACAGATCTAATAGGGTTCTTGCTAAAGGCATGCAAAGGGCTTATGCATCACAGGTGGTAGATGAGGCGCTTGATCAAATATCAGTAATGATCAAATATAAAAGGTGCTATGTTGATTTTTTTTTAGAACTCTTTGCTATAAGCCAAAAGCAAGACAGGGGCCAAGGTCAAGGTCTGATAAAAAAGAAGGCTCAGAGGACCTAGACTAAAGTTTGATCAAGAAGAGTCTTTATCAAGATGTGTGAGGACAATTGCAAAGTTTCCAACTGACCGTGGCATATCCAAGTGTAACAGCGTCTCTAAGACATACTCGAGTGATCAAGTGAATAAACAGAAAGTAGACTTATAGCAGTTAAGCATTCTGCAGAAAATCATGTGGCAAATGGTGAGTCTAACTATAAATTAAGGTGTTCCACAGTTATAGTTCTCAGGAACATTATGAGCCTCTTCTCTGTACCATCCCAGCACAAGTTCTGGCTATCTTTAATATTTTTGCAGGGCACAAACATGAACTTTAGCTTCTAAGCCCAGTATATCACTAGTTCCATTAGTGATGTATGGAGCATCTTCTATCTCTATCTACCAAATCTGCCAGTCATTCCAGCTACTTCTTATAGAGTCACTCTATTTAAAAATTGGCACAATCCCCTATTAGGGTACTTGTCATCTTTAACAAACAATTTAAATGAATTACAGCTTAATAAAAGCATAAACAAACTTATTTAAACCACATCCAAATGATTATTGCCATGTGTATTGTAAATTATTGTATTAAAGAGAAAATGTCATTGGCCATGCGCATACTTGTGACTCACAGCAGGGTTATCTTTTTCTTCAGAGACATCAGCTTTGGATTAGGACCTAAAGAGGTATTGTGGAAGCCTCAAGATCAGTGAAGCCCCTAGATACATTCATGATTAAGACAAACTCATAAGTCTTTATTATTAACTTTGAAGAAGCCAAAGACCGTCTACTGAGGACCTTCCTAAAGAAGCTTTCAAAGGAGATGTGGCGGTTTATGAGTCCTCATCAGGTTCATCCATTGTGTCACCTCCCCAAATATGGGGTTCTTAAGAAAATTATTCTTCCAATAAAAAGCATTAATCACTGCTTGCTTCTGCTGAGTCAGGACTTTGATGTAGATGTCTTTTCTCTCTGCAAAGTGTAAAGTATCAGCCAGCAGTATCATCCATTCAATGCTGAACTTTCAGTCTTAATGGCATCTTTTCTAAAAAAACTTCTCATATGTACTTGTTTCTTCTAGATTAGCATGTATCACCTTATACACAATAGGTCTGTAATAATGTCCATCTTCAGCTATATTGCTGTTGGCATGCTGTATGTGCTCACTTCATGCCTTTTAAATTATATGACTTGAATTGAATTCAGCTTCTTTCAACAAGAAAGCTTGGTGTCTTAGACAAGTGTGAAGCGAGGCGTCACTTCCTGGTCACAGCCGAAGATTTCTTGTAATGTCCTGTCCTCTCTTTCAATCCACCTAGTAAGATGTGTATAATGTGAAAGAAAACCTATCATTAGATTTCTACAGATGTAAAATAAAATTACATAAAAGCAAGTAAATGCATCAACAAAACCTCTAGAAATTTTAGAAAATCTCATACTGTTTCATTTTTAATCAGACTTCCATCATATTTAAGCAAAGCAATCATTGCTCTTCTCAACAATCCAATAACTCATGTCTCTGTCAGTGAAAGACATTAACCTGAGTTATTGACTTCAAAATGTCCACTTAGCATAAGGGTACAGATTAAGGAAGTGAAAGCCAGAGTTATAATAGATTCTTTTCTAATACCACATGCACATGGACACATCCTGAAAACTTATGAGTCCAGAGTCAACAGTCAGTCTAGAATGGAGCTTTCTAAAAGTTTCTGCTAAACATAGGAAAAGGTCTCTTTGAGTTTTGACAAATGCTGGAAACTATTCTATCACTACCTATGCTAGACCCTGAGATGCTCCTGTGAAACACATGGCATTTAATCCTCAAAACGAGGTTTACAGCTTGAACCATTAAAGCTCCCCAGCCAAGCCCTGTCTGACTCATCAGTGAGCAAACCTGGTTTGGGGCCTCACCTGCCTCTCCACCCTTTCTGTTTCTCATGGTGGATCACACCCTACTTGTGTGTGAAGCCTCTGTTCTGAGGACAGCTACATCCCTAGTCAGGCCCTGCCTTTCACACCTACCCCTCGCAGGCTGAAACTCAGACTCTTCACGCCTCCAGGTTGTGCTCCTTGCCTCCTCGCTCCACTTCACCCTTCTAGAAATGCAGTCCAGTGGCAGACACCCCAAAGTACAATGAGATTTCTGTTCTACCCACTGGTCCCTACCTCTGTTTTGGCTGCCTGTCTGTCCTTTAGGTCTTTCCCATTTGTTTAAGAAGCTCAAAAATGGTTTGAACTGCTATCTCTTTGCTGCCTCACACATCAAACAGTAATTTGGCAGACTGAAGTTATTTGTGAAGCCTGTATAATGTAATGGTTAAGACGATGAAACATTGTGCTAGAAAGCTCTGGGGTCCAATGTAGTTTTACCACTTCTGAGTAACCTGGGGTTAGTTACTTAACTTCTGAGTTTCAGCTCATAACTCTTAGACTAGAACAATATCAGTATCTTTAATTTTGGCTTCAAAGGTAGGCATGGTGGCACACACCCATAATCCCAGCACTTGGGAGGCTGAGGAAGAAGCATGGCCACAAATCCAAGACCAACCTGGCCTACATAGTGAGTTCAAGGCCAGCCTGAATGATAGGCTAGATCCTGTCTCAAAAAACAAACAAAAACATGGTTTCAACTAATATGTAGAGTGGATCACACTATGCCTGACACATACTGTAGTTAACAAATAAATGGTAGATTTAAAACATAATACCAAAAATCTTTGTCATGTTTGTTACATAAGCACACTGTGGTACTCCATTCCCATTTTGATCCAGAAATGCTTCTTTCATACATTGTGTGTGTGTGTGTGTGTGTGTTAGGTCACAACTGGAGAGCTGTGTGAATTTGGCCATGGTTTTAATTTCTCTGTCTTGTCTTCCTTCCTCCTCAGTTACATTGGAATTCTGTTTGTAGCCACTGAATAGAATTTTGGTAAGCATTAAACAAGTTCATCAATGAGAATAGCTTAGAATATTTATGGTACATAATGAGCATTCAATAATTACTATGTGAAACATATAAAATATTAAGGGCTTAAATCTTCATGCACAATGCAGGAATTATCTTCACAGGATTAGTAACAGAAACTCATGCATTTCTTGGGTTGCCTGGGGTGAGCAGATGCTTACTATTTCCTGAGAAATCAGGAACTCTTACAATCAAAAGTTTTTATTGCCATCAGGGTCAATCTAGTTATTGACCTCAAATTATTTATCCTCTCATTTGTCCTAAATAGCCCTTGAAATCACCAAGAAAATCTGAGTAACCTCTTGGTACTTTGAGATTGTTTTTGTGATCCTCTGAGTTTACAACACTAGTTGAAGAAAACTTTGTGTCTAATCTTGTACATGATATATACAGCAAAAGCAGATAAGTTGTACAGCAGCAATAGAAAATAGTCAGGTTGTGATTAACAACAGTACTATTTGACTCCAAAATTTAAGATCTTAAGCAAGACCATGCTGTGCTCCTTAGACAAAATCATATTTCCTAATACTAAAGCACATCATCTGAGCAGATTTATGGCTGTCCTTATTCCATTAGAGAAAATTAAATGCAAGCTCTGTTACCCAGGTTTTACAGTCCATAGGCACTATGTCCCTTAGCAGTATATAGAATGGCTTCTGGCCCTTGAACCCGAAAGGTAAAAATTGCCAGTAGTCTTGTCATAAAGCTCTGCAATGGCTCTTTGAAAATATCTTTTGCATCACCACTTTAGCAAAGGCTATAAATGAAGAATGTTTTGTTAGAATTTGGATTCAATATAACTTTCTTCCTACTGCTTGGGATAGTGAGAAGTCCAAATGTTACCTTGCGCTGTACAATGGCAATGCAGTTGATGATCTAGCTAAGTAAGACCCATGAAATAGAGCATCAATGTAGATCTGTAGTTCTTGTCCAACAAAATATATTTGACTTTTCAGTATAGCCTTTTTGTAAGACCGCTGTCCTTACCAAATGCTCTGAGGAGCTGACTGTAGTGAAGCACACCCAGGGATCCCAGCGGTGCCTCCAGAATGTAAGACCAAGGGCCTTACCAAATGCTCCGAGGAGCTGACTGCAGCGAAGAACACCCGGGAAGGAACACACCGGACAAGTTGGAAAGTAAAACAGACCTTAGTCTGGCCAGACAGCACTCCCAAAACAAAGTAGCCTAGAGAGGCAATCAGCCCAGAGTCCGAGGCTCTTTTTATAGGGGGTTGCAGGGAAGTTAACAGGTGAAATTTACAGAAGAGGGAACAAAGCTTAGTGGTCTTACATTTGTATGTTAATTAGCCTGACATGTACTGATGGTCAGCAGATGTTTTGTAGATTGTTCTAGAGATAGCGGTGTCCGGAACATCAGTTTTCGAAGTGTGGGACTGCATAACCTTTGTTCCTTTTGCTCCAGCCTCATTGTGATTAAAATGTGAGTTAAGGAATGGAGATGCTTGTTAGTCTAGGGACGCTAGATAGGGATCTGTAACAGACCTAGAGTCCCAGATAGTCTAGGGACTCTAGATAGGGATCTGTAACAGACCTAGAGTCCCAGAGTAAACTACTCAACTCTTTGTTTACCCGGAACTGATATTCCAGGCACCACAATTGTTAGAACAAGCTGCAGATGTCTGCTGACAATCAATATGTGACAATCGACCACTAACCTTTGTCCCCTTTTCTTTAATTCTATATGTTAACTTCCCCCTCAACCCCCTATAAGAACAGCCTCGGACTCTGAGCCAGTTGCCTCTCTAAGCTATTTTGCTTTGAGAGTGCCGTCTGGCCAGACTAATAAAGGTCTGTTTTCCAACTTGTCCGGTGTGTTCCTTCCCGGGTGTTCTTCGCTGTAGTCAGCTCCTTGGAGCGTTTGGTAAGGCTCTTGGTCTTACATTCTGAAGGCACCGCTGGGATTCCTGGGTGTGCTTCACTAGTCAGCTCCTCAGAGCGTTTGGTAAGGCCCTTGGTCTTACAGAACAAAGAGTTGAATAATTATGGCTGATACAGATCTTATCTAGTGTCCGGGAACTAACAAGCATCTTTATCTATTTACTCACATTCAATCACAGTTGGGGCTAGGGGAGTTTTATGATTATAGAGTTATGCAGTCCCACATTTTTTAGGAACATGTCCATCATGATCAAGGCATCAGCACAGCCCGAAGTCTGTAGTTAAGATGCACCATAGATTCTCATTCTGGTGCTTGAGTTTACTAGAGATCTTTTCTCTGGAGACATTAATAAGCCACTTCAAACAGAGAGCATGTACATTCACAGTAGATATTTGACTAGCTTTCTCACTAACTCCGTTCATTATCTCATCATAAAATTGGGGGTTCTTGAGAATTCATCCTCTACTGGAGGTCATGGGTCATTGTTAAAAACCAGTGAATGAGTTTCTCTGCTTTGTGCCTAATCTGAAATATGACCTGGAAGACTTCTGCCTGAAAAGAGAGCCAAGTGAAAGACTAACCTGGTGGTGAGAGCCCTACTGATCACTTCTCCAAACTCACATGAAAGTGGAGCTTTTCCTGAAATTGAGTACTGACTCAAGCATTATATATATATATATATATATATTTTTTTTTTTTTGCTTAAATTCAAATTTAATGCCCCTTTTCAGTCACTAGTTCTGAGATCTTGGACAAGTTACTTAACTTCTCTAAAGCTATTTTTTTCTTAATAAAATGAAGATGATGGCAATAGCCACCTCCAGTTTATATGCTAGTCAAATGACAAAATAAATGAACAGACTTATTTATGCATCTTCGAAATTTAAAGTAGCATTAATTTGGGTCCTATAAAGTAATCATTTTTCCCATGACTCATTGAGGTTTTCAAACTTGTTCTGTGACCCTGATCCTGGAAATAGTCATTTCTGACTAGAGATGACACAGCTGCAAGCCTTAAATAGGTTGGGCTTATCACGGGAGATTACCCCTTTTGCCTTCACCTTACTGCTTTAGGCTCTTTTAGCATCACAAAGGGAGTAGACCCTCAATCTTATCACGTTTTCTTCTCAAATGCAAGCTATGTCTAGGAAGTCTAGGAATCCTACATCTTGAATTCTTTTGTGTCAAAGATGAGCTAGTATGATGGGTTTTGTTTTAATGTATTTTTCTGTGTGACAGGAAATCAATGAATCATATAATCTTAGGACTAGAATCTTACATAAGGCTCATCTACCTTAATTTTCTTTTTCTTTTTTTTTGCTTAAATTCTTTTATTGGTACATTTTAGGTACCTTAATTTTCTTAATAGTTGCCTATGGATTCCTTGAAAGTTGATCATCATCTAATCTCTGTTTTGGTGCAAAAAAATCCCTTGTCAAAACAAAATAAAACAATCAGAATTTGTTGCCCTCAATGTATTTCACCTTTTGTATTTAACACTTACTATTTTCTTTCATTTTTTAAGAGATATTGTCATTCTTGTCTCCACTATTATCCAACACTGTCTTTGGCCAGCATTAGGTCTCATATAATTTTAGCACTCATCTCAGTTCCTAAAAATCAGTAGTAGCACAACATGTGGGAAAATGATAAATAAAGGGAAGAAGATGGCCAAGAGAAGAAATGAGATTAAATTTGGACACTCAAAGATGGAAGGCACTGAAGTATACTCAAGTGGACAACATGTTCAGCCATCCATTAGAAGTCCAGAATAGAAATTCTGGGGTAATTAAATAGTTAGATGTAGATTTATATTCATCTCAATGTATAATTAAAGCTAAAATTAAATATAATAACTAACATTTATTCCTTACTATTTATACTACACTATTACAAACACCAAACATTGTTAGGTCCTTTCATTATTCCTCACTACAAATTCATGAGATTGTGTGTGAGCATATCCATATTTTAGAAAGAACTATAGGCTTAAGAAGTTTAATAATTCAGGAGACTTATCTCCTTCATTTATCTCATAAAAGATAGCTATGAACCAGATTTTTCAATTTAGATTCTGTGAGATTTAATTGAAAGAAAAACAAATCCCTGGAACAAATAATAGCTTATAGCAGTTTATATACATTATTAAAAAATATAAAAATGCCTCTTATAGTAAGAGTAATGCCAGTAGGACATGTGGTTATACAACAAAAATTATGAACCTATGGGCAAAACTTATTTCAAAAATTAACATTTTTATTCCAATGTTAAATATATAAGTTGATTCATTGCTATTTTTAACTTGCATGAATACATTTCATTTGGGAGGCCTCTTTGGAGTTTAATGTGGCCTATATTTGCTCTAAGGAATGAAATTCTGCTGATGCATAGGCTTTATCAGATGAATTATGTTATTTTTCTCACAACATAAGCTGGTTCTAAGATGAGCCAGAGAATCATAAAATATTCCATTTTCTAATCCATTGTTTAAATTCCCTCCTAAGGGAGCCTGCCAAGTTTTCTGCCAGGCCATGTTGAGTACCTCTATGAGAGAAAAATTCACTTTCATTTTGTACCACACAGCCCTGACAGCTGGAAAGAGGTGAGATTTTTTTTTTGCTCTATATGTTAAAAAATGGCAGATAAATTAAGTGTTTTTGCTAGGTTTTTATGCTAGAAGTCCCAAAGGAGGATTTGGAGAGTATTAAAAATACCAAAAATAGTTTAAGAGTTTCAAAGTGATTATCTTAAGAGTTGCATTAAGTCTATATCAAATTACAGAATAAAATTAGAATCAAAACTTCAGAAGTAAATATCCATCATTTTAATTATTTCAAAATGTATGAAGGAAAACATGCATAAAACATTTCTGGGTGTTTATTGAGGTGTCTTCATTTGTTCAAGAAAGAAGAAGTATATTTCATAATAAAAGGACAGTTCTAAATCATTTTGACTCTATTGAAAAACAAAAATTAATAAAATCATGATTTAAGGTACATTAATTGAATATGGTAAATTTTGAAAACTACTTTTCTTTAGTAGCTTATATTAGTTACACAATATCCTTGAACTATAGTCATTTCCTTTAAAATTGTTGTCAAGAAGAAACATTTTCTGAATCTTTATAGTGAAGTGTGATGCTAAGAAAATATTCACAGGCTTAGTATTTATCATTTCCCTTTATTTGCTTTCTATGAAATGACTATTAGTTGATTTAAATGTTTACAGTTGGGAAGGTAACAATTCTAAAATAACTTACAGTGCATTCTAAACACGGGGCAAACATTTCCTAGCAAAAGGATGGCTTATTATGTACCACTACATCCTTACTTGCTTTTTAAGTATAATGGACCTAAAAGAAATCTTTATGAAATTTTTGGTTTGTAAATTGAATCTTTTGGGCTTATTTTAATCATAGGGAATGGCTAACACACCACTATAGAAATTCTATCAGCTAGAAATTTCTCTTGTGGACAGTAGTGGTTATGAGTAGTTCAAAGGGACTAAAACATGTTTTTCTAACTCAGGCCAGGGAAATAAACCCCTTAATTTGCTTGGTTCGTGTCTTTACTTAATCCTTGTAAAATAAAGGGAAAGTCTTCATAGATTAGAAGATTGCATGCTTGACTTCTGATAACTACAAAATTGGCTGACATCCCTGAAGTTGATGTTGAGAACTACCCTGAATTGGGATTCCCTGATTCCACCCTCTGTGATGGATTCATCTGAAGTATCCAGGAAGAGAAGGACAGCATTGTTTATGTTGCAATGGGCTGTTTTCTGTCCTTCCATTGCTTTTTAAAAATTTGATCCCTAAAACTGTGTCTGAAATTTTTCTTATACCCCTTTTTGGTAACATGATCTTTATTAAAGAATAAAGGATGTGCTTTGAACATTCTTTTTTTTTCCCTTAAATTCTTTTATCACTACATTTTAGGTCTACAATACATTAACATTTATCTTTGGGAACTCATACCTTTACATGATGTATCTTGGTTCTTATTTTTCCCCATTCCCCTGCCCTCCCTTCACCTCCTCCAAGTGAACATTCTTGAAATTTTTTCACATATCACTCACCAATCAAAATTTACTGAATTTGTAAAGGCATGATGCTGTGATGAGCTATATGGATACAAGAGTAAACAAAATAGACATTGTCCCAGATCTTATTGAGTTTTCTTTGTAGTTGCAAAGACACAATATAGTTGAGCAGACATGATCAGAGTAGAGTGCCTTACATTCAACAGTTAACCAATAACTGAGTTCAACAAGCATTTTGATCCAGTTATTTCCTATTTGAAAATCTCCAATGGATATGCTTTGAGGATTTAAAGAAATGCTTCCTGACTTTATAGAGTTTGCATTTGGGCTTGAGAGACAGATAACTTAATAAACAAGATAGAAACTCTTGCTTTAGTATAATGCAAATACAGGGAGTTTGGCTGACACTACCAAAATACCTCTCTTGCATTCATAGCACTACCCTTGATCACCTCATCATCACAAGAATGGCATTTGCCTCTTGTCTCTTTGTCCTTGCCTTTGCATCTGTCTTGAGTGTAAGTCTCCTTCCCACTGTTGAAACCATTTGGCAGCTTCTTGCCCAAGGAATTCTAAGATACTATCATTTCATAGGCTTGTGAACATACCTTTCAACTGGAGGGTATTTTGAAAATGCATTTTTATAACTGTCAAGAAATCATACAATTCACAAAATTTCAAAGCCTGAACCAAGATCTTTAACTTTCCATTCATGGAGAAACCTTATCCATATCTCTGAGAGACTTACTCATATTTGCTTCTGACTCAATAGCCCTGTTATGATTTATATTGAGAATATCCTCCAAAGGCTTCATGCACTCATAGGAAGGGCTTTAGGAAGAGGTTTATATCATGGGGCACTATAGCTGACTTGCCCTTAGGGGGTGGGGGCTGGTTAAGGGAGGCAGGTTAATGTAGACATGACCTAGAAAGATATAGCTCTCTCACTGACTCCTCTCTTCATTTTCTGCTTTTTGGTCATTACAAAGTGAGCAACTTACCTCTGCTGTGATCCTCTGACATGCTGTTCCTGCCCTGTCTGAATCTAGCCCACCATGTACTGTAACCATAAGCCAGAATAAACATCATCTTCTTTAAGTTACAAGTATCTAATATTGTGTCTGAGTGATGAGGGAAATGACTGAGACACATTTTGGTACCAAAAGTGGAGCTGTTGCTGTGAATACCTAAACATGTGGTTTAGAAGCCTTTGAAATCATTCACAGGAGGTATTTGGAAAGATTTAGAGATGTCTGTTAGAGAAGCCCTAGAATGCTATAGCTGAGCTTGTTAGGAGATTCTGGTCAGACCTTAAATAAACGGATTTCCCTAGATTCAATTCATCATGCTCAGCCACCCAATCACTCAAAGGCCCCTTACTATCACCACCAAGATGCAAAAAGGCTGGGTTACTGCTTGGGCTGGCAACAGACCTTGGCATCATCCACATAATGCTGGTTTTACAGACATATAGAATGCAAGAGTTTGTAGGGTTAGGATGGCTTCCGCTTAGATTTCAGAAGAAGGTCTGGAAGGCCAGGCAGTGTGCCCCTGAGAGGGCAGTGTATGAACCTGTGAGTGTGAAGCTGAAAGTGCAATGGAGACCTCAGAAAGCTGGAGAAGCCAGGAACATGAAACATCTAAGAACAGCCACAAAGAGTGAGCAAAGCCAGCCCAAGAGAGAAGCCATGAGAGTACAACCACCAGCAGTGTCATGGGGTGGTGGGAGGGGCATCACTCAAGCCTTTTGGAGTATACATCTCACCACAACTTGCCCAGTGTGCTGGACATGGAACTACAAGATTTAATGTTCGCCCTGCTGGGTTTCAGTCTTGCTTTGGTTCTATTCCTTTCTATTGTCTACTTCTCCCTTTTGGAATGGGAATGTTTATCCTGTGCCATTGTAGGTTGGACTTAAATTTTTTTTTATTGTTACAGAGGCTCACAGCTAAGAGTTTGCCTTAAGGCTCAGAGGAGACTTTGGACAAACTTCAGCAATGCTGAAACTGTTGGAACTTTGGAAACTCTTAAAAATGGACCAAATGCATTTTGTATAAAGAGATGCACATGAGTCTTTTGGTGGCTTGGGTGGAATGTTTGTATCTTGATGTTCACCCAAAGCCTCATGTCCTCATAGGTAGGGCTTTGGTGGTAACTGAATCATGGATCTGTAATATTCATCCGTGGATTATTATAGATAAATGTGATTTTGGAAGATAAAACCTGGTGGGAGGAAGTGTGTCACTGGGGACATGGCCGGAAGGGTATCTCTCCCTCCCCTCTTGATTGTGCTCTGCTTCCCACTGGACCCATACCCATCTGCCATACCATCCTGCCTTGGAGCCGGCCAACTATGGACTGAGACCTCTGCAAACTGTGAATGAGAATAAATCTCTCCTCCTTTAATTTATGGATGTCAGGTATTTTGTCCCAGCAATAAGAAAGCTACTAAGACATTTCATGATCATGTGGTTTAGAAGCCTTTGGTGTCTGTTCACAGGAGGAATTTGGAAAAATTTGATGATGCCAACTAGAGAATCCCTAGAATGCTGTAAGCTTAGCTTCATAGGAGATCTTGGTCAGAACTTAGAAGAGCAGAATACTGATAGTAGCACAGACAGTAAAGACCAGGCTCAGGAGGTTTCAGTTGGAAACAAGGACTCCATTGACAGTTGGACTCCAGGCCATGTGTGTTATGTTCTAGCAGAAAATTTGTGTACATTTTCCTCACATCCTAAAACTTTGCAGGAAACTAGGATTAAGGGCTATAGACTAGGGAGACTTTGAACTTGGACTTTTCAGCAATGCTGAAACTGTTAGGACTTTAGCAACTCTTGGAGATGGACTAAATGCATTTTGCATAGAGGTATACGCCTGAATTTAGGGCAGGTAGGGGTGGAATGTTCTGATTTATACAGTAACACCTTGGTTCATGAACGGTTCTTTTCACAAACAATTCAGTTCCCTAACAGAAGCACTCAGTAGCATTTTGTTTCTGTTTGCAAACTCCACATCTTCCCCGGAATTGTGGAACAAATTATGTTCATGAACTAAGGTACCACTGTATTGAGAATGTCCCCCAAAGGCCTCATGCACTCATAAAGCAGAGGTTTGGGAAGAGAATTAGACCATGAGTATGCTGTAGCTGACTTGCCATTATGAGGTGGGGCCTGGTTGGGAGGTGGCTGGGGGCATGACCTAGAAGGGTATCTCTCCCTCCCTGGCTCCTCCCTTCACTCTGCTTCCTGACTGCCAAGATGTGAGGAGTTTTCCCCTGCTATGCCCCTCTGCCATGCTATTCTTGCCCTGGAACCAGTTGATCATGAACTGTAACTGTGAGCCAAAATAAACCTGTCATATATGTTGAAGATGTTGGATATTGTGTCTCAGCAATGAGGAAAGTACCAAGACAAGCCTCAAAGATGAGAAATTCAGGTCTCTGTTATGGTTTATATCTAGATGTCTCCCAAAAGCCTCATGTGCTTATAGGTAGTACTTTTGGAAGGTGATTGTGATAGAGTAATACTATACAATAAGACAGACCCTTGCCTTGCCTCCATGTTTTTTTTCCATAGAATGTTTTGTTCCAGAAATGTACAGTTGGTGCTGCTGGGCAGCTGTCCTGCCCAATATATCAAAATGTTTTGTAACTGTTTGAACTTCATGACCTCTCAGGAATAGTTCTTTAAGTCCACCCCTTTGCTTCTGTGAGGATGTTCACCCACTATGCCTTTCAGGAATGTTCTGTAACTTCACCTTTCTGGTTTTGTGAACATGCTCACCCACTATGCCTTTCAAGAAGGTTCTGTAACTCAACCCTTCTACTTCAGTGAGCATACTTGCCTACCCTATAGATCCCTATGTAAGGAGGCTCTTATTTCTGGTTGAGCACTCAGACTTCAAAGTACAAACTCCTCTGAATCCACCAGCATAGTAAAGGTTTTTCTTCACCTCTTCAAGTGACCATCAGATTCTTGAGTCTTCAAATTGTAATAGCCATGACCCAGAGCTGTAACACTCAGCTGTGGCTCAGAGCTATGGCACTTGGCTGTTACACTGAGTAGTAACACTTGGCTATAGCACTGAGCTGTTCCACTTTGCCGCAATAATTAAACCATGGAAACACTGTAGCTAACTTCACTGTTAAGAGGTGTGATCCAATCAGAAAAAACAAGTCATTGGGAGTTATGATCTAGAAGGCCATATCTCCCTCCATCTCCTTCCTTCTCCCTCTCCTTCCTCACTTTTAAATGTGAGCACCTTTTCCTCCCCATGTTGATCTGCCATCCTGTTTACTCTTTGGAGCTGGCTGACCACTAAAATTTGAGCCAAAATAAACCTGAAGTTTATTTTGGAAACAGAACAGGACTTATTCATCCTAGTAAGAACTGGGAAATACAGTGAGAACCTAATTTTCTTGGCTCAATCTTTCTTTTCATTCCATTGCTCTATAGAAGGAATTGTCTGTTTTAAAATAGTCCATCTCTATTATTCAGACTCTTCCATGAGAAGAACCTGATGTCTCTGGGAGACCTGAGATCAGATCTTATTTTTTAAAAGACTCCTTTCCTTTTGAGTTAGACCTGATTCTCTCATATTTTTGCCTTGATAACACAGAATCCCTGATTTTATATGATCTCCAAATCCCTTCCCTGTTATTCATGCCTGGTATTTCAACAAAATAACATAATAGCCTGGAGTCTGCATGGTTATCTCTAATTATTTCTTTAATGTTTTATGTTAAATATGAGATGGTAAGTGCTATGTCTAGGGAGGTAGAAATAGGCATAATAATAACAAAGGATAAAGACATGATTTTAACAAAACATAAAAATTTCCTTTGGAGAATAAGGAAGGAACCATACAGAGACTTAGCCCTGTAGTATAAAATTTGGGATTCCTGATTCTACCAGTTCTCTACTCTGGACCTACTGAATCAGAATCTTGATGTTGAAAGAAACAGAAATAGAGGGCACACATGTAGATTTTGAAAAATCTCCAGAATTATTGATTCTCAGTTCATCTTTTTCACATTTGTTTCCTCTTGATAGTTAAAGAGCAGAATATACTTCTATGGGACTGAATAGTAACCAATTAAACAAAATAATATTAAAATGCACTATCATAGCATAATTTTGCAGCCTGTTAAGAATAAAATATGTTCTGAAAGTCTTCTTGGTCTAGACCCTGTAGTAACCTGTGTCTTTCCCCGTGGTGTCACACGGAAATAGATCATTTCATAATGACATCATAATGGGTTCTGAGGTTCTAATAACAGGACTGTAGCCGTTGGTTTATCAGGAACGCTGAGCGTAGTAAACTCTTGAGGAAAGGAACTCAAGTGGATGAATTATATTGCTCCTCATGGAAAAGATGAAAAACTTCTTCCTGGCTATCCTGGCTACTGGTTATCTCTCATGTAAGTACTTACCAAAGAATCTTGGAGGAGAGAACATTTGATTTTCCAAGGGCAGTAGCTAGTCAGTAATAATTGCTATTGAGATGTAGGAATTCTTGAAACTCTTAGTATTTTCTCAGAGTTAAAGAATTTACTACCTCAACTAGAATAAGTATCAGTGGTTCACTTGGTTAATATATCAAGAACTCTGGCATAAACAATTGCAGACTTGAGAAATTTAAAAAATTATCTCTGAGAGTTATAATCAATATCTGGCAAATAATTTGGCCTTCTCTGTTAATTATCAATTTTCAGTCCACTCCCTCTTCCTCACCCCCCTTACTTTTCCACACATTGATATTGTGTGTGTGTGTACACAAATGCATTCTACACAAAGCAGTGTCAGTTTTAGCCATTGCTTACTACTAGAGTATCAGTAGGTGTCATGAAACCTTAAGAGAAGGCTCAGCTCTTCCTAACTCACTCCAGCAAAGTGACACCAACAACTGAAGTTCATGATGTAAAACTGAATCCACTAGGTAAACGGTGCAGGTAGATACAAATGCAAAGAGAAGGTCTGGTGCAGTGGCTAAATGAAGTCAAGTGAAATATAAAATATGAGAGTAAGGAGAACTCTGAATAGCTTGAGTAAGCAAATGTTAATGCAGTGTTGTAAACATAAAAGGCTTCCTTAAAAGGGAATGGAATTAATATGGGAAAATGAGAAAATGGAAACAAAGTCTTTGTAAATAGCAAAGGATGGGGGAGTTGAAAGGAGGGCAGAGGAAGGGGGGAAAAATAAGAACCAAGAGAGATTACGTAAAGGTGCAAATTTCCAATGATGAATGTCATTGTATTGTATACCTAAAACGTACCAATTAAAAAAAAGAAAGGGCTTCCTTAAAAACAAGTATAATTTAGAAAAAAAAAAAAAAAAAAAAAGGTCCATTCAAAGCAGAAAATAACCAGAAAGGAAGGCAGGTATTGAAGATTTCTATTAGTAGGCAGCTAGGATGACTATGAAAATCTAGACCTTTCTCTAAAATAGGTCTATACAATGCCTGAGTAGTCCACCAGTGAATAATATTGCTGACTTCTGGAGGATGAAGCTTGAATTTAATTGCTTCCTGTCCAAGTGCAGCATTAAACCTAGAACGGGCTAATTTTGAGTTGCCTGAGGGGGTATTAGATTCCCAGGCATGAGGAGAAGAAGGAAACAATGTTTGAGTGTTAGACCCAGCGAGAGAGAACCAACCAGAGACCGATATTAAATCCACACAGGAGTTTATTACCAGCCGGGACCTGAGCCGAGCATCGGACTCGAGCCTCGACTGGGGGTTGACAAACATGTTCTATACACCTTTGAGGCCAACAGTTTCTAGGCGACCCCTATGGGATAGAACTAGTAAAGCAAGCAAAAGGTACCGAAGCGGAACGTCCTGCTGTTAGAACATTTGTAAAACAATAGTTGATTAATTGTTATTTCTAAAGCGACCTTTTAAGGGGAGGAGGTTTCTAAGCTTCCTCCTTCTGAGTTCATCTAAAGGACAGGGAGGTGGGTCGAGCAGCAATATGGAGTCTGTCTTCCTAACTAGGGTACTTCATTGAGAATCAAACATGGCTAGATAAACCTCCTATGAATAAGACAATCATTTTTCTACAAATTTCACAGTTACTGATTTGTATGTGACCACTTAATGGGAAAATGAGATGGTCATATTTCAATAATGCATTATTTTAATTGATCCTTTGAATTTTTTTAAATTTCAGATGTTTTGGGTAAGCAAGTATTTAAGGTAAGTTTGCCATTTCCTGTGTAAGAATAGTTTTTCCAATCTTAGATTTGTAGAATTTCTATTAGTTTGAAACATATGAAGCCATTACAAAACTCCCAATATCTGGCCATTTTCAATCTACACAGATTTAGATTTAGTTCAATCTAAATAGTGCTGTCAAAATCCATTTGAGGTAAAACCTAGACTCATTTCAGTCTATTCTGGTCTCTCATGCCTTTGTATACCACTGGCAATTAAAGCTCCTAATTTTTTTTTTTCTCCCTCCAATTTAATTATTTTCACCCAGGTTCAAGATCTAAACTTTTGCCCATGTTGTTGCACTAGCCATCTGATGTTCTTCTTGCATTTAATTTGATCCAGGAGTTGGCAAACTAGGGCCATGTATTTTAGAAAAACAGAATTTTTTGGAATGTAGGCAGGCCCCTTTGTTTATATTTTATCTTTGGTTGCTTTTAGACTAGAACAACATAGTTGATTAGTTGTAACAGAGGTCAAAAGGTCAACAAATCATAAAATATTTATTAACTTGATTTTAGGAGGAAAAGCTTTCTGACCTCTCTTCTAATCTTGAGAATGGACTTTCAGAAACGTAAATCTGAATGAGACTTCTTCCTATTTAAAATAACGACTCCTAGTGTTCTCAAGATAAAATTTCTGCATGCTTAAAAATCACCTTTGTCCAATCTCTTTTTTACATTGTTTTTTAAAAATTTTATTAGACTGTGTTCAAAGTACATGAAATTTATACTGATCTTACAGAATAGGTACATGTGCATAATCCATCTTGATTCCTTTTTATTCCCTTTTCCCTCCCCACCCACCTCCCTCTCTCAGATTTTAAATCCTTCTTCCCCATTTTCCTTATTATTCTTTTTGTTGTTATTTTGGGGGATCATTTCTATAATTTGTTGTTCAGCCTCTTGCTCCCTCAGAGAATTCTTTTTTCATCCTAGATTCTCATTAACTTAAACTATTTTTATGTCTATTACTTCAGTCTTGTGTTTTTTGTGTTAATAATTTCCTCTAATTAAGTATTTCTCCCATATTTATATCCAATGTTAAAAGTCATTTGCATGTTTTAGATTCCACTGAAGCATAAATTCTTTGCCCTCCTAAACATACCAGTCAGACTTAACCACTGAAAGAGGAGATTAAGAGACATAAACTGTTTCTCAAAGATTGACTTGAATTATTTGTAATAGTATTAATGATTATGTTACTTCATATGCCAATAAATCTCTTTTATTTCAATAAGCACAGCTTTTCTTTAACGTTGCTTTCCTTTAATGTTTTAGGAAAATATAGCTTCAAATCTGTTGTTGATATTCATATTTACTATAAATCTAAGGTTGTTAGTCAAGTTTAAAAGATGAGCCAGTTAAAGAAAAAATATTTTTAAAGAAAAATAGCAGAGGAACTTAGAAGCATTTGTGAACCAAGTGATTGAAGTTTGGGGGACGTTGCTGTAAGAGGGGCATTAAAATCTTATGTAAAGGAGAGTAATCTGATATTCTGTGTAAATGGATACATTATGATGGGAACCACTGGAGTATGAAAATGTAGCAGTGCATTCTAAACTGCTTATTACTTATTAATACTCATGAACTTCCCAAGCCACCTCCTACCCATAGACAAATTATTCTCATGCTGAAGATTTCTAAATCCTGTTTAGTCCAACTTGTAATACAGAGGAAAACAAACACCTAAAATGTACCAATGAAAGGATATACAAAAAAAAAAAACTACAGTGGGAAGATAATTAGGAAAATTTGATGGCTCCTTCTCTTACTGTTCCAGAACCCTAATCCCCAAAAGACTAAACTACCGAAGATACCAGAGTAAGACTGCACTGTGTCCTGTTCCAGACAGAGGGTGTGTTGGGCGAGGGGGAAATCTTTGAAGAATTAAAATGCTTTCAGAAGCACCTGAACGATGCTTCCGGTCACTCCCACATGGGGTTATAGTTATTTTTATTACTTCTTAGTAATATTTTCCTTCTCTTCTCACCAGTTGCTGACACATTACACAGCCAAGAATCTGGACTCTATAGCCTCAATTTCCCTAAAAGACAGTAACACTAAAGGCCCTGGCAGCTAAATTTATGATAATATAGTTTTGGGGTTTTATATTTATGATAATTTATCATAGTGTGATCTTCTTTTTGTACAAAAGAAAACAACCAACCACTTATATTAAAAGCACTAAAAGATCACTGCAGTATAGAGAGTATGACCTGTGAGTTTTCTTTTAGACTATTTCATGCCACCATTATGAAGAAGAAAATGAACAGCAGCAACACATATGCTCCATACGAGTCAGCCCATTGTGCGCCTCTAACAACGTCACATACTCTAATTCCTGCGTGTACTGCTTCGCCAATATGTGAGTGAGAACATAAAACCAAACCCAGACCCCTCTTTTGAAAATCTAACGCGTAGATGACTGATAACAGCTGATATTTACGATTTTGTGAATCTGTAAACTAAAAAATGATGTAATATGAAGCTGAGCTTGAGGCAAATGAGGGTGACAGAGAGTAAACAAATAGCAGTGTCCCATCCCCAACTGAGAAGAGCGGCCTGCCTTCTTTGCCTTTGAACATGAGTTTCAATATGAGATTCTGGATGGAAAAAAAAATTTTGTTTCTAAAATCTTTGAAAATCATAGTTGTAAGAAACATTACCCTTCACAAGATTTCACTAAAACCACAAGTCTTAGCACTCAAGATCAGAAGAACCTGGGTTAAATCTTCCCTGTGCAGTTAAGTGATATTGGAAAAATATTATAGCCCCTCCACCAGGGATCAAACTCAAGACCTTGCACTTGTGAGGCAGGCACAGCACCACTAAATCCCCAGCCCTTGAAATTGTTAACTGCAAATCCAAGGCTGTATTTCTGCTTCACTCACCAAATATGCTGCAGCCACAGTGACTCTTCTTTCTTGATATTTTCAAACATATGAAACTCTTTCCTGCTTTGGAAAATTTGGGCAAGCTGCCTTCCCATACAACAATGTTTTCCTCCTGCTGTTCACAAGGCCAGTGCATTTTCTGTCCTTTAAGTTTCAGCCTAAATATACAGTACCTGCCCATAAGTCGTCTTCCTTGACAATCCTATCTACAATAAACTGATCACTGGTGTTTTCCACATTCATTCCCTTCTCTTCTATTCTTAATATTTATCATAATTCCAAATATTTTAATCTTCTATATGTTTATTTTTGTCCTTTTACCACATTTAAGCTCATGAAGTCACAAGGTAGGTATGTGCTGTGTTCTCAGAATTTACCACAATGTCACTATTCAATATGCCCCTAGGAAGTGTTAAGTAAATACATCAGGTGGTTCTCAGGAAGAGTGAATGTACTAATGGATATAAAATAAATTTATAAAATTAAAGCTCACTTTATAGATAATTTAAAATTTTTTATCACTTGTTCTTTTGGCTCAGAATGACGTGATTAAGAGGGAAGACTAAATCTTATAGATAGGGATTGGACTCTCAGCTTCTCTGTTAAATCACATGATTTAAGACAGATGGCTTAAGCTCTGGAATTACCTTAGAGGTCACCTATGTGGATTTTAAAAAATAATACATAAAGAAGGCTTAGCATAGTGCCTGTCACATAGCAGGCCCTTAGTAAATAATAGCAAGAGTGGCCTTGTGTTGCTACCAAGTGGAGAACCAATCATGCCCACTTTCCTGGGACTGAGGGTTTTCCTGGGATATGGGACTTTGAGTACTAAAATAGAGCAGTTACAGACAAATCAGAATGGTTGGTCACCCTACCATCAACATACCTTCATATTCACTACCCTCTAGTACAGTGCATTCCGTGATTACTCTTTCACTAAGATCAGATAACCTACACCATAATTACCCTCAGCCAGTACATCAGTATCTTTCAGATCATCCAAGACCTTCATCTCATAGGCCTCCAAATGACCTCCATTGTGGTCATAATTCAGTGGTTCACACAGATGGATTCCCTGGGAGGCAGAGAAACTGTGCTAGAGAAGGATTCCTACTCCTCCCAAGTTTAGGATAGCTCTCCGCTTTGATCTTTGCTTCAGGTCTACTATCTACCCCTCCACTGAGATCTCAAAGTATTTTGAGTTATGATAAATATTAAGAAAGAGAAAGGGATTTATGTGGAAATAAAAACAACCTCTTAGTGTTAAAAATTAATCTTTAAGATTTTAATTTCAATAGAAGGGAAAATAATAAATTTATTCCTTTGAAGTGCACATCTAGTGGTCTTTAATATATTTGCAGAGTTTTACAATTTTCACTACTATGAAGTTCATATACAAAGTTTTTTGTAAGCACATATTGTTTTTTCATGACTGTAAACCTATGAGTGAATCACTGGGATTTATGGTAAGTCTATGTTAAACATTTTGAGGAACTGCCAAACTGGTTTCCAGACCACTTTCAAACCTTTGTAATGACACTAGCAATATCTGAGGGTTTCAACTCCACCACATCCTCACCAATACATGTTATTATCCATCTTTTTTATGATATCCATCTTCTTGATGATAACCTTCTTAATGGGTATGAAGAGGTATCTCCCTAAGTATGAAGTGTATTTCCCTAATTACTAATAATGTTAGATATGGTTTAATGGGCCTACTATCAAATGCTTATTCAGATTCTTTGCTCATTTCTAATCAGATTGTCCTTTACTGTTGTGTTGTAAGAGTTCTTTATGTATTCTGAATACAAGTTCCACATTAAATGTTTATTTCCAATTATTTTCCCCATTACGTGGGCTATCTTTTCATTTTAATAATGATGTCTTCTGAAATACAGTCAATTTTATTTTGGTGAAGTCCAGTTTATCTATTACTGCTTGTGCTTTTGGTGTCACAGCTAAGAAACCATTGCTTAACCCAGTTATGAAAATCTACTGATGTCTTCTTCTGAGTTTACAGTTTTAGATCTTACATTTAGGTTTTGTGTCCATCTTCAGATTGTTTTGTTATTGTTGTTATTGATGTTATTTTGGGGACTTTGGGGGATGGGTTTTTGTTTCTTGTTTGTTTTACCTATGGCATGAGGTGGGGGTCACAATTTCATTATTTTGTGTGTAGCTATTCTAGCAACATGTGAAAAGAAATACACTTTCCCTGTTGAATTGGTTTAGCACCTTTTTTGGAAATCAATTTGGTTCATTTCTGGACTTTCAGTTCAATGAATAAATATGTTTCTTTTTGCATTAATACCACAATATCTTGATTACTGTAGGTTTTTACTGTTAGATTTAGAAATCGGGAGGTACAAGTTCTTCAATTTTGCTCTTTTTCAGTTTATTTGGCTATTTTGGATTCCTTATTAAAGGTCTTATCCAAGAATAGTGTACAAATCTATTCAGCATAATCATTCTAGGAATAAAATACTAGGAAAAAATTAAATATTCTAATATGATTTATAGTATACTATCTGCAATTAATACTTCCTATGAAACAGTAAATGCAGTTGTGTTACTGTGTATAGAATTGATTTCACTGGCAAGAAATCCTGTATTTCCCAAGATTTCTATTTTCCCAAGAGTTCTTACCATCTTCAAAGACAACTGATAGAAGTGCATATTTCTCAAATAAAAGCTGCTCTTTCCCGTCGTGGAGCTGCCACTTAACTATCCTTGTCGATGGCACCCCTGATGTTTAGTACACTTATGCACCAGTGCCTGTCTTCTTTTGATCTCAAGCCAGTGGACAGATCCCTTCTGATTCTCATGCCTACCATTTTGGAAGGAGTTCATACATAAGAATTATGTGACTCCCCAACTGTCACTCTTACCTCCTTCAGCCCACGTTTACTTTCTTCTCAGGTTATCAAGGCATTCCCAAACTGGGAGGTGGGTCATTTTCATCATAAAGTGAAGGGGTCAAGTATGCCCTTACCCTAGCTGCAGTAACTCCCACCATCATTCAAGTACCAGTTTAGGTTCTACCTGGTACTTTGTTTCTGCATCTTGGCACAGTCAAGGTCAATACACCTAAGCACAGCAAAGATCTCTGATTCTATGTCTGCCATAAGGCTCATCCTTTTTTAGCCAAATATTATATTTACTTTTTGTTGTGCGAAGGATCAGACCAGGGTCTTGCACATTCTAGGCAAGTGCTCTACCACTGAGCTCCATCTTCAGCCCTGTGTACACTTTTTTAAAAATCCCACTAGACATCACATATCAAATTTTCTAATTATAATCATGATATAATATTAAGTTATAAGGGAAGATATTACATAATACATATAGTATGAGCAGATTTTAACAAAATATATTTGTAATATATTAATAAAAAATAAAATTAAAATGAATACATGATTAGAAACATTTTTGAAACAAATACATCTGATTTTTGAATAACATTTATTATATTCATTGTGCTTGGTGCTACATAGGAATAACCTCATTCAATATTCAAAAAAATGTTACAAAGTAAGTATTGGTACCACTTCCCATGTTATAGATGGTGAAACTGAACCTTAGAGAGATTTAGGAATTTATCCAACTATCATAACTCATAAGGGGAGAAACAAAGAAACAAATCTGGAAATTTGACTCCCAGAACCTATTATCATAGCTCATGGTTAGAATTTTGTATTTGTAAAGAATTTTAGGATTTTTCAAACACAGGTTATTGGGCTGGGGCTGTAGCTCAGTAGTAGAGTGCTTTCTTGACTTGTGAAGTCCAGGATTTGATCCTCAGAGCTGCATTTTTATCTTGTATTTTGTTTACAAATCAAGGGCTTCCTTTCCTTAAAATCTCTATTATGATACAACTAGGCAAAGAGGAAGACTGTTTAATTAATACCTAGTAAGTTCCAAACACTGTGGTAGGTGCAGGGAAAGCAAAAACAAAACAAACAAAAAGACAAACAGCAAAAGTAAACAAAAAGAACAAAATACTATTACTTTCAGACTATTATTTCTAATTATATGTGATTATAACCCTGCTATTATTAGAAAGTACTTTCCCAAATAGGCCCCTTATGAGACCCACACCGATACTGTATGGTTAGGCAGGGAAAAGATATTCCCTTTTATACATAAAAAAGAGAAAAACTCCAAAATACTTATCTTGCTCAATCTCAAATAGGAAGTATTAACAGAAAATTAACAATTTTTTTTAAATTTTACAATAGCTCCTAGATGGCTATCCTTAATTTTTTAATGGATCACTTTCATATTAAATATATTAACAAAGTCCACTGACCATAATTTAGTATAAAATGCAGTAAATGGCTTGCTGTTGTTATGTTTCTGCTGATGAAGGCAAATATTTTTCACTCCTGTTTTCCGTACTCCTGTGTTTATCTTGTTCTTGGCCAGCAGGGCCATTGCAGCCCATAAAGCAACTCTGAAGTGAGCCTCAAAACAGTCTATCTCAGTAACTACCCCAAATTATGAGTCTTACAGACACAGTAAAACGATTTCTCCAAGTGTCTCAGCAAGCCATTAATTTACCCTCCCTCTACTTAACATGTAGGGTTACACATTTACTAAACACTCCAATAGTTTTTCACCATGATTACAAAGCAATGGGGCCTCCCCAGTGAAAGGGTGTGGTGAGCTGAGAGGAAAATCTTTACAGCTATGGGCTGTTTATAAGTCAGGAGTTTACAAATTAAGGGCTCCATTCCCTTAAAATCTCTATTATAATGCATATAGACTAAGAGGAAGAAAGGTTATATTTCATACAAATGATCTCTAACTATTTATATCAATTCTTTTAGAGCATTGAATCATACTCTTACAATTCAACATGGAGGAATGTGCAGCAAACCCCCCAAATCTTGAATATTTCTTCATTTATCACGAGTGAGACCATTTGAACTAAGCATCGTCTTTCCTTCATAAAGCAGAATTTATTGTATTGTCTTATTTTTTCTAATCAATAAATATTACCCTATGGAAATCTCCTTTGACTTGGGATGTTTAATGACATGTATGAGATCTGTGTTTGATTGTAGACATACAAAGCTGAATAGAAAGTAACTGTTTAATTTATCAAATCACAGTTTAATAGGCTAATTAAATAATGCAGTCAATGATTCAATAAAGTTTAAGTTACTATGAGAGTCAAAGATATGGCTAGACCCTTGGCGTTCAGTAGTAACCAAAACAGATTTTTGTACTTGTGCAGTTTCTAATCGAACAAAGAAGCAAGAAAACGCACAATTATTAAACAATGTAAAATATGAGGAAGAGAAAAACAACCCATGATAACCCAGGAGTTGACCTTGGCCTTGGCATAGTTTGGCCTGTACTTACATCTGGGCTTTGATAGTCTCCTGTTTAAGATTAACAATTTCATAAAATGTTTACAGCTGCAAAAGCCACTCTATGACTATGATGAATCAAAACACAAATACTACACCATGGTCACACCTGAACATAGGCAAAAATGAACATTATCCAAGCCACCAAATACCAGACATCCCTTTATCTAGAGTAAAATAAATGTTTGCTGCTTCTTCCCCAATTAAAATCCTTCCTTCTAAATGAGGCCTTTAAAGATGCCAGTCATAAGATTATTCCCACTTGTTTGGAACATCCATACAAAGCAAAGCCTCTCTTCCTTAACCTCTTCTCAAAATTGACCTAATGATCCCAATCCTACAAAAAATACTTTCTAATACTTTCTTATCAACATGCCCTATGGTTCCCAGGGTATGTATTCTCTCAGGTTACAATGAATATAAACTCAACATGTTCAACTATTTGTGTACACCTGGAGGGCTTTAAATGGAGGATGTGACAAATGCAGTCCTTGTTAGCAGCAATATACCATCCTGTTTCTTGCTTTATTTTTACTTACTCCTCCCCCATGTCCACAACAGATGTCAGTAATCAAAGGCAGCACACTGCACTGAGTTGGATGTGGCCTCAAAATCTTTCTCAACATAGCAATTGAGGCATGGTTTGCCATCAGATTTGACATGAAAGATAAAATCTCTTTGCCAATCCAGCACCACCTTTTTCTTTTCAAGACTAAGGAAGCTTCGTGCTTCTTGAGCTGAAGCCTCCAACTTCCCTATGGCTATAGCCACACTGTGGAACTGACTGCCCTCCAAGTCCTTCTAAAAGGAGATCCTTTCAGGAATCTGAGCTCTGCCCCTGAGACCGTGGCCTGCAGCAACAGGTCTCTAAAGGCTGCCAGGCATTTACTGTCATTGCTGTGAGTAAATTACACCCTCTAGTGGGAAACCTCATGTACTACCCTATACTGAAAGAGGAAGAAAAATGCCATGTGTCCATCATCTCCAGGACTGATAAAACTGCCCACTTTAACAGGCAAAGTGTAATACTCAAATGTGTAAAACTCAAAGTTGTTTTAAATGTTTGAATTTTACATTCAAAGTGACTGAAGGAGAAAAGAAGGAACAAGAGAGGTAAAGGAATTTGATTTCAAATATGGCTGTGTCAAAAGTCTCCAAAACTTTTACCAGAAATCTCCTTTTCCATCTCTTGGATCCATACATTCTTAATTTCATCTTTATTCTCATAGAGGCTTTACCCCCGCCCCATCCCATTCCCATCCCCAGTGATGGATACTGGCAGATCTAGTATTGACTAGTTCAACAGTAGAGAAATTTCCAAGACTCTAACAAAGGCTTGAGTCTTGTTATTTTAGTTGGTATAGGAGCCTTACTCCTGAACCAGTTATTAGAGTTGCAAGCATGCTTAGCTTTCATTGAAATTGTCTAAATTATAAGGCCCCATAAGATCCAGGAGTGGGTCAGCCCTATCCTATGAACTAGAAAAAGATAAAGAATTGTTCCCCAAAAGAACACTAAAGTGCTACTTCCAGAGTCAAAATGAATGCAGGTCAAGAAAACAAAGAATATAGTATTTTGCATTATCTAGATACAGCCTCTTCCTTATCAAGAGTCTATGGATTATCCTCAAACCTGCCTCTTCCCTATTTGTCTTCCCTTACTACAGTTAATAATTTTGTCTATATTTATGATAAAAAGTTATGATGTTCTCAGAAGCTAAAACACTTTATATCTTAGTAAAAAGTATGGAAATGCCATCCAGACATCTGAGCTTTCTTGACTCTCATTCCCAAACAAAAGGACTTGACCTTACATTCCATAACCATGGAAAGTTTAATGTCCTCCCAATTCCAGAAAGACCCAAGCATTTATGATCTCTTGGTTACTTGTTCTATATCCCTAATTTTGCAGAGTTCTTCATTAGTCCTTCTTTTTACCTCTGATACTGCTGCCTTACTAACTCGGGTACATGTTAAACTCTCCACCTTCCTTCCTGAGGCACATTCAAGGTTATTTGAGGTAACAGATGTTTTCTAAAGGTTTGGTGTAATGGAGGAGGATAATAGCTAGCAAAGAAGAAGAAATGTGTCAAGATTCTTTGATTTTAAAGTGATAAAAATCAAAATGAAACTTTGGCCAAATAAAAAATGTGTGGGCACAGGCAATAAAGAGGATCAGAGTGAGTCTTAACTTAGGTATGGCTGTATCAGAGACTCAGCATTGTCAGGAGTCTAACTTTCCATCTCTGTTCACTGCTTGTTTATCAATTTCATCAAATTTTGACTTGATCATGTCCCATGGAGATTCGACACATGATGAGAAAAATGGCAGCTAACACCTAATTCATGTAGTCTTAGGACTCACAGTCCAAGGGAAAAGGGCTAAGTGTAAGACAAAGAGAATCTTAGAGATCAGCCAAACATCCTTCCAATCAATGTGCAACTATAGTAAAAAATCTTTTTTGAGATAAATTTGACAGCTAAGATTTTTGTAATATGCTTTCTATATCCTTTTAAATTCTGTAAAATCTGTGGTAATGTCCTCTAAGAAAGGAGTATGGGAAATGGGAGGGGTAGGGGAAAGGAAAGAAGGGAAAAGGAAAAATATGAGAAAAGGATAAAAATGGAAACAAAGTCTGTAAATAGGGTAGGGTAGAGGGGGTGAAGGGAGGACAGGGGAATAGGGGAAAAAATAAGAACCAAGATACATCATGTAAAGGTACAAGATCCCAATGATGAATGTAACTGTATTTTATACTTAAAAAGTACCAATAAACTTAATGAAAAAAAAAAGAAAAGAATAAAGGAATAAGGGACACTCTATAAACTGTTTTTATCCTTTTTATTGCAATGTGACCGTTATCTCCTATGTTCTGTCAAATTGTCATATGGATTCCATGAACACCAACTGTATCTGTAGCTATTTAAAACTAGGTATTTTACCCTATTTTGTTACATGTAAGGAAAGGAAATGGGATTTCAGTCCAGCAGTGACTTTGTGCGGGTCAATTATCCTCTCTGAAGTAATTACCTATCCGTTCAAAAAAGAAAAAAACTGATTAAACTGACCCCTGCCCTTGTTGAAAGTTTTCAGGGAGACACTGATGTGAAAGTCCTTTGAACTGTAAAACACTATTAATCACATGCAGAGAAAATGTCCTGAAATCACAGCAGTGATAATTTAACATTAACATCTCTAAGTGGAGCCCTCCTCCCAAAAGAAAAAAAAAAGTGTTTGCTTTAGTTGAATGAACTCTGGAAAACATTTTTATTGAAACACATTTGCTCTACAAATGACAAAGATCCCAAGGTTTACCCAAGAGCACAGAGTATCCGCCTGGCTGAAGAGCAAATCACTAGCTCTGGCGCATCAGTATTCGGGTGCTTCCGCCCTGATGCACTGGTAAAAATGGGGAAAAGAGTCAGTTGCAGGCCGGCTGAAGTGCCACACTTAACATGGATATCACGCCCTGACTCAGACATCCACACCCAATATGGAGATAAGGTGCAGGCATGGGAGCAGCCCCGGATGACAACACTCTGTACTGCCGGAGCGGCGGCGGAAGCGGAAGTGCCTCGGCGGTGGGGGCCTCGGGAAGTGTTTGTGCTGTTTCTCCCTCCTTCTCAACCACAATAACAGACTGAGGGCCGGCGTAGGTGAGGCGGCGGATAAGGGGAAGGGGACCCGGACGCGGGGGACAGAAAGACGGGGGTGTGAGGCTGCTGCCTGATGGGGGAGACCCGGACTCCCAACTGTCTGGGCTGTGGATCTATTGCCCCCTCAGGGCCTAGATCTGCGGGGAGACCTGGGGGGAAAGTGCAGCTCCTGACTTTCTAGGCCTTGCTTTGGGTTTGCTCCTGGCCCAGGAGCCCAGCATGCTGAGCCCTCTCGGAGCCTCGGTTTGCTCCTGAGGACGGGAGGTTCACTTTTGCCCCTCCCCCTCCCGGGCTTCCTAATGCCACGATTTTAACGTTAAGTTGGTGTTTAGGCCGGTAAATGGATTAAGGCATTTGTTCAGCTGTACTGGAGGGATACCCTGAGCAGAATGCAATGAATACATCTTTGAAAGAAGCTGCTGCCCTTGAGGATCAGGAGTTTGAGTTCTAGTTTTACTCCGTTCTCCGACTCACTACGTGACCTTGTCCAGATCCATTATCCTCTCTGTGCCACAATTTGCTTATCTGTAAATTGCACGTGTTGGGTGTCTCCGACGCCACTGCCAGCTCTGGAAATACATATTCTCAGTTCCTCTTTCATGGAGACTTAGCGATAGACCTGAAAAGCATGTCCTTCCTGCTCCCTGCTTAGCCAGGAATTAACTGGCTGATGAGATATCCACAGTGTTTCTTTCCAGATATGAAGCAGGCCAGAGGTATCCAGTCATTGAAGGGCATTCCTGGGCGTTGAGAAGCTCTGTCCAGGATACAATAAATCTAAACAGTGAAATAATTGTGGTGTGAAAAATAGGAACCTTGGGTTTTGTCCTGAAAGTTGCCATTTGCTTGATGATTAACTTTGGACAAATTGTTTCCTTTTACTGGATTTGACGTGTCTTATTTTGTCAAAGGAGGGTGTTGGATTGGTCCCTTGTTCTTAATCTTTCTTATTCTCAGCAGCACAACTAAAGGACCAAAAAGTGGCTCAATAAAGATACTATTTTCTGGGGGAGGGAGAAATTGGAGTGTGGAGGATTTGTATTATTTATTGTAGATTTTAAAAATACTGGTGCTTTTAATTTTTAACATTCATTTTGAAAAGTACTAGTTTAGATGATCTGTAAGAATCCCTTTCTGGTTTAAATTTTGTGATGCTGTAATTCTGGTGGTGTCCTCTTCGGGTGAAGAATATAGAGGTGTGTATATTCAAATGGCTGTTTGCGTGAGGTTTTCAGTTTAACTTTAGAAAAAAGAATTAATGGTTATAGGAGAAAAAGGAAAGCTAGGTTTCAGTATGGTTAGTGAAATAAAATTGAAGTGCTGTTGAAGGCCTGGATCATTGGTTCAGCAACGGCCCATTCTGTCTCTGACTTTCGCCAAACCAGCTCAGTTCTCTCTGTGCCTCACTTTCCTTATCTGTAAAATGGAAGTTTCAACTGGACGGTTTCTAGGCCCTTTTCAGGACTGAACTTCTTTGTGTGTGTGTTTATCTGAGCAGTTTGTTGGGTGTAGTGTGACATTTCTTTAGTCGAGATACTGTGTCCTAGGCAGTAGATCTATAATACCTTCTATTAACATTAATTAGTTAACATGCAAGATTACTTTGATATATATAAGCTAAAGCCAATAGAAACATTAGAAACCTAAAAGGCAGGGAAGCCTGACCAGAGAGGTCTTTGTGAAGTTTTAAATGGGAGAGGAGTTCTTTTGGTGAGAGTGATGTAAAGTAATTTGAGTTGTAGTGAATTGAAATGACTGAGGCAAGAAATGTGGTAGGATCTGCCTATATTCTGAGGCTATAAGTTTCATGGGGAGAATGACTTTGTCACCACCCACTACCTAATAGAGAGTAAATAAATGAGTAAGAAGATGGATGGAGATGGTTAGATACTAGTAAACAAGAGAAGAAGTAGCTTTTCTAGAGAATTGACATTGATTAGATACCGAATGAGAAATTGATTCAGAATTGTGAAAATTGTATGAAAGAATATGTCCCTGAATTGAATTGCAAGATAAGTTGATTTATCTCTGCCGAATGAAATGCTAGTAAGAAACAAGCCTGTGTTTCAGAGTGCCTAATGTGATCTGAGGAAAGGAGTAATTAGGTAGAGTATGTCTTGTGTGGAAGAGGTTGTTGACAAGATAGAACAAGTGTAAGATTTTTTAGTTGTGATGAGTTTAAGGAATAAAGGAGTAAAGACTTGCATAGATGTCAATAATTTTCAGAATTTTGAGCCATAAGTGTTAAACTATTTATGATGGAAATAGAGGATTAAAAGGAGATTTTACAAGCAAGGAAATGTTGGTGTTTCACTATAAGAGGAGGAGATAGCATCGAACGTTAAGGGTTAAAAGGTGTAATTTTGGGAGCAACCCAAATAAAATACAGGGGTGGTACAGTTTCATTTGGCATGAAACAGATATTTGAATTGACAGAATAAGGAGAAAAGTACTTCCTAGAGCAATTGTATTCTTTTTTTTTTTTTTTTTTTGAGCAATTGTATTCTTGAAGGACTCTGATTTAAAGAATACTCATAAGCAACTCAGGCTTAATTGTGTGCTTATAACACAAGGACAAAAGTAATACTTTCTGTGACTAAGGTCCACCAAACAGGCAGTCGTGGAATGGCTATAGGTGACCACAAGATACTATGTGAAAGCCTAAATTAGATGGATCACAAACCCTAATTTGTGAAGGAGGGTGTGGACAGAGGCAGTTCTGTCAGAGCATCCAGAAGCCCATCTTCAAGCATTGGGGCATGACTTTGGAAAGCAGGGAGACAGCTGCTGTGGCAGAGGACTTGATGATGGGGTGTGGAGTGGAGGCAGGGAAGCCTGAATCTGAGCCAGAGCTTTGACATTCATATGTGACCTTGGGCAGGTGAGCCTTTCTGGTTCTGTTTGTCCATCTGAAAATTTAAGGACCCAATGCTGGATAGGGATCTCTAGATGTCTGGGGACTCCGTGAAATTATATTTGTAATCCTGCTTTCAAGAGCCTGGGGAGAAGGCCTGCAACTTTCATCATATTCTCATATAGGTTTATAATCTACCAAAAATTAACTGTGTGACAAGATAGTCTCTGGAGGCCCCTTCAACTTTTAACATTCTTGGATTGATTCTGTAATCCTATCAGAATGACATTTCTTTGAGGTTCAAGAATCTGAACCTCCAGAATTTGCTAATCATAGAAATAACGATAATAAAAAATACAATCTTCACATATTTATATTCATGGATTATTTATATTCACCTTTTCTTGAATGTCCATGACTCCTTTGCTAGGCCTCCTCTTCATCTCTCTCTATTACTGGTAACTGGAATTTCCTTTCTTTACTTCTCTTTTTACCTGCTACTGTGGTGGACCTTTCTTCCTTTCTTTGTTGAGTTTTTCAAGGGAGGGTAAAATGTTTAGTGATATGATGACATTTTAGTGAAAGAGGTGGGAAGAAAGGAAAACAGAAAGCTGGTCACACCCATTTTCTCCTTTTCTTGTTTATTTTATCCCTCTGCCCACTGAAAGGAAAACAAGAAAGAGACTATACTTGGAGGAGAGACATATTCACCGCTTAGGACCACTTGCATGAAATTCTTAGTGTTTTCTTGTACAAGGAGACCAAGCCTTTATTCCCTAGTGCCTGGGATGAAATGCTCAGCATAGCCTAGTTGGGTATTTCACTTAATTGAAGAGGATGCCAACTTTAGTACAAACAATTTTGTTGTCATTTGTCAAGATTGGGAATGAAGGCAAATAAATGAGTTCTTTAGTGAGGAAGCTTTTTAACCTCATGAACATTTCCAGAGTCATCTACTTGGACTGAAGAGGGCTTGGTGGACCTTCTACCTGGTTGTACAACCTCAATGGTCAACCTATCCGAAAGATTAAGCGCTTATCTTTGATCCCGGTTTTCATCCCCACCAAAGGCTTACATGGAGGAGCCCTACTCCATCTGTCAAGTAGATAGCTACAAGATCAAGCCTTCAATTCTAGGCTTATAACAGAAATATGAATACAGTCTTAAAATTTTGTTAGCCCTGCTAATTTAGGCTTTTTGGTAGTTAGTGTTAATGCAGACTGTTGGTTTAATAGATTATTGTGGGTTTGCTGGAGACCTAAACTTTGTATAGTAACATTTCTGTGGGTAAATATTTTTTTAAATACTCAACAAGAACTTTTGTAAATTTAAATGATACTTAAGGTACCAGTAAGTTAGTCTAAAACATAGTGTAGGTTGTACACTGGGGCTACTAAATATGACCCACAAAACCACAGCACTGCAAAGTAACAAAGAATAATCAAAGATGAAATAAGAGGGAGTTGTTAGTTATTAAGTCTTGTGGATTTGGTGAAGCAAAAGAAGGAAGGACTAAATGAGTCAAGAACATGGTCTCTAAAGGGTTGTCAGAATTTGTGTGTGTGTGTGTGTGTTTGTGTGTTTGTATTTACCTGAATAGTCAGGGAACTTCTGCCTGTTTTACTTAGGTTTCCATTTTTTCAAATTTAACCAAAAACTAAATATAATGGGTAAGCACTAGTTTTCCTCCAAAGGAGTAGGATCGTTTAGATTTACTTCCTGTATTAAAGCTGAGGCATGTGCTAAAATACAGTAACTAGAAGCCTGATTCAAACTACAGGTTATTCATAAGTGGATCAGTCAATACTGTTTAATAGTTTTGTTGAGGCTTTTGCATGATAGAAGTAGCTGTTTGTTATGTGTGTCTTTATTGGAGTAGAATCTGATTACATTATTATAAGTGTTATAGCCTTGTTGCTGAGATCATTCAGGGTTGTGGTAGGAAACGGTGCTCGCAGAAGTGTGAAATGGTTTTTAGCAGCAGCGTTAGCTACTGGATGCATATGGATATATGTCAGAGTTGAGGATTTATTATGAGAACAGGCAAGATGGAGGCAAAATTAAGGTCCTTTTGCATGACAGAAACATGACCGAAACACTACACAAATTGCTGTAGAAACATGTGAAGTTGTATGAGGAGCACAGATGAAACAGTGAGTAGAAGTCTTCACAGAAGACTAAACACTTAAGGGACATCTTGAAGGCCAGTGAGTAGTTTTCTAAGGGGGGAGAAGGACCTTCTAGCCACAGTGAATAGCTTGTTAGGAAAGAGTGTCTGGTGAGACTGAAAAGCTGGTGGTTCTGCTACAGTGAGTGTGCCCAGTAGCAAGGGGTGCGGGTTGAAAGTGAGATGGGACTAGCATGGAAAGATTTATCATCTGGGACCAGGATTTCTTGTATGCTGATTTTTGTTTGTTTGTCTGTTTTGCTTATTAGTTTTCTAAAGAAATACAATACTCAAGGCCAATCTAAAAATTCTGATCAATACAGGAGAATATGAAGTTAAAAATAAGGGTTTTTTTTCTCACTTTCTTATCCCTGTCCTCACTCCTCAGAGGTAACCAATGTTAATATTTTGTCATGGATCTTTTAAAAAATGCTGTGTCCACTAGGTGCCTGTGGACAGGAATCCACACAGTTCTAAAATTGCATTTCTTTGGTTTCCCAGGCCATAGAAAATTAAAAGTAACAAATTGAGGGATGGATTAGGGAGGGATAAACGGGCTGATACCTGGAAGAAATAAATACTGTAATCTTTCAGTGAGGGAAGAGACCAGAATACACACAGACAGGCACAAGAAACGTGAGGACTCACTTAGCATAGCAGTTTCCTCTCATTACTGCTGCAGCAAAGGAACCCAGGAACCCAAGCACTTCAGTAACCTCCCTCCACCCTGCTGGTGTCCGTCTCCCGCTGTGAGGACTTGAGCCCTGGAGTGTGGTAACTCCACTTACTTTCCTAGTAGTGCCCTGGGTTCCCATCATGTGGATTAAGAGCCCTGCAAGTAATTCACCCTTATCTCCATCTTTTTTCTTATCACCTTCTGCACCCTAACACCTTTGCTTTTACTTTACTTCCTTAGTAGAACAAAGCTCTTTCCCCTTGTGAAGAACACATGCTATTTGCACCTTCAGGAATGCTTTGCTTTCTTCCCTATTCTGTTTTTGCATTGTTAATTCCTGTTTTTCTTTGGATATCTGCTCAGTCCTTTCTTTCTTAGAAGACCCCTGACTCTGGCTCCCTTATCATAGGCTACTGTTTACTTTCTAAATAGGACTTATCTCATTTTGTAATTCCAAGCTGATTTGCCTGGTTATTTGCGCATCTATTTTCACTTGCCCCCAGGGTCTTTTGTTCACATTGCTAGACCCACAGTAGACATTCAAAATAAGTACATGAAAACATGCCTGAATTAAACTTAAGTGAACTTCCTTTCAGCTGTCAACCTATGCCTACTTCTCCATCTAGAATGTCCTTATTACTAAGGAGACCAACATTTCATATAAACTGTTTTATCTGGTCCACCATTATAAAAATATTCCCAGTTTGACGATTGATTACTCTTGAGTGCTAATCAACTAAACATCTGATTGCTTATTCATCCAACCTCTCCCCCTACCCCCATTCCTCCTTTTCTCTTCTCCCTCTCCTTTTTTTCCTCCTGCCTAAGGGTTATTTTTTTTTTTTTAAACATACCTGTGATACAAAAGTGAACTAACTTTTTAATAGTCACAAGAGAGGAAATTGTTCTCTGAAATTATATATAAAATTGTACTTTTGATCTATGGTTTTCATTAGATTTACGAAAGGTTCTGTGATCCACTGTGTCTGGTCTCCTCCCTTCATTTTGTGGGTGGGAGAATGAAGAATTTAAAAGGTTGATTCAAGTTCATAGAAGTAATTTTTGGCAAATCCAGTATAAGAACCTGAAAGACACCTCAGGATTCCTCTGCTGTATTGTGTACAGTTTACTAGGTGTGATGGAAAAATATAATGAATGCTTAAATTTTAAAAAGGTTATTATTACAGTAAAAGACACATTGCCTCCTTCAAAATATTCCCCCTTTCTTTGAACACACTTATCCCATCATTCTTTGTCACTTTCTGAAGCAGTTGTGGAAGTCTTTTATCATGAGTATCTTAAGCTGTCTTGGCTGTCTTGAACGTCTTTACCTTTCCTGGTCATTTTGAATTTGAGGAAGAGCCAGAATCAGATCTGATGAATAAAGTGGATGATGACACACCGTTAATGTTTTTTGTGAGTCTGCCTTTCTGTTGAATGGCACGCAGCAGCAGAGTTCACAATGTCTTTGATCACACACCTAATAAAGACACTCAGGAAAGAGCATTTCCAGAAGTGCTTTAGAAAGTGGCAAGAATAATGGGGATAAGATTGTGTTTTAAGTGAAGGAGAGTATTTTGCGGATGGGGGTGGGGTTAATGACAGTCTTACTGCAATAAATGTTTTAAATTTAGACATTCACCGTATGTTTCAATTCACATCTATACGAAATGTTGGTCTCCTTAGTGTTAATGGCATTGTAAATGGGGAAGGTGGCATATCTTGACAGCTGAAGAGAAGCATTCATTTATATGTGAATTCACACATTTATTTTGAGTACCTTTTGAGAATCACAAGCTCCTGGAGTTGAAAGGGATTGTGACTATCCAGTTTAGTGATCTTAACCTGTAAAGAAATTGGTGCTTGGAGAAATTGAGTGAATTAAGCCAGGAAGCAGTTGAGTCCAAATTAGTGAACAGGCCTCTAGATTCCTGGATTTTACTCATGCTACACAATACACATTTAAAATCTCAACTGATCTTCAGAAAAAGATGTTAGGACAGATTAATACTTTTAAAAAATGGAATATGGTGTACTGTATATTATTGTAATAGCAGTAGCTTTGCCCGTCAGTATTTTAAAGTAAAAATTTGTTTTTGTTTTTTGGCTTTGTTTTTGGTTTTGAGACAGAGTCTTACTGTGTAGTTCAGGCTGGCTTTGAACTCACTGTTTAGCCCAGGTTGGCCTTGAGCTCCTGGTGATCCTCCTGAGTGCTGGGCTTACAGATGTGCACCTCCACACCTGGTTTATTTATAAACATTGTCTTACATAAGTTTTAATAGGGATAGTTTTGGGCTTGGGTTTGTTGTGTTCTTTTATTCTGTTCTCTGCTTGTTTTTCAGGTACTTTGAACTCAAGTAAGCAGGAATATTTACTCTTTGATACTAGAGAGAACACATCAATGGGGCCCCGAAAGAAAAGTGTTAAAATGTGTCTCATAAATAATGAAATCTCAGAGGAAATTATACCAGATGAAACAAAGGACTATATGAATCAACTTTCACATGAAGTACTTTGCCATATATTTAGGTAAGATTTTGTTTGGTTGAATGCCATCTACCTGGAATGTAAAAGTAAAAACAAACTGTAGTGCTCTGCTTTTTAATGTGGCATCCTCTAGCTCTATATAATTTAAATTTAAATTACTTGAGAGGCTGAAGCAGGAGAAGCTAAATGAAGTTCATAGCAAGGTATATATCCATAAATAAAGTAAAATGGAAATTCATGTGCAGTTGTATTAGTTGATGTTTCAAGCGCTTAGTAGACATAGAAATACCTGTGTATAAACATAAAACAGTGTTTCTGACTTTTTTTTTTAACCATAACGTGCAGTGGGAAACCTATTTATATCCATATATGGAAGGGAGGGATGGGGGTTTTGGCTAAGCAGTAGAGTGCTTTATTAGCATGTGCTAATCCATCCCTAGTACGTCAAAAAATTAAGCTTTGTGAAAAACTACCCATTGTACTATCTGCAGTGTTTACATAAAAATTGTTTTGTTATTATAACAAAAGTTTTTTAAAACAAACTTTTAAAAAATTATGTTTTTCCTATTGTAACAACATTTGTGAATGAAAACAAAAATTGTGCCATTCCAGATTCTATTGCTGTCTTCTTATTGTCTTTATTACACTATTCAAATAAACAAAGTCTAACATTATTATTATTTTTTTTTTTGGTACTGGGGATCAAACTCAGGTCCTTGTGCTTGCGCAGCAGGCGGCAAAACCACTGAGATAAATCCCCGCCCCTCTAACATTATTAATCTCTGGAATTAGAGACCTGAGTTAGAATCCTAGGTTTACCATTTACTAGCTATGGGCCAGTGATAGATGTAAAGGTGTTATAAGAATTCTGTGAGATAGTACTTCTGAAGCACTCATTACATTGTGTGACATAAATGCTTGTTCACTGTTAGTAATTTTTTTCGTATTGCTACATGGTATCCGTAATTATTCTAGTCACTGCTTCCCAGCCCTTTGAATGTATGTACAGTGTGACATACTTACCATTTCCCATGTTATCTGACATATGGGTTTTTCTCTTTTTTGTAGTTATAATTGCAATTAAATTTTCCAAGCATTTGAATTTTTCTTTATACTCTTTAACTAGAAAAAGTTTGCATAAACTGAAATTTTTACAGTGTGTTGAATTTTTTTACAAAGTATTGCACAAAGTGATGATATTCTTTTAAAGAATTTTGGGCACTTTATTTTCGTTTTCTAATATACATTTATTTTAGTTTTTGTCTTCTACGATTTGTTATTTTGTGACATACATAGTTTTTGTTAGCTCTGTCTGAAAATAAAAGGCCCGGTTAAAATAATATTTTTTTGTTATTGTTTTTGTTTTTTAATGTAACAAAATGACACTGAAGTTTTCGTGGAAAACGTCTGTCAGATCCAAAATTTTCAGAAAAAGACTAGCCCTTCTGGATGTTCAGATATGTCCTAATGTACACAATAGTTAGATTTGGTGTTGATGCAGGTAGCTAGACAGGTAGGCAGAACAAAGAAACATGGACTTCTTATATAGATTCAAATATTTGTGGAGATCTAGTTGTTGAAAAAGTTGGTATTCACATAAATAAGGAAAAGGTGGGTGTGTTATTCAATGATAGAGTCATGCCTACAAACCACTTGGAGAAAAAGATAAAAGCATATCTTCACTTCTTATAACTAAATTGTAAATAGATTGACAAGCTAAACAATAAAGCCATTATAATTCTAAAAGTATATTTAAAATTGTTTTTAGGGTGGATGTTAGAAATTGTTACATGATCATTGTACTCTGTATAGGTCTATTGAATTCTGCACCCTATAAAGATGTAGAAACATGTCCCAGTAAAAATAATAATTTTTAAATGTTAGGATGTATTATGAACAAATTAGACTGAATTTTAAGTTGAAACAAGATAACATTTTGCAGTTGAATAGAATATTCAAATGGAAGGAGTATAGTCAAGTAGAGGATCTTATCGTGGTTCTAATGAAGAAAACACATAGCAGATTGGCAGAATATAAGATAGACATTGTGACACATGACTGTAATCACAGCAATCTGGGAAGCTGAGGCTGGAGGATCACAGTTTGAACCAAGCCTGGGCAGCTTATCAAGACTCAGGCTCAAAAGCTCAAAGTGAAAGCCCTGGGTTCAGTCACTACTACTGCCACCCACCCCCTCCCCACAAGTCAGAATGAAAGAAGAACCATGAGTCCTTATGAAATGTTTATTCTAAAATTAATGGATTAAGTTTTTTTAGGCTTCTAAATTTTTATCTGAATTTTTGCCTGTTGTAATGGTGTGTTAACTACTTAGCACATGCTCATGAAACAAAATCTTTAGCCTTCCTTAAACTTTATTTTGCATCTTTTCTAAAATGTAAAATATAATATGTATATGCCTTTTGAACTTTTCCAGGTCTTTAATTGTATATCTTTAAAAAATATATTTTTTCTTCCTAGAGAAAGTATGATATAAAATCATCCTGTTTTTTTTTAATTACCTATCTGTTTTTATTTAAAGGAAGTATAAAATTAACCCAGGCAATATTTTGAGTAGGCATCAGTTATTTAGAAAAAAATACTAGATTGGCAAAATGATTTAGGATAAAAATGTGTAGTCATGTAGTTTCTGAAAATTACTTGTAGCTAAGTTATAGAGACTGTTGATTAAGTTGTAGCTAAGAAGAATGCTGTTTTGATAGGAAATTTGATTTGTTTTGATTTGATTCTATTTAGTTTTAAAGAGGAAGGGAGAATGACAAGAGGTAGAAAACAAATGGAGCACAGAAATATTTAACATTTTAAAATTAGAAATATTTAACATTTCTAAAATTAGGATAATTTCTAGAAATTAGAGTCTGACCAAACTGTTAACATCTGTACCCTTTTCCCAGTTACCTTGCTGCGTAACTTTTTGCAGGCTTAACTTTCCCGAGCCAATTTCACAACTTATAAAATGGAATAATAATAGTGTCTGCCAGATCAATGAAGATTCCTTCCAGTAGATAATGGACGATAACACTCAGCTGGAATTAGAAGATAATATAATAAAGGGATTATAATCAGAGATCTAGATGGGGTTGAATGAACCAATGCGGGAAGTTGAGGAACTCTTCTAGGAGATGAGTGGCCTCTGAAAGCCAGCATTGCCACCTCTAGCCCTCTCTCTGGCACCTTCCATTAGCCAGGTCAGCAGTGAAGCTTGAGGGAGGGCTGCGTGACAGAGTGAGATGGTCTGAAACAGAGTACAATATATTTGTCATGCAGTGTAGGCTTAAGCGGTAACTTACACTTAAAAATTAATCTGGGTGTGTGTGGAAGGATCTTAAGAGAGACAGATGGGATTTTTTCTGACCTTTCAAACTGTACACTGGTGTTTGAAAGTGGAGTAGAAGTTAACTGAAAAATTTTAAGAAGGAAGAGATACGGAAGATTGGGAAGCAGGAAGCTGTGGTCCAGATGAGGTGTCCTCACTTAATACTCAACACAGTACTTTTATCACTGTGTGTGACCTGAAAGGTAAAAGATTTAGGAGAAGAAATTGTATGCTGTAAAAAGAGCATGCATGTATGTTGACAGAGATTATTAGTATTTCTAGGGATAGGATCAGGGGATGATTGTGAGGAAAAGGAGTCAGTACAGGAAATGGTTCTGTAAGAGATAGCAAATAATACTAGCCATATTTGAATTGATCAGTTTCACCTGATCTTTTTAACCTTCCTTTATCATCATACTTTGAAAAGCACTGTCTTAGTCACCTTTTCATTGCTGGGACAATGTACTGGATACCCACAACTTAAAGGAGGAGAGGTTTATTTGGGCTCAACAATATTTAGAGGATTCAGTCCATAGTTGACTGGCACCAAGTCAGTAAGGACATGGTAGAAGGGCCTTGGCGTAAAACAGCTGCTCATTATGGCACCCAGTAAGCACAAAGAGAAGAGCTGATGAGAAAGAAATACCCTTCCAGGTCATGCCCCCAGTGATTACCTCTTCCAACCATGTCCCACTTGCTAACAGCATGACAGCTGTGAATGCATTGGTGAACTAGTCCACTGATGAGTCTGCTGCCCCAGTGATCTAGTCACTTTCCTAGAGCCCCACTTCTGAACATGAGACTTTGGGGAGAACATTCAAGATCCAAACTGTAATATGCACTGAGGTTTTTTTGTTTTGTTTTGTTTTTAAATTTTCTTTGCCCAGGAAAACTTAAAGGAAGAAAGGTTTTATTAAAGGCCCTATAGAGAGAGCTCAACACTTTGAATACTTAAGTATTTGCTGACTTAACCTATTAAACCCCTATGACCTATGCATGTTAGCCATAAAGCCATGTGGGTGTTCTAAGATCTTATTTCATTTGAAGGGTAGAAGAATGGAGGAAGGAAAAAAAATGGTGGAAGAAGTATGTACCTTCTTGATAAATATGAGTTTCTTTCTCTCACAAAAGGTACCTCCCTCTGCAGGATATCATGTGTATGGAATGTCTTTCCCGGAAGCTAAAGGAAGCAGTGACCCTATATCTGAGAGTTGTACGGGTCGTGGATCTCTGTGCAGGGCGTTGGTGGGAATATATGCCAAGTGGTAAGTAGATTTAGCCTATAAGAAACAGTAGAGCCCTACTGGAAAGTAACAGTGATTTCATGAGACATGCCACTTTGTCTTGACAAAGACAATCAAAATCACCTTGTTTGTAGGGAGGTTAGATTTTATCCAAATTATTCATATTGGTTTTAGGTGGGTAAAGTGCATTTTTCCTGAAGCTTTACTACTTTAGTGGTCTCATTTTCATTTACTAATCCTTAAGTAACTAAACAATATCTGCCTCTCATACACATATGTGTTGCAAGTTCAAGGACAGCCTGGGCAACTTAGCAAAACTCTGTCTCAAAATAAAAAATAAAAAAGATCTGGGGTTGTAGCTCAGTGGTAGAGCACTTGCCAAGTGTGTGGGAGCACCAGAGATTAATCTTTAATACCAAAAAAAAAAAAACTTATACTAGGTCTTAGATATATACAAATCTGAGTTCTCCAGTTACTCAGAATCAGCAGCCTGACCTACACCAAATTGACCTCAAAGAGACAGGAAAGGCAGTTGATGACTTTAGCTAAGCAAAACACCTCTAAAAGGGAAGAGTTAAAAAGGCCAATCAAATATTCCTTTTGGTTAATGCCAATGCATTAATTAGTACGCTTTACTGTTGTTTAGCAGTTTAGAAACATTTCTGATCATCGTTTTCCTATACTGTCCAACTCATGAGTCTGAAAATATGAAGAGGCTGAGAGGGATTAAAGAACAAAACAAAACAAAGCCTTAACAGAAATGAAGGGCTGAGGAGAAAATTGTCCCATTCTGTAGGACAGAACAGACTACCACTATAATACTAGAATATTATGGATTTTGGGGTCCTGTAATTTTCAACTCTTGTCATTTAGCCAGATTGAAGAATATTGCAAACGCCTGAGAGTAGAACTTAGCTTGGTGGAGGCATACCATGGCTATCTTCAGATATTTAACAAAACATTTTAAGGAAAAGGGATTCCTTTCATTCCAGAGAGTGATCATTTAAGCATGAAAGAAAAGAATTAAGACAGTGTCAAAAAGATTGTCTTACTGTACTAGATTTGCTCTTGTAGATGTTAAGTCAACAGGAGTTCTGGAGGTGAGATTAATGGCCTGTAGAGACAGAACAGTTCTTAGGTGGTACCATCTTAATACTGACAACTTTATCCTTATCAAATTAGAGAAGAATCTGTGTGCATGGTTCTGATAGATACCTGTAAGCCCAAGGCTTCTCACCTCTGCCAAGAATATTAAAAAGAAGTGGAGCATTCTCTACCCTCGGATAAAATCACACTAACTATGCTTTCATTAGTGCCACCTTACCTATTCTCAGGAGTTTAGTATTTTATGGTTTATATGTGGAATTTCTTTGGAGTCTCATACTATCTTTGTAAAGAAAGTAGAACCTTCCCGTTTATGGTGAGAGGTAACATATAAGGTGTGACAAAAGAAGATAGACTTCAGTAGTGGTCTGACTTGGTAGAATTCTAGAACTGCTACTTGTTAGCTCTTAAACTCTCGCAGTTTCAATATATACGTTTATAAATGAAGTGATAACTTTTCATTGGTATATGAGAATAAGTGGGAAAAATGTTTAAAATAGTTCATTTAGTAAAGGTCACTTTACAAGATAATAATGGAAATTGCTAAAATTACAGACATGAAGTAATCTCCAAGGTCACTTTTACTTTTCGGTTTTGTGATTTGCAATGAGCATATCAGTTGTAGCCCTGTATAAATAGAATAATTTTTGAAAACTGTGGTACTTACCACTTAGTCATTTGAGTCTTCATTTTATTTTTGAGAGTTAATATTTTTGTCATTAGTGAGCAGACAGTTGGTTTTTAGGCACCTTCCATGGTCCCAGTAATAGATGAAATATTATCTGTATGTCACTTCTTTCCCCGTTTTTTCAACCAGTAGCCCCTGCTGTGGAAGTGCTTTGCCTTTCTCTGCTCCCATCTTGTTGGTTTCCTACTGTAAAACACAACTCATCAGATAAATGGCTTCCTGTCAACTCAGTATCTTAGTCTGGATCACTCTTTCTCTTTTAACCAACTTTCATGTATCAAAAGGATGAACTGTCTGATGTGACCAGGGGGTGGCAGTTAAATAGAGAACAGAGTAATTATTAGGAAATAGATCGAATAAAAGAACCTAGCTAGGGCTAGGGATTTAGCTCAGTGGTTTCGCCACCTGCTGTGCAAGCACAAGGATCCAAGTTTGATCCCTGGTACCAAAAAAAAAAAAAAAAAAGAACTAGCTTGAGCTGAGAATTAGGTTGAAACTGAGCTTCCTGAGATGAGACTCATGTCCTGTTTATGATTTTGGTGTTACACAGAGCCCTGAAGGTATTCTATACCAGAGAACACCTTTGGGAGAAGAACAGAATGGTGGGGATCAGGTGGGTGGCCTTGTTCAATCCACCAGTTAGGTATGTCCATATCCTCTGGGTTAAATATGTGGTGTTAGATTTCTGTGCCTTAGAAGTAACAACAAAAGGCAATGATAAAATAAAAGCCTCGGCAATAAAGAATTCAAAGTAAGTAGAGTATTTTACACAATTTCTCTGTTACAAAAGGAATACATCTTCTGTTGAAAGCATTCGTTCGACTTTAGTGTTAATGCTAGCTTTATGAAAAACTTAAAAGGAAATTCTAAAATAATTTATTTAATAAAAATTATGGTACCTAGTAAATGTTCATGAACAGAAAGATGAACTTGATTCTAAATGCTTCTGAACTTCTCAGGCTTCACAGATTCCAGTTTCCTAACACTTTTAAAGAAGATGCCAGATGTTGAACAGCTATATGGCCTTCACCCTCGATACCTTGAGAGACGAAGAGTAAGGGGCCATGAGGCTTTTAGCATTCCAGGAGTACTGGAAGCTTTACAAGCATGCCCAAACTTGGTGGTGAGTGCAGCTGGTACATTTTGTCAACTGATTGATGAAATAATGGATCAAAAGAATAATAGAACCCCTTCACTCACATGTAGATACTATCCACAACAAACTTTTAAGTTCCATTGCCTACTTAGTATCTTATGATGCAGAAATAGAAGTGTTGGATGTTAATTAAAAAGCCTTTCTTATGCTTGCTTTGGTACTATTTTCTAGGGTGTGGAAACATCTCATTTGGAGTTAGTAGAATCCATTTGGACATATATGCCACATGTTCATATTTTGGGGAAATTTCGTAATCGTAATGGAGCATTTCCGATTCCTCCCGAAAATAAACTGAAAATTCCTATAGGAGCGAAAATTCAAACTTTACATTTAGTTGGTGAGTAGTTATTTCTCGAGTCACTTGTAAGTCCTTGGAATGCCACATAACTGAATATTTACTAAAAGGGAATAATGAGAATTTTAGAGATAGTTTGTTGATTACGGGGGAAAAAAAGTGCTCGTTTGTTTTCTGTAACAATTCAGGCTTCTCATTAAAGACCCCTCAGGGGACAGTACCACTTTACAATTAATCTTTTCCTTTCTTCAAGATCAGTATTTTTTGGAAGTTTTGTTTTGCTTTGTTTCAATGAGCAGAGTCCTGTCCTTAGTTTTCTGGTATCTCTTTGGTCCTGGTTCGGCCCTCTGGTGGAGAAGTCTCCAGTCCAATTTTTTGGAGATGGTGGAAATGTCCTATGTTTGTGCTGTGCTATGGTCTGTACAACGTTGCTGGTGAAACTGAGGAATCCAATTTTTTATTTTATGTTAATTTATTTAATTTAAATAGCTATGTAGGTAGCGCCTACTTTATAACACAGCTTAATCTAGAATATCACCAATAAAAAAAAAACTTAGTCGTTTACTTATGTACATCTTTTCCGAGCAAAAAATTAGCGTACATTCTTCAACCCAGAACCAACAGAAACCTCTTGCCACTTAAGTTTTTCCCTAAAAAATGGATATAGAGTGGTCTTATTCCAAAAATATTTTGTTTGCATCATAGTGTGTATTCTCCATCTAAATATTCTTTTTTTTTTTTTTGCGTAAATTCTTTTATTGGTACATTTTAGGTATACAGTACATCTACATTTATCATTGGGTGCTTTTGCCTGTACGTGATGTATCTTGGTTCTTGTTTTTTCCCCATTCCCTGTGCTCCCTTCCCTATTTACATAGACTTTGTTTCCATTTTTTCCTTTTCTCATAATTTTTCTTTTCCCTTCTTTCCTTTCCCCTTCCCCTCCCATTTCCCCTACCCTTTTGGACCTTTTCTTCCTATTTCAAATTATCAATTATTCGTTTTAATCATTTTAATCCTTATTTACACTTTCAGTTTCTCACACTAGAGAAACTATTCGGTATTTACACATGTGTGTCCTATTTATTTCATTTAAGAGTATGGGCTCAACATGCATCCATTTAGCTACAAATGTCTCTAGTTTCTCATTCTTTACAGCTGAGTAGTACTCCATTTTATAAAAAAACCCACATCTTCTTTATCCAGTTTCCAGTTGATGGACACTTGGGCTGTTTCCAAGCTTAAGCTATTACAAACTGTGCTGCTATAAACATGGGTGCACATATATCGCCGTGGTATGATTCTTTTAATTCTTTTGGGAAGATAGCTGGGTCAAATGGGACCTGTAGTCCTGGTTCTTTGAGGTATCTCCATACTGATTTCCACAGTGATTGCACCAGTCTACACTCCCACCAACAATGGAGAAAGGTTCCTTTCTGTCCACACCCCCACCAGCATTTGTTATTGGTTGATTTCTTGATAGCAGCCATTCTCTGTGGGGTGAGGTGGAATCTCAGTGTTGTTTTCATCTGCATCTCTTGAATGACTAGTGATGTTGAACGTTTTTTCATATGTTTGTTTGCTGCTTTTACTTCTTTGTCTGAGAAATGTCTGTTCACTTCAGATGCCCAGTTTTGAATTGGGTCTTTGAATTGGGGGGGGGGGGATCTGATTTTTTTCAGTTCTTTATATGTTCTAGATAGTAGCCCTTTGTCTGAGTTACAACTGCTAAAAATTTTTTCCCACATTATAGGTTATCTTTTAGCTTTGCTGGTGGTTTCTCTTGCAGTGCAAAAGCTTTTTAATAAGAAGAGATCCCAGTTGTTGATACTTTGAGCTAGTTCCCGTGCTACTGAGGTTTTGTTCATAAAGTCTTTTCCTATGCCAGTGTCTTCAAGAGTTCTACCTAACTTATCTTCCAGCAAGTTTAGTGTTTTTATTTTAATACATGTAAATATTCTGTGAAATTATATTCAACTGAAGTTAAATAAGGGCATTTTTATTTTTTATTTTAAATTTTTTCAAATTTAATTTGCTATCTTTAGATTTCTGAAAACAGTTTTGGAGGGGTCTCTATTAATATAGTTTGACCTTAAATATTCATTCATATTTTATCTATATCTGTATATACATATATTTATACTTTTATATATGGGTTATATACTATGTTCCAAACATTATTCTTGTTATTAGGGATATTCAAAGAACTGGAAATTTCTGAAACTGGATCAGATGGTAAAAGAGTAAAGTTTTCTAGCAGCCTTTCATTTATAAGATAAAGGAGTGATCCTTATTAGGTATTTGAATATATTTAGTTCATAATACAAGCTCCTTTAGATCAAAGACTGCTTTTATATCTTTATATTTTTCATATTGCCTGTCATAATTGATTGGAAATATTGAGTACTTAGGAAGCTTTTCTGAAACATTAATTTATGTGAATGATTCAAGAGCATAACACTGATAGTGATAAAGAGGTGCATAGTGAATCAATGAGCATAAACAGGGAATGAGGAGTTATGTCCTTTGAATATAGACTAGCATTACGGGAAAATGCAGATCGGGCATAGGGTTACCTATCTTTGGGTATGTCTGATGCATGCTACTTTAGGATTCCTAATCAGTACAACAGTAGTACCATCTTCAGAGTACCTGCTAAACTTTGTGAATTCTGCATTTTGCATCTTAATCTGAACCTCATTTTCTCTACTTTTCTTTCTGTGGTCTCATCGCCAGTTTTACTTCCCATCTGTTGCCTTACAGTGTATATGCATAGTTCAAGCTAAAGTTAACCATTCTATTTTGAGAGGATTAAGAGATAATCTTTGTAGGTTAAGTAGAAACATTCTGTATAGTTTAGCTTCTAAAAAGCTAACTATTCAAATACTCTAATTTTATTTAATCTAGTTACTCTTGCTAAAAGGGCTTCTACTACCTCAGGTTTAAAAGTTGCATTAAACTGGTTTTGCCAGGTCCTATTTGTTAAATATCATCACCCTGGATCCATGGGTTTCACTGGTAGACATAGGACTTTTGGCTTTTTTCTAGCTTACAGTGTTCTTTCTTATCTCCTGAATTTTCCACCCAAATACCAACCCCTTTTTCCAGATATGGTCCTCCTTGGGTGTGATTTCTGCTCTTAAGCCACTTATTAATCAGGGGCATAAAATAACCCCAGTTTGAAATATTAAAATGAGCGACCATTAGATTTCTCATTTTCTCAGGGCTATGTTGGCTAGCTTCTACCACATATTTACAAATTCCTAAGAATATATTTGTAGATAAGACTTTTCAAGCTCTGACTTGGCTTTCTTGTAGAAACCACAAAATTTAAAATCAGCTAGCCTGACTTTGTGCTGAGAAATTCTGTTTTCTTATTGGTGGAACAGTGGCTATTGATAGACATATGGTAAATTTGCATTTCATCTGCATTTTACAGTTTTGCTTTCAGTAACCTATTTTCATTTCATATCTTCTGGGTAAATGTTTCCTAGAAGAGTTGTACCATTATGAGAAAAGCTTATATGTATATAATGTAAAAATACTTCTTAAATCCTTCTAAAAATGTAGCACAGTAATAAACTATTTTTTACAAGCCTGTTTTAAATAAATCAGACTTGATGGACTTTATGTGACTTGTTCTAATAAAATTCCCCTTGACACATGAATTGTCAATTTGAAAAGTAAACTCTTAAACTGGTATACAGAGTACAGAGTATTTTTGTGATTTTCTTGTTATTCTTTTTTTTTTTTTGTATATGTGCTTCAGGGGTGAATGTTCCTGAAATTCCTTGTATCCCAATGCTCAGGCATCTTTATATGAAGTGGGTAAGACTCACTAAACCACAGCCATTTAAAGACTTTCTTTGCATCAGCTTAAGAACTTTTGTCATGAGGAACTGTGCAGGTAATGGTCAATGATTATGGTGGAATTAAGCATGATATTCTAAAAATATTCTAAAGCAAAGTCTGTAGCTGCATTATTATATTATGTTGTTATTGCCTGTGTTTTATAACTTATCTTGTGAAGATAAAAGTACTTTTTGTTTTAAAGACATTAGAAACATGAATTGTGTTTGATGTTGGCCAAAAAAAGCCAGGAACCAAAATAGTAGACTGTATGTGTATTCCTTAGAAGCACTTTTTAGATTTCAGTATGCTTTCTTTGTCTCTAGTCTCTTAATTATATTCCTGTGAATAGTTGTCTGGCCTAATCAACCCTAAACTTTGTTTTTATGGTATTTCTGACTCTTTTCTGGTCACAGCTGCCTAGTCACTGTATGACAATGTTATACAGTTTTCACTTCAGTGTCTTTCCTTGTACTATACTACTGCAGTTTTATCCTGAGATATTTACCTCCATATTTTTATATATACTTCAGAGCCTTCCTTTCCAACTTGTTTTTTATCTTCTCTTTTTTTCTTTTTGTGAAATATAGCAGATCTTATTTTGAGACTTGATAGATTCTGCTTTCTAATACTTTTGTAATTCTTCATGTTCTGTCTCTGTCAGGTGCAGGCCTTTGATGCACAGGACCATGTTTTTTATGATCTTCCATAGTATCTAGTATAGCACTGGGTACATAAAAGAAGTTTAAGTAGTTGAACTGTTACTTAAGGATCATATTTTATCTTGGCTTTCTCCCTATAGTTATTTTGAGCTCATAATTATTGGACTTTAGTGTATTTATAAGAAATACTACATATATCCATTGTTACTAAAAAAACTTTGTACTGAATAAATACATGACTAATAGTTTAACACTTTATTTTGTAATAGGAATTATAGATCACAAAGATCCAAAAGTTTGAGTGTCATTTTAAGACAGTTTATAAGTTATTTATTTCAGTTGTTGATTTGAAAATTCATCTTTTTAAGGCAGTTTGTATTGCTTCATTAAAGATTTTTTTTTTTCTCTTTCTAGGGCCCACAAATTCCTTAAAGTATGTCCCTTTAGTAACGGGCTTATCCTCTGCCCGAAACTTGGAACACTTAGAAATGGTTCGAGTTCCTTTCCTTGGAGGTCTTATCCAGCATGTAGTTGAAGACAGTTGGAGATCAGGTATCTTATTTTCTTTAGTTTCTAAATATTTTAAAAATCAGTGTTAAAAATTCATTAAGCTTTTGTTTAACTTCTCTTACAAATCTTTTTAGAAAGAAAATACTTGTCAGCAATTGCATTTTGGAGAATAAGTATCTGTGAGCATAGGCTTGTATTCATTTTCTTTTTGTGCATGCCAAAACTTCTTAAAATCAACAGTAGCAGTAATAAAGCATGTTTTCTGGCTTGCTATTACTTATTACTTAATATAATACCTCTTATTGTATTGGGAATCACAGAAATAGGAATAGGGATTTCTAGTACCCTTTGGTGATAAGACATATGATTTGGATACCCTCAGCCCCCCAAAAGAACCATTAATAGTGTTGATGTTCAATATTTGTTTAATACTTTATAGTACATAAAATAATACTTTATAGTACATAAAATATACCTGTCATTTGGATATTATGTCCCTTCATCAGATGATAGCTTTTAAAAGAAAAATAATAAATTATTAGATCCTTTAGCTATAACTAAATAATAAGTACAAGTTGTACTTTGCGCCAATCATCTTACTGCAGAAAGAGATTTGCTAAATAGAAAATAGTTGAAAAGTAAAAATGTAACATTGACTACAAAAGATAAATGGCTAATCTGTCTTAAGTATCATCGATAATAAATAGACATATAGTTAACACTAGTAAAGTATAATAAAGAGTAAGTGGTACATATGTAGAGATTTTGTCAGTTAAATCTGGAATAAGTGTACTTCATTACATCGAGTCAGTGGGATGGCACAACTTCCCTCTAGACCAACAGCATTATTGTTACAATTAGTAGGCTAAGAGTTAAAGAGGAAAAGAAGAACACAGTGGTCCATTTGCTAGAGAAGACTAGAGAGAGGTGTCAAAAGCAAGGTCCCAAAAGAAAGACTTTTCTTTAGTTCATACATAAGGAGGAGACTGCTGTGCTTTATGTTTTACTAAGGGAATCAGCATTCCTCACACAAAAATCAAGTCCAGATGGTCCAAAACTTGCACTTTTAAAAATGTCTTATTTTGGTGGGCAAAGATTTCTTAAATAAGATACCACAAAGCAGATACCATTAAAAAAATTGATGAATTTGACTTAATTTGGATTAAAAATTTTTATGTATCAAAAGGCATGATTAAGAGAGTGAAAAGCCAAGAGTAGAGTAGGAAAAGTTCTTTGAATATAGACATCGTATATGGGACTATGTTGAGAATATATAAAGAATTCCTGAAATTGGTAAAAAAAACGCATATGACCCAGTTAAAAAAAGAATGAGAAAAGACTTGACTGGAAAAGCTTTCATATAAGAGGTTATCTGTGTGTCCAGTAAACATGAAAAATGATGAGTTTTACTAACCATTAAGGAAATGCAAATTAAACTACAATGTGACCGAAAAGCACAAACAGGGCTGGCTACCTATGCATGACTAATAGGAGAAAGACATGCAGTGTAGTTAGCTAGAATGTGGAGCAGCAGGGTCTTTTTATACATTGCTAGTGAGTGTATAAGTGGATACAAGCCCTTTAAAATACTCTTTGACAGTGTCTGCTAACAGCTATACACATGTTAACAAATTGCATTCCTGCCTCTAAACCCAACAGAAGTACGTATATATGTTCACCAGTAGATGTATTAAGGATTGTTCATAGAAGCACTGTCCCTAAAAGATCCAAAATAGAAACAACTCACATGTCTGTCAGCAATAGAATGGGTAATTAAAATGTGGCAATGAAATACTATGCAGCAATATGAATAAACAACTTTAAACACTTACTGGCAATGATATAGATGAATCTCATAAACAAAAACATGTACAGAAAAATACGTACTTGGTGATTTTATTTATAAAAGTACAAAATGGACAAATCAATCCTGTGTGAAATTCATTGAGTTTTACAATCATAATATGTGTCCCCTTCCCTCCTTGGTTTCTTTTAGATAGTATGTTTTAAAAACATAAAAAAGAGTTAAAGTTAAGGAAGTATTGGTCCTGTTTCAGAATATATTAAGAGATTCAAAATTTGCCCAGAAAATGCCAAAGTTCCTTCTTTATAATTCCCCCATTTCTAGCTCTTTGAAAATTCTTCCTAGTTTAAATCTCTTGATGTTTTTGGATGCCATCAGAATATCTTTTCAGAATGAGAGTCTGTTCTCATTTCTTTTTGGGAAGTAACTAGTAGTTATAGTTCATCTTGAGATATTAATTTGAATTCACAAAATAGATTTACTTTTAAAAGAATAACTATTATATACAAATACCTTATTAAATATGCTATGATGAAAAGAAATACTTGTTTTTGTTCTTTTTCTCCTTTAGGTGGTTTTAGAAATTTGCACACTATTGTTTTGGGAGCTTGCAAAAATGCTCTTGAAGTGGATCTTGGTTACCTCATTATCACTGCTGCCCGTAGGTATGTTTCCTCTTTCCCTTATGCCTTTTATCTTAGAATTGTTTCTTCTGTATTACAAAGCTGGGGAAATGTGTATGCATATGTTTGTGTATGGAGTTTGATCTTGCCTTGTTTTCACTAAAAATGCAAATAAGCTATTTAAATAGTTAGTAGTTAGGTTATCACTTAGTGGAAGTCTTAATTTTAGGATAGGTGACCATTTGTGCTGCATCCTTAGCCAGCCAGCTGTGGAAGGGAGCAGTCTCATCAGAGAAAAGCTGCTGACTCTTTAGAAGTGCCTGAGTCCAAGAGAGGTTGCCATTGAAGCCCTCTCCAGAGCCATTGTCTCAGTCACTGGATGGTTTTTGGAATTGTTGTAATTGGTGCTAAAACTTGCTATTCATAAATCAGTGTTTTAAATTGGCTTTTGGCAAGTCTTAATTTATAACATCTTTAATATTTTTAAACTGTGCTTTCCAGTCACTTTATGCCACATTTTCTACTTCTTCCCTTTCAAAATTATGCATTGCCTTTTTATTTTTATGTTTAACGTGAATAACTAATTTTTTCAATTTATTAAAAACACGTTTACTTTTTATCAATAGAATATTAAGAATGTAAATGTAATAAACCAGGCTGACTTGAAGTAGGAATTTGTTACCTTCTTATAGAACTATATTTTTTATTAAAATGTTAACAGCTAGGATAAGAAAGATACAAAGAAATACCGGCATCAGTTGTGTATTAGTCAGTGCTTACTAGAGTCAGATGTAAAAGAGTACAAAACATCTGTCTGTACACTGGAGACCCGAAGGATCCAGTCAAGGGCTTGGACCCCACAGCAATGTCCAGTGCAAGTCTCTATCAGGAGGCAGAAGGATCTGCGTGGGAAAGGCCCAAGGACCAGTGCCAAAAGCTGAAGTATTGGGGCCAAAAAGCTGAAGGATCTGAACCAGAAGGCTGAGGAATCTACACTGGAAGCCAGGAGATGACATCCAAGGTGAAGACAGGGACTGAAGCTCTCCTGAAGAAAGAAAATAGCCAAAGCTCTTTCAAAGAAAAACTACCAAAGCTCCTCTGAAGAAAAGCAGTCACAACGAAGCTCTTAGAAGATCAGCTGAAATCCTTCCCTCTTGTTCTCCTTTTTATTCCATTCTACCAACAATCCTCTGTAAAGTGGGTCTTCTATGACCAGAACCATGCTGACTCAATTCTACTGGGTATTCTCACTCAAGTTGACAGTCAGTTAACCACCACAAGTTGCAGACTCTGATCCTGACTCATTAGGTTTAAGAAAAGACTTAGAAAAGATACAAGAGTCTTATTGTATAATTCATTGTTATTTAATGTACACCTTCAGTATACTGCCTAAGATTTGCCTGTACTTTGTAAACATTCCTGTAAGAATACATCTCTGAAAAATGTTAATGGAAGAAGGAAAGTTATTGACATCTATTATGCTTCAGTAAAATTACAAACTTCTTTCAGAACCTAACATCAGGAAGAATCTGATTCTGATGGTTTTTGTTTTATTCTGATATATTTCTCTTTGTTCCCAGGTTACATGAAGTTCGGATCCAGCCTTCCCTAACCAAAGATGGTGTCTTTTCTGCCCTCAAGATGGCAGAACTGGAGTTCCCCCAGTTTGAAACCCTTCATCTAGGATATGTAGATGAGTTTTTGCTGCAGAGTAAGACTTAACTCATTTTATTTTCTAGAATTGCTAAAGGAGACTGACTTGAAATTTGAACAAGGGTGTGCCACATTTTTATGATATAAGACAACTTAAAATCTTAAGTATTCTTAACTCATTGGAAAAGAAACTTTTAACTCAGAATGCCAATCATTTTTTTCTACATTGCTTCTGATATTAGCATATTATTGAAAACAGTGATTAGAAGTATATCAAAAAGATCCTAATCTAGATTTGGTGTTCCTTTTACTTTACTACCAAAGTTTCGTTTCCATTTTGCATCATTTTTTTTCACAGAATGTCATCCTTGGTTGCATGTATTGAATTTGATTTGCCACATTCTTTAAAGCTTTTCATGGTCCCTTTCAGATGAGGTCCCATTCCCTGCCCATACTCTGCATTTCCATAATAAGTCTGCTGGGGTTCTGGATTTTCCATATAGTCTGAGCATATAATGGGCAGTATTCATTTACTGATAATTGCTTCTGGCTTATTCACAGCGTTTTCTAGTATACACATAAATTGGGAACTCTTTCCTTTGGGTTGAGTGTCAGTTCATTATGAAAACTTTTTTCAGCATGACATTAGAAAAACACTCAAGAAAATTTCTACTACCAACATGTTTCTATTTTTTCCAAGAATTAGTTTCTCATGTAAGTTTCTCAAGTAAGAATTCTTGAACTCCATCATATCAGATGATATTTTTTTCCTTGGATCTAATTTGCACTATAGAAGACTATAAGAAGGCTTAGTTCCTCTGAACAGAACAGTCCAGGTCAAAAATCATGCCTTTTCCTTTTTTTATTTCTAGCCCTTTTCCTTTTCTAGTATATGTCACAATAATAGTTATTGTTTGGGCTTTTTTTTTTTAAATTGTTTTCTCAGTACAGGTACAGGATTATTTTAAAAAGTCAAATCATCTTTTTCTAACCAATACAGAAATCATTTTAACTTTGTATAACTTTGGAAATGATCATCTTTTTTTCACAACAGCTTTATAAGGCCAAGATAGTGGAGTTGTTTCATTACTGTATTTACTATCATTTTTCTGGTTATGAATGAGTTGCTAGTATTCACTATGTTTCTATAATATCTGTGTAGTAAGTTGCCGTATTAACTTGAACATGGTGTTCTTGCCGTAATTTTACTTTCTGTGTTTCTCAGAAGCTCAAAACTTGACAAATTTTGTATCTTCAAAGTGGCTACCTTTAGAGCAGTTGAAGAGCTGTCTCTCCATAGCACAAGTTTGAGTTAGAAATCTGTTTGAGGCAACAGGTAGACATTTATTGCCTGTGTAACAAATTTTTCTCTATACTGTTTCTCTCTCCTCCTCACGTTCAGTAGCGTAAAACTTTACTCTTACATTTTAATACAATTTAATAATCTCTTTCATATTTAGCAGTCTTTTAGCACTGACCTTTTTACCTGCCATTTGACTCTTGCACACATATATGTATACGTATTTATTTTCTCTTCTGTTTTTCCAAAGACTGCCTAGGATTCTCTGCTTCAGAAGGGGTGCCAGGTGACTCTAACAGACCATCTTGAGAGAGAGGAGAGGTCACTGCTCCCTCACACACTTTGGTTTCACCTTCCCCTTCTCTGTAATTTAGATGTTGAGATATCTCTCCAGGAGGAAAGTGGTAGCCTCTGGCAAAATCTGAGTCACTTTTTTTTTTTTAAAGAGTCTAGCAAAATCAATAAATAGAAACACCAGCTCTATCTCCTTTCATTTATGGCAAGGTTGGGGAGGTGAATGTGCTAGAGAGCAGGTAACTGTGTGTTAGACACAGAGACATAGCCAGCATGTGTCAGTTCCTGACATGGGTGGGGATACTGATGATGGGTGTGAGAAAATGAGTGACCTGAAGTGAGTACTTAGAGAAGGGACCTTTGTTTACATGGATTTGTCTCAGAGCTTTATACGAAGGTCGTAGGAATAAGCTGTTTAATCTTTACTCTAAGACCTTTGTACAGAGATGGAATTAAGGCCTGCTTGTTTTTTATCATAGGACCTTAACAGGTTATGTAAGCCTATGTTTTTTCATCTTTAAAACTGGAAATAAGACAACTTTTTCTTGAGTGGCTATGAGGAGTCAGTGAAAAGTGATGTGTATGTACATTTACAAGAATGTGACACTTAGGCCAGTGTTCGGTAAATGGCAGCTTTTACCTTCAGCTATCCTGTGAAATGAAGTGAGAAAAGAAACAAAAATGAGTATGGTAGTGGCAGTGACAGTTCACAAAGATTCTGACGAATCCTGGCACACGGAAAAACTCAAGAGCAGGAACAAGTTGGTAATACCAGAGGACTGAAGTCAAGACATGGATCTGTGTTAGGCTGTAGCATTTGTGTACAATAAAGAGGGAACAGGATCAGTTCAAGATTTGCTCCATCTTAAGGAAAAGGCGGGTTTTACCTCCAGTCCAGAAAGCAGGAGAAAGGTCCTTATCAGAAGGTTCAACTGTAGCTGAGTGGCATGGTGTGGGCTGGCCTGCACACAGTGCCATGCAGTGCCAGTGCCAGGCACTAATGGGAGAGAGTGACCTTTGTGAAGAGTAAATCTGGAAGTGTTGAGTAAATTGACTGCTTTAACATGTTCCAAGTTAAAGGTATAAATTATTGTAATGTTCAGAGCACCTTCACCAGAGCAACAGTTTTTTTTATACTGTGTGTCAGTTGATTTCAGGGACTATGAGAGACACTTGTTCAGCTGTTAGGTCCCCAGCATTATGGCGAACACCAAAGATAAAACTGAACCAAGTGGACAGTCCTCCTTGTCCTTCAAGGAACTCTTTCAGCTAGGTGAACTATCTTGGAGAGAGAGGGACAGACCAGTCGGAGAAATTATGGTAGAGAACAAGGGATAAAGCGTGACTCCCAAAGGTATGATCTAAGATGAAGGATCGTCTTATTTAGACCCACCTCCTTCACTTGTGACCACACAGTCGCCACTAGAACCCAGTGGTTAGTGTCGGAGTTAGAATTCCACTTTAAGGGCTAGATAGATATTTGCTATCCAGCAGTATGAGGTCTAAGACTGAATCTGAATCCCTAGTTTTCCCTTCTCTGCACCTGGCCAAACCAGACTCTGGAAACATGATCCTTACACTATAAAGGAGTTGCACTTTTAAGACTTGATTTTCATTTTTGAAACATAAAGCTAAAATGTCATGATAGTGTGAACCAATACCGTATACTGTATATATTATAAACCAATACAATATATCTGTTATGCTTTAAGAATTTTTGCTTTTTTCTTTTTTAAAACAATTGAGGATAATTTTTTCCTGCGTTATCCCTTGACTTTTTTCTGTTTCATATAAGAAGTGCTACCATATCTTCAGAATACCTGATTTAAAATTACGCCAGATGATGAAGACATGAAATTGCTCATTTTGGCTGCTAAGGTACAAAATTGATAACACTTCATCACACTTAAGAATTTGACTTTCTTCGCAATTGATTTTTCGTTCTAGGTAGAATGGCGAATGCAGATTTGGTGAAGTATGGTTTGGCTGATGTGGTAGAAAATCCTGGAATCATCACTGATATAGGGATGAAGGCAGTCAATGAAGTTTTTTCCTGTATCAAGTATCTGGCAATTTATAATTGCCCGCATCTGCATAATCCGTACAATTGGATTTCAGGTACTGTAGGCTTAGAAATACGACTACATTTTATTGATAGTGACATAATGCCTTTATTTTCCATGTGTGATATGATTACATTCCTAATGTGCAGTGTACATATTGTATATTGATTGTCTGTACAAGTTCTGGGAATCTTAGATAAAACCAAGTTAGACACATATGCAGTGCCTCTTTAAACTCCTAAAGTTTGCTACCTAGAAATCATCGCTGTCCGAGTTACTAGATTCAAGTGCCCTGGTCTATATATGTATTTCTTTGGGTGAGGCACACAAATTAAGGTTAGGAATTGTTGCGTAGGACCTATGATATTACAGTTATTTTCTTTAAATTACATTCAAAATGGCACATCATCTGACAGTACAAAGTACGTATGTACATCTAAAAACTTTAATTAGGTGACATATCAGATATTACTGACCTAAAATGAAATTTTCTGATGACTAGAAAACCTACTTTATTACATACCTCCCCTCCCTACCTGACCTCCTGTATGTAGAAGTATGAGTTTTGCACTTTATATTTTTTTCTACTGTTAGGAGTTCATTTTCCTTTCTGAAAAGTAATACTATTCGTTCTTTTAAAGGCCTTTAAATGCCTAAATTTACAAATCTTTGGATTCAGGACTAAAGAAAGTATTTCTCATGAGATCCACTTTAAGGAAACAAAATCCCAAGCTGCTAACTGCAGTACAGCCTCCTCCACTGTTAATCACCTTACCCGGGGTTTATATCCTCCTTACACAGCCACTTGCAGACCTGTCATAGGGCCCTGGGCCTCTACTGAGATTTCTCAATAGAACAGCCATGTCTTGCCTCTCAAAAGTTAAATTCTGTTAGTGGCCCAGCTAACTAAGAAATTATTAGGAAATAGCAACTTTAGGATGTAGCAGATATAGCTCACTTTTAAAAAATAACATTTATTGGGTTTTTGGTTTGTTTGTTTTCTTAAATACAGAAGAGTATAAAGAAGAAAACAAAAAATGGCCTATAATCCCATCACTCAGAACTCCTGTTAACACTTAAAAAAATAAAAGTAATACATGCACTTGATAAATTTCAAACAGTACAGAAAGGTACAAAATGAAAAGTCTCCTCTTCTCAAGGTAACCATTATCAACAGTTTCTTATATATTCTTCTGGACAAATTATTTGGTGCATATTACAGCCTATACATATTTAGCCTTTAAAAATGATTTATATCTACAAAAGGATCTTGGTGTGTGTGTGTATATATATATATACACATGGTCCTCTGTTTTTTTGCACTAAGTATATTATGGAGAGTCTCCATATCAGCAAATATATTCAGCTTTTTTTCATTTTCTGGAAGTAGCTGCAAAATGTTTTGTTAAGTGAATGTGCCATAATTTTTTTATCCAGTGTCCTATTGTTGAAAAGCATGTAGGTTGCTGACTGTATCACATTTTAATCAGGGCTGACTTGGTTTCATGTTAATATTTCCCAGGCCATCTAGTTCTCAAAAAGGAATTAGGTACAGAAACACCATAATACAGTTTTGGAGATCATAAAATAAGGGCAAAGTTAAAGAAAAAAAATTTGAGTCTTTGTGACCTGTAGCAAAATTCATCAATAATGGAGAAGTATACTTAAATTTTCTCTGGTCACGTTATTTCTTCAACAGACCACTCAAGATGGACTCGATTGGTTGATATCAACCTTGTACGGTGCCATGCTTTGAAGCTGGACTCCTTTGGCCAGTTTATTGAATTATTGCCCAGTCTGGAGTTCATTTCACTGGACCAGATGTTTCGTGAGCCCCCAAAGGTAAGTCACATTCAAGGGAATTTTTGTTTTGATAGTCAAGGGAAAAAATGAGATAACCTGTGATTCTTTTCTTTATAAGAATAATGCTGTTATAGTATTACAGTTGGACTTTTTCTGCCAGCCTCAGTGAAAGTGTAAAGTTTATAACAGTACATGACCTCTTTCTGTTCTTGAGAATGAGTAATTAGGGTGTTTTTGGAGAGGGGAAAGGACAAGTTAAATGGAAGCTCTCCTTTAGCAACTAGAGGTAAGATGAGAGTGAGGCTGGAAATTTGAGCTAAGACCCATACTAATACTCAGAATAATTAGTTGGTAGAGTAAATCTCTAAAATACAAATTAGAATTTATTTCAAATGTTTTACTTTGCTGCTATCTCTATTAATTTTTATGTCCTGGGAAATGTAAGTTGCCCAGTTATACAAAATTTCATTTTAAAACTGCTTAGCAGAACTAAACTTTCACAATAATAAAATCTTAATTAATCCTTTAACTAATCCTATTCTCTCTTGTCAGTTATTAATGGTTACATTCCCTCTGTTGAAGCAGTACAGTATAGTGGGAGAAGCTCAGGATACTTGAGAAAGCTCAGAATACTTAGTTTCCAATTCCAGCTATGCCACTTATTGCTCTTGTGCTATTAGACCTCCTCCCATTGTGCACCTCATCGTCTATGAATCAGACTAATAATACTAACCTTGCTTGAAGTGCTGTGAGCCTTAAATGAGATCTTTTATGCACATATGAGAACATTTCATAAATTTTTAAGTTCTACATAAATACTAGTTCTTATGTAAAGATGAAATGAAATGATATTGAACATGAAGTGTTCTATACCAATCCGAATTAATCACATGTGGTTTGTTTTTACCCTAGGGCTGTGCTCGAGTTGGTCTGAGTGCAGGTACAGGAATTGGGGTTTCCTCAGCCCTTGTTAGCAACCAGAACTCCAATAACGACAATGACAATAATGCCCCAAATAACAATGCCAACATACACGACAACAATCACCATCACCCAGATGATTCAGATGAGGAGAATGACTTTCGGCAAGACCTGCAGCCAGAACAGCAGTTTGCAGCCGACGGTAACCCAGATCTTTAGTGAGCTCCAGGCAGAAATGAATTTTTACTGTGGATCATATTTCTCTGGCTCCATCCTGTTCCTCTTTCCTGTTTCAGCTTATCCCTTTCCACACTGAGGAGAGCTGGGCAAGAAAGCACATGAGGGGGTGGATGGAATCCTCCTATTTGCTTGCTTGTTTTCAAAGCTGCCCTTGTCCACAGAACAAATGAATGCTTCCAGAATGGGAAAACTAATAGGTGATGTCGTGGGGGTTTGGGGTAGAGGCCTGGTTTAACTGAAATTTAACTTTCAAGATTCAGGCAGTATATCCCCTGAATATATCCTCAATTAGTGGATAGGTACATTCACCATGAATGTTGAGAACATTTTTGGATATTGCAATAACTGAAAAAATGAATGCCAACTATGTGCCATTGGACATACCTTTCTCATACCTTTATCATCAATAAGTAAATCTTCACAGTACCCAGCTAAACACGTGAGTGAATAAAGACCTACTGGATGTTAATTATATAATTATCTGTCTAGTTCTTTAATGTTTACTGAACAGCCATAGGTTCCATCTGTTTGTCAGTGAAGATGGAGTGAGATAGTTTGCCTTATCAGATTTTCAGTTTCCCAGTTGACCTCTAAGAACTGGGAAAGGAATCCATTGTAGCAGACTTCAGAGATCGCAGACCACCCATGGGAATCTTACAACAGCTGTGGTGTGGAACCACCCAGATCTTACAGACCCGGGTGTGGTGGGAGTTGTTGAACTGCACAGATTAGAGACTGTACTAGAAAATTATATGTCCCTAAGCTTCTCAGTACAGAGTGGAGAATACATGTCATTGTGAAATCACATCTTAAATGTAAAGGATTAGTACTGGTGTTGTTCTGACTTGAGTTGATGTCAGTTAAAGGTGCTTGAGAAGTAAGAAGGTATCAAGTTGAGTTTTTTGAATATTGTCTCAAGGGATTTAGATCTAATTTGGTAAAATGTTGGTAAAGCCAAGCATTTTTTAATTTACAGTTCTATAGGAAAATCGCCCTTTAAAAAAAATACAGTAAGCTGACACTCAACAGTCTGAAAATTTTCATAGCTCTTGTCCTCTGAAATAATATGAAAATAATCATACATTCCCATTCGTTGATAATCACTAAGAACTATGGTGAAAACTTTGGTGCACATCACATTTAAATGATGTTAAAATGTTAAAAGTGTACTTTGTGTATCAATAATCCTTGCCACACACTAGCCAGTAAATAATAACCTAATCTTCTAAGCAATGACCCTTGTGGTACTAGCCAGGTAAACCAGGCTAGAAGGGGCAAAGTAGCTCAACTAGGAAAAGAAAGGTAGAGTTGAGCTTCCCTGCACCTTCTGTCTTGGTTTACCTGGCTGGTACCTCAAGTCTCATTGCTTATGAGATGATCACAGGGTACTCTAATAGCTGGCTTTCACCATCTTTAAGCAAAGAGCTCAGGGGAAAATCATACAGCCATCCTCTGCAACATCTTCAGCAATGAACACGGTGCTTTTTTCTCGTAGCTGTGGCCCTTTCTCCTTGCTTTCATGCAGTGATATGCTTTCTCTACCAGTGATCCTTTCCCATCATGATTTCCTTTTCGATAGAATGATTGGATACCTCTTGTTAATGCCTCCACACTGAAGCAGTTATAAGCTGTTCTTCCAGAGTGAGCTTAGTAGTCAGTGAGGCTGTTCAGTCCTTGGGACTACTGCAGTTTTGCCTGCCAATGTGGTTTCTGTGCTTCTCTTGGTTTTTACTTTCTGTTTATTTTTGTTTAAGCGTTGAATGAGATGGAAGACATGGTACAAGAAGATGGAGAGGTGGTGCCTGAGAGTGTAAATGATACACCAGCTCATAGCCAGGCAATTATTCCTGTGGATGTGGATGAGGAGCAAGCCGGTAATCATATGCCTTCCCCCACTTGTCATTCTGAAAACGAGCCTGACTGTAATGGCAGAGATGAGCCAGAGAGTGACCGTTTCCTGACCTTTCAGCTTGTGATGGGTTGTATGCTGTTTGTTATTTAGGGCTATAAAAAGGTCCTTGGTATTATCCTTGCTGTATAATAACCTTGCACCCTCCTTTCTCATTGCAAGGACAGCAGAGAGGGGTCGTTGTTCAGTAAACAAACCAATATCTACCCTCTGTTGTTGGGTGATTTATGGTAGACTATGGAGTCATGGGCTCTTAAAGATTACCTAATAATACAACCTTTCATTTTACAAAAGGGGAAACTAGTATTCTTATGAGTGATAGGCTGACTGCTCAGCCAGTGTTAAAGGAACAGATTGAGATTAGATGCCAAGTTTTCTCCAAATCTGTTGGAATGGTACCTTATATTTGACTTGAAAAATGTAGCTTTACCCTTGTTTTAATAATCTTACGAATGCAGTAACTTATTTGACAAATATTTACTGAGTGCTGGCTCTACCAGGCATTTTCAGTAGATGGACAAGTTTCCTTGGAGCTTACATTTTGTTGAGTTAATATTAGTCATGTGTCCGAATTGGGTTAGAAGAGCTAAAGGTGTAAAAGTTGGACTGCCAAGCAGATAAAGCCTTTTTCAATGTAAATATGTATCCTCAAATAACTAATATGTAACTTGCATCTAGCCTTCCAGATACAACCTACAGTCAGTTAAGGAATGGAGGAATTGCTCAGCAATCTTGTACATTTGTGAGGATTATCCTCATTTGCTTTTCCTTGGCTCATATATTTACAATATTAGGAATATATGTTGCCTGCTTTTTAAAATTGTTATGATTCTTATTTTGATTATTTTTAGGGTTTAATACTTTTAGAAAAGTAAAGATCCTTTAGGTGGAATGCCATATGATCTACTTTAATATACCTTCAGCAGTGTATAAAGTTGGTTGGCATATTGATCATACGCTTAATGTTGACATAATGCTTTAGATTTAAAATACTTTAACAATATCATATCCCAGGTGTATTCCATTAAAGAGAGAGAGAAAGGAGACTACACAGAGTGAAAAATCATCTCTATAACTCCAGATCTTTGGAAATAGTACTTTGTGTGAGGGCTTTTCTTGGGCAGAGAATAACTATTAGTCCTGTGTTTTTATTTTAGGACCCAGTGGTCTTCAGCGTGTAGTAAAACCAACCCCAATTACTGTTCATGATTCAGAGAGTGATGATGAGGAGGACAGTCTAGAACTCCAAGAAGTCTGGATTCCTAAGAGTGGTGCTCGGCGTTACTCTGAGCGTGAATCAAAAACCGGAGAGTCGGGGCAGTCCAGGGAATCGTCAGGTGAGAGATGCTGTCTTACTCTGCCCAGTTAGTGAGAGTCACTGTCAAAACTGAAACACTTGGCCTTTGAAAAGTGCCCCTACTTCAGCTTGTGGTACAGTTAACATACCCTTCATAAAATGTGATAGGAAGCAAGAAGGCAGTAGCTCAGGGAAGAGGGGAACCTGGGCAGTGCGATTGTGGACAAGTGTAGCACAACAGAAATGTGAGCTGCGGGCTCGGGGCAGAGGAGCAGTAAGAATCATGAATTCCACTGGAGGTTTCAGGTAGTTGTGACCTCAGGGATTAGTGAGAGGCTTGTGCCACATGTAAGGGATCCTGAGCCATCCATACCAGTGAGGAAACAGCCACTTCCCTGCTGACACTGTCCACTTGTACTTAGTAAATACCGGTGGCAAGTTTAGTGCTTGAGGGGGTTCTAAGATACATTTTTATGCTCTCTTGCCACCCTTTAAATACAAACAACAGTTTGTGCCATTTGCCTCACTAAGAACCTGTAATCCTCTTAACTTTTAGGATCATACTTCTTCCTTGGCCTCTCTTGTTTCTCAGAACCATGTGCTTCCCACTTTTAGCAAAAGATGATTTGTTTTTAAACATTGTCCACTCAGTTTTCCCTGCATACTTTCCTTACTTCTTAATGTGCTCACATGTTCAGTATATATTCAACACTGTCCTGGAAACACACACACATATGCATATATATATATATATATATATACATAAACTTCTATGTACAGAAAATTCAGGTATTTACTTTGAATATAATTTACTAACCACCGACTGATAATTCAAAGTTTAGCTTGTTCCTTTTAGAAATTCAGATAACTGAAACTGGTTGAAAAGAGCTTTTATGGAAACTAAAATTTAGGAAAAATAATGTGACCGAATGTTGTCTGAAAGGTTCAGTTTCCATATTTAACAACTAGAATCTCTGCTGGCCAATCAGAGCCTTATTCCTTTCCGAATTCATTGAGCCTTACTGTCCCCCAGGTACTGTGATAGGCACTGTGAGGGTTCTGAGCTGTGTAAACCAGTTTCTCTGTAGAACCTCTAGTCTAGGTGAAGAGTCAGGTAAGATGGTGGGTAGCAGTATTTCGGGGCACATGCTACAGAGGCTCTGGGGCGGGTGTGCAGAGGAGATCAGCAGAGGCCATGACATAGTGAAGCACAGGTGTTTTGGGAGAAAAGTTGGGGCTGAGGTGTAGAATCTAGATAGAGGGGACTTAGCAGAAAGTTAGTTTGGACTCATGGTGAGCCTTGAAGGCTGAGCTGAGGCCTGCAAACCAGGTTGTACTAGGGTCCGTAGAGAATTGTGATATGATCATAGTTATACTTGAGTAAAATCAGTTTACATTGTGTCCTGTTCCAAATTTACTCTTGCCTTTTGTCCAGAATTTGTACTGAAATCTTTTCTTTTCCTCGGGCCGTTCTTCTTTTTCTGTGAGCAGTAAGTGGAAAAGGCAAGACTCCACTTCGAAAGAGGTACAACTCGCATCAAATGGGCCAATCGAAGCAGTTTCCTCTTGAGGAAAGCAGCTGTGAAAAAGGCTGTCAGGTCACCAGTGAGCAGATCAAAGCTGATATGAAAGCAGCTAGGGATATTCCTGAAAAGAAAAAAAACAAGGATGTTTATTCCAGCTGCAGCAGCGCCACAGCCAGCACAGTGGGAAACTCCAGCTCACACGGCACTGCTTCTCAAAGCCCCGACTTTGTAAGGACGGTGAACTGTGGCAGCTCTTCCGAACCTAGCCCTCCAGAAGTGGATGTGTCTGGGCAGTGTGTCTGCTCCCCCGGTGGGTCAGAGGACCCTGAGGCCATGGAGGAGGGAGATGCAGAGAGTTCTGTCTGCCCCAGATGCTGCTGTCACAGGTCCCAGGAATCCCAAAGGAGAACTAGCAGGTGTTCTGATGACGAACGACCTTCAACCAGCCGAGCCTGTGTTGTGAATGGCCCGGATGGTACGAGATCCGCCTTTTCCTTTAGGACTCTGCCACCAGGGGGGTCTTCAGGCCCAGCACATGATGAGAGGACTAATGGGAGTGGCTCTGGGGCTACAGGTGAGGACAGGAGGGGGAGCTCCCAGCCTGAGAGTTGTGACGTGCAGTCTAATGAAGACTACCCTCGGAGGCCCCTAACCAGGGCCAGGAGCAGACTGTCCCATGTACCGCTGGTATCTGAGTCAGGTATGACCATGCTCCCAGGATTAGCAACTGCAGGGTAGGGCTGGAGAAAGGCATGAGCTTGTTCATGAGTTTTCTTAGAAAAGCCAGTTGGGCAAATTACATTCTGGTCTGGGGTTCTGCAGATGACACAGATTTTGAACTAATTTTCTGGAATGTTTTGGTGGGTGGGGATGTAGAACAGGTTTTAAAACATTCAACCCAGATAACTCAAACTAGTTCAGCATTTAAGAAAAAAGTAACTGTGTGTAGTTATCCTAAATACAATATCGATTCTGATGGCTAAGCCCCAGTGAATGAGCTGTCCCCCCATACCACACTTAGGAAAGTCTTAAACCCTAGCCAGATGGTAAGGACCTAAAATGGCCAGGGCTGGGGAAATACCAAGCTCAATGCGGCTTCCTGGGCGTTCCTTATGTCTGCCTCTGCAGTGCCAAATAATTTTTTCTGAATTCTAGTTTTCCCTTCCAGTTAGGTTTGCCAAGATATAAGCAGGTAAGTAGTTTTACTGCAAGTTATTTGGGTGTATAGTTTAAAGGAAAAAAATATGTTTCTATAAAACTTATAATATTATATATAATATATATATATAATTATAATACTTATAATGTATATGCCAAGGCACTTGGTCGAGTGAGAGTAATTATGTTTCTTAGCATAATTCTGTTTCTATTTCTGGCTTTAAGCCCTCATGTCAGTGAATAATAGTGGATTTTAATTTTCTCTGAGTATCCATCAGTTTTAGAAACTTAAAATCAACCCCAGAGCGGTCAGTACTTTTTTATGTACTAACTAGAGTTGAGTGACTCTTGCAGAATCACACTAACAAAAACAACTTTTATAAGATAAATGTGAGACCTTGATTATATATTAATCATCATACTAACATAAACATATATAAAATACTCGATTTCCTTGAGCTTTGCAAACATTAATTCTGATGAAAATACTCTTCCCAGCTTGAAGCTTAAATGTTATGTTACCATTTCTAAATTTAAATTGTGATAAAATGTGTATATAACATAAATTTATCATTTTGAAGTGTACAATTCGGTGACATTAAGTACATTCTCATTGTCATACAGCTTTCATAACCATCTGAACTTTTTCGTCTTCTCGAACTAAAACGCTTCCCTTTAACCAGGGAGACCCCTAGTTGTTTTCTTTTTCATACTTATAAAGTAAGATCTATATTTTTTCCTTTTTTATTTTTATGCTGAAGGGCCTTGCCTGTACTCTATTAGGATAAATGTTTATATCTTACTATTTTATTCATTTATTTTATTTTATTTCTTTAGTTCAAGTTGGAATTATGTTATATAGATAGCTGAAGAAGAATATCGTTTTCATAGCACTGAGGCCCCCTGTTTAGGAAATTTGTGTCTTATTTGTCTTATGTCCCTTGGTAAAGCTTTACTGTTTTTTTGTTTGTTTTTTGTTTTGTTTTTATTTTGAGACAAGTTCTCTCTTAAGTCACTGAATTGTCCAGGCTGGGCTCAAACTTGTAATCTGCTGTCTCAGCCTTTCAGAGGACTGGGAATTCAGGCTTGTCCCGCTATACTCAACTTGTTTTGTTTTTAATATAGATCCTTCATATTAACTGTTGTTGTTCTGATGTTTTTATTTTTAGCTTTGTGTGCTACTCACCCCTTTATCATTTTATTCTGACCTGTTTCACAACTAGAACTTTTTCTTAGGTTGACTAATCCTTGGGTTAAAGAAAAGTAAACCTCATATATGTAGAACTTTTTACTATTCTCTTTATTGCCTTATTTTTGTTTTTCACTTTGAGAAGATTTCTAATGTTACAATATGGCTTAGTGGATAAATTTTTATACTTTTTTTTAAACATAATACAAATGATCATTTACTTTCAATAACAGTTTTTCTGGGGAAATATCAAAGTACAGATTTTAATATTACCAGGTCTCTTCTGGAAAGAGCAAGTCATTTGAGTGGCTTATAAATTATTTTTAACTTGTATTTTCTTTATACGAAAGCCATTCTGCTTTAAAAGTTTTAAGGAGAGAAAACCAACTAATACAGGAAGAAATGTGATTGTTATGGATTTTTGTAATCTGTTCAAAATTAATATTTGAGTTGTTTGATTTTTTGGCCTTGTGGAGTGTTTCAGCCATGTTAGAAGTTAATGTTATTGTTTTTGTATGTGATTTCCAAATTTGGAAATAAACACTTTTGTAAATTGTTTTTTATCCTCGCTATATAATAGTTTAAAAGTAAATATCAAAAATCTGATTGGATTGTCAAAGAGTGGGATTTAGGATTAATGTAATCCTCATAAATATTAAACTCTTCCTAACATCTCAAGGGGTCTCAAGGTTGGTCTGCTGTCCTTGTTTCTGTAGCATCTTTGACACTAATGTGAACCACACTGTGCTGTAATTCTGTGTTTTATTGTCTTGTCTTTTCAGTGGACTGAGCATCATAAGGCCAAGGGAGTGTCTTCTTGTTTACCATTATATACCCAGACTGTAGACACCATGTTTCACATATAGTATGGAGCTCAGTGAATAATCGTGAACTTAGTTAAATGTAGAAACCATCATAGGAGATACGTTGATGCTAGAAGATGTACAGAATCACTAGAAATCTCCCTAAACAAAATCAGTTGTCCCTAGATGGAGAGGAGGGCATGAAGAATAGTCTAACAAACCAACAAACTCTTCCTTTTTCATTGGGAAGCCATAGTTTTTCAAGGTCATCTACTAATAAAAGGTGACTTTATTTTATAGAAAAAATGACTTTCATTTTGTAGAAAAGATAAACCTCTAATTTGGGCACTCTGGAGAGTGGGAAACATTAACTTTGGACCCATATTATGAGCATTTAATAGGGAAGGTGAGAGGTTTGAAAATTAGATCATAAAAGGAGAATGGGCATAGAAGCCTGGTATTACAGCACTGTCTTGGAGGACTGGAAACACCTGTTTTTTGGTTTTGTTTTTGTAGTATGAGAGAGGGAACAGGACTTCTATATGGAAGTTGTAGCGGTTGTGTGAATTTTGGCAGTTCTATGAAATGTGTGACCTTTAAAAGATTCCTTGTCATGAGAGATTTCGTATGAAATTCCTTCAGGGTACTGGAGAAGAAGGCATTCATTTGGTTGCCTATGTCAGTATTTTTTTTTAAGAGCCCCAGGATTTTGCTTGATTTTCAGGGTCCTTAGGAGAAGTTTGGTCTTTGGAGTAGAATTTTCTTTTTGCCTTCAATCAAAGCAGCCATTTTTGTTTTGCATAGTGGAATTTCACAAAAGATTCCAAATGGTGGAGAAACGATTCTAGGGTATAAAAACTTATCTCAACTAGATCTCTACATTTTGACTAATCCTAAACTTTGGAAATTAGGAGTATTTACACCTCATTTCCGTATATTTCTTTGTAATCTTTTGTTTGAGGTTACAAAATTATAAAGCGGAATGTTTGTAACCTGGCAGAGAGAACAGTATGATGGGGATTTAGTTCCTAAAAGTCAATTATATTTCATTCAAGCTATGCCCTGCTATTATACAGTGTGGTTAAGTATTATAAATTCTAAAAATGACTTTAATATCTTTTCTTAGTGTATATGTGCTTGTTCTTAGATATGAGTTTAGAATTTGTTTTTAAATAAAATCAGGATATTTATAATTACATTATCATGTTTTTAGTATAATACTTGTAAATGAGTTAGGGCCTTACAGAAAAAATGATTTCAGTTTTGTTAACATAGGAACTGGTGCCAGATTGCCTGGATTTGACTCCTGCTTGCCACTTAACATCTTGGCAAGCTGTTTTACCTTCCTATAGCTCTTCAGAGAAGTGTGGAGAATAGAATAGTAAATCTATCTTGGAGGACTGATGTAAGGATTGTATGCATTAATAAATGTAAAGCCCTTAGGACAGTGCCTGACACATAATAAGTGCTCAGTAAATATTTGTTATTTTGTTTATGTACCTGTAACGCATTCATTTGTTCTGCAAATGTTGCGTGACAAATCATTCAAATAAATGTGGACTCTATTAGCTCATTGTTAGTAGCTGATACTGAAACAAAGCTGAAGTAAGACCATGTGGTTTCCTTCGAGGAACTTCTGGTTTAAATTTGGAGACAAAACAAGTATACGGGAAACCATAGAACAGTATATAATTTGGAGGTCCACAGTGATTTGTCAGAAACAAGTTAGCAGTTGAGTTTGACCAGTCAGAGATTGGTAGTATTTCAAAAGGTGAAATCAGAAAATGTGATCCAAGCTAGAGTGATTAATGAAAATCATTATTGAGAACCATTGGCCACAGGAGTAAAATTAAGAACAGATGAAAAAAATAAAAATAAATAAATTAAAAAAAAAAAAAGAACAGATGGAGCTAAAGCATATCTCCCCAGGTGAGGCATTGAAACATGCTCATTAAACAGCAGTCAGTAATTTAATTTTTTTTTTAGCAAGAAAGTCACAGGTTTAATCTACTGGTATTACTCAGGATGGAGTGGGTCAGAGAGACTAAACATTGGAAATGATCCATACATTGTTGGAATGGCCCAAGAGTAGGAAGGCATGTTAGATTTGATGTAGACAGGTTTGAGGTGCTAGAGGGTGAGACTTATTTGGAACTGACCGTTGGAAACATTGATTCCAACTGTATTTTGGGGGAACCAAATTGAGATCTAGGAATTGTCTTGGTGGGTTTTATACAGATGTGATTGAATATATATGTGACTAAAGAAAATAAAGCAAAGCTAAAATGTGGACTTTTTTTGCCTTTTCTAGAGGTTGCCAAAACAAAGCCACGTCATGCCATGAAACGGAAACGGACAGCAGATAAGTCCACCAGTACCAGTGATCCTGTGATCGAGGATGACCATGTGCAGGTAAAAAAGTCACTTTTCAGTTCTTGAGCAATGCAAAGCTGAAGTTTCTCTTTTTTGTAGTTTCTTTGTCCTAGGGAGAAAAAATGGTAATAGCTGCTTCTCAGTTGTACCAGTGTAAACTTTAAGCTTCTTAAAAAACAAAAGATACATTACATATAACTTTCAAATTTTTCTTATAGGTTCTTGTATTAAAATCCAAAAATCTCGTTGGCGTCACTATGACCAATTGTGGAATCACAGATCTGGTGCTGAAAGACTGTCCCAAGATGATGTTCATTCATGGTATGTATTTGGGCCTGTATTGTACAAGAGCATCATGAATGACTGTAAAGAATGAAGAAGCCAGAAGTACAACAGCAACATTATTGTGTATCTGTTCTAGTAAAAGACTGTGTTGATTATCTTTAATTCTATCCTGTTCTACAGCTCTCAAGTAATTACTCCATAGTAAGGGTCCCTGTGCTGATAAGGGTTCATTTTTGTAAACAGCTTCTCCTCCAAGAGATAATTGCTCACCTCGCAGGATAGATGAGCAGCATGAATGGGCTCTGGAGTCAGATACACCTCAGCTTGAATCCTGGCTCAGCCATTTGCTCACTGTGAGATTTGAACATGTTTTGTGTGTAAATATTTTTTGAGGGGAGCTTAATAGCTTTGTTTTTGGTGAGATGATCAATCATACCCCTAATCTTAATACATGGCACATTATCATTAGTCCAGACCCATTTTTCAGTCTCACTTGTGTCGCACTGCAGATGCCTTTGGCTCCCTCCTGCTGTACTGATGCATCTTGCCAATATATCTTTCATGTCATAACTTAGATAGCTGTCTATCTCATGTATAGGGTATTATTTTCTATGAGCTTTTAGAAGTTTAGGTACATATGTCCATTCAAAGTCCATTTATTTTTTCCTTCTATTAATTCAAAATTAGATTTTTGATACTCATCCACATAAAATTATGAATCTGATTTGTTCTTTCACTTGAATAAGTTATGTATTTCAGTGTGCCTACTTATGCTTAACCCATAAAATATTAGTGAAAATTAAATGCAGTGATTGCTATATTAAATGCAGTGATTGATATACAGAATCTTCCCCCAAGGATGTGTACATTAGGAAAAGCAAAACTTATATAAATATTTTAATACTAAAATTACTGAGACATCCTGAGATTAATAAAAGTTACCTTTGGCCTCTACAATTACAAGAGGTACTCAAAGTGGTGGCCATGATCTTCTAGACATTTATTAGTACAGCGAGCAGCTGAAGTGTGTACATTTTTTTTGTGGACTTTGTATATACACTCACACATACAGGCACACACACACAAACAAGGTCTGACCTTTACTAAATCCCTAATGAAGATTAATTCCTGTTGTATTAGTATTGGAAAAAATACTAAAGGGTTTCTTTTTCTGGCACATCTCCCATGACCCTGATAGTAAACAAAACAAGTCCCATTAACATTTTCATGGTGGGGCTGCTAATTCATATGTCCCCCTGCTGGGTGGCTCTAATTTGAATGGATGGTCCCATCAGGCTGCTCTTACCACTTCTCAGGGGTCTTTGATTATAATAATGCAGAGAAAGATGGTGATTTAACAGGCCAGGTGTCATCATATTACAGTTCCTTAAGGAAAACATTAAAGTGCTATAAAATAATTGTTATACTTCCATTTTGTGGCACAACAGTTGTAAATGCATATTGTATACACCAGCAAAAGAGTGTTTGAAAGATTTCCATGTTAAAATTTAGAGAATTTTTAACCTGTGAAGAAATGCCACAGGTACAATTTACTCAAAAAGCACTCACTTTATAGGAACTTATTTAGGATTAGCAAGAAACACACAAGCAATGTAGAGAATATTAATCAAAAATTATCTGAAAAAATGTGTGGTGCTGTGGCCACAAAAAAGAGCTGAGCACATTATGACATTTTATGTACTCTGTACAAGTCAGCTGCCTTTAGTCATAAAATGTTTCTTAAAAATTCACAAATATAAATTTCTTTTAACTAAATTTGTTGACTATTTGATAAATTTTAATTGGTTTGAATATTAATATTTATATTTGGGCAGTAATTCTAATTCAAAAAACTGGCTAGATTCAATCCATTCATAGACTTTTTATTAATTTTATTAATAAAATATTAGTTTATTATAGAATAGTATTTATTATATATTATATAGTATTTATTGCATAATTTATTATATAATAGTATTTTATTATATAATATTAGTACAAAGACCAATAAAGGTGATTAGATCTCTTTATACCACCAGTGGTTCAAGGCAGCAGGAATGTGTTAAGTGGTGCTTACCAAACATTTTGTCAAGTAGGAGAAGCCCCAAAAGGGGAGATGAAACTGAGACTCATACACTGGCTCACCCCTTAATTCTACAAGACTCAAAACCCTGGGATCCCAGACCACCACGTGCCACTAAAGAGGCGGTACTTCATCCCAACCAGTGAGGTCTTTGGTCCTAAAACATTAAGAGTTTCTTCCTGAAACAAAACATGGGCTCTTCCAAAGCTCAGAGATCATACAGCAAGCTTCTCTTTGTAGCTAGTCTCTAACATTTTATTCTCTGATTCTTTGAGCTCTGAGCATCAGAAACTCAACCCTCAGACTTTTCAGGTTGGCATGCCATTGTTTTTGGAGAAAAAAGAATGAGAAAGTATCTAAGAATCTGATTTGTTTTCACCTCTGCACTTAGTTGTGATAAGTTTCCCCATGTCTCCTCCATCCTGGTAGTGGGTTCATGGCCCCAGTCCCACTGTCCCCCCTTTAAACCAAATTGTTTAGCTCTTCATGAGACAGAGGGCCTAAGGTAAGTGGCCAAGTCTCTAAACTGGGTTAATGTCAAATGAGATTAGTAGTGACCTTAACCACGTCTGTTTTTGTAGCAGAGAATCTTTAATCCTTATCCCCATCCAGTCCTCTCCTTTTTTCCTTTCCTGTTTTCAGTACTGATTTTTTTTCCTGTTAACCATGCCACAGAGGCAAAAAGGAACCTAAAAAGCAAGAACCTGGTTTAGTATTTAAACATCAAAGTTAGTTATGGGGTAGAGTGCTTCAGACGATACCTGTGTCAAGAACTTACAGGTGATGTCTTTATGAAATGTTAAGGTCAGGCAATTTAGCCTTAGGGTTTCATATTCTCTTCCATTTAATCCTTTGTCTTGAGTTGGGCCAGGTTGAAATTTGTGCTTTCAAAAAGGATAGAGGGCTGGGACTGTTGTAGAACCATAGAGCTCTTTCCTAGCATGGGGGAGCCCTGGGTTTCACATTCAGCAAAAGGGGAGAAAGAGAGTGAAAGGGAGAGAGGGAGGAAGGGAGGAAGGGGTAGAGTGAAGTGGGGGTGGAGGAGGAGAGGAAAGTAAAAAGAAGGTAATATTTTTCTTAAGTTGGTAACTAGTGCAGTTAAATGCATTTGTTGTATCCTAATTCTTCTCTCTGTGGTCCTTGTTTGGTATGTTAAACAGGAAGACTGTGCAATTATTTTTTAGACCAGCATTTCCAGTATAGCTTTCTGCAGTTGGGGAAGTGTTCTGTATCTGACTGTTCCATATGGTAACCACTAACCACATGTGACTATTAAATATTTGAACTGTGATTAATGTTGATTTTGTTATATTTAATTTCATTGAAATTTAAATTGTTCCAAGTGGTTAGTGGCTACTATATTGTACTGCACAGTTTTAGACTGTAGTATTCAAATATTTCTGGGCCTTTTGTTTTTCAAGCTTTTGGTTTTTTTTAAAAAATATGTAATAAGAATGAAAATCAACTTTGCTTTTATCCTGTAAATGAATATAAGATATTATATGAGTTATTTGGACTATATGATCATTATTCCTAAAGTTGTATAGTTTAATAGTTATCCTATCCAATAAATATTTCTTAAATAACTCCCGTTTGAGTCATTTTCTAGCCCTTCATTTCTTTAACAGCATCTTAGAAGGAAAAGATACCTCAACATCCCTTCTCTCCTGATTAAACATATTTTCAAATCCTGTTAATTGTTATTTGTATTCTGTGGTAATACTTGACCTTTTTTAAAGACATATACACTTTGAGTATTCTGTGCTAATAAAAGTTGAGTCAATCCTCCAAAGGTGCTTTCAAATAGGTTATATGTTGCTCTTTCACATAAATTATTTATAGAGTTTGCTGTTCTTATTTTTAGCTACCAGGTGCAGAGTACTGAAACATTTAAAAGTAGAAAATGCACCAATTGTAAACCGCTTTGACTATGCACAGTGCAAGAAGCTGAACATGGATCAGGTACTTGACCAGATACTAAGGATGCCTCCTGAGAGAAATCGCATCATCTACCTTCGCCCCATGCAGCAGGTAACAAGCTCTGCCCCTTCCTGATGATGCACACACATTTGTTAATTTCAGCCTTTTAGACTAGGCATGTATTCATTGCCCACTCCATATTAGTGATTCCTTAGGTCTGCATACATAGTTTTTTTTAACCAAGCTAGACTCTTGCCAATTTTCTTTATTAATGATTATCTACTAAATTTTTAAAAGTTTTTAGCAAGTTATTTGACAGGAGTTATTCAAGATATTTTTATATTTATTAAAATTTACCTGTGGCTAAAAACAAAGACTCAGGTATTAAATTACCTGATTCAAATTCTGGCTTTCTGACCTATAGCAGATTTTTTAACTTTATGTCCCAATTTTTTCATATGTAAAACTAGAATTAAATAATATACCTGAGGTTATTGTGATGTGTCAACTAATATATGTGATATGCTAGAACCCTTGTTGTTATAGCATAATGTAATATTGCATCATTATTATGGCCAAACTTTATATATGAAACTGTGCTTGATTTCAGAAGAGAGTTTAGAGGAAATGCTAAACAAATCTTTGAGTCACTGTGTGAACCAGGTCCCAAAAGGGTCAGTTCAACAAACACATTCTTTAGGGTCACAATACTCAAGATTTGCTCTGTTCTAAAAAATACCCAGAACATTGTCCTTCCCTCCAGAAGATTGCCTTCTTAAAAAGAACATAAATAAGCCACTGAGATGACAGAGTAGAATTTTTATAACTACAGATAGGGAAAAGTGTTCTGCAGGAAGGAAGCAGTGCCAACTAAGGCTACAAAGAGTCAAGAACTGTGTTTTGTCCTTAAGAATGGGCAGTGATCCAATTTGAGGGAGTTTGGTTCTGTACATTCACACTTCTGTAGTGCAGTCAGTACTGGAACCTATAATCCTCAAAAGTGGGTCCTGCATTGATTGACATCAGTTACCTGAATCAGAGTGCTCTGGCTTACCAGGTTTGTCTTAAGCCCAGCATAGTAAGCTGTTTAGCGTGGAATATGACTATTCAGTTTTCAGATCAGCCAAAGATATTGAATGTGAGGGCCCCCAGGAAAGATTCTTCAAGCTGTAGAAGATAGGTTTGTAAGACTTACTTTCCTTTTCCGAAGACCTCTTTATGATGTCTTCACAGGTGGACACACTGACTTTGGAGCAGAAACTATTTAGTGGTCCCTACCCCTACCACATCTGTATCATCCATGAATTTAGCAACCCTCCCAATGTGCGGAATAAGGTGCGCATTCGCAGCTGGATGGACACAATAGCAAACATCAATCAGTAAGTAACTGCATGACTCTCTGCAAAAGGTCTTTTCAGTCATTTCCTGTAATGGGGGCTCCCAGGAGTAAATCCCAGTTCTTGTCTTAAAGGATTCCATCTGAGCTTTTCGGGCATGATTGAATTAACATATAAAAAAATTAACATATAGGAAAAACTGAGGGAAATAACTTACAACTAAAGAGCATACCTGTGTATGTAGCTTTTTATTTCCAACTAGAGAAACCAAGAACAGACTGTACATGTACATTTGACTGTAACTTGTGGAGAATGAGAGATCAAGTTAAAGATTGTAAGACGATGATGTTTTACATCATCAAAAAACTGAACTATGTATTTGTTATATAATCATTGTATGAAGCACCCTCTATACACAAGGCATTTGCTGAGAGGATGGCTTGCTTTCTTTGATACGATTTTGAAGATAGTAAAGAAACTTTGACCTGACTAGACAAATCTCTATTTTGAGTAAGTGGGGGTGTTAGATTCAGTATTTTTTCTGAAATGTTTTATAGAATCTGGGCCTGAAACAACAGTCTTGACAGTTCCATTGTACCCCATTCCCTAACATTTTCAGTTTTGCAATTACATTTTCCTTCTTGTGTTTAGAGAGCTCATTAAGTATGAATTCTTCCCTGAAGCCACTCGAAGTGAAGAAGACTTAAAGAAGTACCCCAAGTATCCCTGGGGGAGAGATATCTATACTTTAGAAGGTGCGTATTTGCCATTGTTTGAAAGCTAAATAGCTACGAGCTGGATGAAGAGACATGTCTTAGAGAGTCTTAGAATTCATCAAAATAAATGGTTGATGTGAATACCTGTAAGAAACAGGGGCCAGGTATCCCAGAGATGCAAATGAAAACAATGCTGAGATTCCACCTCACTCCAGAAAGAATGGCTGCTCTCAAGGAATCAACCATTAACAAATGCTGGCGGGGCTGTGCGGAAAGAAGAACCCTGCTCCACTGCTGGTGGGAGTATAGACTGGTGCAACCACTGTGGAAGTCAGTATGGAGATGCCTCAAAGAACTAGAATTAGAGGTCCCATTTGACCCAGCTATTCCCCTGCTGGGGATCTTCCCAAAAGAATTAAAGGAATCATACCACAGTGATATATGTGCACCCATGTTTATAGCTACACAGTTTGTAATAGCTGAAACTGGGAAACAGCCCAGTTGCCCATAAACTGGTGACTGGATAGAGAAGATATGGTTTTTTAATAAAATGGAGTACTATTCAGACATAAAGAATGAGAAACTAGAGACATTTATAGCTAAGTGGATATACATTGAGGCGATACTCTTAAGTGAAATCATTAGGACACACATGAGTAAATACCAAATAGTTTCCCTGGTGTGAAAGTGTAATTGAGGATCAAAATGTATAATAGATAATATGGAACAGGAAGAAAAGGTCCAAAGGGGAAGTGGAAGGGGTAGAGGAAAGGAAAGAAGGGAAAGGAAAAAACAGAAATAAAGCTTTGTACAGAGGGAAGGGTGGAGGGGTTGAAGGGAGGACAGGAGAAAAGGGAAAAATAAGAACCAAGATATATCATGTAAAGGTACATATTCCTAATGATGAATGTCATCATATTGTATACCTAAAATGTACCAAACTTAATTTTTACAAAAAAGAAACAGGGACCAGGTTAACATTGCTCTGCCCATATGAGTTTTTTTCAGCCATAGAATACATTGGTACCTCCATTCATGAACTTAATTCTTTCCACGATTCTGGTCACAAACTGAATTGGACGAGAACCAGTCATATTTCTCCATAAGGTCAACATTAAACCTAACCATTGAATTTGATTCAGTTCTCGTCCAACTTGGCTTGTGACCAGAATTGTAGAAAGAATTAAGTTCAGGAACCAAGGTACCACTGTAATCGGAAGTAGTAGATGAAAATTGCAGATTGCTATGGTTTGAGATTTGGAAATGACTTGCAAGCACCACCTGGGTCAGTTTCTGCTTTACATTTTATGTCCTGTTTAGAAAGTACTACAGAGTTGGTGCTTTCAGCACCTCCACACGTGTAGCACTAACATCTGTCTTCTTGTTTTAGGTGTTGTTGATGGAGCTCCATATTCCATGATTTCTGACTTCCCTTGGCTGAGGTCACTACGGGCAGCAGAGCCCAACAGCTTCGCCCGATATGATTTTGAAGATGATGAAGAAAGTAATTATGAACTGTCTTGACTTCTTTTCTGTAGCTTGAGTGTATCCTGCTAAGTTAATTATTAATACTTTGAGAATTCAGAGCAGTGCAACTTTTAAATGGTTTCCACTCCCCCCCCCCGCCCGCCCCCCTCAAAAAGCTCTGAATTTGTACTGGGGATATATGCTGGGAAGGATTCCTTGAAACACGTTTTTTTTTTTTTTCCTTTTTTATTACCTTTTTTTCTCTTTTTAATTGGTGTTGGGGGTTGAACTCAGGTCTATATATTCTACCTCTGAGCTACACCCCAAGCCAGTCACCTAAATATTTATAATTCTGTATTTTTTAATGAATTTAGAATTTATCAGCAATATTGTTTCAGAATTGTTCCAATTGTACGAATTATTCTCCTGTTGTATAGAACTTTTATAAGGAAATGAATTTTATGAACTACATGTATGTGACTTACCCTCTGGCATATCATTTTTACCTGGGATTTTAATCATGTCTGCTGTCTCAGACATCAGACATGATATAAAACTATAAAGTGATGGGGACCCATTCCATGAGCTATTGATGCACCAGCTATATTATGTGAAAAGGTACAGGAATATTTTGTCAACCAGCTTATCTGATTGGCTTTCCAATTGATTCTGATTATCACACTTGTCTCCCCTTCTTCTCATTTCCAAGGTACCATCTATGCTCCTCGAAGAAAAGGACAGCTGTCTGCAGATATCTGTATGGAAACAATAGGAGAGGAAATCTCAGAGATGCGTCAGATGAAGAAGGGTGTGTTTCAGCGAGTAGTGGCGATTTTCATCCACTATTGTGATGTCAATGGAGAGCCAGTTGAAGATGACTACATTTGATTGGTCCCTGCCCCTCTCTAGGTATTCCAGCAGAAAGCAGCCGGCCTCATTCAGCTGCTGGAATACTCCACAGGGACTTGGGGCATGGGATTGGGAGGCCCTGGCTCAGTTTGGAATATAGGAAATATATAAGGAACATTGAAATTGTATACAAGGATTTGTACATAAAATATGCAGAGACACTTCCTAAAGTACAAACTTTATATCATATGTTTATACAATTTAATTTAAAAATCTCAATAATGAAGGCATATAATTTGAAAGAGTTCATTTTGTTCCATTTTTCCTTAGTTCATACAGTATCATTTTTGGACTGAGTCCCCATTTACTATATTCTTAATAAACACCATCACCCCCTTAAACCTGTGCCTTTTTCTTCTCGAGCAAAGCTGTTTGAGTAAATCTGATGAAGATTGTTTGTGTTTTGTGTACCTTTTTTTTGTTAAAAAAAGTACCAATTAAACTGTATAGTCAGTAAAGGCTATATGTTTCTGTGCAAAGAATGTAGTTCCTTTTTTTTCCCTTTGGTATTATAGTTGCCATATTTCTTTAAATAAAAGACTCATGAATTTGAGGGGGAAATGGAAAAGTTTCCAAAGCATTTGTAGTTATTTATTTCCACATTCAATTGTGTGTACACTATACCTTGAATATAAAAATAAAAGTTTATTAAAAACTTTTTTCTTGCCTTGGGTCGAAATCCTTTTTAAAGAACAGTAGTAAATACTACACAGAAAAGCAATACACTGTATAGCTGTGTCTCTAAGATTCTAGTGTTGTCCAATTTCTAATCTCTTTAAAGTTTTGTGGCTGTGAGATGTTGGACTCCTAGAACTCCGTGACAGAATACTGAGATCAGCAGAATTTCCCAAGATATGCGGTCTCGGATAGTCTTGATAATGGTGTATGCTCCATTACCACCTCACGGTAAGAGCAGAAGCTTTAGAGCAGTGCCTGCATCTGGCATGGCCTTGCCACTTGGAAGCTGAGGGACCTTGGCAAATTAAACTGAAGGTCTTCAGGAAAATTTTATAAAAGCTTTCCAAATGGACGTAAGGAGCTACTGTCTGTATAAGGTATATATATATATATATATATAAGGTCCTTCAGTGTTTGGTCAGCCCTTTCATTTACAGGGAGTTAATTGAAACCCAGAAGGAAACATTGCCCATACTTGGGCCTATGTGCTGGGTAGAACAAAAGTCATTCCCACTGCACTGCCTCTGTTGTTAATGGTAGAAATGCAAGGATCCCAGCGTGCTTCCCTAACACTAAAGTTATTTTGTTTTTTTCTTGATACTGGTACTGGGGATAGAACTCAGGACCTTGTACTTGCAAGGCAGGTGTGGCACCACTGAGCTAAATCCCTGGGCCCCACTGAAGTAGTATGAATCATAGTATTTTTCTTCAAAGTTCTCTTCTGAAGTTTTACAAAATTTTTTCCTATACATTAGGAGGTATAAGTCAGTTCATAACTTATTACATTGTTTGTTTTTCTTATTACATTACTTTTAACTCAGCTAACTTCTACTTAGAAGAGTGGGTTCCACTATTAAGGTTATAACTAGTAGAAGGCAGAAAATACAGGATATCCTAGATACTTCATCTGGAACCCCCAACCTCGCAAAAGCCCAATCTAACCTTTGTTTTTGCATTGTAACCACAGTCATCTAAACAATGCTTCTGTCAGCCACAAGAGGCCGCTGCCTTTTAAATTCTTGATTTACCCATCTCACCTTCTAAGCCAAACTATCAGGTAACTACAACAAGAAGCGCTACAATCATCGTAAAGATGCCAAGAACTCAAAAACAAAACTTGAATGCCCACTATTGTAGGCATTGTTTTTGGTGCCCGCGTTACCTGATCCTGTGATTTTAGTATTCCTTATGAACTAGCTTGTTCATGATGATGTCACATCTCATTTCAGAATACCTTCAAAATCATGCTCAACAAAGACATGAGCATCCAAGAGGGCAGAAGGTATCTTCTTACCTCATTTTGAGGTGTTTTCCTTATGCACAATGTTCAAACCCTTCAAGCATACATCTGGTAAATGTAGATGGAATGAATGAGTGATTGCCATAGAGTACGGCTCAGCAAACTTTCTTTATAGGGCCAGGTAGTAGTGTGTGCTGAATGGGCCACAGCTTTTCTCTGGGACACCTACTGTCATGTGAAAACCATAGACAATGTAGATTAATGAACACGGCAGTGTTACAGTAAAATTTTATTTATGAACATAAATTTGAATTCCACATAATTTTCACATGTCACAAAATATTTCTCTTGACTTTTTTCCCAGACATTATAAAGTAGAAACCATCCTGAAGGCTGAACATACCACATCTGCCCCAGTTGGCCTACACCTGCCACAGGGAACTTTCTCGACCTATTTGTCCATTCAGTTAGACCACAAGTTTGTCAACCATGTGTTAAAAAGGCCTTTAGAAATATTTCATAGATAATTTATGACTACATTAGCATCACTAACAGAGTGAATCTTGAATATCATGCTGCTAGGTGTAGGACTAATGCTTTCCCCGAATAACAGCTGGCACCACAGTTGGACTGGCTTCATATATAGAATCAAAAGACCTCGGTTCAGATTCTGACATCTTCATACAATTGCTGGGTGATCAAGAGACATCACCCTAACTTGGAGCCTCAATTCCCTCATCTGAAGATGGTGACAACTAATATGACAGTGACAAAATTATAGTAAACTGGACAATGCAGTGCAAATGGAGGTTCAAGGTGTTAATGGAAAATACACTGTTTATATTTTTTAAAATGTATAGTAAAAGATACCCTGCCACTTAGCCCCCTCAAAATATTCCACTTTGAACCCACTTATCCCATCATTCTTGCCACATTCTGAAGCAATTCTGGAAGTCCTCTCTCATGAATGTCTTTAGTTGCACTGCTGTGGCTGCTTCCATATCCTGCATCAAATAGTTTACCTTTCATAGTCATTCTGACTTTGGGGAGGAGCCAGAAGTCACACAGATCCTGAGGTGGTGAGTAAGGTGGATGAGGACACATTGATGTTTTCATGAGCCCACCTTTCTGCTGGATGACACTGGACAGCAGCATTCACCATATTTTTCATCACACCTCGTAAGACAGTAATGAAAGAATGTCCAGAACTGCTTCAGATATTGGCAAGAATGATGAGATAAGTGTTTCCAAAGCAAAGGGGAATATTTCGAGAATTAATGGTAATGTGTGTTTACTGTAAGTTTTAAATTTAAATATTCACCTTACATTTTTATCATACCTCATAGTATTTCTTCCATAATTCTCCTTGTTATAAAAGGTGGGGATTTTTTTGA